>NC_064034.1:2985124-7785124 GCF_932526225.1 Nematostella vectensis
AATTCCGACCATGATTCAACTTACCAGATTCACCCTGTTTCCGTTATATTCGAGTTTCGTTAAATTCCGACAAAAGTTCTACCCACCAGTCATATGTCCGTTGTAGCCCCGATGTCTTCTTTGAGATCAATAAGTGATTGTTATATTCCGACAGCTTGGCTAATCACCAGTTACAAATAAATATGTCTGTCGTGTTTGAGAGATTTTGATGGGTTTTATGTAGATCGATAACTACTCGATTTGGTAGCTAGCAACTCACCTGTTACAAAGGTGTCTGTCATGTTTGAGATCTGAACTGTTTTCAGATCAAATTGCGCCAAATCTTTGGTCCCGACCTCTACCGCTGGCTTGCCGGTCTTCCACTTGTAAATTATATTCTCGGTGGTGTAGCTGTCTGGAGATTTGGAAAATGCTTGGTTAGGTTAGCCGGGGGCTTGTCTCAAATAGTCTCACGAATTTAATAATACTCACAGCTTGATAGTTTAAGGTAACATTTTTGCTCGTCCATCGGGAAAAAGCGTAGGTTCATATTACACTCGGCTGTAACGATTATTCTAAATAGAATACAAAAGGGCGAGAGATTACCCTATTTATTGCTAAGATTATTTTCATATAAATTCCAATATCTATAGTCATGCATCAGAATTTGTTAAATAGAATTAAACTAGTTACCCCAGTCTCGCCCTCAAAAATCGAACTCTTTCCTCTCGCCTACTTCACTACCCCCTGTATCACCCATAAATGTAATATCACTCATAAATGTTATAGCAACCATAAATGTAATAACACCCATAAATGTAACAACACCCATAAATGTAATATCACCCATAAATGTAATATCACTCATAAATGTTATAACAACCATAAATGTAATAACACCCATAAATGTAATATCACTCATAAATGTAATATCACCCATAAATGTAATATCACTCATAAGTGTAATTACACCCATAAATGTAATAACACCCATAAATGTAATAACAACCATAAACGTAATATCACCCATAAATGTAATAACACCCATGAATGTAATAACACCCATAAATGTAATAACACCCATAAATGTATTAACACCCATAAATGTAATAACAACCATAAATGTAATATCACTTATAAATGTAATATCACTCATAAATGTAATAACACCCATCAATGTAATATCAACCATAAATGTAATAACACCCATAAATGTAATAACACCCATAAATGTAATAACACCCATAAATGTAATAACACCCATAAATGTAATAACACCTATAAATGTAATATCACCCATAAATGTAATAACACCCATAAATGTTATAACAACCATAAATGTAATAACACCCATAAATGTAATAACACCCATAAATGTAATATCACTCATAAATGTAATAACACCCATAAATGTTATAACACCCATAAATGTTATAACAACCATAAATGTAATAACACCCATAAATGTAATATCACTCATAAATGTAATATCACCCATAAATGTAATATCACTCATAAATGTAATAACACCCATAAATGTAATAACAACCATAAATGTAATAACAACCATAAATGTAATAACACCCATAAACGTAATATCACCCATAAATGTAACAACACCCATGAATGTAATAACACCCATAAATGTAATAACACCCATAAATGTAATATCACCCATAAATGTAATAACACCCATAAATGTAATAACACCCATAAATGTAATAACACCCATAAATGTAATAACACCTATAAATGTAATATCACCCATAAATGTAATAACACCCATAAATGTAATAACACCCATAAATGTTATAACAACCATAAATGTAATAACACCCATAAATGTAATAACACCCATAAATGTAATATCACTCATAAATGTAATAACACCCATAAATTTAATATCACCCATAAATGTAATAACACCCATAAATGTAATATCACCCATAAATGTAATAACACCCATAAATGTAATATCACTCATAAATGTAATAACACCCATAAATGTAATAACACCCATAAATGTAATATCACTCATAAATGTAATAACACCCATAAATGTAATAACACCCATAAATGTATTAACACCCATAAATGTAATAACAACCATAAATGTAATATCACTTATAAATGTAATATCACTCATAAATGTAATAACACCCATCAATGTAATATCAACCATAAATGTAATAACACCCATAAATGTAATATCACTCATAAATGTAATATCACTCATAAATGTAATATCACCCATAAATGTAATAACACCCATAAATGTAATATCACTCATAAATGTAACAACACCCATAAATGTAATATCACTCATAAATGTAATATCACTCATAAATGTAATATCACCCATAAATGTAATATCACTCATAAATGTAATATCACTCATAAATGTAATATTACTCATAAATGTAATATCACCCATAAATGTAATATCACTCATAAATGTAATATCACTCATAAATGTAATATCACTCATAAATGTAATATCACCCATAAATGTAATATCACTCATAAATGTAATATCACTTATAAATGTAAGAACAACCATAAATGTAAGAACACATCACCCATAAATGTAATAAACAGTGAACCATAAATGTAAGAACATGTCGCCCATAAATGCAATAAACCATGTCAACCATATATGTAAGAACACGTCGCCCAAAAAATGTAATAACTTCTGACTAATACTAATAAAATTATTATTAGACAACAAACTTAACAGATGTCATGTAGGTGTCAAGGGGGGTGCAACTATATGGTATCTCGGCATGACGTCATCAATGATGTCATTAAAAACTGAAATCCTGATATCTTGTTTTAGAAACATCATTAGACAACCAAACTTGCCATATGTCATGTAGGTGTTCAGGGGGGTGCAACAACGATATGGAACCTTGACATGACGTCATCAATGACGTCATGCTTGTCCTACTCACAGCCTACTATACAAGACACTCCCGTCAGGCTCGAGGAAGACCATGCTGCTGATACTCTCGTCCGTTTCCCTGAGGTTGGATTCCCGCGCGTTGTTGCAGAATGGATCAGGTTTCCACATGTTGTCGATCTCTTTTCCTGTTAAGATCACTGTCTTGTTGTGTTTCCCAGCCAGTCTATCTTCCCGCCAATATTGACGAAAAAACCCAAAGACCTTGTACTCCTAGAAAGCGATATGCTCGACATGAGCCATGGATGAGATGCAGAGTGCATCTAGGCGGAGACTAAGGAATTATTTTGTTATTTATCCATTCTTTCTTTTGATCTATTCTCGTAACTATTCACTTCATGAATTTGTACTTTGAATTTGCGAAAATCGTTATATAAAAAATGGTGCGTTGTATAAAAAATGGTGCGACAATGTCGGACAAAACTAAAATAGAAAAAGGGGGAGAAGTAAAATGAATTTAGGTAGCGATTTACGCAAGCTCAAAAACACCAAGCAGGCGTGCACCCACGTTTGAGGGGGTAGACGGGGGTGCACAGTCATGAATATTATACGAAGAAAGGATAGTATTTGACGATCTTTCAATAAGAAATTAACCATTTTTTTGCGGCCAAGGAAGAGGTCGCGCAAACCTTGCACCCCCCCCCCCCCACCCCCCTGTGTACTCGCCTGCCAAGTAACTAAAACGTTGTCGAAATCAGAGTTTAAAGAGATATAATGAGTCAAATCCCGTGCCTACTTCGGACACTCGAGGCCATCCAGAAGCCTTTCGATATCTCTGTAATCATAGCCAGACTTCCATTATTGGAAATATTATCATGTTTGTTTTGCGGTCTGTTTGGTCGTGGGATTCCCCACAAGAACAAATCTCTCCATGGATACCACTAGCTAGAAACTGTTTTTGTTCTTGACTTGTTAATACATCTGATAGCGCTCTTCACATAAGTGATGTACTTAAGTCTGATGTTCAATCACTTGTGTCGTGTGTATATATTGTGTTTTGCAACTTACGGCTCAATTCTATTAATACCCCAGTATTATTTAATTTCTTGACATCAACAAACGTTTATTATCATTATCATTTAATCCGCGGGTAAGCATTTCTTTACGGCACTAAATGGCATGAAAACAAACAAAACTTCGCTACAAAATTTTATAGAATCTGGAAATTTTTTTTGAAAAAATAACGTTTCTATTGACGGAAACTTCTGGATTTATAAAAATGCCTTATTTTTAATCACATTGTCGAATTCATGTTTGTTTGCCGTAACGCAATTTTCTGTGTAGTGTATACTGGGAAATACCGCTCAAAGGTGTTATATTAACGCTAGTTTATAGCTAGTATACACACCATATTCGTCTCCTGTATGTTCCCAAAAGAACTCACATACAAGTCGGCTGTTATTAGCGTAGGGCCATCTATAACACAGAACAAAAGCGTGACTTATTTAAAAGCTTGCGCATTTTCATTCTTATATCTTCAGACCTAATAAATGACGAAAGTAATAAAAAGGCATTTTTTGATAACTTAAAAATGACTGGTTATGGCATGATAGAATATAGAAATAGAAAACTATCGATCAGATAGCATTAAGCCCCCGAGAGATTTTTAGTATTTGTCATTTCTTTGAAATCAAAAGCACAAGGCGCTATGTCCAGCTAACAAATTCGAAACAATAGCAAACAACAAACGGCTAAATAAGCCACCTTACGTAATAAAACACAATCTCTACTATGAATACACAAGGATGTAAAGCCGAGGTCTTCTAGCTAAGGCGTGGCTAAAACCGTTATAACGGTTTAGGATTTACGGGATAATATTTTAAGCAGATCAGCATTTTAGCGCCAGATTTGACTTTTTTGCTAAGTTGGATAAGAAATGTATCAAGCCGACTTGATAGAACATTTCGATCATAAAGGAATATATTTGCGTGGGTTTTGTGGACTTTGTGGGCTCTTGCAGACCAGAGGTGTTTCTAGCCAGCGCGTGTTATAGGCTGTAATAAAAGGCTCTTGTTTTTTTTGCGCTGTCTTTGGAATCACCACGACCTTGACGTTAACGCAGTCTCCACAGCTTGAGATGCCTATATTTTCACAGTAAGAGCGACGGGTGTCCCCATCCAGTAAATAATCTAGACACAACACAACTCAAATAAGTAAACTTTTGTAGTATAACTCGGCTTACCGCCATCTCCTGGTCTGAGTGTCTTATCGTAGTCAGCGAACAACTTGTTGATGATGCTCGCCGAGGTTGTGCATTTTCTAGAATTTAAGAAAAAATTAACAATTATGATAGTTTAGGGCTTGGTTCTTTAAGAGAAACGCACTCACCCAACGCTGCATATAAACCACAGCAACAGGCCAGCAAGAGCGATATCCTTGGCGGCCATTCCTGCTTCTTACTTAACCTGAAATAGCCAAGCGAACTTTATAAACGATATCTTGTAAATAAAAGGACGATATTTGGTCGATAACCCACGCAACACACAGACAATCTTGCATCTAAAAACTGATTAGGACTATGTTATCCGCATGGCATCCCGCTTATAAATACTAGACATATTTGCACTGTAGTCGTCGTTTCGTCGGGAGTTGTATCAACGAGCTTGACAAATCACGCGGTTGTGCCTGTCACGTGTCTTTACACTCTGAGCCATGGAGAAAATCGCGTGCTTAGAAAAACACACACGCTTGAGACTTTTAGAGCCACAGCTATCCCTTCAATTCTACTTGTAACAAAGATGTGCTAAGCACAATTTTCATATCACAAATGCAAACCTGATTCTTTTTTTTAACTTGGTTCCTATATACCAATTGCTATGAGCTCTCAGCATCGATTGTGAGACAGTTTTGGCTTCTGGTCGTGTTTTCTTACAGAACGTCTAATCGTCACAAACGACGCAAATCCCCACTTCAAACAACTAATAGCTCAATAAAGATTCAAGAGGTTTCCGATGTGTTCTGTTATGTTCAGATTATCTTTCGATTATTGCACAGGTAACAAGTGCCAGAGTGCAATCTTTGTACTTTTTCAAACTTCTCTGCCGCGATTGGAAGAAATATAAACAATAAAATACCCAATACAGACATTAGGTTTGTCATGGAACAGATCTAAACAGTCGCTTGGACAATCCTTGTCGTATTATTGTTCTATATGTTGATTGTGCGATACAGTAATACGATTCCAGGGTAGGGAGTTTAGAACTCACTAGAACCTATACCACCAGGAGTGGGGATTGGAGACTGGGGTTATTCAAACAAAGAGAAAGAGCTTGTCTCTTTGATTCGATCAACGGGGGCTTGGATACAGCTACAAAGTCGAGCGCATATGTGAATTGCATATCGAGTGATAAGACAGGCTTTCCGTGATTGTGTTTTTTATCTAAAGTGGAGCACAAGTGGAGTCCTCCTACTTAACTAGAATCCCATTTAGTTCACGTCATAGTTAGCAATGTTTAAAAATGTGTCAACATTTTTTTAATACTTACTTATATGAGAAATTGTATACTTAGGGACGTGTCATTATTTACAAGAGCACAAAACGGATCTGCCCCGCAAAATATCTGTTCCGCAGCCCGTTGTTTTTGCTGGCTGGGAAAATGTACAGATGTAGGACCCCTCGGTTGCTAGAAAAAAAAAATCTTCCCGAATGGTTCTGCTGGCAAATTTGTGGAGTCGAACTAGTTGTGCTAGGAATAGGGGACGCTGGACAACTTCTAAAATGGGTATTTTCGGTCTCAGAACATATTCAAACGACGAAATATGCCATTTTAACGTGTTTCGGAGGGGGTCTCGTTGTATGCTTTTGTTGCATCATAGCCATAGCAGGCCTCGAATAATTGGGGAAGGGGGCACCATACAGAAACGTTCAGTCGTTCAGCCGTTCATACAGAAACCACTCAGTCGTTGACGCCGCTTTGCGGCTCTAGCGAAGTTCGGAGCCTCTGGTACCCAGGGTACCCCTCCCCCTGCTACCTTCCTGTATTTAGCGGGGGGGGGGGGGGGTTGATCTCGTTAATAGAAAATAAGTATAAAATCGTTGACAAACTCATTTACCACCATATATGTCTATTATCAGTAAAGCTTAGAAACTATCACAAATTTTAACACAGGGAGCCAGGTACTAAAGAGAAACTTTACAATATCAATATTTGTTGAAAAGGGAAGGGTAATTTTCAGGTCTTAAAATTTCACAGTTCTCATATACCTCCGTAGGTTGCTATTATACATTTCATGTATATCCTTTATTATGAAACGTTTCAACGAGAATGTAATGAGCTGGAGTCGAGGTCTCGATGATAAGACCGCTGACCGCTGTGATTACGTCACCAACAGGTGAGCCGATAAACGTTAGATATTTTTTTCTTGGAAACATAATTCGTAATAATAATGTATGATTTTATCTTTATTACAAGAACCACTCGTATGAGGGATTAGCTTCCCTTCAGACCTTACTGCCAAATTCGTCGTTTTTGCGCGACCTCGGCGAATCCGAAATCCTTGTCTCGTTTGGGAATAGCGCGTACACAAGCTTTTGGGGCGGTTTGTTGAGGCCACATTTGTAATAACCTGCCACATTTGTAATAACCTATCTGATATCTCATAAAAGAAACATCGTATGCCATCCAAACTTGTTAGGTGTCATGTAGGTGTCATGTAGGTGTCATGTAGGTGTCATGTAGGTGTCATGTAGGTGTCATGTAGGTGTCATGTGGGTGTCATGTGGGTGTCATGTGGGTGTCATGTGGGTGTCATGTGGGTGTCATGTAGGTGTCATGTAGGTGTCATGTAGGTGTCATGTAGGTGTCATGTAGGTGTCATGTAGGTGTCATGTAGGTGTCACGTGGGTGTCACGTGGGTGTCATGGGTGATGCAACCAGGTGGTCACGTGATATGTGACGTTTTCACTCTTATAAGTTTACCGCTTGGCACGTTCGTGGTTGACAGCTAGTTCTCCAGGTTCCGGTGAGTGTAGGAAAGAAAGGGACCGCTACGCTCTTATTGGCTAGCCTTCCTGGCGTTTTCAGGCAGGCGTCAACGGTGCTCGGTCCAGTCCCACTAAAGTCAACTGCGAACACCGCGAGCATTGTTGTTGTTTATTTTGGGATCGACCGTATGACATCGGAAGAAAAGGTAACTTACTTAATTTATGCTCGATGTCATTTGTATTTTTAGATTTTTGTTTCTCTGAAATGAGCCTTTCTCTAAAGATTTTGGTCTACACGTTATTTCTTTTCTTTTTTCTCTTCTTTTTGGTGGGGGGGGGGGGGGGTAAAAATACTCGGGCCCTAACATTGCGTGGGACCACCGTTGTTTTGGTAAACATGTTTCATTAATTGATATTTTTACATCTTCGTTTTCAATTTCTTGGACCGAGAATTTTAGACAATTTTATTCAAAATCTTTAAAAAAATGAGATACATGCATCTGATTTTCTTTTTTTTTTTGACAAAACAAGTGACGGCCTGTCATATATATTTGCATTCTTTATGAAAATAGAATATTGAAAAAGCTCAATATTACCCAATTGGAATTTTAGTATTTTTTTTTTCAAATGCTGGTTTATTCAATTTGTACATCGCCATAATTCAATTAAACACGTTTCCGCAGGTACATGAATTGTTGTTCTGGATATGAATTTGTTAAAGAGAATAAAGAGCCCCTGGAGACCGTAGATGGACCGCAACATTTCTGAATGGGTTTTGCTTCCGGTCGAAGAGATGCTTTCCCTAACAAACCATCTAGACACGTAACTGGCACCCAATCAATTTCACATTATTGGTTTGCGCCGAGAAGATGTACTCAATAAAACACTCAGACAGGTTTCTTTAAAAAAAAATCATGACTTATTCATTACATCGAAAAGAAAAATCCATTCAAGAAAAGTCCCACAACTAAATTTTTAAAATTTGCATTTGCATGAATCATTGTAACTCGTGAAAAGGGTCGTGCTGAGTAAAAGAAGATCTTTGTAAATAAAAAACAATAAGTTCAAAGAGTTACAATGTAACTTATGAGTGTTGCGGGCGTCTTCAATTTTTTAAAGATTTTATTTAGAGTGATTTTTAAAAGTGAGTATCAACCAAGCCGATGACTTTAAATGTATAAGAAAAGGTATTTGGAGTTGAAATTTTCTTGTACCCCTTTGTATCACAAAAATACTTACTATCATGCGAAGGTTACGTGATTGAACAAATCAAGAAGTGATTATATGATTTAAAAAAAGGTAACAAATTCTGCCTCACCTTTACCCAGAGATGCGAAGGAAACGCTACTTTCCGCTCACATAGTTATATGTAATGAAAGAGGGCCAACACACATGGTTTGGCGCTAGCGGCCGCTTGACGAAAATCGCCCGATGGTTTGCAACCACCAGTCGAAATAATTGATCATCTGCACCACGAGTAATTCGCGAAATTCCCCCGTTCGGTTATGATTAGCAATAAATAGACGGCTATGTAAATGAGTCGTTGTACGCTGTTGCACCCAGCGTGTAACACACAGATTATTAATATATAATGTTATCCGTTAATCCCCTGTAACTGTTCGTGGGTCACTAAAAGACGATCTTCCTTTACTTGATATGTGCATGACACAAACAATTAACAAGAAAATAGTGATTTGTGGTTGTGCGTAGCTTTGTATAATGAAACAGTTCTGGCGTGTAGAGTGGGTTATTAAATGACATGCCCTCGATTCGCCATGCTGTATGACACGTTTAGATGGATCGTGTAATTGTCTTCTTACTTATGTCAGTGATCTTTATCGGTTATATGTTCTACTTAACCCGGCTTAAGGTTCGTCTTATGTTTTATTGGCAATCGCAGCTCGTATTGCTCAAACCGCCCCAAATTGAAAACAATTTGTGTTTTGAAAACATGAGATTTTGCGATAAAGTCCTCTGGTACAGTATGATAACCAGTTTCACAGCAGTCCTAGTTCCGTATCACTCAGCATTTGTTTTGTTTTTATCTTTTTGCCTCGAATATTGTCGATTTGAACAATCCAACTACATAAATGATACAAAACTATTAACCTTTCCTGAGATATAAAACCAGGTTATTTCATCCAATAGTTTGTTCAGAAAGTATCGTTTTTTCGAAGCGATTTTCATATTTGTTGCTTAACGAGCGGCGCCCGGGGGGGGGGGGGGGGGAATTCTTCCCATGTCACCTGATAGGGATGCTCGTCGTATTTTTTAGGGGTCAAAATCGGGCTTTTTTTGTAGTTGAATCCGCGAAAAAATAGGCTTTTCCCTTAGAATTAGGATTTTCAAGGGCCTCTGGGGAATTTTTTTTGGGTAGCAAGTTTTGGTGTGTGGGTATATTTAGAGGTATTTTTCGACAAGCATCCCTATCACTTTTACTCTGAAGAACCCCCTCCCCCCCCCCCCCCCCCCCAGGGGAGCGGCGTTTACTGCACAACTGACCGCGTCACGACAACGTCATCGATCATCGAAATTTGGGGTGCCCTCATAGTGATGTATATTTGGGTTTGACTGCAGATATAAAGCCGCGAAAAGGATTCGCGAAAAGGATTGATTTGATTTTCCCGTTCTCAATTATCAATTCATTCCTAGTAATGGTCATTCTAAACGGTTAATTTTTATTATGTGGGCCTTTTATTTCAGTCATTCGGCTGAATAAAGAACTTCATTTTAAAGACAACCTCCTTGATATTACTTAGCGCTCGAAAAAATAATAAATTCTATAGTAAAATAATTATTGAAACTGTGATTGATATATCAATATGATAGGATTATTAAATAAAACGGCCAAGATTAACCATAGTTAAATCATTAGCTGGCTAACTTAAAAAGGGATATGGGATTGTTATTTCAGAACTTCTAAAAGTACGCATTGGCGGCCGTTGCATTCACATTTTGATTTTGTAAATAAAAACGGCTTTTTGTTGAGCTCTCCATCACGAAAATTAACAAATTTCAGTACTTGTGTGGGTTGTGGCATTTATTTTGGAAGAATTCTACCAGATTGTTTTGTTTCTTGCAATATGGATTTGTTAGCGACACGCGAGCGAAAGCGTATTGACGATTGTGGTTTGTTAACCTGCGGTATAGCGTAGTTAAGTTTTTATACATTAATTTTGAGCATAAAGGAAGGGATGTGATATGTTATTCAGTAAATACGTTTTTATTGATTTCTCAAATGAAAAAACGCGTACCAGACGACATAATTTTTCAGTAATACGGAACTATAACCGCTGCTACGGAACTACTACCACTATGTGCAAACGAAAAAAAAACATATATATCAATAAAATTTGAAAATGTTTAGCCTTTTCTGTGCATCTTATATGCATAAGTAAATCTGTAGTCGAGAGCAATCTTAATATGAAGTGATACGGAACTGTCGTATACTGTAGACAAAAAGCGAAGAGAACTTTGATAAGACCCAGATAATTCTTATGCCGCTGTGTCCAAAATGTCCGCCAGCTCATGTACTCGCGGTCGTCAAAAATCATTTATTTTAATGATGTTTATTTTTTAATGATATATATGACTGCGGAACTTAGCAGTTAACTCTAGAAAAAAAGGACTTTCCTTTCAATTCTTTTATACCATATTTTGTCTATTACAAGAAGATGTGGAAAGTTTTCTTTATGTTTCATGCAAGACCATTTAATATTTTAGTTTTTCTATCATTTATTTTTATTTTTGAACGAATCTTCTTCCCTGCAAATCCAGGTTCATGTTTAGTATTAATCAGCCTTCTCGTTTACTTCACTCGTTCCAAATCAACATCACCCCTAAGTTCGTCAACTCTTTAAAGTACTTTGTCTCGGAGCGGTTTCCAAATATTTTTTAGCTCTAGATAGGGGCTTTCTCCGGTACATGCTATACATGATACCAGTTACTCCATGCTACATGCTCCATGCTACATGCTACATGCTATACATGATACCAGCCCGTCTATTTGCTATTTCCTTTCTGTTCCGCAGATCGATGTCCTTCAACAAATTCCTCCATTTTACCAGACAGGCAGCTGACAGAAGCAGAGATTCGAGCAATATCGCGAATCAAATATTACTGTCCTCCTTTCCAGCCCAGAAACAGTCCATTTACTTTGTCATGCATTATTCTATGCTTGTGTCTTTTTCGCTACTTTTATTCACATCTCAGATGTGGTATCCAATTCAAGGTCACTTGACCATTAGTATCCGATACAGGAAGTCCTCATGGTCACATGACCAGTAATATCCGATACAGGAAGTCCTCATGGTCACATGACCAGTAATATCCGATACAGGAAGTCCTCATGGTCACATGACCAGTAATATCCGATACAGGAAGTCCTCATGGTCACATGACCAGTAATATCCGATACAGGAAGTCCTCATGGTCACATGACCAGTAATATCCGATACAGGAAGTCCTCATGGTCACATGACCAGTAATATCCGATACAGGAAGTCCTCATGTTCACATGACCAGTAATATCCGATACAGGAAGTCCTCATGCAGGCGTCTTCCTATTTCAGAACACTTTCAGGTAGATACACCAGTAAAGAATATTAAAGACGATGAACACCATTGGGAACACTATCCTCGCAAACTTGTCAACGTCGCTGTCATGAAGCTCCTCCTCATGGCTGCCTGTCAAGTCGTTGATTGACAGGCGTGGCTTGGGGGGTGTTGGCACATTTGATTCGTCGTGTTGAACACTGGGATTCATCTCCAGAAGCTCGGATTTTTCCATTGCCCGTGCATTCCCGTTTGTCTCGCGCTTGCGAAGGCTGTCCAGCCACGGCACTCTCTTTGTGCTGTTACCCGAGTTGAGAATCTGTTGGGCGCGAAACATAAGAGGGTTTTTGTACGTTTGGTAACTTGCCAATCTTTCAGCGTTTTTAGGCCACAGTACAGTATATCTGTATGTATTACAAACGTCAAATTTTAACGCTAAGCACTATACTCCTCTACTATCTCGTTAATAAACTGAAAATAGAGAGGATCAGGCGTTCAGGAAGAGTTTGACTATAGTCTTAGTGCAAAATTAGACATGATTGCATCAACTGTATCAACAATCATCGTTAAGTTATTATTTGTGCCTGGCAAATAAAAACTGTTTTTTATTTTCCAAACACTCACTACGCATGGCTTATCAAAAGTCCACGTAAATAACAGAAATAAGAGAGACTCCTAATATATCTCACTGATGGACCAAAAACGATTTTGGCACAAATTAAAAATTCTTTAATAACAATAATAAGCAATTCTTGTTTTAGGTACCGACCTCATGGAGCTTCGAAGAGCTGCCTTTAATTCTAATTTTCTCTTACCTTTGAGATTCTTCTTTTTCTTCTATCGTTTTTATACTTGCTGATGACGAATACGATCATGCACTCTATCAGCACCAGGAAAACGAGACTAAACGACACCATGAGGTACCAGTCTAAAGCCTTCGGGTAACTCACTCTCGGCATGGCGGCGTTGACGGACCCGAGCAAGAACATAATTGTGAGTATGGTGGTGATACCAAGAGCCATACGGTTCCCCATGTCGTCTTTGTCCATCCAAAACACGATCCAGCTTAATAGTACTACGAAAATGTCAGGTGCGTAGACTTGAATCAAGAAATAGCCCAAGCGCCGCTTGAAAGCGAAGTCGACTTGAAGGATCGAGTAGTTACCTGCGAGTGAGACGCGTTATTTTTAGCGATCTGGATAATATTTTCAAGAATTGTAGTCGAGCCTCTATCGTTGTACAGACCCTTATTAACATTTGTATGTACGAGTGTTTTTTTTTTTGCTTTCATGAAATGACTTACCTTTTTAAGCGGTCACCTGCAATTTCCAACAAAAAGATGACCGTGTGTACCCATTGAAGAAGGGAATCATCCCGCGTATTTAGTGGTATATCAATGCCCCATGAAGACCGCTGAGGCGTAGTAAAGTAAATAAGTCATCCTTACCCATCATCCCATAGATTTCTTCGTATTCGCTGAGTTCGAGGTACGTGAAGATGAACTGCGCGAGGTTCTTATTTCTGACCGTGACACCCAGGGGAGACTGCCATCTATACACGATATTCTTGGTGCTGTAACTATCTGCAGAGAGATTTGCGTTGACATCCTCGTCAAGCTGTCACATTTAGATAAACACTTGTATTGTATTTTTTTTATTTGCTGCAGTTAGTGGCCTATATGGCATGAGAGTGTCACATTGTATGACACACGAACGAACATATCCAAGAGAATTTTCAGAGTCAGATCTAGAATAAAACAGGAGATTCAAATCAAGGATAGATTCCATAAAATGTAATCAAAATTTCCATTAGATTTTTGGTGAGCTTTTAATTCTCAGGGTATTCTGCCTTCAGATGTTGGATGGTGTTTAATAAATCTTTACAAATAAACTCTAATCATCGCCATCTTTGAGTTGAGGCTGTTACGCACTGTCCGGCGGACATGCGGGATAATGGTAACAGGAACAGGAAAAATATCTTTTTCGTTTCTCCGTCCTTTTTCGCTCGCCCGAGGGGGCTTCCGAGGGATCGATTTGGCTCAATAAAACATCATTTACCGCCGGCAGACAGGCTAACTCCGTGACCGCTCATAAACTCCTTGGTACTCAGTTGTCACATTCAGTGATATGAAACTGGTACTTACAGCTCCCAAGTTTCAAGTGACACTGCTGCTCGTCCATAGGGAAGTCGTGCAGTTTCATCTCACATTCAGCCGTTATAATGGTCCTTCGAGCCGGAAAATTAAAAAATACACCATTTCAAAGACACTTTTAGAGGGATGTACGAATGTCGCTTGTACTAATGCCTATTTCTCCGTTTCACTCGAGCAGTGATAGAAATGACAAAATTATCAAAACATTGTTTCTTAGACATGCTGTTATAGGAGGAAGGAGCAACGCAATGAGAAACGAAGAGGTTTCTAATCTTCTGATGACGATAAATTGAAAAATGTACGTCTTCTTTATATATGGTACTTACATTCTGCTATAGACCACATCACCGTTCGGGTGAATAGTCATCATGCTGTTGATATCGTCATCGGAGGCAGTGAGACTCGACTCCCGCGCATTATAGCAAAACGGATCTGGCCTCCACATTTTAGTGATCTCATCTCCCTTAAGAACTACACTTTTATTAAGGCGATTCGCCAATCTCTCATCCTTCCAGAACTGACGGAAATATCCGAATAATTTGTATTCCTACAAAGAACAACAAAAGGAAAGATGGTATTTTTGTGCTGTATACATTAATGCACTAGTATTAGAGTATCTTTATTAGGTAACAAGGAGTATGCAACTTGAAATAACTCTATTCATTTGGGTTGCCGTCTAGCGTCAGTCATAAGTGTCGCATGGCTGTCCACCAAGAAGGATTGGAGACAACAATAACAACAGAGATCGCCATCACTGAACTGTCGGATGGCTCAAAGAGCCTTACCATGTTTGCTTCTTCGATATTCCCAAATGAGCTGACGTAGATAGACAAGTCCACGACCACTGCTGGCCCTAAATAAAAAACATAGACATGCCTAAATAATTGGTATGAACGCTTTTATAATCATCATCATCATTAATATTTTAATATTATCATTATTATTATTATGAGTGCCTTAACTGGGACATGGAATAAGCGCCGCGGCTCATTTTTCCTCCAATCACTTTTCTTCAATTCAGAACAAATGGCGTGTTTGTTTCCGAACGCCAATCTCTTACCTTCTGCGTCCGGTCTCTGCGCCTTATCATACCCAGCAAATAGCGCGGACGTCAGTGCACTCTCCGCATTCACGCTGCAAAAAAAAAAGAATGACGCCTTTTTAACTTTTTCAGTGCTCCAGAAAAGCTCAAAGGTATTTATCCTAGTTAAAGGGCTTAAAATGTTCGATATACCGTTTTTCACAATGTTGCGCGCGCGTCCAAAATGCCACAGACTAGGGGGCCATAGCTGATCCCAAATGATGCGGACAAAGGTGAATTTGACTCTAGCGCCAAAACTCTGCAAAAGAAGCACTCTCTGGCAGGTTTTTCTAGAGCTTCGTCTGTGAACTCCACTTTGTACGCCATTATAGATCAGCTGTGGCCCGCTGGTCTGTGGTATTTTGGATGCGCGCGCAACAATATGAAAACGGTCTATAAAACAGTGTCAACCTGGCATTGCCTCGCTTTCGCGATCAAATTCCACAAAACCCCCATATTACCCGGATATTATCTTACTGCCAAATGTTGTGGACTATGAAAAAGAAAAGACTATATAATTAAAAAAAACAAAGAAACGAAAGAAACTGATAAACGTAAAATATGAAGTACAGAAAAAATTTAGTTTCAAATCTGACCACGTTAGCTTGATTACGCGAAAATATCCTTGATCCCTAGTATCGTAAATATTCAGGAAGCACTGAAATCATTTGGCAAGCTACATTATACTCTGGATCAAGAGATGAAGACTTTCACATCCGCTTCTCTAATACAGTGCGACTTCTAAGTATGTTTGAATCGAAGGGTGGAATGAATAAACAATATAGAAGCTAAGGAATATTTTCCGCAAGTTTGTATATAACAGACCTTCAAATACTTGAGTTGTGTGAGCCATTTTTTTTCGTATTTATTATTTTCGTATTAAGTATGCAACAGCTGTTTGCAAGCCTTACCATCTAATAAAAGTATAAGCGTTTCACCTAACGTAGAGTGCTGGCTTTATTTTCTTGAATCTTCTTAATTTTCTCATATGGTTTCTCCGCCAGATCCCCTAACCACCAACGTGATAACAAAAACATCTAAATATTTGATAATTCCATCAATCCCTCTGGAGTTGAGTGATCCTCTAATCAAGCCTCGAAGTAGCTTATTATCATTCCAGTACTAGGTCTTCAGTTGATTAGAACTTGCCGCAGTGTTGTTCAGTTTGATAACATAATGGTCATATGCAGACATTTTGTGGAGTTGTGAAATGTAGAACTGAAATTAGGGTAGCATTGAGTTTATTGAAATAACTAATAATAAAATGTTTGGATTCATAAGGGCGTTCTAGTCATTTCAAAAATAAAGCATTTTCTTATGACGCTTCATGCGTATAGCATTTGATAAGCCGGAGACTCGCTAGGAACATCCCAATTCAAGCTGCGACCCTCAATCGTGCATTTCAAGCGTTTTGAATTTACCCCTACAGACAAAATTAAGATGAGATGAAAGGAAAAATAAATAAGGCTCATAATTTCTTTTTTTTCTTAGAATATCCATGTGGCACTTAATGTATTATAGGTATTCTTACCTTAGAAATAAACTCCACAGCAAAGCCAGCCACATTTGCACTCCGTTAGCCATGATGTTGATCCCAAAGCCTTCAACCCCTAAATGACAGTGTTGTTGGAGAGGTGGGCCTAAATAGTATTGAGGTGATTAGGGTTTCTGTGTGTTTATTATGCAAGTATAACCATTAAAGCACGTTCCCTTTCCCCGTAAGCCTTTGTTCTTTTTGCTGACTTGCTGTGGTGTAGATGGTGAAACCAATAAAAAAAGAACTTGAATTAAACGGACAGTTTGTGTGTTCTGTTATCTTGACCTGATCAGCAAAGAAAGCGAAGGACATCTATCAATTTGAAAATATTTCATGGTAATGAGCGCTGGCAACGTTAATTGGAATTTTCGACCGCAATGTGGAAAAACTCAATAAAAAATCAGATTATCTCATCGTGACCATGTAAACCAAAGACCAGATAATGATTTTGATAAACCAGATAACAGCAGCTTACATCTAAACCAAATGTTTTCTTAGGTCTATAATTTTATAATTTTAATATTATTGTACTTTGTTTACTAAAATGCCTTTCGTGAGAAAGAAGCCAGCTTCTAAGAATGTAAAATGTAACCTGGAGCAAAATAAAACAAAGAGTACATGTTCGTTGGTTAAGACAGAATAATTCACCCTATAGTGGTTTGGTTTTTTATATACACGCTGATTGAAAGGTAAAAATTGACAATTGAAACTAGATACATAATTACTGTAAGTGCAAAATCTGAATTTATGCCATTTGTCTTTAGGAGAAACAACAATAAACGCTTGAAGGCTTGTTGTAGGGTATAACAGGGAAACATACAGTAAATACTCAGGACTCAAAGTAATCCCATTTCACAGTACAAGTAAAAAAAGGTGTGATTTATTATGATAATTTTGTCAAATAAGGACGGAGAGGGTTGTAAGTTTGAAATGTGTTGTGATGAAGTGTGTAAATTGGTTATTAAAACTAATTATTAGATTTTTTGTGTCCTCAAAATCTTCTTTAATCTATTCATATTGTTTACTAAAATAAACCTGATCTCGTCAAGCTTTACTAGGGCCCTTTCAAGTCATATTTTTACTGTCAAATGGTTTTGACATTTTTCAGATTTCTCGAATTGTATTTCAGATTATCATGTCTTCCTATTCATAATGTCCCTCTTCAACATGTAAAGATATTCAAATGTACATTCTCTTAAAAAAAATTATTTATTATTTATTTATTTTCAGACGTAACTCTGCCATGAATACAAAGGATTAATTAGATCCGACAAAAAGGTTGACAGTTTGCTAGAATGGCCCTTCTGCTAGCTGAAAGTTTAATCACTAATGGACTTGTGTGTGACGCCTGCTAGTCTGTTCGACACCGGAGGGTTCCATTTCGCCTTGGTTCGTACTCTAAACATCTGTGTAAAATACTCGATATTCTCAGGTAAGATAAATACTACATTGAAGGATTTAATCGTCATCAGCTAGTATTCAATTATTTACTCATGATAAACATGAATAAAACGAGCTAAATGACGAAGTCAGGAGATTGAGTTTTATACCTGCCAACTCTCCCGGTTTTGCCGGGAGACTCCCGGTTTTTTATCAAATCTCCCAGTCTCCCGGTTTTACCTCAAATCTCGCGGTTTATGACCAAATTTTATTCAGTCAAGTTGTTTTTGAAGTAGAATTTGGATTTAAGCCACGAAACTCTACAATTCTTATGGTTTGTATTCAAGTTATGACGTGCAAATGATTGCAGATATTGTAAGTTGGCGTTGTAAATCATTAAATCATACCGGCCACAAATATCTAAATATATATCAAATATATAATTTTCTTTCGCTTCATCACAGGGTACCCAACAACAATAAAAGTACGAATATCTTTGCAGAAAAAATGCAATATCATACAATTCAGCAGTTACTAATTAACCTGAGACGTGAAACCAAGACGCTTCGATTAAAGGCATAGTGCTCAGTCTGTAACTGTATAATAAGTGTCAAAATAAAAACACATACATCTTTTAGCAAAACTCAAAGGTTTTTTTAAGGTTTTTTTCTAAAAAAAAAAGGGGGTGGACTAGGGGGCCATGCCCCCCCCCCCCCCCTTCTAGCAGCCAAAAATACCGTAAATGTAGGAGACATTATCTAAAATACAGGAGAAAATGCCTTGAAAGGGCCTTTTGGGCCAACTCCTGTTAAAAATCCGGGCTACGCCGCTGCTAGGGGTTGGCAGGTATTTAGATCACATTTAACCACCTTGTGTCCACATTGTGCATCCAGGACATGCTACTTTTAAAGTACTGCTTTTAAAGCTATTTCCAAAGCTTCTTTTTCTATTGGTATTTGAGGCGTCACTTCTAAAGAGCATAATATTAGGAAAATGCCTCTGAAAAGGGAAGCATTACAGTCTTTTAGTCTTTTTAGTCATCACTTGGCGATCTCTTTTGAGATTTACATATTCAACTGCGCCACAAATTCTTAATTTTTTACATCCTACACCCTTAGTTCTTCGAAATATCCCTTTACATTTTATAACTTTGTGTTTAGTTCCAGGCTTCATCTATAAAAATTTGTAATAAATTTGAATTGACAAAACTTGGGAAGGATATAAAAGAGACTTATAATTGATGCTAGATTTCGATACACACCCACGCACGTTTGATGGCACAATAACAGCAAAGGTTTTTTTTCCAAAGAGGAGAGAGCGTTTCAAAATAATTCCTCTAATTAGCTATTGCTCGATATCCAACCGTTTTTATTTTAAACTTTTCTACGTTTAGAAGAGAATTATTGAATAAATTTACTATACAAAAAAACACACGAGAAGTGACCGTAGAAGCTCAGCTAGAAATTAAGCCTCGGGGATGGGGAGCGAGCGACGCCTGCCTTAAAACGCCTGTGAGGGAGGCTACTAGTGTCGGGCCTACTGATCACTAACAAATTACAACGCAGCCCTCAAACCGGATCGGTAAGCTAGTCTTACTGATCACTAACAAATTACAACGCAGCACTCAAACCGGATCGGTAAGCTAGTCCTACTGATCACTAACAAATTACAACGCAGCCCTCAAACCGGATCGGTAAGCTAGTCCTACTGATCACTAACAAATTACAACGCAGCCCTCAAACCGGATCGGTAAGCTAGTCCTACTGATCACTAAAAAATTACAACGCAGCACTCAAACCGGATCGGTAAGCTAGTCCTACTGATCACTAACAAATTACAACGCAGCCCTCAAACCGGATCGGTAAGCTAGTCCTACTGATCACTAACAAATTACAACGCAGCCCTCAAACCGGATCGGTAAGCTAGTCCTACTGATCACTAACAAATTACAACGCAGCACTCAAACCGGATCGGTAAGCTAGTCCTACTGATCACTAACAAATTACAACGCAGCCCTCAAACCGGATCGGTAAGCTAGTCCTACTGATCACTAACAAATTACAACGCAGCACTCAAACCGGATCGGTAAGCTAGTCCTACTGATCACTAACAAATTACAACGCAGCCCTCAAACCGGATCGGTAAGCTAGTCCTACTGATCACTAACAAATTACAACGCAGCCCTCAAACCGGATCGGTAAGCTAGTCCTACTGATCACTAACAAATTACAACGCAGCACTCAAACCGGATCGGTAAGCTAGTCCTACTGATCACTAACAAATTACAACGCAACCCTCAAACCGGATCGGTAGGCTAGTCCTACTGATCACTAACAAATTACAACGCAGCCCTCAAACCGGATCGGTAAGCTAGTCCTACTGATCACTAACAAATTACAACGCAGCCCTCAAACCGGATCGGTAAGCTAGTCCTACTGATCACTAACAAATTACAACGCAGCCCTCAAACCGGATCGGTAAGCTAGTCCTACTGATCACTAACAAATTACAACGCAGCACTCAAACCGGATCGGTAGGCTAGTCCTACTGATCACTAACAAATTACAACGCAGCACTCAAACCGGATCGGTAAGCTAGTCCTACTGATCACTAACAAATTACAACGCAGCACTCAAACCGGATCGGTAAGCTAGTCCTACTGATCACTAACAAATTACAACGCAGCACTCAAACCGGATCGGTAAGCTAGTCCTACTGATCACTAACAAATTACAACGCAGCACTCGTACCGGATCGGTGAGCTAGTATTACTTAGCTAGAGACATTATCTGAAAAAGTTGACAAAATCGCAATGCATTGTGGGATAGCTTGGGGCTCTTTTTATATAAACGGTATGTTGTCATTATGATGGAGCACTAAAAGTACAAAAGACAAATTCTCTTGTTTTAAGGATTTCGAGGTGAGTCTGTTATTGCGTGGCTTTTTTTTTTATCTCCCGCGGGCTCGTTCTCTGCATAGACCACCTGCTTTTGATTTTTTATGTGGATTTTCGTTTTTCAATCATTTTATCTTCTATGATTCTCAGGCAACAGCCTTTCTAAAAGCAATCCGAACTGGATTCTTAATAAACAGGCCTTTTTTATAGAAAAAAATACCAGTAGGTTTTGTCCCGCCGTATAATTGCGGTTTCAAAAGCTTGCACGCTTACTTAGATTAACTAACTTCAAGGGCGGTAGATGGGTTATGAAAAGAGATTGGCCAACAACCGGATGTTCAAATGCCTTAAAGCTCCTTCATTGGGTCAGTTATTGTTGAGGAGCGTCCATTTTTTTTTCGTTTGAAAATTGAATAAATTGAACGTTAATCATAAGATGATTTTCGTAATGGCATGCAAACACTTTCTGTGCTTGCGTTTTAGTCATTAACTCTTTTTTATTTTGTGGAGATTGTTACAAATTGTCGCGCGGTTTACTTTGAGATCTGACCGGAATTTTAAACGAGAGTTTTTCAGATAGTGGCAGTCAGCGAATATTTTCCTGAGAGAGTAATCGAAAGTATTTTTTTGTTTCGCTTTCAACTAATTTGCTACACCAGAGATTTTTATTAAAGTTGAACTCGTCTGTACTTGCGACCGTAACGATCAAGTAGGAGTTTGTAACATCTGTCAATAAGACGCTTTGTACTTTAAGTCCACTTAGAATGAGTGAGGAGGTTTTCATAACCGTTTATCATCACTGGATTATTAGAAACACAGACGTATTCAATGTTTGACAGCTTGTGAAACTCTGCGATAAAAACAGCGTCCGTACACCTTTGCATTCAATGAAACCCCTAAATCCATCAATCAGAAAAGTTCATACCGCGGACAGGACATACTGGGGACCATCTTTTATATAGATTATTTCAAAGGTACCTGAAATCTAATTACAATAATAAAATGTGTAACTGTTTTCCTCGACGTGCACACAAGCAAAACTCAAGATTGAGTTGTTAGTTTGCAATTGCATGATTATCTTAAAATCAGAAAATGTACTTTTTATAGATAGTATGTTAGCGGCCATCCTAAGAAAACTCCACTCTTAAGGTGGATCGAGAGGCTAGATATACTTCATCAGGTTTTCTTACCTTCGATGTAGGTGTGTCTTGCTTCACTGATCAAAGCGTTTGGTCAAGTTAACGAATATTAGATTCAGTCTTATCTCGAATTTGCGATCTTAACTTTATGCATGCCGACACTCTGTCATGTTATTCTCTAATGAGCAAACCCGCCAAGCCATGACGACAACAAAACGTCCGAGTAAAGCTTTCACAGAAATGCAACCAAAACGAATTCAACCTTATCTTCAAACCAAGTCGTTGTGTATATGCTATAAATTGAAATTAGTATACCCTGCTCAACCATCAATTATTAATATTTCAATACATCACAGTTATAGAAATAATACAATTGTTGGACGTACATTCTACCTCTGAAAACAAATCGCTTTCAAAATTTGCAACAGTTCTTAATAAAGTTACTTAAAAAGAACAAGAAGTTCAAATTAAAAGCTAACGATAGCGTATCGCAAAAAGATATTTATCGAAACGATCAACAAAGAAGAATCTGCGGAAGGCCCTCCTATGTTGATGACAATAAACAAACTTTAATATGCTCTTGTAACATTTCATATTTTAATAAAATTGCAGTTCTGCTGCCACTAAACTTTAATAAGGTGGCTTTCATAACGTTCGATTAAACAAGTTCTTTTATCTAAATTAAATTCAACTTTAAAATTCAAATTCAATAAACCTCATATCGGAGTGAAAAGATAAATGCTTACCTATAATAATCTTAGTCTAACTAGTATTACTGTTATTGTTCATATCTTTATTTATCTATCTTTATTTTAATTTTATCTATATCTTCATTTCAATTTTATCTATATCTTTATTTCAATTTTAACTATATCTTTATTTAAACTTGAAGAAAATCACCTTACTAGACGCGTTCCCAGATTATACTTAGGGGGTGCGCAGTCATAGGTATCATATGGAAAAAGGGCTGTACTTCAAAATCCTTCAATAAGAACTGACCCAATGACAAATGGCGGCCAAAAAGAGGGGAGTTGCGCGCGCACCCTGCGCACCAACCCTTGCCAATCAATCAATCAATTACAATTGTTTATTCGGTACCTTAAACATGTATACATTAGTAGTCCGAGAAAACATCTATCAAGAGAGATATTAACGCGCCTGCTTACACATGTTCACATATATGCGAATATCTCAAACAAAGATTTTTTTATTAAAAATACTGAAAACCTCTTGTCAGTCATAGGAGTTAGTGCCACAGCATGGCACGAGTACACCCTAAAAATTGTTATATATAGAAAATCATTATATATTTTTTGCACGTTTTCGCACAAATAAAAATTGAAAGCACCCTATAAAGAAAAGCAGGACACAGGACACACACAAGCACGGTCTAGATATGCTTATCTCATCTTGGGTGTCATAAAATTTGAAGACATTTTGTTTAACAAATCTAATTACGAATAGGTATATGACTGCTACTTACTATACCGAGTCTTTCATTTCGCTTGCCCCGCCCTTTAAAAAGATGGCCCAATAATAAACTACACCCTAAAACACTTGTCTTTAGTTTCCAGTAACCTCTTGCTAGCTGTCTATAGTTTTCTAAGCTATGGCACTTTTTTGTAAAACATGATGCCTTGATGAACAGAAGAAAGCAGCCGCTTGCCTTTGGCCAGTGCGTAACAATCACCCCTTTCGCTATCTTAAATCCCAAACCTCTCTATCAAAATGTTAAACACAAGTCACTTGCACAAGCATGTGACTATGGAGGGATCGATTATGGAAACAAGTGCAGCTACAAAGACAGAAGGCATTCTAGTTTGTAGAAAGGCCTAGTCCTTTCTCGTTACGCTGCACTACAACCTTCCTTTCAATCTCCTAAAAACATTTACACTAAAACTAATTTGCGGTTACCGCTGAAAATAAGTAGTTTTCAAAGCTAGTCTAAAGGTCTGTCAATTTTTAGATTGACTGTTTGCTCTATTATTAATTCTAAGAAGAAAAAACTTCAAAACATGGCGCTGATGAGAAAAGGCAAGAAAACATAAAAATCTTCAAATGGCTCCATCAAATCGCAAATTAGAATTTAATGAAAGGTAGGCGAGATCGAACCGAACTGCTAATACTGCAAAATAAATGATGAATCCAGATAACGTCAAGTACAAGAGCTAGTAACGTGAGCTAATTAGCATATCATTACTATCATTACTATCAGTACAGCGGCGCGGCAAAACCCTACAACCAAAATGGCTATAAATAAACCACTTCAAAAAAGCTCGCGCTCTATTTATAAGGTAGAGATGTAAATGTACATCAAATCCGGACTTCACTCCAACATTGCACCATGGGTAAAACGGAGAAGTCGCACAACAGAATATGATTAGATAAAATAAAATATACCGCTGAAACAGGTACTATTGATTCGTTTCGTACTTGCATTCTCCCTTTTTCCTAGCTAATATGCCCCAGAGAGCAAGCCTTAGGATTATTATGGGAGGGGAGGGGAGGGGGTGACATCAGAGCTGTAGCAGGCCTCGAAATATCTAAGGGGGGGAGGGTGCGATAGAGAAACATTAAGAAAATTATTGGGATATTTGGGACACAGCCACGTCCTTTCCCTTTTTTAGGAGGGGTCACGTGCCCACCGCATGCTACGGCTCTAAATATCCCCCCTCTGCTAAAGGGGAGGGTGTGGGAAGGGGAAATGTTGCTGTTCGATAAACCCCCTTTCACTCCAGATAATAATACATGATGAGTGGAGCAAAACATTTCTGCATCCTGTCACCTCCTGTATAAGAATTCGCAATCTAGAGTTCTATCTGCCAATATTTGAAAATCAAACATAAAGTGCTTATCTGAATCGATCGCTAATATTCTTAATCTGTTAACCAACCTTGATTTGAGGTGCCGATATAGTTTTCAAATAGACTGGTAAAGAATTCGTTGTGTCGGGTAGGTCTAACCGACGCTACAATACCCGAATACAGTGGCAAGGCAATACATAACAAGTACTTCACCTTTTTTTTTATAAAGGGACTAAATAGTCAATTTCGTTTGGAATTAAAACCCGCAGATTCGTTTAGTGATATGGCACTCACATCAGGGCGAAGGGTGTGTAAGGTGCGAGCAAATCTGTTTACACCTGTTAGGAACATTCTTGTCATTTTTCAAGCCGTTGTTATATAGCTTACGTTTTTCGTGGATGCCACAGACTACATAAAGCTAAGATATAACGAGAGAGAAACACATAAAATGGATAGAACCAAGTAAGAAAAAAATTAACAATGAAGAGTGAAAGTGAACAATGAGGAGTGAAGGCTTTTAGTGGTTTTATTTTTGAAAGTGGTTTTACAAGAACATCTCAATCACGCAAACGCTTCCTGTAAATCACAACTCTTAAAGCTGGTAAGGATACCCTTTCTGTCCAGACGATGTTTTGTTCTTTATGCACGCATGGCTCCGGCATTGAATCGAGCCTATTTGATCCCCTGCAGCAACAAAAAGTCTTTTCGTGTTTGGCGTTTATCATCTTATTAGTTACTGCGAATTAATTTGACATTTATGGTCAAAATGGGCCATAATTAGCTTTATTACTACCAAACCACATTGCAGCCCAATTTCAGTAAAGCAGAACTCATTGAAATAATTTGAACACCGTATTCAATCAATTTTGCAACTCCATGACCACAATTGTACTTCAACAATACATGCCTTTTCGATGATAACTAAGCTAATCTTAGAACGAGCCTGATGTTGAAGTTTATGCTTTCCTATTGGTTCACCGTGTCTAGATTGTATCCCATAAATTCTGCTGCATTTTTTTTTTCTGTTCACTAGGGGCCAAAGAAGAGACTGCTGATGCGGTGGAAAAAGTGTCGCCATGTTTCGTCGCTCGGGTCCGATAGTGCTGCTATGTTGTCTTTTCGTCTGGTGAGTAGCCTAGTTGGAGTTTATGGCTTTTCTGGTGGCCATATCTGCCTCTGTATATGTACTCTAATAAGACACATTTTAATTACTCGCCTAACAATATAACAAACGTACCCCATGAAAACAGTTGCTATGATGCCTTCTCGTAAGTACACGTAGCAGAAAATATTCTAGCCACGCCCTACTATCAACGCCACTAATATTTTTATTGTGCCAATTTCTAAGATCAATCAACTAACAGTCTACAGGTCTATCGTTTGACAAAGCATATGGAAATAACAAACATATTTTAATTTTTAATTTTAATTTAAAAAACCCATATTCGTATATGTGGGACAGTCCTTATCTCAATAGAATTCTAGAGACATATAAAGCTAATCTAACAAGATTGCCCAGTATATTTCATTGCAGAGACAAAAAACAAGGCTTGACTGTAAAGTTTAAACTTGTGGAAACGAGGAAAGATTCTACTACTTAAGCAGTGGCATGCTATTTATTTCGCATTTGAATCTCGGCAAAATATATTTTTTTGACTTTCACAAATGCAATACCAACGAGAAGGTTTGTAAAAGCGTAAAACAACAAAATACATATCCCATCGCTTTGCTTTTATGTAGCTAAGGAAAGAAAATAATGACCAAAGGGCAGAACATTTTGTAATAGAAATAGAATACATTAGAAAATAGCAATTAAATCATGTATTTTTAAGACAGGAAATTACCAAGAATCATTGATCTTCATTAACCTGTTGCGTGACATGTCTGGGTCGAACCTCATCCCCAGGGCCTTCTGGGTAATTTTCAATATGGCGTCTATTCGTCAGCTATTGTTACGTGACAGATTCATCTGATTACAGTGTCAGTGGAAAGTGTGACTTGATGTCCGTTCTGTTCACCGATTATGACAAGTCACAAAGACCTCACACTGATGGTAAGACCATTACCAAATGCAGAAACATGTAAAAGCTTTCAGAACAAGTTCTATGAGCGTCTCTCTATCTGAGGTCTCTTTATTCAGAGCTATAAGAGGCCTCAAAATATTGGGTAAAAGATACAAAAATATTTGGGTCACAGCCACGCCCCTACTGGTAATTTCCTTATAATTTTTTTAGGGTAAACCGCACCACGTACCCCCAGTGCCTCAGCCCCTACTATAACCCTGTTATTTTACTGTACTTTCAATCTACAGGCCCGCCTGTCGTTGTGGATTTGTCTATTTACGTCAGCTCGTTTGGGAACATCGAGGAAGCAAACATGGTTAGCATTTAATTATTGCCACCTTATAGTGCGGCGGGCGCTATCGTTGCCACCAGAATAATGTTCTAAGAGAGTTAGCCTATTAGCATGCAAGAATCACACCGTTTATTGACGCAAACTTCATAACTAACAGGATTCGATCGTACTATGATGTCCACTCAAGCTTCTCTTGAAAAAAATTGGTTCAATTCCAAAAACTGTCAAGGTGGTTACGTTAGCGCTCGTCGAGCACTATGAATTGATAGCCCAATAAAGTGCGTGTGATAATTTTTCTTAGGGGGGGGGGGGTGCGAAATCCGAAAAAATGGACCTAATTTTTCCGGCGGGGAGGGGGAGGGAGGGAGTTCTCTGATAAAAATCTAACCACCTCCGAAAGAACAAAAAGGGATTTTTTTTATGCCTTTGCAGCATGCCTTCGGATTTGGCTACATAACAGAATGATCTAGCTTATGATTTTTAGTTTTTTCTACAAATAACACGTCTATTAAGAACCAAAAAAGTTGACTTTAGTCCGTTGTATGTGTGGGGTGCGTTCCCACCCCCTGCACCCCCCCCCCCCCTTGGGTAAGGGCCTGTAACACCCAAATAAATTAGAAAATAGCATTGACTATTTGCTGTTTTGACTTTCAGTTTCCACTATTACTCTTAGTGTGAGATCTCTATGTCGTCATCTTCAAATATACAAAAAAAAAACTAATGACTTTTGTGAATTGCGCTGTGTTTGTGTTATAATCTATATGCCCTGTAGTCATAATACATTATTCTAACTTTTCCTAATCCTCCAGGAATACAAATTTTTTGGCTATTTCCGTCAGTTCTGGAAGGACGAGCGTCTGGCGAATCGCGTTAATCACAGCGTGATACTCAAAGGTGACGAGATTTCCCGGATGTGGAGACCAGACCCCTTCTGCTACAATGCGCGCAAATCCAGCCTTACCGACGCTGACGCGGATATCAACAGCATGGTCACGATTCATCCGAATGGGGACGTGGTCTATAGCAGAATGTAAGTCTACACCTGAAGATGCACCCGAACTATTTCGCGCGTCCATTTCAGAAGTCTTACCTCTGGTCATTCATCTGAACGGCGACGAGGTTTATGGCAGAGTAGTGATGGTTTCTAAACTCCCCTTATTGCTTATAGCCGTAGCAGACCTCGAATTATTGGGGGGGGCGATACAGAAATATTGAAAGCAATGGGGGGCACAGCCACGCCCCTACTGGTCATTTCCTTATATTTTTTTAAGAATATTGGGGGACACGTGCCCCACCCCCTGCTACGTGCCCCACTAGTGCCCCACCCCCTGCTACGTGCCCCACTAGTGCCCCACCCCCTGCTACGGCCCTGCCCCTATGTATTTCCTTTGGGAATATTACTCGGCTGCGCTTCTGTTGGTAGATATAATCATAGCCTCCTAGCCTTGCAAGCAGATCCAGTGCTCCACGTTAATTTGTGCGCCACAGGATTAGTATTGGTCGAAAACAAATTCGAATAGGCTAGCACGCGACATAGATTATAGTATGTCGTGGATATTATTTGACCCCACTTTAATGTCTCAGTCTGATAATGATAATATATTAACTTGTATTGGCCAATTTTGTTTTTTTTTATTCCGGCTCGAAGGACCATTATCACAGCCGAATGCGAACTGAATCTCCACAAGTTCCCCATGGATGAACAGAAGTGCCATCTGAAAATCGGCAGTTGTGAGTATTTGAGTTGTGTTCCATAATTTTTTATTAAATGTAATGTCTTAACTTCGAGGTATTAGTAAAGCTTGCAGTTTCCGTCTTTTGTTAAAAAACGTGTTTTTGTTAAAACCAAAAAATGGGTTAACCTTGCTTCATTCTCGCTCACTAGACAGCTACACAACGCAGGACATCAAGTATCGGTGGAGACCCCCGATGAGCAGCAGCGTGGATGTCAGGAATAGGAATCTGGCTCAGTTTGCATTGACGTCGATAATAGAAGTGGAATACGTAGAGCACTATGACCTAGGTAATCAAAATAGGTGTGTGTGTGTTCAGGGCCGTAGCAGGCCACGTAAGATTGGGGGCACAATACAGAAACGATAAGAAAATATTGGGCCCCTACTGGGCATTTCCTTATAATTTTCTAACATGTTGGGGGGGGGCTCATCCACCCAGTGCCCCACCCCCTGCTACGGCCCTGTTGATTATTATTGCAGGAGAAGGAGGTTTTGCTTTGAACACAGGGTGTTTTCCTTCTTTTTTCGTGGATGAAGCTTTGAATAGGCAGGAACTCTCGTTTTCTAAACGATTTAGACATTATGATTTGTTGGTATGATTTCAGCGCGTGCGCTCACTCTCACAACCGTTTATCAGTATCTGAATGTACGGTTTCGTTTCGAAAGATGTCCATGTGGACATAATGGACATAATGTATGAATCACCTAATTCAAGTATATTATAAGAGAATGCCTAGGATCACAATTTCTAAGAGGTCTTTGCCTTACAACCTTAGGTAACTTCTCCATCATCCAAGTAGAGTTCACTTTCCAGCGTCGTCTCGGCTACTTTTTGATACAAGTCTACATACCGAGTATCTTTGTCGTCGTCCTGAGCTGGATCGTATTCTGGATGGACAAGGACAATATGGGCGATCGCATGGCTCTCGGCATCACCACAGTTCTAACCATCATGTTTTTGTTGGGAGCAGTGAACGCCTCCATGCCGAGAGTGAGTTACCCCAAGGCTCTAGACTGGTACCTCATGGTGTCATTCACTCTTGTCTTCTTGGTGCTGATTGAGTGCATGACTGTCTTCGTCATCAGTAAATACGGAGGCAGCAAGAAGAAAGAAAAGGAGAAAAAGGTAGTGTTTAGAGTTAGTCTGAGCACATACACATGCAAACGAAAAACGGGGCTATCATCGAGAATTGGAAGCTTCAATAGATCGACATTTTTCTACTTGGGACACACGACCGCTCGGACATTTCATATAGTTCTCAAAATGCTGTTTGGCTAAACCAATTTTGCTCTGGTCAGATCGCTTATTGACCGTGTTAATGTTATCTCAATGTTATATTTTCATCTTTTTTCAGCAAAGATTTTTTTCCCTTCTATTATTAAATAATAAAAATTGTTGATGTTGTTGCTTAACAACACCAAACAGAATTAAAATTTGTATGATTCTAAAAATGATAATTCCAAGATAAATTCTTTAAAGTAATTCTTGTAAAAGCTCGCCCTGAAAACATGTGTAGAATATTCATTGAAACTTGGTGAGATATTTGTGTTCCTAATCCCTTATTTCATATTCACATTTTGATTTTATCATTCTGACTTCTGAACTACTATCATGTTTGGATTAAATAAGGCTGAACCTAGCTATTTATCCTTATTTGTAAAAAATAAGTACCCACAAGTGCACCGAAAATCCTCAATACTTATAGACGCGAGTCTTCACTTGTCATCAGTAAATGTTGTTTCTAATCCAGGAAAAAGGAATAAAAGGCTTGTTAACGAGAGTCCCGATGCTTGAGAACTTGCGCAAGCTAGCAGGGAAGAACGAAAACACGCAACCGGGAGTCAAATCAGAGGAAATAGAGGTGAAATGCGTGGAGACCGTTGAGCCAGCAGCGCAAAATCTGCATAACAGTCTAAAAGAAATGGCAAGCAGTGACGAAAAAGGTTTACCCAACGACAGCAACATTGACAAGTTCAGCAGGGCTGCCTTTCCGCTAGTATTTGTAGTTTTTAACATGGTTTACTGGAGTGTTTACTCGAACGGCTATTAGTTGTTTTTACATCAACCACCGGACAGCCTCTCTCTGCTGGTGTGCGTACTCATTATCTTGCTTCCACCAGCAAGATAATAACTACTTCTGAAACACTGGGGTATAGTCATAACAGCGGCGTAGGCAGGATTTTTAACAGGAGGGGGCCCAAAAGGCCATTTCATTTCAAGGCATTGTCTCTTGTGTTTTAGATAATGTCTCATACATTTACTGTATTTTTGACTGCTAGAAGGGGGGACCGGGCCCGCCTCTGCATAAGTTATACGCCTGGTATAAATGCAAGCATAGAATAGACCGCCGGAAATGTCTTTTCCTGTCGGATGAACGAGGAAAGATTGGACCACTTATTTACCTGGGGTAGACCCCTATTCCCTCCGACTTGGACAACAGTATCGTAATACAAAGATCTCGCTATAAACAGAACAAGGGGTGGTGTCTTTCCGCCTAGAGCCTCGTTTGATAAGGGAGCCTAAATTTTATCTATTAAAAAGTTTTTTTTCAATTATGATCGTTAAAGGTGCTAGCCAGGAATTTTTTGAGAGGGAGTGGTAAACTGTGATTTGGTGCCCCTCTGTGTGCGCCTTTTTTATGGAATACATATCTGCAAGATATTAGAATTTGAGAACTTGATCTGATAAACAATAAAGGGTAACTTCCACAACTTACAATGTATCATTTTACTCCTTTATGAGTGGCAAGATCCCTACTATAGACTGAGGACATTATAGTGTTCAACCAATCAGGCTCTCCCTCGGGATCACACACATCCCAATGTTTAAGTCGAAATGGGCGTAACTCGGCATCCCGTTAAGAAAAGAGGAGCTTCAAGCTATCTCAAGCTTGGACATCCCACTAACTCAGAACCTCGCTATCCTGAGCATCCCGCTTATTCAAGCCCTTGCCAACTTGGGCAGTTCCCGCCAGCTCAAAACCTGGATATCCAGGGCATCCCGCTAACTCATGCCCTTGCCAACCTGGGCACATCCCGCCAGCTCGAGACCTGGATATCCCGGACATCCCGCTAACTCAAACCTGCGGGTCGTTTCTCAAAACTCCCGGTAATTACCGGTCCCGTTAGGGTACCGGTAGAGTTTTCGGGACTTTTCCGGGCGAGGAAGAGCGTTTCTCATAGCTAGCGGTAGCGTCCCGGTTGTTTACGGGTTTCCGATAACCAGATTATAATTTTCAGAGTTAATGAATAGATTGGCTAAATAATTATTAAATATCAATAAAAATTGTAGACTTGTCAATGTCTGTAGACAACTTGTACCCCAAACACTGCTGTGGCATCGGCACTTTTCGAAAAAAAGACAAAAAAAAGAAGATAGAGTTTCATTTTGTAGCAAAACTTCCAATACCTTCACAAATGTCAAATCATTCCACAGGAAAGAAACCTGATTGACTGCTAGGTAATCCCATAAAATGATGTTAGCCGTGATAGTCTCACTTCTTATCTGGTAGCAGGGTAGTGGAATAGTTTCCTCAAGTGATGAAAACTCACTAAACTCCACACAACTTGAAAATGGCGAGATTTAATCGGAAAAAAGCACCAAATTGGGTATTTCAACTTGGCTAATTCAAGATGAATGGTTGATCTATAAATTCAGCTGAAAATATTAATTAAGGAAAAACATCGCTTTGGGTATCAATTTTCGCATTAAAAGTAATTCCCGAGCTCCCATAAGTTACCGGGCGAGTTCTGGGATTTTTCCCGGGCCCTAAAAAAGCGAGCTTTTTGAGAAACACCTGAAGTGTTTATCGGGGGCTTACCGGGTGACCTTCCGGTTTTTCGAGTTTATCGGCGTTTTGAGAAACGACCCCCTGGATACCCCCGAACCCTCATATTTGTTCATCTAAACTATTTTTTTTTTTTAATTTTACCATAAGGGCTCTCTTGATTTTACAAAAGTTACAAATACATAAGTTAGTTCAAATCGAAGGCAAACTAACACCCTATATTTATAATATTTTTTCAAGTGAGCTACGAGCAACGCGGGTTGCCTGTGATTAAAAATACCACAGGAAGCCCCTAAAGTGAATAGGTTTTTAAAAACCCCGTATGAGGCACACTATAAGCCTTTGCTTGGTTGTCTTTCGTATCATTTTTTTTTTTTTTCTTTTCTTTTCTCTATTTCAGTCATGCCCGAGCATGTCAACATTTTATCGAAAGGGAATTTTAAAACCCAAGCGGTATGCGTGACCGTTGCCAGACGACAGCCAATAGGAAGCGTCTGAGTAACGGCTGTGACGAGCATGAAGTAGAAGCGAAAAATCACAACCTGCAACGAGTGAGTGCTCGGGAGGGCCACCAGAATCATCGAAAAAAAGCGACTTCCAAGTTTCAAAATGCCTCGAAGACTTCACCCTCTATTCCAGACAAAGAGTGTTGTTAGGCTGGAATGCAAATTCTGCGAAAGATCAATTTGTATGCGCGGAATGAAAGCACAATTGCTCGCCGATACTAATGTGGAGCTCTACTCGACAGATTTGCCTCCCGAAAAGTAAGTTCCTGTTCGGTGCTCTAAAAGACTCTTAAATTTTTTAGATTATCACAGAATTTACATTTTCTGACTATTCAATAAACCCTTGCAGTGCAATTGAACTTGTTGGGCCTAACTATTCGACGACGAACTGCGATTGTAAAATCAAGGACATCGCCTGTCTTGGATGGTGAGAAACTTTTTCTAATCTCAGCTTACTTGGCTCCTTTTTAATCCTTTCTGTAATACTTAGTTTCTGACAAACACTTCTTCTTCATTCTAGTGGAAATATTGTTGGATACCATGTAACTGTCCCTTGTCGGTCCTGCGTTCAAAGTTGTAACAACGGCCATTTTTGGATGTTTCACTCAAGCGCTGCCTATGCTGTTGAAAGGATCGATAAGAAAGGTGAGTTTCCGTTTCTTCCTTGTGCTCTTGTATATATCTCAGTCAGACAGCGTATTTGGACACGTTGTAAAGGTCTTTTATTGCTTTTGATAACGCACGTGGCATATATCATTTTCTAATCGGTTGTGTTGTTTTGAAGGTGATATGCTGGTATGGGGTGGCCTTTCGCCAAATTGCACAGAGGACCAAGAATCAGATAATGATCTGGAATTTGAGTTTGAAGAATGCTGCAGATAAAATGCCTAGACATTGGATTCATCTCAGGGTGTCTCGTCTCATGACTATCTCCTGTCCAAAGCAGAAAACTTGGCCTTGTTTCCACCAGGCAAGATAAGCAAATAACACAGGACCTATCAATGTATATCTACCATTAGGTGGTAAACTTGGTCATAGATTTAGTTATTCAAGACATCTTAAGAAAAAAGACATTGCATTTCATGCCAGAAGCACTTTGAAGGATTTTGCTACTGCTTTCTCTAATTATATTTTAAACAGTTAGAACAAAAGCATCAAGGGGAGTTACCATATAAAAAAAACTGTTCTGTTAGGAGCAAATTGGTTTAAAATAGAATACAAAAATTATATTTAACATAGTGTACAAAGTTAATCAGAGAACACAAAGTGTTGCAGTATTGTTGATGTGTCGGTGGGGATAGTTTTGTAATTGTTGTTTTCATGGTCTTAGATTTGCGAATGGCACCTGCATTCTGCAACATTGAATTTATGTGAAAACAAAATTGACAGTAATAAAATATGCAAAAACTAAACATGTCGATGTTGCGTTTAGTGATTCTTTATTGGTCAGTGCCTTATGGAGAGGCAGCATGATTTGAAACCATTTCAGTGCTGGCCATTGAATCCACTTCAAGGATGTTACATGACAGAAGCAAGCAGGCGAAAGTTTCAGAATACTGAAAACGGCAGTTAAAGTTCTTGACAGGCTTGCAAGATTGGAAGGGTAACAGGTCCTCTCCTAGAATGTGAACCAATGCATTGGAGGGTTGCAAGCTAATTAATATCCTAGAGCCTTGGACATCTCTGTTACTGGCTATCTCGGCTCAGTAGCCAAGAGGACAGGCAGGCCCATATCCAGGATTGGCTGAAGGGGGACGACAGCTTTTCACAAAAGAGTGAGATGCCTTATATGACAATGTGGAGGTTGTGTGTGCTTAATCTTGGAAACCTGAGGAAACAGTGTGGGATCGTTCCAAGACATTGGATCTTGCTTTCCATGACACTGAGGAGGTTTTTACTATTACATATTTTTTTTACCATTACATATGGAAATGATGTACCATTACATCTGACACAGACAAGAAGGCTGTTTTAGTGATTCACATAAGTTACAGTGTTTTCATCTACCAGAAGAGAATCCTGAATTGTCCTATGCTCTCCATGGGCCTCCAGCACGTCCATTGTCTAGAAAGGGGCAAGCATCAACACATTGTCCTCTGGCTATTTTTTGGTGAATTTACAACAACAATAAAAAACAGATAAAAGCATGGATGGCCAAACTGGGGGGGGGGGGGGGGGGGGGGGGGGGGGGGCAATAATTTTCTCAGTTGACAAAATAAATAGGTGATGGGGGGTTGTTGATAAAACAATTAAAAATTTGTGTTGTGCCCCTCCAATATTTTTTGCTTCAGCAAAATGAAGAAGAACTTTGCCCATGCAAAGTCAAACACAGCTGTACCTAGTCAGCAGTATCCAAGCAGTGCTTTGGGGTCCCAACTCTAATCTCACATTGTCATACTGGGGCATGCTTAGCATGACAAAAAAAACAACAGCTATGAGCATATTGGGAGAGTGCCCTAGGCCATGAGATCCCATATTCTCTCTCTATTTTCCAATACTTTCCACCTAATAACAACCTGCGCATCAGTCAAATCCACTATTTGTGTTTAGTACCCTAGATAATGACCTAAACGAATCATTTTTGCAGATAAACATTTTAACATTTTTTTTAGTGTGAACATGAACCATAACCTTAAGTCTATTGGGACGAAACTGAGTGCCTTTTTTAGGTATTCCTTATTGTGTTCATTTTGCATTTATAATTTTTGTTGGGTTGTCTGGTTGAGGGGTCAATGGGTTAAAAATAAATATTCTCCATTGCATTTTTCTTCTCACATAAAACTTTCCCCTAGCATGAAATGGGGGTTCTATGCTAAAATTAGGGGCTCTCTCAGCTGTCATGATCTTTAGACTGAGACAGCATCTAGTATTGCAGTTTCACAAAATGATTCAAAGTTAAGATTTTACATCCCTCATCAAATGAATCATAACCGTCTCAACAATCTTCCTGAGATACAAATGATATTGTAGTATATGATACTCAGATGTCAGTATAGTATTACATGGTGTAGTATTTTGTACTATTCCATTCTTCTTCCCCTATCCATTCAACAAAACGTTTCAGACCATATTATTATTCTTTATATTTTAAAACTATAAAATAACTGCATAACATATACTTGTACTAAAAAGCCCCACTCCTGGGGGAATGTCACGGTAGATTACGCAACTCGTTTGTTGTGTTACACGAGCAAGTTGCACAACTGTAAAACCAACCACTGTACTCTGACTTTACAAGTAGAGGGAAAATATTGGCAAGCAAATACTTAACGTGCATACCATGATGTCCTTGTTTGTGACTTTCAGCTTGTAATGATTCATACCATGTGAATATTCAGTGACAATCATATCTGACATACGGACTGTCACACGCAAACTTACGTTTTACGTAACCTAGTTCCATTACATGAAACACCATTAGTTCTTTCTTCGAGAATTCTTTAGCTAGTGTTTAGCTTGTTGACGTGATTACTGGTGTTGAAATACACGAGGTTGCTTTACAGTCTGTGACTTCTGAATTATCTTCAGACTTTTCAGTTTTTACGTTGACTACAATAGTTTGTTGACCATTCGAGCTTCCTTGATTTTTCGTAAAGACAACATTTACATCGGATGGACCTCCTTTCGCAAATAAGGACCGAAGGACGCTGAGCTCTTTCTGTAGAAGTGTGACTTTCGATCTAAGTTCTTCATTTTCTTTCGAAAGCTCGGTTACTCTTTGTTGGGTCTCTTGAATTCGCTGCTTTGCTTTTTTTCGACTCTTTCGAACGGCTTCATTGTTTCTCTCTCTTTTCCTAATGTACTCGTCGTCATACTTGCCAGATCGCTTTAGATCCCCCTCACTATCACTTTTGGAGTCTTCTCTTGTAGTGTTAGGCATTTCTGGACCTCCTCGATGGATTATTTGGAACGATCGATCGGTGTCTTTGTGAGAATCTATTATGATAGAATTCTTGCGCAATCACGACAGCTATTTCGCAAGCAAAATTATCGCATGTCTGCGCATACTTTTATGCTGCGAAACGCTGCGTGAGCGCACAGATCATGCGCGTCATATTTCCATTCAACAATACACCTTCCCTACCCTGGTTCCAGAGCCTCATGCGTCTCTTTAGTGGTAAGCGAGGTTTGAATAGAGCGACGCTCGAGGCTCACGGACCAGGGAACACCTTCCCCAAAGGTTTATCGAATGTTTCAATGTTGTTTATTCAAATAAACGCCCAGCATATGTTTGCAACCAATAAAAAAGTGGGAACCCCAAAGGAATGCGCGAAATGATGTATAAATACAGATCTCTTTGGCATTGCACGCCCTCTTTTAAGTCTTTGCGCAATTTCGCCATGTCAGGACGCGGTAAAGGTGGTAAAGGATTGGGAAAAGGAGGAGCAAAACGACATCGTAAAATCCTTCGTGACAATATTCAAGGGATTACCAAGCCTGCTATTCGTCGGTTGGCTAGACGAGGAGGAGTAAAGCGCATCTCGGGACTGATCTACGAAGAAACACGAGGAGTACTCAAAGTATTTCTCGAAAATGTTATCCGTGACGCGGTCACCTACACCGAACACGCCAAGCGCAAGACTGTCACCGCCATGGATGTAGTTTACGCTTTGAAACGACAAGGACGTACGCTGTACGGATTCGGTGGCTAGCATCCAGAGATGGAGAAAACGGAGAGCAGAATACAGTTTGAATGTTCACGCGTGGACATTGAATGGTCCCGACATGACTCTCAGTACATTTATACTGACGAAATTCTGCATCCTTGGCTTGAAGAGCGATTGTTTGTTTAAGAATAATATATGGCCTATAACTTGTATATTTGACCATATCTGCCTCATTAGCATACGAAGTAATAAACGTTTTTTTTTTTGTATGCACGTGCAAGGTTGTTAGCTTAAACAGTTAAAGCCCCTCTTCGAGCCCCGCGGGAGCAGCCGTCCCTTAGCTGCTTATGCTTATGTCGTTATGTCCATGTCGTTATGTTAGGTTTACGTCAAAATGTCGAACCATCCACACTAAGATAAATAAGAGTGCGCGCGCCCATATCGTTAAGTAACTAGTGTGCACCAGCCATTATAGTCCAGACCTGGAACTCTCTTTGCGCTCGACATTCTGGCTCGCGTGAAAGTGTCCAGTATTTATTGCATGCGCATGCGCGAAAATTCGCCGCATATATGCGGTGTGGCCTGGTTGCTTAGTTCAATATGGCTGCAAAAGGGACGAGCGAGGGTTTATTTCAGAAATAATAAGCTGATTTTGGTCGTGGGTAAATACTTGATTGTCAATCTTTTCTGAGAACAGGACAGATGATAATTAGAGTTTGGAAAATATATCAATCAAAGAGCTTTTCCGTTTTCGTTATTTTCACGCGCGCGCTTTAGGCAATAGCGTCATTTCAAACGATTTTCTGGAATTTCATTTTCAATCACATTTTATCGCGTTTTTATAGAAAACAAATCCCTGGCAGTTCGCTGATATTCCTTCACATGTACAAAACATTCTTTTCAACTTAGCGATGATCGATTTTCGGAGCTCTTCACTCAACAAGATCTAGCGGGAACCGACCCTCCTTAAACACGTCCGTTATTGCGCGCGCTCGTATTTTAACTTTTGCCATGAAGATTCGCTGATTGGTACATGTTCGCTCATGCGCATGCAATAAATACTGGACCCTCTTTCACGCGAGCCAGAATGTCGAACGCAAAGAGTCCCAGGTCTGGACTACAACCATTAGTAAACACAAGCTTTTATTACCTCCCCTGGTCCATGTTTTTGGCATTTTAGTCAGCATTCCGAAATTATTACTCTCTCCGCTCGCCGTCTCGCTCTTCGCTCTCTTAGGTCTTCTTTTCACATGAAGCGAGTTCGGGTTATCAGGGTTAAGTGCTTTGTAACCGCCCCTTGGTGATCGTAATAAAAAGATGTGTCGAAACGCATCGTTCACGGTCAAAGTCTTTCGTACGCCTGGGACAGCTCGGTGTGAACCGTTCACATGGATAGAAACAACCTTTGTCCCTAGGTTTATCCCTAGCTTCTATAGGTTTCCATGTGAACGGTTGATTTTTGAATTTTAGTGAATAAATGGAATTGTCACTTCGCCTGAGACAATCCAATCCAATTAATTTTTTAGACAGCTCGCTTTGTGGATATCGGAAGGGGCCTTGGGAATACCAGAATCCGAGGAAATCATAACGGAATACAAGAAGAGTATGAATAATAATATACTGTTTTCTTTAGTAGGGAGAGAGAAGTCATAAATTCCGTTGAGAGCCCCCCCCCCCCCCCCAAATCGTTTATTACACGTGAATTTGACAACAACAAGGCATGTTCTAAGTTCTAAGGCAATTTTATTGACAACATTTCACACACAAAAAAACGCTTTACTCGGCCGATCTCAGAACAGCAACCATTGCCTGGGCTACCTGTGCTGCAAGTTATCAAGAAATGAAATAAACAAAAATGCATCCCCAATTTATTTTGAATGAACTCAACGAATAAAATATTTCTATTTCTCTGCGGTTCTAAAATATAGATCGAATCGTCTCTGAAAGCGCCAGATTCTGACTCCTGCAACTTTTTTTATCTCGAGACTAACGTTTCATCTTAGCTATGACCAGCTAGAAACAACTCGAAAAGAACAATATCACCAACTAGGAACATGAATATTTTTTTTACGGCGTGTGCACCTGTAGAATAGTTTTTGACCAAAAGCAACATTTTTGTCATGACGAGTAAGGATTGGTTTCTTATTTGCGTGTTCAGAAAACGCTATTCAAACCGTGGAGCGAGATAAATCCTTTTTGCGATAATGAACCGATAAAAAAAGCGCGCGATTTGTTCCAGAGCCCGCAGGCATCACCGGTGTTAACCAGTGGTCCAAAACAGCGTTGTACGCTCATGCGCATTGTCCAACTTGTCATATCGAAGTGTGGACAAAAAAAAAAATGAACTCGAAAATGCAGCGAAAGGGTAAGAAAAACACTTCCATTTGACCTGATGTTGGGTTAGCCTACTAAACACATATATCTCTTTCACTCGGGGTTGCCAGTTCTTGCAGTTCAGTCCAAGAAAAAGCGCTGTAAAGTAGCAAAAGCTCGCATGAGGCCGGAGGACCCCAAGCCTAAAGGCAAGAGGTAGTGGATCGCGCGGCAAATAAGGAATTTCGTTGATCAACAATATGACAGAAAAAGTGATTAGGAGCTTTATTCTTTGCAGCGGTAGCGTGTCTAGCTACAACGAGGATGATTATGAAGTTGATGAGAACTCAGACGATGAAGAGCAAGAAGATCCGAATGATTACTGTAAAGGTTGGTTTGAACTTTTGCTGAAAATTCCACTGTAAGATTGAACGAAGCAGTCGAATTCATGACAATTTTGTTTGAATACCACTAGATATATATATTTGCGGTTTGGACGTCCGTTATCGAATACAATCAATCCTTTTTAATCTTTCCGTGGATATTTTTTTAAGTTCCGAAGACATTGTTTGAAATCCACACATTACTTTGAGTGTAAGTACAAATCGTTCGGAAGTGAATCGTTTTGACTTCTGAACAAACAAATTCGTAAGCTTCACATTTCGTATTCGTATATAATCTTCTAGTGACGTATTTTATAATTGTCTCCTTACAGCCTGTTTTTGTTTAACATTTAAAATCTTCTCATTGGCATTGGAAATTATTGAATCGAAACACTTGATTAGCAATGTTTTGCATAAACAGTTTTTCAAGTATTGTTATTTTTTAGGTACGGTTTATGGTATTTTTTACCGAACGTCAAGTACTTATATCAAGCAGAGAGGTTTATGGATTACGTTGTAAACACAAAGCTATTAAAATCGACCCACGATTCCAAAGTGTAATTGTATCATTTTAGCATTTAACAGTAAGGCCATGTTGTATTAAATTACTCTCTCTTTAGTGAATTCGGTATTTTTAAGCATGGAAATTATCCAGTTATAAGTTTAAAATTTCATTATTCTATTTAATTTTGATACTTAATTGTTTCCAGAATCCTAAAATTTATGGCCACTTCACCTTTTATTTGGAATAAATTTAGAATTGGCTTTTTTTACCCCTACAGGTGTATTTGGATTCTTAGTCATGCATATCAAAATGATGACCTAATTTGAATGTGTGTCTATCATTTTTGCTCAGGGGGCTATCATCCAGTCCAGCTGGGAGATCTATTCAACAATCGCTATAGTGTCATCCGCAAGCTAGGGTGGGGACACTTCTCAACTGTATGGCTAGCATGGGATGTGAGGTGAGTTTTGTCACAAGTTAGGGGTGGACTATCAGAGATTGGAGAGAGGGGGGATACATGTTTTTGCATAATAATTAATTCTCCTAAATTTCCCTCTACATAAGTGCATGAGAGAAATTTAAAACCAAGATGCTTGTCTTCTAGTTTCCACCAGGAAAACAAATAGAAGGCAGCTTCGGGATTTAGCCCAGGAATAGATCCTGCACCGAGAGACCAGAGTATTTTATCTCGTGATACCTAAACAACGTTAGACTAGATCCATGTGGGATGATATTGATTTCTGTACCCATGCGTGCTTATGACATCAAAGAATTAAATTGTAGATATGTAGAGCAATTATGTAAATCAATTATATATGATTTGAGAATTAATTGTGAAAATGTGGTGGTCTCGAGAGGGATAAAAAGAACAATGCGTATGCAATGCCCTGATCAATTGATCCGTGTTTGCTCATCCAACCTAATATTACTCATAGTTGTGAGTTTATTTCATTGGTGATCATGGTATTACAAAGTTATGGCATGGCATTTCAGGGAATTTAGTGATTAAATCCCCCTGCAACCTTGGGATGACTAGTTAAAGTCAACTAATCATCCCTCAGTTGCTGGACATTTAATTATTAAATTCCCCTCGTGCCATGATATAACTTTTAAAAAATGCCTGGATGCTGTTATAATTATATTTGAAGAAAACCTTTCAGGCACTAGCTAGTAGTAGTTTAGCTAGCTAGTAATAAATGTTTTTGTAACTTATTTTCTTATAGTGAGAACAAATATGTTGCCCTAAAGATAGTAAAGAGTGCGTCCCACTATACAGAAACAGCTATTGATGAGATGAAGCTGCTGAGAACTGTAAGTATAATAAAGTCGTTATTGATGATCCATTCATTACTTTATAATAAACTTAATGGTTTAATGTGTGTCAAGGATTGCTTGTGTTACTCTATCTTCCTTTGTGGTTTGACTTTATAGCTTTCTTCAATTTTTTTTACTTTGTAACAGAAGCTCTAAATACCGAAATTGCCATTGCATATGACTTAACCATCTTTTTTTTTTTGTCATCTCTTTGCTAATTCTGTGCTCTATTGACAAATAATTAGCTAAACAACATCAAAGCAAAGTCTGAATATTGAGTAATTATCCCTTTGTCACAAATACTTGTCTAAATATTGTGTAATTTTCCTATTGTCACAGGTTCACACTGCTGATCCAAAACATCATGGGCACAAGCATGTGGTTCAACTTACTGATGATTTCAAGATTGTGGGGATAAATGGGTCTCGTATCCTTTCCTTTGAGGGCCCATATTTATTGTACATATTTTTGGGGGTATGACAATTATTAATTATGGGTTTGAAAAAAGAAAGGTAATTTAAGGTTATAGAATGGAAGCTCAGGTCCTTGGGTGAAGAAGAATGACACAATTTTTTATCTTTGTATTTTTTTTTTGGAAGATATTTCTGATCACTCAATAATCCATAGGAGTTATTAAAACCTTAACTCTGCCACAGACATATGCATGGTATTTGAAGTATTAGGACATAATTTGTTAAAATTGATCATCAAGTCTAACTACAAAGGGATTCCCATCAAGCTGGTCAAAAGTATTGTTACTCAGGTACTGTTTACTCTGTAATTGCCTAATTCTTATGTATAGAAATATAAAAACCTGAAACACAACCACAAGTATTTTAAATGAAAAGATATATTATAATTTTGACCGGTGAATTACTTGTAAAAGCCTGTTAGGTTTTGTTTAGTATGTACTTTTACCAATTGAAATGAGAATATTTGTATATGATTGTAACTATTATTATGGTAAACTAAACAAACAAACAAAAGCATACTGATGTACCATCTAAACCAATTATTGATTTAATTCTAGAACTGAAAACCTAATCATAAACCTGATTGTATTGGTAAATACAGGACAAGAAATAAATTTTTGGTGCTCGGGCATTTTAGTGCAAGTAATATGACTATAAAATTATCCACACAACAAAATGTTGGTCTCTCCTTTTCTTTCCTCCAAATAAATAGACCATACTGTATCTTACTTGATTGAACCATTGAACTAGTTCACAAGATTTATAATTTCATATTCCTTCCCTCCAAATTTTTTATCTTAAGTCTTTGATCTAAAGTCATTTGCCTGCAAATTTCAGACCTTGAAAGGCTTGGACTATCTGCACACCAAGTGTAAAATCATACACACTGACATCAAACCAGAGAACATCCTGTTGTGCATCAGTCAGCATGAGATACAGCAGCTCGCGGATGAAGCATCAAAGGCAAAAATAACTGGCACCTTTACCCCAGCATTAGGTAGAGTATGTCTTACTGGGCACATAGTCAGGATTTGACAGGGGGGGGGGATACCTATAGCCAAGCATTAGGTAGAGTATGTCTTACTGGGCACATAGTAGGGATTTGACGGGGGGGGGGGGGGTACCTTTACCCCAGCATTAGGTAGAGTATGTCTTACTGGTCACATAGTAGGGATTTGACGGGGGGGGGGGGGGGGGATCACTATAGCCAAGCATTAGGTAGAGTATGTCTTACTGGGCACATAGTAGGGATTTGGCGGGGGGGGGGGGGATACCCATAGCCCAGCATCAAGTAGAGTAGGTCCTTCGAGGCACATAGTAGGGATTTGACGGGGGGGGGGGGGGGGGGGGTACCTATAGCCAAGCATTGAGTAGAGTATATCTTATGGGACATGTGGCAAGGATTTACTATGGGGTGGGCCCAGCCTTGTTCCTGTGCCGGTAGATGATATCATTTTTGCTATAATTATACTGTGGGGTAGATATACAGTCAAGTCTGCATTAACTCTAAGTAGATGCAGCTCTTTGGAGATGTTATTGAATAACATTTCTCAGTATTTCAGAAAACATGTTATCCTCCCTTATCTGCAGTTCTGTCAGTCAAATATTAACTTTGTTTTCACAGTGAGCACGGCTCCAGCATCAGTCATTCAGGTGTGTGGATTTATTGGATGCAATGCATCCGTCACATTATTTTTTTAAGGCCTTACATCTAATGGGTCATAAGCCACTAATTTGGACAAGGTTGTGCACACTGCTTTATACATACTGTACGACATTAGAAACCCTGATCTGTGAGGGGACGGGGCCAGCTATGCAGTAGGTGTATGCACATAATTAAATTTTCAGAAATTCATTGTTTTATACATTTGACCATATCACACTTTTAGATGTCATCAGAAAAGTATGTGAAATAATGTTCAATCAGGATGATAATATCAGGTTTTCATGGTTTGTTTGCTCAGTACTGCCTCATTAGATTAGAAGCTACTATCCATTTTTTTTTTTTTTCAGCTGCAGCTTTAACCTGGTGGCATAGTTTAAAATAAAATGAAAATACAATAGATTCTATATTTTACTTTTCTTTTTACAGCAATGTAGCTCAATGAAATTATCCAAAAATAAAAAGAAGAAAATGAAAAAGAAGCTGAAAAAGCAGATTGAAAAGCAAAAGCTTCAACAAGATGAGATTGAACAGGGCTTGTTACAGGATTCAGATGATAAAGATAAAGAGACTTTGGGTGATAACTGTATTGAATCAAATGATATGGAGGAAAGTGCCAAAGATTCTAGTGAGGAAATATCTGAAGAGCTCAGCAGCAGATTATTACAGGAACAGTGTGTTGTGTCAGATGAGGAAACAAGAAAATGTAACAAGATCACTCCCCAAGATGGAGAGGAGCCAGAGGGTGAGGCCAAGTGATGTGTGTTATAGTGGCAATGTGATGTGTGTTATAATGGCAATTAGATGTGTGTTATAATGGCAATGTGATATTTGTTATAATGGCAATTTGATGTGTGTTATAATGGCAATTTGTGTGTTTTTATGACAATTTAATGTGTGTTATAATGGCAATTTGATGTGTGTTATAAATGGCAATTTGATGTGTGTTATAATGGCAATTTGATGTGTGTTATAATGGCAATTTGATGTGTGTTATAATGGCGATTTGATGTGTGTTATAATGGCGATTTGATGTGTGTTATAATGGCAATTTGATGTGTGTTATAATGGCAGTGTTATGTGTGTCATAATCGCCATGTGATGTGTGTTATAATGGCAATGTGATATTTGTTATAATGGCAATTTGATGTGTGTTATAATGGCAATTTGTGTGTTTTTATGACAATTTAATGTGTGTTATAATGGCAATTTGATGTGTGTTATAATGGCGATTTGATGTGTGTTATAATGGCAATTTGATGTGTGTCATAATGACAATTTGATGTGTGTCATAATGACAATTTGATGTGTGTTATAATGGCAATTTGATGTGTGTCATAATGACAATTTGATGTGTGTCATAATGACAATTTGATGTGTGTTATAATGGCAATTTGATGTGTGTTATAATGGCAATTTGATGTGTGTTATAATGGCAATTTGATGTGTGTTATAATGGCAATTTGATGTGTGTTATAATGGCAGTGTTATGTGTGTCATAATCGCCATGTGATGTGTGTTATAATGGCAATGTGATATTTGTTATAATGGCAATTTGATGTGTGTTATAATGGCAATTTGTGTGTTTTTATGACAATTTAATGTGTGTTATAATGGCAATTTGATGTGTGTTATAAATGGCAATTTGATGTGTGTTATAATGGCAATTTGATGTGTGTTATAATGGCAATTTGATGTGTGTTATAATGGCGATTTGATGTGTGTTATAATGGCGATTTGATGTGTGTTATGGCAATTTGATGTGTGTTTTAATGTCGATTTGATGTGTTTTAATGGCAATTTAAAGTGGGTTATAATGGCAATTTGATGTGTGTTATAATGGCAATTTGATGTGTGTTATAATGGCGATTTGATGTGTGTTATAATGGCAATTTGATGTGTGTTATAATGGCGATTTGATGTGTGTTATAATGGCAATTTGATGTGTGTTATAATGGCGATTTGATGTGTGTCATAATGACAATTTGATGTGTGTTATAATGGCGATTTGATGTGTGTCATAATGACAATTTGATGTGTGTTATAATGGCGATTTGATGTGTGTTATAATGGCGATTTGATGTGTGTTATAATGGCGATTTGATGTGTGTCATAATGACAATTTGATGTGTGTTATAATGACAATTTGATGTTTGTTATAATGGCAGTGTGATGTGTGTCATAATCGCCGTGTGATGTGTGTTATAATGGCAATGTGATATTTGTTATAATGGCAATTTGATGTGTGTTATAATGGCAATTTGTGTGTTTTTATGACAATTTAATGTGTGTTATAATGGCAATTTGATGTGTGTTATAAATGGCAATTTGATGTGTGTTATAATGGCAATTTGATGTGTGTTATAATGGCAATTTGATGTGTGTTATAATGGCGATTTGATGTGTGTTATGGCAATTTGATGTGTGTTTTAATGTCGATTTGATGTGTTTTAATGGCAATTTAAAGTGGGTTATAATGGCAATTTGATGTGTGTTATAATGGCAATTTGATGTGTGTCATAATGACAATTTGATGTGTGTTATAATGGCGATTTGATGTGTGTTATAATGGCAATTTGATGTGTGTTATAATGGCAATTTGATGTGTGTCATAATGACAATTTGATGTGTGTTATAATGGCAATTTGATGTGTGTTATAATGGCGATTTGATGTGTGTTATAATGGCGATTTGATGTGTGTCATAATGACAATTTGATGTGTGTCATAATGACAATTTGATGTGTGTTATAATGACAATTTGATGTGTGTCATAATGACAATTTGATGTGTGTTATAATGGCAATTTGATGTGTGTTATAATGGCGATTTGATGTGTGTTATAATGGCGATTTGATGTGTGTTATAATGGCAATTTGATGTGTGTTATAATGGCAATTTGATGTGTGTCATAATGACAATTTGATGTGTGTTATAATGGCAATTTGATGTGTGTTATAATGGCAATTTGATGTGTGTTATAATGACAATTTGATGTGTGTTATAATGGCAATTTGATGTGTGTTATAATGGCAATTTGATGTGTGTCATAATGACAATTTGATGTGTGTTATAATGACAATTTGATGTGTGTCATAATGACAATTTGATGTGTGTTATAATGGCAATTTGATGTGTGTTATAATGGCGATTTGATGTGTGTTATAATGGCGATTTGATGTGTGTTATAATGGCAATTTGATGTGTGTTATAATGGCAATTTGATGTGTGTCATAATGACAATTTGATGTGTGTTATAATGGCAATTTGATGTGTGTTATAATGGCAATTTGATGTGTGTCATAATGGCAATTTGATGTGTGTTATAATGGCAATTTGATGTGTGTTATAATGGCGATTTGATGTGTGTTATAATGGCGATTTGATGTGTGTTATAATGGCGATTTGATGTGTGTTATAATGACAATTTGATGTGTGTTATAATGACAATTTGATGTGTGTTATAATGGCAATTTGATGTGTGTTATAATGGCGATTTGATGTGTGTTATAATGGCGATTTGATGTGTGTTATAATGGCAATTTGATGTGTGTTATAATGACAATTTGATGTGTGTTATAATGACAATTTGATGTGTGTTATAATGGCGATTTGATGTGTGTTATAATGGCAATTTGATGTGTGTTATAATGACAATTTGATGTGTGTTATAATGGCAATTTGATGTGTGTTATAATGGCGATTTGATGTGTGTCATAATGACAATTTGATGTGTGTCATAATGACAATTTGATGTGTGTTATAATGACAATTTGATGTGTGTTATAATGGCAGTGTTATGTGTGTTATAATGGCAATTTGATGTGTGTTATAATGGCGATTTGATGTGTGTTATAATGGCAATTTGATGTGTGTCATAATGACAATTTGATGTGTGTTATAATGACAATTTGATGTGTGTTATAATGGCGATTTGATGTGTGTTATAATGACAATTTGATGTGTGTTATAATGGCGATTTGATGTGTGTCATAATGACAATTTGATGTGTGTTATAATGGCAATTTGATGTGTGTTATAATGGCAATTTGATGTGTGTTATAATGGCAATTTGATGTGTGTTATAATGGCAATTTGATGTGTGTTATAATGGCAATTTGATGTGTGTCATAATGACAATTTGATGTGTGTTATAATGGCGATTTGATGTGTGTTATAATGGCGATTTGATGTGTGTTATAATGGCGATTTGATGTGTGTTATAATGGCAATTTGATGTGTGTTATAATGGCAATTTGATGTGTGTTATAATGGCAATTTGATGTGTGTTATAATGGCAATTTGATGTGTGTTATAATGGCAATTTGATGTGTGTTATAATGGCGATTTGATGTGTGTCATAATGACAATTTGATGTGTGTTATAATGGCGATTTGATGTGTGTTATAATGGCGATTTGATGTGTGTTATAATGGCGATTTGATGTGTGTTATAATGGCAATTTGATGTGTGTTATAATGGCAATTTGATGTGTGTTATAATGGCGATTTGATGTGTGTTATAATGGCAATTTGATGTGTGTTATAATGGCAATTTGATGTGTGTTATAATGGCAATTTGATGTGTGTTATAATGGCGATTTGATGTGTGTTATAATGGCGATTTGATGTGTGTTATAATGGCAATTTGATGTGTGTTATAATGGCAATTTGATGTGTGTTATAATGGCGATTTGATGTGTGTTATAATGGCAATTTGATGTGTGTTATAATGGCAATTTGATGTGTGTTATAATGGCGATTTGATGTGTGTTATAATGGCAATTTGATGTGTGTTATAATGGCAATTTGATGTGTGTTATAATGGCAATTTGATGTGTGTTATAATGGCGATTTGATGTGTGTCATAATGACAATTTGATGTGTGTTATAATGGCGATTTGATGTGTGTTATAATGGCAATTTGATGTGTGTTATAATGGCGATTTGATGTGTGTCATAATGACAATTTGATGTGTGTTATAATGGCGATTTGATGTGTTTTAATGGCAATTTAAAGTGGGTTATAATGGCGATTTGATGTGTGTTATAATGGCGATTTGATATTTGTTATAATGGCAATTTGATGTGTGTTATAATGGCGATTTGATGTGTGTTATAATGACAATTTGATGTGTGTTATAATGGCGATTTGATGTGTGTTATAATGACAATTTGATGTGTGTTATAATGACAATTTGATGTGTGTTATAATGACAATTTGATGTGTGTTATAATGGCAGTGTTATGTGTGTTATAATGACAATTTGATGTGTGTTATAATGGCAGTGTTATGTGTGTTATAATGACAATTTGATGTGTGTTATAATGACAATTTGATGTGTGTCATAATGACAATTTGATGTGTGTTATAATGACAATTTGATGTGTGTTATAATGACAATTTGATGTGTGTCATAATGACAATTTGATGTGTGTTATAATGACAATTTGATGTGTGTTATAATGGCAATTTGATGTGTGTTATAATGGCAGTGTTATGTGTGTTATAATGGCGATTTGATGTGTGTTATAATGGCAATTTGATGTGTGTTATAATGGCGATTTGATGTGTGTCATAATGACAATTTGATGTGTGTTATAATGGCGATTTGATGTGTGTTTTAATGTCGATTTGATGTGTTTTAATGGCAATTTAAAGTGGGTTTTAATGGCAATTTGATGTGTGTTATAATGGCAATTTGATGTGTGTTATAATGGCGATTTGATGTGTGTTATAATGGCAATTTGATGTGTGTTATAATGGCGATTTGATGTGTGTTATAATGACAATTTGATGTGTGTTATAATGACAATTTGATGTGTGTTATAATGACAATTTGATGTGTGTTATAATGGCAATTTGATGTGTGTTATAATGGCAGTGTTATGTGTGTCATAATGACAATTTGATGTGTGTTATAATGACAATTTGATGTGTGTTATAATGGCGATTTGATGTGTGTTATAATGGCAATTTGATGTGTGTTATAATGGCGATTTGATGTGTGTTATAATGACAATTTGATGTGTGTTATAATGGCGATTTGATGTGTGTTATAATGACAATTTGATGTGTGTTATAATGACAATTTGATGTGTGTTATAATGGCGATTTGATGTGTGTTATAATGACAATTTGATGTGTGTTATAATGGCGATTTGATGTGTGTTATAATGGCAATTTGATGTGTGTTATAATGGCGATTTGATGTGTGTTATAATGACAATTTGATGTGTGTCATAATGACAATTTGATGTGTGTTATAATGGCAATTTGATGTGTGTTATAATGGCGATTTGATGTGTGTTATAAATGGCAATTTCATGTGTGTTATAATGGCGATTTGATGTGTGTCATAATGACAATTTGATGTGTGTTATAATGGCGATTCGATGTGTGTCATAATGACAATTTGATGTGTGTTATAATGGCGATTCGATGTGTGTCATAATGACAATTTGATGTGTGTTATAATGAACAGTGATCAATTCTAAACTGGAAAAAAAACCTATTAAGTGGAAACATCTTAGGGTCCTGACCCCGTACGCAGTTCTGCTCAAGGTTAAACCAATCAGCTATCGAGCTATGATTTGGGGTTTGCACGGCGCAGATCTGCGCGGTTTGAGCCAATCAGACGTTATAGATCTCGGTGACATCAAGGAGGTGTTGACATACAATAACCAGACTACTCTGTATGGCATAAATATCTGGTTATTACATGTCAACAGGGGTAAAGCCTTTGTTAATTCTCAAACAAAAGGTAAAACAAAACCTCTGAAAGTCTGAACGAAAACACCTTCTTTGACTAAATACAATAAGCTAAAAAGGAGCGACATTATTTTCACAGGTCCTCTTTTATTATTATAGTTTCTCAAATTGATACTTTTTGTGTTTGATATGTGTATTATTTTTAGCTTACTTGAAGGGTGCTAATTTGGCGGGATTGTTTTGGCGCGTTAAGAACAGTGTTCTCAAATACTGGAACTTCCTTCGTGTATCTCCTCTATAGAGTTAATCGATTAACTCCAATATAATGCCTTCCTTATTTTCGGAGTTTATGATATTTCTTTGAATACCTTGTATCCCAGAAGAGTCCTTGCGTTATTTTCCAATTTCAACTGGAAGCTTGGCAAGCCTTAATCGGCCACGGCGGACTTGTTACTTTGCTTTCGTTGTAAATGCGTATGCAACCATACAAATATCCATCTTTGGTCGCTAAACTCGGAATGATCAAGCCGGCTATAACGCGAGGCAACGCGAGTTGGAGTGCTTATCATTGCAAGTGGTCACAAGACACAAAGCGCAGTCCTGCGCTTGCATTAGCCAATAATGATACAATTATTCACTTCCTTTAGCGCAGGACTGCTCATGTATCAGCGAATCCCGTATTTAGCGTGATATCGGAACCCACGTGAACTGCTACCTAGCGCCTGGTTAATTAACCTGGTTAATCTACTCGGCTTAGTTTCGTATTTTAACTCAAACATATTGATTAAAAATAAACTTCTCACTACATCCAGAGTACTTTTCAATTATCTGTTAAGGACTCGCTTATTTTGAGAAATTTCGGGCTCGTTATGAAAGTAACGCGAAACGGCAAAACTTGAGCGCAGCCCTGCGCTCGCATTAGCCAATAATGATACAATTATTCACTTCCTGTTGCGCAGGACTGCTCATGTATCAGCGAATCCCGTATTTAGCGTGATATCGGAACCCATGTGAACTTCTACCTAGCGCAGAGCAGCTTATGCCCTTGTACCTGCCACTTGGTTAATCTACTCTGCTTAGTTTCGTATTTTCAATCAAACATGTTGTTTAAAAGTAAACATGTCTATAGTTATGAAAGTGATGCGAAACGGGAAAACTTGTGAGTTAATTACGAGTTTCGCGCACGACTGCACCGTTTTGTGCTTATCTTTCAATATATTTTGTACTCCACTGTTAGCAAAGCGGCTGTTATCTTATCAAATCAAAAATAACATTAGTATGATCAAGCTGGCTTTAACGTATAGCAACGCGAGTTGGAGTGCTTATCATTGCAAGTGGTCACAAGACACAAAGCGCAGTCCTGCTCTTGCATTAGCCAATAATGATACAATTATTCACTTCCTTTAGCGCAGGACTGCTCATGTATCAGCGAATCCCGTATTTAGCGTAACATCGGAACATATTGATTAAAAATAAACGTGTCACTATATCCAGAGTACTTCTCAATTATCTGTTAAGTACTCGCTTATTTTGAAAAATTTCGGGCTCGTTATGAAAGTAACGCGAAACGGCAAAACTTGAGCGCAGCCCTGCGCTCGCATTAGCCAATAATGATACAATTATTCACTTCCTGTTGCGCAGGACTGCTCATGTATCAGCGAATCCCGTATTTAGCGTGATATCGGAACCCATGTGAACTTCTACCTAGCGCCTGGTTAATTTACCTGGTTAATCTACTCGGCTTAGTTTCGTATTTTAACTCAAACATATTGATTAAAAATAAACTTGTCACTATATCCAGAGTACTTTTCAATTATCTGTTAAGGACTCGCTTATTTTGAGAAATTTCGGGCTCGTTATGAAAGTAACGCGAAACGGCAAAACTTGAGCGCAGCCCTGCGCTCGCATTAGCCAATAATGATACAATTATTCACTTCCTGTTGCGCAGGACTGCTCATGTATCAGCGAATCCCGTATTTAGCGTGATATCGGAACCCATGTGAACTTCTGCCTAGCGCAGAGCAGCTTATGCCCTTGTACCTGCCACTTGGTTAATCTACTCTGCTTAGTTTCGTATTTTCAATCAAACATGTTGTTTAAAAGTAAACATGTCTATAGTTATGAAAGTGATGCGAAACGGGAAAACTTGTGAGTTAATTACGAGTTTCGCGCACGACTGCACCGTTTTGTGCTTATCTTTCAATATATTTTGTACTCCACTGTTAGCAAAGCTGCCGTTATCTTATCAAATCAAAAATAACATTAGTATGATCAAGCCGGCTATAACGTATAGCAACGCGAGTTGGAGTGCTTATCATTGCAAGTAGTCACAAGACACAAAGCGCAGTCCTGCTCTTGCATTAGCCAATAATGATACAATTATTCACTTCCTGCTGCGCAGGACTGCTCATGTATCAGCGAATCCCGTATTTAGCGTGATATCGGAACCCATGTGAACTTCTACCTAGCGCCTGGTTAATTTATCTGGTTAATCTACTCGGCTTAGTTTCGTATTTTAACTCAAACATATTGATTAAAAATAAACTTCTCACTACATCCAGAGTACTTTTCAATTATCTGTTAAGGACTCGCTTTTTTTGAGAAATTTCGGGCTCGTTGTGAAAGTAACGCGAAACGGCAAAACTTGAGCGCAGCCCTGCGCTCGCATTAGCCAATAATGATACAATTATTCACTTCCTGTTGCGCAGGACTGCTCATGTATCAGCGAATCCCGTATTTAGCGTGATATCGGAACCCATGTGAACTTCTGCCTAGCGCAGAGCAGCTTATGCCCTTGTACCTGCCACTTGGTTAATCTACTCTGCTTAGTTTCGTATTTTCAATCAAACATGTTGTTTAAAAGTAAACATGTCTATAGTTATGAAAGTGATGCGAAACGGGAAAACTTGTGAGTTAATTACGAGTTTCGCGCACGACTGCACCGTTTTGTGCTTATCTTTCAATATATTTTGTACTCCACTGTTAGCGAAGCGGCTGTTATCTTATCAAATCAAAAATAACATTAGTATGATCAAGCTGGCTATAACGTATAGCAACGCGAGTTGGAGTGCTTATCATTGCAAGTGTTCACAAGACACAAAGCGCAGTCCTGCTCTTGCATTAGCCAATAATGATACAATTATTCACTTCCTTTAGCGCAGGACTGCTCATGTATCAGCGAATCCCGTATTTAGCGTAACATCGGAACATATTGATTAAAAATAAACGTGTCACTATATCCAGAGTACTTCTCAATTATCTGTTAAGTACTCGCTTATTTTGAAAAATTTCGGGCTCGTTATGAAAGTAACGCGAAACGGCAAAACTTGAGCGCAGCCCTGCGCTCGCATTAGCCAATAATGATACAATTATTCACTTCCTGCTGCGCAGAACTGCTCATGTATCAGCGAATCCCGTATTTAGCGTGATATCGGAACCCATGTGAACTTCTACCTAGCGCCTGGTTAATTTACCTGGTTAATCTACTCGGCTTAGTTTCGTATTTTAACTCAAACATATTGATTAAAAATAAACTTGTCACTATATCCAGAGTACTTTTCAATTATCTGTTAAGGACTCGCTTTTTTTGAGAAATTTCGGGCTCGTTATGAAAGTAACGCGAAACGGCAAAACTTGAGCGCAGCCCTGCGCTCGCATTAGCCAATAATGATACAATTATTCACTTCCTGTTGCGCAGGACTGCTCATGTATCAGCGAATCCCGTATTTAGCGTGATATCGGAACCCATGTGAACTTCTGCCTAGCGCAGAGCAGCTTATGCCCTTGTACCTGCCACTTGGTTAATCTACTCTGCTTAGTTTTGTATTTTCAATCAAACATGTTGTTTAAAAGTAAACATGTCTATAGTTATGAAAGTGATGCGAAACGGGAAAACTTGTGAGTTAATTACGAGTTTCGCGCACGACTGCACCGTTTTGTGCTTATCTTTCAATATATTTTGTACTCCACAGTTAGCAAAGCGGCCGTTATCTTATCAAATCAAAAATAACATTAGTATGATCAAGCCGGCTATAACGTATAGCAACGCGAGTTGGAGTGCTTATCATTGCAAGTGGTCACAAGACACAAAGCGCAGTCCTGCTCTTGCATTAGCCAATAATGATACAATTATTCACTTCCTTTAGCGCAGGACTGCTCATGTATCAGCGAATCCCGTATTTAGCGTGATATCGGAACCCATGTGAACTTCTACCTAGCGCCTGGTTAATTTATCTGGTTAATCTACTCGGCTTAGTTTCGTATTTTAACTCAAACATATTGATTAAAAATAAACTTCTCACTACATCCAGAGTACTTTTCAATTATCTGTTAAGGACTCGCTTTTTTTGAGAAATTTCGGGCTCGTTATGAAAGTAACGCGAAACGGCAAAACTTGAGCGCTGCCCTGCGCTCGCATTAGCCAATAATGATACAATTATTCACTTCCTGTTGCGCAGGACTGCTCATGTATCAGCGAATCCCGTATTTAGCGTGATATCGGAACCCATGTGAAAACGGTGCAGTCGTGCGCGAAACTCGTAATTAACTCACAAGTTTTCCCGTTTCGCATCACTTTCATAACTATAGACATGTTTACTTTTAAACAACATGTTTGATTGAAAATACGAAACTAAGCAGAGTAGATTAACCAAGTGGCAGGTACAAGGGCATAAGCTGCTCTGCGCTAGGCAGAAGTTCACATGGGTTCCGATATCACGCTAAATACGGGATTCGCTGATACATGAGCAGTCCTGCGCAACAGGAAGTGAATAATTGTATCATTATTGGCTAATGCGAGCGCAGGGCTGCGCTCAAGTTTTGCCGTTTCGCGTTACTTTCATAACGAGCCCGAAATTTTTCAAAATAAGCGAGTTATTAACAGATAATTGAGAAGTACTCTGGATATAGTGACACGTTTATTTTTAATCAATATGTTCCGATGTTACGCTAAATACGGGATTCGCTGATACATGAGCAGTCCTGCGCTAAAGGAAGTGAATAATTGTATCATTATTGGCTAATGCGAGCGCAGGGCTGCGCTCAAGTTTTGCCGTTTCGCGTTACTTTCATAACGAGCCCGAAATTTTTCAAAATAAGCGAGTTATTAACAGATAATTGAGAAGTACTCTGGATATAGTGACACGTTTATTTTTAATCAATATGTTCCGATATCACGCTAAATACGGGATTCGCTGATACATGAGCAGTCCTGCGCTAAAGGAAGTGAATAATTGTATCATTATTGGCTAATGCAAGAGCAGGACTGCGCTTTGTGTCTTGTGACCACTTGCAATGATAAGCACTCCAACTCGCGTTGCTATACGTTATAGCCGGCTTGATCATACTAATGTTATTTTTTATTTGATAACATAACGGCCGCTTTGCTAACAGTGGAGTACAAAATATATTGAAAGATAAGCACAAAACGGTGCAGTCGTGCGCGAAACTCGTAATTAACTCACAAGTTTTCCCGTTTCGCATCACTTTCATAACTATAGACATGTTTACTTTTAAACAACATGTTTGATTGAAAATACGAAACTAAGCAGAGTAGATTAACCAAGTGGCAGGTACAAGGGCATAAGCTGCTCTGCGCTAGGCAGAAGTTCACATGGGTTCCGATATCACGCTAAATACGGGATTCGCTGATACATGAGCAGTCCTGCGCAACAGGAAGAGAATAATTGTATCATTATTGGCTAATGCGAGCGCAGGGCTGCGCTCAAGTTTTGCCGTGTCGCGTTACTTTCATAACGAGCCCGAAATTTCTCAAAATAAGCGAGTCCTTAACAGATAATTGAAAAGTACTCTGGATGTAGTGAGAAGTTTATTTTTAATCAATATGTTTGAGTTAAAATACGAAACTAAGCCGAGTAGATTAACCAGGTTAATTAACCAGGCGCTAGGTAGCAGTTCACGTGGGTTCCGATATCACGCTAAATACGGGATTCGCTGATACATGAGCAGTCCTGCGCTAAAGGAAGTGAATAATTGTATCATTATTGGCTAATGCAAGCGCAGGACTGCGCTTTGTGTCTTGTGACCACTTGCAATGATAAGCACTCCAACTCGCGTTGCCTCGCGTTATAGCCGGCTTGATCATTCCGAGTTTAGCGACCAAAGATGGATATTTGTATGGTTGCATACGCATTTACAACGAAAGCAAAGTAACAAGTCCGCCGTGGCCGATTAAGGCTTGCCAAGCTTCCAGTTGAAATTGGAAAATAACGCAAGGACTCTTCTGGGATACAAGGTATTCAAAGAAATATCATAAACTCCGAAAATAAGGAAGGCATTATATTGGAGTTAATCGATTAACTCTAAGGAGGAGATACACGAAGGAAGTTCCAGTATTTGAGAACACTGTTCTTAACGCGCCAAAACAATCCCGCCAAATTAGCACCCTTCAAGTAAGCTAAAAATAATACACATATCAAACACAAAAAGTATCAATTTGAGAAACTATAATAATAAAAGAGGACCTGTGAAAATAATGTCGCTCCTTTTTAGCTTATTGTATTTAGTCAAAGGAAGGTGTTTTCGTTCAGACTTTCAGAGGTTTTGTTTTACCTTTTGTTTGAGAATTAACAAAGGCTTTACCCCTGTTGACATGTAATAACCAGATATTTATGCCATACAAAGTAGTCTGGTTATTGTATGTCAACACCTCCTTGATGTCACCGAGATCTATAACGTCTGATCGGCTCAAACCGCGCAGATCTGCGCCGTGCAAACCCCAAATCATAGCTCGATAGCTGATTGGTTTAACCTTGAGCAGAACTGCGTACGGGGTCAGGACCCTAAGATGTTTCCACTTAATAGGTTTTTTTTCCAGTTTAGAATTGATCACTGTTAATGGCGATTTGATGTGTGTTATAATGGCAATTTGATGTGTGTTATAATGGCGATTTGATGTGTGTCATAATGACAATTTGATGTGTGTTATAATGGCGATTTGATGTGTGTTATAATGGCAATTTGATGTGTGTTATAATGGCGATTTGATGTGTGTTATAATGACAATTTGATGTGTGTTATAATGACAATTTGATGTGTGTTATAATGACAATTTGATGTGTGTTATAATGGCAATTTGATGTGTGTTATAATGACAATTTGATGTGTGTTATAATGACAATTTGATGTGTGTTATAATGGCAATTTGATGTGTGTTATAATGGCAGTGTTATGTGTGTCATAATGACAATTTGATGTGTGTTATAATGGCAATTTGATGTGTGTTATAATGGCAATTTGATGTGTGTTATAATGGCAGTGTTATGTGTGTCATAATGACAATTTGATGTGTGTTATAATGGCAATTTGATGTGTGTTATAATGGCGATTTGATGTGTGTTATAATGGCAGTGTTATGTGTGTCATAATGACAATTTGATGTGTGTTATAATGGCAGTGTTATGTGTGTCATAATGACAATTTGATGTGTGTTATAATGGCAATTTGATGTGTGTTATAATGGCGATTTGATGTGTGTTATAATGGCAATTTGATGTGTGTTATAATGGCAATTTGATGTGTGTTATAATGGCAGTGTTATGTGTGTCATAATGACAATTTGATGTGTGTTATAATGACAATTTGATGTGTGTTATAATGGCAGTGTTATGTGTGTCATAATGACAATTTGATGTGTGTTATAATGGCAATTTGATGTGTGTTATAATGACAATTTGATGTGTGTTATAATGGCGATTTGATGTGTGTCATAATGACAATTTGATGTGTGTTATAATGACAATTTGATGTTTGTTATAATGGCAGTGTTATGTGTGTCATAATCGCCGTGTGATGTGTGTTATAATGGCAATTTAAAGTGGGTTAATGGCGCTTTTTAATTGCCCTTTTTAATCGATCCGTGTCATTGTAATTTAAGGCTTATAGGCTTCATACATAACTCTTTCTTTTTTATAAAGGTGCAATCGACCCTTTGGTGAATGGGGAACTGGATGACACCGGGAGCAGTATGATGGAGGAGGAGCCACCGTCTGATGAGAAAGGTTAACCATGTCTCACTTTACTCATAAGTTATACTCTGCTGTAAATGATAAAATAAACACCCGGGGCGTTTTTTTAAATTTGGATGTTCCTGGGGGGATAGATAGGAGGCCTTTATTAGAGAGGGGCATTCATACTATAACAACAAAAAAACATACCAAGTGCAGTGGGGTTGTGATTTCAGTCAGGATCACATTAAATTGTAGTTCGTGTAGCAAGCATTTCTTGATATTGAGCAAGTCTCACCCTGTAGAAGCCAAGCTCAGATTAAGCAAAATGGCAATTAAATTTGATTTATATTACCGGAATTCCTGTGTCGTTTGTTTTTAAGCTGGGAGGCTGGGTGGTGGGGGGGATCTATTAGAAAGGGGCCGTTTGATAGAGAGGGACCTTCAATACAAATTTGTAAACTTAAGGGGGGCATTCATTAGATGGTAGGCATTCTTCAGATAAGGGGGCGTTTATTAAGATCCTTTCAGTACGAAATACCCTATACGCAATAGTTATACTCTACTTATGCAGTAGTTTAGTGCAGTTATTACAGTATGTCACCTTATATACAAGCAGACACCTCCATCCTACTGTTGTTAACATAAGACTTTCTTTGTGATTTTAGAATTGTGCACTCCTGAAGTCGGTATGGCAGGGGAAGTTGCGATAAACATGGAGGAAGACAATACAGATGACCAGGAGTCAGAGTCTGAACTCAGGGTCAAGATAGCCGATCTGGGGAATGCATGTTGGACGGTCAGTCATGGGGACCGAAACTCAAAATGGATTTCCAGTTTACCTGAGCAAATATCACTGTACAAGATGGATTTCTAAAGCGAAGAGCTTTGTAGAGAGAGCTTTTTATTGTCCAGACCGACTTTGTCTTTCAAATTAAACCTATAAAAAGGGGTTAACAAAAGGCCATCTCTCTATTTAATACCCTCTACTTGACCCCTAGTCTTTTGAAGACGTCTTGTACACACCCCATACTGTGACTTCTTTTGGAAATGAAGACCATGATTACAATTTGTACCCATTTCAGCATCACCACTTCACAGAAGAGATTCAGACCCGACAGTATCGCTGTCTGGAGGTGTTAATAGGTGCTAAGTATGGTCCACCGTCTGATATCTGGAGCACGGCGTGTATGGTGGGTATGAAGCACAACACGTTGAAAATGAATAGTCTAGTTTCATTGGGCCTGCTAGCACTGAGGAAGCATTAATATTGTGCAAGCCTCGGCTTCCAGTGAATGCTTTACAAATACTAGCGAGATCACGGAGAATTCACAAGTTTCTGCATTGTTTTATTCTAAGCTCCATCAGATTCTTTCACTGTGTTGGTGCATCCTTAGTCTGTCTGTCCAGCGGGTATAGTAGAATTCCAAACTGGACTATTATCTGTGGATTAATATCGTTTGTAGACTACCGCCAGATTTATTATGTTAAAACTGTCAAGAATCCAGGAACCATACCTTTTGGGGAATAGCGCCTAGTCAATCAATTGTTTAAATCAATCATTGACGCGCATGTGGTAAAATGCAAAAAAAAAAAACGTTCGCCTGCGAGCATCAAATTGATTGGTCAATGGGTTTAGGGCAACAATTCCTAGATGAGGAATAGACATTTCTTATTATAGTGTCTTTGAATAGAGTACATTGTATGAAACATTTATTTTTAAGGTCATTTGGTATTGTGTTTATAAGCTTTGTAGCTCAACTCTTATTTTTCTGATTTGTGTAACTTAATCTTTAGTTGCCTTCTTTGTGTTTAAAGGCATTTGAGCTATGCACTGGAGACTTTCTGTTTGAACCTCACTCTGGAGAGGATTATTCACGCGATGAAGGTCAGTTCATACTGTTCCCTATCACACCCTATTCTACACCCCCTTTTTAACAATTGCAGATAACTTCGGCTGCAGCTCGTCTTGCCATAGCTCATGTGTACACTGCTGTTTCTAGATCACTTAGCCCATATAATTGAACTGCTGGGAAGAATACCCAAGCACATCGCCCTTTCTGGGAAATACTCCAAGGATTATTTTAACAAGAAAGGTAAATGAAACGCTTAATCTTACCTTTTTCAGTTATTTTAAGATTCAAATACTAATCTATACATTTCTTATTTTACACAGGTGAATTGAAACATATCACAAAGCTGAGACCATGGTAAGAATTATTCAATTTGGCATTTCGTCCACACTTCTCATTTACTGGCTATACGAGCTATAATAAAAGATATAATAAAAAATTGCAACACTTCATAGTTATAGTAGGTCTCGAAATATGGGGGGATAAGGACGATAAGGGCATTAAGGAAGTATTGGGGGCACAGACACGCCCCTATTGGTTGCTTGTCGTAATTTGTTTGAAACGTTGGCAGATTTTGCGACTCTGTTTCGATTTTCCATTTTAATTCTTATTAGGATCTGTCCTCATGTTGTGTTTTATTAGGGGCTTGTCGGAAGAACTGAAAGATGTTATGGTTTATTAGGGGCTTAGTGCTGAAAGATGTTGTGTTTTATTAGGGGCTTGTCGGTAGTGCTGAAAGATGTTGTGTTTTTTAGGGGCTTGTCGGAAGTACTGAAAGATGTTGTATAGTTTATTAGGGGCTTGTCGGTAGTACTGAAAGATGTTGTGTTTTTAGGGGCTTGTTGGTAGTACTGAAAGATGTTGTATAGTTTATTAGGGGCTTGTCGGTAGTGCTGAAAGATGTTGTGTTTTATAAGGGTCTTGTCGGTAGTGCTGAAAGATGTTGTGTTTTATTAAGGGCTTAGTGCTTAAAGATGTTGTGTTTTTTAGGGGCTTGTCGGTAGTGCTGAAAGATGTTGTGTTTTATTAAGGGCTTAGTGCTGAAAGATGTTGTGTTTTATTAGGGGCTTAGTGCTGAAAGATGTTGTGTTTTATTAGGAGCTTGTCGGTAGTGCTGAAAGATGTTGTGTTTTTAGGGGCTTGTCGGTAGTGCTGGAAGATGTTGTGTTTTATTAGGGGATTGTCGGGAGTGCTGAAAGATGTTGTGTTTTATTAGGGGCTTAGTGCTGAAAGATGTTGTGTTTTATTAGGAGCTTGTCGGTAGTGCTGAAAGATGTTGTGTTTTTTGAGGCTTGTCGGTAGTGCTGAAACATTTTGTGTTTTATTAGGGACTTGTCGGTAGTGCTGAAAGATGTTGTGTTTTATTAGGGGCTTAGTCCTGAAAGATGTTGTTTTTAGGGGCTTGTCGGTAGTACTGAGAGATGTTGTGTTTTTTTAGCGGCTTGTCGGAAGTACTGAAAGATGTTGTGTTTTATTAGGGGCTTGTCGGTAGTACTGAAAGATGTTGTGTTTTATTAGGGGCTTGTCGGTAGTGCTGAAAGATGTGTTTTTTAGGGGCTTGTCGGTAGTGCTGAAAGATGTTGTGTTTTATTAGGGGCTTGTCGGTAGTACTAAAAGATGTTGTGTTTTATTAGGGGCTTGTCGGTAGTGCTGAAAGATGTTGTGTTTTATTAGGGGCTTGTCGGTAGTGCTGAAAGATGTTGTGTTTTATTAGGGGCTTGTCGGTAGTACTAAAAGATGTTGTGTTTTATTAGGGGCTTGTCGGTAGTACTAAAAGATGTTGTGTTTTATTAGGGGCTTGTCGGTAGTGCTGAAAGATGTTGTGTTTTATTAGGGGCTTGTCGGTAGTACTGAAAGATGTTGTGTTTTATTAGGGGCTTGTCGGTAGTGCTGAAAGATGTTGTGTTTTATTAGGGGCTTGTCGGTAGTACTAAAAGATGTTGTGTTTTATTAGGGGCTTGTCGGTAGTGCTGAAAGATGTGTTTTTTAGGGGCTTGTCGGTAGTGCTGAAAGATGTTGTGTTTTTTTAGGGGCTTGTCGGGAGTGCTGAAAGATGTTGTGTTTTATTAGGGGCTTGTCGGTAGTGCTGAAAGATGTTGTGTTTTATTAGGGGCTTGTCGGTAGTACTAAAAGATGTTGTGTTTTATTAGGGGCTTGTCGGTAGTGCTGAAAGATGTGTTTTTTAGGGGCTTGTCGGTAGTGCTGAAAGATGTTGTGTTTTTAGGGGCTTGTCGGGAGTGCTAAAAGATGTTGTGTTTTATTAGGGGCTTGTCGGTAGTGCTGAAAGATGTGTTTTTTAGGGGCTTGTTGGTAGTGCTGAAAGATGTTGTGTTTTTAGGGGCTTGTCGGTAGTGCTGAAAGATGTTGTGTTTTATTAGGGGCTTGTTGGTAGTGCTGAAAGATGTTGTGTTTTTAGGGGCTTGTTGGTAGTGCTGAAAGATGTTGTGTTTTATTAAGGGCTTAGTGCTGAAAGATGTTGTGTTTTATTAGGGGCTTGTCGGTAGTGCTGAAAGATGTTGTGTTTTATTAGGGGCTTAGTGCTGAAAGATTTTGTGTTTTTTTAGTGGCTTGTCGGGAGTACTGGAAGATGTTTTTTTTTTTTAAAGGCTTGTTGGTAGTGCTGGAAGATGTTGTGTTTTTAGGGACTTGTTGTTAGTGCTGAAAGATGTTGTGTTTTATTAGGGGCTTGTCGGTAGTGCTGAAAGATGTTGTGTTTTTTAGGGGCTTGTCGGAAGTACTGAAAGATGTTGTATAGTTTATTAGGGGCTTGTCGGTAGTACTGAAAGATGTTGTGTTTTTAGGGGCTTGTTGGTAGTACTGAAAGATGTTGTATAGTTTATTAGGGGCTTGTCGGTAGTGCTGAAAGATGTTGTGTTTTATTAGGGGCTTGTCGGTAGTGCTGAAAGATGTTGTGTTTTATTAAGGGCTTAGTGCTGAAAGATGTTGTGTTTTTTAGGGGCTTGTCGGTAGTGCTGAAAGATGTTGTGTTTTATTAAGGGCTTAGTGCTGAAAGATGTTGTGTTTTATTAGGGGCTTGTTGGTAGTGCTGAAAGATGTTGTGTTTTATTAGGGGCTTGTTGGTAGTGCTGAAAGATGTTGTGTTTTTAGGGGCTTGTTGGTAGTGCTGAAAGATGTTGTGTTTTATTAGGGGCTTGTTGGTAGTGCTGAAAGATGTTGTGTTTTTAGGGGCTTGTTGGTAGTGCTGAAAGATGTTGTGTTTTATTAAGGGCTTAGTGCTGAAAGATGTTGTGTTTTATTAGGGGCTTGTCGGTAGTGCTGAAAGATGTTGTGTTTTATTAGGGGCTTAGTGCTGAAAGTTGTTGTGTTTTATTAGGGGCTTAGTGCTGAAAGATTTTGTGTTTTTTTAGTGGCTTGTCGGGAGTACTGGAAGATGTTTTTTTTTTTAAAGGCTTGTCGGTAGTGCTGGAAGATGTTGTGTTTTTAGGGACTTGTTGTTAGTGCTGAAAGATGTTGTGTTTTATTAGGGGCTTGTCGGTAGTGCTGAAAGATGTTGTGTTTTTTAGGGGCTTGTCGGAAGTACTGAAAGATGTTGTATAGTTTATTAGGGGCTTGTCGGTAGTACTGAAAGATGTTGTGTTTTTAGGGGCTTGTTTGTAGTACTGAAAGATGTTGTATAGTTTATTAGGGGCTTGTCGGTAGTGCTGAAAGATGTTGTGTTTTATTAGGGGCTTGTCGGTAGTGCTGAAAGATGTTGTGTTTTATTAGGGGCTTGTCGGTAGTGCTGAAAGATGTTGTGTTTTTTAGGGGCTTGTCGGTAGTGCTGAAAGATGTTGTGTTTTATTAAGGGCTTAGTGCTGAAAGATGTTGTGTTTTTTAGGGGCTTGTCGGTAGTGCTGAAAGATGTTGTGTTTTATTAAGGGCTTAGTGCTGAAAGATGTTGTGTTTTATTAGGGGCTTGTCGGTAGTGCTGAAAGATGTTGTGTTTTATTAGGGGCTTGTCGGTAGTGCTGAAAGATGTGTTTATTAGGGGCTTGTCGGTAGTGCTGAAAGATGTGTTTTTTAGGGGCTTGTCGGTAGTGCTGAAAGATGTGTTTTTTAGGGGCTTGTCGGTAGTGCTGAAAGATGTTGTGTTTTATTAGGGGCTTGTCGGTAGTGCTGAAAGATGTTGTGTTTTATTAGGGGCTTGTCGGTAGTGCTGAAAGATGTTGTGTTTTATTAGGGGCTTGTCGGTAGTGCTGAAAGATGTTGTGTTTTATTAGGGGCTTGTCGGTAGTGCTGAAAGATGTTGTGTTTTATTAGGGGCTTGTCGGTAGTGCTGAAAGATGTGTTTATTAGGGGCTTGTCGGTAGTGCTGAAAGATGTGTTTTTTAGGGGCTTGTTGGTAGTGCTGAAAGATGTTGTGTTTTATTAGGGGCTTGTCGGTAGTGCTGAAAGATGTTGTGTTTTATTAGGGGCTTGTCGGTAGTGCTGAAAGATGTTGTGTTTTATTAGGGGCTTGTCGGTAGTGCTGAAAGATGTTGTGTTTTATTAGGGGCTTGTCGGTAGTGCTGAAAGATGTTGTGTTTTATTAAGGGCTTAGTGCTGAAAGATGTTGTGTTTTATTAGGGGCTTGTCGGTAGTGCTGAAAGATGTTGTGTTTTATTAGGGGCTTGTCGGTAGTGCTGAAAGATGTTGTGTTTTATTAGGGGCTTGTCGGTAGTGCTGAAAGATGTGTTTATTAGGGGCTTGTCGGTAGTGCTGAAAGATGTTGTGTTTTTTAGGGGCTTGTTGGTAGTGCTGAAAGATGTGTTTTTTAGGGGCTTGTTGGTAGTGTTGAAAGATGTTGTGTTTTATTAGGGGCTTGTTGGTAGTGCTGAAAGATGTTGTGTTTTTAGGGGCTTGTTGGTAGTGCTGAAAGATGTTGTGTTTTATTAAGGGCTTAGTGCTGAAAGATGTTGTGTTTTTAGGGGCTTGTTGGTAGTGCTGAAAGATGTTGTGTTTTATTAAGGGCTTAGTGCTGAAAGATGTTGTGTTTTATTAGGGGCTTGTCGGTAGTGCTGAAAGATGTTGTGTTTTATTAGGGGCTTGTCGGTAGTGCTGAAAGATGTTGTGTTTTATTAGGGGCTTGTCGGTAGTGCTGAAAGATGTTGTGTTTTATTAGGGGCTTAGTGCTGAAAGTTGTTGTGTTTTATTAGGGGCTTAGTGCTGAAAGATTTTGTGTTTTTTTAGTGGCTTGTCGGGAGTACTGGAAGATGTTTTTTTTTTTTAAAGGCTTGTCGGTAGTGCTGGAAGATGTTGTGTTTTTAGGGACTTGTTGTTAGTGCTGAAAGATGTTGTGTTTTATTAGGGGCTTGTCGGTAGTGCTGAAAGATGTTGTGTTTTTTAGGGGCTTGTCGGAAGTACTGAAAGATGTTGTATAGTTTATTAGGGGCTTGTCGGTAGTACTGAAAGATGTTGTGTTTTTAGGGGCTTGTTGGTAGTACTGAAAGATGTTGTATAGTTTATTAGGGGCTTGTCGGTAGTGCTGAAAGATGTTGTGTTTTATTAGGGGCTTGTCGGTAGTGCTGAAAGATGTTGTGTTTTATTAAGGGCTTAGTGCTGAAAGATGTTGTGTTTTTTAGGGGCTTGTCGGTAGTACTAAAAGATGTTGTGTTTTATTAGGGGCTTGTCGGTAGTGCTGAAAGATGTGTTTTTTAGGGGCTTGTCGGTAGTGCTGAAAGATGTTGTGTTTTATTAGGGGCTTGTCGGTAGTGCTGAAAGATGTTGTGTTTTTAGGGGCTTGTCGGTAGTGCTGAAAGATGTTGTGTTTTATTAGGGGCTTGTCGGTAGTGCTGAAAGATGTTGTGTTTTTAGGGGCTTGTCGGGAGTGCTAAAAGATGTTGTGTTTTATTAAGGGCTTAGTGCTGAAAGATGTTGTGTTTTATTAGGGGCTTGTTGGTAGTGCTGAAAGATGTTGTGTTTTATTAGGGGCTTGTTGGTAGTGCTGAAAGATGTTGTGTTTTATTAAGGGCTTAGTGCTGAAAGATGTTGTGTTTTATTAGGGGCTTGTTGGTAGTGCTGAAAGATGTTGTGTTTTATTAAGGGCTTAGTGCTGAAAGATGTTGTGTTTTATTAGGGGCTTGTTGGTAGTGCTGAAAGATGTTGTGTTTTTTAGGGGCTTGTCGGTAGTGCTGAAAGATGTTGTGTTTTATTAAGGGCTTAGTGCTGAAAGATGTTGTGTTTTATTAGGGGCTTGTCGGTAGGGCTGAAAGATGTTGTGTTTTATTAGGGGCTTAGTGCTGAAAGATTTTGTGTTTTTTTAGTGGCTTGTCGGGAGTACTGGAAGATGTTTTTTTTTAAAGGCTTGTCGGTAGTGCTGGAAGATGTTGTGTTTTTAGGGACTTGTTGTTAGTGCTGAAAGATGTTGTGTTTTATTAGGGGCTTGTCGGAAGTACTGGAAGATGTTTTGTTTTTTTAGGGGCTTGTCGGTATTGCTGAAAGATGTTGTGTTTTATTAGGGGCTTGTTGTTAGTGCTGAAAGATGTTGTGTTTTATTATTGACTTGTCGGAAGTGCTGAAAGATGTTGTGTTTTATTAAGGGCTTAGTGCTGAAAGATGTTGTGTTTTATTAGGGGCTTGTTGGTAGTGCTGAAAGATGTTGTGTTTTATTAGGAGCTTGTGGGTAGTGCTGAAAGATGTTGTGTTTTTTAGGGGCTTGTCGGTAGTGCTGAAAGATGTTGTGTTTTTTAGGGGCTTGTCTGTAGTGCTGAAAGATGTTGTGTTTTTTAGGGGCTTGTCGGTAGTGCTGAAAGATGTTGTGTTTTTTAGGGGCTTGTTGGTAGTGCTGAAAAATGTTGTGTTTTTTAGGGGCTTGTAGGTAGTGCTGAAAGATGTTGTGTTTTTAGGGGCTTGTCGGTAGTGCTGAAAGATGTTGTGTTTAATTAAGGGCTTAGTGCTAAAAGATGTTGTGTTTTATTAGAGGCTTGTCGGTAGTACTAAAAGATGTTGTGTTTTATTAGGGGCTTGTCGGTAGTGCTGAAAGATGTGTTTTTTAGGGGCTTGTCGGTAGTGCTGAAAGATGTTGTGTTTTATTAGGGGCTTGTTGGTAGTGCTGGAAGATGTTGTGTTTTATTAGGGGCTTGTTGGTAGTGCTGAAAGATGTTGTGTTTTATTAGGAGCTTGTCGGTAGTGCTGAAAGATGTTGTGTTTTATTAAGGGCTTAGTGCTGAAAGATGTTGTGTTTTATTAGGGGCTTGTCGGTAGGGCTGAAAGATGTTGTGTTTTATTAGGGGCTTAGTGCTGAAAGATTTTGTGTTTTTTTAGTGGCTTGTCGGGAGTACTGGAAGATGTTTTTTTTAAAGGCTTGTCGGTAGTGCTGGAAGATGTTGTGTTTTTAGGGACTTGTTGTTAGTGCTGAAAGATGTTGTGTTTTATTAGGGGCTTGTCGGAAGTACTGGAAGATGTTTTGTTTTTTTAGGGGCTTGTCGGTATTGCTGAAAGATGTTGTGTTTTATTAGGGGCTTGTTGTTAGTGCTGAAAGATGTTGTGTTTTATTATTGACTTGTCGGAAGTGCTGAAAGATGTTGTGTTTTATTAGGGGCTTGTCGGAAGTACTTAAAGATGTTGTGTTTTTAGGGGCTTGTCGGTAGTGCTGAAAGATGTTGTGTTTTTTAGGAGCTTGTCGGTAGTGCTGAAAGATGTTGTGTTTTTAGGGGCTTGTCGGTAGTGCTAAAAGATTTTGTGTTTTATTAGGGGCTTAGTCCTGAAAGATGTTGTTTTTAGGGGCTTGTCGGTAGTGCTTAAAGATGTTGTGTTTTATTAAGGGCTTAGTGCTGAAAGATGTTGTGTTTTTTTAGGGGCTTGTCGGTAGTGCTGAAAGATGTTGTGTTTTTAAGGGCTTGTCGGTAGTGCTGAAAGATGTTGTGTTTTATTAGGGGCTTGTCGGTAGTGCTGAAAGATGTTGTGTTTTTTTAGGGGCTTGTCGGTAGTGCTGAAAGATGTTGTGTTTTTAAGGGCTTGTCGGTAGTGCTGAAAGATGTTGTGTTTTATTAGGGGCTTGTTGGTAGTGCTGAAAGATGTTGTGTTTTTAGGGGGCTTGTCGGTAGTGCTGAAAGATGTTGTGTTTTATTAGGGGCTTGTTGGTAGTGCTGAAAGATGTTGTGTTTTATTAGGGGCTTGTCGGAAGTGCTGAAAGATGTTGTGTTTTTAGGGGCTTGTCGGTAGTGCTGAAAGATGTTGTGTTTTATTAGGGGCTTGTCGGTAGTGCTGAAAGATGTTGTGTTTTATTAGGGGCTTGTCGGAAGTGCTGAAAGATGTTGTGTTTTTTAGGGGCTTGTCGGAAGTCCTGATGGAGAAGTACGAGTGGTCTCGACAGAGTGCTGACGAGTTCGTCTCATTCCTCGCGCCCATGTTGGACTATAACCAGGAGAACAGGGCGACGGCCGCCGAGTGCCTCAAACACCCCTGGCTCAGAGACTGACGTCATACGTGGTCATAGCAACGGGATTGTTGCTCCCGCCTTGTATCACCGTGGCTTTACTTACAGTTCAAGAATGGCCTCTGGCGTGATTTCTTATCTTAGGCGCCGGGGTGTTAAGCGAAGTATGTGACATCGCATTACGTAACGTGAAATTACGTGGCGTGGTCACGTCGATATTACGTGACATGAATACAAGTGACTTGTGTAAGATACCATGTGACATCACTTGACCTTGACGTCACAGGTCTTATTTTGAGACATTAAAACCACATTAGAGATGACCAAAAGACACGATGTACAACCCAGGGAAAAGGTGGACGCCATGGCATCTCGGTAACCACCAGCATTGACCTCTATGAGAAACGTTTTTAGCCATAATGGTTGCATCCATTCGGCCTATTTTCATTGAAAAAAGAACAGCACTTGGCGTACGAAAATTAACTTGTTTGCACATCAAGACTCGAGTATGAGTTGCCATATTACCTGTAAACGTTATTGGTTCCTTGGCAACCGATGCGGCCATTTGCCACGAATACCTGTCTCACGAATTCAGGAATTGATTTCCATATTGGTACCATGACCACATTTTATGTGGTAAATACTATTCCTGAAATGTCCTCAGAATAGCTCTATTTATAGTCCGCGTTTTCAATCAGTCTGTGATAAAAGACATGCTAGTTACAATAATTATCGTGTACACTATAGATAGGTTACCTTCTTCCTTAGCATTATACTCAACGGTTTTGTATAACTCCAGGAAAATAATAAGTCAAACACTCTTTCTGACCGTGGGCAGGTGTAGATGACGTCTGTGTCGTTATAGCGGTCGGTTAACTAATGTTTGGCGTCACGTTAACTATGCATCACATGCCAGCGTGTGACGTGTTACAGCCTATAGAAACAACCGATAAATAAAAGAAGAAAATTCGTGTTGCTAATACGGTGCCACTAAAGTAATCCCGCCTAATCGCGCTCAAATCACGGCGACATCCTCACACATAGTTGGAGTCCAACCAGCCCAAAACCTCAGCGCCACACGATTTTCCATTGCCGAGGAATCAGGCAGAATATTCGTCTTTTTGTCGTCGTAATATGCTTGATCACAATTAATTTTTCAACCGTCAAAATTACCTCGTCCCCGCGAGCGCAAAAAAGAGGTCCTTCCGTGGGATGGAGCGTGAAAAGTAATCACCGAAAAATGCAGCCTGCATTTTGTACCTGCTGGTGAGCTGTTTTCTCGGGGGCTCGTACACTTAAAAGCTCCGTGCAAACTGCGCCAACACCAGCCAGCATTGCTGGCGAATTTCCGCTTGACTTGACATTTTCTTCGTCTTGTGGTCAGTCGAGCAAGAATTCGCCGGCAATGCTGGTTTGTGCGGGTGCAGTATGCACGGGCTTTACGCCGTAATACGATGCTAGACATACTGAAGGGTATGGGATTTAGCATAACGAGACCGGCATTCTTGTAATAAATTCGACTCTTTATTGGGATAAGACACGCTCGCTACTTATAGCGAGCGATAACGAGCATCGGAAGTTGTTAGAACTAAGAAATATTTGCACTAAGAGCTGCGGAGAAAGAAGGGCGAGGCGGAGCGAGTCTCTTTATAGCAAAACAATTCGTGTTTAATCAAATATCTGGTTAAAGAACATTCTAGACAGTCCTTGAAACAGCCCTGTTATACACGGTTATACACATCTTTTGTTGTGGGTCTATCGCAGACGGCGTGTACATTTGTGTAGTGAGCGTCCCTCCGAATTTCGCGAACGAAAAGAGTCTTCCACCAAAGCCATACCCAAGCTATACCCAAGAGAAAAAAACAAATTGCTTTCTCTTTTATCCATACATTTCAAGACTTTTTATTCTTACAGTAAAAGCAAGTGTAGATACAGGGGGATATCCATTGAATGAAAACAGTAAAAGTCATGTCTCTATTTTGTATAATTTTTTTATAAAGTATAAAACATGTTTTGGCAACCCATTTATAAAACTACAAGTATACAAGCTGAGACATTGTACGAAGGGTTTTCTGCTGTTTCTGTGAGCCAGTTATGCACTTTAAAATCAAATATTGAAACAAATGTTTTCTTTCATTGTATACCACTCCCTTGTTTTGTACAGACAAATAGTGTCGCATTTTATTGGGATGGTACTAAGCCCTACTTTTAACCCTGCATCTGATAAATTAGCACGAGGGCACAATGGTCTAATGACACGATTTGGTAGGGGGAGAGAACTCATAAATTCCGTTGAGAAAACCCCGCCAAATCGTGTATTACACGTGAATTTGACAACATGGCATGTTCTAAGTTTTAAGGCAATTTTTTAGTGACAACATTTCACAAAAAAACGCTTTACCCGTCCCCTCTCAGAACAGCCGAATTCCGAGCTACTAACAAGCAACCATTGCCTGGGCTACCTGTGGCTCACCAAATCCATCCCTAAGAGGGACGGGAAGGTAAACATACCAAAAATGGCGTCGATGGGAAAGGCGGGAGATTTGAAATCGCGCCGTAAATGTACGAATGCATTTCTCGCTGCCAAGAAAGGCTTGAAGTACAAATCAAACATATATTTTCTTTCATTGGGAAATTATTTATTTGTTTGATATCAAATCATTAGATTTGGGGGCGTTCTTTGGTAATGGCCGCCATATTGGACTCTCTCCATTTGAAAAATGGAGGCAGGGCTCAGGCGACAGGAGCAAAAAATGGCAAAATTAAAATTGTACGGTTGTGTTAGCTTACATTCTGTTTATATTTTGCCTAGAGGTAACTTGTGTAATATAAAACAAAATAAGCTTTAGTATTTTTTGGTAAATGATCAGTTCCTGAGATATGATTGAGCAAAAGTGCCATAGATCGTGAAAAAAGTAGCAATTTCGCCCAAATTGGGCAATTTCATACAAATCAAGAGTCTTACAATTTGCAATATCTCAAGAACGGATTATCTACCAAAAAATACTAAAGCTTATTTTGTTTTATATTACACAAGGAACATCTATGCAAAAAATCAAGCGAATATAAGCTAAGGATGACGTAATTTTGACGGTTGCCATTTTTTGTGGCGGAGGTAAGCCTTTTATACCGGAACCTCGTGTTTAAGTTGCTGTTATTTTGCCGCCAAAAGCCTTTGCCACCAAACAGTGATGTAATCTTTTAGCGCAAGTCCCCTATAAAGAACGACAACTATCGTTCCAAAGAAATATTACAATCTAAATGGATCTCCCACTAATCTAAATTTGACTAACACTACGTCACCACATCGCAAGCATGTTAAAAAAGACCGCTACGGTGCTTGTCAGGACGAAGAATCCGCTGACCAATGCGCGGGTCCAGGGCGCGCTGTTGCAGTAGTTACCCCTGTTGTTTCAAGATTACCGAGAATATAAGGGCGCCTAAGTAAATATAACCTATAGTCTGTCCTCGATTGAGGCTACGCGATTGTGCAAGCAGATCAACTAACCTCATGCAACTCGGCCATTTGAGCGCCACAGGATTCATGATGTTCGAAAACAGAATAACCTCTAATGAGAGTCATACTTAATAACTCCCCCCTCCTAAAAATATTATTTATCATTCCTTGTATCTTAGAAACCTGATATTTTAAAAGTTAAAAAAGGTCAGCTCCCGCCCATTCGTATTGTACAGGTTCCGAAATGATCCCAGGACCTGAAACGATCCCAGGACCCGAAACGATCCCAGGACCCGAAATGATCCCAGGACCCGAAATGATCCCAGGACCCGAAATGATCCCAGGACCCGAAACGATCCCCAAAAGTACCCCAACTGATCCCGGGACCCGAAACGATCCCCAAGAGTACCCCAACTGATCCCGGGACCCGAAATGATCCCAGGGCCCGAAACGATCCCCAAAAGTACCCCAACTGATCCCGGGACCCGAAACGATCCCCAAGAGTCCCCGAAATGAACCCCAAGGAATTACAGTAATGGACAACTAAAGGAATGTGTAAGGATTGGCTTTCAGTTTTAAAAACATATGAACATTTAGCTTTGTTTGTGTTATTAAAAGGAAATTTACATTAACTAAAACTATAGTATAAAGATTTTTATATACGACTGCGGGGGAAATACAGTGGTTGAGTCAGAAATTGGGGTCAACTAACAATTCCTGTGATAGTAATTTGAGGAGCCCGGCGTGGATAAATCATTTTTACATAACAAGCCATAAAAGAAAGTCTCTACAGATGGGACATGCTGCTTTACATAGGAAGCGAAATGTTTTAAAGCTATTTTTTGGCATGTTTGTTTTCGGTGAATGATAGACCTATCATATCATGAGATCATGCCGGGGTATACGCACGACTACATGAGGAAATTCAAAACTCACCGAATATTGCTTTCACATCCTCTTAATATTTTGCATCGGTAGTAGAAGGGTTGTTCGAGTGTATTACTCGGTGTGCTTTTGTCATTCCATCTTCTCGGCCAAACCGGCTGCCTAAAATGTGTCGGTAAATATTTGCTCGTGTGAACAAGGATTTCGTGGTGAAATACATGTTTGGTTGTCAGATGAATATTAATTTTTAGGGGTAATGTTTACCGGAAATGAGATTTGTAGTGTCGGAGTCATGTGTCGGAACCGCAAAATGTTAAGAGTGTGATGGAAGGTCAAAAGTATGGTTGATCTGAGCAAAGCTGTGCTATGTTTATGCTGTATTCCTTTCAGTAGCAATTTAAAGTTGTGTATTTGTTTTGGACTCTGTTTATGGGTTTAACGCCGGACACTGTAATAATTAGAAGTATTGTGTTGGAATTTAATATTTTTAAGTCACGTTGTTTAGAAATCGAGTCGCTGTTAACCCTTTATTACGCTTCAAGAATTGCAAGTATTTCTTCTGCTTTCCCCTTGTCCATTGCTGCAATTCCTTGGGGTTGATTTCGGGGACCCCTCGGTATCGTTTCGGGTCCGAGGATCAGTTGGGGTACTTTTGGGGATCATTTCGGGTCCTGTACAGTATTCTTGACTTCCTGTCGTGCTGAAACCATGTCATCAATACCTTTTATCCTATCTTCTGGCTGCTATGATTGGTCGGCGCCTTTCCGGAGAGGTGGCGTGCTTTCAAACCATCAGTGCTGGCCAATGAAACCGCTTCAAGGATTTTGACTGGCGGAAATCAGTAGGCAATTTAACTGTTGAAAATCATCGAAGGACAGTTCCAATGACATTGAAACTGGCAGTAATTCGAAAAACGCGATTTAGAGAAGCTTTTCTTGTGTTTTACACAGTTTCATTATTACACGGCTAGTAAGGCTCTCCCCGAGAGTAGCCAGTAGCGACATGACAAGCGAGACCAGCGGCTATTGGAATTTTGTATCTCTTTCGCTCTCCTTGTTCAGTCTGTTCGGCGTAATGCACGTCGAGTACACGCTCCAGTATCATAACCACAACTGCAACAACGACTCGATTACCAAGGGATGGACACAAGACAGTGAGACGGGAGAAGGGAGTCATTACGGCACAAGTTGGAAAGACAACAATCATGATACTGTCAAGCTATTCGCGTCACAAGACAGTGAAACGAGAGAAGGAACTCCTTACACAGGTCTGAAAGACAACCATCACGATATAGACTGGCATGGGCTAAACCGCGGAGAAAAAAATAAAAAAGATGCAAAGATGAGAGTTCGACGCAACGACAAATTTGCAAGCCGTGAAGTCGTCAACGATAAACAACCAATAGGTGAATGACTGGCTTAAACAAATGTGTATTAATGTTTTCTATCCCACACAAATGGTTATTATGTTAGTAATAACGATGCGCAACCTCAATTGACTTAAAAAGCACTATAGCTCAGGCTCAATAGCCGTTCCTTGTTTCCTTTTAAAGATCATAATAAACATCTTATAAACAGAAGCACACGCTTTATATGAATTAAGCTGTGACCCTAATGGAACATTATGTTAATTTCAGCTTCTCTCCCTTCGAAAAATGTCACGTCACTCGTCAATCTTTCAATGATTCGACAACTCATAAAAGATGAGCTTCAAAACATTCTCAAAACAGGCGTGTGCGTCAAGAACCGAAAGATGTGCATCCAAGGGCCTAAAGGGGACAGGGGCCGGAGAGGCCCTAGAGGCAGACAAGGGCCTCAAGGGAAAAGAGGACCTAAAGGTCACACAGTGTACAGGAGAACTCAGGGAGCAGTTGGTCAGAAGGGCGATAGGGGCGAAAGAGGACCACAGGGGCCTCCAGGTCCCAAAGGACCAATTGGACCCAAAGGAGAACCAGGCCCTCCTCTTACAAAACCGAAAATTACCACAGGATCCCCGAAGTCGCGAGCGAATGTGAGTACTAAAGCGTGGCTCCCGTGTGTTGCTAGTGGCAACCCTCATCCTGTGGTCACGTGGCAGCGAAGGAATGGTAGTCTTCCGCAGAGACGTAGCAAAGTTGAAATGAGTGGACTCTCCGTCAGTCACGTGACTACGGCTGATCAGGGGGAGTATGGGTGCGAGGCCAGAAGTATCATGGGGGTGGAGGTGGTATGGACGGAGCTCATCGTACAGGGTAAGTCACGTGGCGTGGTCAGGGGGAGTATGGATGCGAGGCCAAGAGAATTGATAAGGTGCTAGCATTTATCGTAAGGTAAGTCACGTGATGTGATCATAATGCTAAGCCGAGACTATCTTGGAGGGGGTGATAGTATCGTACAAGATGATCATGAAATAGTTAATAATATGGTCATAGTCTATACTGTATGGAATACCTTTATCTCGAACCCTCCGATAATTCGCTTTATCGAAGTGATTTCTGTTTTATCTTCAGGTATTTTTCTATATATATATATTTCTTTCCTCGATAATTCAAACTTCCGGTAACACAAGCCATTTTCAACTCAGGTTTAAGTTTCGGGATGAAACTGTAATACAGAAAATACTCTCCGCCATCTTAATGGTCATATACATAGCAAACTTGATGAGGGTTGATTTCCTCATAATGCAGCTCGCAGCGTAGTCATCTTTTCAGTCATTGCTTCACTTCAACAGAACCTGACCTAACGTGACCTCTGATTTCCTGTAGTCCCCCCTCGCTTCACGCACAAGCCTCCAAGTTCTATCATAGTGGAGGAAGGGGCCAATGTGACGCTGGAATGTCGGGCCTCCGCTGAACCAGCCCCTGTCATATCATGGACCACAAGCCGAGGCCCTCCGCGATCAGGGACCTCCGTTAAAATTGGTACCTTGGTCATCTCCGGTATCGGTAAAGACGAAGGTGATTTTTACAAGTGTAGGGCAAGTAACCTGCTTGGCATTGTAACCACGAGGACAATGCTTGCAGTACTAGACAGGCTTCGATTTACGATGAAGATGCCTAAACAGCAGACATTCTACATGTTTGAGCCGATTGTGGTTCCCTGCCAAGCTAAAGGGGCTGTGGGCACAATATGGCAAAGAAAGAATAGGATGATGCCAGAGAAGGCGCGCACACTAATTAACGGCACACTCTTTTTACCAAGGGCGTCACCCAGAGATAGCGGGACGTACACTTGCATAGTCACAAACCTGCTGCAGCGTCGAATAACAGAATCGGTGGAGATAAGTGTGCTGTACCCAAAATCATGCCACCACATTAAACAACTTCGACCCGCCACACCATCGGGACATTACGTCATCGACCCGAACGGACCTGGTGGTGAGTCAAGTTTCAGAGTTTACTGTGACATGAATGACAAGGGAGGGGTGGGGGTGACGGTCGTCAGTCATGATAGCGAGGCAAGGACTTTGGTGGATGGATTTGATCTCCCTGGCTCGTATCGAAAGACGGTTCGCTATGATGGAGCGACAATGCAGCAACTTGCTGGCCTGACAAGGGTGTCTGCGAGCTGCGAACAACACATCGAGTACGAATGCCAAGGGGATGCCGCTCTTCTTAGTCCTTATGGCTGGTGGGTATCACGTGAGGGAATAAGGCAAAACTACTGGGGTGGGGCCACGCCTGGGAGTGGGAAATGCGCCTGCGGTATGACGAACACGTGCGAGCATGGTAAGAAGTGCAACTGCAACAACGTTTATTCGCCACACCTTAGGAGTGATAGCGGTCTGTTCACGGACAAGTCCACGCTGCCGGTGCTAGAGCTAAGGCTTGGTGATACGGGCACTAATGAGCGAGGATGGCACACTTTGGGAAAATTCAAATGTTATGGCAGCATTTAATTGATAAAACAGGAAAACCATGCCTATACCTTCAAAGACAGAACGTTTAACCAATCTCGTAACATTATAGTACCAGCCTGTTTAGTATATGTACTCTATTTCTATTAGACCTTTCATTATTATTACTATTATTATTTCAATAAAACCACGAGGCCATTTTTTATCCTTGTTATATGTGTTTTATTACTTGAAGATAATTCGAAAATGCCAGGGGGAGGGGAGCATGACTAAGGACGATACGAGGGTTCTTCAGAACCTAGAACTTCGGTTTTATTAATAGAGCGCTTCCGCCCATCACACGACCCCACCCACCTCAACCCATCACACCACCCCACCCACCTCAACCCATGACACCACCATACCCTACCCACCTCAACCCAACACCCCACCCACCTCAACCCATGACACCACAGCACCCACCTCAACCCATCACACCACAGCACCCACCTCAACCCATCACACCACAGCACCCACCTCAACCCATCACACCACAGCACCCACCTCAACACATCACACCACACCACCCACCTCAACCCATCACACCACACCACCCACCCCAACCCATCACACCACCCCACCCACCTCAACTCATCACCCCACCCACCTCAACCCAACACCCCACCCACCTCAACCCATCACACCACTCCACCCCACACACCTCAACCCAACACCCCACCCCACCCACCTCAACCCATCACACCACCTCAACCCATCACACCACCCCACCCACCTCAACCCATCACACCACCCCAACCTATCACACCACCCCCTACCCACCTCAACCCATCACCCCACCCACCTCAACCCATCACACCACACCACCCCAACCCATCACACCACCCCACCCACCTCAACCCGTCACACCACACCACCCCAACCCATCACACCACCCCACCCACCTCAACCCATCACACCACTTCACCCACCTCCACCCATCACACCACCCCACCCACCTCAACCCACCGCACCACACCACCCACCTCAACCTATCACACCACACCCTACCCACCTCAACCCATCACACCACCCCACCCACCTCAACCCATCACACCACTCCACCCTACCCACCTCCACCCAACACTCCACCCACCTCAACCCATCACACCACTTCACACACCTCAACCCAACACCCCACCCCACCCACCTCAACCCATCACACCACTTCACCCACCTCAACCCATCACACCACTTCACCCACTTCCACCCATCACACCACTCCACCCCACCCACCTCAACCCATCACACCACTCCACCCACCTCAACCCATTACACCACCCCCACCCACCTCAACCTATCACACCACCCCACCCACCTCAACCCAACACACCACTTCACCCACCTCAACCCATCACACCACCCCCTACCCACCTCAACCCATCACACCACCCCACCCACCTCAACCCATTACACCACCCCAACCTATCACACCACCCCCTACCCACCTCAACCCATCACACCACCCCACCCACCTCAACCCATCAAACCACACCACCCCAACTCAACCCATCACACCACCCCACCCACCTCAACCCATCACACCACCCCAACCTATCACACCACCCCCTACCCACCTCAACCCATCACACCACCCCACCCACCTCAACCCATCACATTACCCCACCCAACCCATCACACCACCCCACCCCAACCCATCACACCACCCCACCCACCTCAACCCATCACACCACTTCACCCACCTCCACCCATCACACCACCCCACCCACCTCAACCCATCGCACCACACCACCCACCTCAACCTATCACAGCACCCCCTACCCACCTCAACCCATCACACCACTCCACCCTACCCACCTCAACCCAACACCCCACCCCCCTCAACCCATCACACCACTTCACACACCTCAACCCAACACCCCACCCCACCCACCTCAACCCATCACACCACTTCACCCACCTCAACCCATCACACCACTTCACCCACCTCCACCCATTACACCACTCCACCCCACCCACCCCAACTCATCACACCACCCCAACCCATCACACCACCCCCTACCCACCTCAACCCATCACACCACCCCAACCTATCACACCACCCCCTACCCACCTCAACCCATCACACCACCCCAACCTATCACACCACCCCCTACCCACCTCAACCCATCACCCCACCCACCTCAACCCATCACACCACACCACCCCAACCCATCACACCACCCCACCCACCTCAACCCATCACACCACACCACCCCAACCCATCACACCACCCCACCCACCTCAACCCATCACACCACACCACCCACCTCCACCCATTACACCACTCCACCCCACCCACCTCAACCCATCACACCACCCCAACCCATCACACCACCCCACCCACCTCAACTCATCACACCACATCACCCACCTCCACCAATCACACCACCCCACCCACCTCAACCCAACACACCACTCCACCCCACACACCTCAACCCAATACCCCACCCCACCCACCTCAACCCATCACACCACCCCAACCCATCACACCACCCCCTACCCACCTCAACCCATCACACCACCCCAACCTATCACACCACCCCCTATCCACCTCAACCCATCACCCCACCCACCTCAACCCATCACACCACACCACCCCAACCCATCACACCACCCCACCCACCTCAACCCATCACACCACACCACCCCAACCCATCACACCACCCCACCCACCTCAACCCATCACACCACACCACCCACCTCCACCCATTACACCACTCCACCCCACCCACCTCAACCCATCACACCACCCCAACCCATCACACCACCCCACCCACCTCAACTCATCACACCACATCACCCCAACCCATCACACCACCCCACCCACCTCAACCCATCACACCACACCACCCACCTCCACCCATTACACCACTCCACCCCACCCACCTCAACCCATCACACCACCCCAACCCATCACACCACCCCACCCACCTCAACTCATCACACCACCCCACCCATAACACCACTTCACACCACCCCACTCACCTCAACCCATCGCACCACACCATCCACCTCAACCTATCACACCACCCCCTACCCACCTCAACCCATCACACCACCCCACCCACCTCCACCCATCACACCACCCCACCCACCTCAACCCATCGCACCACACCACCCACCTCAACCTATCACACCACCCCCCACCCACCTCAACCCACCACCCCACCCACCTCAACAATTTCTGGGCCGTAGCATAGGGTGGGTCGCGGAATTACCATTAGGGGCGTGGCTGTGAAGACCTGCTACAACTCTATGCCTAGTGGTCATTTTCCTGGGGAAATCATCTTCCAAGTTTTGTAAATTAGGTTGTATGATTTTGAAGAGAAAAAGAGACTATTTTCTGATCACTGAAGGAAGGGACGGCGCTGTTAACTGTACGGCACTATTGGGGGAGGGCTGCTAAGTTGAATATTTTTTCCTGCTCAGAATTTGCGACCCTCCCCTAATCTAAAGCACAAAAAAGGCGACCAAAAAATAAGACCCTACCCCACACAAATAAAAGTTAAATCTGTGAGCACTCTTTACTCAGTGCCGTGTAGCACAAAGGGGCTTCTTTTTTAAATATTGTCAGCCGGAATATGGCCCGAATGTCGCCATTTTTCAGCATAATTTCTGGGAGACAGCCCCCCTCACACTAAAGACAGTGCTCATGGAAATTAATAAAGAACAAGACTTCCAAAGATGAATAACCAAATAAAGAAACCGCACTTTCAGGCCTGACTTTGGGCTGGCGCCAGCCAGACGAAAGCCATGAAAGTGCAAGCAGAAGGCGCATCACATTTATGTTTTATTTTGTAAGCGGTCTTGGGTTCTCCTCAGAAAATTTTAAATTTCCAGACTATCAGAATCTTTGTTTTGTATTCTCGTTTTACTCCTACTTTTTGTCGATCTCAATACTTTACCATTCACTATCATCACCAAAGGGTTCACTATCATCACCAAAGGGTTCATTATTATCATCAAAGGGTTCACTATCATCACCAAAGGGTTCGCTATCATCACCAAAGGGTTCACTATCATCACCAAAGGGTTCACTATCAACACCAAAGGGTTCACTATCATCACTAAAGGGTTCGCTATCATCACCAAAGGGTTCACTATTATCACCAAAGGGTTCACTACCATCACCAAAGGGTTCATTATCATCACCAAAGGGTTCACTATCATCACCAAAGGGTTCACTATCATCACCAAAGGGTTCACTATTACCACCAAAGGGTTCACTATAATCACCAAAGGGTTCACTATCATCACCAAAGGGTTCACTGTCATCACCAAAGGGTTCACTATCATCACCAAATGGTTCACTATTATCACCAAAGGGTTCACTATCATCACCAAAGGGTTCACTATCATCACCAAATGGTTCACTATTATCACCAAAGGGTTCACTATCATCACCAAAGGGTTCACTATCATCACAAAAGGGTTCACTATCATCACCAAAGGGTTCACTATTATCACCAAAGGGTTCACTATCATCACCAAAGGGTTCACTATCATCACCAAAGGGTTCACTATCATCACCAAAGGATTCACTATCAACACCAAAGGGTTCACTATCATCACAAAAGGGTTCACTATCATCACCAAAGGGTTCACTATCAACACCAAAGGGTTCACTATCATCACCAAAGGGTTCGCTATCATCACCAAAGGGTTCACTATCATCACCAAAGGGTTCACTATCGTTACCAAAGAAGGGTTTATTATCATTACCAAAGGTTTCACTAAGTGAAACGAACGATCACGTGCCGTCTGATAAATCAGGCTAGAGTGGCCCATATTTCGAAACTTTTGGAAGTGGTCGCTTAATACAGGGTGTCAACCCAAATAAATTGTAAACGAGGGATTGGTGGAGATTGCAAACAGGCGAAAAAATTTTCGACGTTCAAGGGAGGGGACTAGATTCGGAGCTGACGTGTGGCCAGCGCGCCACTAGATCGATGTACCAACTCCTCCCTCCCCTTCAAAGATGAAATACAACACAACGTTTTGGTTTTCGTTGTAGATAATTTTAAAATCAATCCTAATATAGGGATTCCCCACTTCTACATTTTCCGAGCATATCCCGACCGTTAAAAAAGCACGAAAGAAAATATGGCTTACGAATTCTTAGTCTTCCTTACAGCCCTTTTGAGGTCTGTCCCGTCATGAGTGTTACGCTAAAATGAGGAATCAGCTACTGTACCATAGAAGAAGAAATATTCCTTATCTTTCAGGTGTTTCGCATTTGCTTGCTAATGGAACAGATATGCTACTTATAGGATATCTTTTAATTTTCCATTGTTATCACGGCCATACAAATTCAATTAAAAAGTGTATAAGTTACGTATGGGTGTGGTGGATAAACGCGTGGATTGTTCACGGATGACCCCTGCTATTCTGGGCGGATTTGCTTGTACTTCTGGTTCCTGATAACTTTCCATTTGGCGAGTGAAGCATATTTCTTGAGAACTTTTTTCCAGTAGCATCGAATATCAGGCATTCTTAGATGATCCATAATAAATGTGTAACCCCTAAAAATACCAATAACAACAAGAAATCACAATTGTTGGGAGGAAATCCTCAACATTTCCATTGTTGGGTTATAGAAACTAAAAATCTTTTTCGTAGGGAGACGGCTTCTTCCAGTCAAAATATTGCAGTGACTTATGGTAAGTTAGTGCAGATGTGTGTGAGGAAAACATAGTCCCCAGTAGAACATAATCCCGCCACATCAAACTGGCAAGAAGGCCCATGTACTAATGCTTACCTTTCAGCAATTCCCTTGACAATGCCATCGTTGGCTTTGGCAAACTCAATCAAGTCCCTATTGAAAATGATACTTTTAGGGGTTTTGACAACGTTAAGAAAATGGTAAATTGAGATACGCACCTGACATTAGAGAGGTCAGTCTCAACAGGGATGTAGTGGACCCAGGGTTTAAGAGCACGATAGAAAAACTCCTGCCATTCATCTCCCACATGGAAGACTAGAGCTTTGCAGACAAACAGGTGCTTGAAACGGAAGCTGGCCGCCACACCACGGAAATTGAACAGATATCTGAGAGGAAAATGAGTAAAGGGTCATGGTGAGCGAGGGTCATGGTGAGCGAGGAGACAATGTGTCCATACATTGCTTAAATACCATCAATTTTTTTCATGACCCTGAAAGGGAGAGTGATTGGGGAAGTTTGAGCCCCCAAGATTTAAAATAAAATGACTTTATATTCTTTCTTTGTAAAACTTCCATAAACTCCCTCCCCTTCACAAATAGGATTGTTTGCTATAAGAGAGCACTGAGCAACATAAAACACTGTTCTTTGGCCCTAATTTGTATTGACAGTGATCCTCTTAACACTACTACGATTCCCATACTTTATCATGAGAGTTATCAATACAATGCTTAAATCAAAGTTCTATGCCCCTTACTTGTACTGACAGTGATCCTCCAGAGGTACTTCTTTTGCAGGTGGGGCATGTAGTGTGTCCTTTAATAGAGAGGTATATCTTAGGGAACAAAATATCCATAGAACAATAACACAATTAATAAACCTATCAATGTTAATAAACGTTGTGTATGATAAATACTACTGTGACCTCATTGAAAGTTTTAAATAAGTTGTTTTCAAACATTGACTTTTTAAATTAACCCTGTATAAATGAATCATTTGAAACAGGCAATGGTTGAAATTTGAAAAATTTCAAAGGAAAAATAATACATACTGCATCTGATTTCCATGCTTGATTCTTTGTGTACTGGGCATCAGCCAGCTCAGGGTGTTTCCTTGACAAAAGTACCAAAGGGTCTCTTTCTGCACTTGTTCTGCAAAAAAACATAAAATGATTCACCATGGAACTAAGCTACAAGCAAGCTTCTTGGGATCATTCACAAGTCAGGGCTTCTGGAATTACGCGGAGAAAAACTCAAAATTACGCGGGATTCTTTGCATAATTACGCGGAGAATCAATCATTATGCGCTAAATTACACGGTATTGTGCAATACATTTTTCTTTAAAAATCAAAATTTTGCGGGATTCTTTACTGAATTACGCGCTAAATTACATGGAATATCAACTGTTACGCCCAAACTACATTTTGTACCAAAGGAAAGCACGAAATAACTTGAAAAGGTTTATTTTTTGCGCGAAAATATCTTAGGCGAGTTTTCATTGGCTCCTAGCCACCAGCCAATTAAAAAAGGTATTTTATTATTAGTCCTAGGCCTTTGCGGTTTAGCAAAGAATGCCTAGTCATTTTATTTGCTTTCGAAATTCAGTTCGAAATATCGCACTCTTACGAAGAATATCTTTTTTTTTTACGAGAAATAGAGGTAAGAACCCTTAAAGAACACATCAGCTGTGCACTTAAATGTTTTGTCTTTTAAAATTTAGCCAACTACGCGGGATTACGCGGATTACGCAGAGAAAACCAAATAATGCGCTTCCGCACAAGCGCGTAATTCCAGAAGCCCTGCATTTACCACTAAATGGCTTCTTTCTGATTGGATATTCGTGCGCGCGTCGGATCTATGAATTCCAGAAGCCCTGGGGCCGGTTCCTGATAAGTATTTGTGTAACTAGAAGTAAGTATTGTTTCAATTGTAAAAGGAAATTAGCAATTGAGTTTAATAGTAAAAATTTTATTTCTAAAATTACCTTGAACCTCTGAAAAATGCTTTGCTCTCTTTCTTTTCCCATGGCCATTCTTGACTTTTTCTGTAAAAAATAAATGAAGGATTTTTTTACAAATTTCACTTACATTTTTGTTTCCTTGTCTGTATAGATATTCAAAAAACATAAAATCTGCTTACTTGTCCAGGGCTTCTCTCATGAGGTCCCATCTCCCAAGCCCCGTTGGATATATGGGCCACACAGCTGGCCCTCCTTCCCAGAACGTCCATGCTGGGTACATAATATCCATCTCATTTTTGGTCTAAGAGAGCGAGAAAAATATAGAATTGAAATAACTAGGTGCACACAAAAAGGTCTGGGTGGCATCACATAAAAAATAAACAGGATTTTAAGTCATTGTGTAGTTTCAAAAAATATCCATATCCCCCCCCCCCATTGAGGGGATTGGAATTTCCAGAGGGGTTGGGGGTTCAAAAGCCCAGGAATTTCCAGGGGGAGGGGGGTAAAATTGCCTTTTTTCCTTAACAGTAGGGGGGGGGGGGTATGGATATTTCCTGGAGCTACACATTTCACATTTAAATTACTTCAAAATAATCATTGGTTAGGATTAGTGTTATTATTCTTATTTTTCAGCACACAATATTGAGAGAATTATTTTATAGTAATTGCTAAGTAAGCTGTGTAGTTCATTATCTATGAACCATATCATTTTGTTTACACAGCCTTTACCATCTAAAGTAAATTAAGAACAGTAACAAGTGAATGCTTCCTTCTAGTATAATTATTTTTTTATATATTCCCCACCTTACTAAATGAGAATATTGGAAGTGCTGGACCCCATACTGCTGCCTGGAGAGAGAGAAATATGATAGCACTGAACCGCTAATATATGATCTTATCAGGCTTAAAACTCATTCTCCTGATCCGTGTTGCTTGGTTACCCATGTTGCTTGGTTACCTGTGTTGCTTGGTTACCCATGTTCAGGGGTGTACACAGGATTTTAACAAGTTGCAGTCAAAGCATTCAGAAGCTGAATGAGGACATGGCCCCTCATCACGCATCTTCGTGAAGATTTCATAGCTCCCACTTTTGGGTTTAAAATTGGCGTCAATACATAAGACTTTTCAGAATATTACACGATCCTATGTCATCCTCTATCTGTACTAGGACTTCTGTCGTTGCGTGGCACTGAACAACATAACACTATGTTTGGAAATCATCTGTAGACTTGTACAGGACCCGAAATGGTCCCAGGACCTGAAAAGATCCCAGGACCCGAAATGATCCCCAAAAGTACCCCAACTGATCCTCGGACCCGAAACGATACCGAGGAGTCCCCGAAATCAACCCCAAGGAATTGCAGCAATGGACAAAGGAAAAGCAGAAAAAATACTTGCAATTCTTCAAGCATAATAAGGGGTTAACAGCGACTCGATTTCTAAACAACGTGACTTAAAAATATTAAATTCCAACACAATACTTCTATTTATTACATTGCCTGGCATTAAACCCATAAACAGAGTCCAAAACAAATACACAACTTTAAATTGCTACTGAAAGGAATACAGCATAAACATAGCACAGCTTTGCTCAGATCAACCAAACTTTTGACCTTCCATTACACTCTTAACATTTTGTGGATCCCATGATATGATAGGTCTTTCATTCACCGAAAACAAACATGCCAAAAAATAACTTTAAAACATTTCGCTTCCTATGTAAAGCAGCATGTCCCATCTTGAAAGACTTTCTTTTATGGCTTGTTATGTAAAAATGATTTATCCATGCCGGGCTCCTCAAATTACTATCACAGGAATTGTTAGTTGACCCCAATTTCTGACTCAACCACTGTATTTCCCCTGCAGTCGTATATAAAAATCTTAATACTATAGTTTTAGTTAATGTAAATTTCCTTTTAATAACACAAACAAAGCTAAATGTTTCATATGTTTTTTAAAACTGAAAGCCAATCCTTACACATTCCTTGAGTCGTCCATTACTGTAATTCCTTGGGGTTCATTTCGGGGACTCTTGGGGATCGTTTCGGGTCCCGGGATCAGTTGAGGTACCTTTGGGGATCGTTTGGGGTCCTGGGACCGTTTCGGGTCCTGGGATCATTTTGGGTCCTGTACAGACTACCATGATTAAGAAAATTATAGTTTTTATCCTCGTCATATATATAAAACTATGACATAAAAATGAATGAGTAAACATTTGATTTTTCCCCTCTTTATGCAAATAAGATCACCAAATTTTTTTGCAGTCCAGTGACTGCAGGCCTATAGGCTGCGTATGTCCCCAGTTTTGCTTGGTTACCTGTGTTGCTTGGTTACCCACCTGAGGCCAGTCTCGAGTATTTATGATAATTTCCATGTCAGGCAGCTTGTTAATGACCTCTAATAGAAAATGCTCAATGCCTTTACACCTGAAGGGGGGAATCAGTAAGAAAATGTAAAATGGGAATGTAACAGGATAAAATTATTAAATAGTGCTTTGGAAAAAAATACTCAAACACAAAAAGAATTCATGGAATATTTATGCCCAAAGACCCTACCTAAATGGGAACATACAATCATCCTCTCTATAAAGCATGTGGTTAATGATCTGATAGTGTGTTCCTCTGGATCTGGCAGCATCAAAGTCAGACTTGTTGATACCATCTTTCCATCTTCTCAAGTCGTCTTCAATAACGTCTTTGTAGCATCCACACCCCTTGTTAGAGCAGCCCCTGTATGTACTGACAGCTTGATTGATCTTATCAATGTAGGACTGCCAAGAGTCTGGGACACATCAGAGTTGCAATTTAAAATGGACTCTAATAAAAATAGATGTGGGTGATCATTGGCAAAACCAATTTTAACATTAAGGAATATCACTTTGGGTGTGGTCCAAGGAATTTTTAACCCTAAGAGATAGCGGATTCAGAAAAACCATTAACACCCCAGAAGGAATAGCAGTTGGTCAAAATTTTTATACCCTAAAAGATAGGACCATCACACCTGTCTACTTTTCTGGAGAGTCCCCCCCTACCCCTGGGGGAGATGCCATTCTAATGGAATTGACTATGGTCCTGACCCCTGATCCTGCCTATTAGTTATCAATTTTTATCAATATTTGGTGTGATAATATGTCTGTCAATCACTAATACTACTTAATAATCAATTCATTCATATTGCTATTTAACCAATTTCTTATAATAAAAATTTTTATCAATGAATTTAGGCTAAACCTTTTTATGTACTTTTTTGGTCTGATAAAGTCTTCTATATATCTTACTTATAAGTTACTTCAGTCAAGTAAGCTTAAGTAGGGTAATACGAGCAGCAAAATCGTACAAATTTTGTGGCGGCATTTGCAAAAAAAAGAGCATTATCATTAGCTCCTTTACAACTTAAATCTTATTTAAATATGTACCAGCAATACCACCAATCTGAAAAGTTAGTAGGGGAGGGATTGGGCATGAAGCGAAATTCGTAAATTCATTGCTGGAAGTTAATTAAACCAAAACTGCAAATTCATTGATGGAAGTAAATAAAACCAAAACACTTTAGGGGATAATGATTTTCAACGCCAGCCAAATGAAAGTCATGAAAGTGCAAGCAGAAGGAGCATCACATTAATTTACCTATTTTGTAGGGGTCTGGGGTTCTCCCCAGAAAAAAATTGAAATGCCAGACTTTTAGGAGGCTCTGACATTGATTAGAATACCTGTCCAAAAAATAAAGCCCTTCAATAAGCCCTGTATAAAAAATATAGGCCCTCCCCTAAAGCGATGCTCGAAAAATAGCAACCCTCCCCCCAAACATAGCAGCCCCCCCCCATTGGTTGAATAACGACCCTTCCTTACAGTAATGGGAAGAACAGGAGTGATAAAGCAGTTAGTTAAGTAAATAACGGTAATCCTTGCATAATGTGATGAGGCAATCTATTTTTATTGTACCAGCCTCGCCTCACCTTTGATTGAATACTTGGTTTTCTCGTGTTGAGAGTCTCGTTGGCAGATTTTATCAGAACATTGGTGTGGATCTTCCGATGATTTCACAACAACAATTATAAAACAAAAATACCATACACTGGATAGCTCAAGACCTGTTAAGGTAGAAAACTTCATTACTTAGTTATTAAAAATTCAAAACTTTAACAATATTGTTATCAAACAGAACTGAAAAAAGCGTTCGTTTACACAAACGCGAAAACGAGGCCACAATTACAGCCGAGAGAGACTGGTAAAAATGCATTTTCTTTTCAACAAAAGACCAGAAACACATGCAGAAAAAAATCCAGTCAAAATAAACTGACATATATATATAATCCTGTTAACAGGATCCTATTAAAATAAACTGACATATATATATACCTGTTAACAGGATTATATATATATGTCAGTTTATATGTGTTTCTGGTCTTTTGTTGAAAAGAAAATGCATTTGATTGTATTTTGGAAGGCAAAAAAAACTGGAATTCGACTCTGCCAAATTTTCTTCTTTAATAAGACTTCTTCGTAAGACAAAAATTTGTCGAATCCTAGTTTTTGGTGTATTGTATTCATTTCTGTTTCACGAACACGACTATTTGGGCTTTTTGTATTGATTGTATTTTGGGATGCCTGTGTCAAAATCCATATATGGCTATCCTTCCCAAATATGGCGAAACATGATGCCTTGTAGCAAATTATCGCTTTCACATCCGGAAAAATATTCGACAAAAGGAAAGGGTCAACATTTTGATCGGTGAGAACCTAGATATCGTTTTTCTAAGCGCCTTTTAGAAGGCGGCTTTTGATTGTATTGATTGTATTTTGGGATGCTTGTGTCAAAATCCATATATGGCTATCCTTCCCAAATATGGAGAAACATGATGCCTTGTAGCAAATTCTCGCTTTCACATCCGGAAAAATATTCGACAAAAGGAAAGGGTCAAAATTTTGATCGGTGAGAACCTAGATATCGTTTTTCTAAGCGCCTTTTAGAAGGCGGCTTTTGAAAACGGATAAGTTCAAAGCATAAGTGTATATATCTTGAGAAGGCCGGGTTGTTTGTTTTCAAAAAATCACATCAAGACCACGAGAGCAACGTCACATCTTTCAGGTGACTCTTTTGCCGATTTATTTGTCATTTGTATCGCTTAAATCATCGCATAACTCAGCTTTTTCAGAGACGATTTCTAGCCAATTCGCCGGCGATCATCAAACCATAAGTTTGATTTCCAATTCTTTGTCCATTTTGGTTTATATATTTGTGGATGGTTCGGCGGTTTTTTCGAACAAAGAACACGCTGTCAGGGTTTTAAGGGAATGGAAATTCATGATTTTGTTTGCGCAAGTATGATTGATTCCTCCGGGGTTACACACGAACAAGATCTGGTGATTGTTGTTGTCCTAATCAAAGAGAATCAGTCATCTCTTTAGTTGAGGAATGCTCATTTTTATAGATAAGTTTACATTGTCTTCGTAGCAATTACCATGACATATATAAAGTAAGTCAAGTAAGTAAACAAACAAAGGGTGCACATGATCTAAAACATGAAAAACAGACATAATAAAAATCTGCCCATAAACAATCTCCCTTTGCCAATAATTATTTACAAGAAAGCTATCATACAATTGCAAGTTAAACACCCGAGTTGAACAAGTTGAACACCCGAGATTTATTTTGTTGGCTTTTTTTTCATTGAAAATATAAATTCCTTCTTTTAGGGTATAAGATGCCGACAAAGAAAGCTCTAAAGAAAGCCCTTATTGGGAAGACTGGCAGCGTTCTGTCCATGCTTGCCCTAACAAGCAGCTTCTTCTTGGTGGAACTCATTGTGGGATATGCCACAAACTCGATGGCACTGGTGGCAGACTCCTTTCACATGTTATCCGATGTAATGTCACTGATTATTGGCTACTTTGCCTTGAGGTACTCTAAAAAGAGTCAAAGAACTGAACGAAATACATTTGGTTGGCAGCGAGCTGAAGTCCTTGGCGCCCTAGTGAATGCAGTTTTTCTCATAGCACTCTGCTTTTCTATCTTGGTAGAGTCCTTGAAGCGTATAGTCGAAGTAGAACCAATTCACAACGTGAACCTTTTACTTATAGTTGGTGCTGCAGGACTGTTTATCAACCTAATAGGGCTGTTGATGTTTCATCGTCATGGCCATGGGCATAGCCATGGGGGACATGGGCACGGACATAGTCATGGACTACCCCCGGCGGCGGCCAATGGCCTGGTCATCCTCCCAGGAGAAGAAAACAGCATCAACCACTCTTCCGGATCACTCACAGGTTTGGCAATTTTTTATCTGCTCATTATCATTGGGAAAAATTCTAATTCTAATTATTATGTTGTACTGGTGATGGCTTGGGCTTTAGATCCCTCATTTTGCTTTTGGTTGAAGTCAACAAGAAGATTAATGTTTTTTTTTACATTCTCCAGGGGCGGATCTTGGAATGACCCATGGTCCCCCATATTCTCAGAGATGTTTTTAAAATAAGCAGATAGAAAAGTTCACTAAGAAAAAAATGCTTCCCCCTTTAACTTTTTAACAGAAGAATACAATTGTTGATTAAAGCTATTTCAGCTTTTAGTATGATTTTGATTTACTCTTTATTTTTGCAGATGACCATGGTGCTAAGAATGGTCATGTTCACGGAGGTGAGGAGGCTGTCTCCTCACCACTCACTGGAAAACAAACCTCCAGCGCGCAGCTGAACATGCGAGCAGTCTACCTTCATGTCCTTGGTGATGCCCTGGGCTCTGTCATCGTCATGGTGAGCGGCTTCATTATCAAGTACGCATCAGGGAAGTGGACCTTATATGTGGACCCTGGCATGAGTATACTGTTGGTCTGTCTGATCCTGAGAACTTCCATCCCATTGATGCGTGAGTCCTCACTCATTCTGCTGCAAACTGTACCAACTCACATAAAGATTAAGGAAGTTCAAGATAGACTGTTGGACTACGTTGATGGTGTGTTGAGTGTCCATGAGTTCCATGTATGGCAGCTAGCAGGAGACAAGATTATAGGTAAGGCTAATTTAATACAACACTGGGTATGTTAATTCAGGAATCTCAGCCCTTCCCCAGAGGGGTTGTGTTTACACCAGTCTCACAATGTTTTCCATGTGTTACAATAAGGCTAGCCTACATAAATGAGATCGTGGATAATAAATTATTTAAACTTAGCTGTACACAAGCAAAATAATAAGGATTCAACTGGTGATTCAGGGCTGTTTCCCGTTTGATGTTTGTATTACAGGTCTAATTAATACAATGCTATCATTATCACTTCCAGCATCAGCGCACATCACTTGTCACACACCAGATGAGTACATGGCTATAGCTAACCAAATCAAGCAGTTTTTTCACAATGAAGGCATTCACTCAACTACCATCCAACCAGAGTTTGTAGAGGACACCTTGAAGAAGGAGGAATGTGTCTTGGCTTGTGGGGAGTCAGCGAGCTGTGCAGCTCAAAAGTGCTGCACAACTGAAGCAGACTTACGAAAGAGGGTTTCATCAACAAAGGATGAGAGTGAGATGCAGGATGCTGACAAGTCATCAAACCTTCAACATGAGTCTGTAGTTTGAATAGTTCATTCTAATTGTAGTAGCACACATTTTTTGAAAGTCAAGGAACAAATTATTTTATTAGATATATATTAGTTTATTGATTATTTGTGTGGATGACATATTTTTTACTAAACAATTGTGATATGGGTTGTCAGAACATCAGACTTCCTTCTTCTAAACCCAACGTTTAATCAAATGTATAAACATGTTTACAAAAATATGACTTCCTTATGATGTCTTAAAGAAACCCAGCAAACTCAAAATGGACATGAAGGATGGGGGCTCTCTGATGGTAATAAAACCCTGTCATGAGATCATGAATGCGCACACAAACCAAGCTTATAGTACAAGAAAACATATGGATGAGATTTATGAAATATTCGTATTCGGACACAAATCGTTTAATAATTTATTTAGTATTATACAGCCATTCGTACAAGTGCTGATTGGGGCATAAATTCTACAGAGAGTAGAGCTCTATTGAACAATCTCGTTGAGCTTACACAGCAAGAATGATAGCATTGGTTTGAATCTGCATCAATGCTGTAGAGCTTTGAAAAGATGGAAAAGCGGTGTTGACGCAAAGAGCAAGTTTCTTCAATGGTTTGAATCTGCATCAATACTGTAGAGCTTTGAAAAGATCGAAAAGCGGTGTTGATGCACAGAGCAAGTTTCTTCATATACACCATATGTTATCTTGTACTGTATGCTCAAAAATTAGTAGCAAACATTTTTTGAGAGTTAAAGAAAATAATTTTTTAATTAGATATATATTAGTTTATTGATTATTTATGTAGATTGTATTTTTTATGGAAGAATAGTGCTATAGAGGTGGCTTTGCTTTTTTTGGCCTATATGTTTACACACCAACAAATAATATAACACAAAAGTTTTGTTGGAATTACATGCTGCTCTTGATAACTAAAATTCTATTTACCAATATTTATTGTCCCTACGCATCCCTACAAATCGCTGCATGTTATATGCAATGATTGTATAAAAGAAAATAACTCTTTTTTTATTTTTTTATTTTACAGACTCTGGCTATAATGGCAGGGATTTATGATTTCACAGAGAAGGGCTCCAACGCGAGACCCTAGCTAAACAGTGAAACAACATTAAAAGATGTTAAGTTTAAAAAACTAACAAATGTTGGAAAAAAAAAACTTTTTAGCATTGAGTGTTACCTGTGATTGATCAGGCCTTCTAGTAAGATCATGATTAGGAGCTTGTGTCGTTGAATCAAAACAACCTCAAGGATTTTTATACTATGTGCAGCTCAGAAATACTAATGATAAGTTGGCAACTCATTTGCAGTAATCAATGCCTGTTTTGAATGCTAGATTTCTTGCAGTCCTTTTAGCCAACACAAGGATTTTATGATGATTCGTTAGGCATTGTCTTGAATTTAATTTATTTTTTTATGTTATCAGGTTTCTTTGTATTTGATCGCAGCGTAGCACTCACTTCTATTCAGTGTTTTACTGTGCAATTAAGGGCACAAGTAGGATTTCGGACACATATCACATGCGAGTTATGTATTTTCCCCTATGAAATTTGATGTATGAAATATGGGTTCAATTGCTGTTTAGAAGTTTAATTTATTGAAATAGTTATATTTACAGTATTTCTCAATAGCTTGTGAAAATAAAATAAAACAAATGTTTTCCAATCCGGATTTCTAGGAAAAAAATAGGCCGGCGGCTTTTTATTTTATCTCCAGTATTTTTATTATTGTCTTCCAAAGGCATCGATCTACCCACAGTGGACCTAGGACCTGCATCTTTCTACACTGTCGACTATGACGCGGATGTTTTACTCAATGACGAATGCGAAGCGAATGTCCAAACATGGCGAACAAAGAGAAATATGGGATTTTGGTCATTTAATCTTTTAATGGTAAGTCAAGGCCTTTGACTGCCAAGTGGTGATATGTCTATAAAAAAAAGCATAATTTATCAGCATATGTGTGAGATGTTCGCGGTCTACTTGGTCCTGTCGGTTTATGGATTAGAGCATGGTAGCAACCAATCTAGTCTTAGTTAGTGTCATCAGTGTATGTAGTCTCTTTTGACAAATTACCTTGAAATATCTGTATGTTTTATGCAGAATTGCTTAATAAAGATAGTGTCTTGATGGTTAATCCGAAGTTTGCGATAATGTCTTGAGGATCCAGTGCTTTACTCGGGCGCGAATCCGGTAACGCCCGCAAAAACCGCTGGGGCTCCTAGTACAGGAAAATGGGGCAGAATTTATGCTGAATTGTTCAAATTAATAGTAGGATTATGAAATTTGGCAGGGTGATAGATCTTTGCACCACGATAAATTCTAGATAGGATGCCACGCCCAAAAACAAGTACTTCCAGTTTTATAGGGTGGAATTGATTATCACAAAAATGGAGGAAACATACACTTAATGGTAATTCACGGGCCAAAACTTTTTCAGATAAAGGCTAATATATTTCACATTACCGTTATAAGGGCAAAGCCCTCGCAACGGTTCTTCCAGTGTTATAGAGATGCAATTACTACGATAAAAATAAATATAAAACACACTAAATATGCTAGTTAATCTTGTACTCTTGTATTTGGATTAGCATCTATGCCATGAACAGTTTTTGATGGGATGCCACGCCCAAGTTTGGGTACTTACAGTTTTACAGGCATGTTTTATTAAGCAAACTAGTTTCGCCTTAATCCAGCAAACCGTCGATTTCACGTGACCCAGTAAATTCAAGATTGTAATTCAGTAAGGCGTACCGCGTCTGAAACTGACGTTTTTACAATCCGGTTTTCAAGGACGAAAAGAATTGTTTCATAGTTCCAGTTTTGAGCGCAGCATCATAAAGGACCTCAGTCAGATGACGATAGCTCTCTAAAAAAAGTTTTATCGTCTTGTTGGTACGGACAATTTGATAGTTGATGGGGGGGGGGGGGGGGAGGAGGCTAATTCCCCCCCCCAAAAAAGCAAGGCTGGTAGTCACATCCTTGTAAAAAAAAACAAAGAAAACAAGCAACCCAAAAAAATTTCGAACAAAAAAATAATTAGCCACCCACTCCACCGTTCTAGCCCACAGGCACACCCTGTCAGCGATACAGTGAACCCGAACGATCATCAGCATCAACAGGTGCGACATTTGAAAAAACACAGTGAACCCGAACGATCAGCATCAACAGATGTGACATTTGAAAAAACACAGTCAACCCGAACGATCAGCATCAACAGATATGACATTTGAAAAAACACAGTCAACCCGAACGATCAGCATCAACAGATGTGACATTTGAAAAAACACAGTCAACCCGAACGATCAGCATCAACAGATATGACATTTGAAAAAACACAGTGAACCCGAACGATCAGCATCAACAGATGTGACATTTGAAAAAACACAGTCAACCCGAACGATCAGCATCAACAGATATGACATTTGAAAAACCACAGTGAGCCTGAAAGATCAGCATCAACAGATGTGACATTTGAAAAAACACAGTGAACCCGAACGATCAGCATCAACAGATATGACATTTGAAAAAACACAGTGGACCCGAAAGATCAGCATCAACAGATGTGACATTTGAAAAAACACAGTGAACCCGAACGATCAGCATCAACAGATATGACATTTGAAAAAACACAGTGAACCCGAACGATCATCAGCATCAACAGATGCGACATTTAAAAAAACACAGTGAACCCGAACGATCATCAGCATCAACAGATGCGACATTTGAAAAAACACAGTGAACCCGAACGATCATCAGCATCAACAGATGCGACATTTGAAAAAACACAGTGAACCCGAACGATCAGCATCAACAGATGTGACATTTGAAAAAACACAGTGAACCCGAACGATCAGCATCAACAGATATGACATTTGAAAAAACACAGTGAACACGAACGATCAGCATCAACAGATGTGACATTTGAAAAAACACAGTGAACCCGAACGATCAGCATCAACAGATGTGACATTTGAAAAAAACAAATGTGAACCCGAACGATCAACATCAACAGATGTGACATTTGAAAAAACACAGTGAACCCGAACGATCATCAGCATCAACAGATGCGACATTTGAAAAAACACAGTGAACCCGAACGATCATCAGCATCAACAGATGCGACATTTGAAAAAACACAGTGAACCCGAACGATCAGCATCAACAGATGCGACATTTGAAAAAACACAGTGAACCGAACGATCAGCATCAACAGATATGACATTTGAAAAAAACAAATGTGAACCCGAACTATCAGCATCAACAGATGTGACATTTGAAAAAACACAGTGAACCCGAACGATCAGCATCAACAGATATGAAATTTTAAAAAGCATTAACGTACTTTTGACTATGTGGACGTGTTAAAAAGTCCCATTGATCAAAGATTTTTGTTTTATTTTTAAATATGTGAAGTTTTCGTAGCCCTAGCACTTTCGCATATAAACGATATATCTCGTATGATTTTCGGTAGATTTTTACGTCCAACATGCTTTAAAAAAAAGGAACCTCTCAGTCGGTCTCTAGTAACGCGGAATCCCTGCTCAAACGTTAGAAATACCGCTTATTTTGAATAAATACACATGACAGGGCAATGAGAGTTTACTGTGACCTATATTCTAGGATATACGACAATTATAGGACGAATCGTCTTACTCAATGGAGGACCTTTTTCATGTTTTGTATTCTATTTTTTCCTCGAGACGCTCCCGGCTTGAGTGCATACAATTTGTTTATTTACAGTTTCTTAGTCGGTCATTGACACCCTCTTTCGTTCGTAATTATCTTAGTGGCGTTAAATTATTACATGAAGGCACCAGTTTTATTTTTCCCTCGTTGAAGTCTTTGCCTATACAGCTCACTTTAAGGGGTATAGAGAGACAGGCCCTTCACTGTCCTTCTAGGGCTCCTCCTATCACCCCCTCGGTGTTGCTGTCTTTACTGCATCCAAACATTGTCGATTTCAATTCCGCGACCGACATTAACTATTCTTGTGTTTTTCTTTTTGCCTTTTTCCTTTTTGCACGTATCTCTAGCTTGTTGCCTTACTCGGTGCGGTCCTTTGATGTCCGCAAGTATGTTACGGCGGTAAGGATGTTACAATTGCCCCTCATGGTTTATCAGTTGTTTTTCGATGGTCTAAAACCAATCAGGCCGGGTCTCGGAAATTTAGGTTGCCTCTCCTAGGTAACCCAGGATCGCTTCTTTGCCCGGTCGCAGCGTTCACTCGCATGTGTTCATCAGTAGATGCTTCTCCTAGATCACCTTTGTTTGTACTGCCCGAGGCAGATCAGTCACTTCGTCCAGTCATCAAATTACAGTTCATCAGAGTCTTACGCGACGGGCCATTCCTTTTGTAGGGGTGGTGCTAATTTATTGGGCTTTCGCTACTGGCCTCCCCGGGGAGTTGATTCAGGTGTTCGGGGACTGGTCTTCGGAAGCATATAAATGTTACTTAGAATTTGATATGTCGGCAAAATTGTGTGTGGCTAAGTGTATGACCAGGGCCCTGGAGATGGGACACGTTCAGTTCACACAGGTTTGTTTGGGTGGTTTGGTGGGCAGAGATCTATTTCTCATAGTTTGTATTCCTTTTTAAATTTTCTCGGCTTGAAAATAAATCTCTATTCGGCCAAACAAATATGTGTCTGTGATTGATGTATTCATGCAAGTTACTGTTGGGATTTTTTCTAGTGCCATAGAATAGGGGAATTACTGCAAACGGATAAAAACGGTATCTAAACTCATTTTAGGCCGGTTGTGAAATTTTCGTCGTTGGGTGCCTTTGTTTTTTCTAAAATAACGCGGGCTTGAGTCTGGGTCTAGCTATGGCTGGTTGCAGATGACTGGCTACGTTAGAGCACAGGAGTTACCAACCTCTCAGTCAGTCAATAACGCGGAATCCCTCAACTGCTCAAACGTTAGAAATACCGCTTATTTTGAATAAATACACATGACAGGGCAATGAGAGTTTACTGTGACCTTTATTCTAGGATATAAGACAATTACAGGACAATTACAGGAGGTGATCAATCGTGAAAATATTCGAGATAGTTACTGGGAATGACTGGAGACTGACTGAGAGGTTGGTAAGCCTGTGGTTAGAGAACACCATTTGCATTTTAGAGTTATAAGGAAAAGTCTTAAACTTTAACTTGGAAGCGTTTTTTTATCGAAACGCGCTTAATCCCTGGCAACCTTGACCCTCGACACGTCGTCTTTAAAATAGAAAAAACCCTGTGCGCAGCTATATCTCGAGATGGCATCAAACATTGACATCGAACGTAGCATAGAAAACATCGGAGAGAACAGCCGCGAGAGTTTACCAATAATGAAGCCGGATCGTGAGTCTCCGACGATAAGGATGACATTTGGTGAGAGTTTCACGCAATTTCGTGTTAAGATGCGCTAAAAGTATCAGATAAAGACAGCTCTTATATCAATGATCAAAACTGTATTCTCTACCGTCTCGCATTCTTTCTGCAAAATTACTGTTGCATAGCGTTTAAAATTAGTTTTAACTTTTCAAAACAAATCTGTGTATTTTCTTATGAAATCCATAAATATTTTCAAAACTGAGGGAAAGAATATATTCTAGAATATTTCTTCTAGAATAGTATCTGCTTTCATGATCTTCTTTTATAAAACAAGGAAAATTCGCCTGACATTTCCATAGCGCCACGGGGGCAAAACGAAGTGTCACGACGCGGCCTAAAACAGGCACAATAGTTCTCGTTTCACGGAGGTTCTTCAAGGTAGACACTTGTAGCAGTCTTGCTCGACTTTTCAAGTAACTGCGAGGCACTGCCCCGCGCAAACGTTGGTTGTTTCGAGGTCCTATTTCATTCAGCGGAGAATTATAGGTCAGCGGTTAGACCCCCTAATCCAAATCCATCAAAATGGCGGAGGTTGCCCCAGACACGGTGCCGGTATGGCGAAGTAAGTTTGTAAACAACCCACTAAATCTGCCTTTACTCCACGATAACCATTATTTTAATACTGCACTTTTAATTTAGCATTGCGGGGATTATTTTTTGCTAACTCGTAACAAGAGTGTAATAGAAAGAAAAGATGCTTTGTTGACATGTATTCGAATTGCACCTACCACGTCAACACGATTCACAAATCGGATCATAATAATTTATACTTTTCGCGTTGAATTATGTTATCGGGATAATTACGAGCTTTTACTAAAGCAGAAGATATTATAGCAGCAGTTTTAGTATTTTTCGTTTTGTTTTTCCATGGGGAATACATAGCGCAAATTTCCTTGGCCACGTTGCGCGCCATCCAGTCAGACAGAGGGAGTCAGAGTATTTGCTAACAATATTTTAAAATGTTGATCAACTATGAATACATATTACTTAGTGTCATACTATTGGAAATAGGAAAGCCAGTTGCCAGGGAAATTATTGTTTTTCTCTCAAACCCAATTTTCCTAACTTGCAAAGCAAGCCTGTTCTTTTTTTCAATTCCCAATTTTGTCGGCGCAAATTGCAATTATTTATTGCCAAATGACAATTCTACTTTTTTATGCTATGTTTTTGGCCCGAGGTAATGGGGATTCTTCCCATGACAACTTTATAGGGATGCTTGTTGTATTTGCTTCTGGTGTATTTTTTAGGGAAAAAAGTTGGTGCAGGGGTATTTTTAGGGATATTTAGGGATAGGCATCCCTATCACATTTACCCTGAAGAGCAACCCCTCCCCTTCCCTGGGTGTTTGGATTTCTATATACGATTGAAAATATAGATAATCTTGTGATTAGATTATGCATCTCATGCAAACATACAAAGCATGCCACTATTGGCTTCCACACCAAGCCCTGATGTTTGTACAATAAGATCTGTTTATTTTCATTAAGCATTTGTGTCACATTCTTTTTCATTGTGTAGCCAGTTATAGGTGTGTACACCTTTTTTTAAAAAAATCATTATGGTTTTTACTTCTCTCATCCTTACATTTCCTTTAATATCTTATTTTTTCAGTCAACAAAGCCATAACCATCCCATTAAAATATGTCTGCCTGGGTATCCTAGTCCTTCAAACATCAACACTTGTCCTTACGATGAGGTATTCACGGACTGTTAGCGTTGGACCAGTGTACATTTCATCAACTGCTGTTGTCCTTGCAGAAGTATTCAAAGTCTTTGCATGTTTATGTGTCATGTTTCATCAAGCAGGCTACAATTGGAGAGTCTTTGCTACAGAGATAGACTCAGAGATTTTCAAGAAACCATTAGAGACTCTAAAGCTTGCTGTTCCTTCTGGACTTTATACAATTCAAAACAACTTGTTATATGTAGCTCTGTCAAATCTGGATGCAGCAACATATCAGGTAATTTCACTCTAGTATTGTTACTTGGAATCATTGAGCTTTATTTTCTCTTCAATTTACAGTTATCTCTTTTGTTAGAGTTTCTTTTTTATCAATAAGTACAGTGACACCTCAATTAAGAAGCCAGTTGTCAAGCAGCCAATGGCTTCTTTCATTAAACAGCCAACCCTAATTTAGCATTTTTACTAAAACTTTTTCACCATAATCTAATAATTAGTATTGCTTTGATTCCAGGTGACATACCAACTTAAGATATTGACAACTGCATTGTTTTCTGTGGCAATGCTAAGCAAGAAACTCAGCAGCATAAAATGGTTTGCACTGATCCTACTTATGGCAGGAGTGGCTGCAATTCAAGTAAGTTTTATTGTCAGTTAAAATTACGTATCAAATCTAATTAAGTATATAAGCTTCTACATACAATCACGCAAAATGTTATACATTTATTGACGGACACACAAAAGCCAAGGCTATTAAATCAAATTAGAATATTGGAAATATTTCCCTAAACTAAGATACTAAGACAGTTGACAGGGGAGTAGCAAGGGCTACGACCAGTATGGTGGCTTATCGCTGCCACATGATTTTTTCATTTACATGCATCATAAATATATTTTCTTAGCCTAAATCGCAATGAAATTCAAACAAAATTGATTTTCCGTTTTAAAGTCCCATTGTTGAGATGGCGAGGAAGGGGGATTTTCAATGCTACACTACCCATCCCACTTATCACCTTGAGGTCATGATTTTTTATTCCATTTAAGTGGCCGTCAGGTGAGAACAAATCATCAAGAAAGGATCTGTCAACTTCTGCTAAGTTTGTCGGGCTTGTTGCTGTTCTGTCAGCATGCTGCTCCAGTGGATTTGCTGGAGTCTACTTTGAGAAGATATTAAAAGGCACCAGTGCCACTATTTGGCTAAGAAATATTCAATTAGGTAAGTCTGGCGTATAGCTAGGGGTGTGCAAAGGAAGAACACTCGACCCCCAATACCCCTTGAACACCAAATACACAGTCTTTTCTTGAAGATTTTGTCAAATCTTAAGATTTGCATTTGATTTAGTGACTGCACGGCAATCCACTTCAACCCTCAGCAAATCCTTTCCAGACACCTGTGTACTCTTTGTCCACCATGTAATTGAGCATTTACATATGTAGAGTCACCCTGATAGCAAGTTCACAGTGATGAAGACACAAATAAGAAGAAATAAGGGTGTGTAACATTTTTATTGATTATTTCAGGTTCATTTGGGATTGTATTTGGCTTAGCTGCTGTGTTTGTAAATGATGGGAAAAAAGTCCAAAATGGAGGCTTTTTCCAGGGATATAATTACATTACTTGGATTGTGGTTTTTCTGCAGGTATGTTGTTAGTTATTGCTAGTTTACTCAGGGATTGTGATACTAAATTCAAACATGAACATTGTAATGCCGAATAATTCTTTTCTTTTTTTCTTAAGCATCAGTTAAGGGGGGAATTAGCATTTGGTATTACAGTATTTATTATGCCTCAGCAAATACTTCCATTGTCATCTTTAAATTGTGGAAAAAAGGGCTTGCTATTTGGTACTGCTGCCGTTTTTCTCTGCTCCACTCACCTCCTTTTCATTGTTGCTATCTAGGAAAAAGAAGGTATTGAAGGACAGTAGTGATCAATAAAACCATCTGCAATTGACTCATCTGAAGTTTCTCTTTGTCCCAAGTTTTTACACGTAAAAGTAGTAGCTTAAACTAAATTTACTTTAGGCCTGAGGCATTAAAATCAAGGCTGCTGACAAACAAATAAAAATGCTGACAGTGCAACAATTCATTTCATTAAGGTTACGGTACAGTTTCGCGACCTGGTCTCGAAAAAAAAAATCATGACGCATGCACATTTTATCCAAACATACAAACCAGGTATCAAATTAATCATTAGAGTAAATTGTTTGAAAAAATTGCAGTAAAACACAAAACAATATACTGAAGGGGTCTTTGGAAGAATTTAGGTACAATATTTTTTCATATTATTTTGATCAGCACATGCCTGCTAACAATAGTGTGTCTTTGAATCTGATATCTAGTTTCATTCAAAAGTAACTATATTTCAAAGTTGCTCTATGCAAATTTCAGCCATATCCTGCAATAAAATTGCAAGAACTGATGATGAATTTGGTATTTAAATACCAATACACACACTTTTGGCAAGGAGGTTTTGCTCTGTCAGCCTGCCAATTTTTATGCAATTCTGAAAAATTTTTGTCACGGAAAGTGTTATATCATTCCCCTAAAAACGTTTTTCACTTATATTCCCAAAAATAAAATCACTACTGAAATATAATTTCAAAATATGGTAGTATTTAATGTAGGGATTCTGTTATTGTTAAAATCTTATTTTCTGTATCTCTGTCCACACAAAACTGTACCGTAACCTTAATCTCTGTCATGTTCTAGGCATTTGGAGGTCTAATTGTGGCTGCAGTAGTCAAGTATGCTGATAATATCCTCAAGGGATTTGCTACATCTGTGTCCATCATCTTTTCTTCTCTAGTTTCTTATTACTTCCTGAAGGACTTCAATCCCACAAGGTACATTTTACAGTCTAGTCAAAGACGACATAGCTGTGGGAGGGCATGTGTAAACTTGATGGACAGGGATAAATGTAGCAGAATTGCTATAGGAATGGCTAAATGAATAAGCTGCAATCAAACAGATGCAACACCACCTATCCTTGGTATACACCTGTTAAAGAATGAGAAACGTTATCACATGTGCTAGTTAAACCAGGCCTTGACATAGAAAGTTGGAGTAACTTGCTTGGGACAAAATAAGTACAGTAGATAAACATATTTTTTTTTATTCCAGCTTGTTTTTCCTGGGAACCTGCGCAGTGTTAACGGCTACATACCTGTATGGGAAACCTGAAGCACAAGCTAAACCTTCCACTGTACCTAAAATTGTTTAAAGGACTGCTTGCAGAAGGAAAAGCATTTATCCTTGTCAAGAACTATGATGACACTAAATGTGCTCTTGGATGCATGACAATGGCAGTCACTTCATGACTGTTATGGGCCTAAAAAATCCTGGGGTGTACATGGTACAGAGGGATTAAACACGAGGTTCCACTATAAAAGGGAAAGCTCCTCCCACCCCCAGGCTTGAAATTGCAATTATAATCAGAACACTGCAACGCTAGCAGTCACAAATTACAAGCCTCCTGTAAAATTGCTTATCTTGGTAGTTTCTTGGTGTTTCTGAGCATTGTCCTGATATGTTTACTCATTGACGGCTGATTGATAACTGATTGTTCTTGAGCCCTGGGTGGGAGGAGCTTTTCCTTTTATAGCGGAACCTCGTGTTTAAGAAACTATGTGTGTGTAGGGGGTGGTGGGTAAAGCTGCGCCCCTACTGGTCATTTCCTTATTATTTGCAAAACCCCAGCCTCCTATATGCAGTACAGCAATGCATGTTAAAGCCGCATTGTCACCAGTTTACTTCTGGTCAATTATGTAACAATCTCCGATGATTTTTAACAGAAACTGCAGAAAATATTTCAAAGTTTTAAAAGCAGTGTGTCTTTTGGAAGTTTCGACTGATAATTTAGAGCAGATGGCCCATTTTATAGCATGGATTCTAATAGATTCTTTTGTCGGTTGAGGTTTCCGACGGACCTCCGGAGGTAAACTGGTGACAGTGCAGCTTTAAGGACAGACTTTTCGGCTTACAATCTTTGAGGAGGGGGGGGGGGGGGGGGGGGGTAACACTTACTGGCAACAAAAGAAAATTCATACTCCATGCAATTTACATTTATGAGTCCCAGCACTCATAAGTAATTGTGTAAACACTGTCACTGAATTCATTACCAGGATTGTCCAATGCACCAACAGTTATGCATGGTATTGTCTGAAATGATTGAGGCGCCTATAAGTGTATCAAGACAAAGGTAAAACAATGGGAGAATATATTTGGATATAATGGAAGGGTATATTGCATATATTGGTAGAGTAATGGGCTTGTATGAATACTGTTATTATTATTAATTTCTTTTGTTTTTCTTATATTTATATAGGATTTTTGAGCACCATTATTTATATTTTTACACTTACAAAATGTATGGATTACTGGGGACATGCAGGGGAAACCAAGAAGCCTACTATATATTTCGAGATTATAATCATGATCTTTAAATATCATATTGTTTTTAATTTTTGCATTTTAGAGAATGAGCTCTAAAGCATGATGGAGATTGTAAACATTTTGTATAAGAATAAGAAACATCTCATTGTATGAATGGGGAGGGCGCAATGTTAGAAAAGGGGGTAAACATTTTCATTGAAGTGTGGCACTTTTTCAAGTTAAAAAATACATAGAAATATAATAAAACAAAGAAAGGAATGCAATGGCTCTACAGCTGGATCCTTCAAAAACTCAGCAGGGTAAATGTTGTAAACCCACCCTTCTCCCTCTCTTGTGTATAGTCCCTTATTTGTCAAGAAAGTATGATAGACAACAGGAGTTGGAGTTTGTAATAATAGTGTACATACTGTTTCATTCCAATATATATATATATATGTATATTACACTCTTGAGTAGCAGTGTTAGCATGGTTTATTAATTACATAAGATGTCACCAAAACATTCTCAAAAAGAAATATTCAATTTTTCTACTTTTGGGAACATTAACTGCTAGGTTGACAATGTTATGAAGGTTATTTTAACATTTGACAATTGCTCCAACATAAACTGCTACAAGCCCAAGGATTTTGTCAGGCAATCAAGTAAGCCTGTATGCGTGGTTTTTGTTGTAATTTTCAGCCCTGGTGGAGGTGCTTTAATACTCATGACTGACGTGTGAGGTACATCTTTTAGTACCACAAAAAAATCAATGCTAATGAGATGTACATTTAGCAAACTAAATCCACTCTAATCACTGTGAGATTCAACGCATCCTACAATAAAAAGGCATAAAAAGTCCATGGACAATAGTATTTTCCAAAGTGGTATATAGACTATTAAATATTAAAACTAAGCCAAAAAAACAATGTCACACATGTGGGCTGCCAAAAGTCATTCATGCCTTTCCCTTATAGAAAACTGAGAAACTGTAGCAAACTTTTAGTCTATCTACAAACAAGTTATGCACAGGGATAATCATATCATTTTCCCAAGCTCTTAATGATCAGCTTGTTGAGTTCTTCCACCTGGGCTGTCACGTCCTGCTTCAAGGGACGATAGTCACTTTCCATGCTCTTAGAGGCAATGACTGAGTTGGTAGTTAAGGCTAAATTCCAAAAATCTTACAATCATAGCCGCCAGTTAACCTGCATAACAGTTGTCACAGGATTCACCCACATAAAAGAATAAACTGATTCTTATCACAGCTGTTAGTTTTAAATTCTTAAAACATCACCTGTTTTGCTCTGTACTTTATACTTGATTTATTATTGTGATTATTGTATTGTTGTCTGCTGACTGCAACTATAATTTAGAAGTCGGTTCTACAAGAGTTGCAATTAAACTAATCGTTCTATCTGTAACTATCAGGGTAACAAGGATACAGTCTTTCATGACAAAGTTGTTCTGTTCGTGGTGCTGCCACTTCCTCTCAAGGTTTCCAAGCTGATGGTGAGAAGTCGAATCATAAAGAAAAGGAAAACGGACTTCTCTCTGATAAAACTATACGGGTGAAGTATAAGTGTGACGGTTACCTGTGAATGAGTCTCGTTTTCTGTCAGCTTGCTTTTCGTGGCATCATACAGGGAAGATAGCCTCTGTACATCTGGAAAAAGAGTATTGGTTGAAGCATAATCATATATAGAATTAAAAAAATTGCAGCAGGGCTTAGGGTTCTGTCATATCAAGTCTTGTTGTGTCTGATTGGTTAGGCAAACTAGCATTATTTAATTACTTGATTACTTTAAGTACTTACGGTTCCGCAAGTTATCCTTTCTGGATGACAAGACAACTTTCTCATCTTGCAAACGCTGAAAAACAAAAATATATTCAAAGTGTTTCAGCGGTAACTTTTTGAGAAGGCTAACCAATAAGCATATGCGAGGATCACACATTTGGTTGACACAAAGTAGGAGGATTCCATGGTGGTCTGATTTGTACTGAGAAATTTCCTTGCCAAGCTTTTTGGCTAGCGCTTATATAGAATGAACTATGTCATAGGCGCTACACATTTAAAATCCTTTTACGTGTTGAGAATGGCCCCTCGTGGAACTAGAGAAACAAGCTTCTAGTAAGCCCACATACGTTCAAAAAGTCAAAGTTCAGGGCTGAAAAACAGAAAAAGGTACTCAACGCCTCTCGACCAGGAATAAAACAGAGATGAGTGGCCCATTAGAGTTCAGTTCCTTCAACATGAAGAAACTTGATACCTGCAGTACACTGTACTTAACACTCGAGGGATGCAAATCAAACCCTGAGAAGTATTGAGATTGACACACTCAATATTGACTTCGTTAAATAATTTCATCTTCTAACCTTTTTCTTTTCAAGAGACTGTTCACGTAAAGTGTCCAAATCATCATAAATCTCCAGCTCCTGAAGAAAACAAGAATTGCAAAAAATTGATAATGGCTTCATACCACGTTATCAGTAGGTAAATTAGTACCTTCTCCATCTGAGTTATCTTCTCCTTGAGGCTGTCAAGCTCTGTGGTGATCTTGCTCTCAAGCTAAAAATAACATATTTTGGATATGATTTCTAGGGAAACTTATCTTTTTTTAAAACTATTGCTCTAAGACAATTAAAAGGTTCTTTCACCATCAAGTACACTTGATGGTGAAAGAAAGTAAAGCCGTATCTTAAGCCTGTGTTTCTCACCTGTGCAACTTTCTCCAGATCCATCTGTAGTCGCGTGTGCTCTGTAGGAAAAGAAGCCATCAATAGAAATACCTTTAAAAAGTCCGTCATTATAACAGAAGACGATTACCTGCTCCTAGTGAGGCTGCAGTAGACTGGGATTTCTGCATCTCATTCTCCTTAAACGAGAGATCCTCCTACAGGCCAAAAAGAGGTCATCATTGGGTAGTGACAGCTATAGGTGCTTCAGACAGTATTGTCAGTTACAGCGCAACCCAAGCTACACAAACTACTACATGTTGACAATTTTTAGAAGGAAGCCAATAGAAATATTAGAAACGTGTTATCTGATTGTCACCAACTTTACTAACCAACCAATATGGAAAAATGTATCTTATTAAAAAAATTTTCTTGAACACCATGGTAGCGCTCATCACACTATAAAATAGGAGGCTGTGACAAAAACATTGTAAAGGAACTACACTCTTAGGAAACTTCATTATATGGACAGTTCTCAAACTCCTGATGAAAGGACACTATATGAGGACACTATTGCAGCTTTAGAAGGACACCCTGTAAGGGGTTTTGTGGGTTTCAAAAGTTTCGTCATTGGTTTCACTGGGATAAAAAGGAAACTTTGTGTCACCTGTTTTAAAAGGAATAGACCCCACCCACCCCCAAACCCTGCATGAGAGCATGCTTGTCAATTAATTGTCTATATCTGTCTATAAATTGCTCATAAAAGCCATACCTGCATTTGTTTGAGTTCATTTGCTGTTGGTAAATGCTTGGTTCGAACCATGCCCTAAAACAAAGAACATGTTATAAGAAATATATATATAAATAAAAGGGATTTACATATGCACTGCAACATGAGTATTTACCCTGCTCATGCGCTCAAGAAGCGACACAACAGCTGCTTCCAGGTCCTTCTTTCTTGCCTGAGAATAACAACCAACAAAACATGACATCTCTGGAATTCTAATTCTTGCATAAAGGGGTTCTTCAAGATTACCTCCTCAGTTGCTTTATTCTCTTCAAATGTATCAAGAAATTCTGTAAAGGAATACAAGTGGAAGAGTTAATAATGTGCCAGTAGAAATGAATTGCAAGCAAAAGAATAAATGGCACATTTAATAAAATGTTGTTTGTCTGACAGCCTAAGTCAGACAGGATTAGGTCAAAGAACACGAATTTGTATTGAAAGCATTTCCACAACAGGAATTTTAATCAAAAGAAAAAGTGTGTGTTATCATGCAGCAACAGTACCACCTTGCATGGTCTCTTCCCTTTTCTTGAGTTCCTTGTATTTCAGGTTCCTCTCTCCTGCAAACAGAAAGAATTCATTAACCACAGATCATGATCTGTTGGACCCCAGCGATCCCTTTGTGCTTTCCTGGCCGCCCCGCGAATGCCAGGAAACTATGATTTCCTGATACGATCTCCAGGGGCATGGTGTGCATGTGGAATTGCAGTCCGCATGGCGTGGAGAGACATTGTTATACTGGCTTCTGGTTGAGGCCGAAGGATGATAATGATGATTGAAATGGTGAGTAAGAAGGGATTTGACATTACCCTGGTGCTCTTCAAGATCCATGTCCAACTGTTGGATATCATTATTACATGCATCAATCTTTTCCCTTAGCTCGCTAATTCTGCAAAATCGTGGAATAAATTTAACGAAAATTAACTATGGAATATACAATAGAGGTATATAGTCAAAAAAGCCTCAGCAGACATTCATACCTGCAAGAAACAAGAAATACAGTAAATCCTCATGTTTTTCTCTCTACAAATAATAAGCATGCTCGTTTTTTGTAAAAACCCAGATGGGTAGATATTTTAGGAACTAGAAATTATAGAAATCGAATAATCAGGGCTTCTGGAATTACGTGGAAAAAAAACTCAAAATTACGCGGGATTCTTTGCTAAATTACGCGGAAATTACGCGAGATTTTGCAATACATTTTTCTTTAAAAATCAAAATTTTGCGGTATTCTTTACTGAATTACGCGCAAAATTACACGAAATATCAACTACGCCCAAACTACATTTTGTTCCGAAGGAAAGCACGAAATAAGTTGAAAAAGGTTTATTCTTTTGCGCGAAAATATCGTAGGCGCGTTTTCATTGGCTCCTAGCCACCATCCAATTAGAAAAGGTATTTTATTATTAGTCCTAGGCCTTCGCGGTTTAGCAAAGAACGCCTAGTCATTTTATTTGTTTTCGAAATTCAGTTCGAAATATCGCACTCTTACGAAGAATATCTGTCGTTTTTTACGAGAAATAGAGAAAAAAAAACTAAAAGAACACATCAGCTGTGCACTTTTAAAAATGTTTTGTCTGTCAAAATTTAGCTAAATTACGCGGGATTACGCGGAAATTTGTGGATTACGCAGATTACGCGGAGAAAGTCAAATTACGCTCTTCCGCACAAGCCCGTAATTCCAGAAGCCCTGAATAATGGAACTGTTGTAATGATACTTTATCCCTATTGAGTGGCCTCAGTCCCCCTATTTGTTTTCTTTGAGTATGGGACTGTCCACTTTCAAAACCCTTTTATTAAAGGTTCGTTTGGACAATAAAATGCTGGCTCCGCTTTAGGCAGTGCCTAAATCTATACATTAGGGATTCAGTTCTGAGTAGATAGCAGGCTGCAGGCCAAGGTTAAGATTTCGTCACAATTTATTTCAATCTGTTCTAAACTTAAGAAGCTTTCCCACTCTCAAAACAAAACCCTCAAAACGCTTTGTGGTCTATTTAATTTCATCCTTACCGCCTGTCCATGCTTGCAATCTCTTGGTTATCTTCCTTCACCTAAGAAGACAGATTACAGTTCAAATCAATTGACACATATGACAAATACACCCACAAAAAATCATATGATCAGTTTGACTACAGATATCAAGGATGTAATGAGACATTGATTGACATATTTGATTCAATATTTTACTACTCCACATCTAAAATGGGTTGACATGCCTAAATTGATTCATCTAAGAAGTGCTTTCCATACTGAGTTTTCATAATCATCAGGGCTCCAACAGAGCTAAGGTTATGATTTCATGACTACCGTCACGAATATAGCGATTTCATGTTGGTGTCACTAATATAATGCTAGTGTGCTGTAGACACTGGTGTAGCTAGTAAAGCTAGCGAAGCTAGTGAAGCTAGCGAAGCTGGTGGAGCTAGTGAAGCTAGCGAAGCTGGTGGAGCTAGTGAAGCTAGTGAAGCAGGCGAAGCTAGTGAAGCTAGCGAAGCTGGTGGAGCTAGCGAAGCAGGCGAAGCTAGTGAAGCAGGCGAAGCTAGTGAAGCTGGCGAAGCTAGTAAAGCTAGCGAAGCTGGTGAAGCTAGTGAAGCTGGTGGAGCTAGTGAAGCAGGCGAAGCTAGTGAAGCTGGGGAAGCTAGTGAAGCTGGTGAAGCTAGTAAAGCTAGCGAAGCTGGTGAAGCTAGCGAAGCTGTTGAAGCTAGCGAAGCTAGTGAAGCTATAGCGAAGCTGGTGAAGCTAGGGAAGCTAGTGAAGCTGGTGAAGCTAGTGAAGCTGGTGAAACTAGCGAAGCTGGTGAAGCTAGTGAAGCTGGTGAAGCTGGTGAAGCTAGTGAAGCTAGAGAAGCTGGTGAAGCTGGTGAAGCTAGTGAAGCTAGCGAAACTGGTGAAGCTGGTGAAGCTACTGGTGAAGCTGGTGAAGCTAGTGAAGCTATTGAAGCTGGTGAAGCTAGCGAATCTGGTGAAGCTAGCGAAGCTGGTGAAGCTAGTGAAGCTATTGAAGCTGGTGAAGCTAGTAAAGCTGGTGGAACTAGTGAAGCTGTTGAAGCTAGCGAAGCTAGTGAAGCTATAGCGAAGCTGGTGAAGCTAGTGAAGCTGGTGAAGCTGGTGAAACTAGCGAAGCTGGTGAAGCTGGTGAAGCTAGTGAAGCTGGTGTAGCAGGCGAAGCTGTTGAAGGTAGTGAGGCTAGTAAAGCTGGTGAAGCTGGTGAAGCTGTTGAAGCTGGTGAAGCTAGTGAAGCTGGTGAAGCTATTGAAGCTGGTGAAGCTGGTGAAGCTAGTGAAGCTAGTGAAGCTGGTGAAGCTAGTTAAGCTGGTGAAGCTACTGGTGAAGCTGGTGAAGCTACTGGTGAAGCTGGTGAAGCTAGTGAAGCTAGTGAAGCTGGTGAAGCTAGTGAAGCTGGTGAAGCTGGTGAAGCTGGTGAAGCTAGTGAAGCTGGTGTAGCAGGCGAAGCTGTTGAAGGTAGTGAGGCTAGTAAAGCTGGTGAAGCTGGTGAAGCTGTTGAAGCTGGTGAAGCTAGTGAAGCTGGTGAAGCTGGTAAAGCTGGTGAAGCTAGTGAAGCTGGTGAAGCTAGTGAAGTTGGTGAAGCTAGCGAAGCTGGTGAAAATGGTGTAGCTAGTGAAGCTGGTGAAGATGGTGAAGCTAGTGAAGCTGGTGAAGATGGTGAAGCTAGTGAAGCTAGTGAAGCTGGTGAAGCTAGTGAAGCTAGTGAAGCTGGTGAAGCTAGTGAAGCTAGTGAAGCTGGTGAAGCTGGTGAAGCTGGTGAAGCTACTGGTGAAGCTGGCGAAGCTGGTGAAGCTGGTGAAGCTAGTGAAGCTGGTGTAGCAGATGAAGCTGGTGTAGCAGATGAAGCTGGTGAAGCTGGTGAAGCTAGTGAAGCTGGTGGAGCTAGTGAAGCTGGTGAAGCTGGTGAAGCTACTGGTGAAGCTGGCGAAGCTGGTGGAGCTACACCAACATGTAATCGCTATATTCGTGATGGTAATCATGGAATCATAACCAGAGCTAAATGTGTACAGTTCATACAAGAAAGTACAAATTAAGGGCATAAAATTACAAAATACCTGTTTAAGGAGTTTTTCCTTCTCCTCTGCAGGTGAGCTCTTATTTTCTTGCTCCATCTCTTCCAGCAGGCTGCGTTTCTTTTCCTCTAACTCATTCAGTTTCTCATAAAGACTCACTGTTTCAATCAACCACAAAGAACAGTAAACACATATGTACAGTAAATCCATTTAAAATCGACAAAATCACAAACCTGCTTCTTGTTTGACTGGAGATGTAGAGACTTCCTACAGGTACAAAAAAATCATTAGATCCTCCTCGCTTAAGAGGCTGTTAGTCACAGATCTCATCTTACCCTACTGGCAACGAAAAACTAGGATTGTCAAATAACTACCCTTTTCTCCTCAATACACCGATACACCTGTACCTATCACTGCACAACCCTTTCTCAGAAAACCATGGATATGCTCCAGGATCTTCATCATACAGTAGCTGCTCCCACATAAGGCAGGAGTCTCAAGATTTTCTCAAGCCTAATTATCTTGTATATATCTATACATTTACTGTATTCTCCCGCATTAGCTATCTGGCACTTCTGATATCACTGCATTTTCTCAAGAGTTTTCCTAATGCAGGGTTGACAGCTATACTTAATAGTGAAGAAGTTTGGACCATAAATGTTCGCTAGATTCAGCTTAGCACTTTTATCAAATAAAATCTACCCACATCCTCAAGCATCACTATCTTTGTGTTGAGTGCATCCACATCTTGTTGCTTTTGTTCAAGCTCCTGAAATACAGTTAACAATAATTCAGAATAAGGCAAAGAAACAGAGGGGGATAATTTCTTCTGCATTCCAAACTGCACAGTCATTACATGCGTATAAATACAAAAAGCCCAAATAATAGTCGTGTTTGTGAAGAAGAATAAATAAAATACACCAAAAACTGGTATTCGACTCTGCTAAATTTTCGCTTTAATAAGACTTCTTCAGGGCTGACTCTACCCTGAACACTTACTGTTTGTTGCGCTTTGCTGACATTTTTCAGTTTGGCATACTTGGATTTTTGATCTGGAGGCTAGAAAATGTAATTTAAGAAAAATGTTATTAATGTCTACCATCCTCATTATAACAATGTTGTCACTAAGTTGAATCATACCATGTCTTCCACAAGACTCTCTGCCATGCGGTGCTCTTGGTCTAGCTCAACATCCAGTTGCTGAATCTGTCTTTCTTTCCTGAAGTAAATAGAGTGGTTTATTGTTATTTCTAATATTATTTTTTATTGTGTTTCTACCAGAAGCCTTATTTCTACCAGATGTCTTATTTTACTCCAGGATACTTACTCCTGTTTTCTCATGAAGATCTCATCTATGGATTTTTGTTCCCTTTCATTTTGAATTTTTAGCTGTAAAAGGTAGACATGTAAAAAGTATGAGATAATGATACTACTAGGTAAAACTCTGCTTTCAGTAAAGCCCTGACTGGTTGAAAGAGGTGTTGGTGATAGAGTCCACATGCATGTTTGATGTCATTGTGCACAATGTATAATAAAATCACTTTTGTTGTTGCCTGTCGTCTACTATCCATGGATGATGTCACAGCATGTGATGCAAGCAATAACACAACTCACTTGACTCTGTTTTATTGCACATTTTTTGGTCTTAACATACTAGTGATGTCATTTATGTCCATCTGGGATTACTAGAGGGCAGTTTCAGTTAATTATACCCACAGCATTGAAATCTTGGACGATATCATCCATCTCTGTGTCTGTGTTCAGTTTATCAACCAGCTGAAAATATAAATATATAAATATAGGAAGCACACAATTAGTCTGTATAATGGAGAATAACTTTCAATCTGTGTGAGGTCAGTTGGCGACAGAATTTTAAGGAGTACTATAATTGCAACATTTAATAACCCAACATTTTCAAAGTTAAACACATAGTATACAATGTGTCCTCGATGTAAAATCATATCTTTTAACACTCCTTTTATCACATAACAAAATCAAACACATTTTAGAAGGAAGCTAATGAATGCATTTTATATAAATCAAACATTTTTAAAATAAAAAACAGAAGGCAATGTGTACAGCATGTACAGAACATCTAATGCTATAAAGGCCTTTCTAAGGTCTTAATCTACAGTGGGTAAGTTCTTAAAATGATGTGTTGCCTGAAAGCATACCGTGTTGTAGTCAGCCAGCTGCCCTTGTAGGTCCTTGATTTCTGAAGCCAGACTTTCAGCCCTGTAAGTGAATAATGAAAGTACAAGAACTGAACTTTTATCAACTAATTGCAAAATTTGAGATAAAATTTGTACAGGTTAAGATAATGGGACAAAAAAATCTTCAAACTTCATACAAAACCTTGATGCAATGTAAGTTTGAAAGCCAATTGCATATTGTTGCAAGTTGACAATAAAAACATCTTATTTTCTAATTCTCATAATAGTTTCAACTCAAAGAACAAGGAGTAAGTTTGCTCTCACTTTTTCTCATATGTCAAATAGGTAGAGTTCTCTTGGTTGAACTGGTCCATTTCTTTCTGTAGTTTCCCTACTTCAGCATTCAATTCTACCATCTTGGCTCTATAACAAACCATATACAATCAGTAAGCCAGCCCCATAAACAATATCTTATTCTGATTAGTTTGCATGTCCAGGACCCCAATGAGCTGAAATTTAGAAATTTAGCTGCTATAAATTTCTTCTAAATTTCAGTCCATTTGGGTGCTGGGCTCTCTTTTGCTAATCAGAGCATATGTTTTACTAGCATAGCTGTGGTTGTAGTTCTTGTTTGTACATTAGACTCACCTGAGTTGGCCCATGTAGCAGAGTACTATGTTTTACTAGGCATGGTTGATGTTATCACACTCACCTGAGTTGGCCCATGTAGTACGACTTATCCTGGACTTGTCTCTGGGGACCTGCCAAGGGATGGAGTATGTGAGCCTTTCTATATGGCTTAAATTTGAAACAAGAAGAGAGTGGCATCTTGGCAAATTAATGACTGGTCAAGTTCCAACCTTCAGTTTTGACACAAAAAACGAGAAACAACGAAGCGAATATATGAATTTAGACATGACGTAAGAACCCAGAACATTTGAACTTCAAAGACATGGAGAAAGAGGATACAATTTCTTACAATGGCCATCAGTTTCTTATATTCCGGACTGATTTTCTTTTTTCAAAACACAAATAACGTGAGGCCTTAATGCACATACCCAGATTTTGGCTTTTTTTATTTTTTCCTTGATCATTCTTGCGCTATGTATAAGCTCAGGGGTGAAAAGCTCAAATTTCAATGACACTTTACAAAAAGTCGCATCATTTAAAAAAAAGTTGCATTTGATATTTTGTTTGATATTAATCATTTGGTACTTTTTCCACCATGAAATGGGCTTATTGGAAATGTCATGTCATGTTTTTCTGTCATGTAATGAATTTAATCAAGCCTTAGGTTAAACTGAGTTAAGAAGAAGCCTGACACTATTTAGGGTGCATTAGCATTCAATGAATTCCTACAGCAAAGGGATTCCACTATTACATTTATGCGGTCCACAATTTTCAATTAAAAAAGCATAATATCCTTTTTCTTTCTCTTATTTCTCTCTCTTTTTTTTCAAGGACTTAACATTTTACAATTTGACAACCAGGGCCCAGCTGATATCAGCAATGGGGTCATCCTGGAGAGTCACTGGCAAAATACATAAACAAAAATAATTTAACATTACAACAGTAATTCTAATTTGATCCCAAAGCCAGTATATGGTACTAGGATAATCAGGACAGGTGAGTCCTGTCTAGTATCTTTTGGTGTTATTAACATTTTGCCAGGGATTTTGGGGGGTTGTTGTTGTTGGTATTTTTTTTCTGACCCCTAAAAAATATGACGAGCATCCAGTCGACATGGGAAAATCATGAAACACAGTCTCACAGTTTGTCTAGTAATAAGCACATGGATGACCTAGTAATTCTAAATAACTGATTTCTCCTCATTACATAATGTTCTCATTACTTTTTATATCTCAGCCCAGAGACTTCCTCACCTCTTGAAGCTGTCTTGGGAGCCATTAAACCCTGGCGGGTCATTGGTCGGTCTGCTACTTTGATCTGTGCATTGAGAGCTGAAATAAAAGTCATTTTGCATTTTGCACATTAAATTCATGAAACAATAGCATCATCCATCTGCACTCACGGGAAAAAGCACAAGCTTAAAAAATATTGGAAATTTGAATATAATTTGGCATAGTAGAAGATAAAAATTATTGGTGAGAGTTTGCACAACATTGAAAATTGAAAACATGAAAAAAAAAATGCTGAATTATGGTGAACATTCCTGTCAGTTTATACCTCCTGCTAACGCTTCTCCACCCCTTGAGCCTGGACGGGCAGTTCCTGAACAGACAAGAAATTATATAAAATATTAGTTTATATGAGATCAGCAAGTATTTTTAACAGCAAATATTCAGTGCAAAATAGAGAATGAACATGAGAAATAAACTATTCAATATTTAGTTCAAGAAAAGAGAAAGAACATGAGAAATAAACTATGCAATTCTTTCACCTGTCGGAACTCGGCCAATAGCTGAGAAATCCAGTCAAGGACAAAACCACACAGGGATTTATCAAGTTATAAAGCATAAAAAACTGTGACCTTTACATTTGTATTTTTGCAAGATTCAGTGAAGTCAATGATAAATGATAAATAAAAATACACATGAGTTGTCACAAAGACTTGCTCATGACTTAATTTGCTATGCATTTGATAACTATTTTATATTTTTTAACTATTTTATATTTGTATAGCCTGAATCCCTTGGCTTTTTTTTCACTGTTTTTGCTTGACATACTGTAATAAGGTTCATGTCAAGATGGCATTATATGCTGAGTAATATGCAGCTGCAAGAGGATACCGCTAGGGGGAGGTCTTCCCCTTGCTCCTGTCCCTGGCCTCATTCTTCTTGGTGCCCAATAAACCTGCTGTAAAAAAATAATAATTCATAAAATTTACAAACTCACTGTTCATAATTAATTATGAACTTGATACAAATTTTATCAACTCACAGTAAAAATATGTTTAAATATATTCAATTTTTAGTCAATTTACTAGGAAAAGGACACAAAAATATTACATATAAAAACACATAGAGTACTAGTTAATAACAACATTTTATTGTTGGTAAGATGTTAGAGGCTTGAAAATTTCATTATGGGTACATATACATATGGTAGACATTGACCTCAAATAAAAACACCTGTTTCCAAAAACTTTGTCAGAGCAAACCACTTATGTTGATTCTGCAAACGGTAGTTCTAAAAGGCCTAAAGAGTGGCCTCATTATATTTTACAAATGCAATGAATATCAATAAATCAGAAGATAATCCATTATAAATTCAATCATTTTATGACTATGATTTGCTATTAATCGCCATTTACACTGTTTGACACGACCCAAAGCTATGCCTTGGGTGCTGATAGTGTTTTGATTAAGCCGATGTAATCAGATGTAGCTGATAATTATGGAAGTTTAAAAAGTCAGAATTTCATCTAAAAATAATCAATGATCAAGAAATGAATATGATTTTACAGCTTTTGAAAAAAAACAGAATAGCAGCTATCAAGGAAAACAACAGTGATAAATGATCTTTTAGTTTGCAGAAAGAAATCAATGTTTTAACATAGTCTGGGAAAATAACTGGTGTAAAAACAGACACAAGTCTTTATCCAGATGTAATATTCTAGGTGCAGAGCTTGGAGATTATGTATTCTCTGTTTAGTCTTTGCTGAAAAAGTTAAAGCAAAAAAAATACTTTAAGGGGAAACTGCTGGCAATCTTTTAAAAATAGCTAAATAACAACAAGGTTGAAAAAATTCACAGGAAATAAAAAAAATATTATTCTACAAAAAAAACACAGAAAGTCTATGTTCACATAGCTAAAAGCTAGCTAATAGAAAATTCGAGTTAACATAGTAAAGTGAAATATAGTCTTTGTTGAGCAGAAAGTCCATGCTTGCATAAGGGAAAGCTCATAATTGCTTCAAGGTAATTCCCTTGAAATAGTTCTACCACCCAGAATTTTTTAAATGGCATAAACAATATTGAAGTTATGGGCTTTCAAAAACTGTAACAAAAATGGGGGTACCAACCTCCTTATTACAACAGAGGGGCGTAGAGTTGATGTGTTTTTACTGATCGTGCGAGAAAAATCTCAACTCTTAGTTTTCAAAAAGAGTGCCTATAGTCTGCCTAAAGCTCTGTTCAGCTGCCAAAATCCGATCTCCTCAACAATAACCCGTATAAATATATACTTGGCGGGAACATCATAAGGATGCATGCTCTGACTGGTTCGCTATCTCAAAATAATGGGCAGTATTCACTGCTAAAACTCGGAGTAATGAGTCAATTTGTGAAATTACCAAAAAGAACTTGCCTTTTGTGCTTCACATTAAAACAGCATTTTTGCTAAAATTGATCTAAGATTCATTGTCTTTACTGAAAATCGGCTTCAAACTTCCTGTGTTTCTGACAATTCCCCGAAGAAATGATTTAGCAACCCGCATTACAATTTCAAATTTGCTGAAATTTTTTTTTGATAAACAAAAGCAGCATATCTTTTCTATATGAAGGCAAACAACGTGTTACTCAAAGTTTAGGCCTGCATAATGTATGTATCCACAATATAGAGAAACATTTTAGTGAATCTACCTTATAGTCTGTGGAGGATTAAAACTCAAAGCAAAAAAAAACATTTCTACGATTAAATTTGTGAAACGGGACTAAATAAGTCTACAAAATAATGTCTTCATTGGAGTTTCTGTATTGTGTGGTGGTTGAAAGCAGCATTCTGTGGAAAAACAGAATGGATTTGTTGTCCTTAATCTTCAGAGCGAACAAAATCTTAAAAAAGATATGAACATCAATAAAACTGTCAGAAGTGATACCTCTCTTCGCGACCACTAAGGTAAACAAAGTTGGAAATTCATAAAATGATTACAGTAAAATGTGTCTTGTTCAGTGTTCAGTCCCCATCAAGTATGCGCTAAAATAATTATTCTCCTCAGGCTCAGCGAATAGAGGTAGATAGTTCCCTCGACGCTTTGCATCTCAGGGACTATCCACCATTATTCAATTCGCCTTCAGTGTATGATTGATAAGTAACTAACGTTCAAAACAAATCACATTTTAGGAGGTCGCACTAAAAGACACTGTTCATACGGTAAATAGCACCATTCATACGGTAAATAGCACCATTTTGCAATTTTTTTATGGCTTTTTAGAGAAAATAAAAAAACTTCTACATCCAACTTTTTTTCTTATTTCAGTATATCATTTTTCTGTAAAATATTTAACTATTTGAACAAATAAAAAATGGGGGTAACTAACTTTGTTTTTCGATTTAAGCGATTTAAGTAAAAAACGTGCGCCTTTTGCTTTGTTTTCTTATACAACTGTGTTGTGTGCATGCACTTTATAGCGGAAAATTAGAGCAAATGCGCCACTATGTACAGAAGGGGTGCGCAGTGCAATTCAAGGGAATTACATTAATGGAAAGTTCATGTTGGTGAACAGTATTTACTTTTTTGGAATTCATGAATATCTCTGCATGAAGGGCTGTTTTTCCATCAAAACATAAAATTAGTCAGGCTAGCACATTTTTTTCTCTGCAGTGTTTCTCTCAAAATGTTACAATGGTGAAACATCTCTCTCTCTCTCTCACTCTCTCTTTATGTAGTGTAAGTAATGTAAGTTAAGTACTGTACGCTTGTACGCTTACGGGGTAGGGGATCAAAACCTCTCTTATTGGTAGGTAATAAGAAATTGAACAATATCCATCAAAAAGTCACATATCATCTTCCATTAAATATATTACCAAAAATATAGCTTCGAACACACTTCACATCACATAATTTCGCGCTTTTTTAGGACAACGTTTATCCTGGTCACCGTTTCTAAGGGAGGAGATCGAGCCAAAATATACTCAACATTTTCGATTACAACCTCGTTACTTCTAGATATATAAAGTTTTGTTTTGCCATAAAGGTACTTACGTTTCCTTAGAAGATTTATATGAGTTACTCTTCAGAATTCATGCGTTGCCTCTCGAAATAAAACGAATTTTTGTGGTGGAATTATTCGGAGTCTGACATCGAGAGCAACCTAAACAAGCCGTGTTGGTGCATTATGGGTAACACCGCAGGCTCGTGCCACAGGTATCCTGAGTAGTGAGCGAAATTTTATAGAATTTGATATTAAAGTACTGTCAAAGTGGTGAAGGATGTCTTTCTTTTATGTGAGGAAGAGTAAACCTAATAGACAAACAGATTGACCTTTTGAAATATCCAAGTTGTCTTTTAAGATTAAAATCTTGCAACACTTGCACGCAAGCGGACGTAGTTGCTTATTCGACTGCTGTTTTTACTTAGTGGCTTAGTATTTGAATGACTGGCATTGCACGTTGGTTAACATAAAAATGATAAGAATACTAACAGAAGATAGATAAAAATAGCCTCAAGATTGTAGCATTTCCACAAGTACGTACACAATTATGAAATGGGGGGGGGGAGTGTAAAAGTGATAGGGAAGCTCGTCGGGGAATTTGAAAAATACCACAAATACCCCTAAAAATACCTGCACTACCAAAAATTGTTACCCTAAAAAATACCACTGAAGCCCTAAAAATACCATTTCTAAGAGAATAGCCTATTTTTATGGTTTAGACCCCTAAAAAATACGACGAGCTTCCCTATCAGGTCGACATGAAAAGAATCCCCCCTCCCGGGCACACAGCGTTGTTTCACGTCCATTTTCGATACTCTGCAACTCTCGTTGGCAATTTCTGGCTGTTTAAACAAATATGTTTGAGGCCCAGTATTTTTAATCACATTTTTTTTTCAAGAGAAATTAACATCGTGGTAAAAATCATCTTGCCTTACACATTTGAAAAATTCAAATTATTTAGAAATAATAATTTAAAGAACCTTTTTTAACTTTGATATGTAACTTCTTGTTATTTGTAAAGGCGAGAATTTTTAATTTGCGGTCTTATTAAATTGGCGAAGCAAAGCAAATACTGTGTTGAGGTCTGATGAACAAGCCCTCAGGACTTTATTAGAAGGGTATATCTTAATATATTATTATCTTAGTATATCTTGAATGCGCTTACAACAAGACAACACTGAACTGAGGTTAGTGGTTTAAGTTAAAGACATACTTATGAATTGCGAATATAGCCGCCCTTTTTATCATAAATATTATTCTTGCATCAACACTGAAGCTTACTGCGTAGCATCTTTTCATCTGTTCACATTGGTATATATATATATATATATATATAAAAGAGAACCTTTAAATTTTTGTTCCTAGACCGAATTGTTTTGGAAAAACGCAATGCCACTTCGAATCTGACATTTTATTATTCTCTTGTGTTTGAGTTTCGCACATGACGACCAAGATTATATGTGGTGTACCTGTGCAAAAAAAGTGAAGAGATAACGAATAAGTTGAATATGTATGATAAAGTGTAAAGCCATGTAACGGCATAAATTTTGGAATGGATGTATTCATATTTCTAACAACTTGGTGGAAAATTGTATAATTAGAAATGTTAGCGTAACAAAGAACGAATCGATAACTCCTTTTTCCCTGCATTTTCCCATCAAAAAGTCATTTTCGATGAACCTCACGAACGCGGAGTGTCTTCTTCAATTGTTGTATTTCTTCAGCTGCCACTTTCAAAGTGATTTGAAGAATATTAACATTTCTTGTTCTGGTAAAAACTATCTGGAATAGGATCAATGTTTGTGATGTTTTGCACTAAATCGAATGTCCATATTTTTTCACTAATGATATAATGTTTAAGTGAGCATTAATATCTAATGTCCTATTTTGGGATCTAGAGGACGTTTATGATAATTCAGAGTTTCATTTAACGAACACTGTTTACTGGCGTTCATCTTTGTTATGAGACAAGAAATATAAAAACAATTTTTTTTTGCAAACATTTCAGTTTTATTTCATAATCAAATTCTGCTACAGGTGCTATTTTTTCTCTGGCTTGTGAATTTTATGTCACGGGCCATCAGTATGTTTTAGGACAAATGATAATAATGAAAAAAATTAAGTATCTTTGGTGTAAATAACATTATTGACCTGTAAAATGGCGAAAAATAAGATAATCTAAAATAAACGTTTCGCTTTCAAAACACCCACCGACCCAGGTTACCAGCTACCAACTAAATGCTTATTTGAGTGAGTTGCAATAGTTTCTGTCAATCAATCTTAAGTTCCCACGGCAACCCAGTAAACAAATGTAGTCTATAAAGTTATCTTTCCTTCCAATTTCGGGTTCAGTTCTAGCTGGGATTTCATCGGTACATGTTCATTGGATAGCGGTCTCACACGTAGGTGAGTACAGCTTTTCTTAAAATAAAAATAACTGCTTTCAATTAACTTACATCACCTAGAAATACCCAAAAAACAATTTAAGACATGGGGTGTAAGATATGGGTGTTGACTTCAAAAATTGACGGCAAAAATAAAAATAATGATACTGTCCACGAAGTCATATTGATTAGAAACAAAGTCTGGCTTCAGAAAACACACTATTTCATTCGACTTTTAAAGTTTGCTTTTATGCAGATTTTAGCCTTCTTTCTTTCGAAACTCAATTTACTGGTGCTAGTTTATATCTGACGACGATAAAACAGATATTTTCCTTTCTTGATAGTTATCGTGGCTCAGTTGGCTTGCTCAATCTTTATATCGTACACATTTAATTATTGTTTATTGGATTTTTAAAGATATTTTTGCTCGAGATTCATTTTGGGACCTCGTTACCGATCGGTCAGATGTTTTGTCCCTACTCACAAGTTACGAATTTGGGAACGACTCATTACGAAAACAGAAAAGGAAATTTTAAAAAAGGCTGTTAGGGTGCTACATTTGATTTTTCTTTTATGCTCTCCATTCACGTACAATATAAGATCTAAAAAACTTTCTTAGGAGCATCACGAAATAACCTTGACATTTCAAAATTATAATTCACAATATCTTTTTTCTATTTTATATAATATTTTATTTTTCGCTTTTTGAGATTTAGAGATACGTATCTCGTTGCGCGGCTAAATCAAATGGAATCTGATAGATAAAAGAAGAATTTGTCATCTTTGAGCAAAGGATGCGAAGAAAAACACCTAAGTTTGACCGGTGTTGGTCAAATTCTCGACCGTTCTTGCGTTCCGTGCGGGCACACAACTTCCGTCTCAGGATCTTCAATTCCCCTCCCATTTAATCTAGAATCGGTTCTCGCTTTTGCCGTTGGCGAAACGGTGAAAAAAGGGCCAATAAACAATCTTTATTAATCCATGGCACAATTTTCATGAAATCAAAAAGGATAATGCGGTGTTGACAAAAGGATTATATGTACTTTTTTTTACTTGACCATCGGAAACCAGCCTCTTGATCACTTTTGTTTGCTCACTTAATCCAAACAATAAAGAAAAGTTTTAATTTGCACTATTTGCTAGTGGTCTTTATGGCTTTGCGCCTTCAATCAGACTTCTTCACAGATATTGATCAGGAAATATAGAGCTCGCAAACAGCCTCATAATCAATCGAGTTCACCGAAATGGTAGACGCAGCCTTTGGCAGGATTTTGACAGGACACTCGTTAAACAATCTTCACACACATTTGCACGAAAATGGAAATGCAGCGTGTGCATTAGGCTCGATTTCCAGCTCGAAGAGGCCTAGCGATAGCTGGAAATAACGCCTACGTATTTTGCAATGATGAACTGCCAGGGACGGTAGCTTAACATGAGTCATGAGTGACGCTCACCCCAGTTTAAAAACTCATTAATCGCGCAAGCGCAAATTACTTGTTCCATTTATTTCTAGAGCTTTTGGCTTGGATTATGTATCATTTTTCTTATTACCGTCTTTTCAAACTTTATAAAGATAACATGCCCTACCCTCGTGCCCAGGGCCTCCCTGATGACCAAATCACCGAATAGGTGAGGGGTTAAGGACGAAGGGGAATGAAACGTTTTGATCATGAGCTACCATGTTTTATTTCCAAAGAACTGCCTGCATTGAATCATGGGCCAAAATGCTACTCATAACGCGAACTCGACCAACACCACCAGTTCTCCACGGGGCCCCACGCCGCAGAGTATCCCAATGTTTCGTCAGGGACAACCGCGGGACGCCATTTATGCAGAATTATCCAGCGTGGCGGTGCTGAGCTTCTTCGTGATTCTCCTGAACACGATGCTGATCGTGGTCATACAGCGGAAGCTCAAGTCGATACCGTACCTCATGATACAGGTAAGTCGCGGGGACCCTGTGTACCATACCTTATGATACAGGTGAGTCATGGGGGCCCTGTGTCTGTACCATACCTATGACACAGTTTAGTCCCGGGAACCCTGTGTTTGTTATAGCCCTTATTTGTCTGTATAGTTTTTCGCACTTCTCCAAGATGGTTGTGGGGTTTTCACAATCCCGTGAAACAAAATGTGATGATAGAATTTTACGGGATTTTGAAAACCACTCTACCATTATAGTCCACTCAAAAAGAAACTTTGAGTCCTACAGATAATTAAATGGAATGCAATTAAAGATGGGAGACATTCGGCTTTAAGACGAGGGATTCACAGTCCTAAATGTAGTCAGTGTTTTACGTCCTAAATCCCAAGCTAGCTTGACGAAGGCTGCGTCAATGATCAAAAATTACATAATACAAATGATAATCTTTATCCTGTTATATGTCGTAGAACATCGCTGTTGCAGACTTGATGATATCCTTACTTAATGGCCCAACACTGTGCTTCGGAGTACTTTTGGATCCATTTGGCCTGGCTTTTCAAAGTGTGTGTAACATTCAGGGATTCCTACACAACTGGTTTTGCCTGGTTTTTCTCTGCACCGTGTCACTGATCGCTGTGACAAGGGCGATGCTGGTTCGCTACCCTGAATTATACGCGAAGCTCTTCCAGAATAAGGTACTACTTAACGCTCTTCCCGTATAAGGTACTCCTTAACGCTCTTCCCGTATAAGGTATTCCTTAACGCTCTTCCCGAATAAGGTACTCCTTAACGCTCTTCCCGAATAAGGTACTACTTAACGCTCTTCCCGTATAAGGTATTCCTTAACGCTCTTCCCGAATAAGGTACTCCTTAACGCTCTTCCCGAATAAGGTACTCCTTAACGCTCTTCCCGTATAAGGTACTCCTTAACGCTCTTCCCGAATAAGGTACTACTTAACGCTCTTCCCGAATAAGGTACTACTTAACGCTCTTCCCGTGTAAGGTACTACTTAACGCTCTTCCCGAATAAGTTACTCCTTAACGCTCTTCCCGAATAAGGTACTACTTAACGCTCTTCCCGTATAAGGTATTCCTTAACGCTCTTACCGAATAAGGTACTACTTAACGCTCTTCCCGAATAAGATACTACTTAACGCTCTTCCCGAATAAGATACTACTTAACGCTCTTCCCGAATAAGGTACTCCTTAACGCTCTTCCCGAATAAGGTACTCCTTAACGCTCCTCCCGAATAATGTACTACTTAACGCCCTTTCCGAATAAGGTAGTACTTAACGCTCTTCCCGAATAAGATACTACCTAACGCTCTTCCCGAATAAGTTACTCCTTAACGCTCTTCCCGAATAAGGTACTACTTAACGCTCTTCCCGAATAAGGTACTCCTTAACGCTCTTCCCGAATAAGGTACTCCTTAACGCAGCTCTTCCCGAATAAGGTACTACTTAACGCAGCTCTTTCAGAATAAGGTACTACTTAACGCAGCTCTTCCCGAATAAGGTATTACTTAACGCAGCTCTTCCCGAATAAGGTACTACTTAACGCAGCTCTTTCCGAATATGGTACGCCCTAACGCAGCTCTTTCCGAATAAGGTACTTCTTAACGACGTTCTTCCCGAATAAGGTACTACCTAACGCTCTTCCCGAATAAGGTACTCCTTAACGCAGCTCTTCCCGAATAAGGTACTACTTAACGCAGCTCTTTCAGAATAAGGTACTACTTAACGCAGCTCTTCCCGAATAAGGTATTACTTAACGCAGCTCTTCCCGAATAAGGTACTACTTAACGCAGCTCTTTCCGAATATGGTACGCCCTAACGCAGCTCTTTCCGAATAAGGTACTTCTTAACGACGTTCTTCCCGAATAAGGTACTACCTAACGCTCTTCCCGAATAAGGTACTACTAAACACTCTTCCCGAATAAGGTACTCCTTAACTCTCTTCCCGAATAAGGTACTACTTAACGCAGCTCTTCCCGAATAAGGTACTATATAACGCAGCTCTTCCAGAATAAGGTACTACTTAACGCAGCTCTTCCCGAATAAGGTATTCCTTAACTCAGCTCTTCCCGAATAAGGTACTACTTAACGCAGCTCTTCCCGAATAAGGTACTCCTTAACGCAGCTCTTTCTGAATATGGTACTCCTTAACGCAGCTCTTTCCGAATAAGGTACTTCTTAACGACGTTCTTCCCGAATAAGGTACTACTTAACGCAGCTCTTCCCGAATAAGGTACTACTTAACGCAGCTCTTCCCGAATAAGGTACTCCTTAACGCAGCTCTTTCCGAATAAGGTACTTCTTAACGACGTTCTTCCCGAATAAGGTACTACCTAACGCTCTTCCCGAATAAGGTACTACTAAACACTCTTCCCGAATAAGGTACTCCTTAACGCTCTTCCCGAATAAGGTATTCCTTAACGCAGCTCTTCCCGAATAAGGTACTCCTTAACTCAGCTCTTCCCGAATAAGGTACTACTTAACGCAGCTCTTCCCGAATAAGGTACTCCTTAACGCAGCTCTTTCTGAATATGGTACTCCCTAACGCAGCTCTTTCCGAATAAGGTACTTCTTTACGACGCTCTTCCCGAATAAGGTACTACCTAACGCACTTCCCGAATAAGGTATTCCTTAACTCAGCTCTTCCCGAATAAGGTACCCCTTAACGCAACTCTTACCAAATAAGGTGCTCCTTAACGCTCTTCCCGAATAAGGTACTACTTAATGCAGCGTTGGTCGTAGTGACCGTGAAATACCATGTAAGGGAACTAGCTTCGGTGACCTTGAAGGGGGGGAGGGATTGAGGGATTGAGAAAGAAAAGGAAGGTCAGCAAATACAGAGGGGAAGATAACAAAAAGGCAGATAGGGGAAATCGATAGAATGGAAAGGGAGATGGAACAAAAAAATATAAGGGAAAAGGAGATACGTTGTTAGCATTTGGGTAATAATATTAATAGGCATTTTACGCCGATATAACACTAAACACACCCCATAACCCCATAGCTAAAGCCTCATCTAGGGAAGAGGGAGTGCAGGGATATTTAGAAAATGTTAAAGACACTTCCATTGTATAACTTTTTACAAATGAAAATACAAAACTTTATCTGCAAGAAAACTTAGCAAAATAAAAAACTCCTGTCATGTCGCAGAACTAACAGGTTTACTCGTCTCCTGCAGCTAGTGTTTAGGCTGCTCATGGTTGGTCTTTGGGCGGTGAGCGGTCTTCTCGCTACTCCTCCAATTAACACTGGCATCTTGGGCTCGTACAAGCGAATGGAGGCCACGTGCTGGTTGGCATGGGAACCCGACAAGATTGCGGACATGGTCTACAATGTCCTGATAGGCTTGTTGCCCCTTGTTGGAGCCTTGACATTCGTGGTGCTCGCATTCGGAGCTATAAAGATGAATGCGGTTGCTCCGGCTCAGGTAGGATACCAAGCCAGTTAGCCGTTACTCCCACCCCGGTAAGATACCAGCCTGTACCGATACCTTTGACTTTGGTAAGATACCAACCAGTACCAATACCCTCTACTTTGGTAAGATACCAACCACTACCAATACCCTCTACTTTGGTAAGATACCAACCACTACCAATAACTTCTACTTTAGTAAGATACCAGCCAAACCAATACCCTCTACTTTGGTAAGATACCAGCCTGTACCAAGACCCTCTACTTTGGTAAGATACCAACCACTACCAATACCTTCTACTTTGGTAAGATACCAGCCAGACCAATACCTTCTACTTTGGAAAGACACCAGCCAGTACAAATACCTTCTACTTTGGTAAGATACCAACCACTACCAATACCTTCTACTTTGGTAAGATACCAACCAGTACCAATACCCTCTACTTTGGTAAGATACCAGCCAGACCAATACCTTCTACTTTGAAAAGATACCAGCCTGTACCAATACCTTCTACTTTGGTAAGATACCAGCCTGTACCAAGTACCTTCTACGCTCTGCTAAAATACCATGCCAGTACTTGTTACTCCCGTTCTGATACCAACCACTACCAATACCCTCTACTTTGGTAAGATACCAACCACTACCAATAACTTCTACTTTAGTAAGATACCAGCCAGACCAATACCCTCTACTTTGGTAAGATACCAACCACTACCAATAACTTCTACTTTAGTAAGATACCAGCCAGACCAATACTCTCTACTTTGGTAAGATACCAGCCAGACCAATACCTTCTACTTTGAAAAGATACCAGCCAGACCAATACCTTCTACTTTGGAAAGATACCAGCCTGTTCCAAGTACCTTCTACGTTCTGCTAAAATACCATGCCAGTACCTGTTACTCCCGCTCTGATACCAACCACTACCAATACCTTCTACTTTGGTAAGATACTAGCCAGACCAATACCTTCTACTTTGGTAAGATACCAACCTGTACCAATACCCTCTACTTTGGTAAGATACCAGCCAGACCAATACCTTCTACTTTAGAAAGATACCAACCACTACCAATACCTTCTACTTTGGTAAGATACCAACCACTACCAATACCTTCTACTTTGGTAAGATACCAGCCAGACCAATACCTTCTACTTTGGAAAGATACTAGCCTGTTCCAATACCTTCTACTTTGGTAAGATACCAACCACTACCAATCTCTTTTACTTTGGTAAGATACCAGCAAGACCAATACCTTCTACTTTGGTAAGATACCAGCCAGAACAATACCTTCTACTTTGATAAGATACCAACCACTACCAATCTCTTCTACTTTGGTAAGATACCAGCAAGACCAATACCTTCTACTTTGGTAAGATACCAACCTGTACCAATACCCTCTACTTTGGTAAGATACCAGCCTGTTCCAATACCTTCTACTTTGGTAAGATACCAACCACTACCAATACCTTTTACTTTAGTAAGATACCAACCACTACCAATCCCTTCTACTTTGGTAAGATACCAGCCAGACCAATACCTTCTACTTTGGAAAGATACCAGCCTGTTCCAATACCTTCTACTTTGGTAAGATACCAACCACTACCAATACCTTCTACTTTGGAAAGATACCAGCCAGTACCAATACCTTCTACTTTGGTAAGATACCAGCCAGACCAATACCTTCTACTTTGATAAGATACCAGCCTGTACCAAAACCTTCTGCTTTGGTAAGATACCAGCCTGTACCAAGTACCTTCTACGCTCTGGTAAAATACCATGCCAGTACCTGTTACTCCCGCTCTGATACCAACCACTACCAATACCCTCTACTTTGGTAAGATACCAACCACAACCAATAACTTCTACTTTAGTAAGATACCAACCACTACCAATACCTGCTACTTTGGTAAGATACCAACCTGTACCAAGACCCTCTACTTTGGTAAGATACCAACCAGTACCAATACCTTCTACTTTGGTAAGATACCAACCACTACCAATAACTTCTACTTTAGTAAGATACCAGCCAAACCAATACCCTCTACTTTGGTAAGATACCAGCCTGTACCAAGACCCTCTACTTTGGTAAGATACCAACCACTACCAATACCTTCTACTTTGGTAAGATACCAGCCAGACCAATACCTTCTACTTTGGAAAGACACCAGCCAGTACAAATACCTTCTACTTTGGTAAGATACCAACCACTACCAATACCTTCTACTTTGGTAAGATACCAACCAGTACAAATACCCTCTACTTTGGTAAGATACCAGCCAGACCAATACCTTCTACTTTGAAAAGATACCACCCTGTACCAATACCTTCTACTTTGGTAAGATACCAGCCTGTACCAAGTACCTTCTACGCTCTGCTAAAATACCATGCCAGTACCTGTTACTCCCGCTCTGATACCAACCACTACCAATACCCTCTACTTTGGTAAGATACCAACCACTACCAATAACTTCTACTTTAGTAAGATACCAGCCAGACCAATACCCTCTACTTTGGTAAGATACCAACCACTACCAATAACTTCTACTTTAGTAAGATACCAGCCAGACCAATACTCTCTACTTTGGTAAGATACCAGCAAGACCAATACCTTCTACTTTGAAAAGATACCAGCCAGACCAATACCTTCTACTTTGGAAAGATACCAGCCTGTTCCAAGTACCTTCTACGCTCTGCTAAAATACCATGCCAGTACCTGTTACTCCCGCTCTGATACCAACCACTACCAATACCTTCTACTTTGGTAAGATACTAGCCAGACCAATACCTTCTACTTTAGAAAGATACCAACCACTACCAATACCTTCTACTTTGGTAAGATACCAACCACTACCAATACCTTCTACTTTGGAAAGATACTAGCCTGTTCCAATACCTTCTACTTTGGAAAGATACTAGCCTGTTCCAATACCTTCTACTTTGGTAAGATACCAACCACTACCAATCTCTTTTACTTTGGTAAGATACCAGCAAGACCAATACCTTCTACTTTGGTAAGATACCAGCCAGAACAATACCTTCTACTTTGATAAGATACCAACCACTACCAATCTCTTCTACTTTGGTAAGATACCAGCAAGACCAATACCTTCTACTTTGGTAAGATACCAACCTGTACCAATACCCTCTACTTTGGTAAGATACCAGCCTGTTCCAATACCTTCTACTTTGGTAAGATACCAACCACTACCAATACCTTTTACTTTAGTAAGATACCAACCACTACCAATACCCTCTACTTTGGTAAGATACCAACCACAACCAATAACTTCTACTTTAGTAAGATACCAACCACTACCAATACCTGCTACTTTGGTAAGATACCAACCTGTACCAAGACCCTCTACTTTGGTAAGATACCAACCAGTACCAATACCTTCTACTTTGGTAAGATACCAACCACTACCAATAACTTCTACTTTAGTGAGATACCAGCCAAACCAATACCCTCTACTTTGGTAAGATACCAACCACTACCAATACCTTCTACTTTGGTAAGATACCAACCAGTACCAATACCCTCTACTTTGGTAAGATACCAGCCAGACCAATACCTTCTACTTTGAAAAGATACCACCCTGTACCAATACCTTCTACTTTGGTAAGATACCAGCCTGTACCAAGTACCTTCTACGCTCTGCTAAAATACCATGCCAGTACCTGTTACTCCCGCTCTGATACCAACCACTACCAATACCCTCTACTTTGGTAAGATACCAACCACTACCAATAACTTCTACTTTAGTAAGATACCAGCCAGACCAATACCCTCTACTTTGGTAAGATACCAACCACTACCAATAACTTCTACTTTAGTAAGATACCAGCCAGACCAATACTCTCTACTTTGGTAAGATACCAGCCAGACCAATACCTTCTACTTTGAAAAGATACCAGCCAGACCAATACCTTCTACTTTGGAAAGATACCAGCCAGACCAATACCTTCTACTTTGGTAAGATACCAACCTGTACCAATACCCTCTACTTTGGTAAGATACCAGCCAGACCAATACCTTCTACTTTAGAAAGATACCAACCACTACCAATACCTTCTACTTTGGTAAGATACCAGCCAGACCAATACCTTCTACTTTGGAAAGATACTAGCCTGTTCCAATACCTTCTACTTTGGTAAGATACCAACCACTACCAATCTCTTTTACTTTGGTAAGATACCAGCAAGACCAATACCTTCTACTTTGGTAAGATACCAGCCAGACCAATACCTTCTACTTTGATAAGATACCAACCACTACCAATCTCTTCTACTTTGGTAAGATACCAGCAAGACCAATACCTTCTACTTTGGTAAGATACCAACCTGTACCAATACCCTCTACTTTGGTAAGATACCAGCCTGTTCCAATACCTTCTACTTTGGTAAGATACCAACCACTACCAATACCTTTTACTATAGTAAGATACCAACCACTACCAATCCCTTCTACTTTGGTAAGATACCAGCCAGACCAATACCTTCTACTTTGGAAAGATACCAGCCTGTTCCAATACCTTCTACTTTGGTAAGATACCAACCACTACCAATACCTTCTACTTTGGAAAGATACCAGCCAGTACCAATACCTTCTACTTTGGTAAGATACCAGCCAGACCAATACCTTCTACTTTGATAAGATACCAGCCTGTACCAAGACCTTCTGCTTTGGTAAGATACCAGCCTGTACCAAGTACCTTCTACGCTCTGGTAAAATACCATGCCAGTACCTGTTACTCCCGCTCTGATACCAACCACTACCAATACCCTCTAATTTGGTAAGATACCAACCACAACCAATAACTTCTACTTTAGTAAGATACCAACCACTACCAATACCTGCTACTTTGGTAAGATACCAGCCTGTACCAAGACCCTCTACTTTGGTAAGATACCAACCAGTACCAATACCTTCTACTTTGGTAAGATACCAACCACTACCAATACCTTCTACTTTGGTAAGATACCAACCAGTACCACTACCTTCTACTTTGGTAAGATACCAACCAGTACCAATACCTTCTACTTTGGTAAGATACCAACCAGACCAATACCTTCTACTTTGGTAAGATACCAGCCTGTACCAAGACCCTCTACTTTGGTAAGATACCAACCACTACCAATACCTTCTACTTTGGTAAGGTACCAGCCAGACCAATACCTTCTACTTTGGAAAGATACCAGCCAGTACCAATACCTTCTACTTTGGTAAGATACCAACCACTACCAATACCTTCTACTTTGGTAAGATACCAGCCAGACCAATACCTTCTACTTTGGAAAGATACCAGCCAGTACCATTACCTTCTACTTAAGTAAGATACCAGCCAGACCAATACCTTCTACTTTGATAAGATACCAGCCTGTACCAAGACCTTCTGCTTTGGTAAGATACCAGCCTGTACCAAGTACCTTCTACGCTCTGGTAAAATACCATGCCAGTACCTGTTACTCCCGCTCTGGTAAAATACCATGCCAGTATTGTTACTCCCGCCTGGTAAGATTCCATGCCAGGTGTTACCTGGCATTACCGCTTTTGTGAATTTCCCTATTAGTACCATTACCTCCTGCTTGGTAAGATACCATGCCAGAGCTTGTAGTTGCGCAAGGTAAGAGACTATATGGGTACCCGCTTCATCATAGGCAGGATGCAATGCCTGTACCAATGGCTCCTGTTGTATTACGTAACTATGACAGTAACCGAGTTGTTCAAAATTGAATGTGGTGTGTAAAGTGGAATGATTTCCGTTTTGTTAGGTTGCAACAATGGCCATCAATTTGACCATAAATGTTTCCATCTGTGACAGTCACTGGGGCTCTAGTTGTGAAGGCGACTGTACAGGACAGTAGAAGGGCGAGGTTCTCGGGAGCTTGGTACCCCGGATTTGTATCAAATACTCATTCTATTATCAACTTTTTCATCTTGCACCCCCCTTCCAAGAATGTTCTTATCAGAGCCCCTACCTGTATTTATATAGGCCATTCTGTAGCTGCAGCTGTAAACTTCTCTGAATATGTTTGTGACAATACCTGTGGCAAATAACGGTTACTGTGCCTTTTCTAGTGTTCTGATGTTGTTTGACTGCCGATTGGTATTAGTATATGGGTATTCGTGAATTCGTTTATTGCTGTTTCTGTGATCATAATCGTAACGCTTATTATGGCATTTCTATCTCGACGTTTACATATTAAAAATGACCATTAACCGGGTTGCAAATATTGATTTACATGCATTGAATGACAGCGGCAACCCTGAAAGAAATCATACTTTTCACTTTCAGCGTGAGCCTCCTATTGCCGCAAAGAGTTTCTCGGTAGGAATCGACCTCCCTGTGTGTGCCAAACCGAATCCTTTGCCTACGCCCAAGGTGGCCATCGTTCCCATGAACACCGCTGTCCTGAAAATCGCCGCGGCTCAGCTTGCAGTTTACATCATCCTCTGGGTTCCCTTCACTGTCATCGCTGCCCTCTTCCAGGAGAACAAGCTTCTCTTTGACGTCGCTACAGGCTTTACCTTTGTGTTTCTCTTCTTCGCGCGCGGGCTATTCAACCCGATTATGGTGTTTGTGTTCAGCGGAAACGTGGCCAGTGAGGGTTACAAGTTGTATTTTAAATGCAACTGGCAGGCAGGAGAAATCCCTGGGACTGCTTAGTAAGGCTAAGTTCAAACGTCGTATTATCCATGAGCCGTATTCAATGCAAATGCATGCAAATAAAAATGAAACATTCGACTCGATTTATTTGCATGCATTTTCAACATTTTGATAAGGGGGGCGTAAGGGGGATGCGAAAACCGCACAGAAAAACGCAAAAAATCGCAAACCGTCGCAAAAGTAAACCGCGCAGTTCAGAGAAACCGCAATACCGCGGAATAAAATACCGAAAACAGATTAAAGGCAAAACCGCATCACCGCAAACCGTTACGTCCCCCTCTTTGATTGACGGGAAGTGTTTGAAGTTTGAACGTTGAGACTTCATCTGAGGTGTAAATCAACACAAGGTTGAAAAGGTATGTTAAACGCCTTTGTGAAACGGAGTAGTTGCGCTGACGTTTCGAGCGTTTAGACCGTCGTCGGAGCATAAAGTCTGTTTGACAGAGGAATTTAACATACCTTTTAAAGCTTGTGTTGATTTACATCTTGTCTTACACCACGCCTACGCAGACCACCTAGTTTTTCTACAACTTGTCTGTAGTCTTTCTAGTTATATCACCTAGTTTTTCTACAGCTTGTATGTAGTCTTTCTAGTTATACCATTCCTCTGAGGTGGCCGCATGGTAATGCAAACAAGGGTAATAAAAAAGATGATAGTTTTAGTTCCACTTTAGCTATACAGAACTAGATACCTTCTTCTAGCCATACAGGACTAGCTATTCACATCTTGCTATACTGAACTAGTTATCCACTACTAGCCATACAGGACGAGCTATTCCCTTCTAGCTATACAGGACGACTATCTATCTTCTAGATATACAGGACGACTATCTATCTTCTAGATATACAGGACGACTATCTATCTTCTAGCTATACAGGACGACTATCTATCTTCTAGCTATACAGGACTACTATCTATCTTCTAGCTATACAGGACTACTATCTATCTTCTAGCTATACATAGAACTATTATCTATCTTCTAGCTATACATAGGACTGATATCTATCTTTTAGCTATACATAGGACTACTATCTATCTTCTAGCTATACATAGGACTACTATCTATCTTCTAGCTATACATAGGACTACTATCTATCTTCTAGCTATACATAGGACTACTATCTATCCAGTTTTAGCTATTCAGAACTAGTTATCTACTTCTGGCTAGAACTAGCTATACCAACTTTTTCTTTAATTTTGCTTTTCTACTAACTTTGATCATTTATCTAACTTTTATGTTTTTATCAGGAGAATTCAACTATCTTGTTTTATTTATATTTTTATTAAGCGTTGAAGGCGCAGAGATGTTGAACCGTGCGACTGTAGTCATAGTAACTAAGCCTGATGTACAAAACGATTATAGACATTTATCGTAGAAGTAGATATACACCATATGCCGATTGCAATAGAAATGTATATATCTATGATATTAGGTGTAACGTAATATGTGGGATTTGATAGATTTTCAATGACTCGTGAAACAGCTTTAATGTCTTGCTTTATTTCGTTTTAAATAATCAGAAATACTAATATATGGTGCATGGTGCATAAAAAGTGGCGGATCGTTCAAATTTATGGAACATTTATGAAATTTGGCACAGTGATAGAGAAACTCACACTGAGCAATTCTGGATATGGACCCACCCCCAAAACTGTATACTTACAGTTTTATAGAGGTGGAATCAATTTCCCTGAAAACCTGAATAAAACCAATACTTTTCATGTTACGATCACAAAACTTAATCCAGTGATGGATATTAACATGAACTAAAGTTTGACGAAAAAATAAACCACGCCCCCTTGATACTTACAGTTTTAGGGGGGAATAAATTATTTCTTCAAGCAGCATTAAACCTAATACCATTTATTGTACAACTTTCAAACTCCACATAATTGTTATACTCTTTAGAAAACTTCATTCGAGATATGGACCCACGCCCAGATGTGAGTACTTACAGTTATACTAGAGATGGGAGGCAAATTGCTTATATAGAGTGCCTTTTCAATACAAACTGAGAGCTAAGATTCCATATAATAACCCATAATGGTATATTGCAAGATATTCCTAACCGTATAGCCACGCCCCTATTGTACTTACAGTTATACTAGAGATTACATGAAGGCGGTATATCGCTTATATAGTGTGCCTTTCAATACGAACTGCGAGCTACAAATCCACATACTTAATTATATTGGTATATTGCAGGATATAGTCTTGTTGCGTATATAATACCACGATGTCACAAGTGTACTTACAGTGCTATCAGAAATGAGATAATTGTTATCATTAGCTGTGAATTGGACTTCTCCGGGTGCAAGTGTGGTGAATAATTGCGACGTTGAAGAAATGGCCTGTTAATATCACTTTTTAGTATTTTCGCAAAGTACTGGCTATTATTAAGCTCTAGGGCCTAGGACGTATTTGTTTCAAGACTATTGATTAGGAACGTGCATCATCGATTATTTTTTATTTGACTTGTTCCATGATCAATTAATTCAGAACTGCCTTTGATAATGTCTTCACTCAAACTTTTATGTATGTGACCAGACCTCGTTTTTTCGTGGAGAAGGTAAAACGAGTGCGTGGAATGTCTGGGAGGCGTTCCCAGAGGTCTCATCGGCTTTGACTGCCATATGGGACTTTCCGAACAAGGAAACAGTTCTGGCAAGCATCGGCACCCTTGAATTCTTTTTTGTCCTCCTCTACTCCAAGATGAGCCAGCTCTCCTCGGTGAACGACACCCGGAAGGAGATGGTTGCGAGGAGATCCCGCCTATCCTGCGGGAGAAAAAACCCCGCCAACATTCGCCGCCCTTCTACAAGAGAGCGGCATACTAGGCTAGCTTTTGCCGGGCGCAGTCTCTCGTGGTGCAGCCTGTCCGGCCGATTGGGGCTCGGAATCCTCCGACAATGGCACCTGGCGTCCTCCTTGGAGCCTGTTCCCTCCAATGTCAACCTGTATCAACTGGTAGAGTGCGGCTGCCAGCCCGATAAAGGCTGCAAAAGGAGATGCATCAAGACGGGGCTTAAATGCACTGCTCTTTGCAGGTGTGGTGGGGACTGTGAGTGGCAATGAAACAGAGACAGGTAAAAATTTAATTGGGTTCTAGAAACTAAAAAAACTAAACGGCTTACTGAAACGTTTTTTTTATATCAACAGTACTTCTGCGGTGGACACGGGAACAGATGTTGAGCATGTGGGTTGAACAACCCACATGCTTATGGGACCCCACCCCAGTAAAGTATTCTTCAGTATATTGCATATTCTTCGTTTATTATTGGTGTTGCGGTGAACCTAATGATTATTTTAAATGCAACAGTCAATTAATTTCAGCTTCCCAGCTTTTTTTTTAAAAAAGGTTTAATTTGTTTCATCTCACCTAGAACTGTTAATGCCATATGGGCAATGCCCTGCACGTTGTTTGTATTTTGATAGACCAAACATTTGTGAAACTGTGTTAGTATGTACAATTGTCACGTGCAGTTCGAATGGAAGGACGTTCTTTCTATAAACTCCATCCGTGCCATCTCTAGAAGAGCTATAAGTACTATAAGGGCATGGTTATACATTTAACTACATCCTGCAATATACCAATATCGGCGAGTATATTGATTTTTAGCATGAAATGCGTATAGGAAGGCACAAAAAGGTGGAAAAGCGACAATATGCCTCCATTTCCGTCATCTCGTATTGAAAGGCAAACTATATATGCGATTACCTCCTTCGTGCCATCTCTAGTATAATTGTAAGTACAATAGGGGGCATGGCTATACAGTTATGAATATCTAGCAATATACCATTATACGTAAGTATATGGATTTTTAGCTCTAAGTATATATTGAAGGGCACTCTAAGCAATATGCATCTTTCGTATCATCTCAAGTATAACTGTAAGTACTCACATCTGGGCGTGGGTCCACATCTCGAATGAAGTTTTGTAAAGAGTATAACAATTTTGTGGAGTTTGAAAGTTTTACAATAAATAGTATTGGTTTTAATGCTGATTAAAGGAAAAAAATATTTAAAAAAAATAAGTTCCCTTAGCCCAACACGATCCGCGATCGAATATAAACCATATTTTTTTGAATATTTTTGTAGCTTGATTAACAAAGGTCAGAACTGTTTTCGCTCGTCCAAACAGCACCAAGACTATTGTCTTAACATATCCACTCCTGAAAACGAATTCAGACTGTTCAGAATTACCCAATACGTAGAATGACCCACCTTGGAAAGCTCACATGATGAACAAGTCCAATTCAAGGAAGTATCGAGTAATGAGATTCCAGTAAAGCAAATAAAGCCTAACTTATGCTGCATTCACACCAAAACCGTGTTTAGTTAAACAAGGTTTTTCTTTGCCTGATAATTTGCCAAGTTTCTTATTGTGTTGACTTCTTACTAGCTAAGTGATCACTTAGTAACATGTACAACACAATCTATTCAGTTTTGTTCTTGGTTCTGTCCACTCTTGGGAGATTAAGATTTGAACCAGTTAAATTAAACCCCCTTTAAACTGGTGTGAATGCGGTATGACACCAGGCAAGCGGTTTAATAAGAGCAACGCAGCCTCTACAGTATGCCTACTGCCTCTTGAATCTTGAAGCTCTGGAGATGCATCAAATCCTTCCTTCAGTGCCTGTTCCAGGATGCGTACGGTCATCTTTGCAGCACATCCGTTTTATCCAAGGATAATCAGCGAACAATTCCGTCCTAAAAGGCTTATTGAAAACATTAAAAATCACAGGGTTGATTGCACTTGAGAGAAAAGCAAGATAGATAAACACGGCGACGATATCCCGTGATAAACGGAGATAGACATCAAGGGTGTAGTAGGGAGGTACCAGGGAGCCAGCACAGAACGAAACCACAAACCAGCGACAGCACGGATTTGCTTACTTGTACTTCTTCATTGCTGACTCCTTGTAATGTCAGTCCGACAGCTTGTCTGTGGTGCTTGACGACCAGGACGATTTTTCAGTAACAGATAACAACGACAGCAGCTGGGACCAAGCCGAAGGTGACATGAGCGATGCCCATAAACAAGCGCTCTGTTGTCTGGTCAGAAAATGTCATACCACAGGCGAAAGTCACTGGGAAACATTCTTGTTTAGCCATTCCTGTTGCGTGGGCACCGATGACGAGGATGATGGAAATGAGCCACGCTCCTAGAGTCATGAGCAGGCAGGCACGGCGGGTGAAGTGCCTTCTGTAAATACGATTTTTACGACGCAAAAGAACCGATTCACAGCGATTTACGTCTTAATGAGAGAAGTGAAGAACAGCGTGTATCCCAGATAACCGACTGCTTGACAGAGGTCGCGGCTAAACGAGTCCCTCCCTTTCAATGAACTCTCCGCTGCTACAGGCGTCACGGCTGCTGCTGTAACACATCAGAAGCAGATAAAGAGATGACAAAGAAATTCATTGTAGTCCTGAGACAAGGACGTTTTAGGAACACGTCGAGAACTAGGCTGTTTCCAACTAATGCAAAAATTGCAATCAAGATCAATAGACTCGTCTCCACAATCGATTGAGTTGGGCTCCGGTTTAAGAGTTGCTCACCCAACACTAGACGCTGGTTATCTCCGCTCACGATATGGCTATCTAAGTTCTATGCGAGGTTTATCCGTGTTTACAGCTTCTTTGAAATGATTGTTAGATTTCGGCTAGAACCAGTTGATTAATCATAATATATAGTTGTATTGTTTTAGATGAATAGTGCTGTTAATGGAATGTGCAAGATGAAATTTAAATAAAAATCTCATTTAACTTGATTCGCCTTGGTGTACGGCAGAATAAACTTTGATCAAAAAGGACAATGCTTCTTACATAGGTAGTCCGAGATCAAGTAGTATGATTTCTAAAAGGATAGATATCACAGCCTTTTAGAGACTCCTGCCTCTTCTGTTTAGTGGCAACCCGTGGCAGTCGGAGATAACCAATACATAGCATGGGACCACCCTATTATGTGTTTATATGATAAAATAAGAATAAAATATCAATCCATCAGTTGCAACGAAGCGTTTTGGTTAAACAGCTTTAAAAAATGTTAATTAACGCAAAAATATTGCTGAAACTATAAATATAAAACATAATGGATGACTTTTTGACGAACGCAACAATGAACAGTAAACAAGTAGAAAAATCGGGCTCAGAAGAGCTTCAAGGAGTTTTACTTGGTTTTGCCTCCTTACATGTGCATTCAAAGGCTAGAATCTCACAATGTCAAGTAGAAGTTAACGGAAATGAAATGGGAAGCACCAATAATATGATTCTGCTTCTCCTTTAATATTTTGGAAAGTGAGAATTCAATATTAGACCATCTGCTGTGTTGCATTAGGTGTCTGATGAGACGCTATAATTTCAAGAGATGATGCCATGTACAAATAGGCATGAGAGTAGAAGCATAAGATGGAAGTGCAAGCGGATTAGAGAACACATGCTCGTTTGGCATGGCGCGTTTTAACGCGATTTAAAAATCTAAAAATAAATTCTATCTATACCTGGACAAAACTCTATTTAATTTATTAATATTTTTATTTTATAGAAACATTTGAGGAATTATAAATACAAACCCATTACCCCACATATCTCTCTTAAGTTTCCTGAAGATGTGTAGGGGTATGGTGAATTGGCAAGCCACTCAATCATATCAAAATACGTCACGAATTCGAGCATTTCCCATTGTAGGCATCCCTCATTTCCAATCGCATTGCTTTTTAGTTTGTGTCATCACATAGTTGCAATCCTGCTTTTTATAGCAATAAAAGTTATTAGAAATCGCACTAAGGACAAAAAAGCCGTTTTATATTTTTACAAACACTTCAAGGACAACTTCGAAAAGGATTTATTCACATAAAAGGAGTAGAAGACCGCTAGTAACCACATAGGCCCGATGTCGATCAATGAAAAATTTGCTCCGGAAACGGTGTTTACACGGAACCGTGTAAATTCTTTACACGAATACGAATTTTTTACCTGTACCGTGTAAAAAGAGTTTTTTTAAGCCGGGCGTACTGTACAAAATTCATAGCAAAAAAAGCTAACGACTAAAACAGCTAACGACTCATTAATTCGTGGTTGGTCCGTCGTTTCTTCGAACGTGTTAACGAAGTATAAGCCAATCAGCAGTCAGTTAACAGACTTTTTTTAATAACGTTTGTCTAAATATTGAAGCGATTAGGATGAAATGAGAAAGCATATTGCATTTTTCCATATCTTTTTTTATCACGGTTGGATACTTTAATATTTGAACACTGATCTATATTTTTATTCATTTTGTAAATAGTTAAGAAAAAAAAGGAATTGAGAAACTCGTAAAGTGTTTAAAATGCTAATGAAACGCAGACAGCTGTGCTAAGTAAGCTTGCTTTCTCCCTAAAACGTTTGAGAAATAATTGACCGACACCCATACACAAGAAAAACATAGCAAGGTGCACGAGGGAGGGTAGGTTGCGAGGTATAACCTATAAAAAGCACTGTAAATTGGCTGAAGGATAGTAGGCTATACAAATAATTATCTGGGACATTACTCATGCATAGTAATTCCAAGTTAAAATAATTACTAATCAATGATGATTTCTACCTTTGTGGCTTAGTACTTAACGAGAAACGATTATCTCTTGACAGGGGTCGGACGTGAACAATAAACCACAAAGAAGACTTGCGAGAAACAGTGGAAATAAAAAAAACGTTTAGGAAATGCAATTATGTAAGAACGTAACGACAAAGCGAAAAGTGGCTGAAATTATCACGTTAACACCGACAAGAAGATTGCCAATAAAGCGGCATTTCTCAACCAAGACGCGATGTCAAAAGGAATGAGATCTTTAGTGGAAGGTATGGGAAGGAACTAGAGAATTCTACGAACGCGCTTATCCAGCGAGGGCTGTCTCTTGATGGAAGTAAAGGACAATTCAGAAAACAGGTGAAAAAAGCAATTTACACAGCGCTCGATATTAATTGGCCAACTCTAGTTGACACAAACTTACAGATAACAAACAAACAAGAAATTGTGGGAAGCAATACAAGGGTAATTCAAAAGCGGAAACATCAAACCAAAGTCAAAACTCATAAGAGTCATCAAGTTGATCATATTTGAGTTAGTAAAATGAGTCAAGGCACAGTAGACCAGCTCGCTCAAGATCTCGCAAATAGACCTCTCGTAGCTGTAACTATCGAAACAAGCTTGCTGCTCTTGATAGCTCTTACGGCATTCGTGGGAAACCTGTCTGTCTTGTACGTGTTATACAAAGTACCCCGTCTCCGCAGTGTGACGAGTTATTACCTGGTGACCCTCTCGTTGTCAGACGTCTTTGCAGCCACCCTTGTGATGCCTATCGCGGCGACAAACTCTGCACTTGGTCGAGATGTGTTTGGAGACGCTGCGTGCCAGATAATCGGATTCATCGGTTACACGCTCGTGTTTGGCTCGCTCCAGACCACCACTCTGATCGCAGTTAATCGTTTTTTCTGTGTCGTCAAACCAATCCTCTACCGAAAGTATTTCAAGTCGAAGCCAACGATTCTTATGATTGTGGGTGCTTGGACATTCAGCATCGCAAACGTCGGTGTGGTCGTCGCAAGTGGAATGGCACGATTCAAGTTCTTTCCTGGTCGTTACTGCTGTATGCTGTCATTTCCAAACTCTCTCTCTGAGAAGTTATTCACGGCGTTTGCGCAGCTAATGTTCAGTGTATTTCCGACCACCATTGTCGGTTTGTGTTACTGGAAGGTCTTCAAAGTGGTTAAAATTCATAACGAGAATGTCTCCTCGACGCTGAACCAAGGTCCCGGCAATAGATCGCTACCACGGGACGAGACGCAGATTACCAAGTCCGTTCTTGCGTTAGTGTGCGGGTTCGTTGTGTGCTGGTTCCCTTGTGCGACCGTTTCACAGATCTCTGCCTACATGTTTGTACCGCGAGGTGTTGAAATGCTCTTCATTTTCCCTGCGTTCCTTTCAAGCGCTGTTAACCCAATAGTTTTTAACGTGTTTAATAAGCCGTTCCGTCAGGAGTTCCTGAGAGTCTTTAGACTCGACAGGAAAGAAGTTCGTGTGGTGACAGTGAATCCTATGTCTAGTGTAGGTCACACAGGAAGTATAACGAACGAGTCCACTCAACAAACCGTTTTACGGTGATAGTTCACAAGGAGTGAACTTGCCCTATGTTTAGTGTAGGTCACCCAGGAAGTATAACGAACGAGTCCACTCAACAAACCGCTTTACGGCGATAGTTCACAAGGAGTGAACTTGCCCTATGTTTAGTGTAGGTCACCCAGGAAGTATAACGAACGAGTCCACTCAACAAACCGCTTTACGGCGATAGTTCACAAGGAGTGAACTTGCCCTATGTTTAGTATAGGTCACCCAGGAAGTATAACGAACGAGTCCACTCAACAAACCGCTTTACGGTGATAGTTCACAAGGAGTGAACTTGCCCTATGTCTAGTGTAGGTCACCCAGGAAGTATAACGAACGAGTCCACTCAACAAACCGCTTTACGGTGATAATCCAACAAAGGGTGGAATCTGTATTAGTTATGGCACAAACTGCATTTGACAGGCGAGGACTGTCGATTTGGAAAGGACTGTAGATAAAGAAAGATGTCCCCCCCCCCAATACTGTACACATAACAAAAAACGAAGCTGCCTGCGTGAATAAAATGAGTTTGTGCCCTGTATTCCATCCGTCTTATATAACTAATAAAAAAACATGACACAGTTCTTTTGTATAATTTAATAGACTTATTTCAATGTTGAGCTAGTGAAGTTAACAAGATGACAGAAAGCAACATCGCCATCGCGTCCTACATCATCTTCTCCGAGTATGACACGTCAAGCCCCGTGCAAACTGCGCCAGCACCAGCCAGCATTGTTGGCGGAATTTTCGCTTGACTGACTATAGGACAAAGAAAATGTCAAAATGGGAAGTGGAACTTCCTGACATTTCTTTTGTCTTGTGGTCAGTCGAGCAAGAATTCGCCAGCAATGCTGGCTTGTGCTGGCGCAGTTTTCACGGGGCTTCAGATGGGTAAGTAGAATACACATAGCAATGTCGCCGTGCTGGCGCAGTTTGCACAGGGCTCCAGATACGTAAGTAGAATACACATAGCAATGTCGCCGTGCTGACGCAGTTTGCACGGGGATTCAGATGCCTAAGTAGAATACACATAGCAATGTCGCCGTGCTAGCGCAGTTTGCACGGGGATTCAGATGCCTAAGTAGAATACACATAGCAATGTCGCCGTGCTGGCGCAGTTTGCACGGGGCTTACACGGGGTTTGCACGTAAGTAGAATATACATAGCAATGTCGCCGTGCTGGCGCAGTTTGCACGGGGCTTCAGATGCGTATGTAGAACACATAGCAATGTCGCCGTGCTGGCGCAGTTTGCACGGGGCTTCAGATGCGTAAGTAGAATACACATAGCAATGTCGCCGTGAGATGAATGGGAGATGTCCCCTAACATACAGACTACTCCTCCTTCGAACCCGGCACAATGACGCGCCACCTTTCCGAACTGGGTTGGCAGCCACTCGAAGACCGCAGGCGCACCTCATCATTGGTGCTCCTAAACAGTGGCCTAAATAATGCCTCTATCCTGCCACTCGAAGATCTGAGGAAAATTTCTCGCGTCTTGCCCCGCACTCAACACTCTGAATTCTATACTATTCCTAACGCCAGAACTGACATATATAAATATAGTTTTTTGCCCCGTGCACTGAGACTGTGGAACAACCTTCCACAGTAATTGTAATTGACATGAGAGGCTGCCCAGAGGCCTTCCACGCTGGGCTTTAGACTCGGCACTGCGCTGCGCACTGACATATTGTACAATAGGTTGCGCAATTTATTAAAGTGAAGTGAAGTGAAGTGTAACATCCTAACCTGTTTAATTTGCGATTAATCGTCGGAGGTCTATTGAGCCAGAGGTATTACCTCTCAGAGCTGCTCACCTCCAAGGAATCCCTGAGCTGATTCCCTGACACGTGTTACATTATTGACTCTCTCTGCTCATGTGTTCCTGTCTATTCAGCAAGTTAATCAGGGCCGCGTTCTCCGCTTCTTATGCACCAGTTCGTTTTCTAAAGGCTACGTTCAGGGCTCAAAGTACTTCTGTAGCGGCTCACCGATCACAGATTCGATCTCACTGACCACGTGTTGGCACTGCTGCTCGACTTCGAAGCACTCGTCTGCAGACAGAAACAACTCAATGATATTCCATTCAAAATATTGGAATACTCACATATATACACATACATAATCACCATACGTGGTAACAGATGTGAACATGATATGTACAAAATCCACTCACCCTCCATGAGCTCCGCCAGGAAAGGGATACTTTCTGGCAGTAAAAGCACGATGAACTCCTCGCCAAGCTGACGGTGAAGCTCCTCCAGTGCCTTAAGGGCTGCGAAACGCACCTAAGACACAATAGGGAGTGAACACACGAGTAAGGAGACGAAAACACACGTCCGCGTTGTGCGTTGTGTTTGGCTCGGGATCATGGGTGGCTCAGTTGGCAGAGCGTCGCTTTGTAGTGCCTGTGCCTCTCACCACAATGGCTTCGATTCCTGGTTCTGCTGTGAGTCGAAAAAGTTGGCTCTCGCCTTTGCTCGGATGGGTTTTTTGGGGTTCTCTTGTTTAACTTTTACTTAAATAAGCCGTAAATCTTTCTTCTCTGACGCTGCTTACCTGGGAGGAGGTATGTCTTGTCTTGAGCAAGACTTGGTAGTTCAGCGGTTTCCAGTACACGTCACTCCCAGAAGCCACTGCAAGTTGTGCCAGGCAGGGGACCACGTGACCCGTAACAAGCTGCTGGAACTTGTCCTTGTCTGATTGGTTCTCCAGCTGGAGGTAAAAAATTAGCAACATAAATCAAGTAAACACAAAAGCGGAAATAAGTGTATTTCTTTTTAGAACATTAATTGTTGAGTTCCCTGTCAGTGGATTAAGGCTTCCTCCACTCATCCAATTATGAAAGAGAATAAATGTGTAAGCTTCAAAAAGCTTAGAAGACGGCGATGTGGTGAGGTACATTAAAGTGTCCCAGTGTCAGTGTAACTCAGTGCTTTCCATATCACAAGACCAGAGGTCTTCAAACACGGGGAACACTGCTATCATCATTTACTGGGACATGACTTGAGACTCAAAATATGGTAGCCAATGTTAGCAGCTAACAGGGGACTAAACACTGAGCTACGCATATCGCAACAAAGACAACTATGTAGCAAAACGTCATCAAGACGTACGTATTCACTGGGTTCACTGGTTCATTCGCAGGTTCACATGTGGGGGTATTCCTGTGGCATAGCAACCCTAGATGTGCTTTTCTAGAAGCACGCTAAGTAATAAAATAAATAATAGTAGTAGCTCCTACCTGGTCAACGATTGGCTGCATCAAGCAGTCGAACCTCTCCTTGTCGATGAAGCCCTTGGTGGAGTATAGCAGGCATTTCTGTAGACAGTCTAAGATGAACTTCACTAGCTGCACTGAACTACCTCTCTGGTCCTCCACGCCTTCTTCCTCAAAGAAGAGCTGGTCTGGAATGTGAAATAATAAGACCTCCATGATCACCTAAGACAACGTGAGAATAGACTTTGTGATAACTGACCCAAGGCAAACGCATACCATTGGTTACAGAGTGATGACACTAAAGTCCAGAAAACTCATGTTTTACTAAAAAATGTGAAGTTTATGGATTAGATAGAACAAGTTATGTACTATGGTGGCAAAGTTATTATCGCAGAGCGTGTACTGAGTCATTCAGCTTTTTTCTGAAACAGCTACCTGTGGACAGGAGCTTACCTGTTTTCGAGGAGTTGTTAGCGTCAAGCAGTGATGCGCAGTTCTTAAGGATGTAACCAGCGAACAGCGTCATCAGTCCTTTGAGTTTCTCAGCAATACTAGGGTCGTACATGAGGGAAAGTCAGTGTCAAGCATCCCACATGGCAGAAAAGGGACGTAGCAAACTCTTGCCCTCCCAACACTGCGCACATGCTTCTTCTTGTTGTTGTTTCAATGACTACGCAAACCGAAAGTGCTTTCCCGGAGTAAACAAACTAAAATATTGGCCATTTCAAAGGTGCACTACGAAGAGTGATTTTACCGTTTTTTCAGAAAGCTTGAAAACAGTCGAAATCATACAGGATACCTGTTTTCTTTTTTCTTTATTTGAATAGATTAGATAGGGTAAACAGACTAAATTCGCAGCAAATAATCCATTTTTTTTTATTTCCATTACACTTGGATGAAGTATACAGGAAGATTTTAGGTTGTTTTGCTGTTTTTCTAAGTACAAGTACCGAGACAGAAGGTCTCGGTTGAGTTATGGGCTCTGATTCGAGCCTCATCAAAGTGCATTGTACACCGATAGATCAGAGCCCAAATGGAGGTCTGTTGTTATTATGGATTTCAAACAAGTTTCACATGATTGCCCCTATCGCAAATGTATTACTTTTGTCGCATTATTTTATCTAAAGTGTAATGTCCCAAAAGTTATTAAAATTTGCCAATTTTACTCCCCTCCTAAATTTACCCATACCTCGCCTAACGATACCCAAGCATGTAAAACTATAAATGCTTTTATGGAGTGAAAATCAGGTACTTGACAGTTACGTATATAGCACGTTTTTGTAAGCTAGTCATCATACCAACCTGACACAGAGTCTGTAGAACACCAAAAGGCGCCTCTTATGAGCGTTACCTCGCGTCGCCCACTCTACCAACTGATGAAGAAATACATACATTCTTCAATTTGCAATATGATACAGTCCATGTAAAATAATCTAAGGGGCTTTCTCGTCTGGAAAACTGCCCATTAAAGATCGAAATGATAGCTTAAAATATACATGGAAAATAAAAAAAAACTCAAGTTGACTGCAATGTGTGTAAACTGAAGTGTTCCAGTGTCAGTTAACTCAGTGCTTTCCATATCACAAGACCAGAGGTCTTCAAACACGGGGAACACTGCTATCATCATTTACTGGGACATGACTTGAGACTCAAAATATGGTAGCCAATGTTAGCAGCTAACAGGGGGCTAAACACTAAGCTACGCATATCGCAACAAAGACACCTATGTAGCAAAACGTTATCAAGATGAAAGCGACCTACGAAGCAATGACGACGGCAACATGGACAACAACTCTTGAATTTTTTTTCACTCCTGTAAAAGAAAGTTCCTAAAACTATGGTCATCTGTTTTTGAGTGTTTAGATAAATTCTATTATACTGGTTTGAAATTGTGAGCCCGATTTCTTATTGTACTGGCTGCCATCGCCGTCCTTGCTTAGGTCTCTTACATCAAGAGTGGCAAATTAATGCTGAGGTGACCGACCTTGAGAAAGACCGGTCGGAAAGTTGCTTCGGACATCTTCATGACCAGGCTAAGTAAACTGTCAATCACACCACCTTCAATCTTCTCCACGAGGCCTTGCCCACACTGAAACCAATGCCAACATATATAAAGTAAGCAAGACCAAAGATACTTGTAAAAAGGAAAAGGTTGAACAGTCGATCAGTGTTCAAAAGCACCCTAAGTGATAAACATACATTAGTTCTCGAATGGAATTGTCTTGTCAGTTATTTGCTTATTTGTGGCATGGCCATGAGCTAATACAAATTACAACACATGGGTTCCCCTTAATTGACACAGATGCATAAAATATGGTACCTTGACAAAGATCTGGATTTCAATAACACGATCAAGGTAAGTTGATCAAGCACCAACCTGATGTTGAGTGACCCTAAAATCCAGCAAGACCAGGAAGACCTTGAACAGCTGGTCATGGTGCGACATCACATCTTTCGTGCTCATGGCTGTGATGGAGCCGGAGAGGATGTCTAGCAGGGGGGTGACGGCAGGCTGTTGCTGTGTGTCCAGCAGAGTGTAGTAACACTGGGACACTGCCGGAAGCAACACACGAGAGGTGATGGCATTGGCCAGGTCCTTCCTGGAAAAAAACAATTTGGCAACATCCAACTTTAGCCTAATGGACATGGTACTAAGGGGATGTAATAGTTGACTTTTAATTTGATTAGTCATGACCGGTAGTGCATACCAATAAGCAAAATAAGTAATAGTTGTAAATTTGTGGCTTATTTTACAATTACAGTGATAATTTCTGTCTTGGACAAGATGAAACTCAAACTCATGAGTAGTTTTAGTCCTAGAAATGGCTCACTCAGGCATAACTAGGCGCTTTTATATAAAGGCCTTCCAGTCCCTACCTCACTGCTGCAAGGCGGTCCAGGACCTGTGCCTGCATTGTGGATTGGTTTGGCACATCTTCATCCTCAGTCTCTTCAGATGCACGCACGGACTGAAGACAGACCTAGTCAAAGGGAAATTTGAACAATTAACTATACCTTCTAACTCTATTTTGATCTCTGTTAAGCAATGTCGGCCTTGCCTGTGCCAAGATGTCGACAAGGAGGTGTGTGTAGGTAGACCTACATGTACCAAGATGTCGACAATGAGGTGTGTGTAGGTAGACTTACATGTACCAAGATGTCGACAATGAGGTGTGTGTAGGTAGACTTACATGTACCAAGATGTCGACAAGGTGTGTGTAGGTAGACCTACATTTACCAAGATGTCGACAATGAGGTGTGTGTAGGTAGATTTTACATGCACCAAGATGTCGACAAGGAGGTGTGTGTAGGTAGACTTACATGCACCAAGATGTCGACAAGGAGGTGTGTGTAGGTAGACTTACATGCACCAAGATGTCAACAATGAGGTGTGTGTAGGTAGACCTACGTGTACCAAGATGTCGACAAGGTGTGTTTAGGTAGACTTACATGTACCAAGATGTCGACAAGGAGGTGTGTGTAGGTAGACTTACATGCACCAAGATGTCGACAATGAGGTGTGTGTAGGTAGACCTACGTGTACCAAGATGTCGACAAGGTGTGTTTAGGTAGACTTACATGTACCAAGATGTCGACAAGGAGGTGTGTGTAGGTAGACTTACATGTACCAAGATGTCGATAAGGAGGTGTGTGTAGGTAGATTTTACATGCACCAAGATGTCGACAAGGAGGTGTGTGTAGGTAGACTTACATGTACCAAGATGTCGACAATGAGGTATGTGTAGGTAGATTTTACATGCACCAAGATGTCGACAAGGAGGTGTGTGTAGGTAGACTTACCTGTACCAAGATGTCAACAAGGTGTGTGTAGGTAGACCTACATGTACCAAGATGTCGACAAGGAGGTGTGTGTAGGTAGACTTACCTGTACCAAGATGTCGACAAGGAGGTGTGTGTAGGTAGACTTACATGCATCAAGATGTCGACAAGGAGGTGTGTATAGGTAGACTTACCTGTACCAAGATGTCGACAAGGTGTGTTTAGGTAGACTTACATGTACCAAGATGTCGACAAGGTGTGTGTAGGTAGACTTACATGTACCAAGATGTCGACAATGAGGTGTGTTTAGGTAGACTTACATGTACCAAGATGTCGACAAGGAGGTGTGTGTAGGTAGACTTACATGTACCAAGATGTCGATAAGGAGGTGTGTGTAGGTAGACTTACCTGTACCAAGATGTCGATAAGGAGGTGTGGGTAGGTAGACTTACCTGTACCAAGATGTCGACAATGAGGTGTGTGTAGGTAGACTTACATGTACCAAGATGTCGACAATGAGGTGTGTGTAGGTAGACTTACATGTACCAAGATGTCGACAAGGTGTGTGTAGGTAGACCTACATGTACCAAGATGTCGACAATGAGGTGTGTGTAGGTAGATTTTACATGCACCAAGATGTCGACAAGGAGGTGTGTGTAGGTAGACTTACCTGTACCAAGATGTCGACAAGGAGGTGTGTGTAGGTAGACTTACCTGTACCAAGATGTCGACAAGGAGGTGTGTGTAGGTAGACTTACATGCACCAAGATGTCGACAATGAGGTGTGGGTAGGTAGACTTACGTACCAAGATGTCGACAAGGAGGTGTGTGTAGGTAGACTTACATGTACCAAGATGTCGACAAGGAGGTGTGTGTAGGTAGACTTACGTACCAAGATGTCGACAAGGAGGTGTGTGTAGGTAGATTTTACATGCACCAAGATGTCGACAAGGAGGTGTGTGTAGGTAGACTTACCTGTACCAAGATGTCGACAAGGAGGTGTGTGTAGGTAGACTTACATGCACCAAGATGTCGACAAGGAGGTGTGTGTAGGTAGACTTACCTGTACCAAGATGTCGACAAGGTGTGTGTAGGTAGACCTACATGTACCAAGATGTCGACAATGAGGTGTGTGTAGGTAGACCTACCTGTACCAAGATGTCGACAATGAGGTGTGTGTAGGTAGACTTACGTACCAAGATGTAGACAAGGAGGTGTGTGTAGGTAGACCTACCTGTACCAAGATGTCGACAATGAGGTGTGTGTAGGTAGACTTACATGCACCAAGATGTCGACAAGGAGGTGTGTGTAGGTAGACTTACATGCACCAAGATGTCGACAAGGAGGTGTGTGTAGGTAGACTTACCTGTACCAAGATGTCGACAAGGTGTGTGTAGGTAGACCTACATGTACCAAGATGTCGACAATGAGGTGTGTGTAGGTAGACCTACCTGTACCAAGATGTCGACAATGAGGTGTGTGTAGGTAGACTTACGTACCAAGATGTAGACAAGGAGGTGTGTGTAGGTAGACCTACCTGTACCAAGATGTCGACAATGAGGTGTGTGTAGGTAGACCTACATGCACCAAGATGTCGACAAGGAGGTGTGTGTAGGTAGACTTACATGCACCAAGATGTCGACAAGGAGGTGTGTGTAGGTAGACTTACATGTACCAAGATGTCGACAAGGAGGTGTGTGTAGGTAGACCTACATGTACCAAGATGTCGACAATGAGGTGTGTGTAGGTAGACTTACATGCACCAAGATGTCGACAAGGTGTGTGTAGGTAGACCTACATGTACCAAGATGTCGACAAGGAGGTGTGTGTAGGTAGACTTACCTGTACCAAGATGTCGACAAGGTGGTGTGTGTAGGTAGACTTACATGTACCAAGATGTCGACAAGGTGTGTGTAGGTAGACTTACATGTACCAAGATGTCGACAAGGTGTGTGTAGGTAGACTTACGTACCAAGATGTCGACAAGGAGGTGTGTGTAGGTAGACTTACATGTACCAAGATGTCGACAATGAGGTGTGGGTAGGTAGACTTACATGTACCAAGATGTCGACAAGGAGGTGTGTGTAGGTAGACTTACATGTACCAAGATGTCGACAATGAGGTGTGTGTAGGTAGACTTACCTGTACCAAGATGTCGACAAGGAGGTGTGTGTAGGTAGACTTACCTGTACCAAGATGTCGATAAGGAGGTGTGGGTAGGTAGACTTACCTGTACCATGATGTCGACAAGGAGGTGTGTGTAGGTAGACCTACATGTACCAAGATGTCGACAATGAGGTGTGTGTAGGTAGACTTACATGTACCAAGATGTCGACAATGAGGTGTGTGTAGGTAGACTTACGTACCAAGATGTCGAGAAGGAGGTGTGTGTAGGTAGACTTACATGTACCAAGATGTCGACAATGAGGTGTGTGTAGGTAGACTTATGTACCAAGATGTCGACAAGGTGTGTGTAGGTAGACTTACCTGTACCAAGATGTCGACAATGAGGTGTGTGTAGGTAGACTTACGTACCAAGATGTCGACAAGGTGTGTTTAGGTAGACTTACCTGTACCATGATGTCGACAAGGTGTGTGTAGGTAGACCTACGTACCAAGATGTCGACAAGGAGGTGTGTGTAGGTAGACTTACATGTACCAAGATGTCGACAAGGAGATGTGTGTAGGTAGACCTACATGTACCAAGATGTCGACAAGGAGATGTGTGTAGGTAGACCTACATGTACCAAGATGTCGACAAGGGGGTGTGTGTAGGTAGACTTACCTGTACCAAGATGTCGACAAGGAGGTGTGGGTAGGTAGACTTACATGTACCAAGATGTCGACAATGAGGTGTGTGTAGGTAGACTTACATGTACCAAGATGTCGACAAGGAGGTGTGTGTAGGTAGACTTACATGCACCAAGATGTCGACAAGGGGGTGTGTGTAGGTAGACTTACATGTACCAAGATGTCGACAATGAGGTGTGTGTAGGTAGATTTTACATGCACCAAGATGTCAACAAGGTGTGTGTAGGTAGACTTACATGCACCAAGATGTCGACAAGGGGGTGTGTGTAGGTAGACTTACATGTACCAAGATGTCGACAATGAGGTGTGTGTAGGTAGATTTTACATGCACCAAGATGTCGACAAGGAGGTGTGTGTAGGTAGACTTACATGCACCAAGATGTTGACAATGAGGTGTGTGTAGGTAGACTTACATGCACCAAGATGTCGACAAGGGGGTGTGTGTAGGTAGACTTACATGCACCAAGATGTCGACAATGAGGTGTGTGTAGGTAGACTTACCTGTACCAAGATGTCAACAAGGTGTGTGTAGGTAGACTTACGTACCAAGATGTCGACAAGGAGGTGTGTGTAGGTAGACTTACATGTACCAAGATGTCGACAATGAGGTGTGTTTAGGTAGACTTACATGTACCAAGATGTCGACAAGGAGGTGTGTGTAGGTAGACTTACCTGTACCAAGATGTCGACAAGGAGGTGTGTGTAGGTAGACTTACATGTACCAAGATGTTGACAAGGTGTGTTTAGGTAGACTTACCTGTACCAAGATGTCGACAAGGAAGGGACTCATGAAGTGTGGCAGGGTGCTGATCACTTTGTGAAGGGTAACAACACAGCAAAGAAGTAGGGCACTCCTGCAGAAACAGGGACACACCGACAATTACGGTTATGGGAATCAACAAAGTTGAAAAGGGATGCAATGGTTGTGAAAGGGGGTGTTACTGATCAAAATAGTAGTCGCAGTTGTGACGAAAAACAAAAAAACTGACTCCTTTTCATTAATTAGTGATGAATCTATAAGATATCATCCCTAAAACATACACTAACTCACTTCTTGAAAATTCTAGGGAATTTTTTTTTACCAAAGCTGCTAGGATGAGAACATGCAGCCCGAAAGATCCTTTTCAAGACCCCTAATAGAAAGACAGTAAGACTCACTTTTGTTCTTTTGAAGGCTGAAGCATTTTTATCAGATTCGGCATAAATTGGGGAAGGTAAGAAATGGCATTGGCTTTAAGACCAGAACAGACTTCAGCAAGGCAGAGGAGGGCGTTGGAGGCAACCTGAAACAATCATCATATTCACTGTCATACAACCCACATTTTAGCTATACAGCGGAAATGAAAAAAAAAAGAATAATGTAGGTGCCCTTTGTCCAGATATAATAATATTTGAGGATGGTTTTGATTATCTAAAGTTACATGAATAATTGTTGCTTGTTGTTATCAGATGACAACATTATTGGGAGAATACCCCACTGTCCTCTGGACTCACACATCTGTGCAAGAAAAACCTGAAAGATGCCTTACCAGAATATTTTCGTCTTTGGCCGTGAAGATCTTGATGGAGAGTTCCAGAACCTAAGGCGAACAAGAAGAATGTGTGATAGATAAGAGGAAATTCCTGTAGTCTGAGCCTAATGAAGCATTATTAAAACAACCTCAACAAAACGAGAACAAGTCATTTCAAATAAAATGTCATTAATTCGTACCTTGGTAAATATTGCAGGCTCTTGTTCAGCTAGAAGTCTTGCTAGCAGCTTCAAGCTGTACAGTGCCGTCTGCCGATTGACTGTGGTTTCCTCGCCTGAACAACGCCCTTCCACAAAGGCTACCAGGTCGTTCACTAAATCCAGAAGCTCATTTACCTGAAGCGAGGAGAACTGCCATATAACACTGAACAGATACTTTTGAACAACAGTTAGTTGCTACTAGGCTATGTTAAGTAGATCCTCCGGAGATTTGACAAATGGGAAGAAAATACTATCCTGCTCAATACTATCGTACTCATGACAGCCTGTAACCAATTAGATCAACTTGCTGTTGTGAATTTAAGAGCGAATTAAGAGTACTCAACTCAAGATTTATCCTTATCTTGATGTGCCTGCCCGACATGACGGAAAAACCCTGAACATGCGCACTTAAGATAAAACTTCTTACAATGGTCATCAGTTTCTTGTATTGCGGACTGGTTTTCTTTTCAAAACACAAAAAACGTGATGCCAAAATGTGCATACTCAGATTTTGGCTTTTTAAAATAACTTGTTCCTTGATCATCCTTGCGCCATGTATGAGCTCAGGGACGAAAAGCTAAAATTTCAATGACCCTTTACAAATGTCGCATCAAAAAAGTTGCATTTGATATTTTGTTTAACCCGAGTATCAGGCCCTCCTATGTTTCTATTGCGCCGGCGAGAAACAAGACAAGTACTTTTGTTTTTCCTCTCCAACTTTTAAAAAATAAAATTGCCTGATACTCAGGCTATATTTTGTTTGATATTAGTCTCTAAGTACTTAGGGGAATTTTCTGCCTTATTTGATGTGAAATGGGCTTATTGGAAATGTCAAGTCATGTTTTTCCATCATGTTAATGTTCCCCTTACACAACAAAATTTCCACTTGCTTCTAACAAATGACCATGGAATTCAAGGATGCGTAAAGCAAGCATACCTGATTGGGTTGTATGGTATAGTGCGCCAGTTTGGCATTCAGAAGCTCCATTGCTTTACGTCTCACGGTAACATTGTCATTGACAAGCAGTCTTTGTATCACTCCTATAAACACACTCGTTGGTAGGAGCTGATTAACCTGAAGGCAAAAAATTAACACAATATATGAAGGCTTGTACATGTTGCTTACTGTCAACAATCCACCTTTCAATAGTCGCAGAAAGAGTAACTTTCTCTGACTGTTTTCTTGTTATTTAGTCATTTTAATACCATAAATGATTGTTAACAATAAACTTATTATAGATCACTTCCTAGATAAAAAGATATCGTTGTAATAGGATAAAACAGAAATACCATTAAGTATTTACATACCTTATCAATAATATCATATGCCTTGTGCAGTAGTGCTCGCCAGAATTTCTTGGCAGTTTCTTGTGTTTGTTGCTCTGAATACTGTGCCGTGGTGGTAACAAGCTTCAAGAGCTCCTCAATCAGACTAAATAAATAACATCCACAATCAAAAGATTTGTAAACAGTAATACTATGATAGCAATAGGAATGACAGGTTTTTGGAGGCTTGCTTGCTTACCCAAGATAGATACCGTCCATTTGCCTTGAAGTGCTTCCCTCAAATTCAGCAATCTGAGACAGGAGAATGTTGCATCAATGAACAAATTCAGGATTCAAGGGATTAGGGACAAGACCGGAGAGACTCTTTTTACCTTTGCTATGAAGTTGTCATTGCCCAGGACAGTAGGGACTAAACCTAAAACTGTGAACTTGAATTGTCTGAAGTGTTTGGCTGAGTGTACATGGACATCAAATAGAGGGGTGGGACCACTGAAGAGGGGGGCTGACTTTCTTCTGCGGGGATGGTAGTGATGACCTAGGGATGATAATGTTTTGTTAATAGGAAATGTAGGTTGGTAGGTGAAAAATTAGCAAATAAAAGTTTGTGTTTTAATGCACTAATTTGTATAAAAACTTCCATGAAAAAGACACTGAAATAAACTGATGATAAATGTGGAAGTAGCTTATAATTTTACTGACCTTCTGGTTTTTCCATAGGGAGCTGTGCAAGATATTTCACGAGTTTCAGCATTCCCTCAGCCTTGGATAAATAGCATCTTAATTAATTCTGGATTTTATAACAATTATACAATTAACAGCACTTATGTACACTCAATAACCATAGAATCAAAAAGCCCAAACTGTCCTGATCTCGTACCAGAACAATGAATACAATACACCAAAAACTGGAATTCGACTCTGACCTGAAGAAGTCTTATTTAAAGAAAATATTTGGCAGAGTCGAATTCCAGTTTTTGTTGTATTGCACTCAATAACCATGATATTTCTACCTGCACAGACGGGTCAAACTCTTGACAAAGTGAAATGCAGAAGTCAATATCAAGAGGAGAATGCTTGACACCCTAAAAAGAAATTTTCATATTAGAAAACATTACATGGTTTGGCTAAAACAAATGTGCATCTGAGCGATGCACAGTAAATGCACAGAATTGGTATTAGTACCTCGTCATCAGGCTGAGCAGGGTGCACTATGTAGCTCTCTAGTAATAATGCTACTGCAGCATGCAGGTGCCTCTCGGCACCAACAGTAGATATTAGGTGGGTGAACACTGGTAAGCGGCGGTGCTCTGGCATGTGGGGTGATGCATCTACAAAGACCCGGATCACCATGACGACAATGTCATTTAAGGTTGCTGGTGGTGTACCCTTGGACTGTAACTTGGGTAGCTTCTGTTTTTCACCAGCCTGTTTGGGAAATTTGAATGATGAGGTTGATCTTGGTTAAACTGTGTTAAAGATCAATTTTTCTTCCTCACTCTTACCTGTATCAGGGCTGGGATGACTGTGTCCACAGTCTTGCTGATAATCTGGAAGCTGTAGCTGTCATCCTGGCGGAGGAGGTTGGCACCCATGAAGGTGAAGATGGACATTACATTATGAAGGACCTTCTCCTATTAAAATGAGTGTCAAGAAGAACTTTTAAATACACACAGCATGTGACCGATTTATGTAGTTGTCAGTTTTAGTTGTCAAAACAGCACCTGTGCAACCCCCATGGCTGTAACTGTGCAACCTCCTAGGCTATATCTTTGCAACTCACTATGGCTATGGTATACACCTTGGCTAAACCTATGCAACCCTCTTGGCTATATGCCTTGGCAATATCTTTGCAGCCCCACTCTGACTAAACAGCTGCTGTAAAACATGCTTGCAACACATCTACACAAGGCAGGCTACGGAAGCCCATGAGGGCCACTCAAGGTTTTCGTTAACAACATCTCACCTTTCGGTCACGACAAAGCACTATTTGATTATCGCTTAAAACATTGCAGGTTTAGTTCACAATATCGCACTTTGTGTCTCAAAACATCGCACTTTGTGTCTTAAAAAACTCATCATTTTGCCTTTGCTTAAAACATTTCAGTATATCGTTCACAACATTCAACTTTGTGCTTATAACATAGCACTATTTGTCTATTGCATAAAATATTTGACTTTGTGCTTTATAACATGGGACATTGTGTCTTAAAAAATCTCGCGATTTACCGAATGCGCAAATCATTTCAGGTTTTGTCTATTGCATAAAATATTTCACTTTGTGCTTCATAACATGGTACTTTGGGTCTTAAAAAATCTCGCGATATACCGAATGCGCAAATCATTTCAGGTTTTGTCTATTGCATAAAGTATTTAACTTTGTGCTTTATAACACGGTACTTTGTGTCTTAAAAAATATTGCGATTTGCCAAATGGCCAAATAATTTCAGTTTTTGTCTATGCATAAAATATTTAACTTTGTGCTTTAGAACTTCATTTCACAAATTTGAAGAGAATTTTCAAATAACTGGATTCTATACGAATGACATGTGAGCTCCATACAAGGACTAAAAACTAAACAGAACTTCAGGATAGGCCGAGGAAAAGAAGCCTTAGCGATACGGGATCAAAGGCTGAAGTGGTTGAGAGCTCGCTCGAGCTATATTCAGTGTTCTACAGATGCAGGTACCTCTAACTCGCCTTGCGGGACTAAGGCCCCAATGATAACTCTACATCGGAAGCCTCTCCTCCAAACTATAAATCACGGCATTTGACTTTGTTTATAACTTAGGCGGCTCATCGCATTAATGCTAATAATATCTAACTTTTTTGACAATCATTTACAGCATTCCATAATATCTTAGGCAACGACTCACAATGCTGAACTTTTTACTTTGTCTTATCAACAATGCTATTTATTTCACTGAGCTTTATTGCTTATAATCTTGATTTAATATTTATATTTACTTATATATCTCAATTTAAGCTAAGGATTTCGCAATTACGTTTCTAGTCTATTTGCAAAGCATGCTGGTCTATGTAGAAAAAAACTCACTTTTTGCAAACGCACTTTGTGCTTCACGAGATTGCACTTTTTGCGTTACGACATTGGACTTTTTGCACAACGACATGTGACTATTTGTCACACACGATTGGATGTTTAGGCTTGCGTCATGGCACATTATGCAAATCGCCAGCAACATCTGACTCTTGGCGTCACAACATGAGACAATTTGCTTCAAAACATTTCAGTTTTTGTCTATTGCATGAAATATTCAACTTTGTGTCTAAAAAAATCTCGCGATTTGCCGAATGCGCAGATCATTCCAGGTTTTTGTCTGTGCATTAAATATTTAACTTTGTGCTTCATAACATGGTACTTTGCCAGCCGCAAATCGCGATATTTTTTAAGACACGAAGTATCATGTTATAAAGCACAAAGTTAAATATTTTATGCAATAGACAAAACCTGAAATGATTTGCGCACTCGGTAAATCGCGAAATTTTTTCAGACACAAAATACCATGTTATGAAGCACAAAGTTAAATATTTAATGCACAGACAAAAACTGGAATGATCTGCGCATTCGGCAAATCGTGAGATTTTTTTAGACACAAAGTTGAATATTTCATGCAATAGACAAAAACTGAAATGTTTTGAAGCAAATTGTCTCATGTCGTGACGCCAAGAGTCAGATGTTGTTGGCGATTTGCATAATGTGCCATGATGCAAGCCTAAACATCCAATCGTGTGTGACAAATAGTCACATGTCGTTGTGCAAAAAGTCCAATGTCGTAACGCAAAAAGTGCAATCTCGTGAAGCACAAAGTGTGTTTGCAAAAAGTGAGTTTTTTCTACATAGACCAGCATGCTTTGCGAATAGACTAGAAACGTTATTGTGAAATCCTTAGCTTAAATTGAGATATATAAGTAAATATAAATATTAAATCAAGATTATAAGCAATAAAGCTCAGTGAAATAAATAGCATTGTTGATAAGACAAAGTAAAAAGTTCAGCATTGCGACCCATTGTGAGTCGTTGCCTAAGATATTATGGAATGCTGTAAATGATTGTCAAAAAAGTTAGATATTATTGGTATTAATGCGATGAGCCGCCTAAGTTATAAACAAAGTCAAATGCCGTGATTTATCGTTTGGAGGAGAGGCTTCCGATGTAGAGTCATCATTGGGGCCTTAGTCCCGCAAGGCGAGCTAGAGGTACCTGCATCTGTAGAACACTGAATAAAGCTCGAGCGAGCACTCAACCAGTTCAGCCTTTGATACCGTATCGCTAAGGCTCCTTTTCCTCGGCCTATCCTGAAGTTCTGTTTAGTTTTTAGTCCTTGTAGGGAGCTCACAGGGCATTTGTATAGAATCCAGTTATTTGATAATTCTCTTCAAATTTGTGAAATGAAGTTCTAAAGCACAAAGTTAAATATTTTATGCATAGACAAAAACTGAAATAATTTGGCCATTTGGCAAATCGCTATATTTTTTAAGACACGAAGTACCGTGTTTTGAAGCACAAAGTCAAATATTTTATGCACAGACAAAAACTGGAATGATTTGCGCATTCGGAAAATCACGAGATTTTTTAAGACACAAAGTACCATGTTATGAAGCACAAAGTTAAATATTTAATGCACAGACAAAAACTGGAATGATCTGCGCATTTGGCAAATCGCGAGATTTTTTAAGACACAAAGTCCCATGTTATAAAGCACAAAGTCAAATATTTTATGCAATAGACAAATAGTGCTATGTTATAAGCACAAAGTTGAATGTCGTGAGCGATATACTGAAATGTTTTAAGCAAAGGCAAAATGATGAGTTTTTTAAGACACAAAGTGCGATGTTTTGAGACACAAAGTGCGATATTGTGAACTAAACCTGCAATGTTTTAAGCAATAATCAAATAGTGCTTTGTCGTGATACTCAAAGTGAGTTGTCGTGACGCAAATAGTTCAAAGTCGTGACCAAAAGGTGAGATGTTGTTAACGAAAACCTTGAGTTGCCCTCATGGGCTTCCGTAGCAGGCAGCCTCAACAACACTTTTCATGGCTGAGAAACATCACCATTACACTCCCCAGTGAATATGTCAGAGTGAGAATGGCTGAGAAACATCACCATTACACTCCCCAGTGAATGTGTCAGAGTGAAAATGGCTGAGAAACATCACCATTACACTCCCCAGTGAATGTGTCAGAGTGAAAATGGCTGAGAAACATCACCATTACACTCCCCAGTGAATGTGTCAGAGTGAAAATGGCTGAGAAACATCACCATTACACTCCCCAGTGAATGTGTCAGAGTGAAAATGGCTGATAGGAGTGGTTGCTCACTGGGTAGAGCTTGGCTGCTGTTGACAAAAGGAGAAGGGCCTGATGGTGAGTCTGTGGGTTTTCTGACACACGGATGCACTGCACCACAAGCTCCACATTGAACTGGCTCTCAGGAACTGCATCTGTACAACATAACAAAACCACATGTGAGAGACATGTTCTTTACAACATGTTCATAACATGTTCTTAACACTCTACAAAGACCCATATCTCCATGGCAATACCATGCATGGTTATAGTTGGTATACCATTGGACTTTCAATAGATAAGAGATTTTAAAATACAGCAATTTTATAATATTTCATGAGCTTTGCCCTGGTGCATACAAAACTGGACTATGGCACTATGTAGTAATACAATAAATCACAATAAGTTGGTCAGGGACACCACTAGCAAATTACTGTAGGCCCAAGATTTAGAAATGTTACCCAGTGAGTGTTGTTCCAAGAAAATTGAGCATTTAAAAAAGGCAGACTAATTGGGTAAGGTCGTCTTGCATGTAGGTTATGACATTCACTGATTACTATACTCAGTTTCTTATAAAGATATGGTTTTACTTCAATTAAAATCTCTGGTATAAACATTATTTAAATGTCCAAGGAAATCAGAGTTGGCATCTCACTGTGTTTTTATGTCAACCACTGTAGACATTTTGACATTACCTGGAGTTTTGTTTGACAGTAAAATAAGACAAATGTTGAGGATCTCTGCTAGCACCAGTTGAGTGATGTAGTCTGGTATTGCTTCTTCTGGTATCTCTCTCTCAACACATCTACAGTGGAAAAAAATATTGGTGATATGCAATCCAATGTACCTTCATTAAATTCAACACATCTACATGCATGTTAATTGGTACTCAATCAACTTCAGTACCATCAACCTTAGTTGTATAACCAGTGTCAGATACTATCTATTGCTTGTGTTTCATCAGGAATGACCTTCACAAGACCCAAAGATTTCTACATCATCCACTGACATTGTGTATAAGATTATGATACACAGGTAGTACAATACATGATACAAGTGAATGCCATACATCATATTGAACACACTTCTAAATACATGATACATTTGAATGTCGTACATCATATTGAGCACACTTCTGAATACATGATACAAGTGAATGACATACATCACATTGAACACACTTCTGAATACATGATACATTTGAATGACATACATCAAATTGAACACACCTTGCCAGCAAGGCAAATAGTACGGGCACCATGTGCTCCCTGTCTGTGATATTACTCTTGTGTTGTAACAGTTCCAGGATAGTGGTGATTCTTTGCCATGATTTCAACTCTTTTGCTGATGTTTCCTCCTGGGTGGCACTCCTAGAAAAGATACGGATTTTTGAGAGGAGATGGTGCGCTAGGAATTGATGAAAAGCCAAAAATGTGACCAAGTGAAAATTTGCATTGTTGCATCAAGCAAACCATTTAATAAAGATCATTTCACATTAATTATTTCACAGTAATTCCTGATTGGCACTGCCAGTAATCAAGATCATGATGACAACTGTATATGTACATCATACAGATAGCAAGAAAACATGTTCTCATTTCAATCAAATTTACCTTTTTTGCTTTTTAGGCTTTGGAGTCTTGGGTTGTGCTTTTAGTTGGCTAAGTTCTTCTATTACCTGCTCGGCCTTGAGCACAATCTATGAATCAGATCCATAAACCAACATCAGAACACTTAAGTTTACTGTACCATGTAACACAACATTCTATTACCACATTAAGCACATCCTTAGTCTTGGCTGTTAATTGGACATCTGTGCTGCTGAGATGAAGGTCTAGGAGCATCCCTAAAACCTTTTGCTGTACAACACCTGCTGGAATCACTTGGAAGAATTTGTCATCCAACTGAAGTCAAAGAGGGAGTGGAAATACTTATATGTTATAAATACAAAGAGCATTAAAGTACATAAAACTACTTCAAAAAACATTGTCTGCAAATAGCAAAATCAGTACCAAGACTAAATAAACTCTTGTGATGCCAGAGCCATACTGTTCATTAACAGTCTTAAAATTCATTCTATAAAAATGAGACTGACGACACCTTTATGTAATAAAAATGTCATTTACCAATTGACCTTTTCAGTTTCCTGACATTTATAAAATTTATTTATTCATAATAAAAATCTGATCATTCAACATATGTGCATACATGACTCCTAGACATTTTGGATGACTAATATTGAGTTGTATATATACACAGAAAAACTATGGGAAACTGGTGGAAAATCAATGTAACTATCTGATACAGCTCAGTGTCAAAGTAACTCAGTGCTTTCATTTTTACAAGACCAGAGGCCTTCAAACACATGGAACACTGCTATCATCATCTACTGGGCCACATGCGAAATACAGTAGTGAGTGCATGATTTATATGATTCTCCCAGCTTGGCTGGGGTCTCTCAATGATAAATATGACTTAAAAATACTAAAATAAACTTTTCCTATTATGGAAACCATAACAGACCAAAGAGTAAATAGCTAGAATGAGTAAAACTGAAATTACTGTAATGTCAGTTGTTTCTTTGTATTTCGGTGTCCTTAAATGCAAACGTTGCCCTACCTGGTCCAGAATTGACATGGCAGGAGCTGGGTGCCCAGGACAGAGTGTCACTCCAAGCGAAAAGAGACCCTCCAAGAGCTGCAAGCAAAGCGGATCAGATTCCAGAAGGGGTGCGGCCACATAGGTGAACTTCTTGGTCAAATGTTGTAGGCAGATACTTTCGTCAGAGTTTAGAGATCCTGGAACAAAAAAATCAACATTTAGAACAACCTAAAATAATTTCACTGAATGATTCCAATCAAATAAACTTACTTTTCTCTTGGGCCTTTTTCATGAGATCTTGAACCCTTGGCAGGCACAGATGTACCATTTCCTACAAGGATAATACATACTGATAAGTTTTAAGGAACGTTACCTAGCAAACGTAACCTGCTCCTGTTGAGCACTAAACATCTGTGCATTGGGTGGGTAATGCAAGGTAAACTAGCAACCCAAACCTACCCAGTTCTATAAAAGATGCCCTGTGAATGCAACAGCCCTTTTAAAATGAAAGCATTTTTTTCAAGGAAAAGTCATAATGTTGGCTCATTTATTAGTGTCATCATGGGTCTTTTGTTGTGATGGTGGCCCATCATGCGTAGGAAGAGCTTTAAAAGTTACATTACAGTACCTGACTTACAACTTCTGTGAGCACTATGAGAAGTGCTATCTGGACATGCACTGGAGTATTGGCACTGACAGCGTGACGGACAACATACTCCAGCAAGGCAGTCTTTTGTTCAGCTTTCTTCTTAGATTTACCCTTTGGACTCTTGGATTCAGGAAGGGAAAGCGTGCTGCCAAAAAGCCTAGATGCAAGGAGTATCGTATTCTTAAGGTTTCAATTTAAATTCTTTTAGCTGGATCAAAATATAATTGCATTAAGTGATTCCAGTGTCAGATACTATCTATTGCTTGTGTTTCATTAGGTTTTCCCTTCACAAGACCCAAAGGTTTTTACATCATCCACTGGAATGCAGACTGAAACATCACTTGAAAACTTAAGTTGGAGGTTCCAAGCTTATGTTTTTAAGCAGCTCACAAATATGCATTTATACATTATGTATTGATGATCATCACATGATCAAATACAGTACTGCACTGTTTGTGACCAAATTATTTTTTTTAAAATCTACAGTTTTGAGCCCTGTTTTGTTTAAATTTTGAAAATTAATCACATTTTTAACACAAAATAACCAGCCACAATTAAAGACTATGTGCAGACTTGTGTGATGAATGTTTTTTTTGCCACAATTTGAGGTGTTAATATCAGAAAAACTAATCCTTTTTGATAACCTCAAATTCAATCCATCTCACGGTGAGAACTGATCCATTATTGTTAGCATAAAATAATACTTAGAAAATCTTTTCAATATTCATGGAAAACGCCTGAAAATATATATCATTTTATTCTTCACTGTACCAACATGACATTACATGCACTTCACTGTACCAACATGACATTACATGCACTTCACTTTACCAACATGACATTACATGCACTTCACTTTACCAACATGACATTACATGTACTTCACTGTACCAACATGACATTACATGCACTTCACTGTACCAACATGACATTACATGCACTTCACTGTACCAACATGACATTACATGCACTTCACTTTACCAACATGACATTACATGCACTTCACTGTACCAACATGACATTACATGCACTTCACTTTACCAACATGACATTACATGCACTTCACTGTACCAACATGACATTACATGCACTTCACTTTACCAACATGACATTACATGCACTTCACTTTACCAACATGACATTACATGCACTTCACTTTACCAACATCGCATTACATGCACTTCACTTTACCAACATGACATGACATGCACTTCACTTTACCAACATGACATTACATGCACTTCACTTTACCAACATGACATTACATGCACTTCACTTTACCAACATGACATTACATGCACTTCACTTTACCAACATGACATTACATGCACTTCACTTTACCAACATGACATAACATGCACTTCACTGTACCAACATGACGTTACATGCACTTCACTGTACCAACATGACATTACATGCACTTTACTGTACCAACATGACATTACATGCACTTCACTGTACCAACATAACATTACATGCACTTCACTTTACCTTTTTATTTGAGCATGGTCTGCTTGTATTTCTTCTGCATTTTCTGCCAACAATGCTATCAGCACCCCCACAGGCCCGGACAGGTTCTTCTCAGCGGTAGAATAAAGTCCCCGCACACACTCCACAGCTGCTTTCCTGATGGGTGCCACCATGCTAGACAGAGGCACCAGCAAAGATACCACGACTGGGAAATCACAGATGCAAATCAAACGTAAGGTTAAAAGCAGCATTGGGTATTTTAAGGGTGGCTTCTGACTATCTATAGAGTGGTATGTGGTCCAGAGATTCAGTGGCTTTCGAATGTAACGCTGCAAGAACCAACAATATTATAGATAATAAGAGTAGCTTCTGGCTTCCTGAGGAAAGCTCTTGGTGAAATGAAAGTGGGAGTAGGTTAGACAGCAGCCCCATTCCCATATGTTTAAATTACAATTTTTCAAAATCAGGACTGTATGCATTTGGTAGAGAGGTGTGCAAGATTTTATTTTTTAAAGCTTATGGTGAGATGTTTGAGAGGTTTTAATTGAATCAATAGTGTTGTGTTCTTTTACAGTAGGAAAGTGATAGTAAACCAGAAACCAGGCATGTACCCAGGATTGGCTAAAGGGCGGGGCTGCGCTGTGATAGGTATCATATGGAAACAGCATAGTATTTGAAGACTCCTTAATAAAAAAGACCCGCTTCTTGTATGCCAAAGGATGGGGTGGGTGGGGGGGTTTGTGTGCACCCTGCCCACCCTCTGTGTACGGGCCTGGAAACTACAAGAAAAAAAAGAAAAAAACCAAAGAGCCAGACCTGTGTCTGTTTTCTCAAGGATATGAGTGACATCTGAGCTGCCCATCACTTTAAGGCACACTGCGCCAATGTGCAGACTCTGGACTTGTAGCGTGGCAGGGCTGGCAACAGTTTTACTGGACCACACATTGGCCAAGAAATGCAGTAGTGTCAGCTTATCAGGCAGATGATGCTAAATACCACAAAACAAGACCCATAAGCAACTACCATAAAAGTTCTAAAAGGCCAATGGACTGGAGGCTTATTTCTTTCTTGTTTGTCTCAAATGAGGGGACTTAAGGCCACTGTTCGACACCTGTCCACTTTGCGCTTTTGCTACAGGGGTGCATCGCACTGATTTGTAGATATAAATGCACTACATTACCAAGGATATGCTGAAATATTTCTAGGTAAGGCGTGGTCTCTCCAAGATATGACCTCACCCTACCTAATCTAATACCATTAATCCTGCCTACAGATCGCAAGTTTCAATGAAATCCATGGAACTTGAAGATACTATTGTTTTCCAATTGCGAGAAGATTTTGATCAATTTTTACATGAGCGTTTTTGAAAAAAATAAAGGATGTAAACTTTTAGAGGTTTAATGTATACAATATTATACATTAATTATTATATTATTATTATTATAGACCACCACAATTTTGTCAAGGGAGGTAAATTCAACAACCAAACCTGTCTAGTATTTTGCTTGATACCTGAACTGATGCCAAAACCGATTGAAAGTTTTTCAGATCGCGAGATTTCTTTCACTAATTTTTAGGGGGAGGGGGACTTAATAGTGAATGGTTCCAGATAGGGTCTTATTGAAGAGGATGCCTTAAAAGAGAGGGAGCATTTATAGTGACTAATCACTAAGCCCAAAAGGGGGTCAAATTGGTAGTTTTGGAGATGAGCAACAAAGGCATTATACCTGAATAAACACCTGTAGAAGCTGTCTGAAGATGTCCTGATGAGCAATCGGCAAGGTAGTACCAGAAGCAGGAGCAAGCATTTCAAACACAGATAGCAGGATCTAGGCAAAGGAAACATAGTTGCCAGTCAGTGTTATGACTGACCCAGGTCAATAATCTCCAGTAGATATATACCACCCCCACTTTTTGTAGAATATTCTGGTATAGAAGCCTAGTGTGACCAAATGGACAGTTTTGTTACAGTAGTTTTAACTAACCTTAAAAAATGGTTGTGGTTTTTAATACAATGTTCAGTTCTTACCAGGTCAATCATTGCAGTGGAATTTTTTCCCAGTCTTTTTATTCCCATGTTTTTTTGCAAGGACCCTCTTGCGCATACATTCAGCATGCAAATGGTTATTGTGCAACAGCAGTTTTAGCTAAATACCTTGGAGTACATGAGTTCAGAAGAACTCTCCTCTTCAATGTTCCACCATGCCCCTGTAGAGTTAAAAAACCTTTCACAGTCATTATCTACCAAGACACATCTAAACATGATTACACTACCACAATCAATATTTACCTTGAGGCATGACTCAAGACAACATTGTACCATGCACCAAATCTTGTAGACGAATACAAAACCTTTTTGCATCCAGCTACAATTTTTTTTTTTTTTTTTTGGGGGGGGGGGGGGGGGGGTTATTATGTTATTATGTCACATGTTACTTAGTAAAACTGCTGGTCATTTTAAAGAACTGGGCGATATTCACCTTTTGCTGTTGTCTTGAACACAGGCATGTTTCGTATAAGGTTTCCAAGTACCCACAAATTCATGGATGCCCTGATATTTGCCATTTTTTTGGACTTGTTCCTTCTCATCAGAGACATGTACTCTGACAGCAAAATCTTTGGAACCATACCATCATCAGACAGGTGAATGTCCAGATGAAACTAAATCACAAATCACGTTATCAGGATCACAGTGTTCAGCTCTATGAAAAGGTTTCATATTAGGTGGAGAGTTTGATACCATAGTCCAACAGCAAAGACATACAACAGGGCAGAAAATTAGAGTCTAAAATCTTATTTTAAGCAATTTTTGTTAAATTGAAATAAAAAAATTGCATTGCTATTTTGAAATTATAATTTCAGTTAGTTAGGAGTTATTTCTCTCAAATTATAATTTTTAACCACAAAACAACTACTCATTTTACCATTCTTGATTTGATAACAGTGATTGAATTACATGTATTGATTTTATCTGTGCCAACAAATACCTTCTGCTGAGATGGTTTTAGCTCCATAACACCCTTCAGACACTCCTTTACAAAGCTGAGGATAGTCTCACACAATGACAAATCATTGTCAGTAAGTGTTGCCTTGAAAACTAGTCGTCCAAGGCTGTTCCCCAATGTGACCTTGAATGCAAAGTCCGCTGGGTGTGATTTGGAGTAATCAATAAGCTTGGTCACCTATGGGATAAATTAACAAATAATATCACAGCCATATCTCTATCACATAATAATAATTGTAATTAATAGCTTAGTATAGCTTAGTTAAAACTTACGATGGAGGATGTTAGATGGTAGGGCATGCTGAAAAGTTCTTTGTGCGCTTATAAAAATCTTGAGGTCGTTAATTGAATAAAAGTGGAAGGTCTAAATCGCTGTACCATTTCTAGTTGCTGTTTTTGAGTCAGTTTAACCAGCTGATCCCCTAACCATGAAGCAAGTGCTCTGTTCGCGACAGCATGAGCATCATGATCAGAGCTGTCTTTGGCTGCTTTCCAATCTGTTAAGAGATCCAGTTCAAATATTAACAACTATTGTAGAACAGTACCGCTCTCAAACATATGTACAGTAGAGTACCACTGTCGAACATGTAAAAACGTTCAGGAAATTCACAAACATACCTTTTTCCTTGATCAGGGTTTTCAGGTCTGTGAGTAAAAGATGTCTTTTGGCAACATCTGATTTGGAGATTGTCAGAGCAAGATCTACTGGGCTTTGGTGTGATTTTGGATGAGAGAAGAACAGCGAAATCTGTCCAAACACCACAGTGTCAAGTAAGGTAGCATTGTCAGCAGTTAGATAAGGACCACACAGGATAGAGACCGCCTTCTTAGAGACTTCCTTCCTGGAAAATAGACACATTTACACTTGAGGTACAGTGAGGTTCAGTAGGAACTGTGTTATAATGCAAAAGTGAAACTACTTACCATTCTTTTCCTGTTTTGCTTACAAGCTGAAAAAGCTTCTCAACCAAGTCTGAAGTAGGCACACAGTCCAACAATGTCTAGAAATAAAGAGCACCACATCATAAAGAAGTACAATAAATCCATTATGACTTCTTCCTACATTAAGCTTTTACCCATACATCAGGTAAGCTAGCAATGTACTCAAACAAGTAAATATGTCAAAAACTACTTCTGGCTACCGCTCTTTATAACTTCTCTATTACTGAACAGTACTTTTAATAATCAAGTTCTATGGTTTCTAGGGGTAAATGAAGTCAGAGGATTTCAGCATGAAAAAATGAGTTGAAATAAGGTCTCATAACATTTTTTTTCCTAGGGGGAAATTTCAAACCCTTCCCCAGAAGCACTAGTTTCTCACTTTTCCGATGTCCAGAACAGCACTTGCAACAGAAGGCTCATCATCCTCCAGCCTGGACAAGAGAGCACCTCGCAGGAAATCTTTGTCCTGGGACACCCCCTATAGAAAGACAATTAAAGGTGGAGACACACAGTCAGAAAGAGCAAATGTCATTCTTCAAAAGTGTGTTTTTCATGAAGCTGTCCCAGTGTCAGTGTAACTCAGTGCTTTCCATATTACAAGACCAGAGGTCTTCAAACACGGGGAACACTGATATCATCATTCACTGGGCAATATAATCAATTTATTGACAACTCAACCATGTAAAATTTGTGTAAGTTTATGTGGATTGCACACAATACATAAGCACAAGGAACTCTTGTTTATAATACTAATAGGCAAGTGTAACTTTTTCACATCATTACCTTGTGTTCTTTGAGCATCTGGTACAAATGATCAACAGCTTTTGCCCTGATATCTGTATTTGGATGGTGTAGGCTTAATGTTAATGTCGTCCTGGAGTCTGGATTGATCTGAAAAGGGACATATCAACTGACTAAATTGTACACTGAAATAATCATAAATAGAATAGCATCAAAGAATGGATAACTTGCAACCTTGACATGCACCAGACTGGCACTTACCTGTGATTGTAAGCCAGAGAGGGCCAGAGACATCAACTCTAGGGTCCATTTAGGGTATTTCTCATCCTCACTTCCTTCCCCTGTTGCTTTGAGGTCCTCTAGATACTCCTCAATGGCCTTCTCTAGCTCTGATGGATAACTAAATTACATGGAAGTTCATTTCAGCAAGAAAAAAGAAATACTCCTTATACACCTATTTCAGGTAACATTGCACTGGAGAATCCATGTGTTATAACCAGCCTTACCACATGATTGTGGAATTAGTAAGTAAATAAATGTGAGTCAACTAATCATGGTTTAAAACTTTGTATTTTTTTATTATATATGTTACTTCCTTTTTGTGTTAACCATTTGAAACAGGTGTGTCAAATCAGCCACTTTTATGACAAAACAACTACTGTAGCGGAACTCAAAGGAGGTATCTAAATACTACCTTTAAGTGAAAACCAAATATTTATGGTGTTTTTATAGTTGTCACCTAATGAAGGTTTTTTGCTTAAAGGGTGGCCGCTAAATAGAGGTACCTCTGCAGTTTGAGATATTTTTAGTCCCTAGTCTATATGTACAATGCATAAAAAATGTTTTTTTTTACTTGATGTAAGGGAGTTGACTGACAGTTACATGTATCAAACTTGCAGCTGCTAATAATCCCCCAGTCTCTCTCGCATACCAAACAGCACAGGAAGCCAAATCAGACAACCTGTTAAAAGCATGGTTTGCATATAGAAAGAAAAACTTGTAAATACATACCGTTTCTCAAGAATTTGGGGAAGAGCTTTTAATTTATTGTTTAATCTTTTAATGGAAGACTTGTCATTGTGTTTACTTCTTTCTTCGCAGTATTGCTCAAGCAGTTTTCTGTTAGAAAAACAACAACAAAGAGCCCTTGAAGTACATAACACCAAATAATATTTGTTCAATAAGTCACAGAACCAGGCTGCATAAAAATATGACAATTGCAGTGATCTTCACTCTTTCTTGCTGCACATTGCATCCCTTATTGAAACATATAGTCATGAGCTCTCTCTAGATATTTTCCATAGAGGGGTTGCAGCATTAAGCCCTGTGCAAACTGCGCCAGCACTTGCCAGCATTGCTGCCGAATTGAGCTTGACTGACTATAGGACATAGGAAATGTCAAAATGGGAAATGCTGGCCTTTTAATTTAGCTTTAGGACTTTCAATTTAGCTTTTGTTGGACTCAACTCGACAACTACAACTCCCTGACACCACTTCCCCTAAGCTGCAACTGATATTGTACCACTTTTTATGCAAAAATGATTGTTATAAAATACAGTGATACCCAAGTTAAGGTATTATCATTGTGAACTTGTAAATGAGTATCTAAATAGTACAGAACTAATAATTAAAATTCCAAGTATTCAATACAGGACCAACAAAATCTTTATACCTTGATGCTGTCTTTACAATGTGACTTTCAAGCTGAAGATCTTTCAGGAGGCAGATAAGAATGTCCATTAATGGACATTTCTGTGCATTATCTACATCTAGACTTTCAGCTACAACACCACTCACAAGTTGAGGGATCACAATTTGTAAGAGTGCTGTCATGTTGTGAGAGCTGGTAAGACCATGCAAATGCTGAGGGAGATTTGGAGTTCTTGTCAAGGACTTGAAAGATCTAGAATAAAAAGGGAAAAACAAAGAATTATGCTTAATGGTCCAAAGATAAAATACAAAAGTCTTGATGTTAAATTGATTTGCTACCCAACATACACACCTTCTAGACAATTCAATCAAGTCCTGGGTCTGACACATGGCTGTCAGACATAAAAGACCTTCATTTACAAGTTCTGGACCAAGATGCTAAAATTATAAATACATATGTACAGTATTCAATACAGGGCTGGGATTGCTTAATATAGCATAATAAGTAAAAGTTAACAGTTATACAACTACTGTAAGTTATCTACTTTAGACTTATCATCCTGACTTCTGCTATTTTCTATATTGTTTTGACCATTAAATAATATAATTTCAGTTGAAAAGTTAAAAACAAATGTAGAGGAGTTGACTGACAGCTTAATGTATAACATTTATATAGCTGCTAATATTTTCCTCTTATTTCTCTAGCACACTTGTATAACTACCATTCCAATGGAACGTGGAACAGCAGAATGTCACACAGTATGCTTATGGTACATTGCAGCTTCTGTCCAATCACCAAACAGTAAAGCAGATGTAAACGACACCACCATCAACCAGTATTGCTGACAAAATAGAGTACTAGGCCAAAGTTGGGCAGAGTGCAAACATTCCTAGCACAAAACCAACATGTCTGTTCATTAGTCCGCTTGTAACTGATGTTCAATGGGTGATGGGATGATAGGCACATTGAATTGGGCTGTATTTGGTACATTTTGGCCTGCATCTCAACCTGTTAGGCCTGTTTCTCAACCAAAAGATTTGAGACATTTCTTTTATTCATGAAGCCAGTTATGTTCCCTTTTTGGAAATGACAGCATTATTTTGATCCATTTTTTTCACTTTGGATACAATACAAATGATCCCAAAATTGCTTTGCTGTGTTTATGTGAGAACAGACAGAACCAAACTGTACTACACAAAGGAAATGCTGACAAAGTGTTAGGCAAACATTTTTCCAATACAATACAATCCAAAATTAGCCATCATCTCATAACAGGTTGTTGCTGGATTGGTCTTTTGCCAGCAATGTTTGCACTGGGCTTAAAAAATTTTTTTCCTTGGTATGTTTTGTACATGTTTGCAACCTATGTTAAGGCTACCGTAGTCCCCTATTGTAAACACAAGCAAACACCATAAAAAGATATACAGTTGTAGTAAAACTAAGCCAACCATGATCATACCTTGCATAAATGTTCCATGAGAGACTTCAACAGCTTTCTATCAAGTGTACACTTTAAACACAACTGAGCAACAATCATATAAGAAGCTGCTCTGTATTCCGATATTCTAGACTTCAGCCCTTCAATAATATTGGGCAGTAACCTGGTGATTATTCCCTCTGATACCTTATCTACAATCTCCAAAACACCAACCAAAGTGGAGGCATAGAAGGAAAAAAGCACTCTGAGACAAGAGATGGGACAGCCAGACTCAACCCCAGAAGTTACCATCTCACAAATCTGTGCCAAGAAAGATAAATCCGAAATGCAACGGTTAAGAAGCGTAGTTCTGGCCAACGGGCTCCCTGATTTCTGCAAAGGCAATAGCCAGTGCCATTTTGAAGAGGAATCGCGTATTTTAAGAAGCTGCACAACCCGTACAAATAGATTAGTCTCGTGGTAAGGCAACGCACACGCCACAAGTTCGTCCACGTTCACGATGTGAACGCGATATCTTCGAATAAGCCATTCTAAACATTTCTGAGCCGGTTTTAGGAGAAAATACGGTGATAATAACTTAAGGAATTTAGCTATTTGAAGGTTCAGCCGCTCGTTAAACTCTTTCGACTGGATAGAGCGTTCCGTTTTCTTGAATACTTCATTGAAGAGCGTCTCTTCGTAATTCTTGAATCCAGCTTCAATTAGTTCAAGCTCGTCAAGGCCGTTTCTCGCGATAGAAAAGACGGTCTCATTATCAATATCTGCTGCCTCGCGCCCTGTAAAGAGTAACGAATCTTTTTGTTTCTGTGTCTGTGTGGCAGGACTGGCTAACTGAGCCGGAATTTGTAGCTGTTTTAGTTGTTTCGCGAGAGAAGACATCTTGTCCAAAGCACGTGCAGCAACCGCGATCGCGCGGTTACACAGTCGTCCTTGGTTTACCACAGGAAAACCAAATATAGCTGGACGGTGTTGGAATTCTTGCCGTTGCTCTTGCTTTGTGTTACCCTGGAGACCAGGGGCTCCGAGAGTTTTTCGAGCGAAGCGAGATTTTATGAGTTTTTCGAGCGAAGCGAGAATTACGACGACAGCCCATTTGAACCCTAGCATGCTGGGAAAAGCGGATATTCAGCCTCTGAAACCCAGGGTAGCTTTGTGTTTTTAGCTCGTAGGTAGCGTAGGGATTCAGAGCCCAAAAGTCCAACAAATACGAATGTGCAGAAATTTGAAAATAAAAAATATCTTCGGGATAGGGACTTGGAAGCCTATTTAAAACAATAGCGATGCAAGGCCAGGGGATAATCAAATAAAAGGATGCTCTGACATCTATCTTCAGATGGTCCATCCTCTTCAGATGAACGATTAAAACAATTTCCTGAGATGTATGAGAGGTACATAAAAGCCATACCCCCCTTGCTTATTCCATATGATACCTATGACTGCGCACCTCCCCCCCCCATTTGGATCTGCAAACAATATAAACAGGTTATTTATTGTTATTTTGAGATTACTACTGACGTGAAATAAAGTTCCAATTTTAAAATTTTTCTTTGGAGTGTTTTGTGGTCGCCAAAAGCATTATGTTGACATTATAAACCCCCTTCTACCTAGCGCGCTGCGAGTTTTCCTGTGATGAAAAGGGCAACTCTTTTATCTTAGTTTGCTTTGCAGCTGGGGGCGTTAGCCTACTAACAGAACAAAGTGCTCCCGGGAAAGGGGAAACAAATAACGATCGAATCGGGCGGAAACAACAAAGTGATTATACATATAACTTTATGCTATCTTTATGAATCTTTGAATCAGATAATTGGTTCCTAAATGAACACCTCCTATTGACTTTTGGCCCCACTCACAGAAAAAACACCCTCACAACTCGACAAGGCAATACCCCCTGGCTATTATTGTAGTTGCAAGGTCCATTTCGCCTGTGGAAGATTCACGTGTTTCATGTATGACTCTCGGCAAAGGCTTAACCATAACCGAAACCTATATTCCCTGCAGCCATATAATAAAGGAACAGAGTGACTTTGCCTACTTTTGCTGCTAAATGCAATTGAATAATAAATATCGAGTAGAAAATCGCGAACTACAAAGATTTAACTCAAAGGCATGGCGAGTCGGGTTTGTGGTGTATAAAAAGAATAGATCATTAACTGGTTAATCTGGTCTATGATCATCGTCTATATTTCGAATAAATTGTCTATCTTTTGTGAGTGATGATTGTCGGTAAGCTGGTTAAAGGCCAGCTCGCACCTCGTGCATGATAGCCCAGGATTATTGATGTGCCGTAATGTCTTTGGCAGCTGTGCAACTTATTTTTAAAGAACGTCTAATTTTCAGTTGAGGCTGAGCCGTTTTTTAATTTTTTCAAGCATTTAAAGGCTGAAAATGTTCTTAACGATGTTTTTAAATTTTAGTGTATACAAAAATATAAAACCCAATGAATTAGGCAGAGAATTACAGGAATTACACAAATGATCAATAGCAGGTTGTTATTATGAACACAATTCGATTCTGCATTTTAGAAAGCTCCACACTAACAAAGTGGATAATATCTCGATAACAATTCACCTATTTTCATATTTTTTTGCACTACAAGGGAATTGCACCGCTGAACTCGCGGATATCAAGGGATTCACGATCCTGCTTTAAGGTTAGAGAGAAAACGACTTCAAGCACTGGTTGCCTTTTTGAGGCAATTATCAAACTCAGATGGTTTCTTTGCGACACAGCTGCTGTAAGCGTTTTATGAAATGTTATTTGTGACTTGCTCTACTCAGTCGTCCTTTTAGGCCAATATAATATACTCCATCGTTTCATAACTCAAACATAAAATTGGACAGTTTTTTTCGCTATTGTTCTTGTGAAATTGGCGTTCCTGGTGGTTAATAGAAAATACAACTTTCTAAGATATCACTGGGGACCCCATGTTGCCCTTACAGCTGAGGGATATTAAGGGGGTCTGGCCGTACCCCCCATTCCCTCCCTCCTTCATACCCACACGACACTCGACTATTGAAGGTGGAAGGTTTGCTCTAATGAAGAAAAATTGAATACCACTTCGAGACAGGACGAGCCAGAATTGGTACTCAACTGCTCAAAATCCTGGCTGCTGTGGTGATGTTTAGAGACCCCTTCGCAATCCCCTTCCTGCGCTTTTTCAATACGCTAATTCTATTCAGAGCGATATTTCGGGTGGAAATCTAGTCGTAGGCTCAGGCCGTTCTAATAAACACCACTAACCAACAAAATGAGCTTTTTCATTTTGCTATGAACAAAATTTGTTTAACTAATAAAGATCGCGGTGGCAATGAAATTATTTATAACTGTTCTGTGAATCAAGCCACATTTAGATAAAAAATTTTTTATTCGCCTCCTAGTTATTATTTTCCCCCTCCTAGGATTAAGGATCTTGATATGTCTTGAACAAGACCTAACACTCATTGCCAGGCTTTAGCAATTATCGGAGAGGCGTGATCGACATAATTGGTCCGTGCTCAAGTTAGCTCACTCTTATTCAAAAAGAAGAAAATATTTGATGTGTAAATTAGACTCAACTCTAAATATTTTCAAACTCACAGAAAATGAAGTATTTGTTTTTTGATAAAAATCAAATCCAAATTCAAAAATATCAATATGCGCACAGTGAAATCAATTATCCTTTGGCTGTTTGTGTTGTAGCATCAATGCAAGCTTCGTTATTTTTTGGGAAGCATTTTGTTTAATTTTATCATATAGCCATAAATGGACGATTTTTGTTTTTGTCTGCGTCTTAAGAATTTAGAATTTAAAAGAATTTAGTCATTTTTTTTTTAATTCAAAATCGAACGCCCTAAAACAGGTGCCTTTTCGAGTCGGCAAAGCTCCTCACCAGACAAAGAACTTAATTTTGGAGTCGGATATCCATTGTTTGCAAGTTCGAGTTCAAGATAAATAATAAAAAATTCCAGTAAACAAGTGCCATTTTTCACACAAATCCACCAAGAAATGATAATGATATGTATAGGCAGTTTGTAGCAGGTGCATTTGCGAGTTATATCTCAGAAGTTCCTGTGCAAATTCTCTTACGAGTTGACAGTTTTATTGGTGGAATAGTAATAAAATCGCGGTCGCAATGCTTTCGCATCCACGGATATTTCGTGCAAAGTGCTTGCCAAACACCATCTGCTGAACTATCCCTCGCTCACATTTAATTAGAACCAAACGAAATTTATTTTTTTGAATGCAATGGTAGGTTGCGACATAGATTGGATGCTTAATGCAAAGGCGCTTAAGTTCGCGATGGAAATCTCGCTGAAATATTCATGAGATACTTAGCGTAATTTCAACATGAAACATGACCGCGCATAGGGCGCGAGACAAATATCCGTTTTCCAACATATTTTCAAGGTAGAAAAAGTATATAATTCCGTCTCTTGGCGCGGTTATCACTGAACACCACATAATTTTGTCGGTCTTGGCAAAAAAAAACCCTAGGTGTGCCCAATATAAAATGCGACCGAGGGCACGGCGTTAAAGACCCTTGAAATGAATTAGAAAAGCGCTCTAGAACAAGGCCTAAAGACCCCGACACTCATTAAATATGAGAAGCCTACTTTCTTAAATGCATAAAAAACAGAGAGTGACTCTCAGCAGTAGTTTTTTTGCGTCTGGAAGGGGGACATTTATACTACAATATATAATGCTCTAGCCAATGGCACAGTGTTTTCTTATCGAAGTTAGGCGTTGTGACACCGTGAGCGTGAAGACTGCTAGCCGTGTTGTCTACGTATCTATGTAGTGACGAACCCCTGCACTTGTGACAAAATTGTTCTAAGTTCTTGACAGGTTGTGTCGGAATCTCCTAAGGCTAAAAATCAAAATATTCGACTGCTTTGACCAATGGCTGAACATTCGCCCGAGCACTCTTATCCAAATATCACCAAACGGAAATAGAAAGACAGCGATCATCCGCTAGGAGAAGTCTCCGTGCGTGGCGTATTTCACCTAAAAAACTGATAACTTCAAGAATTGAAAACCCAATCCCTCTATTGCCCTCGAGACACGCAAACGCTGTTGTTTAAAAATGCTTATAGGTAGCCCTTTCGAGTTTATTTTGAAAGCACTTTGGGTATTATATTTGAACAATCGACTGTGAAATTTGCATTTGAATGCATGGTACAAGAGTATTGTACGTAATGTATCCGCGCTAGGTTCTGTTCTGCATCCGATGGTCTGTTTACATATCAAACCGCGTCTAAAAATGATTTCTGGACTATTTTATGATATTTTCCTTAAAGTTTTATTGTAGCCTAAAATTGCGGACTTTTTTCATCAGTCAGTAGAACATTTCCGTCTTCTTTGCGGTGAGTCTACATAATGTAGTGTTTGTTGCGGCATTTATCGCGCTGTGAGCGTGAGCTTCCGGTTGTCAAGTAAGCGCAAACGCTTCCCCGCCGGTAGCCGCAGGGGATAAGGTCGCCAAATTAGAAAAGTAACCCAAAACAACATAATGCTCCAAAAAAATCGAGAAGCGACTAAACATGATTTCACAAACGCCGTATGAAACCTTTTCCTTTATTCGCTCTCGGGTAAAGGGGATTGGCAACAGGAAATAACAACAATGAATGAAATATATCAATATCTATGTTTATACCATGTAGACTCCCCTAATAAACATTTTAGCTCCGAGGGGGGTGGAGAACGTCAAACGTTTGTCAAAATTCCCTATAGGGTGGTTGATTGTATTGCGGTATCGAAGGCCTGAGCCACGTGCAAGATAAATAAGTTTTTAGCGCGCCATATGTGACAGTTCATTTCTCATTCGAATTTTTGACGTTCAGTTACGCTCACGGCTTATTTCAGTTCATTTTTGGTGACCCCGTCTCTAATTTATTCGTTCGATTTTCTCAGCTCAGTGAAACTGAGACACTTTCTGTGATGTTGGACATGATGGACGACAATTCTAAGGCTATGGCTGAAGATATCAACAATCACGAACCGATGGAAAATGGAACTTCAGATGAAAGAACAAATCTTATAATCAACTACGTGCCTCCGAGTATGAGCCAAGAGGATATCAAAAAAATATTTGGGACTGTGGGAAATGTCACCAGTTGTAAACTCATCCGCGATCGAGCAACAGGACAGAGCCTTGGCTACGCGTTCGTAAACTACGATAATCCTGACGATGCGAACAAAGCTGTAAGGGAGATGAATGGAGCTCGACTTCAAAATAAAACCCTGAAAGTGAGCTTCGCGCGACCTTCTTCTACCGAAATTAAAAACGCGAATTTATATATCAGCGGTCTACCGAAAGACATGAAAGAAGAAGAGGTCGAAGCATTGTTTAAGCCGTTCGGAAAAATCATAACTTCTAAAGTTCTGAAAGATGTGAGCGGCGAAGGTAGGGGCACAGGATTTGTACGTTTTGACAAGCGCTGTGAAGCTCAAACGGCCATTGATGACCTGAATAATAAAACATTACCCGGCACTAATGTTAAACTCACAGTAAAGTTCGCAAATCCACCGAATTCAAGACAGCCAGCTATGCCGCTTAGTCCGGCGCTAACCAGCCCTCTAGGAAGAGCGCTAACTCCCCAGCGAAACTTCAGTGGAGGGCCGGTTCATCATCAGATGTTGAACATGAGGTATTCCCCTATGACAGCGAGTAGCTTCTCCCCTGCTTGCCAAGCCAATTGTCACTCACCGAATAATTCTTCAAGTAACAGCTACACAAATCTATCCGGCCTTACTCCTCAAGGCTGGTGTATTTTTGTGTACGGGCTTCCTCAAGAAGCTACCCCATTATTCCTGTACAAATTGTTCAGCCCTTACGGTGCGATCACAAATATCGAACTCAAACTGGACAAAGGCTACGGCTTCGTGAACATGTCCAACTACGAGGAAGCGTGCCATGCTATCTGCTGCCTAAATGGGACCCCACAGCACGGGAAAATACTCCAGGTTTCCTTCAAAACACCTAAAAACAACAAATCTCTCCAAATTTGAGGAACAACCGAAGCTTTCCTTACGGAGAGTTGAATAAATGGATGGCAGATTTGAACGAACACAGTTCGACTGCCCCCCCTTCAGCCGAGGCCAAACCCTTGAGCCGGCTTTAAAAATAAACTTTATGGCTGCTAAACTTTTTTGGTTTATCTCGTTCAAGGTTTTCGTTTATTATTTGACATTTTTTTTGTTGGTTAGTTTAGCGTTAGGCAATGTAGTTCAGTTGGGAGTACGTATAAAAATGAGTTCGAATTGTTTGATCTTTGATCTTAACTTACATACCGAGTTGTATATTACATTTAGATTTTGTCTATTTCACCCTTCGGTTTCGAGGGTTATTTCGTTTCGAATTTGTTCGCCATCAAAGCGGTATATAATGGCTTTAGTTAAATAGAGAAAGTCCGAAGAGGATTATAGAAAATTCATAGAATATTTACGTTCAGAGAAATATTATTGGAGTTGAGAAATTATTATTAGTGTTAATACTATATCAGAGATTATACTACCAAATGGCAAGAAAAATTCACCCCCTTATGGGTGTCAAAATGCAGATATAAGCTTTCGTTACGAGATGGCTTTTATGTTTTCGTGAAGTGATGACAGATATACGTTTCTGCTTTGCTTGTTTACATTTTCTCGTATTTTGTGGCGGAATTTTGTGGCATATTTCGCAAAGGCCCTAGAATTCCTTGGTGACCACTGTAACTTTAATCTATTCTTGCTTTGCTTTTATTAAATTTCCTTTAATTTCTAACCAGTTTGTGTTATTTTGTTCTTTTACGTTTATGTGTTTCCTTTATGTTTCATATTTTTCTTTCTTCTGTTTACATCTCACATTCTCTCTGTTTACTGTGATTAATAGCAGGTATTCGTAGGGAAAATCCACATTCATCGAACGCTTAGAAACAACGTAGTTTCATCTTGGTAAAACTGAAATGAAATGAAATCACTTTCAGTTTTGGTTTTCACTTTCCATTGAATAAATATTGTGGTTTTCAGGGTTTCTTAAAACACTGAGGGGGTACAATATGCAAATTTTATTTTTTTATTTCAAATTTGACATATAAAAACACCTTTTAGAAATACTTTAGAAGGTAGGAGGAATTAGAAAATCACAGGCTATGTAGAATTTTTTTAGTTTAAACTTTGTTCTTTTTAAAATTTTTTGTTTGAAGAAGATGAATGGAAATTGGAGGAAGAGAAAATGGAAAATTTATGCATGTGGAGAACAAGAACTCTAGAATGAATGGATTGGACTAAGAGAGTCATCGCAGGTCGATTCAAACTCTGAAGATTGAACGAATGAAGGAACACAAATTTAAGGTAATAAAACCTTTAAAAATTGATGAAACAAGCCTCTGATATTATCATCCAGATGGGAAAAGAGATTAAAAATTATTTTGATTTCTTAGTTTAATTGAATATTTTATAAACCAGACCCCTCCTTCTATTTCCTATGCTAGGAGGGCAATCTTGGTTTTGTGAGAAAATCTTTAATTTTCAGTTTGATATTTGCCTTTCAAGTGATGAGTCCCCCTTTGTGTTTCTGCATTACCCAATAATGCAAGGCACATCAAAGTCTCACGAAGGCTTCATTTGCTAATGCAGGTGTTTGTGAGAAAAGAGGAAAATACAATAAGACTGAAAAGGAAGTCACACAAACTGATTCAAAGGACAGAAGATTTAGTATTGAGTCCAAAAAACCCCACTCATTTGAAATATATTGTTTTTAAGCCAAGGTTTGGCAGTGTATAATACCAAGCTGAAGTAAAATATCATAAAAGAAAGAGGACTTAATGCTATACTTGTGTTTACAATATGCTTAAATTAATCACTAGTCAAGTGCAAATTGAAAGAATTTCAGCTGACCAGTTTTTTTTTTTAGTTGTTTTAGGACTCACTAACAAAATAAGGGTTCATTAGAGAAAGCAAGTTTCCTGACCAAACACTAAATTTGTGTGTATTTATTATTAGATGAAGGAAGAACAAAATTGATTATCTTCCTAAGAAGCAGCAGGAAAGTAATTGAAAATTTGTGAGTGTTTTGTGGGCAAATAAAAGGTAAATCCTTTCATAGAATGAAGCCACCCATAGGTTAGTGCGAACTTGATTATTTAAGGTGTGCTTAAGAAAGGATCTTGTCCTGTAATATATTTGTTCTCAATGTGAGTTAATGTTTCTCACTGTGATAGGCAATTTACTTTGGGCAAATCAGGTTTAGTTTACATCAAGAATGCATCTATTTCTTTGGATTGGACTAACCATTTGAAAGGTCTTGGAGAGTCCATTCAAATGTGAGCTACCAAAATCAAATGATTAATGAGAAACTTGAAATAGTTTGCTCCTGACAATTTCCTACAACATTTCAATATTGGTATTAATCAAAAGATAAGTTGAATAGTTATAGTTGCTGCATAATTGGCATTGCTAACCCTTCTAGCTGAAAGCGATTATTGTAAATAGAAAGGAGACAAATGAAATTCTATGCATTTTAGAATATTTTTATGATGGTCATACTTTGGAAAGCAAGGGATATATGCCTTACAACTAGGGTATATATTGTCAACAAAATTTTAATAATTATAAAGACCCTGGCTATCTCTCTGATTGGCTGATCCTTGGGATAATTGACAGCATGGACTGATCAAATGAACTTTGTGCTGTCTGTGAAAATGTTTACCCTTCATATTTCTGCTTGGCTGGCAGGTAGCTTTGTCTCACACACTAATTGCTGGAGGGTATTCCTATTCATTCACTGTCTGTTATTTGATTTAAATGCTTGAGAGGTTTTCATTTAGAAGCTATCACTATAGACAACTTAAAGTATATAGAAGGTTTCTTGGTATTTTTGTTTATAAATTGCTCTTATTTGATATTTTCATCAAAGATGCCAATAATCATTTTTAACTCTATTAAGATAATAAACTGATTAACTCAAAGCCTTCCATTAAGCCGACTTCTCTCACAAACTTTTATTATCACTGAAGTTCACATGTTAGAAAAGTAGCTTTCAAAGTTTCCCATCAAGTGATAATATTGAGGTCTTGTGGTTGGTCACAAAACTTTACAAAAAGGAAAAGATAATAAAGACTGTCTCTTACTCCTGGGGTTTTATTACTATTGTTAAAAAAATATATATATATATAAAAAGAGATGCATATTACAGACTGTGTCTGTTGTATTTACGCTGTATACATATTTTATGATGTAACATATTTATAAAGAGAAAAAAATATTTCCTGGTTAGAATGAGTTTTTATTTATCTATTTCTTCTAGTTGAGTAAGTGCAATAATTATAGTATTTCTAATCAGGGAATTAAAATCTTTAAAGGTATGGCATCACCTTTTAAAAATGATGAAAAATTAAGGAACCTAGTTGTGAAACTCAGCAGCTGTTACTCAGAATTATTCCAAACCAAATTTTGCAAAATAAAAAACACCAGTTGAATGTAAGGTAGCCCCAAAATGTGAAAATCCAGTATGTGTTTGATAATTGTGTTTAAAGGTTTTGTTCTTTTTCTGTCTTTCATTTCCATTCTTTCAGGCTGTATGCGTTTAATAGTTCTATTGAAGATACTGTAATTGCTTACTGAAATAAATGTATAAATCAATGTTTTCCTATTATTATATGTCCTGTTCATTTCTGTTGTTTCTACTTTTGTGGATTTTTTATTAATCCAAAATGTTATTTCCTTTTGTAATATTTCTTTTTGCTAAAACGTTGGTTTTGATTTAAATATTCATATGGCATAGAAACTGATGAAAGCGGATGATGAGATGGGCTGATTCTCTTGAAACTCAAACTGGTTGTCGTTTTACCCACTCTCTTAAGATTTTAATCCTCTTCTGTCATGTTTTAGTTGAAGAATTATTTAAAAGGGCGTCCATCTCACTTATGTATGATAAAGTTTTTGCTTTTTGTTTTTCCATGTCAATATGAATGAAGGAATGCTGTGTTCCCACACTAGGAGTCGCCATGAAATTATTGAGTTGTGGACCATTATCGACAGGAATCTCTATCAATGACAATATGTACCATTATGACTCTGACAACTTTTCATTTCTTTTTCTTTTCTAAAACGTTATATTCTCAAAATCGAACTTGCTCTATGTATTTTTTAATTACATAATTCTCAGTGTTTGACAAATGTCGGTGGTTTTCTTTGTGGTTTATTTCGTTTTCTTATCTCTAAGCTCACCACTAAACAAAGATGATTTTAAATGTCATGCATACATTATATTTCACGATATTTTCGTCTACAAGTGATAAAGTGAAATCCGAAGCCCTGGGGAAGATACATTTACATAGAAATAACGTTAAAAGGGGAAGCAATCATTTTCCTAACAAGTCAAACCAACTCTTCGTCTTCAACTGTGCTCTTTGCTAAGAGTTTAATAGTTGAGAATGCAAGCGAAAACGTCAAACCACAAGAATGTCCTCTGAAATAAATGGCGTGGGAATTGTAAGATTGCGATTTTCTTTTGATTTGTGTTTTAAAAACGTAGGCCTTGTTTTTAATTGATGAAGTTCATTAATCAAAGCCCCTCTTGCCTAATTGCTTCTTTTCTTCATTTTCGTTTCATCACTAGCAAATTCCTTCGCAGCTGCGTCCAGAATCAATATTTTGAAGGTTTTTAATGGTCAGCTATTTCCTAGTGTTGGCAAGCCTCTTTGTATATCTCTCCTGAGTCACCAAAGTGTCTGACGGACAAGGCTCATGAAGTTTAGACTACTTTAACAATTAAGCTAGTCCCTCTGCAAATATTATTTTTGTTTTGTGCCCACAGGAAGCAAGTACCTTGAAGATATGTGCTTTCCTAATGGCCAATACTCGAGGTTTTAGTTTTTTGAAATATAAATTATTTAGGTATGGGTATTTTATTTTTAATAAATAAAGAATTGCTTTCTTCGTTCAATAATCAGATCCTTTACGTATATATTGGGTAATGGTAGTATTTTGCCATTTCTAATTTTCCTTATTTTTTCATTTCAATGTTTTGGAATTCTTCACCCTCACAGGAAGTCCCCTTTACACTGTTCAAAACATCAAATCCATCAGCTTTTTTAAATTTGGATCACAAATAAACCTCGCCTTGCGTTTCCAATAACCGGAATGAGACCGCACATAGATTTCGTTTTCATTTTTGGTTTTGTTTGTACTAGTCTTAGTTCCCTCCCATCTTTTTATTAAATTAAACGAATTACAGACTATATTCCCAGGTTTCTTATCGTTTTAAGTTATTACGTATTTTGGGAAAGCGTCCTTGTGCCTAATAATATTGCTTTTACGACTGAGTTTTAGATATTGGATGAGATGTGCGCCAGAACAACGAACCCTATGCTAATGGCGGGTTGATGATTTAATCATGTTTCAATTTCACACTGATTGTTTTGGTGATGGCTTTTTGTTTTCCTAGGCAGCGTTTAGTAAGCTAAACACAATTAACCACAGACTATTGCTGTTGGCGTAATATTTTTCAAATACATTCAGCGATAAAAGTTTTGGCCATAATAGAAAACAATAAATGATATATAGATGATGTTGCATCTTTTAAAAACGCCGCATGTCAGATCAGCAAACTTTGTATGCGTTTAAACGAAATTAGAGTACCTTCTTCGTACTTAACAATTACCCAATAGAAACCATTCGACGTTTTAGGCAAGGCCCGGATAGAACTTACAGCCATATTAGCCCCTACACAATTTCAATTCAACCTCTATCACGTGACAGCTACTGCTTTTGATTCCCGATACCTAGAGCCTTCAATGGAAATTAAGAATAGTTCTAGTTATTTTTTCAAGGACGAAAATAACCGTTAGAACCTCGTACTAGTACCGTAGAACCGTATGATTTTACTTATCGAGGGCAGGTGAAAGGGACTTTTGCCATAATGACATATTGTGATCACTAAAGATATTTTGAGCTGATATCTTCTCATTTGGCCTTTACGAGAGAATGGAACATGAGCGCCTTTAGCATTGCTCAGAGACTAAAGAAGGCTCTTTATTTCTTGCCTTAATTTACTGAAGTCGTAATATTTTCTTTTGTATAGAATATCATTAAAAAAATGCTCCGGCAAGTCCGGGATTGGCCATTAACTCCAAATTTAACAATTAAGGCAAACCGATGCCTCGAGCAAGGTATTCGCTAATAACCAAAAACTAGAAACGCTCCTTTCATCAAAACACTGTTGTACGTAAAAGAATCCATCCTGGACAAGACGTTGGGCACATTTTGCTTATCCCTTAGACTCCCCTGCTTTGTTTGCACACAGACATAAAAAGTATATTGTTTGCAGTAAACTACGTAGCCTTCTTGTCTAGCGCGCGACTGAAAAGGCTCGTAAGTTTTTACTATTGCAGCTTGTTTTAATTGCAAGTCGCAAGCGGGTTTTCTTACGTGTGGCAACACTTTTGCAACTTTCTTTCGTAAATCGAACGAAGGAAATCCCTGTTTTATGCAACAGATTTCTTCATAGCGTCGCAGTGTACGATTTTTTGTTGCAACCGAAAGGGTGCGCCTGGCAAGACCTTTAGATTTGCGGTGCAAAATGTTCCCCTTAAATTACAACTCATCAGGGGATATGCGCTTAGCTTACCCCGGGGAGTTGTTTCCTATTTTAAAAGTGAAGTAATTGCCTAGATATCTTTCGAGGGGTTTTCAACGAATCATGCTGATGCGGTCGGTCATGTTCTCTAATAAACGAGCATTTTATTATTTTAAAGCAAATTGATAAAGGATGTGTGGTTTGCAATTCGTCATTTGGAACAGATCGCCAGACTATATTTTAACGTATTTTCCACCCGTGTCCGTATTCTCTGACAATCCGCTTCAAGCCCTCGACAGTTGAAGGAATTTGTTGTTTTCAATTTCATTTCTAAACACACGGTAAGGCCTAATTATGGAGGTCGATTAGACGAGATACTAGACAACAGGAGATGTGATGAATTAAAGATTACGGTGTTACAGACCAACATAATATCAGGGACCCGACTTATATCTTGCAAATGCATAGTTACATCGGCATTGTCAAATTTCAGGGTACTTTCAAAGATCTTTTTACTTTAAGTGTTTATTTTGTCAGGTTGAATTTGTTTACGTTCAGAACATTAAAATTCCATCACTGTAAGTTTGACATCTATATATAGACAAAAAACAAGAAGTTTGCAATAATTGAATTAAATTTCCTGCGGTGCGGCTATCGAGAAAAAAATCAACAAAAATTAATCGAAACGCCCAGATATCACGCTCTTATTGGAAAACGCAAAATTCTATTCCGCATCAAATGTTGTCTTCTAAATAGCTTTCGTTCAAGGGATTTATGCCATTTCAAAGATGGAAATCCTTCGATGAAATGAACATAGGCGCGTTGCTAAAGATTTCCAGGTAAATTAGGCCGGATTATGTGCTATCGTTTGCATTAGGTTGCTGCTCACTTTAAAATGTTCAATTACGCTTTTAAACACTTAAAAATGATTGAACAGAAATAATCATTTTTCAGAGTTTCGGAGTATAATTGTAATTTGTGCGCGTTGTTTATCTTTTCGCTTCCCTTCAGCTGTCCAGGCGAAAACTGCATCATCAAGATAAAGTTATTCTGAATTTCTGTGAAATTAGCCCTACATTTTCTTCTCGCTATTAACTACGTAGAATATGGTGTTTGTAATTAAAAAAGACAGGCTTTCTTTTCCCGCAATTATCTTAGTGAATGTTATTAGCTATTCTCATTCTTGCCATTAGGTACACCAAAGCCTCTAATTTCGCTTTCCTGAAACGTTCTCTACATCTATTGGAAACAGGAAATGGAAGGCGAATTCATGCAGAACTAGCTAGAAACAAATTACGCACCGAGAAAAATTATGTTTTCTAGTCAGTCGCTCCAGATGCGAAGTTTCTTGTTGCTTAGTTGAAAACAATCCAGGTTAAGGTGGTAGAATTAGCAGGGATCAAAAACAATCAGAGTCGGGAGATAAAGCGTTATTACCTGCGGATCGTTTTAAGAGATTTTTGGATAAATCTTGCGTACTAATTTAACAATTCAGGCTACTTGCATTTTAAATACACCTAAAGTTATGGACATTTCAGAAATACACTTTTAACAGGAAGTATTGATAGGAAATTCCTAATAGCGAAACCTAGAAATAAGAAAAATAAGTGAATTGAAGCTTATCTATTTTATTCAAAGTGCCCGATTATACAACTCTGCTTAGTGCTGAGTACATCTAAAAAAAAATCTAAAACGCCGTCGTTAAGATTATAAGCAAGTGGTTTGTCGCAGAATAAATTCTCATTGTTTAGCGAACCACTCTAGCTCTTTTGTCTCCGAACCAGGATCTATTTCAAATTCGACTTAATACGATTTGTAGTCTTGTAGTGGGCGCTTTTTGGTGCTGTAAAGTGTTCTTACGTCTATTATAATAAACCCCTCATACTGCACAACCCGCTGCCTTCGCCTCGAGCCAAGAAATAACGAAATTTTCACTGACGCACCAGCATCTCTAGATACCGTTTGTAATAATAAAAAAATGAGAAAAAAAACATCTACCAAACGCCTTCCCAGCTCACAAAAGTAAGTCAAAGTGAAATTTTTGCAATGAGATAAAAAAAATAGTAAACGTGCCAGATTAATAAAACAACATATTTAAGGCAGGAGATAGGTTAGGGAATCCTTCGTGGGATTATCGCGAAATGAGCGATTAAGGCATTGCCCGTAGCTAGACAAATCCTCTTTCTGACGTCATCAGTAGGCAAATGGAACACGTGTGCATTAGCCGTTGCTTATTCTGTCAACGCACCAATTTTCCTCCGCATTTCACGATAATGCCGCTATAAACCCGCGCGAAGGGTGCCATCTAGATTTACTGATGTCTGACATTTGTGGACAAATTGTTGACATCGTTCGGGAGATAATTCCAGTCGTTACGAACCCGTGAGAGATCCAAAACCCAAAATAAGCGCTATTAATTCGATTTCCAACATAAAGTAGGCCAAATGGACGATTAAGTCATACCTTAGCTCAGCTATGACTTTATACACTTTGATTGTTATTCTTGAAAAGTTATATATAATCCGTGTTTTTCCTATTTCTGAAGTATTTTGTATCTCAATATTGTGAACACAACACACAATATCGCCTAAAGTGCGCACGGTAACGTTTCCTCGCCTCCTCGACAGCGGGGTTAACAACACGTCAGTCCCCCCTCTTGCTTCAGACTGACAGTTCCAGCTCTGTGGAGGAGGTTAATAACAATCCTTTTTATATATGACGTGCATATTTCATATCGTATCTTTAGGATGGCGTAGCGGGTACTTGTGTGTTGAGTTTATGCACATAGCTCATATATTCCCACAACATGACCTTTACCGTACTACAACGCCCTTAGCCTCCCTTCTCATTTTGATTCGATTTGGATTTTGCTTCATTTAAAACACAACAACGACATAAATTATGATTTGGCTTATATTGTTTGAATAGCTTCCGATCACGAATTTATTTATCTCAATTTTCTTTTCATTTCGAAATGGTTTTGCCATGTAAAAGTCGCTCTGTTTAATGTAGAGCGTTTCGCGCACAACAAGAGAACATCCACTTGTGCACGAATAATTAAAAATTCCACGTGTTTTAAGTCAAGGTCTTGTCTTACATAACGTCCCCCCTGCCAAGCGCTTTCTTTCGGTTTACGGCGCTGAATTTTTATGGGTGCTTCAAGGGATAATATACTCCTACGCGGACACTGAAGGAAGATATCCCGTGAAGACCTTTTAGTCCAATAAGGAAAAATTAATAAACTTGTTCTATTGATAATGGATGTTCTCTTAATGATTAACAGGAATCTGGGAGAGGGAAGACGGAGTCCAACAAAACAACAATAACGACAACAGGTAGATCAAGAGGATCCTGAGCGGCACAGTGCAGCTATTAAAGCCCATGCAAACAGCATCAGATTATTTTGAACAAACATTGCAGTGATATATCAAGCTTGATTAACCAGTTGCCAGAAGTCTTTCTGTTTAACCCATTGACTTCTAGCTATTTTTAAGCTGAATTTACAAAAAAAAAAAACAGACTGAAAATGATACCTCCCCCCTATTCTGAGTTTTATACAGCCCGTCAAAGTCAAACACAGCTGCACCTAGTCAGCGGTATCCTAGCTTTCCAACAGTGCTTTGCGGTCCCCACTTTTAATCTCTCGTCATTGTGCTGATGCGAGTACAAGTAGATGGTTGCTTGTATTTTCACAGGTAACCCAAGCACGCGGTTTGTATTCTAGCACGCAAGAGAATTTGTATAGTGATAAAAAAATGCTTGGGTTACCTGTGGTATTTTTCATTAAAAATACAGCTATGAGAATATTGGGAGAGTGTCCTAGGACATCATGAAGTCTATTGGGGTATAATTGAGTGTTGTGCTTATGGATATTGGCAAGCAAAGGTGGATTCATGGTGATTTTTTCTTGTTTTACTTTGCCTGGATGAGAAATTATTTTTTTAACGAATCACAACAGCTCTCCTAAGTGGTATTATTTGGCTTAAGAGTAGTTGCTATCACCTTGTTTGGATGCATATCTTCAAGACCATTTATCCCTTAGCCTGATGCCTGAGTATCTTCATCTTTTGCATTTATGATTTTTTGGGGATGTGGGTACTTTTCAAGGCCGGTACAGGCCGGTTGAGGGGTCAATGTGTTAAACACAATGTGGTGAGGTGATGTGCAACATTGTCTTCTAGTGAGTAGTGAGGCTGCGCTTGCAATGCCTTGTGGTACTTGTCCTATTACACGTGGTTTAAGCATAAATCAAATGGTGATAAGAGTTAAATACCTTTCCCAAAATAATATCGTTGATCTCTTTTACCGAGTTGTATAAAGTTGTGAAGTCCAAGCATTTTATGACTTGACCCATCACTAATAGCAATTAAAGATAACCCTTTAAATTTTTGGCTGTTCCCACAATAGGATTTGTAAGGAATGTTAGTATTTAGGAATCATCTCAATTGATAACCTTTCGTTGCAATAGGTGGTGTGTTACTACTTTTTCTCATAAAATGCCTGGACTATATTTTTATCTGAGGATAAAACTATATTGACAGAAGATCAGATATCTTTATATAAATAGTTTCATTACCGTCTAATTGTTGCTTTAGTTAAAACTATCGACACAGGCAGACAAAAGAAAAAAAAGCCTCGGCAATTCATAATCGGGCACCAGCGTCCTTTGCGGGCGCTCATCCCCTAAGGTCTCCTGCGATTGTTTCGTGACTTAAGCTGGACATGGGCACAGCTAATGTAGCATGGCTTCCAAAGCAAGGCATTATCGTTAGTGTTCTAAGAGTAATATTTTTATCTATGGATCTTTTAAATTTATTAGAAGCTCAGCGCAGGTAGACAATATTAGACAATCGCTATTATTAAATATCGCTACCTGTTTGCTGGATCTTGTGGTTTAATCGCACTTCTATGTGATCAGTGGGCAGTATTGCCATCAGCCATTGAGGCGCCAGGCACAAGGCATGATTGCAGACATCGATACGCTAGCAGCTAATGTACGTAAACATGTCAGGGCCAAAGGAGCTCCTCTTTAACGCAGACGCCCTATCAAACTTGAAAATGTAGAGACTGGCTGCACAAACTCACTGCCAACTCTAATGTTTTAACTTAGATTGATTTTTTAACGAGGTGTATAAGTAAAATGTCTATCTACTCAGATTCCCATTCGTTCCTTCCGAAGTCGAAGCTCGAGTAATAGAGTTCCAGTTCAGCAGTTCCCATCTTTTATGTATCTATCTAAGAAAAGACAATGGACACCTTCGCAAATTGTCTGAGTGCTCCAATGTTTGTTTTCTGACCAAAAGCGACGTTTAAGGTATTTTGCTCACGAATACAAAAAATGCAACCCGTCATGATGACATTTTACTAAGTTCCCTAAAAGGATCGATAAGTTGTAAAAAAAGAGATGTTTATTAGAATAGAGGTATAATAAGAAAGATAAGCAGTTATTTCTTTATTGATTTGTAGAAGCCAATTAGTGTTAAGTTAAATTGTACCCACTAAATTCACTCGGACACATAAAACGACATAAGAACATGTATTAATTCTAAGTCATTAATGTCTTTAAATGCCACGGGGATCTTCTCTTCATTTTGCAATAATTCATTTCCTCGCCCACGTTTAGAATTAAAATGGCTCAACGCCACGAGACTTGGTATGTAGTTTGCTCTGTTTTACAGTGCTGACAAGATCAAAAGAACATTTTCATGAATTTGGGGGTAGTTTGTGTTTTGTAGTAATAGATATTTAACTAAAGAATACAATATAATTTTTTTAGATATTATATTTAAGGATCTGCAGCTTTAATCCAAACTTGTAGGAAACTATGGATTCAATGATATTTCAAATCAATTTTAGAAATTGTATATAATTACGAAAGATGGTGCCGTCTTTCTTATCTTGCCAGTAAAATGGCTTACTTTTGGGAGTTTTAAATGGGTGTATTGGCTCTTACTACATGAGAACATCGGTAATGTTCTCCTAAATAACGTATTTCAAGTATTCCTAGACTTTAGGCTCGGCAGTGTCATTGAAAGATTGTTATGATCAATATATACAATATCCCGTATAAATGTATTTAAAAATGAGAGCACAAGTATTTATAAGCAGTACAGGTAGCTTATATGTACAGAAAGAAGAGTATTTTATACAGAACTGAACAATATTCTTGTTAGTGAAGAAAAGGAAAAATACAATACTAAGGGAAACTAGCAGAGCTGCTGTAAGGTCGAGAGAGAATGGGGCGGGGTGCGCAATACTTTATTGCGCAGGATGGAATTCGCCATCCTGTCTGCGAGATGCGGTTTGGATGAAGATGTGCGCGGGCGCCTAACTTCCAAATCAACTCCCAAGTAATGATGTTGATACTGTATCTGTTAGGGTTTATGTTTAACGTTAGCTTGACAAGCGCAATCGTGGCCGAATGGCTTGTCATGCGATAAACCACTTGATTGACAACAATTTGATTGGCAAAAATTTTACTTAGCCAATCAGCTTGTAAACTAAATACTTCAGTGCATTTCAGGGTGTGAAAGAAACCGGTATTTGTGCTGAGGGTGAAGGGTGCGAGAACAAGAATTCTCGTTCCCTCACTGATTTATCAAATAGCGTTTCTTGATGGCCACGCATCGCATTGTCAGGGTAAACGTACCGTGATATCTAAAAACTCTAATAAAAATGTTTGTATATGAAAAGACTTGCTTGGTGCGCGCAACGCAAGTACCACATGAAAGCAGTGCGATGCCGATTTTATCTGGACCCCAAATGAATGGAATAAAATGAACCTGTATAAGCGCAGATTATGCGGCTTTTCGGTGAAACTTGTTGTATTTAGAGAAAAAAACTGAGAAATTTAAAGTTGGTCGTGTTTTGAGCTGCGTATCTAGTTTGTGCATTGGACGTTTGATACTCTCGGCCGCGCTTACAGTCAGAGCCCCATACTTCTTTCAGACCAAGTCTAAACATTGCTCCGTTACTTTTTTTAATCATTTCTTGTTCATATACAGGCTTGAATAGGAGATTACATTAGTTTGCTGGCATCATCACTGCCGATTTTGCGGTATTCTAAAAAAGAAAAGAAAACATTTGGCTAAAGTTGGAAGGAACTGTCACGCTCAAACAAATAATTATCAGGCATAAACAACACGGATAATTATGTGTTCAGGCTATCCCATATCGGTGGTTTACCTTACCTCTGATGAACATTACCCGTGTGCTATCCAATATCGGTGGTTTACCTTGGCTCTGATGAACATTACCCGTGTGCTATCCAATATCGGTGGTTTACCTTACCTCTGATGAACATTACCCGTGTGCTATCCAATATCGGTGGTTTACCTTGGCTCTGATGAACATTACCCGTGTGCTATCCAATATCGGTGGTTTACCTTGGCTCTGGTGAACATTACCCGTGTGCTATCCAATATATGTGGTTTACCTTACCTCTGATGAACATTACCCGTGTGCTATCCAATATCGGTGGTTTACCTTGGCTCTGGTGAACATTACCCGTATGCTATCCAATATCGGTGGTTTACCTTGGCTCTGATGAACATAACCTGTGTGCTATCCAATATCGATGGTTTACCTTGGCTCTGATGAACATTACCCATGTGCTATCCAATATCGGTGGTTTACCTTGGCTCTAGTGAACATTACCCGTGTGCTATCCAATATCGGTGGTTTACCTTGGCTCTGATGAACATTACCCGTGTGCTATCCAATATCGGTGGTTTACCTTGGCTCTGGTGAACATTACCCGTGTGCTATCCAATATATGTGGTTTACCTTACCTCTGATGAACATTACCCGTGTGCTATCCAATATCGGTGGTTTACCTTGGTTGGCTCTAGTGAACATTACCCGTGTGCTATCCAATATATGTGGTTTACCTTACCTCTGGTGAACATTACCCGTGTGCTATCCAATATCGGTGGTTTAACTTGGCTCTGGTGAACATTACCCGTGTGCTATCCAATATCGGTGGTTTACCTTGGCTATGGTGAACATTACCCGTGTGCTATCCAATATCGGTGGTTTACCTTGGCTATGGTGAACATTACCCGCGTGCTATCCAATATCGGTGGTTTACCTTGGCTCTGGTGAACATTACCCGTGTTCTATCCTATAACGGTGCCGCGTTTACCTTACCTCTGAACATTACCCGTGTGCTATCCAATAACGGTGGTTTACCCTGGCTCTAGTGAACATCACCCGTGGGTTACCCCATATCGACGGTTTACCTTTCTCTCGTTGATTATTTCTGTCCAGTCTTTTGCTGCAATCTCGGGAATAGCGGCTATTAATATCTTGATGGCGTTAGCCACGTTTACTTTAAACGTCGCAATCACTGACTCAACCGTAACCTAGAAGAAAAAAAGAAGACAGACACTAAATCGTATTTTCAACCAAAATAAAAAAAAAAACAATCAATTGTACTTATACAAAAAAACATCCATGCAAAAATTAAACGCCTTTAACGTCAATGATATTGGCATTGGTGAGGCCAGGATTTTTCCATAGGCCAAGCACTACTAATGAGCCAGGAAATGATTATGGGAAACGTTGACGTCTTTTATATTTCACTGTGAGAGATATTTAGGCCCACCAAGGCGTATTTGCATATAGGCAGCGACACCCTTAAGCCATATGTGCAAATGGAATAGGCAAAGGACCTATCGGACGCAATAGTAGATATTTATGTTATGAGCTCCAATGTTACGAGGATCCTATGGAATTACGATGATTGGGTTAAGGTGTGTAAGTTTTCTTTGCTACTGTAAGTTGAACAGGGACAGATTACCTACTCTGCACCATGTATGCACTTCTGTGCTTTTCTAAACGCTTTGGGTCGCTTTGTCTAGTTACAAGGGACTGAGGTGTACCACAAGAAGCCCAAAACATACACAACATGCATGAGCAGAGGGCTGGGGCATGGCATATACATGTGCTTTTCCTGTAATCACGTGTTTGATACTGACTCACGGGTGCATGATCGTCCCTCCAGCAGTCGTAGTCTGTTACCATGGCAATAGCAGCGTAGCATAGTCCCGCCTCATTGGCTAGTGCAACCTCAGGCATGGCTGTCATACTGATGATTTCTCCGCCCCACGCTCGGAACATCCTGCTCTCTGCACGTGTAGAGAATCGCGGACCTTCGATCACAACATTCACTCCTGAGGCATGGTGGGGAATCCCTAGTTTTTGCGCCTCATTAGCGAGAATCTAAACAAAAACCACGACAAACTCTTCCTCACTTTGAAACGTTATTGTTTGCTCAAAAGGGTGTAAGGTCTTTAAAAATTGTTTCCTTCCTATGGGAAGCTTGGAAATACAAAGAAAAAGTGCAATGAAGTGATCCACAAGTACTTCTTTTCTTTTAATATATTAAAACTTTTGCTGTCCTTATATAAGTGACGAATTTAAGTAGTAGAGGTTTTGGTACAGTAGCTGGTTAAGCACCAAGTACAGACGCTGGAGAGGGACTCCGCCGTCTGGAAGGGCTCTTTAACATCCCACAATTACAGTTTGATTAAATAGGTTTAAGAGACGGGACCGCCATTTAACATTGTCAGCTGCCACAAGGGATATGTAGAGGTTTTTACACCTCTGAAAAAATCCCAAGTTGATCTGATCAGGTTCATCCCTAGTACTCTTCCATGAGAGAGCTGTCGCATCCCTATATAAATTTTCCAATTTTCCAATACCTGTTTAGTAACGGAGCAGTATGGGTCATGCATTGGAATGTGACAAACACCGACTGGGCTGTTTGTTTGACCATCGTAGAATGTCGAGGGCCTTTTAGTGGTCCGATCGATAATTTGATCAGGGAATACTATCTCTCCAGGTCTATACGCTTCAGTAAGGGAGCCACAAGCTGTTGTTACGACAATATGGGTACAGCCCTCTTCTTTTAGAGCCCAGACGTTTGCGCGGTAGTTGATATCTGTTGGCATGACAGTGTGTTTGCGTCCATGCCTTAAGAACAAAAGAAAAAAAATCACTGAATATGAAATCATCAACAATCTGAGGTTGACCAGTCCAGGTATTTTCAGGACCAAACAAAACAAAAACACACACCAAAAGAACCAGGCTGTCAATAAAAAGGGTATAACAGTGTGACACATGCTAACATGGCCAGCTCGATTGTTCATTTTTTGTTTCAATTAAACCAATTGAAATCAATGAGGAAGTGAGAAACGTGCTATTCCAGTGGCATGAACTTCATTTGCCATCATGCAAGCCAAAGAAATACTTCAGTCACATCAGAGCACAAGGAAATCCACCCTATTGTGAAGTTTATGTCAAACTAAACTTAGATCCTTCCATGTTAATTGTCCATTTAATATCTATCTTAATTCCTCTGTCCACAGTCCCCACCCCTCCAAGACTTGGACTGTGCTTTTAAGGGTAGATTTCTGTTGTGTGTTTAGGGGAAGAGGGCATGCAATTCCAGTTCCTTATGCCGTTCACTTGTAACATCTGACACATCTGAAGGAAACCTAGGGCGTCCAAGCTTGAAGACAAAGGCAGCTGTATCCATAGGGTTCACCTCAGCCCAGCTATATGCCCATCTTTCCGTTCTGTTCCCAAGATTGGCCGAGGGTGGGTGGAAGGTGCAGTGATAAGTTTTTATATGGAAAAAGCATTGTATTTGAAGATTCCTTTATAAGAAATGACCTACTTTTTGGGTCACCAAGAAGGGGGGGGGGGGTGGTGCCCACCCTGTGTACATGCCTGCCTGGATCTAACCTTCCTGCATTGTTATCAAATTCAGTAATAACATTTAGGGGTCTAAAGCAAGGCTTCCAAAAAAATAAATAAAATAAAATCACCATTGCAAAATTTATATGAAAAAGAAACCATTGACCTCCCCTCCCCCCATGGTATAATAATCAAAGTAACAGGTCCTCAGGATTGTGTTAATAACATGATAGGGTGAGCTGTTTAGCATACCTGGCAATCAGAACACACTCAACACCTTGTATATTTCCTGTGATCAAGGCATCTGAGGGCTAAACAGAAAATCATTATAATTTCATATCTTTATTAACATCTGTTATTTCAAAAAATTGGATTCCTGTTGCATTTTAAATTAGAGGTACAGAGGTACAGCTTTCCGAAGGAGGGTTAGATTAAGCTACCAAAAGAAAAAGATGGTGGTGTTTGATGAATTCTTGTGTCTCAAGTGTATTAAGGCTTGGATCCTAAGCTAAAACAGTTGAAATTTTGAAAGTTGCCTTAAAGTGAGTTAACATTGCCTTAAATGCATCATTTTTGGTCAAAACATCAAACTCGGTATTGTAAGCTGATTGGTAATATTTTATTTTGAAGGATGACGTCATCCAGCCGATCATGTGACTTTTACAGATCAATATTTCAAAAAATTCTCCGCTGGTGGATACGCTATGAAAAAGAAAACATCGCATGTTTTTATGTTCCTTTGAAACACGTCTGCACACTGATGTCTTAACCGGCAAGAAAAGTTTAGCCTTTCGGTCACAAATCAACATTTTAATTCGCAGCAGGTCACGTGACTTAACAAAATATTTAATATCTTGTTAATGGCAGAGAAAATTCCGGATGCTAAAACGCTATCATATGACACACATAAAGTCAAAACTCATTTAGTAAACACCTTTGTCCAACCTGTTTTCCCCACCGGCGGAAAGTAAAAAAACTATTTTGTCACATGATCTATTATGTGACGTCATCACCAGCAAGAAAACATTACGAAAATGTTAAGGCCGTCGACTTTAATCATCTTGCCAAAAAGAATGAATTTAAGGCGATGTTAACAATGTTTAAGGCAAAAAGTTATATTCGCTACTAAGAACAAACTACCCAGGCATTAATATACTTGAGGTGTGAACTGTCATAGACTTTCAGCCATTGTATATCTTATGTTCTCTACTCTGTCTACCCTACTCTGGATTTTTGTAAATCCAGGAATGTGGTGAACGCCTTTGGAAAAAAAGTTCTCATGAAAAGTCTCTGGAAAAAAATGTTTTGGAAGTTAAGACCCATTTCTTATTGGAGGATAATTGGAGGCCCAAAAGGCCATTTTGAGGCATTTTCTCCTGTGTTTTAGATAATGTCTCAAACCTTTACTGTATTTTTGGCTGCTAGAAGGGGAGGCCATGGGCCCCCTTGGCCACCCCCCTGGCTACGCCCCTGACTATCTTTTTCATGATAAATGATATCATGATACACCACCAACCTACCACTAAACCAAAAGTTTTCAGTCTTTATTATGATTACCAGAGATAAAACGTGAAACAACGAAAGCGCACAGTCCTAGCTGAAATTAAGGAAACTAACTGGCTGACTTATTCAGTTGTCCGTTCTTGCTCAATGATTTTGTTAATCTGCGTTATGACATATAAAGCTAACACTAACTAAAATGAGTTTCAAAGGACCTAAAGTCTAGAGATTATGATCTGTTGTCACCTCTTCATACCTGTCAACTCTCCCGCATTAGGCGGGAGTCTCAAGATTTTGGACCCCTTCTCCCGCTCTCCCGCATTGAGCACCAAATCTCTAGCTTTTAAGCGATTTTTATCGCTTCCGAAAAATTATTCTTTAGAAAATCTTAATTTTGCCTATTTTCTATTAAAATATTTGGAACAATAATTTCCTTGTTTAGCGCAATTCATCTAACACCCTCGTGAGATCTATAAGTGGATTTGTTCGTGAGAGCTTTCAATACGCCTGCAAGGTTAAACCCAACCCTCCCCCCAAAAATGAATATACCCCACCCATCCCCTCAAAAAATTCACAAGCCTTGAGATTTTTGGAGGTTGACAGGTATGCCTCTTTTACAAAAGGTGGACCGCCATCTTGGATTTCTCCGACTAAGAGGTTGGGTACGACTGCTGGGAACCCGAGGACTATACCACAATTTACACCCGTGGAAAAATTGCTTCCCCTTGATCTTCGCTACGGCCTGGGAACTTATGTACAGCTACTGTACATCTTTGCCTCTGATAACGCAAGATAAATATGTATACCTCATCACATAGAATTGACAAGCGAGTAGATTTACCTTGCCAAACGGAGTGTCTACAAACTTTTCTTGTCTGTCTGTCATGATATTTGGATTATCGACCCCGGTTCCGCCAAAGATGCCGATCTATTGTAATTTGCACGTGTCAAGTAAAGATACTTTTATTAATAAGCCATTCTAAAAAATTTAAAACATATAAGGAAGGCAATAATCAATCGATTACTTATAATAAGTTTTCTATCCTTAGAGCATCAGGAATGAGGTAAATACCTTTACTTTGACATTGGCCATTTTCCGTGCACAAGTCCTGTACCCTTCTGGACGTCTTTCTCTTCCTGTCCTGCCTCGAACGCTCTCGTACCCAGCCTCACACAGCCGCAAACCAATGGTTTCCCTTCGGGGGGAGGGAAGGGGATATTTCACCAAAACTAAACTCACTCTGCGACATACCATCAATACATTTTAGCCTGGGATCAGGCGATTTCATAATTCTAAAATTGGAGAAGAAAGATGTTATATAAGGGACAAATAAATGGCCTGACAAGATTGTTTTGTGTTGAGTGTTGAGTTTCTCGTTGATAAAAAAAAAAAAATGTCACGTGTATGTCACGTGCGTGTCGGAAGATGGCGGTTGTTCGCCGCACCATTGCTCTTTGTCGGCATGTCGCGATTTCAAAGATCCCTTTAGCCCTTTTAGTGCTGCTAATCTCGAGCGCAGAGTCTCGTAAGAATGTCTTGCTGATTATCGGAGACGATGCTGGGTTTGAATCACAGGTTTATAACAATTCCGTATGCAAAACACCGCACCTCAATGCGCTTGCAAGTCGCGGTCTGGTGTTCCGTAACGCGTTCACCTCGGTCAGTAGCTGCTCCCCTAGCCGATCTGCTATCCTTACAGGTACACACAGTATAGATTAGTGTGTCGCGTAGCCTTTTGGGCAGTCTCCCTTTTATAATAGTGCGTGTTAGCAGCGCGATGGAATAATACATCAAATCGATCAAATGGGTTCACAGTGTGTGTTGTGTGGATGTAATTAGATTGGGCAAAGATTTTTAATGCTTCCATTTACTTCCTTCTAGTATAAAGACGGACTAATTGATTTAATAAGACTAATAAATTTAATACCAATTTTGAGACTGGATGCACGCAGGCCGAGCCAAATGTACCATACTGCGAGAAGGTTCCTTTTCTCAAGATCAGCATTTTGTACTTATATACAGGACTCCCCCAACACCAGAATGGCATGTATGGACTTAAGCAAAATGAGCATCACTTCCATTCCTTTGATGCAGTAAAAAGCCTCCCACTTCTCCTCAAACAACATGATATACGGACAGGAATAATTGGGAAGAAACATGTCGCTCCTCTTCAGGTATGAAGTGAGACCCATATAAAATATTTTACAAGGGGGAGGGTGAGAAGGGCTGGGGTAGGGTTGGGTTAGGGACTACCTGTATATAGTTTTCTCTTATTCTCTTGTTATTCAACATATATCGTATAATATGGTGCACAGAGGATGAAGAGGCTACCTAATTCTTTTGTGAAAGTCACCTCTCCCATGAATTAATTTGCTTATACAGCTTTCGCCATTTGGTATGTTCTCTTCTTTTTTCCCTTCCTCTAATGAACAAATAAGCTTTGATTAGGGTAAAGGTAGGGGATTGCTATTTAAAGTAACATCACACTCACTCATATAATGAATATAATACAAATTTCAAGTTATTATAGGCCTGGGTTTGTTCCTGCAGGTTTATCCATTTGACTTTGCATACACAGAAGAACATAACCAAATCAATCAAGTTGGGAGAAACATCACATATATGAAAGAGCTGGTTAAAAAATTCCTGCAAGAGTCTATTGATGACCCCCGCCAATTCTTTCTTTACATCGCTTTCCACGATCCCCACAGATGTGGACACACAAGTCCTCAATTTGGTAGGTGGTTTGCAAGTAGTATAGGCAACCATTTACCAACCCTTAAAGCCACATTGTCACCAGTTTACCTTCGGTTGATTACGTAACAATCTCTGATGATTTTTAACACAAAACGCAAAAAACATTGAAAAAATGTAAAAGCTATTTCTAGTTTCTTAGAGGATGTGACTTATAATTTAGAGGAGACGACCTGTTTAATATCATGGTTTCTAATACATTCTTTTTTCTCTTGTCGGTTTGTGTTTGACCTCCAGAAGTAAACTGGTGACAATGCACCTTTAAGTAACCATTGCCGTCATATTTGCTATGCTCTTGTTTTCTTGGTCTGGAAAGCATTCAAATTGTAAAATAATTCTAGACAACACAATTGAGCCTGAATGATTGATTGATTGCCCATTCTGTTGTGATTTATCTGTTTGGGGAATCTTGATGAATGATAATTTAGGAGTCATAAAATCCAATAGAAATAAGAATTGTTTTGGTTCAGGGAGTTTCTGTGAAAAGTTTGGCAATGGTGATCCAGGCATGGGTACCATTCCTGACTGGACACCAGTGCTGTACAAGCCAGAAGATGTTGTGGTGCCCTACTTTGTCCAGGACACTCCAGCGGCCAGGGCAGACATCGCAGCTCAGTACACTACAATCAGCAGACTGGACCAGGGAATTGGTATTTTCCTGGAAGAGCTCAAGGTAGCAGGTTTTGATAAAGACACTTTGGTAATCTTCAGTTCAGATAATGGTATTCCTTTTCCAAGTGGCCGAACAAATCTCTTTGATCCCGGTATGAAAGAGCCATTTATTGTCTCATCTCCATATCACACTAAGCGTTGGGGAGAGGTTAGTGAAGCTTTTGTTAGCTTGGTAGATATAGTTCCTACGGTTTTGGACTGGTTCAGTATTGAGTATCCATCGTATGAAATTTATGGCTACAACAAAGTGGAGTTAACTGGGACCTCAGTGCTTCCTATTTTAGAAAAAGAACCTTCATCAGGATGGGATACAGTGTACGCAAGCCACAACCTTCATGAAGTATCCATGTACTATCCCATGAGAGTACTGCGCACAAAGAACTACAAGCTCATTCATAATCTGAATTACAAGATGCCGTTCCCCATAGACCAGGACTTCATGATTTCACCATCGTTTCAGGATCTTTTGAATCGAACAAGTAAGGGTGAGCCCACAAACTGGTATAAGACAATCCAGCAGTATTACTACCGACCACGGTGGGAACTGTATGATATCATTAAGGACCCCCATGAGATGAACAATCTAGCAACGAAGGAAAAATTTAAAGTAGTGTTCAAGGGACTTAAAAAGAAGTTGAACATTTGGCAGAATAGTACTAATGATCCTTGGATATGTGCTCCAGGTGGTGTCCTTGAAAATCGAGGGTGGTACCCTAGGTCTGGTGTATGTCTTCCCATGCATAATGACCTTGATTAGGGTTGATTGACACTTGACACTTCAACTTAATACAGTCGAACCTCTATTAAGCGGTCACCCTCGGGACTTAGCTTAGTGACCGCTTAATAGAGGTTGACCGCTTAATAGAGGTTTCGCTATTTTAGCCCCTAAATTAGCGTAAATCGGGCTGTCATTATACGTAAGAACTTTTCATTATAATAAACAACAATAACAATCATGTTAGCCCTAAGACGGGGCCTGGTGCATTCCAATTTCATCCAGAAATGTTTGAAATCGCCTAGTCAGTTTGTTTTTGCCTATACGGCTCTGTGGCTTTGCCCAATTCTATGGGCATGAGCTACTTTCGCTGGCGTTATGTAAAGTAAATGAGTGCGTTAAGGTGAAGTTACACGCGTCGTTTCCGTCGATATCCGTCATTAAGCGTTTGCGCAATTTTGGAAGCCGAATCAAAAACTCGCAGTGCGTTGCTGTACCCAAAAACTCACAAATCTGACCCAGTTGCATTCATTCGGGGATACCATGAATACATGACTGAGTGGGAACCAGCAAGAAGAAGATGTTTACAAACTTATGCGGGAACCAACTAACATAAAGGATCCGAATGCTGTTGCAATCGTAAGAGAAAAAGCCGACAAAACAGTGATGGAGACGGTCACCCGAATACTCTAGTTGACGATTTCGAAGTTATCAGGCATATTCCCAAACTGATGTCAACGTGGGTTACCAAATATCTCAAAAGACCTACGAACTGTGAGAAAGTCGTAGTCAAAGGGAAGTGGGTGGACAGAGGTGGTGGCTATGGACTCGAGATTCCTTGTGAATACATATTTGAAGGTGAAGGTTTTTCTACTAGCTGGCTAAAGCGGAAATTGGTAATCGAGGAATTTGATGCGACTGGTCCGCACAGTAATTAGATTAAACAGTTAAAAATATGACAAAATATGACGTGCACTATCTGTTGTCATGCTGACAAATATTGATGATGACCGTTTAATAGAGGTGAAAAACAATAAAATCAACCAATTGGGACCCTGCTTTGGTGACCGCGTCCGCTTAATAGAGGTGACCGCTCAATAGAGGTCAAATTTACAGTAAACATAAGGGGGAAAATTCGGGACTTTGGTAAATGACCGTTGAATAGAGGGTGACCGCTCAATAGAGGGCCGCTTAATAGAGGTTCGACTGTAATATATAAGAGGTGCTAGGAGAGAGGTGGGCGCAAACATAAATAGTAACAACTCCACACTTAAAAAAGATTTTACAATGCAGCTGGTATTTTGTAGGAGAAAAATTATATTTAGATATGTATATATATATATATATGATAGGAATACTAGATCTAAGAAATGCGTCACTGTCTGTCAGTTTTAAAAGTAGATACCTAGAGCCTCTGATGGTCACCTTACCCTGGGTACCTCCAGACTTCGCTCATTCAGTGACTCTCAGAGCTCTGGTAGCTCAGCCACCAAAGAGCATGGTAAGAACATACCGAGACTCACATAGCAAAAGAAAAATTGAGTAATGCGGATTTAAAATGTAGAATCAATCTCGCCTGCCAGCGCTAGCATTGCGCATGCTCAGCCAGAATTGGTAGCCACGATGGTCGCTATTTGTACGAGTCTAGACTGTTAAGTACACACGTTCACATTTTTAATGGCTGGAAGAAAAATCCATATCGACAGATAAAATCCTTCAAATCTCATTGTGGACTGCGGTGATACAAGGGTCTGGGTACAAGGAGGGGAAGAGACCGCGCACGCCTGGTAAGGAGATCAAATGAAAGAGCTAGCTTCTCTTCTTTGGACTTTGTGCCCGACCATCTCGTTCTTTATCCTTCGTGGTACAACTCCTGCCACGCAGATTAAAAAAATAATCGATAGAAGGGTTTTTGCGTATAGGGTAAAGGGAAATAGTGGAACGGTGATTTTGAAATAATATATTTTATTTGAAAACTGAAATATCATTTGGAAAAACAATATCCATATATTTGTATGTTTAAGCAAAAGAATAGATCCATTTTAGTCGTTTGATGGATTGAACTTCACGATGATAAGTGGATTTAGTTTGTTACTAAAATGTTCATCTCGATTGAATATTTTTTTTGCGACACTAAAAAATCGTTACAGTTTGTTACGTAAGTCAGCGCTCGTCTTGGTCTGAGTATTTTCGATTTTGTATTTATTGAGACTTTACCAAGCAACTTCTGTGAGACGAAAACTACTTGAAGTTATAAAGTCAATGAATGTCTCAGTACTTTGGTGGGAAAATAGAAAAATAATAATAAAAGAGTCTCCAAATTGGTGTCGTGAGAAATTTAGCTTTAGGTTTAATAATACGTAGCAGCGGTGAGTGTTTCATCATTCGCAAAGGTTTTTTTGCGGTGCCTAAAAGTGCTGATGAAGACTTGATGAAGATAATTCAATACGTACAAGCCGTTTTATCGGGAAACAAACCTAATAATTAGGCATTGACGAGTTCTAAACAAAACATAACAAATAATCGCTCTGTTTTGAACCTTCATAAATGGAATTCACTTTTTGCCCAATTAAGGGTTAAATTGCGCGTTTTAGTACAATGTGCGATAGAAATCTTTCATAGTTCATTAGTGGTTATTTTCAAAAGCCGAAAATAACGAGTGTAGACTTTAATGAGGCGCAGCGTGGTAACTTGGACTATTCTCCTTTTATGAAGACTTGACTCGATTATTGCTTGCTTTATATTGAGGGGGCCATTGAGGTGGGGATGGTTGGTGTTGTGGTCGACATTTAATCGTAAAACACACCTTTTCTCTCAACCTCCATCGCGCTTAATTGCCAAGAAAGACCAGCCTCCCCGCTAAGTCGAACGCTAGAATCTCCAAAACTCTTTCAATCGCCGCCCGAATCAGGTCTTGCTTTTGAATGCTTTCATTAAGCCAAGATCAACTTGATAATCAGTCGCCTGATTAGGGCCAAAATAGTCTATTCTGCCAATGAAATTTGCCGTAATTATGCCGCTTAATTGTTCAGACTTTCTCAGCAAACTCGAAAAGCTTCGTTAAACTAACCCAAGCCAAGGTCGTACAGCAACTAACTTAGCGTTGGGGAACTTTCCCAGGAAATTTAAATGTTACTTCAGTTCTTCTCTTAGCTACTCGGTCTTTGGAAAGACAAGTACCTATTTCCGCATGTGATCTTTGCTAATTGCTAAAATCGACTCAAATCGGTCGTGTTGGCCTAACGAGGCGATAGCAAAATCAGCTTTCCGAGTTGAATCTTCATTAGTAGGAAACCAGCGTAGAGAGAACAACCGCACGGCTCAAAAGCAGCGAAAACAGAGGACTTCGAAAATGATGACGCCAATGAAAAGAAAATTCGAGGAGTGTCAAACTAATCTTGCTTCTGGGCCCCCTGAATTAGAGGAGTTGTTGATTTTACAACCGGCGTGCAGACTACAAGACCTGGACATACAGTGCGTCATTGAAGACGTCCTTCGAGGGAACCTGCGAGGAATAAACTACAACGCTTGGGACACAGAGGCAAGGAGCGCATTTCTGCGAGAATTAATAAAGCAAGAGCTACACAAGATCGGTGTTAGGCTCGCTAACTTCACCGTTATGGTGCTGATCGGAGAAGCAAACGATACGGGAATCGAGAAAGCGAGCCACAGAGTGTGGAAACCAAATTATGACAGTTACACATCAGCGTGGTATAAGAACGCGTCTTTGTTCGCTGTTGGGACAGTATTTGCCAACTACAGCCGTCCTTACCTTCAAGCATAACTGAATCTCTTTCTCGCTGCCTAATAGTATAAATTCTCTTATATTAAAAAAAGAACTGAACCAGTTTCAGATCTATGGTGGATAGATTTCGGTCATTTTTCACCGTCTTAAAAGAAGGATTCATACAGATTTATCTCTTTTCTTGATGCTATTAGAAAGACTTCCTGGATAACTACAAGGGAAAGAAAACAATGCCGTACATCGGAGCCATATGTTGCATTCTCACATATTACGATTAGAAATACTCTTCAAATCTCTCGTTCACAACAGCGCTCTGATTAAATAAATTACTGGAACAGTCAGTTCGTCTTGTTGTAAGAGAAGCAAATCTTTGAGGAAATTAACTAAAAACGTATAATAGCGGTGGATGATATGAATCGATTACCAGAAACAATAGCGAACCACACGTTCATTAGTCCACCACAGGGAGCCAGCACAAATGTAAATACACCTAAGATTGCAGAATCCACTGAATAAAGTATGCAGTGTAAAGTATCATATTCGGTGTATATTATTTTATTCTGGTATATTATACCATTTCCATTGAGGTGGTAGTGGCGAAATTTTCATTTCGGAAACACTTGCAAATCGGCTGTTACACCCGCCATTTTGTTTGATTTCGTGGCGCAGGAAAATATCCACCTCCTAGGGAGGTGTATATTGCATTTTATCCCGAGTTTCTCAACCAATCAAATCCCTTGTTCTTGCGAGGTTACCGAGTTTTATATACTAAATATATATGTATATATTATAGTTATGCAGTTCGAGGTTCTGTTTTAGAGGGTTCAGTACGGTAAAGGAAATTAATTCACCAAAAGGTGACCACAGCTGACCTGATTTTGCGCCTTTTCCTCTGGAACCGCGCGCTTATACCGAGTTGTTCTTAATTAGCTTATCCTGGATCACTACAGCTTTCATAAAAGCTGTCTTTTCTGAAACTAAATTGATTCCATAACTGTTTAAGCTGCTATTCTGGGTCTGTATGACCTGGAATCGATTTGTTTGGCTGTCTAATAAACTGTCTGTGGGGAGAGGCTTGTTGACTGGTCATTTCATGCCAAATTTTTTTGAAATTCCCAGAATGCCGAGAGGGCCAATTCTGCAGTTTTTCCTTGTTCGATTAGAGATTTGTCGAAGAACCCTGAGCTATCATTCGACTGAAGAGTAGTTGCTATCACCTCAGTTGGATGCATATCTTCAAGACCATTTATCCCTTAGACTGTCCCTAGTATCTTGATCACATTTTGTTTATTTTCATTAATAAATTTTGGGTTGTGTGTATATCTCACGGCCGGTTGGGGTGTCAATGGGTTAATCATTTTGGTTGATGGTTGTAAAGTGAGACCTGATGGACCCCAATAAAAATACATATTTGTGACTTAAGCAGTGCTTGCTTTCTTTATTCGTTGTTGTGTATTTTGTGTCTTTTTGGCGAGTTATGTTTCTAACAAAGCATGTGTTCCAAAATTTTGTCAGATATTTTGACAACGGAGTTATTTCAATCTTATTGCTTAGTTGTGCTTATAAAGACCACCTATCCCTCGGGTGGATCCTTGAGTTTTCGATCCGGTTTCTGGTGATTTAGTTTCACTTCTGGCTTTTAGGAGTTCGGGCCTTCTGTGGGCGTAATAGAGTTGGAGTTTGTTGATCATAAAAAACTTTAGCAAGCAATAACATGATAATAACACTTGACCCCTGCACTACTCCATTGGTGTAATGTACATCTATAGAGGCGTTAGCTAAGGGGTTGCGTTGAGGCGTTAGCTAAGGGGTTGGGTTGAGGCGTTAGCTAAGGGGTTGCGTTGAGGCGTTAGCTAAGGGTTGCGTTGGGCAATTATGAGCTGTTCTACATATAGGTTTTTGCTGAAGTAAAATTAGCCCACTCATGTTACTCTTTGTTATAATTTTTTATTATGCCCGCCTCAAAGCTACATCTTTGGTCCCATACTTTCTCCATATCTACAGTTCAGGATGGATTTTCAACAAGGCCGTTACGACACTTATTTTTATCTACTTTATGCATGTTGCATCTCCCTGATGATGATAAGACTAAATAAGACGCATCCAATGAAGCTGGATTTTTGCCTTTTTGTGTTTGTATGTTTGAAAATCTCGAAATTGAAGGGACGCGAAAATAAAGTGTACTTAAGTATACCAGTAATTGTGACGTTTTGGGGTGTGTATTGCTAAAGGCCTTTTGCACGAGAGGGGGGTGAAATGCCTTTGCACGAGAGGAGGGGTGGGTGAAAGGCCTTTGCACGAGAGGGGGTTGAAAGGCCTTTGCACGAAAGGGGGTGGGTGAAAGGCCTTTGCACGAGAGGGGGGGGGGGGGTAAAAGGCCTTTTGCACGAAAGGGGGGGGGTGAAAGGCCTTTGCACGAGAGGGGGGGGGGGGTGAAAGGCCTTTTGCACGAAAGGGGGTGGGTGAAAGGCCTTTGCACGAGAGGGGGGCGAAAGGCCTTTGACGAGAGGGGGGATTTAAGACCTTTGCACGAGAGGGGGGTGAAAAGCCTTAGGTCTTTGCACGAGAGGGGGGGGGAAGGCCTTTGCACTAAAGGGGGTGGATGAAAGGCCTTTGCACGAAAGGGGGTGGGTGAAACGCCTTTGCACGAGAGGGGGGGAGTAAAAGGCTTTGCACGAGAGGGGGTGAGTGAAAGGCCTTTGCAAGAGAGGGGGGTGAAAGGCCTTTGCACGAGAGGGGGGTGAAAGGCCTTTGCACGAGAGGGGTGGGTGAAACGCCTTTGCACGAGAGGGGGTGGGTGAAAGGCCTTCGCCAAGAGGGGGGATTCAGGCAGGTGTTTTATTAGGCCACTTCATTATCAAGATACATTAATAGCGAATAAGTGACGTACTTTAATCTTTGGAGAAACCGTACAATAGGCTACTTAGGTGACTTGTACTAACAGAACACGTGCCTTTTTGGGTGGCAAACTCGGGCGCGAATTTATTGTTTTCGTCGTCCTCTGGCTTGACGGACGCAGTCATTTCATTTTGTTATGGATTTCGGTGGCTTGAATTTAACACTCAAAAAGTCACATAATAATTATTCGTATTACCATTACCATTCAAACGATATTCGTTTCACCTCAAATACCGAGGTGTACATATTTAAATAGTTCGAAAATCACTTATTGGTCACCGTTCAAAATAAGAGTAGAAATATTGCCATATCTACATTTGTAGTACTTTCTGTTGTCAACGTATGGAATAGGCTACATTGATCACAATCATTGGAAGGAATTACTGCGATATTTGAGTATTCTTAGAACTATCGCCAAGGATTCCCAAAAAATGCGAAAACAGCTTTTTATTTCCGTATCTAAACGGGTCCTGTTTTGTACTTTCTGATTGGTCAACGCATTGCAGTGAGATGGTTTTGCTTGAGGCCACCAATGAAATAGCCTGATTTATCAGACGGTAAGTGATCGTTTTACTTTTTCTCCCTTTCCCAAAGGGAGAGGAAGTGAAACGAACGATCACGTGCCGTCTGATAAATCAGGCTACCAATGAAAACAGTTCAAGGCTTTTGACTGACGGAAGCCACCAATGAAAACAGTTCAAGGCTTTGACTGACGGAAGCCACAAAGAAAACAGTTCAAGGCTTTTGACTGACGGAGGCCACCAATGAAAACAGTTCAAGGCTTTTGACTGACGGAAGCCACTAATGAAAACAGTTCAAGGCTTTTGACTGACGGAAGCCAAAAAAACATTTTGTCACTCTGAATTTAGGAGATTACTTAAAATCGCAGTAAGTTGAATTAGAACTTCTCTGCATTTTTTTTCTGATTTGCGCATCCGAAACAGTAATCAAAGCTCATAATTAGATCGCTTTTTCAAGCTGCTACTCAATGTTTATTTTGCACCGAGAAAAATTTACCAAACCCCATCTTTTCACATTATTTTGTACATCTTAAACAAGCAGTAGCATTCCCTGTCTTTACACCAGTATAAAGTATTATTTCACAGTTCGCATCCTTCCGTGACACGTTACATTCTTATTGTCGTTGTGTTACATTTGCGCTCCTTTAGTAGATGTGAGTGTCACGCACTTCGCTGATGATCTGCCCAGCACGCTGTAAGGCCTTGAGCATTTCCGCGGCTTCCTTCCTCTTGATGTGCATGTGCTCGGACTCCTGCAGAAGGGCCTCGAACCGCTCACTCTGAAGGGATCACATAAGAGCTATCAGATGACCATGTAGTATAACCCAAGAGAATGGGAATTGTGCGAATATAGATCTCACGTGTTTAATGATGTCTAATAATGTCGAATGATGCCTGACAATGTCTAATGATGTCTAATGATGCATAATAATGTCTAATGATGTGTAATGATGCCTAATAATGTCTAATGATGTCTAATGATGTGTAATGATGCATAATAATGTCTAATGATGCCTAATGTCTAATGATGCCTAATAATGTCTAATGATCCCTAATAATGTCTAATAATGTCTAGTGATCCCTAATAATTTCTAATGATGCCTAATAATGTCTAATGATGCCTAATGATGTGTAATGATGCCTAATGATGCCTAATAATGTCTAATGATGTCTAATAATGTCTAATGATGCCTAATGATGTGTAATGATGCCTAATGATGTCTAATAATGTCTAATGATGCCTAATAATGTCTAATGATGCCTAATGATGTGTAATGATGCCTAATGATGTCTAATAATGTCTAATGATGCCTAATAATGTCTAATGATGCCTAATAATGTCTAATGATCCCTAATAATTTCTAATGATGCCTAATAATGTCTAATGATGCCTAATAGTGTCTAATGATCCCTAATAATTTCTAATGATGCCTAATAATGTCTAATGATGCCTAATGATGTGTAATGATGCCTAATGATGCCTAATGATGCCTAATAATGTCTAATGATGTCTAATAATGTCTAATGATGCCTAATGATGTGTAATGATGCCTAATGATGTCTAATAATGTCTAATGATGCCTAATAATGTCTAATGATGCCTAATGATGTGTAATGATGCCTAATGATGTCTAATAATGTCTAATGATGCCTAATAATGTCTAATGATCCCTAATAATTTCTAATGATGCCTAATGATGTCTAATAATGCCTAATGATGTGTAATGATGCCTAATGATGTCTAATAATGTCTAATGATGCCTAATAGTGTCTAATGATGCCTAATAGTGTCTAATGATGCCTAATAATGTCTAATGATGCCTAATGATGCCTAATGATGCCTAATAATGTCTAATGATCCCTAATAATGTCTAATAATATCTAATGATGCCTAATAATGTCTAATGATGCCTAATAATGTCTAATGATGTCTAATAATGTCTAATGATGTCTAATGATGTGCAATGATGCCTAATAATGTCTTATGATGCGTTAAAAAGACGTAAGAAAGACCGGCGCCGGAAGTCCGCACAGGTTGGGTTTGAACCAGTTCGCACCTTCCGCCCTCTCTCTACCTTGTAGAGCCTTTCCACTAGTTCACTCTGGATGCGGACTTCTACGTAGTCCAAAAGAAACCCCCAATCCACATCCTCACCCCCACTTCTCATCTTCCGCCCTCTCAGAATTCCCCCACCCTTTCCCCCATTGAGTTAACTTGTAGAGCTTTTCCACTAGTTCACTCTGGATGCGGACTTCTACTTAGTCCAAAAGTAACCCCCATCAACATCCCCACCCCCACTTCTCATCTTCCCCCCCTTGAGTTACCTTGTAGAGCCTTTCCACTAGTTCACTCTGGATGCGGACTTCTACTTAGTCCAAAAGAAACCCACCATCCACATCCCACCCCCACTTCTCATCTTCCGCCCTCTCAGAATCCCCCCACCCTTCCCCCCTTGAGTTACCTTGTAGAGCTTTTCCACTAGTTCACTCTGAATGCGGTCTTCTACTTAGTCCAAAAGAAACCCCCCATCCACATCTTCACCCCCACTTCTCATCTTCCGCCCTCTCCGAATCCCCCCAACATTTCCCCCCCTTTAGTTACCTTGTAGAGCTTTTCCACTAGTTCACTTTGAATGCGTTCTTTTACGTAGTTCACAAGAAACGCCATGATAGCCTTGGGAACACTATGGACATCCAAAATAACGACATTCTAATTGATTTGATGGCAATAGGAAATGTAGCGAAAATAATGCTGCCTTACCTGTCTTGAATTGATTTCCGAACGATGACAAAGTACGACTTGATTAATTTTCCTGTTAAAACGTAAGGTGTGTAAGTGAGCGTAAGGAATGGCGCGTTCACTCACTTGTAGTGTGACTAGCGAGGTCAAATCCAAAGTGTTATCTTCCTGATGTGACTTGTGTGCACTTACTGATGATGTCAGAGTCCATTTGTTCTCTTTCCGTAAGTCCTCGCTGTCTGAATGCATTCGGAAGCTCCTGAGAATCACAACCCAGTATCAAAATCAATAAAAGTTGTGAAATTATACGTATAAGCAACCCCCTCATGCAGGGCTTGGCCACACGCCCATGATCGTATTATCCGAATATCTAAAACTAATGGGTAACCGTACCCCTCATGCAGGGCTAGGCCACACGCCCATGATCGTATTATCCGAATATCTAAAACTAATGGGTAACCGTACCCCTCATGCAGGGCTAGGCCACACGCCCATGATCGTATTATCCGAATATCTAAAACTAATGGGTAACCGTACCCCTCATGCAGGGCTTGGCCACACGCCCATGATCGTATTATCCGAATATTTAAAACTAATGGGTAACCGTACCCCTCATGCAGGGCTAGGCCACACGCCCATGATCGTATTATCCGAATATCTAAAACTAATGGGTAACCGTACCCCTCATGCAGGGCTTGGCCACACGCCCATGATCGTATTATCCAAATATCTAAAACTAATGGGTAACCGTGCCCCTCATGCAGGGCTTGGCCACACGCCCATGATCGTATTATCCGAATATTTAAAACTAATGGGTAACGGTACCCCTCATGCAGGGCTTGGTCACACGCCCATGATCGTATTATCCGAATATCTAAAACTAATGGGTAACCGTACCCCTCATGCAGGGCTTGGCCACACGCCCATGATCGTATTATCCGAATATTTAAAACTAATGGGTAACCGTACCCCTCATGCAGGGCTTGGCCACACGCCCATGATCGTATTATCCGAATATTTAAAACTAATGGGTAACCGTACCCCTCATGCAGGGCTTGGCCACACGCCCATGATCGTATTATCCGAATATTTAAAACTAATGGGTAACGGTACCCCTCATGCAGGGCTTGGTCACACGCCCATGATCGTATTATCCGAATATCTAAAACTAATGGGTAACCGTGCCCCTCATGCAGGGCTTGGCCACACGCCCATGATCGTATTATCCGAATATCTAAAACTAATGGGTAACCGTGCCCCTCGTGCAGGGCTTGGCCACACGCCCATGATCATATTATCCGAATATCTAAAACTAATGGGTAACCGTGTCCCTCGTGCAGGGCTAGGCCACACGCCCATGATCGTATTATCCGAATATCTAAAACTAATGGGTAACCGTGCCCCTCATGCAGGGCTTGGCCACATGCCCATGATCATATTATCCAAATATCTAAAACTAATGGGTAACCGTGCCCCTCGTGCAGGGCTAGGCCACACGCCCATGATCGTATTATCCGAATATCTAAAACTAATGGGTAACCGTGCCCCTCATGCAGGGCTTGGCCACATGCCCATGATCATATTATCCAAATATCTAAAACTAATGGGTAACCGTGCCCCTCGTGCAGGGCTAGGCCACACGCCCATGATCGTATTATCCGAATATCTAAAACTAATGGGTAACCGTGCCCCTCGTGCAGGGCTAGGCCACACGCCCATGATCGTATTATCCGAATATCTAAAACTAATGGGTAACCGTGAAACATTCACATAAGCCCCGAGAGGCGGGTTCTCATTCTTCTTTCGCTTCACGCACCCCTTGCAGTGGCAAACCAAGTAAAACTTTCGACTAGTCTTAATGAGAAACTAAAAGGGAAAGGCCTCTGTTCCAAGAGGGACATTTGGCTTCGCTTTACTAAGGAACGTATCATATTTTCATGCGGTTAATGGTTTGTGGATGACTGGATTTGACACTTCCTTTATGCTCCTTGAGAACCTGTTTAGCAATTCTCATAAGGGCATCTTAATTCACTTACATTCCCAAAAGGGCATTTTAATTCACTTACATTCCCAAAAGGGCATCTTAATTCACTTACATTCCCAAAAGGGCATCTTAATTCACTTACATTCCCAAAAGGGCATTTTAATTCACTTACATTCCCAAAAGGGCATCTTAATTCACTTACATTCCCAAAAGGGCATCTTAATTCACTTACATTCCCAAAAGGGCATCTTAATTCACTTACATTCCCAAAAGGGCATCTTAATTCACTTACATTCCCAAAAGGGCATTTTAATTCACTTACATTCCCAAAAGGGCATCTTAATTCACTTACATTCCCAAAAGGGCATCTTAATTCACTTACATTCCCAAAAGGGCATCTTAATTCACTTACATTCCCAAAAGGGCATTTTAATTCACTTACATTCCCAAAAGGGCATTTTAATTCACTTACATTCCCAAAAGGGCATCTTAATTCACTTACATTCCCAAAAGGGCATCTTAATTCACTCACATTCCCATAAGGGCATCTTAATTCACTTACATTCCCATAAGGGCATCTTAATTCACTTACATTCCCAAAAGGGCATCTTAATTCACTTACATTCCCAAAAGGGCATCTTAATTCACTTACATTCCCAAAAGGGCATCTTAATTCACTTACATTCCCAAAAGGGCATCTTAATTCACTTACATTCCCAAAAGGGCATCTTAATTCACTTACATTCCCAAAAGGGCATCTTAATTCACTCACATTCTCATAAGGGCATCTTAATTCACTCACATTCCCATAAGGGCATCTTAATCCACTTACATTCCCATAATGGCATCTTAATTCACTTACATTCCCATAAGGGCATCTTAATTCACTCACATTCCCATAAGGGCATCTTAATTCACTTACATTCTCATAAGGGCATCTTAATTCACTCACATACCCATAAGGGCATCTTAATTCACTTACATTCCCATAAGGACATCTTAATTCACTTACATTCTCCATGTGCTTTGGTCCCACATCGTCTGTCTGGTCTGTCGCTTTGGAGGATCGAATGCCCGGTACCCAGGACATAAATCCACCAGTATTGGCAACAGTTGCCGGTACCGGGGGTTTTTCTGCTGGGTTTTCCTCTCTTGGGGGCATGTGGACGGGTGAGCCTTCTGGTGTGGCGGCCTGGGATCTAATTCCCTAAGGAGTGCAAATCTTATTCAGCGACTAAATGGCAACATTGTTGTGCGTGTTTTCTAGAGCTCTAGAGCTAACTCATTGGTAATCATAAATAAGATTGGTTTACTTAACAGTTTCACAAGTTATTGAGGTGATATTCTGAATCTGATGCTGGATTCCAATCTGAGCCATAGAGGTTAGAGGACAGTTCTCACCTCTCACCACTCACCTCTAATGCACCATTGTTCATGCTGAGTTGTGCAGCCTTCAGGCGTCGCTTGCGGTCCTTTGTGAGACAACAAGGAATTAAAAAGCTTCACACTATGTAACACATGGCTTTTTTTCCTTCTAGTCATAAATAATCTATATCTAAAGGTACGTGTTATGGCCTGAGTTATGTACTTTAGGCATATAGCCTTTGACTGTCGAAAAAATCGGTCACATACAGCTATTTCAATAAACGTTGTCCAAGAGCGCTCTGCCGCACGTGTCCATACCGCAAGGTGGTATGGGTAATATATGTTGTAACATGTTTTCAGTAAATATATGTCGCAGTCTTATAGTTAAGACCTTAGCTGGCGAGTTATCTGGATGGTACAGTTTCTTGTTTCGTGCCGCGTACAATTGTAAAAGGTATCTGCAAAAATAGGGACAAAAATAGGGACAACAACGGCAACGCGAAAGACAACGGCAGAAAACAATTGGAGATTCAAAGAGCCAGACGTGAAATATACTCTGAAATGGATTCTGTCTGATACATTTCAGCCGTTTTTCTTCAAACGACAACGTGGAAACTCTTAGTTTCATGGTCTAGCAAGGATGGGACGTGTGCGCTGAAAACTAGACTATCCTTGTTCGCTATGCTAGAAATAAGATTCTAGGTTTTACTATAGTTTTTTTTGGGAATACATAAACGAGTGAATTTTATCTAAACTAGTTTAAAATTGAACGAAAAGTATCAAGGCTTTTTGGGTTCTCCCTGCAGTCTGTCGCAGTCTTCGTTGCTATTTCATTCAAGCACTTTGCCAACAGGTTTTTTTAGTGCAACTACGGAGTTTCCGTTTGACACCTCTTATGGGATAGTTGCCAAACCTGCTCTTGTTTTCCTTGTTTAACGACGCGCAGATATATATATTGAAAATCAGACTGTACTCCCCACATCCTGATAGCGTTCAACGAAGTTCATGTCGGCGGTGAAGGATGGCAGAGCTTTTAACAACATATATTATCCATACTACCTCGCGGTATGGGCGCATGCGACAGAGCGTTCTTTGACAACGTTTATTGAAATATCTGTATGCACTAACATGGATTGGTGAGGGATGGGATGCACTCACAAGTTCCTGATTGGCCACAAGCGAGGAGACGAGAGAGGCGCCATCGGTGAAGTCAGGGTGATTAGTGTTGATGTATGCAAGCTCTATAGCCACAAGGTTCTCCACCTAAAATAATAAAGATAAATAAGATATAAGTGTAAACATAGGAGCAGCTCTCTTTCTCCTCTCCTAGTGAAACATACAACAGATATGATTGATAAAAGTAATCATAGATAACGTTAATCCTGTTACAGTGAGGGCATATGATGAACAGATTTGCCCAATTGAAGCTAAATACCTATGTTAGGCCAAACAGAAAGATCGATTGTAGTTATCATTGCATATTTTCTCAAGTATTGTCAATTAAACGTAGAAGAACTGTAACTTGAATGGCAGGATCACAGGACCTTTGTGTTGAATTTGATTGGTCAAGGTTCAGAAGCCTCGCTTTCTATGTCCTTACTGTAATGATAATTGTATTTTAATAGTGGTCATGATAACACTGATGAAAAGGACAGTAATCCTAAACGATGTAGATGATGATAATAATGTTGGTACTAGTGGTGCTAATGAGGAAGTTAACTGTCTACAATGATGATGAAGATTATATGGTGGCATAAGTAATAATGATGATGATATTCATGATAATAATTATCAATGATAATTGTATTGGTGATTATGACGATGTTTATGATGATAATGATGATGACAATTATGATGATGATGATGTGTGCACATGCTATTCTATATGACCCACCATCTCATTGCATGGCATCAGTCTTCTTTGCAGCAAGTTGATGATGACATCAACAATGGATTCATGTAGTCGAGGAAATCGCTTTATTTCCATAACCTTGTATAAGTGAAAAATCCATAACATCAGTCACATGCTTGGAGTAAAAAAAATGCCAAAACACTATGCAGCTGGTTCAGGTGCAAGTAGCGCAACTTTGGTAGAACATTGCAGCAGTGCATATTCCTTTCACATCTGGGTTCAGGTTCGGTTTTAACAAACAATTAGAGTTTGTTTAATTTTGCCTTTTTTCTCTGGTCTTAAATGGTGTCCCTCTAAAGTAGAAGTTATTACTAAGCTGTGACTTTTGTCATCCCAAAAATACTGAAAAAAATCATAAAATGTTTGTGGATACCTGATCAAATGAGTGTTGGATGATTCTCTGCATCTCTTCATGGACAAGTTCTATACACCGCAGGCTTGGCTCCTCTAATCGACGGATCTGACGTTTCACCAGAAGTTCGAAGGAGATTTCAGGCACAAAAAGTGCAGGTCTTGGGCCCTTAACACCAATAGCATTGGTAACTCAGTTCAAAAAACAGCATTACAACAACAACAACAACAACAGACAGGTACTGTATGTACGCATGTGCTACCATACTTACAGTAGCATTTCTTATAGCTGTCAAAATATCCCGAGTAGATAAACCTTCCATGGCGTCCATGATGGTGAGAGTCCTTCCAAATATATCATGGAAAATATAACATATTCGTGCTCCACCACACCTAAAACATACGAAAATGTGGATGAAGCAATTTAGGGTAGTGATAAAGAGCAGTGAACATGCCTCCATATAATATACAACAGCAATGATGATATGAATTTGAGTTCTTACAACTCAGAGGTTTCTATCTCATGAGCAGTTCCCTCGATGATTGAGCAGTAAGTGGCAGCAAATCTTGTTATCATCTGAAGGAGGTAGGGACCCTAAAAATAATCGACAAAATTAAGTTTTAATGATTTTGTGAACTAAATGCCAATCGATAGACAAACAATAAAAGCAGTAATAAAAATTAATTGGCCAAAATTTGAATAACTTCTGCAAAATTTCAGACAGATCAAATAAAAAAGTTGATATGATGGAAGCTAGATGTCAATGTGGTTTTGAGATGTATTGCATGAAAAATGCACTAGCTTGTTATGGCCAGCTGGGAAAAAGCACTTTTTCCATTAAATTTTACTTTCATGCTCTTTAAAGAGCATGAATGACTGCCTTTTATTAAGACATTAATCTGATTACAACTTAAAAACAAGACTTGTACCTTATCCATCACCGGTTCTCCATAACTTTGTAGCAAATGATGATACTGTGATGTCATGGAGTTAACACGAGATTTCAGCTCTGGTAAACAGTTCCTTATGTGATGCATGAGCAACTGAAAGAGAAGGCAAATATATCAAGAAGAGCTACCAAATGCATGATTAACTAATGTTCTCAGGGGATTATGCAGGATTTCTAAAAGGTTACCCAAAAGACCCCCGATTTGCAAAGAAGCCTGCCACACCGTCGTCATTAATTTTATTCAATAGTGGAAGGTAAATGTATGTGTGATGAAATCTTAAAAAGAACATTGATGGCTATTCCAAATTAGCTGATGGAAATGGATGCTTTGTCACATTTTGCCTGGATAGCAAACAGAGCCTAATGACGTCTTTGGCTGGAGTCATTTGGCAGAAGATGGGCCTAGCCCCCTATGAATCTCTAAATGTCTAAACCCAATACTCTTTACAATTACTCAGGAAAAAAAAGAGATGGGATGATAAAAATATCTGTCAGCATGATCTAACCTTATTTAGTGTCTTGGCCAAGTATGGAGTACCATTTCTAGATGCAACTGTTGGGTAATTTCTGGCAAAAAAACCTGCTTCATCCCTTAGAGCATTCTCGATAGACTGCAAATGGACAAATCATTAGCATTCGATTGAGTTATCCACTACCTACATAATGGTATATGCTAAGGGATTCGAAATTCCATAGAGCTAGGTTGGCAAACAACGATAATTCCTCTATACATTCATGTGATCAAGTGAAATATATACTTCTTTTCCCTTGGGGTGCTTATTTGAGGCTGGGAGCTTTAATTGTATGTTATAAATGGTATATCTATGTTACCTTCCTATTGTTGATGTCTAACTGGCTCCTATTCACAACACCAATAATACCAAGCTTCACTGGAATCACTGCAAGTACAACCATAAAAGTTACATATAAAAGTTTGAGCTTGCACTTAGACTTGGAACCTTGGAACCATTTATAAGTTCCAGGTTCTCTCAACCAAATCCCAGCTGAGGACACGACAAACATTAACCCTTGGTATGTTCATTGTTGTGTTGGTGCGACTTGAGGGAGATAATAAATTAAAAAGAGAGTTTACAGTATTTCTCATGCTAGACTTGCCTAAGTCCCTTTAGTCACATACAAAGCAAACAAATATTGCCCATGGAGGAAATGTTTTTTTTCTGCTTGGTTTGTCTTTGCATTGTAGTAAAAAGCACAAAATTTATGGTCGAGATCAAAAGACATTGTAACAAGAAATCAAGCGTCCTTTAAAAGCATCAGATATTTAATATAATAATAATATAATAATAAATAAAATTTATATAGCGCTTATACATCGCTGTTCTAAGCGCTTATATTTTCAAGTGTAACAACATAAAGTATCACATCCTTCTGGTAGCATAAAAGGTCAAACTATGAGTGTCCTTAGCCTTACCTCTTCCATATAAGACATCCATGGCATCTGTACCGTGATCCATGAGGTCCAGTTTGGTACAGACTGCTAGGGTCCTGTGTCCTGGAATTATATACCGTTCGATCTATGTTTAACTAATCATATTATTGCCAAGTGTACAAATCAGTTGAGGTTATAGTAGCATATTTTCTGTTAGTATGGCAATACCAAAATAATATTTGTTAATGTTTTCCATTTCATAAAATTGTGTGATGAAAGGATATCAAAGATAAGATAGGGCATGGATAGGGAAGATCTTTTAAGAAAATTTCCTATTCTTCCTAAGTGGTCTGAAGTTCTTCTGAATCATCCTTATTTTTCCCTTCTTTTCATGACTTCCTTACCATCAGATGGCTTAAACCTCCTTTAATTTTTTTACTAACTCACTTACCATCAGGGTCCACCTCTCTTGCAATTTTTAGTGCTTCTGACGTTGCCAGGTCAATATTTGCAGGCGTGACAGCCAAGATGATTGAATTAGGATTGCTAATGTATTGCAAGATGAGGTGGCGGATCTGCTGCTCTATATCAAGAGGCTGATCCCCGACTGGAACCTGTGGCCAATCAACAACAACATCTTTAATTATGTAGTTAAGCCTAATTTGCAATTGAATGATTGTGCTATAATAATGTCAACACTCTGAGCAGAATATCTTAAATCCTAAAGTAAAGCCAGGAATTTTGGTCACATGCATCACCCAATTTAAGTCGTAAAAGCTGCAGATTGCCCTTTAAAGTATCGGCTAACTAAATAATACCACCATGAAAAGAAATCACAACATCTTGACTCGGCTGCTAGTAACCCTGTTTTCTACATTTCATAGCCGACTCAAGACTAAGAATAACTGTCCAAAGCATTACATAGATACAAAGGAAAAATTGCCAAAGGTCTTTGCCTGTTCAACAAACACACAGAACGAGTTAGAGTAAGTCTAGTCTTAGTTTTTTTTTACTATACCCATTTGGTATATAAACACAGTAACAACCATTACCTTGGTAACACCAGGAAGATCAACTAATGTTAGGTTCAGAACTTTTGGAGAGTAGATTTTCAGATTGATTGGTTCACTAGAGATTCCCTGCAGAGAATAAATCAAAATGGAAAAAAAATTCTGTAAATAAAATATTATAGCAGCAATAAAAAAAATAAGACAGATAACTATTAAAATGGCTTTAAGATGAAATAATAGACTTGTGTGCACCTTGTTACTCCCAGTGACTCTGTCAGTTTCACGTTCAATTTCTTCTCTGATTCCATTAAAATCTCTAAATATCTATAAACAAAAAGAACATAATTCATAAAAATTGTGAAGAAAGTCATAACCAGACCATTTATGTTTGAGATAACAGAGTAGGGTCGTGAGACATACTTTTTCTTTGAGATGCAAAAATTTCCCCCACTCTGCAGGCTCAGCATCATCATCTCTGTCCTCTTCATCACTGAAAACTGAAAAACAAATATCAATATGATCAAGGACAACCAAAGGTAAAGCAATAACACTAGTACTCTTAATTAGGTCTTGAATAAGAAATTGTGTTGGCTCTTCTGTTTGAATGTATTTTTTTTATTGCCTATCTTTTGCAACTCTTGCTGTGTATTCTTTACTTCCACGGCAAATACATGGAGATAAATGGTCAAAGACATTAAAAAGAAAAGAAGAAAAGTTGCAGTGATGCGACAACACTTTTTAGTCTGGCTTTGTGGTGAACACCACATCACGGTATGGATAGTTTCTTACAGTTCTCCGCCTCGGTTTCCTCTGACATCTCCTGCCCTTCTGTGTACTCTGCTGCTTCTTTCTTGTCAGGCAGTTCATTGATCTTCTTCTCTTTTGCTCTGGGGGGAACATGAACCAGCTGTAGAATAAGAGGTCTTCTTGTCACAACTCCAGAGCCTGCAGAAGAACAAGAGTGATATCACAGTGTAAGCAGAGAAAAAAATGAAAATAGTAAAAATTCTAAAAGCGGTTGTCCAGGAATGGAAAACCTTTCAGGCAGAAGTGTCAATTTTACATTTTTTTTATGAAATATGTCATTTTTTAGAATTTTGCAAATGATCCCACATTCATAGAACTTTAATCACATTAGAACAGCAATTATGCCTACCTCTTGGAAGGAAATCCCTCCCTACCAGGTTCTCAAGGACAGAACTTTTACCACTGCTCTATAAACAATAAGTTAAAATGACAGAATTAGGGTATAAGCAGGTGTTTTGCTCATTCCCAATAGTCCCCTAAGAAGATGCAGACTGTGAGCTATAAATATAACCAATTATTAGCAGGTTGAGGGATGACTGAAATTATAAAATCATTGACAGGTTAAGGCAAGTTCTTTAATGCCTATCACATGATACACTAAACAAATAATAACATGGTAATAAAACCGTTGTTCAAGAGTACATTCTCTTCATATAACCAACATTGATATGAAAATCTGTCATGCTGGAGGGTTAAAGCCCCAAGCATACCAGCCTGTGCAGTCATACCAAAAAAGTAATTCTTGATAATACAACAGTAGTTCCACACATTCTTACATATTGTACAGAATAATAAACCTTGCAAGATTTGTCAACATTTGCCAGTAAGTTGGGGAACAAGGATGTGATTATTCCAGTCACTTTGGTAGAAGGACACATGTTGCCCGCAACATTGGGGAAACTTGTTTCCTAAAAGTTTCCGAGGGTGGCCAAACAGTCAAGAAACATCGGGAAACATTATTATGGGCGCTTGGAATCATGAAATGTTTCTACCTGAAGGTGGAAACATTTTTGTGTCCTGGACACAAAATTTGTGGTGCACAACAATGTTTCCATGGTGGCCAAACTGGGAAACATCGAGGGAACATGCGTGCGGCCAACATGTTTCCGGCAACATATGTCCCTGCTTGGCCAGGGCCTAAGTAAATTTGTGTACAATTCATATTGTACAAAATATGCCAAAATACTATTTGAAAATAATCATTAACCTAACTAAAGGTATGGACATACACAGGATGCCAGAAACTGGCTTTCTCTTCTCCATGCCATTAATTAACAAGATAAAATTGCGCTATTGAATGGCCTAGAATACCCAGGAACATTTCTTTGGTATGGGAATTTGTCAAAGTGCCGGTATGTCGCGCAATATTTTCATTTTCAGCCATCTGCATCATACTCAAAAAGGCGTACAATCGAAAATAAATAAACTAATAAACAAGAAATGATAGCATGATTCAAGATAACAGATATGACTAACATCAATCTTGTGTTCAAGAATAATTATTTTTTTAAGAAGCTCACGAATTCGATGAAAATTTCAAACGGAAAGTTTAAGGCTGAGCGGCACTTACCTGGGCTCCAACTACCACGATTTGCGGAAGCTGAATGGACTCTGAACCAACAGTGTTGAACACATCTTGGAGTTTATTGATCACTGGAATGAGCTGCTCCATCTTTTTGCACGCTATTGACAGGATCGAGGAACCCCACGATTTTATAAAAGCATTTTCATCATTTAGCTACACACTAACTTCACTGATCTATTTTGCTTTTCGAGCGTTTCTTTAGAGCATGCGCTTTGTTGAATAGCCGCTGTGAAATGGGTGGGGCTCAAGACCCGGCTTCTTTTTTTATATTTGTTTAGTTTTTTTTTTTTAATTTTCCGGTTTAGCCTTCTCTGTATTTGGAGTTGTTTGAACTGGTGACATAAATATAGAAGCATGGAAGAGGGGGGGGGGGGGGGGGGATGGCAGCGCCGCCCGAAAACAGAAATGGAAGGAAAATATGACAAAGCCATAAAAAAAATTAATACGATTATTATAGAAAAAAGGTAGAGCCAATTGCCCAAGGATCAAACCTCCTCAGAAACGAGGTTTCGACCAAAGCACCGCTATCTAGCGAACTGTACAATACAAAGGAACCTGAGGTACCCGCGCATTAATGGGGAGGCAATAACCAGGATCCCAGGCCTGTCTTAGTCCTTACGCCACGCACAGCTCGCTGAGATGAAGACTTAGGGGCGGATCTAGCTTTTCGCTAAAGGGGGGGGGGGGGGATTGGCTTAGTGACCAAGGGGGAAGGGGGTATTTTTTTGTAACATGTGGCCTTGTCGCGCACGTGTAAATGACATCTTTCGTGTTGCGCCTTTACCCGTTCTCCTGTGCTCAGTCGCGCACGTGCATATTTTTTGTGCTCAGAAACAAAAAAAGTAAAGCTGATCTAAAAACAGGTTCGGATGTTTTCACACTCACAAAGCATTTGTTAAGCATTTATTTCATTGTTTGTTTTGTATAGTGCATCAATGTTTCACAAAAACAGCAGAAAACACTTTGGACAATGTCTCAGCTTCTATTAGCAAACCAAACTATTGAAGCGGGCTACTAAAGGAATCCATCGAAGTGAGTTGGAGCCACTTCTCAAAAAGGCTGGCTTATCAGTACATGATTTGTGTACTATTTATTGCGCGCTCATAAGGTCTGTACTCGAGTATGCCTCGCCGGTGTGGGCTGCTCTACCGGAATACCTATCTGAGCACCTGGAGTCTATACAGAAAAGAGCTTTAAAAATCATTCTAAGGCACGAATATACGAGCTATAGTAGTGCCCTTGCCTCAACGTCTCTCCAATTTTTGTCTGAGAGAAGGGATGAAGCATGTCGGAAATTTATGGCAAGAGCTAAAACTGTTGAACCCTTAAAATCTGTGGTTAATAACACTTGACAACTGTCCAACATGGATATAATTTGAGATCAGGAAATGAGAAAATAATAGGACCGCAAGCTAAAACTTGTAGGTTTAGAGATTTTGTGACTGTGCGCTATTGTTAGTTTCTGTGTGACGACCTCTCACTTGTAATTCAGCCATGATAGCTGCAATGGTGTAGAAATAAACATATATATATATTACTTTAGAGTCTTTCTTTCTATTTTTTGGATTGGAATGCAATGTATAGTATTTTGTTTTTATCTAGGATGATTACAAATAAGGTAATAATTAAAATTTCTCTAAAGTAACAATGTTTCTTATGTTCAACATAGGGTTGCCCTCACAAAATTGAGGCTTAGCAACTACAATTTGGCCATTGAAACACCCGGATGAGAGAAAGTACACGAGCCGTTTGAACCCCCGGAATTTCCAATCCCTGAATGGGGGGGGGGGGGGGGGGATGGATATTTTCTGGAACTACACAATAGAAAAATGATGAGCATATGTATATAAGTATATAATTCGGTAAGGCTAAGTTCAAACGTCGTAGGCTCATGGATAATACGACGTTTGAGACTTAGCCTAAGAGAAACACATTATACTATTTTGAAAAAAAAAAACAATAGAGATATTAGTGAAATAACGAACACAAGGGTCTTTCTATTTATAATAAGTGAACGGCAAAATACATTTTGTGCATAAGGGAAAAAAAGACATGCTTCGAAATAATGATACCTCAGGAAAATGACATCTCTCTAACATTTATTTTTTTCGGACCACACCTATATACATTTATACTTTTTTTAAAAGATAATAAATTGTACTGTATTGAAACTCTCTCTTTACATAATTTTTTTTTTCGGAGCACACCTATTGTAAAAGGTACCGAAAATAAGAAAAAATAAGTAAATTGTATTGTTTTGTATTGTAACCCTTCCCCCCTGCCACTTCGGCCTCCTACTTTTGAAGCCATTTCACCGCCCTTGAACATACAGTTGTAGCGCAAAAGATTCTAGAAGGAAGAAAAGGGATAGGACAGGTAACACGGTTCATGAATGTAACTTATAGTAGAAGATGGCTCATGACTATGAGACCCTTATTAAAGATCCTTACATGAAGTAGGAGGTAGTAGTGGGTTTCTATCCACCGTTAATGCTGAATTATCAGGTAAAAATTCAATTATAATTTCTCGATTTGAGAAAACTGTGGGTAGCCTTGTATTATGACTACCCTTGATGATCGACTGTTGGGCGAGAAGAGGCAAAACTATGTTTCCAGCTCAGAGAGTGAAGGCGAGGAGGAAGAACCGGCTGCTGCTAGTGTTGACAATGCGGGGTCGCTGCCGCCAAATATGCGATTACAGACTCCAAAGGTAAAAAGTTAATTCGTGTAGGACTCTAATCACTACTGAAAAAATATGTGAACTGTACGATGAGAGGTTACTAGAATATTTGCCAAAGTGCACCGAGGATTTTTTCGTGAGGTCTGAACCAATTCATCGATTATACCGTATCTCTTTGTTTACGTTATTGTCGATGTCAAAACATTTTCTTTCATTTCCTGACAATTTCTTATTGTTAAAAAGGCAGTCTTTCTTATTATGTGAATGTTTACAAAAGTCAATTCGTAAACTGCTCACTGGTAAAGAAATTGACTTTTTCCCAACTGCATTTAAACTTATTTCCACTTAGCGGCTGTCACCTGTCATTTTCAAGTATACAAGTATAAGAACCCTTCCATTGTTTATTTTTATTTATTTTTTACCATTTTGTGAGCAGAACTGCACCAATATATGTGCCCTAAAGGAAGAAATACATAAGTATGCAGAAGGGGCAGCATTTCTATCATATTTTACCCATCCCACTTTGTTGAGTGAATAGAATGAATTTTAAAGGGGGTAGACAAACTAAAAAATTGCGGTTGGTATTGAAAAAGTGTACCAGATTTTCATGAAAATGGGGTAGCCACCTCCTTTCCCCTCCCTTGATCTGTATACATGGAATGGTGACTATTGCCATGTAAACCTCTCAGGGTTCTCTGATCTTGTTCAAAGACAGGGCCCAAAGGTGTGATCCAAGACTTTAGGCGATACAAGCAACTGGAGACAGAGCATAAAAAAGAACAGGAGGAGGAACTCAAGGCTTTAGCAAAGAAATTCTCTCTAAGCTGCCAAACTAGTGTAAGTACATAAGACTGCGATAAATGTCTGTCCTTTTTTGCTTCTCTAGCAACAAGTGCAACTGTGTATCCCTTGTGGCTCAGATAGCCAACATGATGTTAAATAGTAATGCCATCTTTTAAATCATTGACCAACCGGTAATTGCAAGACATTACAGAACCACTGTTATAAGGTGGAGTACATTTTAAATTGTCTGTACTTGGACGCATATAGTAACAGCATAACCTAAGGGACATACTAACATCCATGTAAACTGTGTGGTCACATAAAAGATGCATCACTCTTTAACACTATCTTATTCATGTAGCAGTCTAGATAACACCCCCTGCAATTTGACCATGGCTTCAATTATGAATAGTCAGTCCACATTCCTTGCATCCTATCACCTCTAACATTTATATTCCAACTGAGTGCTTACAGAACAAATAATAATAGGCAATATAAAAATCCATTTTTATCGTTTATTATCATTAGGGAGTGTCCATTATAAAGCCCCCCTGCAGTGCCCCCTCCCTTTTAAAATGCCCCAGGATTTATAAAAAACTTCAAAGCTCCCCCTTAGAGGGAACATTTGTTTTGGAGCTTCCTATTTTTATGGTTTCAAAATTTCTGGAGATAGATAGATAGATTTGTTTATTAAATACCCCTCACAGTTTGAAACTGAATTACAGGTAATTAGCACACACAAGCTAAGCGATTACAACATTACGTAACAAAATTTGACAAGCGATTAGTGTTGCATATTTTCGGTTCCATGGGAGCAGGTCTTCTTAGATTGTACTAGGCTAGGCTATTTAAAGGGTTTTCCTTACACAGGGAACTCATGAATTGTTGACAAAGCAAATATCGTCTATTTTTAAGCGAGACAAGACCGGCTTTCTCCAGGGCATCATTGTAATTATTGGATGGGAAGATTATTCTAAGTGCTCGTTTCTGGATACGCTCTAGACCATCTGAAAGAAACGCAGACAGGCCAGCGTACACTGCGGCACCGTACTCTATGACTGATTAGAGAGCAATAAACAGTGACTAAGTCCAGTTCTTTAACGCCGCACTTTTTAAGTAAGCGCAGGGCGTATAGCCTACGATTTGACTTTTTGCAAACGTGGTCACAGTAGTCACAGACCCCCCAATATTTTCCCTTCCCCCTCCCCCTACCAGTGTATTTGATAAACCTACCCTTACCAACTTCCAAGTCACTTAACATTGTATAAAAAAAAACTAGTGACAAGATTATCCTTCAAGTAAAATTTTGATCTTTCTAAATCCTTTTTGTATCAAATCAAGTTACTGTTTGTTATTTTCAAGCTGGAGGATGAACAGGAGAAGCAGCTGATGAAGGAACTAGAAATTGAGGAGGATGAGTTTTTGAAGCAATACCATTTGAAACGACTGCTACAAATGAAAGATGAACAGCAGCAGAAAATAGCTATGCAAAGGTAGCTATGAACAACAAGCCTTACCTCTTTTGCTGAACAAAGAAACAGAAGGCTTTTCACCTTGTACCCCCAACTCCACCCCTTTTTTTCTTGATCTTACTAGAAGTGCTCACTCCCACCCCCTGACCTGACCAAGAATACTACTGTCTTCCCACCCCAATGACCTCACCAAGAGTACTACTGTCTTCCCACCCCCTGACCTCACCAAGAATACTACTGTCTTCCCACCCCCTTACCTCACCAAGAATACTACTGTCTTCCCACCCCCTGACCTCACCAAGAATACTACTGTCTTCCCACCCCCTGACCTCACCAAGAATACTACTGTCTTCCCACCCCCTGACCCCACCAAGAGTACTACTGTCTTCCCACCCCCTGACCTCACCAAGAGTACTACTGTCTTCCCACCCCCTGACCTCACTAGAAGTGCTCCCTCCCACCCCCTGACCTCACCAAGAGTACTACTGTCTTCCCACCCCCTGACCTCACTAGAAGTGCTCTCTCCCACCCCCTGACCTCACCAAGAGTACTACTGTCTTCCTACCCCCTGACCTCACTAGAAGTGCTCCCTCCCACCCCCTGACCTCACTAGAAGTGCTCACTCCCACCCCCTGACCTCAATAGAAGTGCCCCCTCCCACCCCCTGACCTCATCAAGAGTACTACTGTCTTCCCACCCCCTGACCTCACCAAGAGTACTACTGTCTTCCCACTCCCTGACCTCACCAAGAGTACTACTGTCTTCCCACCTGCTGACCTCACTAGAAGTGCTCCCTCCCACCCCCTGACCTCACCAAGAGTACTACTGTCTTCCCACCCCCTGACCTCACTAGAAGTGCTCCCTCCCACTCCCTGACCTCACCAAGAGTACTACTGTCTTCCCACCTGCTGACCTCACTAGAAGTGCTCCCTCCCACCCCCTGACCTCACCAAGAGTACTACTGTCTTCCCACCCCCTGACCTCACTAGAAGTGCTCCCTCCCACCCCCTGACATCACCAAGAATACTACAGTCTTCCTACCCCATGACCCCTCTAGAAATGCTCCCTCCCACCCACTGACCTCACCAATAGTACTACTGTCTTCCCACCCCCTGACCTCACCAAGAGTACTACTGTCTTCCCACCCCCTGACCTCACTAGAAGTGCTCCCTCCCACCCCCTGACCTCACTAGAAGTGCTCACTCCCACCCCCTGACCTCACTAGAAGTGCTCACTCCCACCCCCTGACCTCACCAAGAGTACTACTGTCTTCCCACCCCCTGACCTCACTAGAAGTACCCCTCTCCCTACCTGGTCTAATCAGCTATGCTATAAACTCTTCAATCATATCTTTTCTCACTGTAATAAAGAGTTCTGAGAATTTTTTCATAACCTGTTAAAGGCTCCGATTACATTTACAGGCATAGATTTGGAAAAGTGATTGACATAACAAGCCAAGATGAATTTCTTGCGGCTATAGATAAGGAGCCTCTTCATGTGGTAATAGTTATCCATCTGTATGATCAGGTGAGAAAATCTTTCCAAATCACACTATTTTTTGTCAGTAAAAACTGTGATCATGGTAACAGTACAGTAGCTGTGTCACGGTATTCATTGCAAATTTAGAAATATATCTCAATATTCATTGAGTCACTCAATGATCTTGTATAGTAAAATTCAAATATGGTCAGCATTTAAAACTAAGACAGCTAGAACCTTTGTAGAATCTTATGTCATATTTTACCCTTCAAAAGAGAGTGGCGTTAGACCCCATTTGCCCCCACTAACACCAAAAGTGTTAGATTTTATTTATTCTAATGTGTGCTTCTTATCTTACCAGACTTCAAGCTGCGTTTGCATGAATGAATGCTTAAATATTCTAGCACAGCAGTTCCCAATGGTAAATGTCTGCAGATCTATAGACAGAAGGTTTAATGGGGTGATAAGAATAAAAAAAGTAATTGGAATCACACTATACACAAAAACTGTGACATGCAAATAAATGTCAAGTTCTTCTGTATTTTGTTATTCTAAACCACAATATTGATTGATTTTGTTGTAGGTCAAATTCTGCCGTGTAGAAGCTGACAAGACAGGCATCAGCAAAACCTTTGTAAGTTAACATGTCATTTATAGTTTTTAGTGCCATTTGCTAATGATTAACATGCCTGAGCTAGGGGGTCTCAGGATTACAGTAAACTCTTGCCTTGCTGTGATTCAGAATTTAGAATTATTATGTTGTGTTTATTATCTTGTGTTTACGCATTTTGCTTTCAGAGGAAGAATGGTTTACCGGCACTTCTCGCCTACAAGGCCACTCATATGATCGGGAACTTTGTGCAACTAAGAAGCATATTAGGAGATGACTTCTTTGCCTCAGATGTGGAGAGTTTTTTGATAGAGTAAGTTGGATCTGGCTCTAACATGACTCAATAGTATCATCACGACCGTGGGGGGTGGGGGGAGGGGGAATGACTTGGTAGGGGGTGCTTCTTGTATAGGTACTTATCTTTCTGTTTAAGTCCTACCCTCTCTGTCCTTTAAGGCATGGAGGGTTTTATGATTCAGGCTTTCAAAGTTATGGAACTGAAAAGCTCTTTGACTACCTCTCGCCTTGTTTCGAAAAGTATTTAGTTTTTGAGGTGGAGACACAACAGGCCTAATAAAATATGTTTTAGGTTTATTTCTGTTGTTGAACAGTAAACATCTTCGTACCAAAATCTTAGAAGTTCCCTCAATTACACATCACTTTTGTAATGGGCCATTTTGAAGTTAATGACCTTTTTACAGATAATGCATTTCTGCATTTCAATCAGGATGTTTACCTTCAACCTTTTATAAACAGCTGCCAGACGACTGAAAAAAGTAAAAACTCCTGTTTCTCCAAAAGAGTGAATAACCACTAGAAAACTTTTAAAATGAGACCCATTTATTCTGATATTAAAGTTATTCAAATAATGTTTGTCAAATGTTAAATTATTTTTCTTTGCAGGAATGGCATTATATCCGACGAAGAAGAACAATCTTCTCTTCAAGCAAGAAAAATGATCGCAACAGATCAAGATGAAGATAGCGATTTGGACTTGGACTAAATAGAAGGGAAATGAGTTATGCGATATGCAAGAGGAAAAATGAAGGGATCTTTTTATTACAGACGGGTGCATGATTCACTCTACTGTAAAATGTTATTCAAAAATTCAACAGAGAACAACCAGCCCTCACTATATACCATTATTATAAGGACATATTCTTTGCAACTAAGGCAAGTCGAAAAATTATCAACCAAACCCAATGTACAGAACATGACAACAACCTTGTACATTAGGGCCCACTATCATTTGTTACACTCTTACACCCTTTTTTTACAAGAACGTTTTATTATAAGAACGTCAAGCCTGAGATTTCAACAAATTTTAAGAACATGCTAAGAACATGCCGAGGATCAGATACCAGAAATTATTTATTTTAGTCTTGATGCGTTCTAAAATGCAGAATCAATTTGTGCTCATAATAACAACCTTATTATTGCTATAGATCATTAGTGTAATTCTCTTCCTAATAATTCGTTGGGCATTATATTCTTATTCACACTAAAATTTAAGAACGTCGTTCAGGCTCAGCTTCAACGGAAAATTAGACGTTCTTATATAAAAAAAGAGTGTATAGAGATAGAGACGACCATCATATCCACATAGCTTATAGGTGAATAGAATAAGTGTTTGTTTTGATGGTCAGAGACCTAATAACAAGTTTATTCTGCATAGCAGGCGCTAAGAGTAAAGTAAATATTAAGTCCTTTCTTCCTTTTACCAAAACGTAGAAAGAAACCACCGGACAGCCTCTATCTGCTTGTGCGTCGGACCTTGTGGTCTGCGTCGACAGCTGACTATTAAATAAAACCTTTGAAAGAAAGCAACAACGACAATAACGCAGAAATGTTTTTTTTAAACGATATTTTGGCAGGCCAATACTTGTCTTCTTCAGGTTATAATGAGTTACAGTGGCATGTAACAACTAGTATATGTACAAAGTATGCCACTTCAGCTCAATTGGCCTGCTGAAATATAATTAAAAACAACAACTCTGCGTTGTTGTCGACTTTTTCTTTTAAAGTTTTATTCCTTTCCACCTTGTACGTGCTACGCACTACGTCTATTATTCATGCTAGTCTTCCGATATATAACTTCTCTGATGTCTCTGTTTTCTGATGGTTTACCTTTTTCTGTTCTGTTCTTCTGGTGGCGTACCTCTGCATCCGAAATATCGGGGGACATGATACAGAAATCGTTAGAAAAATATTGGGGGCCCGGCCACGCCCCTCTTCTGGCCATTTCCTTATAATTAAATATTGCTACGGCCCTGTGGAACTATGTCATGCTTAAATCTAAATACGTACTTAGTTATAGAGATCATACTTAAAGGCGCTGACAGAGAGTCTATTATTTTAAACAAAGATTTTTGCGAATCATGGTGGTCGTACCCAGGCCAGGCAATAATATGGTATAAAATATATTACAATAATAAAACGGAAATTTATTATATTTCGTTATTCATTTGCTTATTTTGGCAATGCCAATCAAAACAGTTTCTGGCATCCTGATTCGCTAGCTTTTGTAGTACTCTCTGGGGGCCGGGGAATTTGGGGCAAAGAGATTTCTCAAGAACATACTAAGACGTATCAACTAAGACGCAATAGCTTTGTCGGACCAGAAAGGGGGGGGGGGCATGGTAGGGCGTGTCAAATTGCACACAAATTCTCTTTTTTTTTACTTTTCTTTTGCTCTTCTTTCTGGTATTAGTGTAAGATAGATAGTCTTTATTTTCACACTGTCAAATATGAGAGTTAACATATGACTATGAATATAAAAACGTAATAATTAAAATTTTATCAGCTACGTCTGTTGTGTTTGAGGCTCACCCCCGGCCCCAACCCAGGATTTTTCTTGGGGGGGGAGGGGGGGTGCGAAATCCGAAAAAGTGGACCTAATTTTTCTGGGGGAGGTGTGTGTGTGTGTGTGTGAGGGGGTGAAGGGAGTCGGTTTTCTGATTAAAATCTTAAAAAAAAAGGGATTTTTTATGGCTTTGCAGTATCTCCACGGGACGTTAATTGTCGGTTGGCTACAAATAAAGTCCGACTTATGGGTTAATGACATACCAGAGTGATCTAGCTTATGCTTTATAGTTTTGTCTACAAATAGCACGTCTATTGTGAACCGAAAGTGGCCGTTGTGTGTGTGTCTGTGTGTGTGTGTGGGGGGGGGGGGGGGGGGGGGGGGGTCTGGGGATACGGGCCTAAGTTAACGTGCCGTGTGTGTGTGTGTGTGGGGGGGGGGGGGGGGTCTGGGGATACGGGCCTAAGTTAACGTGCCGTGTGTGTGTGTGTGTGTGGGGGGGGGTGCTGGGGGTACGGGCCTGAGTTAACGTGCCGTGTGTGTGTGTGTGTGGGGGGGGGGGGGTCTGGGGATACGGGCCTAAGTTAACGTGCCGTGTGTGTGTGTGTGGGGGGGGGGGGCTGGGGGTACGGGCCTGAGTTAACGTGCCGTGTGTGTGGGGGGGGGGGGGGGGCTGGGGGTACGGGCCTGAGTTAACGTGCCGTGTGTGTGTGGGGGGGGGGGGGGGGGCTGGGGGTACGGGCCTGAGTTAACGTGCCGTGTGTGTGTGTGTGTGTGGGGGGGGGGGTGGGGGGGGCTGGGGGTACGGGCCTGAGTTAACGTGCCGTGTGTGTGTGTGTGGGGGGGGGGGGGGGGGGGGGGCTGGGGGTACGGGCCTGAGTTAACGTGCCAGTTCATGAAATTGATCTGATCCTGGGCAAGGCTACAGATTAAAAATACCGATGACCTCTTAGCTTGCATAGCCAAATAAGTGTTTGGTGGGTCCGCAAAAATTGCTAATAGTGAACAATTTTTTGAGTGAGACATTTTTTAAAAAAATTGATTCAACCTTTTTTTTTCCCTCTACAATTCGATCAAATCTGAGTCAAGGAACTCTAGCAAGACTACAAGTTTAGCTAGAAAGTGTATCAGTGAAAAAGCAATCTGTCTGAATCAGTGTCAGGAATATTGAAAGGTGGGGGCTGGTGTATGTACTTACCAAATTTGGCTCAAGATAACCATTATCAGATTTGTCAAGTCTAGTCGTCTCGCGTGCAAATAAATCACAGCTTTGCACTGTGATTGGCTATATACAGATCACATGACCATGCACCCCATCCACAAGGGTATAGGAAGTAAACAAGATGGCGGGCAAACGAGCTCTCGAGAACACGCCAAGTTGAGCTTAAATTGAATTCAATTACTATGGCGTCTCAAGACGCCACTAGAGAAGCACTGGGACTTATAGAGAACCTCAAGATATGTATTCTCAAGCAAGACCAAATAATACGGGCAAAGAATTCTGAGATTAAATCGTTGAATTCGGCTGTTGCAAGTTTGGAGGAAGAGAGGAGAAAACTGAAACAGGAGTTGGCTAAACTGAAGGGGGAGACTTCATCTGTGGTTTCAGATGATGACGAGAAAAGGTAAATTTTGTTTGAGAGGAACAAGCAGCAAGAAGTGTCTGAGATAATAAGGTTGTGCACAGTCGAGACTGAAGAGGTCACCTTTTTCGATTTTAACGAGTGAGACGTGCTCAAATATTCCCAAAGATTTCTCATCGCAAATGGCCAATAAAAAGTATGTTTATTAGTTGCGATTACTCGCTAAAGCACTATTTCTATAAATCAATTTTCTTTGATTCTACGGTTGCATGTTTTTTTATTGCATGAAATAATTGGTGCCGGTCCGAGAGATCGTGTAAAATGTTTCTTATCATAAACGCTTTATGCATTATCTCAGCGAGCTTGAAATATTTATCCGTTCATTTCAACGTGTTTGAAGACGTCAACACCAGCTTAGAAATAAAGGGTATTAAATTCTCTACTGTCAGCCGAAAGAATAGTTGGATATTGTATGTTGCTATTGCACAGTTGGTGGTTGATTGAATAAGTATTACTTATATAACTTACTTTATAAGTAAGCTTAATTAACTTATATATATTTTTTCGAAGTGTGCAATAAAAGTACATTTCTTTTTAAGTGAAATTTCCGTTTCCCGTTGGTTTCACTTTTCGAAATCCACTTAGAGTCTAAATAAACAGGCAACCAATGCTGTAGTTAATAGGACTTCTATTGATACATCTGAAGTGTTAGTAAACAATTTGAAATTATGTTATTGTTAATAATGTCTTAAGTCTTGACTAATGCTTTGTCTAAAAAAAATCACATTCGTTACTCCCTATATTGTGCATGTTAATTTTTCCATATTTATCATGATAGAAATTGGGGTCAGGGGTAGGAGCAGGAGTTTTCCCCAAAAGCTATAGGGCTTTTTAGTTTCTTGTCAACCATGCAAGAAATATTTTTATCATATTATGTAATTGTGTTTTCTTCATAATTAAATAACTTCAGTATTTAATATTTATGATTTTCTGAAAATGCTCACAAAATTAAAAAAAGATAATAAAGTGTTTGAGTCTATAATAATTTATTGTATATTTTTTTTTCTTAAAATATGATTGGCAGGTTTAAAACTTTTAAATTGTGTTGGCGAGACCCCACCTCTAGAAAGGTAACATCATTATATGTAATAACAGCAAACCCTGGTTTTTAGAATTCAGAATTGTAATTTTGTAATGCAAATGTGTATTCCAAACCTCCTTCTTTTTCTATCTTCAGTAATGACCACGTACGTACACCACCTAAAGATGGTTCATCTTTCAAAACACCCCCAACTTCTCCATCTATACTTATCACATCAGAAAAGGGTGGTCAGAATGCCTTACTTGCATCTATTAAATCCACACCTACTCTTTCAAGGAGAGAATCTGGCAAAGGTAGCTTAAAACGAGGAAGCGATGTTTCAAGATCACAGTCATTCAAGAAGTATGAGTTGTCCTCTGATTTGATGGACAGGACCATACAGGTCTTGGAGAGGAAATATGGGGGTAAAGAAAAGGCCCATGATTCAGCGAAGGTGATACAGAGCTACTGGAGGCAGTATAGTATGAATAAACGATTTAGAAGATTGAGGACATACTCTGAGACACCCATCAAAACAGGAGCATGGGTTAAATCTCATAGCGATCCACCAATAGTGAATGACACTGTGGTGCAAAGAACACCAGTTCTGAGAATAAAGACTGCCCATGTTACTGATAAGGACAATCGAGTTCGGTCTGTGCTGATTATTGACAATATATCACAAGCTCCAGACACTCCAGCTACGTTAAAAAGTTCATCTGACTCTGTTGTAAATAGTGTTGGTTCCGTAGGCTTGGTCGCTGAAGGTGCTTTAGTTCAAGAGGAAAGGATACCATTTGAAGAAGATGATGAGAAAAGTAGTGAAAAATTCCAGGAGACGGAACATTACTTGAAAGTGGAAATGAAAGCTGACGAAAGTATTGTTAATAGTCCGAGTGGAAGTTTTGATTCTGATACACACATGAATGGTGATGTGCAGAGAGGAAGAGGACACCTTGATGAGTCTGATGATTCAGGTGAGAGATACTATGACATGTTGATATTGCAAATATTTTAACAGAATTTATATTTTTATTTTTTTAATGCGATCACAGAAATGTGTTATTTGTTGTTAAGGCCAAGCTAATATTATAGTAAAAATAAAATGTACACTTCAATCAGACTGTGAAATCAAAATTGTATTATTATTGCAATGATGCCTTTTTATTCTAGCCATTATTATATTAATTATGAGTCCAAATGCATTATCCATCTTATAATTATGGAGTACACCAAAATGTAATGAAATAGGTATACCATAAAATATTCTAAATTATGATGGTTGCCTTCTAGCTGGTGAGGATTACCACCCTCCAATGGATGCTGTTAGCCTGGACAGTGCAGATGGGATTTGTTTATCCTCAGAGAAGGCCATTGCCCAAGATGCTGTCAGTATCAGTTCTGAGTTTGATCCAGTGCCAGCGGCAGATCTCAAACCACAGAAGCTTGAAATGAGGATTGGCATTAATCAATTTAATAGGTATTTTTTTCTGCCTGTTTTCCTTTTTGCAATAAAATGCAATGCAATCCAATGCATTACAATAATCTTTATTTATAAAGTGTTGCACTATAACTCTCTACATCTGTCTGTCCATCTATCCACAGACCCAACCCACCCATCCATCTGTGACTCTATATGTCTGTCTCTTTATCTTGTGACTCTATTTGTCTGTCTCTTTATCTAACTCTGTTCCCATGCATAAGAAACCTGGAAAAGGATACTTTGTCTTTTTTTTATCTGCCTGTTTGGCCATCTCTCCAACCGACTGTCTGTCCACTTTTTTATGTATTGATGCTCTTGTTGCACAGAAAGCCTGAGAAAGGTGTGACTTACCTGATTGCCCACCAAGTGATAGATGATAATCCAGAAGCTGTGGCAAAGTTTCTCCTGTCAGAACATGGAGTCAGCAAGCAGCGACTTGGGGAATACCTGGGGAACCTGCAGAATGATTTTAACATGGCCGTTCTAAAGTATGCCAGCTAAGCTAGTGTTTACCACAAAGGGGTTTTTGGCACTTGTTGTTGATTTTTATGTGCTGTATGATAGAGATAAAATGATGAAAAATTGTTCTTTTTCAGGTGTTTTGCTGAGAGCTTTGATTTCACTGGGATGGAGATTGACGTTGCCCTTAGGACATTCCTTGCACAGTTTAGAATTCCTGTAAGACAACATTGATTTGCACCAAACACCACTTCCTTTTTACAGTTCAGAATTCCTGTGTGACAATACTGATTCCCACTTAACAGGATTATTGCTCACTCCCTGATTGGCAAAAATAATTTTGACAATAATATTTATTCAACAGGGCGAGGCACAGAAAATTGAAAGATTAATGGAGGTGAGCGCATACTGCACATACTACTCAGTGGCCAACTACTTGTCCTTTGTGAGAATCAAAGCGTACCATAAACCAAGAATGTCAACTTTAAGAGGATCCATTATATGGAGAAAATTCCAAAGTTTTTTTTATATAAAAAAAATAAGTATGTTGAAAATGCACCATGTGGAGAACACCATGCTGCTGTCATTTTGCAAGATAATGCCTCCACTGCTGGTCAATGCTAGCAATATTTGCATGTGGCATAACATCCTCGGGAGGATACTAAATGCATGGGGGGAATCCAACAGAGCCACAAATTTCACTTATGTTAACAACAGGGACCCCAGAGACCAGTGGTAGCCTACAGTGGTAGGCTAAACATTTGGCCAAGACAAACAAGTATATATCTGGAGCCCTAAAAAAAAGATCTGGAGCCCTTAATAAAATCAACCCAAGTCAAAAAGTGGTAGGTGCTATATCACTACCAGCCCCTCCCTCTCCGCGGTCCCTGAACAATACCAAAGATAGCAACTTGCCATGTAAAAATGACTCTGGATTTTGTACCAAAAAGCATTCAAGTCTCAATGAAAATTACACCCCCCCCTCCTCTCCTTAATGCTTAAATAATTTTCTTTTCATTTTTGGTTTCAAAGGTCTTTGCAGAGCAGTATATTTCCTGTAATCCCACTGACGACACCTCAGCTCAGGATAAAGTTCTCATCTTGGCTTTCGCAATTGTGATGTTAAATACAGATTTACACAGTCCTAATGTCAAGAAGAGAATGACAGAAGAAGATTTCATCAGGAATTTAGAAGGTTGGTGTTGTCTGTACTAACACATACTTATCACTTTCCCAAATGGCAATTTCACAACAATGCAATTGCACATAATTGTCAGTTGAATAGAAATGCATTCCTGATACACCATCCATTTGCTTCACCTTTACTTCAAACCTGGGGTAAATTTAATGCTAAATTCACAAAAATACTTAAAAAATACACCATTCTATCACAAGTAAAGATTTCAAATGCCAAAAATTTAAAATACAATCATGGTAAAAACTGGATAACCCCTCAGGATGAATGTTTTAGACACTTGTTTGATCATGTAACAATTGATTCATGGAGATTATTACCTATTACAGGGACAAATAATGGTGGTAATTTCCCCTCTGAGAGTCTAGCAGGAATTTACAGGAGAGTGTTCAAGGTGAGATCAAGTAAAAAAGCAAGCTTTACAAGATATATAATATTATACTATCTTTAAATTCTCTAAATTTAAAACACTATTCAGGCCATTAGACAAATGTTTTGAGATTCCACAGTACAAACAGTAGTATCAGTAGATATAACCTTTATACTTATGTTTATCTGAATAATGTTCTCACATTACCAGCTGTATGAATTGTTTGGACTAGCTTATAGGCAAACAGAACAAAATGTGTTTTACTGATAAAAACTTTGTTCTTTTAATTGAGTTAGTAAAATGCAATCACACTTCTCTTCCGCCTAATTCCACCTAGGACTTGCATAGAAGGGCAAATCATTCAGTTATCAAACTAAAAAAAGTACAAGCATCCTAGCATGACTATGGGAACATTATCGTAAAGCTTACCACTTTCTCTAAAATATGGGGCTCCTCTAAACATTATGTTAATTATTTTCCCTTGTATTAATATGATGTTGTTCCTTTTTGTTAATTGAATGAACAGAAAGAATTTACTCCAGCTAGAGACCATGTGACTATGACAGCAAAGCTGGAAAAGAAGATTGTAGGGAAGATGCCATGGACTGTAAGTTTTCTAAGCTGCCAAAATGGTCGTCTTGTCACCCCTCCTTCTCAACACGAGCTAATTGTTTTTTTATTTCACACCTTAGCGAAATGCAATAACTATTGGTCCTAACTCTCAATAATGTATTGTTTGCCCCCTAGACCCTTGCAGCCCTGCACAGGTACCTGAGAATGCTTACACCTTTGTTTGAAATTCGGGATCCAAACAAGAAAGAAAAGACCCACCCTAGAGTCATTTTTGTTTTCAATGATATGATAGTGGTAAGTATTATCAAGTATGTTGGTCCTGCCTGTTTGGTATCAATATCCATTCAAACTTCGTGTTTTATGTGTGTTTCAGGTGACGAAGGAACGAGGCAGGCCTGGCCAGAGAGATGGCTACCATTTCTACAGTTACAAGCACTCTTTCCTCCTATCTGGCGTCAAAATATCTGTTTTCACTAATGATTGTAAGTACTCACAAATAATAAAAGCTGTTAGGTCCCTTCCTCTTATCCATTAACAAAATATCTGTATATTTTAATGATTGTGTCTCGACTAGTAGGGTGTTTTTTAATGCACTTTTCTGGACGTATACCTTCTTTCACAAGCTAATTTAAAAACATAGAAAAAGTTATTTTTTTTAACGACAATCACCTAAAGTCTATTTCACTATTACCAATATACCCTTATACAGTATATAGTCATCACATAAAGACTTTTTTGCTTCTCTTTCCTCAGACTATCCATGGGGCATCCAGTTGTATTCTAGGCTACAAAGCCAGGTAGGTATCACATATTTCCAGACAACTAGTAATGGACCTCAGTGAGTGCCAAAATCCCTGCCCTAGTTTCAAGTCAAGACCCCTCCCTAGCCCAAACCGATGAAAGCAAAGAAAGCATATTTGGTGGCAACTCAAAATTTTAAGGCTTTTATTGTCCTGCACATTTGCAACTACTTTTTTCTCTTTCTCTCAGGTTGTAGCAACGTTTAATGCCACCGATGAGCGCACGAGGAAAGTGTTTGTTGAGGAACTACTGGAGTGCATTGAAGAGGTGATTATCCTGACATTGATATGTGGTGTCTTTTTAGCATATGTCATATAATATATGTTTTTTTTTCTATTTCAGACAAATGCCATGGAAAATGATAGAATAGGTAGGTGAAATCCAAGTGTATCAAGTGGAACTACCAACAATGAGGTGGTTTTATTTATAAGAATGCATCTGCAAAAGGTTCCAAGGGTATGAGAGATATAAGGGGATTCGTAGCTCTTCTACATTTCTCCAAACATTTCGGCTTGAAAGAGAAATTTGCCTGTCCTTGGCCAAAGAACTGCTAAGTTTCTTGTTATTTTCTTTTTTTTTCTTTTCTCCCCATAATTATTTTCCTGGATCTACTAGCAACTGAGAAGCAGAGGTATATGGCTGGTGGCAAATTCATACGCACCCCAGGTACCATGACACTACCTCACCCAAAGAAGAGTCGGGGCACATCGCAGCCCAACCCAGACGCCATAAGTCTGCTGGAGGGAACTTTCACCAACTCACTCGGCACGGACAGCCTTGTTAACAGCAAACACCTCTCTAATTCCATGCTGAATATCAGCGATGCAGGTAAGTGCATCGTGCTTCTCCCTTGATAGCAGGGGCTTGGCCAGGGTTTAGGAGCAAGGGGACAATGACTATCAGACTTTTGTTAAATACCAGAATCAGAGCTTTTAGTTTGATAAACTGCTATCATGAGACTCGATTATTAAATTGTTTTTGTTAGAGAATCCTTTATCTGGTTATGGGAGGTATAAGCAGAGTTTGAGTACCATACAATCTTGCTACAGTAGCCCGCAGCCATGTAACAATTTAAAACATATCACGTTAAAGAAAAATCTGAGACCCCAAGACAGTGTAAGAAAAAAAACACAAGACTTTGAGACCCCTAAAATAAAAAAAAAGAGACTTCAAGACTTGTGTAAAATATTCCAAGATTCTGAGAGTTTGCGAAATTTTAGCGAGACTTTCAAAATTTCTTGTTACCCATTGCCACCCCTAGATGGGGGTCTGTTGGATTGCCATGTAATCTATAGTCCTTTTTATCTTTTAGATACATCTTTCTCATCCGAAGGAGGAAGCTTCAAGAGGTGTAACAGTTCCTCATCGCTGGACAGTGCATTTGTTGATGGGGTGGGTTGTCATGTGTTAAAAGAACAATAGAAAGCCCTTAATTAATATTTTATTGACTAACCAACTCTAACCTTAACCTAAGGCTGAGCCAGAGCCTGCAAACACAAAAAAGAAGCCAGCTAAGAAACCATCAAAAGAGGATCCAAAGCTAAAGACCCAAAAGTCCTGGCTCTTTAGAACAGCACGTAAGTATAATATAAGCTAACCACTTTATCTAACATTTCCTCTATCTGATCTCTAACACCTCCCAATACTTCATTGAAGTTCATTCGTCAGTGCTTGCAAATGAAAGGTTGAGAAAATGTTTGATGCAGTAAACTCCTGCATATAAAGACTTGATATTTTTTGGACAAAAAGGGCTTTTTTTTTTTACATACATCGAGCAATGACAGTCACTATAACAATAACATACTGAACAAACATGACCACAATGTATTCAACTGTAGTATACTATGCACCAAACTTATATGATATGTACCTTTTCTCTCGTTTTGACTTTAAATTTTGACATTTGAGTCAGCTTTTAAATTGGACATATTCTTCCCCACCAGGTTGATTAGGTTCTTATAAAAGGGTGTTTAAAATGCCAGATATAAGCTAGGTTTTTAATCTCTAGGTTCTTATAATTATGAGGATGTTCACTGTATGTATGTAGGATGTAGGGTTAATTTGATATGTACCTTTTCTCTCATTTTGACTTTAAATTTTGACATTTGAGTCATCTTTTTAATTGAACATATTCTTCCCCACCAGGTTGATTAAGTTCTTATAAAAGGGTGCTTAAAATGCCAGATATAAGCTAGGTTTTTAATCTCTAGGTTCTTATATGCGGATGTTTACTGTATGTATGTAGGGTCAATTTGGAAACTAAAACAGGGCCACCAAACCAACATTCAAGACCAGCTTTAAATAGTTTTTTATTTGATTCATAGGATATTAATAGTGATTCCCCAAGGAAATATACAACCCTGGAGCCATCAATGCGCAAGAAAAGCCTGTTCAAGAAGTGGCGTTCACGGAACAGCAAAGGAAACCTACCAGGCTCTCCACTTGGCAACCCCAGTCCAGAACCAATCAGGAAAAGCTCAAACACTGCATCAAGAAAAATCAGTACTCCAACATAAGAATAGATGATAGTTATCAAGTTAGTAAAAATAGTCTCAGAGGCAACGTGTACAGTTGACGGAATCGTATAAGCTGGTCAAAAGATATCCCTGATTTCTTTCCCAGTTGTATAAAAAATTGCTATAAAGAATGTCCTGATTTTAAACACTTTTTTTGTAGAATTGACATTGCACTACACTTTGGGTTCAAAACAAGACAACAAGGTTCTAGCAGCATTTCTCATGGGCCATGCACTAAAGTTTGTAAAAAAATTGATGAGTAGTGCCCTAGAATCCATGCTCAACAGTTCTCATTCTTTTCACAGTAACAAGGGACAAAGGGAGAAGTCTAATTCCATAAATTTGTAGAAATAGTATTCAAGGTTGTTTTCAACAAAATTAAGAGTTAGGAAAATTGCATACAACTGAGGCTCAATAGATTCATTGTCATATCGCCATAATGGACCTATTTACATAATAATGTTATTTTTGGGAATTTTTTTTCAGGATGGGGTGAACTGGATGCTCATTAATAAAGAATTAAAAATTCTAGTCTGTATGAATGTGGTAATTACTTTTACGAAGTAAAATTGAATGCCATTTGCCACTGTGTAATACCTGTTCATTGTTCACTTTCTAGAATATGTAATTCCCTTTTAATTGTTTATTAAATACTAAGTAAAGAGTTTGAAAGTTTGATCGTTTTTTTATGGTTACACAGTCAAGACCCACAAAACCATGCCATGGTTTAAAATTGCAAGAAATGTATCATGCTTTTAGAGGTGAGGAATTCCACTATATCAATAGTAATTTTTTTATCCATTTTTTTCTTCAAAACATTTTAAACAATAAAAGTTTCTAATAAATATTTATATGTTTAGAACTATGTACAGTAAAAAATACCTTACAGATAAATGTACAGTTCATTGTTATGTACAGTTTACAAAGTATGCAATCTTGTGTCCAATTTCTCATAGACTTCTAGGCCCCATCGTATTCATTCTCATGACTCACACATTTTCACCTTGTGAAAACCATTAGCATGCTTGAGAAACCAATGTATCACAGTGCCCCCATCTCACATATTCTATGACTGTTATATCCCTCTCAGCAAATCACACCTTGCACTGCATCAGTAGTAAAGACATCTTTGTAACACAAGCACTTTTGAATATTTCACTATAGTCACAAAGTCTAACATTTTGGCTTTAACTGCCTTACAGTCTCTATCTAATCTCTATCAAACTTGCCTTTTTACTGTGAATGCAGCAACATTTTTTTGCTATTCGGGGCATCTTTGTTAAAACTTCAAGCCATATGTCTAATATCATTTTCTATTGAGTAAATCTTCGCCTTCAGGTTATGCAGTTCCCCAACAAGATGCTTCGATCTCCCAGCTGTCCGTCGTACATTCCTCAAAACTTCCTCATCGTAGTTGTCTCCAATATTTACAGTAACCTAAAATGAGAAGCAGAAACTGAGAATAGTCATCTTTAAACTGTGATTTTCATTTCTATAACAATAGCGGTCCTCAATTAAATAGAATGGAAAATTATGAAATGGCAAAAACTGTTTGCATTACCTATAGCAAATGCTAATACCAGGCTATATCTAAGTGTTTCTTACACCTTTCTATATCAGTGTGTGGGGCCATGCTAGTCTATTGAACCCACCTTAAAAAGCTGCTTTTCAACGTCCTTCAGTTTATTTCTAAGCTGCTTTATGTCATTTTTGAAGCCTTCCACCTCCAAGGCTCTCCTCTTCTCCAGTGCTTCATATCGCTGGTTCATAAGCGTCAACCTCTTGCCCATTTTCTCACTCCTTTCTTTAAATATCTCCTTGCTTACATCAGTCTTTTCCCTAATTCTTGACAACTCCTCTTCTAACCCAATGCATTGTTCTCGGTACATTTCAGCAAGTTTTTGAGACTGTTCAAGTTGATCTTTCAGTGAGTGTACAGCATGCATCTGTGCTTGCCTTGGTTCCATTGGTTCTCCTCCAGACACTTCAAGTATGCTACTCACACCTGAAATATCAAGCTCTTCCCGCAGATGCTCAATCTCTTGAATGAGCCTATCCCTATCAACCATCCAGTGCCTTTCCTTGGCACGCAATTCATACTTTAGTTCGAGAAAGTCCTTAGTACTCTCATAGAGTAAGCTCTGGGTGTTGTGTAGCTTATCCTGCAGGGTTTTAATTTTATCTGCATCACGTTCTCTCTGTGCATGCTGTTCCTCCATGCGCACTCTTCGGTCCTCTAGTAATGCATCTGTCTGCTCTTTGGCCGTTTTTGTCTGTTCCTCTAACTGGGCCTGAAGTGATTCTATTTGAAGAAGAAGAGTCTGACGATCCTGAGACGGGCTTCTTGGGGCAGGACGCAAATTGCCAGATATTTCCTGCTCAGTAGCTGGTCTTTTTGTCCCTAGGAAAGTTAACAGAGAAACTTGGCATCAAAAAAGAAAACAATATGATGGATATGACTATGATAACAGCATTTTGAAATGTAGGTATATGTACCAAACCATCAAATAATACAATTCAATAAACTTTGCTCATGCACTAGAAAAAAAAAATACTTGGTGCCACTGCATGCAAGCTATAATTGGCAGAATAGTAGCAACCATGTGGGACTACTAAATGGTTATTTGGTATGCTTGCTTTTAGGGTTCAGGCCTTCTACAGTCTCTGAAAACAGGCATCACCAAGTAACTGTGGAGAGAGGCTGACTTGTAGTCTAGTAGTGGTGATAATATTATCAACTGTACTGACTTGTAGGCTATTAGTGATGATAATATCATCAATTGGGCTGACTTGTAGGCTAGTAGTGATAATATCATCAATTGGGCTGACTTGTAGGCTAGTAGTGATGATAATATCAACTGGGCTCACCTGCTCTTTTATGCCCCCCTGGACCACGTCCACTCAGTGTTTCTGAACAAGTCTCAAGCTTGTTTTGTTTGATGACAGCTTTAGCAGGAGGTTGCTTGTGAAAGTAGGTTATCTCTGGTTCTGTTGCTTTTGACAGACTCAACAAATGCTGTATTTTCTTTCTATCCTCAAGCTCCCTGATCTTCAGTCTGTCATTTTCAGCATAAAGCCTGAGAACATGCTCACGCTCTTGGAATAGATACACTTGCATGTCACTGAGTGCCTTCTGGAGCTCAGAGATCTCTTCCTCACGCTGTCGTAGCTCCCATTGAGACTTATGCTGAAACCGAGAAAAAAAGGACAATGGATACCATTTAAAATGTAACCTATTTACCAGCAAGTAATAATAATATACGCAAAATCTATACTATCGGCAATCGTTCCGTCTGATATTTTTCAGGAATTTATCTCAGTTGAAGAAAAGTGTGTAAAGAAATATGGTGCAGGAAACATAAATTTAAAATATCCAAACTCACTAAACTTCCATTAAGTATTTTTCGACAGAAAAGCTTTACGTCTTGTCTTTTATTGCAGATTGAATAAAATAATGTAGGAGGATCCGCAATTTAGGTCTTTTCCTTTAACGTGAGTAATAGACATTGTAAACAAGTGGAATCTTTGATCCGCCAACCTGCTCCTCGTAGGTGCACTTGTATCGCTCCAACTTGTGTACCATTTGCTCGTGTTCGCCATCGTACTCGGCTATTTTCTTTCTGTAATACTCTAGTAGCTCCTTGGAAGGTCTTAGATGTCCAAGCCTCTGGTTGATGGTGGGGAGAGGCGAGGAATCTTTTTCTACTTCGACATCTTCGAAAGACGCCATGTTTGAATTTCCGCGCTAAACGAACTTCAAAGTACAACATTAGTGTTACTATCATTAAATATCAGCCGCTGTTTTATCGCGGGCGCAGCTACAATGACAACAAAAGTAAAACAAGTCGAACTGGACTTTTTTATTGTCACATATTTCAGAAAAAGCTAAGAATTTTGAATATTTTTCCGTAAATATGGCCAGGGGGAAAAGACAAAGACGAAAGTCCACACCTCTACGGCCCAGCCACGTGACCGGTCACACACATGACAAGACACACACATACCTGTCAACCTCCGAAAATCTCAAGGCTTGAGAATTTTTTGGGGGGAGGGGTGGGTATAACCTCGCAGGCGTTTGCCGTAAAGAAAGCTTTCGCGAACAAATCCACTTATAGATCTCACGAGGGTGTTAGATAAATTGCGCTGCGCAAGGGAATAATTGTTTTAAATATTTTAAAAGAAAATAGGCAAAATGACGATTTTCTATAGAATAATTTTTCAGAAGCGATAACAATCGCTTAAAAGCGGGAGATTTGGTGCTCAACGCGGGAGAGCGGGAGAAGGGGCCCAAAATCTTGAGACTCCCGCCTAATGCGGGAGAGTTGACAGGTATGCACACACACACACACACACGTGTCAGAACATGCTGGTCGAATTTGTCCTGAGACCTAAAACTGCAACCTTTTCACCAACCTTTTCAGTTTAAAAAAGGGGGGCCGAAGCAAAAGTTTCAAGAAAGGGGCCGGACTCATTGTTCTTTCGTGGATTTCCTTAAGCTTATATTGTTATTTTTTAGCCAAATGACCTCCGAAAATCTCAAGGCTTGAGAATTTTCTTGGAAGGAGGGGTGGGTATATTCATTTTGGGGGGAGGGGTGGGTCTAACCTTGCAGGCGTTTGCCGTATAGAAAGCTCTAATCCACTATATCTCACCAGGGTGTTAAATAAATTGTGCTACGCAAGGGAATTATTGTTTCATGTATTTTCAATAATAGAAAATAAGCAAAATGACAATTTTCTATAAAATAATTTTTCGGAAGCGATTTTTTCGAAAATCGCTAAAAAGCGGGAGATTTGGTGCTCAACGCGGGAGAAGGGGTCCAAAATCTTGAGACTCCCGCCTAATGCGGGAGAGTTGACAGGTATGCACTCGGCCCACCCCTAGATCCGCCCCTGTTTGCTTGCAAGCGTGATTTTAGGACTAAGTACGCAGCTGCTTTGTCTTCTATTATCTTTGTTCTACAAAGTTCTTTTGTCTCTATTCTTCTCGTTCTTTGTGTCGAGGTGCGGATATTGTTCATTTGCCCAATCAAATTGCAGCTTGTAAGAGCTGCGTACTGACCCGGGGGAGTAGATTTTAGTACTGAAACGGTATCACATTTGTAAACGTGCTTTGTCGGTCTCCTCGTGGTCGCATTTTTGCGTGACTTTAGGCACGATTTCCTTCCGTGTGTCTGTCAATAAAATATAATTGAAGACAATATTCATTGAAGCGCGATGAATCATCGCACCATTTGCAAGGAAACTATTGGGAAGATACATCCAACGAAAGTATTCAAATCGTGTGAAAATATTGTTCGCATTGTCTATTTTATTCCATACGTAATTTTGGCACGCTTTTATATTTATGGGGGGGGAGACCAGGGGAGACACGACTCCAAGGCATACGTCATGCCTTTTGAAATTTTGTCCAATCAGAAGATATTATTTATATCACGTGGCCTATGAAGGACAATAGGGGCCGCAAAGGCCGTCAGATGAGATGATTAGTCCATTTTAAAAATGGCGTTGGTTTAGGCAGAAATGTGATGTCTTTGTTTTTGTGATGCCTTGTTGGATACTGGAGAAAATTTCGTAATGTTAGACGAAGTAGAGGAGTTTACGTTTATCCCTCCCCCAGAAGCTCCCGTGTTTGAGCCCACAGAGGAGGAATTCCAGGACCCTTTAGCTTACATTGCCAAGATAAGACCTTATGCCGAGAAAACAGGCCTTTGCAAGATTCGGCCACCCCCGGTAAGTTCGGACTTCCTTTCTTTCACAAACTTATTGTGATAGTTTGGGAATGGATACGGGTAAATCCATAACATATCTGTGTTCCTTTTAGGACTGGCAACCACCCTTTGCGGTGGATGTAGAGAATTTTCACTTTACTCCGAGAATCCAACGTCTCAATGAACTAGAGGTAAGGGGCTTTATCCCTTCTTGTTTTTCATGTTCTTCTGTTGTTTAACTGCTCCGTTTTTCATAATTTTTTCGTCCGTCAGTATTCGTTTTATTGTTTTTAGAACTCCCTGGTCTATGCACTACGATATAAGAAAGTTATCTGGAGCTTAAATATAGCTAGAATTTGCGTTAGGATGTGTTTTGTTGGGCTGGGTTTAGACATAGTGAACGGCACTTCACACACATGGTCCCCTCTGTCCCTCCCTCACCATATTTTGTTGTCCAGCAAACTAATTTTTCTCGTATCTTTATAACCACAGGCAAGGACACGAGTTAAACTCAATTTCCTTGATGCTTTGGCAAAGTTTTGGGAATTACAGGTATAATTGCGATTTTCAAGAAGCAATTTACGACTGCATCACTAACAACCAATGAGTTATATCATAGTTGAATCATTTCGACCGCCATCTTTTTTTCCGCATTTCATAGGTAATTCTTTTTGCCCTAATGGTTTCCAATTTCCCCTTTTAACTTTTTATTTGTTAGGGCACCATCTTTAAGATCCCTCAGGTTGAACGAAGGAGCTTAGATCTGTTTCGTCTTTACAAGGTGAGAGACAAATCTTGAGTGTTCATGGAGGGAAGTTCGCCCCTGACATTTCTGCGTATAAAGACCTTGTGTTCTGCCTTGAGCAAACTTCTCTCTTACACGCAATTTTATCTTCCCAAATAAATCAAGTTGTACTGTATTTACCACCAGCTTTTGGATCCTCTCTAGAACAAACAATGTTTTTAAAGAATCTAGTTTCCAGCAACAAAGTTTCTACCACTAAAACCGTGCTTTATTTGTCAGTAAAACATATACAGATGTTATGCTATAAGACTATGATGTCTGCCTGGTATCTTAGATTATAAATCGGACTTTTAGTGTCAGACTGCACTAGGAATTGATAATTTCTGGAGCAGGAATAGACATACTGATGGATGTGAAGACCTTAGTCTTGGTAAAAGAATGGTTATGAATGTCAAGATTCAATAGAGCAAAATAAATCTAAGGGCTGATCTGTACTTCAACCAGTGGTTGTGGTATTGCCACCTACTAAAAACAATGGCACTAGCGACCCATTTTATTATATTGTAATAGTTATCAGCAATCAAGGCAAGGCCCTTTGCCATTTAGCTAGGGATCACATTGAGTCGGCACACTTATGTCAGTAAATGTGTTACAAGATTTATTACCATATATTGCCACATTGACTTCTTTGCCTCACACCCTAAAGTACTTGTAATTCCTGTATTCCATGAGGATTTTTCATCCAGGCAGTAAAACCTAGGTTTGATTAATTCCCAAACTCAAGTTGAATAATTATTTGCCTGGTGTATCATATAATTTTTGAATTTCTATCTTTTTATTTTTATTCACAAGTAGCAGGTGAAGATCGGCTTAAAGAATTTATGTTCTGACCATTAGAAAAAAATCCAAGATTTTCATCAATCCCGTTGGTTTGACTTTCTTATTGTGGCCTTTTCCCCTTGTAGACCGTCCATGAAGAGGGAGGATTTGAGCATGTCACCTTCAAGAAAAAGTGGTCCATTGTTGCAAGAAAGGTTTGTTCCTGGAGATTAGATTGATTAGATACATCAGGTTTTATAATATAACATTAATTATATCTAATAGCATGATTAATCTCTCTCTCTCTCTTTGTATTATGTAACTGTTTTTTTTTTGTCAACAGATGGGGTATTCTGTGGGTAAATCAGCCCCTTCATTGCTGAGGATGAACTATGAAAAGTACCTCTACCCATATGACATCTTTCAAGTTGGTGCATTCACTGGAGAAGCAGTGGTACAAAACATGCAGTACTTTACAAATACAAATACAGTAGATGCTATAGAACATTAGGTTTGACAAGAAATGTGGTCAATTAGAAATGTTGTTTGTCTAAAGCCAGGCGCACACCATGAGAAAAACTTCACTCGTGCAACTTGCTCCCTGCCTTGCGAGGCCAAAAACACAGTTCATGCTCACTGTGTGCGCCGGGCTTAATCTACCTGTTTTTTGTTTTTATCTATAAAATCTGTAAAGCTGATTTATTTTTTCTCGTGTTTTTTTAATAGCCAACAGTTGAGCAGATGAAGAAAGATGTGAAGGACTTTGAGTATACCCCAACACAAACCCTTAACACAAATTACCAGGCCTCACGACGAACAAGAAGAGTCAAGATTGAAGACACAGATGTGAGTACTGGTACAATATGCCTAAGCCATGCTAAACCAACCAGTCCTATATATCCTTGTTTTATGGTATTTGTTCTTTCAATTATATATGAAATATTAATGTATCAATATGCAAATATCCAAATGGAAGTGAATTTCATAATAATGGCAATTTCTTTGTATAGTTTTCTATAATATTTTTAATATTTTAAATATAGCTAGATTAGATTCTAAATCATATTATTTATTAATTATCTGACTATTTATTTCTTATAGTGTCCACAATTAGCTTTTTTAGCTAAACACTTTTGACACTTAAATAAAGTTTATGTATGTATGTATGTACCTCTACTTCACCAGTATCCTTGGAAGAAGGATCTCTTAAGGAGACACAGTTTAGCTCTAAGATTATTCCATACAATTTGCCAATTTTTCTTTATGACTCCTGCTTAAATAATTCCCATGGAAACCAATGTTTTATTTAGTATTGTTGTGTATCTTATTAAAGTAATTCTCTTGAAATAGGTCTACAACCCAGAATTTTTTAAACTTGGCATAAACAATATTGAAGTTAAGATCTTTTAAAAAATGTAATAAAAAATTAGTGTACCAACCTCCTTTTGACAACAGAGGGGCATAGAGTTGACGCGTTTTTACTGATCGCGTGAGGAAAAATCCCAACTTTTCGTTTTGAAAAATAGTGCCTATAGTCTATAGAAAATTAAGTTCTGTTTGTCAAGCTATTAAAATCTGATCTCCCAAACAATAACCCGTAGTAGCTAACGTTCAAAACAAATCACATTTAAGAGATTGATTTAAAAGACACTGTTTTCGTCACTATCATTACTGTAAAAAGAGCCATTTTGAAGTATTTTTACAGCTTTTAAGAGAAAATGAACAAACTTCTACAACCTAACTTTATTTCTCCTTTCAGTATATCATTTTTTCCGTATATATTTAACTATTTGAGCAAATAAAAATGGGGGTAACCATCTTTCTGTCAAATCGATTTTAAGTGAAAAACTTGCGCCTTTTGCTTTGTTTTCTTGTACAACTGTGGCGTCACACACTTAATACCGGAAAATTTGAACAAATAGTTCACACCTCTATGCACAGAAGGGGTGCGCAGTGCAATTCAAGGGAATTACCTAGGCATTATTATTTCGTTTTGTGAGTTTGTTAGGAATTTACTCTGTTTTTGTATTGTTGAAGCTGTTGTATTTTCCAGTATTAAATAAATGTTAATTTTCCATAACATGGCATAATTTTCAAGCTGAATAGTTTCATTAGTTGTCAACAACAATGACCTTTTCTCAAGTATTACTTGTTTTGTCTGCAGGAATCCATTGACTATGACAGCAATCCTGAACTTAAGAAACTCCAATTCATTGCCCCTGGGCCCAAAATGGCAAAAATAGTACCCAACCCACAAGAGCCTAAACTGAACTTCAAGCAAATGGCTCTCAAAGCAAACAACCCTGCGTCTACAAAGCCATCTATTCCACTTGACCCCAATGAGTCATCCCCTGCAAAGTCAACCAGAACAAAGCACAAGGATAGCAGTCAACTCAAAATCGAGAATATCAACATGGGTAAAGAGCCAGAGCTCACTAGAAGGCGACCAGTCCGCCAGGCCAGCATTCGCAAGCTACATAAAGCCAAGGGTCAATGGGTAAGGGCTCAAAGTCTGGGCTGTAGCCCCTGTTATAATAAGCCAACTGACCAACTAATGAGAGCCTGCATAGCACCCTAGCTGTATAATAAAGTCTCCTTATGTTACTGTTTTCCTTTTTTGTCTACTTCTAGGTCTGATTTTATTGTGGAATATACAGTATCTAGTTGAATATGCGTGTCAAGTCCATAACAATATGGGTTTTATTAACATGTATATTTGTGTTTAGGTCAATGAGTATGTGTGTCAAGTTGTACAATATGGGTTTTATAAACATGTATATTTGTGTTTAGGTCGATGAGTATGTGTGTCAAGTTGTACAATATGGGTTTTATTAACATGTATATTTGTGTTTAGGTCAATGAGTATGTGTGTCAAGTTATACAATATGGGTTTTATAAACATGTATATTTGTGTTTAGGTCAATGAGTATGTGTGTCAAGTTGTACAATATGGGTTTTATTAACATGTATATTTGTGTTTAGGTCGATGAGTATGTGTGTCAAGTTGTACAATATGGGTTTTATTAACATGTATATTTGTGTTTAGGTCGATGAGTATGTGTGTCAAGTTATACAATATGGGTTTTATAAACATGTATATTTGTGTTTAGGTCGATGAGTATGTGTGTCAAGTTGTACAATATAGGTTTTATTAACATGTATATTTGTGTTTAGGTCGATGAGTATGTGTGTCAAGTTGTACAATATGGGTTTTATAAACATGTATATTTGTGTTTAGGTCGATGAGTATGTGTGTCAAGTTGTACAATATGGGTTTTATAAACATGTATATTTGTGTTTAGGTCAATGAGTATGTGTGTCAAGTTGTACAATATGGGTTTTATTAACATGTATATTTATGTTTAGGTCGATGAGAATGTGTGCCAAGTCGTCAATATGGGTTTTATTAACCCATTCGCTCCTGGGATAATAGCGTGCACGATTCGCCCTCTCCCTGGGAGTTTTCATGAGTTTTGCAAATTCGCTCGAGCAGAAAACAAAACACATATGCGCAGTAAATTGCGAGACAATATTACATAAAAGCAAATAGTGCATCTTATTCAGAAAAAGATAAGGAATCCGATGGTGTAAAAATTAATCTGTAAAGAACTAGGAAAATATAAAAACTAGGCGATTATTTAACAAGTTTATTGAAATTTTATCAATTTAGTGAACATGAAGAAACAAAACACAACTTCTTATGACAAAATTTTTTTTTTAATAAATACATAAATCAATACAAATTTTAAATAAATGTACTCACAGTATTACTGAATACATTCCGTGAGTTTATTTCATAGATAGGATTTCTAGACTTGGTAAAACAAAGACATTTTATCAACAAGTTTTACGATTTCAAACTGCGTGTTCTGGACACAGCGACGGTTGAACTTTCTATCGATATTTCATGTTTAGAGAACACAATCTTATTGCTTTCCGTGGATTTCCCAAACTCACAATTAGTTCACAACATCTTCAATGTATTATCAACTGAAAGTATTGATTACTCTTTGACTTTCCTTAATTATTATTTAGCAAGATTAGAATGGAGGAATATAGAAATGATTCAAATCGTTCGCACTGATTTTGTAAGTCAAATCTATCGTTCTCAAACAGAGCAAAAATAAAACATGCAAAATATTCGGGTTAATCCATCTAAAAAACCCTTTGTGACATCATTGTTGCCTTGCAGATGTTGTGTGATCCAGTAAAGGTTATTTTTGTACCATTTTGACCTCATGAAATGATTATTTTGAGATGAGAGCAACCACACGTGATCTAATTATTGAATTCACCCTGGCCTGATTTAGCCAAAATAAATATCATGATATAGGTCTTAATACAAAAATAAGAAGCCTCCATTCATACAGCAGAGCAGACTTTTAGTGGGTAGATAATTCATTCTCACCGGACTAGAGGCAGTGTACTTCTCAAAACATGACAAAATCTCCACTGTGAGACTCCAAAAGTTAGATTTCGCTGTCAGAATCCCGCGTGAACTCAGATGTCTTTACGCACTATTTCCCGTCATTTTTCATTAAAACGATCTTCTCATGGGCTGTAATTATCCTCTCTGGAACTATTGTGTCAAGTTTTCTAATTATCTTTCTTTACCAAGCCTTGAAAGCGAGAAAATAATGAAAATATTGCGATTTTCAAGCGCTACCGGGTCTCTAAGAATTCAACATGGCGGCCGCGCGAGACAAGTGATTTCACTAGAAAGCATTGTTCTATTGTTTGGTTGCTAGGAGATGCACAAAAGAGCTCATTTGATTGGTCAATTCTTTGTTATGCTACAGCTGAATTTCCAAAAGCTTTACTCGCCGGGGAGGGGAACTAGAGAGGTTTTTCTCTCGCGCGCTAAAAACGTCCAGTACAGGCCTGTTCAGGGAAATAAGCAGGTTTTTCTGACGGCCGGTACAGGCCAGTTCAGGGGTCAATGGGTTAACATATATATTTGTGTTTAGGTCGATGAGTATGTGTGTCAAGTCTGTACTAAAGGGGATTCTGAGGATTCCATGTTGCTATGTGATGGCTGTGATGACAGTTACCATACCTACTGTCTCATACCACCCCTAACATCAGTACCTAGGGGTGACTGGAGGTGTCCCAGATGTGTGGCTGAGGTACTGGCCGTAAGTCTTTCCTATAATTTGTAAAGCTGAATCTGATATATTACTCACAGTGGAACCAGCTTTAATGTATTCCCTTATTGTTATTTAGATGTTTATTTTTGGTTTACACTGTTTTTAATTTGTGCTAATAACCTTGTAGGAATGCAATAAGCCGGTTGAGGCATTTGGCTTTGAGCAGGCCAAAAAGGTATACTCCTTACAGTCCTTTGGTGAGATGGCAGATGAATTCAAAAGGGATTACTTCAAGATGCCCCCTGAAGAAGTCCCTACTGAGATAGTGGAGAAGGAGTTTTGGCGACTGGTGTGCTCTATGGATGAAGATGTTCAAGTGGAGTATGGTGCTGATCTACACAGTGCAAAGCATGGTAGTGGCTTCCCAAGGAAGGGGGAAACACATACACCTGAGGAAGAGGTACAAAGCACATTGTGCTGTAATAGTTGTGGTAATGGAAGTGGCTTCCCAAGGAAGGAGGAACACATACACCTTAGGAAGGGGTACAAAGCATATTGTGCTGTAATAGTTGTGGTGATGGTAGTGGCTTCCCAAGGAAGGAGGAACACATACACCTGAGGAAGAGGTACAAAGCATATTGTGCTGTAATAGTTGTGGTAATGGTAGTGGCTTCCCAAGGAAGGGGGGAACACATACACCTGAGGAAGAGGTACAAAGCACATTGTGCTGTAATAGTTGTGGTAATGGTAGTGGCTTCCCAAGGAAGGGGGGAACACATACACCTGAGGAAGAGGTACAAAGCACATTGTGCTGTAATAGTTGTGGTGATGGTAGTGGCTTCCCAAGGAAGGGGAAAACACATACACCTGGGGAAGAGGTACAAAGCATATTGTGCTGTAATAGTTGTGGTAATGGTAGTGGCTTCCCAAGGAAGGGGGGAACACATACACCTGAGGAAGAGGTACAAAGCATATTGTGCTGTAATAGTTGTGGTAATGGTAGTGGCTTTTCAAGGAAGGGGGAAACACATACACCTTAGGAAGAGGTACAAAGCATATTGTGCTGTAATAGTTGTGGGGATGGTAGTGGCTTTTCAAGGAAGGGGAAACAGATACATCTGAGGAAGAGGTACAAAGCATATTGTGCTGTAATAGTTGTGGTGATGGTAATCATGTTGTAGAATGATGGTGTTTGATAATGGTGCAGATGGATTTAAATGATAGATGGCGATGATAATAATAAAACAAAATATTGATCAGTAATTAGTCAAAATATTTTTTTTACTTTAGGTAGTTTTTTTTTAAAGAAGTGTTCAGGTGATTGGTGATAAATAAGTGTTTAGTAAGTAAAGTAATGAGCAACAACTATCCGTTTGATGTTTCTGTTTTTGTTTTGACAGTTCTATGCCAACTCAGCTTGGAATCTGAACAACCTTGCTAATCTGGAGAAGTCTGTCTTGAGCCACATCAGTGCTGATATCTCGGGAATGAAGGTTAGAACAGATCTTCTGCATTGTTCATTTCCTAGAGCAGTTGACAACTATGTTTGTTATTACATGACTGTTCTGCTTTCTTTATATTTTCCCTGGCATTACCTCAGTTTTGTTTATTGTGAGGTTTGATCTATTGACCTTAAGATGCATTCTATATTTTATTCAGGTCCCATGGGTGTATGTTGGGATGTGCTTTAGTAGCATGCATTCTATATTTTATTCAGGTCCCATGGGTGTATGTTGGGATGTGCTTTAGTAGCATGCATTCTATATTTTATTCAGGTCCCATGGGTGTATGTTGGGATGTGCTTTAGTAGCATGCATTCTATATTTTATTCAGGTCCCATGGGTGTATGTTGGGATGTGCTTTAGTAGCATGCATTCTATATTTTATTCAGGTCCCATGGGTGTATGTTGGGATGTGCTTTAGTAGCATGCATTCTATATTTTATTCAGGTCCCATGGGTGTATGTTGGGATGTGCTTTAGTAGCATGCATTCTATATTTTATTCAGGTCCCATGGGTGTATGTTGGGATGTGCTTTAGTAGCATGCATTCTATATTTTATTCAGGTCCCATGGGTGTATGTTGGGATGTGCTTTAGTAGCATGCATTCTATATTTTATTCAGGTCCCATGGGTGTATGTTGGGATGTGCTTTAGTAGCTTCTGCTGGCATAATGAAGACCATTGGAGCTACTCTGTCAACTACATGCACTGGTAAGTGTAAAACCTTGCTGTACACCAGCAAGCAGTACACCTTGAGAATGGCATTTCACATGATTTGGTTGTTTAGAGTGATTCCATAAAGTATATGACTTGTATTGCATATTTTATGAATAGAGCTATATAGGGTGGGCTCTATCTTCTAGGGTGATTCTGGCGTGCATGTTTTTATTTAATTGTCGTTGTACAAGGGATTCACCTGTTGTTAATTTGGGTAGGGGAGAACCCAAGACTTGGTATGGAATTCCTGGAGATGCTGCTGAGGAATTTGAGATGGCAATGAAAGAGGCTGCACCAGAGCTCTTTGAAGCCCAGCCTGACCTCCTGCACCAACTGGTGACCATCATCAGCCCTAATGCCCTCACTGCCAAGGGGGTGCCTGTGGTCAGGACTAATCAACATGCTGGGGAGTTTGTCATCACCTTCCCAAGAGCATACCATGCTGGCTTTAACCAGGGTTATAATCTGGCTGAGGCCGTCAACTTTGCCACTTCAGATTGGGTAAGTGTTTACACACCGATTAAGACTTGGTGTGTAAGCAAGAAGAAGTAAAACATGTTGCTTGTTACTTTCAGCTTCCAATTGGTCGTCATTGTATCAATCATTACCGTGAGATGACCCGCAATCCAGTTTTTTCTCATGAGGAGCTTGTTTGCAAGATGGCTGCAGACCCTGATGGTCTAGATCTTGACCTTGCCAAGGCAGTCTATGATGAGATGCTGGCCATAGTTGAGACTGAAACTAAGAGAAGGAATACACTCCTAGAGAATGGTGCCCAGGAATTTGAGCGTGCAGAAGCATTTGAACTTCTGCCTGATGACGAACGACAGTGTCAGATATGCAAGACAACTTGCTTTCTGTCCGCAGTAACATGCAAGTGCTCTGAGGGTAAACCCCAAGCTACTACTGCTTCAAGTTACTCTATTTCCTTGTACTGTAAATCAGCTAGACTGAAAGGTCCACTCAAAACAAAGAAAATAGCGTCACCTTGTCTTTGCTAGCAAGGGGGAACAAACCTCTGCATACAATGTTCATCTGAAGTTTCCCAGTACTATAGAAGGTAAAGGTGTGATGTGTTTTATGTTATTTTCAGAGAGATTAACCTGTTTGGATTGTGCATCTGAACTTTGTGCCTGCAGGCCTTCAGACAAGACGTTGAGGTGAGTAAATACCCTACTGTTTGAGTCAGTTTTTGTCAATCTACAAAGAAACTGTTCCATAATAAATAAACAGGCCTTTCATTGTCAGTGATACTGTAAACAAACTGAAAATCGTTTTGAAATTAATATGAAACAAGGAAGATTATCATAGTCTTACCAAATCTCGTGTGATAATTTTTAACCTTTCACCCTATTATAATAAGGTATCGCTACACCCTAAAAGAACTTCCATCAATGCTGTATCGACTGAAGCAAAGGGCTGAATCATTTGATAACTGGGCTAGTGGAGTCAAAAGGATTTTAGAGTTAGCAGACAACAAAGTCAGTAAGTACCAATTTCTTTGAAATTTAGTATTCCTTGTTTGGCAGAATTGCTCTTAGCAATTAGATTAAAAAAACAGTGCGAGGTTAGAGTCACTGGTTTGAGCATAGCCTATGACATTCCATGTGCTAAAACTCTCGTAAATCAAATGAGGTCATTATTCACTGGAAGGTTCTGCTGTGTTGTGCCTGTAAACAGAATAATCACCTAGCCACCTGATCTCAAAAATTTATTATCATCTTCACTCCATATTATATTGTGCAAATCCTTTGATGTTAAACCAGATACAATAATATTTCTTATAAATATTTTTTGTTTAAGTTGGTATATATGACAAATTTCAGGTGTCGCTGAGCTTAAGGAGCTAGTTACCACAGCTGAGCAGAGTCAGTTTCCAGAGTGTGACTTATTAACCCTGTTGAAAGGGGCTGTGTCTGAGGCTGAGCGCTGTGCTAGTGTTGCCCTTCAGCTGGTTAGCAGAAAGCACAGGACCAGGCATAATCTACCTGCCACACACACGCCAGTGGCCAAACTAAGCCTTGAAGAGCTACAGGCCTTCATGCAGCAGTTACAGGGCTTGCCTTGTGTGATACGGGAGGCAGATCTTGTGCAGGTGAGTCTGGCATCTTAACACCACAGTTGGCCAAACCCAGACAGCCAAAACGTTAAGTGTATGTCATGGAGTCTTTTTACCATTGACAATCATGAATACTGTACCCTTAGTCCGTTAAACTTTTATCTGGAAACAATCCTTTAGACTCTTGTTCTTTACTTCAAGATCATAAAAGGTCACACGCATGATGTTTTTCTTTCTAGGACCTTATGATGCATGTAGAGAGTTTCCAGTGTGAGGCCCAGAAGGTCCTGCAAGAGCCTGTACCAGATGTTGACAAGCTTCAGCAGCTGCTCGACACAGGGGGAGGGCTAGACGTAGAGCTGCCCGAGATACCCAAACTCAAACAGGTGCAGCACATACCCTACCTACCGTGCTATAAGGCATTTGGTGAGATCAGTACATACACTACCTACCATGCTATAAGGCATTTGGTGAGATCAGCACATACACTACCTACCATGCTATAAGGCATTTGGTGAGATCAGCACATACACTACCTACCGTGCTATAAGGCATTTGGTGAGATTGGCACATTCACTACCCACCATGCTATAAGGCATTTGGTGAGATCAGCACATACACTACCTACCATGCTATAAGGCATTTGGTGAGATCAGCACATACACTACCTACCATGCTATAAAGCATTTGGTGAGATCAGTACATACACTACCTACCATGCTATAAGGCATTTGGTGAGATCAGCACATACACTACCTACCATGCTATAAGGCATTTGGTGAGATCAGGACATACTCTACCTACCATGCTATAAGGCATTTGGTGAGATCAGGACATACACTACCTACCATGCTATAAGGCATTTGGTGAGATCAGCACATACACTACCTACCATGCTATAAGGCATTTAGTGAGATCAGCACATACACTAACTACCATGCTATAAGGCATTTGGTGAGATCAGCACATACACTAACTACCATGCTATAAGGCATTTGGTGAGATCAGCACATACACTACCTACCGTGCTATAAGGAATTTGGTGAGATCAGCACATACACTACCTACCATGCTATAAGGCATTTGGTGAGATCAGCACATATACTACCTACCGTTCTTTAAGGCATTTGGTGAGATCAGCACATACACTACCTACCGTGCTATAAGGCATTTGGTGAGATCAGCACATACACTACCTACCGTGCTATAAGGCATTTGGTGAGATCAGGACATACCCTACCTACCATGCTATAAGGCATTTGGTGAGATCAGGACATACCCTACCTACCGTGCTATAAGGCATTTGGTGAGATCAGCACATACCCTACCTACCGTGCTATAAGGCATTTGGTGAGATCAGCACATACACTACCTACCGTGCTATAAGGCATTTGGTGAGATCAGCACATACACTACCTACCGTGCTATAAGGCATTTGGTGAGATCAGCACATACCCTACCTACCATGCTATAAGGCATTTGGTGAGATCAGCACATACACTACCTACCATGCTATAAGGCATTTGGTGAGATCAGCACATACACTACCTACCGTGCTATAAGGCATTTGGTGAGATCAGGACATACTCTACCTACCATGCTATAAGGCATTTGGTGAGATCAGCACATACACTACCTACCATGCTATAAGGCATTTGGTGAGATCGGCACATACACTACCTACCGTGCTATAAGCGAAGCACGGGTGGCCAAGTGTGTTAGCGCGTCGGCCTCTCACCGCTGTGGCCAAGGTTCGAATCCTGGCTCAAACTGGGGATTTTTCCGGGTTCCTGCCTTGGTTCGAATTTGTGTCACAAGTGAGTTGAAGTTATTCTCCCGTGTTTCCAGTCTTCTCGGATAAGGACACTAAACCGGAGGTCCCGTCTCTTCAAGCTGCACTACATTAACCTGAACCGAAGGGACGTAAAAGAACCACTGGGGACGCAATAAACCCTCTGGCAGTGACCACCCCCAGTGACAGTGCTTACAATGCTTACTAACAATACACTCAAGGGGGTACTTGAATTGGAGCCTAGCTCTGTTGTGCCTTCCGCACCAGTATAACTGGTGGAAATAGAATAAAGAATCAGCACATACCCTACCTACCATGCTATAAGGCATTTGGTGAGATCAGCACATACACTACCTACCGTTCTTTAAGGCATTTGGTGAGATCGGCACATACACTACCTACCATGCTATAAGGCATTTGGTGAGATCAGCACATACAGTTTAGTTTATTGGCTTTGTCACACAAAAATACTACGGTTTACAATAGGAAATAAACAAAATAAAGAAAATAAGAAACAATGTAAAAAACAGGGAGTAAGCCCTAATTGAAATTCTTTCCCAACAAATTACAAACAATAAAAATTCTAAAACGAAAATAAAAATTAAATTACATAAATTTAAGCTTTATGAAATTATGGAGGTTGCTAAAAAGCAAGTTTCTCCAATTAGTGAGTTGTCAGCTGATATCTGAAAGACGAAAGCGTAGTGCAGGATAAGTGAAGGAAGACTATTCCAAAGTTTGACAGTTCTAGGGAAATACGAATTCCTGTAATAATTTTGGTTGTGAGTGGAAAAAAGGCGGTTATTGTAGTGTAGTGTATGTGCTGTTATAGTTGTTGTTTTTCACGAAATCGTCTTTTTGTCCATTGTAGGAATTGTGCCAAGCACGGTGGCTTGACCAAGTTGGAATCACCTTGGCCAATACTGAAGTTGTATCATTTGACACAGTGTTGGAATTGCTAGAAACTGGAGAAACGCTTACCCAAAGACCAGGTACTGCAAAACACACAGTATGCTGTTTCCATCTTGATTACCGGTTTCAGATTTTAAACTCATAAGAATAGAAACTTATAAGATAACACTTGTGAGCGAAACAGATTGGTCTAGGGCATCCTGTGCATGTCTGTTAGAGATACAGTAACACAGGCATGAAGGCAGAGTGCTGTTTCCATAGATAGTTCTTAATAATGAAGACACTGGGAATGTTGGGCAAATGAATGCAAGCAAATGATTGGTGGAGGGGGGAAGCTGATATGCGCTATTGTTTAGAGAGGTTACTGCCCTAATTGATCCCCTAGCCTTTGCTTAGTGAGGTACACTGGCTGCTTAGTCTATTAATGTTTTTATAATAATTTATTGCAGCTGTAGCCAAAGCTGTGAGCGAATTAAAGGAACTTGTGTCCCTTGGCGAACAGTGGGAAGAAAAAGCAAAATTGTGTTTGCAAGCCAGGTATAGTTATCACTAGTCAGTCCGTTATTGCAAAAAACGATGTTTACCACCTTGGTGGAGAATGGGGAAATCCACATTTTATTCATTTATTCAATTTAAATTCATTCAGTCATTATCGCTTTTACTGTGTTTAAAGTTACTACTGTATGGGTCGATTTTAGACATGATGGAATGGAAGTCCCTTCAATCAAATGCATTGACTATTTAATAGTTTTTAACTCTACAAACTTTGATTGGTTTAAATCATCTTCCTCTGAAGGAAGAATAAATTAAGATATAAACGTTTGTCGAGTTGGCACCTATCTTTAAGGCGGAAGAATGTTCATTTTAGTTTGTAATACATATTGCAAGTGGTAGTTTTTAGGAGTTCTAAAAATGCTTGTTGCTTTTACAGGCCACGCCATGTAATGGCCACTGTGGAAGCCATTGTGAAGGAAGCATCTAACGTACCAGTGTACCTGCCCAATGTCAGTGCCCTGAAAGAGTCCTTGCGCAAAGCAAAGGAATGGTCAGACAAGGTGGACCAAGTACAGGTAGGTCACAAATTACAGTAGGCGACATTTATAGAAATCAAGTGACTTTTTAGTGACAAACTCAATCCTAAATAAACACAGAGATGGCTTGACCGTTACCCCAGAGAGCGATGAAAAATAAAATCTAAGCCCCTTTCTGGTACAGACACTTTCTTGCGGATTCTTAAGCGCTGAATTAAGCCCTTTGTGTAGTCGTTATTTTGCCGCTAAAAGTTAGAGTGCAGTTTATTTTGTGTCCCAAATAATCCCATGATTTCTCAATGCAAGTCGCCTATTCAGGCCAAAATGCTGTTTGACATCATTGATTAAAAAGATGTAGCGCTTTTTACTCTACAATGCGCTGTTACTCAACGGCTATTACACATGTAAGCTCATTTATGTTTTTTGGTTCTTCCTATCCAGAATGATGAGTACTACCCTTACCTCGATGTATTGGAGACCCTTGTGATGCGTGGGAGGCCCATACCTGTGCGACTGGAGCAACTGCCGCAGATGGAGTCGCAAGTAGCTGCTGCCAGGGCCTGGAGGGACAGAGCTGCTAGAACATTCCTCAAGAAGAACTCACAGACTCCTCTACTTGAGGTATGAGCTGTGTGCTAATAATGTATACCGGAAGGGTTCATTTAAATGAAATTAATCGTGAATAAATGAATACTGTGATAGCAAACGAGGTTAGAGTCACTGGTTTGAGCATAGACTATGACATTCCATGTGCTAAAACTCTCGTAAATCAAATGAGGCCATTATTCACTGGAAGGTTCTGCTGTGTTGTGCCTGTAAACAGAATAATCACCTAGCCACCTGATCTCAAAAATTTATTATCATCTTCACTCCATATTATATTGTGCAAATCCTTTGATGTTAAACCAGATACAATAATATTTCTTATAAATATTTTTTGTTTAAGTTGGTATATATGACAAATTTCAGGTGTCGCTGAGCTTAAGGAGCTAGTTACCACAGCTGAGCAGAGTCAGTTTCCAGAGTGTGACTTATTAACCCTGTTGAAAGGGGCTGTGTCTGAGGCTGAGCGCTGTGCTAGTGTTGCCCTTCAGCTGGTTAGCAGAAAGCACAGGACCAGGCATAATCTACCTGCCTGTGTTGTACCTCTAAACAGAATAACCCAGCCACCTGGCCCCAAACATATGTTATGTTAGAAAACAAGAATGAATGCTGACCGATTACAATCTATTTAGCTCATATTTCTATTTGCATTTTTCAGATTCTCTCCCCAAGGAAGGACATAGGGTCGTACAAATCGTGTCCAAAACTCAGGAAAAAACGGGAAAAGGAAAAGGAGAAAGATAAGGAAAAAGAGAAAGAGGTGATCTTAGACTTCGAAGCATTAGACAAGTTCATAGGGCGTAACCCAATGACTCAAATCGCCGAGTTTAGGGAGGCCGAGGCGGCAGAGCTTGAAGCCATCAGAAAACTACGGGTGATGCACGCTGATCGACAAAATGAGGAGGACGCTAGTAAAAGACCTATTGAACATACTGATGGACAATACTGCGTGTGCAGGCGAGGCCCCGAGGGGTTCATGCTGATGTGCGAACTCTGTAAAGAGTGGTTTCACAGTTCTTGCGTGCCTCTACCACGCACGCAAAGTGGTAAGACAGTAGGTAAAGGATCTGCGGGCATTGAAGCAGCCAAGGAACTCAAGTATACTTGCGTGCTATGTCACAGATCAAGACGACCGAGACTAGAGACAATTCTATCCCTGCTGGTGTCACTACAGAAGCTTCCTGTGCGACTCCCGGAGGGAGAAGCCCTCCAGTTTCTCACAGAACGTGCTATGAACTGGCAGGACCGTGCCAGACAATTACTAGCAGACACAGACATCTCAAATATCCTTACTAGTCTCAATAAACCAGAGGAGCCAGCCATTTCTGGTGTATCGGCAGAGAATCTGTCTGCCTCAGCTGCTTTGCTGCGTCTTGCTCAGACAGCCCCGGAGCCTGCTACAACAGGGGCGGATACTCCATCTGAAAGCCCAGCAAATGAAGGGGCCCCTCCTGCAAAGAAGCAGCTGAGAAGACCGGGTATTGTGTTGTCAGATGAGAAGAAGATGGCGGTAAAAGAGATGATGATGGAAGGTGACCTATTGGAGGTTACGCTTGATGAGACGGAGCAGCTGTGGAAAGTTCTACTCAGCCAGCGGACTGTCGAAGACCACGACCACAAGGTCAGTAATTTATAGAAAATAACTACTATTCTACCTAGTTATTGTCCTTAAGATTATTCCCTGTAATGAGTTGCGTGTGTGAAAATGCCTTGTATTTGTGGCAAAGTAATCACTCTTCATCGTAGCGAGGTTAGAGTCACTGGTTTGAGCCCAGACTATGATATTCCATGTGCTAAAACTCTCGTAAATCAAATGAGGTCATTATTTGCTGGAAGGTTCTGCTTCGTTGTACCTCTTAACAGAATAATCAAGCCACCTGACCACAAACATGTTTATCATCTTCACCATCATTTCACCAAAGCAGCTTTGGATAGTTTCTTACATATTTTTTCGTTGCTGTTTTACAGTCATTTGCTGTTAAACCCGAAAAGGATAAGACAAAGCGCAAGCGCCGTAAGAAGGAAGTAGACGAAGAGAAGGGCAAACCAGCTCGACGTCCATCTTCCTCCTCTTCCACCACGAACGCTTCTGAACCTGCTGTCCCAAAGAAACGGCGAAGGAAACAGAAACTCAAATTACAAGAAGAGCTAGTGAATGTGGAAGATGATGACGAGGAGGAGGATCCTTGTGCAGCCGCCTCATGTTCTCGCCCAATTGGGGAAGAAGTGGGATGGGTGCAGTGTGATCAGTGCGAGCGATGGTACCATCTGGTATGTATTGGGCTGAGTTCCGAGCGTGCAGAAGCATTAGACTCGTACCACTGCAAGCTGTGCACAGGTCAGGTAGTAAACCTCACCAGCACTGAGAGCCCGTTGCCGGAATCACCGGACTCGGTGACTGTGGACGTAGACAGTACAACTCCTAATGAGCACACGCCCTCTGCCTCTCCGCCCAGGAGGGAGAGCGCTAGTGGGTCTGAGGAGGGGCAGGCTATGTGTGTTGACCTTGTAGCTCCAGCTGAGACAGAGGTTCCAGTAAACCCTCCACCGCAGGTGCATGTACAGGTCGCACAGCATTCATCCTGATAACCAGGGCTTGTGAATAAAAGTTAATGATAATTATTCGGTAGCGATCGAGCATATAGACGTTTGGAACTGTCCTCGGTTTCGTTTGCTCTAGATAAATCCCTTCGCTACGAAAGATTGACCGCCACTAAAGCTATGTAGCTAATTATTTATACTTTGTACATAACTAAAAAAAACTGCTTATTGAATGATTACTCGATCATGGCTTAACGTAGTTATCTAAAAGTCTGAGAAATCAATAAGAGACTTAATGAATCTATTCAATATCGGACAATATGCTTTATTTCTCGTTCAATATTGACTGTAAATACGTTTCAAGGTGTTATATATATATGATAGTGGTGGTAGTTTTGCTTTGCCATCTATTAATGACGAATAGTCGTCCAGCCCGTGATATGCATAAGCGCCATGCAAGTTGTAGTTAGGTCTCAAGAAGTCGGCGTAATATCTTATTCCGCCACTGACTCGTGCCCTACTATTAGTGTACTACGGTACACACGCATATCACGGGGGAAAGTCGCCGCTAAACGATACCTGCAATTTGGCTGATACAACCACAGTTGAAATAAAAATATCTTCGAGGAAATTAGAAGTGTTATTTTCTCTCGGCGTACTCAGTCCTCGTTCCCCTGGCCCTTCAGGGATATTAGGGTTAGAGGTGTGTGTTGGGGATTTGTGGGGAAGGGGTCATCAACCCGCGCCCTCGGTGTCTGTGAGGAGTGTTCATAAACAGGAAGAGAAGTCCAGAGGAGATTTCCATAAACTTGCACATTCGGTTCGTCAGGACTGTGCGTAAACCCGATTCCTCGAGTTTTCAGGGCTGTGTATGAAACGTCCACCCTCGTGTCTTCAGGGGAGGGCCTAAACTCGCACCGTCAGGGCGGAGTGCGTAAACTACCGCCCTCGGGTCCTCAGGGGGAATTTGCAAACTCGCAACCACGGGTCTTCAGGGGGAGGGCCTAAACTCGTACCTTCGGTCGTCAGGGTGAAGTGCGACCTCGGGTCTTCAGGGGGAATTCGCAAGCTCGCACCCACGGCTCTTAAGGGGGAGGGCCTAAACTCGTACCCTCCGGTCGTCAGGGTGAAGTGCGCCCTCGGGTCTTCATGGGGAATTCGCAAGCTCGCACCCACGGGTCTCAGGGTGTGTAAACCCTGGTTGCATGTTCAGGAACTCCTACCCTTGCGTCCCCGAGGGCGGGATGGATGTGTTCATAAACCCGCGCTATTGGGTCTCCAGAGGCGGGGATGTACTCTTACATGTCCAAAAACCAGCACAATTGGTGATCTGTGCCTCAATCTAAAGGATACCGAGTGTCAATTGATTGACAGACTTCGCATCTTGAACTGCAACTCGACGGAAACATTTCAATGTCTGCTTGAAACCGTTTCTGAAGTTTTCGTTGAAGAAAGCATAAATCGCCATGTTCAGAGGCCCGTTGAGCTGTACAATGCTGTAGCTAACAGGCATCAGTTCCCCAGGAGTTGCAAGTAACAGCACTGGGAATTTTACATTGATAAAACACATGACAAAAAACGGCGTCCAGCAAATCTCGAACACAGACATAATAGCGACCACCATCCATGTCACCTTCTTTGCGGTTCTGTGGGCATTACGTTGCGCCTGTTCTGCCTCGCCTGGGACTTTTCTCCTCCATAGAATCCACGCGATGCATCCGTAGAAACTCAGCATCAGAACCAATGGCAGACCATACCCTAATACCAACACAGCTAGCGCCCAGATTTGCCCCTCTGTCGACTTCTCGAAAAAGCAGTATAAACGCCCAGAATCCGTTGTGTTAGTGACAGCAGGCGAGAAGGTTACTGTCGTGAAACTGTTCCAAGTTAGATCCACCGGGAGTGCTAATGAAAACAGCCACACGAAGAGGATAGCGAATTTCGGCCACCTCGTGCTCGACTTATACCTTAAAGGACTCCGCACCGCGAAGAGTCGGTCCACTGTCATCACCAAGAGACTGGACACAGACAGGAGCGTTCCAACAGAAAGGCCATAGTAGTCCAGTCTACACGTGACTTCGCCAAGAGTTCCCGAGATCCATTGCTCTCCAAATAACGTAGTTCTTATTGCGTGACTTGCTGACAAAATTGAAGTGATGATGTCCCCCAGCGCCATATTGAGGATGAAGAGGTTAGTGGTACTGCGCATGCCCGGTACTACACGTATTGTGTGAATGATGAGGGAGTTGCACACAAGCGAGGCTGTGAATGTTGTCACGGTCAGGGTCATCAGTGCCACCTTGGTCCCCGGGCTGAATTCTCTCTCATTGGCCAACTCAAAATAGACTGTGACATAATAACCAACAAGCAATCGATTAAAAGTGATCAAGAAAATAAAACGCCTCAATTACAACGAATGTCTAATGCTTCTTAGTCTAGCGATGCCTGTTTTACCTAGAGGGCATAACAGGATTTTAGTGTTTATCTTCTTATGTGTCTAAAAGGAATTACTATTTTTCAACCGTTGCCTGTTTTGATGTGGGAGTATTAAAAATGGGATTTATTTCTACAGCCAATAAAACAAGTGATCTATAATATACAGAAAGCCTTGCCGATATTAGTCTTTTCAAAACAAACCGGAATACTTTATTTTTTTATTTTTGTGAGAACTTCGCGTTCGAATGCCGCACCCCAAACCATGAATGTATTTTTTTTGTTTGTGCAGAAATCATATTCCGAGCTTGCAGCAAGCTTTCGATACTAGTATACCAATGTTATCTGTCACATAAAATTAGAGATTAGATATAACCAAACTGCGTGAGGAAGATTCGACAAATAAGTTTTTTTTACAATACCTTTATGAAGATTGAGTTGATTTTGATCGAGCGACTTCGTAATGGAGGGTGTACTTTCTAAACATTCGATGTCTGTGATCCAAAAGAGGCAAGCAAGCACGACCACTAAAAGCAACTTCATTTTAACTACCTACTTTTATCTCTACTTTACTGTACAATCGTTCGTCGGTGAATCGGCAGGCGTTTTTCTTGCAGGAGGCAACACTAAATATGATTAGCCATGTCATTTGCAACCTTGGCTATGCTTGGCCGAGCGGATATGAGTAGCCCAATAGGGGTCTATCTCGGATAACACTCTTTTTTGATGAGTCACTTTGGACTTTTAAAAAAACACAATTTCCTAATCAAACCAGCACCCCCACTAGATACGACAGGTCTTTTTTATGACAGCTCTAAATGTCTGCTACCAGAACAGTTTCTAATTTTGTCGAAAACAAACATCTTATTTGATATATTTGCCATATGACTCGCGGCTGACACTCTCTCTGCATGCGTTTACTTTTCAGCTATTAACCACACCGCTGTATTTATCTTCAAGAATCTAAAATGTGATCATGAAATGAAGAGATTGGTAGCGCACAAATTGGTGTCTGTATTTATTTTAAACAGGAGAAAACCTATGAGAATGGCTATTGATATCACATAGTCATTAAAATAGTAATTTACAATCCCTTTGTTTTTTTAATTATATTTTCATTTTGATTATGATCTCCGCAAAGCTAGAGGTACTAACAAATGCTTACGTACTTACAATCTTAATTAAAAGGATTTTTCTCTTTTGGAGCGGATTTTAAACTCGTGTAAAAAAGCCAAGATATTAAAATCAACTAATGATAGAACAAACCTCACGCAAAAGTACGTATTTTGACCTTCACGTGAGAAAACCATTTATCATGTAAAATCGTCACTGCGTGGCTTTATTTTTTAACGGAAGCGTCTCCATTTCCCCTTGAACCACTCAGCATTGTGTGGAGTGTGTTGTGTGACGTTGTGAAGTGGGGGGAGCGCATTGGGGGAGGGGACAATTTCTCAGAGTTCTTGGCATCGTGTGTAATATGACTGTATGGGGTGCGAGATACTATTCTAATGGAGGGGGGCCCAGTATTTTCGGGTCGTAGTTTTGAAAAACAAATGGCGCCATTGGTGGTGGTGTAGAGAGGACCTGTTCTGCCTAATGTTCCATTACCTTGACAATGTAAGATAAGAAATTAGCGTCTATAAATCAATTTCATTTCACGTCTATAAATCAATTTCATTTCACGTCTATAAATCAATTAAAAAGACAATTAAATAAATATATGCTTTTCGAAGAGTTGCTTAGTTTATAAAGCTATGCCAAAGTCTTCAAAGGCCTCAAGTTTCATAGTTTTGCTTAAAAACAGGTGGTTCTATTGAACCAGAACCAACAGAGCCCCCCACCCCCCCCCCCCCCCTTCCACCACCTTGAACCCACCACTGCTCATGCGCTGTTATAAAGTCCCTTGTTCCTCCCGGGATTATTTGCTACAGTTTATCACATTGTCGATAGTCCTTGGTACAAGCCTTGTGTTGCCCTGTTTGGGCCGACTAGGGCTTGGTACACGGGTGGCTCCTGGCCTTGACCCTCAAGTGGTACAAGCCTTGTGTTGCCCTGTTTGGGCCGACTAGGGCTTGGTACACGGGCGGCTCCTGGCCTTGACCCTCAAGTGAATGGTAGTTCGGGCTTTCGTTTTTTATACGGCTTCCTTGCTTATCGGAAGGGCGGTCGTCGGGGATTTCGTAGATAGCTGAGTCTCTATTTTTGAGCCCGTCCAGTTTATCTTGTTTGTGGTGCTTCCTGGGAAATCCCTTCTCTTCGTCTGCTCTGTTTTCAGAGGTGTCACCTGCAAACTTATCCGTTGCTCTTGGTTGCCTTTTGCAGTACAAGGCTGCCTCGGCATAAGAGTAACTGTAGTCAGGTTCAAAAGCTTTGTTTTCCAAACCAGGCTCTTCAAGGCTGAAGTACCCAGGAGGGGTGTCGTTGATAGAATCCATGAGCCCCTTGCTATTGTCATCTGTGGTTTCTGATTCTAAGCATGCGTAGACGTTGTTATCAAGATCCGTGGGCTCACTGTCTTCGCTTCCAGCGGAAGGTTCCTCTAGACATGCGTATAAGTTACCATCTACTCCAGGCCTACCGAGACTGATTTCGTCTGGCTGAACTGCCGATTCTAATTTTGCATAAATATTATTTACTGGTTTTGCAGTTGTAGCGACATTTCCCGCCAAGCTCGCATACGCACTTTGTACAAGCTCTTTTGACTTTGCTACTTTTGGATCAGCGGTGTTTGCCTTAAGGCATGCGTAATTGTTGTCATTGGTAACGACACATTGTTGTGTTGATTTGGTGGAGAGCACGCGTTGTTTGGTCGCTTGGCTGGCTTTGGCTAGCGGTTCGTAGATGTTGCTCGTATCCTTGACGACTGGACACTCATATTTGCACGTGACTCTACTGTTGGCCGGTTCTTGTGGCACTAAAAGGGATGTGAAAATGGGTTCGCATAAATAGGCGATCTATAAAAAAATCGTTCATCTGTCATCTTGGATTCTATCATCTCGAGCAAATCGAGCAGAAATTAGCTTTAGAGAAGTGTACCAATGGACTAATGTAGTAATTTAAATAAAAAGGATGCTTTGTGTTACATTAGTACATTGTCTAAGTTGGCCCTGACCGTGATGCATTGCGCATCTTTGCGCTGTTTTGCTAGCTGGTTATATAAGGATTGACGCCTCGTACAGAAGTCTACCTTCATAAAGTTCCAAGTCTGTTTTCAAGCCTGCAAACAGATCAAAATCAATTGTCACAAGTTTGACAAGTCTATCTACATTCCCATGTACAAACATTGTTATTTACCATTGGCATTTTAAGAAACACCATTCGTACCTTTAGAATTTCTTGAATTGCCCCTGTTGTAAAAGTAAAGAAGTTAAGTAATATACACGCTGCTTTGCTTTCCATATCGAGTGATTAACGATAGATGAAAGCAGATAATTTAAACATAGGACTTTGGAAAAGTCTATACCTTGCTGAGGTATATCTCTTTATGATGTAGGCAAGAAAAACTATGACCATGATAAACAAAATGCCTCCAGCCACCGCGCCTGCCACAGGGAGCCAGGTGCTTCTGGGCACGGCTTTATGCTGAGCATCCACATCGCCCTGAAACAAGAAATTCATGTTGTACGAAACCTGAACCATAATGTCATCTTTCTTTTATTTCTCCGAGCCCTTGTGTCATGCTTCCAAGTGATATGGTTCGATTCTAGGTTCGCTTGGGATTTTTCAGAGTTACAAAATACAACACTTTCTCTCCCGGCTCGGTAAGCCGAGCTCCTGGTCCGTTTTAAGGTAGGACCCAGGTTTTTTTTTTTAGAGATTGCAGCACTTCAGACTGTTTAAAAGAGAAGATCAAGGAATGCAAAGGTTCCAAGGTTGCTGGGCTGTGGTACCATCTTCAGTGACAGGGTTACTAGTCACGCCCTGGCTCCAGAATTGTAAAGTTGTGAGTATCAGTTCTCGTGTTAGTAAATCCTCGAGCAAGCAGCACTAAAACACGATATGTATTAATAATGAAAACTAAGTTCATACGCTAGACTTTGTTTGTAACCAGGTTGTAGTTTTAACTCAAAATATCACGATTGTTAACTGTGTTACATAATCTTTATATAAACTTTCGGGCATTCAGCCGAATATATTCATTTTTCATAATTCACTTGACCTACTGCATGAGCTCTAGATGATATTAAAATAGGTAACGAATTACCTTAGATCACAAATAAGGGAAGAGTCACAATTTATCGGGGGGGGGCTGCTATGTTGAATTTTTTCTGGTTAAAAAATTACGACCCTCGACGATAATTATTGTTAAAATTTAAATAGAAAACAACATCATTAGCTCCTTCCCAACTGGAATCTTATGTAAATATGTTTTTATACCACCAATCGGAATAGTTTGAAATGATTTTCAACGCCAGCCAAACGAAAGACATGAAAGTTCAAGCAGAATACGCATCACTTTAATTCTGGGGTTCTCCCCAGAAAAATTGAAATTCCAGACTTTTAGGAGGCTCGGAAATTGATCAGAATACCTGTAAAAAAATAATGCTGTAACAAATAACCCTGTATCAAAATTTATGGCCCTCCCCATAAGCGATCCCCCCAAACATTGCAGCCCTCCCCCCCCCCCCCCCACCCGTTAAATAATGACCCTTCCCTAAAAGAACGTGTATACCAACTAACCTCTACCAAAGGTTCGGTTTGAACGATTCTTTCCGTGCTTGAGGAGATTCGTGGCTCTTCTTTACTTGTTGTCGGTCTTTGCTCCGGTGATGGCGTCTCTGTAAATGCTGATAACGCAGATGTCGAAGCTATCGCTTCAGTCTCTATTGTCGCTGTGGTTGCTGTATTTATTGAAGCATCGGATGTGACAGACGATCTTGGTGTTGCTTGAGTGGTGTCAGTTGGTTTCGTCGCTCCCGTCGCTGCAATTGTTGTCGCTGTGGTTGCTGTATTTATTGAAGCATCGGATGTGACAGACGAGCTTGGTGTTGCTTGAGTGGTGTCAGTTGGTGTCGTCGCCCCCGTCGCTGCTTTTGTTGTCGCTGAGGTTGTAGAAGTTGTTGAAGCATTAGATATAACAGACTGACTTGAAAGGGCTTCAGTGGTTCCAGTCGTAGCTGTCGCTGCAGTTGTCCCTGTAGTTGTTGCTTCAGTTGTTCTTGCCTTCCCGGTGGACAATGATGACGATGAGTTGGGTGAGGTGGTGGCTGCCTTGGTTAAACCAGCTCGTGTTGAAGTTTTTGTACTAGTTTTTACCGTGGAAAAGCGTGTAGTTTTCGCTGCGAAAAAGAAATTGTTTTGTAGCGGCAATTCATGCATTTTCACGTCCTCAAAAATCACAATGCGCGCGTCAGAACGGGAACGAATGACGGGGGAGAGGGGGTGGAGGAGAAGCACAGTAATTTCCGAGCAGAAGCGAGCATCGTTCTTAGTGACTTATCGAATACCCATTGATACCTTTAGTTGTAGGCAAAGAAGGCGACGAAGGTTTTTCCGTGGGAGTGGGGGTAGATCCACAAAGGCCACACTTTCGAGGGCATTTATCCCTAACTGATCCGTTGCAGCCATGTTTGTTTACAAACTTTTGACATTTGTGATGATCAATACAACTCCCATCCTCGTCACCATCATCATCATCTGAAAAATAACAGCGCCCCGTCAAGACACGAACGAAAGTTCCGCATTTATATCGAACGAAAATAGATTGTGCCTTGCAAAACAAATAGCTGTACGATGTATTTCATAGTGTTGAAGAAAAAATGCACGTTATTTTGCAAACGACAGAACATTTAAAACAAAACCGTTCTTTAAAGAATTGTTTTTTTATTGAGAATTATTATTGTATTCTTATGAATATTCATAACAATAACAGATCCCCACTTACTTACCGTTACTGGCAAATCTTCTCAGTCTCTGCCATGTCTTTATCTGTATCGTATCGACAGAAAGCATCTTGCAGCGAATTTTTCTTTTTATTTCAATGACACCAAATACACAACGACAAATGCACGACGTCCTCGCACTTTTACCTCCGAGAGAATTACAAAATCTCTCCCTTGATATCCACGAATTCAGTCTGCAAACATGTTCAGGAACATTGACGGAGGATTCCTTCTTCAACCATTCTGCCGAGGAACTATCTGCATTAGAAGCAAACCTCTCTATGCTCTGTGTTATTACAAGAACTGTGAGAATGAGAAGAAATATCGCCATAGGAGCCTTCCTCGACATATCTGCTGTGCTTGTACTCTTTCCACTTCTAGCGATTACAAGAGACTCCCTGTAGAGACTTGTGCAATCACAACTTGGTCACGGGTACCGTAGTGGTACAAAACATGGCAACTTATGACCTCTTTGTAAAGGGATGTGCCTAGAGTATGTTATGAGAGCCCTCGAAACAGAAGAGTAAACAGGAACCTTTCCGTAGGTGATGACATCTTTGGTGTTTTTTGGCTTCGGTGTCTTGTTGTGAGAGATACAATCAACAATCAACTATAGGGAGATCATCATGTTCGAAATCATGCCGATCAAAGGTATCTAAAGTGTGATCCGTTTTACTGCAAGAGCTCGATCTGGTCATGCGGGGAGATACGAGGAACATACGTAACACATATTCCTTATCGTAAATCGCACATGTACTCTTTTTTAATATATAAGAACGTCCAATTTTCAGTCGAGGCTTGGCCGTTCTTATTTTTTAGGGGGATATTGGAATTACCGCAATACTGCACAACATTTTCGAAAATACCGCAATACCGCAGAAAAAAAACCCGAAAATACCGCAACAGAAGGGCGAGGTTTTGAAGAGCATATGCGACAACCCGACATTTCCCAGGTTTTCCTCTAGATCATCCCGAACCACGGGCAAATCCCGCGCACTGCAGGACTAAAATTAGCACCGCAATACCGCAATATATTTTTTTATCGCAATACCGCCGTTTAAAAAGCAAAATATCGCATCTATTAGTGTTTCGAAATACCGCATCACCGCATGTTTTTTGCTTTTTTACCGCAATATTGTACAAAAAAGGCCAATATACCGTAAATCCTAACGTCCTCCCCTATTTTGGTATTTTATGAAAAAAAATTCACAAAGAATTTTAAGCTTTGAGTATATTTTAATAAACAGTGGCCTTGTTGGGTCTATTGGGAGAGCGAGAGAGAGAGAGAGAGAGAGAGAGAGAGAGAGAGAGAGAGAGAGAGAGAGAGAGAGAGAGAGAGAGAGAGAGAGAGAGAGAGAGAGAGAGAGAGAGAGAGAGAGAGAGAGAGAGAGAGAGAATGTCGCTGTGTACTTTTTAAACTAACAGAGGTGGGTAAATAGGGTACAGCCTCTGGGCTCCAGGGTATTTGCACGAAGGTGGCCTGTAATCCTGAACTAGCTCCCCTTGACGGCCCCTGGATCAGCAACCTCCTATAATCGCTTTACAGAAAATATTTGCATCCCACTGCAGTAACCATTGCAAGAATTGGTAGTGTTCTGAAGAAATTTGGAAGAAGGATGGTAAAGGCTTCTTTTGCCACAGACATTATTCCATCAGTAAACAGCTCCCTGCATCTTTCCCAATCTCTTGATTCATATTGGCGCACAGTCACCTCTAGGTTTGCATTCATCTTCAAACAGGGCCGTAGCAGGGGGTAGGGCACATGGGGCACTTGCCCCCCCCCCCCCCAATATTTAAAATTACTAAGGAAATGACTAGTAGGGGCGTGGCCGTGCCCCCAAATATTTTCCTAATGCTTCTGTATTGTGCTCCCCCCCCCCCCCAATATTTCGAGGTCTGCTACAGCACTGTCAAATATGCCACAACACAAGAAATGAGCCTCTCTATTTGAGGACATCAAATGGGATTCCTGTGGTACATATTGCCGCTGATCATCGCTGTGGGCTCCGGTGCATTACAAAAATGGCCGCCGTGGCTGCCTGACTTTCTTACATCACAAGAAAACTGTAGAAAAACTGGAACTTTTTATGACCACATCTTGTTAACAATGGGTAGTGGAGAGTCAACCAGGAAAGTGACCCTGGAAAGGGATTTCGGCGAAGGCAATCCAGGGATCGTGCGGGTAAGAAAGAGTCGTGAATTGGAGCATGAACCGGTGAACAGACAGCGTGGAATAAGTTTTTCTTTTTTTTCCATGAGCTGAACCGATAAAATCCAATTAAACACAGGTTTCTGAGAGTGTTGTTCGTCGGTTGAAAGGACAAAGAGATCTTCCCTTGGACCCAAAAGAGGATGTAACTCCAGGTAACTCATTATCTCCTTACATTCGTCTTCATGCTCGAAAATCCTAGGGGTCTCAGTTTCGACCTCGAAAGAGAAGGTCCTGGGGAACAAACTTTGTAAGAACCTGTGTGTGGTGAGACTTGCAGAGAACTGTTTATCGCTGTATCCACCCCCTTTTTTTCAATATGGAAGGCTTTGATTGGTTAAAATATATTGTTTGACCAATCAGATGCTGGCTTCTCCATTTGAACTCGTCCAAGTTTGTTTGTTTGTTCCATGTTGTTCCTCAGAGACTAGGCTCCTACGCAGTCGTCCAGACCTCTGTCATACAGTGTGCTTGAGCTCAGTAATAGGGACCTTAAGCAAGGACTACGACGACTAGGACAACAAGATATATATGTTATTTACCAGCCTTCGTCCTTGGTCAGTATTTCATTATTTACCTTGGTCATGGTATTTCACGATACGGACTGACCCTTAGCTTGTAAATAACATATATATCTTGTTGTCCCAGTCATCGTAGTCCTTGCTGGTCTTGTAAATAACATATATATCTTGTTGTCCCAGTCATCGTAGTCCTTGCTTAAGGTCTTTTTTTTCCCTCAATATTTGTTTACCTTATGGGCTTATGGTTGCACAAGACGAGATTTCGCTTCTGACTTTCATCAATGTAAGTGAAGGTTTTTTTGCTCATGATCATTCAATAAACTCCATTTTGTAATTCCACACAAAGCTTTTAATTCCTCAAAAATACATACAGAACCTCCAATGAAGACATTCTCTAAGTAATGACCAATAACTTTGTAAAATAATTGAGTCCAAAAAAGTTGTTCTAAAAACGAATTGATTAAAGCAATGTCTCCTTTCGCTTTGATTGGTTAAAATATATTGTTTGACCAATCAGATGCTGGCTTCTCCATTTGAACTCGTCCAAGTTTGTTTGTTTGTTCCATGTTGTTCCTCAGAGACTAGGCTCCTACGCAGTCGTCCAGACCTCTGTCATACAGTGTGCTTGAGCTCAGTAATAGGGACCTTAAGCAAGGACTACGACGACTAGGACAACAAGATATATATGTTATTTACCAGCCTTCGTCCTTGGTCAGTATTTTCAAGACCTTGGTCATGGTATTTCACGATACGGAATGACCCTTAGCTTGTAAATAACATATATATCTTGTTGTCCCAGTCATCGTAGTCCTTGCTGGTCTTGTAAATAACATATATATCTTGTTGTCCTCTGACTTTCATCAATGTAAGTGAAGGTTTTTTTGCTCATGATCATTCAATAAACTCCATTTTGTAATTCCACACAAAGCTTTTAATTCCTCAAAAATACATACAGAACCTCCAATGAAGACATTCTCTAAGTAATGACCAATAAGTTTGTAAAATAATTGAGTCCAAAAAAGTTGTTCTAAAAACGAATTGATTAAAGCAATGTCTCCTTTCGCTTTAAATCCTCCATAGAAAATAAAATATATTTACTAAAGAACTTCTCTTGAATGTGGATACGTTAAGCTGGTTATGCAGGAGTGAAGAGACGATTTGCTGAAATAAAATTTCAGCAAACTTGAAATTGTTATGCGCAATGCAAAATCATTATTGCGGGAAATTGTCAAAACACAGGGAGTTTGAAGTCAATTTTCCATAAAGTCAATGATAAAATGACAAATAATGACAAAAATGACAAGTAAAAACCCAGTTTCCGATGGTCATTTTACAAATCAACACATAATTTCAAGCTTTGGAGGTGAACGGCCTGCTGGATAGTAGGATACTAGACCTCATGAGAGCCAATCAGAGCAATTTGATGGATACTGGACCCAAAAAAATTCAAAAAATAAGTGCTGATGTTTGATGATCATTTCCAATTTAGTTGCAAAAGAATAAACAAAATGTAAGAATTAGAAACACATGAAAATATACTAAGACATTAGTTTTTCAAATTAATTTTTATAGTGTCACACTAGAAATTGTTTAGTCACTAACTTTAGGTTCTGAATGTGTGTCTCTACAGAGGAATTAAACAAGCTATGGAATGAGCTACAGAGGGAGAAAGTCCACTTACACTCACAGAGAGAAAAAATACAGTCAATGTTAGAGAGAGTATATCAGAGGGTAAGTAGTGTGATTTTAACATTATATTGTATTGTATAGAGAGAATAATAACATTCCAAAACATTGAAAAATATCCATTGAAAAACACAATTGTAAAACAGATAAAAAACATAGAAACAAAACATCAAAAAACGACATTGAAAAAAAACACATTGAAAATTGTTTTATGTGTTTCCATGTGGCTCTAGTAAGAAGCTTGTAGCGTTCAACATTATTTGTGATAATCAAAACTGTTTACGTATCCATTTGGAAAGGATTTTATCTCTGAACTCAATCAGTGTCTTTCCTAAAACATCTGTAATCTTGGTAACCTACGTTTAACTCAAACAGGTCTCATGGTCTAAATTTTCCAAAGTTGATAGTTATATTGAAGATATTAGGCTGCTTTCCTACAAACTCTGACATATTGACCTTGTGCTTTCCTAATTCTCACTTCTAGTTTTGTCAATGGTTATCTGATTGGTTTGCCAGTCTCTGACATGACCTTGCGCTTTCCGAATTCTCCCTTCTAGTTTTGTCAATGGTTATCTGATTGGTTTGCCAGTCTCTGACATGGCCTTGCGCTTACCTAATTCTCACTTCTGGTTTTGTCAATGGTTATCTGATTGGTTTGCCAGTCTCTGACATGACCTTGCGCTTTCCTAATTCTCACTTCTAGTTGTGTCAATGGTTATCTGATTGGTTTGCCAGTCTCTGACATGACCTTGCGCTTACCTAATTCTCACTTCTAGTTTTGTCAATGGTTATCTGATTGGTTTGCCAGTCTATGACATGACCTGGCGCTTACCTAATTCTCACTACTAGTTTTGTCAATGGTTATCTGATTGGTTTGCCAGTCTCTGACATCACCTGGCGCTTACCTAATTCTCACTTCTGGTTTTGTCAATGGTTATCTGATTGGTTTGCCAGTGTCTGACATGACCTGGCGCTTACCTAATTCTCCCTTCTAGTTTTGTCAATGGTTATCTGATTGGTTTGCCAGTCTCTGACATGACCTTGCGCTTACCTAATTCTCACTTCTAGTTTTGTCAATTGTTATCTGATTGGTTTGCCAGTCTCTGACATGACCTGGCGCTTACCTAATTCTCACTTCTAGTTTTGTCAATGGTTATCTGATTGGTTTGCCAATCTCTGACATGACCTTGTGCTTACCTAATTCTCACTTCTAGTTTTGTCAATGGTTATCTGATTGGTTTGCCAGTCTCTGACATGACCTGGCGCTTACCTAATTCTCACTTCTAGTTTTGTCAATGGTTATCTGATTGGTTTGCCAGTCTCTGACATGACCTTGCGCTTACCTAATTCTCACTTCTAGTTTTGTCAATGGTTATCTGATTGGTTTGCCAGTCTCTGACATGACCTTGCGCTTACCTAATTCTCACTTCTAGTTATGTCAATGGTTATCTGATTGGTTTGTCAGTCTCTGACATGACCTTGCGCTTACCTAATTCTCACCTCAAGTTTTGTCAATGGTTATCTGATTGGTTTGCCAGTCTCTGACATGACTTTGCGCTTACCTAATTCTCACTTCTAGTTTTGTCAATGGTTATCTGATTGGTTTGCCAGTCTCTGACATGACCTTGCGCTTTCCTAATTCTCACTTCTAGTTGTGTCAATGGTTATCTGATTGGTTTGCCAGTCTCTGACATGACCTTGCGCTTTCCTAATTCTCACTTCTTGTTTTGTCAATGGTTATCTGATTGGTTTGCCAGTCTCTGACATGACCTTGCGCTTACCTAATTCTCACTTCTAGTATTGTCAATGGTTATCTGATTGGTTTGCCAGTCTCTGACATGACCTTGCGCTTACCTAATTCTCACTTCTAGTTTTGTCAATGGTTATCTGATTGGTTTGCCAGCCTTGAATGTTTAGGCTTCCTAGCGAGTGGCAAATGATGTCATTAACCGTCAAGCCGCTCAGCCAATAGTAGCCAGGGAAGGAGGCTAGCCTTCAAGTTCAGTCTTTATCTTTTATAGCTTTGAGTACAACTGTTTTCATCCACAGTCAATAAAACATGTTGCTTATACAGGAACAAGATTATGAGAACATGCCTATTGGGGGAGATGTGATAAATAATGAAGAACTGGAGAGACGACAGAGGGAAGTTGAGGAGAAGGAACATGCTATGATCTCTAGAGAAAACGAGCTACTGGAAGAAATAGAGAGCCTGAAATGCAAGGTGTGTAAGCTAGTATTGGCACCCACCTTCACACAGTACCCACAATAACTTTAATAGGCGCATAACTGGCTAAGAAACTTCGGGGTAAAATATACTTTATTATTGTATTCTAGAATTCAGAAATTCATACAATCACCGAAGATCAATTTAACCTAGCTGTAGAGGAAGTAAAACAAAAATTCAGGTAAGTCATAATTCCCTGAATCCATAAATGTGTGTGGACATCATTCCATGAATCCATGAGTGTGTTTGGACATCATTACATGAATCCATAAATGTGTGTGGACATCATTCCATGAATCCACAAGTGTGTGTTGACATCATTCTATGAATCCACAAGTGTGTCTGGGCATCATTCTATGAATCCACAAGTGTGTGTGGACTTCATTCCATGAGTCCACAAGTATGTGTGGACTTCATTCCATTAATCCACAAGTGTGTGTGGGCATCATTCTATGAATCCACAAGTGTGTGTGGACTTCATTCCATGAGTCCACAAGTGTGTTTGGACATAATTCCATGAATTCACAAGTGTGTGTGGGCATCACATGTCTGTTCTGTTTCCCAGCCAAGCCCAAAGACCTGCTGTTTGCCAAGACCTGATGTCAAGTGTCTTCGCATGTTATAAACAGAATCCGCATCAAACTTTAAGATGTTCGAAAATGGTCCAGGAGTTTGTAGCATGTGTTGAGAAATCAAGACTAGTAAGTTATGAAAATAAAAAAACATAAGAGAGATATTATAAGACTATATGTTTTTCGCATTTTCTACATTTCCAAAGTACTTATTTCCAAATGTATGGAAATTTGAGGAAAAATGACAAGTTTGACCTATTCTATATCCTTCATATTTTGATAGAGGCAAAGGGTTTCTCTCTACATATTTTAAATTGTGAAAATAGTAATGTTAACTTACTGACAAAAATGTTTATAAATGTTTGGTTATCAGAGTCAGACTCAAACAACCTCCCTTCTTCCACTTGAAACCCCCTTCCATTTCTTTTCAAAGTTCCATCTCGTTCCATTTCGTTTCTCGTTTCAAAGTTAATAATATTAGGGCAACTTCTGAGATGCACGTACAGGCACTCGTTAATTCTGTACAAAACGGGGGCTTCAATCCTTGTAAATGGTACCATTTTATTTTTTGGATATCATTTAATTATTATTTTATTCTTTTTTGTGTTTAGAATTCTCTTCAAGACTCAAAATTTTAACAAGTAAAGAGACGACTAAAGATTATACAGGAGACTCGGACCAACACAGCTGCTAAATGGTGGTTTTATTCACACAGAAAATGGTGCAACTTGTGATATTTGAGCCACTCGCCTTGGGCTACTGTAAATTAACTGGATTTTTGTTAACATTTCTGTATTTGCCGACTTTCCCATGTTTACTGTTTTGACTTGTGGACCAGGAAATATTTAGGACATAAAATAAAACAAAATTATATTACCTTGCTTACGTGTTTTGATAATACTCGGCCCATGTTTGGGTGTAGGGGTGCCGCTGGGGGTTTTGAAACCTGGCCCTGTTTAGGACAAAAATTCTGAAAAAAATAAAAACCTGTTTAGGACAACACCCTTGATTTTAGGACTGGAAGCTTTTCTGTTTTGGGCAATGTTACGTCTCGATTTCAGTTCGAAGGGCCCGTTCACGAAGGACGTTCACCCCAGCAAAGCCAACACTACAAAGGCAAATAATAATGATAATGATAATAATTAGTTTATTGCCCATTATCATAGTCTAGGACTAAATTACATGGGTGGTCAGCAAATATATAGGAATTTATACATATTTGTAAGTGACAAATTGGGCAAGACGTTCAGTCCTAGGAATCAGACATTCACACCTAGTCGAGCCCGAGCGTAGCCCATAGCCGTGGTCAACCCTTGAATACCGGGGTAGCAGGTGCTCAAGAAAACCCGACGACTGTATGCTTGAGATGATAAAACGGCACGCTTTATCGCGGCAACACAAGGGCACGAAATACGTGCCACAAGAGCTGCGTCGACTTGTGACATTTTGTTACGGGGACATTGCTTCTGTCATTTCTTGAATTCCTTGCCAGTAGCTGCAAGCTTCTCTGATGACCTTACTTACAGGGCTTTAGTAATTCAGGCATAGAAGCAACGTCATTGTGGTGTTCCTGTGGTTTCTGTTTTCCCGCCAAAATACGTAAATCGCGCGCGCGTTTTCCACCTTGAACGTCGAAACAAATTTGAAAATTTGTTACAGATGATAGCTTTTATGGTGATATGAAAAGCTAATCTACTTTCTAGTTCTCTTGTGATATTTGTTTTCGTTACTTTTGGGACAAACTGATGTAATACAACACACAAAATGGGCTGATCTGAGTTCCTTGAAATTTGGGGAAAAAATCAAGAGATGAGCTGGCGATTCAACTTAGATTCCTCTCCGGAGAATTTTCTCACCGAAAGTTTGTTTGATTTGAAAGGAGAAAATTATGAATCTACCGCTAAAGGGACAAACTATTCCTACTCAACACCAGTGTAAGTTGGATAACCACATAAGAGATAATTTAATGATAACATTTTTGTCTTTAAAACTTAAACTCAGTTAAGTAAATTCCACAGTTCAAGTTATAACTTACTTAGTAACTCAAGTTTAAGTATACTGCAAATGACCTGTTTCTTTAGTTACTTATTGGAATTTGAAATTTTACAAATAAAAATATTACTCTACGTTCGAAGCAAAATTCTCAATGTTAAAATTACTTTTAAATTATTTATTTAAGATTGTAGTAAAGCTATTTGATAGTGATTTTTTTACCCACAGAGATAGCCATAGAGATACAACAAGTGTTCCTATGATTGCTCCACCAAAAAGTGTAGACGATATTTTCTCACAATTAACACAAAACGACATTTCTTCAACTCAAGAATTCAACAAGAACTGTGCAAGGTTTGCCTCAAGAAAATCATCAGACTTTTCGACACCTTTCAAGGAACCTCCAGATTTAAGCAGGGGTCTCTTAAAAAGTCTTAATGCCACTCAGGGGGCTAATGTTAGAAGAAGTGTTCAACTTGATGACCCGCCGCAGTTGGAAATTGAAGAAGAAGAATTTCTCTACCCTGAAGACTCACCTGAAATGTTCCCCTCCTCTGGTCATGGAGACAGTCTTATGGGCTCCTTTAACTTGCAAGAACACTTGCAAGGTAAAGTAAAACAAGCTAACCTTTTACAACCAGCAAGCAGGGGTTTCAAGAAAGGGGGGGCCAGATTCAATGTTCTTCCATGTATTTCCTTATATTTTTGTTATTTCAAAACCAATTATCTGAAAATAGGGTAGAAGAGGCCCACCCCTAAATCTGCCACGACAACAAATGATACATTGTCTGCTCCTAGAAAAATAATAAACCATTCTCTCAATTTGATTGTTCACAAATCCACCCCCCCCCCCCTCTCCAATAGTGTTCAGATATATGAGGTTTTTATACAAAGCTCATTGCTACCATTTACAGATTACCTGCCTAAAGTCATGACTGGAAGGCAAGATAGATCAAACATCTTCACAACATCTCAACAGCAGAGTCACAACTATGACAATGCCATGAGCACACCAAATGCAATGCTGATTCCTGGTTGGTATCAATATTTTGAGACAAAAAGAATAATTCTTACTAGAACATTTTCCCCTTATTTGGATCTATTGCAGAAATGGCTCAACCATTCACATATACATATAAAGAAAAAAAATGTGTGAAAAAGAAACTTGGTAAACACCAACAAATTAATATTGATGCCTTCCCTTTTCCAGATGATCCCCTAAGAAATCTTGTATCTGCCCATGTTGATCCTATGAAAGGCCATTAGATTGATTTAGAAAACTAAGCTATACTACTATCCAAATTGCTTCAGCCCAGACTCCAAGTTATGCTGACAAGAGAGGAATGCTGAAGTTGCGTTCAACAATGGAAATTCGTATCCTCCACTAATGGTTCCTGTCATTTATCACCTGCTACAAAAAAGATAACTGCTTTTGATATCTCTCCTAGAAAGTTTACCTAAGCTATCTAGCTCCTCATCTTTAGAAAAAAAAGTGATTCTTAAGGAGTCATAGATAGGAATTTTCCAATTGCATCATTATGCCAATTACAACATGCTGTTGTAAATTATTAAAGGAAGCAGTTTACTGGTTTTTGTATTTTATTAGTTAATTAAAGAACACGCCATTAAGAATTGGAATACAGATAGTTATGCTTTTGCCAAATTGTGATGAGCCTAGGTCAGCTCTGCTCCCTTCAGCAGATAAAAAAATAACTTGGCCTTGTAGTTTATCGATATCAGGCCCAGTCTCAACCTATTTGCTTTCTATAACCATTGGCCTCACCTTCACACTAAATCATCTAAATAGTTTATTTCCTAACTAAATTCATGGGGAAAAATCTTTTAACAAATTATTCAGTAATAACAGGATTCAGATAAATCTGCAAATACGTGCTAGACTTCAAGGAGTGGTAGTACTGACCATTTATCAAAGAAAGCAAGTACAACTTCTCTTACCAAAAATAAACTGATAACTAAAATAACTGCAATTGACTTTCTCTAATTACGACCTGTTGAGTTTCCTTGATTCTTGACAGCTGAAAATTATAGATCTGTGTTCAGTCAGTTTCCCTGCTTCAACATAGTTCAATCTAGAGTGCTGGATGAGGTAAGGATAGAAGGATTTCAATAGAGGGACCTCACATAATGTGAAAACTAAAGTGCTTTATAAAAAAAATATCAATGCAAAAGGTATAGTAAAGAAAACAATATTTATTTTAATGTGAATTCCAGAAAATATCCATACCCCCCTATTGAGGGGGTCGGAGCCCCCATCCCTCTGGAATTTCCAACCCCTGGAAAAACATTTATACAGTAACTGTTAAGGAAAAAGGGCATTTTACCAACCCCCCCCCCCCCTCCCCTCTGGAAATTCCTGGGCGTTTGAGCCCCCCACCCCCCTGGAATTTCCAATCCCCTCAAACACAATACCAAATACCTTGAAGATCCTTGCATCCATGGCAAATATTGGTATACTGTGAATGTTCTGTAGTCAGACATAAGTCGCATGGTTGCTGCCAGAGACGTAGCCTACGTGCAGTGGCATACTCACGGCACAAATCCAGATGACGCCTTGCTGTCTTGCCATATCTTCGACTAGACCATGTTGTGTGTGCGCTCTCATCATTGAGAGATTAAAGATAATGCTAAAATACTTTATTTCTTCAAAAAGAAAATGTTGTGCTGTTTCTGCAGGTCTTTTATACTGACAGACCGTTAGTCGTCTGTGCGCCCACGGGGTCTGGCAAAACAGTAATCTTCGAGCTGGCAATAATTCGACTGATAATGAAATCAGCAGAAGATATTCGCAGGACAAAAATCGTCTACAGTAAGCAATACGTCAAATATTGATATAGTGTTATAAAAAATATCGTAACTTCTCTTTTTGTACTTCTTTGCTCATGATATGCCGTGGTGTTAACTGGTGTGGACGTGAAAAGAAATAGCGCATCTAGCGAAATGGCAAACATGTTAAACGGCAAAATAGAAACTGTGCTATGTTGTGTCATTTGTTATGATACAAGTGATTCCAAAGAAAAGCTACCGTCAAGGCTTTTTTTTTCTTTTGCATTGACCCTATGAACGTTTTCTTCCTTACCAATGAACACTTTTAAAAGCTTTTTACCTTTGCAGTGGCCCCCATGAAAGCTCTGTGTAGCGAGAGATGCACTGACTGGGCCGCTAAGTTTGGACCATTAGGGATAAAGTGTAAGGAGGTCACAGGCGACAGTGAGCTTGACGATTATTTTGAAATACGAGATGTCAATATCGTCATGACAACACCGGTGAGTGGCATATTCATGTAGAGAAGCAGCATAACAGTCTTATTCAGAAATATTTGGTTTTCAAACGAGGGCCTAGGCACACCTAAAGTAAAAACAATGCAGATTAAATAATAGTGCGCAACAAATTTGGATCGTATTGAATGGCTGATGCGGGTCCTTGAATATTTGTTAAATATTTTTCTTGCCTATAAAATTAAAGATAGCCTACTTCGTGCGCGCTTCTAATACTGACAAATAATCTCGAAAAGTAGAGAGAAACAGCAATCCATGAGTGATGATTCACGTTACAGGAAAAGTGGGACAGCATGACTAGAAAGTGGAAGGATAACCAGTCCCTTGTACAAAGCGTACAATTGTTTCTTATTGACGAGGTAATGTCAGATTTCTATATTGTTGTTAGCGTATTTGTAATGACGCTTCTTCCTTGTACGTTTATCAAATTGTAAGGCTAAGCTGTTTAAAATGTATTAATGGCCAGTATACCATATTTCCTTCTTTACGGAATATTGGTCACTTTTCTAGGTCCATTTGTTAAATGACGAGGATCGTGGTGCCACTGTGGAGGCAGTAATCAGTCGCATGAAGACAGTGCAGACAAATATCACTAGAAACACCAACAAGCTGCAATTCAAGGCTAGCATGAGACTCATTGCCATTTCTGCGACCATCCCAAACGTTGAAGATGTAAGGATAATAGTAGTATAACGGTGGACCGAAAGTTTGATAAAGAATGTTCTTTATTGACTTCACATTACAAGTAGCGCTTTCAACATGAACGCTACTCTTACCTATTTTAGCACCTGCCAATAATTCTTTTTATTTCGTGTAGAAATAGAGTACCAGAAAAATAGAAGAAACTATCCCCAAAATTTATTTGAAAACGCTATATTTCTAAATAGACAAAGATGTTGACTTCCAGGCTGGCGCGAAATTACGAATTGCAACGCATCAAACCAAGTTAGCAGTTTGTGCAACATCTATGCTATATTTTCTTCCAATAGATTGCTGCATGGCTAGGAAGCCTGAAACATCCGGCATCAAGTTACAGGTAGCCAATATAGGGTCATATAATAAGGCCATTGTGTCGACTTTGACTTTGAAACTCGTAAATATCCTTTTTATTGTAATCTAATTGTTTTCTCTTCTTCTCTAGTATGGATGACTCATATCGCCCCGTGAAGCTGCGTAAAGTAGTTCTTGGATTCCCGATGCATGCTAACATGTCGGAATTCAAATTTGACCTTTCGCTGAATTACAAAATCAGTGGAATTGTCCATACCTACAGTGACCAAAAACCTACACTTGTGGTAAGTGTATACGTTGCACAGAAAGTATGTTCCGTGACTAACGTAGTTTCTTATCTCGATCTAATTTGAGTTAATGATATGATTTAACTTTTTCCTTGTAGTTCTGCTCGACACGGAAAGGCACTCAACAAGCTGCAAGTACCCTCACCAAGGACGCACGCTTCATTATCAACTCCCAGCACCGCCAAAGGTTAAAAGGGTATATTTTATCATGATTTGTATCCAAAATACTACTCTGAATCTTTTACTCATTTTTAGGCTTCAACGGATTGCAAATTCACTGCACGATTCAAAACTACGAGGTATGTATTCCAAAATCTTTCAGCTGCTCACCATCTGAGGGGGAATTGTATTTTAATAATTTTAAGTATATTCGATTTTGTTTGCTGGTTACAGTAAAAATAGGTGAACAATGTTTTAGTAAAGAAACAGACAGAATCACAATCGCATAAGCCAGCCATTGGGGATTGATTATGTAAGCATATAAACATAATGATTTAATTTCCTGTAATAAAATCGTCTTGATCTTGCTTTTCAGAGCTTGTGATTTGTGGAGTCGGCTATCACCATGCAGGATTGGACCCAACTGATCGGAAGAACATAGAGGCTTTATTTGTAAAAGGAGATCTCCCCGTTCTATGTGAGCTGATACATACTTTTGACCACAATGTGTAGCTGGTTTAACCATCTTTACTTTATCCGCAGTTGCTACCAGCACCCTTGCTGTCGGGGTAAGCTTAATAACCTATTTTATGCTCCCCCTATTTGGCGTGTAAAGCACTCACAGACAATAGTAGTGTTTCTAAAAAATCTCCATAACAGCCAGGGAGCTTGAAAACGTACCAATGCTATCCTTGTAGGTGAACTTGCCAGCTCACCTCGTGATCATAAAGTCAACGCAATGCTACGACAAGGGTGTCTATGTCGAGTATTCAGAAACTCAAATCTTGCAGATGATTGGCAGAGCAGGAAGACCCCAGGTAATAAAAAACCATGGTTTGCGTTATTCTCTAAAAGCTCTGTGTGACAAAAGCAAAATAATCCTTTACAATTCTTATTTTAAGGAACCTCGTATTTTTTGTTGCTTAGCCCCCTTTTTTCTTTTATTGGCCAATAATTTCATGATAGTATGCATTTAATAATCCGTTGGTATTAAATGCATACTATCATGAAATTTTGGTAAAAATGAAGTATTGACAAGATGCGTCCATTCAAGATGTAAGTTGCCTACAACATTCCCCATAAAATAATTGAGGTATAGGCTAATCAGCTGTTAGTAAGGAGCAGTTTCTTATAGTTTCAATAAAGAAAGAAGCTGTGAAACTACTCAGTTGACTACTCTGTTAATAGGGGACTTTTGCGCTAAGAGATCATGTGACCTTTTGGATGGCAAATTCAAACCAAAAAACCCACAGAATTGACTGCGCCCGTCTCGCCAAAGAACAAGGTGGAAAAAAGTGTTCAAATGAAAATAAAACATTTCTGAAAGAAAATTTCTGGCGTTTCTCGTTAGCGCTGAATAAGTTGCTTTTTGTTGCAGTTATTTTGCCGCTAAAAGCTGGAGCGAGATCTGTTAGCGCAAGGCCCCTATTGTGCACCTTTGTGCATCCTATACTTGTGTACCCCACTGCACAGCTACATGTTTTTTTTTATCTTTGTCAAGTTTGATACGTCAGCTACTGCTGTTATCCTGACAACAACCACGAAAAAGGTTAGGAAAATATTGATGTTGCCATTAGTGTTTACAAACCGTGGCTAAGTAAGCTGGTTTGATTCCAGGACAAGTATTCTTCGCTACTACATGGCACGCAGCAGATCGAGAGCAGGTCAGTTCGTGAACTTACCTTTGTTCTCGTCATACACATGTAACCTTTACTACAGCTTGCTTGAGGCGCTAGCATTTTGTTTGGAATTACACGAAGTATTTTTTAGCCAAATAGTGCTGTGCTATTACATACAAAAATATATGCTTACGTACGATTATATTGTATATCATGTGACAGAGCCCAAAACTGGCATGAAATTTTCCAATTCTCAATATATAAGCTCAAGATTCCGCATACAAGGAGTTCCTTTGAACATAAGCTTAATTCCAAATTTTAAAGAAATTTAGAAGATATGAAATTTAGATATTAGCGAGCAGAGTTGGCTTAATTTCTGATCAGAGCCAGACTTCTCCCTAAAAACGAGGAGAATTCATACTTTGAACATTAGAAAATTGCACTTCAAGCCTCTATCTCGAAGACGAATCCATAAGAAAAAAACACTTTTTATAATAAGGAACCTGTATGCAATAATTCAAGCTTACCGAAGTAACCAGACCTTATTTTGGGAAAATTTGCCATTTTTTTTGCCAACAATAAGTACGACAATGTGTTTCGCCTAAATGTTTTACCTTGGACTAAATGTTGGACTAAAGACATCATTCAATTTTTCCTAGCTTACACCGTCACTTGATAGAGCACTTAAATGCTGAGATTGTTCTACACACTATCACGGATGTTTCTGTTGCTCTTGAGTGGCTCAAGTCAACATTTCTGTTTATCCGAATTCAGAAGAACCCTACGTATTATGGTAGGTTATCGCTCATCTCCCACGGCGCATGTGTTTTTTCCTGTAGATGTATAGTTAACAATACAGTACTACATGTCATATAAAATCCCACAAATGACGAAAAAGGTAAGCGTACTTATGACTCTGTACATATAAAGCCAGCCTGACAATTAGAGAATTGGGATTGAAGAAGGGTGCTTTAGCTCATGTCATCTTTTAACAAGTGTACAATCTATGTTGTAAGGTATACCTAGGGGGTTGGAGAAGGGTGCTTTAATTAATGTCATCTTTAAACAAGTGTTCAATCTATGTTGTAAGGTATACCTAGGGGATTGAAGAAGGGTGCTTTAGTTTATGTCATCTTTTAACAAGTGTCATGTTTTAAGGTATTCCTGAGGGATTGAAGAAAGAAGCTCTCGAACATAAACTTCAAGGTATGTAAGCAATCATTACAAATAGTTGTACATACTTTAATAATTTCAGCCCGCCAGGTACACGCCATTCACTTCTCCCGATTCTTCGTATTCCTGCCGTTTCTGCTGCCTGTGCCTCCGCGTATTATTTTCGCTCAATATAGGCCATCGCATAAACTCATCGCTTATCTTATCAGCCACTATCTTAGAGCGCGCATCGTTACACAATCTCTCTTTACACGACACAATATAACACCCCGTACTCAAGGAGCCAACTGTCCTATACTTATATAACCACTATCTATCTCCTATTTGCCATCCATTTCTTTCTTTTATACCGTATCTACACGCTTTCATATTTTATTCCTATCACCGTCCTTGTAATTCCATTTAATTGTCTACAAGCTCACTCGACAAGATTGAACAATATGTTATCACAAGAATATCAACATGTAATTATCACCTTCCTCCGAAGGTCAAACACACAGTTCTCCCCTAACATCTCACTGCTAGCCTATTTCCACCTCTCATACATAGCCACTACTCTGACCCTTATAGCCCCCAATGCAATACACCATATAAAATAGCCACACTTACACACTTTTACCCACGCACCAACGTCCATTACCACCCATTTTATCACCCCACACAGCCACAGTCCCAACGCCCCGGTACGAATACCAGATTAAAACCAAAACTTGATTCCTTTTCTAATATTCTAAGCAAATGCTATCGACAAATCAATTTTAAAGTTCAACAGATCAATATTTGAATAGTCTATTTATCACATGTAAAATTTGATTTTAGATATGTGCATCCAGAATTTAAACACTCTTGAAAGATCCAATCTCGTCAAGATGGAAGATGGGTTTGACTTGAAACCATCAGGTATTTTAGAAATACTCGTAAAATGGCGCGTGGCCTCTTATTACTTATTAATGAGTTGTTGGAATACGGTGGTGAGCTACATGACATTGGTTTAAGACCGATAATAATAATTCTGATTGCCTATAATGATGATAGCGCGAGATGTTGAACCCCTCGCCAAAGTTCCAAATTGCATTGGCAATCCTACAAATATAATTATATTACTTTTTTCTTAGAACCTGGTTGTCTGATGGCGCGGTACTATATAGCGTTTGACTCAATCAAGGAGTTCCTGGCGATACAAGGTACCGAGACCCTCAGTGACATGGTAAGAGCTACATCAGTATGAGCTCAAGTTCCTAGAAATTTCTGCAGATAAAGCGAATATTGAGAGAGTGATGCATTAATTGGAAAATTCTTTTTATAGGTTATTTTGCTATCAAAGTGCAAAGAGTTTGCCGACGTCAAGTTGCGTGTAAGCGAGAAGCGCATTCTAAACACACTCAACAAAGACAAACACAAGGCAACTGTAAGGTGTGGCAAACTCCATGAGTGTATCCAAGGCTTTTGGCGGACTAACATTATATGTATTTTAAAATTAATGGGGGAAGGCACACGTTCCAGTGCCTTTGCTACGGTCCTGAATGGTGGAACAATTATAATACGGACTGAATATATTTTTTGAGAAACATAGTCTACTACGTTTATTGTTATATTTTATGGGGCTGACGTGGCGTACAAGTAGATAGTCCCTTAAAACCATCTCCTGCTTTTTATTTATTTATCGTCAGGTTTCCAGTGAATGGGAAAATAAAGACGACAGACCAAAAGATCAATTGGTAAAGTCCTACCTTTTATAATATTCTTCTCTGAAAAAGCCTTAAAACAAATATGCTACTGTCGGCAGCCTAATTCAAGCAACTCTTGGCTGCCTTCCTATCACCGAGTTTTCTCTGAACCAGGATGTTACGGTAAGGGTGCGTGATTGATTCATTTTTCAAAAATACTTTTGGGTTGATAGAAAATGTTCTTCTCAACAGAAAATATTTCGGTCGGGACAGAGAGTAACACGTTGTAAGTGACGATCTTTTGTTTTGTGATAAATTATTAGCTTGGGTTCGATGGCGCAATAAGCTGAGGAGGATTTCTTCTAAGGAGAGGTTACATCACAGGTCTGGGTATGGGGATTTCTAGTATATTGTAAGGTCTAAAACAACATGACATTGCTGGTATCTGTTAGACACCGACAATTTTATATCTGACAGGTCGATAACGAAAATCCCACAATCAAATTCCAAGCAAGCAATCCTTTGCTAAAAAGCAGAATGACATTTTAACTTGATGCCAGAAATAGAGAGCAATTTTATTTAAGAGTGTTCGCCCGAGAGTATGACCTCATGTTGGGTTTGTAATAATTAGGTTTGATGGAGCTCTTAATGCTGCGAGGGGACTACAGAGCACTACAAAACGCTATTCTCGTGACCAAATGCATGAAATCAAGGTGAGCATGCGGAATGTGCTTGCAGATCGCGCTTTTACTGTAGTACAACGAGGTTTACTAGGTCTACTACTTACAGGTTATGGGAGAATTCCCTCTATGTATCAAGGCAGCTAGAAAAAGTTGGTATGTCAAACTCGAAGTAGCATTGATTGTGCATTGGCGTGGTTTGATGTTAAGATCATAACTCAAATTTCCTTAGGCATGACACTATCAACGATGCTGGTCAATGCTGGTCTGACTACTTTCAAGAAAATCGAAGAAACGAACCCACGTGAAATAGAGCTGGTAACCAATTATAACTTTGTTGTCAGATATTTCAATAATGACCTCATTCAGCTTTCTCATCACTTGATTGATTTTTAGATCGTAAATCGTCACCCTCCTTTTGGGAGTCAGGTAAGTGCTTTGTGTGGTCGTGCTATGATGAATTGTGTTTATGTTTTTGTTTTTTTTGCTGGACTAATACTCTACTACTCTTAGTCTCATGGGATGAATGTAAACCAAACACAAAGCCACTTAATGAACCTATGCCCGTCCTATTACAAATACCCCTCGCTTCGTGGGTCTATATCAAAAAACAAATCCAGGTTTGTATTTGTTTGAGGGCCTGTAAATATTCATGGACAATGGACTGCGCGTTTGTGTCGCATGGATTCACGTATTGGACACGAGCTTACTTGGAATAGGTGGAACTTACTTTCCTTCTCTCTTAGATTCGTGATGCTGTGCTGGCATTACCTAAATACGAGGTATCAGTAGAGCAGGTAATTGTCAATGTTTAAATCAATTTGTATTCAATAATAGATCGTGATAATAGCGCGCTTCGCCTTTCAAGAAAGAAGACCAGCACGGGGGACGGTGAGGTGTAATATCTCGTGTTTATATGTTCATGACGGTCAAGTCTCGCAAGGCTCGCGAACAAACCTAAGTCCATTTTCATTGTCTGTCCTGTTACTTGCAGCACAGTGCACCTTTAATAGCACTTTTAGATAAGGCCAAATATAATAGTAAATTGAGGGGAAAACAGCCTAGGGCTGGGAGGGTTTTATCCTTTAAAATTCTAATTACGAATTTCTTTACCGTCTATAGAAAGGCAGCTACACCCCCCTTCGCGCTGAGCTAGTACTTACGGTTACCATGACAAACCATGTTAAACGACAGGATTCGACAGGATCGCGTCGCAATCAGCATTTTTGTATTCTGTTGGTCGGAGATGCTGATAACCGAGTTGTCTGCAAACAGCGCCTTGGGTAGGACATAGATCCATTCAAACACACCCGAATGTCTCGGAAAACACTTAGCACCTTATTGTTAAAACTTCAGACACTGTAGAATAGCTAGGTGTTCTGCGTAGGTTTAAGCCTTTCCGTTAGCTGACGAAGGGCTAACGCTCGAAACTACAGCTAAACTGTTGTGTTTTACAGAAGCGTAAAACATTCAATTTCAACCTCGTGTTGATTTTTTCTTATTCTTAATAATTCTTCGGGGTCCTTCCTTCTACTATGAGGCTAAATTTGTAATACTAGATAGAGATACTGATGTCTGATCTGTTTATCGTTTGCTTGATCAGAGACTCCGTGCTGCTGAGAGAAGGTGCTTGGAGCAGGAGGTTAGATGTTCGCCGCGCCAGCAAGTCACCACAGCTGAACATCAGTGTTATCAGCCAGGACTATGGTACGAGGCTGATAACCTTAAATCTATATTCTGAATAGTTCTTATAGGCGTAGGTTGTTTTATACTTGTGCTACCAATCACCATATTCTATCAAATTGTATTACCGTGTATGGTGAACACAATAAATTTATCCTTATCCTCCATCTATTTTTAACCTGAAATTTAAGATCAGCCATTCTGGGCGTAGTCAATTCCTATAGCCGATTACCTCGGAGAGAATATAACTAGTTGCTCGTTATTCTACAGTTGGACTCGACGTCAACACGACATACACCCCTTACTACAGTGGATCATACTTCCCAACCGTCCAAAAGCCACTCGCGATCCCTAAAACAGAGAGTAAGTAAGCTCTCTTATTAAAACTATAAAACTATATTATAACACTTAAAACTATATATTATATATATAAGTAATCTAGTATTACATAATTAAAAATATACTTCGATAATATGCCTAGAGATGTTTACATTAATCTTATACTATACTGATGTTATAGACAAACAGCCGTCAGAACCAGCAGCCAACACCAAGACTTGTAACCACCGTTGTCTAAACAAGGAAATATATCCTTTCCTAATTGACGATTGTACTTATTTTTAGAGGGGAAGTAAAAAAAATTGAAAAAAAAAATCATAGAAAAAAGCTTACAAACTAATGGATATAACACAGCTTTCAGGACCAATAGAAACAATTGAAATCCGCCGCAAATCATCCTACACAGTCCTAATCCACCCATCTCCTCGTAAGTCATGATCAGCCTCACAAGTAAGCTTGATTGGGTGTTCATTATAAGAAAGTAAATGTTTTATCCGTCACAAGGTAACTTTCTTTGACATTAGCCAAGTGCGGACATGAGTGCTGCAAACCGGGAATCGGCGCCAAGAGCAAACGATCTGAGGTAATTAAGGTCCTCACCCAGAAAGAAGATATTTCCCGTATCATTATATGTCTTTCCTTATATTACAGAAACGGAAAGAGATGTCGGCGCTGCCTCAACCCATGCCCTTCAAGCGAAAGTGTAAGTTAAGGCCAAAACGGTATTCATATATTTCAAGAAATAAACCTTCACCTGTATGCCTGATTTTGTTGGCAGATGAACGAGAGGACAATAAAATGAGCAACTCTATAAGCCAGCTGCACAAGAGGACTTATGCTATCCCCCGGACACCCTCTGCCACACGACTGAAGGTGAGTCCTTATCCGTACTTTATTTGCTGAAATCTAGGAAGAAACAACGTTTACCGCATCTCTGGTAGGCAACCCGGGAGCAGGGGCGGAGAGTTGACAGAAAAAAATATAAAAATAGCGTCTGCCCCTGACCCCTCATGAGTGATGTTTTCTAGCTACGGCCTTGGCTGGTTTCAGAGCCTCGTGCCCCCTCATGAGTGATGTTTTCTAGCTACGGCCTTGGCTGGTTTCAGAGCCTCGTGCCCCCTTTTGAGTGATGTTTTCTAGCTACGGCCTTGGCTGGTTTCAGAGCCTCGTGCCCCCTCATGAGTGATGTTTTCTAGCTACGGCCTTGGCTGGTTTCAGAGCCTCGTGCCCCCTTTTGAGTGATGTTTTCTAGCTACGGCCTTGGCTGGTTTCAGAGCCTCGTGCCCCCTCATGAGTGATGTTTTCTAGCTACGGCCTTCGCTGGTTTCAGAGCCTCGTGCCCCCTCATGAGTGATGTTTTCTAGCTACGGCCTTGGCTGGTTTCAGAGCCTCGTGCCCCCTTTTGAGTGATGTTTTCTAGCTACGGCCTTGGCTGGTTTCAGAGCCTCGTGCCCCCTCTTCAGTGATGTTTTCTAGCTACGGCCTTGGCTGGTTTCAGAGCCTCGTAACCCCTCTTGAGTGATGTTTTCTAGCTACGGCCTTGGCTGGTTTCAGAGCCTCGTGCCCCCTCTTCAGTGATGTTTTCTAGCTACGGCCTTGGCTGGTTTCAGAGCCTCGTGCCCCCTCATGAGTGATGTTTTCTAGCTACGGCCTTGGCTGGTTTCAGAGCCTCGTGGCCCCTTTTGAGTGATGTTTTCTAGCTACGGCCTTGGCTGGTTTCAGAGCCTCGTAACCCCTCTTGAGTGATGTTTTCTAGCTACGGCCTTGGCTGGTTTCAGAGCCTCGTGCCCTCTCTTGAGTGATGTTTTCTAGCTACGGCCTTGGCTGGTTTCAGAGCCTCGTGCCCCCTCATTAGTGATGTTTTCTAGCTACGGCCTTGGCTGGTTTCAGAGCCTCGTGCCCCCTCATGAGTGATGTTTTCTAGCTACGGCCTTGGCTGGTTTCAGAGCCTCGTGCCCCCTCATGAGTGATGTTTTCTAGCTACGGCCTTGGCTGGTTTCAGAGCCTCGTGCCCCCTCATGAGTGATGTTTTCTAGCTACGGCCTTGGCTGGTTTCAGAGCCTCGTGCCCCCTCTTCAGTGATGTTTTCTAGCTACGGCCTTGGCTGGTTTCAGAGCCTCGTGCCCCCTCATGAGTGATGTTTTCTAGCTACGGCCTTGGCTGGTTTCAGAGCCTCGTGGCCCCTTTTGAGTGATGTTTTCTAGCTACGGCCTTGGCTGGTTTCAGAGCCTCGTAACCCCTCTTGAGTGATGTTTTCTAGCTACGGCCTTGGCTGGTTTCAGAGCCTCGTGCCCTCTCTTGAGTGATGTTTTCTAGCTACGGCCTTGGCTGGTTTCAGAGCCTCGTGCCCCCTCATTAGTGATGTTTTCTAGCTACGGCCTTGGCTGGTTTCAGAGCCTCGTGCCCCCTCATGAGTGATGTTTTCTAGCTACGGCCTTGGCTGGTTTCAGAGCCTCGTGCCCCCTCATGAGTGATGTTTTCTAGCTACGGCCTTGGCTGGTTTCAGAGCCTCGTGCCCCCTCATGAGTGATGTTTTCTAGCTACGGCCTTGGCTGGTTTCAGAGCCTCGTGCCCCCTCTTCAGTGATGTTTTCTAGCTACGGCCTTGGCTGGTTTCAGAGCCTCGTAACCCCTCATTAGTGATGTTTTCTAGCTACGGCCTTGGCTGGTTTCAGAGCCTCGTGCCCCCTTTTGAGTGATGTTTTCTAGCTACGGCCTTGGCTGGTTTCCGAGCCTCGTAACCCCTCATAAGTGATGTTTTCTAGCTACGGCCTTGGCTGGTTTCAGAGCCTCGTGCCCCCTCTTCAGTGATGTTTTCTAGCTACGGCCTTGGCTGGTTTCAGAGCCTCGTAACCCCTCTTGAGTGATGTTTTCTAGCTACGGCCTTGGCTGGTTTCAGAGCCTCGTGCCCCCTCATGAGTGATGTTTTCTAGCTACGGCCTTGGCTGGTTTCAGAGCCTCGTAACCCCTCTTGAGTGATGTTTTCTAGCTACGGCCTTGGCTGGTTTCAGAGCCTCGTAACCTCTCATTAGTGATGTTTTCTAGCTACGGCCTTGGCTGGTTTCAGAGCCTCGTGCCCCCTCATTAGTGATGTTTTCTAGCTACGGCCTTGGCTGGTTTCAGAGCCTCGTAACCCCTCTTGAGTGATGTTTTCTAGCTACGGCCTTGGCTGGTTTCAGAGCCTCGTGCCCCCTCATGAGTGATGTTTTCTAGCTACGGCCTTGGCTGGTTTCAGAGCCTCGTGCCCCCTTTTGAGTGATGTTTTCTAGGTACGGCCTTGGCTGGTTTCAGAGCCTCGTAACCCCTCTTGAGTGATGTTTTCTAGCTACGGCCTTGGCTGGTTTCAGAGCCTCGTGCCCCCTTTTGAGTGATGTTTTCTAGCTACGGCCTTGGCTGGTTTCAGAGCCTCGTGCCCCCTCATGAGTGATGTTTTCTAGCTACGGCCTTGGCTGGTTTCAGAGCCTCGTGCCCCCTCATGAGTGATGTTTTCTAGCTACGGCCTTGGCTGGTTTCAGAGCCTCGTGCCCCCTTTTGAGTGATGTTTTCTAGCTACGGCCTTGGCTGGTTTCAGAGCCTCGTGCCCCCTCTTGAGTGATGTTTTCTAGCTACGGCCTTGGCTGGTTTCAGAGCCTCGTGCCCCCTCATGAGTGATGTTTTCTAGCTACGGCCTTGGCTGGTTTCAGAGCCTCGTGCCCCCTTTTGAGTGATGTTTTCTAGCTACGGCCTTGGCTGGTTTCATTGCCTCGTAACCCCTCTTGAGTGATGTTTTCTAGCTACGGCCTTGGCTGGTTTCAGAGTCTCGTGCCCCCTCATGAGTGATGTTTTCTAGCTACGCCCTTGGCTGGTTTCAGAGTCTCGTGCCCCCTCATGAGTGATGTTTTCTAGCTACGGCCTTGGCTGGTTTCAGAGCCTCGTGCCCTCTCTTGAGTGATGTTTTCTAGCTACGGCCTTGGCTGGTTTCAGAGCCTCGTAACCCCTCATGAGTGATGTTTTCTAGCTACGGCCTTGGCTGGTTTCAGAGCCTCGTGCCCCCTCTTCAGTGATGTTTTCTAGCTACGGCCTTGGCTGGTTTCAGAGCCTCGTGCCCCCTCATTAGTGATGTTTTCTAGCTACGGCCTTGGCTGGTTTCAGAGCCTCGTAACCCCTCTTGAGTGATGTTTTCTAGCTACGGCCTTGGCTGGTTTCAGAGCCTCGTAACCCCTCATGAGTGATGTTTTCTAGCTACGGCCTTGGCTGGTTTCAGAGTCTCGTGCCCCCTCATGAGTGATGTTTTCTAGCTACGGCCTTGGCTGGTTTCAGAGCCTCGTGCCCCCTCATGAGTGATGTTTTCTAGCTACGGCCTTGGCTGGTTTCAGAGCCTCGTGCCCCCTCATGAGTGATGTTTTCTAGCTACGGCCTTGGCTGGTTTCAGAGCCTCGTGCCCCCTCATGAGTGATGTTTTCTAGCTACGGCCTTGGCTGGTTTCAGAGCCTCGTAACCCCTCTTCAGTGATGTTTTCTAGCTACGGCCTTGGCTGGTTTCAGAGCCTCGTGCCCCCTCATGAGTGATGTTTTCTAGCTACGGCCTTGGCTGGTTTCAGAGCCTCGTTCCCCCTCATGAGTGATGTTTTCTAGCTACGGCCTTGGCTGGTTTCAGAGCCTCGTAACCCTTCATGAGTGATGTTTTCTAGCTACGGCCTTGGCTGGTTTCAGAGCCTCGTATGAATGCCCTCGATTTCGAATGCTGAGGTAATAAAGAGCTTTTGCAATGACCACAAGCCTCTCAGGCGCTGAGTTTGGCTTGTCAGGAACTGAGAGACGTGCGAGACTCTCAGACCATGGTACCATAAATAGGGTCACTAGACCCAGCAAGGCCTGTGCTGCAGGCTCGGGATTATGTAGCCTGCTTTTTCTTCTCTCATCCCCTTTCCCCCCGTCCCTCTCCCTTGAGCCGCTACACAGGCTAGGGATTATGGGGGGATTATGCTGCGAAGTAGTTGTGTTTTGATCAGCCGAGTAAGGCTTGCCAGACTAAAGTACAGTGGAACCTGGATTTTACAAAACTGGATTTTACAATAATCTCGATTTTGCGATGGCGTTCCTTTCTCCCGGCCGAAATACAGTGAAATGTATAAGAAATTATCTCGATATTGGTTACAACGCTATTCTCGATTTTACGAAACAAATATGTTCTCCCAAGCGTATTTTGACCTCGATACAATGATATTACTGATTCTGGATATCAAAAAAAAAAAAAAAAAAAAAGAGACAAAACTCAAGACACCACACACGGACAGTACAGTTAATCGATTTTTTTTACTTGACAGACCTTGTTTTAACAAGAAAAATGCAGATTAAAAAAAATTAAAAATTAGATTAGATTAAAAATGCAGATAACAGTCTTGCAGAGAGTAACTGTACATTTGTACGCAGAATAGAGTCACAATATTATTATTTTTTAAAAGTTGATAATTAATCCGACCTCGCTACAACGATATTTTTAATGTACCGTAAAATCGAGGTCCTCTATGCAACGACAACTTGATTTTACGATACATTATCTTTCTCCCGAGGCATATCGTAAAATCCAGGTTCCACTTTTTAATCTTATATTCATAACAAAGATTATTAGTGTTTCTCAAAAATCATAAACGTTTCTTAACTTCTATCTTACTCTCTTAACTTCCCATGTGTTATAGCCGATTCGTATTTGTACAGGCCCGTACTCAGGTTTTTTTCTTGGGCCTGGGGGGGGGGGGGGGGGGGGTGGGTGCGAAATCCAAAAAAGTGGACCTTATTTTTCCGGGGGGGAAGGGGTGTGTGTTTGCTTTCTGATAAAAATTTGCCCACCCCCAAAAGAACAAACAAGTGTTTTTCTTATGCGCCATTGCAGTAATCTTAAAAAGTATGACTTATAGAGTTATGACATACCAGAGTGATCTTATTCGCTTATGCTTTATAGTTTTGTCTACAAAAAACATGTCTATTGCGAACCGGAAGCGGACTTTTCGCCGTTGTTGGTACGTGCCTGGAGAGGGTAACAATATTTCCGAGAGAGACCTTATTTTTAAACTAACCGTGTTCTTTGTATTTCACCAGATTCCCGTGAGCTGCCAGCCCCCGACAGCTGATGATATGTTCAAAACCGTTGCCGAGAACCTGAGCGAGAGATTTACTTTCACTCGTACACCACGGTGGCTACCCCAGCGTGACTTGGCGCAACAGGAACAAACACCCGAGGGTGACCCGGGACAACAGAACAGAACGTCGCAGCAACGCCCCCAGTCAGTCAACCAGGTATATCACCGACAAGGTAACAACGTTAAAGCGACAAGGAGGGAGAATGACTGGGATGAAATCGAACTCCTCCAGAAGACACAAGAAAAGCGACTAGAAACAGGCCTTGGAGGTAAGCGTGGTGAAAATCATCGTCCCGACGTCGCTCTCTTATTCGAAGTAATTAGAGTAATGCTTTAACTCGAGCAAGAAAAAGGCTAATTTTCCTCCGTTTGTTACTCTAGGTAGTTGGTCCTAAAAACTAGTCTGTATCGCGCTTTTCTCTAGAATGATTGAAAATGATGGGTTTACTTTTACAGGAACTAGATTTCATACTATTTGAACTTTATTCCAGACGATCTCACGTGGGATGATTCCCCCTCCTTTGAGGATGACCATTTGCCTTCGTTAAACGACTATGGAATGTCATCATCGGCTCTCTCAAAACCTAAGACAGTGGCAGCAACTGCCTCTGATTGTCAGATGTCGCCATACTTCGAATTCAGTCTCCAGGATCGAACCAAGTCATCTTATTTTTCGAGCCCCGTTCAAACCACACCCGATCCAGGGAGAAGCGACATGAGGTTCTCAGGGCTATGTACGCCCAGAGATTCCCATAGAGAGCCAAACATAAGGGGGCCCGCACCCGAACCAGGACAGGCCAACAGAATACAGAATTCAGTGAGTTCCTCTCGTATGTTCCAGAAAGGAAACCTCAGCAGACCCATGAGGGTCCCTCCTCCCCCACCCACTCCTGGTTGGAACGACTTTGCGATCGATTCTCCACCCAGTGGTATAAAGCATAGGATCACAGTGGACGACAAATATGTCTTGCCTGACCCAACTCGGAGAGGCCCTAGTGAAACAAGAACAACTAAGCGCGAAACGAGTCATGAAGCAATCGTTGAGGAAAAACAAGTATCCGAGCCGATATTGGTGCTAGATGATGACACAGTTAGTAGATGCGATGAGACTTTAAGGTAAGACCAATCTGTTGTAACTGTTTTCATGGTTTTTGGTCTATAAGTAGCTACACATCGCCCGTATAATATCTGTCCTCTTAAATCAAACAATATTTATTTCACCCTAGGGCACGGTCATTCTTCTCTTCAAAAGACAACAAGAGGTAATTCTCTAGTCTGGACATATATGTCACTCTGCCAAGAGCTTTGTTAATTTTTACTCCTATACCATATCAGAACTGCGCACCCCTTCTGCGCATAGTGGCGCGCGTTGTACAAGAAAGCACAGCAAAAGGCGCGCGTTTTTTACTTAAAATCGCTTTGACAGAAAAACGAAGTCGGTTACCCCCATTTTTTATTTGCTCAAATAGTTAAATATATACGGAAAAATGATATACTGAAAGAAGAAAAAAAGTTGGGTTGTAGAAGTTTTATTATTTCTCTTAAAAGCCGTAAAATTACTTCAAAATGGCTCTTTTTATGAATAGTGGCGAAAACAATGTCTTTTAGTGCGATCTCTTAAAATGTGATTTGTTTTGAACATTAGCTGCTACGGGTTATTGTTTAGGAGATCGGATTTTGGCAGCTCGACAAACAGAACTTAGTTTTTAAAGACTATAGGCACTCTTTTTGAAAACTAAGAGTTGGGATTTTTCCTTGCGCGATTAGTAAAAACGCGTCAACTCTACGCCCCTCTGTTGTGAAAACGAGGTCGGTACCCCCATTTTTTTATTACATTTTTTGAAAGCCCTTAACTTCAATATGCCAAGTTTAAAAAAATTCTGGGTTGTAGAACTATTTCGAGGGAATTACCTTAAGTGTATGTTATCACCCAGTTTATTAAGTGTATGTTATCACTCAGGTCAGAACAAGACTACGAAGATTATGATGCATTCAGCGAGATCTTCCAAGGGATGCTCTGACGACGATTGTTTTATTTATATTATTTCACACCTTATCGTTAATATCACATTTTTATTCGCTATTTATATGCAATAGGGGAGACCCTATTTAGCTATAAAAAATCATAGCTGTTATTTTTTCTGTACAAGTCTGTGATGACTAATAACGTTGGGTAAATCAGTTCACAATTTTGTTTTGATAGCGAATGATTTTTATCCTTCACCACGAGTAATTAGAATGTATTTCACGAGTTAATATAAAAACATTCTTGAATAGTTTTATCGAATTCAGGATTGTAACAACTTGGTAAAAACCACCTTACTGGTTTATTTATTTCACCCTAGGGCACGGTCATTCTTCTCTTCAAAAGACAACAAGAGGTAATTCTCTAGTCTGGACATATATGTCACTCTGCCAAGAGCTTTGTTAATTTTTACTCCTATACCATATCAGAACTGCGCACCCCTTCTGCGCATAGTGGCGCGCGTTGTACAAGAAAGCACAGCAAAAGGCGCGCGTTTTTTACTTAAAATCGCTTTGACAGAAAAACGAAGTCGGTTACCCCCATTTTTTATTTGCTCAAATAGTTAAATATATACGGAAAAATGATATACTGAAAGAAGAAAAAAAGTTGGGTTGTAGAAGTTTTATTATTTCTCTTAAAAGCCGTAAAATTACTTCAAAATGGCTCTTTTTATGAATAGTGGCGAAAACAATGTCTTTTAGTGCGATCTCTTAAAATGTGATTTGTTTTGAACATTAGCTGCTACGGGTTATTGTTTAGGAGATCGGATTTTGGCAGCTCGACAAACAGAACTTAGTTTTTAAAGACTATAGGCACTCTTTTTGAAAACTAAGAGTTGGGATTTTTCCTTGCGCGATTAGTAAAAACGCGTCAACTCTACGCCCCTCTGTTGTGAAAACGAGGTCGGTACCCCCATTTTTTTATTACATTTTTTGAAAGCCCTTAACTTCAATATGCCAAGTTTAAAAAAATTCTGGGTTGTAGAACTATTTCGAGGGAATTACCTTAAGTGTATGTTATCACCCAGTTTATTAAGTGTATGTTATCACTCAGGTCAGAACAAGACTACGAAGATTATGATGCATTCAGCGAGATCTTCCAAGGGATGCTCTGACGACGATTGTTTTATTTATATTATTTCACACCTTATCGTTAATATCACATTTTTATTCGCTATTTATATGCAATAGGGGAGACCCTATTTAGCTATAAAAAAATCATAGCTGTTATTTTTTCTGTACAAGTCTGTGATGACTAATAACGTTGGGTAAATCAGTTCACAATTTTGTTTTGATAGCGAATGATTTTTATCCTTCACCACGAGTAATTAGAATGTATTTCACGAGTTAATATAAAAACATTCTTGAATAGTTTTATCGAATTCAGGATTGTAACAACTTGGTAAAAACCACCTTACTGGTTTTTGAAGATGTATTCTATGGTAACAGCGACTGGGAGTGTTAAACATGTTTTAGGTTTGGCAGATAAGACAGGGGCGTAGCCCAGGGAGCCCGCCCCCCCTATTTGGTCCAATAAAAAATCATTTGCCCCCCCCCCCCAAGAAAAAATCCTGCCTACAAGCCTTTATAAGCAAAAACTATGTATTAACATTCCACGCTTATCAACTATAGGGAAAAATGGTATAACGAAAACTATAAAAGTTTACCGCAACCAAAGGTCCCGAGGCATTCACAAATCACTCTGCCAAACAAAACACTGAGCCACATCATGTAGGAAGTCACAATTAAATATACAATATACAACACAGGCAACCACACTAGCTGTATCGCAGATACGGATACACAGCCCCGTTCTACTATTCCCATTTGTGTATATTTCCTTTTTTCTAATACCTAAATATTTTTGACATCTTACGCGCAATTTTCGCGATTGCCAAATTTTGACGGTTAATAAATATATTTTTGTAACTATTATTTAGTATAAGCTAAATAGTTTATAGCGGTTTTGAGTATTCTGTTAGCAGGGAGGTACTAGTATGGAAATCATTGAACTGTTTTCATTGGCTAACACATTAAATGCGTTAAGCATTCAGAAGATATAAAACATGTTCCGTTACAATTCAGATGTTTTAGTACTTTTTTTTTCTTAATCCGTAATCGAAATTCTTACCCCACTTGGCTTGGCTTACCCCACGACTCCATGCTGCGCAGAATACTCCAACTTGCAGTAAACCTTAACAACCTTAAATATGATTGTCACTACATAGCATTAATTTAGCTTGTTTACAACCATTTAAATTCTTTGCATTTTTGGTCACCATAAAAATACGTGAGAAAAAATTCCTTGGGTATGTGATAAGACACTATTTCAAGAAACTTCCATAAAACATTTTCTACCACTAGTATTTCACTGCTAGCTCTTCGAGTCTTCCGTCCAGAAGTTACCATTTGAGCGTAAGTCCTTCTTTCCGTGAAAAGCCTCCATTCTCTTGGCGCCCTTGTTCGACATACCATATAACATCCTACTCCTGTTTGCAGTCTTGTTTCTTTGTGGGAATGGTCTGAAATTAGTAGGGTACTTGCAGCGCTGGTCCTCCTGCATTAGCCATGACTTGGGCATGGGGTCAGATGCAGCTGGAGTCCTGCTAGCTTTAGTAATAGTACTGCCGCCACCGTGAGACACATAGTTAGCCTTAGAGTTTAGTATAGCCGGACTATTCTGGTCCAGCACCTCTACAGCAGAAGAAGAGCCTCTTAAAGTAGACTCGTTAACAGTGTCGACGATAGTCACCCGCGGTTTTTGACCCGACGGGTGGAGCGATACCGATTGATGTCCCGCGCTAACACCCTTCCGTTTAGAACCTTCTAGTTTGCAAACCTCGCCGTTAAGATCCATATGCTCAAGTTTTGGTCGAGTCCCAACAGCAGCAGGCACGGAGGCTGAACGAGCCTTCAGCTTAGCCGCGAATCGTTCCTTTTCGTCTTCCTTTTTCTCGTTGCCTTTAAAGAGTGCGTTGAGGTGAGCCATGCTCTCGCGCGTGTACGCGTTCTGTTTGGCCTTTGCCTCGTCCGTGTTCTCCACCGATTCTTCCTGACCACGGGTACCAGTTGCCTTCTTTTTAGACGCAGATACAAACAGGTGATTGATGGCGGCCGTGGAGTTCTTGCTAGTCTTGTCCGCATCTTTTATATTTTGGACGGATGCTTCCGAGAATACTACAACAGCTTGTTGTTGCATCTGGCGCATTCGGCTGTATTGCTTCTGGAGGTAGCTCATTTCTTTATTTACTTGATCCGACGGCTCGTGCCTTGGGGATGTCTTACCACTGTACGACAGTGGACTGTAAGTATCGGTGGCAAACACGCCAGGGCTCGCCTCGGCAATATCACTGGAACGTCTACTGGGCGTTTCCCCGTCTGAGCTGCTCTTTGCTGGCGAGGGTGGGGAAAATTCGGAGAAGGGCAGCAAGACACCCAAGCATCCCACGTTATCTAGGTCGGCATCATCCTCTTCTTCGTCACTCGATGCGTGGCCAAGAGAGCGAGGAGCTTTCTCCTGACTGTCGCTGAACGGATGGATGTTGTACGTATACTGCTCTCTCAGAGCAGCAAGACCCGGCAGAGGGAAGGGCGCAAGAGAGTACACTGCCTGTGAAGACAAATCCAATAAGTTATCCACCTTAAGAGAGTAGAAGCTTATTGCCTGAAAATGCCTGCCTATGTCGATTTGAGCTAACTCCATGTTGAAAGTTTGGAAGAATCCATTAAGGCTTCAGAAATAATAACTCGAGGTAGACAATGCTTTTTGATACTCGTTGATAGTGACGAGTCACGAGTCAGTACAATTGAAACGGTTGGTACCTGCATGATTGATCGGCAGTCAATGAGATTACCCACGGCGATCTCTTGTATCAACAAACCCATCTTGCCGTAAAACTCATCCGAGGTCTCCACATCTTCAAGACGCCTGAAGCATGATAAATGAGATTTGTTAGGAAAGTGACGTTACGCGTTAACAGTACCTCTTCTTTTCCTTAAGACACGAAATGCATTCTACTCCTAAGTTACATGACATCCAAAACTAGACGTCATACCAATGAGTATATAACACCATGTTTTTAAACCCGCAATGCACCAATGCTTACTGAAATACCTTCCTGATATGATCTAATGCAAAGAATATGGAAGACATGATGTATGAAACACGGTGGTTCAAAGTTCATTGAAATAAAATGAGCTTAATGGTTGCACGCTAAGTGGTGAATGGGGAGGAAAACTTCTGCTCCACCTTTCCTCCCCCACCCCTCGCGCTTGTTCCTCAGGCGTATACTACTAATAAAAAGGATAATACTCACTTGCCAAGCTTGGCCCAGATAGCGAGCGCGACTCTGAGCAACACCTCAGACCCCTCGAGCAGCACCGAGTCCCAAACGCGTAGGACGATCTCCTGCGGCAAGCACGTGGCGAAGAGCGTCAGAAACCATTGCATCGTGAACACATTGATGAGCGGTGGCTCATACACTGACGTGCCGCCGTGATGCGCGGTGGCCTGGGCCTGGAGGTTTTCTAGGTGCCGAGAGAGCCTGGGAAGCTTGAGACGCATCAGGTCTCGGCACACAGCCATGTCAACCGACAGTGCCCGAAGGTTGTTCGAGAAGTAGTTGGTGGGCAGCACGTGATCGATGACATAGATCATGACCTGAGGGAATTTACCTGTGGTTAGGGACTACCAATTTAGGGGTGAAAAGGAGCACATTGTCCACAGATATGTGTTTTTGCTGGTATTTTTTTGTTGCTTTTTTCATCTATTGTCTATTTTTGTTCGAATTCAGTCCCATGGTGTACACGCAAATAAATAAGCTTTTTTATCTGCGACGGTGAATCAGGCAGGCGCGAATTATTGACACAATCATATGGGCCACAAGAATACATAGATAGAGATCTAAACTGTTAATTGTTGTGGAGGTAGGAAAGCGAAAAGCGTTATCCAGGCTCCGCTTGAACGCCCACGTATTCTTATTGAGATGTGAGTTGTGCGCGCGGACTTTGATAGGAAGGATTTAGGTGGGTTGGGGGGAGGGGGATTTACCTTGAGTGCGTCCTCTTCGCTTCTGTCCATGACTTGTAGAATAAGCGCCGCGATCACATTGAAGCCTTGGCAGTAACCTACAGACTTGTTCCAGCGTGCATAGGCCAGTAAGACACGCTTGAGAGCGGCGCGCTCCTCAGGGGTATCATTACCACAGAACCACGCGCAACCAGTACGATGGAGGTCCTACGATACAGAGCAACAGAATCATAAGTAAACATAAGGACGTAATGTACATAGAACCTTGCGCAACTAATACGATGGAGGTCCTACGACACAGAGCGCCAGGATCATCAGTAAACACAAGGACGTAACCTACATAGAACAACGCACAACCAGTACGATGGAGGTCCTACGATACAGAGCGACAGGATCATCAGTAAACACAAGGACGTAACCTACATAGAACAACGCACAACCAGTACGATGGAGGTCCTACGATACAGAGCGACAGGATCATCAGTAATCATAAGGACGTAACGGACATAGAACCTTGCGCAACTAGTACGATGAAGGTCCTACGACACGGTTCATAAACAATGGAATACTTGCACTAAACTCTTTCATAACGATCCTCTGACAACAAATCAATATTCTATTATGATCTTCTTCCTTTAAATTCACCTATTTGATTATGGCTGGATACCTCATGTTTTTATAAAAGTATTTCACAGGATATAGTTGAAGCCAAGGAAAGTCATGGCTATGCGAAAACAGCAGTGTAATATTGGAGACAATACTGAGCTTGAGAAAATTTAGTCATTTCTATTACTGCTTGACCCATCACAGGGAAACACCTGAAGGCAATTGCATTGGACCGCAAAATCCAATAGAAAAATTACCATGATCAAAGAATGGGGCTTTTTTCTTGTTGTTTTGAAGGCATAACACCACATGAAACAAAATTCTAATGCCATCAAAATAGTGCAAAAAGGATTAAAACTCCTCCTTAATTATCAGAACATAAAAGCCCGCTTCAATATCATACAGACGTCATAACAATACGGTTCGGTGATCTTTTTTATGTAAACAACATATTTTACAATGCTTTCTCAAACTTTTCAGTGCTTCACAACAGACATGTAACCAAGTGCAAATCACTAAGACTCTTGAAACATTTAAAAACAAATTCTTTATGTTCTTTGCCGTCTTTGTATAGTATGAAGCCCTGTGTAATCAGCTAGCATTGCTTGCACCAAACTTAGCATTAAAAGTGTTTTTATTTTTTTAAAAAAAGGTCCACTTTTTGCAACTGATACAACCGCTCAACCCCCCTGGGCAAATTCTGGTAGCGCTCCTTAGAAAAGTTAGAGAATGGAAAAAAGCCAACAGAGCGAAACCAAACCTCAACTGAATTTTACCTGACAGCCCGGGTAAATTTGTATGAAATGCAGAGATCACGAATGAGTAAATTCTGAAAATCTGCCCCGCCCTATTTGGTGCACATAGGACAGAGTTTCTGTCTTGATACTGGGGATATGCATCAAACAAATTCAAACAGACTGCAATCTGGTAGAGAAAGAATGTAACTGAACTGGACCAAATCACCAACAAAACAATAATGCATAAGCCCTTTCCTTTATATAGACCCACCTTAACAATTTGTGAGCCCAGTTCATCATCATCTGGGTTACTGCGCTCATTAAAACAAAACTTCACGGTCTTTTGCCAGTCCAAATCATTCACTTTATTTTCGGCAAGACAAAGCCACAACTAAAATCATGAATACATTAGTTAATTCTTATATTTGTAATAGGTCTAGGACTTTTTCAACATTGAGTTGTTTTCTAGACTTATTACTAAAATAAACCCAAAGGTGCTTGCAATCTTTCTTGGCTTTATGTTGCTGAGTGGTGTTGGCAAAAAGCAAAGCGAAATATTTGTCAGCAACATACATTTCTTTCTGCCACCCCCCTCCCCATCCTACAGTACTACAGGATCTGATAACACTAAGGTATCAGCAGGTAATGAAATACACAACTTACCCTCTTCCTCCATTGGTACGGAACACCCTGGGGCAGGCGGGCTATGGCCTTGAAGGCATCCAGCCACTAGGAAAATAAGAAAAACAACAACAATTAAATTCAACCCAAAGCTCAGAGATAATAATTTTTTTCTAGGCACATGTTTGCAACCAGTTTTGGAATTTTAGTCGCATGGGACGTTAGGTTAATCAGTTGTACACAGTTTCTGAGATAGGCTCTGCAATGTAATTAGCAAAATCTTACACATTTTGCCACTCATTGTATTTGATTTTTTTAAAAATTTTGTTCAATATAAATTAATGCTTATTTACCAAGGATCTTATCTGTTTGCTAGTTTGCAGTTAAATAATTTTTAATTAATTTTTCTTTCACTTTGACAAATCTCGTCACAAATGTGACCATTTGGTAGCTATGAAAAAAGAAACAAAACAGCACAAAGAAATGTTAATTAAAGAAAAATTCACAATTGAGATTGCAAGACATTGAATGTTGAAATGTTGTCACCAGGAATCTAAACAAGCTTCTATGTACCATCCTTGTCAAATGGTGTGCACTATACCTGTCTAAATGATTTCTTTCCATTTTGAGGAATGTAGGAAAATCTTATTCGGGTATCAACTCCTGTAAAATAGAACATATATATCAGACATAAAGCTAGAATGCCCCAATTTTGATAGACCTGAAGGCAGGGAAGCAGAAGGATTGAAACGCCCCTTCTCTTCCCCACACGATAAACACTTGATTACCACCATATCAGTCAAAGTAACTTGTGGGAAATTCATGAGATTTCAAGCATTTTCAACTCCTGTCATAAGCTGTCGATCATTCCAGTGTATTTCTGAGACTTTATAATGTCAAGTATCACATTTTTAGCATGACTTTTGGATTTCTTCAGAACTTCCCACCCCTTCCTTTGCACTTGCTATGCAGGCTAACTTGACTAACAAAAGTTTTGCTAAGAGAATATTTTGAGCAATTGCAAATATGTTGTGATCTGTCAAGTTGTTGCTGGTGAAGACAGATCTTTTCATGAAAATCAAGCGAACTGTCAACTCAATTTGAGTTCCAAAAGAAATTGTCTACTACAATGACATGGTGAGAATAAAGCGGAACGATAATAATCAACGAAGAAAATGTGTCATACAAAACTTTTCAAATGCAATATGATAACTAATTAAAAAAAGTAGACAAATTAAGACTTTGTTTTCTTGTAGACTCCAGACATTTTAATCTTTGGGGTCTAAAAATACTTTAAACTTAATAATTAGAACAATAAATGACATCTTATTGATGTTTCTTTTAAGAAATCACTTTATTTTTAAGCATAAATTCCTGAAAGTAAAAAGATAACAAAGAAAATTATTTTTTTAGGCTAAAGGTTTGTGAATCAGCGGTAAATAATGAAGCTTTTGACTCTTGAAATGTTCCAACAGTTGACAGAGTCAGGGGACCGCTTTTAACACATTCACAAACAAAGCTTAAGTTGGCTTTGATACAGAATTGTGCACAAGGATCATCCATTTGACATTCTGAAGCCTCAATTAAACCCTTTAATTATTGTGATTGGGAATATTAGAATAAACTGAAACTAGACACAATTAATTAAAATTATAAGGGAAATCCATATCTTTTACAGTATCTATTCTTTATACTCTTATTATATCATTTAGATTGAGCAAAAGATAAATTTCTCCTTTATCGTCAGAAACCAAAAATGCAAATTAACAGCGTTACCCAATAGAGTGTAAATATGCCAATAAATGGTTTCTTATAAAACGGGTCAGTTGCTTGATAAGGATTTGATGGCTTTTAAAATGCATGTCTAATATTAATTAACTTTTGGGTTTTTTTGGAAGTATACAAAACATCTCATATTGAAACGTCTTTCGAAATGCAAGCAACCGTGAAGTAGTTTTGCTTGCTGCGAGGTTTCATTAACATTACAATCTACTACTTACTTCTTTTTTGTGAAACCGCTTGTAAAACAGCGGTCAAGATGTCAAAGTTTTTTTGGAGCTTGTAAGCGTTTTTATCCCTTCTTTTTAGCTGTTTCACGAGTTTTGCAGAGAGCATGGAAATTCTTGTTTTGAATTCTTTTGCCAACGTTCGAAGCTCGTCAACATCTAAAGAGGAAAAACATCACCAAAAAATTACAAAACCAACCAGGTTAGCTATGATATGAACAAAAACATACAAATTAATTATTGTAAATAACACTTAATTTTGTCTGAATGTACCTTTAAAAAATTGATTTTTATTTTTTTAAGTACAAAGGGTTTCAAAATCAAAACAAATGGAGTCATAGGCTGGAGGAGTTCTAAACTGAGTATTTTAAGAAAAAGATTGTGAGGCAGCCTTCCACTTCTCCTCACTCAAACAGAAGGAATATATATAGTCTACCATAGGGGTTTCGTACAGTTAGTACTTTAACTTGGAATTCGCTACTCTACCTTTGGTTTGCAGAGCATGCCGTGTCCATTTTTCACCTCGATCTTCAAGATCAAAAGATCCTCCATAAAAACTGCCTGAAGTCGTGGAGCATTCAGTAATGTTATCGCTATCTATGGAGTCTCTAGTATGATACTGGTCATATATTTCAAATAGTAATCCATCGACAATAGAGCACTTTTTGTCCGTTAAATCCCCGTTTGGGAGAGCAAAGACAGGGCGATCTTCGTATTCTGCATCTGAACTTAGCTTGCTCTCAAAAGTCGTAAAACTCCAGTCGGATTCGACGCTTTTCGGGCTTGAGGACGACCCATCTAGACTGCTTTCAGGATAAATACTATCATTTTCGGTCTTATCTAGACTTAGGGGATCCAAATTGATGCCGTGTTGTATAAAAGCGTCCGCCATTTTGACCACATCATGACGATCTCATTTCAAATTCAGAGCCGCGCGCAAATTATCATATTCGGTCCATACCCCCAGACAGATCGGCACACGCGCCACCGGCGTATAAATAGCGGGAAATTATTTGCAAGCAGTAAAAACAAAGATAAAATTACCGGCGCACCTAAGTACCATTGCTATCATAACATTTGGGAGTTTCTTTTCTTATTTTCAAGCATGTTTTAAAGAGTGATTTACGAATCTCTTTATTCTAGGACATTTTATGACATTTTTTGTTCATTTGATGTTTTGTTAAAATCTAAAGACCGTTCAATGTAGGCAATTACTAATGTAGTTTCATGTTACATCTGAAAGATCTCGTTCGATGGATCACCCCACTTTTCGCAAGTTTCAGGCAAATACAGGTTGCCGAGGAAACAGACCCCAGAGCCCGAAGCTTCCAGCGATAAATCGCCGCCACTAAAAGCTGCCTTGTTTATAAAAAAAACTGAATTATTTTTTCTGTAGTGTTTAACTGTGTGTCTATGTATCGCTTTATTTACTGCTCGCGTTTTTAAATTTTGTGGGGGTTACCGACAGGTAGGAGAGGACAGCTGCTCAAACTCAAAATCACGTAAGTTTTAGTGAGTGCGCCCAAACGAGCAAACAAACCATAGAGAGATTCGATTCGCCATTGGTTTTTTTCTGGCATGCGCGGCATTCCTTTTCGTCATTCGGAAGGAGGGATTTTCAAACAGTCGCTAAGGACGGCAAATGCATTCTTTGGTGGCAGTTTTGACACAATTCAATCGCATATCGTGTCCAGACGCATTTGATATCAGACGGAAGGCCGTTGGACGTTTTACAGATACGTAATGAAACCCTCAATGTAAAAAATAGAAAATAAAAATTACAAATTCATTAATCTTGGTATATTTGTCCACGTGCCCCCCTGCCCCTTTGCTTAAAATACAGTAATACGAATAACAATACAGTAGAACACCGATAAATATCGTATTTATGGTCTCTGAGTCGCTCATCAACAGAGCCGTGATGAAGCAAAAACCGCGCGGTATATCATCATCGACAAGTGCCAGTCTCCTGCGTACCACACTCAAACGTCACGAATACGACCTGCCCCATAAGCCGCGTAGCCAACATTTGTTGAGTGAAAGGGGCTTAGATTTCATTGCAAAACATATAAGATTTTAGCAAAACGTGTAAGATTTCAAGACGTCAGAGCGCTATTTGGCAGTCAAGCGGGGTGACTAAGGCGCATGTTCTTAGATATTTGGATGGGAATTGCTTGTGTGATGTCACGCACATGTTCTTAGATATTTGGATGGGCATTTCTTGTGTGATTTCAGGCATCTGTTCTTAGATATTTGGATGGGCACTGGTTATGTGTTGCCTTCTGTAAATAGCCAACTATAACTAAAAGTGATCAGGTGATAGGGCAGCGAAATGATCAAAACTGAAATAAAACAATGATCCTTTTTATTTAAACACCTTTAAAAAAAGGCCAATTTTGACATCTTTAATGCATTAAAAATAATAGTGTACTTTTAAGCTGGGTTCTCACTAGGACGTAAGCGCAACACGAGTGAGAATCGGTCAAACATAAGCGACAGAAAATCAAGCAGTTGCGTTCTCTTGCGCTTACATTCCAGTGAGAATCAGAAAAAAGCGTAAATTGCGCTTACGTCAAAGTGAGAACCAACCTTTAGAGGTGAGTTACACTTTCAGATTCTATAATTAGGAACTATATCATTTTTATGTGATCCAATGTTACTAAACCTAGTAAAGTGTATTAAAGGAGATAAGGTAACAAAACTTGGCTTATCTCCCAATGGCATTGAAAATAGGATGGAATTGTCTTCCTTTGGTGGGGTTGAAATAAAATCCGATGCCTTACATAACTGGTAACGGTTACGAGTTTTGGATGTACTAGCTTGTAATGCAAGACTGTTTGTAGTCTTCAGCCCCTAGACATTGCCCTAGTGTTATTACACACATGCCCCTGCATGGGGGACTGCAATCAGCTGAAGAAAGGTTGAATAAAATAATTTTTATCTCGAGGAGTCAATATACAGAGTGACACTGCACAAAGATGGGAAAAGCACAGGCTACCCATGCCCTGTCACGGTCATGGAGTTTTCATTAGGTTGAGTATTCATGATTTGGGTCTTTTACGAAGGATTTGAACATCGTCTTGTAGTTTGAGAGCTGGCCCTAGGGTGACCCCAAGCACCTTGTGGATTTCCTCCAGAGAGAGAAGCATTAGGGCCTTGCCGTCCACTTCCTGACGAAACACAAGAAATAAGCAACTTAGTATGCATGGATATACATTCAGTTCTTTCCCTACCACCACCCAATCATTCCAAATGTTGTACTTACAGCAGTTAGCTATTTTACAATTGCGGCACACATCCAAAAAAAACAACAACAAAGGGACAAAATAAAGTATTTTTTAAAAGATACAAGGAATATGAGTAAGCAATTAAAAAAATATAGCTTTACTGTACACTACACTGAGCAGTATTGAAGAGTAATCAAAAGGCCATAGACCAACAACATGAGTAATCATAAGGCCATAGACCAACAACATGAGTAAAAAAAAAGCAGGCAGGGCTGTAAGAATAATGGCCTTTGTTTCACAGCCATAAACACAAATTTATAAGAAAGAGCAAATTGGTATAGTTCTCAGATATGATTGCTGATACAATCACACAACAATAGCACTAGGAAATAATTAGGTTACCTAATCATAAAGCCATATTAAAAAAACATTACTGTACTGCAAGAATTGTGACCACACATCCACTAATTACAAGGAATAAGATCTTCAAAGTTGAACAAATAAACCTAAGTACCATCGCTATCATAACATTTGGGAGTTTCTTTTCTTATTTTCAAGCATGTTTTAAAGAGTGATTTACGAATCTCTTTATTCTAGGACATTTTATGACATTTGTTGTTCATTTGATGTTTTGTTAAAATCTAAAGGCCGTTCAATGTAGGCAATTACTAATGTAGTTTCATGTTACATCTGAAAGATCTCGTTCGATGGATCACCCCACTTTTCGCAAGTTTCAGGCAAATACAGGTTGCCGAGGAAACAGACCCCAGAGCCCGAAGCTTCCAGCGATAAATCGCCGCCACTAACAGCTGCCTTGTTTATAAAAAAAACTGAATTATTTTTTTCTGTAGTGTTTAACTGTGTGTCTATGTATCGCTTTATTTACTGCTCGCGTTTTTAAATTTTGTGGGGGTTACCGACAGGTAGGAGAGGACAGCTGCTCAAACTCAAAATCACGTAAGTTTTAGTGAGTGCGCCCAAACGAGCAAACAAACCATAGAGAGATTCGATTCGCCATTGGTTTTTTTCTGGCATGCGCGGCATTCCTTTTCGTCATTCGGAAGGAGGGATTTTCAAACAGTCGCTAAGGACGGCAAATGCATTTTTTGGTGGCAGTTTTGACACAATTCAATCGCATATCGTGTCCAGACGCATTTGATATCAGACGGAAGGCCGTTGGACGTTTTACAGATACATCATGAAACCCTCAATGTAAAAAATAGAAAATAAAAATTACAAATTCATTAATCTTGGTATATTAGTCCACGTGCCCCCCTGCCCCTTTGCTTAAAATACAGTAATGCGAATAACAATACAATAGAACACCGATAAATATCGTATTGATGGTCTCTGAGTCGCTAATCAAATTAGCAGAGCGGTGATGAAGCAAAAACCGCCAGTCTCCTGCGTACCACACTCAAACGTCACGAATACGACCTGCCCACGAGTTTTAAGCCGCGTAGCCAACATTTGTTGAGTGGAAGGGGCTTAGATTTCATTGCAAAACATGTAAGATTTAGCAAAACGTGTAAGATTTCAAGACGTCAGAGCGCTATTTGGCAGTCAAGCGGGGTGACTAAGGCGCATGTTCTTAGATATTTGGATGGGCATTGCTTGTGTGATGTCACGCATCTGTTCTTAGATATTTGGATGGGCATTGCTTGTGTGATGTCACGCATCTGTTTTTAGATATTTGGATGGGCATTGCTTGTGTGATGTCACGCATCTGTTCTTAGATATTTGGATGGGCATTGCTTGTGTGATGTCACGCATCTGTTCTTAGATATTTGGATGGGCATTGCTTGTGTGATGTCACGCATCTGTTCTTAGATATTTGGATGGGCATTGCTTGTGTGATGTCACGCATCTGTTTTTAGATATTTGGATGGGCATTGCTTGTGTGATGTCACGCATCTGTTTTTAGATATTTGGATGGGCATTGCTTGTGTGTTGTCACGCATCTGTTTTTAGATATTTGGATGGGCATTGCTTGTGTGATGTCACGCATCTGTTTTTAGATATTTGGATGGGCATTGCTTGTGTGATGTCACGCATCTGTTCTTAGATATTTGGATGGGCATTGCTTGTGTGATGTCACGCACATGTTCTTAGATATTTGGATGGGCATTGCTTGTGTGATGTCACGCATCTGTTTTTAGATATTTGGATGGGCATTGCTTGTGTGTTGTCACGCATCTGTTTTTAGATATTTGGATGGGCATTGCTTGTGTGATGTCACGCATCTGTTCTTAGATATTTGGATGAGCATTGCTTGTGTGATGTCACGCATCTGTTCTTAGATATTTGGATGGGCATTGCTTGTGTGATGTCACGCATCTGTTTTTAGATATTTGGATGGGCATTGCTTGTGTGATGTCACGCATCTGTTCTTAGATATTTGGATGGGCATTGCTTGTGTGATGTCACGCACATGTTCTTAGATATTTGGATGGGCATTGCTTGTGTGATGTCACGCACCTGTTCTTAGATATTTTGATGGCTATTGCTTGTGTGATGTCACGCATCTGTTTTTAGATATTTGGATGGGCATTGCTTGTGTGATGTCACGCACATGTTCTTAGATATTTGGATGGGCATTGCTTGTGTGATGTCACGCATCTGTTTTTAGATATTTGGATGGGTATTCCTTGTGTGATGTCACGCACCTGTTCTTAGATATTTGGATGGGCATTGCTTATGTGATGTCACGCATCTGTTCTTAGATATTTGGATGGGCATTGCTTGTGTGATGTCACGCATCTGTTTTTAGATATTTGGATGGGCATTGCTTGTGTGATGTCACGCATCTGTTCTTAGATATTTGGATGGGCATTGCTTGTGTGATGTCGCGCACATGTTCTTAGATATTTGGATGGGCATTGCTTGTGTGATGTCACGCACCTGTTCTTAGATATTTTGATGGCTATTGCTTGTGTGATGTCACGCACCTGTTCTTAGATATTTTGATGGCTATTGCTTGTGTGTTGTCGCGCACCTGTTCTTAGATATTTGGATGGGCATTGCTTGTGTGATGTCAAGCACATGTTCTTAGATATTTGAATGGGCATTGCTTGTGTGATGTCACGCACATGTTCTTAGATATTTGGATGGGCATTGCTTAAGTGATGTCACGCACCTGTTCTTAGATATTTGGATAGGCATTGCTTGTGTGATGTCACGCACATGTTCTTAGATATTTGGATGGGCATTGCTTGTGTGATGTCACGCATCTGTTCTCAGATATTTGGATGGGCATTGCTTGTGTGATGTCACGCACATGTTCTTAGATATTTGGATGGGCATTGCTTGTGTGATGTCACGCATCTGTTCTCAGATATTTGGATGGGCATTGCTTGTGTGATGTCACGCACATGTTCTTAGATATTTGGATGGGCATTGCTTGTGTGATGTCACGCACATGTTCTTAGATATTTGAATGGGCATTGCTTGTGTGATGTCACGCACATGTTCTTAGATATTTGGATGGGCATTGCTTAAGTGATGTCACGCACCTGTTCTTAGATATTTGGATAGGCATTGCTTGTGTGATGTCACGCACATGTTCTTAGATATTTGGATGGGCATTGCTTGTGTGATGTCACGCATCTGTTCTCAGATATTTGGATGGGCATTGCTTGTGTGATGTCACGCATCTGTTCTTAGATATTTTGATGGCTATTGCTTGTGTGATGTCGGGCACCTGTTCTTAGATATTTGGATGGGCATTGCTTGTGTGATGTCGCGCACCTGTTCTTAGATATTTGGATGGGCATTGCTTGTGTGATGTCACGCACATGTTCTTAGATATTTGGATGGGCATTGCTTGTGTGATGTCACGCATCTGTTCTTAGATATTTGAATGGGCATTGCTTGTGTGATGTCACGCACCTGTTCTTAAATATTTGAATGGGCATTGCTTGTGTGATGTCACGCATCTGTTCTTAGATATTTGCTTGTGTGATGTCACGCACATGTTCTTAGATATTTGGATGGCTATTGCCTGTGTGATGTCACGCACATGTTCTTAGATATTTGGATGGGCATTGCTTGTGTGATGTCAGGCATCTGTTCTTAGATATTTGGATGGGCATTGCTTGTGTGATGTCACGCACATGTTCTTAGATATTTGGATGGGCATTGCTTGTGTGATGTTACGCATCTGTTCTTAGATATTTGGATGGGCATTGCTTGTGTGATCTCAGGCATCTGTTCTTAGATATTTGAATGGGCACTGGTTATGTGTTGCCTTCTGTAAATAGCCAACTATAACTAAAAGTGATAGGGCAGCGAAATGATCAAAACTGAAATAAAACAATGATCCTTTTTATTTAAACTCCTTTAAAAAAAGGCCAATTTTGACATCTTTAATGCATTAAAAATAATAGTGTACTTTTAAGCTGGGTTCTCACTAGGACGTAAGCGCAACACGAGTGAGAATCGGTCAAACATAAGCGACAGAAAATCAAGCAGTTGCGTTCTCTTGCGCTTACATTCCAGTAAGAATCAGAAAAAAGCGTAAATTGCGCTTACGTCAAAGTGAGAACCAACCTTTAGAGGTGAGTTACACTTTCAGATTCTATAATTAGGAACTATATCATTTTTATGTGATCCAATGTTATTAAACCTAGTAAAGTGTATTAAAGGAGATAAGGTAACAAAACTTGGCTTATCTCCCAATGGCATTGAAAATAGGATGGAATTGTCTTCCTTTGGTGGGGTTGAAATAAAATCCGATGCCTTACATAACTGGTAACGGTTACGAGTTTTGGATGTACTAGCTTGTAATGCGTAAGCAAGACTGTTTGTAGTCTTCAGCCCCTAGACATTGCCCTAGTGTTATTACACACATGCCCCTGCATGGGGGACTGCAATCAGCTGAAGAAAGGTTGAATAAAATAATTTTTATCTTGAGGAGTCAATATACAGAGTGACACTGCACAAAGATGGGAAAAGCACAGGCTACCCATGCCCTGTAACGGTCATGGAGTTTTCATTAGGTTGAGTATTCATGATTTGGGTCTTTTACGAAGGATTTGAACATCGTCTTGTAGTTTGAGAGCTGGCCCTAGGGTGACCCCAAGCACCTTGTGGATTTCCTCCAGAGAGAGAAGCATTAGGGCCTTGCCGTCCACTTCCTGACGAAACACAAGAAATAAGCAACTTAGTATGCATGGATATATATTCTGTTCTTTCCCTACCACCACCCAATCACTCCAAATGTTGTACTAACAGCAGTAAGCTATTTTACAATTGAGGCACACATCAAAACAACAACAACAAAGGGACAAAATAAAGTATTTTTTCAAGTTAGTAAAAGATACAAGGAATATGAGTAAGCAATTAAAAAAAACATAGGAATAGCTTTACTGTACACTACACTGAGCAGTATTGAAGAGTAATCATAAGGCCATAGACCAACAACATGAGTAACCATAAGGCCATAGACCAACAACATGAGTAAAAAAAAGCAGGGCTGTAAGAATTATGGCCTTTGTTTTACAGCCATAAACACAAATTTATAAGAAAGAGCAAATTGGTATAGTTCTTAGATATGATTGCTGATACAATCACACAACAATAGCACTAGGAAATAATTAGGTTACCTAATCATAAAGCCATATTAAAAAAACATTAATGTACTGCAAGAATTGTGACCACACATCAATTAAATACAAGGAATAAGATCTTCAAAGTTGGACAAATAAACATCAGAGGAATTGCAATCACAGGAATTGCAATCACAGGAATTGCAATCACAGGAATTTATAGACTGACATGTGTGCATTTTCACTTAGACCACAAACATGGCACAAACCTGTTCTCTGAAGACATCAGCGAACTTCCTACAGTCCCTGGACTCTATGAACGACACCACTTCACCCACTGTCCAGGATGAGACATGTTTACTTCCTGGCAGCTTCCCGACCACCAAGTCTTCCTGGTCGGCATCATCTACTGCTGGGGTGACAGTTGGAGTTGTGCTAGCAATTTCAGTCACTGGTAGTACTGTCCTGGGCCTCCCTACTCCTTTGTGTGTGTTAACATTTGGTGTGCTTGCTGCGATTGTGCGCGGCGAAGATATTGGCTGCATACTTGGATTTTGGGGTGTCATTGGAGTCTGGTTAGCTATAGGAATTTGAGGTCTTACTAGCAGATTCGGCTGAGCGCTTAGATTTTGTGATGTTATTATAACCAATGTATTTTGAGGGGCTTTAGGTGCTATTGGAATCAGGCCTGCAAAAAGCAAAACACAATTAACACAGTTAAAAGTAAACAGGGCAGCATGTTTAATACATATATTGCATATTTTCTATTATTTGAATAAATATATTTGGCAAAAAATATAGCTATGGCTGTCCTTATGAGAAGCATTATTACATTATTGTGTTATTGAAAATCTCAGCAAATTACACAATGTTTTTTTATGTTAACAATTAGCTCTTACCAGACGGAGAGATATCACATCTTTTACACAATGCCACTTTGCTGAGACTGAAGACATTTTGACACACCAGCAATTTGGTGGTCAATGTCTGAATAGAAAAATATTCACATTATCAAATCATAACCATTAACGGTACAATGATTTTATTGGATGAAGTCAAGCACAATATACACTGACCTTTAAAATAGATGCAAATGTTTTCTTTTCTTTTTCTGCTGCAAGCATTTTCAGGACCTTTTTGGATGAGTGGGAGCTGACCACAATGTGTTCCACTAATTTTCGGAGGGCGAGGTTAGCACTTTCTGGGCCGATGACTGGGGGCAACTTGGCAAGTTTTTTCTTATCCAGATATGGGCCACAAGAACATGTGCTTTTAACATATAAACAGATCTTGCCTGAAAAAAAAAAAAGAAACATGAAGTCAATTTTGTTAGTTTTTGTAAGTAGAGGTTCGAGGATTTCTAGCTAAAATAAATACAAAATATGTCTCACATGTAAAGCCTTATGTTGCCAGGAACAAAACCAGTTTGTTAATTGCATACAAATCCTCCAGTCTTACCGTCAGTTTCAGCTTCATTTTCCCCAGAGTGATCATCGGTCAAGTCGATTGTGTCTGCAACCTTAACACGAGAAGGCCCAGACGTAGAGTTTGCAGACTGTCCTACGTTAGGTGATGGAGATGGGGTACTAACAGCTGCTGTGCTGGTGGGTACTTCGGGTGCTTCTGTTTTTAGCAGAGTATTGACGGGTGAGTTCTTGTGAGAATCAGAAAGAGGGCTTCTGCTTGTTGGAGAGGGTGTGTCTGGTACAGGTTGGGAAGATTGGACGGGTGGGGTAGCTTTGGCCAGGCGCCGCTTTGTAGCTCTAATAATATAGAAAAACAAAAATGACATAATTTTACATTTACAATACTATACAGATATTTAGGCCCTATACAAAAATTTAGGCCCTAATACTCAGCAAAATTACAGATTTTAGCTAGTGACTCTTGTTCTTTTTAAAATCTTTTGCATGTAATCCCTTTTTCAATTTTAAGTTTTGTTTTGATTACCTGCAGAAACTCCATAACTTCAAGATGCTTTTGTTCCATTTTCTGTTTAAAAATATAAACTTTACCTAACAAAAGATAGTAATTGAGCCCATTAAATTTCTTATTTCCTTGACTGAAACCATATAAAATAATAATTTTCTTTGGTTTCCCTATTCCATTTAATTATAATTTGGTTCCAGAAGCATCTTGAAGTTGGGCAACTAACTAGTAAATGGCAATGACAATAATAACACCAAACAAATACAAGTTGATCCTAAGATCTCCACTGCTCGCCCACAAAGGGAAATAAAACATTCAAGGAGGTTGGGGAGGGGTCTTTCATGGCAAATTTGCAAGTAGTAAGTGGGAATTCAGGGGGTGTTTTAAGAAAATCCCCTCCATTGGCAGCATGGAATCGCATTTTTGGAAAGAAGTAACTAATGATGCAAAATGAAAGCTCATAAGATCTAAATCAAATAACACAGCAATGTGTTATGTTATATGGTTAACATATCAAATCATGGTCGCTGAAAACCTTAGAGACAATATGAGCCTCATACAGTACATAAAAAACTTTCTAAAGTTAAGGTTACTCAAAGAAATTCCAAGCTAGCCCAAGCGCGTCTAGGTCAAAAAAGGAGTGAATTCCATGCCGTGGCATTAGCATTTATCAGTGAAGATGGCTTTGGAGCAATGCCTAAACTCAATTATATAGAGAAAGAATAGACATTTCGCTCTGCCATCTCGACTGAACCAAGTAATAGCAAGGTGGTATATGTCTTTGACTGATTGAGGGCCAAGTAGGTAAGTGTTTACCCTTCCCTATCTTCATATTAGGCGAAGGTTATGGGCAAGTCTGGAAATGTAAAAATACTCTGGTTTGCTTTTTACTACAGACGATCAACCTGAGGCTTCACATATTATAGGTTCTTGGATGACGTTTAGTCTAAAGTTCATGTTCGGGTCTTTTGTAGAAAATTCTAAAGACATTTGTATTTATTTAATTAATTGCAAGATATTTTTACTCTGCAATTAAAGAAAGCTATGAAATGCAGAAATGTGTTTTACGTTTTCACTCTTGTTTTTAGGAAATGTCCACCAAGTGTGATGAAGAAGATTGACAAAGTAACATGCAAAAATACCTGCACGAAGGTAGGAGGCCTTAGAAGCACTGATCGGGAGTTTACTTTCATTGCAATATTGTTAAAAATACCAAGACTATGAAAAATCGAATAAGTCACAGCTATTACAGAAGGATAGGTTGTTATGTGTTCCATGTATAGTATCTCAAACGTGTGCATTGCGCGAGTAACAGCAAAAAAGGCAGCTTGGCCTGGATGTGCTTGGGCTAGCTTGGAATTTCTTTCCAGTTACCTAGAAATAAAACATTATGTTGGTGCCTTCATTGAGTTTTGAAAATGGAGGCATTTGTTCTTCACTGATCTGCATGCGACTTCCCCAAACAAATGTAGAGGTTAAAAAAAAAAAATGATGGTGCTGGCAAAATGTTTTCTTTTTCATAAAAATATTTTTACATTAAATGAAAGACAAAAAATACCTGTGGCGTCATACATGAAAGTACACCAATTGAACTTATCATAGCACCTGTACTAACACAATTATTTTATAATTTCCAAACCTGGATTAAAATGAGGCAACAAGGATTACCTCACCTTGACTTTTTTGGTGCAACCTTATTGAAAACAAGTGTATAGGAAAAATATCTACCTGAGAGATCGGAGTCTTGTCATTTGCAAATTCTCTTTTTCTGTTTAAAAAGCAAAGAAATGAGTATGCTATAAAAAGAGTGGAGTATTATGACAACTTTCATTCAAAGTACATTGTTTCCAAAAAAGCTTAGATCTTTCACAATAGGTCCAAGCAAAGAACTCATACAGTAAGTAGCATATTGCTTTTCCCTCACTCTTTGGTCCGTTCATCTGAATAGCATGTGCAAATAATTAACATGCCTGTGTCAGGCATAGGCAAAGGATAGATGCAAGAGAGACCCAGACATGCATGCTTTAAAACCTATTAGTAATAATAATAATATCTGCATTTATATAGCGCCTCATCAATAATTGCCCTAGGCACTTTACAATTATATATCAATTAAATAAACATTACACAATTAAAAATTAAAAATCACCCTGAAAATACATTGTGTCCAATAGGAAATGTTACATTTATAAAAATCGATATTATAGTTAAAAAAAAGTTTATTATTGAAAAAAGTATTAGTTAACACAATTTATCATGAAATAAAAGGTCTTACTTTTTGCCTGAGGCGTCAGCAGAGGGTGGCCCTGCATGCCACACCAACCGACAGGAAACAAATCACAGGACTCCACATCATAAATATGCTCCACCACATCACTAGTGTACGCATCCAGCTGAATCCACATGGTGCGACCCATGATCTGCTTGACTGTCGCTGCACTGATGACATCTCGTTCAATTTGATTAACAGCCTCCAGCTTGTATCCAGCCTCAAACCCATGGTTGGGGACAGTCTGACAGAAAGCAATCAATTCTAAATGACATTGAGATGTACAATTGAGATTGTACAGACCAAGTCAGCTATGACTGTAAAGAGGGGAGATGCAGCAATTCTAGAGGCTAATATAAAGGGGGAGGGGGGTAGAGGGCCCAATTTATTGTTGTTGTTCTCTGGAGGGTTAGTGTTAGGGGTTGGGAAATTTAAGCCAAAAATATTGGGGAGCAGGGGGGGGGGTGTGGCCTTCTTGGCCTCCCCCTGGATCAACCCATGGTAACTGTGTATGTATGCTTTACCTGGTCAAACAGAGAAGCAACGGCAGGTTCCTGTCTGCTTGAGATCAAGTAAGCGTCCCAATGGAACGGCTTGGTTTGGTAGCCTAAAAACAGATAAAAACAGTGTAAGCAGCCTTTCATCAGTTTCAACAAAACAGACAAACAAACTAAGTAACTACTTATACATTGTTTATTTTGATGTGTCTATACAGAATCAATAATGATCTGGCTGAGTTTTGATATAATAAAATTTTAATGACATTAAACAGTTTGGACCATGTAAAATGACTGTATAAAATATCTAATTAAGTAGGTGAACTATTGAGAACTTTTAAGATCTATCCTCTTATGAGAATGCTTTAAAATAACTTTGATAATGAAAATCAAAACAGGGGTTTGGAAAGGTGTCTGTGGGATTAGTATTTGAGTTTCTATTATGTACTCAAAAGTTGTTGATAATCACCAAAAAATAGTGATACTCAACAATCTTTTGACATGAAAATGAATAATGCTTGTGAACAATTTCAAAGTTGTGCAACTTTTTTGAACAAAAACACATGTATATCATGCCCACACTGACAGAAAATTTGCAGTTTTGACTTATTAGGGTGACCAGATATAATGACAATGGTGGCAAAGGGGAAGGGCTAGATGCAAAACTTTACATAGTACAGTACTGTACCTGCTGGAGGCACAACAGAGACTTTATTTTTCTCGCACCATCTGCATGGGAAAATATTCCTTGACTTAGCGTGACACCAGAAAGAGATCTTACGTGCTTCTGGTACGACAAAGTCGTCTATGGTCACCACAAAGTAATGCTCATTCACAACCCTACTGACAGTAGCCACACAGATTGAGGATGGGTCAGTGGGATTCACTGCCTCAAGCTTCATGCCTGACTTGAAGCCATGAATAGGGGGAAGCTGGTCATTCTAGAAAAGAAAAAAAAGAGAATCTAGCTTGGACAGTAACCCCATAAGACTCTCTTCTCTATACATATCATTACATATATAAATCCCCTTCAAATGAGTCAAATAATCCAGAGCTATTTATAAAAACTAGAAGAAAGAAACTGCTCTGTCTTCAGATTTATGTCTGGTACAACATACCTTTTTCAATGAGGTGGATCCATTGTTGCTTGTTGTTGAAAGTCTATTGAGGTCGTCAATAATAGCAGACATGTCAACCCTGTTGGTCAAACCTGTAGTAAACATAACCAAAAGTCTAAACTGTAAAAGTCTGAAATTGTTGTAAAAGTTTTGCTGAGCAAACTTTCTGAAGTGCTTGTACCTTTAGGAGCTTGTAGCGTCAAGCCATATCTTTTCCCCCATCCAAGCTTATGGACATTGTCAGATAGATAATACACCCACACGTCATGCTCCTCACTTTCAGCTCCAGCATATCTCAGCTTAAGTCGCAAGCCGAACCTCTCCACGACACTTGCTACCCAGTAACATAGTGGATCATCATAATCCTGGAGTTCAAGCATTGTACCTATGGGCACTCCACTAGATTCACCAGCCTCTTGCTGCTTAAATAAAGATTCTGGTGCAGCAACTGCATCCTTCAGATTATCCATTAAAAACTGTGCCCAGTTTGTATTTTGTTGTCTTAATGCCTGTGGTGGAATTAATATGGTATTTGTTTTAGCACACCATCCAATGGGTTGTACATCAGGAGTACTGGCATCACACCAGAAGTCTTCGCTGCGATCATTTCCATAACCATCAAACCTGAGAAGTAGAAGTGGACCAGAGACCATAATGATGGTTGCCACCCAGTATGTACCAGAGTTGCTTTTGTAATCTTTTGCTTCCACTTTCATCCCTCTCCTAAATCCAGAGGTTGGATTCTCCTTCACCTAAATTAAACAAAAGTTAAATAGATTTCAAAAATTCATATAAGCAGAACCACAGCAAAAGTAACAATAGATATCTCAAACACTAGTCCAGAAATGGCCTGGCTTTCAAAAGTGCTAGTTTATCATTAAATCAAGAATAACACTAAATTACAAAACATAATGAATCACTAATAAAAAAATTGGTATCTAAAAGAACTTTCAAACAGGATCTATTTTAAACACTACTCCATTTAAATATGTACTTCTCCACTTAAAACTGTACTTTTGAAATCCAGACCACAGGATCAGGATATCTCGAGTCTAAGCCAATCAGATTAGAGCAGTTCGCTAGAGCCGTGAAGCGGTGTCAATGACTGAGCGAATTATAGCTCTGCGTGAAAAGGTCATATTTTTCTTTCAAACAAACTGTGTAGCCAATTTTCGTAGTTTTCACTTTGTCAACAATCTATCAAAGGCTGCAGTCGGATATGCATACTGGAAGAGAGAAATATTCTACTGATAATTTCTAGCTTAGCAGACTGGCTAAGCTTTCGAAATTCACTTGCACATAAAATCATGCTGAGCTTTGCTTTCGGTCAAATGCTACCTAATCAGACTCGAACATCCGACTTAATAACCGGGATATCTGACACTAGAGCCTGCAAATTACACTTCTGGCGCGTGACTCCCAAATTAAGAAAAATCTAAAGGACTCTATTCCGTATTCCGTGTCCGATCACGAAGTTTTAGTCCCTGTAAATCTAGGTTGCGCTTCGTTTCTTTTTGCATATAACGTTACGTAATCTTCCCCACTAGCAGAGGCCTCTTTTCTCTGTATTTCGAAATACAGAGAAAAGAGGCCTCTGCTAGCAGGGGATACGTAATCAAACTAACATGTAAATTACCTTTCTGATATTTATTACCTTTCTGATATTTGAGACGGTCTCAAATCATTTAGATCTACTAGTTTGATTTTCTTTCTGCCTATAATTCCATGTAATCAGACAGAAACATGTATAGTCTAAATATCCGAATAATTGAGCAGAGCTGTGTTGTACGCACTAGCAGGAACATTCGAACTAAATCGGGATATCCCGACTTTGCATTTGCTTCTCTAGGACGGGCTAATTGAGCAAGGCTGTTCTGTATGCACTAGCAGGAACATTCAAACTAACTCGGGATACCCCAACTTCGCATGCGCTTTTCTAGGATGGGTTAATTGCGCAGAGCTGTGTTGTACGCACTTACAGGAATATTCAAACTAACTCGCAATATCCAGACTTCGCGTGTGCTTCTCTAGGGCAGGTTTCGAACAGATTACTTGAGCAGAGCTGTGTTGTACGCACTAGCAGGAACATTCGAACTAACTCGGGATATCCCAACTTCGCTTGTTTCTCTAGATTGGGTTAATTCCGCAGAGCTCTGAATACACTAGTTAAAACATTCAAACTAACTCGGGATATCCCGACTTCGCAAGTGCTTTTCTAGGACAGGTTAATTGAGCAGAGCTGTGTTGTACACACTAGCAGGAACATTCGAACTAACTCGGGATATCCCGATTATGCGTGATACGTTTTTTTAGTCTGATTATATTGCATTTGGCAGTAAGCAAAGTGTAGCCTGGTTTTACTAAACAAGTAAGTGAATTTCGAAAGCTTCAAATTGGGCGAAAAGGGTCTAGTTGCTCATAAGACCCTATAGACAGTGATCCGAGAAACAAGTATTTGTGCTTCAGAAGTCAGAGAGTGTGTTACGTGTATTTTGAGAACATTTAAACTTTTTCGGATTGTTTGAGCGCACACGAATGCACCACGGGACGCCAACAATCAAATGGCTTTTCGGAATATCGCCTTTGTTTCACGTAGGAGTTCGTTTGAAGTCTGTGCAATACTAGCAGTGTTTGTGACATTGACCTTTCCGGTCCGCTGAGCATGACGTTATCAGTAGTTTATTTCTTAGTTTTAGTATGCATGAATATCCTAAAATTTCCTTTGTATAACTTGTTACCAAAGTAAAAAGTATGATAAATTGACTAACACAGTTTTTTGGAGGAAAAAATTACACCTTCTCGTGCAGCGCCATAAGGTGTAGAATTTATCTTGTTTTTCAAGTACATGTAATCACACTTTTTTGGAGGAAAAAATTCCACCTTCTCGTGCAGCGCCATAAGGTGTAGAATTTATCTTGTTTTTCAAGTACATGTAATGACAGATGATACCCAGCACACTGATAACGATACCCGGTATGATTGGCTCGTTGTCTGGATATCCTGACCCCCCAAAATAGCAACTCCATGACACCTCATATGATTGGCTTATTCCCCATATATCCCGAGTCCAGAAAAGATGATTAAACTGCTCTAATCTGATTGGCTTAGACTCGAGATATCCTGACCCTGTGGTCTGGATTTTAAAAGTACAGTTTTAAATGGAGAAGTGTTTTTTAGAGATTTAAACCTTAGTTATTTAGTCTAACTAGATATTCATTGAATGCTGTCAGCTATCAGAAACTTTTTTTGCATGTTCAAAATAACTGAAGACCAAATAATCAGCCAAATAATGTCTGTTTCACCAGAACCACACTCACATGCTTGAAGGCTGACTTGGGTACTGACTTTGCCCTGCATTTCTTTAAGTAGTCTTCCCAAATAAACAGGTCATTTTCTTCATCATCATCATCAGATCCTAGTAAATCTCAAGTTTAGTCTACAATGTCAGATAACAGAGCATGAGTTATTTAGTGAAATAGCAGATCTAGGTCAAAGCACCTTTCTGTTTCTTATGCCTTTTTTTTGCTTTGTTGAGTATTTCATCTAATGTCTGGCGCTTTCTTTTTTCCCATGCCTTGGCTTCTTTCTCCATGTCTATGTTTGACATTCCGCTACATCTCAGATTCCTTTTATCATAACTGCCAATGAGAGAATGCAAATATATTTTACCAACATTCTGTATTTTGTACTTGTACCCATCACCCACTAATCTGTATCATAGACAGAAAAGCTATAGAAAAAAAACAATGTTATCTGTATGTGTAAAGAAACAGGGGGGATACATCAAAACAGGGCAGTTACACAATTATTATTGCTTCGTCTAACATTTACAAAAAAATGTTATTCTAATCCTGAGTACATTTTTTACCCACCTAAAGTTCCCATTAAGTTCTTTATGCCCAAAAAATTACAGAAGCAGCCCCTTCCACAAAAAAACACTTTGCACCTCTCGCCTCCCCTCCCTTGATGCCTGAATTGCTCTACTTGTGGTTACTCAGAAATGCAATAAATCGACACAAGGTTTAACTTTCAAGTGAGGCATAAAACATAAAAATTCGAACCAGAGTTTAATCATATATCTCCTTCTATGCAGACCACCTAGTTTTCCTACAGACTGTCTGCAGTTTTTCTGGTTATACCATTTGGTTGACTTATCTTTAGCTCAACATTGACATCTCAGAGGTTCAAACACCACTACCAATTAATAGCGGAATACCGCATCTTCTTGCTTCTCAATATGGGGTTGGAGCATTCATGTATTGCAATTTAGTCATCGAGGGTGAAAAAGACACAATCAGTTCAGGTCTATAGAGAAATTCTTGAACAAAGCCAGAAGAAGTGAAACTTTTACAAACGGGGGCGACCTCAGCAAATTGGACATATAAACAAAGGAAAATCTTCAATGAAAATGAAAGTTGAGTTGAAGTTGAGAGATGAATTGAAAACATGCATAGCCATGTGATTATTCCGATTCATCCGTAAACATTTCAAATCTACATAATTAGTGAGCAAACGCGATTGCCAACGAGCAAAGTCCGATTTAGACACCTGAGCTTGATATAAATATATACAGTACTTAGAGCTACGTTACTCACGGTTGAATGGAGAGAAACTTGGCGGATGTAACAAAAACAATCCTACAACTCTATAGCGGCCATCAAAACCCCGCGGTACATACGCGCAAAGCATGCTGGTAGGTGCTTCGCCAAAAGACTCCCGGATGTGGGGTGGTAAAATCACAGGCCTCCCAGGCTCTGAGTGAGTACGGGTGAAAGGCTGGATTATGGGCTTCCTGTGGTGAGCTTTTCATATGTGTTCAAAATATCGCTTCTAAACTGTAATTTTTTAACTTTCAAATGTTGAAATATCTCAATAAAGGTGCTTAGATACTTAATGAACATCTGTGAATGATTATTTTCGAGTTCAGGGTCGTTTAAGTGTGATTTGCGAACGCTAGATTTCGGTGTCCTACTTCACTCTGTAGGACACCCACGAAATCTAGCTTTCGCACCCTAAACTCGAAAATAATCACTTCACAGATGTTCGTTAAGTATCTTTAAGCACCTTTATTGAGATCATCATCCAGCCTTTCACCCGTACTCGCTCAGAGCCTGTGAGGCCTGTGGGTAAAATAATTATATATCCGCCTCCCGGTTTTTTTTTTAATGTGTAGCACTTTTTTTCCTTCTGCCCTTTTCGGAAGAATGTTAAAATATATACTTTAAAGCTCTTACTACTTTGAGGGCCTTACTCTTTTTTCTGTCTTTCTGCCTAGATAAAATACTTGGTAGACCGTTGCTTAGTATGATAAAAACTTTCGGTTATAACTCAAATAACAATAGGAAGAAAATTATCAAAACTTTCAAAAAGGGAACAAATACGCATGTAACAAATACGCATGTTTCATTTTTGTTAGGTTTTGTGTTGTTGTTCGTTTATGGCGAAGTCAAATAAATAAAAAAATAATGAAATAAATAAAAAAATAATGAAATAAATAATGAAATAAATAAATAAATGAAAGCTGCGCCGCGATGTTTTAAGGTGTCCAGCAGTCGTTACTATAGCAACGCTAATTCCTTAGATCGAACACCAGCTGGAATTTAGTTCTATACACATTCGTCAACATTAGCAATATCACTGCCTTTGAGTTGACTTTTGACCATTTTACCACATCCTACAGCCGTGCCAATGAGTAAAGCAAATCCGCTGCGGCCCGGTGAGGGAAAACGAACTGTTAGTTTAGAGACTGTCGCGTCACAACAGCAAGTGGAAGAACATAAACTTCGTGGCAAACGCGAGGCTTACATGAAGAGGCATGAGCTGTATGTAAAATCTATGTACGGGAACGTTATAGAGAAGGAGCAAGTCCGGTACGTAATACCCACACTTCTTCAGACGCATAATATCGCGTTATAGGTAGAAAAAGAACTACTGCATTGGAGGTGTTATTTGACTGCGAATGTATTCAAAAGCAATATTGTACTAGTACATAATTCGAACAATTAAAACATACGCATTTTGTAAAGGAATTAAACCCCCAATCTGTTTACTTTTTTTCAAGAAGCTTTGCAATTGAGATTCTCTTCCTATAATTGTTACGCAAGGATCAATATTAATATTTGACTAAAATCACACGACAAATTAAAAGACGTTTTTATGTGGCGAATTTTCAGGCAAAAACAAAGGGCGTTACTTCAGGAGCAGATTGCAGAACAAGACAACAAACATCGACAATACCTAGACGACCGGTACAAAGAAAGTAATTTTGCCATTCACTACGATGAGGCGTGTAGACGTCAAGATGCGGAGGATAGGAACAACAGAAAGGCGTATCTACAGAAATTCAGAGATGAAAACAAAAGGGTAAGATTTTTTGTAAAAAAAATTTAAAAAGTTATTCTTGAATGATGAATACTGTATCTGTTACCTTTCGAGTAAACATTATCTTTACCGATTTTCCATTTTACGATTTTATACTTGTGCACTAGTCATTTGAACCCCCACCCCCATGGTGTCTTGGGGAAGGGTGGGGAATTAGACTTTAACCTTGAACAAATGTGTTAAATCCCCCACTCCCTTCTCACAATACAACATGTAGTCAAATGCCACTACCCCTCAGGGAAATAAATGTACATTTAAGATGACATACCATCTTAAATGAGTCTTATATCTCTCAAAATGCTTTTGTTTGTGTTGAACCGTACAATGCAAGCACTCAAGAGACAATTTGCCTTTCTTACTCTTCGTATATTCTATAAAACATGGTTATCTCTTTTCCTGATGGCTTCTGCATTTTTAAAGATGGGGGAAGGCTGTTTCCAAGGGGGGATGGGTCAGGGGCAGAAACTGTCAATACCACCACCCCCTCAGGACACATACTGGTTTAATAATAGTGCTCTAAGCCCCAAGTTAACCCCACACTTTCCTGGTACCTGACCAAGTGGGTTTCAAATGACTAGGGCATTACTTCATTTAGGGTGTGGAAATAGAGTACTCTATGTTTGTGCCCTCTAAGGGGTATGGTATAAAGGTGCCTTGTTCCCCCTTCCACCCTTTATAACAGGTATCACAAACAGCTTTTGATCAATATGTATTATGTAAATTATATAGATATATATTTTTCTGACAGCTAATGGAGACCAGAGCTGAACAGTTAAGGAGAGAAAGAGAGGCACAACATCAGCGAGAACGGGAACTACTAGCTCTTAGTCCAATTAACTGGACAAAGACCCTGCACTAAAGACATCCATGAGCATGGTGCTTGACAAAGGATAAAGTCTAAGTGACTTGACTTATGCTGCTATCTGCAAGGGATGTAGATCACGAGGTTGTTGTAGCATCAACAAGTTTAAAAGGATCTCTTTAAACACATAATTTATTATTAAAAGATAGAGAATGCTGTGTAAGCATACCATTTTCTCAAAACAAAGAGTGTTAGTAAAGTTGATGGGTTTTTGGTGTTTTTGTATTTTGTTTTTATATTATGAGAACAAGTTTGGGAAAAATAAGACCAATACCTATTTATTAGAAAATGCTGTCAGTAGATACTATTTTTACTCTAACACCAACTGCACACGTACTAACCAGATAACTAAAGAGTGTTTATTTGATAATGAAGTGAGGTATTTAGTTTTGTATTTTAGTACATCATTATAAAAGTCTGCTGTTTGTACACAAAAAATTGGAAAATAAATGCAAGTTAAAGAATGTTTAATATAATAAAACCTTAAATAAGCTGGCACTCCCATGTCAACCTTGCTTCACATCATCTCTTTTTGGAAGAGTTTGACATGGCTATCTTTTGACAAAAAATAATAATAATAAGACAGTGCATAATATGCATAATAATGACCCTATCAGTCAAGACTAGCTACAGGGTATCACTATCTAGCTTATTCAACAAGGCTATGGCACCCAGCCAGGGAATTGATAAGGGAACTGTACATAATGGAAGAGCATTGTCCTTTTGCATTTATTGTCCACTATGTATCCAAAGTTTGTACAGCCTGGGTAATTTCAGTTATTTCAACATCCATCTGGTGCTTATCTTCCCCTTCATGCAACAATCCCTCTTTGGGGGTCTAGAAAAGAATATCCTATGAGTTTACAAATTATTGATTTGTGTCACAGGTAAGACATCTCATGGGCATCTCATTAACAAGGGGACCACTGTTGCAGTAGATCCCAAGAACAGTAGTTTTCACAAATGTGTGAAGTTAGTTTTTCTTAGGAAAAACAATACGAAATAAGAGTGGTCTTTATTCCAGTGAATATGTCAATTCCCATACAGAAATGGCATTGCTTTTAATACCTTTTCTTCTTTTTCTTTCTTCTTTAAAAACGCCCGATTCATCTTCAAGGTCTTTGCTGAACAACCTTTATAACTGTAAGTCTTTGAACCATCTTGTTCTAATATTAAAAATACATAAATTTCTAAATATGATGGCATTTCAAGTTTATCAAGCTGGGTGTAACATCCCTAAATTTAATTGATTTGTACAAACACAGAGACATTTGAAAAAAAAAACAAAGCTGTCCATCAAAGTCATGTGCAACTGAAAATAGGCCAGTAGGCATTTTATTGACAAAAGTTGTAATGCTTCTCCCTTTTTTGTTTTCCAAACAAATTACACTATCAAAACCTGCTCAATACCGTTGAAATAATAAAAATAAGCTACTTGTCATTATCTCCAAAAGCAAATAACGCTTTTGCTTAATTATAGAATTCAGACACATCCAAACTTATTTGCATTTCAATTGTGCCGTTCTATAGAAATCAAGGTGCGAAGTCCAATTGGCCCTGTATTGCTCTAATGCTTTTAGAAGATTTCATTCATGTTAAATTTTCCATAAGTATAATAAAATACACCAACTTACCTTTCTCCTCAAAGAAGACATTAGTTCCTATGACATCTGCAATAAAAGTAAAAATAATAGAACAAGGGGTCCTTATTCCACCCATTGTAGACATTTACTACCACCAAAAGACTCTCTTTCTCTTTCTGCTCGCTCTCCGCTCAATCTGGTTTATGAAGTGAAAAGGCCAAACACTGGGGAGATGGCAGCTACGGATACTTATTAAAAAACTTGGGATGTGTATCCAACAGTGCAAGAATCAAAGATATACAAAGATACACAAAATATAGTATGTTGACTGACCCTCGTAATGGCCAACAAATGTATATGGCCCTATCTGTAGAACAGGCTCAATGGTATCTATTCCCTGACGAGAAGAAAAAATGATATGCATTAATGCCTCTCAAAAGACAGTCAAAAACTCTTGAAACACTTTGGAAAAGCTGATAACAGTGGTTGAGCCCGGCGTGAGCAATCGATGGAAATTGATTATTTGAAACCAACTCCATCATTCGATGTCAATTGATATAATTAGCTAATTGATATCGATTGTCATCAGTCAATCAATCATCAATTGATAGTCACAAGCAAACCTAAACCAATCTATAAAAAAATTAATCCCTACTCTTGAACCAGCTACGTGAACAAGCGGTCAACTACTACACCCGTGAAGTGTGGAGGACTACAAAGGGCATGTGCAGTGGTGGCAATGGCTGAAAAATGTACAAATGAAGGTCACCAGGAAAGCAATGAAGCTATTCTGAAAGCACGATGTGTCATTAAGGGATATCCATGTTGTCCCTTTGAAGTTCAGCACGGGGAAACGTTTCTGGCCCGTAAAAAGAGAGGCACTTGTGGAAATGTGTTCAAAATCAATTAAAATCAACTAACTAAGCAAAACAAGCGAGCAAATGATCAAAATGATGGGTAAAAGGAATTGAAGATATATGCACTAAGTATACATGTAAGTATTAACAGCACAAAGAATTATATACACCAATCGATGCCAATCGATCAATTAGCAACCAATCGATTACAATCGATCAAAGGTCACAGATTTTCCTGCCATCGATTGACCATTGATTTCCGATATCAATCGATTAATTGCCATCGATTACTATCGATCATCAGATTCATCGATTGATGACCCTGGGGGTTGGGGGAGGGGGGTACTAACCATAAGCCTGCAGTGCTGAGTCTCTGCATTATACAAAACATCGTAATTCAAGATTCCTGACAACTCTATTAAAACCAACTGCTCCTGTGGAAAGACCAAACGATTTTCATATTCCTTGAAAAGCAGTGATAACACTTAGCATTGCTAAAAAAATCACTAGTCAATTGAAACCCCCACCCCCATAGTCCAGGGAAGGGTGGGGATTAGACTTTGACCCTGTACAAAACTAAGAAAATCCCCTTCCCCCTCGAGACAAAACTGCAGTCAAATGCCCCTACCCCTTGGGATGCAAACTGTAGGCAACTTTCTGGCATTTGAGACAAAAAATCATCTGAAATAAGCCTTTATCTTTTAAAGCCAGTACAATTCAGTGAGCACATTTTTACCAAAAACTATGAAGATAACAGTAACTGGCGTTAAGTATTTATCATTCATATTCGTTTTTGCACATTTCAACGTGCAGCTTGCCACACGCTGATACACGGAATTGCTTGCTACAGAAGAGAAAGAGTCTCAAACCAGAAACTGACATGACTTTTCCAAAGTACATTTGCGATTTTCCAAAACCACAAGGGTAGGTCAAAACGGTCAATTCCCCCACCCCCTCGGGACAGATTCTCGTTCAAAAGTGCTCTAAGCCCCCACCTTCCAACCTTAACCCCACACTTCCCCCGGACCATGGGGGTGGCGGCCCAGTGCATAAGATTCAACCATAAGATTTTCAGTCAACCACCAATGGCTTGTATCATACCTCCTCCCACTCGCCATCCTGCTCCATGTCTATAACTTGTTTTAGTTCCTTAGCATATTTTGCTCCATAAGTCTACTTATCGAGACTTTGTCTTATTCACACAGCGAACTCCTTGTCGCCATCTTGAAAATCATAGAATTGCACAGGGTACCCAAACACACCTAAAACAAGAAATACGATGTTTTTTTTTTCTGTGATCCAATGTTATCATCACTTTACTCATAAATTGAATGGATACGTATTAAGTGAATTATTTTTTTTTCATTTAAGACTCTGGTACAAGGAAAGTATGAAGAATATATTTTAAAACTAAGCTTTCTTTAATAATGGTATCCTGTGTCCGGTTCCCAGTCTCTCGAGAGGAGGAAGTAAATAATTCTCAAATCGGCAAAAAACTTCTTAGGATTTTGTAGCGGGTCGTAAGAACCTGTTGTATTCAGCCACATGCAGTACCTCTAGTCATTCATAACGCTGTTTACGGTCCTTTTCAGGAATTCGGTCAACTGAAAGCATGTATCGGTCTCACGTAAGTCAATATTATTTGTTTGGTTTTGAGTTTAATATATTTTGAGTTGTATAAAAAAATACTTTTAGAATTTTACTACCAATTTTTGGTTTCTTCTTGTTGAAATGCGCTTCTTTTGTTGGATCCGCGTGATCAATGATAATCGTAGCATTTAACACATTTAACATTATCGAGTCGAGGTGAATAATCGTATAGTAAGTCGATCTATTTATACATTTTGATTGTACAATTTAGTTGTTTTGATTTGCTGGGCAAACATTCGATGTTATCAATGTAAAATAACAAAAAGTTCAATTCATTCTATCATAGAAACTATATAAGTAAATAAGAAATTCAGAATTAATTTGTCTTGGGTAAGGTAGCCTGTGCTTTGTTTACTTTACTTCTTGTCAGCTGTGCTAACCTTCCCTGATAGAATAGGAAACAACGTTTAGGTTACATATACAATTCTGAGTACTTCATTACATTTGGCAATAGTATATGGGGGCATGCTGTCTGATTGATGTTTCAATAAATCAAACTTAAATCATTTGATTGATGTGTGGTTGGAATGGTTTAAGCAAACAACTTTTTTTTAAATGTCCAAATTGAACTCATTCCATTGTCCGGTACTAAGACTTTTTTATTGATTGAACAAAATCAACCAAAAGTATTGCTAAATGCCATCGGTGTTATTGTTTGAAGTTCTATTCCAAGGCTTTAAAATGGAAGTTATTAATGGAAATGTAGGATTGAGTAGTTTTTCCTATTGCACCTATAAGTTTTTTTTTTACCAAATAAAATCGAGCTGATAGAATCATATGATTGGTTTTGAGTTTATTTGAGTTTGAAAATTTAACACATTTTTGTTTGATTGTGTACTTTTTCCAAGCCAATCGCAAACCAGAAAAAGTTCAACTATAATTTAATAAAATGAAATAATTTAATAAAATGACACATAGCTTTATGTAAATAACTGGAATATAAAAATATCATAAATAAGGTAGGTAAAACATTTTATCCTGAGCTAGGTAACTTGATAATCTGGCGAAACATTAGGCTTTATAGTCTTTTTTTTTCATTATAAAGGTATAACAATCGCTGTATCATTCTAATGAATCTTTGCATCTTGTAGCATCCAAATGACCCAGGAATGCACAACATGGCCTCGAATGACAGCCACACACGAGTCACATATCAAGAGAACCCTGGCATCATGCAGCGCATTCAGAGCAGTTTTGCAGCTTCATTAGTCGGCATAGGACTCGTACTCGCCGCATTCCCGGTCCTGTACTGGAATGAGGTGTATATTCTAGAAAAAATTGACTCCTCCTCCAATAGAACATTCAGGTGGTGGTACACAGCTAGCAAGGGAAAAAAATAATGGTCTTCCCCCTCCCTCTCACCCTTTCTAAACTTTTCCATTTGCACTGGGGATGGACATATACAGTAAAAGGAAAATTTGTATAAAGGGGGGGAGGAGGAGGGGTTCTTACACCACTTTTTACTGTATCCCTTGGTGCAATGATCTGTATGGGATGGTTTGTTTACAGGGAAGAGCAGTCCAGACATCCTTATCCCTTGACGAGGGTCTCCGAGCTGTCATCCCATTGCACTCTATTAACGAAATTAACAGAAAAAACCAGGAGAAGCTGGTGCATCTAGTTGGACATCTCCATACAGACAAGGTGGGACAGAATTGATTGAGGAGTAGTTGTTACTCTGGTGTTTTTAGATAGAGGTATTTTGCTCTAGGTAGAAGAGATGCTGAAGATTCTGAGAAGCTGGTTCTTTAGTATGTGTTGCATTTGAAAATTATTTTTTCATACATCAGATCATTAGTGGTGAATTATTTCTGGCTGACACGGTCTACTGCTTCTTAGGCAGGCCCTATATTGCTAGGAGTGGCCAGGAAATACTGAGGTTGGGCAGGTGCATAAGGTTCACACAAAAAGGTCTAAAATTGTTTTTTTTTTACAGTGCCGTAGCAGGCCTAGAAATATTGGGGGGGGGCACGTGCCCCCCTGCTATGGCCCTGTTTTATATAACATTAATATTATATTAGGTACTGAGTGATGCGGATTATGGAGTTGCTGTCAAAGCTGTCAAACTAAAGCGTGAGGTGGAAATGTACCAGTGGGTGGAACATTCTTCTACAAGGTAAATGGGAGAAACAATGGTCAATTTGGTTTTTCATGATTGCTTGTTAATGCAAAGGTTTTACATTTTTCTTAGAGAATATGATGAGGGAGACAGAAAAAGAGTGGAAACAACTTATTCATACAGTAAGTAAATACTTCTATATTCTAAAATTATTCTTCGTATTTTTTATTTCATTTATTTAATGAAAATTGTCCTTTTTTCAGTCAGAGCTTCCATAGCCTACTAATACTAATCAGCTAAAATCTCGTTTTGATAACTCACCACCCTTAACCATGTAACACCTCTTTTCTATTAATACCCTGACCACTGACCTAAAAGCACAGAATTATTTAACAGTAGAAATGTGTTGCCATCTTTTTCTTTTGTAGATAAAGAGTGGCTGGGCCATATTGTCAACAGTAACCAGTTTGACAATCCTCATGGACACCAGAACCCTACATCGATGGCCGTCAGCTCACAGACACAAGAGGCTGCCCCAGTCCATGTGGGGGCATTCACCTTGTCCAGAGGTAGAGTCTCTCTAAAACAAAATACAAGTCTCTTCCTACAAGGCTTCATATGTCTTTAAACAACCGAACCCTTGCTTACTAACTATATGACTTTTGCCCTTCTTTACTGACTATGCCTTCTTGGTATGACCCTAACCTTTGGACCCCTTTCTCCCCCCTTATTGACTATGGCTTCTTGGTGTGGCCCCAATCTTTACACCCCTTTCTCCCCCCTTATTGACTATGGCTTCTTGGTGTAGCCCCAATCTTTACACCCCTTTCTCCCCCCTTATTGACTATGGCTTCTTGGTGTGACCCCAATCTTTACACCCCTTTCTCCCCCCTTATTGACTATGGCTTCTTGGTGTGGCCCCAATCTTTACACCCCTTTCTCCCCCCTTATTGACTATGGCTTCTTGGTGTGGCCCCAATCTTTACACCCCTTTCTCCCCCCTTATTGACTATGGCTTCTTGGTGTGGCCCCAATCTTTACACCCCTTTTTCCCCCCTTATTGACTATGGCTTCTTGGTGTGGCCCCAATCTTTACACCCCTTTCTCCCCCCTTATTGACTATGGCTTCTTGGTGTGGCCCCAATCTTTACACCCCTTTCTCCCCCCTTATTGACTATGGCTTCTTGGTGTGGCCCCAATCTTTACACCCCTTTCTCCCCCCTTATTGACTATGGCTTCTTGGTGTGGCCCTGACCTTTACATCCCTTCCTCCCCCCTTATTGATTATGGCTTCTTGGTGTGGCCCCAATCTTTACACCCCTTTCTCCCTTCTTATTGACTATGGCTTCTTGGTGTGGCCCTAATCTTTACACCCCTTTCTCCCCCCTTATTGACTATGGCTTCTTGGTGTGGCCCCAATCTTTACACCCCTTTCTCCCCCCTTATTGACTATGGCTTGTTGGTGTGGCCCCAATCTTTACACCCCTTTCTCCCCCCTTATTGACTATGGCTTCTTGGTGGAGCCCCAATCTTTACACTCCTTTCTCCCCCCTTATTGACTATGGCTTTTTGGTGTGGCCCCAATCTTTACACCCCTTTCTCCCCCCTTATTGACTATGGCTTCTTGGTGTGGCCCCAATCTTTACACCCCTTTCTCCCCCCTTATTGATTATGGCTTCTTGGTGTGGCCCCAATATTTACACCCCTTTCTCCCCCCTTATTGACTATGGCTTCTTGGTGTGGCCCCAATCTTTACACCCCTTTCTCCCCCCTTATTGACTATGGCTTCTTGGTGTGGCCCCAATCTTTACACTCCTTTCTCCCCCCTTATTGACTATGGCTTCTTGGTGTGGCCCCAATCTTTACACTCCTTTCTCCCCCCTTATTGACTATGGCTTCTTGGTGTGGCCCCAATCTTTACACCCCTTTCTCCCCCCTTATTGACTATGGCTTCTTGGTGTGGCCCCAATCTTTACACCCCTTTCTCCCCCCTTATTGACTATGGCTTCTTGGTGTGGCCCCAATCTTTACACCCCTTTCTCCCCCCTTATTGACTATGGCTTCTTGGTGTGGCCCAAATCTTTACACTCCTTTCTCCCCCCTTATTGACTATGGCTTCTTGGTGTGGCCCCAATCTTTACACCCCTTTCTCCCCCCTTATTGACTATGGCTTCTTGGTGTGGCCCCAATCTTTACACCCCTTTCTCCCCCCTTATTGACTATGGCTTCTTGGTGTAGCCCCAATCTTTACACCCCTTTCTCCCCCCTTATTGACTATGGCTTCTTGGTGTGGCCCCAATCTTTACACCCCTTTCTCCCCCCTTATTGACTATGGCTTCTTGGTGTGGCCCCAATCTTTACACTCCTTTCTCCCCCCTTATTGACTATGGCTTCTTGGTGTGGCCCCAATCTTTACACTCCTTTCTCCCCCCTTATTGACTATGGCTTCTTGGTGTGGCCCCAATCTTTACACCCCTTTCTCCCCCCTTATTGACTATGGCTTCTTGGTGTGGCCCCAATCTTTACACCCCTTTCTCCCCCCTTATTGACTATGGCTTCTTGGTGTGGCCCCAATCTTTACACCCCTTTCTCCCCCCTTATTGACTATGGCTTCTTGGTGTGGCCCCAATCTTTACACTCCTTTCTCCCCCCTTATTGACTATGGCTTCTTGGTGTGGCCCCAATCTTTACACCCCTTTCTCCCCCCTTATTGACTATGGCTTCTTGGTGTGGCCCCAATCTTTACACCCCTTTCTCCCCCCTTATTGACTATGGCTTCTTGGTGTAGCCCCAATCTTTACACCCCTTTCTCCCCCCTTATTGACTATGGCTTCTTGGTGTGGCCCCAATCTTTACACCCCTTTCTCCCCCCTTATTGATTATGGCTTCTTGGTGTAGCCCCAATCTTTACACCCCTTTCTCCCCCCTTATTGACTATGGCTTTTTGGTGTGGCCCCAATCTTTACACTCCTTTCTCCCCCCTTATTGACTATGGCTTCTTGGTGTGGCTCCAATCTTTACACCCCTTCCTCCCCCCTTATTGACTATGGCTTCTTGGTGTGGCCCCAATCTTTACACCCCTTTCTCCCCCCTTATTGACTATGGCTTCTTGGTGTGGCCCTACACCCCTTCCTCCCCCCTTATTGACTATGGCTTCTTGGTGTGGCCCCAATCTTTACACCCCTTTCTCCCCCCTTATTGACTATGGCTTCTTGGTGTGGCCCTGACCTTTACACCCCTTTATCCCCCCTTATTGACTATGGCTTCTTGGTGTGGCCCTAATCTTTACACCCCTTTCTCCCCCCTTATTGACTATGGCTTCTTGGTGTGGCCCCAATCTTTACACCCCTTTCTCCCCCCTTATTGACTATGGCTTGTTGGTGTGGCCCCAATCTTTACACCCCTTTCTCCCCCCTTATTGACTATGGCTTGTTGGTGTGGCCCCAATCTTTACACCCCTTTCTCCCCCCTTATTGATTATGGCTTCTTGGTGTAGCCCCAATCTTTACACCCCTTTCTCCCCCCTTATTGACTATGGCTTTTTGGTGTGGCCCCAATCTTTACACTCCTTTCTCCCCCCTTATTGACTATGGCTTCTTGGTGTGGCCCTACACCCCTTCCTCCCCCCTTATTGACTATGGCTTCTTGGTGTGGCCCCAATCTTTACACCCCTTTCTCCCCCCTTATTGATTATGGCTTCTTGGTGTAGCCCCAATCTTTACACCCCTTTCTCCCCCCTTATTGACTATGGCTTTTTGGTGTGGCCCCAATCTTTACACTCCTTTCTCCCCCCTTATTGACTATGGCTTCTTGGTGTGGCCCCAATTTTTACACCCCTTTCTCCCCCCTTATTGACTATGGCTTCTTGGTGTGGCCCTACACCCCTTCCTCCCCCCTTATTGACTATGGCTTCTTGGTGTGGCCCCAATCTTTACACCCCTTTCTCCCCCCTTATTGACTATGGCTTCTTGGTGTGGCCCTGACCTTTACACCCCTTTATCCCCCCTTATTGACTATGGCTTCTTGGTGTGGCCCCAATCTTTACACCCCTTTCTCCCAATCTTTGCACCCCTTACCCCCTGCTTACTATGGCTTAGAGTACTGAAAAGTATTTGAAATAAGTGGAATAACAAGCCTTGGAGCAATTGCAGACCAGAGATTTTGAATTTTCCTTTTGAGGTTTTTTAAATCTAAAATCACACTTTCTCAATTCTTCTTTTCATTCTACATACAGGGTTGATAAGTAAGATCGATGAGTTTCATCCCTTGCCTGCGAAATCAGCCCCTTCTGGGAAAGATGTGAAAGTTGTGGATGGAATATTTTATCATTCGTTGAATGGACCTTATAACCCAACGGTAAGCCCAACTACCAATGAGTGTTTATTCTTTAAGGGTGTTTATTAAAAAGTGGTCACTTGGCCAAATGACTCAAATCATTTTTATTTAGAGCTTGGCCATTTTTAACACAGATGCATCAAGTGATCATATGAGCTTTATAGACAGTTTGTGAAGTGATTAATGTAGAGTTATTTTTTACACAAGTCCAGAGACAAAGCCAAGTCCTCAAGGTGACTGTATAAAAGAGGTTTAACAGTACTGTTGTTTTACAGGTTGGTGACGTCAGGGTGCGTTTCTCATTTGCTGGCTTTTGCGGTGCAGCAGGATCACAGCTTAGTGAACCAATGACAGTAAGCTACTCTTTATCTGTATTTTTTCGTTTATGGACCATGTTTATTTAATACCCTGAGGGGGAAGGAAAGATTTTGACTCTGGACAATTTGGCCAAACCTCAACCCCCAGGATTTAAGTAGGAACCCTTAGTAGGTCCTTTATTTTCTGAGATCCAGCCCAACCCCCCCCCCCCCCCCCAACCCCCACCATAGGGTGGTTGAGATTTTAGGGCTACCCCCTTCCCCCCCTCTCTAGGTATTAAAGTGTCACTCCATAAGTGCTATTTAAAAAATCTAATCTATATAGTATTAATTCATCTTCCTGTAGGTTAGCATTGTTGCTCGACAACATGGTGGTACCCTGTCATACTATCGCACTCAGTCTGGTGACACCCTGGAGTTGCTGTACCCAGGGGAAATGACGGCAAAGGTGGGTTATTCTATACAGCACTAGTTACAAGCAGTCGAATTTTATACCCTGGGAGACAGCAGAATCAGAAAAATCCTTTAACAACCCCAGGGGTAGCGGTTGCCTGAAAAAATAGGATGATTACCCCTGTCTACTAGAGAGTCCCCTTCCCCTGTGTTTAAAATAATGTGGACTTTAGAAGCACACTAGCATACACACATTGGCACCAGTCGGGCCAAGACGGGACGCTAGCACAGTCTATTACCCGTGCAGTTCGGCAACCATGGACAGCTGTTTCGTCCTTATTAGGACTCGTCAGCATGGCATAGCCGGTTTGCCTCAGTTAAACTTCATCGGCAAAATAACTGCAGGGCGACTTCGACTCGAACGAAGTGCTTTAAACCACAGCTCAGATCCATGCTGACGAGTCCTAATAAGGACGAAACAGCTGTCCATGGTTGCCGAACTGCACGGGTAATAGACTGTGCTAGCGTCCCGTCTTGGCCCGACTGGTGCCAATGTGTGTATGCTCGTGTGCTTCTAAAGTTCACATTTATGTATACATACTCGCAAGGATAGTTTGGCTATCCGACGGAGTTTTAGACTAGCAAAGGTCGCATGCGTGATCCGCACAATTGGCATCACGCTAGCCCGGTCGCAGCTCTAGATCCCACATGGATCTAAGCTGTGGTTTAAAGCACTTCGTTCGAGTCGAAGTCGCCCTGCAGTTTATTTTGCCGATGAAGTTTAACTGAGGCAAACCGGCTATGCCATGCTGACGAGTCCTAATAAGGACGAAACAGCTGTCCATGGTTGCCGAACTGCACGGGTAATAGACTGTGCTAGCGTCCCGTCTTGGCCCGACTGGTGCCAATGTGTGTATGCTAGTGTGCTTCTAAAGTTCACATTTAAAATAATGGTAGAAGCTTATTGGTATAATGATAAAAAATCTTACTTACATAGTTATTGTCCTTGTCTGCAATGGCAAGGGAATCACAGTCCCAATTAGGGAGTTTTGAAAGAAATCCAAGCAGACCTAACCTGGGATTGAACCCAAGGTGAAGGCAAGCATACAACGTCACAAAAGCAAACATTTCTTCTTTTATCTCCTAAGTCTTCTTAGGTCTGGTTGATGGAGCTTTCACTGTTTACCAACATTGTTTGAATATCCCCCAGGAGATCTTTTATGCTGAACATTCTGCTAATTCTGTGCTGACATGGGTTCTGCGTGTTGTTGGCTGGTTTCTGATGTTCTTAGGATTTCTTCTCATGACAAGCATTCTCACTACACTTGGTAAGTCAGCAAAGCTCATTGTAGACAGGATTTCACTACACTTGGTAAGTCAGAAAAGCTCATTGTAGACTGGATTTTGAGAGGAAATAACAGGTTAGACAACCATCTCGGTTTTTAGTAACTTCCTAGCTTTCAGTGGTACAGTATTTTTTTAATTTGAGTGGACCTTGAAATCTAGTAAGCCTCATCCAATCCTTCCTTTATCCTGCTCTGTAAATATGACTCTAGTTTTGAACTCAACCATTCTTTATAGTTTTCACTTTAAGATCTAATACGAGGATAGCCCAAGGGGTTGAAGAAATTAGGGTATTACATTTAAGCTACACCACACCTCTCCATACACAAATTCCTTCTGTTTTAAGTGTTATCTTTGTTTATTTTTTAGTTTCCTGGCTTCCCATCATCCGAGAGATAGTTGGCCTTGGTGTGACCTTAATCTGCTTTTGTCTTGCAACGTCATTCTCGCTGGTTACTATAGCGATTGGATGGATTGCACACCGACCTGTTCTAGGCGTGGCACTACTTGCAGCAGCTGCTGTCCCATTTTATCTCTCCAGACAGAGGAATCGGAAAAACAAGGAATCAAAGTACTAATAAGGCCATTTGCCAGTAGGATGCCTAACCATGGGAGATGGCTGTTCAGTTTGAATAAACTTGCCTAGCAAGCATTTCTGGGTTTCAGTGGAAAGGTTAATCAATCAAATTGTTTAACAATGTGAAAATAGGATTAGAAGCTTGCTTGCTTAAACGTTCTGCTGTAAACTATGAAAACAGGCTATTCAGAATAGATGTATTTATTGAGATGTAAAGTAATGTTATCAGAAGGCAATTGCACTAAAAAATAATTTATTCAATAAATAGCAGCAAAAGCAATGTCAAATGTCATATCATTTGTTTTAGTTGATGATTAATCAGTTTTCATAGCAAATGCAGTTCTCTCTTATGAATTTCACAAACCATATGTTTTAGATAATGCTGTGATTTCTGGTTCACTTGGAGAATTGCTGTCTTGCCTGATGTGCTTGAATAGACCTTCTAAGACTAGAGAAAAAGGAAACAAAATTAAATATTAATCTGTAATAACTTTGTTTTGTTTTTAGAATTTAAATAGGAATGAATAATGTAAACAAAATGTTATTTTAAATGTATAGAAATAAAGAGGTACATCTACAATCTGGAACTAATGGGACACTTTCCCTCCCCCCAGTTGTTCATATGGGAAGTGTCCCACTTACTTTTGTTGAGGATTGTAGTTACTTTCAATATAATTATTAATATACACTGTGGATCAAAAGTTCGTGCACTTTTAAAATGCGTTGATTTTGTTCTTTCAAACTGGAATATTTGACCACAAACCTTATTTCCAGTTTAAAAAAGTAACAAACATTGTTTTATATTCCTAAAGAAGTCCTTAGATCCCGAAGAATTTAACTTTCTCCCATCAAATGTCGCATGCGAAGTCCAAAATGCACATATTTTAGCCATTTTTGTTGTTGATGTGAAAAGAGGGTTCTATTTGCCGAGGTTCCACGAGCATCAGAAAATGTAAAACGGAAGAAAAGTGACATATTCTAGAGCCCCGAGAAATAGCATGAAATAGCTAAAATTATCAAAAGGTCGGAGCGCTGTGCCAAGAGTTGGTGTTTATGGTAGAATTTTGCTGACAAAGCCAGGTCACGGTACAATTTTGTTGCCAAAGCCAGGTCACGGTACAATTTTGTTGCCAAAGCCAGGTCACGGTACGATTTTGTTGCCAAAGCCAGGTCACGGTACGATTTTGTTGACAAAGCCAGGCCACGGTACGATTTTGTTGACAAAGCCAGGCCATGGTACGATTTTGTTGACAAAGCCAGGTCACGGTACGATTTTGTTGACAAAGCCAGGTCACGGTACGATTTTGTTGACAAAGCCAGGTCACGGTACGATTTTGTTGACAAAGCCAGGTCACGGTACGATTTTGTTGACAAAGCCAGGTCACGGTACGATTTTGTTGACAAAGCCAGGTCACGGTACGATTTTGCTGACAAAGCCAGGTCACGGTACGATTTTGCTGACAAAGCCAGGTCACGGTACGATTTTGTTGACAAAGCCAGGTCACGGTACGATTTTGTTGGTACGATTTTGCTGACAAAGCCAGGTCACGGTACGATTTTGCTGACAAAGCCAGGTCACGGTACGATTTTGCTGACAAAGCCAGGTCACGGTACGATTTTGCTGACAAAGCCAGGTCACGGTACGATTTTGCTCACAAAGCCAGGTCACGGTACGATTTTGCTGACAAAGCCAGGTCACGGTACGATTTTGCTGACAAAGCCAGGTCACGGTACGATTTTGCTGACAAAGCCAGGTCACGGTACGATTTTGCTGACAAAGCCAGGTCACGGTACGATTTTGTTGGTACGATTTTGCTGACAAAGCCAGGTCACGGTACGATTTTGCTGACAAAGCCAGGTCACAGTACGATTTTGCTGACAAAGCCAGGTCACGGTACGATTTTGCTGACAAAGCCAGGTCACGGTACGATTTTGCTCACAAAGCCAGGTCACGGTACGATTTTGCTGACAAAGCCAGGTCACGGTACGATTTTGCTGACAAAGCCAGGTCACGGTACGATTTTGCTGACAAAGCCAGGTCACGGTACGATTTTGCTGACAAAGCCAGGTCACGGTACGATTTTGCTGACAAAGCCAGGTCACGGTACGATTTTGCTGACAAAGCCAGGTCACGGTACGATTTTGCTGACAAAGCCAGGTCACGGTACGATGTTGCTGACAAAGCCAGGTCACGGTACGATGTTGCTGACAAAGCCAGGTCACGGTACGATGTTGTTGACAAAGCCAGGTCACGGTACGATGTGGTTGACAAAGCCAGGTCACGGTACGATGTTGTTGACAAAGCCAGGTCACGGTACGATGTTGTTGACAAAGCCAGGTCACGGTACGATGTTGTTGACAAAGCCAGGTCACGGTACGATGTTGTTGACAAAGCCAGGTCACGGTACGATGTTGTTGACAAAGCCAGGTCACGGTACTATGTTGTTGACAAAGCCAGGTCACGGTACGATGTTGTTGACAAAGCCAGGTCACGGTTCGATGTTGTTGACAAAGCCAGGTCACCGTACGATGTTGTTGACAAAGCCAGGTCACGGTACGATGTTGTTGACAAAGCCAGGTCACGGTACGATGTTGTTGACAAAGCCAGGTCACGGTACGATGTTGTTGACAAAGCCAGGTGACGGTACGATGTTGCTGACAAAGCCAGGTCACGGTACGATGTTGCTGACAAAGCCAGGTCACGGTACGATGTTGTTGACAAAGCCAGGTCACGGTACGATGTTGCTGACAAAGCCAGGTCACGGTACGATGTTGTTGACAAAGCCAGGTCACGGTACGATGTTGCTGACAAAGCCAGGTCACGGTACGATGTTGTTGACAAAGCCAGGTCACGGTACGATGTTGTTGACAAAGCCAGGTCACGGTACGATGTTGTTGACAAAGCCAGGTCACGGTACGATGTTGTTGACAAAGCCAGGTCACGGTACGATGTTGTTGACAAAGCCAGGTCACGGTACGATGTTGTTGACAAAGCCAGGTCACGGTACGATGTTGTTGACAAAGCCAGGTCACGGTACGATGTTGTTGACAAAGCTAGGTCACGGTACGATGTTGTTGACAAAGCCAGGTCACGGTACGATGTTGTTGACAAAGCCAGGTCACGGTACGATGTTGTTGACAAAGCCAGTTTGGGGAGCCCACCAGTTCTGACAAAAGTCGTCCAAAATACAATAATACGTGCAGTCACGTGTACTTTAGCATGTAATCGTTGATTTCCCAGGTAATTTAGCCCGTAATTTGGCGAAAGATCACGTGTAATTTTATACAGTCGAAGCTCTCTTAGCGACCGCTCTCGTAAGCGACCAGCTCCGATTACGACCACGATCACGAATCACCGATTGAATTGTCACACAAACTCTGTAATTCTAAGCTCTCGTAAGCGACCAACTTATCGGTGCGACCAGCTCCGTTAACGACCACAATTTCGAACCACCAACTGAGATTTTCTTTTATTTTTAAGCTCTCATAAGCGACCACAATGATTTTTGGCTTTACAACATCAGTCAACACCTGATAAACATCATAAACATCAGTTTTTGGCAGCTCCCGTAAGCGACCAACACCTATAGTTCAAGTTTTTGGCGCCAAGTGGTCGCTTATGAGAGCAAGCTCTCGTAAGAGACCTGATAAACATCATATCCAATGCATGCTGAAATCACAATGTTTCACAAAAGCTGCCTTTCCAGTAAGCAACCATAATTACAAATTTAAACTTTGATTTCAACCATGGGATTGACATTTCTTTGTCTCCAGAAAATGTATAAATGCAAGGAATCTCTAGTCCATTGCCAGCTCCATGATTTACCCTTTTTCCAGTTACAATAGCCATCCTCTTGTTTGCTGCACGCTTTAGAAATCGGCTAACAAAATACGCCATGCGATAGCCGTAGACGCAGAAGATATTCTCATGAAGAAAAGCTTAAGTCGTCGATATAAACGAGCATAACGATCTACTTTGCGTAGAATTAATTGCTATTAAATAAAACAACTCACTCTCATGATAAGTCAAATACCTAGTTTAAAAATCAAGCAACAAACCAAAATATTACAGCTTTGTTATTATCACGATAATTTTTAGATTCCATTTTAATTAAGCCCCCGTAAGCGACCAACACCTATTGTTCAAGTTTTTGGCGCCCAGTGGTCACTTATGAGAGCAAGCTCTCGTAAGAGACCAGCTCCGTTAACGACCACAATTTTCAGTTCCCAAGGTGGTCGCTTACGAGAGCTTCAACTGTATTTCCATTTCCAAAACACCTTCTCAGACTAGATAATTTAAAACAGTTACAGCTTGTCTGTAGTCTTTCTTGTTGTGCCATAAAGATTGGGGTAAGCCTCTTTCTACTTGTACCAGTATAATATGCAATAAGTATTTACCATCACAATTAAATTTAATAATGGTCTGTCCCTTTAAAAATTAAGTTACATTTACACAATTTAATATCTTTAATATCTGTTCTTACCTGATTTGTCCTTGGGTGAGAGAAACATCACAGCCATGCTGAATCTCTTGACTTGTGCTATCCATCGTAGCTCATTGTAGACTGGCATCCCAGCACTAATAACACAAAGGAGAATAGGAAGACAGGCTTCAGTGGTCTCATTCAGCAACCCCCATTCTGGTTAGAGGCATATCCTGAAACTTCCCCTTAACCAAGATTGAGAATATGCCCACTGTCTTGGTTTAGGGACCAACAATTTGATATATGACAATTCCTTAATGAAAATAAAAACATTAAAGTCAACCAAGTTGCTAATATCTCTAGAAAAATAATAAACAATTAAGCAATACTCAGCTAAAAGGCGCTCCAAGTAACACTCCAGAGATGAAAATTACAGAAAGTAACCCAGCTGGCAGCAAAAAAATGTACCTGATCCATATACCCTGATCCGTATATATATATTTACATTATAAGCAATATAACATTTTTATGAACATGTGTAATTCCAAGCTACAGAATCCATCTGAATCTTTTCTTTCTCATGCACTGCCTGGTTAACTGTAAAGAACCTGGTTTCAAAAAGAAAAGAGGCACATGGTGGACCAAGTAGTTGAATAGTCACCATGGAAACATCCTTTTGTTGATGAACATTGCATAGATACCCATAGTAAGTGAAATGTCCGTAAAATAAATTACTGCACTAACACACAGTACACTTACGGGATGTAGAATTGGTGGAGAACCTGAAGCATACCAGTCAGTACATCTGATTCAATACTTTGCTGTAACAGCTTGGGATACATCTCAGGTTTGATTTTCTAAATGAAATAATAATATTAATTAAGCACATTCTAAATAAACCAGTTCAGGAAAAGCTGGCCTAAAGTTAGATCCTGTCCCCCCTATCCATTTTCCTTTGAAAATGCAAGCTTTTTGTTCTGTTTTCAAAAAGATCTGCGTCCACACAAAGCGTCTTCATTTTGATATGACCTGTCCCCACAAAAATGCAGAAACAATACGAAAACAATAACAATTCTTACAGAGCATGCATACTCGCACGCCAAGTGGACTGGGCCTGAGTTATCACATCGTGTAACAGGGTTGTGGTTCTTGCATTTGCTGTGTGTACTAACTTATTATCTTTACGACCATTTTGTAATTACAGCCATTTATTACACTTATCAAGTCATGGGTGTACTCCCCAAACAAACTAGGGTCTGCCGTGTAGTGATAAAATAGGAATTGCAACCAGTCTGCATTTTCAATGGGACTCATAGCATAGAATATTACATAAAGTAGATTATATCTCTACTTACTCTCAAGTAATCAAATAGCTGCTCTGGTGGCCCACCTTTAAGCACCTTCCAGTCTGACTGAAATTGCACTGAAGTTTTTGGGACATTAAACACTCTTTTAGGCTTAAGTTTTGGAGGGTAGTCTTTTGTTGAATCAGTATGGTTGTTTTCATTGTTTGGAAACTGTCCTGAAGAGAGAGATTGAAATGGTGGCTCCCTATGATCCTCAGTTAAAGCCAATGAAGTAGTTTCAGCCTTTGATACACCACTATTATCAGCACTTGTATTAACACCAGCTTTCTCGCTCCCTGCTGCTTGCTCTTTAATGAGGATGCCTGATGTCTTGTGAATAGCTGGCAACACTTCCACATCCTCACTGTCAGACCCGATTTCCTCTATCACAATCCTTTTAAGGGGTTTCTAGAACACAATGCAGACAATCGTCACACAACTCTTTCCCATCTTCCGATTGCTGTTTGTGTCTGTAGCTTACAGACTATAGAATAAGCCTTTCCAATTGAACTGATCACTTTATTCAATTAGAAAATGAATAATCATTGGCTTTAGAAATATGGTGAACTGTACTTGACCAAAATAAAAGTAATTTATTGTACCAATATGCTATTCTATTTCAACATCATTATCTATTTGAGAAGTTCTGCTAGTTTAATCCAAGAGCCTTTTTATTCACCTTGGCAGGCTTGTCAGATTTCTGTGGTGGCTTTTCCTCAATACCAAGTTTCTACAAGTAAAAAAAAGAATGCTAATGATGATAATTTATTCAAACCAAATTGAATCATCTTATCATGTGTCAGAAATGATGGGCTTTAATAATAGACAAATAGTTTACATAAGGATAAAGAAAACAGTAAAACAAGTAAACAATTCCCCAAAAAATTCATATGGTCTATTTTTAATATGACACATGGACACAGAAAATTACACATGGTTTGCTGACCTGTTTTAAGTTTAAAATCTCTTGTTGTGCTTGTTTATTGCCAGGCTCCAGTCTCAATGCCTCCTTGAAATCGGACAATGACTCATGCAATTTATTTAAATGGGATCGTGCCTTTCCTCGCCGCAGATATGCCTTGGTGTACGAGTAATCCAAAGAAAGGGCTAAGTCACAGTCTAACTCCGCAGCACCATGCCTATCGCAAATTAATATTATCATAAACATGACCCAATTGCAACAATCTAAAGGGCTGGATAAAATTGACTGGAGGGGAGTATTCGTCAAATCCGAATGTTAGTGTTGACAGTCATGGTCATTAGGTGTCGAGATTAGCCTGTACACAACATTAGTAAGTGAGGATGTGAGAAAATGCTATTCAATTGATTTGAACTAGCCCCTGTTATAGGAAGATATCTATAAACATTATAATTGCATTATAATTGTAGTTAAGCTAGGAATATGCCATTTCTTTTTAATTGTAGTTAAGCTAGGAATATGCCATTTCATTATAATTGTAGTTAAGCTAGGGATATGCCATTTCATTAAAATTGTAGTTAAGCTAGGAATATGCCATTTCATTATAATTGTAGTTAAGCTAGGAATATGCCATTTCATTACCTTTCAACCTTGAGTAAAGCCATCGCTCGGTTTGCTGGGAAGATTGCATTGTTTGGGTCTAGTTGCATAGCTGTTGTGTAGCAATTAATGGCTTCCTTATATCTTCCTATTTTAAAGAAGTCATTGCCCTGAAACAAAATTTAATTCGAGTCAAGATAAAAAAAAGAACCCACCACTCATTATAATCTTGATTGACAGAAAATGAATGATTGGTTTGACATCTAATAATAGAATAGCTGGTGCTATTTTAAATAATAACTCATTGTTCTCACTGTCAGGCACTTTAAAGTATTTATTGTTTTATACTGAACCACACATACAGTACCATCAAATAAGGGTTTTTCAATTGCTTTTTTAAAATGGTGGAGTTGTATCAGTTCCCATGTTTATCTATTCCTTAGGTGTGTGGCATGGACACAATCCAATTTACAATCCACAATAAGCTATTACAAGCAAAATACATCAACATACATCAACTTATTATACGAATGATCATTATCATTCTATTGTTAGGATCTAGGTGTACCAGTTAAGTGATTTGCAATGGTCAGTCAAGTACCTTGTCTTTTTCAAGCAGGGCTCTTTGGAGTCTCCTTTCCTCCTCAGCTTGCTCATCATCATCATCTAACATCTCATCACCATCACCATCATCAGAGCTGGTCAGGGTTTCCATTTCTTCTTTCTCCTCTAAGTCATTGATCAGTTCATCCTTCAGGACAAAGAGGATAAAGGCTAGGCTGACAAAGGAAATCCTAGAAACTTAAAAAAGGCTAATCATGCTGCCATTTCATATGCCCTGCACTGAGTGTCTAAAAGAATCTATATCTCTTGGTTAATTCAAGCAAGTAACAATCAAGTATCACACTAAAATCGTTTTTTTTTTTCAAACCACATTGGAGTGGCTGAGCGACATTTTTTACTTTTAAGTTGTTACTGCCTAATAAGCTGAATTCAATGAGTTGTGTCAGACAAAAGTAGCACTGTTTTTTAATTAAATTTTGCAAGGTAAATTGCAGTCTCTTGTTCATTTTTACAATTTTGTATCAATAACTAAGAGTAGGGAATTGCTCAATTTTGTATCAATAACTAAGAGTAGGGAATTGCTCAATTTTGTATCAATAACTAAGAGTAGGGAATCGCTCAATTTTGTATCAATAACTAAGAGTAGGGAATTGCTCAATTTTGTATCAATAACTAAGAGTAGGGAATTGCTCAATTTGGTATCAATAACTAAGGGTAGGGAATTGCTCAATTTGGTATCAATAACTAAGAGTAGGGAATTGCTCAATTTGGTATCAATAACTAAGGGTAGGGAATTGCTCAATTTGGTATCAATAACTAAGGGTAGGGAATCACTACTGATTTCACACCCTAGGCTCTCCTCCCCCCCTCCTCCCTCTTCACACACACATTTTTAATTTTTTTTAAGCTAATTAGCCCCTGGGACCCTTCTATACAACAAAAGGAGCCCAAGAAATAGAGAAAAACGTCAACTCACTACGTTTAGTTTGTCCCAAGACCTGTAGTCATACGAACTGATCCGAGACTTCATCTTCTGATCTTTTGATACATCTTTGTTCTTTTTAACCTTTTTCTTTTTCGCTTGATTTCTTACGGGCGGCAATCTCTGCAGAAATGAGGAGTTGATTTATGAGCGGGTGAGTATAAAGAGGCCAATAAAAAGTTTAAATAAGAATGGGAATATTTGTTTGGAGTTTGTATATACACCTATTTCAAATAAGGTTGCACTTGAGAAGCCATGTGTCGTAACCCGCGGTGGTTCATGGGTAGCGTATAAACGGCTGAAACCTTCATTTTCATTTTGATACAGATTTGACCATCCACACTACAGACCAAAGTATACGGATTCATTTTGATTCCCCTTCGACGGCATTTTCAAAAGTATCCGGATTCGCTGGATCAAGTGCGCGTGTTGGTGTGGACGGAAGGCCTAAACGTATCAAAAAGTATACAGATTCAAACTAATCTGTGTTAGTGTGGACGGCCCTTGAATGCTATGTGAATGTTCATAAGAAGTAACGAAGTAACACCTATCACAAGAGTCTCAAGACAACCCAACTGCGCGCCCTTCCATCAACTTGTAACATTGAATGACACTTATAAATATTCATTTTACCCAAGAACTATAAGAACTTGGAACAGTATAAATTTATCTACAATCCCAGATTCGTTAGCTAAGTTCAAGGACAGTTTATTATTAAAAGTCCAAACCAATTAATAATACCTATTGATATATATATGCATGAAAAGATATATTTATTTTTATTTAACATTTACATTAACAGTAAGTTAACAAGTAATATATATTTATGCTTCATTTTCAATTTAACCTAAATTATTTTTCCGATGGCCGATAATTATTATTATTATATTTTTCTTTTGTATTTACATATTGTATTTTCTTTTTCAACTCCTAGTATAGTCTTAACTGTTTTTTAGGAGTATAACTATTAAAGAATTAAAGAAAAAAAAGAATGTAAATAAGAATTCTACAGCTTTTGAAACCTGGATTTGTATTTCTTTTAATGCTTATTTACCTTATACCCATGAAGCACTGCGGGTTACGATACACAGTGAAAGCTTTCGATAGTTTGGACGTTGGATTGGCTATTTCCAAACGAGACAAGGATTCTGGATTCGCCGAGGTCGTGTAACAACGAATATGGCTATACAAAGCATGCCCTACCTACCGTTGAGCCGGAAGTCTTCGAGATTTTCAAGTCCTCATCTTTGCTTTTGATATCGTCTTCCCAGCGGTCTAAATCTTTGAGAAAATCTCCCAGTTCCTCGGTGTTTCTACGAACTTGCATTTGCAAATTCAGAGCCTTGTCGGCCGCCATCTTGATGACATCAAATAAGCGACCGCGTAACGGTTAAACACAGGGAGCCTGAAAATGATGTGCAAATTTTGATTTGCTTCCCACAGCTATCTCTATGACTCATACTAGAAAACTCGAACTCGAAAAGTAAATTAAAACGGAGAAAATAAAATGTAGGGAAGGGTCATTGTTTAATTGGGGGGGAGGGCTGCTATGTTTGAGGGGAGGGTTGCAATTTGGAGCGTCGATTTGGGGAAGGGCTTCAAATTTTAATACAGGGTTTCGGGGCTGGTCTTATTTTATGAACAGTTATTCTTATCAATTTCGGAGCATCCTAAAAGTCTGAAATTTCAATGTTTTCTGGGGAGAACCCCAGACCCCCTTAAATATATTGCATTTTTGGGGCGTTCCCAATGGACACCAATACAACAACATGGGCCCAGGCTCAACATTGTCACGGAAAGCTTGCATGTAATATCTACCTGTGAAAAGCTTGCATGTAATATCTACCTGTGATCAAGCCATGAACATCAAATAATGAGGGACAGCAGACGGGGAGGTGCAGAAATCCAGTTCGCATTCCAGTATTTCAAACTAAAGGCTCGCACAGATGCATATACAACTGTTTGTGGACCTTACCCTCCCCTCCCTCCCCAAAAAATGGGACCGCTTCTTCGCTCCTGGTAATACAGCATAATATTGATTGTTGATCCCAGGATGTTTACCCTGTTTCAGAGCCTCAAACGTCTCTCTATTTAGTGGCCAGCCAGCTTGCGATACATACATACAAACATACAAGATGTATGGTGTAGTTTCTTAACCAGAGGTCACAAATCACAAAATGAATCTTTTTAAACATGAAAAAGTGGTAATAGCATTTACTTCTTTATCTTATAATCAGATAATAGGTATCTACTTCTTTAACAAAGGAGGCCCATCTCTTTCTCAAGGTAATAAGGAATTTGCTAAAAGCGGTTCGCACAGCGGAAATAAAGTCATTGTTGTGAAAATGCAATTTCCAAGTGTCAAAAAGGTGGCGCGTCTGTGGTAGACTCTAGCCCGGATTGGTGATTAGCGTTGGCGCAATAACAAAGATCCAGCACCATATTGTTTAAAATTTATAGTTCACGTTTGAAAAGAAACAAAAATTTGTTTTGTGGCCATTGCGCTTCTACAATATGGTCCCCTTTTCTGGTTAACTTTGTGCAGAACACGAAGTTACCGGCTTCCATATTAGCGTCGTGGTGAGTATTGTTGAGTTAGTAAGGATGGAAAAAAAAGTCATAGCCGCTCCTTTCGATCCAAAGGTCAGGATGATCTTAACAAAATAGGGATAACTTTGATTGCTGGCGAGGGTTCATTTTTTACAAATTGGATTTAGCGCACGATTTTTATAATTTCTTCAAATCCTTAAAAGCCAAACATCACAAATCCATCAAAATACAGTAAAACACGCAAGTAAGAACATGAAAATTGAGAACTTGTTAGCCTAGGATTTGTCATTTACACCCGCTAAAAACTAGAAGAAAAAAAGCCTATAAAAAAGAAAGCAGTTTCTTATTTTCTTAAATCATATTGTAATGATGCAGCAGGACAGCTCCATAGCTGAAGAATAGCCATAGAATCCTATTTGTTGAATAAGGAACTTGCCATTTAAATGAGAAGCTGTTCAGACTGACTCCCGAAAATGAAGGCTCTTACTCGCGGGTTTTTACTGTAGCTGTTTGAAATAGAAACTCAGCCAATTACCACACTTCGGAATGCATTTGCTTTTTATCTCGTTGAAACAAAACACTAAGGAAGCTTGCGGCACTGAAAAGGGCTTGTGTGAGCGAACTGTATATTTTGTTCTTCTTCTCTCGTTTGTTTAATAAGAACGCGAAGGAACAGAGATACGGATAAGTGAACTGATAGAAAAAAAAAACAGAAAACTAAAAATAAAAATAAGCAATATCTATAAGCGCCCCCCCTTCTGAGCTATTCCTGTCCACGCGCCGACAGAAATCATTATTCAGCGCATGACAGAAATGATTATGCAATACCACTTTTGTGCGCACCATACAAAGACCACCGGGGAATCAAAGAAAGCGCTCATAGTTATCACAAAAAGAAGCAGTGCTGAAAATAATGAGGTTCGCTTGTCGTCGTTGTTGAGTCTCAAAGGGACACAAAATATCTGTTCCGAAGCCCGATTTTTGCTGACTGGGAAGATGTTAGACCCCTCGGTTGTTGGGAAAAATCGTCCTGAATGGTTGTGCTGGCAAATTAGTGGGGTCGAACTAGTTGTGCTGGGAATTTTTTTGGGCGCTGGAGCGGATGCTTGCGAAAAAAATCGTCCCGATCGGTTATACGGGCAATTATTTATGTGCTAAAATGTCTAACCACTGCTGGCTGGGAGAAAAAATCCTAACCAATGCTGGCTGGGGAAAAATGGTCTCATTTTGAGGAAAAGGAACATATATTTTTTCCCCCGGCAACTTTTAAAATGGATATTTTTGGCTTAGGAACATGCTAAAACGACGAAATATGCCATTTTAACGTGTTTCAGTAAGGGGGGCTCGTTGTATGCCCTTGTTTGGTACCCAGGGTATGATTTAAATAATTCTCAAATAACAAGTTTCGTCTCTCACAAACATAGACATTAAAACTTGTATTCTTGTCCAGGTATAGGCAAGTTAATCCGGCTATAAATTGAAAACTTAATATAGGCTTGACATAGTTTCGTTATAGTCGAATTGCAAACAGCTGAGCCTATTAATACCAAAGGCAATTAGAATGTTTATTCAACGCGCGCTGATACTGTCGGTAGCTTTACCAGAGCTTCGTTACCTGCGTATAGTTCACATAAAACTGTGAATGGGCATATCGATAACAAAGGCAAACAAACGCACAATATCTTTATTATTTGATATTATGCAAAGCTAATAAGCAAGAACCGTGCTGAAAGGTCAGAAAGTGGAAGGCAGAATTGACACTAGTGAAGGATTCGGCTATTTGTGTGTGTGCCTTAAAATATAATCAGTCTAGCTAATAGACATCTCTCGTGTGACATAAGTGGTCAAACAAATAGCGTATCTTTGGTGCGCGCTTCTTTCATTAATACAATTACTCGAATAGATTAGTTCTATGATGGCTTAAGTTTGAAAGAGAATACCCAAGAGAATGCACCTTTTTGTTGAAACGAGCCAATCAGAACCTTAAAATACAATAAGTTCTGTTTAATTACTCAGGTCATCAGGAAAAGCGCTGGTTTGTACTTTGTTTGCATCCTTTTATCACAGAGACTGATTAAACATCACCAAGACATTCGGGAGTCTGCCACAAAATGAACCACAACTTCTGACATAAAACCTCTTCCACAACAGAAATCTTCCTGGAAATCACCATGAGAGTGCGGGGCGGGTGGTCCGTGTGGTTCCTGGTCATTTTGTTACGTGTGTCCAGCCAGAAAGTCGATCGACAGACCTATGTGTTTCTCGATGGAGATGTCATAATCGGTGGCCTGTCGCCTGTCCATTTTTCGCCCACAGAAAAAGAGGAAATGGACGACCCCGACTCGTACACGTGTACGAGTGCTGACTACGCGGTCCGAGAGTCGCTGAATTTCTCTTTTATTCGTAACGCACATTTACAAGTTGGCAAACACTGTGCGGGTTACGACGATAATCGCAAGGCTCGTAAAAAGACTGTGGCGGTGATAGGCGCAGCATATAGCGGAGCTTCAATGGCTGTCACTAATCTTTGCAGTCTCTTTTACGTGCCGTTGGTCAGTTACGCATCGACGAGTCACCGTCTAAGGAACACAGTGCAGTTTCGATACTTTTTCCGTACAGTTCCCAGCGATATGTTACAAGCCCAAGTAATGGCGGATCTTGTTAGATACATGAACTGGAATCTGGTCATCACTTTGGCTTCCGATACCGAGTATGGGAGATCGGGGATTGAGGCATTTAAGAACGCCGTACTTCGCTTTGATGACTATCCTGTTTGCGTGGCGGTAGACGAAACCTTCACCAAGCGCTCGGACAAGAAAACATTTCAGAAGATTTCGACAAAATGAGTAAAAATCCACGTGCGAGAGTGATTATTCTGTTTGCGGAACTTCATGACGCGGATATATTAATCTCTAAATTTCGCGAGCGATTTGACAAGTCTCATCAATACGTGTGGATAGGATCTGATTCATGGGCAGACTCGAGACAAATCGTCAAGACAAACGAAGACATTCTCAGCGGCATGTTTGCGATTGTTCCAGAGGTGAGACGTATCAAGGGGTTTGACGAGTTTTTCGTGAATTTTAATAAAAGGAGAAGGGATAGAAATATATGGATGCACGAATACGAGGAGTTTAATGTATGGCACGATCCTGCCTTCCACAGACTGACATTCGAGCATTACCCCAAAGCCGCGTATGTCGTTGACGCGGTGTTAGCCACAGCTTACGCATTGCACGATCTGCTGGGGTGTCAACCATACAAGGACTGCAACGGACAAAAAAGCAAAATACAATCAATAGAATTCCAGAAACAATTTGTTAACTACTTGGAAAATTTCCAGCGTTTTCAAAGGATACGTTTTCGTTTGACCAAAGCAGCGATGCCATCGGCTTATATGATATCAAGCACCTAAAGCTAGAAGGGGACTATTACGGGTTCTCCCGGATCGGGCGCTGGGGGGCGACCCAGAATTGCGCGTCCGCTATGTCTAACGACAGCTATACCCTGTGCCTTCAGATCCAAAGGAAAAACCTCGACCCAAGACTTGTGAACAAGTCAATAAACAATATCCCATTCTCAAGGTGTAGCGCGTCCTGTCCGGCGGGCTATCACAAAGTGTCCGAGAAAAGACACGCTAAGTGCTGCTGGACATGCCGCCGTTGCTCTGGAAACACGATCACTAATACTTCAGACTGGGATGACTGTATAAGGTGCCCTCGAGGTTATTGGTCGAGTGCAGACCACTCAAGGTGTGAGCTGATTACGCCGGATTACCTACACTGGTCTGACCCCCTTGCTGTGTGCATTGTGGGTATTTCTGGCGTGGGGATAGCTATGGTTGAATTCTCGTTCTGTGTAATTTTTCTTCATCGTCAGACCCCGGTGGTGCGCGCATCGAGTGTTGAGTTGTGCTACGTGCTTCTTATGGGGATAGCCTGGTGTTACCTAACCCCACTGTTCTTCATCGCGAAGCCATCAGACTTGATCTGCCGTGCGATTCCTTACATGACCGGGCTTTGTCCCGCGCTGATCGTAGGCACGCTACTCACCAGAACAAACCGCATTTCCCGCATTTTCAACCGCAAACTGCGTAACACCCAGCTGCTTGTCGAAGAAGTTACTAATGGTGGCGTGGCTATCCTTGGTAGAAGTCGTGATTTGTGGCGGTAACATGCTCGCCACAGACAATGGCAGTAAGCTCGTCGTATCCGACTCTAAAAACGAAGTTCTGATCGAGTGCAAGTCTCTACCGGATATTGGGCTAGCCATTTGGTGGGCATACAACGCAGGTCTAGTGATCACGTGCACATACCAAGCATTCTTGACGCGTAAACTCCCAGAGAACTACAACGAGGCAAAGTTCATCACCTTGACTATGCTGATCACGTGCATTGTGGTAACCGTGTTTGTGCCCACGTACATAGGGACCAGCGGTGTGTACCGAACCAGCATCACGTGTTTCGTGTTCATCATTGGCAGGTCAGCAACTCTTGGGTGTATATTTGTCCCTAAGCTTTACATCATCGTGTGGAGACCAGAGAAAAATATCCCGATGCAACCACGAGGGCATTCGTTACGCCTCGGCACCATCACCCCGAACACATCGATAAAGCGCCGAGTGAGTATCGATCCATCAGATAGCCATAGCATCAACTCGACGCCTTTGATAAAGTCCACGCCGACTTTGGTGAGAAAATTCTAAAAACAAAGATCGCTATCATTGAGCCCGGATATGTTCACAAACGTTCGAATGGGACCGGAGCTGAAGATTAGTACCTCGATGCCTCAGGATTTAGAGGCTGTGAAGTTCAAAGATAGAGACGAGCGCACCGATGGGTGTGCGGCTATTGGGGGTACAGTGGGACAAGGGCGTGGTCTGCATCGCATCTCGAACAGTATTGAATTCCCTCATTCCAGCAATGATATTTTCATGGAGCTAGACGAAGAAGAAAGCGAATGTGATGCGACAGATCGCCTCCTAAGCCTAACGCCATCGCCAAACCCGTTTACAAACGGCATCAACAGAACTACCAATTGTACTTCTTGGAAACAACACGAACCAACTCGATAGGTTCGAGAGCTCCCCCGAGAGTGGAAAGTGACGTCTCAGACGAGAGCGTTGCCCCCCGTGAGCTTGTTGGCCGTCGGCGGACCACCTCCGACGCCAAAAACGATAATTACCGGATGGATCTACACGAAAATAGGAACACAACAAGCGTGCATAAGCCAAGTTTCAAGAATGGCTGCTCCACTTCGGTGCACTGCTACCACCAAAAATATGAAAATATTCTAAAAGTTCTAACGCGGAGACAACTGAGTGAGGGTTATTTGCTTCCTGATAACACAACGAACAGTCCGCGCAAGGTCTCATACCCACTGTACAAGGATGGTAGACTTGGCGATCAAGTACCCGTTTGCTATTGCCAGGAACAGGCAAGAAGTCAAGGGAACAGCAACCGGTGACAGCCCTTTGAACTAAGGTAAGAGAAGATAGTATATTTGAAATATTTCATGCGGTTTTTGTATCTGATTAAAGGCACAAAACTCTTTATGCGAAAGTATAAATGCAAACAAATAACTCATAAAGCAAGCAAACAAAAGGACAAGCAAAAAATCAACAAACAAGCAAATAAACAAAAAGCAAAGGCACAGAAAACAAATTGTCACATTGACGCTAGATTTAGAATAACCTTCAAGTCTCTCCACCTCATCAGCATTTAAAATAAAGTTGTGGTTTGAGGTGAGTTTTATTTTGGGTGCTTTTGACGGGGTATTATTAAGCTGCAACTATAGAATACCCAACACAAAGAAATGTAACTAAGTTAAAGAGGTAGACGGATTCTAAAACATCCACAATAAGTCACCCACAAATAAACATCCACAATAAGTCATCCACAATAAAACATCCACAATAAATCATCCACAATAAAACATCCACAATAAAAGAAACACACCCTATTCTTTTGCTAGCCATAATTTTATTAGTGTCTGTGTTCTTAGACTAACACTTAGAGCGGCTGCGCAGGATACTATAATTTCCAAAAAAAAGATATATATATATATATAATAATATATAATATAATATATATAATAATATAATAATATATATATATATATATATATATATATTATATATATAATGCGTGAGTGCAGGCGTTCATATAACAGTGCTCAATACATAGGTGTAGAGCGGGATATATCTTGGTTTGTAGGAAAAAAACACGCGAACTACCGTTTCATCTCTACAAGCCTGTTTCGTGGCTGCCCACTCATCAGGAGATTTATTAAGAATATATTACTACCATCACTTATATACTATCTATGTATAAAATTAACATGAAAACAGGGCGTGAAATTTCAATGGCTGTTATGATGAAATTGAATAGTTCAGCTGTTGCATAACAAGACTTTGTTTCTGTGGCGGCACGAAGACACTAGCTCGTTACGCTTGTTTGAAGTTGATAACTTGGGTTGGCGGATAATGATAAGTTTTTCTTTGAGGCAGAGATTACATCTTTTGCTAGAGCTGTTGTAGGTGGAGTGAGATGACAGGATTTTCCATGAAATAAAGTGTTCTATGTTGTTATCTTTAAGGCTCCATATGTACTTGCTTAGTTCGGTCGAGTTTCTGTGTTTAGCGTGTCGGAATGAGGCGGTGTGGTTTCTATATCTTGTCTTGAATTCGTTCTCGGTTAGTCCGACGTAGGTTTCGGAGGTGTTGTTGTCCTTTCTTGTTACAGTAGCTTGGTAGATAACAGATGATTGGAGGCAGTTTCCGTCAAGGGGGCACGCGTTCTTTTGTCTGCAGTTGCATGTTTTGTTATTGGCGAGGGAGGTAGGGGCGTCTTCGGTTGTTATTGATGAGGCGACTATGCGTTTGTTGTGGCTGTCAATTATCTGCTTGGTGTTGCTCATGCAGCTATAACTGATTTTGATTGTGTTCCGGTTGAAGATTTTTCTGAGTTTGTGGTCTTTAGGGAAGTGCTTGTCTATGAGTGAGAGGAGTCTGTGGCCGATGTTGGTGCTTGTGTATTTGCTAAAAGGGGGTTGTACCAGATGATGTTGTTGCGCTGGCGGTTCTTGCGTTTGTTTGTGGTGTTTGGTTCGTAGTGCAGCGTGTAGTTATATCCACTTTCGTCGAGTGCTTTCTGGTATGGCGGGGCGGCTTGGTCGAAGGTTTCTTTGTCTGATGATAGTGTAGATAAGCGTTTGTTGATACTGGCGGGGATATTCTTTGTGATGGTAGGTGGGTGGTTGCTCTCGCGGTGGACGTACTGTAGTGGGGCGTTTGGTTTGAAGAAAGGCTGGTAGGTGTTTCGGTTCAGGTCGAATGTGACGTCTAGGAAGTTGACTACTCGCTTGTTGGCTTCTATGGTGATTCGCAGTCCGTTGTTGTTGAAGATGCGGCATAGTTCTTTCTTGATATTTTCTGTGTTTTTAGGTGTGGCGCTTGTGATGGCTAGTCCGTCGTCGCGGTAGAGTCCTACGTTGATGTTAAGGTCGAGGACAAAGAACAAGACAGCATCCAACTTTATATATATATATTCTGTTTCACCACAAACATCAAGCTCATTGACGGCTCGTTAAATGTTTGTGGACGTGACTTCGACATCCTAACATTATCAAAAGCCCTAAAGCTCCCACAATTCAAATCTCCTTTTTTTCAGGTCAATAATGCACAAAAATATAAAGCAAGTGGTACCAGAGGACACGTAACACGGAAAAAAGTCTAAAATTATACGCTAAGAGTTCCAGCTCCAGGAGCAAAAAAAATGTCTGGTAATAGTTACTAAATTCTAAAGATCTTCTAGCCAGTTGTGTGTAATTTTATTTACAATCTGTATTGTTATTGGTATAATAAAAATATTCTTTTTTTGTTATACCGAAATTCTTTGGGCTTAATTTCTTAAAGTTTCCCAAATGCTTATTGCAAAACAATACACCATCCTTTCGTTCACAGGGATATTTATTTCGATAATGAAAAAAATTGAACCACTAAAAATACCTACGGCCCGCTAAAATAACGATGACTTCAATTCCCCAACATGAATCCGACCCCCGTCATACTAATATTTAGGACCAGGGCCTTACATACATTAACATAATTATGGGCCTCTGAAGACTCCCCAATTCAAAAACCAAAGTTTAAATGGAAAGACTACAGGCAAGCTGTAGAAAAACTAGATGGTCTGAATGAATCAACACAAGGTTGAAAAGGTATGTTAAACGCCTCTGTGAAACAGAGTGGTTGCGCTGACGTTTCGGGCTTTAGCCCTTCGCCGGAGCAAAAAAAAAAAAAAAATAAAATAAAATAAAAAAATATATAAAAGTAGTACCCTGGGTACGGCCAGAACCTCCAGACTTATCTCGTGCAGTGACGTTTTTAGAGCCAGTAAACAAATTAAATTTGTTTAAACAAGTGCTGTTGCAGATATGACAGAAATAAGTGCAGGAAAATTTCTCCATGGGCCATTAGGCGATACTTTTAATCACTCAAGTATGAAAATAACAACAAAACTTTGAAAGCTCACAGCTGTCGTATTGCGTGACCGACGTCAAACCTGCAAAACCGGTTTACCGTAAATTACCTAATAAACGCCCCCTATCTAAAGAACGCGTCTGATCTAATGAACGTCCTCCCTAAGCTTACAAATTTGTAATGAACGCTCCTCTCTAATAAACGCCCCTCCAACCCCCCCCCCCCCCCCCCCTCCCGGCTCCCTTCCCTTCCAGCTAAAAGCAAACGACATAGGAATTCCGGAAATATAAATGGTAATTTGATTGCCTTCTTGCTTCATCAACACTGGTAAGCGAGTAGCGTTTTGTTCAATGTCAAGTTCAAAAAGAGGGTACCGCCTTCTAACGTTCCTGATCTCATTGCTCAGGTTGGATTTGTTATATATTTACAGTTTGTAAAGAACGCCCCTTTCTAATAAACGCCTCCTATCTAATAAAAGCCCCCCTCGGGCCATCGAAATTTAATAAACGCCCCGAGCGTTTATTAGGTCATTTTACAGTAGGCATGTAATTCGAGGCTGGAACTGGAAAAAGCTACTCGCCCGCCCAGAGCCTCCTCGCTTCGCTCGTCGCGGCATTTCGGCCGAGCGTCACTGGGCGAGAAAAGTCTGGAGGCTCCGGTACCCAGGGTATAGTAGCAGTAGCTAGCCTCGCCTTAAAAAACCCGCACATTCATGGGATACCTGTGGTGACTTGCTTGGAGCTAGCTGGCACGAGTCATCTGATTTTATCCAATCACAGTCAAGATTACACAGTTCAAATTTTGTCTCAAAAACATCACAAAAAAATGTCGGAGCTTGAAGGAAAATGTGAAGGAAAGGCTTCAGCAGGTCATAAGGATTTAGCCAAATCTACAGAGGTCCAGCAAGAAAGGCTAGGTATGCTATCAAATAAATGATTATTGGATTATTCAGAGTACATCTTCTTACGGTTTTCTATTCATTTTACTCGAGGAAGGCTCTGGATTTTACCCATGGAAAGAAGAGATTGCGCGTGGATCGGTTGACAAAAAAGCAGTTGATCGAATTCTAGAACGTCGAACAACGGAAATTCGAGAATGTTACGAGATCATAGACAACCAAAGTGAGTAAATATGTGAGTGTAGCAGGATGTTGATGTTCAAAAGAGTTTTTTCTTACAATAATCATGGGAGAGAGTTTGTTTTTGTTTGCTTCAATTTGGTTCTTTGTACTTCATTTGTAGAAATGAAAAAGTCTCTAGAAGAAGAATGGATCGCGCTGGTTATCGAAAAAGATAAGAGTTTGCGGAGGAAAATTGAAGAAGTGAGTGTTTCCCTTCGAGACACAAATCAGGAATAACATATCTCCCATTCTTTGTCCTTCGTATACAATCTGATTTACAGTAAGGTGAACTTTACTAACTAGATAAATATAGTGGAACCCCCTTTACTTCAATCCGAGAATGACTGTATTTCTAAGAAACTTGATGCCAGTTTGAAATTGCTGGTAGTTCGGGTTATCAGGGTTTAAATGCCTAGTTACCTAAGTAGAAAAGACATTTGAGTTTTATACCAGATTCCAAGCTATCAGGGCTTCATTGTTGTAATTAAAAAGATCCTACAAGTATCATGCCACCTAGAGGAGGATAGGGAGCTAACATAAATTGAACCTAGGAAGCAAAAAAACTTGAATAAAACAATACAAAGCGATTTATCTTCAATCAATTATTCTACTATCTTTCCTTTCAGGAAAATGAGCAATTGAAGAGAGAATACCTTCAACAATTACATAAAACTCTTGAAGCTCTAAGAACATTCGACTTTAACAATCCCCGTGATGCAATTTTCAAGAGGAATTTGGTAAAAATGCACAAGCAAGTTGGAAACTACTGCTTGAGAGTCTATGGAGAAATGAATGCCACAAAACTTCCAATGGAAATGGTAGTTAGAGATGAGACACGTGAAATAGCAGTTGTAGCTCCAATGCCTCCACCTCCACCACCACCCCCTCCACGATTTGTCCCTTTCACAACAGGCCCAGATAGTCAGCAAGCATCATTGCGATGGAAAAACTCAGAATGCATGGAGCCACACAGCTTCCAGGAACTTATCAAAGGCAAGACACTGAGCAAAACATCAGATAAAAGAGATGCTCTGTCAACCCCAACCCAGACAATCAACCAGGAACTTCTGCAAAGGATTAGAAAAGGATGCCTGAGTGAGTTAAAGTCAACACCGTGTAAGCGTTCCCCAGGCGGTACACCTGTGAAAAGACAGAGGAGGCTTTCCGAAAGTGACACTTCAGATTTAATCACAATAGCACTTAAAAGAAAATTCCAGAATGCGATCATGTACAGTCCTAATGAGAACAAGTCACCAAACATCAGGTCTCCAAGCTCTGAGTTTCCATGAAAAAATTTTTAGGCAAAATGTTATTTTTATTTTTCATCAATAAGAAAAAATGTTGTTTATAGCTTGATGACAATAAAGGTGATTATCATGTAATTATTTCACACTCATTTGTAAAAAAAAAAATAGTTGTTTTAAAAATTGTCTTTGTCATCTACCATAATATAAGACAATTATATAAATACAATGTCTGGTTATTTCACATTACTCACAAATCTATTATCAACTCTTGTTTGTCTCTTTGTTTACATCATCCTCCATGCCTTTGATTAAAACATCTGTTTTTTGTAGTTTCTGTCTCCTAAATAATACATTGATGAATTAGTACAGGGTAGTATCAGTAGTACGGATCTTGTAAAATTAAAAAAAAAAAAATTAACAATCCTAGAAAAAAACTGGATAGCGGTTAACCCACCCGCCCTTTTTTTCAAGTGACCATCCATATATAGACAGCACTCAGCACAATATAATAGTTGCAGCTTTTATTCTTGTATTTTGGCACAATATTTACAAAATACATTTTGCAACTTCCTTCTCTTTTTTCAAAGTTGGCCCACACGCTCACTTCCTTTTTTCTCTGATTTTTGGAATATCCCTCAGCCAATACCAACCTGTTAACAGTATAATATTATATTTCATAAGTGTGATCCCTAAAACCAGATATTTATTTATTAAAGCATATTTTAGGTTTTTTAAAGATTTTTAAAACAGAGTGCTTAAAATGCTAATTTTCAGTTGGTTGGTCCAATCCTTACGTAATAATTATATTTATATTATAATATGTTATAATTATTTTTATTATTATGTGCAAGTGTTTATATGTAGAATGTGTGATATGCACAGCAATAAGTGGTGTACACCAGGTGTTTCACCAGTTTCTTTTCTTACCATTCCTCTCTCTCTTTCTCTTTCTTTTCCTGTAACTTTTGTCTATACTCTTCAGGTATCAGATAAGTGTTTCCATACTGTGATAATAAACCTATCGGCAAACTTGAAAATGAGAGAGATGTAAGCATGAAACATATAAAAACATGGTTTTGAATTTTTATAGTGATTTATGCCATATTATAAGGATAGCAAGAGTCATATCGATTCACAACAGTAAATTGTCTGAGACACTGGTAGCCATAGCCTAGATAGAGAACGATGGTAAAGGGCTGCCAACCAAGAGGTAACAAACTAACAAACATACTGGGGCTTTTTTCATGAACTCACCTTATTGTAGCACATAAACCAGAAGCTACTACCATGCTTCTCCATCCACCAAACAGTTTAAAAATAGCGCCTGTGGATGCTAAAATGCCAAACAATTCATGAATAGCGCCTGTGGATGCTGAAATGCCAAACAATTCATGAATAGCGCCTGTGGATGCTGAAATGCCAAACAGTTTATAAATAGCACCTGAGGATGCTGAAATGCCAAATAGTTTATAAATAGCTCCTGTGGATGCTGAGACGCCAAACATGCAGCAAGTTAGCAAGATAACACACTCTACTAGGTGCTTGATTATCAACAGTATAAACATCTAGAAAAGAGAAAAATAAAACACTATAAACAGAAAGTAAAATAATGTACCTCCTGCTGCCACATAATTCAGCGCATCCTCTTTATTGCGGTAGGATGTTGTAGCAGCCAGCATAAAACTACAGGGTAAAGAACAGGTTTAGTTAATCAGCAACAGATATCAATGATACCCTACGGCAACCAAAAATGTAAAAAAAAAACATGTGACATTTAATTCAAATGGAACAATTGTACAAGAAAATTGTGCACAATTTATCTATGAGATACACAGTACATATAAAGGACTTCTTTTACGAAGGAAGATTGATGATCTTACTGTGAGGCTGTGAGGACAGATGTTTTCTGAACAAAAGGGTCTCACTGACTGTACTCCATCAAAATAATGTTCTCATGATCACAACATAAAAATAATCAGACAGTAAGATGATTGAGTTGAGGAATGATACCTGTACAAACCAGAAAACCAACCCACTCTCCAGCCCCACCGGCATCCATAGCGCACAAACCCAAGTGTCTTGGCTGATTGAAATGATCGCTGAGCATGCATGGCAGACTTATATACTGTGAGCTTGTTTTGTCTAAGGAATGAATCAGCTCGAATTCTCACACCGTACTGGCCACCAAGGAGAAACCCAAAGATGGAGCCCACACATATGATGGTGGGGATGTCTTGCACTTCTTCTGCAAGCTGATTATTGTCACTGCAAGAGTAATCTGATTTAAATTCGGATATAGCCAACTATCTTTTAGGACTTTGGCATGGTGAACTTGGATTGGGAAAACAGAAAGAGAATTTAACTGTGAATGTTTAGCCCAAACACATTTGAATTGCTTGTTATTTTATACATGGACTAATATTTATGGTGTATTGCACTAGCATAACCACAACTAACCTAGTCAAGGGCCACTGGATGGGGTTTGGGCTGGTACCCTCCCCCCACCCCCCAGAATTGTAGCCGTGCCTTTAATCGTGGTGGGATATAAGATAGGGGCTTAGCTAGGCCTAGATACATAACTCACGAAAAATGGTCTAAAAATCTTTCATGAGTTTCTCCCAAAAATGTCTAAAAATCCCGATTTCTTCCCTAAAAACAATAAAATTCTCGAATTTTCTTTTTTTTTTTATAAATATGCCATTCCTCCCTCAATTATTAGAAATATTTTTATGTTGTGTTTTTTATTTATTGTGTATGTATAAATGCACAATTTAGCTTATTCGCATCGAAAGAAATAACTTTCTAGGATTTACACATGCTTTACACAGTGAAGCAAACAAGCCAACAAGGCATTCTGGGAATATGGCCAAAGCCGCTGACCGGTACTTTTTGTATGACAGTAACTAAATAGCCAAGCAAGGTTATTGACAACGTTATTGACAATCGGTTTAGTTGAAATAATCACATTTCTACTGAAAATCGGCAGTATTTGGTAGGAATTTTACCTAAAATTCCTAAAACTCTAAATATTTTTCTTAAAATCCTGAAATTTTCTAAAAATCTTTAGATTTTCTAAAAATCCTGTTTGACTCTAAAAATCCTAAAAAAAATCTGGAATTATGTATCTAGGTCTAGGCGTAGCTGTGTCCCATGAAGCTTTCTTCATGACCCTTCCATATGGAAAGCCTTACTTACTCGAGTTGAACCAAAGCCTTGACCCGATCCCAGCCACTTTTCTCTGGCTGATCCATTGTGTTTTATCGGCGTCAATTTTGCTTTAGAGGTCTTCCGTAGAGTAAGGCTAACTTGTCTTTCTTGCATTAGAAAATAAGTAATAAAATATCTTGTCAAATCTCCGTATTTGTGAGCAGCCTAGCGTTCCTCTGCAAATAACAAAGCGGGCGTAGCTGTGTAGCTTTAGACTCTAAATTAGACTTTTTTTATTTGCAGACCCTCCGAAACATCAGCTGGGCAACACACGAGGACATGGATTTATAAACTTGTGATGGTCGACTCGAGAGAGTCCGTCCGCCATCTTGGTCTTGTCAACCCATTCTTTACTTGGCATTGTGTCCACAGGGTACCCGATTGCAAGGATATTTTCCAAACATTATTTTTTTGTCTAATAGAAATTTGGACTAACAAATGAAAACTACGGGGGAAATTATGATGGAAAAATATACAGGCCTAAAAACACTAGGGGATAGTGGTGGTCCTTAAGGTTCTAAAAAAAAAACAGCATTAAGCAACTAACTTACCCCAAGTACCAGGCCCTTTTATCGTCCCCTTTAAATATTTTTCCTCTTCAACTTTTGACAAATTAAATCACAGGTAGCCCAGGCAATGGTTTCGAAGCTTGTTCGTAGCTTGGTATCGGATTTTATTCTTAGAGGTTAAACGAGTGGATTGATCTCGCGATTTTTTGTAAAACATTGCCAATAAAATTGCCTTACAACTTAGATCATGCCTTGTTGTTGTCATATTTGTGTGTAATATACGATTTTAGGGGGTTTTCGTAACGGAATATATGACTTCTTTCCCCCTACTAAGGAAAGAAACAAGGTTGGAGGCGCCATTTTCGGTAGCACTCAAATACCGTCGGAATTTGCCAGGAAAATACAACAAACGAAATATTTTTATCTCGCAGAATAAAGCCAGGGTACACTAACATTCGGTATGTGGCAAAACATCCGAGCTAAATCATCTTCCCTGGGCGCTAGCCATTTTTTTAAAACGAGTAAGCAGCGATTTGAATCCTTGACCGGCGCCGTTGGACAATTAGGTACGCTCGGCTGAACACGGGAGCGAAGCAAACAACTTATAGCGCGAGGCTGTCACCGGCGCATTCGATACGGATTTCATAATTTTTCGTGGTCTAAAATTCAGAACTATCAGTTTTCGAAGCAAGGTAAGTAATCTCTTATTTTTGTTTTATTTATATAACATATTACTATGCGCCGATGACAGCCTTGCAGACTTTCCACCTCGCAGGTTAATAATAGTTTGCTTCGCTCCGTGTTCAGCCGAGCGTACCTAATTGTATCTTTTGCTCTGAATCAACAACATTTTGTCTGCATGCGCCCTTTGCAATTCAGCATTCCAGCTACAAAAAGGTTGATTTGCCTGTTAAACTATTTTATTTTTAATAAAAGTGAATAACATTGGACATTTTTAATCTCTAAGACCTGGATTATGCAGGTACATCCTAGTTTATGTAAGTATACATTGCTAAATAAAATGCAACGTTGTTGGACATCTCCAGCTTATCAAACTCCTGATTAACTGCACTGTGCAGGACTCCTGCGGCCAATCTATGATCTGTTTCCTTCTCTGTTTGGCTGAGGTGGTCGCAGTTTGGGAATCAGTCCCCTCTGCAAAAACTTTTGCTGGAATCATGCTAGCTTTCAATTTTAAGACTTGAAGCTCCAGGGCTAATTTGTATTTTTCGGCGTTCCAGATGCTGAGCTAATCATCGATCGAGTAGCACTCTCGAGTTGCTTGTAAAGAAAAGAACTTTAAACGACCGGGGGTAAGAAGAGGAGAATCAAGCGTGGCTTCAACCTCTCTCAAAAGAGAGCAGCGAGGTACTGGGTCGTATACATGAAATCAGGATCAGATTTAGGTTTGTTCAGGCAAGACAAGCGTCAAGAATGTGCCATGGTGTAGCAAGAGTGGAGGTAAGGAGAGCAAAAGCGTTGTCCTCAAAACAAGACGATGTCCTCCAAGCAAAGAGATTATGACTGAGGTCAGAGAACTCTTGCTCAAGATTACCTAATCAATAATGATTAACCAAATATATATTCTACATAACTTATTTGCACTGTCCAGTGATTGACAGTAACCTATTTATTGCTTTCTGTTGCTGGCTCGTAACTTGGGGGACGAGCAAACTCCATGCCTGAAGCTGATGGTGATGCAAAACCATACTGAGAGGAGGTGAACCCATACCCTCCAGCTATGTGTTGCTGTTGTGGTTCAGTTGCATATGTGAACCACCAGCTGTGCACATCTAAAGGGTAATCGGGAGCTTTGTCACGGTGGACATACTTGGCAGATATGTCTGCAGAAATAAGAAGCTTCCATCCTCTAGAAGCAAGCATTTGGAGAATGAAACAAAGCATGCTGCGTATGTGAAGTCCATCAACAATACTATAGCCACTCCAAGGATTGCCAAACAACTTGAACTGGTATGCCATACATGGAGTGTTGAGAGCTTTTTCATCACGAATACCCTTTATCCATCTTGCCTGGATAATGTCTCTACAGAGTCCAACAAATTCTTGTGGTGCATTGATCAATCGTATCTTGCACTCGTCATTGAAGCTCAAGCACACTACCGGCGCAATCTTGGGAAGAGACTGGTAGAAAGCCAAGACACTCTTATCATTTTGACGACGACACATATCTAGTGCTGCCCTGACATGCCATCCTTGTGATTGAAGCCCTTCAAGAATTTTACACATAACAAAGCGGCTCATGACTGCTTCGTCACCACATGCCCACCAAGGAGTTCCTGAGAGCTTGAACTCCCAGGATGCATGGTACTGGCGTTCTTTCTGAATCCCCCCTCTTGTGCTCCAGTACTGTGATAAGATCTGCTTTACTGTCTCAATGATAGGCTGGGGGGCATTGATCAACCTAAGTCGATCATTCCTGTTTAGACTAATCACAAAATGGTTCGCAGTTTGTGCTGGTATTACATTGGGGTCATACTTGAAGAAGAGAGTGTCTGCTGTACTTTTAAGATTAGCATTGCAGTGCAATACCATCATGCGCTGAGCTAGGGCTATAAGGATATTATTAGTCAAAAGTCGGGCGTTCACTGATTCATCTCCAGTCCCTATCCAGGGGTTCCCACTTAGCTTGAATTCATGATATATGCCCTTAGACCCATCAGCTTGGATACCACGTCTCCATGTTGACTGGATAACCCCTCTGATGACATTTATCATGTCAGGTGAGCCATTGATCACTTGTAATTTATCATAGGAGCTAAATGCAATACACAATAGTGGGTACTGTATTGGTTGAACTTGTCTCCTGACAAAATAAAATGTTGATAGATCAAAGACTCGTCCCAGGTCACTAGTCAGAATCAAGTCCCAGCCCGCTGCATTGAGACGGAGAAGTATCTGGCCCACCATCTGCCTCACGCCTGCCGCCCCCTCACTTGTACCTCCAACAGCAAAAGGCATGCCATTAAGCTTAAAGGTCACTGAGTACCCACATTTGAGTTTCTCTGATTGTAGACCCCGGAACCAATGATCCTGGATCGCTTGACGGATGATTTCCACCTCTTGTTGAGTGCCAAAGTTGACTCTTATTCTATCATAGTGAGTGAGATAAACAACCATGTACTCAAACCCAGGAGGTGGTGCCGGTAGTGGTATCGACTCTTCAGCACCCATTGCTGCAAGTCAATTAAAGCGGAATACACTTGTGATTACTATCGCACTTTGCACCTTGATTTCTATAGAACAGCGCAATACAATGGAAATGCAAATAAGTTTGAATGTGGCGTTGTATTCTACAGTTTAGCTAATAAATGAATCATAGGCACTAAAAATACCATTGCTTTATTTACTACTGACTAATAATGGTCGATGGCAATATTGAATTAATCTATGCGAGGAGGAGCAAACGAAAAAAATAACATTTAGTCAACATTGAGCCAGGCAAAGAACAATATTCAAAAGCAAACAGCAGTCTCTACACAAACATTCTACATTGCTTATATTCTAAGCTATCCAAAATAAAGATGCCTAAAAACAGTCCATAGACCATGGTCGACCACAAACATTACGATATTTCAAAGCGACATAAAAGCCACAAAGATAATCTAGGAAGGGGTTCAAAAATATTGATTGCCATGTTTGATTCTACAAACTATATACTTACCAAACTATAAAATGACTGCTGCTAGAATAGAACACTATGATCAAAGTCCTTGATTGAACAAATAACGCCGAAGTCGTCGGCTATTTTTATCTCCTAGGGTGTTTACAACTTGGAAAAACCCGGATGCGGAGTGCGTGGAAAAATTATTCATTTCTCAAGAAAGGGGGGGTAGGGTGGGGAGGCACAGTGACTCATTGAAGGAAGCGTGCCGAAAATAAATGAAATTTCGAGGGGGAGTCGTTCATAGTCGAGTCGCTTAGCGCACAAAAGAAGCTCAATCTATACAGAGTGGACAAAAGCACCAAAATTGGTATGAATATAGCCTAGATGATGGTAATCAATATTGAGACCGGTGCCCACCGGTACCATTTGCGGACCCAAGAGCAATCATTTTTTTTTAGAAATCTTGTGTTGCGGATACCCTGTGGTAAGATTTTCATACCTTTTCAAGACACAAAAAAAAGATCAAAATGTACATATTTGAAAACGATTTCTATCATTTCAGCTGTATTCTATCGAATTTCGAGCCAAGCAACATATAAATAGCTATAAAAAGCTACATTTGAAGAAGAAGGAAAACCTACTGGAACCACGCGGCTTTATTTACATCGCTTTTGCTAACATGCAAATATGACTGATTTTTATTCATTAAATAAGCACAAATGTGGTGCACATGAATTTTCCCAGAAATTTTCTTTCAATAAGTTCTCTAAGTATTATATTAAGGGCTATAGAGTTTTAATTTAACCAGCGCAGCTGAAATTGATAGGCCCGTCAGCAGGAAAAAATATGCTACCGATGAGGGAGATTTTTCATAGCCTATTGTGCGTTGATAAATTATACCATGACAAAAAGGTTCATTTGTTTATCTTTTCGTTACGGCCCTATGTAATTTTAAAATCAAAGTATCACAATTGTTTCCGAGGCGAGAGCCTCGCTCTACCCGATGCTAGTTATGGGTCAAAGCGGAGGAGCCGGCAGACGCCCTTGACTTCCAACCACTCGGTCGTATGAAGCCGAAAACCCTAGCTAATAGCGTTCCATGATTTATATTTTCATTTTGTAAAACAAAAGGATATCGAACTAATATATATCGGCAGCGGTGGCTGGCGTCTACATATATGGCGCTCATAAAACCTTCTGATCGTTAGAATAATAGAATAATTCTGGCTTACGTCAGGTTTTGGGCTAAACGTGTCCTATCTTAAGGTTGACGCTAGTATCGTCAACACTAGAGTTTTTGAACACTTGTTTATAGCACCGTCGTTTCTTTGGCACCTCGAAGAAAACGTCCCTAAGAAAGGAAAAATCCTCTGTTTGGAAAAAGAAATCCCCGCGGACCCTGGACACATGCTAGCGTACGCGCATCATTCTGAAAATTATCTTTCAGTTTGTTTCAGAATAACTCCCTTTTTTACAATAACGGCCCGCCGATCACTGATCCGCACCTTAGGAAAAGCCTCGAAAACTCTGTCCTTTAGTAGAAAACGGTTAAAGGATTTATCATTCCCAAAATCTCACAAGCGTGTCTCATGTACATGGTGGAGCTCGGACATCAGAAAAAGGAACGTACCAGAATATATAAGCCTCCACTTATATATTCTGTTAATATATTCTATAAGCCTGACAAAAGCTCTATACTTTTTTATCATCCTCTCTCGCTTCCTGGAGACCTTTCCTTTTCTTATGCTCCACGGCCCTTTCCATCCCTGAGGTCATCGTTAAGACATCTTTAGGATAATAAAATAGTCCTCTATTGGTGCGTTCATCAGTATGATGCACAGGTAGGGAGCAATAAGCACTGTTTTTTTCGTAGTGCCTCTGCTAGTCAGCTTTTTTTCAAAGTGCTTTCCAGCATTAATACCGCAAATTTGTGACAATTCCTGTGCCATTTTGCACTATTTGCGCGACAAAGAGGTCCTACAAAGATGTTTCTTTTGCAGAACATCCAAATAATCTAATATTCTCAAGAAAAAAATCACAACCTAATAACTTTGATTAAGGAGGCATATCTAAAGCATTTTATTGGTCTTTGGTGTCTAGTTGACAGACACTTACAAAGCCCTCTTATTAAATCCATCTCTACCTCTTTTTATTTAGCCAACTTCAAAATACCCGATAATTGCGATTAATCGCAGATTTAAAAGAAATACATTTAAAATCAAGACAAAATTTCATATTTAGTAGGTTATAGACATTGTAAGTCCTTGATACATCAAGAATGAGCTTTTTTTACCTAAAATAAGCGATTTTATGAGGTACTTACAGCGTATACTGTGCCAATATAGCCAATATAGGCCGCCATCTTGGATAACCGTGAGGGGGATTGGGTCTAGCTTTGAAACGTTTTCTCTTAACTAAGTCATTTTAATGCAGCCGACAACAGTTTTATTTTGAAATATTAACAAATACTGTTATAATTCCCCTACCAAAAAAAAAACAATCAGATATTTCGCCTTAGTTTTGGAAATACAAGATCTTTTAAATTTCACCACAGGGAGCCCGTGATGGACGCTTTTTTCTCATTTTTATTCCGTTATTACACAAAATCCTCAAGTGGTACCGGTGGGCACCGGTCTCAATATTAATTAGCATCCTCTTGGCTATCTTTATGCCAAGTTTGGTGCTTTTGTCCGCTATGTATAGATTGAAACACTAAGCGACCGGACTATCAAAAGATAGGAGGCTTTTATTAGTGGCGTTCTTTAACTATAAAACTATAAAAATAACTATAACTATAAAAATATAACAAACGAAAGTGCAGATTTGTTCTAGTCTCAGTCAGTTTCTTGACATTACTTTATTACACTTAATTTTTGCGTCATTATAATTTCGCGAAAATAAAGTGACGCGAGAATTAGGATGCGCGAAAATTAAGTGGGTACACAATTGGCCGTTCAATAAGCTTTATAGAAACACCTTGTCTATTTAGTCATAGTAATGTACATAACAGAGTACGGTAAGGGGTCGAGTTGGACTTGTATTCGATTTTTATAAAACTGAATTTAGCCCACGCATCTTTTTGTTACAGATTGTTTTTGTTTTGATGATTACATCACATTTTAATTCCACTTGTTTAGCTTGATTTTATTATCCAAAAATCGCGAAAATATGGTGATCTGTTTTTTACGAAAATAGGAAAATCGCGAAAATAAAGTGTCGCGAAATATGGCCATCTCAAAATTTTGACGTCGCGAAAATAACAATATAATTATAAAGTAATATGTAATAAGGTAATAAGCAAGTCTTAACCAGTATGTAGAAGCCAAAGATTTATTAAATTTGATTTATATTACCGAAATTTCTATGTCGCTTGAGAGAGGAGCGTACATTACAAACCTGTGAGCTTGGGGGGGGGGGGGGGCTCTTTTACGATGTTTGAGGTGCTTATTTTCGCTGCATAAAAAAAATTGTTATGTTCTGTAAACATGATCTTGGGTGTTTCCGTGGGAACGGAGGGGAGGAACGCTCCATAGAAGTAGACATAGGTGGTCTTTTAGGGTATGAAATTTTGTAGTAAACCACAAGTCAACCTATTACATCATATTTCTGGTTGTTTTGTCGGTGACTAACTAGTGCTATTTCTATTTCTTGGGGTTTGAAATTGCTCCCGTCACACCCAATGTGCTATCTCTTATGGGGTGTTTTGTTTATTCAGTGGCTTAGAATTCTTGAGATAATAAAAAATTAACCAAATGATTTCCATCATGTATATTTTATCATTTTATTTAATGACAATACAAGCGATAAACAACTACAGTACTAATATAGCAATATTTACACTTAGGCAATTACAATCACATATGGAGTATAGACTAGATCAAGTAAAAAAAGGACTTCCTATGTGCTATTTTAAAAGTTGCAAAAGAAGTTAGCTTGCTCATTGCTCATAGGGAAAAAGGAACCAATCATTGCAAATAAACTACGGAATGTTTTATAAGAAAACGTAAAAGTGCAAAAAACTGGGTGAATTTGGTTGTACTGGGCTTTCTAAAAAAATAAAAACTAGAGATCAAATCAAATAAAAAAAAAAACAGTAATGAAAACAGTTAAGTGGCCCAACCCATACTACGAACTGCGAAAGCAGGTAAATTCTCAACACGTTTTGCATCCTAAATCTTGGGTTCTAGTGCGGGTTGTTTGCAAGCTGAGAACGTGGTTGTAATTATAGGACTGCATTGATGCATTCCAAACATACATTTTTTACTACAAATAAAGATGGTTCTACCCTGAGATACAGGGACCTTCATATTCAATTCTAATATACAATCATTCAAGGAGAAATATTTATATACTTTACATCGCCACAGGCGGGCTTCACATAGAGGAGGACACAGTCCTAGTTCTCTCCCACTTGTAGCTATCACTGTAGATGAACCCATGCGTTTTGACTAGTTCATCCGCCTCTGCAGGTCCGCGACTGCAATGCAAAACAGTATAATATCTATTTGTAACCCTTAAAAATGAATAATAAATACTAGCAGGGAAGGGACAATAAAGAAGGGGGCGTTATTGACTGCCCATGGGTTTCTATATTTCTAATAACCTTATGAAAGTTGCTGAAATTATTTTTAAATCGTAGAAGCGAAAATATTTACCTTTCTTCAACTGGCAACAATAGCTTTTAAGTAGCATTGCAGTTTATAAGAAAGACATGCACATATACTTTTGTTATACCTTCCAAACTCATAGAGCTTTGGTTTTATTTTCTCTCTCTCAATCTGATGAAGAAGTGAAGTAAATATTCGCCAAGCTTCAGCTAGCTCATCACTGAAAAAAGTAAGAACTATAAATATTTACACTTAAAAAATCCCTGGTAACTTCAATTTGTCAATAGGGTGAGGTAGATACCTTCGCACAAAGTTTCCCTGACTGCCAGTCATGACGTCAAGAATAAGGCGCTCATATGCATCTGGCATATTCACATCCTGTTGGAATAAAAGAGGGTTCCTTTGCTAAGCACAGGTGAATGTACCTTTATCTGCATGTTGGCATTAAAACAAAGCCAGCAAAAAGCAAGAGGTAAAGAACCAAGTATTCACAAGCCTTAAAGAAAGGCTGAACTGTAGAATAACTTGTTTTTTCCCACTTATTGATGCTTTAAGGTAGACAGTTACCTAAAAAAAGCCCGTCCAAGGTTTTTCATTTTTTTACAAAACACGCGCGAAGTTGTTGTTTTGCCATTGCAAACTGTCTCGCGTTTTGCTCGGTCAAAGCCGGGCTTATGACGTCACAACCTTGGTACAGCTTCTCAAAATTGTTTTAAAACGATAGCAACTTCGTTTTAAAATGACGGCAAACTCGTCAAAAAAACCGGGCAGTACTTGCGCAGCCATGGGCTGCTCCAACAACCACTATACAACACGTGTCAATACATGCATCTCCAAAAGACCCGGAAATTATGAAAAATGGGCCCGATTCGTCGGGACTAAGCGGAAGGAGTTCTCCATCGGAAGCGCCACCGCTCTTTGTTCAAGCCATTTCGCCGATGAATGATTCAAGCGAGCAAACCTGAATCTCCCTGATGCTAAGGCCCCGAAATTCAAAACGAGTTTAAAGAGGGGACCTCTTCCTACACTGCATCGGGGAAGAAAAGAGAACATAATGGAAAAAGCCCGCATGTACTAAGTATACAATGCATATTTACGACAATTATGATGTAACAGACTGTGCGAGTCCCAGCAAGTTTTGAGATTGAGTTGTTTTTGTTACTATTGATGTTATTTAAATATAAGTTAAAGAATGTAATAAAACAGAATCAGCCTGGCTTTAGTGGTCACTATTTGGCTAAAATGCCAAATAGTTTTTAAATAGCTCCTGTGGATGCTGAAATGCCAAATAGTTTTTAAATAGCTCCTGTGGATGCTGAAATGCCAAACAGTTTATAAATAGCACCTGAGGATGCTGAAATGCCAAACAGTTTATAAATAGCACCTGTGGATGCTAAAATGCCAAACAATTCACGAATAGCACCTGAGGATGCTGAAATGCCAAATAGTTTATAAATAGCACCTGAGGATGCTGAAATGCCAAATAGTTTATAAATAGCACCTGAGGATGCTGAAATGCCAAACAGTTTATAAACAGCACCTGTGGATGCTGAAATGCCAAATAGTTTATAAATAGCACCTGAGGATGCTGAAATGCCAAACAGTTTATAAATAGCACCTGAGGATGCTGAAATGCCAAATAGTTTATAAATAGCTCCTGTGGATGCTGAAATGCCAAATAGTTTATAAATAGCTCCTGTGGATGCTGAGACGCCAAACATGCAGCAAGTTAGCAAGATAACACACTCTACTAGGTGCTTGATCAGCAACAGTATAAACATCTAGAAAAGAGAAAAATAAAATTCTATCAACAGAAAGTAAAATAATGTACCTCCTGCTGCCACATAATTCAGCGCATCCTCTTTATTGCGGTAGGATGTTGTAGCAGCCAGCATAAAACTACAAGGTAAAGAACAGGTTTAGTTAATCAGCAACAGATATCACTGATACCCTACGGCAACCAAAAATGTAAAAAAACATGTGACATTTAATTCAAATGGAACAATTGTACAAGAAAATTGTGCACAATTTATCTATTAGATACACAGTACATATAAAGGACTTCTTTTACGAAGGAAGATTGATGATCTTACTGTGAGGCTGTGAGGAGAGATGTTTTCTGAACAAAAGGGTCTCACTGACTGCACTCCATCGCCAAGAAACAAGGTTGGAGGCGCCAATTTCGGTAGCACTCAAATACCGTCGGAATTCGCCAGGAAAATACAACAAACGAAATATTTTTATCTCGCAGAATAAAGCCAGGGTACACTAACATTTGGTATGTGGCAAAACATCCGAGCTAAATCATCTTCCCTGGGCGCTAGCCATTTTTTTAAAACGAGTAAGCAGCGATTTGAATCCTTGACCGGCGCCGTTGGACAATTAGGTACGCTCGGCTGAACACGGGAGCGAAGCAAACAACTTATAGCGCGAGGCTGTCACCGGCGCATTCGATACGGATTTCATAATTTTTCGTGGTTTAAAATTCAGAACTATCAGTTTTCGAAGCAAGGTAAGTAATCTCTTATTTTTGTTTAATTTATATAACAGATTACTATGCGCCGATGACAGCCTTGCAGACTTTCAACCTCGCAGGTTAATAATAGTTTGCTTCGCTCCGTGTTCAGCCGAGCGTACCTAATTGTATCTTTTGCTCTGAATCAACAACATTTTGTCTGCATGCGCCCTTTGCAATTCAGCATTCCAGCTACAAAAAGGTTGATTTGCCTGTTAAACTATTTTATTTTTAATAAAAGTGAATAACATTGGACATTTTTAATCTCTAAGACCTGGATTATGCAGGTACATCCTAGTTTATGTAAGTATACATTGCTAAATAAAATGCAACGTTGTTGGACATCTCCAGCTTATCAAACTCCTGATTAACTGCACTGTGCAGGACTCCTGCGGCCAATCTATGATCTGTTTCCTTCTCTGTTTGGCTGAGGTGGTCGCAGTTTGGGAATCAGTCCCCTCTGCAAAAACTTTTGCTGGAATCATGCTAGCTTTCAATTTTAAGACTTGAAGCTCCAGGGCTAATTTGTATTTTTCGGCGTTCCAGATGCTGAGCTAATCATCGATCGAGTAGCACTCTCGAGTTGCTTGTAAAGAAAAGAACTTTAAACGACCGGGGGTAAGAAGAGGAGAATCAAGCGTGGCTTCAACCTCTCTCAAAAGAGAGCAGCGAGGTACTGGGTCGTATACATGAAATCAGGATCAGATTTAGGTTTGTTCAGGCAAGACAAGCGTCAAGAATGTGCCATGGTGTAGCAAGAGTGGAGGTAAGGAGAGCAAAAGCGTTGTCCTCAAAACAAGACGATGTCCTCCAAGCAAAGAGATTATGACTGAGGTCAGAGAACTCTTGCTCAAGATTACCTAATCAATAATGATTAACCAAATATATATTCTACATAACTTATTTGCACTGTCCAGTGATTGACAGTAACCTATTTATTGCTTTCTGTTGCTGGCTCGTAACTTGGGGGACGAGCAAACTCCATGCCTGAAGCTGATGGTGATGCAAAACCATACTGAGAGGAGGTGAACCCATACCCTCCAGCTATGTGTTGCTGTTGTGGTTCAGTTGCATATGTGAACCACCAGCTGTGCACATCTAAAGGGTAATCGGGAGCTTTGTCACGGTGGACATACTTGGCAGATATGTCTGCAGAAATAAGAAGCTTCCATCCTCTAGAAGCAAGCATTTGGAGAATGAAACAAAGCATGCTGCGTATGTGAAGTCCATCAACAATACTATAGCCACTCCAAGGATTGCCAAACAACTTGAACTGGTATGCCATACATGGAGTGTTGAGAGCTTTTTCATCACGAATACCCTTTATCCATCTTGCCTGGATAATGTCTCTACAGAGTCCAACAAATTCTTGTGGTGCATTGATCAATCGTATCTTGCACTCGTCATTGAAGCTCAAGCACACTACCGGCGCAATCTTGGGAAGAGACTGGTAGAAAGCCAAGACACTCTTATCATTTTGACGACGACACATATCTAGTGCTGCCCTGACATGCCATCCTTGTGATTGAAGCCCTTCAAGAATTTTACACATAACAAAGCGGCTCATGACTGCTTCGTCACCACATGCCCACCAAGGAGTTCCTGAGAGCTTGAACTCCCAGGATGCATGGTACTGGCGTTCTTTCTGAATCCCCCCTCTTGTGCTCCAGTACTGTGATAAGATCTGCTTTACTGTCTCAATGATAGGCTGGGGGGCATTGATCAACCTAAGTCGATCATTCCTGTTTAGACTAATCACAAAATGGTTCGCAGTTTGTGCTGGTATTACATTGGGGTCATACTTGAAGAAGAGAGTGTCTGCTGTACTTTTAAGATTAGCATTGCAGTGCAATACCATCTGGCGCTGAGCTAGGGCTATAAGGATATTATTAGTCAAAAGTCGGGCGTTCACTGATTCATCTCCAGTCCCTATCCAGGGGTTCCCACTTAGCTTGAATTCATGATATATGCCCTTAGACCCATCAGCTTGGATACCACGTCTCCATGTTGACTGGATAACCCCTCTGATGACATTTATCATGTCAGGTGAGCCATTGATGACTTGTAATTTATCATAGGAGCTAAATGCAATACACAATAGTGGGTACTGTATTGGTTCAACTTGTCTCCTGACAAAATAAAATGTTGATAGATCAAAGATTCGTCCCAGGTCACTAGTGAGAATCAAGTCCCAGCCTGCTGCATTGAGACGGAGAAGTATCTGGCCCACCATCTGCCTTACGCCTGCCGCCCCCTCACTTGTACCTCCAACAGCAAAAGGCATGCCATTAAGCTTAAAGGTCACTGAGTACCCACATTTGAGTTTCTCTGATTGTAGACCCCGGAACCAATGATCCTGGATCGCTTGACGGATGATTTCCACCTCTTGTTGAGTGCCAAAGTTGACTCTTATTCTATCATAGTGAGTGAGATAAACAACCATGTACTCAAACCCAGGAGGTGGTGCCGGTAGTGGTATCGACTCTTCAGCACCCATTGCTGCAAGTCAATTAAAGCGGAATACACTTGTGATTACTATCGCACTTTGCACCTTGATTTCTATAGAACAGCGCAATACAATGGAAATGCAAATAAATACAATAGAAATGCAAATAAGTTTGAATGTGGCGTTGTATTCTACAGTTTAGCTAATAAATGAATCATAGGCACTAAAAATACCATTGCTTTATTTACTACTGACTAATAATGGTCGATGGCAATATTGAATTAATCTATGCGAGGAGGAGCAAACGAAAAAAATAACATTTAGTCAACATTGAGCCAGGCAAAGAACAATATTCAAAAGCAAACAGCAGTCTCTACACAAACATTCTACATTGCTTATATTCTAAGCTATCCAAAATAAAGATGCCTAAAAACAGTCCATAGACCATGGTCGACCACAAACATTACGATATTTCAAAGCGACATAAAAGCCACAAAGATAATCTAGGAAGGGGTTCAAAAATATTGATTGCCATGTTTGATTCTACAAACTATATACTTACCAAACTATAAAATGACTGCTGCTAGAATAGAACACTATGATCAAAGTCCTTGATTGAACAAATAACGCCGAATTCGTCGGCTATTTTTATCTCCTAGGGTGTTTACAACTTGGAAAAACCCGGATGCGGAGTGCGTGGAAAAATTATTCATTTCTCAAGAAAGGGGGGGTAGGGTGGGGAGGCACAGTGACTCATTGAAGGAAGCGTGCCGAAAATAAATGAAATTTCGAGGGGGAGTCGTTCATAGTCGAGTCGCTTAGCGCACAAAAAAAGTTCAGTCTATACAGAGTGGACAAAAGCACCAAAATTGGTATGAATATAGCCTAGATGATGGTAATCAATATTGAGACCGGTGCCCACCGGTACCATTTGCGGACCCAAGAGCAATTATTTTTTTTAGAAATCTTGTGTTGCGGATACCCTGTGGTAAGATTTTCATACCTTTTCAAGACACAAAAAAAAGATCAAAATGCACATATTTGAAAACGATTTCTATCATTTCAGCTGTATTCTATCGAATTTCGAGCCAAGCAACATATAAATAGCTATAAAAAGCTACATTTGAAGAAGAAGGAAAACCTACTGGAACCATGCGGCTTTATTTACATCGCTTTTGCTAACATGCAAATATGACTGATTTTTATTCATTAAATAAGCACAAATGTGGTGCACATGAATTTTCCCAGAAATTTTCTTTCAATAAGTTCCCTAAGTATTATATTAAGGGCTATAGAGTTTTAATTTAACCAGCGCGGCTGAAATTGATAGGCCCGTCAGCAGGAAAAAATATGCTACCGATGAGGGAGATTTTTCATAGCCTATTGTGCGTTGATAAATTATACCATGACAAAAAGGTTCATTTGTTTATCTTTTCGTTACGGCCCTATGTAATTTTAAAATCAAAGTATCACAATTGTTTCCGAGGCGAGAGCCTCGCTCTACCCGATGCTAGTTATGGGTCAAAGCGGAGGAGCCGGCAGACGCCCTTGACTTCCAACCACTCGGTCGTATGAAGCCGAAAACCCTAGCTAATAGCGTTCCATGATTTATATTTTCATTTTGTAAAAAAATAGATATCGAACTAATATATATCGGCAGCGGTGGCTGGCGTCTACATATATGGCGCTCATAAAACCTTCTGATCGTTAGAATAATAGAATAATTCTGGCTTACGTCAGGTTTTGGGCTAAACGTGTCCTATCTTAAGGTTGCCGCTAGTATCGTCAACACTAGAGTTTTTGAACACTTGTTTATAGCACCGTCGTTTCTTTGGCACCTCGAAGAAAACGTCCCTAAGAAAGGAAAAATCCTCTGTTTGGAAAAAGAAATCCCCGCGGACCCTGGACACATGCTAGCGTACGCGCATCATTCTGAAAATTATCTTTCAGTTTGTTTCAGAATAACTCCCTTTTTTACAATAACGGCCCGCCGATCACTGATCCGCACCTTAGGAAAAGCCTCGAAAACTCTGTCCTTTAGTAGAAAACGGTTAAAGGATTTATCATTCCCAAAATCTCACAAGCGTGTCTCATGTACATGGTGGAGCTCGGACATCAGAAAAAGGAACGTACCAGAATATATAAGCCTCCACTTATATATTCTGTTAATATATTCTATAAGCCTGACAAAAGCTCTATACTTTTTTATCATCCTCTCTCGCTTCCTGGAGACCTTTCCTTTTCTTATGCTCCACGGCCCTTTCCATCCCTGAGGTCATCGTTAAGACATCTTTAGGATAATAAAATAGTCCTCTATTGGTGCGTTCATCAGTATGATGCACAGGTAGGGAGCAATAAGCACTGTTTTTTTCGTAGTGCCTCTGCTAGTCAGCTTTTTTTTAAAGTGCTTTCGAGCATTAATACCGCAAATTTGTGACAATTCCTGTGCCATTTTGCACTATTTGCGCGACAAAGAGGTCCTACAAAGATGTTTCTTTTGCAGAACATCCAAATAATCTAATATTCTCAAGAAAAAAATCACAACCTAATAACTTTGATTAAGGAGGCATATCTAAAGCATTTTATTGGTCTTTGGTGTCTAGTTGACAGACACTTACAAAGCCCTCTTATTAAATCCATCTCTACCTCTTTTTATTTAGCCAACTTCAAAATACCCGATAATTGCGATTAATCGCAGATTTAAAAGAAATACATTTAAAATCAAGACAAAATTTCATATTTAGTAGGTTATAGACATTGTAAGTCCTTGATACATCAAGAATGAGCTTTTTTTACCTAAAATACGCGATTTTATGAGGTACTTACAGCGTATACTGTGCCAATATAGCCAATATAGGCCGCCATCTTGGATAACCGTGAGGGGGATTGGGTCTAGCTTTGAAACGTTTTCTCTTAACTAAGTCATTTTAATGCAGCCGACAACAGTTTTATTTTGAAATATTAACAAATACTGTTATAATTCCCCTACCAAAAAAAACAATCAGATATTTCGCCTTAGTTTTGGAAATACAAGATCTTTTAAATTTCACCACAGGGAGCCCGTGATGGACGCTTTTTTCTCATTTTTATTCCGTTATTACACAAAATCCTCAAGTGGTACCGGTGGGCACCGGTCTCAATATTAATTAGCATCCTCTTGGCTATCTTTATGCCAAGTTTGGTGCTTTTGTTCGCTATGTATAGATTGAAACACTAAGCGACCGGACTATCAAAAGATAGGAGGCTTTTATTAGTGGCGTTCTTTAACTATAAAACTATAAAAATAACTATAACTATAAAAATATAACAAACGAAAGTGCAGATTTGTTCTAGTCTCAGTCAGTTTCTTGACATTACTTTATTACACTTAATTTTTGCGTCATTATAATTTCGCGAAAATAAAGTGACGCGAGAATTAGGATGCGCGAAAATTAAGTGGGTACACAATTGGCCGTTCAATAAGCTTTATGGAAACACCTTGTCTATTTAGTCATAGTAATGTGCATAACAGAGTACGGTAAGGGGTCGAGTTGGACTTGTATTCGATTTTTATAAAACTAAATTTAGCCCACGCATCTTTTTGTTACAGATTGTTTTTGTTTTGATGATTACAGCACATTTTAATTCCACTTGTTTAGCTTGATTTTATTATCCAAAAATCGCGAAAATAAAGTGATGTTTTTTACGAAAATAGGAAAATCGCGAAAATAAAGTGTCGCGAAATATGGCCATCTCAAAATTTTGACGTCGCGAAAATAACAATATAATTATAAAATAATATGTAATAAGGTAATAAGCAAGTCTTAACCAGTATGTAGAAGCCAAAGATTTATTAAATTTGATTTATATTACCGAAATTTCTATGTCGCTTGAGAGAGGAGCGTACATTACAAACCTGTGAGCTTGGGGGGGGGGGGGGCTCTTTTACGATGTTTGAGGTGCTTATTTTCGCTGCATAAAAAAATACCGGATACTCAGGCTCATTAACTATTGTTATGTTCTGTAAACATGATCTTGGGTGTTTCCGTGGGAACGGAGGGGAGGAACGCTCCATAGAAGTAGACATAGGTCGTCTTTTAGGGTATAAAATCTTGTAGTAAACCACAAGTCAACCTATTACATCATATTTCTGGTTGTTTTGTCGGTGACTAACTAGTGCTATTTCTTGGGGTTTGAAATTGCTCCCGTCACACCCAATGTGCTATCGCTTATGGGGTGTTTTGTTTATTCAGTGGCTTAGAATTCTTGAGATAATAAAAAATTAACCAAATAATTTCCATCATGTATATTTCATCATTTTATTTAATGACAATACAAGCGATAAACAACTACAGTACTAATATAGCAATATTTACACTTAGGCAATTACAATCACATATGGAGTATAGACTAGATCAAGTAAAAATAGGACTTCCTATGTGCTATTTTAAAAGTTGCAAAAGAATTTAGCTTGCTCATTGCTCATAGGGAAAAAGGAACCAATCATTGCAAATAAACTACGGAATGTTTTATAAGAAAACGTAAAAGTGCAAAAAACTGGGTGAATTTGGTTGTACTGAGCTTTCTAAAAAAATAAAAACTAGAGATCAAATCAAATAAAAAAAAAACAGTAATGAAAACAGTTAAGTGGCCCAACCCATACTACGAACTGCGAAAGCAGGTAAATTCTCAACACGTTTTGCACCCTAAATCTTGGGTTCTAGTGCGGGTTGTTTGCAAGCTGAGAACGTGGTTGTAACTATAGGACTGCATTGATGCATTCCAAACATACATTTTTTACTACAAATAAAGATGGTTCTACCCTGAGATACAGGGACCTTCATATTCAATTCTAATATACAATCATTCAAGGAAAAATATTTATATACTTTACATCGCCACAGGTGGGCTTCACATAGAGGAGGACACAGTCCTAGTTCTCTCCCACTTGTAGCTATCACTGTAGATGAACCCATGCGTTTTGACTAGTTCATCCGCCTCTGCAGGTCCGCGACTGCAATGCAAAACAGTATAATATCTATTTCTAACCCTTAAAAATGAATAATAAATACTAGCAGGGAAGGGACAATAAAGAAGGGGGCGTTATTGACTGCCTATGGGTTTCTATATTTCTAATAACCTTATGAAAGTTGCTGAAATTATTTTTAAATCGTAGAAGCGAAAATATTTACCTTTCTTCAACTGGCAACAATAGCTTTTAAGTAGCATTGCAGTTTTATAAGAAAGACATGCACATATACTTTTGTTATACCTTCCAAACTCATAGAGCTTTGGTTTTATTTTCTCTCTCTCAATCTGATGAAGAAGTGGAGTAAATATTCGCCAAGCTTCAGCTAGCTCATCACTGAAAAAAGTAAGAACTATAAATATTTACACTTAAAAAATCCATGGTAACTTCAATTTGTCAATAGGGTGAGGTAGATACCTTCGCACAAAGTTTCCCTGACTGCCAGTCATGACGTCAAGAATAAGGCGCTCATATGCATCTGGCATTTTCACATCCTGTTGGAATAAAAGAGGGTTCCTTTGCTAAGCACAGGTAAATGTACCTTTATCTGCATGTTGGCATTAAAATAAAGCCAGCAAAAAGCAAGAGGTAAAGAACCAAGTATTCACAAGCCTTAAAGAAAGGCTGAACTGTAGAATAACTTGTTTTTTCCCACTTATTGATGCTTTAAGGTAGACAGTTACCTAAAAAAAGCCCGTCCAAGGTTTTTCATTTTTTTACAAAACACGCGCGAAGTTGTTGTTTTGCCATTGCAAACTGTCTCGCGTTTTGCTCGGTCAAAGCCGGGCTTATGACGTCACAACCTTGGTACAGCTTCTCAAAATTGTTTTAAAACGATAGCAACTTCGTTTTTAAATGACGGCAAACTCGTCAAAAAAACCGGGAAGTACTTGCGCAGTCATGGGCTGCTCCAACAACCACTATACAACACGTGTCAATACATGCATCTCCAAAAGACCCGGAAATTATGAAAAATGGGCCCGATTCGTCGGGACTAAGCGGAAGGAGTTCTCCATCGGAAGCGCCACCGCTCTTTGTTCGAGCCATTTCGCCGATGAATGATTCAAGCGATCAAACCTGAATCTCCCTGATGCTAAGGCCCCGAAATTCAAAAGGAGTTTAAAGAGGGGACCTCTTCCTACACTGCATCGGGAAAGAAAAGAGAACATAATGGAAAAAGCTCGCATGGGACACCGCATGTACTAAGTATACAATATATATTTACGACAATTACGCTGTGACAGACTGTGCGAGTCACAGCAAGTTTTGAGGTTACTATAGATGTTATTTAAATATAAGTTAAAGAATGTAATAAAACAGAATCAGCATGGCTTTAGTGGTCATTTCTTTTTCATTGATACATTTCTTTTGTTCAAAAATACAAAACGCAAAAATGAACAACACCTAGCTTATCTCCTTCCCAGCCAGTGAGACTGCAGTCCCCGGAAAACCCTGATTTGACCCTGACTCTGCAATAGCAGGCAAATAAAGTAGTACCTGGAATTTCTCGGAATAGGTGAGGTCCAGTTCAGATTCAACAGGGTCAAACGACATCCCAGCCTGCTTTATCATACATTTCAAATAGATAGCCTAAAAAAATGTACAAAATTTGGTCAAGTTTTCTCTAGTCATTACAAGGTACCAACCAAATTCACTTTTCATAATAAATGAAGTGATGAGTAGAAAAAAAGACAAACCTCGTTTGGCTGCAATCTAATAACAAGCTCATTTCTCTTGCACTTGCCATCAAAGATATCTCCAGGTACATCAGTAAACTGTATGCGAACCTCTGCTTTTCTTTCATTCAATGCTAGAAAATTAAAATTGATGTTAGTAATTTCAATAGTCAACCAGATTCTCTTACAAGGTTCAAAATAGCAGCCGGCTGCTGCCAATAGCCAGCTGTTTAAGGGTGTACTGACATCTGTTGCTAAGGAAAAGTGAATATAGCATAAAGGCCTTGTAGAAAGTCATGAGGGACTGATATTTGCCAAGTTGGCCAACACAAGTGTGCTGACTCTTATGATGACGTTACCCTGTGACGTCATAATGTGACGTCATAGATACAGATAAAAGCAAATATTCAAAGTAATTTTGCTCGAAAACAAATATTGAATACGTTTTATGAATCTTGAGGGATGGATGCATTAAGCCAAGCATGCGTTTTAGGAATGATTGAGTAATTGTTTTTTTATGATTTTTTCAAAGGTCCAGAAATCCAGATTATTTAATATAATTTTTGTGTCTGTTAGATTAACGCTAAATCCATGCTTGGCTATATGAAGGAGGTTTTAATAAAAAAGAATACAGAAAATATTTTGAGTTTTGAAATAATTTGGCGACAAAAAAGCTTTTTTTTAGACAACGCAGAACCGGAAGTGAAACAAAGCCCGCGCGTGCACATTCGGCCTGCTCAGACACACTAATATCTCACATGATGAAATTGAAATGAAGTTTAAAAACAAATTCCAATAGTGTTTCGTGTTATTTACACTTCAAACTTCAAACGATATCCGTCATGCAATGATGAAAATTGAAAAAGTATTTTAAAATTCTGATACAACGCGCGCTACTTTGAAATAAGATTTTCAGTGCGTGCACGAGCGTTTGCAACCGGTGTTTGCAGTGCGCGCAGGTAGTAAATATGGAAAACTATGGCTTCAAAAATGTTGGCTTAAATAAATCTCCGCTGAATCTTCGTTTTTAAAAAATATGGGAAATATCATCACCCGAAAAGGCTGATATCAACTTAAAGTCAATTTTTGGGAAATTTTACTTCAGGAAAGCTTGGAATGACGAATTCCGTGTTGTGCATATGCGCGTGCTCAACACCACCAGCGTAGCAACGTCGTTACTGAGCTACACTAATGTCAGTACACCCTTAATGGTCTTTACCGGCTCTTTTTTTCTGTATCCCTTTCTCATCTTTTTAGTATGCAGGCTTTTTCCCCCACCAAAATCCACAAAGCCGGCAAAATCTAGCAGATTAAAAAATATATTTCGAAACCTGTCTTAGTAAATCAATTTCTTTCTGAATGAAGTTAAAGCCGCATTGTTACCGTCAACCGTTAAAAGACAAAAGAATCTATTCGAATCCGAAATATTTAACAGGCCATCCGCTCTAAATTAGCAGTCACATCCTCAAAGAAACTTCCAATAGACACACTGCTTTCTATATTTTGAAATATTTTTCGTGTTTTCCGTTAAAAATCATCGGAGATTCTTACATAATCGACCGGAAGTAAACTGGTGACAATGCGGCTTTAAATGCATTTCTAAACACTCATACAAAAGACGTGGAGCTGCTTGTTCTCTGCCACAGACAGTGTGATAATGGAAATAGTACTGATGGACACATGTTACATTATGATATTCAGCTAAACATTAACTACTTTTTACAAATAATTACTTATCTTACTACTAATTTTGACACTCAAACCTTCTTGGACATATTGTTTTCATTATTAAAGGGCACAAGTAGTATCATACGTATATTTGGTCCGCTTTTGGTCCGCTAGGGGAGGGGTGGTCAAGCTCGATTCTGATTGGTGGATATATGGTCCGGTGTGTGACGTCACAGGTGGTGTTAGCCAATGGGAGTGGAGATATCTGGTTAGGGGTGTGACGTCACGCGGTACAGGGATTGGCTCCCGCGCGCGCGACGCCACGGTGACGTCAGCGCGGGAAAGGATATAACGGTGCGACGTAGTGAGACGAAAGCTACCTCACACACCTGAGAAAAAAAATGTCAAAGACCTATGTAATGGATGTTGAGAAGAAAATGGCAGAGACACATATTACTAAGCACCATGGAGGAGAGCCAGAGACGAAGGAGAAGCGCCTAGTCAGGGAAGCACTGAAAGCGGAGAGGAGCTTGGAGAACCCTTGGGGTGAGAAAGAGCTCGAGAAGGAGGTGAATGTGGAGCTAGGAGCGTGGATGGAGCACGTGGGCGTGTGGGGTAAGGACTTCGACTGGGAGGAGTGGTCAAAGATAAGAAAGGAGGACGTCGCAGCGTACAAGGAGAGGAGCGCACAACGTGCGAAGTCGTTGGAGGAGGACTACCAAGCGGCACTGAGCAATGGGAGCGCCGCTACCTGCCGTTGCATGAACCCATGGGAGTGCACGGGGTTACCAGAAGTGGTCCGCCCAACCTTTTTGAACATCCCTAACATCCCTCTCAATATCCCCATCGACAAGGTGAAGAAGGAGGGTGAGACCGGCAAGAAAGGGGTGACGTTCGAGATGCCTGACGCCCGTGATGCCAACAAACTGGTGCAAGCCACCAATTTCTACATCTACAAGGTGATGGCTACCGCCGTTGACGCACTCATGTTTAAGTCCAATGCAAACGAGAGCTACTTCACAAACCCAAACCTCTATAGGCAACGCTGGGTCAAGTATTTCGACCACGTTAAGTCGAAGGCTACTGACGCCATCTGGTTTGGTACCAAACTACTGAATACAGCGCTGAGGGTATCCCCGCCACTACCTGATCTCAAGAATTATATTGGAGCGGTACTTGCTCTCCTCACCCCAGATGAGTTGATAGAGATGATGCAAGATTGGGTGGATGGCAATACGAACACACCAGAGCTGATAAGAAGGGGAGAGAAGACGAAGAAGGCTGTTTTTCACCTAATACGCAAGGTTGCCCTAGGCATAGTGGAGACATACCCCTACAACGATGAGTAGGGTGTTTTTTGTGAGAAAGAGAGGACACTAGTCTTATGCTTGTAGCAGTTTGTGCAATTTTTTAATAAAAAAGGATATAGTAAAGAGAGAGTTGTCTTGTTTACAAAACTACTTTTTTCTTTTTTTTTTTTTTTTTTTAGCTACTCCTTATTCGTAGTAAGTGTCCATTATCAGTCCTAGACTAAGGCGCTGGAACTCCTCTATCTCTTCTTCCGTTGGGAGGTGTGCAATCTGTGCGGGGGACTCTATGGAATTAACACGGCGTTGTACCGCTGCGTCTATGTAGGCTCTGACCTGTTCGTAGATTCTTGGGTCTACAAAAGAGGAACGGGAGGTTGGGTGGTTTACTGACATACGCTCCATTATATAACGTGCGTTGTCTGCTTCCATTTGTGACTGTACCTCTGGTCCTTGTTGGTCCGGGGGTTGTGGTATTATACGTGATGGTTGTGGTGGTTGTGGTGGCGTCAGGCGCGTCAGGCGCAAGCGTAGTCGCGGGAGGGGTGGATGTCCCCTACGCTGCAATAGGCTAAGTTGCGCCAGGTTTCGACTGGTTTCTTCAGTGCTTTGGACCGTGGGTACCCGTACCCGTATGGGTGATGGCTGTCTTCTGAGTTGTCTTGTTCTTTGTTGGTTAGTGGGGAAGGGTCGTATTGTCCTCCCCCTGCGTAGGTTGTAGACAACTTGCTCACTGTTCCGTACATCGCTCACAACCTGCAGGGGGGAGTAATGTGTTAGTTGTGTTCTTACCCTAGCAACACCAATAGTAGTACTAGTAGTATTATTAGTGATCCCCCCACCGAGTTTATTATCCAAACTAGACGTGTTAGTCGTTTATTATTCTCTTGTATCACCTGTTGCTCGTTGGGCGATGGTGTCCGTGTAGCTGCCTCTCTATCCACCTCTTCGGTTTCGTTGTTGTTGTTGTTATTGTTGTTGTTGTTGTTGTTGTTGTTGTTGTTGTTGTTGTTTTGGTAATCTGCGCGTACTTGCATTAGGGCTAGGGCTATTTGTCTGGCACGATACCGTTGGGATCTGCGCGAGTGTTGTGGGTTGGCTGGTTGGTTGGCATATAACACCCCTTCATCGTCTTCGTCCTCGTCCTCTCCATGGCGTTCGGCCCAAGTGGTAGGGGGGTTGAGTAGTGAGTGGAGTAGTGAGTTGTCTTCATCTTCATCTTCCGGTGAGTTGTCTTCATTCTCATCCTCCGTTTCGTCACTGTTGCTGCCATCGTTCTGTTCCGTGTAGTCGCGGCTCCAGGGATGGTCTCGTGAGCGCCATCCTATAGGGTCCTGGGCGTACCTCTCCCATAGGAAGTGGGAGTAGGGGGGCGGTGGTACCACAAAGGTGGCGTCGTAGGTCTCCCAAACCCATTTACCGGTTGGTAAATCTAAGGCCCACGCAGCGTAGGAATCTTTGAAGGCGTGGACGTAGGATTGTGGATGGAAGAGTGAGGTGTCCACGTTCTCCATGAAGGCAACCCTATCGCTTTCGTATTGGGCTCTTTTGTCGTGCCCCTCTGGGGGTGGTGGCGGTGTGATATCCTCCCTGAGCCAATGATACTCGTTATTTGCGTCTACTTCCCAAAGCCACTCACCGTACTTAGTGATTTGGTTGTTGTATTGGTGGGAGAAGGTGCTTATTGAGCGGCGTGGGAGTAAGAGAGGGAGCTCGAAGTCGTGGCGGTCTTCCTTTTCGCATATTTTTTGGGCTATAGGGTCGCATCTCCTGCACAGCACCCCAATGAAGAAACGACTCCTGTAATGGGCGGGGTAGAGTGCCATGAATTGTTTGAACCGGTCGAAGGCTGGCTGTATTTTGGTCTTTTCCTCTACGATGATTTGCTCCGCTGGGTGGTCATCGTACATGGGTTTAAAGTTACTGTCGACCCATAAGACCACCCCTCTTGTCGTATCTGGGAAGACGTACCTACAGTGTGGGCATGTGATACGTTCGGTGCGGTGGGTGTGTATCCATTTCCAGAAGCATTGCTGATGGCATGATTGTCCACAACAGGGTAGACGGCTCAATAGGGTGAGGGATGTGTTACTGGTCTCCCTGTCGTCTTGGCAAATGATACACGCCAACCTCTCAGAGTTGTTGTTTGCTAGTTCACAGAGCTTTTTGGTGGGAGGCTCTAGGTGGGATGTCCTAGCCATAGTTGTGCTAGTGTGAGAGTATTTCAGGGTGAGTGCTGCAATTTATACGCTTGTGGGGTGACGTCAGCTCTGACGTTTTATGGGGAAGTGTGCTGTGATTGGCCTAGAGTTTTGGGTACTACTCTCTTATTGGTTTAGGTGTTTCTTTTGTGATATAACAAAGTGTGTGATTGGATAGTATTGTACATCGATGCTGATTGGTTTGTGAGGGTGTTTTCAACCTATATATAAAAGGGTGAGGGCTTATTAACGCGTTTCTTTGTGCACCCATGGCGCCAGTGTGGGAGGAAGCTTTCACCTCGTTCGTCAGAGGGTGTTCGTTTGGGGTTGGTCTCTTTTTTGGCGCACGTATCACTTTCTCCTTATTGTGTTGGGAATTTACGGAATGGCTACAGGGAAAGATCCCAGTGGAGAGCAAGAGAGTGGAAGATGGGTCAGTGGATGGGAACAGTGGGGAATGATACCAGGCATATTGGACTACACCAATTATGTACTGCGTGGGCCTTTCCACGACACGCTCCGTGGTCCCTTTGAACCATGTGTTGCGCAAGAGGGTGTCTTCCAGAGCATTACATGTATCCTCGACGAGGATGGGTTTTATGTGAATGGCGTGTTCCATTGCAAGGAGGTGGGGTTCTTTCATCACAATGACGAGGTGATTGGTAGACACTTCACCTTCCCTATGAGGTACAGCGAGCTCTCCCAAAAAGACAGGAGGGTAGCACGCTATGTCACTCAAAATGTCACAGGGCTGAAGTTTGACCTTACAGCTGGCTCCAGCATCCCTCACGCTGAGCTGGGACGTGTCGTCAAAGGGTGGTACGATTTCTACGGTCAAGGGGGAATTGTTGGGTACAAGGGTGGTAGCTGCGAGCGTCGGCTCCTTATGGACCTTAGCATTCCTTTCGTGAACTTGGAGGTGTTTGGTTGTCCCAAGTACCAAGAGTTGCATGAGCACTACAGCAACATGCACGTGAGCTTTATGACGGGTGCTCACGAGAAGGCATGTAGGCATCATCTTTACTCCGCCTTCTCCGACACCCCCAAGCACTGCCCCAAGGCTGAGGTCTATTTGTTTGGCAAGTGGTTGAGAACCAACCAACGGCGTGTGTGCATGTTTACCGACCCTGAGAGCTGTCTTGAGTACGACAAACGGATGGAGTGCTATAACCTCCAAAAGGATGTAGAGGAGTGTAATAAGATATGGAAATGTACCCACCCTGTGTGTGGGGGCGCTGGTGTTGTAAGGGAGGGGTTAGGGGATAAGAAGAAGAGCCTACTTGAACTAACTAGGACCTACTAGTAAGGGTCATTACAGTACACATGTATTAAGGTGTTTTTTTATTGCTATTAAAAAAAAGAGATCGTGCGTTACAGTGTATTGCTTTCCTCTCAAAGATCGTCCCATCGTTCTATTGTTCTCTTCGGTTTCTTTCTTCTCGCACCACTCCCGGTTGGCTTAGGGGTCGTAGTGGCAGATAGTGGTAATTGTGGTAGGCGCCGTTTGACGTTTCGCCACGGGAATGGTCTTGGAATCCTACTCTTTGGTGTGTTAGTGGGCGGTGTTGGTAAAATCCCAAAGGGTGTGCTTGGTGACTCGCTTGGTGGTGAGGGGAGGGGGGTCCTGAGTTGGGCATCGGTCTCTTTACTCCTACCCTTTCCACTCTCCTTGGCTTCTTGGATCCAATCTAACCATTGCGTCAGTGCTGTGTTGTAGAGGCGTACTTTTACCTCCAATGGTAATGTTTTGTTGTTTAGGATCCTCTGTATATCTTTGTCCAGCCGTGCCACAATCTGCAGCTGTGGTGCCATGGCAACCTTCTCTTTGGTTACCAGTAGGTTTGCCATATGCTCAGGTACCAATGCCATACGGTAGGCTCCTCCTTTTTGTGTTGACATGGTGACTATCTTGGGTAGACTGGGTGGTATGGTTACCCCTTGGCCTTATTTATATTTTTCCGATGAGTTTCTGGACCAGGGGTACCCCTGCGGTACCTCCTAGGGCTCCTAGTAGGAGTGGGATAGCCCATCCCCCACGTTGGCTTACGAGCATTTTTTTCCTCTCCCTTGCTGGTAGTCTCTTGTTTGCTAGGGTACGTAGCCTGTGTTTGTGGACGCTTAGTTTGCTCCGTTGTACTTTGCTGAGGGGGACGTTGCCTCTTAGCAGGTTGTGGGCAATCTCGCCCAACGCGTTTACTTGCTCACCAGAGGCTTTTTTTAGGAGGTATTGTCTTGTTCTACCTTTGCTGATAGAAAGGTCATTCAGGAACTTAGCGTTCCTCTTCAACCGGCGTGACATGATGGAATGGTACCGATGGAGTACCTCCCCTTTTTTTATAGGGTAGCTACAACCATGCAGGGTCAATCCTATCCAATTCACGCCCTGTCACCCAGAGTTTCCGGTAACGCCCACCATGCTGTACCGTTTTACCAGCGTACACTCCCCTACGTGTATGTCTTCCCCTTCTGACGCGTGTAACACGTTTGGTGCGTCTTCTCGCGAAGCGTCCGCTCTTTCTCAATACCATGGTCGAGTGATTGGGGTCATTTACCCATGAGGGCTTTTACAGTATCGTACATAGCACCGATGTAATCTTGGGGCCCACGCTGCATACCCCTACCACGCTGCGTACCCCTGCCCCTCTGTCTGTAGCGACGGGGTCCACCCCTTTTCTTACACACTGTCCTCCTCCTCCTCCTCCTCAACCTAGTACGTTGGGTCCTTCTCACGCGGCGTCCCATAGCGGAGTGGTGTAGTGGTGTTCATCGTTCGCTATTTATCCTAAAGCGCTTTCCATTGGCTTAGTGGTACCCCAAGGAGGTGCCATTCTTTCCTACCCCTACCACGCTGCGTACCCCTACCCCTCTGTCTGTAGCGACGGGGTCTGCCCCTTCTCTTACACACTCTCCCCCTCAACCTAGTACAACGGTTCTTGCTCACACGACGTCTCATAGTGGAATGGTGTTGTGGTGTTTGTCACTTGTTATTTACGAGTTTTTTTCATACCCAAACGGATCTCCATGGTGGATTATTTGCAGCACTGTCAACTCCACCAACACCGCCACCAACTTGTTGGTTGTCTACACGTTGGGTGGTGACGCACTTTGTTTTGGTGACATTGGTCCCATCTGCGCGACGTCTCTTTTGAGTGACGCACTTTCTTGTTGTTGTGGTCGCTCTTCCACCTCTCCCTCTTCCACCCCTCCTCCTCCCTCCTCTACCGCCACTACCGCCACTGCCACCACTACCTCCACTTCCACCTCCACCTCCCCCACTCCCCCCAGCCCTGCGCCTTGACCCCCTACGAGAGGTACTCCTGGAGGGTGTGGAGGGTGTACGGATCGTGGAACCATGTGACCCTAGTGGTCTTATCGCCGAGAATGTGGTAGGTGACCCATAGCTCCCAGGCGAGCGTAACTGGCTTTGGTCTACCGTCGTATTGGCAATTGCAGTTGCTTCGGGGCTGGGTAGTGGGTTTGCCCTCCCCCAACCCAGGAATCGTTGGAGAAGACCTCCCTGTGGCGGTGATTTCTTCTTATGATGAGCGCGCCCTGCGGCACTGGACGCCCGTTTTGGTGTCTTTACTTTCTTTTGCCGCTTTCTGCCAGGCTCACTGTATACTCTCCCGGGGGAAAGCGCTAGTGACGCATCCGATAGGCCTGAATAACCAGCCCAAGTGGGGGTACCCTCCAGGGGGAGAGTCGATTGTGGTAGATTGGCTGGGGTCGATGATGCTAAGGGGGAGAGTGATGGGAGAGCTGTGTTGAGTGGTGTTGGTAATGGCTGCGGATGTGGTGATGATGATGATGATGATGCTGATGACAATGGCCCTGGCCCTGAGCGTTTGCTGTACCGCGAGAGTGTTCGTGGTGCAAACTGGGTCCATGATCGCGGTGACGATGGCGGTGGTGTTGACGACTTGCTAGATGAGGAGAGGGGGGTAACTCCGCTAGGGGGTGTTGGTGGCTCCAACCCAAGGCGTTTGTTGTACCGTGCCTCAGCCCTGTACTTGGCGCGGGTGTACTCCGCGGGCTTACGCCTTGCGCTTGCCGTGGGACGTATACGGGTCGCTGGGGTCCACCCTCCCCTTGGACCTCTTCCTCTTACGTTGGGCATCGCTGACTGATGTGGTACACCCATTCTCCCCCTCTATATATGCATCCTTACCCCTAGAGTTTTTGGGGAAGTAGGCGTACATGGGAAACCGCTCTGGTAGGATGTTGGAGCGGAGGCGAAGGTTGTCAGGGGTTGTTTGGTGGAAGTCGACCAACAGACAACTATAAGGGTCTTTAGTAGCTTGGTCGTAAGCATCCATAACGTAGTCTAATTGTCCCGGGAATGCTTGCTGCGCTAGCGTGCGTATCCCTAACTTGTTCCTAGGGTCCTTGAACAACACAAAGAAATGGCTATTGATCGAAGCGGTGCGTGATTTTCCCCCGGGGAATAGGTTCTGTGAGATAAATATAGTTGTGATATCATGGTGGTGGGACTCTTGGGTGAAGATTTTCAAAGCCCTATCGATTTGGTCCATCAGATCGTCTATGATGAGCAGACCAGGGGTGTCATGCTCCCCAAACAGGTCAGTGACAGAGTCAGGCAGTCCTTGGTGGAACTCAACACCTAGTTTTTTCTGCAGCCAATCGTACTTGGGTTGCCACTGTCCGTAACAACAAACTATTTTATGGAACCGTTTGTCAAAAGCCATAGGGGCTTGCCGTAACAAACTCTGCACCCATGTAGTTTTTCCTGATTGACTTGGACCAACTACCATAATGGCACACGGACAACGGAACCGTCGGTCCTCCATCCTGGGGTGGCTGAGGGATCTAGTGCCGTCCACTTTTTACCCTCACCAGTATATATAAGCGATGGGGAATAATGAGTCAAGACACAGGGTACCCATTACATGTTTTTTATTGTAGTGGACCACTCTACACTAGGGCCACATCCATAGGTTGTGGTTGTTATAATTATTATTATTATTATTGCTATTGTTATTGTTACTATCACCTAGCACTAAATGGTGTTGTTTCACAGCACATTGGCGCCAAGGGCATCGTCTGCGTTGGGCGCAGTCCCTACCAGCGCCATGACAAACTAGATCGTGCACAAACGAACACACTACTTGGTCGTTCCAATTATACTGACTACCAAACTTTGAGACGATCTCCCTTAAGGTAACTCCGCGGGTACGGTGGTACAGAAAGAATAGGCAATACTGTCCGCACACGGCTGAGTTTAAAGCTTGGAGACGGTGTGGGTTCGTCACCAGCCGGGGGCGCAAGGCGCAAAAGTCTGCCATTACTTTTCCGTAGGCCTCAGGACCAAACCCAAAACTGTCAAACCACTCGCAACGGTCTGGTGTGAAGAAGGCTGCTAGCCAGTGGGTGCCAGGTCTGCCACTAGGGTCAGTGTTCATGATGTATGCTGAGTAGCCATACCCATTCTCAGGGATAGTGGTTGGTAGAAGGTCCGAGGGGTACACCCCTTCGAACACAGGTTCTATATGACGGTCACGGAGGGCTATAGTCTCCAGCTCCTCTGTGGACATTGCGTCCTGTTGGAGGTCAGCATTCATGTCTTTTCTTTTTTTTTCTTGTCCTTTACCCTTGGATGGTGTACATTACACGACGGGCGGCGTCTATCTCCATGACGTTGTTGAACTCTCCGTACAGCACTACTGTAAGCACCTCGGTGGGAGCTGTACTGAAGGTTAGGTCCAGTGACACCGTGCCTTTATACTGTGGCTGAAAGTACCCGGATGAGGCGTTTCCTGCCGCTGTAAGATCGTAGACAATCAATCCATATCCCCCAAAGAACTCATCACGGTTGATGTTCAGGCCTTTTGTACGCCCCGTTTTGCCATTTATGCCTTCGTGCATCATGTAGTACAAGTCTATAGCATCCCCAGCAATGTTTTTGATGCTTGTGAAGGGGGTCTCAACACCATTCACCCGCAACTCAATGTTAGTAACGTTCGTCAAGAAGAAATTGAAGGGATTCTTATCGTAGTCCCCAGCGTAGGCAGCGTTGGTGATAAGACCAAATACCATTCGCTTTGGGATGAGTCCGTTCCACAGGTCATTGAACTTTTTGGTGAGTTTTCCGCTCTCAACCTGCTCTGTTTTAACCACAGCTGTGGTCACAGGGTATTTGGCTAATTTGTGCTGGACCAGTGCAGTGCCATGAGTTAGTGCTATAGTATCTGTTGGGGTGACGTGATACAATCGGAGGGTTGAACCTGGTGTTATGACAAACTTCCCACTTCCCATGAGGGCAAAGGCTGGCGTTGACATCTCCAACCTGATCTTCATTGGGACACCACTCAACAAGTATCGCCCACACTTGAAGAGATCAACATCTAGGTTGATGATTAGACCAACCTCCGCACTCAGGGCTGTGTAAGAGTTGCGTTTGTTCAGGCCTTTGTTTGTTGCTCCAGCACCCGTTACAGCGGTGACGTCCATTTTGCCGGCTGTGTCTTTATGCCAAAGACTAAGGCCTAAGAAGGAGTCTTGTCCCTCCCTGGTGTAGTTGAGTAGGTTACTGATGTAGGCTTTAAACGGATACGAGTCCGTTTGTAGAGTGATTGGCATATTGTTCAACTCTACCTTGACTTGTTTGAACAAGGAATGGCCAACATTGTTCACAAAAGTGGCAGCCTCATCGGCCGTGAGGTTCTGGTTATTGGTCTTAGTGATCTTGACTTTCAGTTTTATGTGTGTTTTTTGAAGGTCAATGTAGGTGGTAGTAGGATGAATGTACCACTCAATGTGGTCGGAGCTCTCATCGCTGGGTGTGTAGGGTATAAACTTCCCATCTTTCAAAGCGACATCCGTGGCTGGCATAGTGAACAATCCCATACCGGGGTTGGCCACTTGCTGTGACCCCTCGAGAACATGCGCAGTACTCATGGTGTAAAGGGAGCTCTTCTTCGTGGCAAGGGTGGGTGTGAACTGGGGGTATGACGTCACTTGTAGACAGTTTTATCTTTTTTTCTCTCTAGTCGAAGATATCCATAGGTCTTCTCCCACCCCTTTGACGTCTGTGAGAGGGTGTGACTTTACGGCGCCGATGGCTTCTCCGAGGTACCCCTGTGGAGGGGGTGCCGAGAGGTACAGTCTTTGGCATAATTTTCACTCTATGAGCAATTTGTCTCCCCGTGTTGGGGGAGGTTGTCCCAAATGTTGTATGGCCAATTGGGATACTCCCCGAGGCGTCGAAGGGTAAGTCTGTGTTGAGTGACCCAAGGCCACCCCCAGTTTGTACCACCACAGGGTAACCGCGGAACGCTTCACCATGGGCGCTCCCCCACCCCAATTGACCAAGGGGAGCACCTTGGAACGCTTGGCTACCCATCCCCCGTTGCTCCATATCAATGAAAGGGGGTGGGTTTCTAATGTCATACCCTCTTATTACACCAGCGTCGGCTATTGCATGGGAGCCGCGCCCTTGTTGTCCACCAAAGAGAGGACCAAGGATAGGGGCTAAGAGAGTTCCAGCTAACCCTGCCAAGAGGGGGAAGACCATAACTGTGCCTTGCGCCTAAAATGAAGTGTTACCTCGAAGCCCCCAGACAAGAATGGTATCGTTCTGCCTGTGTCATCTGTTATATAGAGGTGGATTTCGTTGATGAGTTGTAAGCGTAGGGGAAAGTAGAATGGTCTGTCGAAGTCCCGCTCCACACCTATGTCACCAGGTTTCCCCCTGTCAACCATTACGCGTAATACATTTCGGGTACTGCTCCCTAGGATGTAGTTGCTGGCGGTGATATTCGAGTACAAATACATGTTTTGGAAAGTTTTGACATCAAAAACAGGGTGGGGACTGGATGAATACTCACGGACGTTTGTACTCCCTTTGGGGAGGGAGTAATCAAACACAGTCCATTGAGGCAGCAGATGTGAAGTAGCAGACGTCTCAGGTAGGCTTGGGGGCTCTCTCGCGGTGATGGGGTAGTCAGGGGGAAGGACACCCTTTATCGCTAATGGGTGAGTAATGTCTCCTACACTGATTGGTGGTAATAACGTTGCGTAGAATGGTCCCTGGTCGGATAGAGAGGCGTCACTGTAGCCAAGCCTTGCAGCGAGCCGTTTCCGTATCAACACACGGTTACCCCACCCCACTTTGAACACAACTTTCTCGTTGTACTCATCGGGTACCATTTCTAAGTCTAGGTAATCCTGTTGTAGCGCTTGTCTCGTGGTTTGCCGGGATGCGTTAAACCCATCGATTACGACCCGTAGGTTCATTGTCAATTGCAACCAATTGCTTATCCTTGACTGCCGAAGGGTCAACTTATGCCATTGGAGGTAAGGCACAGCTGATGGCGAGTACGAGTGCCTGCACATAATCCAAAGGTCGTGCTCCTCGTCGGAGAAGGTGTCGTAGTGGGGGCTGTAGTTGACGGATAAAACTCCTACCTCCCACCTCCCACCGCGCAGGTCAAGCGTCCTGGGAAACCTCACAACAAAATCGCCAATTTCACCACCCAACTCCCGGTCAGCGCTGGATACGTGAAGTATGAGCTCCCTGTTTGTCATCGTTCAAGCGAACGGAATAGGTTTAAAATGCAATGTCCCCACCACGGCACCAGACTGGAATGAGATGGGCAACCCTTTGTCGTCAGTTATATAGAAGCGGATCCTATCCACAAGTTGGGTACGTGCTGGGAAGTAATAGGGTACGGTGAAATCACGCTCCACGGCACCATAGCCACTCCCCCCGGGTGTTATCACACGTAAGAGGTTGCTGCTATCACTCCCTATGACGAGGTTCCCCTCGGTCATGTTGGAGTACACATACATGTTTTGAAAGGGTTGTAGCTCCTCAATGATAATGTCAGACTCCTTAGAGGAGAATGGCCGTGTAGCTGGGGGGTTGTTGAAGTCCTCGGAGCCCGGGAACAAGCTCAACTCATCATAGCTAAAGGGCACCCAATTCAATAGGGTCCTGTGTACTTCGGTTGGGCCAAACTGGTAATTGGGTGGAGTGACTCCATCGTTTGTATCTAATTGCATGAGCCACTCCCCAGAGACCCATTGTCTGAACCCTAGTGCCATTGCAGTCCGTGGCCGTAGGAGAAGTTGGCACCCCTTTGCTATTGCTATGTTGGTCTGTCTCGTCGGTGTGTCTATAGTCATAACCACATCCCACACACTACTTTGACCAAGTTGCTTTCTCACCCACACCCTACCCTCGTTGAATATGTCTATAGCTTTCTTGAGGCTGAAGGCGACTTCATGCCACTTTGGGACTTTGAAATCATCCAGCTTAATATGCGTCCATTTATTCTTTATTTTATCTTGAGGGATAAGGGCCTGTGGATCGTCCTTGTCAGCCCAACTGGCATACCAATTGGGGTCCGGGACTTTATGATAGATCCAAACGTCAGTATCCTCGGGTGAAAACTTTAGCCATGTCCTAGGGTAGATGAGGTGTACTAGCCCTACTTGCCACTTTCCATCACGTAAGTCGAACGTCTTTGGCGTCCGTATGGTAAAATCGCTGATGGTGTTACCAGGAAAAGCATCTTCGATAGCGTTACTGGGTAACGTGACGTAGAATGGCTCTTGGTCCGTCATGGTGCGTGAGCGTAACTGAGAGAGAACGTGCGTCTCACGCAATTTTATGCATTTGCTCAGCAGACACCCAACTGTTGTACTTAGCAGGCCACCCGCGCCATTTCACAAAGTATTCTTTACCCCTCCCCTTCCCACGTGACTTGACTACTCTTTCGATGCGGTACAGCTCCTCCTCCTCGTCGATGTGGACAGGTTGCAGTTCAGGTTCGTAAAACCGCCCCTCTAACCACGACCCGTCGTACTCACGAAGACGGTACGCATAGTCTTTCTGTTTTGGGTCATTGTACCGCTGGCCCACCGTGAACACCTCCTCTGTCCAGTTTGGGGTGTACCCTTTGGCAAAGATGTGTTTGACTTTACTGATTCGCACTTTATCCCAAACATGGAATTTTGGTAATGGTCTCTTTTTCGCTTTTTTGGGCTTCACACCCGTCTTTTTACCTCCATACAAGACACCCCATACCTCCTGGGCATCATCGTACGTAACTACATCCGCTGGGGCACGACGAATACTACGGTGGTAGGAGTGGTTGTAGTTGTCGACCAGCTCGGGTAACAACTCAATATACCGTCGGGTCTCCTTATGAGTAAACCAACGCCACATCCAAGTCTTAAGGGTGCGGTTAAACCGTTCCACCACAGAGGCCTTCAGCTCACTGCGCGTGGAGAAGTAATGGATACCCTTAGATTTAAGGAACGCTTGAAATGTTCGGTTCTTGAACTCGGTCCCGTCGTCCGTTTGAAGCTTTTCAGGTTGACGTCCACCCTTGAAAATTCCCTCGAACGCCTTAACGATCTGGGGGCCTGTCTTGTCTTTCAAAGGGACGGCCCACCCGTATTTGCTCAATATGTCAATCACGGTAAGTATGTATTTGTACCCATCATTCACCGAACTATACGCTTGCATGTCACACAAATCCGCTTGCCATTGCTCATCCATCCCATTCACGATCACCCGTTGGCGTGAGTACCGCCGCCTATAGGGCTTATGGACCGTGTAAGTGGATTGGGTCCGAAGCCATGCCTCCACTTGGGCACGACTCACCCCCTTCGAACGTACCGCTCGGAGTAGTTTGTCCACTCCCCCCAAGGCCGCTGGATGCTCCGGATTGTAATAGATTTGTTGGAGAAGATGGTAGGTAGCTTTCTTGGTCATCCTCTTCTCCCTCCCCTCCATCTTCCTTACTACTGACGTACCCACCCTCCCCCTCTTCTTCCTCCTCTTCTTCTTCTTCGTACCATACCCTTTTTCCACTTTCGTTTTTGTCGGGGGCTTTGCCATCGAGTTGCGAGTCCCGAATGGTGATGTTACCCCCACAACATGCGAAGAGACAACGCATGCGTTCTAACGCTGTACGGCAATCAAAACGGGGGTGAAGAGGATCCGCACCAAAGCAACCCATACCGCAAGTGATACCCTAGCCACACCCACCCTCTTATTTATGCTGAGAATAAGACGCTGACCACCACAGGTGAGGAACCCTCTTTTTTATTGTCATTACCATAGTTATTTGATAGACTTACAGTGAGTAATACCCATAAGGGTAGGTGAGCATCCCCCTACGCACCCGTTTGTTATACACCATTTTAAAAGTTTTATGCGCTGGCACAGTGTGCAAGGTCCTACCTATCGTATTACGGACAATAGTGTAAGGGAGAACCACATGACGTTCTTCGTCCCCCTCACCAGTCAAGAGCTCTATCATAGTCTTCTGGTTAACAATACCAGCCGTACGGACATTCAAGTGCAGTCCTTTCACCTTACATACAGATTTCCCACTGTAAGTGGTATACGCATAACTCTTTGGACCAGTCGAGGAGTAACAGTCGATGAAATCCCCCTCGTCTAACTCACTAGTCAAATCCCCTAGGTAGTCACCAAGGGGTGGCTTCCACTCCCCAGGGCGGTGTAGGAAGATGACACTATCCGTATCATGATACAGGCATCGAGGGCCTAGGCGTCTCATTACCCCAAACAATGCCAGCCGTGCAAACGCTGTGGTGAAGGCCGCTATGATAACATTAGTATGTGGCTTCAACTCTTGAAATCTCTCACCCAGTTTATAGTGAACTTGGATAAGGTCATCACTCACAATGAACACATCGTTCACCTCAATGCTATCGTTCGTCAGTAAATCAAAATACTCAATAGGCTTGCTAATGTATTTGGTTCGCCTTGGGTTTGGCTGCTCCCCAAACTTCCCCCACATACAATTTAACCCCATCTTTGCCACACTGCGGAGGCCTGGGTTCTTTGCGATCTTCTCTTTGTCTAATCGAACACCTTGGTGTTGCTCGTACTCGTCAATGTAACGCTGCTTATCCGAGTCAGTGTCACACCACGCTGGCCACCCCGAAGCCTCCTGCTTGAATTTCAAAAAGGTATCGATATACCCCTTGAACAAGCGCTCCCACTTCTCCCAATGCCATATCTCGTAAACACGGAGTACAGTGTACCCCTCCTCGATAGCCTTGAAGACCTCGGGGTGACACCACGTGCCTGTGAACGCCCGCTCCTCACCCGAATGGTTGCAGCTCCCTTGCTCCTCCATCTCAGCACAACTGCGACACAGTGGAAACATCAGCTTCTGATTAACCCTGACAGGGAGGACTGGAAAGAAGAGGTCACGGGGAGGTAGGACACGGATCTTCATGAGCCCCTTGTATGCGTGGAGGTCTTCATTAAAGTTCTCGGTGACAATCGCGTCGGGGTGACCAACGGGGTACTCGCACGTGGCGTTTACCCAAGGGTACAAGGATGTGAAGTCGTAATAATGTATCCGTTCGCCCTCACAGACCTTTGCTTCGTAATGCAATTGAATGGCATTTGTCCTGCCACCAAAAAAGGCATCACGGGGGTTGAGGGGAATCGAATGCTCCACCTCCCCCACAAGGGCTTGCAGTTGTACATCACTGCTCAGCCTAGCGTCGAATTGACACTCCCATACCTCCTCGTAATTATACCCTAAAGCTCTTAGGCGTAACTCTGTAGCACGTGTGTGATCGCGGAGCTCCCTCATAGTAGTATGTGTCAAGGGGTTCACAGTATCAGGTAGGAAGCAAGTAGGACACCCATGGTAAAAACAACCTTGGTATTGGTACACAGTGTTAGTGTCAGCAGCATAACCATCCACCTTAATTCTACCAGCTAAGCGCACCTCGCCTCCATTTCCCGCATGTCGGATACACACACCGTCACGACGCTCCAGGTATTTCAGCCACTGTAGTGCCTTCAAAGACTGCACATCGTGCCCACGGTACCCACGTAAAGGGACTAGGCCAATTTTACCCTCCTCCAAGAACTTTGAGCGCAGAATCCGACTAGATAGCGAGGCTATGGTGATAGCTATCTTGAATGGATGGAGACCAACCGCATCCATGATGAGTTTATCGAAGGCTACCACTGCCCTCTTCAGTACTTCAACATCTTGGTGACAATAGTTAGCAAGTTCCTCCCTCAAGTTGAACACAACCCCACGGGTGACTTGCTCCTGATGCCATTGAGCGACAGCGTTTGCGTCCTCCTCCTTCATACTCCGTAAGTCGTAATAACTCAAATCTGGCATAGGCCCTACATAATCTTGGTGCTCGGTAATATTAAAAAAGTGAGGAAATACACCTTTCTGAGTGATGTGATCGAACCCAAAAGCTTTTGGGAGCTTACTCAGTGGCATTTGAAAAAAATTCAAGGTACACTTCATCTCAATGTTTAACGAGTCCACCTTCAAATGCATCACCTTGCCACCAGTGAAGATAACATTGGGCTTAATACCATTCTCAAAAAGGTACTCCAAGATAAAATAGGAGTCGTACCCCTTAAAATTGTGTGCCAGGCAGGTGTACCCAGCATTACTGCCACCGAATAACCAGTCGCAAAACGCACGGATACTGGTAAAACTATGCTTTCGGACCCCACACGTGGTGCACTCCAAACGATCCATGGGCCACTCCTTACACGTGTCGCACAGTTTTTGAGCGCCCACAAAATTAGGCTCGTGTTTATCACCCAATGGCATCGCCTCGACATCGAAAACGATAAGACGCATGCTATCATCACCGTCTTTGTCCTTTGGTAGAGCATTGGCACCAACAGTCACGTAACACAAATGGTCTGGGGGAACCACCTCTTTGCAGACAGTACACTTGTACTCCCCACATACATGTGACGTCCCCTCCTTCCGGGTGGCAAGCATATCAATACGTTTACCACATGTCTCGCATTTATGGTACATCTGACAGTACGACCGAGGGGTAACATCTTTCTTATTGGGTAACCCTCTAGGCTTGACGAGTTTATGGTTGTCGAAGCACTTAAGGGTACGAAAGTACCTGTTACACTCTGAGCAATACTTCCAATCCCAACGGTGGTCTTGCCCCGGTGGCGGCACCAAAGGGGAACAATCCACCTCCCCGCAACCATAACACGAGTTCACACACTTGTGCTGTAGCTTGGAGTCGTAACCCTTCTTGCATATTGTGCAATAGTAGCAACGCCCCAACAAACCGGGCATACTCTTAACGTAATCAAAATGACCCTTGGCATAGTATAAGTAAAGCCTATACTTTGGGTCAGGTAAGTCCCCAGAGTAGATCACAGTATTACCATGCTCTCGGGACACCACATTCAACTCGAACCCTTGACCCCTCAGATATTGTTGGAATTGCTGGATCTCAGGGATCCCACAAGGCCCTTCAGGTACACCAGCATCGGCATGCAACACCTTGGCACGTTCCGTTTGCAAGGGGAGCGGGGGGCCACGCGTACGACCCCATGTGGGCTTATACAACTTGGTAGCATTAGGGTCCATGGTTAGGATAGCCATCCCAGTCACAATAGAGCGTGCAGCACATAACTCGTCGCTGTTCTCAATGCGTATAATACTTTTTTTCCCCTTCCTCCATGCATCCAAATCGCACGTGTTCAATGTACAAGAGTTCTTCAATTTGTTTTTCCCAGCCCCTGATGGGAGATGAGTACGAATCACATGGAGCCTGAAGTCACCCTCAAACACAAACTGTTGGTTAGATTGCACAACCGTCTCTATGACGCCCATGATCCGTTGAGGGGTAAGTTGTTGACGTCGCATAAATGGTAACGAAATTGGGTTCCTCAAAGAGGGAGCATCAATGGTAATACGTGCGTAGTCATGCCCTTGCACCCCACGTAACGTATCGTCTAGCACCCTGTCTAGCACTCCCTCAACATCCTCCAAAGCCTCCTCTAGATTATCACGTAGGGGTAAATCGACCTTCAAATCGTAGTCGGAGCAATTGGTGCGCATTTTGGTAGACCGCTTGGTGGATGTTTGACGCAACTCATACATCACATCATCCTTATCAGTAACGTCCTCAGGGTCACGCTTCCGCTTCACTCCCCCGCTGCCGCCGCCTTGTTGTACACCCGAAGGGGTTTCCACACCCATAAAAGGGTCCTCGAAAGACACACAGTCATTCTCTACTAAATTGTTATAGTAGTTTATGTAGTCAAACAACTCATCGAGAGAAGCAAACTGGGGTGTGTCAGTAAGCTCATCATAGAAAAAATCAGGGGGGAGCTGTGCACCCTCTTCATCCTCCTCCTCATCCTCACTTGGGTCTGGTAATATTCCCAACAAGCGTCTAAGCCAATCGTCATCGTCGTCATTGTTGTTCGCCATGGTTGGAACAGTCGAAGGGACTGAGACCCTAGTAATGCACAGCCTCTTTTATAGAACTATCCAACCAATAAAACACCTCTTTGAAAACTACCCAATAACAGACCATGTCTTATAGGATATTATGACGTCACACACCACCTAGGCTGGCGATTGGCTCATCCGACAACCATAGTTCACCTAAACCAATCAAAAACCCTCCCAACGACCTCGCCACTATACTGTCTAGACAGTCCAAAAAGGTATAAAAAGGGACGCATAGCACTAAACTCTCAGTCGAACAGGCACCCTAAAAAACACATCATGGCTAACCCAAGCTTCGCCAACCTACCATATTGGGCAAGTAACCTCAGCAGCGTTGTAGATTGCAAGGCACACCGCATAATCCGTGAAATAGGAGCAAGATGGCAAAAGGGAGAGCTAGTGGAGCACGAAGCGATAAATGCAATGTGTAATTACTTTGCAACAGAGAACGAAACCCTCCGCTACAGAGTGATAATGCTAAATGAAATACTAGAAGAGAAGGAGCTGCAAATCGAGAACCAATGCCGCGATATCGAAGAGCTGAAGTGGGAGCTGAATAAAATAAGACGCGAGAAGAATGGTAACCTTGGAGAAGAACCCAAAGAAGAACAACAAGCCTGATAACCTCTTGACCCACTGTCTAGACATCCTAAGAGGCATTATAACCTAGAACCTATCAGAAACAAGTAACCTTAACCACTAACCAATCAGAGACTTAGCTAACGACGTCATCGGCGTCCCCTAAACACTTCTAAAGGGTATAAAAGGAGACGCACACCACAAAAACTCCTCATAGTCTAACCAGACCAAAAAACACAAGATGACCAACCAACCTACCACTCAAGTCACCATCACCACTGAGATAGAAGATGAAGAGGAGGAGATCTCGGAGGGTAGCCACTATCTCACCTCGCGCTCGGCAAGAAACATGAATGCACTCAGCGAAGCGTTCCGCGACCACGTAGGAGCCGTAGGGGACTTTATGACCGGGAGATTGTGCAGAATAGCAGGACAAGTGGAAGAGGCTGAGAGGGAAAGCACTAGGTTGCGGGAACTATGCAACGATCACGAAGCGGAGATCTCAAGCCTCAATAGCAAGGTGTATGGTCTAGAAAGAGAAGTGTTGGAAGAACAGTCCACCAGCAATGCAAAAGACCTAGAGATTGCCAACCTCAACTACCAAGTTAGTGTTCTAGAGGGACGTGAGGAGACCCTACGCATGGAATACGACCTCCTGCGCATGCAAGTGGACTATGGTGATCTTAAAGACACCTGCGAGAAAGGGACGCAAGTGTCACACCCTGCCAGCAACGCAAAAGACTTAGAGATCGCCAACCTTAACCACCAAGTCAGCGCTCTAGAGGAACGTGAGAAGACCCTGCGCACGGAATACAACCTTCTGCGCGTACGCTACACCGATCTTATGGGTCAAGCGTCACAGCCAAACGAGGACCCACGGGTAATACACCAAAAAGAGAGACGGGTGAAACTAATACTTCACCTTTTAACCATACTCATAATAATTGGGATAGGACTAATGATGATGCTGTTGATAATCGCTAAAGTCATCTAACACTGTTCCAAACCCCAACAGGACGCGGACCAACCCAACAGCAACTACGAGTTAGGGTACAGCGCTGCAGTACGTACGTACCAACCAATGCTACTGGAGCTAGACGCTCAAGTGCATAAGTTCATGGGAAGCAACATGAGAGAGAAGTCCCAGAGAAACCAACTGCTGAAAAAGCTCAAACGTATCCGCAACAGGTACAAGGATAACACCCGCAAACGGCGAAATGTGGACCAACACCAAGAGACTGAGTGACTTTTTTCACTACAAACACTTTTCTTTATTACCCTATAACCAGTAAATACATTTTTTTTTTTTTTATACTAATCATAGTGGTAACAATAAAAAAACACTAAAAAGTAAACAATGACTACAGTGTCTCTACATTTCCCCAATTGGGAACAGGTGGGCTACCCTCCCTATACGTTGGGCTGTGTCCCTGGTGGTTTCCCAAACCTCTGCCTCCTTCCCCTCTAGTATTCCTGGCAACTTCTCGTCACGGCACAACTTCACCATATCCCTTGGTACGACCCTATTGCTCACTAGATCCTCCATGTAGGTGAACCAAGGGCTCCATCGCATGGTGAACCCAAGCGCTTTCGTCATCCTGTCCAACCCTTCCCACATGTGACCAGTGTTCTCCCTGATGGCATCCCTAACCTCATAAAAGGTGTTCAACCAACTGTCCTTCGTACCTTGCTGGTGCTTGTAGTGCAACACCTCACCCATCAAATCCCATACCACCTTCTTAACGTAATAGTCCACACTATATAGATTGTTGGCAGAGTCCACTACATCGTTGTAGACGGTACCGGAAGAGACACCACCCACACCACAATCACTGTCGTCACTGTCTACCACTACCACCTTCTCCTCCACCTCGTAACTGTTGTTGCTATCGTCATTGTCTACAACCACTGCTTCTTTTGCTTCTTCATCACAGGTGCAATTACCTCCCCCTCCACTACCTCCTCTACCCTGCCCTCGTCCTCCCCCTCGTCCTCCCCCTCCTCTACCACGCATGGGACCTTGCTTGGTGGTGGTGGCGGTTGTGGGACGTTTGCGTTTGCGCTTGCGCCCATGCGGGGGGTGAGGGTTTGCTTCCTGGCCCTTGCTGGCGCTTTCTTCTTCTTCATACTGGGAGGTGTCCATACTGCTGCAGGCTTCTTCCTCTCCGAATCTTTGGGCTCCTCCGCCCACACAAACTGCTTGCATTTTTGGTTGGGTGCCTGCACTGGACACTGAAAATAGACACGCCCTCTGGAGAACTGACCGGCGCTTACCACTGGCTTGCAGATGAGGTTGTGACCCTCGCACACAGGGAAGTCGAAGACTGTGTTCCCCTCAGGGATGTACTCTTTTATACTCTTGGCTTGCTCGATGGTAAAATAGTACCCACAACCAACTTGGTCGTTTTCATAGTCGATGTTGGCGCCACACCTCAACGCTGACCCTACTTGTTTAGCCTCGACACCGCAAAAGCACTTTACATTCATGGCTGAAAGGTTGCTGCTTAACCTGAAAAAACACCTAGAGCCTTATATCCTTTCCCGCGCTGACGTCACCGTGGCGTCGCGCGCGCGGGAGCCAATCCCTGTACCGCGTGACGTCACACCCCTAACCAGATATCTCCACTCCCATTGGCTAACACCACCTGTGACGTCACACACCGGACCATATATCCACCAATCAGAATCGAGCTTGACCACCCCTCCCCTAGCGGACCAAAAGCGGACCAAATATACGTATGATACTACTGGCACATAATGTGCTAAAATCTCGGAAAAACTATTGAAAAAAAAAAGTGTTATACTTTATTTACCAGATAAATAAAAAAAAAACATCATATTGGTTCCCGAAATCAGCCAATGGAAGTTGAAGCTTTTTCATGCATGGTTCTTTGCTAGGATAACGTGGCTGATAGAGTCTGTTTAAGACACAACAAACAGCCTAAGCACTTAATGAATTTGTCAGGCAAATAAAGCCCAAACAATCACAGATTTTAGATAAAATAAATTTTGCCCTTGCATAATCTAGGAAAAATAAAAACAAATATAAAAACTTTTCAGCTCACCTTTTCCACATTTGAGAATGAATGGAACACCTGGAATTCAAAGCCAAGGCCAAATTTTATTTATATAGCTGAGAGAATAAATACAAGAAAGAAAAAAGTTTTGTACTGTACCATCCCAGCGCTCATTCTCCACATAAAACACAGAGGCAGCAAAGGTTGGAGTGATTGAGTCATCAGGGACTGAAGGGTCATCTGTATACCCAAACTTTGCATCTCCCTCCATTTTTGGATTACCAACATACTGGCCAAGGACCGTCTCAGAAAGTTTTATTGGCTTTATGCACTTTAAAACTTTAACCTACAAAAAAAGGATATCCTAAATAATTGATTTTTTTTCTTTCTTTTTCAATCATCCTGAACATGATCAATTTTCAAATTAAAACCTATAAAGATATAAAATACAGTGGTAATGGATTGTCTTTCCAAATTGTTGTTCATAATAAGTTTGATACATGACAGTTTACCCTGTCCAGCCAATTGTTTTGTATAGTTCATGTTCATGTTGCAACAATGTGCATTATTGATTTGAATAGTTCAAAAGACTCATTGGAATGACATACCTTTTCATTTCGCAAATCCTCTGAGTGTTTTGTAGCCGGTTTCTCCATGGCAATTAGACAGAGCACCTGAAGCAGATGGTTCTGCATGACATCCCTATGATAGGATCAATTAAACAATACAATTAGGTATTATGTATAATTAGACAAAATCAGGAAAACAAGGTTATACTAAAGCATTGTCACAGTGTTGGTGAGTTGACAGCATATGAAGTTCCATTAAGCTACCGCTATATACTAAATCTGAATCAGAAATAAGAGAACCTGAAGCAAAGATCTGGCTCTGGAGCAAGAATAAGGCCCCGTGCAAACTGCTCCAGCACCTGCCAGCATTGCTGGCGAATTCTTGCTCGACTGACACCAAGACAAAAAAAATGTCAGAAAGTCCATTTCCCATTTTGACATTTCCTTTGTCCTATAGTCAGTCAAGCAAAATTTAGCCAGCATTGCTGGAAGGTGCTGGCACAGTTTGCATGGGGCTTAAAGTCAGTGAATCCGACTTGCGTGACGTCGTTTAGTTTTTGTTTTGAATGTTTAGAACTTCCATCATTTTGAAAAATATAACTTAGCATTGTTTGATATTGTAGAAATATAATCGAGTCAATTTTATTGAAGGAGGATGGATTAAATTTCAGCATGATTCAAGCGGATTTAATTCACATGCTTGGGGTTTTCATAGCCTACAAAACCATGCATCACGCAAATTGGATTGACTGGCTTTAAGAACTCAAATGCATGTCTGCAAAATTAAACCCAGAATCAAGTTCATCAGGTATCACAAGGCATATAATCTAATTGTGCCCAATAAATTATAGGGTACAGTACAAAAATATACACAAAACTGCATACCTAATAATGCCAAACTCATCAAAATAGCCTCCTCTCCCATAGGTACCAACAGGCTCCTTGAAGCCTATCGTGACAGACTTGATACTGTCACGGTTCCAAACAGGGCCAAAGATACGATTGCCAAACCTGGGATTTAAAACGAAAGCTTACCTTTATAAATAGAAAAAATTTGTAATTCAGACAATATTACTAGGGACAGAATCCCAAAGTGTTTATCCTGAAGACCATAAAATCAGGATTTTAGATGACCCCAACTGTCACCCAAACAGATAGGTAACAGATATTGGGGCGACCTGTCCCCTCCCCAAAACACTCTAACTCAAAATAAATGCATTCATTAAAAAATCCTGAGCTATTGTCTATCACTAGACCATTGTAAAGAAACTCATGTTGCCTGCATTTAAATTTTATTGGAAAATACCTCCACATTGATGAAATGGGTTTTTCTCTTTTGGGAATCAGGACCATCAGGATAATCCCAATGAAATTGGTTTGGACAAACAGAAGTCTGTCAGTTTCAATGCTGACCTCTATCACCCTGTTTCAGAGGATGAGTAACAGATTTACCTCATTACCATCAGGTTTTGCACCATTTCTTTGCCCAAGTAATGGTCAATACGGTACAATGTCTCCTCCTCAAACAAGGAAGCAAGGTGATTAGACAGATCAGCCGAGCTCTCAGAGTCCTTGCCAAATGGTTTTTCAACCACAACACGATTCCAGCCCCTGAGAGCATAAAAAAACACATATTAAGAAAAACACCAGATTTTCAAGATCTACACACCACAAATTCAAAAAAGAATATTGGCACAAGAAAATAAAATAGTATCTGCTAGTGGCCATGTAATGTTTTGTTTATTATATAAAAATCTTATATGAAATCTCTCAGATGCCTGTAAAAATATTGAAAGATCATTGGTTAACTTGTAATCACCACATGTGTTGATAAATATGATATCAAAACCAGTGGCAGTGAGATATCAATTTTATCATTTCGTTATTAACTAGTATCGTACTCTATATATAATAAACCTCTTCCTCTACAATGAGTAGACTCACCTGTTGGTCATTAGAACTGCCTGGATGAACTTGGTGGCATCAACAAACACTGAGGGTGGAAGTGCCAGGTAAAAGAGGCGATTAACTTGACCACTACCACCTATTGTCTCAAGGCTTTCATTCAGTTTCAAATATCCACTCTTTTCATTGTAAGGACCAGCAACATAGTGGCAGCAATTGAAAAATTCATCAAGAAGAGTTTTTTCCTCTTCTTTGACCTGCAACAAATATCCATGTCAATCATAGTTGCTGTAAAATCATACTTTTGCTTTTTCCCTTTCAGAGGTGGCACACTTTTTTTGGGGTTTGGGCAGAACAAACAGTCAATTCAAACTTGTAGATATGCATGCTAAAAAGTAACCAATGTTTTACTAGGATAGCCCCTTTAGCATTGATGATATCTGCTGAGTTCCTGGTTGTTTAAAGGATCCTTAGCAACCTTTTGGGCTTCCTGTGGATTTCTGTATTTTCATCAGATGGTGGGATGAAACGTTCCAATGGCACTCCAAATGACTCCCATCTTACGTTATGTTACTAAACATTCATTTTGGACACTCCTAATTGATTGCTTCATCTGTTCTTGGCAATATTTTGTGTGAGTTCTCTGGGAACAAGTGCTTTTTTATGATAATTTACTTCTAGCGAAGAAACATCTCCAAACATCGCGCTACAAATCTCTATGAAATCATGAGGAGTAAAATGGAATATCGCTGACATGGAAGGGCAATATGACTGTGAGTTTGCCAAAGATAACACAAAAGGTTAACCAGGAAATTGATGAGAACTGTGAGAGGGTCAAGTGATCACAATCGCCGTGGAGGTAAAAAGGTTGTAATCTTCCCCCCTCTTAAAATAAGGAAACTCTCAAATACTATGCTGAACTATGTGCCGATTTTCCTCTGAAATGTATTTAGGGACTGTTACAAAGAATAGAATAAAAGCATAATCAATGCATTATATTCCCCCAAACAAACATGTAACAGATTTAATATTATACATAAATCAAGCTGATATCTAATGAATAACAATAAAGTGTTGGGAAACAAATATTGTCTTATTAGTTGTTTTATTTTTTGCTAGATATATAAAGTATTTTACCTGTAATGGCATAGTATCCTTACTGGGGACACTTATGTCTGGTGTTGGGTATCAATTTTATTTTTATTTGTATAAAAGAAAATCTATGAGAGAAGATCTATGCTCAGAGAAGCAGCAGACTTTATTACTTTGTGTAAATCAAGCCCTCAAAATGTTGTTTGGTCTCAAAGGCTGTCCCTTAAAAAAAGTTTTGTGTTATCTTTGTCAACTCCTGTTTTGTTTTTCCATTTTTTTTCAAAAGCCTAAAACATCACACTGCAAAATGACCTAATGCCCCTTTTTATCCTCTAAGCTGGAGTATGGTTTAAGTGATTTTAGTGTGGATCAAATTCAGTGTTTTGTAACGCCCCTTATTTAGGTTTATTTGCAATACAGCAAGCAAAAGGGAGATAATGGAGCAGGTAGGTAAAAAGATATGCAGAAAACCTTATACACAATACTCAGTTTGCAACATTGTTGTTTTGGTTAAAATAGCATGAGAGAAAAATAGCTTTGCAGACATGTTTCCCAAAAAAATACACAAGGTAGTAATTATAACTCTTGGTTGGATAAAAAGTAATTTTTCCTGGCTTGTAGATTGGCCTGGGTACAGTTTTTTTTATTTACCTTGGTTTAGAATAAGCTTATCATGGCAATGTTTTTTCTTGATACAGTACCCAAGCTTGTACTGTCATAAATAAAACTATACATTTAGCCAAATTTGAATACATAAACTCTCTGAAAGTTTCTTTATGATTATGATTGACAAATACTTTTATTTGATTTTCATATTACAAACAAGCAAACAGTCCATGTAATAATGAAGTTTGTAAACTTGGATAATAAAAAAAGATTTATTCAGTATATTTATAGTCATTAGAGTAATACACAGGGGGGTGGATACAGGGGTGTGGATACAGGGGGGTGGATACAGGGGTGTGGATACAGGGGTGTGGATACAGGGGTGTGGATACAGGGGTGTGGATACAGGGGTGTAGATACAGGGGTGTGGATACAGGGGTGTGGATACAGGGGTGTGGATACAGGGGGGTGGATACAGGGGGGTGGATACAGGGGGGTGGATACAGGGGGGTGGATACAGGGGGGTGGATACAGGGGGGTGGATACAGAGGGGTGGATACAGGGGTGTGGATACAGGGGTGTGGATACAGGGGTGTGGATACAGGGGTGTGGATACATGGGTGTGGATACAGGGGTGTGGATACAGGGGGGTGGATACAGGGGGGTGGATACAGGGGGGTGGATACAGGGGTGTAGATACAGGGGTGTGGATACAGGGGTGTGGATACAGGGGTGTGGATACAGGGGTGTGGATACAGGGGGGTGGATACAGGGGGGGGTGGATACAGGGGGGTGGATACAGGGGTGTGGATACAGGGGGGTGGATACAGGGGTGTGGATACAGGGGGGTGGATACAGGGGGGTGGATACAGGGGGGTGGATACAGGGGGGTGGATACAGGGGGGTGGATACAGGGGGGTGGATACAGGGGTGTAGATACAGGGGTGTAGATACAGGGGTGTGGATACAGGGGTGTGGATACAGGGGTGTGGATACAGGGGTGTGGATACAGGGGGGTGGATACAGGGGTGTGGATACAGGGGTGGGGATACGGGGGTGTGGATACAGGGGGGTGGATACAGGGGGTGGATACAGGGGGGTGGATACAGGGGGTGGATACAGGGGGGTGGATACAGGGGTGTGGATACAGGGGGGTGGATACAGGGGCGGATACAGGGGGGTGGATACAGGGGGTGGATACAGGGGGGTGGATACAGGGGGTGGATACAGGGGTGTGGATACAGGGGTGTGGATACAGGGGTGTGGATACAGGGGGGTGGATACAGGGGTGTGGATACATGGGGGTGGATACAGGGGCGGATACAGGGGTGTGGATACAGGGGGGTGGATACAGGGGGTGGATATCCATCCCCCTTAATGAGTAAAAAAAAGATGAAAAGTCACTTTGTTTGAAGAAAATAGATGTCTTATGTAGGGGCAATAATGTCCATGTGCCTTTGCCTGCTTGACTTTGCTGACTGACAAATCCAATTCAGTGTGAAGTATTGTTAGATTTATGTGAGCCTACCAAGAACCACTGGATCTGCTATAAGCGGTCTATCTGGCCATTATCCACCCCCCATTTTGAAATCCTGGATCTGCCCCTGCTACATCTGAGTGAATATCATATCTATAATATCAGATCTGAGTGAATATCATATCATATTAATTTGGAAATTCTATGGAAAAGGGTAAAATACTGTTCACTTATTCAGTACATATTTATAGTCAAAAGATTACTACATCGGAGTAAATATCATATTGTATTCATTTGGACATTATATGGAAAAAGGTAAAATCTGGTATCTGCCAGAAGCTGGGATATGCAAGCGCCTAGTTTAACCACACCTTGCAATGCTACCTTTATTACAGTTTTCTTTACATAGCAGTTGGTCAGGTCGGTCCGGCAGCAGTGTAGGAATGTTAGCCCTCCCTTACGCCATCAAAGAAAGCTGACTACAGTTCCCCCACAAGAAGTGTCCATCAAATTACAAGCTGCTTTGGCACAACTGAGATGAGTTTAAGATTTCCTGTAGGTCAGTTGGAAGGACCATTGGATAATATTCTGGACTTAATGCTGAATATTATGATAGTACATTAGTATATTTCCATATAATCGCAAACTGAAGAAAGATCCTCCATCCCAAACTGTCTGTAGAAAAGGAGGGCTGAATAAAATGTTGTTGGCTTGAAGCAATAGCATCTGCGTTGGAGTTCCAATAGATAAAATGCAAAAAATTCAAGATGGCTGGTTTTGGAGAGACCACACACAAAAATTTGACTGAATATAAAACAGGCTCTGGTAGGTTTCCTCTGGTACAATCCACTGGGCCTCTAAAGACTCACAAGTTATGGATGTTTTTTTTGCTTCGCTTTAAAAAAAAAAGGTCAATTTTTTGTTCAATACCAGCGTCGTTCTCAGGCTGAAATACACGGTTTAAGACATATCTGAATGTTCTTCGAACTTATCCCAAATGTTTGATTTAAACATCCAAAGAAAAGTCGAATAAGAAGGACTACTGGTTTCCCATAGTGCAGAATACGATTCGATGCGAATGAGTATTTTTCACTGAATGGAGGTTGAAAAATCCCAAAACAAATAATAGCTTTGAAAATAGCTTCTTCTTCCTGACCAACAGCATGTAAGTTTCTTCGGTGTCGTAGACATTTCAATTTCAAGTAACCTAACTTGACTTCTCACATCGATGAGTATCACGATGCGAACCCCATCGCTTAAATGCTACAAGAACGGCATAGTACTTTATGGAGCCTGAAGATAATGTGTCCTAATATTAGAACATGTAATATTTTGTTTACATTAAGTACTAGCCCAAGTTGATTTCCCGTATGTAAACAAAGCTTGAGGCATGCAGTGCACTAAGTTGCTTAGGATCCTTTAAACACAATAACTAATCCTTGAAAAAATTAGAGAGATAAAATAATTTAAATGATTGCTTGTCATGTTGTGACTGTTATGCGCTACATTATGGCCCTAAGGTAAATAAACCAAGACTTCTACAGCTATATCAACTTTACAATGTGCGACTGAGAACTTGAAACTAGTTGCACAATACAAAAATTAAATCAGTATTTTGGTTGGCCTCTGGTAGTCAACATTGATTGAAGCATTAATATAAGCTGGTGCAATACTGCATATTAATACCTTCATGAAAGGCTCTGCTTGATTCCGTAAATCAGCCACAGTAAGAGCCGAGCGTGCATACCCCACAAAGTAAGTGGATTTAGGAACAAGCCCATCTTTGAAGAGAAACCTAAAAAAAAACATATCGAGTTAAATACATAATATAGGAGCACATTAATTGTATACACCCCATGTAGAGATATAAGCAACTCGTTGAAACGAGTTCAGACACACAACGCAAATGTACGGTTTGTTGTGAAGTTGAGTAAAAACCCCTTGGAGAAATGTGCTTGTTTGGGTTGCTACACATAGTTGTCCCTATCTCTCAGGAGATAGGTGTGAACCGTCCACATTGATTGAGACAACTCTGTCACTAGGATTATCCCTATCTTCTAGACAGAGACAACTTGGGGCCCCGAGTTCTCTTGGGGTTCTCATGGAAATGGTGGTTTTTGTACTACAGTAAATGTATGGAATAGCTCAGGGCCCTCAGACATCCGTACCCCTGAGGGGACCAAAAATTTACCCCCCACTATTCAGAAATACCAACATGCACTTCATTTAAATTGCCTTGAATAGGGGACTTGTGCTAAGAGATCACGTTACCTTTCTGGGTGGCAAATTCAAAAAAAAATAATCAAACAAAAAAAGCAGAAATGACTGCGCCCGTCACAGTAGAGAACAGCAAATAAATAAACTAAAGCTATTCTGGATGAAGAGAATTCTGGCTTTTTTTCGTAATCACTGAATAAGTTGTTTTTTGTTGCTTGATCACAGCAAAGGCTGATCTTTATTTGAATTGAATAATTGTCAAAAAGATAAACAATTTGCTTTATCTTGTTTGAGGCATTTCCTACCATAATGTCGGGTATATTTTCTTTTTTGCAAGATCCCCCTATAATAAAGCAACCATGTGATATTAGTACGAGTTTTTGGCAAGCATATTATTAATAGTTGATCAAGAGTAAACTGCTTGAAATTTCAAAACAAAGCTGTCAGTCTTTTGTCAAAGGTGCTTCGCTACTAAAATTTGGTCAGCCTGCAGCCGAAAAAAAAAATATCATCCAATAGGGCAAAAGGGTATCGCATGAAAACAGGCCACGAGCCGAAAGCAGCTTTTGCATGCATTTAGCAGCATCTGAACAAGGTCAGCACGAGTGAACTTCGTGAACAAGAGTATCATACTCAACTGAAGTTAGTAAACAATTCCGATTCTAAACAGTAAGGGAGAAGAGCAGACATCTTTGATTTGTAGACGGCGATGCAAACGCTTAGAATATACTCAATTATATTTTCTGATGAACATTGTTTTGCAAATATACTTAGCTTGCCCCATCGCTCGTTACCAAAAATCGGTACAAATAACGGAAGAAGAAACGTAATAAATTTGATAGACCGGGTAAATAAAGAACGAGTTACCAATACGAAAATAGCTTAGCAAAACGCAGGCGTTTAATATGACTATGTCTAATGCTCTATTTATTTTTCACACGATGTAGAAAGCTTGTACCTACCGAGGCTCCAAATACAACGATGATGGTTTTTGCCGGCTCTGAACCACGGCCCATCGCTTCTTTGGCCGGTGAAACACGGCTCTCTGCACACGAAAAAAGCTTGACTTGAATAATAATCAAATAGGTGATTTAGATTACGTAGTTCCTTTCTGCGCCAGGTGATCTTGGCGAATATATAGCTTTGTTTACTTCGGTCAAGTCGGTGTGATTTGGGCACATGTACAGAGCGAGTACGGGAATTCCGATCATGAACTGTGCACGTGCTCATGACAAGTAACGCAATATTCCCGCAAAAACTTCGAACGTGAAAATTGAATAGGCACCGGCCATATTCGGATGAGGTAACTGATTTTTTACCTGTTCGTTTTTTCGTGTCCAGTTATACTGCTCGATATCCTGCTAGTCGGCTCTCCAGTGGGTTAATTCGGAAATGCTGTAATTTCGTCAATGCCCTTCACCAGCCAATGTTTGCTTTAACTTATATATTTTTTTCGCGAGATTTTTGCTTCTTGTTATTGCTGATATGGTCACTAATAAGAAACTGATCAAAACGGACCGCAAAAGAAACCCCAAGCTCAAAATGTTTACAACAAGGGGGAGGGGGGGGGGCATCCCTCTTTATGTTTCTATAAGGAAAAGTTCATTTATTTTCCTGAGGGGGGGGGGGAGGGGGGTTTGAGGATACTGCGTCACATGTAGCATCAACCTTTTACAGGTTGACAACCTGGTTTAGTTGCACCTTTGAGAAATTGAATGCCTTCAGTTTTCCTGAATTAATGTTTTCAGCGAATTCTTTCCCCTGCACTTTCTGAGTCATATCTCTGACACGATTTCAGATACAGTCTTCCCTTAAGTCTTGAGTATAGTCTGTATTTACTATACTGAAATGATTTGAATAAGCACTTATTTAATTTGTCACTCTTTGAAAGGGGGGGGGGGGTCATTGGAGAGGGTGCACTTGAGAATATCAATGCGAGTTAAATAAAATGAAGATCTACACCATTCAAGTGGTGCTTTTGTTGGGATCTCTTTCAGAGGGAGGGAAGGGAAGTGCTAATTAGGTAGCGGTAGCTTAATATTTAAAGTTCTTATAACCTTTCACTTATATCAATCTAGCCAAAACAAAGCACAGATAAACTTTCAAATTCTGAAAAGGGAATTGAATTTGATTGACATTTGAATTTTCTACAGATCTTTGAAAATTTTCCTGGCCGTGCGAAAGGAGATTGAATCGAGTGAATTATTCCAAGTTTTGGCAGGAAAACCTGAAAGACGGTATTTTCCTTAAATCCGTTAAAATTCAGAGACAGCAATGCCACAAAATATTGGCGAATTGTTTTCTATTGCAATGCCACCCACAATAAAGAGAAGAACAATTCAAAAGTCCATAATTGTATGCGAAAATAGAAAATATTGTTTTGTTGTAGGTTTCAAAAACAGCGCGTGTGCACAATGCAAAAACAATTCAAAGACTAAAAAAATATCTGCTTTATTTTGCAGATTTGTTTCCTGAAGTTAAATTATCATTTGACTACCAGTTGGAGATATAAAGATGACGGTAAAAGTTGTAACCACACAACATTCTTCAGCAATAACTAAGAAGACATGAAGACGGGAACCAGTTTAGCGCGCGCACATGTTTTATCATGTAATTTGGTTGACATCTCAGTCTACGTCACAAATGACTGGTTCTGGGCCTTCCAGTCCACTGCCTTTTTTCAGCTAGTTGACCAAAATACCTCAATGTTACAGATTTGAGAGATTCGCACGAACGCATGTTTTATAGGGTCCATACGAACCACATACCACTTGGAAGATGAAAATATAAAGAATTGACAAAGTCTATCAACTCTGAAAGGTTATATGGACTTTAAAGGAGGGTGCTCATTCAAATCATTATGGTACTTGCCTTATACACAGGCCACATATATTTGTGATCACTCACTCTTAGGGTCAGGTATAGGGGCTCTCTGCTTGACATCCTAATCAAATGCTATGCCTACTGCCCCTCCCATAGTACCATGATACCCCAGTTTGCTCACAAAAGCGTACATATGTGTATAATCGCTCAAAAATTCAGTTTCAAATATATTTAAATATTTATAATTAATCAAAATAGCCAAAATGTCGTGTTTATTTATAAATATGGTTCACCAAAGACTGGTAGTCGACTCTGCCAAATGTTGGCCTTTAAATAAGGTTAGATTTTAGGGCAGACAACTCAGAATAAGCTCATTGATAAGATAATCATTGATCATGTCAAGTAATCCCGATGTAAATTATCTAACCTTGCTGATATCAACGTAACTCTCGCTCATCTTATAGCTGTCAACTAAGCTGTCTCAAGCCTAATTTTCTTGAAAATATCCATACATTTACTGTTTTCTCCCGCATTAGCTATCTTGGATGCATTTACTGAATTTTCTCAAGATTTTTCCTAAAGCGAGGTTGACAGCTATGTCATCTAAACGGGTCGAGAACGTTTTTTTTTTATTTTTTGCAAGGCACATTTTCGGATTGAATTCATGAGCACAGGCATAGAAAACGTGATAAGAACAATTTTTTTTTAGCAAAAGCCAAATTACCATATCGCAAAAATGCTGTTAAAGTTATTCAAAAATCAATGTAGACAACCTACTTACTTCGATACTCATTCAGACGACAATAGTCGAAATTGCGCTTGCCAGTATCAGTAGCATCAAGTTTGAACCTCCAGCTTTTCTTCCTCTCACGACAAAATTCATTTTTATCCGCCATTACGCTTTCAGCCGAGCAGCGAAGCGTGAACTGGAATCTACCTCCAGGATGCATTGCGAGTCATCAAGACGTCATAAGGACACAAAGCTCGGTAAATGAAGCAACAGAAAATGTTTTTTATGTTGGGCATTCGTAGAGGTTCACTCGTGCCTATATATTTAGCTAATTACATTCGTCTTTCACTTGACCATACCAGTTTTGCATAACGCATCGTTTTTTTCCGTTTTGTTTTCTGGTACTTGATACATGAACATGTTTGTACATTTTACATTACATCAACACTTGCGATTTTTGTTTAAATCAACGGGTTTCAAGCGGTACATATGCAACCGACAACAAATTTGTTGAACAGTTTATATAAAAACCTAGGTTATGACCCGCGTTCTTATAAATAGTGCTTAAGAATTTGAAACCACCAACCACCCCTCCCCCCTGAAACCACCAACCACCCCTCCCCCCTGAAACCACCAACCACCCCTCCCCCTGAAACCACTAACCACCCCTCCCCTAAACTTTCGCCCCCCCCCCACTTACATACATACTTTTTATCTGGTCTTTATAGAGATTGTGTACATGGGATGAGTTCCAAATAAAAGTACAATAATATGGGACCGTCCTGCCGCCCCTGGATGTGGTCTCCAGTAAATTTGTATGCGTCACTCCTCACACCTTGTGTGCTGTTTATGTAGAATATATACAATATGAACATTTCCTGTGCGAAGAATCGCAGAGACTAAGCACAGAACAGGGTAACCTTGGATGAGAGGGCCATCGAAATTTCCGATCCTAATTCATTTTTCCGGACGAGATTGATAATTTCGGATACAATCTAAATTTCGGGCTCTACTGATATTTTAATGTGGTGTAAATTACAATACCCGATATTTTTATTATTAGAAAAAGAAATAAACACATAGTTTTGTCATTATGAACAAAATATGAGTCTGCATTATAGAACACATCAGACTAACATTGTACAAAAAATATTTTGCTGCTATCTTAGCCTTGGCATATGCTTAAAATTTGGAGAAATCTTAGGCTGGAAGTTCATCTAAAATGGTTCTTATAGAATGACAAGGGTGTTTAATAACTTAAAGATAATAACGTTTATTCCAGGCTAAATCGGTTAAGATTGAGGGTACAACTTGCGTATTTCCTTGCCACAACAACAACACATTTACTTTTGAGAATGAGGAATACCACGTATTTACCATTACTGTAGGAATACGTTGTCATACATGTAACATTATGATTAGGGGGTTTAAAATTCTTGTTACCCAAAAAGAAAAAAATATGAAACTTATGAAATATCAAATCGGAAAATTCAGGAGAGAAGCTCACCTACCTTAGTGATGATTTGTAAGGTCAAATCTATGTAAGAAATACTGTTATGGTATCATTGACTCCAAGGTCTCATGTGAAAACCAAAAATGTAAGCATTATTATAGCTTGGTTTGACTAATATTGACTGCAATCTTCCACACAATTACATAACTGCTTGCCTTTACTTGTACATGCAGAAATCAGTAAAATGTTTAAAATGGCTTAGAACTAAAAACAGATATCAAACATCAGATTTTAAAAATAAGCTCTCCCTATTTAGTAAGACTCTCATAGGCAAAAAAGGAAATAAGCCAAGATAACATTGTCACAGAGTACCTTTTTTTTCAATTCGATTTTTTCAGTTCGTAGTATATGGTTTTAATGGTTTAGCGAGAACTCTAGACGTAGCCTGCGTAGCGGCTCAAGGGAAGGGGACGGGCTCAAGGGAAGGGGAGGGGTCCCTCCCCTTCCCTTGAGCCGCTGCGCAGGCTACTCTAGACGATATATAATATATATGTAACATACATCATGCCTAAAAAACTCGCTACAACTATCATGCTATTTCTTATGGTACAAAATGCTTAAATACTATAATAAAATCTAATTATCATAATAATAATAATAATAGAAAGGATGATATCAAGTATCTATTGTGACTGTGGTGTACTGTGACTTCTGTGCCGCAAGGCTATTCTTCTGTGGCTGATGTTTTCTGACATCATTCTCGCTGTAATCACTAAAAAAACATTTGGTAAATTGATTACAAAAGCTGAAAAAAATCATTCCGATTACAATAGTATGTAACTATGGCACCTTCACCAATCATAGTTGTTACCTTTTCCCTTTCTTTGATAGACAGCACACATTTTCTTGCAGCAGGCAAACAGATAGTATCTTTAAATATATGCTTTTTTATTCACAAAACAATTATTTCTCTGCCCATTTGCCAAAGGGCGTCTGGTGTATAATAGAAAAAAAAGTTCATATTCTTTCTTCAATGTAAAAAAGACGTTTAACTTGTGGGTACAAATTAGCCAGATGGACTATACAGTTTATTGTCAATTTTTAATACATACTTGTTTCTTTTATTGAGAGGAGAATCATGACTTTTTCTCTTTGGAGAAAGCTCACTGCTCATGTCTGTGAAAAATAAAGCACAAGTAAGGGTAAAGAAGGGGGGTTGTTGATACAACACTAGAGACACAGATGATATCCATAAAACGGCATATCAGCAGGGTGATGTGAGTTGGGATGCTCTGTACTCTTGACTGTTATTATTTGCATGACCTATTTATTGAACAATAGGCATGGGCGGACCTAGAGGTGGACAGAGTGCCCCCCTATTTCAGATATATGGCTTATAAATTACAAGAAAGAAAATCTACGGAAGAACAATGAATCTGCCCCCCCCCCCCCCTTTCTTGAAACTCTTGTGCTTCGGCTCCCCCTTTTTGAAACTTCTGGATCCACCCCTGATGTGTATATGTGCAACACATGTTTGCATCAAATGCGCAACATTACTTATGATGCCTTTTATAATTAAGGCTTTCACCTAGTGTAACCTTAACTAAAACTAGCGCACCTGAGAAATCAAACTCATCATCAGAGCGGGGATCCTGGATCTCACTCAGAAGATGCTCATCACCATATTTCCTAAAAAAATGGAAAAGAATTTTGCCATTTGCATGCAATTAGAAATAGGTCTACTTATGCAGACTTGTCAACTCTCCCGGATAAACCGGAAGTCTCAAGTCTCAATTTGCAGCAAATCTCCAGGTTAAATGCTAAATCTCCTGGTTGAGTATAATCTTGGAGACTCTGAGTTGTAATTGCCTAAAAACTTCGTGATGATGAATACAATGTTGTGTAAAGCACAGCGTGTGAGTTTGTAAGTACTATTTTGCTAAACGGAAACTTTGCGAAATGGAAATGTTGCAAAGGGGATGTAAGACTACTGTAATAGAAATAGAGAATGTATCAGCTGAGATGATTGGTCAGTTATAAGCCAATTGCGTGTCTCGTCTTGTAGGTCAAGCACGTGAAGTAGTATGCCAGAGTAAGCGTTCTATTTTTACAAAAGCCAGTCACCAAGCCAAATGTTTAAACATGGCACAATCCATTAACCTGAGTATCAGGCCCTCCTATGTTTCTATCGCGCCAGCGAAATTGTTTTCAAGTTTCTGTATTGTGCCCCCCCTCCAAATAAATCTAGGCCTGCCACAGCTATGAGTCAGCATGTTAGAATACCCTCCCCCCTCCTGGTGTCCAATGGCTTCGACCAAAAACTAATCTAATAAACTTGCTACGTAGCATAGCAAGTATCTCTTGACATTAAGCAAGTTTCACCTAGTAGAAGCCAAACTACTACGCTGTTTGTTTTTAAGCTGGGAGGGAGGGTAGGGGGGCTAAATAAAGGGGGGGCATTTATTAGAGAGGGCGTTTATTTCAAACTTGTAAGTTTAGGGGGGGGGGGGCGTTTATTAGATAAGTGGTGTAGAAAAATAGATTAGCATAAACCGATTAAAAACAATGCATCAGCCCATATGTCTCATGAAATCCCCTGACCCCAGCCCCCCACCCCCCAATCAGAATACAAGCTGCTCTTGATGAGATTCACTCAAGAGTTTAGATATGGAAGGCAAGAAAAGTATAATTTTGGGTGATACAATCTCAAACTTACTAGTCTCTTCAAAGCTAGACTCGAATACTAAGCAGTTGAAATTTATAAGCGAAACATATCAATATGCACAAATAATTCAAAAACCCACTAGAATTACTCCTACAACGCATACGTTAATTGATGATTTTTATACAAACGACCAGATAAAAATCACACATTCTGGAGTTGTTCATCTTTGGTATTTCCGATCATAGTCTAAGTACTATCAAATCAACACCACAAATCATGGGAAAAAGGCAATTTAAGAACTTTAATCCCAATTCATTTATTGAAGACATCAAAAATACACCTTGGGCTGAAACACTTGATAATCCAAATGAAATATGGGACACATTCAAGTTTCTCTTTCTCGAAGTTGACAATAAGCATGCACCAATTAGAAAAAGAAAAGTACAAAGCAAACCTTCTCCCTTGATAAACTCTGATCTCATGAGCAGAATGAGAACAAAGAGATAACCTTAAAAGTATCATGGTAAAAATGAATATTCGAAGAAGATTGGGATAACATAGGAGAAACATGGAAGGTTATTAATAGTGCATTAGGGCATAATGGTAAGGCAACATCGATTAACAAACTTTTAGCTGCAGACAAATCGTACACTGACAAAAAGGAGGTCGCTCATTGAATGAATACTCATTTCTATTCATTTGGTTGTTTTTGCAATCAGTTATTTGACGCGGTCTCATTTTCTTTTTGTGATTTTGCCATTGGGAAATAGCAGTTAGGGGATTGATTGTGTTGCCAGTTGCATATGTTGTATCATTGTTAGAGGGCTTTGGACTAGTTATTTAGGTTTATAATTGTGAAAAGAAAAATAGGGCAGTGTATCCAACTTTTTCTTCTCCTTTCACAGCAACCATGTATTTATCCACAACCTAACTTTTCCATTTTCTCTGAGCACTGTAGCATTCAATACAGTTCGGACAAGCCCTTTTACGTAAGTTTTATCTCTTGTGCATTGGACTTTTCTCGTAAGTGGACACAAACATAAAGCAACACAAAGCAAATGCCATTTGACGTTCCTTTTTCTTTCTAGTATGCGTTAATAGTTTTTTACATTACAAATCCTAAATAATTCCGTTACGTACTTATGTCATTAATATTTTGAATTATGGTACACAACGAGTTTAAAGCGGATTCAAAATGAATATTATAATCAACACTCTTATCTTCCCATTCATCGTTTTTCGTTTTTCATCTAATTTTCGTTTTTATGAGAAAATGGTGTTGACTACACTATGTGACTTCATGTCAACTTTCTTTAAAGCGGTTAAGTTAAACGTATTTTTGTATATTTTTCTATTTTGGAGAACACAACAACAACCTCGAACGAAGGACTCACCAGTTGTTTTTCGGGGCGAATTTTGTATATCTATCAAAGCCACTTTGTTGTCTATATGACCATCTAGGGCATAAACCAGCACAATCCGTGCCCAAACACTGGCCCATGGTCACTAGCTTGCAGCATTAGAAAACCATCATGTAATTTTCTTACTTCCTCCAAAATCAGATCAAACGTTCGGGTTATTGAAAGCCTCGTTTTGAAGTCACAAAAAGAATATCACAGGGAGTGGGTATGGAGTAATATATTAGAAATTGGTTGTGAGTCTGCCCTGAAGAAGTCTTATTAAAGACGAAAATTTGGCAGAGTCGATTTCCAGTTTTTGGTGTATTGTATTAATTGTTCTGGTACGAGATCGCGACAGTTTGGGCTATTTGATTCTATTCGAAATTGGTTGTAAATATTTAAAAGGTTTATACCTCAAATCATGGAATAATTTCTTAATTTGATATGTCAAAAAGAATTGAAAATGTAGAATGCATGTTTTGAGTTTTATTTAAGGATTTAGAGAAGTTATGGTTCTTTTTTGTCTCACCCTCCCTTTCCCTTCAGTACATATTCTTTTGTCGAACTTAGCCACCTCGCCTATTTCAACATGGCGGCCCCTGGCAGAAGGGTTCTTTCTTCCTGGAGTTGTATTTTACAACTCACTGATAGATCACTGATCACTAGAGGTATTGTACGTGCAAATATAGCATGCAGAGAATATGTTGATGTCTTACCACTTTGCTCGTCCTGTTCTACTTTTGCTTTTCCGTTGCCTGCAAATTTGTTATTTTACTTCAGATTGGAAACTGTGCGTTCTTTTTGTAGTTCTCCATCAATCAAACTTCCCCTAAAATTGAAAATACACCTAGACGACTTGGCTTTTTTCACACTACCATGATCACCTTGGCATTGTAGAAAGAGACACCGAAGATGTGAAAAACATAACAATTTTATTGACTTGAACTTCATTAGCCAAACAGTGTGATTCGGTGTGAATAAGAGAAAAGCATGATGGAATCCTCATAATTGCGCATTTATTTTTGTTGCTGTGTAGAAAAATAGGAGTGAAATTACAAAAATCAAAATGCCAGGCTATAACAGGGAAGAATAACGCCTTGAAAGTTTACTTGACTTGACCCCCAACTGGGGGTTGAAGCTTTTCCCCACTGTTGGCTATTTACCTTTTCTTTGAGTTTGGGAGAGTTCATTTAGCCCCCCACCCCCCACGTTTTGAAAGTGCTCTGTAGCCCTTGTAGCACATGTCTTCCTCTAGGGTGCACATTTATTTTTGTTGCTGTGTAGAAAAATAGGAGTGAAATTACAAAAATCAAAATGCCAGGCTATAACAGGGAAGAATAACACCTTGAAAGTTTACTTGACCTTTATGCAAATTTAGTTTTTCAACTGCATGATTTTTGCCTCTTTATCTTAAAATATGTATTATGTACTTTTTGCAGGTTTGTTTCTGTCCTCTTCAAATAATATATCTACGTCATCTTGTGATCTGAAGAAGACCCCCCATACTGTTGGAGTCCCGGCCTGGGCCAAAGCTGCTCAGAGGAGGTGGCGTAGCCTCACTAAACTTGACAAGCCAAAGACCAAAGAACAAATAGAGGCTGAGTACCTTCTATCCAACAACCCAGAAAAGCTTGATTTCTACACATCAACAAAAAATGCTAAACCGAAAGACACAACAACAGATAATGAGTATGTATAGTTAGGCTTCTCTTTGGGTTGTTGTTAGATGGTTGTTATGTTTTTATGCTTTTTTTTTATTTGTAGGCCTGAAATGGTTCTCACAAAGAACAGGAAAGCATTTGTCATCTACCACCCAAAGAAACATGATCCACATGAGTTACTCTACTCTAAGGTATGATAATATTGTCTTATGTGAAAAATAGATGTCTGTACATTTTGTGATAGACACCTTAAAAGGTCTTTAAAAAGTCCTAAAAAGCTATATGTGCTTGTGGAGAAAATAATTTTTTTTATACTAAGGGATAGCACCTGGGCAAATTTGCATCCTAAGGGATAGAACAAGGAAATGTGATTTTTTAGTTTACTGTGATTTAGATTACTATGATGATTTGAATAAGCCTCCTTCTTTAGAAAAGAAATACAAAAAAATTTGGAATAAGCGCCCCTTCCCCAATGCTCTAGGATCCAGCGTACTTTGCAGGTGCTCCCAAAGGTCACTACTGCAGAAGAGCCACTGGAAAAGTTTCCTAGTAAGACTAGTTCTGGGGGCGTGACACGTCAGAAGCTTAAGGCAGTTTAAAACTGACAGCCGATGAAATCAAAATTTTTCTGACGGAATTTAATACAGTTTCTTTCTTCGAGATACCAAAATGAAACATCAGAAATATGTTCCTTTTCGGTCAGTACACACTAAATCGTAGCTTATTTTTTATTAGTTTGAACTTTTTGGGAAGAAACACAGTCATAGACAAAATGTGGAAAACTTAGCCTTTGTCTACATTATTTTCATGCTGCATCCCGACGCTCTATCAGGCGAATTTTCACTCGTAAGTTTACTTTAACTCAATAAAGAAGTCATCCAATATAGATCTAATCTCCAAGCACTTGGAGCTGCTTCGCTTGCAGTTCATGATAAACTTCAGCGGGCAAACGACCACAACAACAGGGTTCTTGGGAATATTCTAGTCGCCAATTTTGCGGGCTTATTTTAAAAGATTTGCAATACCAGGCTTTTACCGAAGATTGTCAATAGCTGAGCAAAAGAATGGCTGTTTCCCACTTAAACATGACTGTATCACAAGAAATTGTTTTGGCTTCATAGTTTCTCTTATTGTACAAAACAAAGTAACTGGCAAAGCATTTGTCAGCGACACGAGCGTTGTCAATTAGGATTTACAAGTAAACACTGCTGTGCTGTGACTTGGCCTTTTTTCACTCCTAAAAAAAGCCCAATCACAGAAGAGCTGCTCCAAGCGTTTTGGAACTCCAAATTGTTATAAACTTCTCCAGAGGCTGTTCTGCGGTAGTGTCCTTTGGGAGCGTCCACAAAGTATGCTGGACCCTTTAGCATGCCCCTCCCCTCCCTCTAAAAAAATAGATCTCAAGAAACGCCTAACCTAAATGGTTTAAATCTCCATTTTATGTAGCTTGAATTGATTTTCTCACATTATGACACGGGTTACTTATTATCCCTTTAACTTCTATATCCAACAAATTTTTTTTTCAGTTGTCTTATTTCTCCTTCAATCTTTGTGCAATTTAATAAGCACCCCCTCCCAAATACGCGCCTCCTCAATAAGTATCCCCCAAAGACTGGAAAAAATATGATAAGCACCTTGGGTTAAAATCATTATTTTATTGCAACAGCCCTCTTCTTTTTTTGATTGCTTGTAGTATAATTGTTAAGAAAATGTATTTTTTTTTATTTAGGATGCTACCATCACACCCTGGTGGGAGCTTAGCGCTGATGAAGTCAAGAATTACAGAGACACATTAACAGATGAAGAGGCGAGTTAAATCCTCAATCCCCCTAACATAATGATAATGGTGAATATATTGTTAATAGCTCTTTTGAGTGCCCCTCTTCAAACTTAAGCCTCTTATCTCCCTCTCTTCTTAAGCCAAAGCTTTCAGCTAGAGCATAAATACACATTTACTAGAGTATCAGTGGTTTACACTAAAGGTTTTTGCCAAGATAGAGGAAAGCATAATATACACTAATCAATAGTATCTTGAGACGTAGGGGCAAAATATGGAAAACCAGATTTGCAACAAGCCCCTCTCTATCAAGCCCACCTCTCAAACATGACCCCCCCCCCCTGGATTTGCCACTGGAGTGAAAGATATATGAAGATGTTAACCCTTTCAATCCTAGGTACTTTTGAGCAAAATTGTAAGAAAAACAGATTGAAAACAGAAACCTCTCCCCCTATTTCAAGTCCAGCACTACCAGTTAAGCTAAGCTACTGCTGACCCAAGGCGGTATGCCTTGAAGTTTCCAACAATGCACTGTGGTTCCTTTTCTTGCTAGTGACGGCACTGCTACAGCCTGTTGCTTACAACAGTTTTGCTTGTAATTTGCTTAAAAATTACAGCTTCTTCACATCTGGAGAGTGCCTTAGGACATCATAAAGTCTATTTGGGCATAATTAATGCTGTGCTTATGGATGTTTGCACGCTGAGGTTGATTCAATGGGATAATTCCTTGTCTGGGCTTCACCAAGTGAGAAAGGAATTTTCTAGTGAATGGCCTCATACTCTCCAATGTGGGCCATCTTTGCTACCCAACCTTGTTTTCAGGCTTATTCTGGGTTCCTTGGACCTGGAAATGTTTTGTTTGGCTTAGGGGCAAAGAGACTTATAAAAAAACTGTTATAATTCTGGGGGAGGAGATTGCCAGTCTGTCTGTCAAGGTGTTTCCAAGACTCCCATGATGCAGTGCAGGCATGCAAAATAGGCTAAACATGGTGACTCGCTTCTAATGGAGGTTCTAGCATTGATTATTGTGACTGATTGCTGTAAAATGGGACCTGACGGAGCGCAATAAAGGTATCTATTTGTGACTTGATCTGTGTTTGCTTGTCTCTATTTGTAGTTTGGAATTTTGTGTCTTTTTTGGTAAGAAATGTTTCTAAGTTTAAGCATTTGTTTATGAATTGTTCAGAAATCAAGGTTGATATTTTGACAAAAGAGTCAATTCTATTACATTGCTTGGATGCGCTTTTGAAGGTCGTCTATGCCTTGGAGGAATCTATGAGTATCTGGGTCTGGTAATGTTTAGTTTGCATTTCTGATGTTTTGGAGTTGGGCCTATATTTTACAAGTGTCTCAGGGCGTAATGGTAATGGAAGACTTATTTTTAATTTTCTAGTGTCAATCAAGACAAATTCAAGTAAATATGTAGATTACACTTTTAGGTATCAGAAGCAAGAAAGCTGCGAAGTAAAGACCCCCTGTTATGGACTGTAAATGCGCTGAGTCGCCTCTACAAGGCAAAACCACTAGTGGTCATGTGAGTATCTGCATCTTCATCAGTGGCTAATGGCTCTTTACAAATCTATAATCCTACCACTTCTTCTATTACCAAGTGCTATACCAGCTACCAACAACACTTTGTTACAGTTGTGTTTGTTATTGAAGTTGGGGAAAATTTACATGGTGCAAAGATTCTATGAATATATTTTCTCAGTTGATAATCAAATAAACCCAACTTGAATTTTTAATGGTGCATTTTACCCATATAAAATGACCCAATGAAAGCTGTGAACCTTTGTGATCAAAATCCCAAAAAAATAGGAGATTTAACTGTGTTATATCAGCTACCACATTATTTTATCACATTTTTGGTGGAGGCATTTGGCTGTAACTAATTGTAACAATTTGAACATTTTGAAATGTTAGATATAAGGGACAATGGTAAGTTTTTAGAACATGATATTTTTATGAAGAATTGAGGAATATTGTTTATTGATTAGTGCTCTCCAACAATCATGTGATGGTCCTAATTTGTCTTTTTTTGCCTTGCATTTTATTAAATTCTGAAACCCTTCGTTAAATATCTAATGGCCAATACCAGAAGCTTGTTTTATCAATCTCAAAGCTAGTTTCAAAGGCATATTATCTATCGTTTTGATAGGCTAGCTGCACCTTTGACAGATGAGCAAAAAGAAGAGGTTGAAATTGAAAGAAAATTGCTACAACAATGGTCTGACTATAAGAGAAAATATTATAGGGCCAACCAAGAAGTGGTAGGTACAAAACTAGAAATTTGATCAATTCCCTTTAACTGAATAATGCTACTCAGAGGTGGTCCCAATATATTTAAAAAAATAATCTTCTTACCATTGATTTACCAGAAAATAATTAGCTTAAGAAAACGGTTATTACAATGGTATAGAAAGTTATTTTATATCAATTTCTGTTAGCAAAAACAGGGAGTCGACATCCAACATTAAATCCCAAGCAAACATTATCCTAATTTTTGTGCTTATTGCATTCTTTATGTCTTTGTTTCAGGAAAGACAGAATTACTTTGAAAAGACAAGGGGCCTTGAGATGAACCGTGCCCTTGGCCTGAAACAGTAACGGCAAAAAGAGTCAGTTATAAAATTTAGGTGTTTCCATATCAGAGTGAAAGGATTTTCTCATTTACTGAAAAAGCTATCTGTGTTTTAAGGGTATGGTTTAGGAAAATTGTCGGTCCTATTTGTAAAAACTATGTTATAAGAGGTCAAAAGAATAAATTAACTTATCGTTTGATACATATTTGGTATGTAATTTGACAGTTAGCATGTGTATCGGCGAATTTTCTCCCTGTATTATCGGCCCTGTCGATACTATGTGAACGGCCCAGACGCGACTGAAAATTAGACGTTCTTATAAAAGAAGAGTGTATCTTTTGTTTCTCTTTATACTTGTTATATAACAGAATTTTGTTTACAGTTTTTACGTCGTCATCCATGTTAACATTACCAAAGTTTTCTAGAAGACTCAAATATCTTATAATGGGTTACTCTTACAACTGTCGCATGTTTCAGCGCGTTTCGTCTCGACACTTGAGTGGCAGACACTAGAGTGGATTCCACAGACACTCAAGTGGATTCCCTATCAATTTTTTCGTTAGTATCGAATACTATTTGCAAATTGTTTTTATTTCTCATTGCGCTAAATTGTCCTGTGTGTGGGTTTACATAAACCGCCACCCTCACCTTGTGGCTTACGAGACAATTTTTTCGTTTGAATTTAATCGCAATTTTTTTTATCTCAAGACCTGTTGAGCGTCGTTTATTCAAATTTCAAAATAAAGTTGCGTCGAGATGATTTATCGTTTACAAACAGTTATTGCTATATAGAGCTTTTCTGCAAGAACCATTCAACTGATTAACTAAAGGAGGGGGTGCACTGTGTAATCCAAAAACCAAGCCGTTAGTATGTCAGTAGAATTCACTCCTCAAACAGCATGCAGTCGCGAATCAGAGAGTTTCATGTCAAAAATAGCGTGACACTATTTGCCATTCTACACACATACATGGACAGTTCGCATGGACCTTTAGACCTTTCAGACATCAGGACTTGTCATGCAGAGCACCTCGGGCGCTTAGAATATTCTCTCCATCCAATAAATTTTGGAGAAACCTCTTCGACCTTATTTCTTTAAATATTTTTATGTAACTTTTTGTTTCCTGTGATTCTTTTTATTTAGCGCTTTACAATATGTATTCATAGTTTTAGCGCTTTACAAATAAATGAATTATTATTATATTGAAGAAAAATGTAAATTATTTTAAATAAGTGCGTCTTGAAGAGACACATCGCATAATTATCAAATTATCAGGGAGGAGCGGTAGTTGGAGCGTGCGACTTAGTGACCCTCGCGACAAGCGACCGATGATGAACCCCAAAGAGACTTCAATGTTTTTCTATTCCAAAACACCGTCAAATTTTAATTGCTGACCGAGCAGTGTTTGCTTACGTGCCGTGTACCAGCTTCCTGCGGCGAACAGAACCCGATTTGTTGCTAGGCAATGATGACGTCAACCTACTCGATCCAGTTCCCCCAGGGTCCCAAGGCCATGTGAATTTTCCTCGGAAGAATACCAAATAGAAAGCTTACAACATTCATGTATAATAGAACGCGCCGGTAGCGCTGCCGCATCGCGCTGATAGAAGGAATATGTCGATGTGGAATAGGAAAAATTCCGTAGCTATACAATCGCAGGCGGCGCAAAACTTCAAGCCCGATGTTTCCACGGAAGAAAGGAAAAGAGTAAGTAAATCGAACGTTTGAATGAAAGTAGCGTCACTTTGCGCCATAAATGCACACGGCATCAAGCCGGTGGCACGCGCGAGAGTGTTGCCTCAAAATGAAACTCACTTAACAAGCAGAAATACATCACTTACTTGTGATAAATTTTACGAGGAGCTACAAGCTATTATCCCTGTAATACATTACTTGAGTTCACAAAAATTCAACAGAAACTGTTCGTGGCTACCAAAGAACTTTCCCTGCAGTGAGGATTTCTTAACACCATTAATGATGCTTCGAAGATGGTGTAAACCAATGTTTTAGGGGAATATGGATAACAGATTCTCAACAGAAATATCGATGTTACTATTCATGTGGAGGCTAATAATCCTGATTAGGGTTTTTGAGATTTGTGACAGGCATATTTTTTGCCGGAAGCACGAGTTAAATTTTGGGACACGAGTAGTCCAAGTTGCCACTAACGCCAATGAATTGTTATAAACATTTTCATAATAGTACTTTCGATTTAGTGCAAATAGGAAATTGAAAACTTTTAAGAGTAACACATGAAGCGGTTTATGTAGCTCTTTGTTGTTATGTTTACAGTCTAATATAACGATATTTTTCTTCCCTCAGCATAAATGGCTACGGCCACAGACTTCTGTAGGGTCCGTCTCTTGGAGTTCATGTGACAGTACAGGTAAACTGAGCGGGTTTTACCCCGATTTGTTAAGATGATTTACTAGCATTTCAGCCGAGGATTTAAGTCAAGTTTAAAAAGTTTTTTATCACCCCTGAAAAGGTCTACCATATATACCATAGCGAGCCAGTGAAGAACAAAAGATTTCTGTCTCCCCTATGACATACACCGTCAGATAGGCCAAGAGTTTAACAACTGTACTCGCTTTGTATTATGCTTTTAGTAATTACAATGTTAAGAAAAGCACCTCGGTTTTTATAAAGGTGTATTTAGCTTGATCAAATTATCAAACTACGTAAGACCGAGTGTTTTGTGTGCCAACTCAAGGGTAAAACGCCATATGGAAATTTTTTGCCTATTGTTGTGTGACCACTTTCGAATAACCTAACCTTGGGTAAGGCGGTAAAAAGATAACATGGATAACTTGTTAGTAAACAACACAGCGTTACGCTCCTGCCTTACAGTAGAAAAGCTTCGATTTTCTCAAAAACAAAATAAAGAAGTCCTCGGATATTTTAGATTATGATTTCACAATATCGTAATCACGACATGGGAAACCTCACTTCCGGTGTAACGCAAGAACTTCTAAGTCACTGCGTGACAGGTTTACATAAAGTTCACACGTGTGCTTTCTCGATATACCGACAATATGTTCGCGTGCCCTCTGTCACGGTATTGTCGATTTTATGCAAAAGTAAGTGGTCCTATGAGTCTGATGATTTTAATGATAATAGTTTTGAAGAGAGTTTAAATATTAGTAAAGCAGCTTATTCCTCCTCCTTCTGTAACTTCGCTCATTCCTTGAATTTCACGACTTTCTATCTGACCTCACTAAAAAACTGCTTCCAATCCGGAATTTTCTTCGGTACAGTTATTGTCGAGTCCCAACTTTGTCACGCAAGTAAATCATTTTGACTGTGGTAACGCTATAACGCTAGTGATCTTTGACTTTGGCAATCAACAACAATACCGACTAAAGCGACTAGATCGTTTTTGCACCACCCTCTATATTCTGAGGTCAATATTTTAAGTCTTTGTCTGAGAAGGATATTCGTTCCATGTCGGAGAATCCTGTGGGATGCCTGTGGTTTGCTACTAGTAGGACATGAGTATTATATCTCTCTTGCGGACACCATTTTGTAAGTCTTAATACGAAACTGGTTTATACTTTGAACCCGTGAGATTTACAGCAATTTCTGTTTTTATTTTAAAATAGCGTTTCCATACCAAAAATGCATATTTTAGTAAATGACTCCCTGATTGTGAATTTGGTCAATTGCTCCTGCCAAAAGCAGTTTTGCGAAACTTTGGAACACAGATCCTGTTGACATGTCACTGCACTAGACCTAAGAACAGTACCGATTATTTCCCTCATTAACGTAAACAATTGTTATTAATATCCCTACTCGCTTTATGTAGCTTCCAAGTGATTTCTATATGAGAGTTTTTTGGAAGGGCTTCCATATTTCTATTAAAGATGACAGATGTAATTGTCACGATTATCAGTAGAGTGAACAATTGACACAGTAATGATATTTTGTAGCTGCCAGCGTAGAAAATATGAGGGATTTTTAAAGCTCGGAAGGCAAGTGAAATAATTTGCACTATTAATGCCATGGTTCCATGGTATTTAATTAAATGAGCGTAGCCTGTGAGGTGTGCGTAGCTTCAACATATATAGCTTTTGTGCGTTTAACCACTAAGACCCCCCGAAGTTGCTTTAGAGCGGTAAGCGAGAGCCTGGTATCTTTTCTAAGATATGTTGTCTCCGATTTCCGACATTTTTCCGAGAATTTTTGCACGGCGCAGAGACGTCTGCGGAACCGGTCCGATTTCACATTCTGTGCTTCACTGTAAACATGCAATTACTAATATGTGAGAGTTCAGTCACTGAATAGTATTCCGTAAAGTTAGAGGGAAATACCCCTAGGTTTCCGAGGGTTATCGTAAAGTGGATTCCACTTTGATCAGACAACTTATATACAAATGCGTCACCAAAGACGTTAGGGTGAGTTAAGCTGTAAACACAAAATTTCAATTCTCATAGAAATACCTGTCATCTTCGCGCCTATAAGGAACACAAGGCCTCTTTTATAGAAATAACCGTGACTAAAGGGCACTCTTCAAACAAAGGCCGACCCATATTTCGGTTACAGATATAAAGCACCAAAGATATTTTTTTGAAAAATTACTTTGTCCACCTTTTTCTCTACCGCTGTCTATGTCATTGCCTACCTTCATTATGGAATAATCTGTCGAAATTGTGCATATACCGTAATATAAAGAGATTTTTGTGGTCTTTCGATAATATTCAATATTACTCGCTGTTTATGCTGTATGTCCTGGAAGAACGTGTCGTACTTGAAGAGTATCTCCCGAATCGAGGACCCCCCCCCCGTGATACATAATTACTACTCCCTTAGGATCAACTGCTGGTCATATCCATATCAGGCTATTTGAATTCACCAGAGCAAGTTCTACTTCCTATCTTTCACTGGAAAAGATGAATCCGTCTCGGTAAACCTTTCAATCGCGCGGACGTAAAGATAGCCGGAAACCTTTTCTTCTCTTCCTTAAAGTCCTTGACTGTGTTGCTTTCTTTAACAACATGTGCACGAAATGTTTTTTATTAGTTATCCAAGATATTGGGAACATTAAATTTTTGCCCGTTAGGTCCTGTAAGCGAGACGCGAGATGTCTGCATTTCACTATTTCTACCGTTACATAATCATGTGTTTTTACTAAATGCTGCCGCCTTCTTGCGCCCACGGCTCCTTGTGGCTATTCTCTGGTACTATTCTATAGACAACCAGAACTCATTATCAGATTTTGCATTTAGCCAGATATATGTCTCCAAATGTGCAAATGTGCAAAAAGTGCATTGCGGCTGTATCTTCGATCGCATATGTACAGAAATATCCACTTTACTGACAAAAAAAAGTAAAGGAATCCTGATAAATACGAAAAAGGTAGGATTCCTGATATAATGCCTTAGTCAAAGTAAATCCCTACCCCCCCCTCCCCTACCCCAAACCCGGGACAAGGTGGAAAATAGTGGGGCGTTTGCCTCAAGCAAAAGCAAATATCAGAAAAGGCCCACCTATTGGGGCAGTTGTGGATGGCAAAAGAGGATAAATACCCTACCCCTGGGGGAAAGATCACTAAATGCATTGCCATTTTCACACCACAAAACAGACAAAATTAAGGCCCCCGAATGGTCTTTGGCGAGCACTTGCGAGCACCCCGTTTTTTATCCGAGACCGAGCTATTTTAGTTGTTGAATAAATCGAGCAGCGAACACATCGAAAAAGACGATGCGAGCACGGCGGAAAAATTGCTCATGCGAGCATTAGCCGAAAACTGCGAGCATACCGAAATTTGGTAGCAATGGGTAGATCCGGAACTTGCCAAGGCGCCGAGACCCGCGTTACAGAATCCAAGCCCGAGACTTTAGACAAAATTTCGGAATCCGAGCCCGAGACTCTTTGTCAGATTTCGGAATCCGAGCCCAAGGTTTTCCGAGCTTGTTTTCGGATAACTTGCTCGAGGTATGTCATAAAAACATCATTTTTAAATAGAATAGGTAGAGTCACAATACAATCTTGCTACAAGGGGAAACCCGAAGCATTGTAACTACATAAAACAAATAGCGTTAACAAAATCAGAGACTCCGAGACCACGTTAGAAAATCAGAGACTCCGAGACCACGTTATAAAATCAGAGACTCCGAGACAACGTTAGAAAATCAGAGACTCCAAGACCACGTTAGAAAATCAGAGACTCCGAGACCACGTTATAAAATCAGAGACTCCGAGACCACGTTAACAAAACAGAGACTCCGAGACCACGTTATAAAATCAGAGACTCCGAGACCACGTTATAAAATCAGAGACTCCGAGACCACGTTATAAAATCAGAGACTCCGAGACCACGTTATAAAATCAGAGACTCCAAGACCGTGTTAGAAAAAAACGAGGCTCCGAGACCCTAAAATTTTGAAAAAAAAAACGAGACTTTGTAAAAAAAAAAAAAAAACGCCGAGATTCCGAGGATTTGCGAAATTTTTGCGAGACTTTCGAGGTACTCATCGCTACCCCTCCTTTTGCCCCACACTTGCAGGTGGGCATCAAATAACTGATTTATCCCCACCCCCTCACACTGACTTGTTAAAAGCGACCGTTTCCCTCACTATTCCCCCACCATGTCCTGGGTTTTTTTTGGGGGGGAGGGGCTAACCTTGACCTGTGCATAAGAAACTTGGCTTTTTTAAATTATTTTTTCATGGACACTACAAAGAAGCACTGCCATTTATAGCATTATTTTTGATTTCGAAGCCAATATCAAATCAAATAGAGTTTTTACGATCGCCGCTTTTTGTTCTCCTTGTTTTCCGATCCTCATTGTTTTATAAAAGTTAAAGATATAAATAATAGTTTTCAGAAGACTAAGACTAAAGTGAGATTTTTTAGTGCCCAGTTTCTCGCGGTCAGCCTAGCCTTAGCCTCGTTGTGAGGCGTTCCGTGCCAGCTTCAGCTAACACTTCTCTCCAACATGGCGGCGAACGAGCACGATCATGGGCATACGCATCACATCCAGAAATCACCGGCAGCTGCTCAAAAGCCGCCAAGTTTACGAGCCTTGGAGGTGGAATAATTTCGATTTTTTCCCGTTTCGCCTGCTTTGTGTTTTTGTAATTGATTTACCGATGTTTCATCACAGGGACTCAGTTTTTCGGAAAGCATGTCGAGGCGACCCCCTCGTCTTCGCCGGCGTTCAATCTCTGTATCTTCCACCGATAGTTATGCCAGTTCAGGTGAACTTCGCCAGCCATTTAACTGAATTTTCATACAAGTTTTTTGAAAGCCTATCTGCATTGTTAAATACTTATAAACCTATAAACTTAAAATCCTATCGTACAACTTTGTCATTCAATTTTTTATCCTTCTCTGCTGGATGAGATTAGGATGTGGTAGACCTTTTAAAAGAATCCGCGGTTTAGGAGCAGTCCTATTTCTTGAAGGTCACAGGCCCCTTGCACTAAGAAGATTCTATTATTCAGTCCTACTTAACTTTATATCACATTATCTATCGCTTGAATACTTGCGGAGATGAAATAGTCGTACTTCCAGTGGGAATTTTATACCTTTGTTGTAAACTGTATAAAGCGATCCGATCTGATACTTATATTTTTATGGTTGCCTCTTTGCAGCTAGCTACACGGACAGCTATTCCTCCGACGAAGATGATGTTTCTCCTAGGGACAGACCACAGGTAAGTTGTTCTCACTTGGAACCCACCAATTTTTGGAATATTACATCCCTTCCTTTGCCACTAAATAATTCTTGTAGAGTGCATTTTATTGCTGGTGTTGTGAGATCCTCCCCTCAATTTACTCCAAAACATGTTCCTTGTTGCACTTGATTCAAATCACTTATCTTCCTTTTTACTTCGGCATTTTATCCAACATTTTATGCATAGTAGTTTAAACAATTTATAACATTGTTGCTGATTTCCTTTTGGGACGTATTTTCTCTATAGTTTATGCCTGCGCAATCTGGCGCTAAGTTTACCTAGCTACTGCATAGGTAATTATGGGGATTAAAATTTTTTATTGAGATTGTGATGGTCATTTCATACCTTCTCGAAGGAATAGTCGTGTGTAGCATTCTTATGTGTCGCATTTACTTAGAATCGCTTAATTAGTGTCACTTAATTATAATGTAATTATTTTGTCTTTGTTATTTTTGGTATTGGAATGTTCTACGCCAGACATTTTGCTCCACTAAAATATTTAAATATTTAATAGGCAGAGCTGGTTATCATGCAAGATATTAGTGCATCCGTTTATTTGTTAGCCACTTTAATACAAACAAAAGTTTATCTGAAGTTAAAATAATTACTTGCTTTGTACTTGTTAATTTTTCTTATTGTTAAATGTGTTGTAATTATGTATTATTCTTGCTTTGAGTATATATCTTTCTGTGAAAAAAGGAATTTCTTAAAAGATCAGTTTTGCTTAGTCATGACTGAATGACATTTAGGCACCAATAGAATTTGCATAATGATTTTGGTTGCATTTGTATGGATGTTTTCACTTAGCATGTTAGCCTTAGAAAACCTTATCCTGTCCCAAAATTATACCAGAATTTTTATTTGAAAATGTTTGATTGAATTTTAATTGTTGTACCACCTTACGCATAAAAGAAATGCTTATAATATTTATAGCAATGCAAACAAGATATTCAAGATTTTTATAATGTACCCTATTGGTGCTGTATTTCGTGTCACTTGAATTTGTGTCCTGTGCTGAAACTTACTAACTTGTAGTTATGATATGGCACATTTTGCAAAAAAAAATAGCTCTAACTAAAAGGATAGTGGCAAAATTAACATAAAAAACATTGTATCCAACTCTTTTGATGTGCTTACTCTAAAATTGCTTGAGGCATAAATTTTTTGGTATTAATTTGGTCTTTAAATTACCCAGCCTAATCAATCAGACAAATCTGAACATATAGCTGATCAAACTTCAATCAATTAATCTGGGATTTATTTGGCAACCAAACTCACTTAAAATGTGCATTCATTTCTGAACTAAATCAAACTCAAAAACATTTTGTAACAAATGTAACAATAAACACTAGCACAGAAAACTAAAATATTAGCAAAGGCAGAATTTCCTAGCTTTAATTTTCAAAGTCTGAGGGTAGAACTTAAACAGTAAAACAGCATTGATAAGAATATGAGCAGTATCATTTTGTTCAATTAGAGAAAGTTTGATTATTGAAATATTTTGTATTTGTTTGATTTTGTTCAGTTCCCAAACCATTCAAGCAGCAATCTCAAAATTAAAGATCAATTGAGTTTGATTACCAAACATTTGATTGATCAGGCCAGACCATCACCACTGGGAACAATATGTGGGTAGCTTATTAGTTGTTTGTGTTTCTAATTAATTGATCTCCATTTTGTGTGATTAAACAGAAAAACAGCAAAGGAACCAGCGATTTTTGTGTTAAGAACATTAAACTTGCTGACTTTGGTCGCAGAGAAATTGAAATAGCAGAGCAAGGCAAGCATTACTGAACATACCATAGAATTCCGAAAGTAATAACCAGGCATGTTATCTATACAAAAAGCCATTGTTATCTTTAGAACTCTATGGTGAACTTCTATGTTATGTTATAAGTATGACAAAACAATAAGCTATAATCTAATTTTTAAAAATTATCAAAGAAATAAATTGAAGATTATGAGTTACATTTTCCCAGTTACTCCTCTGTATTTTTTACTTATCTTTTCATTTGTTTTTGTTTGATCACAGCATTTATATTTTTAGCATGAATCTTTTGTAATTTCTATCTTTTTTTTCAGAAATGCCTGGTCTTATGCTCCTACGTAAAAGGAATTGTACTGACAAGCCGTTAGAAGGTGCCAAAATCGTCGCCTGCACCCATGTCACCGCCCAGGCAGCCGTAAGTGCCAGCAACTGTGTCATTTTAATTTTGCTATCTTTATTTCTAATCATCTTAGCATGAATTTTGTTTGGGATTTTATTTTATTTTGCTTTTGGGATTTAGTTGTTTTTTCTTTATTTTTATTTTTGCCCAAGCCCAAATTGGGGGTTTCTAAAAAATGAAATCAATAACATTTAAATGTGCCTGAATAACTATAAAGTCTCCTCTTTACCTTGAAAATGGGTCCATTCTTTTTTTCTTTCTTTAATCCACTTGTTGTCATGCTTCATAAATTAATAAGAGTTTTTGACAGCACAATTTGGACGCAGGGTCTTTATGGTCATTTTTAAAAAAAATATTGTTTTTCACAGCTTTCAAAAAGCAAGTATCAACTGAAAAAAAAGGAAAATTTCTCAACACACCAACACGAAAGAATAAAAAAATTTTTGATTATTTATTCTACCTTAGATGTTTTTTCTTCTTACTTTAGCTGTGTAAATGAATATTTTTTTATTTAGTACAGTTTGCAGTTTACAGTTTACACATCAAAACGAAGTAAAAGGGTGTTGTCCTAACCTTATTGAATCTTGTTTAGGTTCTGATAGAAACCCTGATGGCCCTAGGAGCTCAAATTCGCTGGTGTGCCTGCAATATCTATTCCACACAAAATGAGGTTGCTGCAGCCATGGCTGAGTCTGGTGAGTCATTTCCTCAGTTTACACTATCAGCTTGAACGTAGACACCCTATACAGGAGTATGTTAATCTCCAGAAAGAGTAAAAACGATAAGCAAGGTTGGGGGAGGGCCCTTATTCGAGAGGAGGCGCTTATCTAAAGAAGAGCACTTACTTGGATCATAACGGTAATTTCCCTTGTGTTTTATGTTGTAGGACTATCCATTTTTGCATGGAAGGGAGAATCTGAAGAGGATTTCTGGTGGTGTATAGAGAAATGCATTACATCTAATGGCTGGCAACCAAACATGGTTCTAGATGACGGAGGCGATGCCACTCATCTGATGTATAAAAAATTTAATGGAACATTTAACACACTTAAAGGCATTGTGGAAGAAAGTGTCACCGGAGTTCATAGGTAATTGTCTAGAGTTTATCTACCCGAATAAAAAAAGGACTACTTGATTGACACATATCGGGCTCAGATAATTAGAATTAGACAGACATTTTTTTAGAGCTTTGAACCTCAGCATAGAACATTGTCTCCTGTATTTTGTGGATTTGTTTATTGCAAAATTTTAGACCTCATGTGACAGGTATTGTTTTTCAGACTGTACCAGCTATCAAAGCAAGGGAAGCTCACAGTTCCTGCAATGAATGTCAATGATTCAGTAACAAAGGTAAGTGGTATTCTTACCCTGTTTTTTTCCCTGTTAGATCTTTATTGTTTAGCAGTTTTTCTAATTGTTATTTCTTTTCCTTGCAGACAAAGTTTGATAACTTGTATTGTTGCAGAGAGTCCATCTTAGATAGGTAACAAAAATTTAATGTTTGAAAAACTAAAAATACATTGTTGTTCAATTAGGGAGGTAGGATTTTAAGGAACAAAGCCTCTGTCATTCATTACATTTTTTTTGTGACTTATATATATTATAATTCACAATTATATATTGTGGTTATAATTGTGCAGAGGTAACTGGCGAGAGTGCCGCTTTGAGAGCATGGGTTACATCTTGTTTACTATCAATAGTGTGATCTAACATTTTAACATTTTATACCACTAGTTTGAAGAGAACAACAGATGTGATGTTTGGTGGCAAGCAGGTGCTTGTTTGTGGCTATGGAGAGGTGAGAACCTTTTAAAAAAATGTTTAAGCATTTCAGTAGATATCCCTATTCCCATGAAAGCCTAATTGGATTACTGTTCTGTTTTGGTGTTTATAGGTGGGCAAAGGTTGTTGTGCCGCCCTTAAGGGATTAGGAGCCATTGTTTATATTACAGAAATTGACCCTATCTGTGGCCTCCAGGCATGGTAAGCCGATCCAATGAGTCCTTGTCATTGCTTTGTTATATTTTTATTGAATAATGAAAGACAAATTATTTAAACGAATTTTGCCATCTAAAAGCAATATTTTATGCTTTATATTTCAATAGCTTCCCCAAATCAGCTGATGAAATTGAACACTTGATGTAAACTCATGATTTTTGTGAAATATTTTATATATTGATAAACCTTTCTTTAATACATTTTGTTCAATTGTTTTGTTCAATTCTGTTTTGTGTGTTGCCTAACATGGTGAATATTGGGGAGGGTAGTACATTCTATTCTATTGTGTATTAGAGAACTATCTATGTGATACATTCTTTTCTGTTTTATTTGATAAATTCCGTTCTGTGTTGTGTATAGCCTGGTGAAGATTTGAGGAAAGTGTACTACGTTCTGTTATATTTGATAAATTCTGTTCTGTGTTGTTCCTAGCATGGATGGTTTCCGAGTGGTGAAGATTGAGGAAGTGTGTAAACACATCGACATCCTCATCACGTGCACAGGTGGGTGGCAAGGGAGGTTTTCCAACAAAATAAATGCTGCTTATTTGAATTTCCAGTCCCTTTCTTTGTTGACTTTTAATGTGAACCTTATCCCCTGATGAGTTATTATTCGTATAGCCTGCCTACCATACATAGTCATTGATTGTCTGCCTCTACCAATCAGAAACAAATAAAATGTAATGCAATCTCATTTTAGTCAGGCTGCCCTTGAAAACCAGTGTATGGTGAATCAAATGCCATTCTAATTTGTACTGCAGTTGTCTGTATGAAATAAGGGAACTAAATATTGTATTTGTGCTAATTTGAAGTGTCATTACTTTTTGACAGGAAATAAAAATGTGGTGACAAGGGAACACTTGGACAGGTTGAAGAATGGTTGTATTGTCTGCAACATGGGTCACTCCAATACAGAAATTGATGTGGTTAGTATTGGATTGACTTCAGAGTGCACTAGTAACATGCTTGTTTATTTATGTACCTTGCTGATTTGACAAAAAAAAACTTGTTACATGCTTTTTTTTCTCTTTGTTTTCCCACAGGCAAGCTTGAGAACATCTGACCTAGCCTGGGAAAAGGTCAGATCACAAGTTGACCACATCATCTGGCCTGACAAGAAAAGGATTGTCCTTCTGGCTGAGGTACATTGAAATTTGTGTTGATCATTTCAATCTCTCATAAGTATTTTTTATTCCAGCCAAATTGCAGTTTTGAAAAAAAAAAGATTTATTGTATATGCACTATAGATGAATCCCAGTAATCCTTGCTGTCCTCTTGGCAAAAACAAAAATGCTGAATTAGTATTACTATTGCATTTAGCAGCCAAGTCAAATGACTTTGTGCAATTAGTATTTCTCTTTTTTACTTCCTCATGTAATTAGACAATCAGTATAAGTTTATGATTTTTGTTCTATGATTCTATGTATTGAAAACCTATCATGCTGTTTGTGTTGCTGTTCATCAGGGGCGTCTTGTGAACTTGAGCTGCTCTAGTGTACCATCATTTGTCGTCTCCATAACAGCAACCACCCAGGTAACTCTTTGATCAATCTCACTCACAATGTATACTATTGAGGATCTTTTTGTCGGTTGTAGCTGTTTTGAAAGCCACCCTTTAAAATGATGCCAAACTTTGTACAAATAAAATACATTCCTACAATATTTTTGGTATTAATTTCAATCAGCAAACTGTATTGCTGCTACCATCGAAAGGACTTTTGTTGGAGAATGCATACATCTTATGAAGGGAACCAGTCAGTTAGACCAGTGTAGTAAGATGGAACAGCCTGAAAGTGGTTTAACTATATATTAAAACTTAGTATACTTGGCACTTATCAACTCTTTTTTAACTTTCAGGCCATAGCACTAATAGAATTATACAAAGCCCCACCCGGGCGCTATAAGCATGATGTCTACCTGCTACCTAAAAAAATGGGTAAGACTCTCTGCCAATTATGCTTGTAATATCTCCCAATTTAATGAAGTGTTTTGGTCTAACTGCTTCAGTGCTCCCACATTGTTGTTGAAGTCTCACATCCTGATAGACCAACAGGAGAAAAAGGGTCATTGTTTTTTTTTTTCTGATCATGTGTCTGATGTATTGTATTTCTTGCTTACAGATGAGTATGTTGCAATGTTGCATTTGCCAACATTTGATGCACATTTAACTGATCTGAGTGATGATCAAGCTAAATATCTTGGAGTGAATAAGAATGGACCTTACAAGCCCAATTACTACAGGTAATGCCATGAAGGGGAGTTGATTTCCAGTTTTTGGAGTATTCTATTTTAAATAAGGTTGCACTTGGAGAATCATAACCCACAGTGTTTCAGAGGTATCAAGTAAATAAGCAAATAAACAGAAATAAAATACAAATACAGGTTTAAAAAAATGTAGAATTCTTGTTTACATTCTTATGAACATTGACATAGCTTTCAGATACAAGGATTCAGCCATTTATATGTTACCCATGAACCACTGCAGGTGATGACTGCAGTGCAACCTCATTTGAAATAGGTGTATCATGTTATCATCCACCCTTCTGTTTTACAAGCTACACAGTTCTAAAACACCTGGATCTTACTATATTTCTCAGAAAACACCAGAGTGTATTTATTTGATCACACATTTCAGACATGTCCTTATTTACACCTTGACATGGACCCTCACCTACCGCAACTTGTTTTTTTTTTTTTTTCAGATACTGATGGCTAGGACAAGAAAACAGAAAGCCTGTTAATTTAAATTCCTGTCTTCGACCTCTATTTATCATCAAGAAGATATGGTATCCCAGGCTGCCGTGTGTGGCCCCTACCCTATGCCAATGATTCTTGGCAATACCTTGCAGACTGAATTTCTGACTCTGCTCACTGGTGGTCGAAGGCATCACCTTACTTGGCTTAGTGATTTTAAAAGTGTTATTTATTAATCTGGAGTTCTTCTCTGTAATATTACTATTTCCTATCTGATTCATACGTTTTTAAGGCCCCATAATATAACCAATATGCTGCTGATTCTTTACTTTTTTCAAGATGTAGATTTTTTCACAGATTGTCTTTTTCTAAAAAAAAAACATCACAAAGCTAGTGTGACATGAAAACTGACTTGTTTTATCTATGTTTTATATTTGAATTCAAGTTTAATATGATGTAAAATTAAACTTGGACACATCAGTAGAGTTATCAGAAACAGCCCCCATAGTAAACTTACCTATGTTATAATGCAGTACAGTTGCATTGCCAGTGCTATTCTAAGGAGTAATACACACAAATAAGATGTAAAAAAAAACCACTAACCCCCTTCATGTCATGTAAAAACTTCCAAATCCGATGAAGGACATTCTATGGCACTAGATACCTTTACCATGGGTGTATTAACATTGCTATATTGAAGTTATGAGATGTTATAAATAACCGTAGTACTTAGAGCTGTATTTGGGAAAAATCCACTAGATCAAGTAGTTTCTTAGATGAGAAATGTAAATAAAACTAATTCTGAATTCTGGTTACACTACACAAGTTTTAGTTAAAAGGATATATTCAGAGAAACAAAAACAAAAAAAGAAAAAAAAGAGACGTTAAAAAAGGAAACATTGCTATCTTTGGAGAGCATGGTTTGATTAGGCTCATATTCTTTTAATAATGTAGTTTTTTAATGGTGCCGGCTGCCAGCTTTATTGCATAAGTATTTTTTTTTTTTTTTGCTGTTAGCTCAAGAAATAATGTAATGCTTTTTATTTGCATTTCTCTCGTTGTATTTTCTTGAGATGCATTTGTAGGTATTTTGACTAGACGGTTTATGGTGTTAGCTATGGTACTGCGGATTGCCCTCTATCAGTTTTTGTTGGTTGGAACAGGTGCTAGAAGGGGAGAACATTGAACAAGAAGCATATGCAAGCAGAGTTGGGTTGCTCCAAAATTAGGCTATTGGCCTTGGCTGGTTCTTAGAAAATACAGGTTATGGCACAAGGAGAATTTTGCTCTCGTGCATTCCTTCTAAAATTTCTGAATGGGTTGGGGCTGTGGGGAGCACCAGCCCCAATATGGATCCCTTGATCCACCACTGAATTAATGCCAGGAATTTACCATACAGGAAAAGATAATTCATTTGACACCACTTGAGCCAACTGAACTAACCAAGAAACCAATTATCACCAATTTCACACCATAAACTTTCTAGTTGTTAGGTAATAAACTAGGTATAGGTAACCAATACTAAATACTGCAATTCCCATGAATGTTGCATACAGTAGCTCTCGGAGGTCGTAATTGATGACAAGAATGTGGCTGGTAAGAGGAATGTCTGACTTTGGCTGTCAGGTGATTATGCAGAAGTTAATTGTTAAAGAATGAATTTATGGTGTGGGTTGCACCTTACAGCTAATAAAAGACAACAATTGTTGGACTTTATGTTGTTTATTCGTAACCACCCTTTCTCCTAACCAAATGATCACACCTTATATAAACCACAAAAAAGACTAAGAACGTGTGGTCAAAACGTTCTATCACTCTAAAACATATCTCGGCCGAAGCACTAAGTGCTGTATGAGTGAGAGGGGGTATAGAGGTTCTCCTCAGAAAAATTAAATTTACCCAAGAAATGGTTTTATTTTAGATTACCTAAACTACGTACCAATCAAAAAGTTAAAGCAATTTTACTTGAAATTTTCAAGCTTTTAACCTTAGCATAAAAAAATTCTTTACACCATGAGAAATGTGTATATCAGCATGATATTTTTTAATGGATTCTTACAATTTATCTACATTTTGTCCACATAAACCTATCTTGTGCCAGGTTGGCATTTGCACTGATAACACAATAAGGGTATGGTTTCTATGCCCCCCCCCCTTCTCATTAGCCCAGGTTCTAAAAAAAACACAAGACCTTCTCAAGTTTAAGAGGCACAGTAGAATAAGAATTTTGTTTCATTTTTACATGGTTATTTAAAAGTAGCAATAAAATTAGTTCATCCATGAACATGCTTTTTGCAGGAATACTTTAAGTTATTTTAGAGTGGTTTCAAAATGCAGTGCAACAAAATGTAATTGTTGAAGTGTAATAGAGTGATTTTTTATAACCTGTGATCTATATCTAAGAGTATTACGCTTTATTGCAATCTAAATTGTTTCTTTATGTGTTTTCCTGACTATAAAACTTTTACTCTCACATTGTTAATGAAAACCACTCTAGTAAGTCAAGAACAAAAGAGAACAAAGACATTAAAGTGTTTTAGTATTAATAAACTAAATAGTATTTCAAGGGTTTTTAAAAAACACTTTAATTGAACACTAGTTTCATTTTATTCTATTCATTTCAAGAATATTTTATTGCTTGCTGGTCTCTATCAATGAATACAATCCCGTGAAGGTACACAAGGAAGCATAGTCAGTTTTTGAGATTCTCCCCACGGTACAGGAGGCCCTGTTGTACTTTTCTTCAAATGTAATTCTTGCCTTTAAAAACACTTGGACCCTTCCCCAAATGTTACTCATTTCTTATTTAAACACTTGTACCCTGCTACCTCCAAATGTAGCTCTTAAAGCCGCATTGTCACCAGTTTACTTCTGGAGGTCCGACGGAAACCTCAACTGTTAAAAGACAAAAGAATCTATTAGAATCCGAAATATTAAACAGGCCATCCGCTCTAAATTATCACTCACATCCTCAAAGAAACTTCCAATAGACACTTTGCTTTCAATATTTTGAAATATTTTTCGCGTTTTCCATTAAAAATAATCGGATATTGTTAGGTAATCGACCGGAAGTAAACTGGTGACAATGCAGCTTTAACTTGGTTACTTATTATAACACTTGCCCCCCTCTCTCAAACCCTAATGATGCTCTTGTCTTATTTACTTATTAAAACACTTTCCCCCCCCCTCTCTCAAACCCTAATGATGCTGTTGCCTTATATACTTATAACACTTGCCCCCTCTCTCAAACCCTAATGATGCTATTGCCTTATTTACTTATTAAAACACTTGCCCCCTCTCTCAAACCCTAATGATGCTCTTGCCTTATATACTTATTTTTAGCACATGGACCCTCCCCCCTTACCCCAAATGTATCTCATCATATTTACTTTTTTAAACACTTGGATTCAACTCCATAGCTACTAACTAATTAAGGATGAGACTACCAAAGACTTTCGAATACCAAGATTTTATAGGGTTTTTTTTAAATTATTTTATTACTTTAAAGAACACTGAATTTAGACCTCTGTGAACCCTGTTATACTGACTAACACAATTTTATTACAAGATTATATTGAAATCCAATGCACTTCCAGCTGAAAAAGGGTCAAATAAAATACTTGGCTATTTCAGAGTTCATCACTTTGGGGTTCAGAGCCAGGTTTTTTTTTTACAATTAATAGTATTGGATTATTTTAATTTAGTCAAAGTTACAATATATAAACTTAAATTGATCAAAATAAATATGTTTGAATAGCCACTATGTGGCCTTTACATAGGGAATGAAAATCAATTAGGAAGTCAAAATAAAACATCCAGAAGAGGAAGAACAGTTGTCGTAGCTTCTTGTAATAAATATCCATGATGACTTTTTTGACAGGAGCCATGTCAAGATGATTTCATTGACAATAATTGTTAGAATACTGATAAAAGAGTAACATGCACTCACTTGCACTTTGTGCCTACCTAATAACAAAGTCCATCATTTACGCTGTGAAGTGGACTATGTCATAGATTCCTGAGTGTTATCAAGGGTTACTACTTCAACTGCTTGTGTCGCCACAGGCACCCCATCACAGTTGGTGTCAACAATGTGATGATGATGAGTATGACCACCTGAAGTCACAGTAACGATGGTGTGTGGCGCCATGGCAACTTGTGGAACGGAGGTGATGAACTGTGCCTGTGAGTTGGTCAGCATAGTGTGGCCCTGTATTTGCATTAACGATGCAGCAGCTTGAACTGGTATTGTCACCATCTGAGAGGTGGAAAGGTCACCCTGGACACCCTGTAATGCGGCAGCAGCATGTTCAGGCAAGACTATCTGGCCTCCATCTGCAAGAGTTGCTTCTGCAAGTGTGGCAACAGCAGCTTGCGCGGCCGCTTCTGAGTGTGACAACTGGTCGTGCTCCATGTTCTGATGGCCATGTGGTAGACAGACCTCAGCTTGGGTTGCTGCAGCAACTTCTGCTAGTGTGGCAACGGCTTGTGTGGCTTCTGTCTGGGAATGCGAAACATCTGCAATAGTACTCACAGCTCCTGATGCATCCACCTGTATCAGTGACACAGTACCGTCAGCATTTGAGATGGTGTGGACCATCTGTTGGGGGTGGTGTGCATACTGGTGTTGCTGGACTGCATCATTTTCTGCAAAAAGTGGCAATAAATCTTCTCTGCCATGATACTTGTAGCAATTCTTAACTATCTGCCGTAAGGCATTAGTCCATGACACTTTTGCCTTTTGCTCCTCTGACCGGCAGTCACTGCGAACATTCTGCCAAGGTAGGTCAACAGGCCACCAGTTTGGTCGAGTTGACTCCTTACCCCATCCAGGCTTTCCACGCCCAGTAGAATATCGTAGCATCATAGGGATAAATGCTCTCAGCTGGGCTTGGGTCATTTTATCAACTGGAGTTGGTATGCCATCAATCACTAAGGGAGGGAGGGTAGGGATGTCTGGATTCTCTGTTGCTTGTGGAGGAGCATGTTCTGCTAATGCATTTTCCAAATCAGGCAAGATCAGTTGTTTCATATTCCGTATAACATTCTCAAGCGGTACGGCTCCAAAAACTTTAAAGAGAGGATTTGGTTTTCCAGGGCACACGCAGAGTACTATAGCCTGTTGCCCTACGCGCGTAGTATACTCATCAATGGTGGCTCGAAGCTTCCTCAACAAACGCGTCTGTTGTCGTTTGCGAATCGAAGGATTAGTTTCAAAGGAATGAGGTCTTTTTCTCTTTTTTCCAGTGGCTATCGCAGCGGCGGCGGCAACTCCTACAGGCCCGGAAGCGGCGAGCTGTGCTGTAACTTCATCGTTGACAGTAGAAGTCAATAGATCACTGCCATCGAAGGTGGATTCAGGGGATGAGGGTTCGTCATCCGAAAGACTCTGCGAAACGCTCATCGAGTGAGACATTGCTTGTGTCATGGACGTCATGGAATGGGAAAGGCTGGGCGAAAGGCCCGAATGGTGGATGCCTACTTCTTGAGCCAGTTTGCTGGGGAAAAACGAGCAAAACACTTTCAACAACTCATCACTAAACGAAAATAACTTAAGCTTACCACACAGATTCTTCTTTTGAATCCTTTATTAGATTTGCACGCCACGCATTTACAACTCAAGGACTCAAGTAACGCGAAAAATCGACTAAAATCAACCTAAAAAGTGTAATATCTTTTCTATAATGCTCTTAAAAGACAGCACACCACCCCGTTAGCCCCCTAATGACAACAGGGCCGACCAAAACAAGAGAACAGCGCGACACAAGGCGAAATTCTCTCAAAATCTTCGCTTCTTTGCCGTGTTTTACTCTTCTAAATTGAGACAAGCGTCGTGGCAGTACTTACTTCTTCGCTGTCCGATTCCGGGTTCATTATTACCAGAAAACAGCAAAACCTACTCTTTAACCTTACTCAAATACCTGGTTTCAACAGCGGAATAGAATAACAGGCGAAGGGTACTGAATCTGCGCAAAGAAGCTGCTCCCTCGTCGTGCGCGGTGAAGGACGATGGCGGCTGCTCAATAGAACGACGGCAAACGGGCGCATGTGCTGAACAACAAAGCCATCCCTAAGGGGCTGCCTGTCACATACTACAGGGGCAATCCCGCGGGTTTCGGGACAGGGGACAGCAATCCCAAGATGCTTTTCGAATTCGACGAATATTCGACAAGCACGAGGGGAAGAAGATTTGTTGGGCTAATTCTCACCAGCGAAGTTCCCTTAATTTTCCCTACCGGTCTACTTTGCGTAATTATCATCAATCGGGCAGGTTTCGGGTGCGCGTCGGGGACTGTTCGCGTGCCGCCACAAGTAGCTCAGGTTACGCAACGTAGCTTGACCGGGTTTTCCAAGTTGATCTCGCTGGTGAGAATTAAGCCTAACAAACTCTTTTCTCCTGCCAATACTTCGATTCAGTTATTTTAGGCCTTATGAACGGGCTCTGCTACATCTCTGTTCGATTCAGCTTCGACTTCGGATTTTTCCACTGGACCCAGGGGTATCCAGCTATAAAAGCGCAGGCAAAGTGAGGAGGAAAAATTCAAACAAAACATTGGTCTGTCACACAATAGCGATATGGTTTCATAAAAAATATTTTTATTCATTTTTTTATTTTTTTTTTTTAAATCAATAAGTAATATTCACTATTATTACAGACAGTGGTCAACCTTATCAACTATTATTAGTTAAAAAGCTATAAGTGGTTTCTAATGTTATGCTAGAAAGAAAGGCATGCACTTCTATCTGTGTGTGCAGGGGGGATGAAACGCAAGTCATCCTGTAGTTCTCAAAGTGTAAGTAATTTAGAGAAGAAGAATAAATACTAATAAACGTGGAATCCAAAAGACACCGGGAGGGCGTGGCCTTCTTATGACCTACACGTCAATAGGCGGCATGACCTACATTTCAATAGGCGACATGACCTACATGTCAATAGGCGACATGACCTACATGTCAATAGGCGACATGACCTACATGTCAATAGGCGACATGACCTACATGTCATAAGCGACATGACCTACATGTCAATAGGCGACATGACCTACATGTCATAAGCGACATGACCTACATGTCAATAGGCGACATGACCTACATGTCAATAGGCGACATGACCTACATGTCAATAGGCGACATGACCTACATGTCAATAGGCGACATGACCTACATGTCAATAGGCGACATGACCTACACGTCAATAGGCGACATGACCTACATGTCATAAGCGACATGACCTACATGTCAATAGGCGACATGACCTACATGTCAATAGGCGACATGACCTACATGTCATAAGCGACATGACCTACATGTCAATAGGCGACATGACCTACATGTCAATAGGCGACATGACCTACATGTCATAAGCGACATGACCTACATGTCAATAGGCGACATGACCTACATGTCAATAGGCGACATGACCTACATGTCATAAGCGACATGACCTACATGTCAATAGGCGACATGACCTACGTGTCAATAGGCGACGGATCACCGTGGAGTAAAACGGAAACCTGGTAATGCCTTGGGGAAACGGAATTTGGATCAACGGGAGAGTCCGGTAAACGCGATTTGTGAATATAAGCAGCCGTGAAAATGGGATTGAGCACAGAGTCGTTTGGTATTACGCTAGGCTCACAAAAAATAATAATAATAATTCAGCTAAGTTAAGAAATTGAACAAAAGAGGTGATGATTTTTTCCATGACTTTCTGCAAGTATTTCCTCCTCTTATTAGTTACTGGTTACGGGTTTGTATCATGTAAACTGAATGGATGTGTCTATGAGAACACTGAAATAAACCTCACATCTGGCTAATGTAGTCTGCAAATATGGTCGAGCTGTCCAGGTTACCAGCGAAAACGGTCTTGACGAGTGGGCGAAGACTGGACACCACTTTGCTGACACTGGAACCAAGGAAATTCCCTGCAAGGTTGATTTCTTCCAGGCGGTTTGGAAGGAACTTGTGCAGAGCTGATGCGAAGGTCGCGATGGAAGAGGCCGTTCCTTGGTTATAGCTGAATTGGAAATATGCTATAATAGGTTACACGCATAAAAGCTGGTACATATATCATTAATAACACAACAAAATAAGCGCAATTTATTCTCAACTGGACTACAAAACTAACACACCAAAAGTGTGGGGTGGCGGAGATAGCTTAGGGTTGGGACGAATAGGTCACCTTATAATTTTTTTTCATTTAAATTTCAGTCCAACCTCGTTTCATTCCCATTCTCACTAAGCCACTCTCACTCTCTTTGATATCGCGAGCTGCGGGGCAAAGCTAACGGGCGCCATACTCCTCCCATTAAAACACAATGAAGAGGCCAAACTCTACCACATAAGTTGGCATAATACAAATAAAGATGTAACTGGAGAAAGAGAGAGTGATGGTCTGATGTTCAACTTTGACCGAATTAAACAACAATTCTACAGAGCGGGAATAGATTTAACTTGTTTAAGTTTTCTTAATGTTTCAATTTTGTATACTAGGCATTTCACAGCACCCGTTATGCTTGTGGGCATGATTGACATGAAGCACTTCAGCGAAATTGGAAATAGTGCCGCCATAAGGAAGGTTTTGAGTTCAAGGGCTTGGTTTACCTGAGGTCTAGCTTACTGAGAGCCGAGACGCACCCCTGCTGACTAAACATCTGTGAGAGCGCTGTAATCCCTGCATCACCTAGTGGTTTACGATTATCCGTGAGCAATCATGTATACATCCAACCCACGTACCACCTGGTGATTAGTATGATAGTCCGGAGGGCAAAGAATTACACAGGCATTATCTAGGATCAGATTACCATAAAAGCAACGATTCACGAAATCCAAAAAAAAAAAAAAAGCAACGAGCGAATTATGCAATCAACCCTATGAGATGATAAGCATTATGTAATCAAGAGAAGGATGGAGGGATAAGCATTGAGATAGACAAGCAATGTCACAGGAATTCTCGTTGGAAAAAAAATCTTTATTGATCATAAAATGTACTCAAATAAGCAAGAAATATCTTAACTTCCTGCCCAAATGATATCATTTTAAACGACTCGCAAAAATTGGTATTCGACTTGGCTGCCCTCAACAAGTCTTTTAGACCCCAAAGAATACCGTACAATTTCCCTGTACCCTAAATATACCAATATTTTGATATAACTAAACATTAGGCATAACTTAGTGACAAAAAGCAAAAAGTTTAAGCCGAACTCACCTAATCTGTTACCAGCGATGTTCAAAGACTTCAGTATTGTGTTCATACACAATGCGCTGATGATATCTCCGCTGACAACTGCAAACGAACGTTAAACTATCAATGATGGACCAATTCCATAAAATTATGAACAGCTCACTCTTTTTCTAATACCACGGCCCCTTTTCTAAGGCTTGGTATTCTCGTCGTTATCAACACTAGCATCACCTCCATGTCCTCTACTCTTGCCTTACTGCCAACTACCTCTCACATACTTATTAGTTCCTCTACCGCCACCCCTCCCCCTAACCCACCCCTACCCTTTCTTACTTACCTTCGAGTCCACAGAAACTAATATCAAGCTCGGTGAGTTTCCCGTGTTCCAGCAGAACAGCTAAACTATTGTCAGATGACGGTTCGTAAGTATTCTCCTTCAGGATAAGGCTTTTCAGCATTTTGTTGGTTCTTCTACTGGATTCACCTAAAATGTAATAACAGTATAAACATTATCCAGCATATGCTAACCAACATCATGCAGTAAACTTTCTCTATTATGGACACTCGGTTAGTGGTTTATCAAACATAATCAGCTAGCGTCTACCTTATACAACCAGTCAAGTGTGAAACGTGTGCCGTATGGAGAAAAAAAATTCCTATCTGCTTCAAACAAAAGGTGCTTTAAAAAAAAACGCACACTCAACAAGACCTGGTCAAATGTCGAAAACATGTTTGGTGACGACCAAAAGCAAGCAAAGATTCTAGATTTATTCCTAAGGCGACATGATGATGGCATTGCGTGTATATATGATGTATTACTGCACACTGGTGATGGTCTTACCTGATATGGCTCTAAAGATAGCTGCTAGTCCTGTTGTGTGTATCCCACAGCTGGGAAGAGCCAGGTACTTGAGGGTACCATTATTCGCCAGGACACTTGCAAGCATTATAGCCCCCTCGTCACCAATGACACTGCATAATGTAAGCTCATGTAGACCCTCAAAACGAGATTCAATAGGCTCAGATACACGTGTTTCAACGGGCAACTCATCGGTAGAAAAACTCTCCTGAGAGTCCGAATCAAACGAGCTTGAGGAGAAACAACAGCTACTGCTGCTACTGAAGCTATCGTGAGAGGAATTGTCTCGCCGTATCTTGCGTGGAGGGAGATCTTTGAATCTTCCTGATCCGTGTCTCTTTGTGGGAGTAGATGGTACTGCAAGTCGTCTCTTTCTGCTTCGGTTAGGTCCACTGGTTCGTCTTTGAGGTGCATTCCCAGTCGTCTTACAAGTGCACTGATTACGCAGCTTCCCAGCTAAGTGATTGACACCCATGGCAGTGATTTTACTGGAAGAGATGTAAAGCACTCGGAGCGACATCTTTAAGCCTGACCTACAGCTTGTGCAGAAAGTCCCTACCGCTTCACTGATCAGTGAGACAAAGTCATCATCCACTGGGTTTATCTCGATGCGCAAACATTTGAGCTTTCCTTTTAGACAAAGTGGTATAAGGGCATCAATAAGGATCTTTCCCTTGGACTGGAAGCCTATTGCATTGTCCCTTAACACGAGTGATTCCAAATTGTGCCATTGTCGCAGTGACTGAGCAAACAGAGTTAAGAGATCATCGTGGAACCAAAAGGAAGAAAGTTCAAAATGCTGTAGAAATGAAAAGCCGCCTACAGCTTCTGGGGTTTCAGGTGCCATCGTTAGTATTGGAGTTTCTTGATGGTTGAATTTCTCTTTTGGAGGTGTGGAAATGACCGGATCACTGCGGTCCTCTGTGTCAAGATGAGGCCCAAACAACTCGTCAAATGAGAAGCTGGCATTGTCGCCAATGTCTATTATATTTTTGTGGAAAACTTCAGAGTACAGCTCATGTGTGTCAAAATGGCTACTTATGGTACTGTTGCCATTTCGCACATGATCAATGTCGTGGATATCCGTTACTTCCTTGTGAGAAAAATCATAAATGTCTATTCCATCATAGTCTTTAAAGTCTCTTATCGGGCTCATACTGGCGACATGATTCAACGCTGCATCAGTCAGAGCCTTCGTCACAATTTGACTATTAGAGTCGTCAGCACGCATGTTATTCTTAGCAGTTGGATGGCTATTTATCAAGTTCTGCTTACTTGAGCCGTCCACAACATCGACATGAATGTCATTTTGTCCTTGAACAACAAGCACTTGTAATGGAGTGGTCGGCGTAGGGCTTGGGGTAGGTGGAGGCGTAGGGTTCGTTACATGTTTTATTGACTTATCGTTTCGTCCCTCAGCTCTTCCTGGGGATACCCTTGGTCTAGTCGTTACAAAGCTCGTTGAACTTATATGAAGAATCCTGTTCCAAAGAGTAATGTCTCTAGCTTTGGCAAAACATATCCCCACTGATTTTAGGTTTTTAGCTAGGAGAATTTGCAGCAAAGAACACATTGCTTCGACACCATTTTCTCTTAGATGATATATCTCCAAGAATTCAACATGGCTTGCAAATTCGTGAAAGATATCTAGATGAGATGCTAAGTAGATACAGGCAGCATTATGAAGTCGCAGGTACGTGGCATACTTGCCAAACTTCCCTGCAGACTGCTGCAAGAAGAGCTCGCTTGCCTTCGCGTGGTAGCCATCTTTGGAGTCAGTAGGAGGCGATCTACTCTCGGGATGCCAGTGCACAACAGCTAAAACAAACATTTGTTTATTATTATTGCTGTCTCCTGCATATCAATAGTCTGACGTGTACTAAACGACCAACAAGGCAAAGTTTTAAGCACGAGGTTCGGCTATAAAAGGGAAACTTCCTGAACAAAATCAGCCGTCAATAGGTCAACGCGTCAAGACCTTGTTCTGAGCGCTAACTTCAAATTTCATATTCTTAACCAAATCAAATATCTTTCCTAGACTTGTTCACCTGAAATGTTTCTATTTATCATAAAATAATGTTATTCCAAGCTGACGTGTGCACTTTAAAATATGGGCATTTTCATCACAGCGTGAGAATAATTGATAGCAAATCACCCGGGGGATACTCCCTATAAATTGGGGACATGGGTGACCGTCGTATTTTTTAGGGTTTGAAATTCGAGGTTTGGTATTTTTTAGGGTATTCAAAGCGAAGCCTATCGAAAATAAAAAACATGTTTTTTTTAGGGTCTATGAACGCGAGGTTCTTTTTTCTAAAGTAGCGACCCTACAGTTTCGCTAAGTTTTCGATTTGAAAGCTGTGATAATATTTTTTCCTGGTATACACACAAGCCATGCGTTTGCGTAAATGCCAAGTCAGGATCCAAGCCAGGATTTTAGGTCGTCTAAATCAACTTTTTTTTGTATAAAAGTCTACAAAAGGCTTTAGATTATATGATAATGTATATGTGTATAGACGATATAATATAAGTAGGTACAGTTTGTCATTTTGTTATATACTGTTATGTTATTTTTTCCTTAAGTTTCTGTTAAAAAAACTATTTTCCATGGAACTGCAAGGATGACAATACATTTTTAAACTTCAAGATGTGTATTTGATGAAGGCATTAAAGGATGCTTAAAAAAGATTTTTTTTATTTTTAGGGTTATTTTTTTGTAATAGGTATTTTTGGGGGTTGTGATTGTTTCGTACCGTGTTGATTTTCAGGGTATTTTTTCGGGGTATCCGAAAGTCACCCCTACCCCCTTTACCCCAAAGAACCCCCAGGGGCAAATTACTCATTTCTAAACCTCTATTTCTAAATGTTCTGACATGCACTGAAGCATTTCTTTGCCACGATGGTCGGCAAGCCACACTAAAAATGAAGGTGTCAACAGTGGCGTTTCAGGAATGGGGGTTAATTGATAATCATATGGAAACTACACTGCACATCTACCTGTCTTGGCCTCAGTGCTGTTGACAACTTCTTGGAAGTGCCGTTGCCAGTAAAGGTTTCTCCAGGGAATATCCTCTGGAAGTCTTGCATTGGTTTTTGCAGCTTGGTAGTAAGACTCTGGCCACCGACCTTTGTGTCTCCATTGTTGACTGTAATGAAGTTGCCACAAACTCCCAGTGTCAATACCTGAAGGAAAAACGATTTCAAGATTCAAATGGGAATGTCACACCTCAAAAAAAGCAATCTGAAGATGTCTGAAAGCAGGAGCTATTATCTGTCTGTGGACTAGTTCCCATTACACTACTGGGACGCATATTTGTCAGACCATCTACCCTTAGACTTATATAAAGCCAAAAGCATAAGTTTTTCTTACAGCTCTTGCCTGCACATGGGCCATGGGTCAAGATAACAAAAATGAAAAAGTTCCTCCTGTTAATCAATATTTTCAACTACTTCTTGGGCGACTCATAAAATATTAGTTTTAAAAATGAGAAAAAAAATGTTTGAAGTTTTTTTTTTCTAGCAAAAAAAAGTGAATAAAAAAGCAAGAATTAGTAAATTTTAAAGTAAATTTTGAACAAAATTATGTGGCTCATTTTGAATGACATGGCTTGTATAGTATTTTGAGTTTCTTTACTTATTTTGAAAAACTCCATTAAGTGGTCTGGTCTTGGTCAGGTGCCATGGTACACTCTGCCGACTCCAACAAGGTATTATTTATTTTAGGAATTTCAAGACTTTAAACCATACTCCAGGCTGTCTAGGTGGTGGGTGCAATACCTTTAGCCAGCACAACTTGAGTAATATGATTATAGCATAAATCCTAGCCTGAGATTCGCTTGAAATAGATTATCCTATGAATACAGAGTTTATGGCAAGTAACATGTCTGTCATCATATGACTGAACTGTGTAATCCCTCTTAGCTACTAGTACTTGTCTAGACAGTATAGGCACGAAGAATACAGATCTAGCTCACATATATCCATGCTCCCATCCATATCCATGAATTTGACCTAATTTGTATTTACCTGCACATAATGCACACTTCCTTACATAAAAATTATCTTTAAATCTGTGTTCCTATTTGGAAATTTGCATTTTGTAATTTGCACAAAATAATAAACTTGTGAACACCTTTTTAGCACAATGTAATTTGTGTAGCTGATATGTGTCTACTAGAGAGCAAAACGAGAACAAACAAAAACTGAATTATCATTGGTTGTTTTCTATTTCCCACTTTTAGCATCCAATTGAAGTTTGGAATTTATACCCATGAATAAAGATAAACTACAATTTACACTTTGCTTAGAAAAGACAATAAATTAGTATGCCCATATATGGATGCGGTAAATACAATATTGGCTATCAATGTTATTCAATTTATGTGAAGACATCAAAATGTTAGGAATTTAACAAGAAATCAATGATTAAGGTGAGTGCATAAATACACTATATAGAAAAGAAAAAGATGTCTGGGCAGGGCCGAGCAGGGGGTTGGGCACTGGGGGCACATGCCCCTAATATTTGCAAAAAATATGAGGAAATGACCAGTAGCTGCATGGCTGTGTCCTCATTGTTTTCTCAATGTTTCTGTGTTGTGACCTTCCCCCCCAATATTTACAGTTCTACAGATCTACAGCTCTGCACAGAACTACAGTAAGTGTGTGTTAAAACAGACACTTTCTGGTAATTCAGTTTACATGTTGCATAACTAACCCTAACCCAAACTTGATGAATGATTTAAGACATGGAAGTATTAGTAAGAATAAACCAATCAAGCTATACATTGACCACAACTGGTGTTCTACAGCTATCATCAAAACTATTGAAAACAGGAAAGAGACACCAAAGATTTGGCAAGCTCAGCAAAATGAAATTTTCTCTAAATCAGAATTTTGCTGAGACTGATTTGAATGGAAATCACATATATGACTTCTTACATGAATCATTTAAAATCAATCCTGAATTGCATTTGTGAAGTGAACAAAGTTTTCAATAGAATTATGCTGGAACGCATAAGAGTGGGGGTAGATGAAAGATTAAGTAATCTTCAGGCTGGATTCAGACAATTTAGATCATGTACAGACCAGGTGGGGCAATACTATGGGACCTCAAGTCCATTTGCTTCTTCTCATAATGTTACTTGTTTCTCTCTCATTTTGTAGCATGATGAAAGCAACTAAATAAAACAATCAAATAAATTATATAGCAACACTAATCATTATTGAGCAGTCTATACATAAATTCTGTGCATTACCAGAAGAGTTTGATAGCCTAGATCACACCTTTCACATTTTTATATACCCAGAGAAAAAGGGTCAGATGGAGCTAGCTTAAAATACATGGGACTGTTGGAACTTTATGAGCAAAAAAAAAAAAAAAATTTGAATCAATCACCTTTTATGCAAGGGTCACTTAGAGGTGAGTTTCTGCAGAGATCCCTCTCTGCAGAAAACGTCAGTGAACACTGTTTGTGACACAACTTTTAGATTGTTTATAGATATATGTAATGCAAACATGGTCTGTAATCCAGATTTTGTTCTAATTAGCTGAATAAACTATTTGTATAATTATTATCGAGAACTATATTTCAAATAAAACAAAAAAGGAAAAGCTAGTATAACAAATATACAAAAACTGTGAGCCACTAATATTCAAACAAAAAATGCACATAAAAACATCCCCAATTGAAGAAATGCAAGGAAATGAGATTAGATCTAAGTATAACTGTGAGCACATATGACCCCCCATCAGAGATTTTTAAAAAACAGTTGTCCATAATTCAGCGTGATTTTTTTGATATCATCAATTTAGGGCTATTGATGAATATACAGTAATACACATATCGGCTCTGAGGGTTGACACAAAGTATGCACAGAGAGCATGTGTTTTTGTCCTGTATTAAAGATATTTGTGCTGGGTTAAAATCTGATAGATTCGAGATTGCATGCAAATGATGATCCAAATAATTGATGACTTGTTAATCACATTAGCAGCTATTCCTTGTGTCAAAATACAAATTAAAACCAGCTGTAAATGAAACATTTTTAAACTCGATTTTCTTTATATAATAACAGTTTTAAGAGAGATGAGAGTAAATTTGACAACAAAGCACATTTTTGGTACTTATTACTTGAGTTACATAAATTAATATATAAGTAACTCAAAGTTAATTAAGTATACTTTTACCCATCTACTTATCACTTACTTATAGGGGGGGTGAATAGGTTCGTGGATCAGCGGATTCAGCCCTGAAATGCTCACGGATTACGGATTTTGATGATTATTTCAGCGGATTGGCGGATTTTAAAAATATGGCGGGTCACGGATCTGTTGACAATTTGGGCACGGATTTTGGATTTTGACTGCTTTGACGGCCGAATTTCGGATTTTAAATGAATTTCAATCGATGCTATTGTTTATCTGTCAAACCATACGGATCTAAAAATATTTGCCCCGAAAATGTTGCGTATCGGCGGATTTACATACCCCTATTCACCCCCCCCCCCCTTATAAGTCTAACACATAGTTAATATATTCTTCAAACATTTATATGGTTGTGTAAAGATCCAGCTTTAGACAAGCCCTGATACATAACGATGATTGCAAGACAAATCATAGCTTGCAAGTTACGAAAACTTGTCAAATCGCCAAGAATTCAATGAATGTGGCATACATTTCGTGTCTTACCCGTCGTTTCTCCAACGTTCGCTTCTTCCAACCTTTCTAACTCGAATGGACTTAAACTCTGCAAAACCTGCATCAACAGATGCCTTGGGATCTCTGGTGAATAAAAACTAAATTAGTCAGTAATGCACAAAATAAACAAATGCGGGTGACCGTTTAACGTTCGGAATATAGGAAATCCCATTTGCATTTCAACGTCAACAAGTCATTAACTTACCTTGTAAATTCTTGGGCATCAAGCCATGCCCGTTTCGTACAATAACCGTCAAGCATAGTTCTACAAGATTATCTGGCTCACTCCGCCTAGGAATGGCCATTAAACTACAATCTTCGGCCCTGTAGAGAAAAAATACAGCAGTGTGTTATCACCGTGCAAGCGAAGGCATCCAGCAGAGTCGCCATGTTTATTTGCCCTATCCCTAAGAAAAACACGTGGTCATGCTGGTTCCAGTCCTCCGTGGCCGTGCTGACCAAACGTAGATTTTTATGCTTGAAAATGTTACCTGTTATTTTTCTGTAGAGTGTGAACCATGGATGAACCAGAGTTTTTTTTTTTTTTTTTTGCTGAGAGCAAATCCCCGATCTCTATGTCGCGCTTGCTCTTAACGATTCGTACGTCAGAGATCACTCAATTTCGCGAAATCCAATCACATAGGCGGTCCAGGGAATTTTCGATGAGCTATTCTTATCGAGTTGCCTCTTAATTATGAACCGTCAAAAGACACGCGGTCTCAGTCAAACTCTCAGGTTGGGACGAGGTCAAATCTCTTAGGACTCTTAGAGCGAACTCCACTTACATTTTATGTGCAATTCTCTTTTGCAAATGAATGCTTAAGAAGTAGAGGAGATAAAATTTCTTGGTCAAGTTTATCGAGAGATTCAACCGTGTCTTCCTCGCAGTTTTGACATATTCAAGATTATTCCCCAAGAAGAAGATATCTCCCAAAGATTGATTTATCGTCGTTAATTACATTGATAACACAGCAAAATAACTCATGCTGTTATTATGGTATTTCAGTTACATGATATGATTGGAATTGACCGCCTTTGTACACGCAATGTGTTCCCTGTTGTTCCCCAGGCAGGGGCGGATCTAGCTTTTTGCTAGGGGAGGGGGAGGGGAGAGAGGGGAGGGGAGATAAGGCCTCGTGACATAAATCCACTGACACAAGGAAGAAGGATTCCATATTTGGTGTATTTTGATCAAGTTACGCAGGGAAGGTGGAGGTGGCCTAAAAGTTGTCGGGAGAAATTTATGAACTGAAGACCACTCATATAGAGGAAAGTCTGAGGGCATGCTCCCGATTGGAAATTTCTGATCGTCGAAATGGCTAAAATTGTTGAAAATTTATGAAAAATAGTGTCATCAACTCCTTTCCTCCCAAATTATATACATATATATTTATATATTCATAACACCGATCTGAAAAACTTAGGTAACAGTTTAAAGCGAAACGCATATTTATTCATTCCGCGACAGGCAACATGTGCACTCTTCACTTAATAGATTGACAAAACTAACGCAATGCGTCCTACAACACTAGCGGCTTACAAAATGGCCTAATTGGTCTAACAGGCGCTGGTTCGAGTTAGAAAAACAGTTATGTGGGCGAGAGGAAGTCCGTTATATCAGACCGGAATCTATTCTCGTTATCATGAGTGAGATGTTCACGTCCACTTCAGTACTCGGCGACTCTGCTGATGGGAAACTAACCTTCTATTGTATCCATTTGCTCATTTTAACTTGAAGCTGTCTGTCAACGCTCCCGGTTATCTAAGTGTGGTTTAGCAGCGTCTCACCCTATGCTAAATCGTGTTCACAAGGGTAAAGTCATGAAATGCGTCAACAACTTTATTTGTTGTCGCGAACAGCGCTTGCTATTAGAAAGGGGTTGCAACAGTGCAAGGGTGATGAAGAAATTTGTTGTGCAATTCATATTTATTATAGGGCTTATAATGTTTCCGATCTCGTACATTATCTTTTCTGCTATCACCAAACTCTGCTTCGCCAAGCAACACTTTTTAACAAATTCGAGTCAAACAGAATTAATTGCAGCCGCCCGTTTGACCCTTGCAGTATGAAGAAACACAGTCGTGCGAAGCAACAGGCGACAGAGAAACCTGAATATCGTGAAAAGACTAACACGTTATTGATGCTAATCGCCTTTAATCCACCATGGGACTCAAAAGGGTTTAGCTTGCACAAGTGCGAATGGTATGTTCAGCACTTGATTAGTAAAGGAAGGGTTCAAGATGAAAAATCTATGGGAAAAACGAAGCAATGTGATAAGAAAGTGCTGTTTAGAGTGGAAGTATTCAACTTTTCTGCATTCCAGCGATAGTGGATAGAAATGCCCTCAATCGAAAAAAAAAGGATAAAAAAGCTAACGATGTCACTAGCCTGCTAGTACTCGGTGTTTTCATCGCGGAAACCCGCTCAGTTCGGCGATCGGGCGCCATCTTGTATTTTAAGCCGCGTGGTTCCTGGGGGCGAGCGCAAAAACGGTTTTCCGCGATGATAACACCGAGTACCGCTTGAAAGCAGAGTAACAAAGTCACGAGAAGCAATGCTCACATCCACCTTTTTTAGGCTAAAAAAAACTCATAGTTCTAATCCTGATACTCGCGCCAGGAAAGTATTGAGTCAGTTTTTGTAAAAAAAAGGCAAGAAATATAATGGTGTCACGTTAGCGTAATTCTTACCGGCATTTTGGGCAATCGCCTCTGCGCGGAACTGTTAGATGCTTGATAAGTGTCTTTCATCCAGTGAACGGGGATTGTTCTGGCCAGGGGTACTAAGGTCGCGAAGGTCGTGAGGGCTCGTCTTTTAGTCTCGTGTCTGCAGACGGTGCGGAGAGAGACGTTGAAATTATGTTTTCAATGAAAACTGTCTTCGCCTGGGAAACGATGCACCATCAAGGGAGTCCTGAATGCGGTTTGCGAGGACAAACGGACGATATCACGCGCATTTTTAGTTCAAAGACTTTCCGTTGGGCCGTTACTCTCGAAAACAAACTGAAAGATCATGCGTCGATTGTCGGTACCAGTTAATAAACAAATTAAGAACGCCGATGAATTAATGCTGGTTACCATTCGGATAAACCCCACAAGCTGTTTGGAATTTGGCGCATGACCTCGTGATGTGATTGGTAGAAGGAAAGCGTGATGGACGCAATGACCTTGTGATCCGATTGGTTGATGGGATGCATGATGGATGCCAGTGTTCTGAATTGCGCACTTATAATCATGAAAAAAGATAAAAAGATCATAACAATTTCCGCAGATAAAATGTTTCCTCTTTATCAGCGAAAAGCAGTCAGGGTTGTTGCATTGGTAAACACCAAGCATATGTTATTTTGACAAATGTCCAACGCCTATGGCTAACTGTAATCAGGTCACCTCAACCATCACCAAAAGCACGATAAAGTGATATACTCGACCTTAGCGACCTACTCGTACGCTGCCGCATTTAGCTAGACAATTTTGAGAGGTTGATGTCGGTATGAGCAGTCTATTCTGTATTTTCGATAATCGAATTTATTTTAAGAGCTGCTTGCTCTCAGGTCATTTATTACAGACAGAAATATTTTACCTAGACACAAGACCCCATGTATGACTGAACCATTTCAAGGACCTATCATCTGTCAGTCTGGACGGGGCGACAAAGGTACCGCTACTGTCCAGGGTGGGTCCACTAGAGGAAAAACCACCACGATTAAAGAGCTTTAGTGAGGCAAATCTTGGTGGTGCTTTTTTTAAGTTATGTAAAAAATAACAATCTTGAAATAGCCACCAAAAACATAGTTTTATACTTTGTCGTTGTTATCTCTTCATTGTTGTTATTTTTTGTTGTTGTTTTAGCGTAATATTATTTATAGCGTAATATTATTTATGGATTCTTATATTTGTCGAGCTATAGGTTCTATAGTGAAGATACGCTAAAAGTACTAGTTAAAAAATAAAGTTTACTGTTATATTGTTACCCTCATTGCGTACTGTAAACATTCTAGAGCCATCTCTATGGGAATTCTTCGCAAAAATCTGACAACAGACTTTTAAAAGCGGGAAATGCGATAGACTGAACCTTAAAGAGATAAGAGTATATGAATAGTTTCAGCTTAGGATGAAGATAGGCTATCGTTGGGTCAAAAACAAGGCAACTCGGCATTTTTTGTTTATCAAAGCAATTACCATCCTTCTTCAGGCAGGAACAATAAGCGGATACGATTGTGAATTAAAGCTAAGGTCGCTTCGAAGTGTCAGAAAAGTTTCTCAAACGCTGGATTTTGTCACAAGAGTTGAAACTGGGTTACTTGAAGAATCCTGTTAAACGTGAGTAGCGTGTTCCGCACATACCTTTTATAAATGCATCGACTGCAAGGCTACCACTACTCGTACGATGTTATGTCACCATTCCTTTATAAAAGACTAGCCTATTCCCGCAGACGTCTCTCAACACGGGCAGAAAGAGGGGGGGGGGATCTAAGGGCTTCCTGTGGAGGTGAGGAACAAACATCTCGACACAGGTAGCCTGCAGCAAGCGCCTGCTGCTCCCATCCGCTGACCCGAGACAGGCGCGAATGTTTTTTTTTTTATTAGTCAGCACCACTAGTCCGGCGATTAACAAAAACGCAGAACAGTTGGGGAGGGTGGGGAGGTGGCCTCAGTTTTTCTTTCTCCTTTTTTTTATAAATTTATTTCCCATTATTAAACTGGTTGTCAGCAGGGGCTCATGAGTTGTCAGTTAATGGAAATGTGCAGTTTTCGGGCCATAAATGTCACAAGGTGGCAAAGGGTTTTTTCGTGAAACTGGATTTGGCCACTTTTCACTGTCAAGAAACGTGAAATTGTCCATTTCGACGTCCGTGAAACGTGATTTAACCATTTTCCGTGAAACGTGATATAGAAGTTTTTTAAAACTTCTTAAAAGTCTCCGTGAATCAAGTTTTAGCTCAAGTTTTGAGTGTGTTGAACGGAGAATCATGTGAGCTTTCAAAAATAGATAGATATGTATTGTCGTATGCGGTAAATACAAATAATTTCGGATTTTGAACGCGGTACTACTGTATTTTCGAGTTTAGGACGCGATATTGGGGTATTTGAAAACGTGAGATGTGAAAAGGCCGTGAAACGTGAAAAAGCCAATTTTCGGGTTCGTGAAACGTGATCCATACCACCCTAATGTCAATCCATTCCTCCTTTTTGAAGCTATTGAATGATTCATTTCATCATAACTATTGTTATCTACGCGCCTAGTATCAACATCGGGTCATGGACTCAAATTTTAAAGAAAAATCGACCAAAAATTTGTATTATCAGTACATCGTAAATCATTTCAGGTAGTTGTTTTCTTTGGAAGTTTTAGAGATGAGTGTCCATAGATAATTAAAACAAGTGGTGTGAGAATAGGGCGCACAAGAACGCATACGACTATGTGCAATATCGGGCATTGTATCTGGTGCATATGAGCCGATAATGCATGGATTGTTATGAGGGCTTATTTGGCGTTGTGTTATGTGAGACTCTAAGCTAGCATTATTGTCAATGTATGCGTTACGCTATTTGTAGCCGAAGGCGAAGGCGACAGAACAAGCGTTAATAGGAAATTCGAGGATAGCAGACACGCGCGTATCCAAAATAAATTCTAACCTGTTTACGAAAAGAAAGAAAAAAGTTGAGCACTATCATCTCAATAACAGAATGAAGATATTAGCTCATACTTTACCTACTCACTCATTTAACATGCTCGACTACAATGGGGCCTGTTACGCAACAGGTACAAAAAGGTCTGGTACCCGCGCATGCATATAGCTTGCGAGAGCTTTTAGCACGACATATAAAAATGCTTAAGACAAAGCACATTTCTGCAAAATTCGGTTTGCAACTAAATTATACCTGACTCTACTTCCCAGCCGCACTGTGCTAGGCGTGACCGTATAAAGCAGGGCTAGGAACCTGGTTATTGTCTCCCTATTGATGCAAGAGTGCCTCTGGTGCCGTTCACTAGATAGTGGTGCTGCCAGCCGTAAAGCTTCAGGCTGTCATACGACGTTTCAGCCTATGTCTCGATATGTCTGCAAGTATGATCTATTTGTCCATTTTATTTGAAATCTGGATGAGGTTCGACCCAGCGCACCTTCTCGGTTTGTTTAGATCACCCGGTCATATAAAATGGCCCTCTCAGTATGGTTAAGAGGTCTTCCACAGCTCACTCATCCCTTCTTAAGGCGGTTGCTCAAGAGCTCTACAAAGGTAATACGTGCAAGAGGGAGAGGAACTCGGACAAAGAGAGTGTGAAGCCCAAATAGGAGAAAATGCATTGAAAGTGCCTTTTGGGCCCCCTCCTGTTAAAAATCCTGGCTACGCCGCCATGTCTAAGTTCTTTGACCTCATCGGCTATCTTTCTAATCTGTCGAGATTTCTCATGGCATCTTTTTATGCCCTCAGCACTTGAGATCAGACAAACAGAAACACTTCACTTAGCTAGGTTTGAGGTTAAGCCTTTAAGACAAAAAAAATCTAGGAGTCAAAGTTCTTACTGATCCAGCTCTTTTTTATCCTTTTTGTACAGTTAAAAAAAAACATTAAATAGGATTTTAATATGCTATTAATCACTAGACACGGCTTGTCTTATGTCGACTTGTCTCATGTTGGCTTGTCTTATGTTGGCTTGTCTCATGTCGACTTGTCTCATCTTGTTGTGTCTCATGTTGGCTTGTCTTATGTCGACTTGACTCATGTCGACTTCTCTCATGTCGACTTGTCTTATGCCGACTTGTCTCATGCCGACTAATGTCTCATGTTGTCTTGTCTCATGTCGACTTCTTTCATGCCGACTTGTCTCATGCCGAGTTGTCTCATGCCGACTAATGTCTCATGTTGTCTTGTCTCATGTCGACTTCTTTCATGTCGACTTTTCTCATGTCGACTTGTCTCATGTCGACTTGTCTTATGTCGACTTCTCTCATGTTGTCTTGTCTCATGTCGACTTCTTTCATGTCGACTTGTCTCATGTCGACTTGTCTTATGCCGACTTCTCTCATGTCGACTTGTCTTATGTCGACTTGACTCATGTCGACTTGTCTTATGTCGACTTCTCTCATGTTGTCTTGTCTCATGTCGGCTTCTTTCATGTCGACTTGTCTCATGCCGACTTGTCTCATGTCGACTTGTCTCATGTGGACTTCTCTCGTGTCGACTTGTCTTATGTCGATTTGACTCATGTCGACTTCTCTCATGCCGCCTTTTCTCATGTTGTTTTGTCTTATGTCGACTTGTCTCATTTCGACTTGCTTGAGATGTATTTGACGAGTGAAGATATAAGAAATATCAATTTAAATTGGTATTTTACGTATGGCAGTTTAGAGTAGAGCTATGCACGAGTTTCTACACGGCAAATCCATTGTATTTTACGTTAATCGCTTTCCATTTTGATAGAAAATGATAAATAGAAATGAATTAATCCTTAATAAATTAAATAAGAGATTTTTCCCCTCAAATATACATATGGTATCACTCACAATAATTGATGCAGTAATAATTAACTAATAAAAACGTCACCTTCATTGATCACTAAGCGTAACGCGAATTGCAGCAGTATCGATTTACTCCGTATCCAAGAAACGTAACTATCTAAACATAACCGCCATTTTAGAAACGGCTATCCCTGATCGGACCGCTAGTTTGTTGTTCGTTTACCCCCAATCACTCGCTTGCTGCTTACACATCATGTCATCAGATGAGGAAAGTGTTGAAGATGACGGTTTGCCTGATTTGGGTGAATACGAGGGTGAGAGAAATGAGCGAGAGGAGAGACATGGTCAAGGGAGGGCAAAACTTCCCAATGGAGACACTTACGAGGGGAGCTACGAGAACGGCAAGCGCCATGGTAAAGGCATCTATCGGTAAGTGGAGGAGAGTACTTATTTGAACAACTAATGGGCAGGTTTTGTGCGAGTTTGCTTTGCACTTTGGGGTAAGATTGTCTTGTTAGTCTTGCTATAACAGAAATCGCTTTTAATAAGTACATCGCTTCTACCGTCACTATAAAATACCCATTAACTTCGTTAATTTTACATGCCGCTTAATGCTAAGGACATTCATGATTGTAAGGACATATGTTAGTGTATTTATTATATTAAAATCGATGGAAAAGTTAATTAATGCTGATCTTTTAATAGCAGTTTTACAATGGAAGAATTAATCAAAGAAACCATATAGAGTCCCTTGAGAATGAGCGCGCGTATAGCTGATCCCCAATTAGATAAACCTAACCAGGTTCCATTATAAGCTTATAACAAATCGCGAAGCGAGGCTCTTTTAGTTTTAAATTTTCCTATATGTGGTTTGCCTTAGCGTGATAGAAATCAGGTTGCCATGGCATCATGAAGCATGACATTTTTGATTACACAAGAATGAGCAGAGGAAATATAGGCATCCACTCCAATATTTGATCAGCGTAATATATTTTCATATTTAAAAATATTCAAACAAATGAAGAGGCAACCAGATTTGATTATAACATGCCCTTGTACACAGATTTAAATGTACATGTAGTACATCTAATTTTCAGTTGAGGCCGTTTGGAGTATTTAAACCCTCAAACGGATAATTTAGAATTACCAATAAAAAACAAGCGAATTATACAAATATTAATATGGTCGCTATTATGAACACAATTTGATTCTGGATTCCAGATAGCATCACTCTAGTGCTTCCGTAGCTATCTGAGCCTCGAGTTCTTAGCATTGTTCTTAGAATTTGGTAAAATTCAGGCTGAATGTGAGTGTATAGAAGAATATAGATTTATGGTCGTTAAACGTCTCTGTTTCGGCTGTTAGGAAAATCGTAGTTGCTCTCGTTTTAGATTTCTTTTCCCAGATTAAACTTTACCCTTCTATTTAAGGTTCAAAAATGGTGCAAGATATATCGGCCACTATTTAGACAACAAGAAAAACGGCGAGGGACTGTTTTACTACCCAGATGGGTCAAAATACGAGGGGTACTGGGTGAACGACCAGAGACACGGATATGGGACCTATACCTACGCAAACAAGGACATCTTTGAAGGAGAGTGGGTCCAAAACAAGCGCCATGGACAGGGCACTTATACGTACGCAGAGACGGGCTCACGTTTTGAGGGGACCTGGTTTCAAGGTCGAATGCAAGGGTCAGGACAATTGGTTCACGCAAACCACAGGTATACCTCTTTCAGGATTAAAAAAAAAATAGTTCCTAGCTCATAGCTCCTGTGTAGGGGTCGAATAGGTTCCTAGGTACCTCACATTCATATATAACAGATTTGTTATCATCATTTAACAAACAGGAATAATGATAACTCTCGTATATTTACCCCATGATGGTAACAGTAAGCGAGAAAAACGGGTTCGATAAAAATTGGGTGGGGGAGAAACCAGTTTTTGGTGAGTTATATTAAAAATTATATATATATAACTCACCAAACAATGATTTCGACTCTGTCAAATTAAAAGTATTAAAAGTAATCTGGTGAAAGATCACAACTATTTTGGTGTTTTGATTATCTAAAAAACTAATGATTACACCAGAATCCCCCGGAATCGCCTTACTGTAGCAGGGCGTGTCGTTTTTGGGACCCAGGGCGTAAAGCGGCCTTCAAATGACAGGGATATAAGCATGGGGGAAGGCAAACTGGATGCGTTGAAGGTATCAGCCCACGAAGTAAACCAAGCCCCTTTCTATCTCATTTCTCGTAGATTTGTTGGCTCGTTCACGGACGATCATCCCAAAGGCCGCGGTAGATACGAGTTCGACCTTGGTTGCGAACAGCGAGGTAAATACACGTGGACCGAGGTGGAGCCAGACGCGGTGAACCAGGAAGACGAGGTCGAGCCCGTCATCATACCGCGATGGAACGGCGAGATGATATGTCATATAGGGGAAGCATAATCAAAGGATACACAAGCGCCAGTCCTATAGAGTTTTAGAGTTCATACATCAGTAGGGGTTAACTGTGCCTCACAGGTATCCCACTTTCTAGGGGTGAATCATTCATATCTACCTCCCAAGCCTCCCCAGATTACATAGCGTGTAAAGTTTGTACAAGTATAGTGCTCTTGTTATTATTCAACGAAATAAACTCGTTGATTTGTATATTGTTTGTTGAGCTAAAACGCTGCTCTCGACAAGCGCTCTAGCCTGCGCATGTTTGAAGTGATGTCTTATTCGTCGCCCAGTCATCCTCGGGAACCCAGGGCGTCGAGATCACAGGCGCGAGACCTCGACGGCCTGGGTACCCGGGAATGCCCCCCAGTGTTCCTACTGTGGCCAGGTTTTCATGTGACGTCATGAAACAGAAGCGTCCCGCGTCCACCAGTTTTACGGCGATAGACTTACATTGTCCATCAGGGCCGTACTGGGTGCCCCCTCCTTCCCCCCAATAGTTTCAAAAGTAGATCAAATGCAATCTACACGCGACTGACTACTGTCTGTCTACAGATTCTACTCCATGTAGCTTAAAATCATGCGTTTGGGCTATATGCACTCTCCGACGACAGATTGTCGCACATGCCCACGGTCCCGGCCATCAATCCTTTCACGTCTCCGGGGACATTTCCGAGAATTTCAAAAAAACCCAAATCGCTTGCCTGTTTGCCTTAAACCCCCTCCCCTCCCCTCCCCCCCCATCACACACACACACGCACACTTTGCCTCCTTCGCTATCTATACGACTACAGGTTCTCAAATACAGAGATTGCGACACAACCCCTTTTAATTAAAGTCTTAGAGCTCGCATACTCCCAGACTTTATTCGGGATACCTGTGTAAATCGATATACAGCCCAAAATCTATTCAGCGGATTCTTAGAACAAAATGGCGGCGAGCAGGAGCTGATGGAGCCGACGAATTCTATAAAGCTGTGAACGACTGGATTGTAACATGACTTCAGATAAAAGTGCAGCCGCTGCTAAAGAATATGCCAAGCAGCTTGGAGATATATTCAAGCATGAATGTGAGCTATCGAGGAAAAAGGAGTGTAAGTTTTTATCTGACGTAACACTTTACCTGACATCGCCGTTTCACTTTATTCTTCTATAACTTTATATATAGTTATATAAAAAATAGGATTACTTGTCAATCCAAGAATAAATTAAGCTTTTCGTGCAACTTTTCTCTAGAGCAAAATTAGTCCCTATCCTAAGTCCTAGATGTGAGAGGTGTGCACATGGGAATGGGAACCTAGCCAGCATAGCTTTCACCCCCCTCACCCACCAAAACTAGTAGTGACCTCCACTTTCTGTGGGTGTACTCAAGTACAGAGCTTTTCATGATATATTTCACCCATTTTTTGGAGGGGGGGGCTAAGGGTTTGTCCACATTATGAAATGCCATGATCTTGGCTTATTTCTAAGTGCAGTTAAGGTAATTCCCTTGAATTTCACTGCGCACCCCTTCTGCGCATGGTGGTGCGCGGTCTGCACATATTAAGTATGCGAGCGTGCCACAGTTGTTTAAGAAAACAAAGCAAAAGGCGCACGTTTTTTTACTTAAAATCGCTTTGACACAAAAACGAAGTCGGTTACTCCCATTTTTTATTTGCTCAAATAGTTAAATACATACGGAAAAATGATATACTGGAAGAAGACGAACAGTTGGCTTGTAGAAGATCGTTTATGTTCTCTTAAATGCCGTAAAAATACTTCAAAATGGTGCTATTTACCATATAAATAGTGGCGAAAACAGTGTCTTTTAGTGCGATCTCTTAAATGTGATTTGTTTTGAACATTAGCTACTACGGGTTATTGTTTAAGAGATCGGTTTTGGCAGCTCGACAAACAGAACTTAATTTTCTAAAGACTAAATTTATAGTTGTGATTTTTCTTCGCACGATCATTAAAAACGCCTCAAAAGCATGCCCCTCTGTTGTGAAAACGAGGTCGGTACACCCATTTTTTATAGCATTTTTTAAAAGCCCTCAACTTCAATATTGTTTATGCCAAGTTTTAAAAAATTCTGGGTTGTAGAACTATTTCAAGGGAATTACCTTAAAGAAGGACCCATGGTTCAAGTCGTCATTCTCGCTAGTCCACATCAAGTGCAGAGCTCCGTAAATATAAAAGAAGCAGAGCCGTAGATTAACTTTGATATTTTCGAAGTTGAAAATGATGTTGTGTATACACAAGGCAATAATGCCAAGCTTCTTAGGAGCAGTTTTCTATGGCAACAACAACAAAAATTAAGATTTAAAATTTTATTAAAAAACAGCCCACACTTGTTTGAAATGACACTATTTTTCAGCACGTTTGCTAAAATAACGAAACCTGAAAACTTATTTGCTTCAAGATCGCTCCATTCTCTATTTCTTATCTGTCCAGTCAACAGAGAAGATTAAAAATATAGTCGTCTTTGCACCATTGATGTTTAGTTAAGACATTATTTCAACTTGATAATATCTCTTTTGGTTCTTTTTATGGAGCTCTGCTCTCGACAAAGTCTAGTGGGAATGACGACGACCAGGCGCGCGCTTTTTATACTGCAGGTCCTTGTTTAAAGAAAAAACATCAAATGCTTGTTTACAGCCTGCCATCAGTTGGCTGAGTTTTACTTGGCAGTAGAAAAAGACGTGCACAAAGCCAAGGACACTTTCAAACTAGCATGTGAAGAGCTTGGTTTGATGGAGAGCTGTTTTGCATTAGGGAACCTGCACCTGACCTCTAAAGGTATTCTTATGAAAAATTTAGAGAACTTCGTTTTTTTGCTTCTTGCTAATGATACAAATGAAATGTGTTTAAGTGTAACAAACCACCTGGTCGCCCTTAGAGGTATTTATGGCGAGAGAATTTTAGCATGATCCTTTTACTTTTGGGAGGGGAACCAGAATTCCTACACAATTCTTTTTTGTCAGGATTTTTTCCAAGTACTGCCCTTTTTTGGATCAGGGTCACATAAAAACTCAAATCAATAAATTCATTCCAAGCAATTTATTTAGAATGTTGAAATAACCTGCTTGTAACTCTACCCAACCACCTTTCCAAACATTATAAATGGCTAACTAAAACCACCTTTTGAAATAAATAGAACTCAAAGACCCAGAGGAGGCCCTGAGACTGTTTGGAATTGCATGTGAAAACAAGCAAGCCGGTGCCTGTAATAACGCTGGTCTCATCTATCAAAGTGGCATTGAACAAACTCACATCAAAAAAGACATTAACAAGGCTATGGAGTTCTTTGGTAAAAGCTGCACTGAGGGAAATAAAAACGGCTGTTTTAACCTGAGTGCCATTTATCTGATGGGACGTGATGGAATCGCCAAGGACATGAAAAAGGCATTTGATTACTCCATGAAGGGATGTCAAATGGGCCACCCTTGGGGTTGTGCGAATGTCAGCCGCATGTATGCACTTGGGGACGGAGTAGCGAAGAATCCTGAAGAAGCTGCAAAATATAAGAAGCTGGCCAAAGAATATTCAGTAACTGAAGTAATATTGTAAATCAAAATTAAATACTTGTGTCAAATAGATTCTTTCTTAAGATGGAAACTAGTGAACAATTAAATAAAAGGACTCTTAAAAACTTTTGTGATGATGTTTATTTTATTCTACATTGACATTACACAGTTCCATCACCATCACTTTATTAAGAAATTGGTATTACGAAAACCATTCAGACATGCAAAATAGTATACATATGCTCTATATGCTCTATATAGCAGCTACACCTGGCTTTCGATGTACAGTATAAGTGCTAATAGGAGAAAAAAGTACAATTCCCTGCTTTTCAATTTAGGCACTTCCACTATATTTGCTTAGTTTTTGGTTTAGAAAATGCTTTTGAAAATAATTGAAATGTTTTCATGCCTAAAAAAATTATTTTAAATTATTCTCAGTGCTAAAATTTTACAACTGAAACTCTTTGAGTTATGAAACATATTCAAATTAATACAATTTTATAATTAGAAGATATCTCATTGAGTTGATGTGAGCTTACTACTGGTGTTAATCTTTTTTCAATATTTTGTAAGAGCTCATTCTATTAGCTGCATTCACCCATATACAAAGTTCCACAGTAATATCAAAGTTTCAAATCTAATCCATTCGTTCTTCATCTTCAATCTCCACATCCTCAGTCAAATATTGTTTCATCCCTGAAGGAATAGGTAATTTATCTACTTTCTTAGTACTGTAAATGAGCTTTAGCTTTTTTCTTATACAAACTTTACACATTTGTAGAAGCGGCATGGGTTTATCTATGGAGAGAAATAAATGAATGTCAGTTGGATAAAGTTGAAGCTCTTGTGAGAGACCACCCTTGGGAACTGAAAATTATGGTTGTTAAATGAGTTGGCTGCTTACGAGAGCACAAACCAGATAGGTGTCTAGAGGGGGGGATTCAGACACCACCCTACTCGTGATGAGATGAGTTTGATACAAATTGACCCCTTGATATGTGTTTTTGGATAGAAAATTTTTTTAGATGGATCTAGTGACCTATTACCAGAGCTAATGGTGCTGATTTAAACTTAATTGATCCATGGTCAGTGAATTACTACTCTAGACCGCACCCTGAATTTTTCTATAGACACCCCAGCATTTGCAGATTCTTGATAATCTGAACCCCAAATCCCATAGAACTCATTTGGCAATTATAGAATCCCTACTAGGAGAAAGCTTGTTTACATACCAGCAGCATCTAAAAGGACATCCAGGCACCCTGTCTGTGCAGTGTCTTTAATAATATCAAATGGAGTCTCGTCCCCTTTTCCAAGTATCCTGGGAGATGCACCATATTGCAAAAGCACAGTCATCAGTGCTACTGCTGTGGGTGGGGGGTGTCGAGCCCTCAATGCTAGGTGGAGTGGGGTGTCGTATACCATGTCTATGGAATTGGGTTTTGCACCAGCATCAAGGAGTAATGTTGTACACAGAACATTACCTTAAGAGAAATGATAGGAGTAAAAATATGTTAGAGTTCCAAAAAGGGGAGGCCAAAGTAAGGATTTCAAGAAAGGGGTAGGGGTTCATCATTCTCTCCTGGATATCTTTGTATTTCTTTATCCACCAATGATAGGAGTGTTTATTTGAACAGCACAAACTGAAAAACATGACCCCTTTGAAGGGTGTTGGGACATTTCTCTGATTCATTTCATTTTTTTTTTTGTTATCATTATAAGACTCTTATGAGCTATTACTATTCAGTAAGTGAAATGCCTGTAGGCTTTACTATTCAGTAATGTGCAATGCTCTTCGGTGTCTATCAACTATTTGTTTTTGTTGATGTGGAATGACTCTTTTGAGCTATTACTGTCTAGTAAGTACAATGCCGTGGGCTTTACTATTTAGTAATGTGCATGACCCTTTCTGACCTGGTTTTTTAACTTTCTTCAGCTTCTGGTGTTCCAAAACTTAACTTACCAAAAGTAAAAAATGCACTATTTCTTTTTCAAGATGAACTACCTTGTTGACAGGCTTCATGAAGAGGAGTCCTCTTCTGTAGATTCTTGTCATTTGGCCGGGCATTTTGTTGAAGAAGCCTGACCAATACATCAGCGTGGCCACGGTATGCTGCCTCGTGCAGGGGGGAGTGACCCCCTGCATTTCGACAGTGAACATCAGCACCAGCATCCAGCAGAACGTTTACACAGTCTAGATGTCCCTTTTGTACAGCAATATGAAGAGGTGACCAAGGAGCACAGCCCTTAACTGAATGATAGAAAATATAGCTATCAATTCCTTTTAAAAGACACACTTGTCAGGCTTGTAGCAAGGGGGACAGTGGAGCTATCTCCTGATACATTCCCAGAAATATTTTGGGAGCAGCTCAACTCGTTGAAACAAAATTTTAGGGATGATAGCCATCACCCAGCCACTTCCAGCCACCACCTCTGAGCCAAAAGAGTTTTCATCGAAATGAAACTTCCTAATAAGATTTTTAAAAGGAATGTATGCTTACAATCAGGTGGGTTGTTTACGGGAGCTCCTTTGGAAACTAAGAGCTTTGCGATGTCCAGGTACCCCTTCTTGCAGGCTTCGTGAAGAGCATGCCAGTTATTATTGCTTTTAATCATGGCACCAGCTTCCAGGAACACCTCAACCATGTTCTTGTGACCATAGAATGCAGCCCACATTAAAGGCGTCCTTCCATATTTGTCAATCACATCCAAATCTGCTTTGTTTCTGATGAGAACCTGCACAGCCTCAAGATAGCCACCTTGTGCTGCCAAATGTATAGGACATTTTCTTCTCCTCTCTGTAAATTTTAGTGAAATTCACACAAGCATGAAATTTAAACATTACTGTGAAAAAAGTCAAGTATTAGATAGACCACAAAAGATGCCAATAATGAGAATGAGGGCTTGACAGGAGTGTGTGTCGCCCTATCACCCCCTTCTTACATGAGGCATTTTTAACCACAAACACCCTGCCTACCCTCCCCCAGGATCCATCCACTACCCTCAAGTTCTAAGAGTTTAAATATCATCTTCCCCGGCAATTAGCTATCAATGTGTATGTATGCAATGTGTGATTATCAGTAGCTCCTGAAAAAAAAAATTAATTAAGTATTTTGAGCTCAGTGTAAATCCAGGATCAGGATAAGGTGTAGCAAAATTCACTAGAACCCCAAAATTCTTCTAAGTTCTTTTCTGTCCATAACGGGAAGGATTACCAGGATAGGCTAAGGGGGAGGGGGTGCGCAGTCATAGGTATCGTATGGAAAAAGAACAGTATTAAAAGATTCCTTGCACCCTGCCCAACCCCCTGTGTACATGCCTGTCTAAGGATATGGATCATTTAGCACCTCTAGATCTGCTACTGCTAAAAAGTCTTCAATGTATCAATCAACTCTATACTGCCCTACCTGTCTTGTTTATATCTGCTCCTTTTTCTAACAAAAATTGAATGCAGTCCACAAAGCCACCACGTGCCGCCATGTGTAGTGATGTCATTCCCCAACCATCAATGACATCTGGGTGGATTTTCTTAGCCTCAAAAATTAGTTTTACCTTTAAAAACACATTCAATAAAAATAAGTTGTGAAAGATGAAATTAAGTATAGAGTTACCTAAACTAAATGGAAGTTTTAGCCTTAGGGCATTTTAGAACGCAACAAAACCCTACTTGCATTGAAGTTACTGTCAATCAAATCTGTGATTTTTGCTGCCAATAGGTGAGCGTGCACTAACATACCATATGACATTTTGGGTGGAAACTTGTGCATACCCTGGCTTTTAGCCACAAAATAACTACAAAAAAGCAACTTATTATTCAGTGCATATGTAGCCACAAGTTTCCACCCAAAATGTCATATGTAAGTTCCTTTGTCAGAAAGGGCTTACTTTCATTGAAAGATTTTATTGTTGTGCTGCTCTGTGGTGTGACCAGCACTGCCATTTCTATGATTTCTGCTTGAATTTGCCACTCTCACATGACTTTTTAGTGTCAGTTGCCTATTGCCTGGCCTAGATTGCCATTGTAGCATGTGTCGCACTTTTAAGCCTTTCTAAGGTAGCCTAGATCATGCTCCTGACTAGATATTTTCAGCAAGTCAGCAATTTTCAAAAATCAATAAAAAAATAAGTAAAAAATACAACTTCACCAAATGAAAACATTATAATAGAAAATACAAAAAAATTCAAAGCAATTAATCAAGTAAGCTTTGGTTGATACATCATATCCAATGGACAATGAAAAATTTCTAAGCATTTTCATCAAGTAAGCTTAAGTTACTTATAAATAATGTAACTTAACTTATAAGTTAAGTTATAAGTTAAGTAATGTAACTTAACTTATAAGCTTAAGTTGAGTTAACACACAACAATGACAACACAGAAAATACCAAGTACACAAATATTTCAAATTACCGTGGCAAGATCACCATTTTCAGCAGCTTCGTGGAATTGTTTTACACCAGTCTCGTTTCTACTGGCTAATACTTGTTGCAAGGTACGCACAGGGCGACTAGTAAAAAGTGGATCCTCTTCCATAGTAAAGTCTTCTTAAAATAATTCTTGACCCCAGCTATAGTTTGACTAAGTCAAATCGTCCCAACGAATAATCGGATCTTGTCCCAATATTAGTATCAATACTATGAGCTCTCCAGCCACTGATTACTTTAAATGTGTTCTGAGAGCTTATCCGAATAGTTTTTTCAGTGCAATATGAATCAGCGAAGCGATGTTTAGAGAAGAAAAAGAAGCTTCGATCATCGACGAAAATATTATCATGGGAAATACCACTGTACTATTTTATTACTGCAGGCTCGTAAAAACGAAATGACAGACATCATGCCCTTATAAGGGTATGTGATTTATCACAGATCACAGCAGCCCTATTGATATATAGCTATAGGATTATATTGATATAACGGTAAACATTGTACGAAAATTATGAAATAATTTCGAAACAACATCGAAAAGAATGATGTTGTCCTGGAAATTTCAGCCTTCTACAACTCGGGCCTCCCATAGCTCGAATCGAGGAGTTGTTAGCCTGCTAGCCGGCTCTCCTGTGTGTTTTCGTTGTTCAGAATCCCCGTGGCGCATCGCCACAGGAATCCCGACACCCCCAAAACAGGAATTTCCGAATTAACCCACTGGAGAGCCGGATAAGGCGTTGTTACCGAGGCCTATTTTGTCTAGCAATTCCGCCTCCCGACCGCTTTTTAACCCACCGTCCCCCTCATGGTAGCTAAAATCCAGTTTTCTAGCATACACCTATTTCACAAAAGGTTGTCAGTGCAAATGGCAAATGGCTTATGGGTACTAATTATTTGTAAAATCAAAGGTGTTAAATAAACTCCAGCAATGTCAGAGCCAAGCATTGGTAACCTTTAATGGAAATTGTTTTGATTTATCCGAGACGCATGGTTACTTCCGTTCGTGGATCTGCCAATTGCCAATCGCCATTTGCACTAACAACCTTTATTGAAATAGGTGTAAACAATTAAAGGCGACCGGACCTCGTTTTATACTTATCTCGTAACATTGTGTCGCATGATTATTTTAGGCACGCAATTAGACATTTTCCAAAGAGAAGCGTCATCACCATCAGAGATCTATTTGTACACGAAGGATTTTCCCTAGAGACTTAACAATATTTGGTACAAGAGCAGTGGAATTCAACAAAAAGTCTGATTTCCCATAATATTGGTCATAATTTTTAATATCCCTGATTTTATTTAGAAGAAGACCAGTAGCAGCAGCCAGGTCAATCAGATCAGATACCGGCGCTTGAAATGGCTTGGTCATGTCCTCCGCATGGACCAACAGAGGATACCAAAGATTGCCCTGCATTGGACACCAGCAGGAAGGCGGAAACCCGGTAGGCCAAAGACCACCTGGCGGAGAACAATTGCATCTGAATTAAAAGATCTTGGCCCAGTTGGGGACAGGCAGAGTACCTTGCCTGCAACCGTCAAGAATGGAGGCGAACTATTACTATGGCCTGATGTCTCACCAGGGATGATGAGGCGTACGTAAGTAAGTAAGTAAGTAAGTAAATTAGTATCCATAAAGTGAGGGTGAACCCTGTTTGTCTGTCTAAACATCAATTGCATGGTAATGAAAAGCACGCCATATAACAAATACCTCAACAAATTTATTCGTTTTCAATCTGGTATCAAAATATTATAATGATATGTAATATAATAACTCTTACAAGGTTATTCCTCATTCTAAAAAGGTCAGTCATGTCTGCATGAATCGTTCACTAGAGAAAATATAATACCGCCGTACAAGATTGGCGAGTGGACTTCATGTTTGACGAGGACCATGGCGCATCCGGAGACACCTCGCGATATACCCTCCCCTTGCGAAAATGTAAAGTTCCTGCGTTTCTTCATCTTTGTAGCTTTCCTCAAACAAGAGTTTTTCATGATGTTTTGAATCCCGCAATACAACATTAAACGTGTGATATACATCCGTATCAAAAAAGTCTACTTCTACAGAAATCCACAAAAAAAGTACACCATCTTGATCCTCTGTTACATAATTCAGAAAAATACACTTCATTTTTTGCATGCACATTTCTCAAATCGTTATTCTGCATGCGTATTTTTTATTTACTTATTTACAAAACCAAATAAGACGCAATTAGTGATAGACCCCTACAAGGTCCTATACTTCTACTGACGGGCTATAAATGGTTGTTCTCCTCGTCTGCGATGACCTCCATGACTTTCCTCAGAACCTGCTTGCAGTAGATAAGTCTCCCGATGACCTCCCAGGATACGGTGTCCTGGTTCAGCTCGCTAAGAAGTCGACTAGTACTCTCGCGATGTTCGTTAATGTAGATGAACAAGGCATTGTCTTCACCAGGGATCAGCACCACTTTGGTGTGGTCTTTGAAGAAGTTCACCTAAAGAAGGAAATACATTAGGTAACAACGTAGCTACTTCTCTCTCCCTTAACCGGTCAAACAAAAGCATAAAAAACAATTTCAGCCTTGTAAACGTATGCGAGAAAGAATTGTGGTTACTAGGGTACATACCTGCATTGCTCCGTTGCTAAGGTACATCACCATGGTGATGTCTGTGCGAAACCAGATGTCGATAAAAGGGATGCTGTCCGGGTGCGATGGGATCACATCAGCGGGGTCGCCACCCTGGGGAAGCGCACAAAAGCAAAAGATATATGTTACATATTGAACGCAACGAGCACGTTACTGAAAAGGAGGGAACTCTAGCCTGGGCCGTTATAAAAAGCAATGCACCTAAACTATTGCACAACAGGAATGATATAGAGGACTGTACAGCTATTAAGCGACGCCTAACTGAACCATCGCACAACAGGGAGGATATAGACTATCACACAACATATTAAGCGACGAGTAACTGAACTAGCAACACATTAGGGAATAGAGGGCATCTATTAGGCAAAACGATTTAGAGAACTGCGCACGATTAAGGCGAGGACGAGTAGGAAGGCAACGCAGACACCTCAGGTGATACGTAGCTAAACCACAATGGTGGGGGTAGGGGAACAAGGCTGCGCAACTATAAGGTGACGCTTTATTGAACTAGCGAACATAAAGGGGAAACAGACGCCGTATTTCTTGGTGACACATAACTAAACTAGCACAAGCTAGGAATAAGTAAGAGGACTTTGTGTACATTCATCGCACAGATAGCCGTTGGTTAAAGGCACTCACCTTAAGTAGATGCTTATCCATGTAATTTGCAAAGTATGTGAGAAGAGTGACTTTTGAGTGGAGGTTACTGGGAACATAACTAGTAGAAAATCTCAGCAGCGGCTGATCTTCGTCGCGATAACATATACTCCTGGAAGAAAACAAAAAGGAAGGGAAGATTATTAGGACGCATTCCAAAATTCCTTTTTTCTGCCTTTATTTCTGTCAAGTGTTCGTCTTGTTTTGCGTAGGACACGCTGGGACGTAACGAAATAAAAATAGACGCACGAAATAGTGAAGAAAAATTCTTAATCACTTCCATGGCATGTTTATTTGAATTTGTGATATTCCGCCAAAAATAGGTGGTGTCTGTAGTATCACGGGCTACTCTGAACTCTGACACGCCATTCTGACCTCTGTCACGCTACTCTGACCTCTGCCACGCCTCTCTGACCTTTGTCACGTCACTCTGACCTTTGTCACGCCACTCTGATCTCTGTCACACCACTATGACCTCTGTCACGCAATGGGTGACTGCTATGCCATTCAAGACGGAGAGGGTGTTATTGCCTTTCTCATAATCTTCCCTCTCTCCTCCTCCCTGCCCCCTCTCTGACGCCACAGCGTATCAACGCAAGAACGTTTACCTTTTATCCGAGGCCAATGCAATCTTGCTGCAGTCGTTGAATCGAACTGTGACACAACCATCAGAGAGCTGCGCCCCGAACCCGTACTTGTTACTGTAGTCTACCCACTTGGCGATGAAAACCTCAGCAAACTCCTCCCTGTCCTTGTTGTTCTGGTGGTTTTTGGCATCGTCCCGGGAGAGTAGTGGCTTGGCCACACCCTGAAGCTTGGTGTTACACATATCGTTGGACTTGTCTTGGTAGCTGTGCTCTAAGTGCTGCAAACACGTGGAGAGATGCACGTAAAGTCCTTCCGGGGAAAAGTACTTCTGGGAGTTATCTAAAAACAAGTACAAATGGAACCTGTTAACCGGGCACGAGCTGCACAATGAAAATAATAAAAAAAAACAGAAGACAAGGAGTTACAATGCCTATGATAAATTGTGTGCTTGTAATAGTTGGACCCCTTCCCTTCCTTCTCTAAATAAGTCTAACGATAATAACTATAATATTTTATTGATTTCTAGCGCGTTCTAATATGACAGGATTATCGAACGCGCTCATTTATTGTCCCAGAACTTGTCTGTTACCAATGACTTATTCACTAGCTTTCAGCCATAGAATGTGGTAGACTTCTATTGGCGACCGTTTTTCGATGCCTCCGTTAACCTATTGGTCTCCTTTGCAGCCATCCTTAGTGTCAGTTAGAAAACACTTTTCTCGCAAGGAGGGATTTTAGACTAACCCGTTAACTCTTTTGCTACCCTCCTGCTTATTAGCTGATTCGTAGCATTAACGAATGCTAAAACCGGGCCTACCATCGCTCTAGTCCACTTCCCCCCCTCTCTCTATAGTATCTACTCCGTATTTCTTGTCGATTGAATCTGAATGTCCTTACCCAAATTCATATTTCCGTTTTTCACCGTCTCGTTTTCATCCTTCGCATGCCCGTTTATGTATCTCTTGTCGCTGGAAATTGGTACTTTTTGTTCTTGTTCCTCCTTTTCATCAGCGTTTATTCTCAATTTTCGATTTAGGGCTTGTGAGAGAAGAACATGCTCCTTCTTCGAGTCTGCAGTGCTCCGCTTTTCATAGTCCGACCACTTAGGAGTGCCGCATAAACAGGTCAGCGGTAATTCGTTGGGTAGAAAACCTTTTGCAAAGAAATCGTCGCTGAAAATATCAGAAAGCTTCGGCCGGTTTTCGGGATTAGCGTGGAGCATTCGTTGGATTAACCGAGCGGCCGAATCGGACACTCGGGAAGGTATCGTATAATCGTTATTTCGAATCCTACGGTAGGTTTCTCTGAGTGATTTGGTCTCGAATGGCGGATGGCCTACAAGCATTGTGTACCTAGAATGAAAAACGGATTATGATTCCTGGTCGAGATGTACAAATTCATATCGTGAATATCGCTCTAAGCCCTTTGACTCACATGACACACCCTAGTGCCCAGGTATCCACTTCGTAACTATGTCCCTCCTTTGATAGAACTTCAGGTGCAATATAGTTAGGCGTTCCACACATGGTTCTAAAATAAAAAACAAAGCATTACAATTATTGGAAATACCTTAATCTATAAGTTCTTATACAATGTACCAAAATAAAATCTTCCCTTTTAGGTGCAAAACCTTTTTTTGTATTTTCGACAACCTTCCTTGTACACTTTAAAGATTGATTTAAATGCGCAGATTTGTCGAGCCCATTTCGTGTATCATTCGGTGTCGGCCCGATTTCATAAAATCTGACGCGATTCAAGAAATTTCTGATGTTGAGCATTTGTCATTAGCTGTTGTCTTACGGAACTAAACAGACGCCGGACAAATCGACATGACAATGTCCGACTAGCATTGCGTGTAATTTCGCCTTCATAGAGGCGTACAATGTCAGATTCTCTCCTTACCTTATCTTGTATTCGTCAGGTTTGAGTCTGACCGCCAGACCGAAGTCCCCCAGACGTAGCTCCATATTGCTATTAATGAAAAAGTTGCCGACCTTGATATCGCGATGGATCACTCGCTGCTCGTGGAGATACGAACACGCCTCGATCGCCTGCTGCATGAAGAATCTGACTTCCGGTTCCGTCAGCTTGCCGCGTGTTTTCAACATCTGCACAAGGGACTGGGGAGGAAGGGAGGTCACGTGGCCATAGAGGTAATGGCATTTCGTAGCCGAGAGCAGAGCGGGTCATAGTCGTATTCCAGTTTTCACTTTCTGGCACTCGTACAAGTTGAAAGAGGCTCGCAGAGAATCCCTTACTATGTCTATCCCAGAATTTAATGCGTGCCAGAAAAAAACTTAGAACCTTAGAACCATTTGTACGACTATCTCGTACATCTTTTTCTTTTTTACTTTTTGAGTTGCCCCTATACTTAGCGACTTATTTTAATAACCCAGCGTGGCGAACCTGCCTCGGCCCGAAAGGATTGTAAGATCTTTTTTTCTGAGGTGAGAAGTTTATGAAAGCACCTGATTATGGCAGCTTTAGAGGCATGCGCACGCACGTAGAATATCATAATCGCGGACAATCTCCTACCTTCCTACTACACAGCTCAAGAAGAATGTAGAAATTCATCTCGTCCTGAAAGCTACCGTGGAAACCGACCACATAGTGATGGCGAAGGGTCCGGTGAAGCTCAATCTCCATTTCGATCTGTCAATCGCAAAGATTGGTAAGTCATTATGAGAAAGCAAGTACTTGATATTATTCAAGATCAAGGGGTCATCCGCGAGTGGTGAACAACTCCATTTGACCATCTACAGCTAGCAGTATATCACCCTTAGTGCAGTTGCCATTTTTTTTTTCAACAAATATCCCTTTTCATAAACAAGTCAGTTTTACGAATTATACTCGAATGAATAGTGCTTATTCCTATTCTTTTTAATAAGTTTGAGCGAGTTCTAATTTGTTCGGACTTGATTCAGTTGATTACCTTGCGGTATTCCTTAGTGGACTTGGAAAGGCGCTTCTTAGGCACGACCTTGAGTGCGTATATCTTATTGGTGGACATGTCCGTAACTTCGTAGACGCGAGCAAAACCACCCTACAAACCATAGACAATTTAACACACTTTACTATATAGTAAATCACACATAAAACCAAGACTGTTACTTTATGGGTATGGGTGGGGTTCTTGTGCGGATTACGCCACCCTTTATTACAAATAATACCCCAGCATTGGACGATGGAGACGAATAACCCTGTGAAAGAGTGCCTTCTGCCCCGATACTTGCTTAAACAATAAAAAAACTAATCAAAAGAAGCCTCATACAATATTATGTAATCTTGTACTTACAGTCGAACCTCTATTAAGCGGTCATTCAACGATCACTTCTCTCTCACATTTAATGTACAGTTGACCCCAATGAAGCGGTCACTTCTATCAAGCAGGTGTGGTAACCATGAGACGGTCCCGTTAGCCAACTTTCATTGCCGCGCCAAAGCTGCCGCATTTTGTAGTTCCATTTTGCCAGATGTTCTCTAATAACTCAAATCTAATATCTAGATTTCGGTCATTATTACCATAGCGGTCAATTGGCCAAGTCCGGACGGTGACCGCTTAATAGAGGTTCTACTGTATTTATTTTAGCCAGCAATGCATATACATGGCCTTAAATTAAGACGACGTTTGTAATGCCAGGACAATTCCAAGGGAAGATCGTTTTCGTTAAAAATATGAGGGAGTTAGTTAGGATGCTGTGTTTTTCTACAGAAAAACGAAATCAGCTTATGGTCTATCAATAAGGAGCCGAAATATTAAGCATAAAAATAAAAATTCTCCACAATCTCAAAATCTAATTATTGGGAAGATAAAGTTACTAGTCGTTGCTGTTAATCGTAATATTAAAATTATGACTTGCGTAAATTTCTTTATTGAAAACTGTTTCTTTTGACTATGTATGGATTTTTTGTTTGTTTCTACTCTGAACGTGATAAATTCTACCCGTTTTAAGCTTAAACAAGAAACCACTTGTTCCTTGAAGATAAATTAAATACCTTCCTAGAAGATTAAAATGCTTAACTGAAAACATCAACTACGGTAGAGGCGCTATGATCTGATTATAACCAAAAAGAATATCATTATGGTGTATTCAAATAACCGATAACTGAACCATACTGAAATAAAAAATAAAACAAACCTAGTTCCGTGCATTTTATTTATCATAGGTTATTCCGTTGTAAAATAATTTATCGGCTAACTCCAAGCTCCAATTACCCTTTTTATTCCGCAGCAATAAATTAATTGCTTTGGCTACCTTCATTGGTTAAATTACATACCGTACAATGCAATTGAATCTGGGCAACCATAGACACTTATTGCATTTCCAAATTTATTGGTATTTCTAGTTTCGTCCTCAAAATAAAGAAAATAATAGCAATGAAAAGCCAGGGATTGATGTCAGCTTTTAATGAACGTGTAAGGTATAAGGTTCAAGAAAGTGTTTTCTAGGCTACTGCTCTTACCTTCCCAAGTAATCGCCCTCGGAAGTACCGCCGGCCATTGCCGTTGTCTATAACCTTAGGAACATCTGGCAGCGGCGACTCTTTAGGTGACCTTCCTTTGACTTTGCAGCTATCCGGCGTCTTTTGGACTTCATTGCTAGGCTGTAAAGAGAGCTGTGAACCATTGCTAGTCATATTACCAGCCTTAGCACTAAATTCCCGCCCGGTTTAACATTGCTACGGTTCGATTCTTAGTGAAAGAGATACTTTTCAAATACCATGGATCTCTCGATGGGCTGGTGGCTACCTGTAGAATGGCGGCCTCTGATTGGTCGACGACCCCGCGCCTAAAACCGTCATGCACTGATGCAAGCCTACACAAATTGCGCGCGCTCGGGTCCGAAAAGAATTCTCATGTACACGAATGATAATTATTATAACGTGAATAAATTTGTGCTGCAACGTTCACGACAATCTTCTTTTTTGGCGTGGTATTTCAAGCAAATGATAGAATCACCGATCAAACGGGGAGTGACAATTGGCAAAATTATCAATTATCTACCTATCGTTTCTAGTTTTAGATATGCGCAATAACTTGCCACACCCGAAAAATTAATTAAAAAACTAAATGTTTTGAAGATGCGTAAAGATGGCACGTCTCAAGATTAATTTTATTAGAGATTATTAGACACTGTAGATAAGCATGCAATGCTGTACCCCAAAAAGAGCGTATATTTTGTTATATTTGAAGGTACACGGACTCATTGCTTGGAATTTGATGAATCTGTATGTATATGCCCGTTTTGTATTGACTGCACATGCCACCAAAAAATCCAACGGCCGTAAAGATTTATCAGGGGGGAGGGGGAGGGGGAGCTTAAAAGTAAAAAAATATTCTAGGTACCAGAGGGGTAAATAACGACAATGTACTGAATTAAGATACTTTATTTCAACTGAAATAAAAGTATAATGCCAAAGAGCAGATTTCAAATTGTTGTTATTATCAACTGGTTCGACTAGGTTGGCTTACTAAAGTCTACCATTTATGGACTATGTGTATTCTACTCAGTTGATGACAGACGGCAATCGGAGGTAAAGATGGTTTTGTTTTTAACGTTATCGCAACGCTTGGTTGTATTTTCTGCAAGCACACGTACTGGAGCAGATTGGCCTACTTTTATTGCGTTGGAACAAAATTTTGACATAGAAAATGTTTAACCGGTTGGGATAATGTTGTTTATTTACCCTGGAACAAGGCATCATGGACAACTTTATTCTGCACAAGGCATCAAGGCCCTAGTTCGTCATTTGTCAAAGTGCTATTTTTGCGGCACTCTTAACAGGAAATTTCATACACACTATTCTTTTCCTTTTGTCGAATAGAACCATAAGGCAATACCAAATAAAAAGTTTAACACATTTTGTCTAAAGCGCCGCTCTGCATACTACAATACCATTTTTCAAATAATCTATAGCATAAGCTCCGATAGTTCACAGGCTAAGAATCTTTTCGATTGCGATAGCCAGACAAACAACGTCTAGACTAGATACATCTGGAGTGTTCTTTGCTTGGATAAAGCATAGAATTCTATTAGCGTTCCAGGGCATCCTATAAATCGTCGGAGCCTTGATTTAGGAGGAAGTTCGCAGCGAGGTTCTCATTCTTCTCGCATGCAAAATAGGCTTGGATTACCAGCGGTTCGGGGAATCCTAACTGCTTCAACTGAAAACAAATAAAATGTTGCATCAGAAATACGAGGATTGCGTGGACAATAGGAAGCTAATTCAATCAAGAAACAGTCTTGATAATATATAATCGAAATGTGCACACTATTATTGCTAAATATGTTATATACACTTGAAATTACAGTGTAGAACTATTATAGTTGTACTACAACTATAATAGTTGCAGTAGCTACATGCACGCCTTGCGGGGCTATTTTTCTCAATGACTTACAGTAAAAGCGCCTGGTAAAAGCGCGCAAGAAAAACGAATTGGGACCCCCCCCCCCCCCAAAAAAAAAAATGTAGTAAACACGAAATCCTAGAATTTTCACACGAAAACACACAAGCATAAAAAAATGAGGAAAATTGGGGGCAACTAAAGACAATACAAGAACCAAGATGCACAATATGCTAGCGAGAAAAATAGAGGTAAATCCGATACTCACTCTTTCAATGGCCTCCTTCTCCACCGGTGTGATCTGGATATAGCTGACCCCTGGGGGTGGGGCTCCTTCTCCAGGCACCGACTGCTGACCCCCCTCCCCTCCTGCGGCCGGCTGCGGGCCATCATCAGGTTCATTCAGCATCCGAATGAACTCGTCCTGGTGACTGCTGATCAGCTGATAAAACAAAAGGAAGAAATAATAAAGTCTAAATCATTTCTAGTCAATAATGGATAGAAGAAAAAAAAACAAGAACAATAATGATTTCACTCCTAGTAAATAATGAATAGAAAAACAAGAAAAATAAAGATCTCGCTCCTAGTAAATAATGAATAGAAAAACAAGAGTAAGAAAAAAAAATAAAGATCACACTCTTCGTAAACACAGTCCGAGCTTAAACCTTATAAATCCTTGTTTTTCTCGACTGTCAAAACTTGAATGTTTGCTTGCTTGTTTAACTAGCACGCTAAGTTGTTATCATAACAAAGGGCACAGGCAAAGGCAGCTAAATGCAGTCTGAGCACACATGCTCTTAAGGTACGGTAATACGAGCAGCATAACCGTACAACTTTTGTGGCAGCATTTGCAACAACAACAAAATAAGTTCGAAAGCGATGTTGCGCGTTTACTACCGACGAACCAACTTTTTTCGCAGCAAAGGATACACTGGTGCTTGCTGTTGATCCGCCATCTTTTTCCCCCGTGACACTCGTTCAACCAATCGCAAAAGCTAATGCAATTGCTTGCATATATTGACGTCTTTTTGCTACGAGACAAGTTTGGCTGTTGTAGTAATACGGGCTACATCTCCGAGTATTGTTGCAAAAAGTTGAAACATGTACTTTCTTCAGCAAGCCTTTTCAACTTGCAACAAAAAAATGCTGCGACAAAAGTTGGCGAGCCGGTAGTAAAACGCGCAACGTCACTTACAAACGTATTTTTTTTTTTCAGCAATGCTGCCACAAAATTTGTGCGATTTTGCTGCTCGTATTACCGTACCTTTAGTTAGCCTGCTAAGAGCCAACACATTTGATTGACGGAAGAGTATTTGCAATTTGAAGAGTGTGAAACCTCATTCTGGATGGTCACGAAGTTATGCAAACAACGGTAAAGTTATTTTGTGGGGACAAAGGCACAATCTTTAAAGTCAGAATGATATGGTGTTTAGCTTATTATCCAACCTGTAGCAAACTTGGATTGGACTGCCCCATGGACTGCAGAAGCTGCGGAAGAACACCTGGATTTTGTTGTACCATACGTCGCATCGTAATGAACTGTGGCTGTGTCCGTAAGAACTCTAGCGATGAGACACCCTCTGTGAGAATAGAAATGTGTAAAAATTAAGGGAGGACACAACATGATTGTGTATGTTTCTGCTTGGCTATAGGTAAAAAATGATTTCTCAGGTGGTCAAACAGGCAGACATCATGGAGGTATGATATTTCTCCAACATTGTGTCATTGTTTCCCTACCGCTCAATGTAGTTATTATACCGCCGTACAGTTAAATGTTACAAACATCTTTTTGTCAGTGGCATACAGTACCTGCAGCTGTTTCCTCCTCTCCCTCATCTTGGCCACCTTGATCACCCACCCTTTCAGACGGCAGGTCTGGAATACCCTGTACAACACAATCACAAACAAGGTTTAGAAAGAAGGAAACACAAGGAACTTTAAATCATATACTTACAGTCGTGAGGTATTCAACCGCTCTGTCCGGGTTATTGAAACTTGCTTGTAAAGCTCTTACAACCTAGTAAGGAAAGATCATGCATCAGTTTACTGCATAGATTCATGAATGTCACATTAATCTGTAATATTGCACTAACCTGGTCTCTTTCAAATCCCATGTTCATAATCTCTGTAACAAGGCCCTCATATTCTGTACCAGTGGCTATGAACAAAGACAGTTGGTCAGCTTAAGTAAAATTGGGATAGAAATAACAGAATACTGAGCTATCAATTAGTTCTAGCTAGTTTTCGATAAAAACACTTCAACAAACAGCAGTTTATATGAATAATAAAAGGATGAGAACATCACTAGCCAACACAACAGACAAACTGAATCAAAAGAACCTTACCCAGTGCTGACTCTGCCTCCTCTATGTAGCTGCGGGGGGTGCTTGCAGCAGGGGTGGAAGCAGTGGTGGTTGCAGAAGCTGCAGTCTCAGTGCTAGAACACAACATCAAAAAACACTTAAGGATACCGTAGACCCAAATGGCTTCATTTCGGGTGAATTTTTTTGATTATGCCATTCAATGACAATAGGCACACTCTAGATGCTAGCTCAAAGTCCCGCGATCAACATCAGGGGAACTAAGTTTTACTGCTTTTCCTCTAATTTGCATACAAGCGCATCAGTATCATTATCAACGTTTTATACGAGATTTATATCAACTTTATAAGCGTTTACTCTAAATTTTGCATAGTTGTAAACTATTCCAAGATTGAGTAAAAATCCTTGACTTCCTTCGAAGAAGGCTAAGCGACGAAGAAACCCCAAAACAGAGAGTTGTCTCAGTTCGCGGTCTTTTTAAGTTTTCCGCACTCTTCTTTTTTTCGGTGTAAGCTCGCTTTGGTCTAGGCATCTTCCTTCACTTGCACGACTGAGCGCCTAAGAGTTTTCCCGCTGCGTGTAGAGCGTGCAATGTGATTGTTTGCCATACGCTGCTCTATCTGCTCTTCGTCTGTCATTACTGTCACGCTGCCTCTAATGTTAACACAACTTCAATCCCTGATATCTCGCAATCAAATTTAACCCTATCTTACTCTAAATATGTGAAGTAAAGGTACACTTCTAACTGCCCGATTCCTGCGTAACTTGGTCTAGTATAGATATTGTGCTGTCAAACCGTGCCGCGGATAGTCAATAGCTTTTTTTGCTATGGATTTAATTATCGCGTTGTAGCCGAAGAAACAAAATTCCACGCCTAACTTTGACCCTTGATTATTAATCAACGAGGCTGTGTGACGTCAAATGTAGACACGGTTTGTCAGTTCAGTACATGACGAAAGATATAAAGCAGATCCCGGGAGGTTACGCGCTTTTGGTGTGTATAAATAATTCGCATGTTTAAAAGTGGTCGATTTTGCACTTTGGACCAGGCAAAAGCACTCAAAATTAAGCGCGTATAAAAAATGATTATCTAAGGAGGAAAGAACAATCATTAAGCTTTAAATTGATATGTAATTTGTTGGCATTTGCTTTAATCCAACGTGAGCGCGAGTGATTTTGCCTGACGATCGGGGTAATTACTGCTTTGGTCTATGGTATCCTTCAATAAAATTCTACAGAGGCTACTAAATTAAGAAAGTAACATGAATGCCAAACAGCTGGTAGACGAAAATAAATCCAATTATAATCTGTGTTGCATGGCACATTTTCTTTTTTGTGCATTGTTCCAATGTCTCCACACTTTAAATTGAGAAGCCCTCATGGTTGAGTGGGTGGGTGGGTGGTGGTTGAGTGGGTGGGTGGGTGGTTGAGTGGGTGGGTGGGTGGTTGAGTGGGTGGGTGGTTGAGTGGGTGGGTGGTTCAGTGGGTGGGTGGGTGGTTGAGTGGGTGGGTGAGTGGGTGGTTGAGTGGGTGGGTGGGTGGGTGGTTTGATAAAGTCTGGTAATAGCAGCTAAAGTTGATCCTATGCTTTTGATCCTTGTAAATGCACCCTCATAATTCAGCATCCCTACTGCAAGGAGGCTGAGAGGGTTCTCAGCTTTATCATTTAGTTACCTGGTGGATTTGGCTTCATCAGGTTTGGCCTCTGGTTTAGAATCCTCTTGAGCTGTGCTTGATGCCTGTGTACTGGGACTAGCTGTGGCAGCCTATAATAAAACATTTATTTAATGGAGTAAGATATATTTATTCAATAAATAGATACAAAATGGAACTCTAAAAGTATTCACAAAAAACAAGGAAATAAAAGGGAAAAGAAACAATATAAACCTGCATAAAATAAGGATAAATCCTCCTTTTATTATTCTTTCATACTATTTGTTATGTGCCATGACATGTGGTTAAATGTACCTGAGGGTTGGTGTCACATGAAACTGAGGAGTTGTGTGAAATAAATACCTGAGGGGTGTGTGACATATATGTACACCTGAGGAGTTGTGCCGGGCGCTATTTTGAACCCTGGTTTGCCATATACACCTAAGGGATGGTGCAACATATAAACCTGAGGAGTGGTGTGAATATATACTTGAGTAGTGTAACATATATACCTAAGGTGTGCATTAATTCCTGAGGGGTGGTGTGCATTAATACTTGAGGCGTGGTGTGCATTAATACCAGAGGGGTGGTGTGCATTAATACCTGAGAGGTGGTGTGCATTAATACCTGAGGGGTGGTGTGCATTAATACCTGAGGCGTGGTGTGCATTAATACTTGAGGGGTGGTGTGCATTAATACTGGAGGCGTGATGTGCATTAATACCAGAGGGTGTGGTGTGCATTAATACTTGAGGTGTGGTGTGCATTAATACTTGAGGCGTGGTGTGCATTAATACCTGAGGGATGGTGGTAGTTACTGGCGCTGGTGCTACAGCAGCTGGTGCAGGTTTGGGCTACGCAAATAAACACAAAATGAAGTGAAGTTTATACATGTTGCAAGGTCACTTTGCTTAACTGAAACTTAAACTAACATACCTTGGCAACCATAATAACGACAAAACTTTTCTCATCAATGTTGTACTCCTTGAGAGGGTTATCATCATTTAAAATTTTACCTGAAGAAAAAAAATGTCAATATAGTTAATGTGGGCTAAAAGTCTCAACATTAAATTGTAAACATGTGTTTTTATTTATGAAAAATTAGATCCAGATTGCCTAACCACAGAGAACAAGTTATCCCTATGTATAAACAAAAGAAATTCTGGAACCTTTAAAGACTAGATGAAGTCGCCTTGGACTTCAAGTTATATAGCTACACAACAAAGTAGAGTTTGAAGTAACAATATAAGGACAGCACCATAGCTTCCTCAATATCACCTTAACATCACATGACCCAAAATCAATTTACGATTATAAAGAAAAAAAATGTGTACCCATCATCTTAATTCTTATCAATGTATACTTGAGACAGCAAATTTGTTTAATTCTAAATACAGTGTGTCTGTGGGCCCAGACTCTACCACTAACCTGCATAGATAAGTTTGATGTTTCCATGGGGATATGCATCTTTCCCTTTATCTGCCTCGATCTTCTGTTTTAGTTTTAACACCTTCACACACACAAAAAAACAATTCTTTATAACTTTAACTCTTTCAAACTTTCAGTGAAGACATACAATGCAAAATGTTTATCCATATTGGAGAACAAATAGTTTATGCTGCATCAGAAAGAAACCAAACAAATTCTGTGGCAGGGGTCAAAAATAATGCCAAAAACCTCTGAGCACCAGGGAAGTGTTAGCAGTGAGGCATTGGCAACTAAGTGTTAAACATGATTTCGATCCAATTGCAGTGAACGCAGGGCTGTGACTGAAGTGAAGATTGTGCATGTGAATAAATTTTATTCAGAAATTAAAAAAAGAAAATTCTTCAATAAGAAAACGCTAGGCTGTTTTGTTCCCTGAGGAAGTATGCAGCAAAGGTCCTGTATCCACCACAAGATACAAGACAGTATTATATATACTGCTATTTTAGCACGCAAGTGATCTTCAATGGTTGCAGTTACTTTTTAATTGAAGGGATTAAAAAGTATGTCAAACTTACAAAAATACTTATAATATAGAACAAAAAAATAAATGAAAGTGTTTTTGTTAAAATGTTCACCCAGTATAGTTATTATCGATTTAAATTTAAGTTCATTGAAAAATATACTATCACAATGTGATCCCCAAGACATTCAAGGATCTATCCCACTGCTTTGTTTTGCCTTTCGGAACTCGAGTGAGTTATAACTAGGTTAGAATCAGCTCTGTTAAAATTTTATATTGAACAACAAGACAGAAACAAGATAATGCGTCGTTAGAAAAACCATGAAGGTTACATCTGAAGTAAATAGATGGCAAATTATGTCCTACTTCCTATTTCTAACTTGTCCCAAAGATTATGGTATGAATGAGAATTCAGTAAACAAAAGGCAAACCAAGCACGAGGTTAACTAAGATTTTCCAGAGTCAAACAAACATCACCAGATTATCGCGATACAATCCAACACATAATATTCCGGGCTAGATTCGAGATGTGTAACTTATATAAAAAATAGCCCCAAAGCATGACTTTCGCAATCCTGATCTCAAATCTTGACATGACATAGCACTTTCAAAGTGAGTCACACTTACAGTTTCATCTTCACCAATTTCCACTTTGAATGTTTGCTGTTGGAGTGTTTTAAATGTTATAATCATGTTGACTGACTTAATATTTGTATCCTTGTCACAAATTGAGGGAAATGTTGCTGCCTTGGAGCAGATACGAGGAATTTACTTGAGAATACCGGAACAGGTCACTACAGCATTCGCTTTCAAGCGTGCGCCATTACGGGCTCCGATGACGTCACTTCCACCTAAAGCGCATGCGTAGGGCTAGTACCCACAATCTCGAGGAGCACCACGGGAATAGAGCGAAACCGCTGAGCTATCACATTTCTTAGAGAAAGTGTTTCTAAACAAAATTAGAACCGCATTATTTGCTATTATCTACCTTAAAACTTCAAGGCTGTCGTCGTTTTTAAAATACTTAGATCACGAAAGAGCTGAATGAGTTCATTCAAGAGGACTTCTATCAATATTTAGAATATATTTCCTCTACAATGTTGTCGCTTCATTTACTTTGATTTGGATGGGGTGGACGGAGGCGTCGCAACGCAGGCATCCTGCAAAAGTAAGCGGGTCACCTACGGGTAGCCTCTGGTCCCGTCAAAAATTCTTCACGAAACTGATCGTGGGATCTGGCGTCACCCAGATCGTTATTTTCCTTACTCATTAGTTTAAGGCAACCTGAACTTGGTGGTACAATGGGAAGTGAAGACAGAACCACATGTGAGCCATGTGGGAACATATAATCAGTTTGCGTGGTAAGTCTTTTTAGGAAAAAAACATTAAGAGTTGAGTTGAATATCTCTGAACACTTCATTCTCAACTTAACAGAAATATTTTAAATCTTTCAAAAAGAGTCGTCAAAATGTCAGCAGTTTTACTAACTGCGCATGCCCAGAAAATGTATTTATCAATGAGATTGCTATATTTGACAAATATAAATCATTTTGCGTGCGTTTGTACTCTAGTACAGTCAAGTCTCGCAATACGGACATCTCGCTTTAATGTATACCTCGGTTTTACGGACAGAAATAACGAAATAAAAAAATTACAAAATTGCGGTCTTTCTAAATAGAAAATAAAAAAATACCATACTTTTTAATACCAAGAGAGCATAAGATAAGAGGGGGCACTTTGGTATTACCCGCGCGCCATGTGGATTCCGAATCTCGTTATTTTAGTAACCACCACCCCACCACTGTGCGTGAGGATTTGCTCCTTTTATTTTGTCCTACCTTGTTTTGCAAACTCAATAGGAATGAAAAGAGATCATGTAAAATATATCGGAAGCTCGGAAAAAGAAAACAAGTCTAACATAAGTTACGAAGATTGGCAAATATACTCACAGAAAGCTAAATCCCTGAATAGTTTGACTGTTTTGTTTGTCTGAGCGGCGAAGTCAAGTGAAGAAGGAAGAAATCAAAGGGCTCTGTGAGCCAACTCGTGAATGCAAATTTGTATTTCTAGTTATTTTCTTGTGTGCATAAAACATATACAGGATGAATAATAACTAGGCTCTTTTATAGTACTAAGCTTTAACCGGAAGTTGGTCACCGGAATTTTACAGGAAGATCTAGAAATTGCTGTGTTGCGAAAGCACAGAAAGACCACAAAAAGTTTACGGATGATCGATCCAACGATCCGACGATCAAGTGACACAGAAGTCCCTCCAATAACTCGTAAATGCTTTGCAAGCATTCACGAGTTAAAAACCGACGAGCGATAAAATGGCTGTGATACGGCGTTTGATTTAAATCCCGACTCCAGCTTGTATAATAACAACATAATAATATAACATATAACTAGAAGTTCTCGTGGAGAAGTGAAGTGCTCGAGCTCATAGATTGGTTGGTCATTCAATTGCAAGGGTTAAATCAATATTCTTTTAGATTTGTGTGGGGCAGTTCACACATTTTCCATAAGCCAGGTTTATGCAAGACCCCATTTTCTTTGCAGCCACTGTCTTGGCTGATCACTAACCCTTTCATGGTTTCTCTGTTTGTTTTATAAGAGAAGTAGATCAAAAACAAATTGGTTATAGTCTTATTTTATTAAACAAAAGAAATTATTTAATTGAAGCCATTGTATGTCTAGAAAAGGAAAGGTGAAGTCTGATAAACATAATAAACAATCTGATTAGCTGTGGAGGGGATGTGCAGTCATAGATATTATGGAAAGTAAGTATATTTTAAAAAAAGACTGCTTTTCGGTGGTTGAGTGGGGTGGGGGGGGGGGGGGGGGGGGGGGGTGGGGGGGCGGGGGGCACAACCCGTGTGCCCACCCCGAGCTGCATGCCTGTACATACGCAGTAAGCTATTTGGGTCTAAGTGGTGGCCATGATAATAGCTACTGAAAATATTACTGCTCATGTATTAACATATAGTGAACTATACAGAATTTATGATTTCCTGGTTACCCCTAACAATAGCTTCTGCATGTAAGTACACTGCAGTATTTACTGGAGCCCACTGGTTTCTAAAGAATCTCTGTGTCTCCTCCGTGGCTGTGTTTGCCTTGGTTTAAAATAATGAAGCAATCCATTTTTGTTTATTAATTGGGCAATGATTGCAATCATAGTAGTTCTGGACTGGACATTGCTGTGGAAAAATAGACTCAAAATATAAAATACTGCAAACCCAGTATCGAGTAAAATAAAGCAATTAAATATCTGATATTAGAAGGGCCGAGAAGCGGGGCAGAGAAATGAGATTTTTCGGATTGATTTTACATTTCCCTTTATACAAAAGTCTCATCAAATAACGCAGAGATCTACTGAATGCTTATTATTTAGCCGTCATCTTAGGAATTTGGTTTGTTTGTCTTCCCTTCATAAAGTTACCTCGCTCAGTTGCATTTATAAACAAAGCCTTACAGTACAAACGCCAGGCAATAGGATTTGGGCTGTTTGAATATCTTTCGCTTTTCCCTTAGGTGAGGGGGGTGTCTACAAAACAAAGACCTAAAACCTAATACCTAAAACCCGTGACCCCAAAAGCTACGACCCCCCAAAAATTTCAGTTATTATTTAGTCTACCTTGTTTCCCAAATGGCTATACAGCGCGAAAGTTTCATATGGAATCAGTGATCCTAATGAGGTAATCCAGCGAATTTTGTGGTGCTTTTCACGGAGGAAGTATCCTCGTGTGCACGCCAATGAACTATTTTTAATCGTCGTTTATTTGTCCAATTAAAAATTGTAGCTGCACACATTTTTCAGACACGCTCCTTTGCCCGAAAAATTATCCCAAAAACTCTCCCGGTAACCTAACAGACCCGGCAATTACCGGTAATTTAGAAAAGTTTTCGAACTCCCTGGCGAGGAAGAGTGTTTATCAAAACAAAGCTTTTGCGTAGCGCGCCGATACGGGTTCCCGGGTTCCCGACAAGTAAATTATAATTTCCAAAGTTTATGAATAGATTGGCTAAATAGTTATTGAAATCCTAGTTTTGTCGATGTCTGTAGACAACTTGCACCCCCACAATTGCTGTGGCATCGACATTTTTCGAAAGAAAGACAAAGAACAAATAAATAAAGTCTCATATTGTAGAAAAACTAATAATTTCGCAAAGCTGTTTATATTTTTAGGCGCACTGTGACAGCTAAATGTCAAATCATTTGACAGAGATGAAACCTGATTGGTTGGAAGGAAATCTGATAAAATGATGTAAGCCTTGATTGGCCCACTTTTTACCGGGCAGTGGAATGGTTTTCTCTGTGATGAAAACTTTCTACAACTCGACACAACTAGAACATGGAGCGATTTCCCGAAAGTTAGCGGGCAATTAAGATTTGGAAGAAACACCCGAAAATGTTTACCGGGTGACATTCCGGTTTCTGAGTTTATCGGCGTTTTAAGAAACGACCACCTGGAAACACAAGTAGTTCCCTTCCCCCCCCCCCCCCCCCCCCCCAAAAAAAAAAAAAAAAAAAAAAAAAGATTGAATAAGCTTATTATCTCATAAGGATCACTGATTCCACATGAAACTTCCACGCTGTGTAGCCCTTTTGGGAAACAAGGTAGGCTAAATAATAACGGCAAAATTTTGGGGGTCGTAGCTTTTTGGGTCACAGGTTTTAGGTTTTAGGTCTTCGTTTTGTAGACACCCTAGGTGAGGGGCTAGTTTGATTATCCGAGTTCTTTTATTATCAAATGACAAACTTTGAAAGCCATGATAAGCAAACCCCGCAAAACATCGGATCATAAGTCGTCATACTTACCAAATAATTCTTTGATATCGCCACCGTATTCGCGGTATAAATCGAAGAAGGAGCTTTCAACATTATCGGAAACATATACAAGGTAAGTGCGAAAAATCCCGGTGATTCGCGGACTGCCAAAGGTAGCCCAAATCTTGGTTTCCACAGAGTCCGTCCAAATCGAAGCTGGAAAGGCAACGCATAGACTACTAATTGACGATGAGGGGAGGGGACGTGATATTTCGTTTCCAAGATGGCGACGGTTTGTTCCACAGGAAACCCAAACCGACACGATGACCGAAATTAATAACAACATCAAAGAAGTACAGTAATATCTCCCTCTTTATTTTGTCACTATTACAAAAGCTCAGATACTTCAGCTTGCTGGCTTTGATCCTCACAAAGATTCATTCCCTCGCTACAAGGATGGTTTTATGTAATGTATTTTTCTTGGATTGCTTCTCAATTCACCGGAATATTCACAAAAATCAATATTATATCTAATGTCTAACTTACAGATTTCGTTTGACCATTAGGAAGATAATGATTGTTGAGAAACCACGAAGAAGCAGCAAGTTAGAGCGAAAACGGTGTTTTAAGCACGAGGTTTTCCGCTCTTGATTTTTAATGAAGTCTCGTTTTCGAAATCTTGCAATCCTAGAAGTACTACATCCCCTTAATATACCGCAATTGTCCTTATCCTTGATGCTAGAATGAAATTTTCAATGGTATTTGTGCAAAAAAGGTGTTTTTTTTTCCGGTTTCAAGTCACAAAACAGAGGAAAACAACAAGATGTAAATGCCAGAGCTCAAAAGTGTTCAAAAATTTATAAATAATATGTAACGAAAACACCGCCCAAAGTTGCTACAAGATTCCTTATAGATGCTTTACTCAGGTTACACTCAGCTATTTTCTGGAAAAGGCTTTATAATCAACTTTTTTATGTTCATTGAGTGCGTTCCTTTGATATGGATGTCTAATTTGTTTCACCCACGTGTACCACTCTTGACGTCATAGGTGATATGCAAATTAGATATTCGGATGTCGCCGGTTTCATGCGAAAATTGCTCATTTTAGAGGGATCAAAACTCAGGTTTCCGTTAGATAAAGTATCGAAATTGGAGTTGGGATATTACACTACTATACTTATTAGAAAATTTGTGAAAATTTTGCAAAAGAGAATTTCGGGTCAAATAGTGCTTCATTTTGGTCCAAAAAGCTGGGTATAATGCATTCGTATAAATGTGTAATACTTGTTCACGAAAACATGTTCAGGGCAAACAGGGCAAGTATGCCTCAAAATTAATATCGAGGTAAACACATTTTGAGAGGATTTAATTAGGTAACTCAATGGTTGTCGTCACGTCGTTTATACAACGGTTTATAACACCACTAGCATATACACTGTTTGGCCTCTCAAAGGCTCTAAGTTAAAACGTGTTTAGTGAAAACATAGGTCTAGCTGTTTAGTCTCTGGAAATACATATGAGTGGTCACACTGAGCTGGTATCTATTCTGCGTGTTCAACAACTTAACTGCTATAAATTTCAATTTCCTCCAGTACAACCTACTTTCTTTTTTTCGAGTGTCACCTTTTTTATCGTAAAGTAAAACCACCGTTCTCAAGAGTTTAGTTATTGAAACGACTGTTCTATCATCCAACAAGTAAGCTCTGCTGATGTCATACTTTTTTATTTTATTCCTCATTTATTTTTTTATTCGTGAAAAAATCAAAACGAGTACTATTGAGACTCTGTGTGAAATGTATAAAATAAATATATATTTCGCTGTGCTATCATATCTTCCTCAACAGGAAACTTTTATCTCAAGAACCTAGTTAACGACTATACTATAAAACATCAGCATATTAAACACTTCTTTAATGATCCTGAAAGAGATCGTTTGATTCTCATAAAAAAATATTTGACATAGTGCGGAGCGAATCATGATCGGGGGTAGGTTTCCATAGTTACTTACCCAAACCCTTTTCCACCTGTGTCACAGCTTGACATTTCAAAAAGGTTTTTTTGAACCACGATTAGGCGACGACTCATAAACAATTCTATTATTCCTTTGTAAAGGAGCTTTTCCGTAAACAATACATATCGTGGGTTAATTGGATTGGAAATCAGAAACAAGACATTTGTTCGCATGTATTCCAAATTATATTATTGTGAAAGCAAGACCATCCATTGTGAAATAGTGAAATGCACAGTTCACGCGAAGGAGAGGAGAGAAAGTTCCGCCAGCAGCAATTCAGCGCGATTCACAAGAGTCTACGAACCGAGGCAAAAAAACGCGAAAAAACAGGAGCCGAGAGCCGAAGAGATGGTCACCGGAACAACGAAGACAGTACCTATACAAAGGACTCATCACAAAGTCGAGCCACCGCGTACGGTGGCAGCAAACTTAAGGATAAAGACTTTTTCTGTTCGCACGATATACAATGCCTTATGGATGAAATACTCGATGATACTTTGTCGAGTGAGCATTACAGCGCCGAGTCAAGTCGAGTGTTATGTTTGGGCCTCGCTGATAGCATCAAAAGCCGAGTGAAAGGATTAGGGATGGCAAAAAGATATCGCTTCATTTGTCATGTATCTATCGGCTCGTGTAGCGGCCAAGGTCTACTTATAGCAAGCAAATCTGTATGGAACGAAAAACGCGATAGTTTCGTGACATCTACATTCAGAAACGCGTCGTTATTTGCTGTCGCCACTGTGTTTGGAGTTTTGAAGGAGTAGAAAATTAATTGAACAGATGATAAACAGCGACGTTTTGAGGTTCCGGGAGGAAAAATATGAAAATAAGTTTTTGTTTTGAAAGAATTATATCTACGTGCTTAATCTTGTTTTCAACACAGTTTGATGAGTGAGATTTGTAAAGAAGTGCTAAATAATTAAAAAAGATAGCACGAACCTTTCCTATCTACGTGAAGGTAATATGGATGAATAATTTAATAGGTGTTACCTTTACTTTAAAGAAACAATGGCTTAACGAGAAAACAAAACATTAAATTAAATTAAAGAGTAGCACATCAAGCTGTGTGTAATGTTATATATTAATTATGTATCATGTATTTATATTTTGTATGCTCTAAAGCCTCGTGTAAAACATGGTAGAGTTGGATCAAGAAAAGCGGATGAATAATTTGCGCGTTCTCCTACTTCAATTTACAAACTAAAAACTGAAAACGTGTAAAAAAAGTTCACAAACTGATACAATACTTGCGAATGCTTGATAATAATAATAATAATAATAATAATAATAATAATAATAATAATAATAATAATAATAATAATAATAATAATTAATTAATTAATACACAATTACCCAGTTTACCTATTGCAGTATTTCATTGACTATATCTCGTTGTATTGGCTTTGCATAGAGTACATAAATGATTTTAAATGATATTTTCACTATAGATACACCGCTTTACCAGGGGGGGGATGGAGGGCATCAAATTGCTTCTATGTACTTGAATTTTTTTAGCCTCATCGTCAAAGTAACCGAAAAAAAAAAGAAACTGGTGCGAGGAATTGCCAAACTAATACGACACAGACCAAAGACCAAAAACACACTAGTGGAAAAGTGCTACCGAGCTCCGGGCTGTCATCATGATAAAGTAGGCAGGTTACCAATACACTAAACGGAAAGGTTGTGTGAGACAAGGGTGCATGCGGCTATTTCTCCCAAACTATTTCAAACTCTTTGCGCGAAGTCCTCAGTACGTGTGAAGGAGACTTTCACTGTATTGCCTCTGCCTCATTGTACATAAGAGAAGCCAGGCTACTTTCTACTCTTGAAATGCGGCATTATAATCGTTGCGGTAAAAAAATGACCGCGAAATACAGGGGCGGATCTCTAGGGGTGGGCCTTGCTTCGCCCCCTATTTTCAGATATTTGGCTGAAAAATGACAAGAAATGTAAGGAAATCCACGGAAGAACAATGAACAGCCCCCCCTTTCTTGAAACCGTTGCTTCGCCCCCCCTCCTCTTTCATGAAACCCTTGCTTCGGCCCCCCTCTCTATTGGAACCCTTGCTTCACCCCACCTCTTTCTTGAAACCCTTGCTTCGCCCCCATCTTTCTTGAAACCCTTGCTTCGGCCCCCCTATTTTCTTGAAACCCTTTCTTTATCCCCCCTCTTTCTTGAAACCCTTTCTTCACCCCCTATCTTTCTTGAAACCCTTGCTTAGGCCCCCTCTTTCTTGAAACCCTTGCTTCGCCCCCCCTCTCTCTTGGAACCCTTGCTTCACCCCCCCTCTTTCTTGAAACCCTTGCTTCGGCCCCCCTCTTTCTTGAAACCCTTGCTTCGCCCTCCCTCTTTCTTGAAACCCTTGCTTCGCCCCCCCCTCTTTCTTGAAACCCTTGCTTCGCCCCCCTCCTCTTTCTTGAAACCCTTACTTCGGCCCCCCTCTTTCTTGAAACCCTTTCTTCGCCCCTCCTCTTTCTTGAAACCCTTGCTTCGACCCCCCTCTTCTTCTCGAAACCCTTGCTTCGCCCCCCCCCCCTCTTTCTTGAAACCCTTGCTTCGGCCCCCCTCATTTCTTGAAACCCTTTCTTCGCCCCCCCTCTTTCTTGAAACCCTTTCTTCACCTCCCCTCTTTCTTGAAACCCTTGCTTCGCCCCCCCTCTTTCTCGAAACCCTTGCTTCGGCCCCCCCTCTCTCTTGGAACCCTTGCTTCGCCCCCCCCCATCTTTCTTGAAACCCTTTCTTCGCCCCCCCTCTTTCTTGAAACCCTTGGTTCGCCCCCCCTCTTCCTTGAAACCCTTACTTCGGCCCCCCTCTTTCTTGAAACCCTTGCTTTCCCCCCCTCTTTCTTGAAACCCTTGCTTCGCCCCCCCTCTTTCTTGAAACCCTTTCTTCGCCCCCCTCCTTTTCCTTGAAACCCTTGCTTCGCCCCCCCCCTCTCTCTTGGAACCCTTTCTTCACCCCCCATTTTTCTTGAAACCCTTGCTTCATCCCCCCTCTTTCTTGAAACCCTTTCTTCGCCCCCTCCTCTTTCTTGAAACCCTTGCTTCACCCCCTCTCTTTCTTGAAACCCTTGCTTCGCCCCCCTTTCTTGAAACCCTTGCTTCACCCCCCCCTCTTTTTCTTGAAACCCTTGCTTCACCCCCTCTCTTTCTTGAAACCCTTGCTTCGGCCCCCCTCTTTTCTTGAAACCCCTGCTTCGCCCCCCCTCTTTCTTGAAACCCTTTCTTCGCCACCCCTCTTTCTTGAAACCCTTTCTTCACCCCCCTCTTTCTCGAAACCCTTGCTTCGCCCCCCCCCCCCTCTTTCTAGGAACCCTTTCTTCACCCCCATCTTTCTTGAAACCCTTGCTTCGCCCCCCCTCTCTCTTGGAACCCTTGCTTCGGCCTCCCCCTCTTTCTCGAAACCCTTGCTTCCCCCCATCTTTCTTGAAACCCTTTCTTCACCCCCCTCTTTCTTGAAACCCTTGCTTCGCCCCCCCCCCCTCTCTCTTGGAACCCTTGCTTCACCCCCCTCTTTCTTGAAACCCTTGCTTCGGCCCCCCTCTTTCTTGAAACCCTTTCTTCACCCCTCCTCTTTCTTGAAACCCTTGCTTCGCCCCCCCCCTCTCTCTTGGAACCCTTGCTTCACCCCCCATCTTTCTTTAACCCTTGCTTCGGCCCCCCTCTTTCTTGAAACTCTTGCTTCGGCCCCCTCTCTTTCTTGACACCCTTTCTTCGCCCCCCCTTTTTCTAGAAACCCTTGCTTCGCCCACCCTCCTCTTTCTTGAAACCCTTGCTTCGGCCCCCCACTTTCTTGAAACCCTTGCTTCGCCCCCCCCGTCTTTCTAGAAACCCCTGCTTCGCCCCCCCCCTCTTTCTTGAAACCCTTGCTTCGCCCCCCTCTTTCTTGAAACCCTTGCTTCGGCCTCCCCCTCTTTCTTGAAACCCTTGCTTCGCCCCCCCCCCTCTTTCTTGAAACCCTTGCTTCGGCCCCCCCTCTTTCTTGAAACCCTTGCTTCGGCCCCCCCCTCTTTCTTGAAACCCTTGCTTCGCCCCCCCCCTCTTTCTTGAAACCCTTGCTTCGCCCCCCCCCCCCTCTTTCTTGAAACCCTTGCTTCGGCCCCCCCCTCTTTCTTGAAACCCTTGCTTCGCCCCCCTCCTTTTTCTTGAAACCCTTGCTTCGCCCCCCCTCTCTCTTGGAACCCTTTCTTCACCCCCCATTTTTCTTGAAACCCTTGCTTCATCCCCCCTCTTTCTTGAAACCCTTTCTTCGCCCCCTCTCTTTCTTGAAACCCTTGCTTCGGCCCCCCTCTTTTCTTGAAACCCCTGCTTCGCCCCCCCTCTTTCTTGAAACCCCTGCTTCGCCCCCCCCTCTTTCTTGAAACCCTTTCTTCGCCCCCCCTCTTTCTTGAAACCCTTTCTTCACCCCCTTCTTTCTTGAAACCCTTGCTTCGGCCCCCCTCTTTCCTTGAAACCCCTGCTTCGCCCCCCCTCTTTCTTGAAATCCTTTCTTCGCCCCCCCTCTTTCTTGAAACCCTTTCTTCACCCCCCTCTTTCTCGAAACCCTTGCTTCGCCCCCCCCCTCTTTCTAGGAACCCTTTCTTCACCCCCATCTTTCTTGAAACCCTTGCTTCGCCCCCCCTCTCTCTTGGAACCCTTGCTTCACCCCCATCTTTCTTGAAACCCTTGCTTCGCCCCCCCTCTCTCTTGGAACCCTTGCTTCACCCCCCTCTTTCTCGAAACCCTTGCTTCCCCCCCTCTTTCTTGAAACCCTTTCTTCACCCCCCTCTTTCTTGAAACCCTTGCTTCGCCCCCCCCCTCTCTCTTGGAACCCTTGCTTCACCCCCCTCTTTCTTGAAACCCTTGCTTCGGCCCCCCTCTTTCTTGAAACCCTTTCTTCACCCCTCCTCTTTCTTGAAACCCTTGCTTCGCCCCCCCCCCCTCTCTCTTGGAACCCTTGCTTCACCCCCCATCTTTCTTTAACCCTTGCTTCGGCCCCCCTCTTTCTTGAAACTCTTGCTTCGGCCCCCTCTCTTTCTTGACACCCTTTCTTCGCCCCCCCTTTTTCTAGAAACCCTTGCTTCGCCCACCCTCCTCTTTCTTGAAACCCTTGCTTCGGCCCCCCACTTTCTTGAAACCCTTGCTTCGCCCCCCCCCCGTCTTTCTAGAAACCCCTGCTTCGCCCCCCCCCTCTTTCTTGAAACCCTTGCTTCGCCCCCCTCTTTCTTGAAACCCTTGCTTCGGCCTCCCCCTCTTTCTTGAAACCCTTGCTTCGCCCCCCCCCTCTTTCTTGAAACCCTTGCTTCGGCCCCCCCTCTTTCTTGAAACCCTTGCTTCGGCCCCCCCTCTTTCTTGAAACCCTTGCTTCGCCCCCCCCCTCTTTCTTGAAACCCTTGCTTCGCCCCCCCCTCTTTCTTGAAACCCTTGCTTCGGCCCCCCCCTCTTTCTTGAAACCCTTGCTTCGCCCCCCTCCTTTTTCTTGAAACCCTTGCTTCGCCCCCCCTCTCTCTTGGAACCCTTTCTTCACCCCCCATTTTTCTTGAAACCCTTGCTTCATCCCCCCTCTTTCTTGAAACCCTTTCTTCGCCCCCTCTCTTTCTTGAAACCCTTGCTTCGGCCCCCCTCTTTTCTTGAAACCCCTGCTTCGCCCCCCCTCTTTCTTGAAACCCCTGCTTCGCCCCCCCCTCTTTCTTGAAACCCTTTCTTCGCCCCCCCTCTTTCTTGAAACCCTTTCTTCACCCCCTTCTTTCTTGAAACCCTTGCTTCGGCCCCCCTCTTTCCTTGAAACCCCTGCTTCGCCCCCCCTCTTTCTTGAAATCCTTTCTTCGCCCCCCCTCTTTCTTGAAACCCTTTCTTCACCCCCCTCTTTCTCGAAACCCTTGCTTCGCCCCCCCCCCCCCCTCTTTCTAGGAACCCTTTCTTCACCCCCATCTTTCTTGAAACCCTTGCTTCGCCCCCCCTCTCTCTTGGAACCCTTGCTTCACCCCCCTCTTTCTCGAAACCCCCCCCCCTCTATCTTGAAACCCTTTCTTCAACCCCCTCTTTCTTGAAACCCTTGCTTCGCCCCCCCTCTCTCTTGGAACCCTTGCTTCACCCCCCTCTTTCTTGAAACCCTTGCTTCGGCCCCCCTCTTTCTTGAAACCCTTTCTTCACCCCTCCTCTTTCTTGAAACCCTTGCTTCGCCCCCCCCCCTCTCTCTTGGAACCCTTGCTTCACCCCCCATCTTTCTTTAACCCTTGCTTCGGCCCCCCTCTTTCTTGAAACCCTTGCTTCGGCCCCCTCTCTTTCTTGACACCCTTTCTTCTCCCCCCCTTTTTCTAGAAACCCTTGCTTCGCCCACCCTCCTCTTTCTTTAAACCCTTGCTTCGGCCCCCCACTTTCTTGAAACCCTTGCTTCGCCCCACCCCGTCTTTCTAGAAACCCCTGCTTCGCCCCCCCTCTTTCTTGAAACCCTTGCTTCGCCCCCCCTCTTTCTTGAAACCCTTGCTTCGGCCTCCCCCTCTTTCTTGAAACCCTTGCTTCGCCCCCCCCCTCTTTCTTGAAACCCTTGCTTCGGCCCCCCCTCTTTCTTGAAACCCTTGCTTCGGCCCCCCCCTCTTTCTTGAAACCCTTGCTTCGCCCCCCCCCCTCTTTCTTGAAACCCTTGCTTCGCCCCCCCTTTTTCTTGAAACCCTTGCTTCGGCCCCCCCCTCTTTCTTGAAACCCTTGCTTCGCCCCCCTCCTTTTTCTTGAAACCCTTGCTTCGCCCCCTCTCTCTCTTGGAACCCTTTCTTCACCCCCCATTTTTCTTGAAACCCTTGCTTCATCCCCCCTCTTTCTTGAAACCCTTTCTTCGCCCCCTCTCTTTCTTGAAACCCTTGCTTCGCCCCCCTTTCTTGAAACCCTTGCTTCACCCCCCCTCTTTCTTGAAACCCTTGCTTCCCCCCTCTCTCTTTCTTGAAACCCTTGCTTCGGCCCCCCTCTTTTCTTGAAACCCCTGCTTCGCCCCCCCCTCTTTCTTGAAACCCTTTCTTCGCCCCCCTCTTTCTTGAAACCCTTTCTTCACCCCCTTCTTTCTTGAAACCCTTGCTTCGGCCCCCCTCTTTCCTTGAAACCCCTGCTTCGCCCCCCCTCTTTCTTGAAATCCTTTCTTCGCCCCCCCCCCCTCTTTCTTTAAACCCTTGCTTCGGCTCCCCTCTTTCTTGAAACCCTTGCTTCGGCCCCCCCCTCTTTCTTGAAACCCTTGCTTTGCCCCCCTCCTTTTTCTTGAAACCCTTGCTTCGCCCCCCCTCTCTCTTGGAACCCTTTCTTCACCCCCCCATTTTTCTTAAAACCCTTGCTTCATCCCCCCTCTTTCTTGAAACCCTTTCTTCGCCCCCTCTCTTTCTTGAAACCCTTGCTTCGGCCCCCCTCTTTTCTTGAAACCCCTGCTTCGCCCCCCCTCTTTCTTGAAACCCCTGCTTCGCCCCCCCCTCTTTCTTGAAACCCTTTCTTCGCCCCCCCTCTTTCTTGAAACCCTTTCTTCACCCCCTTCTTTCTTGAAACCCTTGCTTCGGCCCCCCTCTTTCCTTGAAACCCCTGCTTCGCCCCCCCTCTTTCTTGAAATCCTTTCTTCGCCCCCCCTCTTTCTTGAAACCCTTTCTTCACCCCCCTCTTTCTCGAAACCCTTGCTTCGCCCCCCCCCTCTTTCTAGGAACCCTTTCTTCACCCCCATCTTTCTTGAAACCCTTGCTTCGCTCCCCCTCTCTCTTGGAACCCTTGCTTCACCCCCCTCTTTCTCGAAACCCCCCCCCTCTTTCTTGAAACCCTTTCTTCACCCCCCTCTTTCTTGAAACCCTTGCTTCGCCCCCCCTCTCTCTTGGAACCCTTGCTTCACCCCCCTCTTTCTTGAATACCTTGCTTCGGCCCCCCTCTTTCTTGAAACCCTTTCTTCACCCCTCCTCTTTCTTGAAACCCTTGCTTCGCCCCCCCTCTCTCTTGGAACCCTTGCTTCACCCCCCATCTTTCTTTAACCCTTGCTTCGGCCCCCCTCTTTCTTGAAACGTTTGCTTCGGCCCCGTCTCTTTCTTGACACCCTTTCTTCGCCCCCCCTTTTTCTAGAAACCCTTGCTTCGCCCACCCTCCTCTTTCTTGAAACCCTTGCTTCGGCCCCCACTTTCTTGAAACCCTTGCTTCGCCCCACCCCGTCTTTCTAGAAACCCCTGCTTCGCCCCCCCTCTTTCTTGAAACCCTTGCTTCGCCCCCCCTCTTTCTTGAAACCCTTGCTTTGGCCTCCCCCTCTTTCTTGAAACCCTTGCTTCGCCCCCCCCCCCTCTTTCTTGAAACCCTTGCTTCGGCCCCCCCTCTTTCTTGAAACCCTTGCTTCGGCCCCCCCCTCTTTCTTGAAACCCTTGCTTCGCCCCCCCCCCCTCTTTCTTGAAACCCTTGCTTCGCCCCCCCTCTTTCTTGAAACCCTTGCTTCGGCCCCCCCCTCTTTCTTGAAACCCTTGCTTCGCCCCCCTCCTTTTTCTTGAAACCCTTGCTTCGCCCCCCCTCTCTCTTGGAACCCTTTCTTCACCCCCCATTTTTCTTGAAACCCTTGCTTCATCCCCCCTCTTTCTTGAAACCCTTTCTTCGCCCCCTCTCTTTCTTGAAACCCTTGCTTCGCCCCCCTTTCTTGAAACCCTTGCTTCACCCCCCCTCTTTCTTGAAACCCTTGCTTCCCCCCTCTCTCTTTCTTGAAACCCTTGCTTCGGCCCCCCTCTTTTCTTGAAACCCCTGCTTCGCCCCCCCCTCTTTCTTGAAACCCTTTCTTCGCCCCCCTCTTTCTTGAAACCCTTTCTTCACCCCCTTCTTTCTTGAAACCCTTGCTTCGGCCCCCCTCTTTCCTTGAAACCCCTGCTTCGCCCCCCCTCTTTCTTGAAATCCTTTCTTCGCCCCCCCCCCCCCCCCCTCTTTCTTGAAACCCTTGCTTCGGCTCCCCTCTTTCTTGAAACCCTTGCTTCGGCCCCCCTCTTTCTTGAAACCCTTGCTTCGGCCCACTCTTATTGAAACATCTGGATCCGCTCCTGAGACACACGTTAAATGATCAAGAATGTTTATAATTATAACACAGCTCTCTAGAGAGCGACGATTTCTGAACATGTCCACCATTGATGACGGATTTATTCAGGCAATAAAAATAGCATAAGGCTGTCACCGACGGTTCTTTTTTAGTCCTGAACAAACAAAGACACTTTTCCATTATAGAGGGCAATAAAGTATTGTCAACAACCGTTTAATTGCTTTTCCAAGCACTGATTGCTTTCGTTACATAAACAACTAAACCCCCTTCCATAAAACTTCAAAACGAATACGTTCTAAAAAATACAACGCCTGGCATGAGTCGGAATTGCGTAGTGGTGACGACATTCTCTCTAATTGACCTTTATATCCGTTTCAAATACTCGATTATTCAAACACGGTGGCAAAAACTATTCCCGACGCAAACAAAGTTTCATTTGTGAAGGTCGCCATCGCAAAGTAATCCGTGTCTGGGTCCCAAGCGCACTGGCTCGCCAGCTCGATCCCCTTATCGCGTACGGCGCCTATAAACACGAGGGCTGTCACCTTGTACTGACAACAGTTTAACGACTTGACGCTTCTCTCGATCGCCTGACTGATCAGACGGCCCTTTTCGCAGCACAACCTGTGATTATACTCTACATTCTGTAAATGGGCATTCAGCATCTCCGCAATGATCGCCTTTAGTTTTAAGCTGCGAATTTCTTTGACGGTTTGATCTAGTGTTCTATCTGCGTCGTTGCCCTCGTGTTTTGTGCTGTCGCTGCTGCGCCTGATTGGTGACCCTCCGTTTTGTGTCGGCGTGATGCTCCCGCTTCCATGCCATGTGGTCGCACGCAATCTCGGCGACAGCAATAAAGAGACCTCAATGTCTTTCTCCTCCGAGTTCTCCTCGTATTCTCGGGCTCCATTCTCCCTCTCATTAGGCTTCAAGTCCAGTAGAGTGTTACTGAGTGTGGCTGCTGACAGAAGTTCGGTCGCGGCGTGCGCCGTTAACGCTCGTCTTTGGAGTTTTGGTCGACTGAAAACGCCGGTCGCTCGTCCGATAGCTAGCGAGAGAGGTTTGGTAAAATTCGATGATTTTTCGGTCATGATCCTCGCCTTTTCATTAGACTCTTCAAAATCTCATTTCGGATCTTCTCATGGGACGGTTTAATAACGAACTCTCTTCGCCGCGCACTCCGATCTAACTAATAACCCCGTCATGACGTCATAAGTGGTTAAATCCTCGTAATTACTCACTCTCCTGGACCAGTTATAATCGCTGTGTTGACGGAGTTGGGTGAGTCTGTCGGAAATTCCTTAAGTGCTAAAGAAATGTCGAGAAATCAGAAGAAAAGAACTGCATCAACAGTGATACAAGTAAAGACGTTTCTGTAGTGTCGGTTGGACCTTAGGGAGAGTATTCACTCTCACATAATAACTTACCAGCCGGTGTAATTGAGCCGTACAAATGGCTTGCGTTTAAATATCAGACATGGCGTCTTTTTACGACACCAAATGGGATAAGCAGATAAAGGGTGATATAAATAAAACGCAATGGCTAGGCAATGAGCCTGCGCCCCCTTAGCACTCATTCATACAATCAACGTGAATAAACTTAGAGTGGTCCCTCTGTAAACGGTTACCCTAGTGAGCGACTACTTTTCTAATACAGAAAATGTTCTTCACTCCATAACGCTTTGTATTATATAGCACATACCAATGTCCCAAGTTCTCCCAATGTCCGCACCAAGGCCCCATCAAGTGGCTTCATAGTCAGCGCAGCTCAGACAGTATATCTATGTAGCCTGATCGCTCGAAGTATACGTAGCAGATTCCCTGGTAGCAGAAATTGCAATGTGCCGGGGTCGCTATTCCCTTTTGTACTCGGGTCGAATTCTCCGGTTGACACAATTGAAAATAGGGGCCACAAAAAAATAAGCGTTCTCATGTCTTTTTCGCCCACAGGCAAGCGCTCCTGAAGTAAATTGAAGTCGACCAAAAATTGTGAAGCACCCCAATGAAAGTTGTTTTAGACAGTTCTTTGGTATTAAGTGTTTGTGAACACGTGGTCGATATTTGAATCATAGTGACATTTCAGAGTTTGACTGTAAAAAGAGAGATTTGCTCAAAAGAAAATCAATAGGTGGTTTGGAAAAAATTTGATGTTGCAATCATGACGGAATTGCGGAATTGTGAGATCTTCTTCGACAACAGCGTCGGGTATCTAGTTTAATTGAACAAAGGTAGTTTATGCAGGCCTATAAAGGTTAAAGCTCTATAATTCTATGAGCCTACCAAAGCGAATGACAAAGAGAAGCTCCATATTTAAGTTATCCTCCGTTTGTCAACAACGGAGGACTGAAGATTCATGAACCTATCAAAGCGAATGACAAAGAGAAGCTCCATATTTAGGTTATCCTCCGTTTGTCAACAACGGAGGACTGAAGACAGCGCCCCAGGAACATCCATTGATTTATGCTATTTCCACCGCCCCGACATCTGTACTTCGTTTTCATCCAGCACACACTACATTCTTAAGTCGACACACTCGACTTTGTGGCCTTACGTCATGAATGTGTGTGTTCTTGAATGTTCTGACCTGTTGGTGTGAATATCGAGCGGTAATGTTTCGGCGCCTTTTTCCTTGCCTTTTTAAAAGTCTGACACGAGAGAAATAGAAAAGAGAATGTATTTTCCAATGCATTTCTCAGCTTGTTTTACAACGATAATTTGTGTGTATAAGTATTCGCGGACTATTGTAAATCTTTAATGAGAAAAGCCTAACTAATAAGCTACACGAATTACCATCTTTCACAAAATCAAAACAATTTTCCCTTGTTTAAGCGAGATCCGTCACCATAGTTACATAGTTTTCAAAGTTATTTTGTTATAGTTACCTAAAAATATAATATTTCACACTTTGAAGAGAGAAACTGTTCCGGAAGAACATATAGGACCCACACTAGAGAAGTGAGAGATAAAGTCTGCGAACCTATCGGTTAGTACCGCGTAGGGGTGAAATTGGCCGGATGGAGAGAGGCGATGTTGGTAATTGGACGGCTGAATAAACACAGGTCTGTTGCGGGTAAATGACCGGAACTTCCCCACTACAGCTAGGAAGAAAATAAAGTTTTCGTGCGGCATTATCCAGCTAAGAAGATAATTGTACTTTATTTTATATCAAGGAAATTGGCTCGGCTCTAGTTGGATACTGAGTTATGTATCGTTGATGACTTTGGTGAACAAGTTAGATAAACGAGACCCAAAAGTCAAGCAAGAAAAATTCAACGTAAACAATTCCAAGGACTTAAAATGAGTGAATAACCAGAGGGTGGTTAATATTGGCGATAGTAAACACAAAGATGTCGTCGTTAGCAAAAGCATTAGAGGAAAGACGCTTTAGACAAGCCAAGCTGTTAGTTCAGCTAGGGGATGACCTCAACTCTAGGAGCAAGGAAACAGGTCGAAGCCCTCTTGTGCAGGCTTCTCTGATAGAAGATGAGGATCTTTCTTACAAAGTTTGCCACTGGCTGCTTCAAGAAGGTGCCGATATTGCTGTGAGGGACGATCACGGAATGAACGCTTTCATGCACGTCTGCAGACAAGGGAGAACTAGGATCGCCGCGTTATTTCTTAAACATCGAGACTTTGATTTGAACACGCAGGATTTTGAAGGGAACACCGCGCTATCTTATGCGGTAATTGCAGGTGATATCAGTACAACTAGCGCTATTGTAGCGGAGCTTAGAAAGCGAAGAATTCGAGGTGCTGATAAGCAGAATAAGAATGGGGAAACGCCGTTGATAATAGCCGCCAAGCTAGGCCACAAGGGATGTGCAGATATTTTACTCAATGACGGAGAGGCATCGCCACATGCGCGCGATATGGAAATGAGGTTGACCGCGCAGGAATGGGTTCAGTTTATGAACTCCAAAACCAATTTCGATAGAAAGCCGAGCGTGACGTCACGGAGAGAAGCTTGGTGGAATACCGAGCATGAAGTCAGTGAAGAGAAGGAGATAACGTCCGGCGAAGTCGGGAAGGCATCTGAGCTTGGCTTGTCGACAACAGCAGGAAAAAAAACAGAGGATAACTTAGCTCAAGCGCAAACTATGAAAGGTAGGACACGGGGGAATATAAGGGGGGAAGAAGATCGTAAAATCTCGTGTGAAATGTTCACAAGGAGCTGTTCAGTTACGGAAAAACCCAACAGAGAAACACGGAATGATAGAAAAAAATTCCGACAAAGTTATTCGGCGAAGGAACACTCTAGATGTACAACAAAAGACGCTCCACAGCGGGTGATAAAGTCCGCAACGTTTTCCTGCACTAAACCGGGCCTTTCAATGATACAATCATCAAACGCCCTTAATACCAGCTTACAGCCAATCACTGATGAAAAGAATACCACGAATGCTAGCTTAGTGTACTCCAGCGAAAATGGAATCCACCGGTCAAAGAATGGAATGGAGGTTAGGTACCATTCCACTGATATCAATCGCGCGATGTCCGCACCACAGCGAGCCTACATGCAACATGTACAGCGGTTTCGACGTGAAAAATCAGTTCAACCGGAAACGGAGCCGAAATTCCTAACCCATGACTACAAAAAGCGCAACGACTCGTTTACCCGAAAACAGCTGCCAAAACTGCTAAAAGCTTTAGGAGAACAGAACACGTCCAGTTATCGTCCAAAGGCGAGTCCTCCTGAACCAAACACGCACTGGAGAGGAAAGCGCAAACCGAGGAGCGCTGATCCCTACCGACCATCTAACAGCCGGAGGCTTTCCAAGGTCAACCTGGCGTTGTTTGCGCTAAGAAGATTCTCTGGTATTTACGCAAAGACTGATTTCAGTAGTCTTACAAACTCGCAGGACAGCCAGACAAACGGCAGCGCTCTTTCGCTTAGTGGAAGCTTGCGTTCTAGGCGCCAGTCCATGGCCGTGATGCGAGGTGAAAGACCGTTAGACATGACAAGCAAATGGAGGAAGGGCTCCATCATTATGGCAACCACCATCCGCCCGGAGGTCGAGTCCTTGAGGCGAAGTATGGGGAAGTCTATCGAGTTGGGACTGACAAAGCGTTCTTCAGGCGTGAGTTTGGCGAGTAGTGCGGACAGTGCTTCGACCGCTCCAGGGCCTGACATTTGCTCTTTTCCGGTGATGTCATAAACATAAAATAGCAACAGACGACAGCACTCCTTTTTACCGCGGAAGAGGGGGTGTGTTTGGCTCAAAGCAACAATAATAAGATTTTAACTTATTTTTCTTATATTTCCATTACATTTGGCAAATCATTATCTTAGGAGGCAGTATTGGAGATATTAGAAGGCAGTATTGGAGATATTAGAAGGCAATATTGGAAATATTAGAAGGCAGTATTGGAAATATTAGAAGGCAGTATTGGAAATATTAGAAGGCAGTATTGGAAATATTAGAAGGCAGTATTGGAAATATTAGAAGGCAGTATTGGAGATAAAATGTGCAGCAATTAGAGTTTTCATCTCAAGAAGGAAATTGTATATTTTGTTTGTTCTATGAGCCTACTCCTATGGACATTCTGAAAACTTTTAAAACGAAAAAGTTTTCTCTGAGAACTTGACATCTGTTCATGGCGAGCAAATAATTGCTACTGGTTACCTACAGCCTATTGTAAGGCATGAAAAAACACAAAGGATTCCAAATTTAACGATAGTTTAAGGACATATCAAGAAAATTTAACCAAAAATTGTCGTTTTTGCCAAACGCCTTCACTTTCATATAAGGAAACTAATATGTTCCTTATTTGGAAAAACTGCATGATTCTTGTAATCTTTAAGGTTGCCATACCGCAGGTGCTTCGTAAACATTATAACTTGTAATCAGAAGAAAGTGACTGTGACCATCTTTAGTCAATGGAGAAAGTATCTGAAAAGTAACTAAAAGTGCTCGGTACCAGTCCCTCACAACCACAACGTTTTCTTCATATGATTATCTGTTGATACTCACTACCACGCTTCAAATCATTGAAAAGAAACAGCGAAAATAACAGCGTTCGTAATTATGAATCATAGAATAAGCGCAAACATTTTTAAAAGTAGCAATCATCTCGTTGCCATCTAAACAAACCTATGCTTCAGAAAAAAAGTAAAAGCTATATAATAATAGAGTATATTTTTTTCGCAGCAACACAGGTACATAGACGCGATTGAACGATTGAAGTTTTAGCCTTGAAAATATCATATTCAGGCAAGAAAACATTTAAATAGGATAAAGAGTGTGAATGAAAATATGAAACAAAATATGAAAAAAATATATACATTATAAAGTCTTCTTCTGTGTTTGTTTCTTTATCATGTTGAAGTCGAGGAAGTCATAAATTTCAATAGAGTGCTAGATGAAAACAAAATACTGCACAGGTGTATTCCAAGCCAAAAAGTAGAAGGAAAGACTAAATAGTGGCTCCAACTCATTTAGATGAATATCAGGCATTCCTTTAGTAGCCCTTCAGTGGTTTGGTGTACTTACAAGCTGAGATATTTTAGAAATTGTTTTCTGTACAAAGAGTTTTCTGCTGTTTCTGTGAAACAGTGATTCACCACAAAAGACAAATATTTATTGTACGTCACTCCCTCTTGTTGCCCTCCCTACGCCCCCGGTGCAATTGAAAAATTATAAACGCCTAAACATTCCACTTTTCTAAAATGAGCACACGGATATTTTGTTTTAGATCGCGCACATTTCACCATAGCTCAGCTTACTTTTCTTGTTTCTGAGCACGAAAAATATGCACGCGCGATTGAGCACAGGTTAACAAAAGGCTAACACAACACGAAAGATGTCGGCAATTTATCATGCTTCCACAGCGTGCTGTGTGTTGCATGATGACGAAATTACCACACCACTAATGCAACACGCTCAAGAAACGCAAGCATAAAAAAAACCCCGTAATTTTTACATTGTACATCTCAGCGAGCTGTGAGTGGCGTAGCCGACAAAGACGGGCCTGGGATCCTGGTTATTGCCTCCCCATTAATGCGCGGGTACCTCAGGTTCCTTTGTGTTGTACAGTTCGCTAGATAGTGGTGCTGGGGCCGAAATCTCCAGCTTAGCCGTAAAGCTTCAGCTGCCATACGGCGTTTCTCTCGTTTCATTGAATCTGAGGAGTTTTGATCCACGGGCAATTGGCTCTACCCATTTTTTCGATAACTTTTCAGTACTTTTTATGGCTTCTTATCTTTTTCTTCCATTTCTGCTCTCGGTTATATCCCATGCGCTAGACAGGATTTATCAATCAATCGGTTTATACATGCAACACTTGTAACACTATTTAGGTACATCAACAGAGAATTGGGCAAGCGAAAACCGAAGGTCGATATTTTATTTAAATATCTTTTTTTTTATTTAAACATCTAAAATTTGCTGTAATCAGATTTAAAAAAAAGTGTATCTACCAAGCTGGGCTCTAACGCCAAAAACCGAAAGGTCGATATTTTATTTAAACATTTTTCTAAATATTTAAATATTCAATTTTTTTTTTAAACCTCTAAAATTTGCTGTAAACAGTTTTTTTTTTTTTTTTAAAAAAAAGAAGTGTGTCTTCCAAGCTGGGCTCTAACGCCAAAAACAACGTTTATTGGTTCAGGCGAAAAAAAAAAAAAAGAAACTCCAAATTACTGAAAACTTGGAGGAGAGGATTGCGTGTATATTTGAACTAGCAAAACTCTGATTAAAAACAACAAGAATAATAATATTCCAAATACCGTAGGCTCCTGTCTGATCACCCAAACAGGTTTAATTAATATACTTCTGTTAAGAAAAAAATATCGTCTATTTTATATTTTAAACTAATGCTTCTAGACAAAGTGAACAAAGTGGACAAAAAAGACTCTAATAATCCAATAAATGGTCCAATCTAAAGATACTACGGTGAACATTACGAACAAACACACAAGCAGAAGCAGAAGCACACACACAATAACACACCGCTATTAGGCGTCCGAGGAAACGGGTTTACTAAAATTTACTAGACTCTTTTGCTAAACAATAAGCAAACAAGGGACTTCGACCGAAAAACTAGCTACGAATAATACCAGCTGGTATAACTAAATTTATAACAGGTAACTTATTTCTTGAGTAAAAGCTAAAAGTGAGTAAGTAGTCTGGTAGTCTCCTATCCATTCGTTCCGCCGAGCCAACAATTGGCAAATTAGAGATTGTTCTCGAGCTCACGGCGGCAGATGTGTTTTAAGAAATGGCCAGCAGCAAGAAAATAGTTTGGCTCGGATGTTTGCCCATATATTGAAGGTTAATTTACCCATGCTTATGTCTGCGGGGTAAAAACATTTAGTTTGTATTTTTTTCTTGCGAAATTTGGACGGTTTTGAGTGGTTATCCAATTCAGCACCTCCTACCGTCCTTTTTCTCTTAGTAAAGAAAGGTTTTTTTTCGATAAAAAGATAATATCAAGTTGATTCAAACCGTTTAGGTTAGCTCCCTGTGTGTATCGTTCAAAATGAAAGGAAAACTTTCACTTTTAAAGTCATTAAACTGTGCTGATGATTGCTAACACATACATGCATATCATAACCAGTGCAACATATACACGTTCTTATTTTTGGGACAAATTAAGGCTGAATATGTTCTTAACGATGTTCTTAAATTTTAAGAAGAGAATAACACAATGATCAATAGCATGTTGGACGTTCTTATTAAAAAGGGGGGGGGGGGGGGTGTTCTTTCACAGCGGTTGAATGAAATATGACTATTGAAAAGTAATGAGTTTAAGAAATACTAACCAGTACTTATTTTAATACTTATTTTAGAAAGAGTACAAAATGGGAGCTGCTTACTATGATTTGCTTACGTTACAAATCCTGTTCTAGCTGGGATAAAGCTGAAATCTTTTATCCTAACTAGTGAATTTCATATTCTGATTCAGTGTCAAATTTAGGTGGACGTTTTAGATGATTGTCAAAAAAAAAAAAATTAAAGACAAACTTAAATAACATTTTTCCAAGTTTTGTCTCCAGAATTTGTAATAAAAAAGGCCGCCTTAGAATAAATTGACTCATTTAAATAAATGACTCATTTAATATGACTCCTTTAAGTGAGCACTGAAGCGGTTCACAAACATGCACAGGTGAGTAATTCTCTCTACCATTACCATGTCAACCACACCATAATGCTTTGCGACGTTCGGGTACGAAATTCACTGGCTGATTTGCTTCTTGCGACACTGTGCCAAGACCTTCACTAGGGTTTTGAAGGTAAAAGCTTTATCCAATACTTCTTATCAAATATAATAATCGTTTTTTTTTTTATTTGCTAAATCCCTTTTCATTCTCTGCATCTTTGAGCTCGTTATCACCCGGAGACTAATTTTCCGGGTTTATATTTTTGCTAAGATTTCTTATAGATTTATAGATTTTTACATTTGGAATTGTGTATATTTTTCTAAGCAAAAAGGCATTGAAAAACCTTACAAGGCATCTTTTAAAGCAAACCTTGTCTAGAATACCACGCGGCTTCTTGATTATAGGACGTCTTTAGAGGGGATAATATTATCGATATAACGATAAACACGGAAGAAAATCTTGATTTTACGATATCGGTATAATAACGATAAATATTTCGTGCAGCAAGAGTAAAATTTCGATATAACGATATATACAGAAGCGAAGCAAAAGCAAGACCAAGCAGTCAAATAGTAATACATAACAATACATCAAGTAAAATGCAGGAAAAAATAGCTTTCCGCATCTCAGCAATCGGTGCAATTTGCGTCTATTTTTATCCACTATCTGCTTTTGATGAATTGATCTGTAAATTCGAGGAGGACAAATAGGAGATGGGGAAAGAGGGAAAGGTAGGAAGGAGAAGGACAAGGGAGGAAATGAGAAGAAGAATGAAAGAGTAGGAGAAAGAGGAGGAGTAGGAGTGAGGAGAAGAAGAAGGTCGAGGAGGAGAAGGAGAAGGAGAAAGAAGAGGAGTGAGGAGGGGGGACAAGGATAAGGATAAGGAGGTGGAGTGAGGAGGGGGGAGAAGGATAAGGAGAAGGAGGTGGAGTGAGGAGGGGGGACAAGGATAAGGATAAGGAGGTGGAGTGAGGAGGGGGGAGAAGGATAAGGAGAAGGAGGTGGAGTGAGGAGGGGGGAGAAGGATAAGGAGAAGGAGGTGGAGTGAGGAGGGGGGAGAAGGATAAGGAGAAGGAGGTGGAGTGAGGAGGGGGGAGAAGGATAAGGAGAAGGAGGTGGAGTGAGGAGGGAGGACAAGGATAAGGAGAAGGAGGTGGAGTGAGGAGGGGGGAGAAGGATAAGGAGAAGGAGGTGGAGTGAGGAGGGGGGAGAAGGATAAGGAGAAGGAGGTGGAGTGAGGAGGGAGGACAAGGATAAGGAGAAGGAGGTGGAGTGAGGAGGGGGGAGAAGGATAAGGAGAAGGAGGTGGAGTGAGGAGGGGGGAGAAGGATAAGGAGAAGGAGGTGGAGTGAGGAGGGGGGAGAAGGATAAGGAGAAGGAGGTGGAGTGAGGAGGGGGGACAAGGATAAGGAGAAGGAGGTGGAGTGAGGAGGGGGGAGAAGGATAAGGAGAAGGAGGTGGAGTGAGGAGGGGGGAGAAGGATAAGGAGAAGGAGGACAAGGATAAGGAGAAGGAGGTGGAGTGAGGAGGAAAAGGAGTGAGGACAAGGAGGACAAGGAGAATGAGAACGAGGAGGAATAGGAGTAAAAGGATGACAAAGAGAAGGGGAAAAAGGCTACTTTCCGCATCACAGCAATCGGTACAATTAGCGGCCATTGTTATCCGTTATCTGCTGTTGATTGATTGTTCTGAAAAATCGAAAGATGAGGAGGAGGATAAGGAGAAGAAGAAGAAGGAGAAGGGAGAGAAGGAGAAAGTGGAGAAAGAGGAGGAGAAGGAAGAAGACGGAGAAGGACGAGAGATGGTGTTTGAGAAAGAGGGGAAGGATGGGGAGGAGAAGAAGAGAGAAACGTGATCGAGATCGAGTCGAGCGAATTTATTTTTTGTTATCATTTTGTTTCAGATAAGTAAAAATTCATTGCAATGGAGAGGGAAGCTTCCACCGACTTTCAATCCAACATAACATCTTATTCCTGCGTCGCCATGAACACAAGCGATCAATTGAGTTATGTGCCCTTGCCAATTCATCTAGCGCTTAAAGTTGTCTTTACTTCTATTTTTTCATTATACTTCCTGATCGGAACAATAAGTAACGTATTTCTTTTCGCTGTTGTTCGAAAAGTGCAGGTACAGCAAAGAGGGAAGCCTATTAAAGCAATGCAGAGGTTCTTGACTTTAATTTGTCTCAGAAGTTTGACTGTGTGCAATATCTTCAATTCTATGGGGCCGACAGTGCTTAGGATTGTTCGATTGGTATATGGCAGTGTGTCTTCCAATCACTGGTCCTGTAGAGCAAGTCGCTTCTTTACTTTCGCCCCTTCAATTGTATTAATACTTCACGAAGTTGTGATGTCGATTGAACGATACTACTCATTATTCGAACCAATGAGTGTGTGTTCAACAAAAGCTGTGGAAAAGATACTGGCAGGGGCCTGGGCCGGAGGCGTGATGCTCACTCTAGGCCTTGTGTCAAGTGCAACCATTGTCCAAGTGGACCTGGGACACAATCTCTATAGCACGGCTTGTCGACAGGCGCTGGATACGATGGTTATGAAAATCATATTTTATGTTTCTGTTATTATGGCTTTCGTCATCCCCGCCATATTGATGTTCACTATTGCTATCAAGGTGAAGAGATTTCTCAAGCAGCGAAGGCAGAGGGTCGAGGAAGGCAAACCTGAGTTTTTAGACAGGGCGTACGCGTGGAGGCTCAAGGATGCACAAATGCTCGTAAGCATTGTGTTGACGTTTCTCGTTCCTTACGCGTTGATATTTTTTTATGGCGTGATTTTGCTAATTACTAAGGTAGATTTAGACTTCTACTTTTCATTCTCGATCCTAAATATCAGTGGAGTGTTGGCATTTTCTAACTGCATTTCCATTCCACTTGTTTGTCTTGTAAAAAATAGACAGTTTCGAGAAATTGCTTGGCAAATGTTATCATGTCAGCCTTAGCAAACCCAACCCAAGCAAGTAAGGCGAGTTGGATCCCGAGGGAAGTCGCCACATCAGTCCAACAGCGCAATCGAACCCACAGCCGAGCAAAGGAGTCCAGAGCCGAACAGACGAGTCCAGAGCGGAGCAGTCGAGTGCAGGGTTGAGCAGCCGAATCCAGGGGCTGGCACTCGAGTCCAGAGCCGAGCGGACGAGTCCAGTACCGAACAACCGAGTCTAAAGCCGAGCAGTCGAGTCTAGAGCCGAGCAGCGGAGTCCAGAGCCGAGCAACCGAGTCTAGAGCCGAGCAGCCGAGTCCAGAGCCGAGCAGCCGAGTCCAGACCCGAGCAGCCGAGTCCAGAGCCGAGCAGACGAGTCCAGAGCGGAGCAGTCGAGTCCAGGGGCTGGCACTCGATTTCAGAGCCGAGCGGACGAGTCCAGTACCGAGCAACCGAGTCTAAAGCCGAGCAGTCGAGTCTAGAGCCGAGCAGCGGAGTCCAGAGCCGAGCAACCGAGTCTAGAGCCGAGCAGCCGAGTCCAGACCCGAGCAGTCGAGTCCAGAGCCGAGCAGACGAGTCCAGAGCGGAGCAGTCGAGTCCAGGGGCTGGCACTCGAGTTCAGAGCCGAGCAGACGAGTCCAGTACCGAGCAACCGAGTCTAGAGCCGAGCAGCGGAGTCCAGAGCCGAGCAGTCGAGTCCAGAGCCGAGCAGCCGAGTCCAGAGCCGAGCAACCGAGTCCAGAGCCGAGCAATCAAGTCCAGAGCCGAGCAGCCGAGTCTAGTGTCGACTAACCCAGAGTGAAATGATCCAAAACTGGTCAATGCTGTAGTGTTGAAATAGTTCTTGCATATGCTGATGTTAGAAGATGTAAGTCAGCATCCGTTTGAGGGAAAAATACACCAAGGCATTTGTCGGAGATCATATATCGGAAATTTTAGGCTTAACCATGGGGATTTCTGCTTCACGACTCGTACCACTGGTATTTTGTTGGTGTATCGGACATTTATGGGCAACACTGTGGCTTTATAGTTGGATATGTACTTCGTCCGGAGAAAACTAGCCAATCAAAATAATCGCGACATAATATTATCTGCCCTTTTTCTAGTGTGCTCCGAGAATAGGACAATAAAAATACAACTAACAAGAACACACTCTTTTTTTTTTATAAGAAGCTTTTTATAAGAACGTCTAGCCAGAAATTTTTCGAAATAGTGTTTTGATGATCTGATAGTTTCGATAATACAGGATCGCACTAACTCGTGTCGTCTATTTTGGTGATATATCCGCTTGGCGTGGTTTATTGATAGGCGCCAGGGGCGGAGTTTTGCTAGAAGGGTGAGGAGGGGGGAGGAAAAATAAATACAGTGACTGACAAGGAAAAAGGGCATTTACCCCCTTACCCCCCCCCCTCACCTCCCCTCTGGAAACTTCTGGGCATTTGACCCCCCACCCCGGAATTTCCAATCCCCTCCATGGGGTGGGGGGGGGGGGGGGGGTATGGATATTTTCTGGAACTACACATGGTCACAGAAAAAAATGAGCTGTTGTATTTTGGTAGGCTTTTAAAATCTGCTCAAAAGTGGCCGTGTGATTCTTGTTCCCCTCGTTTATGCCTTTACTCATTCAAAGAAAATGCCATAAACAGTTGCTTGTGCAAAAACAGAGGAATTGCAATAACTTGCAGTCGCATAGTTATCAAACTCGTGGCTCCACACGCATCTGCTCGTAACCTTTATCTCCTGTCCCTGGTTTCCTCCAACATGCGCTAAAACTACCAGCTTATACCTTGGTAATTCAAGGGCTTTTACACGCTCCTTTATGCTGTTTGAAATGCTTTTGCATTTTTCTTTTGCCTTCGTCACGTTGTACTCAACACTAGAAAGCGTCTCACTTAGAACCCCGCGTATAATCTCCTCCACTTTAGCAACCGGAAAGCTCACATCTGGATCAATCTTGTAAGTGTTTTCGTATGTTCGTTTGCAGTTTACAAGGTCTTCAAGAACACTGTTCGCATCTGAGTGCTCTGAGTCGGTTTCCTTCAAGTCTCCAAGCTCATTGACTACCGGAAGGTGAATCTCTTTCAGACTGATAAAGCCACCCTTTCGCTGATCCTTTTGAATTAAAATCTTCCGTTTGTTCATGGTTTTCGCGGCCTTCAATTAACACCCAGCTAGCGGCACATTAATCGTATAACGTTTATAGAGCTACAGTGTTAAACGGTCAGTATAATTCTAAAATTAAACGAGACTTACCTGTAAGTCGAAGTTTGATTGGGATTCTATCTTGTCATCAGTCAGGAACGGAGGAGTAACATGAGTCTCGTTTAAGTTTGACATCGGTGAACTGTTAATATCGCCAAGAAAGTTGTGAGTTTCTTGGTCAGTTCCTTAAGTGATAGTTCCATATGGGGCGGCATAGATCGAATATACCGAAGCACTACCCCTATGTCCCAGAAATGTTTATACCTAGGCAGCGAAGGCCTCAGTTCGAAAATACCTTTCAGGAAACGTGTCACTAGGGGGTGTTCACAGAAGGTGCCGTTGCTAGTGGTTATGACTGTAGATAATGAGGACCGGGCTGTGTTAATAGCACTATAGCCCAGACCCTCATGGTATAGCCGTGTGAGGAAAGTTAGCCCATCTTGCACTGTTGCGCGTTCCAATGAGATTGCGTTATCTTTGCAAAATGCCAACCAACGCTGTAAATACACATTGTATTGTTTACACGTGCCCGTCCTCCAGGACGCCATAATGATATCGATAGTCTCCTTTCCTAGCTAGTTACCTTCTAGGGTTTGCCGGATAAGAGGCAGACCAGCAGGCGAAGGGACTTGTGCAGCGGGTGTATCTCGTGAGGGTGACCCGGCAATGACAGCATGTTCCTCTGTGGGCCGAGGGTGATCGGTTGATTGAGACACATGGTCTTGACTTTCGGGTACCAAGCCTGTGTCGGCCAGTCGGGGACGACACAGATTTCCGTTGCGTGGTCCTGTTGGACTTTCTGCAGAAAAGTGCCGATCCCACTAAAGGGTGGAAACGCATAGAATTTCAATGATGATAGCGTTTGAACGACACATAACGAGTGAATTGTTTATTAAGCCTACTGGCAAATAGATCAATGTTAGGGGTGAATTCCAGCTCAGAAAGTGCAAATGACACTAGATCTGTATTGAGCATCCACTCTGTTTGTCGTATTTTGGTTCTAGATTCCCGGTCTGCGAGGCAGTTAGCGATCCCGGGGATATAGGCTGAGCTAAGCCATATGCCTCTAGTTATACACCACTCCCAAATAGTCTTCCCCAGTAGGTTAAGTTCTGGAGAGTGGCTCGTTCCCATGTGGTTTAGAACTGCGATGGCCGTTGTGTTATCAATCATAGCTCTAACGTGCGCATCACGAAGATCCTTACAGTATGTCTTTAACCCTAAAAATACCGCTAACAGCTCGAGATAGTTAATATGGTGTTTCTGTTCCCTTACGAACCAGGTACCCCCTGTGCTATCATTCTCAAATACCGCGCCCCAGCCTAGATTCGACGCATCGGTCGTGAGGGTATGCGACGGGCCGTGTGATATGACGATTTTGTTGTCAAGGACATTATTTTCCCCCCATTCAAGCTCTGCGGTTGAACTGCGTGACAATGTCATATACGCATCAAAGTTACCTCGGTTGGATTTTAGCGCCTTAGATTTATCACTCTCAAGGGATCGATAATATAGTGGGCCATACATAACTCCTGGGAATGAAGATATAATTTTCCCAATAACACAGGCTAGTTCGCGAATGGTCAGGCGTGAAGCTACCCTGAGATCGTGACAGCGCTTTTGAAGGCTAATCGCTTTTTCTTGCGTGAGCCTGATTGACATGTCGACTGAATTAATTATAAACCCAAGCAGTACTAGGCTCTGTGACGGAATAAAAACACGGACTTTTCCGGGTGGATAACAAAGCCCAAGGAGTCGAATAGTGTAAACGTTCCAATAACGTTGTTTGTACATTCGGCATATGTTTTGCCTTGTAGGAACAAATCGTCAATGTAACTAGCGACAATATGACCGTTCCTATGGAGCTCCGCGAGCGGAGGCTTTAGCATTTTTGTGAATACCCGAGGGCATGAGGCTAACCCGTTGGGGAGGCAAGTTAATTGGTAAAGTTGATCGTTCCAATAAAACCGGAGGTATCTACGGAACAAGAGGCTGACTGCGACTGAAAAATAGGCGTCTTTAAGATCTAAGCTCGCCATATAGCAATTCTGCTCGGCCAGTTTGAGTATTGACGCTAGTGTATCCATCTTAAAGTGGTGGTACGTCACGTACTCATTGAGCCCCTTAAGGTTAAGGATCATGCGATAACTACCGTCCTTTTTAGGACTTACAAAAATATTAGAGATAATCTCCCCGGGTGAGTGATGTGCCGATTCAATAATAGCTTTTTTTGGATAGCTTAGCTATCTCAGCCTCGATGATACCTGACTCATGTTCGGAGAACGTGATCTGCGGCCGGTGGCCATTATGAGGCGTGTCATCAAAACTGATAATTGCACCTTTAACGGTTGTCAATATTTTCTTATCAGAGGTGATACTATGCCAAACATGCAAGCGGTGGTGTAAGCATCCGGCCACAAAGCTGTCACATTTACTTTTAAGATATTGTGTAACGTTAGCTATCACTGTGTGGGCATGACCACTTACCGAATCTTTTATATCTTTTAGGCGGCGTATTAATTCTTGTCCTTGCGCGGTTTCCCCCTGAACGGTGTTCGGGGGCCCTTGGACAAAAAAGGCTGTCTGTTGCTTGACCGATTATGGTATCCACCGCGCCCCGTCCAAGAGGAGATAGGCTTTCCGCCCTGCTTTCCTTAGTTAGGTTTGAATTCGGGTCTCGGCCCTAGCGATTTTGAGATGCTGTTCATCTCCTTGGCGTCCCTGATTTGCTTCGCCAGGTCTTCCCCGAATAACAGGCTACACTTATCCTGATCCGGGCCTGGTTAAGCGCACAGGGAGGCGAACTCCTTGTTCAGGACGGGCTTGATTTGCTCCCGTCGCACGTGCGAGAGCTCAGCCGTGGCATGACCAACAAGGCGGATGGCGTCTATTGCCTTCGACAGGTTGTCAGTGGTGTCCGCTTTTTTTGTTTGCTTGAGTAAGCTATCGCAGCATTGTAAAATGCTGAATGTGGCTTTCTGCATGGTCTGCTGGACATTGGCCACTTTAATGTCAGCTTTCCGCTTAAACCCCGGCATTTTAGCCCAAATTTCGGGGTTCACACGCGGCACTGTAATTTCGTGGCAGTTCTGCGGTTTCGCATGTTTTGCCAGTAATGGCTTCAGCCTATCGGCTGCAATGCTCGAACCCCATAGCTTTTTCGCTATTTTTGCTATTCGGTCGTTGACCGCCTCACAGACCGCTTCCTCGTCTTCGATACCGGCCTCTAGGGCATCGAAGAACGCGTCCTCACCCGGGTCGGGTACATTTTCGTTGGGATTGCCCTCGTTAGGGTCAGGCTGAGTGGACTTTCGAAATTCCTCGATTTCCTCGTCCTCCACGGTGTGGCTAAGACGGTCCGCTCGGTCGCGTCGCTTGGGACCTTTCGCCCCCTCTTCGTCGTCGTCCGAGCTACTGAGCGTGTTCTCCGGCGGTGCCGTTTTGCGCTTTCTTGAAGCGTTGACGCCCTGTGCTGTGTGGGCACTCATGAAGGAGGCCAGAGTATCCGCCATGCTGGCCATGTTTCTGTTTAAATCGTTCATGGTACGGAGTACCTCGTGGCTTTCGCCATTACCCCGGTGGGGTTCAGTTTGCATCGGTGATGCCGTGTGGGTGTCCGATGGACCGCTAGCCTCATCTTCGAGCATGTGCTCAAGGGAGGCATTTTCAGCTTTGTTCGTCATGTTTAAGTAATGTACTAAAAATATATAAAACAAGTGGCGATTAGTTAGTATAAAGAATATCAAAACACAATGGATTGGTTGCTAACCCCGAAGTACTCACGAGTACCAAAGGTGATAGTTGATGTAGATGTAGAATTTTTGAAGTAGTTGATCTGCGATCAGGTAGGCGTGTGGCTGCTGTGAAAGCTAGCGTACAATGGCTCGATAAGCAAGCGCGCGTGCTTCTCATGTTACTCCGTAGTGACGTATGACTGATGACAGATAGAATTAGCAAATAAAAAGTGCAATCCTTAGTAGGAAAGAAGTAAACACGACCCAGAACTCCTGAGGGAAAACGACAGAGTAATCCATTGTACCAAACGTGTTATTTGCACGATAATTGAAAATTGAATTCCTGTACTCTAATGGATACGATAAAGAAAACTTTTCTACTTACACAAAAACTTTTAAGTAGGTGTATACAATAGAGAAACAAGGGCTTTAGTAATAGATGGAAATTTACTACAATGCCATTTTAGGGGCTAGTTGGTACAATTTTCAGTAAAAAATCGCGACGAAAGGCAAGTATTCGTTGTTGTATTTTTTGCTTGTTTTCAATTTGGATAAATTTGTTACGATGATAACATTAGACAACTTTCAAGCGTAAATCATCACATGATCTCTCGCTGGCCTTCCGTGAAATAAATTTTCAGTAGGGACGCTTTTTTAAAGCATTTGTCAAGTAACTAACACACACACACAAATGAATCTGGGAAAATAATGTATCATTGACATCATGAACTATATCCATCTCAACGTTCTCTAAATGCCATGACAACGTACGATTTTGACACGAAGATGATTAACTGTGACATAGTATTCGCATAAAATGCCATTGACAAATTTATATGATGATTCGCCAGGTTTGACCCACATAATTAGAACTGAAATTACCTTCATTTATGGGTTAGAATTTGTTATCTTTTTGTACCTTTTGTTCTGAGTGTAATTAGTCCCCGTTTAAGGATACAATAGAGGGGTTTTCGATCAATTTGGCATTTTCAAAAGAACCATTACATCGCTGAGGAAATAAAAGGCACGTTCGCCGTTAAAGATCAAAGTAAACAATGGCAATCTAGCATACTATTACTTAATACTAGAAGTTCACGTGAAGAAGTAAAGTGCTCGAGCTCATAGATTGGTTGTTCATTCAATTGCAAGGGTTAAATCAATATTCTTTTAGATTTGTTTGGGGCAGTTCGCACATTGTCCATTAGCCAGATTTATGCAAGACCCCATTTTCTTTGCAGCCACTGTCTTGGCTGATCACTAACCCTTTGTTTCATGGTTTCTCTGTTTGTTTTATAAGAGAAATAGAACAAAAACAAATTACTCAATCTTATTTTATTAAACAAAAGAAATTATTTAATAGAAGGCATTGCATGTCTAGAAAAGGAAAGGTGAAGTCTGATAACCATAACAAACAATCTGATTAGCTGTGGAGGGGATGTGCAGTCATAGATATTATGGAAAGAAAAGTAAATTTAAAAAAAAACTGCCTTTTGGTGGTTGAGTGGGAGGGACACAGCCCGTGGGCCCACCCCAAGCCAAATGCCTGTACAAACCCAGTAAGCTATTTGGGTCTAAGTGGTGGCCATGATAATAGCTACTGAAAGGATTACTGCTCATGTATTAACATATTGTGAACTATACAGAATTTATGATTTCCTGGTTACCCCTAACAATAGCTTCTGCATGTAAGAACACTGCAGTATTCACTGGAGCCCACTGATTTCTAAAGAATCTCTGTGTCTCCTCCGTGGCTGTGTTTGCCTTGGTTTAAAATAATGAAGCAATCCATGTTTTTTTTATTTCTTGGGCAATGATTTGCAATCATAGTAGTTCTGGACTGGACATTGCTGTGGAAAAATAGACTCAAAATATAAAATACTGCAAACCCAGTATCGAGTAAAATAAAGCAATTTAATGTCTGATATTAGAAGGGCTGAGAAGCGGGGCAGAGAAATGAGATTTTTCGGATTGATTTTACATTTCCCTTTATACACAAGTCTCATCAAATAACACATAGATCTACTGAATGCTTATTATTTACCCGTCATTTTAGGAATTTGGTTTGTTTATGTATTCCCTTCATAAAGTTATTTCGCTTAGTTGCATTTATAAACAGGGTGTCTACAAAACAAAGACCTAAAACCTAAAACCTGTGACCCCAAAAGCTACGACCCCAAAAGCAACGACCCCCAAAATTTTGCCGTTATTATTTAGCCTACCTTGTTTCCCAAAAGGGCTACACAGCGTGGAAGTTTCATGTGGAATCAGTGATCCTTATGAGATAATAAGCTTATTCAATCTTTTTTTTTTTTGGGGGGGGGGGGGGGGGGGGGGAACTACTTGTGTTTTCAAGGTGGTCGTTTCTTAAAACGCCGATAAGCTCAGAAACCGGAATGTCACCCGGTAAACATTTTCGGGTGTTTCTTCCAAAATCTTAATTGCCCGCTAACTTACGGGAAATCGCTCCATGTTCTAGTTGTGTCGAGTTGTAGAAAGTTTTCATCACAGAGAAAACCATTCCACTGCCCGGTGAAAAGTGGGCCAATCAAGGCTTACATCATTTTATCAGATTTTCTTCCAACCAATCAGGTTTCATCTCTGTCAAATGATTTGACATTTAGCTGCCACAGTGCGCCTAAAAATATAAACAGCTTTGCGAAATTATAAGTTTTTCTACAAAATGAGACTTTATTTACTTGTTCTTTGTCTTTCTTTCGAAAAATGTCGATGCCACAGCAATTGTTGGGGTGCAAGTTGTCTACAGACATCGACAAACTAGGATTTCAATAACTATTTAGCCAATCTACTCATAAATTTGGAAAATATAATTTATTTGTCGGGAACCCGTATCGGCGCGCTACGCAAAAGCTTTGTTTTGATAAACACTCTTCCTCGCCAGGGAGTTCGAAAACTTTTCTAAATTACCGGTAATTGCCGGGTCTGTTAGGTTACCGGGAGAGTTTTTGGGATAATTTTTCGGGCAAAGGAGCGTGTCTGAAAAATGTGTGCAATAAACGGACGATTAAAAATAGTTCATTGGCGTGCACATGAGGATACTTCCTCCGTGAAAAGCACCAAAAAATTCGCTGGATTACCTCATTAGGATCACTGATTCCATGTGAAACTTTCGCGCTGTATAGCCATTTGGGAAACAAGGTAAACTAAATAATAACTGAAATTTTTGGGGGGTCGTAGCTTTAGGGGTCGTAGCTTTTGGGGTCACAGGTTTTAGTTATTTGGTTTTAGGTCTTCGTTTTGTAGACACCCTTTATAAACAAAGCCTTAAAGTACAATCGTCAGGCAATGGGAATTGGGTTGTTTGAATACCTTTCGCCTTCTCATTAGGTGAGGGCTAAGTTTGATTATTCGAGTTCTTTTATCATCAAATGACAAACTTCGAAAGCCATGATAAACAAACCCCGTAAAACATCGGATCATAAGTCGTCATACTTACCAAATGATTCTTTAATATCGCCATCTTATTCGCGGCATAAATCGAATAAGGAGCTTTTAACAATATCGTAAACACAGTGCAAGTGCGAAAAATGATGGCCGCTTTGTATCGTGGACTGCCAAAGGTAGCCCAAATCTTGGTACAGACGCCGTCCAAATCGAAGCTGGAAAGGCAACGTATAGACTACTAATTGCGCATCGGGGGAGGGAACGGGAGATTTCGTTTCCAAGATGGCGGCGGCTTGTTCCACAGGAAACCCAAATCGACACGATGAACAAAGTTAGTGTTGCTCTCGCTCGCTGCGCTCGCTCGAGCAACAAGCTACAAAAATAAACCTTTTTCCTAAAAATATATTTTGGGGACCATAGTTGGGGACTTAATAAAACTAATGTCTTGTTCGTGACAGAAAGGGTTTTCAGGAGCACGGGAATATTTTGTCAACAGCGGTCCTTAGAAAAAATGCAAATGTGGATCGCTAAGTAAACATTTCAGGGTATTGATGTGAGTTATTAGTGTATATCTAGCGTAATATAACCTTGGCAACGGAAACGTCTGACGCGAAGATATTCAAGAAAGGGTCAAATCTTATTGAAGAATTTAACACTATTGTAAGCAGTACATATGACTTTCTGAAGGAAGTTCTTGAAAACATCTAGTCCGACTTACTTATACGCGGCGCACTCAAGTTTGAAATTTTAGAACAATCACAAGAAACCACCAAATCACTAGAAAGTTTGATCTCTTGACGATAACAGTACCGGGCATTGTACTCAAACAAAGAAAAAACATGGAAACCCCACGAGTTATGCTTAGTAAAGCTGGAAACCCGACGATTGGGTTCGACTCGCCTCGACGAGCCTCAAGTATCTCCGCCACCTCTGACGAAAGACGGCGTAGCTCTACATCCCAACACCCGATAGTGGCCGCTCAGGCACTCGGTTCGGGAGACACGAGGAAGCCCTCTGTGGTAGTTCCATACTTTCAGGCTTCAGCAAGACGGGTATCGCAGTTCAATGCTCCGAGATTCAACACAGAGGTTACTGAATACCTCGGTAGTAAAGCAAAGGCCGCCGCAGATGCTAAAGTTTTACCAACATACAAAACAGAGCCCGACCGAAGATTTGTACCACATGTTGTGAAAAGAGTTATGGATAGTGCGTTGGAAGAGGCTCTGGAAGGTATGGAGCATTATGAATCGGCCAAATGCCGTGCACTGACCACAAGTGTGTGTGAGGACATCAAACAAAAAGTCAAGTTTCTGAATTATGATCGTTACAAGCTTGTATGTGTGGTGTATTTTGGTTCAGTGAAAGGCCAAGAAATGCGGGTGGCTAGCCGATGCCTCTGGAATCATAACTTTGACACGTTCGCTTCTTCGAGCGTCACAAAAGGGGATATATTTGCGGTGGCAATGATGTATGGAATTTACAAAGAGTAAAATAGCGCCATGCATTTATATCACCAATACTAGTATCGCCAACACCACCACAATCATCACCTCCATTATTATCACCATCATTATCACCACTACCACCATTATCATCATTATCACAACAATAGAAACAAAGCGGCGAACAGCAATATACGAAACATCACCGTATTATATATATTTAGGCCTAAAGCGGAGCCATCGTTTTAGAGATAATGTAATTTTGTTATTCTGAAACTCTAAATGCTGTGCTATAAAAGATGGGTTGAGTTTCTTTTAGAATCAGCAGCAAGAAGATTCATAACAATGATTTAATTTAAGCATATTCCAACATTAAACATTAAATAAAATGCTATTTAGTGGTGTTTTGTTTCTTATAACCGGAGTTTGCGCTTGATAAAATAGATTGATCGAACATGATGAACAAGGGCGATTATAGATGTATAGGGATACCCATTACAAGAATCACCATTGCTTATTTGGGGATATTTATCACATTTTTTAAACGACGCAAGTAATGAAGTTTCTAAAAATTTAATACATGTTTTACACAGCTTACCCCGGTTTACCCTTGCTCTGATAGAGACAAATACTTTATAAGTACTTCTCTTCCTTCGTCATTAGACATTGTCCTGTCAGGATTCTTGTAACTTTTCAATTTGCTCCCAAAGCGTAGGATTCAATGTGCCGTCCATTTCCGAATGATAAGCAACAGCTCGTCGGATTTTATACCAGTTCGACAAGGTCCCGTGAGTGTAAAAGTCAGACTTGTCACAATATATTCTGGACTAATCGAGCTAGTGCTAGACGTTCAGTTTCATTAGAAGTGTAACAAGGTTTCTTTAGGCTGGTGTAAAACCCCAAGAAAAGTGGTTCTGATTACTGCTGTTAAAATGTATTTAATAGGTTGCTGTCACATATAAGTTCTCTATCACTGACCCCGAAGAATGCACAAATACATTTGTGGAGAAAATGTTTGAAATAGAAATGAAACATGGACAAGTTGCATTATGTCGATGCTAAAATTGTGTTGTTAATAATTTTGGACCAATGACCTTTGAACCTTTTTGATTCAGACTTGTATTTTCAAATTTATTTTTTTTTGTTCTCGTCGCGGGTACCCTGTGGTTTTTGGAATTATAGAAATATTGGAAAAAAATAAAACAGGAGCAATTTGCTTTGTTTCGATATAAAAACTGGGTCTTTAACCAACTTTGACCAATGGTCATTTAAATGTACTAATTGAGACGTATTTTATTATTCTTCCGTTTTAGCGACGCGGGTACCCTGTGGTTTTGCTACGAAATGGAAAAATCATATATTTCAGGATGTTCCAGCAAAGGGATTTTTAGGGACTTATAGTATGTTAACTAGGTTGTATCACTTGTTCAAAATCCGTTGAGAGAAATTCTATTGCAATTAGTTCCATGTGAAACTACAGATTGACTGGACTATGGACTTCCAAGGTATCGCGGTCTAGAACAGAGAGACGTTGGGACTAAGGATTTTTAGTGAATATATATCAAGTCATTTCATCTGAGTGATATGTGAATAAATAGACAACGTAAAACTTTTAAAATACATGTCAATAGCGCAAACCGAGTGTTATAAATTGATTGGCGACTCAAGCGAAAAGCGCAAACCGAGTGTAATTGATTGATTAGCGACTCAAGCAAGCGGATAGCGAAAACCGAGTGTTATAGATTGATTGGCGACTCAAGCGAATAGCGCAAACCGAGTGTAATAGATTGATTGGCGATTCAAGCAAGCGAATAACGCAAACCGAGTGTAATGGATTGATTGTCGACTTAAGCAAGCGAATAGCGCAAACCGAGTGTAATGGATTGATTGGCGAATCAAGCGAATAGCGCAAACCGAGCGTAATGGATTGATTGCCGACTCAAGCAAGCGAATAACGCAAACCGAGTGTAATGGATTGATTGGCGACTCAAGCAAGCGTTCGTATTCCCGTAAAATGGCTTCTTTTACCCATAATGCCTCCTTCCATCCATCCCCCGTTGTGTATCTTGTCATATATTTTTTCCTTGGTTTTAATTTTTTGCTGAGAGTTGGCGGGCGTGGTGTAGCCACCCTGCCTTTCTCTTTGTATTAATGTGATGCTGCTATCTGAGCCGAAACATGTTATCAGCATGTTCTTAGAATGTTCTTAGAATTAGGTGAAATCAAGAGACCATGATGTAAGAGAACGAATCCCCCATATTAGGGTATGTTCCAATGATGTCGTCCGCAAAAGCTATTTTGAGAACAAGCAGTTATTTTTAGATACGCCTCTGATTGGCTAGCGCTCACGTATCCCAGCAACACGGGTCTTACGCCCGATCACATCTTGAGCGATGTAAACCGGCAAAGGCTGTGATGGAAATCTTTTTGACTGAAAATACCTTTCTTTTTAACGATAATGATCTTCCATACCGTACGCTGGATCCAATCAACCTTTTCTCGGGCATTAAAGACATTGAAATGCATAGAGTACGTGATTTTAGGCGCGGGGATCAACTTAAAAGTAAAAAGTAAAAGTTTTCACAGCGCTGATTCGCAAATTACAACAACAATCAATCATAAATATGTGTTTACAACATACAATTCTCTTCCAATTCCCTTTTAATGAAAAAAATACATCCAGAACCTAATACCATTATATTCACACCGATATTGTGGTTATTAAGACAGGTATTTCACAAATAAAAGCTTGAAAGTCTTTATAATGAAGTAAATCTTATTCCAGCGACAAGGGTTTCTTGAGTGACGTGATTTCTGAACGTTTGCGTGAGGAATTGTTCATTCATCTAAAAATATCGTAAATCAAAGAAAAATAAAGGCCTTTTTGTATTAAAATACATAACATAGACTCTGAAAATGCCTAATAATAATAATAATAATAATAATAATAATCGATTTTTATAGCGCCACTTCTACTATGAATTCAGTGGCGCTTTACAAAATAAAAATTAAGGTAACAATATTTTATATAAAGTATTTAAAACTTAGTAACTTAGACTAAACTAACTAACTGACTAACTAATTAGCAAACTAACTAACTAACTGACTAACTAATTAGCAAACTAACTAACTAACTAACTAACTAACTAACTAACTAACTAACTAACTAACTGACTGACTGACTGACTGACTGACTGACTGACTGACTGACTGACTGACTGACTGACTGACTGACTGACTGACTGACTGACTGACTGACTGACTGACTGACTGACTGACTGACTGACTGACTGACTGACTGACTGACTGACTGACTGACTGACTGACTGACTGACTGACTGACTGACTGACTGACTGACTGACTGACTGACTGACTGACTGACTGACTGACTGACTGACTGACTGACTGACTGACTGACTGACTGACTGACTGCACTTCTGAAAAGATGGGTTTTAACCATTGTCTTGAATTCATTTAAACTGTCGCAATTTCTTATGTTCGGAGGTAAGGAATTCCAGAGCCTAGGCGCAGTGTGTGAAAATGATTTATAGCCATAAGTTTTAAGATTGCACCTAGGCTCTACCAGTAAGGCTTTCTTTTCAGAGCGCAGACTTCTTCGTGGAACATAAGGTGTAAGCAATTCATTTAAATTGGAAGGAGCCAGGCCATTTAAAGATTTGAAAGTTAAAAGTAGTATTTTGAAATTTATTCTTTCGGGAATAGGCAGCCAATGGAGCTCCTGTAAGATAGGGGTTATATGGTCAAATTTACGTACACCAGTGACAATGCGTGCTGCAGAGTTTTAGACAGATTGGAGTTTACGGACATGTTCTTGTTTCAGGCCTGAAAGAAGCGAGTTACAATAGTCCAGCCTAGACGTGACAAATGCATGGAGAAGTATCTCGCAGTGTTTAAATGAGATGTATTTTCTTATTTTTGCAATATTGCTTAGATGAAAAAAAGCTGATTTGCATGTTCTTTACTTGTTTGTCCATTGACATTTCGCTGTCAAACCATGTTACAATGTTTTTTGCAGAATCAGAAATCTCAGCAACATCAGACCCAACATTGATGAAACTCAGATTAGGTTTACGGCGATGACGAGCATGAAGTACGAGAAGTTCCGTCTTATTACCGTTAAGAAGAAGCTTATTGGCTGTCATCCATCTATTAATGTCATCTATACATGACTCAACTAAGTGTCGCGACAGAGCAGGTTCTTTACCAGATAGAGGATTGAACGACATGTAGATTTGCGTGTCGTCAGCATAAAAATGGAAGTTTAGTCCATGTTTCCTGATTATGTCTGCAAGAGTTGCAGTGTACATCGAATATAGCAATGGACCTAAAACTGATCCCTGAGGTACACCACAGACAAGCTTCTTGCTTTCTGATCTTTAATTTCCGATTTTCACAAACTGAGATCTGTCAGACAGATATGACCTCAACCAGGAGAGCGCCGAACCTTTAATTTTAAAGCGATGTTTAAGTCTTCCAATCAGCAAATCATGATCCACTGTATCGAATGCCGCTGATAAGTCCAGCAATACAAGAATGACACTTTGCCCATCATCAATGGCTCTCAGAATGTCATTTTGTATGCGCGTAAGGGCTGTCTTAGTACTGTGCCCTTTTTTGTAGGCCGACTGATAGATCTCATGCAAGCCCCCGCAATCAAGATGTTGGTTTATTCTAATGGCAACAACTTTTTCCATTGCCTTCGACACAAATGGAAGGTTGGAGATGGGTCGAAAATGATTTTGTATCTCATGGTCCAAATTGTCCTTCTTAAGAATGGGATCAAGTACAGCTTCCTTTAAAGATAGTGGTACAACCGCCTCAGAAATAGAAAGGTTGATTATATTTGTAATAAGAGGAAGAATAACTCCTTGGCAATCCCTTAAAATGGAACCAGGCAGGGGATCTAAGCTGCACGACTTGGATATCATATTGCTTACCAAGGAAGAAAGTTCGTGCACTGTAGTTGGAAAAAACTCATTAAGTTCAGGGATAGCATAGTTGCTTTGTGTTTGTTCAAAATTTAGAATTTGTTCATTGTTATCGGTTTCTGCTGTTGGAAAACCTTTCCTTATTACTTGTACCTTGTTCGTGAAAAAAATTATGAATGTGTCTGCCAATACCCTTTTACAGGTATGAGATGGAAGTTTTTTGTCAGTATTGAGACTTACCAATTTTTGAATTGTTGAAAACAATGTGCGTTGGCTGGTGGAATTTTCATCAATTATGCGAGCATAAAACTGCATTCTTGAGTCATATAACAATTTGTTTACATGTACACATTGTTCTGTATACATTTGCCTATGCACCTCCAGTCTAGTTTTCCGCCACAGAGCTTTCAGTTTCCTGCGCTTAGCTTTTTCTTTACGAATATTATCACAGTACCACGGAGCCGCTGGCCTGATAGTGATTGTGCATGTTTTGATTGGAACGTGCTTATGCAACAATTTTGTTAAGACGTTATTATAACAATTTGAAAGTTCTTCTGTATTAGTGTAATCCTTGCAAAACAAAGGAGAAACCATTATATCTTCCGTAAAAGCTTCCCTGTCAAGGGATTTTAATTTCCGGTATGATATTTCCTTTCTCTCAGTGGAAGGCTTCACCTGACATGGTGACGTCCAATGCACTGCACAGTTATCGGATTTTGAAGGGTCAGTCACCATTACGTTTCTGACAGATGTCTCAGCCGGTCTAGTTATTACTAGATCTAGGGTATATCCATTTTTGTGTGTTGGTTGTTGGACATGTTGGGATAGATTAAAGGTGTCCGTAAGCTCTTGAAAACGAGCAGCTGAGCGGTCATTGCTGTTATCTAGATGGAAATTAAAGTCACCAGCAATGATCAGGGGATAAATGGTAGTCTCTACGTTTTCAAGAAAAGAGCTAAACTCATCCAAAAACTTAGAAACAGTGAATCTGTTCTTCTTGGAAGGTGGGGGTCTGTACACAACAATCATCCTTAGCCTAGTTGATGAGTGAGTTATCATACAGTCAGTGAACTCAAAGGAAGTGTAGTTCACATCTACTGACAATCTTTTTAATTTAAATTGACTTTTGTGTAGTAGCGCAACCCCACCTCCACGTGCACCTGCACGCGGAACATGGTGAATAAGAAACCCAGTTGGACAAATATTATTCACAGTTATTTGGTTCGAAATATCTTATGGAACCAAGCCTAGGATTCTATCTCACCGTTTTGAAGAGAAAAAAAACTTTTTAGGAGTCAGCCCGATGCATCTTGAATAAACTCCAAATTTGCCGTCTACCCAACGTCTTCTCGTTCAATTATTTATATAACACTTAGATAACTTAACAGATACCAGGACACCATCCTACGAGTAGAGCATTGTGATCATGGGGCTACGAGGAGCAGCTAAAAAAATAAATAAATAAAAAAAACAGATAGCGAACGAAGTAGAGAAGTGCAGAGGGAAAAAAGTTTGTTCTGAAAATGAACTAGCTCGCGAGGTGCCCATAACCAAATATGGCGCGACGAACCATATATGGATGCTATGATTGACAAGCTCGTGCAATCTAAAAATAGCTTTCACGGCCACGGGGAATCGTTCTCTTACATCATGGTCTCTTGGTGAAATCTAAGGCACTGTAGGTTTTTATAAAAAGAGAGTGTTATGTTATTTCCTCGATATATGAGACAAACGACAATCCACGCATTTGATATAAGAATATACAAAGTTGTTTTGTCTTGTGGACAGCAATTCTGTTGTTGTTGTTGTTTTGTCTTGTGGACAGCAATTCTGTTGTTGGCTCTTGTTTGTAGGCTATTGGCCGCTACATGGAATAAAATGTAATAAAATATTTATTGCTTGCTCCCTGACTTTCAATTTCAGCATTTGGTAAGAAGGTCAATAATCACACTTTGTCACTGCAACACACACCCGGATAGTCTAGTCTATTAGAAACGGACAATTAGAAATTTGATGGGGGAGTGCAGGGTTCTAGCGGTGACGGAAATGTTAAATCGTTGTTGTAGGATTTTTTTTCGTGAGTATGCGTGTTTTATCATATGCTGCCAGGAATAGGGACGGGGTTCCTTTTTTTTTAGTCTTGCTCCCAGGAGCAAGGATGAGCAAACGTTTTTTTGGTGCACCAGGTTTGAAACAGTGGGTCAGAGCTCAGTACTTTATTCCTTTAAAATTCTTCATTCCTCTATGGACTTGACCGAAAAACTGAAAGCGTTGTGTAATAAAAATCTGATACATTTCCCTTTTATGAAAGCTTGAGCGTGAAAGGTCTTCCCTAGGTGTATTCTATTTCTAAAGGGGCAATATTCTGTTAGGAAATCAGAATTGAATTTCAGATCTGGCAACATTTAATTAACGTGATCTCCATTGTAAACAATAATAGCAACTGAGGGTGACGAAGATGTCTGTAAAACTATTTATTTACAAATACTACGCTGAAAATCCTTGGGTGCGTCAGATTTTTTATTACTAAGTGCGTCGTTAAAGCGTGTGAGACAAATCGCATGATTTATGATTTTTGGACGCTATATTTAGGTTTGAGACCCCAACACCCGATGCCTGTGCCAAGGAAAATATGAACTCTAGAATCTGAAATGCTCCTAAGAAAATTCGAGGAGAGTAGCTTACGGGAGGTTTAATCATAGTATTTTCTAAAACCTTAGAGCACAAACATCTTAGATTGCGCGCATTTCAATGTAGCTTGCTTTTGTTGTTCTGGGCACAAAAAATGTCATATGCACGTGCGCGACTGAACAAAGAAGTACAAAGGCTAAAGGCAGCAACATAGACCTAAGTCGTAGTGTGCTACATATGATGACGACATCACTACATTACTATAGCAACAAACCTACTCCCCAGAGACGCAAGCGTGAAAAAGACCCCGATATTTTTCATTGTACATCCCAGCGAGCTGTGCGTGGCGTAACCGACTAAGACAGGCCTGGGATCCTGGTTATTGCCTCCCCATTAATGCGCGGGTGCCTCAGGTTCCTTTGTGTTGTACAGTTCGCTAGACAGCGGTGCTGGGGCCGAAATCTCCAGCTTAGCCGTAAAGCTTTATGCTACCATACGGTGTTTCAGCGCATGTCTGGAAGTATGGTCTATTTTTTTCATCAATTTACCGCATCTGAACGAAGTTCGATTCTCGGCCATGTCCTCGAATTGTTTTTTTTTTCATTGTTCACATTTACTATCAGTGCTTTTATGGCGTTATTATTTTTTATGTCGTCTTTACGCAGCAGTAATGATATTTCAGCGCATAGCCAGGATTGTCCACGGGGCTGTGCCATGCATGTAGTCTCGACGTTTACATGGTAACAAATGCCACAGGGTAACCAAAAGAAAAATGTCGTAACTTACGATCTATAGCACATGATACCCAGGTGTCAAGGTCCTAGTTAGGGCTAGCAGGCCCATTGTCAGGATTTTTGAAGAATTTAGCTTTAGGTTTAATTATTATTTATATTTTTTCAAGTAAAGTTTATTTGGGGAATGTACCAACGCACTTTGCTATACCTGGCACACTTTGTAATAAACAAACATCTGGTGCACTTTGTAATAAACTTGAATTTCCGTCTGATCAAAGATTGACTATAAAAGCTTTTACCTATGATTTTGTGTGTATTTTATTTTTAAAGCGCCATATTTCGCGATTCTGAAAAGAACTCATTATTAAATTAGATTAGTTTTTCGGTCAAGGCTATATTCCTTGCTCAACTTTGCTCACCCTCGTTCTAGATTTACGGTCAAGTCCGTATTCCTTGCTTCTTTTTGCTCTCGCCTGTTCTCCGTTTTTCTTGCTTCTGGGAGCAAGATTTAAAAAAAACGCAACCCCGTGCCTATTCTTAGCATGGTATATGTTTTATTTTCTTTGCCTTCCCCATGCATAACCTTTTCCCCTTACAGTTTGGTTGTATTCTTCATTTGTTTTTTCGGTAATTCTGCACCCCTCCCCTCTATTTCTAATGGTCCGTTTCTTAGGTAACAGCCATTGCTTCAGTCTGCCCCTTAGTCCCCAAGTAAAACAACGTTATTGTTTTGACATTTACACCGACCAATGACATGACGCATTGAACAATACAGGATCGTCAACAAGGCTAACAAAAACCAGCATAATTTGCATAATCCAGGTAAGCTTATTTACTTATAAAAAGCCAACAATTCGGCCATACTTAAGGCTTCTAATTTCACCATTGTCGCATGTGAGCGCAGAAGAGCAGGATAATGCAAGGATTTCCAATTTTGAAAGCACTCGTTTGTGTTTTCGCGGGACATCTGTTATCTGGTAGGTTATAGAGCACGGCTAACATAGCGCTTCAAGATATTGTTTTTAAACTACCAAGAAAAACAAAAAGCCCAAATAATCGTGTTCGTGGGCCAGAATATTAAATACAATACACCAAAAACTGGTATTTTTCGACTCTGAATAAGTCTTATTATTACAGACGAAAATTCGGCAGAGCCTAATACCAGGTTTTGGTGTATTGTTATAAAACTACCATACACCAAAAATTGGAAATCGACTCTGCCAAATTTTCATCTTTAATAAGACTTCTTCAGGGCAGACTGGAGAAGGTGAATCGTTACAAGCTTATTTACATCAGAATAGTGGCGCGAGACGCAAAAACATTACAACTGTCAGTTTCCTGTTTTTGGTGTATTGTTATAAAACTATCATACACCAAAAACTGGAAATCAACTCTGCCAAATTTTCGTCTTTAATAAGACTTCTTCAGGTCTGCCCTGAAGAAGTCTTATTAAAGACGAAAATTTGGCAGAGTCGATTTCCAGTTTTTGGTGTATTGTATTCTTTGTTCTGGTACGAGATCGCGACAGTTTGGGCTTTTTGATTCTATTCGTTATAAAACTACCAATATAGTCATCAACACGTATTGCCAAAAATACTGATAATCATAATGTTGTTTCAAGGTTGAAATATTATTTTGCCAAGGTCCGATTACTTTGGTGAAGTTTTAAACAAACACGATCGCCTAAATGACTAAAACAAAACTGTACGATAGACTTGTAATATCGTATATCACCAATTTTGATGTCAGCCCTCTGCAGTCTTATCGCCAGAATGAGGGGAAAGTCGCAAGGAATGCTTTATGGTGGCAGCACTTCCAAATGTTTATATTTTCAGTTTATGAATTGTCACTCTGTTCACACAAAAAAGATATCACTTTTAACTATCAAAATGTCTTGTGCTATCCAGGGGAGGCTTTACCTTGTTTTAACAAGTAAATACATATATATTAACAAACTTGTTATTGATATATTTCCTTTCTTGACAAGTATATTAGCTTTCGTTATCTATTTCAATGACTTTATGCCCCGTAAACCGCTTTTCCTGACGTAAAGCGGACCCGAGGGTGGATGTATGTTATGGTTATGTTTATAACTTTTACAATTCGTGCATATTACTTTCAGTGGCGTATTCCAAGCCTCATTACAAACTTGGCCTCTTAACGCAGCTCAACACAACAGATGGAAGTAGATATGTGAGTACCAACGCTTACCCATCCCACCTTGTGAGTACCCGAACGCTTACCCATTCTACCTCGTGAGTACCAACGCTTACCCATCCCACCTTGTGAGTACCCGAACGCTTACCCATTCTACCTCGTGAGTACCAACAATTACCCATTCTACCTCGTGAGTAACTGAACACTTATCCATCCTGTTGTGACCTTATCGTGGTTCTACTATCAGAAAGCCATGAGTGAAGACGGTACGTGTTTATTGTAGATCTGTGTGATTCAACTCTTTCCTAATCATACATGTGCTATATGCTAATTACAGTATTTGTGATCATGTGATTAATATGACGTAATCATTAAGATATTAGATTACTACACATCCTACCTCGTGAGTACCCGAACGCTTACCCATCCTACCTCGTGAGTACCCGAACGCTTACCCATTCTACCTTGTGAGTACCCGAACGCTTACCCATTCTACCTTGTGAGTACCCGAACGCTTACCCATCTACCTCGTGAGTACCCGAACGCTTACCCATCCTACCTTGTGAGTACCCGAACGCTTACCCATCTACCTCGTGAGTACCCGAACGCTTACCCATCCTACCTCGTGAGTACTCGGATATTTATCCATCCCTCGTGAGTACCCGAACGCTTACCCATCCTACCTCGTGAGTACCTGAACGCTTACCCATCCTACCTCGTGAGTACCCGAACGCTTACCCATTCTACGTCGTGAGTACCCGAACGCTTACCCATCCTACCTCGTGAGTACCCGAACGCTTTCCCATCCTACCTCGTGAGTACCCGAACGCTTACCCATCCTACCTCGTTGGTACCCGAACGCTTACCCATCCTACCTCGTGAGTACCCGAACGCTCACCCATCCTTCGTGAGTACCCGAACGCTTACCCATCCCACCTCGTGATTACCCGCTCACCCACCGTGTTCAACGTTTAGCATATCATATAACAAAAACAAAGATAACTGACTTAACTTTTGCTTTCAGAAATCAATTTTGGAAGCGGCTGTTCATAGAGTGAATAAACTGTGCAATGCTGAGATTCAACTTGAGTATGAAGGTATGTCTGTCGGAGATGAAGCATCTATTACAAGAGTGGCTGAAGGGGATAAGTACTAAACTTTTAACTAAACCAGCTTGACACCCATTGATCACTTTTGTAATATCTGATGCACTTTATTATAAACCTGTCATATGTGACAAACCTGTGGTACTTTGTAATAACTTTGACGCAATAAGATCTTTAAAATGTTCACGAGAACCAGGCTTGACCGAGCTTGGGTCAGGATTTTATCTGGTGTACAAACCAGGCTCACTATACTGGGGACTGTGAATACCTCGTCTTCTCGGGTAAGGACGTTAAATTAAGCCAGTGTTCCCGCCTCTTACCAAACATCACTAAACTGTATTTATGGACGTATAAATGTAACCGAATGGAACGCTGGCCCGTGGCACAATCTTCAGAGACTGTGCCAACACACTAACTCGCGCCTCATGATTGTGAACTGCATGTAGCATTCCATTTCTACATACTGATTATCTCTAAACTTTACGAATCTTGGATGCTTTATGTAATTCTTTGGGTACTTCGGAATAAACATGCTTGACGCACTATATGATAACTGGACCTTGACAATAAAATTGTTTTTTAATCCGGTATTATCACTTGTTTGATGGTTTAGTTCTGGACGATGAGGGTAATTGCACTACGGCTGCTGAAACATTAAGGAATAATGACGTCATTGCCATCATCGGACCTACCACCCACGCATGCGCAATGATAGCGTGTAATCTCCTAGGTAACAATTCATTTTCTAGGTCTTTCAGGTGACTAGACAAAGATCCTGCTTCTGATTAACAATGAGTAAGTTTGGTTCATTAGGTTCCAGGCTACCTCTGATATCTCCAAGTGTCACATGGCCTGAGTTATCCAATAAAACGTTGTACCCTGGATTCTTCCGTACGTCGCCTTCAGATGTACAACAGTCACCAGCTCTTGTAGGATTTATACGCCAATACTCCATAGATCAGGTGAATAACAGCACTGTTATACCAACAGTCACCAGCTCTTGTAGGATTTATACGCCGACACTCCATAGATCAGGTGAATAACAGTACTGCTATACCAACAGTCACCAGCTCTTGTAGGATTTATACGCCAATACTCCATAGATCAGGTGAATAACAGTACTGTTATACCAACAGTCACCAGCTCTTGTAGGATTTATACGCCAATACTCCATAGATCAGGTGAATAACAGCACTGTTATACCAACAGTCACCAGCTCTTGTAGGATTTATACGCCAATACTCCATAGATCGGTGAATAACAGCACTGTTATACCACACCAGTTACCAGCTCTTGTAGGATTTATACGCCGATACTCCATAGATCAGGTGAATAACAGCACTGTTATACCACACCAGTTACCAGCTCTTGTAGGATTTATACGCCAATACTCCATAGATCAGGTGAATAACAGCACTGTTATACCACAACAATCACCAGCTCTTGTAGGATTTATACGCCAATACTCCATAGATCAGGTGAATAACAGCACTGTTATACCACAACAATCACCAGCTCTTGTAGGATTTATACGCCAATACTCCAAAGATCAGGTGAATAACAGCACTGTTATACCACAACAATCACGAGCTCTTGTAGGATTTATACGCCAATACTCCATAGATCAGGTGAATAACAGCACTGTTATACCACAACAATCACCAGCTCTTGTAGAATTTTTTACGCCGATACTCCATAGATCAGGTAAATAACAGCACTGTTATACCACAACAATCACCAGCTCTTGTAGGATTTATACGCCAATACTCCATAGATCAGGTAAATAACAGCACTGTTATACCACACCAGTTACCAGCTCTTGTAGGATTTATACGCCGATACTCCATAGATCAGGTAAATAACAGCACTGTTATACCAACAGTCACCAGCTCTTGTAAAATTGTTTACGCCAATACTCCATAGATCAGGAAAATAACAGCACTGTTATACCACAACAATCACCAGCTCTTGTAGGATTTATACGCCAATACTCCATAGATCAGGTGAATAACAGTACTGCTATACCAACAGTCACCAGCTCTTGTATTTTAGGATTTCCACGCCAATACTACATGCACACATTGAGCGGTCAAAACCATGACATTGGCATATAAGGTGCTCTTATTCTCCGTCCTTTCCAAAATCACATCGGTTCCATAACCAAGATTGCTGTTTAACCTCATCAGATTGGCGTTGTTGTTATGGACGATTCAGTTTCCTTGGAGATCAACGCAGGCTTACAACGGATGATCCAAAGTTTTTCTCGCCCCCATATCAGCATCATAAGGAACGTGACATGTGCAAATACGAGCCATGCGATTCGCCAGTGTTTATATGAGGTAATATAACACACCATATCATTCGCCAGTGTTTATCTGAGGTAATGTAACCACACCATGCCATTTGCAAGTATCTATATGACGGAATATGACCCTGCCATGTTTATGTCTATACAGCCGTCTGGACTTGCCCGGTTGCCTTTTTGTCTTTCTGTTATCACTTCGTCTTTCATTCTTTCTGTTGGACCGGAAGGTCGGTCTGTTGCACTTGCATACAATAGGTGGGATTTGAAAATGTAAAAATATTGATGGGAGTTGTTTTATGCCTTCCAGCTCAACAAAGCTGGCATCAGAGCTGTTGTCCTAATAGCCCAACACACACACGCAGCCCCACTACTTGATGAAATCTTTGAAATGGTGAGTCTAAAGAGAAGGTCAATATATTAGATGTGACTCGACTTGAGGCAAAATAACCAAATGTGACTACTTGACTAATGACTTGAGTACCAACTAATCTGTACTTGTAGCTCGGCCCCTAATAGGGACCGTGGCCAAAAGACATTAATAACCTTCAGGCCCGTACCAAGAACTCTTTTGTTAGGGGGGGGGAGTGCGAAATCCGAAAAAGTGATTTTACTATTTGTTTTTGACAGGGAATGTATGGTAAAGGCTGGACATGGATCACATCTACGGGGATCATTACAGATCCACTTACAAATAATCTACGATCACGTCAAGCGGTACTTGAAGGATTTATTGGTCTGGCGTCCAAAGGTATATCCCATTACAGATGATGGATACCAACAAATGGTTCCCTAAGTTATTGGGTCAGTACTGCAGCGTTTAAATAAAATGAAAATATTGGGGGGGGGGGGGGCACAGCCCTTACTGGTCATTTCCTTATAATCTTCCAAAATAATGGAGGGGGGGGGCGCACGTGCCCCAGTATCCCAACCCCTGCTATGGCATCTCTATGACTCAAAGGGAGTCTTGGGTTTAGGTTCTTTTATGGCGCTCATAAAAACCAAGGGGGAAGCTTAGAGCGAATGAAAACATCTGTTTTTGGTGTTTTATTTGTTTGAAGGTGCTGAGGGCCCAGTTTATTTTGAATTGCTCGGTCAACTTCTGAAGAACAAGACTGGGCTCCAAGGTGTGGATACTTTAAGCATGGTAGGATGTTCCCTTTTCATCACTTGCCTTATCACATTATTAGGTACTTGGTACCTTTAAGATAGACGATGGTGGAAAGACGACGACGACGCACACGCTTAGAACTATACGCGCGCTGGATTATGGCTGCTAGAGTTGAAGTGTCGCACCCCCACCCCCTCCCCCCTCTGTCAAAAGACAGAGGGGGGAGTTATAGTTATAGTTCCGCTAATCATCTTTTTATCTGACTTATTCTCAGGACCCTTCTCATCATCACGACGGGCAGATTATCGATGCTGTTAATGTCGTCACAAACGTCCTTATTACCACCGCGTTAAAGGTATTTTTAAAATACTGTGGCCAGTTGGAGGGGGCGGGGGAGGGCCCTGTACTCCTCTCAAGCATGCAAATACCACGAGAAGGCAATTCTTTATTCGGTCTTTGATGTTTTTAATGCCCCTGTATCAATTCATGTTAACGGACGTATAAATCGATTGTTATTGTTAATCGAATGGTCACATGACCTGTATTGTGATGATTATGATGTTGATTATTGCGTCCTCAGAACTTATCCAGAAACGCAACCCGCGAGGAACTGATGCAGGGGCTAAAAGAGATTACACAAGCTACAAGCACCGTCCCAAGCGCGACAGGTACAGAAATAAACCCAAGCGATCCTCACACTTCCCACTTAGGCCCACCATTCCCCCTCACCCTACCGAACACTTCCTTCTCAACCCTTCCTCCCCTCGAACACATGTAGACATAGACTTGCAGCATTGAAACAACATTGAACACGCAGAACAAAAATCGCAGGGTAGACACCCCCTTCTCCAGAACTTCAAAGCCAAACTCAAGGTGTTTCCCAAATAAGCAAGACTTTCCAATAATTCAAGAATTATTAAAAATAAATTTTAAGCTTGTTGCGGCCCAATTCAGATGATGTGATAGGACTATAGGCTATTCTTTTTTTACCTTAGGTCTCGACTCCAACATTTACTTTGACAACAGACAGGATGGGCCAACGGCGTATGACGTCATCAATGTCGTGGTAAGGTGTGCGCCTCATGCAACAAGAAATCCCATGATGCTCATAACTTATGTTAACTCTTTCAAGGATGGTAAAGTTGAATGGGTGGGTTCCTACGCATCCGAGAAATATGTGCCTAAAAGGTTAGTAAGCCTTTTGTGGACTGAAAAAGGACGAAGGATTTTATATCATTCTAAAAAGAATTTAAAGGATTCAAGAAACCCATGGTGCATTTGGGACTGTTTTCTTACAGACATCTCACAGACCACTCAAAGCGGCCTGTTATTCTAGGACTGTACAAATCCATCTTCAGTGCCTGTGTTTGGCCATTTGCATTTAAGCAGCAGGTAGTCATTTGTGACTCACATATATCACTAATCTAGACAATAGTTAAATTAATAGCATGACTCACTGATCCTACTTAATGGCAAAGTTTAAATGGAAAGCTTGCTTTGTTCCTTGCCTTTATGGTCGCTTCATTTCTCCTTCACAGGTCACCTGTGTTCCCAGGCGGCCTTTCAAAGCCGATCATAAAGGCTCTGCACTACAAGCTGGCAGCATTTCCCCCTCTCACCACGATGCCGAATCTAGCACAAGAATGGGTACATTCAAGTGATATAATATTTACTCGAATTTAAAGTTAATTCAATTTTGAAATGATTTTAAATCACATTTTTAATAACCTAAGCTCTCGTGCTATTGTCGGAAACTTTTTCTATCCAAATGCACACATAAAAGTCACCTTTCTAGACAACCAGCAAAGATATCAACCGGAGTCGAACCGATATCGTCACATGGGCAAGCTGGGTTTAGACCCCCTCTGGACACGCGCCTGGTATCTACGTCAGATTCGGGATTTGAACAAACAGACAAGAAACCAGCAAAACAAAGCCAGTATATAGAAACAAACGATTTGGTATCGGGATTTTGAAGTGGAAAGATCTACAATGTGGTGATATACAACACAGGATCCCTGACGCCCTTTCCATTGCCAGGCATATGAATTAGACCTGTTTTCAATAAGAACCATTCAGAGCAAATCTTGTTCTTTATATCCAGGTTTCTGCATTCAAAATCGCAGTAGAAAAGGTGAACAGAGACCCAACACTACAAGTAACATTCGCTTATAGTGTCTTTGACGAGGGAACGAGTGCCGGGTCATGCAGGGCCCAGACAAAGGTGAGTAATGGACACCATGCTACTTGTTTCTATATCCATCTATTACAGACAACTCTCAGCGAGCCTTTAACCAGAGTTTTAAACTCTGATATATACAGTTATTATGTAGTTATTTTTTTCCTTTCCGAAATAAAGCTGTTAATTTTGGTTATTGAGCTACTAAAAGCTATGCTTTTTGGAACCTATGGCATGCCTTTCTAGGTAGTGTGCGTATTTTGCGCTTCTCTTTTTTCACCTCCATCATCTTCTGTTGGTTATCTCATCCTCTATGAGTATTTTTCTTTTTGAATTCATGCCCGCCCCCTTCTCCTTGGTCAGCGGCGTAGTCAGGATTTTTAACAAGGGGGGGGGGGCAAAAGGCTGTGTGTGTGTGTGTGTGTGTGGGGGGGGGGGGTGCTGAGCCACCACCCCTGGCTACGCCCCTGTTGTTCCATTATAACACTCTTGCTATTTTTTTTCTTTTATAGACAAATTTGACGTCATTTGACGTCATACTTAGCTCTTCAGTCATGTGCTCTGCCACCATACTGAATACCACAGGTAACCCATATGTGCAAAATGCGCGCAAGGCGCTACCGATCTAAAAGCGGTTTGCGTGACAGGAAACATTCAGCAAGCAGCTCTTCCACTCTGTGCGACTGTTTTAATCATTGTAGCGCGCAATAAATATTGCCACAAATAGTTGTTCGAACTGTTTTAATCATTGTAGCGCGCAATAAATCTTGCCACAAATAGTTGTGCGAACTGTTTTAATCACTGTAACGCGCAATAAATCTTGCCACAAATAGTTGTGCGAACTGTTTTAATCATTGTAGCGCGCAATAAATCTTGCCACAGATAGTTGTGCGAACTGTTTTAATCATTGTAGCGCGCAATAAATCTTGCCACAGATAGTTGAGAAACATTCATTAGCTCAGTAAGAAGGATATTTCTATTCAGGAAGCATGCACCCAGCATAATTCACAGCCTTTGGTTTCGATAGCTATGAATAAGTCCTTATCTTTAAAGCCATTGTGTTTTTCTAACATCCCAGTATGATTTGACTACAGCTGGGTGTGGTATCCCCGTGGTATCTTTTACCTCCGCACCTGATCAACTGTTAAACAAAACTCAGTACCCTCTCTTCGTCCAAGCGGCGCCAACATACACTGCTCAGGGAAGAGCTTTGGCTGAAATTGTTTTAAAGTACAAATGGACTCAGGTTGGTAAAAACGCTGTTTAAAACATTCTAGAACGCCAGGAGATGCAGCCTAACTTAAACGTAAACGCCAATGAAAATTCAAGAAAGAATCCCTTGTCCATTTTTTATGACGTCTCTTGCTAGCGCTACTAAAAGCTTTGGGCTGCCTTTGTTGTCTGTAAATGATTATCTTTAAGCACTCGATAAACAACTTGTAGTTGAGTCACGTCACAAGTCATCATGTCACATGTTTTTGTCCACTAATAGGTCGGCATCGTTTCTAGTGAGACCTCTTTCGCTTCCGGCCTGACAGGGGCCGTACAGGCGCACATGAAATCACGTGGTATAGCGTTAAGTGGCTCCTGGCTAATTCGCGAAAAAGCAAGCACCAGTGACATGCGCAGTGAGTTCACAAAGGTCAGAAAATATGCATGAACAGAATTCTTATCAAATCAGCATTTTTTAAATGAATTTTTATTATCAGCATTTTACATTATATTCATTATTGTATAATCAACTAATACTGCCATATTCTACAATTCTTTATTTTCTCGCCACAGATGAAATATGCCAACAACATCACAGCTGTGAACATCCTTCTCAGTGATCCAATCATCACGCCTTTTCTTCTAAAAGCTGCCAAAGACGAGGTAAGTTCCAAAAGCTGCCAAAGACGAGGTAAGCACCCTCTTGTTGAATGAATAGATAGCTTAAGCAAACACGTTTCTGGACAACAGACGGCAACCGGAAGTAGATAATCTTTATGTTTAACGCTATCGCAAAGCTAGAAGGTTTCACATTTTAGACTACGTGCTAGAATAGAACCGTCTTCTTTCATTGGAATTCAGCAAAAACATTACAAAGACGGAAAACGTTAAACTTCCGGTTGCCGTCTGTCGTTCAGAAACGTGTTTGCTTAAGTTCCCCATTATCGTCATGACGGTTACAGGGGCGTTGCCAGGGGGGTGGCCAATGCCTTCCCCCCTTCTAGCAGCCAAAAATACAGTGGACTTTAAAAGCACACTAGCATACACACATTGGCACCAGTCGGGCCAAGACGGGACGCTAGCACAGTCTATTACCCGTGCAGTTCGGCAACCATGGACAGCTGTTTCGTCCTTATTAGGACTCGTCAGCATGGCATAGCCGGTTTGCCTCAGTTAAACTTCATCGGCAAAAAAAACTGCAGGGCGACTTCGACTCGAACGAAGTGCTTTAAACCACAGCTTAGATCCATGTGGGATCTAGAGCTGCGACCGGGCTAGCGTGATGCCAATTGTGCGGATCACGCATGCGACCTTTGCTAGTCTAAAACTCCGTCGGATAGCCAAAACTATCCTTGCGAGTATGTATACATAAATGTGGACTTTAAAAGCACACTAGCATACACACATTGGCACCAGTCGGGCCAAGACGGGACGTAGCACAGTCTATTACCCGTGCAGTTCGGCAACCATGGACAGCTGTTTCGTCCTTATTAGGACTCGTCAGAATGGCATAGCCGGTTTGCCTCAGTTAAACTTCATCGGCAAAAAAAACTGCAGGGCGACTTCGACTCGAACGAAGTGCTTTAAACCACAGCTTAGATCCATGTGGGATCTAGAGCTGCGACCGGGCTAGCGTGATGCCAATTGTGCGGATCACGCATGCGACCTTTGCTAGTCTAAAACTCCGTCGGGTAGCCAAAACTATCCTTGCGAGTATGTATACATAAATGTGGACTTTAAAAGCACACGGCTATGCCATGCTGACGAGTCCTAATAACGACGAAACAGCTGTCCATGGTTGCCGAACTGCACGGGTAATAGACTGTGCTAGCGTCCCGTCTTGGCCCGACTGGTGCCAATGTGTGTATGCTAGTGTGCTTTTAAAGTCCAAAAATACAGTAAATGTATGGGCCCCCTCCTGTTAAAAATCCTGTCTACGCCGATGAGTTAGCTATGTTATCCAAGCTCTTTGTTGTGTTATTAGGGTCTTACCGGAAGTGGCTGGACGTGGCTGGTGTCTGACGGCGTGATAACGTCATTTGATGAAGGAAATACGTCACGTGATGTCAAAGAGGCCTCGCAGGGTATTGTGGGAGTTGGACCTAAAGGTATCTACTTATTTGTTCTACCGTATGACCAGGTATAACTCAACTTAGTTCTCTTAGTAGATTTTCTATTGTTTGATGTGCGGGTAATTCTGATGGTTGTTGCTGCTGTAATTATCGCGGTGTCATGCACTCGCCATCTTTCTGTCTGGTTTGTGTTTTTCTTCTGCTGTGATCGTTTATAGTGATTACTTCCGTTATTTTTAAGGAGGATCCGGTGTTGACTATGATGATTTTGGGACTTCATGGAAAGCGTATTCAAAGGTATTATTCGACGGTACAATGAAACATTCGTGTTTATTCCTCAGTTTTGACGAGGAAACAACATTAAAACATTAAATTACAACACAATAGCAAAATGAAAATCAAATTTGATGACGATGGTTATAATTATGCTGGTTACGAGGTTTTAGATTATATTATAATAATAAGTGATTGCTTGTCATTACCTTGCTATTTTTGACTAACACTAGGCTTCGCTTTATACTGCACAAGTCTACGATGCCGTATATGCTGTCGCACATGCGACCAGCGGTCTCTATCGCAATGGACACGTGACCAGGGTAAGGCTCTAGTGCCTCGTGGATTAGCCAATCACAGGGCTCGCTCACCCTTCCTCTGATGTAATGATTCTTGTATTAAACTGTTATTCCTAGAAAAGAAACAAAATTGGTAGAATTGTTGATGCCAAGAGATATAACTGAGATGGACTAGGAAAAAAGATACGTGATATAAACTGACATCATCACTGAATATTTTACAGCGCGAAAACCATTACAAAGCCCAGGAAATGAAATGCTATAGCTGGTATTACGAATTATGTTCGCAGAATCGTGATACAGGGGTACTGATGTATTTTTTGCAGACTACAGCGCCTGGTACATTCGGGGAACTTTTCATGGCAGGTCTGAAAAACGTTTCGTTTCTTGGCGTTACAGGTACGATATGTAATGCTGTTTCATGAAATATTATTTAAATTGTGTGATTTCGGGAAAAAAACTATAACATCCCCCATACCTCCTGGAATTCCCACCACCTGGAATCGGCCGATGCTTCCCTACTTCAATTTTGGGTAATATTGATATTTTTTAGGGGTGAATGTGTCATTCGATAGCAGTGGTGACGTCAGTGGACTGGTGGAGGTGCGGAACTATGTGGTATGTCTTTTCTATCTGCAGCTTTGCTTGACTTATCCCCCATTCTAACACAAAGGCGGCATACAGGAGAGGGTTGGGTGGGTGAGGGAGATTTTCAGCTCCGCATGAAAACAGATATAAATATGATAGGATTTGGGATAAAACCTGTCGACGCTGTTTTAAGTCTCATAAGATTTTAATGCCGTGTTTATCTTCTGGGGGAGCATGTTTATGGGGTCTGCTTTGGTCACACCAAATTCCTCGGTTGGAAAAAAACCGTCCAGTCCTTTTCCTACATATATGTCTTTGTAAGCGAGCAGGCGAGCTTCGCCTACTTTTTCATGAAGACCTGTTACAAATTACCGATGAACAGGGCTGCCCTCTCCACCAAAAAAATGCATAGGAACTATAAATATTCACTGCATTTTCTAAAGTTTTCAATACAGGTGTTTTCAACGAGCTAAGGGGTATCATAACAAATACTTCTCTTCCAGGGCAACGATTGGTCAGTCGTGGGTGAATACAGTAGCCAATCAGATACGCTTACACTACAAGCAGGGTAAGGGGCTGGTGTTTGAGATGTTACTCAACTACGACTTAATAATGATTAATTATTGATCTAAATGTGAAGCATGTTTAAGGTTACGGATCATAATGTTATTTTTCAACTTTGAGGAAGGTTTTGTGCGAATTCTAACAATATCGCTTTAAATTACAGGCGGGATATAGTCTGGCCAGGTGGATCTTTCACTGCTTATTCTCAAGATGTAAAAAGGTATTCTAGCAATAGTCCTGTGGCCTCTGTATGATGTCGACTCTCATTACTATCGATCTAGAGATACCGAATGCAAGGAAAGCGGGATGATTTCTCATTTTTATATTTGTCTTTACTACTTTTACTAAGAAATTTTCAGCTTTTTTTTACTAATAACAAATAGCAATATCAACATTAGTCATCAACTTCACTTCCCCTCCTTGTATCACGCCGCCTCATCTTTGCTTCTTATCTCCATTATCCCTATTCAAACCCTGGGCGTACGCCTCACCTTACCTTATGTCACATTTACCCCACATCCTACCTTACGTCACGTCACCTAGCCTGTCATCTGCATTATCCCTTTTCAGACCCGATAACTACCTCCAGCTGGTTATTGTACTGGGCGTGGTGTTGTCGTGTTTTGTCGTCGCTGCCATAGGATTGTCGCTGTACTTTTCTCGGATCCAAGATGTGTACGATCTGAGAACTGGTAACCTCGACACCCTGAACCTCGTCACTATCATCGAGAATAAGGTAGGTGCATTCAAAGTTACTTGGATTTGGACGACAATTAAGGATTTGAGATATGGAGCGAGGTAAATTTGTGTTTATTGGAAGGATCCCATGCCTATCGTATTAAACTTCAAGTTCAAGGTGTTGGGGAGGCACCAGGCCCAAGAACATCTGGATCCGTTACGAAAAATTCCAAGAGCTCTTGTCAGGCACACCTTTGTTATAACTTTTACTCAATATTGGAAGTTATGCAAAGAAGTCTCGAAATAACCATCTAAACACAAAGTTTTATATTTAATTTACGTAACTCGATCAAAATACTGTAATAGTTTACCAAATCAGCCGACTATGTATGACAAAATGGTGGATATCAAAATATCTTTAAAAACAAGTACCTGTCAAAACACTACGATTACTGATGTTTGAGGATGGTGGGATGTGGGCGAGGTAGAATTTAAAATAATCATATCTTCAATATTTTTTTTTTGTATTTTTGCCTTTTTCAAAAGTTTCACTACAAAGACAAATTCAGGGCGAAGAAGCCGGAGAACATAAGGCCGATTACACCGCGAACACCTGCAACACCTACCATCCCAACACCACCGGACTTGGATGAGCCCTTTACAGCTCGTGCACCAACAACGCGAACGATGCGACTGAACGCGTCATTCAACGACCCCAACACAAGTTACTTGTAAGCCAACAACGCCAATGATGCGACTGAACGCGTCATTTAACGACCCCAACACAAGTTACTTGTAAGCCAACAACGCCAACGATGCGACTGAACGCGTCATTTAACGACCCAAACACAAGTTACATGTAAGCCAACAACGCGAACGATGCGACTGAACGCGTCATTCAACGACCTCAACACAAGTTACATGTAAGCCAACAACGCCAACGATACATTTTAATACGTCATACAACGGCCTAAACTCAAGTTACATGTAGGGCAACAAAGCCAACTGTGAAATTGAACGAGTCATTCAACGACCTCAACACAGGTTACATGAATGATGTAGGCCAACAAAAACAACGGCGTAACTGAACGCACCATTTTAACGACCTCAACAAAAAATTTTATTTGTAAAAATGTAAAGAATGCAAATAAATGGCGTTAAAAATGAAAAAATCTGATTTATTGATTGTAAAGGGTAACTTTTAAAAAAAGTGGTATGTTTACCAAGCCCGTAGGCAGGAGTTTGAACGAGGTGGTTCGTACCCATTTAGAGGACCATTTTTCTCTAAAGTAGCTCGTCCTACCTCGAAGTGGTACTTAATTTCCCGAACCCCCTCCCTGGCTACCGGCATGTTTAAGTTGGTCAAGTTTTCGCGGGTTTTTTGGTTACTTTTGTTGTGAAAGCATGGTAACGGCGGGTATTGAGAATTGAAATAAAAGAAACCACAATAGATAATGGAGCAAATAGGGTATTTACTGTTGGTAACCATTCCCTTAAATTGACTCTAAAAACACATCCTCACTTTTCATAACATGGCTAAGTGAGACATCTGTCGGTAGCTCGAACATGAGCAGTGTGCATCTTGATCAAGTGTCACCATCACTACTATAAGTCAATAAGACCTCGAACGTGACTTTTGTCCTAAGCGCACTTCAGATATGTTATACTGTTATGAATTACTTTTTATACAACACTTACGCGTAGTCTCACTCTCTGAATGGTTGTTAGCTATTATCAGAGGACAACACTACGGGATTTGTCATTCACACAATACTTGCAGGTTTACGAGAAAAACCTTGATCCAAGCTCTCGTAATTGGTTCTCAACCTTTTCTATTAAATGCATTTTCCATCCTTACTAAAGGATACTGTAGGGTTTTAGCCTACGTAGCAAGCGCAAAGGGCTTGGGGAGATGAAGCTTAGACCACGCGCGCCAGGGGCTCGTTTCTCGAACACCCGAGAATTATCGGGCCGAAAACGTTTTATTTCTTAAATTTGAAAAGCTGGCTATTTCCTATAAAATTTATGGTATCTAAATGTGTTGAAATATCGTCAAACATCGTATTTTACCACAAAGATTTATGTGAAGGATAATCCTCTTTTTGGTTTTATAGATTTTGATCTTTCCCGAACTTCTTGGGCCCAAAATTCACATGGCTTAAATATTAAGAAAGTTTTCGGGACCTCGCAGTCACCCGAGACTTTTCGGGTAACTTTTTTACTTCAACAAAACTTCAAAAATAGCCCTATTGAGCGTAATTATTTGAGATAAGAACCAAGAGAAAGTTCAAACTTTTCTAAAACATTAAAGCGGTTCTCGAAAAGGAAAACATGCGAAATTTGGGGCAAAAATGCAAAATAAAGTTTTCGGGCCCGAGAATTCTCAGATGTTTCGAGAAACGGGCGCCAGGAGAGAAGGATGGAGCGAATGTAAGGAAAAGGAGTGCTTGCAGTCGACCCCGTGATTCTTGTTCGTGGTTGGTCTAAGTCGCTACGAAGTCACGTGAGATAAGCGCGCGGGACTCGACCAGGCACTTTTTCGGATTTCGAAGGTCGGTCGATTGTCGATGAAATAATGGGCGAGCAAGAAAGTATTTACGAGGAGCGACTCCCCCAACCAAAAAATCCACAAGAAATACCAGAAAACATTATCTGCCAAATGTTGATGCAGATCAATGATAATATGGCGCTCATAAGCAAATCATGGCACTGATGATGAAAGAGAAAATGAAACGGCGCGAAAAGTCTCCGCCACCATCCAGGAGCTCCGGGACTCCGCAAATTGCGAAGACACAGGAGAATTAACCGAAGAGAAAAAAAAAAAACTTGGCCAAAGCGCTCGACACAAACGAGCGCACCACCGAAGCGGTGAACAAAAAATTCGCTGCCGTGGCGAATAAGTGCTGGCTTAAAAAGCTTGGTGATGAGCAGATTTCCGCCTAGAAAACTGCTGTAGTTGATAACTTTCCCCGTCTTCAGTCCAATGATTGTCCCAATTCCAGATGACGAGTCGTAACATTTTGCACGCTTCCGCCATCCCATATCCCATATCGTAGAAAACGCCTACTGTCACAGGTCTATCGATATCGTCCCCATTTTTTTGTTCCTTTTCTTCTACAGTATAACTAACGCAGGATCACTTTGCGACTCTCTCAAGTGTAGTTCCTGCTTCTCTCTCTCGTTTTTAAAAATTTCTTGAGTAAGTGAAGGAGACCTAGAGTTGAATGTATGCCAGAATAATGAGTGTGTCCAGTTCCAGAATGAAGGGCTCCGAGGCCTACTCTCGAGTTGATATCTAGTGCAGGGGGTTTACGTTTGCCGTTTCGATGTTTTTCCGCAGGGCATATGGTGTTTATAGAATAACAATAACTGAATTGGATCTTCAGGATTGGTACAGCCCCGTGGGAGCGAACGTCTTGGCAGATATTAGTCAATTCCATGGAACCCCTGGCCACTGAATTCGCATTTTTTAGTGCTTTCCGTTAAAATATTTATATTTACTACATAAGGGACATCAATGTTTTCAACTTTTTTGTATGGCATATCCGAGCGAAGGCAGGGTCTTTTGGGGATTGAAGTAGGGGATTTGGTCGGGTCTTCTTCCTCAAGATTTCTCTCGTCATTGAGCGAACGTTTTTTTGCCCTCGTTTTAGCACACTTTATGGCGAGCAACTCTCGCTTTTTGGGTTTCCTTTCACCTTTCCCGTCAGTGTCATCAAGAGCTTCAGCTGCTGGTTCGTCGTGAACGAAATTATTTCATACTAAAATTATGCAAGTAAATAAATACTAATAGTATACATCGAGGAAACTTACTTAGTTTGCCTTCGGTTCTCCATCTTCTTGCTTCTTTTAAGAATAGAAACGATTTTCGCAAAAACTGTTCTTAAATCAGTATTAGTAAACAAATCCAATTGCTACCACTATACCTTTACGCACTTTTTATTCTAAATCGCGAGCACCCTAACATCTGAATAGCTTCTTAGATAAAAACCAAGATATAGTAGCAGAGGTAAGGACACAACATGAAATTATGTTTCAAATTGAGCCGTAAGTAGTCATTGCAACTTTGTTGTTAAATTTTCGCATAAATTTGCCCTATTTCGAAGCTCGCGACTCTGGCTTTTAATCGCTCTTACAGATCTCTCTTAAAATTCACACAAGACTAGACAGCCATGTGTTACAGAATATCTGGAGAGGACTAGACAGCCATGTGTTACACAAGGCTAGACAACCATGTGTTACATAATTTCTGGAGAGGACTTGGGAAAAAATTTGATATGGGCAAGAATTTTTCCCTAGAATACAAGGAGGCGGGACGTCTTACTCACGTGACATTTATTTCGATCAACAAAATTTATACGTCATATTATATTTTCATCCTTAGTAGTAGGGTTTTGGCGCAGCTGGCGCAACTTTTTGATCTCCCCAAATTTCATTCCAAAATGGCGCGAAAGTCTCCGCGCACCTCCGCCAAGCCTCGCGACCTGCGCATGCGCGAGTTTGCCAGAGATCTCTGGCACGACCACGCCCACCTGTCAATCACTTTGTCACGTGATAGCCAAGCCCACCTGTCAATCACTTTGTCACGTGATGACCACGCCCACCTGTCAATCACTTTGTAAAAAACCTGTCAATCACTTTGTAAAAACCTGTCAATCACTTTGTCAAGAACCTGTCAATCACTTTGTCACGTGATAGCCACGCCCACCTATCAATCACTTTGTCACGTGTCGCACCTAGGGGGAGCTCGAGAGGCTATTCTGGTCTAAAGACGAATGGGGTCATAGATAAAATGACATTAAAGACGGAGGTGAAGATTAAAAACGATGCGGCTACAGCCGGCGGTTGTCCGGTGCTGGAGGTGAATGTGAGTGACACTGCGGATGCGGGGCCTGAACACTGCTGTTGTGACGCTGATTACTATGAAGACTCAGAATACGGAAGCTTCGACCCCGTTGGGTTTGTGGCCGGAGCGGCGACAATTGTCCTCGGTGTTTTAGCAATGTTAGTCTCCATGCCACGGTATGGCGAAAAAAGATGGGTGAGATACTAGTCCACAGATGTGGTGTGGAGACTTTAGACCCCACCTAGGGGGAGCTCGAGGGGATAGCCTCTCAGCTTCACATCTGAAAAGTCTTTGAAAAGTGGTTTAAAGACGTGAACAGTTTAATAAAATGGAGGAACGAACAGTTGAACGCACGGTTGAAGATCGGTCACCACCACCATATAATATCCCCAGCGGACCGGTGCCTGAGATTGACGTCCCCACCCTCATGCCGGAATTTGCACTGTTTGACCGAGCCCTCACCGAATACGAGACTAGTAGAGCCTCCTTGGGAGACGAGGATAGTAGTAACACCCTTTGCAATCATGACGACCTAGTCACAGAAGACGGGGTCACTAGTTGCTTAGAGTGCGGGGAACAGATGCAGCGTGTGATCGCGCACGAAAGGGAATGGGGTTTTTACGGACATTCTGACGGCGAACGGTCTTCAGATCCAAGTCGGGTCCAGGTACGTAGGTCTGAGGATAGAAATATTGACAAGGATGTGGAGAACATGGGTTTTAGTGGGGTAATTGTAGCCAAAGCTAACGAGATATACACTCAGGTGACGAAAGGCCAGATTTTTCGCGGCGACCCACGGAAGGCGATCGTCTTTGCGTGTATCTACTACGCCTACAAGATGTCTGGTAAGTGTCAGACACCGAAAACCTTGATGGAAACTTTTGGATTGAGCAGGAAGAGTTGCCTTAAGGGTCTAAAAATCTTCAGTATTAACATGCCTAAAGATTACTTACTACACGGAACGTCTCCCACCGTCGTGGACCACATTCGCGATGTGATGGATAGATTCTCGGCGTCCCCCGCACAGAAGGGAGAGGTGGTCCAGCTCTACTACAGATCTAAGAACCGCTCGTCTGAGTTGAATCGCGCTCGCCCACAATCCTTTGCGGTCGCTTTAACCTATTACTGGGTACGGCTAAAGGGGGTCGATATTACACTTAAAAAATTCTCCGAAAGGACGGGCGTCTCCGAGTTAACCATCAGTAGGAAAGCGAGAGAAGTGGCCACAGTCCTGGGTACGCCTGGTGTGGTATGATGTTTCCTGATTTCCAGGGAAATCAGGATTTCCAGAAAACTGTCAGTTCGGAGTAGATGTGAATTGACACGTCTAAAAAATTCGAAAAAAGTGGTTTAAAGATTTGCGGCTGTAGTATAAATGGTTGGAAAGAGATTGTTGGTGATTGGTGAGAACGTTGGTGAAGACCGCCGGGAGGACGATAACATGTCTGACATATACTCTTGGGGTGACCCATGGGAAGGCTACGATGGGAAGCGCTGGAACCTACTCCCAGAATTCTTAGACCTGACGATCGCTGAGTGTGGGGGCTATGACAATATGGTCTTTGAGTCGGTAGTCGACGCCGTAGGACGTGGCGGCGTCGCGGAGGTTGATGAGTACTTTAGTAGCCCAGCTGAGGCGACAGGTGACCGCCTCTCTGACGAGTTGGAGAAGGTCATGCTGGCCGCAGCGAGCTGTGACAATCTTGGTGCCATGGAGGCGTGCCGCCGCCACGGGGCGGTCGGCCTCGGCGGGGCTTTGGCGCGCGCTTCCTCTCGTGGTCATGTCGGCGCGGTGGGGAGGTGTCTAGAGTGGGGCGCCGGTGGGTTGGGGCAGGCGCTTCGGTGCGCGGTCTCTAACGGTCACCTGGAGACTGTGAGGATGCTTCGTGACGCAGGTGCAAAGATATCTGATGTGGAGTATGACGTCGAAGATCCCGATGGCGACCACTGGGAGTGGCTGGGACACCTAGACTCAAAGATGGAGAGGGCTGGCAGGGACGGCAACGTCAGGGTCGTTAGGATGTGTTGTGAGCTGGGGGCCTGTTCGTTCTTTGAGCCGGCCACCGGGGCGGCCAGGTACGGCCACATAGGGGTTTTAGAGGTGATGAATGACTACTGTGATGATGTATATGTCTGGGAGGAGGCCATGATTGAGGCCGCGGGGTGGGATCAGGTGGGGGTGGCCAGGTGGTTAATAGAGAGGGGTGTTGGTGATTATGTTGGTGCTTACACCATTGAGGCGGTGTCCAATGGTTGCTATAGGTTTCTAAGACTGTTGAGGGAGAGCTTTGAGAATTTCAACCCAGACTACGCCCTGTTAGAAGCTACTAAATGTAATAATATTGGTATTATGAGGCTGTGCCTCGAGTTGGGTGCGGCAGATCTATTTAGACCTATGGTCTATGCATGTTTTTGGGGTATGCGTGAGACTCTCGCGGTGTTACGCGAGGCGCAGGGTTGGGGTCTCGTGCATGAGGAGCTCCCAGAGAAGCTACACAAGGTGAGATTCCGTAGAAAGCTGGAGGACGAACTAATGCCAGTAGCTTGGCATCCTGACAGGTTTTGGGATTGGTGCATGGATGAGCAAGAGAAGGGAATGTTGGAAGAGTGTTTCGCCAGGTAGACGTCGGCCGGCTAGGAGGGTGAGTATCGAGGCGTAAAAAAATGAAAAGTGATTTAAGGACATGACCGGTTTGATAGAAATGGAGAACCAAACGGTGAAAGACTCGAAAGTATCCCCCGTAAAGCGAACAACGGATTATAAGTGTCTTCATGGCAGAGTGAAATATTATTGCAAAGATTGTCACGGATCGCAAATCTGCCCTCACAACCGGAGAAAAACGCGATGCAGAGAATGTAACGGCGGTAGCATTTGTGAGCACAGACGAGCAAGATATGTCTGTAAAGACTGCAAGGGGAAAGGGATGTGTGAACACGGCAAACAGAGACCCTTTTGTAAGTTATGCGGAGGGTCTCAAATATGCGAACACGATAGACAAAAGCATCATTGCAGAACGTGTAACGGAAATTAACATTGACCCACTCAGTTTTGTAACGCGTCTCACGTTACAAAACACATACATTCCTAATCACCCTAACAACTAGCGATTCTGAAAATAGGTTTTGTATTTACATTGAGAGTTCGCGGTCGCCAGGGTGGTCTGGTATGCACACGTGAACAGGTATTGTCTTCTTGCGGTGCGTCACATCCGCCCACATGCACCCCGCATGTTACCGGAATAGATACCAAGCTAAACCAGCCGTAAAGGCTGTGATCGTGGCAAGGTTAGTTTCGTGCTGTGTGTTCGTGGGTTTAACCACGTCCGGCTTTGGGTTAGTTTTCGCCTCCGGTTCCGGTTTGTGAGCCGTGACTGACTCGGTATGAGGTAACACAATCTTTGAATGACCCATATTATGTTTTGGGATCGTTTTTATCTCGTTATTTATCGGATTCAGCCCCAGTTTCATATCAGTGGTGGCTTTTTGTAACTTGTTATTATAGCCAGCGATCGAAGTGTTGTTATTTATCACAAGATACGATGGACTTAACCAACAGCCGAGGGCGAAAGCCAGGTCTAGTTTTTGTCTCGCCTGTTGTAAAGCAAACTGATACCGTTGTATACTTTTCGATATACTGTTTTCCACCACCGCGCTTTCAAAGAGTTTCGTGAAGACCTGTTTCGTTTCCTGAGCTGAACCGCTATCACCGACGATTGACGACCGGGTCTGAACTTGCGCGCCTAGAATACAGTAAACAAAGGCTTCGATGCTCTGGTTTATCCTAGACAACCCAGCTTTGGTTAACCCCAGTGATTTTTCCGGAAAGAACCACTCATACTGAAACCCAGTTCTAAGGTCTTTCAGGTACTCGATCTCAAAGTGATTCATGTGTTCGTGGTCGCTTTTGGCAGCGTCCCATTCGTCGTGTAATTGATCAATGGTGCCATAAGGCTTATACTTGTCGTTAGAAGATGACAAGCCGTGATAATCATAATTATAAACGTTCCCTAACCCATGATTTATCGGTCCGAGGAACCGGAAATCGTCACCAGTTCGGAATTCTGTTCTTAGTTTTTGGTAAGCCGCTTCGCTGTAAAAGTTTTTATTCCAACTAAAGAGCCTATCTTTTGGAAGAGGGCATTGTAGCTCGTTTAATATTCGTCTGATAGTGAAAATGATGTGAAATCTGTAGAATGACCCCACTTGAGAGTCGTCAATCATGTCACGCGTCACACCACATCCAGCAGTCGCGCAAAACATAGCAAAATTTAAGGCTTGACTCCAATAACTGAGGTTCGAGGCGTCGAGCCACCTACTAGCCTCCTTTGCTGTTCTGAATACTAGCAAGCTGTCGGTGAATATGTCCCTAAAAACAAAGTGTGTCTTCACCTTTGGTGTTATAAAAACATTAAAAGAGACGTAATTATTTCTCGTAGGGTTTTCGTCCCACGGCAATATCTTGTACTCTGCACGCGCGTCTAGTCTGTATTGTTTTGGGAACCCAAACAGTTGCTGGATCGTTTCCTTGTATGCTTGTGTGTCGTCGGCGACTAGAAAATCCTGGATATTCTCGGGTTTCCAGCTATTACCAGGGAAGTGATATAACGTTTTGACTAGATTCCCATTCTTGTCGAATGGATCGTATTCGTCCCCATTGAAAACGAATTGCACATCGCCATGCTCGTCGGCAGAGAACCTAAAGCGTGAATAGTAAGGGTACCTTTTCACAAATTCTGTAAACTTCATCTTATATGACATATAAGATGTTTTTAAATCAGTCCTTTACGCATCTCAATTCATAGATCCATCCGACGGGAGTTCTCTCGTACAGAAATTTCACCGAGCGGGTCGACTCGCCAGGTCTTTCAAAATCTCTTCTCTTACTGTTTCCCTCAGCTTGGTAATGTTTACGTTTTTTTCGTCCTCTCTTACCGACTTTTGACGGATCTGGAGCTTTAGAGTCTCAAACTTGTCCACCTCGTTCAAGATTAAAGAGAACTCTTCGTCTGATATTTTGTTGTCTTTTAAAGCTTTAGAGACCAGGTCGCGTATGCTATTTACTTTTGCCTTTGCCATCGCCGCTGTTTGGTCGTGCTTGGAGACTTTTTGCGACAGCCGTTTAGAAACCGCCGCACAGCCTACAGAGGTGAGACCGAAAACACCAGCCAAAGCACCCAACGGAACTCCAACGATGATGCCCAAACCTGACAGAGAAGTCCCCAAACCACTAGACCCAAGAATGACGGATAAGAGTCCTAAGACCACACTTAACTTTGAAAACACGCTCTGCCCTCGTTTATACTTTTTCCTCACGTTCTCGTAATGTTTAACTTCTTGCTCCAAACTTCCCAAAACATCGTGGGTCTTTTGGAGTCTGAAGTTATCACCCGAGGGGCTGACCCCTCGGGGTACGTTCGGGTAGATTGAGTTGTACTCTTCCATAGCTTTATTATGGGGAGAGTTTATTCTTTAAGTGATTTCTAAAATTAGACGTATCGGGTAGAGACCGCGCTCTATTGTGTTTCCGTCACCGCCCTTTATACTAAGACGGAGACTACTCACGTAACCGACTGATGTGGTACTAATCCGTACCGGATCGCTTGGATTGAGGCATATCTTTCCTTCATCAAGTTCTACACTTGCTAGGATTTGTGAGGGCGCCCCTTGTTGGAGGGAGTCGGACGCGTTCACAAGATCGCAGTGGATAAAAATAGCCTCGTGACCTATCATCTTTATCTCGTGGCGAGTGTTTGCTTCCAGCTCCCTGGTCTTGAGTCCTAACAGGCAGGCGAGCGGCTCATTCAACACGACGTTCCGATGAACTTCGAGTGACGAGTCTCTAATAGAGACTGACTTTTCACCAAGACGCATACCCCCATCTATTTGACGTTTTAGCGTCTCGATCGTATACTGCCCCGCGGGGATCCTAAGGATAATGTTCTCACCGTCGGAGACCGTTCCCTCGCTTGAGAGACTGTTACAACGATTATGAAACGCACATCCTCGCAGCGCGATAAACCGCGGCTTTTCAATAGGGTGTTCTAAATAGACGGTAAAGTCACCAACGTTTCCTTCAATGTAGAGTAATACCATTTGTTATGGTTTCCGTCTCCTTTTAAATCGTTCTACGAAATACAGGACGACAGCGACGATGAGAAGCCATGCGTTTTTAGCTAAAAAGCCAACAACTTCACCCGCCGTTCTAAAGATGAAACTGGCTATCGCACCAACCATTCCTGGGAGTATTTCTCCTAATTTTTTGCCTATTGTTTTCAGACCGTCTCCAACGCCTTTTGCGACACTAGTCAGCCCAGCTTTCAGATTAGAGACAATAACACCGATAACAACGCCCACAGCGGTAACGACAGCAGCGACTGTAAATCCGTATTTCTTAAAAATCGCTTTGACACGATCTTTCAACGACATTCTCTCTTCAAGATTTTCTCTCTCCAATTGATTCTCTTCCAAAGTCTCATCTATGACAGAATTTCTTTCGCTGAGCTCTTCATTTTTACGATCTATAGCTCTTAGTCTTTCTTGGTTAGTTGTTTCACTTCGTTCCTCATTATTTTTTCTCATTTGCTCGGTGTTTCTCTCTTCTTCTTCTCTGAGTGTATTACCTGCAGCGTCTAGTTCATCGAGTTGAATCTGAATTTGCTTGTACTTTTCGGATCTGATTTTGTCGTCAACACTCTTCCGCACCGTTCTATCTTCATTATACAACCTTTCTGGTCTAGTCCAACCACCTTTTCTCGCAGAATAGAAGGAAATGAATTGTTTTCCTCTTTCATCCGTTGAAATCTGAACTAAATTTTCATCAAGATCTGGATATTTCGATAACAAAAGGTCTACCCTAAGTGTGTCCGTTGAAGGAGAACCTCCCATATTCTGTAACTCCATGTACTCGGGGACAGCCCTCCCGGGGTTTCGTGTTTTCCATAAGTCGGCCAACCTCCTACTCACATAGCTTGCACCTCTACCAAATCTGTTTGAAATCCTTTCATTCCATGATTCTCTTCCCTCACCATCGTTTGGAATAAGAGAGTCATAATCTTCGTCTACAGTAGTATTCAAATCTTCTCTACCTTCTTCTGTTGTGGGATCAAAATCTATATCCATTTCTTATTTTGTTTGAAAATAAGAAATCTTTAAGTCGTGCCGGCTCATATCCACCTACTCGCTACATAGCCAAGGGCTAACATTCCACCTCCAACGTACGCCATCTCTCCCATCTTTTGGTTGCTACTTGGTCTATAGTAATCTGAGAGCTCAGGCTCTTTCAAATCAAAATCTGGATGTGTTTGAGCGTATAGTTTGAAAGCCTGATCGGTCTCCTCATCATTCTGGTCTGCACGAAGTTTATTATTATATTCTTCCCCCAACCAATCCTGGTATTCCTGTCTTTTTTTCTGCCAATCACCCATTGCTTGTTGATACTTTTCAAGCGCTTTATCGTGTCTTATTTTTTCTTTATCAACATGAGTAGCGTCAGAAGATAAGTATCTCGCTAGGTAACTCCCTCCGACAAACGCCGTCGCATTAAGAATAGCCCCACCAATCATAAATGCTATACTCGCCATTTATTAATCAATCTATAAGATCTTTAAGTCGCCTACAGCGGTTTTGGCAAAATCTTTTGTGTTTCCAGATAATCTTTCAGATACATACTACCGGACAGGACAGCAACCCATTTAGCGTAGTTTGTAACACTTGACGAAGGGTCGCTGATGAATGACTCTTTCATAGCCTTTTTAGCAACATAACCCATACCGGCGGCTAATCCGATGATGACTGCTGAGTCGGTGATCGTTTTCACAAGTTTGTTTTCAGTTGACATGATTTTATTTATTACAGATTCAGATAATCTTTAAATCACAACATTCCTATTTTTGGCGTCGCGTTCGGGAGGCTAGCCCCTCGAGCGGCGGGCCTCTCGAAAGTTTCGGTCTCGGGCGTCTTTTTGTAAAAACGCATATACATATCCAATGCGGTGAGCCCTATTCCAACTAGAGCCAGTACAGTTGTAAACGATAGCTCTGGAATCCAAGCGTCTGAGAGGCTATCCCCTCGAGCTCCCTCTGGGTGGGGTGTCTCTGCTCGTGCAGCGTCTTCTGAACTCGCCTCCGCCTCGCGTTTCATCTCCCTAGCGAGCGCTTCTCTACACCTCCTATTATATTCGGCAACTCTCTTACCAGAAGCGACTTTTATAGGATCTTTCTCCTTAGCGGCACTCTTCTTGGGGGGAGGGTCCTTTGTAATTTGTTCAACCTCTTGATTTCCGTCAGACATGATTCTTTACTCACTGAATAAAGAATCTTTAAATCACATCATGCTTAAGAGCTTGCTCAGGTGTGCTTAAGAGCTTGCTCAGGTGTGCTCAGGTGTGCTCAAGAGCTTGCTTAGTTGTGCTCAGGTGTGCTCAAGAGTTTGCTCAGTTGTGCTTGAAACTTCTTGAAGTTTGTTGGAAGTCTCCTGTGAAGGTGTTAGTTTAACATGCTTAGCGACCCGAAAGAGGGCGCTAGCAAGTGCTACCATCCTTCCTCCCTTCAATACCAAGAGACCTGCAAAGTTTGACAATTCGCGTTTAACCAACTCGTCGTTCTGTAAGTCTTTGCTAAGCTCTTCGGTGTCATCTATAGGAACCACATAGGAAATGACTTGGGACACTACTTGAAGTGCTGATTCTACTAATCCATCAGTAACTTGTTTGCCTAAGACAGTCTGGTAGCGAACAAAGTACTTTTCGACGTCTTTCGCTGGGAGCTTCTTGATATCCCCTAAACTCATGTCCACACCAAGAAATTCCTTCGTAGTCCCAAGAGATGCGAGAATAGCTAGCGATTCTCGTTTGACTTCAACATCGTCTTCGAGAGGCTCACCCTTCGAGCTCCCCTTAGACTTAGGCTCCTCTTCCATATAATCCTCAATGCTTGCCATCTTATTTTGTAAGTAGACCAAGATGTTTTTAAACCACTTCGAGGGGTCAGCCCCTCGAGCTCTCACCGCGTGGCAGGAATCTCCAAATAACGTTGGAATGGATGTCGTAGGCAGAAACAGAGTCTGGAATACTTTTCAGTTTTCAGCAGTTCTACAAACTTTTTACGAGTCTCGACGTCTAAGTCACCCCCATAATCTTCAAACAGTGTTTTGGTACCGATTTGAGATGGATTATGGAATGTAACCACACAGGCGACGTTATCACGGAAGGGCTTTGCTATGGATGTTAATTGTTGCGTCAATACCCACACTGATAATCCTTCGTGTCTCCCTGAGAACGCTAGATTGATAAACTTGTTCGAGCGTTGCTTTAGATCTTTCGATACAGCACAGTCATCCAAAACGAGTAACGTATTTGTACCAGAAAATAGCACCGCACAATCTGTTAGTAACTCGTTAATCTCATCGGTGTTACTAGCATCCGGCGATAATACCAAGAAACGTTTATCTCCGTGAGCAAATCTACGATAGGACTTGTTTTTCGCATAAGTCGGACAAATCAACACAATGTATTCAAACACATGCCGGAACGGCCCTCGGAGCTGTTCCGTGAGGTACTTTGTCTTCCCACAATTAGTAGGTCCTGTGATAATACAATGAAAAGGAACTTTTTCCCGTAATTCTTCCATTCTTTTTGTATTATCACACAAGTCCTTTTTAATACATGATTGCTCTCAAATTCGAGTTCATAACCTCCATCAACGCGTCGGCTACTACAAACATGTAGCAGGTGATGTTTCCCGTTCCTCCAACTTTTCGTTTCATTTCTAGTTTTACTCCGTCCCGCGTGTTGTTCAAGACCAGGCCTCCTCCGTGAATGCTGTTATCTGGGTGTGCCCTCAAGTCGACCCACAGAGCAAACTTGTCATTAGCGTAAAAATCCTTTTGCTTGACACCCTCTCTACCGAAACGTTTCTTCACCGACTCCCAGAGGTCCGGCGGTGTCATCCCCTTGGAGTAGAGACGGTTTGGCATGCCATCCACATTAATGTTGATCGATGTGATATTTGGATTGACAAACTTTTCGGAATCCCTTGCTCCTCCGGTGTAGCTCTCTGTGAACAGGCACAATATCCCTGTCATTGACCTCCTCGGCAGATTAATGTGCTCGTTTATGACACCATCATTAGGTTTGGAGATGGTGAACGTTTTGTGGAGAATGACGTTCTCGTAAAAGAATCCTCTACCAACCTGATAAGCCGACAACGCCTCACGAGCCAAGTATTCACTTGAGATGCAAGCATATTCCAACTCGAGGTTTGTGATTGTGTACGTTGGAGTCTTGACCGTGTCAGCATAAACAACGACATCGGAAACCGGGGTTAGAGTAATTTCAAAGATTAGCGGATGAGGTAACGCCTTTGGATAAAAGACCCCATGCTCGCCGAGAATAGGATGGTCGAGTGGAATGCAGTACTTGGTGTTGTGAACTGCTGCAAGAGCTACTTCCTTAGCATCTGATGTCGCTTTATCACCTGCATTTGTCCTGAGCTTCCTCATGTTTTCAGAGGAGATACCTTGTCTTATTCTATCCCCACGATCTTCAGCTTGTAAGTATAAGTCGTGATAGGTTTGAAAGAGATCGTATCTCTGAGTATCCTGTAGTGTTTCTCCGCCGAAGAGAATCTTGAGCCTTGACACTAGGTTCCGACCAACGTTGTTGACGAGAGTATTATTCGCGTGTCCTGTGACGTTTAAGTCAAATAGTAAGGATACACTACCTGGAACAATCACTACATTTTCAGCAAGTTTTGGAATATTTATATAGAGGGTTTCTCCAGGACTTGCCGATGAGGGATTGAATGTAATCCGATTCAGCGACGATTCCGCTTTCAGGCCGAAGGGTTCCCGTGGGATCCTGTTTGGGTTAATTTTTTCTGATATCGCTTGTGCCATCTTTTATTTTAAGAAAAGAGAGATAATCTTTAAATGAGTAACGAAAGCAGGTTATCAAAAATATACTATTCCACCGATGGATACTGGAAAGGGTATTCAGCTATTTATAAGTTAGCTAGTGTCGCTAAAGTCAGTGAAGCCGAGGCTAAGAGGTGGCTTGAAAAACAGGCGTTGTGGCAGATCTATCTCCCAGCTCCAAAGTATGTCCCCAGACCGCATTGGACTGTGAATAAACCTAATCAGATTCACCAAGCCGATCTGTTGTTTATGCCCCACGATAACGTAGGCAGAAAAACCTACCGTTACGCGTTGGTCGTGATTGATATTGCCTCGAGATATAAAGATGCAGAAGCACTGACTACCAAGGATTCGAGTGGAATTGCTAAAGGGTTTGAAAAGATATACTCCAGAAAACTTAAATGGCCTCATACGGTGATTGTCGATCCTGGGACAGAATTTAGGGGAGAGGTAACGAAGATTATGAAAAAGAAGGGTGTCACCATCCAGCGAAGCGAAGCTGGGAACCATCGCGCACAGGCTTTCGTCGAACGCGCCAATAGAACACTGGCGGAGAGGTTGTTTTCTCATCAGTATGCTCAAGAAATGATTAGCGATGATCGGTCCAGAGTTTGGGTGAAACGATTGCCAGATGTTTTGAAAACTCTGAATAGTCAACCCATAAGAATTACTGGCAAAGAGCCTGCAAAATCTATTGGTTTGAAAGAGGTTGATATTGATCCTCCAACGTATAAGCGGCCTGTTGGACTTGATGAAGTTAGACTACCACCAGGGGTTAGAGTTAGATATCTATTAGCTCCTGGAGAAGAGGAAGGAGGTGAACGCAGACGAGCCACAGACCCTATTTGGAGTTTAAAAGTGTTTGATCTATCACGCAGTGTTGTTTCAGTTGGACAGCCTGTGTTGTACTACCTCTCCGAAGGCGCTCCAAGGAGGTCGTTCGTTAGGGAAGAACTTCAAGTCGTCCCTGAAGATACTGAGCTACCACCTAATAGCGTTCTGAAATGACCGTGAGCGAAGGTGTGAATACCATCATCACAGATGACCCGTTTATCATCCTCATGAGATAGAGCGACCTTGTTCACCGTTTCAGTGTAAACATCATGCTTATGACTTCTGATGACATTCATAAGTCTCATCTGAGGTTTCTTACCAAATAAGCAATCCTTGTAGTCATCGAAACCGATGCTCTTCTTGACGACTGCTCTCTTGACGCCCTTGCATTTCTTTTCTTCTTTACCTTCATCCATCTTGTACGAGTAAAGTTTGGCCCTCAGTCCTACAAATTCTGTGATTTGCTGGCCCCCAGCCTCATCTTTAAACATTCCGATGACTTTCTTGTTCACACCCACCTCAATACCAGATGGGTGACCCTTCGGAAAGTTGCTGGTGTCGAACATGGACCTCACATCCCCGCTGATGTCCTCGTAAAAGTCTTTCGTCTCGATCTCATACATCAGGCTGTCAGTATCAGTGAATAAGAGCTTTGCATCCTCACCGTACTTGGGCTTGACGAAGTTGTAGTGGAAATCGTACATGAGCGTCTTACTCAGGTCCAGAATGGACATGCCCAAGTAGACAGGCTTGTTGAAGATCAGCTTTGTCTTCTTCATGTGGATGGCGGCTAGATTCTCGCAAAAGATGGTGCGATGTTGATAGTTCGGCTTTGATATGAGCTTCTTGGCCTGCTTCTCGTCCGTCACCAACCGAATGTCCACCCTGTTCCTAATGTTCTCCATAGTCTTACCAAAGACGGAGTTGTTCATTAACTTGAAAAAATCTTTCTCAAAATCGTTTGTCGCCTTGGCTCTCAGATCGGTGTTCAAGTCAATGTAGGGCTCCAGCCAAGCAGACTCCTCAAAAGTCACACCCCTGTGAATCTTGGTGACTTTTAGCCCAAAACTCACATAAAGTCTCAGAGTCTCATGGTGGATAACGTACTTTGTCTTGTCGTTAAGGTTTGGGACCAACTTGTCTACATTGCCTAGCCCGATAGATTCCGGGGCTAGTGGGTAATCGTTGTGTAAGTCATGTAGGTGGTGAGGGTACTCCAAGTCAACCTCCAGAATGCATGGGCGGTCTCTCCAACCTGACAGCTCTTGGTCACCCATCCACCTGAAACCGTGAGTCGGTAAAGGGTTGCTCATCGCCCAGCCATACAAATTGTTAGCATCAAGGTAGGTGATATATTTTGTGGGTAGGTCAGGGTCATACTCCTTCATGTAAGGGTTATTCGCCTCCCCATGTCTGTTGCTTATCATGGAGACACCCCCACGGATGCCCTTCTCAATCATGAGCAACATGTCATAGTCCGTTAGAAGCTCTAGCCTCACCTTGGTGGTCTTCAACGCTGCATCCCAAGCCAACCCTGGCGCTGTGTAGTACCAAGCGGGGTCAAGACCGTAATTCTTGAGACAAACGTCCCTAAAGTTCTCGAAAACGTCAGCTAAAAGCAACACATCCGACTCTAGGTACAGATTGTGGTAATCCCTCATGGTCCCCATCCCAAAGACCTCCCACACTCTCCGCGCGTGCAGGTGATCCTCCTCCGATATGTCGGTGTCGTTGAGTTTGGAGTGGAATGCCTCTCTCTGTGGGAGCTGTGTTGCGTCGAGCTTGCTAAAGCCGTCGAACCAGTCGTAAGGGAAAACACCCTTCCTCAACAACAGCTGGAGCTCCTCCCCCTCATAGTACTCCGCCATGTTTTTGAAGCACTCCCTTGACATATTACCTACTAGACTGTCGAGACTGGCCGACATAAACCTGAAACTGTCGATAAATCTGATATCACGTTTAACATCAATCTTGTTGCCCTCCTTGTTCGTGAAACTGTCGACTACAATCTGTTTTGTGAAAGAAATATACTTTTCCTCGTTATTAGGTATACAGTTTATTTTACCTTCCGATGTACCAAGGTTCTTGATAAATAGATGGCTGTCGTACCCAGACAGATTGTGAAAGATAACAGGAAAGAACTTTGGAATTTTGTGATCTAAGTTGCATGCGTTGTGAGCAGCACCTCTATACTTTCCGGTGAGGTGGCAATGGTCCAAAACCTTGTCTCCCCCTAATTCACCCTCACAGATGTGGCAGTGAGTGGCGTCGTTATAGGCGATTTTGTCCTTCGGAGTCATTTTCACCTTCTTAGGGAACCTGAACTTATCGTAAATTTTCTTAATGTCTGACTCCAAAGACTCTACGAAAAGCTGTGGGATATCTTCGTCTGGAGATTCAGCTGTGTACCGTACAAGCTCGGGTGGGGATATATCTCCGTCGAAACACTTGATGAGATAGCAGAAACCAGACGGTTTGTGTTTCTGGTATTGCTTAGTGAAGCTTTTACTCTCATCTGGGGAGCATGTGTCTATATTCTCTGTGAAGCTCTCAAAGTCGGCATAGACAACAAAGGGGACACGCATTTTTCTGTTGTAGTTTTTGAATTTAATGTGGGGTAGATTTCCATCCTTGTCTATCTTAGGCATCTCTATTCTAACCGCTTCATGATTGCCGCAGCATTCAGAATGTTTTTCTAATGATTGTTTGCACCGAAACGAGTTCAGACATCTACAGCATAAAAAACGAGTATGATGAAACTTATCAATTTGAGTAGATACTAATCTCATCATATCCTTTATCCAGCAGTAATGATTCGTCTCATCATCCGAGATGAGAAGTAAGTTGATTGCATTATCTGGATCCTTCCCGCTGATTCTCAATGGATATACTTTGGTTTCGTATCCAAACACATTAACCGTATACGGGTTCTGTTTCTCAAACTTGTCAATCTGTTTCAGTGAGACGGGGAACTCTATTCCTGACCAGTCGAATTCCTCAGAGTTCTCTCTCATTTGTTTATTAAGTCTTTGAGGATCTTTCTCCCTAGGATACACAGCAGAGGTCACTGCCCACTTGAAACATTCATGATCGTCCTCATTCCTAACATTGATGACTGCGTGCTTGGACGCTAGTTCCGACGGTAGCGGAATATAGGAACTTCCCGAAAGCGGCTCAAGGGGATCGATGTTGATGTCAAAGTATTCCACCTGGTCGAATTGCCACCCGGAGCTTTGCTTTTGGAATTGCTCAACTAATCCGAGTAAATAATTTGTCATCGTATCGAACAAATCAGAGAGATCAGTCGACTCTGTCACAATCTCGGGCTTTTCTGTATGAAAATATCCCAGTTCTTCTTCGATCTGAGCTGTAGCCGGATCCCCTTTTATAAACCCGCAAGTAAAGATAAACTTCACTTTGATAGGCTTCTCTTGTCGACCGATGAGTTCAAGGACTTTCGGTTTGATTCTGGCGATGAATGTCTTGGGGTCGTAACCTCTCTGCCCGGCTATTCCGTGGGTTTTAAGATACCCCTTCAACGCCGTCTGTTGTTCCTTGGGTGTGAAGCGATCTTCCACCTCCTCGTGTAGACGCTTAATCCTCTCCTTCAGACGTTCGACCCGTTTATCTGCAGCCTCTTTGACGGTCTTTTTGATGGGCTCAGGGACATAAGATAGTATCCAATCCGCAAACTTGTCTAACTCGCTCTTGATTAAGTTGGCCGCCCTGTTTGCAAAATGCTTGAGTGATTGGACGCGGGAACTCCGTGTGGGCTGGGTGGGTTTTAGAATAGGGACATTAATCTCAGGTATCGGGCCGTCGAGAATACTCTCCGACGTGTTGGACGGGGTAATGCGGGGTGGGCGTGGCAGCCCTTTGACAAGTTTGGGTAAAGGAACCCGCCGGGGTGGTGGTGGTGGTGACGTGCTGGTCAGCGCCCCGACGAGCTCGTCTCTCCGCATCCAGTAATATCTTGGGATACCCCGCTCCTTGGCGAGGGCTTTCAGACCTTTCACCTTCAGGTTCTCCATTTCTATCAAACCAGCCATGTCTTTAAACCACTTTTCAAAAGCTTTTTTTAGATGTGAAGCCGAGATGCTAGCCTCTCGAGCTCCCCCTAGGTGCGACACGTGACAAAGTGATTGATAGGTGGGCGTGGCTATCACGTGACAAAGTGATTGACAGGTTCTTGACAAAGTGATTGACAGGTTTTTACAAAGTGATTGACAGGTTTTTTACAAAGTGATTGACAGGTGGGCGTGGTCATCACGTGACAAAGTGATTGACAGGTGGGCTTGGCTATCACGTGACAAAGTGATTGACAGGTGGGCGTGGTCGTGCCAGAGATCTCTGGCAAACTCGCGCATGCGCAGGTCGCGAGGCTTGGCGGAGGTGCGCGGAGACTTTCGCGCCATTTTGGAATGAAATTTGGGGAGATCAAAAAGTTGCGCCAGCTGCGCCAAAACCCTACTACTTCCTTATGTTATTGATTTGGTGTATTGGATATGGAATCTGAATCCATTTCTTCACGTAGTGCGTTTTCAAAGATTGACGGTGTGATGGAGGAAATACTGGGTCGAGCCACCTTACCAGTGATCTAACCATATTTAATACCCGGGTGTTAATCTATAGGCCTGCTCATATCCATCGCTTAAAAGTCTCACGTGACTTTGTAGCGACTTAGACCAATCACGAAGAAGAATATAAAAATTGAACAAGATTTACCTGTAAGGTGGAGTTTGATTGTAATTCTACGAGTTATTGGTCAGGAGCGGAGAAGTCACGTGCCCACCCTGCTGTATCTTGTATCTGTTAGCAATACACCAAAAACTGGAATTCGACTCTGCCTAATTTTCGTCTTTAATAAGACTTCTTCAGTCAGCCCTGAAGAAGTCTTATCAAAGACGAAAATTTGGCAGAGTCGAATTCCAGTTTTTGGTGTATTGTATTCATTGTTCTGGTACGAGATCACGACAGTTTGGGCTTTTTGATTCTATTTGTATATCTTAGCCGTATCCTATGCTATGCATTGGTTTATATGGCCATTCGCAGCTCCAACCTTTAAAGACTGCCTGCTCGACTCCAGCGCGCTTATCTCACGTGACTTCTCCGCTCCTGACCAATAACTCGTAGAATTACAATCAAATTCCACTTTACAGGTAAGTCTCATTTAATTTTTAAATTTTTTAGCCTCTTGGCTCGCGAAAGATTGCTACGCGCGCGGTGTTCGTTTTACGAGCGCGTAGCTGCCTAAAAATCTGCTCGCGCGTAAGATCACCTTTCATACCAGTGTTTTTGGTCCTGTGCAGTGATTGTCTTATTCTTATATATATATACAGTATATATAACAATTTTTTTAATCACTGGGTTGTATTTTTTCGACGTTTCGGCAATGCTGCCTTCATCAGGATTAACGGTAAATTATGACGAGCAAAAACTAAACAAATAAAAGTTCCAGTACTCGCGCACGGGAGATTGTCTCCGCGGGCGTTCAAATCCTGGGCAGTCCCATATCTAAATTGAGGCCGCTCGGCGCCAGTGTGTTGTGTTTGATGATAAGCTTGAACTCCGCTCGTTTACAGGTATCAGTGTCCATAAGGCCGGCTACCAGCACCGCTGGTAAATTACCCAGCGTCCAGAGCTAAAAAAAAACAAACAAATTCCATCGAGAAAGAATGCTAATAATGCTTTTCATTTAAAACGCAAAAAAATTCTTCCCGCTGACTACTGACGCTAGCTCTAGAAATGATTGGCCGGTTGCACAAAGCTTGGATAAGTCTTACCCACCGGTTAAATTATTATCCAGCGGATGAAACGTATCCGAGTGGCGTGATTCGGTTGCACAAAGCCCGAATAAAAGTTATCCAGCGGTTAAAGTTATCCGGATGATTGAGGTCGGATAAAATCTTATCCACCGAATAAATGTGAAGAAAAAGCAAAATGACGTCTTGCTTTTTAATTTATTGTTAGAATTTAGATTAATTTCAGACACAGCGCAAGTTGAAACAAATGCAAACGACGAATTTTACAGTTGGTAAATGAACTACGAACTTACATGCAGCTCTGGCAGGACTGGAATCAAACTATGTTGTCAGTTCTGTCAAGAAATGTGACTCCCAAAGATAGGAAGAAGCTAAACACTTTCTCCTTTCATTATTCCGTGATTTACGTGTATTTTGCCTCGAAAACCCGTTTGGTTTCTGGCTCTTTTTGAAGCTCTTGCTATCACCGCCATTTTGTTTGAAGGAAAAACAGCGCGCGTTTTGCATATTTACCATGGAAACGGGAAGCCATTTAGTGGCAAATGATGGCGATTCAGCGGATATCCAGCGTTCTATCCACGCTTTGTGCAACGCTATTTTATCCGCCGGATAACTATCCGCCAGGTAGGGATTTTATCCGGCGGTTAGCGCCTTTCCGGCGGATAACTTATTCAGGCTTTGTGCAATCGGCCCCTGGTTCAAATCGCCAAGCCGTTGGTCACAAGCTTGTCCAGGGCGAGAAAACAACGGCTACGAAGAAGACAAGTCGCAAGATTACACGAGTCGAACTGTGTACGCTTTAACGACCTGTAATGAACATATTATGTGATGAATGAGGTAGGGGTGACCGAATTTTACAAAACTTCACAGAGGTTTAAAATGATCACTTCTAACCGCTCGGTGAGTTTCGTGTGTTTTTATTAAGAATTTCTCACAAAAACATTTTCGGATTTGATCCTCAATAGATTTTGGAGGGATTACCAAAGCTTAATTTTCCAGACGCAGGCTAGGACAGCACACCCGGACCTTAACAAGCCTTTTTTTATTTTGTTTCAATTAATATACAAGTCCCAATATAACGACTTTATTTACTAGGTTATGGCATCACATGCGAGACGTATCAGTGTTCCAACACATCAGTCGGGCCCAACATCACCGTGTGCGGTCCAGACAAGGAAATGTGTGGTAGACTTCCGAAGACTTTCCCCATGAACATGAGTGGGACTATCATGGCCACCACTTTGGACATGAGGTCGTGTGAATCCTCGTTGACATGCCTTCATGTTGTGTTAAAGTCCATATAACCTTTCAGAGTTGATGGGGGGGGGGGGGGGGGGGGGGGGGACTGGGGACTTTCATAGACACCGAAACGCGTTTCGCGTAGATTAATAATTGCTAATTATCAATCTACGTCGGGACCACTTCGCGTAGATTAATAATTGCTAATTATTAATCTACGTCGGGCGGGGCTCTGGTAGATAAATAGTCAGCAATTGCTAACCTGCGTCGGGTGGGGTTCGGGTAGGAAGGTCGGGCAAGAGCGCGCCAAGGGGGGAGCCTAAGACGATGACAGCGTGGCGGGCCCCACCAGCGCTTCGCGCGGAGCATGTGGAAACCAAGGCACAAGACACAAGCACAATAAACTCAAAACGCCTTTATTTACAAACACAGTGATGCCTAGCAACGCCGTTTCGCCCAATATCAGGGCTCATCAGCACACCTAGCACACAGGAAGTACAGATGTGGACGACACTAGAGGCTCAAGGGATCGCAAAATCGTCCCAAGCTTGGCACAAAATCGCTAAGCCCGCAATGGCTCAAGGGATCGCAGAATCGTTCCAAGCTTGGCATGAAATCGCTAAGCCCGCAATGGCTCAAGGGATCGCAGAATCGTGCCAAGCGTGGCACGAAATCGCTAAGCCCGCAGTGACTCAAGGGATCGCAGAATCGTTCCAAGCGTGGCACGAAATCGCTAAGCCCGCAATGGCTCAAGGGATCGCAGAATCGTGCCAAGCATGGCACGAAGTCGCTAAGCCCGCAATGACTCAAGGGATCGCAAAAATGTTCCACGGTTGGGACAAAACCAATGAGCACAAAAAACACGAGCAAAGTGTGAGGCAATGTAAGGTGTGTGGGCATCGAACCCACCAGACAAACACGAGTGAATGTCTCCGCCACGACACCTTTAGAATATAGACTCCAAAGCTACCTAAGCCGAGACCCATGTAGCGTCAGACCGTGGGGCCTATATAGCTACTGAAAACCTACAAAGCTAGAAGCCGAGGTTAAGGTAGTCATCGAGGCACGAAGCCGAGACTACGATTGCCAGAAAGCTAATTCCTCTGTGTCTGTGTGCAGGATAATGACTATGCACTCCAAGTGTTTCATCAGAAGCTTTTCAGATACCGCGCACCGAAGTATATCCCTGTGACTAGAGAGGCCATATGCAAGGCGTCTTAGCAATCCAATGAGCTCGCATAAAAGCTTCAAATGTAGGGCTTTCTCGGACGTCTTATGGGGTTTTACGGAAGCGTCTTTGCGAAACCTAGCCACATACCTCCTTAAGACTCCTGATCTTGATGGCTGGGAGCCTACTTATCTCTACCTCGGCTGAAGCTACCAAGTTTCGCGGCCTCTCCGATGATTCTTTCGAGTAGAGACTGCCATTCCATGACGTGTAATTCTTCGTCGTACTCACTGTTGCTTCGGCGAACAATGTCGTCTAAAGCGTTCTCAAACTCGTCCATGGTGAAACGATAGGCACTGGTCGACTTTGAACGGCGAAACCGCTTGTTGCAGCAGTGAATTCGCTGACGTAATGACCCGTTTTAGGTAGAAAAACACCGGTCTGTCAATGACATGCTTTGTGCAAACATTCCGTAGATAATACGGCGCCGAAGTCATCTCGTGACCTCGCGTAATCGCAATCTAAACGTTTTGAGAACGTTCTGTATGTAGAGTCGTAGAATAAAACCACTCAAACATGATCGTGTTGTCGCATTTCGTAGCATACACTATATACGACCTCCTAACCCCCTCTTGTGTAAAAGAGCTTCGCGATATTCTCCGGGAGTCCCGAAGGGACAGTGAGAGAGCAAAAACAGCGTGCTCATTTTAATGTTTTAAAAAAACATAAACAAGCCAGTAATCTAATCACCTTGTGCTAGGACCCGAGGGCCGTGAAAACGAGGAACGTGGATTGGACCGCCAAACTACGGAGCGAGGAATAACCGTTTTTCGGCCGTAAATTCAAAGCCGCTAGCGTGGCGTTTAAACCTGAGTTTTACTCGAACATCGAGCGTAGTATCTCTCTTGTTCCCGAAGTATTAGCCGAAACTCTTCGTCTGAGATATGCCCGTCTTGCAGAGCCTTAGAGACCAGCTCGCTGATCGAGTTTTTCTTACTCTCCGCTAAAACCATCATGTCTTCGTGTTTAGCCACCTTGCTCGTAAGACCCCTAGAGACTACCCCCGCGCCCGCGCCCGCGCCCACGACACCGACCAGCCCAGCGACCCCTGCCAGCGGACAGCCGATCAGAACCCCTATCCCACTCAAAGAGACCCCCACCCCGGCGCTGGAAAGCGCCCCTGCAGCGATGCCGGATGCCAAAGACACAGCATGGGTAGCGGCAAAGGCGAGCTTATACTTTTTCCGCACCTGTCGATGATGCGTTATCTCGTTGTCTAGAACCGCCTGAGTGTCACATATTTTCTGAAGTCGGAAGCTTTGCACGTCGCCGCCGATGCTTGCCGGAACGGCAGGCGTCATGTGCGTACCCTTCGGGGGGGCAAACACTGGGAAGCGAGGGGTATATGGCACCACTGTTAACGTCGCTGTTTGCCATGTCTGTTACGTCGGAGCTAGGTTAGCTCTAATACAAGGCGAACAGGCTTGCCCTTAAAGTCCACCCGTCTACCGCAGTCATCCCTGACCCATATTTGGATACTCGAGGCAAACTCAGAGGAAGATGCTGCGACACAAATGGGGGCGTCGGGTCCATAGACGACTTTCTCGTGCGGCCTCCCGAGGGTTTCTGGGCAAGCGAGAACGTTTGAAGGCTCGCCTAAGGAGAGGCATTGCGTGTGATCTACGATATCGCAGCAGATGTAGAGGGCCTCTATTTTCGGCAAAGCTAAAATTCCCCCCCCCCCCAAGGGGAGTGCGAGGCCCCGCTCCCCCAACTGATCCTCTTTAGCCTCCAGGCCAAATAGTGCGCAAAGCTCGGCATTTAGGAACGCAACGCCATTGGACATGAGCGCGATCTTCCCGGTGAGGGGACCCAGCTCCGCGGTCAGAATCTTGCTTTCAGCGCGGTTGATCGTTTCCACGATGGACTCGGCCGTGTGGTGCCCGGCTGGCAGAGTAGCGATGGGCGGGAGGGCGGCTATAGTCGTTATCTGATGCTCCCGCTCGAGATTATACCAGCTGTTAAACAGCGAGCACTGCCGGAGCGCCACGAAGCGTGGGCGCCTTATCGGCCGCTCGAAGAAGAGCGTCTGTTCGCATTTGGTGAGCACAATATGTAGGACCACCATTGTGTTGAACACAGCCCGCCTTCTTGTTTAACAGGACTGAGCATGGATTGGGAAGGCTGGCGGATGCTGAACATGGATTCGACCCCCGCAACTGCGGCGGGAGCTTCTATAGCCGAACATATCGAACACGCTATAGCCGAACAAGTCAAACACGCAAAACCCTGTTTCCCTAGGTCTCTGACCCTCGCGCGGCATCGCAGAGGCCTGCTCTACGCCGTGCCCGCGACCCCCGTGGAGAGCACGGCCTCAGACATCATCCCACTACTCACGCAGCTAGAGATGCACGTGGCTGAGGACATATCATTCGCGACTAGGGTCCGAGACATATTCAAAGAGACAGTAGTCACGCAAGTCCGCCAAGGAGTCTCGCCGGTGGCTATCGGAGCCTTCCTATGGGTACTGGCCACAGCAACTCAACTTTGCAGTCTGGTGCGCAATCGCCGGATGCGGGGTGTCCCTAACCGACCCCGCTTTCGCCACGCTCCCCTCTGTCGTCAGGGGATTTCTAAGGTTTCACGTCTACTTTAACACGCGGAGGATACTCTACGAGCTCGGAGCCCCCCTGCCTGGCGACAGCCCGTTCACGCAAAAAGGTAACCCCTACAAGAAAGCCGCTTTCGAGCGTCTATGTATAGAGTTCGGTTTGCCGCGTAAGCCGGACTTCCGATGGAAAGGCGGGCGGAACCATGGGCTAAGCGATGTGTTTGTGTTCTACCCGGGGGAGGGGTATCGCAACGTGCACGTGATCCGTGGCTACGACACGGCGGCGGACGAGTACCCGAGCCACCTCAATCTGTTTAGCGACGAAGGTGGGACGTACAATAGTGGGAAGCAGGTGGGTTACATACGCAACGACGACCACGGGGGTGTGCAATATAGCTGGTTTGCGCCTCCCAAAGGTGAGAGGCTGACAATAGCAGGGCTAGGAAGACTCGATCGCTCGGTCGAGGCGTTCGTCTACGCAGTGCTTGGCGCGAAGGTAAACGTCCGTTCCTCTATCGCGGGGGCCGGTGGGCCGGCCATGGAGGCGCAGGCGGAGTTCACGAAGCTGCTTGAAGACGCGATCATAGAAAACGACATCGCTCAAAGCGTGCAAAGGTACCAGTTAGCCGTGCAGGAGGCCAAGGTGAGACTGAGTCTTGCGGTCGCACCAGGAGTGTGTCTGATGCCGAGCAATCTGGTGATAAACATGCAAAGCGTCGTGGGCTACAACAATAAACTGCAGAAATCCACAGACTCCATGACGCTCGGCGCAAACGCGATCAACACCGAGACAAAGCCAGTCGGTGCTCATAACATGGCCGGTGGGCATCCCAGGGTGCAACACGTGACTGATCCGAGGATCGACCGCGTGCCGTTCCGGCGGCGAAGCAAGGCTTTAGCACCTGGGAAAGAGCACGCAGAGGGCGCGGCGCCTGCCTCCTCTTCACGTATGCATGCTGCGCATAGCATGACCGCCGCCGGGACGGCAAGCGCGCCCGGACCGAGCGAAAAGAGTGACCACACCGCCCTCAAGGCGGGGCTGTCGGCGCTCGCGGTGGCCGCGGCGTATTACCTGTTCCGATGACTGCTTTGCATTCGACGAAACAAGAACGCGGCTACGCCTAGAATGAGCAGCCACGCATTTTTGCCAAGGACTTTCACCGCTTCCCCTGCAGCCTTAAACACGAAGTTCGCGATGCTGCCTACTAGCCCGGAGAGAAGCCCGCCCAGCTTTTTCCCGATGGCCTTAAGCCCGTTACCGACCCCTCTGGCCACGGAGGAGAGCGACTTGCCGAGCGACGTCACAATGGCCGCGATCGTCGTCGCTACGGCCAACCCGATAGCGGTGACGGTAAAGCCGTACTTTTTGAAGATGGCTTTGATGCGCTCTCTAAGCGGCTTTCGATTCTCGAGCTCTCGGTTTTCGCGTTCTAGTTCGTCAATCTCGGATAGCCTCTCCTCGTTGCGCTCACGGGCCTCTTGGCGGCGACTCTCTGACGTGTTAGGGTCGTCGATGGTCTCCCTGTCTGTGGCTACCACCCCTTGCAGCTCTTGGACTCGTTCTGTGTTCTCCTGGATGACCGCGTCTATCTCTGCCACGGACCCCATCGCCAGCTTGAAGCCTTTCAGCTTTTTCCGTTCTCATTGAACAGCTGTCTTGGCTTAGTCCAACCTCCTTTGCCGGAGTTGCGAAGCGGTATTAGCGTCTTTCCCCTCCGGTCTGACTGGAACCGTATCAGATTCTCGTTAAGGTCTGGGTATTTCCCCCTGTGGGACTGGAGACCGAGTCTTGTCGCTGCACCCTCTGTGGTGAACGAGGTTTCGGCGGTCGTTTGCGTCCGGGCCCCCCGCGATGACGTGCTCGTCATTGGGATCGACTCCACATCTCAGTATGCCCTGACTGTCGTTGACCACGGGGTGGAGGTCCGACGGGCTGAGCCAGGGCACCACAGGAGCCCTTACGGAGCCTTTGGAGGTGCACGTTGCAGTAGGTGTCCATGCACCGCTGGCCACACGTGTTTGCATGACCGACCTTTAGCCACCTGCAGTAATCTTTTCCGCACTTCATCCTTCGAATGCTATGCACATGCTTTATACATATATATATACTACAGGACAGACGGGGGTCTAATTGCAAGGTTCCCACTCGTTTCTATGAAAGGCCCCAGTTCCGCTGCTGTCGATAGACAGCGGATTAATGATGGCTAACCATTGCTAATTATTTATCTACGCGAAGTGGTCCCGACTTAGATTGATAATTAACAATTATTAATCTACGCGAAACGCGTTTCGGTGTCTATGAAAGTCCCCAGTCCCCCCCGTTGATAGACTTTGTCCATTCTTTATATTTTCATTTTCCAAATGGTATGTGGTTCGTATGGATCCTATATAACACGCGTTCGCGTGAATAACTTAAATCTATAATATTGAGGTATTTTGTTCAACCTTAGGAAAAAAAGGCCGTGAACTGAAAGGCCCGGGTCCAGTCATTTGTGACGTAGATTGAGATGTCAACCAAATTACATGAGAAAACGTATGCGCGCGCTAAACTGGTTCCCGTCTTCATTTCTTCTTAGTTATTGCTGAAGAACGTTGTGTGGTTACAACTTTTACCGTCATCTTTATATCTCAACATGGTAGTCAAATGATTATTTAACTTCAGCAAACAAATCTGCAAAAGTTAGCAGATATTTTTTATCAGTCTTTGAATTGTTTTTTGCATTGTGCGCGCGCGCTGCATTCGCAATCAAGAATGACGACATTCTCACGAGCGCGCGCTGTTTTTGAAACCTACAACAAAACGAAATTTTCTTTTTTCGCATACAATTCCCGACTTTAAACTATTCTTCGCTTCGTTGTTGGTAGCATTGCAATAGAAAACACTTCGCCAATATTTTGTGTTATTGCCGTCTCTGAATTTTAACGGATTTAAGGAAAATACGTTGTTTCAGATTTTCCCGCCAAAACTTGGAATTATTCACTCGATTCAATCTTATTTCGCGCGGCCAAGAAAATTTTCAAAGATCTGTAGAGAATTTCAGAATTTGAAAGTTTATCTATGCTTTGTTTTGGCTAGATTGATAAAAGTGAAAGGTTTTAAGAACTTTAAGGGTGTTCGGAAGTTTAGGTTGCTAGGAAAATTTTAAATTAACGTATATTTGTTATAAAAAGAGTTTTACTGCTGAAATTGTTCAAGTTGACTAGTGACTCATCGGGGTTATGATGACGTCATTAGGTGCATCGTCACAGCAGAAAAAAACTTTTTTGCCTTTCCTTTAATTCTTTTTTAAAGGATTTTTAGTTCAGAGTGTTCATTATTTCTTTCTGAACAAACGTGAGCATGCATTTGAAAAAATATTGAAAAATCAATGTTTTAGACCAGGGGCTCATAAGTAGGGGCAATCAAAGGCTCCGTAAGGGCTCCTGTGGTGCCCTGGCTCAGCCCGTCGGACCTCCACCCCGTGGTCAACGACAGTCAGGGCATACTGAGATGTGGAGTCGATCCCAATGACGAGCACGTCATCGCGGGGGGCCCGGACGCAAACGACCGCCGAAACCTCGTTCACCACAGAGGGTGCAGCGACAAGACTCGGTCTCCAGTCCCACAGGGGGAAATACCCAGACCTTAACGAGAATCTGATACGGTTCCAGTCAGACCGGAGGGGAAAGACGCTAATACCGCTTCGCAACTCCGGCAAAGGAGGTTGGACTAAGCCAATCAGGCTATTTTTAGACGCGCGGATTAGCCAATCAGATGCGACCTTTGTGCTTACGTTTTGGCTAAGCTCAACTGCACGCGCAGTCTCAGACAAAAAGCTATGTGTTCTCTTCGGTACTTTAACTTTTGTTGCTCTCTTCTTCAATGACGAATCCAACTTTACCTACGAATTTAAATTCTGGCTTGCAATTCTTTTGTTCAACAAACAAAACCGACGGATAATGGATAAAGAAATATTCTTCCTAACTGAAATTTGCGTGTGCAGCCTCACGTCACTAGCGCGCGCGACCAACGTCAACGTAGCTGATTGGCCCGTTCGTGCGCGCGCGTCTAAAAATAGCCTGATCCTAGGAAACGCCGTGACACTTATATAATGCAGATGGTTGCCCCTACTTATGAGCCCCTGTTAAGACCAATTAATGTGCAAGCTATTGGGGTATTTTAGTCATATGTTTTTTATTTTGACCGGTATGCCTTATTCCATGCTCAGTTTTAATAAGAAAACGGTAAACAATCTTTCCGTAAAAATATTGTCACGATTTCAAAAACTTAAGGTGCAATTTTACCTTTTTTTTATGCGACCGGAAGTCGTTTTTAACTCATGCGATGTGACCTAGACTATTTGGATGCGCGGATGCCAGCCACAAATCTAGTGCACGGCGCTCTCTGCCATGTTTTGTTTTGGGACTCGCAATCGCACAGAGAATGATGTTTTACCGCGCTAACAATTTTGGATATACTGGAAAAGGTTCACAGGCGCTGGTTATTTTGATTGTTTGAGTGGACTTTGATTGATTTGAGCGAAAATCCGGCCTCAACAAGCCGCATCTCGGGCTTAGATCTTCTTGCGTACTGCATTCCAACACAATCAAGATCATGTGTTCCTCTTTTCCTTTTTTTTTTGCTATGCCCAAATGGCAGCATTTTAGCATATGAGCATGATAAATTGTATAAAAGATAACAACTCCTTTAAAAAAACGAGACATCTTGTTGCAAAAGGGAGAAAAATGAAACATTTTTGACCGGCGAAAAGTTTGTAAACAAACGCGCGCGCCCGCCATTTTCAAACCGGAAGCGATTTATTCCCGCCTAAATTGCGAGAGCACGCGTCAGCGTAGCAACCAAGGTCGCATAACAACCTAAATTCCGAACACCCTTAATGATGGTGATGGTGTGTAAGTGATGATGATGGTGGTGGTGGTGTGTTAGTGATGATGATGGTGGTGGTGTGTTAGTGATGATGATGATGGTGATGGTGTGTTAGTGATGGTGATGATGATGGCGGTGTGTTAGTGATGATGATGATGGTGGTGGTGTGTAAGTGATGATGATGTTTGTAATGGTGTGTTAGTGATGATGATGATGGTGGTTGTGTGTTAGTGATGATGATGGTGGTGGTGGTGTGTTAGTGATGGTGATGATGGTGCTGGTGTGTAAGTGATGATGTGATGTTTGTGATGGTGTGTTAGTGATGATGTGTAATGATTGTGTTGATGGTGAAAGTAATTCAAAGTGGTGGTGTGCTTATGTAACGAAGAAAGACTATTGGTCCAGGTATTCTTTATCTACATCATTATGCACTTTATAAAGAATCTTCTTTTATCTTACAATCACCCTTGCATTGCTATCAATGTGGATATGGACTTGATGAAACTTTTAACCCGTGCGACGAAGACGATTTGCAGGTCGTAAATGTATTTGTCACGCTAGTAAATGTATTGGTCACGCAAGTGAATGTATTGGTCACGCAAGAAAATTTATTGGTCACGCAAGTGAATGTATTGGTCACACAATTAAATGTATTGGTCACGCTACCAAATTTATTGGTCACGCAAGTGAATTTATTGGTCGCGCTAGTAAATTTAATGGTCACGCAAGTAAATGTATTGGTCACGCTAGCAAATGTATTGTCACGCTAGTGAATGTATTGGTCACGCTAACAAATGTATTGGTCACGCTAGTAAGTAGCTAAGGATAGTAGGTTAGGTTTAACCTGACAAGATTACAGATTATCCTGCAACAATACGATAATTGAGTCATCTCAAGATAAAACCTCATTCATTATTTTCATCGGTCAGTTCTGTCTGTCGCTTGGCACGTTTCCCGTCCCTCCTCCAGACCGCTGTATGACTCTCCAGGTGACAGTGTACGATGAGACTACCGGGAAGCTGATGTCTAGGGGGATACTCAAATGTAGCTCAAGTTTGATCTGCAGTGAAATGTGTGACCTTCTGACGAGCAACGAAACGGGGACGATAGAAACCTGTGACGTCAAGTGTTATCAAGGCAACGGCTGAAATAAAGAGGCTAGTTCTCTGTTCCCCTCAGGTGGCTAGTCTGCCCAACCTGCTAGCAATGCGATGAGTTTTTTTTTGTTTTTCTTCTCGTCCTAAGATGGATGGAGCCCTCTCCGCTGTACAACGGATTGTTGACTTTGCATTGAAGATACAAGTCTCCAAAGTAGTTTTCATTAAGCACTGTATTTTAATTACCAAATAATCCGTAAAAAATGTCACGGCAAATGGTCTCAGAGAATCTAGAGTGTCTCTGACCCCGTTCCAACGTATTCAGAGGTTTTTGAAAACGGAGGTATTACCGTATTTAAAAAAAAGAAACGCGTCCACACGATGCGTATTCCAATGTTATTAACCTGAAAACGCCGGTTGCGCAGGAATGGCGTCTGCTCTCCCGTCATCTAATCAGGAATTTTGTCATCTTAGCAAACCAAGTGTGAAAAACGAAAAATAAAATATCCATCAGATGATCTAGGGAGGCTTGATTATTTGTAATCTTTTCAAATGAGTTTAGTAAATGAAGTATAAAACATTGCTTTTTGATGGGTGCTGTTTTAGACATGGATGTTGTTGAAATGAAACAATAACAAACACGCGGATGACTTGGGTTTCTGGATCCGACTTGCTTGACAACGTTGGTGTAGTTTATTTGCATATTGAGATCTTATACTTTAGCCGTGAGATTGAGCCGCTTTTATATTTTAGAATGAATGGAATTTCTCATGGATTCAAGTGTATTTAGATCGTTTGTAAAATGTAAACCATTTGCATATTATTTTTTTGGGGTCGGATCCGGGATCCAAGCGTACAAACAGAGTTTTTAAATAGACCAATTTTCCTTTTCGTTTAGCGTAACAGTTTTCATTTCAAAGATGTAGTGTTGCTATTTGTGGTGTACGTCATGCAACGATTCGAAATCAATAAAACAATTTTGCAAAAACTGAAACATCTTGTGCTGAAGCAACAAAAGGTGAGCACACAGGGGGTGCACAGTATGCGTGCCCGCCCCAGCCGGGCGCCGCCAAATACTGTGTCATTTCTCATTCAAGAACCATCCAAATGATCCCTTTCCCATATAACTATGACTGCGCACCCACCTCAGTAATACCCGCGCAGGCGCCTGAACTAATTTATTCGTTTGTGTTCGCCACACTGTTCAAAGCATTGTGATCGACAGCTGGGATCTTCCCAATAAGTGGTAAAGTTCTAACAAAAGGAAACAGTACTGTATGAAGGGCGTCTAGAGTCTTAGGGCGCTTTGTCCTAATTGAATGCTTTCGCCAGTTGGCTTCTATCTTTTGTTTTAAAGAATATATTGTCAAAACTTTTAAATTATAATTTTTTTAATGAAAAAAAAAGACAACTCTGACACTATAATTCGCACTTGTAGCAACCGATGAAGCATGGAACACCATTCACACGCTTTCAATATCTAAATAAAGAAGGAAATGTACACATATAATGTATACAGAAGCGAAGCGCGTTATTAAAATTGTGCGAGTAATGAAAGATCGGATTTTAACCATGCTAAAGGGCCTCTAAAGTACTGAAAAACCCCAATGTTTTCAATGCTTGGTATATAACACACACTGGCCTAATATTTCGCTTTGTCTTTTAGTGTGATAGTATTTCTGCTTAAAACAAAAATTAATGAATATTCTTATTGAAATTTAAATTCAGCCTCGGGGAAATTAGCAACGTAGCTACGAGATTATGAGTCACAACCTATTACTAATCCAATCTCTCCAAACTCCAATGACTTTAGAGGAACGGGATTACCCTTTACTAGACTACCCTTTATGATTCTTTCATCTAATACAAAACGTCAAACTTGGGGCCGGCAAGTCACGTGCTTCAATGAATAATTGATCAGAATCAGAAAATTTATTCTATATGGGTGCGCTCTCGGTTTTAAGAGATCATATATTATAAGCTAGCCATGGCGTCCTTCACACCGCTCGTCCTCACGACTTTTGTGCTCGCTGGTCTTCTGTTCCTTCCTCAAGGTAAAACATTAGATCAATTCCTGTTATTGACTCTAGTGATTTCCCTACTCGAAGACCCGTATGATAGCGAAAAAATCGGATTTCCGGATTTCCGAAGAAAACGCTTTTAAATGCAGAGATTCTGGGCGCTGTCATTGCTCGATATAATCGAGAGAAAAAACTGCCGAGGAAGCGTTCACTAGGAAAATCCGTTTACTGATGGGAGAGACACTAATTAATGTCCGAGTGTTATTCGATTCAGATTTTGCATTTATGTGGAGTTAAAGTGTCTCTTCATCTTAATGAAAGAGCACCAGATCCTCGAAATCAGCTTAAAAGCCGAACACTGTGCATCGTGTAATGTTAGCCATTTCTATGGCTGTTACTCTGAATAGCCCTTCTCGAGGTTGAAAATGCGATAAAAATATCATGGGAATAGGGACGTAAAGGACTGAAGTACTGTGGTGTATGTTCTTTCCAGGCGGGGCTGATATTTTCTATTCACTATAAAGTAACCATTCCTCGAGGTTTCTCCTACGCGCCGCTTTGTCAGCGGTAACGCAAGGCACCCGACCTTGAAAGCAGTTAGTTGATATCGTGAGGTGTCGATATTCGCTATTTGTATGGATGTGTATACTTTGTATAGCCCGACTTTAGAGTGCGTGTGCAAAATAACATGCAAAAAATGGAAGAAGGGAATACGGCAGTTTGGCGTTTCTTTTCGCAGCGGGGCTTTAGTTTTCATTATACAATGAAAACTAAAGCTCCTCTAGTAATCCTACTGACTGCATTAATGTAAATAGTCGGGTCACTAGAGAAGTGATTGGTATATTCGGGCTATGTACAGACTTAATAAAGACGAAAATTTGGCAGAGTCGAGTTTTACCAGTATTTGGTGAACCGAACAATATACGTACTAGAGTTCTTGTATTAAGTATTGTGCCGTGTTTTGGTTGTATAAACAAGCTTTATTATGATGCAAATAATGGCATGGCATATTTGATGGAGAAATCTTCCTCGAGCGATGAATAATTGATGACAAATAAATCGACTTCTGTTTCTCCAGCCTTTTTCTCCGTCTGCTTACCCCGGTTACCAAAGTCTCGAGCATAGTGAGCGAAGCTCGAGACTCGAAGCTCGAAATTCTGGTACCCAGGGTACCTCTGCTTGTTTCTGCGAGACTTCCTGGTGAGGGATGTAGTTGATCCATTGTTTCTTCGAGCATATTTCTTTCGGCTGGGGGGACATTTGATATCGGACGGATCGAAAACAAAATATTCTGAGAAAGAAAAAAATTTAAACAAGCAAAACTTGGCTAGCAGCAGCAGCAGCGAAAAAAATAATATTAAAAAAAGCAAGAAGTAAAAACTCCTCCCTCCTCTTCCATCAGATATCAAATGGTAAATCCTCAGGGAAGGTAAATCTCTGCATCGGTTATATCGATATCGCGAGAGTCCAAAACGCTCTATTGCCCTAAAAAGATCGAATCGAGGCCTTGGTTAAAACTACAGCAAACGTACAGTACAGTTGACATATGATCCCCCGACTTGTTTTGTTTGTTAGACAGCCATTTTATATGGGGGACGGGGTTGGGGGTACTTATTTTTGAACCAGTGTTTCCCTAAACTTCGACCCACGCACAAACCTAAATGCGTTCGATAAGGGATCCAGGTGCTGCAGCTTTTGCGATAACAGTTCTATTCACGCAGGGTATGGCATCATGTGTGAGAACTACGTATGCTCCAACTCATCTCACGGTCCCCCCCAGCCGTGCCCAACCCCTAACATCACCGAATGCGAGCAAGGGATGGACAGATGTTCGAGAATGCTGACCTCGTATTCCACGAGCGCAGGAAAAATGCAAATGACGGTGCACCAAGACATACGCCAATGCGCCGTGTCCTACCAGTGCACTCCACAGGTTTATAAGTTGATGTGTGAAGGGATGGCGCAGAACGGCACCACTGTCCTTTCGTGTGCACAACAATGCTGTGAAGGAAACCAATGCAACAACGAGACGTTTATACCCAAGCCGCCAGCTCCACCCGGACCAACAAGTAAGGAAAACATTCCGTTTTTTTTGTTATTATATTACCCATTTTAATTCATTCCTGGTGCAGCTTATTAATCGTAATCGGACAACATTCCGTTTTTTTTGTTATTATATCACCCATTTTAATTCATTCCTGGTGCAGCTTATTAATCGTAATCGGACAACATTCCGTTTTTTTGTTATTATATCACCCATTTTAATTCATACCTTGTGCAGCTTATTAATCGTAATCGGACAACATTCCGTTTTTTTTGTTATTATATCACCCATTTTAATTCATTCCTGGTGCAGCTTATTAATCGTAATCGGACAACATTCCGTTTTTTTTGTTATTATATCACCCATTTAATTCATTCCTGGTGCAGCTTATTAATCGTAATCGGACAACATTCCGTTTTTTTATTGTTATATCACCCATTTTATTTCATACCTTGTGCAGCTTATTAATCGTAATCGGACAACATTCCGTTTTTTTGTTATTATATCACCCATTTAATTCATTCCTGGTGCAGCTTATTAATCGTAATCGGACAACATTCCGTTTTTGTTGTTGTTATATCACCCATTTTAATTCATACCTTGTGCAGCTTATTAATCGTTTTGTTGATGATATATTCTTTAATATTTCAGATGCCCCATTGCAGTGCTATGTATGTAACAGTGGACCGGAGGGAGTGATGAATAGCTGCGACAAAGCAAAACTCGAGGTTAGCCTTTCTTCATCACCGACCGTGAATAATTCAATGTATTGTGTGGACACCTATTTCAAATAACGTTGTCAGTGCAAAATGGCAAATGGTAGATCTACGACCGAACTGTACCATGGGTTTCGTTATATTTCTACCGAATACAGGAAAATGTGGAAAAATCATATGACAATCCATTAAAGACTATCAATGTATAGCTTTGGTATCGCTACTTGTATAAATAATTAGTACCCAGAATCACCTTTCGGTCGTAGAACTGCCATTTAGCAATTGCCATTCGCCGTTTGCGCTGACAACCTTTATTGGAATAGGTGAATGTGTGGAATGGAATTACCTAAAGTAACGATAGCTATAGTTATGATTCTTATAATGATGAAAGCGATACTACGATAATTGTGAAATGTTGTTGGCGATGCGGTTGTAGTTAGAATGGTTGAGCGGCGTCGACGATGATGATTATTATTCATTATTATAAGGTGACGTGGATAATGATAACTTTTGCTTATCCTAAAAATAGCCAATGTGATTGTGACAATAACATGTTGTTATTTATGCTATTCATAGACCTGTCATCCTTATGGTCCTGCTCCAGCCCCGAGACCCGACCGCTGTATGACGGTTAAGGCTATAGGCAAGAATCCTTCTAACGGAGAACCAATGTCTTTTGAGCTTCGAAACTGCAGCAGTAGCATGATGGGTATGTGCACGAACATGTGCAAAATGATGAACGACACGGGTGCGCTCACGAGCTGCGAGGTCAACTGCTGTGAAGGCAACGGCTGTAACAACGCGGGACTTCCAACTACCATGCCCACAGTCAGGTCGCACGCTATTCAGCCCGTCATTCAGGTGCTGGTTCTCATATTTGCCATGATTGTTGGCTTGGAGTGGAGCAAGTAGATTATCGAGACGATTTTCTTATCGGAAAGAAGGATGTCATTTTGCGAATTTATATTGTTCCAGAGCTGTAGCAGGCATCGAAATATTCGGGGCGGGGGACATTAGGGCGAAAAATCGCTATATAGGACATTGTTTCTCGTTTTAACTTTTGCATATATTTGTTATTATTGTAGTAAAGTATTTGCACTGTCATATACAAATAAGCGAAATCTTTTGTTATGTGTTGATAGAGTGAGGGTCCCTGCCGTTTTTTTATACTTGGAAGAACAAGTGGCCTTTGCAGGTGCTTCCAGGCCTAAGGCTCAGCAGTTAAATAATGAATATATTACATGATATTTATACTTTCTCCCTAAGTTAAATATGTAAGAACATGAATAAATGAAAAGTAGGATTCCTATTACTAAAGCAGTCAATGTGTAGTAGAATGATTGTAACGATTTGATTAAAACGGTGCTTAAAATTTTGAAATGGTCAAGTTATACGCCACCTCATTACCTGTTCCCTTCCCTCAATTTTCACTTCTTCTTTCCTTCAAATGTCTCTTCCTTATCATTCCACGTCTCCTTTACTTCGCCTGGTCCTACCATCTACTTGCCTCCCCTCCCTTTCACCTGTCCCTCCTCTCTCCTTCACATTTCCCCTTCCCTCCCCTTCAACTGTCTCCTCCCCTTCCCTTCACCTATAACTTCCTTACATTTTAGCTCTTGTTTTGCCAGAGCAAAATTTCCAAATGCCGCTAAATGAAGTCCGAGGTATTTGTATGACTTGACATTTTCAAGTCTGACATGATTGGTGTAAAACGGGATGTCGTTCGTTGTTTTACCGTTGTTGTTGAAAATGAGAATTTTCGTTTTCTTAATATTAACCTTCAGGCCTGTTTTGCTTGCAAAAATGTTGGACCTTGTCGAGATAGTTTTGGAGTCCTTTTTCGATTTTGAGAAAATGACAAAATCATCTGCATAAAGCAAACAACTTAGAGGTTTGCCGTTGATATTAATATCGTCTGTGCTGCAAGTGTCTAGCTGCTCAGAAAGGTCGTGTACATATAAATTGAGCAGCGTTGGGCTCAGCATACAGCCCTGTTTCACACCTACAAGGCACTTATGAAGGTGTTAACCCATTGACTCCTGGCTTTTTTTGAGCTGAATTTACAAAAAACGGACTGAAAACAGATACCTCCCCCCCTATTCTGAGTTTTATATAGCCCGTCAAAGTCAAACACAGCTGCACCTAGTCAGCGGTATCCAAGCTTTCCAACAGTGCTTTGCGGTCCCCACTTTTAATCCCTCGTCGTTGTGCTGAAGCCAGCACAAGTTGATGGTTGCTTGTATTTTTCATCGAAAATACAGCTATGAGCATATTAGGAGAGTGTCTCAGGACATCATGAAGTTATCGCTCCATTATATGTAAAACAAGTGTATTGGCCCAGATGATCACCCCTTGTCCTACCATTCAGTACTATTAAATTATTACTGTTATAAAACTCTGCTAAAGATGTAATGTTTGGGATTCCTGTTTGTATGACCGCAAGGTTTTCTGGGTAACAGCAATAAACAACGAGAGTCCGCCATTACTGTTTATTCGTTTTGATCCTAAGGTTTTTCTCAAATACATTACATTTTTTGGCGACGAGGATTTCGGAAATGGCAACCTACGGCAAAATAGACGAATTCGACAGAGATTCTGATTCATGGGAACAGTATATCGAGCGTCTAAACTTCTATTTTGAAGCAAATGGAGTAACTACGTCTGACGATGACTTGAAAATACGCCGTGCAATCCTCCTCAGTTCGGTAGGGAAAAAAACCTACAAATTAATGTCTGATCTGCTGGCCCCAGCGAAACCTGGAGAGAAATCTTATGCTGACTTGTGCACCTTGGTAAAGAGCCATTTCAACCCAAAACCGAGTGAAAGCGTGCAACGGCACAAGTTCAATAACCGTTTCAGATTGAGCGGGGAGAACGTGTCTGACTTTGTAGCGGCTCTACGAAACATGGCAGAATACTGCAATTTTGGTGGCAGTCTGGAAAATATGCTGCGTGATCGTCTGGTGTCTGGAATTAACAATGAAAGAATCCAAAGGCGTTTGCTATCAGAAGAGAACTTAACTTTCAAAAAAGCTTACGACATTGCTTCGTCTATGGAAACGACCGCACAGCACATGGCCGATCTTCAACCTGCTCCTTCTACGTAAAATTCAACGTCTGCATCTGTAAAAAAGGTCAGTTCTTCGCCCTTACCGCGTTCTAAAAGCGAAAATAAAGAGTGTTATCGTTGTGGAAAAAATCACCACCCGTCAAAATGTCGTTTCAAGGAGGCCACGGGCCATTATTGTAAAAAGAAAGGACATATTGTTGCCAAATGTCTCAAAAAAGCAAAAAAGTCGTCCGAGACAACCAAGCCAAATTCAAACCACCATCCAAAACAAGGGAAACCAGCAATTCATGTCCTGGATACTGATAAAGAAATAGAAGATGAAGATATATATCCATTGTTTGCTGTCAGTCAAGGCAACCGCCAAAATCCGTATTTAGTAGATGTTGAATTAAATGGTCTTAAAGTTCAAATGGAACTGGACACTGGTGCATCACTTTCAGTAATCGGAGAGGACATTTTTGATCAATTGAAGAACATTGAGGGTTCATCTCTCAATCTGCAAGATACCAAGCTAACCTTGAAAACATACACCGGGGAGACAATTCCAGTTTTAGGAAAGCTTGTAGTGGAAGTCAAGTACAAGGACTTCTTTGAACACTTGCCAGTTATAGTTGTACAAGGCAAGGTGCCCAGTCTCTTTGGACGAGATTGGTTACAACATGTTAAGTTGTCATGGCCAGAGATTTTCCTAGTTCAAGTTGTATCCCCTGATGTGTCTGACCTGCTAAAGAAACATGAAAATTTATTCAAGGAAGGACTAGGGACAATTCAAGGAGTGAAAGCAAAGATATACGTTGATCCTCAAGCCAAACCCAAGTACTTCAAACCTCGCACGTTAGAATATGCACGACGTCAGAAGGTAGAGAGAGAATTGGACCGTTTGTTAGAAGAAGGAACAATTCGTCCAGTTCAATTTTCGGAATGGGCAACACCCATTGTGCCCATTGTCAAATCTGATGAGTCTATACGCATTTGTGGAGACTTCAAAGTTACTTTGAACCAAGTTAGCAAACTTGACAATTACCCAATTCCTAAAACAGAGGATCTGCTAGCTCAACTTGGAGGGGGAGTGCAGTTTACAAAACTAGATCTGAGTCAAGCTTATCAACAACTTGAGTTAGATGAAGAATCAAAGAAGTACACCACTATCACCACTCATAAAGGCCTATTTGAGTACAATAGACTGTGCTACGGCATTGCCTCAGCCCCTGGGATTTTCCAACGCACAATGGAAAATTTACTGCAGGGTATTCCGAATGTTGTAGTACGAATAGATGATATTCTCATTGCCGGGAAGACATCAGCAGATCATCTCAAAAGTCTAACAGAAGTCCTGTCACGTCTGGACAAAGCTGGCGTCCGTCTTAAACGTTCGAAGTGCATTTTTCAAGCACCTGAAGTCACTTACCTGGGACACCGCATAGACAAAGATGGTATCCACCCCCTTGACGAGAAAATCAAAGCAATTCAAGAGTCACCGAGACCTTCTAATCTGAAAGAACTGCAAGCCTTTTTAGGCATGCTTAACTATTACGCTTGTTACATACCTAACATCACTACAATACTATCTCCTTTACATCAGCTGTTAGTCAAAGACACACCTTGGAACTGGAGTGAAGCACATGAAAAATCTTGGAACCAAGCCAAGTCCACACTTCACTCTTCACAACTTCTAGTGCATTACAGCTTGGAAAGAGAGTTAACCCTTGCTTGTGACGCATCACCATATGGTCTTGGTTGTGTTATTTCACATGTGATGGATGATGGGACTGAACGTCCTATTTCATATGCCTCACGTACTCTGTCCCCAGCCGAAAAGAACTATTCACAGCTCGACAAAGAGGCAGCAGCCATCATGTTCGGGGTGAGGAAGTTCCACTCATACTTATATGGACGGAGTTTTACCATCTACACTGATCACAAACCCCTGCTGGGTCTGCTACAGTCAACTAAACAAATACCGACCTCAGCCTCACCACGCATATTGAGGTGGGCGGTATTCCTGTCAGGCTACTCATATACTTTAGTATATCGAGAAGGCCAGAAAAATGGTAATGCCGATGGCCTGAGTCGGCTGCCATTGCCAAATGAAACCAGAAATGTTCCAGTGCCTGGCGACATTATGTTTGTAATGAATCATCTTGAAGTCAACACACCCGTTAAAGTCAAGGACATTGAGCGTTGGACCTCAAAAGATCCTATTCTTAGTGCAGTACGACACCAAGTAATGTCCGGTTGGCCCAATTCAAATGATCGCATTGAGTTCAAGCCCTACTCTGATAGAAAGCACCAACTTAGCTGTCAGGATGGCTGTCTACTCTGGGGCTCTCGCGTAGTCATTCCTCCTCAAGGAAGAGTCAAGCTGCTCCAGGAACTACATGATGGACATCCTGGAATGGTTCGCATGAAAATGTTAGCCCGAAGCTATTTCTGGTGGCCTGGCCTGGACGCGGATATTGAGCAAAAGGTGAAAGATTGCACAAGCTGCCAAAGTAATGCTAAGGCACCTTCTACTGCACCTCTACATCCGTGGGAGTGGCCGTCTAGACCTTGGTCTCGCATACATATTGACTATGCAGGACCTTTCGAAGGACACATGTTCCTGGTGATCGGTGATGCCTATAGTAAGTGGATCGAGGTATTCAAGACAAACTCCAGTACTGCTGCAGTAACCATCCAGAAGTTAAGAGAATGCTTCTCAGTACATGGACTGCCTGATATCATTGTATCTGATAATGCAACTGCCTTCATAGGTGAAGAATTTGCCCTTTTTATGTCTGAGAATGGCATAAAACACATCACTTCAGCACCTAAACACCCAGCATCCAATGGATTTGCTGAAAGATATGTTCGCACTTTCAAGGAAACAATGAAGAAGATGGGAGGGGAAAAGGAAAACTTAGACACGAAGTTAAGCAGATTTCTACTAAGCTATCGTACCACACCTCATGCAACCACTGGTAAAACACCTGGTGAGCTATTAATGAACCGGAAACTGAAGACGCGCTTGGACCTGGTAAACCCCCTTAGTCAGGACACAATTCGCACTCGTGTAGAAGATAAACAGCTCGCACAGAAGAAACAACACGACAATCTAGTGCCACTCAGAGAATTTCAAGTGAATGACCCAGTATTTGCCAAGAATTTTTCATATGGTCCAAAGTGGTTATGTGGAACAATTATTCAACAGTCAGGACCGGTTTCGTATGTCGTTCAACTCAGTTCAGGTGGAGTGTTTCGACGACATGTTGACCATCTTCGCCTGAGGACAAGCACACCCACAGTCGCTAATGATCTTCAGAGTTCAACAGAATTGGCCCAAGTTCCAATGCAAACAACTGTACCCAAGCAGATTCCAGAGGAATTTAAGGAACCTGAGATCACAGTTCCAGAACCTTCATTGGAACCGAAGAAGACAGAGCTTCCAGCTTCTGAACCTGCAAGTACTCTGCGAAGAAGTACTCGACTCAAAACCACACCTACTCACCTCAAAGACTATGTATGTTAATTTTAAGCAGCATATCACACACTGTGTACATTTTTCCGGATCTGATGGATTGACAACTTGTCAAGAACTTGTTATGGACATTGTTGTTGTTTTTTACTTATTGACATGTTGTGTGTATAAATTTGATAGTTTTACTGGCCTCAGCAAGCAAGTATCTTTTAGTTGTAAACTTGGGTGGGGCAGTATGTAATGTTTGGGATTCCTGTTTGTATGACCGCAAGGTTTTCTGGGTAACAGCAATAAACAACGAGAGTCCGCCATTACTGTTTATTCGTTTTGATCCTAAGGTTTTTCTCAAATACATTACAAAAGATTTTCCGTATGCGTTGAAATTCTGATCTCTCGAGTTCCTGACCGTCGGAAACGGATAACTAAATGCAGAGTTAGATAAATCGGTAAAGTCTTCCAAGTTATCCATCCTTGCATTTAAGTCTCCGCATACAATGATTTCGCCTTTTTGAGAAAATTTATACACACTATTTTGGAGCTGCTCAAAATGATCTATATTTAGTTGTTGCTCCCTTGGGGAAATCCGTGGGGGAAAGTAAACAGTACTCACAAATGACTGGACCCGGGCCTTTTAGTTCACGGCCTTTTTTTCCGAAGGCTGACCAAAATACCTCAATATTACAGATTTGAGTTATTCGCGCGAACGCGTGTTTTATAGGGTCCATACGAATCACATACCATTTGGAAGATGAAAATATAAAGAATTGACAAAGTCTATCAACTCTGAAAGGTTATATGGACTTTAGGTTATATTGACATTAAATGTAAATAATATCGCACTCTCGAGCGAAAAGTGACACCAATTTTCGAAAGCGCCAGGCGTTCCTCCTTGGTTCAGGAATCCTCTGATGGACACATTTTCTATTATTTTAGGGCCTTGTTTTACCCTGTTACCAGTTCAATATTATTATTTTTCTTATTCAATATGATCATCTGTATAATTTTCAATAAAATATTTCCGAGATAGGTGTCAAATTGTGTGTGTTAATTACGGCATTACCCCTAAGGAAAAATGTGCTTACGAAAAAAATTGTCGATAGAATTTTTTGAACATAATTTTTTGTCAGTTTTTCAGTTAACAAAAGCAGGGACGCAGTTCTAATTGGATTGAATCATTATAAGGCCTCGAATTAATTTCTTCAATTTGGGGTATCAATTATCGTATGATCAAAGAAAATCCTGAAAATTCTAAATATTTAAGTTTTATATTACCAATTCTTAACTGTAATCAACCGCAAACACTAATCTATCTAATTTGAAATTTAGAGTTCCTATGCTCAAAGCTATAAAAAATGACCCCCTTCCAAAAATGAGCAATCTATTTTGTCCTCGTCGAATCAAATACTTTTATCGCTAGAGGAAAAAATTGTCGATAGAATTTTTTATAGTTATTTGAGAAAAAGCTTATTTAGAACTTAATACTTTGTCAAAATTGTAAATTCGTTGAATCATTCTAAGGTCTCTTATTTTTCAAATGAGTCCCGTCTTTTCACGAATTTTCGACGCGATGCTTCGATTACAACAAGTACCATATAAATACCTTATTTTTTTCCGTCGAAGTTTACCGTTTGCCTCGATGGCCCAACGGGTAGCGCGCCTGAATTCGAATACCTCGAATGGAAAATTAACCCCGTATAATAATCCCGTTTGGTCGCATTTCCATCGCATTTTCCTTGTTAGGAAAATTTGGAATAATCCATCTCGTTTTCCTGGCGTTTACCGAGAAAGATAACGCGAGTAATCCAAAAGATTGTCCCGACCAGAAAACGCAAGAAAAATTAACTCCATATAATAACCCCGTTGGTCGTATTTTCATCGCATTTTCCTTGTTAGGAAAATTTTGAATAATCCATCTCGGTTTCCCAGCGTTTACCGAGGAGGATAACGCGAGTAATCCAAAGATTTTCCTAACCAGAAAACGCATATAGAAAAAATTGACTCCATATAATAAACCCGTTGGTCGCGTTTTCCTTCCCCGTTTGCCTCGAGTTGTCAGAGAAAAGAGACAATTCAATGGCTGTGCTTCTCAACTATAAGCTTGCCTGCCAACGATGTTACTGAAAGTCTGTCAATTATACCTCCAAGAAGCAGGGGAAGAGTTTTGAATTCAATCGGCGGTTTGTTTATGGTATGAGGAGCATTGGCATAGGACATGTTGGTGCTAAGAAATTCTGCACTGCCATGAATGCCGTAATCCCCAACTGCGAGAACGATTAAGCAGAACAGTAGTGTCATTCTAAATCGTGCGAAGGAGGTTACAGAAGAGAGAATGCATAACGCTACACACTGGTTCTGAGAATCCTGACTGTGGTGCCTCTTTTAAAGCAACCTGAAAAAGGAGAGGATATTCTTCCCTACATGGTTGTGTGACAGCTATCTCTATAGAAACCAGTAAGGTGCTTGACGTGGAGGCCCTTACGGTTAAGGCCCTTACGAGTATATAAGATTAGTGAATATGAATAAATTATCGAATTGCTCAACTGCAGCGAGGTGAACGGTAAAAGCTTGGTCTGCTCTAAATTTATATCGTTGTTGTACCGTTTCGATTAATTTTGTTTTAACTTGTCTACCATTATCATCTCGGATAAGGACACTAAACTGGAGGTCCCGTCTCTTCCAGCTGCACTACACTAACCTGAACCGAAGGGACGTAAAAGAACCACTGGGGACGCAATAAACCCTCTGGCAGTGACCACCCCCAGTGACAGTGCTTACTAACCGAGGGCCATATGTTAGAAAACTGTATATTCGGTTAAATATGCTACCCTCGAAAAACAAAGATTACAAAGACAAAGACAAAAGACATCTTCTTGTTTCTATGAATACTGTTTCATTTAGATGGCTGAAGTTTAATATTTAGTAGCGGTAGCTGATGTTGATGTTGTTCCGTGCGAGGAGCCAGTAGCCCATGTGCTCGGACAGGTGAAGAAACGAGACCACCCGCAAGGCGGCCAAAGGCCTAGGTCGTAAGAATAACCGAAGAATTTGGAGGTGATATATGTTGGTTTCTCTTTTCTTCGTTCTGCGTTTGTGTTTTTAGAAATTTTCAAACACGGTTATCTTATTATGGACTCGGTCGCTGTGTGTACTTATTTAATCGTGCCTCCTTCGATATTTATTTTCTCATGTAAACGTTTTATATGACAAATGTATTACGAGCATCAATATTTCTTTCTTTTTGTGTCTGAGGGCTAGTTTAGTTGTCGTATTATACTTTATTATAAGACCTGGTGCACGGAAACCATGGACGACAGCTAGTGTTGCAAGCCTTTGTGAACACACCAATGCGGAGACAAGAATTTTGCTACGTAAATCATGTATTGTATGGCAGGGACGAGTTCGTCACGAAAGCCTATGTACAGGCGAGACAAGAGTTCATCACGCTAGTCTATGTACAGGCGGGACGAGAGTTCGTCACGCAAGGCTATGTACAGGCGGGACAAGAGTTCATCACGCTAGTCTATGTACAGGCGGGACGAGAGTTCGTCACGCCAGGCTATGTACAGGCGGGACGAGAGTTCGTCACGCAAGGCTATGTAAAGGCGGGGACAAGAGTTCGTCACGCGAGATTATGTACAGGCGGGACAAGGGTTCGTCACGCAAGGCTATGTAAAGGCGGGGACGAGAGTTCGTCACGCGAGGCTATGTAAAGACGGGGACAAGAGTTCGTCACGCGAGGCTATGTACAGGCGGGGACGACAGTTCGTCAGGCAAGGCTATGTAAAGGCGGGGACGAGAGTTCGTCACGCAAGGCTATGTAAAGGCGGGGACAAGAGTTCGTCACGCGAGATTATGTACAGGCGGGGACGACAGTTCGTCACGCGATTTTATTTATAGGCGGGGGCGAGGATTCGTCACGCGAGACTATGTACTGGTGGGGACGAGAGGTCGTCACGCAAGACTATGTAAATGCGGGGACGAGAGTTCGTCACGCGAGGCTATGTACAGACGGGGACAAGAGTTCGTCACGCGAGGCTATGTAAAGGCAACGACGAGAGTTCGTCACGCGAGGCTATGTACAGGCGGGGATGACAGTTCGTCACGCAATTTTATTTATAGGCGGGGGCGAGGATTCGTCACGCGAGAGTATGTACTGGTGGGGACGAGAGCTCGTCACGCAAGACTATGTATAGTATGATGGGGGCGAGAGTTTGTCACGCAAGTTTATATATAATGAGGCAGAGGCAAGAATTTATGTAAAGTATGATCGGAACAAAAGTTTGTCACGCGAGTCTTTATAGTACGGCGGAACAAGAGTTTGTAATGTGAATTACGTGTAACGAGTTGAGGATTCATAACTATTAAAGCAGAACGAGGGATCGTCGGGAAATTTAATTATTTTATATGCATCAAAGCCGGCGCAAGAGTTTGTCATGTGAATTTATGAAGCCTGGTATACCAGGGCGGGGACAAGTGCGTGTCAAGCAAATTCTTTGTATGAAGCATGTAACCGACCAACATGGAGATGGGACAGGACAGAAACAGAACTTAATTCAAGCTATTTCATGTACGGGAAAATGAGAGTCCGTATTGAGCTCCTTCTTAGCTGCGATGCTAGCCATAGGGATCCCATGTTTGTGTGAAAGTAATATCATTATGTACAACACGACGCTGACCAGTTGATTGCTCTTTTGACTTATTAAAAACCAGTAAGGCCAAGGGCGGCAAGGTGTCATAAAAAGTTTAAAGGAGCAGATCACACCCAAAGCAATAAGGATAACACGAATGGAGTGAAATTGATAATACATGGCATGTAATCAACATAATTAAGCATGAGCTCAAGCCTTATTATCTCGTTTTCTATGTACTTGTGTACTACCTCCAGGTCCCAGGGGGGGGGGCGACAGTTTTGAAACAGGCTACCTCAACAGCCCCGCAGTTGTACTGGGTCAAAACTGTCCTCCTCTGTGGGTCTGTACGGGGTTTCACAGGTAGTGAGGCATTGTTCTTTCTTTGTTTATTCCGCTTTAGAAGAGGTTGTAGTTTTGAGAGAAGGATGCTGTTTTTGATATGGCAGTATCTTGCGGGGAATTTTAGGCAAATAAGACTTCTTGGGGTGAATGTCAAGGAAACCCTGTACCGACCCCCAGGGGGGTGACAGGAAACGACCAGTTGGTTGACCTAGCGAAACGGGTAGAAAGAAAGGGGAAGTCATGATTGATGTCGATAAATTGAATTTTAGAGACCCTGGCAGTTTTCTTGTAGGGCAACTCTAAAAGGAGATCCTAAGAACGGGATTGCTCACTGGTTGTTTTGAAGAAATTCGATTCTCCTCTACCCTGGCGCGAGGAGACACTTTGTTTCAGATAGGTTTGGGATTAGAAGATGCGCGCAGACGTATCTGTCCTGCTCGCGGAGTTGAGCATTATATGGAGGTTGCTCTTATTGCAAATGTCAATAAAGCTCTTATTGCTAATGTCAATAAAGCTCTTATTGCAAATGTCAATAAAGGACCTATTCAAGAGTGGCAGGATATTAACTCAAACGTTTTTTGTATGTGTTTCCTGCAGGCAATTCTGGAAAACGTCTTCCCAAGTAACAACGACCCGAACGGGTTATTTAGGTTTGGGGAGAAGAAAAGATTAGAATATTAAAGAGGTTGGATGAATATGATAAAGCGTTGCCATGAATGCGCGCAATGCACTTACTGGCGTCGATGGATTCCCTGTTAAAGATATTAAGGTTTGGGAAGTAGGGAACCCATCGACATGTGTTAAGTCAGTGGGAGTGCACATAGTGCACGGTTGCCGGGAGCCAAATTTATCCCCAATCTTAATACGATGTGACAATGGATGCAGTGTAGAATAGGTTACTATTCACGCTGAATACATTAGAGCAGAGTATATAAAATTAGTGAATATAAATAAATTATCGAATTGCTCAACTGCAGGGAGGTACTAGGTTAAATGGTGGTTGATGCTGGATATGCTGGGCGAGACGTGACTAAGGCCAGCACGCTGTTTACCCGCCCACCCATCCGTGTTCTATGCCTTTTTGTTTTTCACGCACTGCGTTCAGTGTCGGATCGCCAAATTTATCCCCAATCTTAATACGATGCGACAATGGATGCAGTGTAGAATAGGTTACTTTTTTCGTGATTCGTGAAAGCCTGAAAAATAAATCAGACAAGACATCTTTATTGTGAACAGTGAAAGGGTTCAATTTCAAGCAAAATCTACATTGCCATCGTTATCATTATTATCAAAGGCATATTCGACGGTTTTCTTTGATCGCAGAGTAAAGCATGGGACCCCATAATGCTCATTGGTCTTCTCCATTTCCTCGATAGTCTGCGGGAGACTGGTATTGAGTGTTTCTGGTAACCATAGCGACGAAATAGCAGCTAGCACGGCAAGGACGCCGAAGATGCTGACGGGGAAAGTCAAGCTAAACCCTGGAAGCTGGGCCTGTGAAGAGACATGGCAAAAGAATAGCAAAGACATCAAGTAAGCTATCAAAGGAGTAGAAAGGTCTAAGCTAATTCGATCTAATTCGGACACAACAAATCGAACTGTATTCTATTTTGTAATAGCAATACTCCAAAAACTGGAAATCGACTCTGCCAGGCAAAGTCGATTTCCAGTTTTTGGAGTATTGTATTCATTGTTCTGGTACGAGATCGCGACAGTTTGGGCTTTTTGATTCTATTTTGTAATAGCAATGCTATTACGTAAAGAGAGTTTGCATCCCTCTTCAAATTGTGTTTTATCCCTATTGATTCTTAGGGATAGTGGGTATAGATTTTCCTTGTTTTAGGTCAGAGAACAAATGTGATCCAGGGCCTGTTATTGTTATCCAAACCTGCGTAAATACCAGAAAAAAACATTGTTTTGCTTAAACTAGAATCTAAGAGTTTATTTGATGGTTTTCAAATTCAGAAAATAAAACAGAAAATGCTGGGGTGTAAAATAACTCGCAATCTACTGCTCGCAATCTCGCAATCTACTCAGAATCAGCGTTAAATTTTTTTTCGGGCCTGCGAACTATTAGGGCCCCTGAATGGTCCCTTGAAATTTCGCAGTTTTCGGCTAATGCTTGCATGCTCGCGAAATTTTTTCTGCCGTGCTCGCATGCTCGCGCAATTTTTTCCGCCTAAAAATGCCCGGTCTCGCATAAAAAAACGGGGTGCTCGCAAGCTTGCAAGTGTTTGCAAAAGACCATTCGGAGGCTCTAACTATTACCCATCTATTACTCAACCCAGATCTACCCGATGGAAGAAGGCCCCAAACAGCAAGTGAAGCGTGTCTGGCAAAAAGTGAAATACTATGCCTACAACACCGGCTCAATTTCTTCGATATTCCGGAAAATAAGCTGCATCTTGTTGTGACAAAGAACAATATTATATCAAATGTACTGAATATAATTGATATTAAAACAGATTATCAATATGGCGTGCCTTTTAGACGAAGAGGCCACATCTTGCTGGCTAATGTACCATCCACTTTTGTCACGTGACCGATTACAGAAAATCATGGATATTATCTTAGGAAAAAAGCCGAAAATACAAATTTTCTACATTGGTCATGTGCTTCCTTTCAATCGAATTAAAATTGACCTCCACTCCCCCCCCTGATCGGGAATATCCTGAAAATTTCAGAAGGACTGGGTGCGAGAATTTGTCATGTGATTACCTTCCCCAATTGAAATGCCCATGATTGCAGAATAAGGTTATCATTATAGCGGAGCCAGCGCGGCCGTAGGCCGCGCGCGGAGCTCCATAGGTATAGAAATATGGTATAGCTATGCGACTTGGTTTTTGTGGTCATAGCGCGGGTATCCTGTGGTGTCACAATCCATCCATCCATCCATCCATCCAGTCAATCGTGAAACTCTCAGGCCCACTCGGTCTCACAAGGGGAATGTGATTTTACGCGTTTTTTGCCTCCTATCTTAACTAGAAAATAGTATTTAATGAGAAAGATGAGGATTTAAATAGTCTGATTGTGGTCGAGGGCTAAACAAGTCTTTGAGGAACCGTTTTGTCTGAAGAAACTGATAAGATAAGACGTACGAGTCGATAGTAAAATCTACCCGAGTGTTCGTGAATCCGCCCGTCTCGTTCTTCTTCAATTGTAAACAGCAGCTAAAAAGAGGACTTCAGACTCAACACTGTATTCTCATAAATGCGTCACGAAGCAAAATCAAAGCAAAAAGGTAATGTTATCATATTATTATTTACAGGGCAATTAAAGTGAAAACTTACACCAAAACAAAACGTTTTCTGACCGTAGCCTTAACATACTTAAGGTAGTGGTACCTATTATCGGACAGTGCCCTATTATCGGACACTCGAAAAAAAATGTAAATATCTCAAACAATAGGAAAACACGCCGAAAAATGACCTATCCAGTCGAAAAAACAACATTCGGAAAACATGTATTCCGAAGCTTTTTATGAGTGTTTATTGCTTCGAAAAACTAGAAATAATTTTCTCTCACGCACCGCAAAATGGCGATTGAAATCCTCTCTTTGACTTGAATACGCGAGGACGAAAAGAAGCCGTGAAAAGTCCAAGATTTACCGATCGTGATGAAACTCGCTCGGCGAATCCGCCATTTTGTTGTTGATCTCCCAGGATGCTACTTGGCCTCTGTTTCCGTAGACACTTCGGGATAGCTCGAATTGTTCGTACCTAACCTCGGTGCCCTATTATCGGACAGTCGAGCAATCATCGAACGATTCAACGTAAATTTGTGTGATCGATGAGCAAACGCACATTTCGCCGTGCAGTTTGTCACGCGCGCGATGCATGTGTTTTGAATCGCTTGCTACGGAGAAGGAAGAGTCTCAAACTAAAAACCATCGTGAGTTTTGCAAAGTACATATGTCAACAATTATTGTCTGCAGTATTTTAATGAAAATGGAGCATGATTTTCCCGTTGTTTTTTTTAGAAGAAATCTGCCGTCCGATAATAGGGCTAGGGTGTCCGATAATAGGGCTTCACAACACGTCTTACAAACGATTGTTTTCTCCCAAAATTAACCATCGAATTTTTGTTAAATTGGTCGAATTATTATGCTTAATAGTCAGTGATTTCAAGCTGTAAAACCTAAGATTCAATTGTGTTTTGTACGCGAGATATTTTAGCGTAAATCTAAAGTGTCCGATAATAGGTACCATTACCTTAAATTGTTCACACAATTTGTGAACACAATTGTGTTGTCAAAAGTTATACTAAAATTCTTCCTTCTACAAATAAAGGCTTATATTGCTAAGGTAGGGAGAGTTTAACGGCAAAAAAAAAATGCTCAGTTGTATTGGAAAAAAATATTCGATTTAGAACTATATCCGGCAATTTACCACATAGTGGAAAGCGAATGTTCTCGAGAACAACATATAAGTAAGCTTAATATTTCGCAATCAGTAAGGCATCTAAAAATAATTTTTTTTCTCTATAGATTTGATCATATTTTTAAGATTCTAGAGTTAGAAAATGTGCCTTTATCACTCTATAAAAATCTTTATTGAGATTTACTGTGTCTGTTTTGGTTGATACATATAAATTTGTTTTTGTTTCTGTCTCTTTTATACCAAACTGTTATGAGATAAAAAGTGCTTGTGTAAACACTGTTTGAGACTTGAATATTTTAATACAATTCTCGCCAAGTGTTAGGGTTCGAGGCTGTAGCTAAGAAGTTTGTTACTCTGAGTGTTTCAAAATATCCGCACTTAAACAGAACCAAAACCAACTGCCATGAACTTACTTGTCCACGTGATAAACTAGCGTACGCCATTTTCTGCGCGTGCTCTATTTTAAATTGTAACGTTCTTACGCTTACATGGAATTACAGCCTTGACCAAACTAATAATACACTAATAATTATTTAACAATACACAATAATAATAATTGTCCAGACCAACAGGGTCCAAAGTCAGTTCTTAATGATTCTTAAACACATATCACTACACTTGCCTAGGGCCAAGTTACGCGCTTAATAATTACATGATTTAGCTGGAATAGCTATGCAATGACAAGGATATCTTGGTCCCGGGGGAGGGACTCCACTATAATCAGATGGGGGTGATTGTTGATGGGAGAGCAACTTGGGTGTGGTCAGCACCTAAGAGATGGCAATTCGGGTGGGGTAGAAGGAATTTTTTAACCCTTAGAGATAGCAGAATCGAAAACAACCCCCCACCCCAGGTAGCTATGAAATGACAAGGATAACTTTTTTTTTCAGGTGAATAAAGCAAGGACTAAAGTATAGCCGTCATTATAGGCTGGCTGAAATGAAAGCAGATGTAAATAAACGTTTTTCATATTCCTTTTTTGCTTAGTATAATTATATTCAATCAACACACATTCTTTCCCTATAGCCAACATAATCTGCTCTTGCTCTGCTGATACTTCCCTAAAGTCTGTGTGGATATAAGTCTTTAACTGTCAACAAAATTATTGACCATGTTATGATTTCTGATGCTTGAAGACCAGGTCTTCCGTACTTACTGCAAAGTTACTTACTGCAACTGTAATTAACTGCAAACTGATTGCATTTTTCTCATGTGCATAGGTAACAACAATTAATACTATTTGCATATATAACAAAATGCTGGCTACACTGTTATTAGCAAATGTAGTCTTTTTTTCTTGTAACTTTTCTATGCATTTGGCAAAATGCATAGAAAAATGGCTTGGCCCTTTACATGACTGCTTATTATTCATGAACATGGTTCAGGAGAGACTCATATGTAATAATGGCAGGGGAGAGGGCTTTGAGTATTTAAAATATTTGGTTGTTTGTTATTAGATGGAAGATGTTTTTAATACAGGATGAAAGAGAAAGGATGGTGTACATTAAAAGGATTATTTGATTTATCAAAGATTTGTAGTTTGATACCGATGAATATAAGATTAGTAAAAATGTATCAGGGATTAGTATATATGAGGGGATGTAGAATTGAAGATCAGGTATTTTAGGGTGTTGAAAGTTTCAACCTAGGTGTTATGGGGTATGTAATTTTGGACTCTATAAGGCTCCATAGTGCATAGCCGTAGCAGGCCTAGAATTATTGGGGGACACAATACATAAGCATTAAGAAAACAATGGGTGGACACAGCCACGCCCCTACTGGTCATTTCCTTATTATTTTTGACAATTTTGGGGTTGAACGTGCCCCATGTGCCCCACCCCCTGCTACGGCCCTGTAGTATGATAATAGATTTGCAAAGAACACTAAAAAGGACATGAAAACGTCTGTAATATTATCTTTTTAAGCACTCTTTACAAATCTATAATCATACTACTTCGCCTATTACCAAATGCAACCATATCCAGCCACACCACCTCGGTCCATACCACCATATTTATAGCCTAACATAACCGCTTGCTTCATAGTAGGCAAAATTATGCTTAGCACTATCTGCCGTAATACTGAATGGCTAAACTCGGTCATGTTTTTTTTTTCAGGAGAGTTTTAAAGCTATATATAATAACAACATTTCTCTTATATATCAAGGGGCACATAAACTTGAGGGTCCCCTTTTCTGAAAAAAAAAAATCTTTGTAGATTATCTGAGGTATACTAAAAAAATGAAACATGACATAAATAAATAGGGCCCAATTTAGCAAGATCTTATTATATGGCAAATTATAAATATATTTTCTGTATCCGTTGTCTATCGAGTACAACTCTACCTAAGAGTTCAAATAATCCCTCTTTTTATGCAAATAGTATCCTGAGTAATGTCAATCAAAATTACTAATAGTGTCATTGTTCTGGGTATTCTCTAGGGGAGAATGGGGGGAAATAATTATAAAATAATAGGAAAAGTTATAAGCCATGTATTTGTATGCATTTAGATAGGGTTGATTTAAGGAAGATGGGATAACTAAAGCAAAATGAAAGTGTAGTATCCTGTTGTTATGTCCCTCCTGAAGTTTGGTCTTTGTAGAAGCTGGGGGAGGGGTGTTGATGGGGACATACCCCTAGTTTAGGGTGGAAAAAACATTGCTGGCTCCGCTTTTAGGCCGTGCCTAAATCTATATATTATTAACTCGGATTCAAATTACCTTCCCCAATTGAAATGCACATGATTGCAGGATAAGGTGATCATTATATTAACTCGGATTCAATATACCTACCGCAATTGAAATGCCCATGATTTCAGGATAAGGTTATCATTATATTAACTCGGATTCAAATTACCTTCCCCAATTAAATGCCCATGATTGCAGGATAAGGTTATAATTATGTTAACTCGGATTCAATGCTGGCTCCGCTTTTAGGCAGTGCCTAAATTTATATATTATTAACTCGGATTCAATGCTATTTCCGCTTTAAGGCAGTGCCTAAATCTATATATTATTAAGTCGGATTCAATGCTGGCTCCGCTTTTAGGCAGTGCCTAAATCTATATATTATTAAGTCGGATTCAATGCTGGCTCCGCTTTTAGGCAGTGCCGAAATCTGTATATTATTAACTCGGATTCAATGCTCGCTCCGCCTTTAGGCAGTGCCTTAATCTATATATTTTAACTTGGATTCAAAGCATGCTCCGCTTTTAGGCAGTGCCTAAATCTATATATTATTAACTCGGATTCAATTCTTCTATCTAAACTTACCAGCATGACGATGAACGGCGATAAAATGGCGCCAACACGAGCGCACATGGAGCCCACTCCCATGCCGATATTCCTAAATGCAGAAATGGTTAAACTGAAACCTCACTCGATACTTTGACCGGCAAAAATAAAACGTTTGCGGAAATATCGAAAATATCGTGGCGATATTAAAGGGTCGTGAAAACAATTCACAAAACTACGGCAAGAACAGTGTCGGAAGAACCTTTCATGTAAGGTCAAAGGCGTCATTCTCTAAAAAAAAAGCAATTGTTATAATGAATGCAGCATTCATTCATTCATTCATTCGCTCCTAATAGAAAAAAAGATATCTGTTTTACCTTACAACTGTAGGGAACTGCTCTGAGGAAATAAGGTAGATGTTGTTGAATGCACACGCTGTTAGACTTCTACCAAATATAGCAAGACCCGCTACGATAGCTGCATTGCCTGCAATAGGGGAAAAAACAGAATTACCGGGACATGTCAATCATTAATTACACGAGCTAAACACGATATGGCTTACCTTTCGGGATCCCCATTATAACCAAGCATAAAATACCAGCGATGAACATGTAACCGAAGAACGGAATCCGACGCCCAAACCTGCGTTCAATAAAATGTTTGCATCCAAAACACCTGATAATTTTGCCGTGTTTTGCTATGTCTGTTGTGCTGTTTTGCCATGCCGTGTTGTGCAAAGTGCTTACACTATAAAATCCTATTTTGCAAGCCTTGAAAATACGTTTTTGGATGATCAGATTCGTCGTAAGAATGAACACAACAAACTCACCTTTGCATGAGAAACCAAGAAATCGGAAGATGCGGAACGGAAAGAAGAGTCATCACAAGATAGTTGACGTAGAGGTTTCCTGCCAATGCGGTGATGTAAAGATAAATCCCAAAGGAGATGAGAGAGATGACGAACCTGCAGGACGACATATTACTGTTAATTAACAGGGGGACATTAGTGTGAAGGGTGTCGGGGGCGAACAAGAAAACTTTTAGCCATCCACGTTTACCATGAACGTCACAAACGGTTGTGTCTTGACAACAAATACAGATGAAATAGGGTTCATCTGTGATTCTCCTGGTATTAGTTTTCAGGAGAGCACTACTCACCAATTAAAACAGAGAATCAGAGTTCGCTTTCTCAATTTCGGTGAACGGAACAAATCCAAGGCAGTGTAATTCTTGCCGTTTTTGCGCTTTTCCTGCTCTCTCATCTCCTCGTTGTAAATGCTTTCAATCATCGCCGTCACGTTATCACTGTCTAAAGGCTTTTTCTTCTTGCCGCCATACTTCATGAGGAGTTCTCGAGCTTTATCCTGACGCCCTTGGGCGATGAGCCAGCACGCAGTGTCTGGAAACACCCTGTTGGGGTAATACGAGTATTCATGTTACAGGCCATGTTACTTCTCATCCAAATATTAGCAATTTATACAAGACTGAGTATTTCACGTTACAGGCTATGTCACTTATCATCCAAATATGAGCAATTCATACAAGACAGAGTATTTCACGTTACAGGCTATGTCACATATCATCCAAATATGTGCAATTCATACAAGACAGAGTATTTCACGTTACAGGCTATGTCACTAATCATCCAAATATGAGCAATTCATACAAGACAGAGTATTTCACGTTACAGGCTATGTCACTAATCATCCAAATATGAGCAATTCATACAAGACAGAGTATTTCACGTTACAGGCTATGTCACTTATCATCCAAATATGAGCAATTCATACAAGACTGAGTATTTCACGTTACAGGCTATGTCACTTATAATCCAAATATTAGCAATTCATACAAGACAGAGTATTTCACGTTACAGGCTATGTCACTTATCATCCAATATGAGCAATTCATACAATACAGAGTATTTCACGTTACAGGCTATGTCACTTCTCATCCAAATATGAGCAATTCATACAAGACTGAGTATTTCACGTTACAGGCTATGTCACTTCTCATCCAAATATGAGCAATTCATACAAGACTGAGTATTTCACGTTACAGGCTATGTCACTTATAATCCAAATATGAGCAATTCATACAAGACAGAGTATTTCACGTTACATGCTATGTCACTTATCATCCAATATGAGCAATTCATACAATACAGAGTATTTCACGTTACAGGCTATGTCACTTATCATCCAAATATAAGCAGTTCATACAAGACAGAGCATTTCACGTTACAGGCTTGTCACTGATCATCCAAATTTGAGCAATTCATACAAGACAGAGTATGTAAGAGTTAATTACCAAGAGCCGAGGCAATCAGAGATATACATTCCAAGGCCGCAGGCCGACTTATTACAGATTGACAAAGGTTTCCACGCAAAAATGTTTTACAGAATCTTAATCTTTGAAATTGAACCCGTATTGAACAAGGAGTGGTGTGGATTCAAACGCATTAGCATATATATCGAAAAGTTATTTCTTCTGCAATTCCTAGGGCAATCAAAAAGGAAAACTATTAACAATCAACCACATCGGTATGTGCTAAATAAATAGTCACAAAAACTATTTCATCCTTGAAAACAAATGCCTTGGTATCTTAATTGTAACAAATACAAAGAAGAGTATTCCCTTCGCGGCCAGTTTATGACATTTCACAATGTTATATACAATTATCTATAATAGGGGGTCTAAAGTTGTTCTTTATTTGTAGGAAATAACAATCATGCAATAAGCAATTGCTTTTTTTTTTTTTTTACAAAAGGAGCGTTTGAATGAGGTTTGTTGCACCCTTTAGTTTGTATAACGCTCGTATTTTTCTTAGATGGAGAGCGATGAAGACTTGTCCGAACTGACAGAGAATACGTTTTTCGCAAACCGAACAGTTTTTCCGAATTTCGATCTTGTCGGAACAACAAGCCGTTATATTACAATTCTAAGTGAAGAAGAAGCCGAGAAGAGAAAAAAACGACAGGATTCCGAAGACCACGAAAACCAGCATGGTGTAGATAGATAGATAGTTTATTGAATAAAATCCTCGCAACCCAAGGGTTGAATTATGAAATTATTTACACTAAAATTATTTACAGGGAAACTAATAGAAGTATATAAATTCTAAGTAAAACGAGAGGAAGCATTCTTAATTATAAAACTATTGCCACTATTGCTTATACCTTGGAACATTAAAAAGGCGTTTACGTCTCAGAGAAATGGGCTGTTCTAGTGGGCTGTTCGTACCTGTCAGAAGAGTGGGCGGAAGAGAGGAATTAGAACCAGAGCTGTGGCAGGATCGGGAGGGGACTGGGCGATTTGAGTGAAACCGCGTCGGACGGGGTTCTGGTAGAAAAGGGATTGGCAAACGATAATCTACGTCGGGCGGGGTTCTGGTAGAAAAAGAATTGGCAGTTGCTAATCTACGTCGGGCGGGGTTCTGGTAGAAAAGAAATTGGCAATTGCTAATCTACGTCGGGCGGGGTTCTGGTAGAAAAGGAATTGGCAGTTGCTAATCTACGTCGGGCGGTTTTTCGTATGCCCTAGGGCATACCCAAGTCCTAAGGTATACCGTCTGGGGGCCTCGTGAGGGGTGTGTTATAGGGGTCGCTTAATGCATTTGCTTTAAGGGGATGGCGGCGCGTGCCCGTTTTCGGTAGCGCTAGGCGCTGGGGGAAGCAAGGGGGGGGGAGCCTAGCGCCTAGCGCTAACGAGAACAGGGTGGCTGGCCCCCCTTGGGTGGTAACATGTGGGAACCCAGCTATGCTTAGCTGGGAGTGTCGCGCGCGCAATGCAGTCAATTCTCACACACTATACGCCCATTTAGAACTATCCTTGGATTGGTATATGCGAGCAAGCTATGAGAGGTCAAAACCTGTGTCAGTTGCTCACGATTGGGGCCTTAGCCCATTGCGGGAAAAGTTGCATCTATGAGCATTGCAAGATACATCGCGCTAGGTTGAGGAAGGGCGCAATCGAACCTCACCCCTGTAGAAGGTGTGGGGTGGGGACCCAGTCCGAGGCTCGGCTCTGCGAGGCCTGTGGTAATAACCCTGTAAAACACAAGCTTGTTTACAAAGAACAGCGGGCTCGAAGGGTGTTTTCCTTCGTCCTAGCAGAGCTGAGAGGCCGCTATAGGCAGTAGCGTCCCCATACCCGTTTCTAGGTACGTTGAGACTTTCGTTTTAGAGACATGCCACCCAGAGGGTATACCCACTAGGATGGACGCTTACATAGAAGAGATTCTCGATGATATGTCTGATGGCGGCGACGAGTATTACTCGCTGTTTGTCGGCGGCGTTCATCGTTTGTATCCAGACGGTAGCGCTGCGAAGTTAGGAAGAAGCATTACGCCTCACACCTATAAAGAGATCCGTGACCTCGGCGAGGCATCGTTGAGCCGAAGCCCGTCGTGCGCGGCCCCGATATCGGCGACGACGGCTCGGTTTGGTGGATCTCGTACTAGCAAGAGGCACTGCGCGGGAACGCTCTGCTGCCAGAAGTGATGGAGATGCTTGACCCGGATCGGCGCTACAGACTCTTTACAGTAGTCAGTAAGGCACCCGCAGACCCCCTAGCTCTCATATCAGAAGAGGAGGGACGCTCAGAACAAAGAATGGGCAGGTCCTCGGTGAGAAGGGGCGACGAGATTACAGTCGGCGCTCTAGAGGGCATAGACGCTGGCAGGTGGGAGAAAGGCCTCGAGGCTGAGGACGAGCTTTGTTCGCTACGTCGGGAGAAGGCTTTAACCAGTGCCGCCGCGAAAACGCGCGAGGCAAAAGTGCAAGAGGTGCTCATTCGCTTTACAAACAGGGCGACCCCAAGAAGCACGAGGATCTGGCTATGGCGGGCGCGTTATGGTCACGCACGAGGGGAAGCTATACCGATCGGAGAGAGATATGGTCGCGATCGACAGGGCGTTTACGGACGAGACGGGGCATGATCCTCAATGGCTCCCTGATGATCACCCAGCCTACCAAGAGTACATCGAAGCTACGCACTTGATGGGCGGCGCATTAGGGTATCGGTTCAAAAAGGGACCCAAAGAAAAAAAATCAGGCCAACGCCTCTTAAATACAGGGACGTCTGGCAAGCGGCGCAGGTTGAGTCCAAAGTGTGAAATAGCAAGGAAAACTTAGGGGCGCAGCCTCATGCGCACATCGACATGCGTGCGGCCTACCTAGGATGCTAGGACAGTGTCTTCGGCGGCGTCTCGGACGCCATTGATGTGGTACGGAAATACGGCTTCCCTACGAACGTGTATCGTATCGCGGATGTTGTGGGACGGCCATTGAGCGAGGTTCTTCAACTAACCGGGGTCATTCAGCTGACTGAGTGGGAGTTCTCTGAGGCCTGCCACCCCTACACTTCCGGGAGGGTAGGGCAGCACTTGGAACAAAACGAGGGCTGGATCACCACGCCAGAGCTCAAGGACCTGTTAGACTCGGGTGACCTCGTCATCGCCACGGCGAGGGAGGTATTGTATAGCGTCGTGAAAAAGGGCTCCATCAGGTTCCCCCACTCTAGCGTGAGTAGCGAAGACCCGCAGTACCATGAGGGTCGAGATCTCGCCGCCCGTTTCGTAGGCAAGTGCGCTCGCCGTGGCGACGAGTCCTCGATCGTAGTTCGCGACCGTGAAGAAGCCGCGTATCTGACAAACCTCCTTGCGGGCACCGACCACTTACTTAACTTCGAGCATACCGACGTGGCTCATCTGATCCAATACAAAGACGGTGTCCGACGCTAACAATGGTGCCATATCAGGGCCTTCGTCTTGGCGTACACAAACATAGCGTTGCGACGCATGTTGAGGCGGAGTCCTCGCGAAGACGTCCTCCGGGTGTGCACAGATGCCATATACGCAAATGCGGTGCCCAGTGGTGTTAAACTCGTGGAGCGAAATCCGAGGTATGGAGAAGCCTGGGTACGAGTGGCGACCCAAAGCAGCTTGGGATCCGAAGAAGTCGGGGAGCTTGGCCAAAGAGCCAAGCACTGCGCCGAGTCTGCCGTGCGATCTAGTGGCCGCAACCTCTGCAAAGATGTATCTAGCCGGCCAAGGAGGATCGGGGAAGACCGAGTGGGCGGTGAGCATGTTCCGCGCGTTGTGGTGCTCACTCCCGAGAACGACCTCGCCCACGACCATCGCAATAACCCGCGCCTCGCGGTGAAGGCTCAAACCTACCACCATTACCTCTGCATACCAGCGGAGAAGCCGATAGAGGAGTGGAGACCTTCCGAGCGGGTCACAAACTCGACCATCTTGCAGAAGTAACCACCATTGACGAGTGCTGTAAGGTACAGACTAAAGTGCTACGCGCCCTCCTAGGGTATCTCGCCACGCGGCCGTGTCAGGTAGTGTGTTGTGGCGACTATGGGCAGGTTCCGCCCTGTGGAGATAAAGAGGGGCCTCACGATATGTGGAGTGGGAACATCCACTGGTTCGAGTCCGACTACCGCTTCCTGTGTGAAGACTGCGGAAAGCCGTACAGTACATGCGACGGCCTGCCCTCCTCCAGGCTCCACGACATAAAGGACCGGATTTGGTGTTGGTCAGATTCCCAACAGCTTGAGGTGTTTTGAGAGGAGTGGGATGGGGTAGCGTTCGTAGCGGCGATCGAGCAGACCAAAACGACATGTGGGTGTGCTCGACCAACAAGATGGGAGCTCTTGTTCAGCAGCGGTTGATAGAGCACCACAGGGAAAACTACCCCCGATTGCCAGCAACCATCCGCTTCGACCCCGATCCTAGCGTCGCGCATCGTTATCGCAAGCAAGGGCGGCCAGGCAAAAGGGTTGAGTAGGTCGACGCGTACAAAGGGACGGTAGTCGAGGTTCCTCTCGAAGCGGTCCTTAACGGGCTTCCCCTCGAGTGGAAATACGCGGGCTGGGGAACCGTCCACCGGGTGCAGGGCAAGACCATCCAGACTCCAAGACGTCTGTTTATCATAGACCACAGCTTAGAGGACTGGATCACGAATGCTGTATACACCGGCATCTCCCGCGTGCGGCACGCCGACCAGATAGTCCGCGTAACTTCCCCCGATGACGACCCCGGTGCCTCGGTTCCCACAGAGCTGCAGGCTACGCCCAGTGAAGAGCTCATTACAGTGCAAATCAAGCGATACGCTGTAGACGACAGGCAAAAGGGTCGCACAAAGTACACGGGATCGCACCACGTTCTAACGGTAGACCACGTACTCGGCATGATTGCTGACGCGGAAAAGAAGTGCACGGTCTGTGGCACTCAGCTTCTGTTTCAGGGATACACCAAGAGCCATCCCCAATGATTCAGTATCGACCGGCTGGACGACAGTCAGGGTCACTACAAGTGGTATGTCAGACTCACGTGCCTTAGCTGCAATAGAAGGCACAAGCGCTGATCACGCAACACGCAACTGCGAACGCGTGAAGCCGTACTTAGAGTACGCCGTGTAATATGCCTTGCTTGTCCACCACGGGTCCGTCGCTCGCCGTCGGCCCTTGTCCTAGAGGTCTTCCTCATTTACGGCGATGTACACCTCCGTTCCGACCCCTAAGGGGACCTCTAGGGGGGCTTTTCGGCTTTGAGAGGCACGCGCCTCAGCTTTATGGCGTCTTAAGGCGCAAAGCCAGTCATGCGAGTCTTCGTTGCGTTTATGTCCGAGATGACGATTGGCGAAGCAGTAACCCACTCGAGGTTTGTTTCGCCGGATGCAATCTCCTTCGAGTACTGCGCACGAAATAGGCGCTGTGCCAGCCAGCGATGGAAAGACTCGGCGAAAGCTTGGCTCCTGTGGTGCCCTGGCTCAGCCCGTCGGACCTCCACCCCGTGGTCTGTTAGGAGCTTTGTGGCAGCACCCACAGCACGCCATGTGAGAGGTCCCTCTGTATAGATGTCAGCGAGTTCGCGGGGGACGACGGCCGCGTTCTTAGTCCTCAGCATACTTGTACCCGCGGTCGGTTGGCAAGAATAGTAGGTCCGACTGGTGGATACCGTTTGGTATCTGCTCCGAGAAATGGGCGTAGTTAGTCGGAGGATGGATGTCTGTGTGTAGCCCCCGACGGGCTGCGAGCTTACCCACTTGCGCACTCTATTTATTTAGGCTGAGCCCTTGAGAAGTTTGGCATGCAGAGCGGTCACTCCCTGGAAGCCACCTCTGGTGTAGTATATAGGACGAAGGAACGCATCGAGTTCTTCGTTGGACATGCGCTTCGCCGCCATTGTGTGTCGGCAACGTATTGAAACAGGTGTATCAGTCTCCAACAGGCGGTTGCCGTTTGCTCGGGTAGTGCCGAGGCGGTCTTTCTGAGGTCGGTAGGCCCTCGGAGAAGACATTGGCGAATCTCTTAACGCACTTGCTGTCTGCGCGCCACAACTCGAGCCTTCGGTTAGCAATGTCACCAAAGCTACATAATCCACCCATCGACGACACCTTCGGTGCCATCGACTTGTCTCGCTTAGCAGCGGCTGCTACCTCGTGCACTCCACAACCGGTCTGCAATCATCTTATGCGTATACGTATACGTACGCGCGCTGTATGGAAAAAGGCCGCCTAGATCTAAATCACAGCAAGCGACTGTGATGGCGAGAGCGCCGGCGCAAATGTACGCCAAATCAGCGTTTTTCTGCGTTTTGCTGGGATGTAGTAGTCGGACAGCTCAGGAGCCCGCATCGACTCCAGGGATTGTTTTGGTCGGGTCTGGTTGTGGAGTTTGAGCGCGTAGTCAGTGTCGGTGAAGTTTTGCTTTGCGAGGGCCCCTCTCTCGCGACTTTGCGCTTGCCAATCGAGGATTTTTTGTCGCCGCTGTTGGTAGCGTCCATAGTCTCGTTGGTATTTCTCGAAGGCCTTGTCGTGTCTCTCCTTCTCAGCTAAGGCAGGGCTCTCATCGTTCAACAGGAACTTTGCGAGGTAGTTGCCATCGACTAATGCAGTCGCGTTAAGGACGGCCCCACCAAACAAAATTGCGATGGAGGCCATCGAGTAGTGTGTGATGCTGTGTACGCGAACACGAGTCTAATACGTGGCCTACGCAAGACTACATGGGCAGGATCTTCTGGTCCTCAAGGTAACCCTTCAAAGCGACAGCACCCGCAACAGCGGCAGTCATTTTTGCGTAGTTCATGGCGTTCGCGGAGGGGTCTTTGGTGAAGTCTTCGCGCAAGACTTTGCGCCCAACCCAGCCAATACCGGCGACGAGGCCGGTTATGACTGCGCCATCGGTGATGGTCTTTGTAATCTTGCTTTCCTGCGTCGTCGACATTGCGATGCACGGACGTGCGGATATGGGTGGGGCTCTTGTGTTTAAATGTCTGCTTACTCCATGGCTGACAGTCAATATTTGCGTAGTCCGGGTCGGCTCGCCGGAACGGCAAGCGGTGGTTGCTGTGCATTTGCGGGCGGAGTCACGTCGTCGGTACCTTCGGTAGCTGTGGGTGTACGAGCGAACGCGGCAGCTAGCTCCCGCCTACGTGTGTAGAGGCCGATCAATGACACTAGAAGACCAGCGACCCCGATAACCGAGCTGGCCGACCAAGCAGAGTTGCTTTCCGGGACTGGTGTGTGTTCGTCATAGCCCTCGCGTCCCTGCGAATCGCTAGCGACCGGCGACTCAACGTTTTGCACAGCTTTCTTCTTCGCTCTGTTAAGTCGGTTCCACTCTGCCAAGCGCCTTCCAGTTTCGACTCGTCCAGGGTGTTTAGGTCGGGTCGCGGGTGGCTCGGGGCTCGTGATTCTCTCCACCTTCTCACGTGCAGGTTCATGAGCAGTTTGTCCCGCAGCTTGTTTGTCAGGTTCCGCGAGATGCTGAGCACTAGACCTCCTTGAGGTTCCTCCATTTGTGATGCAACTATCTGGTTGCTGAAGAAGTGGCAAGCTTTCAAATGAGCGGCTACTCTAAAGTCGTCATGGCAGACTCGCCATCTGGTGAGTCCGCGACTGCTACCTCGTGTTGACACCGCGTGTCAGCGCCGTTGGTATTCACATGACGTGCTACGTGTAACGCCCCGACGGATTAAGCCATCAAACGACCGCAGCGTAGAGACAGGCTTCCGCACTATGTGCGGAGCTAGTTGTTGATGATGTAGTCGGTCACGAGGTCATTGAGAAGATTGACCACACTGTCTATCGGCAGCGTCATGCCTACTAGCTTGGTCGTAAGCTTCAGGAAGCTGTCTGCCAGGGCATCTGCAGTCCGGCTGGCAAAAGCGGTCTCGTATCGCTTCTCGTACTTCCTCACCTCCTCGGCGCTCATGCGTTTGACGTCGTCGTGGGTCAGGGCCTTGTCTACTATCTCTCTCGACTTCCCCGAGGCTACGAGAATCGCGAGTTTCTCCCTAGCGTCTGCTATCTCAGTTTGCTCTTTTGCTGGCTGCGTCGAGCAGTCCAACGACTCGATATCTGCGACGCCCCCCTCAAGAAGACTCTCAAAGTGTTCGTCGCTCGTCATGGTACACGTGTGTTGTCAAGTGTGATCAATGTGTTTTCGTGGGCGGTGATTCGCAGCGCTTATTGTTCAACTAGGGCGATGGTATAAGGGTGACGCAAGCAAAACTCTAACTTCGAGAACTTTTTCGTCTTGAGGGCCTTCATGTACTCTTTCATCTTCTCTTCTGAGAGCTCCGCGCCGTAGTCATGCAGTCATGCAGCTTTCATGTCCGCCTTGCTCGGGGTATAGAAGACCACCAAGGCCGTGATGTTCTCACGGAACGGCTTCGTGATGCTCGTGAGCTGCTGCGTGATCACCCACATGCTAATACCCACGTGGCGCGCGCTGAACGCCAAGTTGACGAGTTGGTCAGTGCGCTTCTTCACGTCTTTTGAGGCTGCACAGTCGTCGAGTATGATTAGCGTGTTGGTGCCTTCAATGACAGCAGAGACAAACCTCAGCAGTATGTCGATCTGACCCGCCTCAGGTGTGACGACAAACAGACGATTGTCGCCCTCGCCGAAGCCGTCGTATGTTTCGTTGTAGACAAAGGTATGGCACTCGAGTACGATGTAGTCAAACTTGCCCCGGAAAGGGCCGCGCAGCCGGTCCACTATGCGGGGGGGGGGGGGGGGGGGGGCGGACGCAAACGACCGCTGAAACCTCGTTCACCACAGAGGGTGCAGCGACAAGACTCGGTCTCCAGTCCCTCAGGGAGAAATACCCAGACCTTAACGAGGATCTGATACGGTTCCAGTCAGACCAGATGGGAAAGACGCTAATACAGCTTCGCAACCTCGGCAAAGGAGGTTGGACTAAGCCAAGACAGCTGTTCAATAAGAACGGGGGCGTTCGACAGGACGTTGCGAAGCTGAAAAGCTTCAAGCTGGCGATGGGTTCTATGGCAGAGATAGAAGTCATCCAGGAGAACACATAACAAGTCCAAAAGCTGCAAGGGGTGGTAACCACAGACAGGGAGACCATCGACGACCCTAACACGTCAGAGAGTCGCCGCGAAGAGGCCCGTGAGCGCAACGAGGAAAGGCTATCCGAGATTGACGAACTACAACGCGAAAACCGAGAGCTCGAGAACCGAAAGCCGCTCAGAGAGCGCATCAAAGCCATCTTAAAAAAGTACGGCTTTACCGTCACCGCTATCGGGTTGGCCGTAGTGACGACGATCGCGGCCATCGTAACGTCGCTCGGCAAGTCGCTCTCCTCCGTGGCCAGAAGGGTCGGTAACGGGCTTAAGGCTATCGGGAAAAAGCTAGGCGAGCTTCTCCCTGGGCTAGTAGGCAGCGTCGCGAACTTCGTGTTTAAGGCTGCAGGAGAAGCGGTGAAATTCCTTGGCGAAAATGCGTGGCTGCTCATTCTAGCCGTAGCCGCGTTCTTGGTTCGTCGAATGCAAAGCAATCATCGGAACAAGTAATACGCCGCGGCCACCGCGAGTGCTGACAACCCCGCCTTGAGGGCGGTGTGGTCACTCTTTTCGCCCGGTCCGGCGGCAGTCATGCCATGCGCAGCGTGCGTACGTGGAGAGGGGGCAGGGCCGCGCCCTCTGCGTGCACTATGGCCTTGCTTCGCACCTCGCGGTCAACCCTCGGATTAGTCACGTGTTGCACCCTAGGATGCCCACCGGCCATGTTATGAGCACCGACTGGCTTTGTCTCGGTGTTGATCGCGTTTGCGCCGAGCGTCATGGAGTCTGTGGCTTTCTGCAGTTTATTATATTGTTGTAGCCCACGACGCTTTGCGTGTTTATCACCAGATCGCTCGGCATCAGCCACACCCCTGGTGCGACCGTAAGACTCAGTCTCACCTTGGCCTCCTGCACGGCTAACTGGTACCTTTGCACGCTTTGAGCGATGTCGTTTTCTATGATTGCGTCTTCAAGCAGCTTCGTGAACTCCGCCTGCGCCTCCATGGCCGGCCCACCGGCCCCCGCGATAGAGGAACGGAAGTTCACCTGCGCGCCAAGCACTGTGTAGACGAACGCCTCGACCGAGCGATCGAGTCTTCCTAGCCCTGCTTTTGTCAGCCCCTCACCTTTGGGAGGCGCAAACCAGCTATATTGCACGCCCCCGTGGTCGTCGTTGCGTATGAAACCCACCTGCTTCCCACTATTGTACGTCCCACCTTCGTCGCTAAACAGATTGAGGTGGCTCGGGTACTCGTCCGCCGCCGAGTCGTAGCCACGGATCACGTGCACGTTGCGATACCCCTCCCCCGGGTAGAACACAAACACATCACCTAGCCTGTGGTTCCGCCCGCCTTTCCATCGGAAGTCCGAACTCTATACATAGACGCTCGAAAGCGGCTTTCTTGTAGGGGTTACCTTTTTGCGTGAACGGGCTGTCGCCAGGCATGGGGGCGCCAAGCTCGTAGAGTATTCTCCGCGTGGTAAAGTAGACGTGAAACCTTAGAAATCCCCTGATGACAGAGGGGAGCGTGGCGAAAGCGGGGTCGGTTAGGGACACCCCGCATCCAGCGGTTGCGCAGCAGACCGCAAAGTTGAGTTGCTGTGGCCAGCACCCATAGGAAGGCTCCGGCAGCCACCGGCGAGACTTAGCGGACTTGTGCGTGACTACTGTCTCTTTAAATATGTCTTGGACCCTGGTCGTGAATGATTTGTCCTCAGCCACGTGTATCTTTAGCTGCGTGAGTAGTGGTGTGATGTCTGAGGCCGTGCTCTCCACGGGGGTCGCGGGCACGGCGTAGAGCTGCTCTTGCCCGAGGGTCAGAGACCTAGGGAAACCGGATTTTGCGTGTTTGATTTGTTCGGCTATAGCGTGTTTGATATGTTCGGCTATAGAGGCTCCCGCCGCAGTTGCCGCCTTTTTCGTCTCTTCCGCCCCCCTTCGGGGGGTCGCCTCCTCGTTCAGCATCTGCAAGCCTTCCCAATCCATGCTCAGTCCTATTAAACACGAAGGCGGGCTGTGTTCAATACAATGGTAGTCCTACATACTGTGCTCACCAAATGCAAACAGACGCTCTACTTCGGGCGGCCGATAAGGCGTCCACGCTTCGTGGCGCTCCGGCAGTGCTCGCTGTTTAACAGCTGGTATAATCTCGAGCGGGAGCATCAGATAACGACTATATCCACCCTCCCGCCCGTCGCTACTCTGCCAGCCGGGCACCACACGGCCGAGTCCATCAACCGCGCTGAAAGCAAGATTCTGACCGCGAAGCTGGACCCCCTCACCGGGAAGATCGCGTTTATGTCCAATGGCGTTGCGTTCCTGAATGCCGAGCTTTGCGCACTATTTGGCCTAGAGGCTAAAGACAATCAGTTGGGGGAGCGGGGCCTCGCACTTCCTTCGGGGGGGGAGGGGCACTTAAGATGGCTTTGACGAAAATAGAGGCCCTCAATATCTGCTGCGATATCGTAGATCGCACGCAATGCCTCTTCTTAGGCGAGCCTTCAAACGTTCTCGCTTGCCTAGAAACCGGGAGACCGCACGAGAAAGTCGTCTATGGACCCGACATCCCCGTTTGTGTCGCAGCAACTTCCTCTGAGTTTGTCTCGAGTATCCAAATATGGATCAGGGATAACTACGGTAGACGGGTGGACTTTAAGGGCAAGCCTGTTCGCCTCGTATTAGAGCTGACCTAGTTCCAACATAACAAACATGGCAAATAGCGACGTTAGCGGTGGTGCCATATACCCCTCGCTTCCCAGTATGCGCAGCGGCGGCGACGTGCAAAGCTTCCGACTCCAGAAAATATGGGACACTCAGGAGGTTCTAGACAACGAGATAACGCATCATCGACAGGTGCGGAAAAAGTATAAGCGCGCCTTTGCCGTTACCCATGCTGTGTCTGTGGTGTCCGGTATCGCTGCAGGGGCGCTTTCCAGCGCCGGGGTAGGGGTCTCTTTGAGTGGGATAGGGGTTCTGATCGGCGGTCCGCTGGCAGGGGTCGCTGGGCTGATCGGTGTCGTGGGCCTAGGCGCAGGGATATTCTCTAGAGGTCTTACGAGCAAGGTAGCTAAACACGAAGACACGATGGTTTTAGCGGAGAGTAAGAAAAACTCGATCAGCGAGCTAGTTATTAAGGCTCTACAAAACGGGCACATCCCAGACGAAGAGTTTCAGTTAATACTACGCGCTCAAGGCCACTATCAGAGCTCGACACGGCCTCGCATCGCGTGAGACACGGAGACACGCGAAAAAGGTGAAAAAGAGACTGCGAGAAATTCGCGAGGAGTTTGGGAGCGAGGTGTTCGAGTAAAACTCAGGTTTGAACGCCACGCCAGCGGCTTTGAATTTACGGCCGAAAAACGGTTATTCCGCGCTCCGTAGGCTCGACTATAGGACAGACGAGGGTCTAATTGCAAGGTCCCCACATGTTACCACTCAAGGGGGGCCAGCCACCCTGTTATCGTTAGCGCTAGGCGCTAGGCTCCCCCCTTGCTTCCCCCAGTGCCTAGCGCTATCGAAAACGGGCACGCGCCGCCATCCCCTTAAAGCAAATGCTTTAAGCGACCCCTATAACACACCCCTCTCCTCCCAGTCCCCCAGACGGTATACCCCAGGCCTTGGGTATGCCCTAGGGCATGCGAAAAACGGGCTTGGTGGCGCAGGCGCCCTATCCCCATGCGCGCTCCTGCCCGACCTTTCAACCCGGACCCCGCCCGACGTAGATTGGCAATTGCCAATTCCTTTTCTACCCGGACCCCGCCCGACGTAGATAAGCAATTGCCAATCCCTTTTCTACCAGAACCCCGCCCGACGTAGATAAGCAACTGCCAATTCCTTTTCTACCAGAACCCCGCCCGACGGGGTTTCACTCAAATCGCCCAGTCCCGGATCGGATAGTTTCGTAAGTTTCGATAGTATCAAAGGTGTTCGATTTTAGGGTTGATGAAGTAATGATAGAGGATTTTTGTAAGGTTAAGGAAGTCATTAAGAACCAGGGCGAGTGGCAATAAACCCCTAAAAAGACCTGCAAATGTAAGAAAATTAATATTTCAAGTTTGTCATGTTTATGGTAGAATAGATTTTGAAATATTGTAAAGTTAAGTGCCATATGGTTGGGTTTTGATATCCAGCATGGAAGAGTGCAGGTAGTGAATTGATTTAATTGCTCATAATTAGGCAAGGGATGTAAACGAGCTTTCCCGGGATGTATCTATATACATCCCTTGCATTTGTAATGAGCAATTTAATTCAATTCATCAGCCCCGCTCTTCCCTGCTGAATTGTCCGGCGGATATGTGTTTGAATTGCGCACTTTTTGCTAAAGTTACCAATTTTAGCGTAGTGATAGTTTTTAATACCCTTTTCAAGATAGGCTTTAGAGCCAAGCTCAGATCAGCTTTAATTTCTTATTAATAAGGAGTATTGATTTGGCCACCATTTTGAACCGGAAGTAAACTACCTTTTTATGAAAAATAAATACATTTGCACATTTTGATACTGTTTGTCACTTGACAACTAATATGAAAGTCAAAAAATTTATCTAAACCCAATATTTTTTAAAATAACCGCAAATTTGTCATTTTTGAAACTTTAAAGGTGATAGCCACTTTTAACGGAAAGTAGTTGAAAGCAAAACCTCGGACGTTTATTTCCTCCCGCGCCCTCTAGCAAAAGACACCAATTTTATTGCAGTTGTAGGTTGCAATAACCTTTATAAGATAAGCTATGGAGCCAAGATAAAATCTGCTTTTATCACCGACTAATATGGTTTATTATAACTGCAGCCATTTTGCACTGGAAATTAAATTTGGCATTTTTGAAAGCACAGAGATGCACATGTTGTTTAAAAGCCTACGACTAAAATATTCATGAAATCCATTTAATACTTGTAAGTTGTAAAAAAAGGCAAAACTGATTAGGTTTCTGCTATAAATTTTATCTTTTTTTAAACCGGAAGTAGGTTTCCAAACCTGTTTCTGCACACTCTAATCAAACCAGGTTAATGCATATACGAATAAGCAATGAAGCATTTCTCTAAAAATAGAATTGCACAAATGATAAATGCACCAATTTAATATAAAGAAAATGTTTTCTTGCTATGTGAGCTTCGGCATTTTGTTAAAAATTAGTGAAATCTTAGTCAGGCTGGACGTTCTTAAAAATAGATTCTTATAAAACAAAAAGAGTGTGGTTCATAATACGTCGGTCTAACGTAATAACAAACTCCGATGAGAATTGTTTTCTTTATTTAATGCAGTTCAGATATCTTACAGCTCATCATAAACAATTCTCATCGGAGTTTGTTATTACATCTTGTTACTTTAAGAACTCTTTTGTTAAGATGCATTCTCTGACTTATATTTTATTTGTCTATCAGTAAACTTTCTTTAAATGTGCGAGTTTATTTATTTTTTTTGGAACAAGTTAGTTTACTTCCGGTTCAAAATGGCGGCCAAATCAATATTCATTATTAATCAGAAATTAAAGCCGAACTGAGCTTGGCTCTATAGCCTATCTTGTGAGAGGTATCAAAAACTATCAGTATGCTAAACTTGATAACTTAAGCAAAAAGTGCGCAATTCAAGGTAAAATCTGCACATATCCGCTGGACCAGAATATCAAAACCCTCCCCGGGCTCTTAGCAACTGCCTATTAATGAGGTTGTACGTGAAATGAAGCCCTACAAAAAACAATGGAAACCGTGTCAATCATGTAATAATTCACGTTACAGGCTTGTCACTGATCATCCAAATATGAGCAATTCATACAAGACAGAGTATTTCACGTAACAGGCTTGTTACTAATCATAATATATAAAAAACGAGTGCGAGTTTTTCATCAGGGATTCCAATTACCGAGAGAGATATAAGCACTAGGCCGTCTGCGTTTTTTTTATGGTTTCTCAAAGTATTCACCAAAGAATGTCACGATGTAATCGCAATTCTGCCCTAATTGCGGCATGAACGGAACGCAAATCTGCTTTTCAAACTATCGACCAAACAATGCCGAGAAGTTTATGTCCAATCACAACCTGCTTTTTCTCAAGGGGAATTCAATAAGTACATTTTCGGCGAGAGAAGCTTGAGCTATGGCCGAAGGTTTAGCGGCCAATCGTTTTCGTTCTCCCAAGTGCGGAGAGGACGAAAAGACATTGGTTAAAGCCAGCATCCCAAAGTCTACAATGTAAAGGGGTACAGGTTAGCAAAGTTTCCAATAATTTAGGGCCAGAAGGAGAAGTTTCTAAAAAGGAAGAAACGGTCAATATTCGGAGTTTGGAGTCGGAGTGTAATAAAGTAGACCAAGGCTTAAGTTCAATTTTACACTCTGCATCATTCATTTTCAAATTGTAAAACGAAAAAAATGCATGCATAAATAATTAATGAGTTTGATAACCAAATATGAGCAATTCATACAAGTCAGAGTATTTAGATTCACAGAAATATGAGACAACATGGCCGCCACGCATGCGTAATAGTGCACATACAATGTCAAAATGGCTTCCATTTACTATAAGGAAATGTGGGGAGACATCACAATTTATCAAATTTTCTCACTTCAGAGATTTTGGGCTCACGATGCAGGACTCGAAAAAAACCTTACCATTCGAGTTATACACTTTCTGTTCAAACGATGCCAGAGAAAACCCTATAATTGTTCCTTGGACATTGCACTTTTGTTCTCTTGAGAGCCTTAAATCCATACATTCTCTGTAATTTCATTGAAATCGGGCATAAAAGTAGCCGTTTAAAAGGTAGAACTGTTCGCCGCATCACAGGTGCAAGACTCGAAATTGGTAAATCGACTATCCTTCCATCAAATTGGCCAATAAAATAGGCAGTAGCGCCTTCCAATCTTGTTACCGAAGAAAAAACATTTGATGTAGTTTAGCCTAGTTCAGGAACCATTATTGTTGTCTTTAAGATACAGACTGAAGCAAGGAAAACGGTGCGCTCCGCAAGAACAAGTTCTCTCTCTTCGCCCGTTCTCCATTTTGTTTTTAAAAGGCCCCACGGCTTTCTGGGATAGACACAGGGGAACCATAAAGCCTTTCTAAAATATATTATTTTTAAATTTGCGCATATAATGTTTTCCAACCTCAGCAAGACTGCCGCACTTCCTTTATCATTAACAGAGATGCCCCTTCCACGTTTAAATACCGCTAATACTACTTTTATTTGGAATTTTAGTCAACCTGATTAAAAACTTCTAGTGTAACAACAAAAGGGGAGCCCCTGTGCTGGCCGCAATCTTGTTTTTATTTGTGATACCGCTGTTATTCCTCGCGGGCCTAGCAAAATGTGAGCCCAGAGAAACCGCTGGCTATTGTCCCTTATTTCTGGGAATCGGTGCGTGTAACGTGAAATGAGGAATTGACTGAGCGAGCTAGAAAAACGACAATCTAAACGACAGTTATCAAAGTCGCGAATTTCCTTAGATTTGAATTGCTTATATTTGGATGATCAGTGACGAGCCTGTAAAGTGAAATACTCTGTCTTGTATGAATTGCTCATATTTGGATAATCAGTGACGAGCCTGTAAAGTGAAATACTCTGTCTTGTATGAATTGCTCAAATTTAGATGATAAGTGACATAGCCTGTAAATTGAAATACTCTGTCTTGTATGAATTGCTCATATTTGGATGATTAGTGACATAGCCTGTAACGGTGATCACCCAAAGAAGAGTAATAAAATAAAGGGTGATGGGCAATTAAGAGATCACGTTACTTTTTATGAATAATAAAAATTATAGTTATTCTTGCACCACAAATCCTTTTTTGAATGGTCTCTTGTCTAGGAATGTGCTGTTACTAATTCCATCACTTACCTCCAGAAGAAGAAAAAAGGCACGAAAAACAGCGTAACGCAAAGAATGAGCATTCGCCATTCTCTGATAAAATACGCGCACGTAAAAGACAAGATATCCCCTAGGTCCCAGAAGAAGTCTTGGACTTTACCGGACATCGTCCGGGCCTTTGGTCCGACCAGCTCTATCACGTACACGTACTGACACACCATGACTGACGCAAGGGCAAACCCGACACCGAACCGCAACAGGGCAAGGAGGGAGGGACAGTCAGCAAAAAACGTGCCGAACGACAGAATCGTCATGATAGCTGAACCGACCAGGAGGCAAAGGCGCCGTCCGAATCTGTCCGAGGCCCAGCCACCGACCAATGAGCCAATGAGCATTCCAGCGAAGAAACATGACTGCACGGCGGCGCCTTTGTGCGCGTTGTCGCAAATCAAGTTCCACTGAAATAGCAAAAAAGTGACGCTATAAGCCAGGTAACAAAAATCTTAAATTCTTTTATAATCAAAATTGTGTTCAATATGAAATTCCTTTACCAAACAGGTAAAAAAAGTGGTTAAGACAAAGATTGAGCAAGAATGACGTCGTACCTCGGACACTGCGCTAGTAAACGGTCCATCAAACGTGTACGAAGAACAGTTGTCACAGCACTTGCTCGGAGCACATGTGGAGTTAACATCACTGCAATGGAACTTAGGAGTTCCGAAGGCGAAAACGAGCAGAGCGAATTGCAGCCCGATGGGAACGATGAGAAGGTTGACTCCGGCGTACAGAGCCCTCTGATAACAACCAAACGAGTTAACGTACTTGAACACGTCGTCAAAGGTCGACAGAGTCCCAGCTGAGAATTCAACAGGTGTAGTCTTACAAGTGTTTTCTTCGTGATTGCCTTCAGACATTTCTGAAGAGGAGCAAAAAAAAAAATAACGCGCTATAAGTTGGAGGTTAAGGTTATCTGAAAAAACGGAAAATCAGAAAAACAGCAGAAAAAAGAGACAACAACACTCAAGCGGAAACCCCATTTAACCCGATGTCTAGCTTGACTGGTGTCGCCCCAAAGGGCAAGAGTTCAAAGGTGCGGTTCTAATCAGCATTGAAAGTCAGGCGCGTACCCAGGATTGGCTTGGGGGGGGGGGGGGGGGGGGGGGGGGGGGGAGGGGGGGAGGGTTCGCGGTCATAAATATCATGTGGGAAAAGCGTAGTACTTGACTATCCTTCAAAAAGTGAGGGCCCACTTTTTGGTTACCAAGCAAGGGGGGGTGCGCGCGCAATCTTCGCCCCCCACCCTTTGTACGCGCCTGAAGGTTAATCTGCATGCTGCCTAAGGCAAAACTATATGTACATATTTTGCAGCTATTTGCTGGCTAACAGACCAAAATCTCATACCCCGTTCAATCCCCACTAGAAATACTAAATTCTAAACCTTTAAATATTATTTTTTCACTTTAGGGAGAAGATGGTCACATAAACCAATATACGAAGATTTTTGTCATGTTTTCGTGCGAGTCACTACACATGGAATTTCACTGTTCAGCTTTATTGTCTTTTGCAAAGACAAAATCGATTGGAGATCTATCTCGTATCATCGCAGGATATACCAAGAATCTAAAAATGTCGAAGCGTAACGATGAGGACATGAAGTTTTTTGTTTTTGTTTTAAAGGTACAAGGCTCTGGAATAATCATTTTTTTCACCAACAGAATCTATTGGCTTCTGTTTTATTGCGCATGTCCAAACAAAATAGCGACCGGAAAGAACACAGTTGACCTCTTTTACTAATCGATCTAATTCGTCCTTGACAAATTAGGAAAAGTCGAAGATTTAACGCTGAAAGCAATTCAATCCTGGATTTTGAAGTTAGTCATCGTTTATAGGAACGATTAGTTTGGTCTAGAAAAGCTCAAATACAGTTCAATTATTTTAATTATTTTAATTATTCGAATCTAAACGTCATCAAATGGGTCTTATAAATCTGAACAGAAAGCTAATTTTTTACTCCTCTTTCAAAAAAGACACAAAATCTAGTGAATGCTATGATAAAATACTTAAGATGGAACACAGAAAAGCATTAGCCAAACTCAGACTAGGGAATCTTAATCTAAACATAGAAACAGGCAGACACACAAAACCTCCGATTCCAAGAGAGAAGCGTATCTGCCAGATTTGTAACACTTTAGAGGATGAAAAACATTTCATGCTTTTCTGCGTCTCATCCCACTCTGAACGAAAGCAATTATTTTCTGATATCCAATCCCACTACATTTTCTTTGACAGTCTAAGTAATGATGATAAAATTCTGTTCCTTTTTAATAATGTTGACCATTTTGTGAGTAAGAAAGTAGCCCACTTTATATGCAAAACATTTAAATCAAGACCGAATACTCTAATTTAAGCCATATTATGTTATGCAATACTATCAATGTAAATGGAATGCAAATAAATAAATGTAATGTAAAATGTATTTTACTGATTTCGCCCTTAAATGTCTCAATGGAAGACAAGATTGAAATGCTTCGACCACGCATTAATTTCTGTGCTCAGGCATGTGTGGACTCCTTCGCTTCACGATGTAATTATTATGCAGGGGCGAAACTAGCTTTTTGCTATAGGGGGGCGGGGGTCGGCTCAGTGACAAAGGGGGAGGGGGGATAGTTTTATCTTTTGTTACATACCTAGCAGCCCAGAGGGGGGTTTAAATCCCATAACCCCCCCCCCCCCCCCCTAGATCCGCTACTGTTGTGTTTGCCCGCCTCGAAGTAGTCGTTAACGGACGGGGATTTTGATTTTATTGCCTTCGCGTTGTCTATTGTCGAAGAGCCGGCACGTACCGCAAAACTCTTTCAAAGAGTTATTTCGCCTAGAACATGACCGGCATATGTATATATGTATGCAACGACTTCGCAGGACTCTACATTTCCCGTAATTTCCTGTAGGCTTTCCAAAAGGCCTCCCTCTATGTTGTATAAGACCCAAAAAGCTACAAATGATTATTGTATGGTACTAAAGTTTGTAGCAACAATGATGCAATTTGGTTTTAAATGTATACGCTGGTTTGTGGGAGTTTTCTCTGCAATTTTATTTCCAAAACAGGAATCTTGACAGAATGTGTGACAAGCGTCGTAAAGCTTTTCCATTGTTCTTTTTACCTCCGTTTTAACCAATAAGAATCGCTCTAGGAATTGATTATCTTAAATGGATTATGCAACATTTAACGCATGCTTGTCCGCGGTCCATCTCGTTCCCAGAACCCAGTACCTTTATGCCAGCGACAAGCGGCAAGGTACAAGGCTCTGGGAACGAGATTGTCCGCGGACACAAGCATGGTCAAATATTGCATAATCTATTTAAGATATACTGTATGTAAATAAGCGCGGGATCAATTCTTTAGTGAAACATGTAGGAGCAATGAATATTTAAAAGGATCAAAAGAGGAGCGTTGAACACTATTATGACATAATCAAAACATATTCAACAAACTCGGTTTTCGGAATGAATTCAGCTCTCTCTCGTACGGACGCATTCGGAACTGCCCCAAACTCTAACCCTTCTCCTTTCTTTGTCGGTGTACTGTGTGATAGGGTTCTCTGGCCATAATAACAAGGCCTCAGATAATCATAGCTGATACAATAGAAAACTGTGGTTTTGCTGACCACATAAATATCTCTTTGACTCACCTCTGTTGTGAATCTGCCTAATTTGAGAAAGTGTAGAGCGTCAGCCGTCAGCCATACAGTCTTGATCTGAATCAACCAAGATAAAGACCTTTATTAGCGTAGTTTATGTATTGTCATGTAATCATTCCAATGGCCGCTTTGCATCACAATAGCAACACCCCCGGGACCATGGGGGAACCAATGGAGAAATTTATTTATTTATTGGCCTCCAAACATCAGTATGGAGCGGTTATGGGGAGAAAGACTGGCCTGTTTTTAAATTTGCTTACCTGACCGAGATCCAGAAGAAACCTTTCGCATTCTAAACCCCAGGTAGCCGAAGAAAACTGACTTGAATTACGAGCGTCTGCTTTAAAAAGCGATCATCTGCCGACCACGTCTGTAATTTCAACACGAATGGAATCAACAAGTCCACCTCTACAAGGTGAGTATCGGATCCAAAAATATTATATCATTTTAATCCAAAAAACTTAGAATCAAGAATAATTGGTATTAATAAAACTCTATGGTTGAGAGAACGATTGATTATGGAATAGACGATAGCTAGGATGGCTTGGATATGCTTGAATTTTGATCGAGTGAGAATTGTTTTGTTATCTTGAATCACAAATGGTTATGTACCGCACGCTTTATTGATAAATTTCTTCTATTTATTATTTGTTCATCAACACTGCTATTTAAGCCTTCCAAGTGGGAGCCTCTATTTAAAGTTTTTGGTTTAGATTTTACTAGGTTAGCTATGAGTTATACACAATAAAAGTAAAACTTATAAGTAGCTTAATTTACTAACTAAACAGCTCACTGCATTTGATTTAATAGTCGCACTTACAATTTTTATTTAAGTTATTTCTCTATTTCTGGTGGATATCCTAGAAAATAGTCTACCAGACATCTTGCTGTCTATGTTGTTTTAAAGGAGTCAAGGACATCCATCAGATGTGATTTATTTTTTGTTATTTACCAAGACGCAAAACTATAAGTATGTCCAAAGAGAATGGCCTTGAATGCAAAGATGAAAATTACTTTAAATGATACATTTGAGTAATAGGGACAGCCCAACAGGGATATTTAAAGCTCATTTTGTTATGTTTTGGTTGAAAAAACTGGCAACAGGTTTAAATGAAGTTACTATGTAGTTTTATTTCATTCGCATGAATATGAAGTTTGAAGCCTTTGTTTAAAAATTGAACCTCTGCTGTCCTGCTGTATTTTCTTGAAACTCTTCGAATTTCTTCAATAGATTATGATTTAGCCACTACCTTAGAAGGTTCTAATTATTTTGTTTATTCTATTTCAGGGTACGACTCCTAACAAGATATCTTTCAGATTGTTGTAGTGTGTCAGAAGTGTGGTTGGCACAACTATGCTCATTCCCTCTAATCCCTCACTGCCTAAACACATTGACCCCTGAACCGGCCTGTACCGGCTTTGGGAAGTACCCACAACCCAAAAAATTCATAAATTCAAAATAAACACGACAAGATGAAGATACTCAGGCATCAGTCTAAGGGATAAATGGTCTTGCAGATATGCATCCAACCAAGGTGTTGGCATCTACTCTTAAGCCAAATAATAGCACAGGTTCTTTGACAAATCTCAAATCGAACAAGGAGAGAAAAGCAGAATCACCCCTCTCAATAAAACGCTCAAAATACCACACAAGGGAGAGAGATCAGCAAACACAGCTCAAGACACAAATAGATACCTTTATTCTGATCCTCCAGGTACATTTCCTTGGCCTCAAAACACAATGCCCATTCCTTGAAGGATTGTACAACCACGAAAATATGTTTACGTATTGCAAAGCATTCTGGGAGATACAGGGGAAAATTCACGAGGGGAGGGCCAGTCAACACTCCTCTCCCCAAAGTCAGATGGTTTTTTATAAGTCTTTTCACCCCGAAGCCAAACGAATCAATTCCAGGTCATACAGACCCAGAATAGCAGTGTAAACAATTTTGCAATCAATTTGGTTTCAGAAAAGACACCATTTAGGAGAGCTGTGGTGATTCATTAGAAAATTATTTTCTCATCCGGGCAAAGCCAAACAAGAAAAAATCATCATGAATCCACCTTTGCTTGCAAATATCCATAAGCAAGGCACTCAATTATGCCCCAAAAGACTTCATGATGTCCTGAGACACTCTCCTAATATGCTCATAGCTGTATTTTTGATGAAAAATACAAGCAACCATCAACTTGTGCTGGCTTCAGCACATCGACGAGGGATTAAAAGTGGGGACCGCAAAGCACTGTTGGAAAGCTTGGATACCGCTGACTAGGTGCAGCTGTGTTTGACTTTGACGGGCTGTATAAAACTCAGAATAGGGGGGGAGGTATCTGTTTTCAGTCTGTTTTTTGTAAATTCAGCTCCAAAAAAGCCAGGAGTCAATGGGTTAAGCGTGTACTGACATTAGTGTTGCCCAGCGATGCCGTTGCTACGCTGGTGGCGTTGAGCGCGCGCGATCACAAATGCCGTTTTGGCGGGAAACAATTTTACTTCCGGTTGTGACGCGCGCGTCTTTGTTTACAAAAAATAAATGTTTGAGACAAATGCTGTAAAATAAAAGGATATAAAATACGAAATCAATAGTGCAGTTTTTTGTTGTTGGGAATGGCTTGACAGTGGTGAAAGTGTGGTTATGTTTAGAAAAAAAGCAAGGCTTGCTGCAAAACAACGTTGGAGAAAAACAAACGAAAATTTTTCCGAAAGTACGTCTCGGGCTACGTTTACAAAAGATTTCGGCTGCCAAGTAAACATTTGCTGTGCTAGTGCCAGCTTAGAAGGAGAAATTCAAAGACAAAGAAACACAGACACAAATTTTGTAACAGTAAAAATACCGGAAGTCGACTCGGGGGAATTCCTCAAAACAACGCCGGTTTCGCCCAATCTTGCCGAACTTTCTGAATTTCACAGCCGGGTCGATTTAGCTCAAATATTTGAGGACCTTGGTGTGGAGACTAAATTATCCCAAGAGGGAACAGAGCAGACCGCGGAGGGGTGCCACGAACGGGTCGATAATATATACGAACAGGCTGCTCATCAAACGAAAAACCTCACCGACAACACTCTAAAAATAACGCCCGAAAATCACGTCCTTACAAATAAACAAACCCTCAAACTGATAGCAAATAATGCACACTGCAAACATTGTAAGGCGCTAATTAACCGTGAGGAAGCTGCAGTGGTAGGGGAGACCAGGGGCAAAGTTTCTATAACATTCAAATGTAAACAATGTGGGGGTCAAACTTGTGTCTCTGATAAAAACACAATTGATGGTACTGCCAGAGAAAGGGCATTCTTATGTAATTTCCTCGCAATTGTCTTCTTGGTTTGCGGGCAGTATTTTAAGGATTATTTGAACTGTCTTGGCTGTATGGGTTTATACCATCTCAGTGAGAAGCAATGGTAATTTCATACCCAATTTGTCCCAATACTTCATTTGGAATCCGAGCACGTGGATAACCATCAAATACAAAAGTGGTTACTGCGCACGCGCGGGCAATCACGCGGGCTTTGCTTCACTTCCGGTTCGGCGTTTTCTATAAAAAAGCTTTTATTGTCGCCAAATCATTTCAAAACGCGATATTTTTTCAGTATTCCTTTTTATTAAAATCTTCTCTATAGAGCCAAGCATGCATTTATCGTTATCCTAGCGGAAACTAGAATTATATCAATTATTCTGGATTTCAGGACCTTTGAAAATTTGTAAAAAAATAATTTCTCAACAATTTTTAAAACGCATGCTTGGCTGAATACGCCCATCTCTCAAGATTCTTAAAACGCATTTAAAACATATTTTCGACTATGTTTATTCGAATTATTTGCTTTTTTCTGTATCAATGACGTCACACGATGACGTCATGGTATGACGTCATCAAAATAATCAGAATACTTTTGGTGGTCAACTTGGCAAACACCAGACCCTTGTGACTTTTTTCAAGGCTTTTATGCTACATTTAATTTTCCTTAGCAACAGATGTCAGTACACCCTTAATTTACAAAAACGTAGGAAGAAACCACCGGATAGCCTCTATCTGCTGGTGTGCGTCGGACCTTGTGGTCTGCGTCGGCAGTTGATTAATTAATAAAACCTTTAAAAGAATAAGTCGACAACAACGCAGATTTATGTTTTTTAGAACGATATTTCGGCAGGCCAATACCTGCCTTCTTCAGGTTATAAACAATGGCATGTTATAGCTAGTATATGTACATAGTTCATTGATGATTAACTAACAAAAGGTAAAAATAGTAATTGAGTAAAAAGTGACTTATAAAAGACGGTAAATAGGGTGGTGTGGATTACTAAGTAGCTAAACGGTTTCTTCACGCCGGTTGAGGCCACCGGGTTCAAGAGTGCCAGCGCGAGCTATCATTGTGGCTTCTCTTGCTTTGCGATTATTTCTTTTTTTTTTTCAATAGGTATGAGCTCTATGTCAGAAGCGGAGTGGTTAGGTTTTAGGAAGTGTTCAGCGGCGTGGGTTGGTATGGATCGAGATTGGGAGTCTACAGTACTGCGGTGGTCATTAAAGCGTTCTTTTAATTTGCGTTTAGTTTCCCCAATATATTGGAGGTTACAGCGGTTACATTGGATTATTTAAATCACGTTTTTAGTATTGCAGGTTATGTGGGAGGTTATAGGTCGTGTTTCACCTGTTGAGAAAAATGTGTAGCTTGTAAGGCCATCGGTTCTAATATAGGGGCAGGTTAGGCAGTTTTTTCCGCAACGGAAAGCACCGGGAGGTTGGTTGGTGGGAGAGCGGTCGGAAGGTAGCTTGGCTTTAACGAGGATGTCGCGGAGGTTAGGTGAGCGGCGAAAGGCGACAAGAGGGGGCTCAGTGAAAACCTTATGGCATCGCTTAGACGAGAGTAGAAGGTTGAAGTTTCTACGGATTATGTTGTTGATGTTAGGTAGTGTAGGGTTATAGGTAGCGACATCCTCGTTAAAGCCAAGCTTTAACGAGGATGTAGATGAGGATGTAGTCGGAGTAGCTACATCTACTACAGTAACTGCGCTTCAATTACGAGAGTTAATAAACTGGACTCAAATTGAACGGGATAAAATCAAATCATCCGAAAGAAGGGGATTTTTTTTTCTTTATGAGATCTGCATAATTTTTTGGACCAAATTCTGATCTGTAATAATAATAATAATAAAAGAAAAAAGAAAGAAAGAAAATGTTCCTACCAGCTGCTATTTATACGAACAAAATCCAAATTCGTTCCCCCGTATTTTTTTATTCAGTTGTATTAAGCTATGTCAAGAGAGCATAAAATAAGAGGGGGACACTTTGGTATTACGCGATTCCGAATCTGGCTATTTTTAGTAACTATCACTGCACCTCTGCGCGTGAGGATTTGCACCTTTTATTTTGTCCTACTCCCTCGCGGGTTGCGTTTTGTTGTTTTGCCAACTCGATAGGAATGAAAAGAGATCATGTAAAATAACTCCGAAGAAGAAAACAAGTATAACTTAAGTAAGCAAGATTGGCAAATATACTCACAGAAAGCTAAATCCCTGAATAGTTCGATTGTTTTGTTTGTCTGAGCGGCGTAGTCAAGTCAAGAAGAAAGAAAACACCGACGAGCGATAAAATGGCTGTGTGCCGCGTTTGATTCAAATCTCGACTCCAGCTTGTATAATATACTTTAATAGTTATAGGAATGTCCAGAAACAACATCAAAGAATTACAGTAATATCTCCCTCTTTATTTTCTCACTATCATCACAAAAATGCATTGCCTCGCTACAAGGATAATTTTATGAAATGTATTTTCTTGGATTCCTTCTGGATTCACCCGGAATATTCACAAAAATCAATATCATATCTAATGTCTAACTTACAAATATTCGTTTGACCATTGGTAAGATAATAAATGCTCAAAAACCACGAAGAAGCAGCAAGTTAGAGCGGAAGCGGTATTTGAAGCACTAGGTCTCTTGATTTTGAATGAATTCTCTTTTTTTTTAAACGTTTTCGAAATCTTGCAATCCTCAAAGTACTACATCCCCTTAATATACCGCCATTGCCTGTAACCTTGATGCTAAAATGAGATCTTCGATGGTATTTGTGCAAATAGGGTGGTTTTTTTTTTCGGTTTCAAGTCACAAAACAGCGGCAAACAACAAGATGTTAATGCCAAAGCGCGGGGGTAGGGTGAGTAAAATGCTCACGCGCAGTGTTGGGGTGGTGGTTACTAAAAAAATAGCCAGATTCGGAATCGACATGGCGCGCGGGTAATAACTTATGCTCTCTTGGCTATGTGTATGTGTAGGGTCGCTTTTTGGATATTTCACACTATTAATGACTGAAATAGATATTTAGCCTAAATCCGCTAAATAGCGAAACAATTGTTGAAAAAAATTGTTTTGACGTATTTCTAGCCCTACTCTGTAATTCTATGCAGACAAAATAGGTAATTTTGATTTTTTTTGTTATTAACAATCCCCCACCTGCTGTTTCTGTTTCTGTTTCGGTTCTATTTAGGTTCTAATTCAGTTCTGTTTAGGTTCTAAGAAATTTTAGGTTCTAGGATCACCGCAGTTTGCAATGCTACCCACAATTAAGCGAAGAATAACTTAAAGTCTAGAATTGTATGCGAAAAAAGAAAATATCGTTTTGTTGTAGGTTTCAAAAACAGCGCGCGTTCGTGAGAATGTCGCCATTCTTGATTGCGAATGAAGCGCGCGCGCGCACAATGCAAAAACAATTCAAAGACTAAAAGATATCTGATAACTTTTTCAAATTTGTTTCCTTAAGTTAAATAATCATTTGACTACAAGTTGGAAATATAAAGATTGGGGTAAAAGTTGTAACCACACAACGTTCTTCAGCAATAACTAAGAAGACATGAAGACGGGAACCGGTTAAGCGCGCGCATATGTTTTCAGCTCAGAATATTTCCTTTTCTGGAAACACAAATATGGCGGCCTAAATGGATTATGACGTCATCATTCAAGCCCCTTGCCTTTTACCGCCGGGAAGATGTATTTTTCGCTTTAAAAGCTTTTCCCCGTTGATTTTTGCAATTTTAGAGCAGCCAGTGTGTTAGGTCATCTTTCCAAGATATCTCGTGCAAGGCTTCGAGGCGATGGAGTTAAAATATGGAAGATGGTGAGTATTTATTCGAAGGGAATTGGAGCTCTGCAGCGCCATGTTTGACCGATTTTGAACCCAAACACATGTAGTAATTTGCGAAGATCTCTCTACAATAATTTTTCTGGGCATAGAAAAAATTATTCTGAGAATAAGGGGTTATGTAGCTTACGAAATCGGTATGTCTCTATATGGGACGCGACGCCAGTTGCTGGGACGTTTGGTTTCTTTAAACAATACCGTGTTGAGCTTTGCACATCACCGACATAAGTATAAGAAACAAGGGCCCTCCCTACACTATCAAGTGGAATGCTTCGTTTGAAAGCTAGCCTAGCCGTATTTATTGCTATCATTTTTTGCTTTTTCTGGCTGACGTTAGAACCAGAAATCTTATACAGCGCTACCAAAGTTTATTATTAAATAGCTAAATTGAGTAGAAATAAAATAAAATTAGGGTGTGAGGCTGTAGTTTCAGTTGGCTCCTCTGCAATAAGGTTATCATAAATAATAAGCTACTGTACTCTATAAATCAATAGAAAAGATACCCCTTCCTCTTTTCTTAATATTATCGTTAAAATTTATTTCAGATATTGACCATGGCAAAGAAGATAGAGATAAGTAAATATATAAGGATGGGCAGAAGGATCATTGAATTTTTCTCCTTTGTATTCCACTCTTAGTGATAAAAAACTTATACTATTCTTTTTTTTAATATTTGTTGTATTTGTTCAAGCTATGTGATATTGACTATTACACTTTTTAAAGTATGGTTACAAACTGACCCCCCAGTTCTGTAGCACTGTCAAGAAAATAGGGGTACCCCCTTCGTATTTACAAAGACAAAAGAACGCTGCTTGGTGGAAAAAGGGTATCAGATTATATGGCTTTCAACGTTAATGGAGATTTGCACCCCAGCGTCTGCTACGGCCCTTCCCCTAGTCAATGGACCCCTTGTTGAAAATAGGTTTTCTAGTAATAACATGTTTTCTAGTGAGGGAAGGGTTTTCTACTTCTAGTATGATCCGAGTATAAACCAAGAGCATGGATGAAGATTGGTTAAAAAGTTTCTATGTATTAAATCCCCAGAGCTAACACAGTATTATATTTCTGGGTTTTTAATTCGCACTAAAACATCATATAAGACACAGCATATTGTGCATTCAAAAGGTGCAATGGGCTTTTCAAATGAGAGGGGATCTATGATTATTTCACATCACTTTTATGTATGGTGCTTGATTGTAAAATTTGTATGATTGGACAAATTGTTTCCACTTTTCTCCCATTTACCCTGACTGAAAATTTTCTACCAGAAAGAATTCAAATCATTAGAATTCTGTTGGAGTAAAATTGTTTAGGAGAAGAATGATAAGCTCATGAAAATGATTTGTTTTCAAGACATATTGCATTATATACATATGCTGTAAAAACATTTACAACATAACATGTGTCCACTGCATTTCTTTGGGATTGAACATTTTACCAACAGGCTTGTGTATTTTGGGGGTGGCAAGTTTCCATTCTTTTCGGGTGTATGACATTTTGAGCTCAGTTGGACCATTCCATAATGTTTGTAACTGAATACTGCCCCCCTTCCAACCCACCCCTGGGCAATTATCCCTCTAACCTTCAAGGCATATAAATCCTAAGCCCATTCAGCCTTTCGGCTATCAAGTCATAGCCCATTCATGCTCTAGGGACATTATCAAATACTTAAATTTAAGAGTTATACAAAAGATGGGCTGGTTGGTATAAGCCAAGCAAAAAAAATTAAAACTGTGTCTTCTATTTGTTTTATTTGATATTCTGTGTACCACATGCTTTTTATGTGTAGGAGATGAGATGATTTAAGTCATTGAAACAAATATGAAATACTGTATGTGTCAAGTCATTTACTACAGTGGCTGATCCAGGTGTGGTTCTGTGATCCAATGGTCCAATCCTTTTTAAGCACAAAGCTATTGTAATAGTTTTCATAAATTGAACCACCTTTGAAATATTCTAGACTCCCATTCAGCTTTTAACAGCGCCTGCACAAGGCAATTTGCATACTGAATGCTGCATATATAACTTATTGAAACTAAACACAACACATCGTAACGCATGTATTTATGCATGCATTATGAGCTTTGGAGGACGCAACGAAAACCATTTGCAGTACTGAGTAGTCAACTCCAGGGTCAAGAATCCATGCCTGCTTGTCCACCGTTAAGTGTGCCTTCGAATTCCAGTATAATTACGCTTCCAAGCTGTAATTAAATCGTGATGACCATCATCCTCGCCGTCATCTATTGACTATAGCGAATCGGACTTTCCCACCGAACATAGCCATTCGAAATATAAATTTTTACCAAATCTTTGCGCCCTAAAGCTTTTCTACAAGTCTTTAAGTTTTGATACGTCTAAAACCCGACCAAAAGCAGAAAGATACTGTTTTATGCTCTTATTCTCGTCTCTCTATGGCCGCCATGTTTTTTTTTACTTAGGTCCAGCGAGTGTTATGACGTCATCTTACAATTTGATCTGTGATTGGTTGTTTGAATGTTTTGAGGCCTCGAATGTCAAAACAAAAAAGTGTTTCAAGAAAAGGAAATATTCTGAGCTGGTTTTCTCATGTAATTTGGTTGACATCTGGATTTACGTCACAAATGACTGGACCCGGGCCTTTTAGTTCAAGGCCTTTTTTCCGAAGGCTGAACAAAATACCTCAATATTGCAGATTTGAGTTATTCGCGCGAAAGCGTGTTTTATAGGGTCCATACGAACCTCATACCATTTGGAAGATGAAAATATAAAGAATTGACAAAGTCTATCAACTCTGAAAGGTTATATGGACTTTAAATGTAAATAATATCGCACTCTCGAGCGAAAAGTGACACCACTTTTCGAAAGCGCCAGGCGTTCCTCCTTGGTTCAGGAATCCTCTGATGGGCACATTTTCTATTATTTTAGGGCCTTGTTTTACCCTGTTACCAGTTCAATATTATTATTTTTCTTATTCAATATGATCATCTGTATAATTGTAAATAAAATATTTCCGAGATAGGTGTCAAATTGTGTGTGTTTTTTTAATTACGGCATTTCCCCTTAATTCTAAGAAAAAATGTGCTAACTAAACAGTTGTCGATAGAATTTTTTAAACCTAATTTTTTGTCAGTTTTTGAGCTAACAAAAGCAGGGACGCAGTTCTGATTGGATTGAATCATTAAAAGGCCTCGAATCAATTTCTTCAATTTGGGGTATCAATCATCGTATGATCAAAGAAAAGCCTGAAAATTCTAAATCTTTTAAGTTTTATATTACCAATTGTTAACTGTAATCAACCGCAAACACTTATCTATCTAATCTGAAATTTAGAGTTCCTTTGCTCAAAGCTATAAAAAATGAGCCCCTTCCAAAACTGAGCAATCTATTTTGTCCTCGTCGAATCAAATACTTTTATCGCTAGAGGAAAAATTTGTTGATAGAATTTTTTTAAAGTTATTTGAGAAAAAGCTTATTTAGAACTTAATACTTTGTCAAAATAGTAAATTCATTGAATCATTCTAAGGTCTCTTTTTTTTCAAATGAGTCCCGTCTTTTCACGAATTTTCGACGCGATGCTTCGGTTACAACAGGTACCAGATAAATACCTTTTTTTTTCCGTCGAAGTTTACCGTTTGCCTCGATGGCCCAACGGGTAGCGCGCCTGAATTCGAATACCTCGGAAGGAAGATTAACCCCGTATAATAATCCCGTTTGGTCGCATTTTCATCGCATTTTCCTTGTTAGGAAAATTTGGAATAATCCATCTTGTTTTCCTGGCGTTTACCGAGGAGGATAACGCGAGTAATCCAAAGATTTTCCTGACCAGAAAACTCATGGAAAAAATTAACTCCATATAATAAACCCGTTGGTCGCATTTTCCTTCCCCGTTTGCCTCGAGTTGTCAGAGAAAAGAAACAATTTAATGGCTGTGCTTCTCAACTATAAGCTTGCCTGCCAACGATGTTACTGGAAGTCTGTTAATTATACCTCCAAGAAGCAGGGGAAGAGTTTTGAATTCAATCGGCGGTTTGTTTATGGTATGAGGAGCATTGGCATAGGACATGTTGGTGCTCAGAAATTCTGCACTGCCATGAATGCAGTAATCCCCAACTGCGAGAACGATTAAGCAGAACAGTAGTGTCATTCTAAATCGTGCGAAGGAGGTTACAGAAGAGAGAATGCATAACTCTGCACACTGGTTCTGAGAATCCTGACTGTGGTGCCTCTTTTAAAGCAACCTGGCAAAGGAGAGGGTTCTTCCCTACATGGTTGTGTGACAGCTATCTCTATAGAAACCAGTAAGGTGCTTGACGTGGAGGCCCTTACGGTTTCATGCAAGCAGTGTCAGCTGCACAAACACCTCGATAAGGACAGTGAGGCGTATAAAAACTGGAAACTTGACCATGTCAACTGCAAGGTCAACTTTAGAGGCTCTGCACCAGTCATGGAGCCAGAAGGGACTAACCAATTTTTTTTAAGAAGTCAGTTTAAAAACACAATTTGTGTTACACAGACTTTTATAGTGACAGTGACTCTAAGAGTTTTGCCAGGCCACTCAGCTACACGAGTTAAGTATTGGGCAACAAACACATTTGGTCATAACTATGGCCTTACTAGTCATTAATATTGTCTGCAAATTTTATTCATTTTGGATGAAAGGCTAAGGAGTTATCACTGCTAGAATGTATGATACGGAAACTAGGGTGTTGCCTCTCTGCCTGGTTGCAATGGCAACATATGGACTTGAAAATTGTATCAACCAATTTCTTCCACCATGAAGACCAAATATAAAGTGGTTTTAAATCATTAAAGTACTTTCCAAAAATGCATTTTCAATGACACATACCACCTTTAATATCTAGTTTTTAACCTACTCCTCCTTATTAGTATTCTAGTTATAACCTCATTCACATTTAATGATTTCATATTAAACCCCATTTTTCCCTGCTGATACATGAAGCTCTCCCCGTTCTTTAATATTGTAAATTATTCATTGGTATTTTTAATGAAATAAGACTTGCAATAACAATGGAAAAGGTGTCAATCATTTAATAAATGCAGTAATGTTAAGGTGGTGAAGAGTATTTCCGTGATTCGTGATTGGCGGTTTTTCGCGTCACGTTTCATACATTTGTACGTAGAAGTAAACATTGATGTCATTGTGTGTTAGTTTAACTGAGGAGTGGATCAACCGCAGCGTTGATCTATGATCTATGTATATTAAATCATATATTCAGGAGAAAAATAAAAGTCAAAACCGTGATTGGCAGAAGCTACTTTTTTTTTGGTGATTCGTGAAAGCCTGAAAAATGAATCAGACAAGATATCTTTATTATGAACAGTGAAAGGGTTCAAACTCAAGTAAAATCTACATTGTCATCGTTATCATTTTCATCAAAGGCATATTCGACGGTTTTCTTTGATCGCAGAGTAAAACATGGGACCCTATAATGCTCCTTGGTCCTCTCCATTTCCTCGATAGTCTGCGGGAGACTGGTATTGAGTGTTTCTGGTAACCATAGCGACGAAATAGCAGCTAGCACAGCAAGGACGCCGAAGATGCTGACGGGGAAAGTCAAGCTAAACCCTGGAAGCTGGGCCTGTACAGAGACATGGCAAAAGAATAGCAAAGACATCAAGAGAGCTATTAAAGGAGTAAAAAAGTCTAAGCTAAGGGCACTACGCTATTACTTAAGGAGAGTTTGCATCCCTCTACGATTTGTGTTTTGTCCCTATTGATTCTTAGTGGGTATAGATTTTCCTTGTTTTAGGTCAGTGAACAAACGTGATCGTTATCCAAACCCGCGTAAATACGTGAAAAAAACATTGTTATTGCTTCAACTATAATTTAAGAGTTTATTTGGTTTTCAAATTCAGAAAATAAAAAAAAATGCTCTGGTGTAAAATAACTCGCAATCTACTGCGTGAACTTAGAATCAGCGTTTTTCTTCTTTCGCGCCTGTGAATTATTACCCATCTATTACTCAACCCAGATCTATCCGATGGAAGAATGCCCCAAACAGCAAATGAAGCGTGTCTGGCAAAAAGTGAAATACTATGACTACAACACCGACTTAATTTCTTCGATATTCCGGAAAATAAGCTGCATCTTGTTGTGATAAAGAACAATATTATATCAAATGTACTGAATATAATTGATATTAAAACAGATTATCAATATGGCGTGCCTTTTAGACGAAGAGGCCACATCTTGCTGGCTGATGTACCATTCACTTTTGTCACGTGACCGATATTCACAAAATCATGGAAATTATCTTAGGAAAATAGCCGAAAACACCAATTTTCTACATCTGTTATGTGCTTCCTTTCATTGATTGCAGGATAACGTTATCATTATATTAACTCGGATTAAATGTTGGCTCCGCTTTTGGGCAGTGCTTAAATCTATATATTATTAACTCGGATTCAATGCTGGCTCCGCTTTTAGGCAGTGCTTCAATCTATATATTATTAACTCGGATTCAATGCTGGCTCCGCTTTTAGACAGTGCTTCAATCTATATATTATTATCTCGGATTCAATGCTGGCTCCGCTTTTAGGCAGTGCCTAAATCTATATATTATTAACTCGGATTCAATGCTGGCTCCGCTTTTAGGCAGTGCATAAATCTATATATTATTAAGTCGGATTCAATGCTGGCTCCGCTTTTAGGCAGTGCCTAAATCTATATACTATTAAGTCGGATTCATTGCTGGCTCCGCTTTTAGGCAGTGCCTAAATCTATATATTATTGACTCGGATTCAATGCTGGCTCCGCTTTTAGGCATTGCCTAAATCTCTATATTATTAACTCGGATTCAATGGTGGCTCCGCTTTTAGGCAGTGTTTCTAAATCTATATATTATTAACTCGGATTCAATGCTGGCTCCGCTTTTAGGCAGTGCCTAAATCTATATATTATTAAGTCGGATTCAATGCTGGCTCCGCTTTTAGGCAGTGCCTAAATTTATATATTGTTAAGTCGGATTCAATGCTGGCTCCGCTTTTAGGCAGTGCCTAAATCTATATATTGTTAAGTCGGATTCAATGCTGGCTCCGCTTTTAGGCAGTGCCTAAATCTATATATTATTAAGTCGGATTCAATGCTGGCTCCGCTTTTAGGCAGTGCCTAAATCTATATATTATTAAGTCGGATTCAATGCTGGCTCCGCTTTTAGGAAGTGCCTAAAAATAGATATTATTAAGTCGGATTCAATGCTGGCTCCGCTTTTAGGCAGTGCCTAAATCTATATATTATTTATTGGGATTCAATGCTGGCTCTGCTTTTAAGCAGTGCCTAAATCTATATAATATTAAGTCGGAATCAATGCTGGCTCCGCTTTTAGGCATTGTCTAAATCTATATATTATTAACTCAGATTTAATGCTGGCTCTGCTTTTAGGCAGTGCCTAAATCTATATATTATTAACTCGGATTCAATGCTTCTATCTAAACTCACCAGCATGACGATGAACGGCGATAAAATGGCGCCAACACGAGCGCACATGGAGCCCACCCCCATGCCGATGTTCCTAAATGCAGAAATGGTTAAACTGGAACCTCACTCGGTAGAACGATACTTTGACCAGCAAAAATAAAACGTTTGCGGAAATATCGAAAATATCGTGGCGATACTAAAGGGTCGTGAAAAAAAAATTCACAAAAATACGGCAAGAACAGTGTCGGAAGAACATTTCATGTAGGTCAAAGGCGTCATTTTCTAAAAAAACAACTGTTATAATGAATGCAGCATTCATTATTGCGCCTAATAGAAAGAAAGATATCTGATTTACCTTACAACTGTAGGGAACTGCTCTGAGGAAAGAAGGTAGATGTTGTTGAATGCACACGCTGTTAGACTTCTACCAAATATAGCAAGACCCGCTACGATAGCTGCATTGGCTGCAATAGGGGAAAAATAGAATTACCGGGACATGTCAATCATTAATTACACGAGCTCACACGATATGGCTTACCTTTCGGGATCCCCATTATAACCAAGCATAAAATACCAGCGATGAACATGTAACCGAAGAACGGAATCCGACGCCCAAACCTGGTTTCAATAAAATGTTTGTATCAAAACACCTGATAATTTTGTCGTGTTTTGCTGTGTGTCTGATGTGCTATTTTGCCATGCCGTGTTGTGCAAAGTGCTTACACTATAAAATCCTATTTTGCAAGCCTTGAAAATACGTTTTTGGATGATCAGATTCGTCGTATGAATGAACACAACAAACTCACCTTTGCATGAGAAACCAAGAAATCGGAAGATGCGGAATGGAAAGAAGAGTCATCACAAGATAGTTGACGTAGAGGTTTCCTGCCAATGCGGTGATATAAAGATAAATCCCAAAGGAGATGAGAGAGATGACGAACCTGCAGGACGACATATTACTGGTAATTAACAGGGAGACATTAGTGTGAGGGGTGTCGGGGGCGAACAAGAAAACTTTTAGCCATCCACGTTTACCATGAACGTCACAAACGGTTGTGTCTTGACAACAAATACAGATGAAATAGGGTTTATCTGTGATTCTCCTGGGATTAGTTTTCAGGAGAGCACTACTCACCAATTAAAACAGAGAATCAGAGTTCGCTTTCTCAATTTCGGTGAACGGAACAAATCGAAGGCAGTGTAATTCTTGTTGTTTTTGCGCTTTTCCTGCTCTCTCATCTCCTCGTTGTAAATGCTTTCAATCATCGCCGTCGCGTTATCACTGTCTAAAAGCTTTTTCTTCTTGCCGCCATACTTCATGAGGAGTTCTCGAGCTTTATCCTGACGCCCTTGGGCGATGAGCCAGCACGCGGTGTCTGGAAACACCCTGTTGGGGTAATACGAGTATTTCACGTTACAGGCTATGTCACTTATCATCCAAATGTGAGCAATTCATACAAGACAGAGTATTTTACGTTACAGGCTATGTCACTTATCATCCAAATGTGAGCAATTCATACAAGACAGAGTATTTCACGTTACAGGCTATGTCACTGATCATCCAAATATGAGCAATTCATACAAGACAGAGTCTTTCACGTTACAGGGTTGTCACTTATCGCCCAAATATGACCAATTCATACAAGACAGAGTAATTCACGTTACAGGCTATGTCACTAATCATCCAAATATGAGCAATTCATACAAGAACGAGTATTTCACGTTACAGGCTGTCATTAATCATACAAATATGAGCAATTCATACAAGACAGAGTATTTCACGTTACAGACTCGTCACTGATAATCCAAATATGAGCAATTCATACAAGACAGAGTATTTCACGTTACAGGATTGTCACTTATCATTCAAATATTAGTAATTCATACAAGACAGAGTATTTCACGTTACAGACTATGTCACTTATCATCCAAATATGAGCAATTCATAAAAGACAGAGTCTTTCACGTTACAGGGTTGTCACTTATCATCCAAATATAACCAATTCATACAAGACAGAGTAATTCACGTTACAGGCTATGTCACTAATCATCCAAATATGAGCAATTCATACAAGAACGAGTATTTCACGTTACAGGCTGTCATTAATCATCCAAATATGAGCAATTCATACAAGACAGAGCATTTCACGTTACATGCTCGTCACTGATTATCCAAATATGAGCAATTCAAATATGAGGGAATTCGCGACTAAGAAATCATGTGAATTCTTTGATAACTGTCGTTTAGATAACTTTCGTTTTTCTAGCTCGCTCAGTCAATTCCTCATTTGACGTTACAGGCACGTCCCTGATCACCCAAAGATGAGTAATAAAATAAAGGGTGCATGGGCAACTAAGAGATCACGTAACTTTTTATAAATTTTAAAAATTATAGTTATTTTTGCACCACAATTCCTTTTTTGAATGGTCTCTTGTCTAGGAATGTGCTGTTACTAATTTCATCACTTACCTCCAGAAGAAGAAAAAAGGCACGAAAAACAGCGTAACGCAAAGAATGAGCATTCGCCATTCTCTGATGAAATATGCGCACGTAAAAGACAAGACATCCCCTAGGTCCCAGAAGAAGTCTTGGACTTTACCGGACATCGTCCGGGCCTTTGGTCCGACCAGCTCAATCACGTACACGTACTGACACACCATGACTGACGCAAGGGCAAACCCGACACCGAACCGCAACAGGGCAAGGAGAGAGGGACAGTCAGCGAAAAACGTGCCGAACGACAGAATCGTCATGATAGCTGAACCGACTAGGAGGCAAAGGCGCCGTCCGAATCTGTCCGAGGCCCAGCCACCGACCAATGAGCCAATGAGCATTCCAGCGAAGAAACATGACTGCACGGCGGCGCCTTTGTGCGCGTTGTCGCAAATCAAGTTCCACTGAAATAGCAAAAAAGTGACGCTATAAGCCAGGTTTCTTTTATGATCAAAATTGTGTTCAATATGAAAATTCTTTTAAAAAAACAGGTTAAGATAGAGTTAAAGACGAAAATTTAGCAAGAATGTCGTCGTACCTCGGACACTGCGCTAGTAAACGGTCCATCAAACGTGTACGAAGAACAGTTGTCACAGCACTTGCTCGGAGCACATGTGGAGTTAACATCACTGCAATGGAACTTAGGAGTTCCGAAGGCGAAAACGAGCAGAGCGAATTGCAGCCCGATGGGAACGATGAGAAGGTTGACGCCGACGTACAGAGCCCTCTGGTAACAACCAAACGAGTTGACGTACTTGAACACGTCGTCAAAGGTCGACAGAGTCCCAGCTGAGAATTCTACAGGTGTAGTCTTACAAGTGTCGTCTTCGTGATTGCCTTCAGACATTTCTGAAGAGGAGCAAAAAAAAAAAAAATAATAACACACTATAAGTTGGAGGTTGAGGTTATCTGAGAAAACTGAGAAAACTGGGAAACAAAAAAGGTGAAAAACAAAAAAAAGCAGAGACACAACAACACTCAAGCGGAAATCCCATTTAATCCGATATCTATCTTGACAGTGTAAAAAAGGATAAGGGGGGGGGGGGGATGCGCGCGCAACAACGCGCCTGAAGGATTATCTGCATGCTGCCTAAGGCAAAACTATATGTACATGTTTCGCAGCTATTTGCTGCCTAACAGACCAACATTTCATACCCCGAAAATCCCCACTTGAAATATTGAATTCTAAACCTTTCGAGTTTTTGTTTCTACACTTTAAGGAAAAGATGGTCACCAGTCCCGTACCCAGGAGGGGAAGGGTGCGGAATCCGAAAAAAGTGGACCAAATTTATGCGGGGGTGAGGGGAGGGGTCATTTCTCCGATAAACATCTCACCATCCTCGAAAGAACAAAGGGGGATTTTTTTTTGCCTTTGCAGCATCTCCACCGGACGATTATTTTGTCGGATTTGGCTACATACCAAAGTGATGTAGCTTATGCTTTATAGTTTTGTCTACAAATAGCACGTCTATTCAGAACCGAAAGTTGACCTTCAGCCGTTGTGGGGGTACGGGCCCTGGGTACGGGCCTGGTCACATATACCAATTTGCGAGGATTTTTGTCATGTTTTAGCTATCCATACTGTTCGTGCGAGTCACTACACATGGAATTTCACTGTTCAGCTTTATTGTCGAGACGAGATTATTCAACCCTTTCACTAACAACAAAATAATGCTCGGGGAAATAAATTGATGTGAGGCTGTACCGGAGAACCTTGCGGCCTAGAATATAGTGTTGGTGAGTCGTGCACAAATAGTTTCTTTCCCTTACAGCCTTTCGTTGTCGATCGTTTATTTGTTTCTATCTACTATGGCAACTCTCTATAAATTTGTTGAAATGTTTTTTTCTACTTGTTCGTATCGCTTGGGCAATTTCTCGCTTGTTCTTAGATTATTTTAGCCTCCCTCGCATGAGACGCCTGCCTAAAAACGCCTGCGAGGGAGGCTAAGTTCACTTTCGCTCATGCTATATTTTTTCAACACTACAAGACCATAAATGACAGCTGCTGTACTTATAACAATTTAGAAACAAGTGACGAAAACTGGTTTAATTTTCCATTTTATCGCTGCAAAATCGGTGTTCGATTGAGGATCTATCTCGTATCATCGCGGGATATACCAAGAATCTAAAAATGTCAAAGCGTAACGATGAGGACATGAAGGTTTTTTTGTTTTAAACACGAAGGCGCGGTAAAAAAGGGTGCTTCCATTGGAGCATCGGCTCATTTGTCAATCAACCGCCGTGGAGTGAGGATCAAATTCAAGATGGCGGCCCGAGTCAAGTACAAAACACATAGGGGAGAGGTTTCAAAGCGCTTCCTGATGTATAAAAATGCCAACTCTACCTTCTAGTCCGATAGAATGTGTAAAAAAGGAAACTCAGTAGAAATAAAGCTATGAAACCAACGTGAGTTATGCTAAAAAGGAGCAAACGCATGATCGGAAAACAACGATTTCAAACCTCGACGAAAGGTGAGTTTTCTATGCCTAAAATTTACTTTTCATAGCTTTAAAACTCGGAAAACAGGATTTAAATTCGTCATCATAAGCTTATAGGTACTTAAAGTGGCGGGGAAACTCTGTTTTGCTAGAGAATGCATCTTGACTTTGTCCGCATTACTGCCGATAGAAGTAATGCAGGCCTTCTATAGAAAAGATGTTTGTAGATCAAATCTTGCTTTCCTCTTGTTTGTTTTTATTTTTACATCGCCTCGAGCTAGGACAAGATTGTTTTGTGGTGTGTGAAGTTTTAATTCTATTTACAAGCTACTATAAGTTGGAATTCAAGTATAAATATGTAATAAATGGTAGTGTTTTTTATCGTTGGGATCAGTCCATTATTTGTGTTCTAGTAATGTTAACTAAACAGTTTGTCTGAATGAATTGGGGGCCAAACTTGCATGTCGAATCTATTATATAATTTCTAATCAATTATATGATTTCATCCTAGCTATACCCAAGAAGCAAGTCATGGTGACATCTGAATAATCAACAAGATATATTCCTCAAGAAAAAGCAGATACATAGACAATTGTATTACATTTTCCATGTGATTTTAAATCATAAACATTCCTTTGTAAAGGAAACATGTTTTGTTGCTATAAGATTGATTGATGTGTTAGTGAAGTGTATAAAGCAATCAGTCATATTTTATAAAATGCAAAACCAAAAAGCTTTCTCTTTTATCCATTCAGTTCAAGACTTCTCATTCTTACAGTAAAAGCAAGTGTAGATACAGGGAGGATATCCATTGAATGTAAACAGTAAAAGTCATGTCTATATTTTGTATAATTAACTTATAATTAACTTAAAGTATAAAACATATGTTTGGGTAAACCCTTTATAAAACTAAGGATCCAGACCGGTTTTGGGCAAATAGAAACAAAAGCTAATTCAATTGTTATTATTTCTACATTATTTGTAGGCATCATAGATTGCAAGATAAAAACAAAATACTATACAGGTGCATTCTGATCCAAAAAGTAGAAAGATAGACTCAATTACGGCTCAATCTCACTTAGATGGATATCAGGCATTTCTTTAGTAGCCCTTCAGTGGTTTGGTGTACATATATGTGTAAGTATATAAGCTGATACATTGTACAAAGGGTTATCTGCTGTTTCTGTGAGCCAGTTATGCACTATAAAAAATATTGAAACAAATGTTTTCTTTTATTGTATACCACTACCTTGTTTTGTACAGACAAATAGTAAGTTTTGCATTTTATTGGGATGGTACTAAGCCTTACTTTTAACCCTACATCTGATAAATTAGCACGAGGGCACAATGGTCTAATGACCAAGTGCTTTCCTAGAAATCAAATTGACTGCACTATGCTCCCTATTCAAACAGGTGAACCTAGTACTCTGTTTAGTATACTTATAAATGACAGACAGGGTGAGGGTAAGTTGACAAATTTCTTTAGCCTTTCTTTATGTTCTGGATCAAGAAGTCTGGTACTAACAGCAGGATGGCACCAGAGAAAGGACCCAAGGTAATGACCACCCTAAATAATGTAATATCAGAGTTTCACTTGCACACTCCCTGGATACCGCTGAAATATCTTATGAAACTGGGGTCACTTGCCGAAGCCTGATCATGGTAACATGTACTGATCAACTATTAAATTTGGTAAAAAGATAATAAAGACAAATTGACTTTCTCGTCAAAGTAGAAGTCAACTGGGGGTTCAACATTCCCTGACCTGCCCACCACACCAAATTTTCTTCCTGCTCAGGTAAATGTGAAAACACTTTATGGATTTTTGGTTAATTCTTGAACAGATGTACAACAGCAGATAGGCAAACTTTGCATTTTTGTTTTACACCTGTTGCAGCAACAAGAAAGTAGAAATAATGGTTTCACTAGAATAAGTTTTACTGAAGTGTCCTCTTACACTACAGCTGTAAAGTGACTTATGAATAATAAAATATATATATATGATGTATCTTGACTTTATACCTGATGTTTGCTGCTTATGTTTAATTCTAATGTCCTGCTTTGTTGTGTGCTATTTTTCAGTACAGAACTTACAAAAAACACATTATTTTCTGCAATGTCTTTTTTCTTCCTGTCTTCCTTTCCTCTTCTCCTCATTTTAGGGGCTTCTTTCCAGAGTACAATGCTCTTCATATTTCCCCGAATGTGATTGAAATACGAATAATGCTACCGGCCAAGAAAAGTGCGAAAAAATGAGGCAAAACTCCACGAAACATTTCTAAACACGCTTAAGAATGGCAAAATTGAGCTCTGTTTGTACCCCATTGCACGCATAATCCCTTAGGATAGACTGCTAAGCAATGATCATTGCGGTCATTGCGGGCCCAAGCTCACCAAATCCTTCCCTAGGAGAGTCGGGAAGGTATACATACCAAAAATGGCGTCGAAGGGAAAGGCGGGAGATTTGAGATCGCGCCGTAAATGTACGAATTCTAAGACAAATATGCATTTCTCGCTGCCAAGAAAGGCTTGAAGTACAAATCCAACATATCTTTTCTTTAATTTGGGAATTTTTTTATTCGTTGGATATCAAATCATTAGATTTGGAGGTATTCTTTATTGACTGGGCTCGTAACGGTAATGGCCGCCATGTTGGACTTTCTCCATTTGAAAAATGGGGGCGGGGTTTAGGCCCTTTTATACCGCGCCTTCGTGTTTGAAGGATCCTAAGTAACTTTTTGGGCTTCCTGTGGTGTTCTGTGTTTACATTCCAATGGCGTCTATATTACGCTCCAAATGACTCCCGTTACTTCTGTTATTAAAAATCATTTTGGACACTCCTAAATAATTGCTTCATTCATCTGTTCTTGGCAATATTTTTTGTCAGTTTTTGGGAATCAGTGCCTCTTAACGATAATTTATTTAAAGCGAAAAAACATTAGAACATTATAGATTAAAGTTCACCCCTCAAAGAAGATATCACCAAACATCGCGCTATAAATCTCCATGAAATCACGAGAAGAAGTAAAATGGAATATCGCCGAAAAATTAACAAAATGTAACTTAAGTTGACTTCTCATATCGATGAGTATTACATACTGTTGAATGCTATATGAGCAGCATAGTACTTAATGGAATCCGAAGATAATGTGTACTAATAATAGAACACATAATAGTTTGGTTACATTTAGTACAAAACCAAGCTGATTCCTCGAATGTAAACAAAGCTCGAGGCGCGCGGTGCACAAAGCTGCTGAGGTTCCTTTAAGGAGGCTCTTTATAACATTATTTTTAAATTTACTCGTTATAAAATTGACATCTAGTAGTCTCAAATCTAGTCCGATTTCATTCATAATTTCGGAGGATAATATTTAATCATCAGTATTTGATGTTCTACTGTTTTATTTTATTTATCGGTAACCAATTAATAGTTATTTAACATATGAACAGACCAGTATTCTATGAACTTTCCAATTTATTTCCAAAAATAACCGATGGTTCGAGAGCGTCAGCTTGTTGTCGTTGACTCGCGCTTGGCGCGCTTGTCGGCTGCTTTTCGGTGCACTGGTTGATTTGCGGCTTTTTTTTGGATTTAGACTGATGTTGCCCTTCTTTGCGCCATTATGATACTGTTATTGTATGTTATTATACCGAGCCGGTAACCCTGTGTGGTAACCTGGCTTTCCGTTCTCGTTCGCCATCTTGTATTCCGGTTTCTTTATAACTGTACCCGATTAAAGCCTTTCATCTTAATCCTTCTGCCTTTGGGCCGCTGTTTCTCCATTTACTGGCGTGGTGACAGCGGTGGGATACGAACCCACGCCATCGAAATGACTGGTTACTCACAACCAGATTAACCCTGACCAACCTTGATCAACCATGCGCTACCTAAGCTCGTAAAGCAGAGGTCAGGACTGAACTTCGCTCGAGAACCCTTGTCTCTATTAAGCCTGAGATCTCACAGGCAATGACGTCATTGCTTGATGAAATCGCTTCCGGAGGATTTTGCGACAAAGGAAGAAGTCCCTTCCCAGACCCCGCGCATCCCATCCAGAAGGCCCTAGGGCACGCAGTAAATCATGCTCTTGATGTAAACAAGCAGGTCGCGCTGATAACCACTTTCTGAGCCAATGCGACTTCCAACCAGAGCGCGCAAATCGCAACCTTACTAGAGGACGGAGATGAATTGAAGGAAGAACTCCCCCCACCCGATGAGCCCGCAATCCCCGCACACCCCTCGCACGCCAGCCGCCTCGTTCGGGTGCAACAATCTTCCTAATGCGACGCATTTCATGGCCATTATACCGTGCGCGTTACCATTGACAGTGGCGCAACGTGTAATATGATTCGATTGTCAACGGTTAAAAGGCTTGGCGCTCACATCAAACCTATACTGCTCGACAGGCCGACGGCCGCTCCCCCCTTGACGTAGTAGGCGAAACACACATCAAGTTCAAGAGAGGCCGTCATCACTTAGCATTCGAAGATCTAGTGGTCAAAAGTCTAGACGTCGAGATCCTTGCAGGGACCCCGATCATGGCAGGTAATGACGTTGCAGTCAGGCCCGCACGTCGCGAGGTCTTGATCAAGGGATCGCCGTATGTTTATGGTTCACCAGCTCCCGACTCATCAGCCAGTGCACCAGTCCGTCTTGTCGTGGTAATCCGCGCCCCTGCAACGTCCACCACCATCTGGCCAGGCGATTTCCTAAAGGTGTCCCTACCGCACGACAGCCCTGTCGACAACGAGTACGCCCTTAAGCCACGCATCGACGCACCGAGCGCTCGCATGGTAAAAGCCACTGAACTCTGGTCCACTCCTTCCGTAGTTCCGGGAAAATCAGCATCCCTGACCCAACAGCTCACTCTAAAGTGTTAAAGAAAAACAAACATTTCTGCCAGGTCACACCCATATTTTAACCATCCGGATTAACAGAACAGTACTTACTCCATCCTCGCGCCGTTCCTCCCACCCTACCGAAACACCGACCAACCACTCTGGCGCCGTTTGCCTCGACCCATCAAATCCCACTCTCCCGAGAATCGATGAAGTACTGTGGAATAGCTACGCCCTTCCGTGGCACCAGAGTTTAAACACGGTCAGCAGTGGGGATGCCCGGATCCGAGACCGCGCTCGAAGAACTCATGTCCCGAGTTCTTGGTGATCTCCTGCAAGATGACGTGGTTGCCAAGCCTGCTGACGACTTATACTGCGGCGGAAACTCTACCGAGGAGTTGCTCCACAACTGGCAAAGAGTATGAGTACCTTACAGAAGAACGGCCTTCGCCTCTCAGCGTCCAAGACAAGCGTTAACCCCAAGTCCACAACCATCTTGGGCTGGGTGCGGTCCCAAGGAACCCTAACCGCATGCCCACATCGCGTCGCAGTACTTTCCCAATGCTCTCCACCTCAGAAAGTCAGCAATTTGAAATCATTCATAGGGGCCTACAAAGTCCTCATCCCAAAGTGCTTTTCGCTCCTGGCCCCGTTCGACAACGCTATTGCTGGTCAAACGACTTACTCGACGCCTTCTCTGTTGCTAAAAAGCCCTCACAAAACCGCACGTGATCACCCTAACCAAGCCTGATGACGAAATCTGGATTGTTACAGATGGGGCTGTGAGAAAACCCGGTATCGCTGCGACGATGTACATCACTCGGTCAGGAAAGCTCCGCCTAGCTTCTTCAGTGCTAGGCTTCTTCAGTGCTAAGCTACGAAGTCACTAATCCACGTGGCGACCATGCAAGATCGAAGTTCTCGCTATAGCTACCGCTACAAAACATTTCATCCAATACATAGTACAGTCATTTAACAAAACTTGCGTACTTACAGACAGCAAACCTTGCGTTCAAGCTTACCAAAAGCTCTATCGAGAAGAGTTCTCGGCAAGCCCACGGGTATATAAATTCCTCTCAATTGTCAGTCGCTATCAGGTTCACGTACAACACGACTTCTGTAGCCGTAACGCTCCACCTTGCAAGGATATGACCTGCCAGATCTGTACCTTTATCAACAACAGCCGCCAAAATTCTGTTATCCGTAACAATTCACCGACATAGCTTTGGGAGCAGCCCGAATCCCCTTCACAAGCAGAGCAGCGTGGCTGTCCATCCAACCGGAATGCCTAGACCTCCGTAGAACACACGCCCATTTGCGAAAGGGAACACGCCCCTTCAAGAAAACAACAAATGTCAAGGACGTAAAATGCTTCCTAAATGCTATAACCATTGCCAAGGACGGCTTACCCGTCTTGAAACGCACCGAACATCTACAACCAACCCGAGAATGCATAGTTGTCCCACCTCAGGCCGTCGATGGTTTAGAGAGAGAGAGATGCCTTTTTTAATGAGGGATTCACTTAATATCACAATGATAATGTACGCATGGCCCTCAACAGAAACAAAATTAATAAAAGCTATTTACAAATCTGTTTACAGCAAAATCTTTGACGAAACTATTTACAATAACAATCCTTTGCTGATTTATAAACTTATTTACAGAGTTGTGATGTATTCTCTTAGTTTTGCGGAGAAGGCGGTGATTGACTTGGCTTCTTTGATTTCTAGTGGCAATGCATTCCACCTTTTAGCTGCTACAAACTTAAAGCTGTTTTTTGCTAATGTAGTCCGAGCCTTTGGAAGTACTAAGTTATGGTTTGCTGCATTTTTAGTGTTCTTGTTATGTACATCACTACACTTAACGAACATATCTCTGATATAGCATGGGGTCATATTGTTCATTGCCTTAAAGAGCAAAACAAGTTGTAGGTAGATTATTCTTTTGTCGAAGGGGACAATATTTAGTTATTCAAAAAGTGGTTTTGAAGGTGCATCCCATTTCTTATCGAGGATAACCCGCGCACATCGTTTCTGGAACTTGACCATATCGTCGATGTGTTGCTTTTTGGTCGAGCCCCAGACGATAGCACCATAGTCTAATATTGGCTGTATGAGCGAATGGTAGAACAGGGTTCTTGCTTTAAGTGACAGGAATTTCTTTGTCCTTTTTAACAAGCCTAGTCGCTTGGAGATCTTATTGTGAATGTACTTGAGGTGGTTGTTCCAGGTTAAGGAGTTGTCTAATCTTATGCCAAGCAGTTTAACTTCATTGACACATTCAAGCTGGCCATTTTCTGTGCTGACTGTCAAATCCTTTCCTGCCAATTTGCGCAACTTTGGCTTGCTACAGATAAGCATTGATTTGGTTTTGCTTTGGTTCAAAACCATTTTGTTTTCATTCGCCCATCCATTCACCTTTTTTAGCTCTTCAGTAAGAATAGACTCAACCTCACTAACGCTACTTCCACTTGCGACTTGTGTTGTATCATCTGCATATATCTCGAGTGCGCTGTTGGAGACTTCAAGTGGTAAGTCATTAATAAACAGGATAAACATTAAGGGACCTAAAATCGAGCCCTGGGGAACGCCTGCAGTAATGGGCTGCGAATCTGATAGCTGACCACTTATTGTTACTTTCTGTTTTCGGTCTTCTAGATAAGACTTGAACCAATTTAGTGACTTTCCAGAGACGCCATATATGGAGAGCTTCTTAATAAGCGTGTCATGGTCTACTAAATCAAACGCCTTTCGGTAGTCTATGAGGTTCAAGCCAGATATTAGTCCCTGATCCATATTTCCAATGAGATAATCAATCAACTTTACTAGGGCAGTATCGCACGAGTGATAGGGACGGAAACCTGACTGGTTACTACTTAATAGCTTGTGGCTGTTTAGGTATTCATATAAGCAAACGTGTATGTGTCTTTCAATAACTTTGGACAGGGCAGGTAAAATACTGATGGGTCGGTAGTTATCAACACTCAGGCGGTCTCCAGCTTTATATATTGGACAGACTTTCGCCTCTTTCCAGCGCGCAGGGAATCGTCCAGTTTTTATACTTTGGTTGATGATCTTAGTCAACGATAGAGCTATGGCTGGGGCTGCAGCCCTTAAAAGGCGAGCACTTATACCGTCCAAACCTGTGGCTTTACACGTTTGTAGTTGAAGAAGATAACCTTGCACAAATTCTTGCATGACTTTGGGTATTTCAAATTTAGTGCCACTCGGGATTTTGCTATCAACAAACCCTTTTAACTTTTCGAAATCTGAAGTTGACAGCGTTCTCATGTTGACATTGCTATTTCTGTAGGTGGCAGCAACGGAAACAAAAAACTCGTTAAATGCATTAGCTATTTCACGTGGATCTGTGATGGTGGGTGTGTTGCTTGCATTGCCTCTTAGTTGCGAAGGTGACGGTTTACTTGTCTGCCCGATAGCAATTTTTAGATATCTCCAGAATTCCTTTGCCGTTGAACTCTGTTCAAATGACTTGTTGAAATGATTTCGTTTAGCTTCTCGGATGGATTGAAAAACGTTATTTCGAGCTGATTTAAAAGTTTCCCACGCATCTGAGTCACTATTACACTTTCGGGCTCTCTCTAGCAGCCTGTCGCGGTCTCTAATGGCTGCGTAGAGTTCAGGCGTCATCCACTGTGGTTGGCTTTGTTTCTTTACACGCTTTCTAATAAGAGGAGCATGTATATCAGCGATACTTAGGAAAGTCCGATTCCAATAATCCACAGCGTCATCAAGGTCATCAAAGGTGTCCAGCACACTCCACGGTGCCTCATCAAGGTCTTTTAGGAAGGCCTCCTCATCCAGCTTCTTGCAGTCACGGTAGGAAATATAGACATGGTTTTTATCTGCTGCGCGATCTTGTTTCTTTTTGTATCTGCGCACAACGCACACTGGTAAATGATCTGATAGTCCGATGTTGCATACCTTGGTCTTTGTGATGCACTGTGGCTGGTTGGTGTAAACGTGATCCAAGCAAGCCTGGCTCTCTGGACGAGTCACTTCATTGATGGTTTGAGTGAAACCAAGGCTGGTGAGGAACTTGATTAGACGATGCTTGTGGTTTTTGCTGTTTGAGGAAGTTGATGTTGAAATCCCCCAGTAGTAGCGCTTCTTTGTTGGTGATGTAAATTTTTTCTATGAGACCTTCTAGCGTAGCATCCATTTCAGCAGTTGAATCCGGCACACGATAGACTCCGGCAATAATAATTGGGCAGTTGGACTTGCACGGTATCACTTGAGTGCAAAGGAGCTCTGTGTCACTTGATTCTAGAGTTGGTAAACGGGTATAAGCCATAGCGTGAGATAAGTACATCATTACTCCTCCCCTTTCCTTTCTAGTTCTATCTTTCCGCTCAATATGATATCCAGGGATCCCATATTCTTCGTTCGTGTGTGAGGAATTCAGCCATGTCTCGGTAATAATCATCACATCAATCTCTGTACGAGGGTGTGTAAGGATTTCTTTTATTTGCTCGTATTTATCATTATTGAAGCTCCTCGCGTTCCAATGACATATTCTTACACCATTTTTGGACAGTGGAATGCATGGCAGATGGACGTTAGTAGCGTGATTTGTAGCTTGTGGACCTGGATTAAGCTGGACGTCATTTGAAAGGCAGACCAGTAGTAGTGCAATGGAGGCGCTTCTAAGTAAGTCTAAACAAACACGAGCCGGGGCAGTGGACGACGATGGAGTAGATTTGTGTAGTCGTCTGAAGTGAAATTGCGGTGTATCATTTATAATTAGGTCATTTGAAGCTCGGAGTAACACAGAGCTATTGTCATGACTGTCATTTATCCCACGCAGCACCAAACACAGGAATGTAAAAGTGAGGAGCTTCCAATGCCAAATCATCGTGAGCGCTTTCACTAAGAACAGCGCGTGCAGTCAGAATTCAACGGTCAGCTCGAGTATGGAGTCGGTTGGCGGTTGTCCCTGACGAATCTGTGTTTGTCCGCGCGAACCGACGAAGACAAGCCGAAAGCTGCGCGAGCCGCGAAAAACTACAACTTTCAACGGAGAAACTTTTAAAAGAACTTGTAAAACTTCTCAAATCCTGAATCGTGTAAGTCCAGCCGCTGGCTTCTTGAGCACGATGACCTTATTAAGAAATCCACAACTTTTCAGATTTGGCCGTCAATGGAAAGCGCAAAAATAAAGCTGATTTTCAGGAGCCGGTTTGCGCGTGACTGCCACGGATGGTGTTGATGATGGTGACTGACAACCTTGCATATACAACTCAGTCATCCGTCCGCCCACCAGTTAAAGATGGTCACCCACCGCCACATATTCGCCCTAGATATCGACAAGGCAATAGAACGTTTCACGTCTAGCTGCTATCATTGCTCGTCACTCCGTAGCGCCCCTCACTCATTGAGCAGTCAACCAACGACACCTCAGAATCCATTGGAATATCATTAGCTGCCGACGTGATCAAGTGGAATCGCCAACTTATTATCGTCGTTCGTGAGTCCGTTACATCATTCACTGTTACTACTGTCCTTCCCGGAGAACGGCACGAGTCACTAAGGGACGCATTAGCCAAGTCATGCATCGAGCTCTGTCTCTCAAACGGCCCTCCAGCAGTGGTACGTACAGACCCTGCTCCGGGATACTATGCTTTGATCAACGACAAGCTGCTACGCAGGCGCGAGTAAAGAACGTAACAAATATCCCGTCGGTGAAAGAGCTGTAAAGGAGCTCGAAACAGAGCTTCTTTGGCTCGACCCTACCAATGGTAACATGTCTCTATTGAACTTGGCAGTCGCTACCGCTACACTTAACGCCCGCATTCGTTCCCGTGGTCTATCTTCACGCGAAATGTGGTTCCAACGAGACCAATTCTCTAACTCTGAAATTCCCCTCGCCGACCGCCATCTTGTTACAAAGCAACACGAGAGTCGCATCCGAAATCATCCTCATAGCGAGCGATCTAAGGCACCCCACAACCGATTACCAGAGTCGCCAAATCTCGTTGTCGGCAATCTGGTCTACATTCACAGCGACCGGAGCAAGTCAAGCAAAAGAGACAGCTACCTTGTAGTTTCAGTAGATGGTGCAAGGTACAAAATTCAAAAGTTTTGAGGAGCCCAGCTTTGAAATGCCTCTTATCGTGTAAAACGTAGTGAGTGCTATAAGGTGCCATCTCCTGGTGACCTCTTCTCCTCACTTGCCTCACAAGACCTCTCGGACGATGATGCAGACACAGAGCGCCCTGCAAACCCAGGGTCAGTACGCAGCCCTTACAAACTGCAATTTGATTGGACAAATGAACAATATCCGCACCTCGACACAAAGAACGAGAAGAATAGAGACAAAAGAACTCCTTTGTAGAACAAAGATAATAGGAGACAAAGCAGCTAAGCATTCTTTAAGAAATTTCCACTCCGCAAGATGACCCGCTTGACCAGGACCATGACGACTCTCCGGAACCCGATCACCTACCGCCTCCAGAAGAAAGCCAGGAGCTGAGACGTTAGGTACGAACCTAAAGGACTACACCTTGACATTAGTAGTATAGTAATTGGCGGTTCTGGCGCATTTAAATTAAATGCGCTAGAACCAAGCCAACTACTATACCGCTTGCCCGCTGCTGCGTTCCTGAGTTTGACCACCCACTAACCCACTGTGTGGAAACTGCCGATGGAATTCATTTTATGGAAACTATACATTTTTTTACGGGGACTATATGTTATTTTTTATTTTATGGAGACTATATTATTTCATAATTTGATGGTAATAACACGGTTAAAGCTGTTGCGTGACATTCTTGGAGTTCTAATTCTTAGGAGCGAGTAAGGGGAACCCCCCGCGGGCAAATATAGACATGTCTATTGTATTTAGGGACTTTCCCGCTGACAAAGTGGAGTGTTCTAGATTTGCTTAGAGTTATGGCAACGCAATCATATTTTAATTGCTAAGAGTGAACCAGGGGATTCCCCGCGGGCATGTCTAGGCGTGTATATTGTACTCAGGTATAGGGGATTCCCCGCGGGCAAGTTTTGGCATGTTTATTGTGAGTTGTGCTCTGATTCGCTTTCCTCTTCACTATCGTCTTCGCTGTCGCTTTTGCTGCCGTCGCCGCGGTAGTGTGGGTTCACCGAAGGAGGCTTTGTTTTTATAGTCGATGCAGCTGTATAAAAGTTTAATCTCTTGTGTTAGTATATAGAATGGATTGTAATAGAGGGATCCATATGGCGTTAGAAGAAGAGGGATATTACGACTGTTCATTTTTTTATCTAAGGATAGCGGAGTACGTGACTAAGCGAGAGTCGGCGAGGTTCGAGGCATGTTGTGGTAGGCAGGATATGGTAAATGGCAATGGGGCTAATATGTGTAGAAATTGTGGTGTTCACCATGGATACGATTAGTTGTCGAGTATGTTGATTTTTACGATAATATGTACAGGGTACGTAGAAAGTCAGTGTACCATCTGAAGTACCATTTAGAAAATGGTACTTCAAAATAAAATAAACATGACCTACTCAAGAGGTTCAGAATAGTTGAGACAGCTATGAGTAAATTATTTACTAGAAAACGGTATATTCAGATAAAGTTCATTCTCGACAAGTTGTTTCAATTGAAAGATGAAAAGCCGGGTATGAAGCAATGTATAAAGTGTGTCAGTTCTAGGACACTGAGGTATTATGAGAAGTTGTGGGAGCAGGTTTGTGATCATCTAGGATGGACGTACATTCATGGTAGTGAGTTTGTAACTAAACGTGTGGGGGGGGGGGGGGGGGGGGGCGAAGTGATCACCATCTTTCTCTAGTATATGTATATGCTTCCCATATGGGGTCTTATCATAATAGAACCTTATGCTAAAGTTTTGTTTAGTTTGTCTCTCATTTCTACCATAATCTGTTCTCGGATGTGGTCCTCGCTTTTTTTTTCTCTCGACTGAGGTGAGCGTTTATATACCTTTTCCCGTATCGACTCTCATTTCATTATATTTTTCAGCCTCTTTGATAATGAGATTGAATTCGTCTGAGGATATTTGGTTGTCGGTCAACGCTTTGCCAATAAGGTCATCGATTGAACTCAATTTAGATTTAGCTAGCATCACGATATCTGCGTGTTCTAATGCGTGTGCTAATCTAGGATTTACTGCCAGACATGCGGTGACGACAGGCGCGAAGCAGATGTCTATGTTTCTACCTCTCTCCCAGATTTTTGGGTTCTGCAAAGACAAGGTCTTCCGTGGTGTTAAACACACGGTGCTTCTAACCCGAAATTCCCCAGTCAGATACATTATGAAGGCCGGCGGCGCAGGTGCTGGTAAATTTAACATCACACACTTATCCTTATGGATGCCTATAAGGTTGTCCCATCTCTAGAGATTCAATCTGCATTAGAGGGTATCTGGGCACATCAAGAATCTGTACTTCGAGCAGATTAGGGTGTACAGAACAATGTTCCAAGCCGCTGAGACTAGCCCGACATGGAGGATCACATCTCTGGCAGGCAGTCAATCGCCAAGGCATGTCTTCATCGCGTTACAGACATCTGAGCGTCACCCTAATGCGAATCCTCAAAATATCAATAACATGTTGTTTGATAATGGCAATCTAACTAGAATAGCTGTAAGGGTGAACTCGACACAGTACCCGGAGCGAGAGGTTGTAACGAATTTCGCCGCTGCTAACAGGAATTATTCAAGAGCGTATATGATGTTTATGGAGGCTATGAACAAGTACCAAGACACCGATACAGGATCCCAATTGAGCGCTGAGGACTGGTCGTCTCTGTATCCCATTTACCACTTTGACGTGTCTAAACACAGTGAGCATGTCCAAAACAGCGTGGCAGACATCGAGGTACAGTTCAATCTCGGAGGGAGCTTTCGGAATATAGCAGATGGCGCGGACGTTCCATATTATGTCTACGCTGTTGTCCTCTCAGATAGGTTCATGCAGTTAGAGGGGGTTAGTGGTAGGATGAACGTTATTATGTAACATAATGGTATAGAAAATGAGTTATGTGAAAACGGGATCTCAAAAGGAGGCGATTAAGAACGCGTACATTAAGAAGCAGTCGGTGTCGATAAGACTAACAGCCTCTCATCTCAGCGGAAGCGATCACTTATGCCTAACCAAAACTCAGTATAAGAAGTCGTGTCAGCAAGTAAAAGGGGCGTTGGAGTCAGCTTGAGACTATCTAAGACGCAGGTAGCGAAGCAAGGTGGATTTCTAGCTGGGTTGGGTAACTTGATGAGAATGGTTGCACCGTTTGTGTTAAAAAAGGTGCTACCATCTCAGGCGCCACTAATAAAGCGGTTCGGGGTAAAGGCGTCAAGGGAAGAAGACGAAGACCGAAGAAGGGTAGAGGAATCATACTAGGGCCAAACTCACCTTTCAAGAACATAACATTGCTTGGGGTAATTCTGTTAACAGGTGTTATATTGTCTAACGATATTATATACAAATGCCTACGACCTATGTAGCAACATCGCTCAAACTATCTGAAGCACAGAAACCTAAGATAGCCACAGCCGTAACAGACAAGACTTCAACCACGATTAGACTATCGCCTAGCAACTTTCATGGTGATGATTATATTCGTCTGACGAAACAGCAAATGAACAAGATTAGCAAGGCCAAATCCAAGGGTGTAGGTGTTGATATCAAGCTATCGAAAACACAACTAACGAAACAAGGGGGTTTCTCGGGGCTCTCCTAGGTGGCCTTGCTGAGTCTCTGCTCCCTAATCTACTGGGGGTATCTTCGGTAGTAAAGGGATTGCGTTACCTGGAACAGTTGTTAGGAGACCAGGAGGGGGCGCGCTTAAAAAAGGAAAGACAGCAGGCGCGCCTAAAGAAAAAGACAGCAAAAGCCCGCCCCCTTGGGAACTTGGGACTTGGGAAAACCGCTGAGCAATATAGAGATTGATATAATTATGAGGAGCGTGAAAGGATACGTTGGGACGTTTAGCAAAGACATGCTACCTCGCGAGATTAAAAACAATAGTAGTCTAATCGTTAACCTTCAAGACTATTTCGACGGTGATGACACACATTGGGTCGCCATGTGTAATGAAACGGATAACGAATGTGTGGAGTACTTCGACAGTTTCGGCCTCCAACCCCCATCGAGTGCGTTAAATATATGAGAACTAGCAACAAGCCGATTAAATACAACTCATCTCAGATTCAGGCTGTTAACTCGATTATGTGCGGGTACTACTGTATCTACTACATCCAACAACGTAATATAGGGCGCAGACCTATTGACATTCTACTCGATTTCAAACTGAGACCTGACGAGATTAATGAGACCCTCATCCAGGCTTTCGCATTTATTGTCTAACGATATTATATACAGATGTGTAAAATGTACTGTTTGCAACAGAGGAAATTTACTGATACCATCGAGCAGAAAACAGAAGTATCCAAGAACGGACGCCTTCACATGGTTGGAGAGTGTAGCGAGTGTGGGGCGAGGAAGTGTAAGTTTATTAGCGCGAAGGAAGGTGGTAAACTCGATGTTCAGGATCAATTAGCGAAAATGGGGGAGCTACATATGCGCACCCCCACGCTAAAAAAATACAACTATTGCGGACCTGGGACAAAGCTTGAGATGAGGTTGAACTCGAGCGACCCCAAAATCAGAGACCCTATAAACAACCTCGACGCCGTATGCAAACAGCACGACATCGCGTATTCGAAGGCTAAAGATCTGAAAGACAAGCACATCGCTGCTGTTCAGGCTATGATAGCAGGAAAGAAGAAGCTTGGTGTGGATGTCAAAAAGTCAAAAAACGGAAAGGGCTGTCGAGTGAAGAAAACTGGCTTGAAAAACTAGCTGATGAGCTACACAAGTCAGTGAAAAAGAAATTCACCCGACGGCGTGTTACAGCTAATCATATAGATGAGAAATGGTGTTCTGATTTAGTCGAGATGCAACAGTTTAGCAAATGGAATAAAGGGTTTTGATACCTACTCATGGTTTTAGACGTATTTAGTAAATATGGTTGGATCATACCTTTAAAAGCTAAAAAAAGGTGAAACCGTAACTGAAGCATTCAAAACAATGTTCAAGGAAGGAAGAAAACCAGAGTATCTATGGGTTGATAAAGGCAAAGAGGTCTATAACAGACACCTGAAATACCTACTAGCGAGAAATGGTATACAAATGTACTCAACTGAAAACGAGGAAAAGAGTAGCGTTTGCGAGCGATGGAATAGGACAATTAAGACTAAAATGTGGAGACAGTTTACTGTTCAAGGTAATACGCAATATTCAGAGATGCTACCTACGATTTTGAAGCAGTATAACAACACCAAACACTCAAGCATTAAGATGACGCCCAAAGAAGCTAGCAAAAAGAAGAACGAAGGCTTATTATACTGCATTTAAAATAGGTGATAAGGTCAGGATAAGTAAATATAAACGAAATGTGTTCGACAAGGGTTATACACCGAATTGGACTGAGGAAATTTTCATAGTCGATAAAATACAATACACTAATCCAGTCACTTACAAAATCAAGGATCTAAATAATGAAGACATACAAGGTAGTTTCTATGAACCTGAACTATTAAAAGCCAAGCAGGATGTTTTTCGTATTGATAAAGTCATTCGGAGAGATTATAAAAAGAAGCAAGCTTTGGTGAAGTGGAAGGGGTATAGTGACGAATTTAACAGTTGGATACCATTTAGGGATTTAAACGCACTATAAAAGCATATAGAGAAAAATATATAGTAGTATATATGGAAGTCAAGAGAGGACGAGGACGCCCGCCTGTGTATGAGACATGAGGAGGATAGAGCTAGAGCTATAAAAGAAGACTAAGTACATGCTAAACAAGGAGTGGTACTGTTCAGTTCGTGGGAACGGCAAGAACTACTCATTGGCTGGAAAGACTAACCGCATGAACACGAAGAAGCACCATAGAAACCAAAACAGTCATGCGACATAACTGATGCGCTCACCAAGGCACCCCAGAAAAACCGAAATAAGCATATAGAAGCACACAGTCCGACGGGCTCGTCACAGACCACTCAGATTTAAGGAGACAGCGTTTAAGGCTTAAGAATAAAGTATATAGTATAGTATATATGAGCGACTCACAGAAAATATCTAACAGAAGCACACAGCCCGACGGGTTCGTCACAGACCACTCAGATTTAAGGAGAGTGCGTTCATGGCTTAAGAATAAAACATATAGTATAGTATATATGAACGACTCACAGAAAATATCTAACCATAATACATACATGAACAAGGAGAGCCTCAAGAAGCTTAGCAAATCCGAGTTAATCAAATTAATACTAGAGCTAGAGTATAGTAAGCCCGTCCCTGAACCACGAACTTATGAGCCGAGACCACCGGTGCCCAAACCACGCAAGAGTGTGAAGCAGATGGTTCAGGAGTACGAGGAGAACATAATAATCCCACCAACAGGGTTCCGAGATACACCAGTCCCTGCGCCCAGAGCTCGTAAACCAGTCCCTACGCCCAAAACTAAGATAGCGCAGACGAGGCGCGCTCTAAAAGGCTACACCAAGTCCTTCGAAATCGGAATAAAGAACAGCAGAGACCCACTAGCACAACTGCAAAACACGAGGAAGGCCGTCGCCTACCACATCACAAACATGTTAGAATCCATGAAAGGCCTCAAACTCACTATAACGCTAAAAACCACGTTCAGTAAAACATCTGGTGACAACGTACTGTCTAAGACTGCGTACCTCAACAGTACACCTCAAACAATCATCAATAGCACTGAGATCAGTGAGGCACTAGAGAACACCCAGCAGCAAGTTCTGAATAAGATAGCCCAATGGGTATCCGAGGGGTCTGGTTGGACCATAGTGTCAGTCGATGGCCACTATCTCAACATTGTAAAATACAAGCCAATGAGTGGGTCGTCATACATCCAACTACCGAAAGAGCTGCGAGGTAAAGGGTTGGTCAACATGAAGAACGAGGACAACGAGTGCTTCAGATGGTGTCACATCAGACACCTAAACCCTCAATCTAAAGACCCACAGCGGGTTAAGATGCCTGATAAGGCATTTGTTAAAGAATTGGACTACTCAGGTGTTGAGTTCCCAGTGACTGTCAAACGCTTCAACAGTATCGAGAAGCAAAACAGGCTCAACATCAATGTATTCAGTTACGATAACGAACAACCGTACCCAATATACGTATCAAAGGAGAGGTTCGAAGACCATATAGAGCTTCTGCTAATCACTGAGGTTAGTAACAAGCATTACGTACTCATCAAAGACTTCAACAAATTCATGTTCAACCAGACAAAACATGAACATAAGAAGCACTTTTGTATGAGCTGTCTCCAGTGTTTCAGCTCTGAAAGAGTACTAACAAACTATATCGAAAACTGCCTCGAGATTAATGGGACACAGGCGGTCAAGATGCCTGACAAAGAGCACAGCACACTCAGGTTTACAAACCACCACAAGCAACAGCCGGTACCATTTGTAATTTACGCCGACTTTTAGGCTATAACTGAAAAGATCCATGGATGCCAACCTGATGATGGTGAATCATACACTGGAGCCTACCAAAAACACACCGATTGTGGATGCGCCTATAAAGTAGTGTGCACCTATGATGACAAGTATACAAAGCAAACGCAGAGCTACAGAGGTGAAAAAGCCGTGTACAAGTTCATGGGGAAGATGATTGAAGAAGTCAAATACTGTAAGAACATTATGAGGAAGCACTTCAATAAAGCACTAAAAATGTCCGAGACTGATGAGGACCAATTCAAAGAACGCCCAAGAATGCCACATCTGCAACAAGGAGTACACTAAGAAGGACACTCGAGTTCGAGACCACTGCCACATAACTGGTAAGTACAGCGGCTCACAACCTAAGGGGCTACGACAGCCATTACATAATGCAGGAAATCGGAGCCATCGTAAAGAAGCACACACATAAGGGTGAAGAGAAGCAAATGAACATCAACGCTATACCGAACAACATGGAGAAGTACATGGCCTTCATGCTTGGCAACCACCTCACCTTTATAGACAGCTTCCAGTTTATGAGCTCCAGCCTGGAGAAATTAGTAGGCAACCTACCTAGGGAGTCATTGAAATACACCTCCCAGAGTAGTAAGGGACTCGACCTCATGGCTAGAAAGGGAGTATACCCATACGACTACATGGACAGCTTCGAGAGGTTCAACGACAAGCTACCAGCGAAGGAGGACTTTTATAGCATCATGTACGACCAACACATCTCAGAGGACGAGTACAAACATGCTAGAACCGTGTGGAGGAAGTTTAAGCTTAAGACTATGGGCAACTACCACGACCTATACCTTGAGTCTGACATACTATCGCTGGCCGATGTGTTCGAAAACTTTAGGAAGACATGCCTAGAGTACTATAAGCTAGACCCATGCCACTACTTCACATCCCAGAAGAGCATGCGAGGTGGCATCTCATACATAGCCAACAGGTACGGCGAGGCCTTCAATGAGTACATGGAATCATACGATGAGACGGCGCCCTCAAAGTATGTCATGTACTTAGACGCAAACAATCTATACGGTTGGGCCATGAGCTAATACCTACCAACTGGTGGATTTAAGTGGATGACAGAAAAAAAGATGAACGAAACAAACCTCGCTAAATACGGTGACGACAGTCAAAAGGGACTGATACTAGAAGTTGACCTAGATTACCCTAAACACCTGCATGACCTACATAACGACTACCCTTTAGCCACGGGGAGGGTTAACGTATCAAAAGACATGCTCTCGGAGTACTGCAACACAATATCCACCAAGTATGGTATACCAACAGGTCTGGTCCCTAAACTAATCCCCACCCTAAAGAATAAAGAGAAGTACGTGCTACATTATAGAAACCTAGAACTATACACAGACCTAGGCCTGAAGGTGACTAAAGTCCACAGAGTACTAGAGTTTAACCAATCACCATGGCTCAGACAGTATATAGATTTCAACACTGAAAAGCGGAAATACGCTAAAAACTCATTCGAAAAGGACTTCTTGAAGCTAATGAACAACAGTGTATTCGGCAAGACTATGGAGAACCTACGAAAAAGAGTAGACGTTCGACTAGTCACCGACGAGAAGAAGCTACTCAAACTGGCAAGCAAGCCATCCTATATGAGTAGTAAGATATTCAACAAGGACTTAGTAGCAGTACACAAGATCAAAGAGACGCTCACCCTAAACAGGCCCGCATACATGTGCATCTTAGACTTTAGCAAGGTACTGATGTACGACTTCCACTACAACTACATTAAAAGAGAAGTACGGAGACAAGGCACGGCTACTATTCACTGACACAGACAGTCTGACATACGAGATAGAAACAGAAGACGCATACCAAGACTTTTGGGACAACAGAGACAGATTCGACAACAGCGACTACCCGAGAGACTCACCATACTTCGACAAGTCAAACAAGAAGGTAATCGGTATGTTCAAAACCGAGGCCGCTGGAGCTCCCATCTGCGAATTCGTTGGATTACGATCGAAGATGTACAGCTACGTGAAAGGCGACCACACAGGAGAAAAGACAGCAAAGGGAATAAAAAAGAACGTCATCAAGAGTAACATAAAACACAAAGACTACAAGAGCACACTAATGGACAACGAACAGGTGTACCATAAGATGAGAACGATTAGAAGCCAAAACCACCAACTAAGAAGCTACGAGATAAACAAGATATCGCTCGGCTGTTTCGACGATAAAAGGTACATACTAGGAGATTGAATTAGAAGCCTAGCCTACGGGCACCACAAAACCCCTAAAGCGCCCCAACACACACAGGCCACACCGGCAGCAGGCGCGAGGGCCTGAGCCGCCCACGACCTCAGCCAACCCCACATGTACTACCCAAACCCCCTCATCGCAATAACCAGTGACTACAACCATATATATACACTCACACTAAACCACACGCCCAGGTAGCATCAATATGTAACCCATACATATACAATGACCATTGGGAGAGCGTGCTACGATACCATAAAATCCCTGCAGAGGGAAGCGAACGTCGTTAGATACGAAGGTGCCCGCCCCACCAACGATGTAATCAGCGAGTATGGAAGAGATGAGGCCGAGTACATCATGGGGCTAGGCCTCCCACCCCCTATGGGTCTACTCTTCAAGAAGCGTACACCAGGGCTCCGACACACGAACTGGGACTTGGGGAGGGCCATGGACGCCCTAGAACACCTACAAAGGGACAGTTGGGAGGCAAGTGTGGTAAGGGGATATTGTGAAATCCTACGCGACGCTGAGGTCATAAACCTTTGGGATTATGGCGCGACCTCACTAACCATATACCCAGAGCTAGCCGCTAGAGGGATGGGCGTGAGGGTTGAGTCACTCAGTGAAGACGGACAAATCAGCGAGGTACTAGCCACTATCGATTGCATGTCTAGCATCAAAGAATATCTACCCCTACCGTACGAGACGTACCCCATCGCGATACTATTCTCGTACGACAGCGAGCTGCATAGGGCTAAGGGCCTCACCCGCAAGCTGCGTGAAAGGCATAGAGGCGACGCGATACATAGGGAGCGCAAGATGCGTGAGGAAGGCGGTTGGTACGACGAGAGGGTATAGTCCGACGAGGAGCAACCCGACGAAGCGCTACGTGAGGCAAGGGATTACATCGCAGCGAAATGGTTTTGTAGAATCATAGACGCCATAGTGGTCGAGCGCAGCATGCACGAGCTGGACACACAAGAACGCGCAGCCACAGGCCCAGAGTCAGTGCTCGTGGATCACACCAGCCAGCAGACAGGCGACACAGCGCTCGCGGATCACACCAGCCAGCAAACAGGCGACACAGTGCTCGCGGATCACATCATCCACCCAGCACATAAGCGACACAGAGCCCACCCACAGAGCCCACCCAGCGCCTTCCAAGAGACGGCCACCCAGCAGATAAGTGACAGAGAACCCACCCAGCAGATAAGTGGTTTAGCTTTTGGCGAGGTTGAGCCTCCAGCCAACAGATAAGTGATATAGTATTTGGCGCTGTTTAGCGAATTAGTTCTAATGCGCTGGACGTGTTCGGAAACTTTAGGAAGACATCCTCCTTCGGTGACCCCACACTACCACGGCGACGGCAGCAAAAGCGACATCGAAGACGATAGTAAAGAGGAAAGCGAATCAGAGCACAACTCACAATAAACATGCCAAAACTTGCCCGCGGGGAATCCCCTATACCTGAGTAAAATATACACGCCTAGACCTGCCCTCGGGGAATCCCCTGATTCACTCTTAGGAATTAAAATATTATTGCGTTGCCATTACTCTAAGCAAATCTAGAACACTCCACTTTGTCAGCGGGAAAGTCCCCTTACTTGCTTCTAAGAATTAGAACTCCAAGAATGTCACGCAACAGTGTAACTGTGTTATCACCATCAAATTATAAAAGAATATAGTTTCCATAAAATAAAAAATAACATATAGTCTCCATAAAATAAAAAATGTATAGTTTCCATAAAATGAATTCCATCGGCAGTTTCCACACAGTGGATTAGTGGGTGGTCAAACTCTAGAACTCAGCGGCGTTGGCTTGGTTCTAGCGCATTAACCAAAATGCGCCAGAACCGCCAACTACTATACTACTGACCGGTCGAATGTAAGTTTAGTTTAGTTTTACCCGTCCTAAGGACACATATGTTCTCATGGTTAAGGAAACTTTGTCTACTACTCGCAGAGACGTTCAATTGTTCTTTCCGTTCCGTAACCCAGCTTATGTATCCCACGGTTTCCTTCTAGCTGAGTGTTCGCTCGGAGTTGTATTATCGCTTTCCTGAGTCATTTGAGCAGGCAGAGTACTTATACTCCTGGGATTTCCCGCATTGTTTTCTAATTTCTCTTCGCGGTTCGACTTTTTTCCCGCGCTAAATGCAAAGCACTGATCCGCGCATGTGCACTGCTATCTCATGTAATCTAAGGCACGATAACGAGGTAGAATTATTTTTTTTTACCAACAGAATCTGCAATCTCGTTCCCAGAACCCACGCACCTCTGTGCCAGCTGCAAGGTATAAGGCTCTGGGATAATCAATTTTTTCACCAACAGAATCCATTGGCTTCGGTTTTATTGCGCATGTCCAAACAAAATAGGGACCGGAAAGAACACAGTTGACCTCTTTTACTAATCGATCCAATTCGCGCTTGACCAATTAGGAAGAGTCGAAGATTTTACGCTGAAAGAAATTCAATCCTAGATTTTGAAGTCACTCATCGTTTATAGAAAGGATTGTTTTGATTTATATATTGCTAAGCTGTTCTCGCGGTTATGGTAAAGCATTCCGAATTAACGACGTACTTTTTTTTGCCTTCGATTTGTTTGTCTCAAGAAGAGCGCAAATACAGTTCAATTATTTTACTGATTTTGCCCTTGATTAATCAATGGAAGACAAGATGGAAAGGCTTCGATCACGCATTAATTTATGTGCTCAGGCATGTGTTGACTCCATCGCTTGTAAATATTATGCAGGGGCGAATCTAGCTTTTCGCTATAGGGTGGGGCGGGGGGGGGGGGGTTGGCTAAGTGACAAAGGGGGGAGGGGGATTTTTATTTTTTGTTACATATGGCTTTCTGGCAGCCCAAAGGGGGGGGCTTAAACCCCATAAAACCTCCCCCTAGATCCGCTACTGTTATGTTTGCCTACCTCGAAATAGTCGTTAACGGACGGGGATTTTGATTCTATTGCCTTCGCGTTGTCTATTGTCGAAGAGCCGACACATACCGCAGAACTCTTTCAAAGAGCAAGAGACCATGATGTAAGAGAACGAATCCCCCGTTTTTAGAACTATTTTTAGAACAAGCAGTTATTTTTAGATCCGTCTCTGATTGGTTAGCGCTCACGTTTCCTAGCAACATGAGTCTTACGCGCGATCACATCTTGGGCAATGTGGTCCGGCAAAGGATGTTTTGGAAATCTTTTTGACCGAAAATACCTTCCTTTTTTACGAACGCTGTAAAAATTATCTTCCACAGAGTACGCTGGAGCCAATCAACCGTTTCTGAGACATTGAAATGCATAAAGTGCGTGATTTTAGGCTCTGGGATCAACTTCCCCAGTAAAAGTTTTCACTGCTGATTCGCAAATTATAACACAATAATCAATCGCAAATCTGTGTTTACAAACCACAATTCTCTTCCAATTCCCTTTTAATGAAAATAATACATCCAGAACTTAATACCATTATATTCACACCGATATTACAAATAAAAGATTTCAAGTCTTTATAATGATGTAAATCTTATTCCAGTGACAAGGGTTTCTTGAGTGACATGATTTCTGAACATTTGCGTGAAGAATTGAAGTTCATCAAGAAATGTACAAGGTACAAGCCTCTGGGAACGAGATTGTCCGCGGACAAACATGGTCAAATGTTGCATAATCCATTTAAGATATACTGTATGTAAATAAGCGCGGGATCACTTCTTTTGTTAAACATGTAGCATCAATAAATATTTAAAAGGATCCAAAGAGGAGCGTTGAACACTATTATGACATAATCAAAACATATTCAACAAACTCGGTTTTCGGAATGAATTCAGCTCTCTCTATTACGGACACATTCGGAACTGCCCCAAACCCTAACCCTTCTCCTTTCTTTGTCGGTGTACTGTATGATAGGGTTCTCTGGCCATAATAACAAGGACGCAGATAATTATAGCTGATACAATGACAGGAGCAAAAAATGGCAAAGCTCAAATTGTAAGGTCGTGTTAGCTTATATTCGCTTGATTTTTTGCATAGATGTTCCTTGTGCAAATTGTAAGGCTCTTGATTGGTCCGGATTTGCTGAATTTGGGCGAAATTGCTACTTTTTTCATGATTTATGGCAACTTTGCTCAATCATATCTCAAGAACGGATCATCTACCAAAAAATACTAAAGCTTATTTTGTTTTATATTATGCAAGAAACCTCTAGACAAAATATCAACAAAATATAAGCTAACACAACCTTTCAATGTTAATTTTGCCATTTTTTGCCCCTGTCTGATACAATAGAAAACAGTTGTTTTGCTGACCACATAAATTCTCTTTGACTCACCTCTGTTGCGAATCTGCCTAATTTAAGAATGTGTAGAGCTTCAGCCGTCAGCCATACAGTCCTGATCTGAATCAAGCAAGATAAAGACCTTTATTAGCGTAGTTTATGTATTGTCATGTATTATCATTCCAATGGCCTCTTTGCATCCCCCGGGACCATAGGGGAACGAATTGAGAAATTTATGCTTATGATGAAAACACACTACTAACACATGCATATTCTACAATTTCCATAGACTAAGGCCATGTTGTGTACATTTCAAAAACGAGCTAATTTATATTCTATGAGTTTCACAGCACGAAGGGAAACTGTTAAGAAAACCTTTAAAGCCGCATTGTCACCAGTTTATTTCCGGTCGATTACGTAACAATCTCCGATGATTTTTAACGGAAAACGCGAAAAATATTTCAAAATATTGAAGGCAGTGTGTTTATTGGAAGTTTTTTTGAGGATGTGATTGATTTTAACGGTTGAGGTTTCCGTCGGACCTCCGGAAGTAAACTGGTGACAATGCGGCTTTAAGAGCTGTGCACACAAACTCCTTATGTCTAGCGCGGGCGTCGGGCCCTTTTATCCTTTGAAGTATATACCAGTAAGAGAAAAAGAAGGCCTGATACAAATCTTCATGTTTGGGACCCATATTTTTGGCCCTCTGTGATTGGCTAGAAATATTTGGCAGTTGGAAGCAACAATTGATTTGATTGGCCCACATTCAAATTTATCACCCATGCCGGTCAGATCGTGTTTTTATTTCTCAACGTAATCGTTTCTAGAGGATGTAAGATGAAGATCTACTTGGAAGCCTTTAGAAGCTGCATTTATATTTTAGATATCATAAGTCGTATCTAATTCTCGTATCTAATTCTTGCAGGCGTTTACCCGGTTTTTTGTGTGCTGCGTTTCCGCTAGCAAAATAAACTCCCGCAATCATTGATCACGCTACTGTCAGGTGTTTTATGCATGTTAATTCTAGAAAGGGCAAAATCGTTATTCGATGAATAAGCGAGGGCCATGTGTTTAAACGAATTTTGTTTGATATTTAGTTTAAACAACATAAAATCAAAGCAGTTTTGCACTTACGTGATATTTTCTTATTAACGGTATAAAATGATAAAAAACATGCATCATTTGCCTTCTTCGGCCCTTTTTCTAAATTTGTGGTAAGCGGTATTTGTACCTTGATTTAAGATCTGGTCATTTACGAGAAATAATCTGCTATTACGCCTACGCTATTACGGGAGTTTTCTTAATTTAACCTATCCAGAGTTGTCATTTTTTAGCGGAGCCAGCGCGGCCGCTGGCCGCGCGCGGTGCTCCATAAGTATAGAAATATTGTAAGCTATGCGACTTGGTTTTGTGGTCATCGCGCGGTTACCCTGTGGTGTCACAAATCAGCCAGTAATCCAGCCGCGCAACTCTCAGGGCCCTCTTGGTCTTACGCTTTTATGTGTTTTTAGTTCAAAGTTCGTATGATAACAGAAAAAAGGCAGTATTTAATGAGAAAATATGAGGATTCAAATGGACTGAAGTCTTTTAGGAACCGTTTTGTCTGAAGTACGAGTCGATGGTAAAATCTACCCGAGTGTTCGTGAATCCCGCCCGTCGCAACAGCTAAAAAGGGATGGAGGATCTACACTACCATTGTATATTCATTCACGTCTATATTTATTATAGGAGATCCTGAGAAGAAAGGCTTTGATGTTTGTTTTCAGCTATAAAAATCATTTGCTTGTGTCGACGATTTCCTTGCTATCAGAAATTCGACAACTTCACAGTTTACAACAAAAACAAACAACACAACCGCAACAGAAAGCGAAAAAAAAAACTGCCAAGGTGAGTTTTAGACGACGATTTGTATTGAGAATATGAAAGTTATTTTTATTTTATTGTTGTCTTTTATAATGCTCATTTGTTCGTTTTTTTTTCCATAACTAATCGCTCAAACTAAAACACCGTTCCAGCTTTAGTTTGACGTCAAATGCCATTTCAAAGTCATATATCCTTGTTTTGATGTAAATACTTAAATACTAGTTCTATAAATTCAGGCGTATATTCCTCACGGTAAGTAAGAATTTAACGACAGAAATACGTAGTAGTCTAGTCACTGTATCAATGCCACAGCTTGTTGGATTTATACATTTGTTTCTAGAGTTTGCTTTGAGAATTCATACGTGAGCGGTGGTTTACTGCGCTTACCGTTCAACTAGGGCGGTGGTATAAGGGTGACGCAAGCAAAACTCTAACTTCGAGAACTTTTTCGTTTCGAGGGCCTTCATGTACTCTTTCATCTTCTCCTCTGAAAGCTCCGCGCCGTAGTCATGCAGGATAGCTTTCATGTCCGGCTTGCTCAGGGTATAGAAGACCACCAGGGCCGCGATGTTCTCGCGGAACGGCTTCGTGATGCTGGTGAGCTGCTGCGTGATCACCCACACGCTGATACCCACGTGGCGCGCGCTGAACGCCAAGTTGACGAGCTGGTCAGAGCTCCTCTTTACGTCTTTCGAGGCCGCACAGTCGTCGAGTATGATTAGCGTATTAGTGCCTTCGAAGAGAGCGGAGACAAACCTCAGCAGTATGTCGATCCGACCCGCCTCAGGTGCGATGACGAACAGACGATTGTCGCCCTCGCCGAAGCCGTCGTATGTTTTGTTGTAGACAAAGGTAGGGCACATGAGTACGATGTAGTCAAACTTGCCCCAGAAAGGGCCACGCAGCCGGTCCACTACGAATTGGGTCTTCCCGCATGACGTCGGGCCCACGATAAGAGCGTTAAATGGGATGTTTTTCGGGTCCATACCGCTCCGGTGTATGTGCTCAGTATTGTATGGACTCTGTAGCTGTCCGTTCATAAGGTTCATTTGGGCGTCGGCCACCACAAACACGTGACAGTTTACGCTACCCGAGCCGCTCGCCGTGCGTTTTATCTCGAGGTGCACACCGTAGCGGGTATTGACCAATCGGAGACCACCCCCATGGATAGCACTGTCGTCCGTCGTTCGAAGGTCGATCCACAGAGCAAACTTGTTATCGCCATAGAACGACTCGGGGCCGACTGCCGGGGCGGCAAGCGCTCCGCTGTGCCCCCCCCAGGGAGGGGCGGACGAACCGCCTTTTCGCCTCCCTCCATAAATCCGTGGGGCGCAGGCCCTGGCTGAAAACCTTGTTTGGCATGCCGTCGATTGTAACGCGAACGCTCTTGATGTCGGGGTACACGAACTTCTCAGAGTCGCGAGTCCCTGCCGTGTATGGCTCCACAAAGAGGAGCAACAGACCACTCATAGACCTTCGCGGCAGGTTGACACTCTCGTTGATTATGCTGTCCGTCCCTTTGCTAATCACGAAGGTCTTGTGAAGGTTCACTTGCTCGTAGAAGAACGTTGTGCCGTTGTGGTAGGCGGCGGACCGGGCGAGGTTGTCGTCCCTCAGGCTTTCGTACTCCAGCTCTAGATTTTTGATGCCATAGGATAATTTGGTGGCATCGGTTCCGACTACTAACTGGTCAACCGATGCGAACGTGATCTCGAAGAGCAGCGCCTCGGAGAGCGCCCTTGGGTACAGCACGCCGTGGTCCGTCAGCAGAGAATGGTCTAGCGGGATGGTGTACCCCGCCCCGTGGGCGGCGTTTAGAGCGTTCTCCTTGGCGTTACTGGTCGCTTTATCGCCGGCCTTGGAGCGAAGCTTGCGCATGTTTTCTGACTGTATGCCCTGCTCCAGGCGGTCCTCTCTCTCGACCTTGGACAGGTAAAGCTCCTCATACGTCTTGAAGACGTCGTAGCGGTTGGTGTCCTGGAGCGTTTCTCCTGCAAACGTGATTTTCAGGCGGCTCACGAGATTTTGGCCGACGTTGTTGACGACGGTATTATTCGCATGGCCTGAGACGGAGAGATCGAGACCGACCCTCAAGGAGCCAGGCACGAGCGTGACGCCTTCCGATAGCTTTGGGACCGCCACATACAGCGTCTGGTCTGGGGAGGCCGTCGACGGGTTGAGAGTGACCCGGTGAACAGTTCTCTCGGCTTTCAACCCCAGAGGAATTCTGGGTGTTCGTTGGGGGTCAAGTTTATCGCTGACTGACATCGTATACTTTTTGGTTTGGGTCGGGTATTCGTACCAAGACGTAGGGGCCTGAAGTGGTTTGGTAGTGAGGTGGGTGTGATCATATGGTATGGTAATGTTGGAGGGTGATGGTGAAGGATGGCTAGTAAGGCAATGCAGAGTGGAGATGGTAGTAATGTAATTACGGTGAAGAGGTGGATAGGTTAGACTAGTAGGTGGTGGAGGGTGGTGAAAAGGTAAAGTGGGACTAAAGAATAGGTTGTGGTAGTGTGTGGTGGGTAGGTGAAAAAGAAAAGATAATAATAATGTGGTGTGGTGTGGAGATGGCTAATGGCTGTGTTGGTGGGGGAAAAATAGTATGGTGTATAGGTGAGAGTGGTTGTGAGGGGGATGTGGAGTAGATAAGGCTTATAATTAAGCGTGATGGGTCTATGTGTTTAAAATGGTGGTGGTGTTGAGGACGGTTGAAAATTTGTGAGGTTATGGTGTAGATGTAGGTGATGATGTATCGTTATGATGTTAGGTGATTGTAAGGTGTTGGACTTTTGGTAGGATAGGGTATTCGTACCAAGACGTAGGGGTCTAAAGTGGTGTGGTAGTGAGGTGGGTGTGATCATGTGGTATGGTAATGTTGGAGGGTGATGGTGAAGGATGGCTAGTAAGGCAATGCAGAGTGGAGATGGTGGTAATGTAATTACGGTGAAGAGGTGGATAGGTAAGACTAGTAGGTGGTGGGGGGTGGTGAAACGATAAAGTGGGACTATAGAATGGGTTGTGGTAGTGTGTGGTGGGTAGGTGAAAAAGAAGAAATAATAATAATATGGTGTGGTGTAGAGATGTGGAGTAGATAAGGCTTATAATTAAGCGTGATGGGTCTATGTGTTTTAAAATGGTGGTGGTGCGGGGGACGATTAAAATTTGTGAGGTTGTGGTATAAATGTGGGTGGTAATGTATTGTTGTGATGTTAGGTGATCGTAAGGTGTTGGTTTGTGGGTAGGTAGGGTGGGTGATGGGGTGTGGTCGTTTGTAGTTGGGTTTTGTGCTGTGGGGTAAATGTTTGTATGGTGTGGTGTTGGGGGGGGCGCTGGTTGTAGGACTAGTGGCTGCTGTAGGGTGTGGTTGGTTTGCTGTGTTGTAGGGTGAGTAGTGTTGTGGCCATGGGAAGGGGGCGGGGGTTGTGGTTTTTGTGTTGGCAGGGGTCTGGCTGGTATAGGGTGTGTTAGGTGTGTATGTTTAGGTGAGAGTGTGGGAAAGTGTGAGGGGGGAAGGAAGTGTATGTGTAGGTGTGTGGGGCTTAGGTGGGTGTTGGTGTTGTGCTGGGGTATGGGATAAACGTGGTGGGTTGTATGATGGCGTGGTATGGGTGAAGTGGGTATGGGGCTGTTTGTGGGGTGAGGGATGAGGGGGTGCTTGTTGTGGGGTAGGTGGGTGGTTGGGTGCGGGTGATGCGGGTAGGGGGATACTTGGGTGGTTAGCCAGTTATGAGGGGGGAGAGAAAGGGGGTTGTGACATGTATAGAGCTGGGTGGTAGTAGTGGGTAGGTATGTTGTGTGGTGAGGATAGAGTGCTAGTGGTGTGAGGTGGGTATGGTGGGTGTGGGTAGTAGGGCGCGTTTAGTGGTAGGTGTGGGGGGGAGGGCTGCGCCGTGGGGTGTGGTAGGGGTGTGTGTGGTGGGGGTGTGGGTAGTGGGGTTTTTTTTAAGGGGGTGGGGTGTGTTAGTGTGGGGGTAGGTGGTTAGTGTGGCGGTGTGGTGTACATATATGTATATATATGCACATAAAGTACGAAGTCGCGTGGCTATGGTGCGGACTGTTAGACATGTTTAACATAGCATAGCACGAGTTATGCGCACGCATCATGGGTGATGTTGACGTTGACATTGACGATACCTTGCCGGGCGGGTCCGCCGATCGCGGGGCGGGGGACGACAAGACGACGCCCCTCATCCCGTTTGACCCCGGCGATGGGGAGTCGATCCCAATGTCGAGCACGTTGTCGCGTACGCATGCTGCGCATAGCATGGCTTCGCGAACCGCCGGAACGGCAAGCGCTGAAACCTCGTTCATCACAGAGGGTGCAGCGACAAGACTCGGTCTCCAGTCCCTCAGGGAGGAATACCCAGACCTTGACGAGAATCTGATACGGTTCCAGTCAGACCGGAGGGGAAAGACGCTAATACAGCTTCGCAACCTCGGCAAAGGAGGTTGGACTAAACCAAGACAGCTGTTCAATGAGAACGGGGGCGTTTGACAGGACGTTGCAAAGCTGAAAAGCTTCAAGATGGCGATGGGGTCCGTGGCAGAGATAGACGCGGTCATACAGGAGAACACAGAACGAGTCCAAGAGCTGCAAGGGGTGGTAGCCACAGACAGGGAGAGCATCGACGACCCTAACACGTCAGAGAGTCGCCGCCAAGAGGCCCGTGAGCGCAACGAGGAGAGGCTGTCCGAGATTGACGAACTAAAACGCGAAAACCGAGAGCTCGAGAACCAAAAGCCGCTAAGAGAGCGCATCAAAGCCACCTTAAAAAAGTACGGCTTTACCGTCACCGCTATCGGGTTGGCCGTAGCGACGACGATCGCGGCCATTGTGACGTCGCTCGGCAAGTCGCTCTCCTCCGTGGCCAGAGGGGCCGGTAACGGGATTAAGGCCATCGGGAAAAAGCTGGGCGGGCTTCTCCCCGGGCTAGTAGGCAGCATCGCGAACTTCGTGTTTAAGGCTGCAGGGGAAGCGGTGAAAGTCCTTGGCGAAAATGCGTGGCTGCTCATTCTAGGCGTAACCGCGTTCTTGTTTCGTCGAATGCAAAGCAGTCATCGGAACAGGTAATACGCCGCGGCCACCGCGAGCGCCGACAGCCCCGCCTTGAGGGCGGTGTGGTCACTTTTCTCGCCGAACAGGGTAGGGGCCGCGCCCTCCGCGTGCACTTTCGCAGGGGTGCTTTGCCGCCGGGGCGGCACGTGGTCAGTCGCGTGTTGCACCCTAGGATGCCCACCGGCCATGTTATGAGCACCGACTGGCTTTGTCTCGGCGTTGATCGCGTTTGCACCGAGCTTTATGGAGTCCGTGGCTTTCTGCAGCTTATTGTTGTAGCCCACGACGCTTTGCGTGTTTATCACCAGATCGCTCGGCATCAGCCACACTCCTGGTGAAACCGCAAGACTCAGTCTCACCTTGGCCTCCTGCACGGCTAATTGGTACCTTTGCACGCTTTGTGCGATATCGTTTTCTATGATCGCGTCTTCGAGCAGCTCCGTGAACTCCGCCTGCGTCTCCATGGCGGCCCACCGGCCCCTGCGATGGAGGAACGGACGTTTACCTGCGCGCCAAGCACTGTGTAGACGAACGCCTCGACCGAGCGGTCGAGTCTCCCTAGCCCTGCTTTTGTCAGCCCCTCGCCTTTGGGAGGCGCAAACCAGCTATATTGCACGCCCCCGTGGTCGTCGTTGCGTATGTAACCCACCTACTTCCCGCTGTTGTACGTCCCACCTTCGTCGCTAAACAGATTATGGTTGCTCGGGTACTCGTCCGCCGCTGTGTCGTAGCCACGGATCACGTGCACGTTGCGATACCCCTCCCCCGGGTAGAACACAAACACATCGCCTAGCCCTTGGTTCCGCCCGCCTTTCCATCGAAAGTCCGGCTTACGCGGCAAACCGAACTCTATGCATAGACGCTCGAAAGCGGCCTTCTTGTAGGGGTTACCTTTTTGCGTGAACGGGCTGTCGCCAGGCAGGGGGACGCCGAGCTCGTAGAGTATCCTCCGGGTGGTAAAGTAGACGTGAAACCTTAGAAATCCCCTGATGACAGAGGGGAGCGTGGCGAAAGTGGGGTCAGTTAGGGACACCCCACATCCGGCGGTTGCGCACCAGACCGCAAAGTTGAGTTGCTGTGGCCAGTACCCATAGGAAGGCTCCGATAGCCACCGGCGAGACTCCTTGGCGGACTTGTGCGTGACTTCTGTCTCTTTGAATATGTCTCGGACCCTAGTCGTGAATGATTTGTCCTCAGCCACGTGTATCTCCAGCTGCGTGAGTAGTGGGGTGATGTCTGAGGCCGTGCTCTCCACGGGGGTCGCGGGCACGGCGTAGAGCAGCTTTTGCGCGAGGGTCAGAGACCTAGGGAAACCTAGGAGAACCGGTTTTTTTACTTGTTCGGCTATAGCGTGTTTGATATGCTTGGCTATAGAGGCTCCCGCCGCAACTGCCGCCTTCTTCGTCTCCTTCTCCTTCCTTCTGGGGACCTCGTTCAGCATCTGCCAGCCTTCCCAATCCATGCTCAGCCCTATTAAACACGAAGGCAGGCTATGTTTAACACAATGGTGGTCCTACACGCTGTGTTCACCGGAGGTGAACTGACGCTCTTCTCCGAGCAGCCGATAAGGCGCCCACGCTTTGTGGCGCTCCGGCAGTGCTCGCTGTATAACAGCTGGTAAAATCTCGAGCGGGAGCAGCAGATAACGACTATAGCCTCCCTCCCGCCCATCGCTACTCTGCCAGCCGGGCACCACACGGCCGAGTCCATCGTGGAAACGATCAACCACGCTTAAAGCCAGATTCTGACCGCGAAGCTGGATCCCCTCACCGTGAAGATCGTGCTCGTGTCCACAGGCATTGTGTTCCTGAACGCCGAGCTTTGCGCACTATTTGGCCTAGAGGCTAAAGACGATCAGATGGGTAAGCGGGGCCTCGCACTGCCCTTGGGGGCACCCCCCACTTAAGGTGACTTTGCCGAAAATAGACGCTTGGATCACGCACTTGGACGTCACGCTAGCTATATCAACAACAGTAACTGCGCTTCAATTACGGAGAGTTAAATATAAACTGTACTCAAATTGACCGGGGTAATACAAATCATTCGAAATTTTTTTCTTTATGAGATCTGCATAATTTTTTGGACCAAATTCTGACCTGTTAAAGAAAAAATAATAATAAAGAAAGAAAAAAAATAAATAAAGAAAAAAAATATTCCTTCCACCTGCTATTTATACGAACAAAATCCAAATTCGTCCCCCCGTATTTTTTATTCAGTTGTATTAATGTGTTAGGGTCGCCTTTTGGATATTTCACGCTAGTAATGACTGAAACAGATATTTAGCCTAAATCCGCTAAATAGCGAAAAAAATGCTGAAAAAAATTTTTTTGACGTATTTCCAGCCCTACTCTGTAATTCTATGCAGAAAAATAGATAATTTGGTTTTTTTTTATTAACAATTACCCCCCCCCCCCCCCTTGCTATTAGGTTCTGTTTCGGTCCTGTTTAGGTTCTGATTCGGTTCTGTTTAGGTTCTAAGAAATTTTAGGTTCTAGGATCACCACGGTTTGCAATGCTACCCACAATTAAGCGAATAATAATTTAAAGTCGAGAATTGTATGCGAAAAAAGAAATATCGTTTTTGGTTTCAAAAACAGCGCGCGGTCGTGAGAATGTCGCCATTCTTGATTGCGAATGCAGCGCGCGCACACAATGCAAAAACAATTCAAAGACTAAAAATCTGCTAAATTTTGCAGATTTGTTTCCTAAAGTTAAATAATCATTTGAAGACCAGGTGGAGATATAAAAATATCGGTAAAAGTTGTAACCACACAACGTTCTTCAGCAATAACTAGAGACCTTATGCAACTCAAAACGGCGACGGCAAACAACGTTGTGTGACGTGGTGACGTCATCTTTTAGACCAAAAGTGACGCGTCTTCCGGTTTATTTTGCCGTCTTGTTGTCGTCGAGTACGTGAAACGCCGGGGTTTGCCGTTTCAGCCAAAACGTGAGTACTTTTTATTGCTTTTAACTTTATCTGTTGGTTATTCTTCTGCCAGATAACTTTTGAATTATGCAGAAAGTATATGAGAATGGAATTAGGTAGTTGAAATAACTTGCCTCCCTTTTATTTTTGCGAAATTATTTGCTTTTATCGTATCGTATTTTTGTTGTCAACTTGTCAAAACATAGCCAAGCAAATCATTGCAGAGAAATATGTTTGAACGCCTCCAATGTAGTTTTAAGGCGATATTTCTTACTACATTTGTTCCTAGGAATATATTCAAGTTTTTTTTCGTTCAGGAAGTAGCACACAAACAAATGCAAACATGGTTGTTTTTGATAATTACATCAGTTCAGCGATAGCATTATAAATTCTTGTCTAAGTTAGTTAACACATTTAAGACGACAAATGACAAACTTTTTTTTTTCTATTTCCAGATGGCAATGAAGTGGAATGCGATTCACGACGAATCGATGCTCATGGAAGTTATGGTCCATGAGCCATTGGTTCATAAATTTGGATCAACAGAGCGGGGGAAGGTGTGGGAGGGTGTGGCAGAGGCACTTAATGTCATACCACAATTCTCATCAAATGGCTGCAAACTAAAGGGGCGTTCTGTCCGAGAGCGGTACAGTCTTCTTGAAAAAAAAAATTAAAAAAAAGGTGGCAGAAGAGATGAAGGCAAGTGGGATTGATACGCCGGGGCTAACAAACTGCGAGCGTTAGTTAGAGGAGCTGGTGGAGCGCTTTGCTGAAGCAAAGTCAGAAGTGGAAGCAGCAAATGAAGAAAAAGGATTTGATAGACAGAAGGGGGAGGAGATGCGGAACCGGGCGATTGAGAAGATGATGGGCCAGTGGCAAAGAAAAGAAGAGGGAATGGGAGCGAAACCCTTGTATATTTAAGAGATAAGGTAATAATGTATATCTTTCGTCAAAAGTAAAATATCTTTCGTCAAAAGTAAATCTGACCCCTCAAAAATTTAGGGAGGGGGTGCTCCCCCTTCGGGACGGTAATCCTCTCTTCCTGGGTAGGTAGCCCTAATCTAGAATGATCATTTGAACAACATTTTGAAGTAAAATAATAGTGGATTTGTTTAAATTACTGAAACAACTAATTAATACTCAAATGTCTCTTTTTTCTCAACTTTTAAGCAAACGATAATTATGTAAAAATCTCCTCCATGACAAAAATACACTAAGAAAAATAGCTTGGCTAAAAGGCCAAATTGCTTTCATACACCCCCTACCACTTCATACGTGTCAATCCAATGTGATCAGAAACCTTGAGACTTGGTCCGTAGACATTTTTTTTTTTGGTTCTGCAATTTTTTGCCAAAAACCTGGTGATTTCACGTTAAAACCTGGAGAGTTGACAGGTATGCTACTGACCTGGTGAAACCAGACTGGGGACTTTTAAAATTCCTGGTGGACTTTTTGCCTCCCCGTTACCTGCTAAGTTTTCAGACTCTCCATGGCAGAGGTTTCCCTCATACAATTTCACTCTGACCTGATGGCATAGGAGACCCCCCTCTATATCTAAAAAAAACTTGGAAATTCACAGCTTTTTACGGAAAACCTGCCTGGGAATCATTCACCAGGTCTGTTACAGAGGGGTATTTTCATGTGAAGTAGACCTCAAGATCAGGTGGGTCCAGGCCGAAAAACTGGGATGTGGAGGAGCCATATAGGCAAGTGTTGGCGTTTCTTAAAAGTGCACAAACAATGTACATTTTTCCAACTGGGCTCAGCACTATCTTCAAGTCTTTCTTAAAATCTAGATATGCAAAGTAAGTTGATATGTCATTAAAAACCCATTCAACTGCAGTGCGAACTTTGCTCATGGAGAGGTTAAATAGCTCCTGTTGGGCTTGCAGGTTTCTTCCTCTGAATGGGCACTTCATTTGGGCCCTCAACGGGTAGGCGGGGTCCCCATAAAGGCAGAGTGGCTGCCCAGCCGTGTTGATAGCATGCCTTTCTAACAGCGGCAGCAAGCCCGACTCATGTAGCATGGCACTGTCGTGTCGTTTACCTTCAATGGGACCGAAAAGGTTGGCAATCAAACCATTAGGCGCGACAAAGCTCTGAAATTTGATTGCGTGGACCCGCTTGTGGCCATTATACATGGTCCTCTGGTGAAGCCCAGGCCTGCAAATTGGTCTCAACGTTCCATCGATGAGCCCCCAGCAGTTACCGAGTGCAGCTCCCTTCAATGCCACGACGAGCCTAGCATAATCTTCCAGGTGTGCCGGGGAGAGCCAAGCTTGGTTGAAACTTGATAGGAGGTACCTGTAGTTGGTGTAAATGTAGCTGACCGCTTCGTTTACGACCATAGATATTTGCGGAACAGCTCGGGCGAATCGAGGGACAAGGTCTTCGTATCTACAGGGATATGCGAATCGTCTAAGAGTCATGCACAGGGCTTCCATTCCATCCACAGTAAGATGGTTCGGACATGTTATTTGGTCCGGGAAGTTAAGCGCTTCATTAAGGCGATATAAATCATTTTTAATGAAGCGAAACTCACTCAAACACTCGTCGTCCGTCAGCGATTCAAGATCAAATCTATTGTACTTCTCGAAAGGGATGTCCAAATTTTTCGACTTGTTCAGGTTCTGTTATAGAAGAAGTTTGTCGTCTATTACTTCAAGATCATTCGCGAGTAGAAGAGCTTCTCGTGCATCTCGAAAAGTGGACATAATGATAGTAGCATTGTAACTTTTGCAGTGTCAAAACGATTGCGTAAGGTTGTTTACATCCAAGACGGCAACCTCATTTCTGACGTACTCGTACCAGACCCGCGCGACATAACCTGACGTCGCCGTCGTGGATTTTTTTTGTTGCGTAAGGTCTCTCCTAAGAAGACATGAAGACGGGAACCGGTTTAGCGCGCGCATATGTTTTCTCATGTAATTTGATTGACATCTCGATCTACGTCACAAATGACTGGACCCGGGCCTTTCAGTTCAAGGCCTTTTTTCCGAAGGTTGACCAAAATACCTCAATATTACATATTTGAGTTATTCGCGCAAACGCGTGTTTTATAGGGTCCCTACGAACCACATACCTTTTGGAAGATGAAAATATATAGAATTGACAAAGTCTATCAACTCTGAAAGGTTATATGGACTTTAAATGTAAATATAATATCGCACTCTCGAGCGAAAAGTGACACCACTTTTCGAAAGCGCCAGGCGTTCCTCTTTGGTCCAGGAATCCTCTGATGGGCACATTTTCTATTATTTTAGGGCCTTGTTTTACCCTGTTACCAGTTCAATATTATTATTTTTCTTATTCAATATGATCATCTGTATAATTTTAAATAAAATATTTCCGAGATAGGTGTCAAATTGTGTGTGTTTTTTAATTACGGCATTACCCCTAAGGAAAAATGTGCTTACGAAAAAAATTGTCGATAGAATTTTTTAAACATAATTTTTTGTCAGTTTTTGCAGGGGTGGATCCAGACTGATTCAACTGATTCCAGTGAATCACTCAAAATCCCAGAAAAATGTTTTTTTTTTTGTAGATTTGAATTTTAGAACGTTCAATAAAAATAAACATCTACTGTTGTCTGTTATTTAAACACTATTAGACCTGCTTCCTGGGTTGTTTCGCTGTTATTTCTAGCCCTGCACTTAAGCTATGTCATTTCCTTTAGCGCTTGGACAGCATTTCCGGTCCCCCCACGGGAAATATTGCTCCGGATGGTGAGTGATAAATCAAGTTTGGAGGAGGGGACCCATTTAGAAATTTTGCGCGTGTATAAAAATTATGCGCGTGCTCTGGAACTACTCAAGCTCTTCACCGATTGGCTACGGTCCACGCGGAATCACTCAAGCTCTGTTTTGATTGGTTGCTATAACGTGTGAATCACTTTGGAATCAGTTGACAATAAAATCCCGATTCTACCCCTGAGAAAAGTAGGCCTTTGTTTGCTTTAGCGTGTGATCTCTTGAACACATCTCTCGAACTGAAATCTTGAAAAGCAAAGCATGGCTTCACAAAATGCACACGTTTCTCATGGACAGCCTGTTTGCCGAAAAAAATAGTGTTATTCTTTTGATTATGGTGTAGAATTTGATCGAATTCAGATCCCGAGAAGTTGGAATTAATGATGAAAGTGTGGCGACCGGACGATAGCTCTTCCGAATTCTCTATGAGTAAAAATGGCAATGGAAAGTGGTCGCCTTCGTAAGGGAAATACATAATGTTTTTAGCAGAACCCCCGGACAGTGTATTCTTAGTATATTAATGGCATTTCTGTTTGCCCTGTGTTTTATTTGGGAAGATTTTCGGCTGTTATTTCAGTAAGGTAAATTGGCTAGTAAAATCACCTCTTCTACTTTCGACATTAGCGTAAGATACTACACGAGCAAAATTGACCAGTACACGAATTTCGGTGCCTCTAATGGAAACATGCAAAGAGGAGAAGTGCCAATAGATCAGCAACTAGATGGGATAATGCACCGTAAAGTTGCTTAGAATTGAGAGGTCATGGAGTCGATTATTGATACGAGTTGCTGTCTGTGTGGCACAAGCTACGTTATAATGCAATGGGAGGTTGTTTTTTATATATTACAATCACACCATTTGGATATTGCCAAGGGGTATTCGAAGAGAATAACTGGTACTTGCCTCGCCACACTTTTAAGAACACAAATCTGGTTGAATTAGGTAGGAATAGTGTATTTATTATCTGCCTAATCGTTGAATGAAGTCACTCAGTTTTAAATGGCCATAAGTTTAATACAGCACCGGTGAAACTTAACCTTAAATTTATTATCTAACTACATAAATCCCTAAAATGCCAAATGCATTCCTAAAAATTCTGCAGATTGCATGTTTCAAACACGTAATTTCATAAATTTCCTGTTGAGCATACCCCCCCCCCCCCCCCCCCTTGATTGGTCCGTGACCATTTGGAATCAGTCAACGTTAGGCCTGGATCCATCCCTGTTTTGAGTTAACAAATGCAGGGACGAAGTTCTAATTGGATTGAATTATTATAAGGCCTCGAATCAATTTTCAATTTGGGGTATCAATTATCGTATGATCAAAGAAAAGCCTGAAAATTCTAAATCTTTTAAGTTTTATATTACCAATTCTTAACTGTAATCAATCACAAACACTAATCTATCTAATTTGAAATTTAGAGTTCTTATGCTCAAAGCTATAAAAAAAATGACCCCTTTCCAAAAATGAGCAATCTATTTTGTCCTCGTCGAATCAAATACTTTTATCGCTAGAGGAAAAAAAATTCTCGATAGAATTTTTTTTATAGTTATTTGAGAAAAAGCTTTTTTAGAACTAAATACTTTGTCAAAATAGTAAATTCATTTAATCATTCTAAGGTCTCTTATTTTTCAAATGAGTCCCGTCTTTTCACGAATTTTCGACGCAATGCTTCGATGACAACAGGTACCAGATAAATACCTTATTTTTTCCGTCGAAGTTTACCGTTTGCCTCGATGGCCCAATAATCCCGTTTGGTTGCATTGTCATCGCATTTTCCTTGTTAGGAAAATTTGGAATAATCCATCTCGTTTTCCTGGCGTTCACCGAGGAGGATAACGCGAGTAATTCAAAGATTTTCCTGACCAGAAAACGCATGGAAAAAATTAACATATAACATAACCATAACCCTATTGGTCACGTTTTCATTCCCCGTTTGCCTCGAGTTGTCAGAGAAAAGAGACAATTTAATGGCTGTGCTTCTCAACTATAAGCTTGCCTGCCAACGATGTTACTGGAAGTCTGTTAATTATACCTCCAAGAAGCAGGGGAAGAGTTTTGAATTCGATCGGCGGTTTGTTTATGGTATGAGGAGCATTGGCATAGGACATGTTGGTGCTAAGAAATTCTGCACTGCGATGAATGCCGTAATCCCCAACTGCGAGAACGATTAAGCAGAACAGTAGTGTCATTCTAAATCGTGTGAAGGAGGTTACAGAAGAGAGAATGTCTAAGGCTGTACACTGGTTCTGAGAATCCTGACTGTGGTGCCTCTTTTAAAGCAACCTGGCAAAGGAGAGGATTCTTCCCTACATGGTTGTGTGACAGCTATCTCTATAGAAACCAGTAAGGTGCTTGACGTGGAGGCCCTTACGGTTTCATGCAAGCAGTGTCAGCTGCACAAACACCTCGATAAGGACAGTGAGGAGTATAAAAACTGGAAACTTGACCATGTCAACTGCAAGGCCAACTTAAGAGGCTCGGCACCAGTCATGAAGCCAGAAGGGACTGACCAATTTTTTTAAGAAGTCAGTCTAAAAACACAATTTGTGTTACACTGACTTTTATAGTGACAGTAACTAGACCACTAGACCACTCGAGTTAAGTATTGGGCAACAAACATTTTTGGTCATAACTTGAATTGCATTTAAGATATTCTCTTTATTATAGTCCACTCTATGGCTTTACTAGTCATCAATATTGTCTGCAAATTTCATTTATTTTGGATAAAAAGGCTAAGGAGTTATCCCTGCTAGAATATATGATACGGAAACTATGGTGTTGCCTCTCTGCCTGGTTGCCATGGCAACATATGGACTTATGGAAAATTGTATCAACCAATTCCTTCCATCATGAAGACCAAATATAAAGTGGTTTCAAATCATTAAAGTACTTTCCAAAAAAAATGCATTTTCAATGACACATACCACCTTTAACTATGTGTCTCACTAACTTCCGCCCGGCAAAATTCGAACAAAAATGAATTATTACAAGACCCTTGTTACTGAAAGCCTCTATCAAGTCTATTATCAAAATGTATTTTGTTTGGTTTAATTTTTGATTTCCCGTGCGTAACAGTCCGTTGAATATTTCGCTATTCGAGGGCCCTCGTATCAATCGAATCAATCGAAGGCGCTTGAATGATATCTAAGAAAAATCCATTTCACGTACAAATTTATGGGTTTGCAGATATATTATAGTAGTTCAGCGTGCATCAATTACATTCAGGAGAAAAGCAAAAGTTAAAACCGTGATTGGCAGAAGCTTCTTTTTTTATTCGTAATTCGTAAAAGCCTGACAAATATCTAGTTTTCAACCTACTCCTCCTTATTAGTATTCTAGTTATAACCTCATTCACATTTAATGATTTCATATTAAACCCCATTTTTCCCTGCTGATAAATGAAGCTCTCCCCGTTCTTTAATATTGTAAATTATTCATAGGTATTTTTAATGAAATAAACTTGCAATAACAATAGAAAAGGTGTCAATCATTTAATAAGTGCAGTTATGTTAGGGTGGTGAAGAGTATTTTCGTGATTCGTGATTGGCGGTTTTTCGCGTCACGTTTCATACATTTGTACGTAGAAGTAAACATCGATGTCATTGTGTGTTAGTTTAACTGAGGAGTGGATGGACCGCAGCGTTGATCTATGATCTATGTATATTAAATCATATATTCAGGAGAAAAATAAAAGTTAAAACCGTGATTGGCAGATGCTTCTTTTTTTATTCGTAATTCGTAAAAGCCTACAAATATCTAGTTTTTAACCTACTCCTCCTTATTAGTATTCTAGTTATAACCTCATTCACATTTAATGATTTCATATTAAACCCCATTTTTCCCTGCTGATAAATGAAGCTCTTCCCGTTCTTTAATATTGTAAATTATTCATAGGTATTTTTAATGAAATAAACTTGCAATAACAATAGAAAAGGTGTCAATCATTTAATAAGTGCAGTTATGTTAGGGTGGTGAAGAGTATTTTCGTGATTCGTGATTGGCGGTTTTTCGCGTCACGTTTCATACATTTGTACGTAGAAGTAAACGTTAATGTCATTGTGTGTTAGTTTAACTGAGGAGTGGATCAACCGCAGCGTTGATCTATGATCTATGTATATTAAATCATATATTCAGGAGAAAAATAAAAGTTAGAACCGTGATTGGCAGAAGCTTCTTTTTTTATTCGTGATTCGTGAAAGCCTGAAAAATTAATCAGACAAGACATGTTTATTTTGAACAGCGAAAGGGTTCAAACTCAAGCAAAATCTACATTGTCATCATTTTCATCAAAGGCATATTCGACGGTTTTCTTTGATCGCAGAGTAGAGCACGGGACCCCATAATGCTCCTTGGTCCTCTCCATTTCCTCGATAGTCTGCGGGAGACTGGTATTGAGTGTTTCTGGTAACCATAGCGACGAAATAGCAGCTAGCACAGCAAGGACGCCGAAGATGCTGACGGGGAAAGTCAAGCTAAACCCTGGAAGCTGGGCCTGTGAAGAGACATGGCAAAAGAATAGCAAAGACATCAAGAGAGCTATCAAAGGAGTAAAAAAGTCTAAGCTAAGGGCACTACGCTATTACTTAAGGAGAGTTTGCATCCCTCTACGAATTGTGTTTTTCCTTATTGATTCTTAGGGATAGTGGATATAGATTTTCCTTGTTTTAGGTCAGTGAACAAACGTGATCATTATTCAAACCCGCGTAAATACCAGAAAAAAAACATTGTTATTGCTTCAATTATAATCTAAGAGTTTATTTGGTTTTCAAATTCAGAAAATAAAACAAAAAAAAATGCTGGGGTGTAAAATAACTCGCAATCTACTGCGTGAACTCAGAATCAGCGTTTATTTTTTCTTTCGCGCCTGCGAATTATTACGCATCTATTACTCAACCCAGATCTAACCGATGGAAGAAGGCCCGAAATAGCGTGTAAAGTGAAGCGTGTGTGGCAAAAAGTGAAATACTATGACTACAACACCGATTTCATTTCTTCGATATTCCGGAAAATAAGCTGCATCTTGTTGTGACGAAGAACAATATTATATTAAATGTACTGAATATAATTGATTATCAATATGGAGTGCCTTTTAGACGAAGAGGCCACATCTTGCTGGCTAATGTACCATCCACTTTTGTCACGTGACCGATTTTCAGAAAATCATGGACATTATCTTAGGAAAATAGCCATTTTTCTAAAACGGTCATGTGCTTCCTTTCAATCAATTTAAAATTGACCTCCACTCCCCCCCTGACCGGAAATGTCCTGTAAATTCTAGAAGGACTGGGTTCCCCAATTGAAATGCCCATGATTGCAGGATAAGGTTATCATTATATTAAGTCGAATTCAATGCTGGCTCCGCTTTTAGGCAGTGCCTAAATCTATATATTATTAACTCGGATTCAATGCTGGCTCCGCTTTTAGGCAGTGCCTAAATCTATATATTATTAACTCGGATTCAATGCTTCTATCTAAACTTACCAGCATGACGATAAACGGCGATAAAATGGCGCCAACACGAGCGCACATGGAGCCCACTCCCATGCCGATGTTCCTAAATGCAGAAATGGTTAAACTGGAACCTCACTCGGTAGAACGATACTTTGACCGGCAAAAATAAAACGTTTGCGGAAATACCGAAAATCTCGTGGCGATATTAAAGGGTCGTGAAAAAAAAAATCACAAAACTACGGCAAAAACAGTGTCGGAAGAACCTTTCATGTAGGTCAAAGGCGTCATTCTCTAAAAAAAACAATTGTTATAATGAATGCAGCATTCATCATCGTGCCTAATGGAAAAAAAGATATCTGTTTTACCTTACAACTGTAGGGAACTGCTCTGAGGAAATAAGGTAGATGTTGTTGAATGCACACGATGTTAGACTTCTACCAAATATAGCAAGACCCGCTACGATAGCTGCATTGGCTGCAATAGGGGAAAAACAGAATTACCGGGACATGTCAATCATTAATTACACGAGCTAAACACGATATGGCTTACCTTTCGGGATCCCCATTATAACCAAGCATAAAATACCAGCGATGAACATGTAACCGAAGAACGGAATCCGACGCCCAAACCTGGGTTTTCAATAAAAGAGTTGTGTCAAAACACCTGATAATTTTGTCGTGTTTTGCTGTGTCTGATGTGCTGTTTTGCCATGCCGTGTTGTGCAAAGTGCTTGCACTATAAAATCCTATTTTGCAAGAAAATACGTTTTTGGATGATCAGATTCGTCGTAAGAATGAACACAACAAACTCACCTTTGCATGAGAAACCAAGAAATCGGAAGATGCGGAATGGAAAGAAGAGTCATCACAAGATAGTTGACGTAGAGGTTTCCTGCCAATGCGGTGATGTAAAGATAAATCCCAAAGGAGATGAGAGAGATGACGAACCTGCAGGACGACATATTACTGTTAATTAACAGGGGGACATTAGTGTGAAGGGTGTCGGGGGCGAACAAGAAAACTTTTAGCCATCCACGTTTACCATGAACGTCACAAACGGTTGTGTCTTGACAACAATTACAGATGAAATAGGGTTCATCTGTGATTCTCCTGGGATTAGTTTTCAGGAGAGCACTACTCACCAATTAAAACAGAGAATCAGAGTTCGCTTTCGCAATTTCGGTGAACGGAACAAATCGAAGGCAGTGTAATTCTTGCCGTTTTTGCGCTTTTCCTGCTCTCTCATCTCCTCGTTGTAAATGCTTTCAATCATCGCCGTCGCGTTATCACTGTCTAAAAGCTTTTTCTTCTTGCCGCCATACTTCATGAGGAGTTCTCGAGCTTCATCCTGACGCCCTTGGGTGATGAGCCAACGAGCGGTGTCGGGAAACACCCTGTTGGGGTAATACGAGTATTCACGTTACAGGCTTGTCATAATCATCCAAATATGAGCAATTCATACAAGACAGAGTATTTCACGTTACAGGCTTGTCACTAATCATCCAAATATGAGCAATTCATACAAGACAGAGTATTCACGTTACAGGTTTGTCACTAATCATCCAAATATGAGCAATTCATACAGGACAGAGTATTTCACGTTACAGGCTCGTCACTGATCATCCAAATATGAACAATTCAAATATAAGGAAATTCTTGACTAAGAAATCATGTGAATTCTTTGATAACTGTCGTTTAGATAACTCGTTTTTCTAGCTCGCTCAATCAATTCCTCATTTCACGTTACAGTCACGCCTCTGATCATCCAAAGATGAGTAAATAAAAGGTGTATGGGCAACTAAGAGATCACATTACTTTTTATGAATTATAAAAATTATAGTTATTTTTGCACCACAAATCCTTTTTTGAATGGTCTCTTGTCTAGGAATGTGCTGTTACTAATTCCATCACTTACCTCCAGAAGAAGAAAAAAGGCACGAAAAACAGTGTAACGCAAAGGATGAGCATTCGCCATTCCCTGATAAAATACGCGCACGTAAAAGACAAGATATCCCCTAGGTCCCAGAAGAAGTCTTGGACTTTACCGGACATCGTCCGGGCCTTTGGTCCGACCAGCTCTATCACGTACACGTACTGACACACCATGACTGACGCAAGGGCAAACCCAACACCGAACCGCAACAGGGCAAGGAGGGAGGGACAGTCAGCGAAAAACGTGCCGAACGACAGAATCGTCATGATAGCTGAACCGACCAGGAGGCAAAGGCGCCGTCCGAATCTGTCCGAGGCCCAGCCACCGACCAATGAGCCAATGAGCATTCCAGCGAAGAAACATGACTGCACGGCGGCGCCTTTGTGCGCGTTGTCGCAAATCAAATTCCACTAAAATAGCAAAAAAGTGACGCTACAAGCCAGGTAACAAAAATCTTAAATTCTTTTATAATCAAAATTGTGTTCAATATGAAATTCCTTTACCAAACAGGTAAAAAAAGTGGTTAAGACAAAGATTGAGCAAGAATGACGTCGTACCTCGGACACTGCGCTAGTAAACGGTCCATCAAACGTGTACGAAGAACAGTTGTCACAGCACTTGCTCGGAGCACATGTGGAGTTAACATCACTGCAATGGAACTTAGGAGTTCCGAAGGCGAAAACGAGCAGAGCGAATTGCAGCCCGATGGGAACGATGAGAAGGTTGACGCCGGCGTACAGAGCCCTCTGGTAACAACCAAACGAGTTGACGTGCTTAAACACGTCGTCAAAGGTCGACAGAGCCCCTGCTGAGAATTCTACAGATGTAGTCTTACAAGTGTTGTCTTCGTGATTGCCTTCAGACATTTCTGAAGAGGAGCAAAAAAAAAATAAAGCGCTATAAGTTGGAGGTTAAGGTTATCTGAGAAAACGGAAAATCAGAAAAACAGTAGAAATCAGGGAAAAACAGCAGAAAAAAGAGACACAACAACACTAAAGCGGAAACCCTATTTAATCTGATGTCTAGCATGACTCTTGTCGCCCCAAAGGGCAAGAGTTCAAAGGTGCAGTTCTAATAAGCATTAGTCAGGCGCGTACCCAGGATTGGCTTAATAGCTTAGGGGGGGGGGGGGGGGGGGGGGAAGGGTTCGCGGTCATAAACATCATGTGGGAAAAGCGTAGTACTTGACGATCCTTCAATAAGAAATTACCCACTTTTTGATTACCAAGCGCGGGCAACCTTCACCCCCCCCCCCCCCCCCCCCTTTGTACGCGCCTGAAGGTTTATCTGCATGCTGCCTAAGGCAAAACTATATGTACATGTTTTGCAGCTATTTGCTACCTAAAAGACCAAAATTTCATACCCCGTTCAATTTTTTTTTCACTTTAAGGACAGGATGGTCACATAAACCAATTTACGAGGATTTTTGTCATGTTTTGGCTATCCAATCTGTTCGTGCGAGTCACTCACTACACATGGAATTTCACTGTTCAGCTTTATTGTATTTTGCAAATTTAAAATCGGTGCTCGATTGGGGATTTATCTCGTATCATCGCGGGATATACCAAGAAACTAAAAATGTCAAAGCGTAACGATGAGGACATGAAGTTTTTTTTGTTATAAAGGATCCTTAGTAATTTTTGTTAGCTTCCTGTGGTTTTCTGTGTTTACACCGGATGGCGGCCATTTTAGATGCTTCTGTGGTTACAAATCATTTTGGACACTCCTAAATAATAATAAATGATCTTTTAAACATCTGTGCAATCCTGAAAAAGCTAGATCTGTTGTCAAACCTTTTGTGTAGTGGGGGTGCTACGCAGGCCACTTTTTTTAAAAGCCCCTTTTTGTAATCTCCTCCTCGACTAAATTGTTTGATCTGTTCTTGGCAATATTTTTTTGTTTTGGGAATCAGTGCTTTTTCACGCTAATTTATTTAGAGCGAAGAAACATTAGAACATTAAAGATAAAGAGCAGCCTAGTACTTTATGGAACCCGAAGATAACTTGTCCTAAAAATAGAACACATAATATTTGGTTACATTTAGTACCAAACTTGTTATTCCGGATTCCAGACTCAATGTTCTATTCTTATTTTCCCTTTAATTATTAACTCAAACTGTGTAAAAGAGTGTACAGAGTGAAAAACATTATCATTACTCTTATTACTCTTACTACTCTTACTACTACTACTACTCTCACTACTACTACTACTACTCTTACTACTCTTACTACTCTTACTACTACTACTACTACTACTACTACTACTACTACTACTACTACTCTTACTACTACTACTACTACTATGACTACTATGACTACTATGACTACTATGACTACTATGACTACTATGACTACTATGACTACTATGACTACTATGACTACTATGACTACTATGACTACTATGACTACTATGACTACTATGACTACTATGACTACTATGACTACTATGACTACTATGACTACTTGACTACTATGACTGCTCTTGCTCTTGCTCTTGCTCTTACTCTTACTCTTACTCTTACTCTTACTCTTCACAGTCAGCCATGCATTATCCTGTAAGAAAGGAGGCTTTGTAGCTCGAAGGCATGACACCATCAGAGATCTCTTGACAGCTCACATAAGTAAAGTGTGCAAAAATGTAGAAACAGAGCCACTCTTGCGACCATTTGACAATGAAGTCTTTAACCTGCAATCCACTGTTACAAGCAAAGAAGCGAGGCTGGATATAAAAGCAGGAGGTTTCTGGACACCAGGAGTTACAGCATTCTTCGATGTACGTGTAACGCATGTTAACTCCCAGTCTAACCAGAACAAACCCACAGAAACTATCTTCAGAGAACAAGAGAATGAGAAGAAGAGGAAATACAACCAGAGAATAATCAACGTAGAGATGGGAACTTTTACACCACTAGTTTTTGGCACAAATGGAGGCATGGGGGTAGATTGTAAGAACTTTCTAAAATCCCTTGCAGAAAAACTGTCTATTAAGAACGGCGAGGCTTATGCCCGTGTAATCTCATGGATACGTATCGAATTTTCTTTCGCAATTTTAAGAACAGTTCACAAATGTGTAAGAGGTTCAAGATTCCCGTTCAAATCACATAACAATCACTGATGATTGACAACAATCAATGATGATGACGATGACGGTGACGGTGACGGTCACGGTGACGGTCACGGTCACGGTGACGATGACGATGACGATGACGATGACGATGATGATGATAAAGGAATAACTGTCTTATGTGTTAAAGACCTGACACTAGGGAATACCGCAGAAAACTTCCGGCCCATTACATGCCTACCGCTGATGTGGAAACTACTCAGCGGAACACTCGCAGACAAAATATACGATCACTTAGAAAATGCAGAAATGCTCCCGTAGAACAGAAGGGATGCCGCAGAGCTTCAAGAGGCACCAAAGATCAGCTTCTAATTAATGGACAAACTCTGGGAGAAGTGAAAATACAACGAGGCATTTTTCAAGGCGTTAGCCTTTCCCCTTTGCTATTTGTAATATGCTTAATACCACTGTCGATTATACTGCGAAGTGCAAGTGGGAGGTACCAATTAGGCAAGGATGCGGGATCCCTAAACCATCTGCTGTTCATGGACGACCTAAAGTTGTATGGGAAGAATGAACGTGAAGTTGATTCATTAATAAACTCAGTGCGAATATTCAGTAGTGACATTGGCATGGAATTTGGCCTTAAGAAGTGTGGGATCCTCATACTTAAGAGAGGAAAAGTTGTGAACTCGGATGGAATTGAACTCCCAGATGAACAGAAGATGAAGACGATAGAGAATGAGGGATACAAGTACTTAGGAATCCTTGAGTACGATGACCTATTACACGGAAAAATAAAGGAAGACATAAGCCGAGAATACTTCCGCAGACTTAAGAAAGTGCTAAAGGCAAAGCTTAACGGAAAGAACACCATAATGGCCATAAACACTTGGGCGGTATCAGTTTAAGATATGGAGCTGGTGTAGTTAAGTGGACCAAGGCTGAGTTGGAGAACATAAATAGGAAGACAAGGAAACGGATGACGATCTATGGAATGCTACACCCTCGAGCTAATGTTGGCCGTTTATATCTACCAAGACGATGTGGAGGCCGTGGGCTGATAGGGGTTGAAGATTGTATACATCTAGAAGAAAAGGGATTGGCAGACTATGTTCACAAAAGCGAGGAACAGTTACTTCTAGCGGTGAGGAATGAAGGAATACTTCGTGTAGAGGAAGAACAGACTGCTAGGGTCTTAAAAGAAAAGCTAAACAAAAAGACAAGAGGATTGGAAGACTAAGCCATTACATGGTCAGTTTCTTAGACAGACGGAAGAAACAAGGGATGAGTCATCGTGGGACTGGATGACAAAAGGAAACTTGAAGAAAGAGACAGAAGGACTGATCACAGCAGCTCAAGACCAGGCGCTGAGAACGAATGCATTAAAGGCGAAAACAGAAAAACAACAGATATATCTCTTATGCAGAATGTGTGGCTTGAAAGATGAAACGGTGAATCACTTACTGTGTGAATGTAGCAAGATGGCACAGAGCCAGTATAAACACCGACACGACAACGTGGCCAGAATTGTGCATTGGGCAATTGCGAAAGAACATGGATTTGAGGTTAAAGAAAAATGGTATGAACACGAGCTATTACCAGTCATCGAAAAACCTGACCTAAAAATACTGTGGGATGTTACCATCCAAACAGATAGGGAAATCCAAGCCCGAAGACCTGACATCGTAATAGTGAACAGAAAATAAGGTGAATGCATAGTAATTGATATTGCTGTGCCAGGAGATGCTAATGTCGGCGAAAAGGAAAAGGAGAAAGTCCTGAAATACCAGGATATAAGAAGAGAAATTGCCCGATTATGGGACATAAAGACATGTGTTGTCCCAATCGTTGTTGGCGCTCTCCTCGGATCAGCGCGGCTACTAAGACAGGTGCTCGAGGTCTGAGGTCGTAGGATACGACTTGACCTCGATACATAACCTACCAGCTGTTAACAGCTGTGATCGAATATGATTATCATCATCATCATCATCATCATCATCATCATCATCATCATCATCATCATCATCATCTTCATCATCATCATCATCATCATCATCATCATCATCATCATCATCATCATCATCATTATTATTATTGTTATTATACAGCCCGTCAAAGTCAAAGACAGCTGCACCTAGTCAGCGGTATCCAAGCTTTCCAACAGTGCTTTGCGGTCTTCACTTTTAATCCCTCGTCGTTGAGCTGAAGCCAGCACAAGTTGATGGTTGCTTATATTTTTCATCACAAATACAGCTATAAGCATATTAGGAGAGTGTCTCAGGACATCATGAAGTCTTTTGGGGCATAATTGAGTGCTTTGCTTATGGATATTTGCAAGCAAAGGTGGATTCATGATGATTTTTTTTGTTTGGCTTTGCCTGGATGAGAAAATAATTTTCTAATGAATCACCACAGCTCTCCTAAATGTTGTCTTTTCTGAAACCAAATTGATTCCAAAATTGTTTACGCTGCTATTCTGGGTCTGTATGACCTGGAATTGATTTGTTTGGCTTCGGGGTGAAAAGACTTATAAAAAACCATCTGACTTTGGGGAGAGGAGTGTTGACTGGCCCTCCCCTCGTGAATTTTTCCCTGGATCTCCCAGAATGCTTTTCAATCCGTAAAGGCATCTTCATGGTTTTACAAGCCTTCAAGGAGTGGACATTGTGTTTTGAGGCCATGGAAATGAACCTGAAGGATCAGAATAAAGGTATCTATTTGTGTCTTGAGCTCTCTCCCTTGTGTTGTATTTTGAGCGTTTTATTGAGAGGGGTGATTCGGCTTTTCTTTCCTTGTTCGATTTGAAATTTGTCAAAGAACCTGTGCTATTATTTGGCTTAAGAGTAGTTACCAACACCTTGGTTGGATGCATATCTTCAAGACCATTTATCCCTTAGACTGATGCCTGAGTATCTTCATCTTGTTGTGTTTAGTTTGCATTTATGAATTGTTTGGGTTGTGGGTACTTCCCAAAGCCGGTACAGGCCGGTTGAGGGGTCAATGTGTTAAGGAGGCTCGTTAGTAATTCTTTTATAGCATACTTTTTTTTTTAATTTACTCGTTAAGAAATTGAGGTATTTGATGTGCTACTGTTTTATTTTATTTATCGGTAACCGATTTAAAGTTATTTAACATATGAACAGACCAGTATTCTATGAACTTTCCAATTTATTTCCAAAAATAACCGATGGTTCGAGAGCGTCAGCTTGTTGTCGTTGACTCGCGCTTGGCGCGCTTGCCGGCTGCTTTTCGGTGCACTGGTTGATTTGCGGCTTCTTTTTGGATTTAGCCTGATATTGCCCTCCTTTGGTCTTTTTAGCATCCGTGTCCTCTTTAAAGGAAGTGTCAGCCTCCCTGGGCCGCTTCTTTGAGCCGTCAGCAGCACTTTTGAGCCGTTGCTTTTGAGCTTGTGTTAAAGATGGTGCCTGTCCTTCTTTGTTTTACTATCACTTTCACGAGTCATTTGAGAAGACAGAGTACTTACGGCATTACTAAAAAGTGGAACCGGCGGAACAAGTATATTTCGCTTAGTTATAGGGGTAGGGATGTCATACTAGGATCACCATTTATATTCTTTCTAATCTGAACAACAACAAAAAACATTCCGTTGTGAAATGCTTAGACAACATCCACGTAGAGTTCTCCTGATATCAGGTAGATATCCTGCCCTGGGGCAGGAAATCGGCTCCTTTGAAGTTTTGTCCCGACCGGCGAATTTGTCGTGTTGTATGGCGTAACATACCGTTCAAAATGAATCTGGCAATTTTCGGAGCCGGAAATAACAATTCTCGGTCACTATTTTTTCACATCGTGGAAACCAAGTTTCAATTAATATTAGTCTGTTCTTTTTGTTAATTCCATGCAAAGGAATTTTTTTAATTATTGTGTTTTGATGAATGCTGCCATTATCAAGTTAACTGGAAACTACATTTTTCTTTATTAAGCATTGTCTGGCTCATTATTTCTTCGCGTGGTTGTGCAGCGATCCATTTTTTTTTTCAAAAAGGGAAATGTTAATCTAGCAGAGAATATTCATTTACCTCTTAACTTGTGTAGAGTGTAGTCTCGCAATCGCTCTCACTTTCTTGCACCATTCTCGGTTTCCATTTAGAGAGGGACCCACCGTAATTCCCAACCACATACGTTGTTGCCAGCATACCGCCATTTTCTAGACTAAAAGGATCGAAATTTTGTTCTCGACACAGGTAACCCGCTTTAAAAAGAAAGGAATTGTAGTGTCGTTACAGTTCATCGCTTCGAGACTGTTGAACGAAATAGTTCTGTTAAGTATCTGTTAAGCGCGACCAAGCGCGAGTTCTCACTGGTTCCAAAAAAAAGGCAAATTTAACTCTTTTGCTTGAAAAAAAAGTTTTTTCTTATAAATCCTTTGCATCAATGGCAAATCGTTTTATGAATTCATTTTATACTACAAATGACCTAGGGCAATAAGAGAGAAAGCCTGGTTTGCAAACAAAGTATAAAACAAATCATCCTATTATCCTAGGCACCCATCCTTAATTTAATACTTATACGCCAGTGAAACTGTGTGCAAGAGTTTTGTGCTTTTGTCCGATCCGGCTTAAATTTTGCGCTAAGCGATTGAACTACAAAGGTATATTGTCGTACCGTAAATTAATTCGACGTCAAAATTTCGACACCACTCTTTATGAATTATCGGCATCGGTTATTAATTGTGGACGCCGATAATTGTGCTTCGATTTGCGGGGCCGGAAATCGAAGTGGAATAACGGACCCTGGGTTTAGAACCCGACACCGTTTATTTAAATATCGGAGCCGTAAATTATTATCCGACGACGCCGAGAATAGGGTTTGAATTAACGACGTCCTACAATTTATACCAGGCTCCGAGAATTGTTATTTACGGCTCCGAAAATTGCCAGATTCATTTTGAACGGTATGTTACGCCATAAAATGTTGCATAATCCATTTAAGATATACGGTATGTAAATAAGCGCGGGATCACTTCTTTTGTGAAACATGTAGCAGCAATGAATATCTAAAAGGATCCAAAAAGGAGCGTTGAACACTATTATGACATAATCAAAATATATTCAACAAATAGTAAACCATTCAGTTTTCGCAATGAATTCAGCTCTCTCTATTACGGACACATTCGGAACCCTAACCCTTTATTTGTTGGTGTACTGTGTGATAGGGTTCTCTGGATATAATAACAAGGACGCAGATAATCATAGCTGATACAATAGAAAACTGTTGTTTTGCTGACTTTGACTCACCTCTGTTGTGAATCTGCCTAATTTGAGAATGTGTAGAGCGTCAGCCGCAGCCATTGATCTGAATCAACCAAGATAAAGACCTTTATTAGCGCAGTTTATGTATTGTCATGTATTATCATTCCAATGGCCGCTTTGCATAACAATAGCAACACCCCCGGGACCATGGGGGAGCGAAATTGATAAATTTATGCTTAAACAAATTCTTAATATTTTTAATTGATATTTTTAATTGATATCTTGATGGGACCCAATTTTGGACCTTACGCGTCTTGTTCTGCTGTGTACTTGTGGTCCCAAACATTCTCTTACCCACATTGTTAGTATAACGAAAACACACTACTAACACATGCATATTCTACAATTTCTATAGACTAAGGCCATGTTTTGTACCTTTCAATAACGAGCTAATTTATGTTCTATCAGTTTTACAGCACGAAGGGAAACTTTAATGTTGTAATGTCTAGCGCGGGCGTCAGGCCTGATACAAATCTTCATGTTTGGGACCCATATTTTAGGCCCTCTGTGATTGGCTAGAAATATTTGGCAGTTGGAAGCAACACTTTGATTTGATTGGCCCAAATTCAAATTTATCGCCCATGCAGGTCAGATTACAGGCTTACCAACCTCTCAGTCAGTCTCCAGTCAATCCCAGTACTAGCTCGAATAATTTCACGATTGATCACCTCCTGTAATTGTCCTATAATTGTCTTATATTCTAGAATAAAGGTCACAATAAAATCTCATTGCATTGTGATGTGTATTTATTCAGAATAAGCGGTATTTCTAACGTTTGAGCAGTTGAGGGTTCCGCGTTACTATATAACTATAAAAAGAAGTAAAGGGCAGGCAGAATTTGGAGTACGAGTAAAATCTCGAAAATCAACCACCACAGTGCGGTAGAATATAAATATCTCCATTTCCCCAGCGATTTTCGGCCTCCCAAACAAACTCTTTCTACCAGAAAAGGCTAAGTTTTTACACATATCGGCAACCCAGAGACGATAGAGGAATCCGTGGATACAACATTCGAATTCAATTTGACAGCGTGGCTTGAATTAACCAATCAGCGTGTCGCTTTACCGACAGCATGCATCTGGTGACAATTCAATCGTGAAAATATTCGAGCTAGTTACTGGGATTGACTGGAGACTGACTGAGTGGTTGGTAAGCCTGTGGTCAGATCGTGTGTTTATTTCTCAACGTAATCGTTTCCAGAAGCTATAAGATTAATATGTACTTGGAGGCCTTTAGAAGCTGCATTAATATTTCAGATATCATTAGTCGTATCAAGAGAGCATAAGATAAGAGAGGGACACTTTGGTATTACCCGCGCGCCATGTCGATTACGAATCTGGCTATTTTTAGTAACCACCACCCCACCACTGCGCGTGAGCATTTTAACTCACCCTACTCCCGCGCTTTGACATTTACATCTTGTTTTTGCCGCTGTTTTGTGACTTGAAACCGAAAAAAACCCTATTTGCACAAATACCATCGAAAATTTCATTTTAGCATCAAGGATACAGGCAGTTGCGGTTTATTAAGGAGATGTAGTACTTCGAGGATTGCAAGACTTTTTAAAAAAAGGAACCTATTCTACACTGCATCCATTGTCGCATCGTATTAAGATTGGGGATAAATTTGGCTCCCGGCAACCGTGCACTATGTGCACTCCCACTGACGTAACACATGTCGATGGGTTCCCTACTTTCCAAACCTTAATATCTTTAACAGGGAATCCATCGATTCCAGTAAGTGCATTGCGCGCATTCATGACAACGCTTTATGATACTCATCCAACCTCTTTAATATTCTAATCCTTTCTTCTCCCCAAACCTAAATAACCCGATCGGGTCTTTGTTACTCGGGAAGACGTTTTCCAGAATTGCCTGCAGGGAACGCATACAAAAAACGTTTGAGTTAGTATCCTGCCACTCTTGAATAGGTCCTTTATTGACATTTGCAAGAGCAACCCCCATATAATGCTCAACTCCGCGAGCGTTACAGATACGTCTGCGCGCATCTTCTTATCCCAAACCTATCTGAAAGTGTCTCCTCGCGCCAGGGTAGATGAGAATTAAATTACTTCAAAACAACCAGTGAGCAATCTCGTTCTTAGGATCTCCTTTTAGAGTTGCCCTACAACAAAACTGCCAGTCTCTAAAATTCAGTACAGGGTCTCCTTGACATTTACCCAAGTTGTCTTATTCGCCTAAATTCCCCGGAATATACTGCCATATCAAAAACAGTATCCTCCTCCCAAAACTACAATCTCTTCTAAACCAGAATAAACAAAGAAAGAACAATACCTCACTGCCTGTGAAACCCCGTACTGACCCACAGAGGAGGACAGTTTTGACCCAGTACAACTGAGAGGCTGTTGAGGTAGCCTGTTTCAAAACTGTCTCCCCCCCCCCCCCCCCCCCCTGGGACCTGGGGGTAGTACACAATGTTTCGGCATAAATCTATTACATAAGTGACAAGTGACAGTTTCGTTAATATCGATTTCAACCACGTGATTATAATCCATTGTAAATCAGTCAGATCAACAGTAACCGAGATCGGAACTCTGAAATACAGCTAACCAGTACGATTACAAAACCTACAGCTAACCAGGACTTTGAGAATCAGAAAACACGATCGGATACGCCACAGAAGTAAGTTAATTTGTGAGTTTGAATAACTGTAAATAAGCTTTGATTCCATGCAATCAATGTAAATCAAATAACTTTCATTCACTCTAGATCGAATAAATATATCTTTACACATCGTTGGATTGTTATACGGTTTGTGGCGAAATCCTCACGGGAACCTAACGCAACACACAAGTACATAGACATAGACTAAAACGAGATAATAAGGCCTGAGCGCATGCTTAATTATGTTGATTACATGCCATGTATTATCAATTCCACTCAATTCGTGTTATCCTTATTGCTCTGGGTGTAATCTGCTCCTTAAAACGTTTTTATGACACCTTGCCGCCCTTGGCCTTATTGGCTCCTAATTCGTCAAAAGAGCAATCAAATGGTCAGCGTCGAGTTGCACATAATGATATTACTACTTTTGCACAAAATGGGAACCCTATGGCTAGCATCGCAGCCGAGAAGGAGCTCAGTATGGATTCTCATTTTCCCGTACATGCTTGCATTAAGTTCTGCTCCTGTCCTGTCCCATCTCCATGTTGGTCGGTTACATGCTTCATACAAATAATTTGCTTGATACACACTAGTCCCCGACCTGGTATACCAGGCTTCATAAATTCACATGACAAACTCTTGCGCCGGCTTTGATGCATATAAAATAATTAAATTTTCCGACGATCCCTCGTTCCGCTTTAATAGTTATGAATTCTCTACTCGTTACACGTAATTCACATTACAAACTCTTGTTCCGCCGTACTATAAAGACTCGCGTGACAAACTTTTGTTCCAATCATACTATACACAAACTCTTGCCTCTGCCTCATTATATATAAACTTGCGTGACGAACTCTCGTTCCCGCCTGTACATAGTCTCGCGTGACGAACTCTCGTTCCCGCCTGTACATAGACTCGCGTGACGAACTCTCGTTCCCGCCTGTACATAGCCTTGCGTGACGAACTCTCGTCCCCGACTGTACATAGACTCGCATGACGAACTCGTCCCACCCGTACATAGACTCGCGTGACGAACTCTTGTCCCGCCTGTACATAGACTCGCGTGACGAACTCTCGTTCCCGCCTGTACAAAGACTCGCGTGACGAACTCTCGTCCCCGCCTGTACATAGACTCGCGTGACGAACTCTCGTCCCCGCATGTGCATAGACTCGCGTGACGAACTCTCGTCCCCGCCTGTACATAGACTCGCGTGATGAACTCTTGTTCCACCCGTACATAGACTCGCGTGACGAACTCTTGTCCCGCCTGTACATAGACTCGCGTGACGAACTCTCGTTCCTGCCTGTACAAAGACTCGCGTGACGAACTCTCGTCCCCGCCTGTACATAGACTCGCGTGACGAACTCTCGTCCCCGCCTATACATAGACTCGCGTGACGAACTCTTGTCCCGCCTATACATAGGCTTACGTGACGAACTCTCGTCCCTGCCATACAAGACATAGATATACGTAGCAAAATTCTTGTCTCCGCATTGGTGTTCACAAAGGCTTGCAACACGAGCTGTCGTCCAAGGTTCCCGTGCAAATGGTCTAATAATAAAGTATAATACGACAACTAAACTAACCCTCAGACACAAAAAAGAGAGAAACATTGATGCTCTTAATAAACTTGTCATATAAAACGTTAAGAGGAGAAAATAAATATCGAAGGAGGCACGATTAAATAAGTACACACGGCGACTGAGTCCATAATAAGACAACCGTGTTTGAAAATTTCTAAAAACACAAAACGCAAAACGAAGAAAAGAGAAACCAAGTTATATCACCTCCAAATTCTTCGGGTTTTTTTTTGCGACCTAGGCCTTTGGCCGCCTTGCGGATGGTCTTGTTTCTTCCTCTGTCCAAGCACATGGGCTACCGGCTCCTCGCCCAGAACAACATCAACATCAGCTACCGCTACTAGATATTAGGCTTCAGCTATCTAAATGAAACAGTATTCATAGAAACAAGAAAATGATAATGGTAGACGAGTTAAAACAAAATTAACCGAAACCGCACAACAACTATATATATTTAGAGCAGACCAAGCATTTACCGTTCACCTCGCTGCAGTTGAGCAATTCGATAATATATTCATATTCACTAATTTTATATACTCTGCTATAATGTATTTAGCGTAAATAGAGACTTCATTCAAAATCAACAGCGGAAAGCCTTGTTTTTCAAACACCGCTTCCACTCTAAGGCCTAGATTAAACGGCGTGCCAGGGTCGCATTATCGAGCCGCTCTAGAAAAGTTCGACAGATAATGCGACGTTAGCGCGCCGTTTATTGCGCACAAAATTGAATTAATGAGGATTTCGCAGGATTTCTGAAGCGAGTGGGCTAGTCGGATAATGCGACTATGGTACGGCGAGGGATTAAACGGTGCTCCAAGGTCGCACCAGTCATAAGGATTACATTATGCATAGTTTATAATCAATGCAAATCGTTTTGGTTGAACAAAAATTAAAAAAAAGGAGCTACCCGTGCAGAGTATTATTGACTCCCCCGTTCTTCGCGCATGCGCCAAATTTACAATAACTCCCCTGAGACCCTGTATGTAGCCTGAAAGCCCGTATGTAGCCACTTGCCTCCCACTTTTCAGGCAATAGTGAAAATGGCGACGTTTCAGAAATTATTACCTGAGGACTCAACGGGTCGGGTACAGATGTGCAGCTTTTGTTTCGGGGACACGAAATACGAGTGCATTTAATGCGAAATGCCGTTTTGTAAAAAAAAAAAAAAAAAAAAAAAAAACAGAAGACGCAGCAGGAGTCATCGCCATTTCTTTATTCAATATATTGCGGCATGTAATCAATTCATTCTCCTATTCCTATTAGACCATATTGCTCTGACTTGAAGGCTTTTCTAGTCATTTCTAGTCTTCGTGTTCTGTCCTCCAATGTAGCGCCATGAGACGAAGCAGTATGTTTTTTGTGCCTAATAATTATATTGTTACACTCCATACCCATGGGAGTTAACAAACAAAAAGTTCGACTTTTATTGTAGAGTCGGTCTATGATCGAACCTCTACCGAACCAGAACAGTGCGACTCTGGCACGCCGTTTAATCTAGGTCTAACTCGCTGATTCTTCGGGGTTTCTCAACATTCATTATCTTTCTAATGGTCATACGAAATCCGTTAGTTAGATATGATATTGATTTTTGTGAATATTCCGGTGAATTGAGAAGGAATTCAAGAAAAATACATTTCATAAAACTATCCTTGTAGCGTGGGAATTCATTTTTGTGATGATCAAAGCCAGCAAGCTGAAATATCTGAGCTTTTCTAGCTTTTCAAGACAAGAGACAAGGGAGCCAGCTCATGGCTGAACGCTATCCCAATCGAGGAACATGAAAACATTAGCAAACAAACATTAGCAAACAAACTCTCAAGTTAGAACGAAGAGTCATACGCCGATACCATTTCCTGGTGAGCACCCAGCTCCCCTTTGCCATTTTAAGAACAGTCCATGTGTGTGTGAGCGGGTCAAGGTCTCCATTTAGGTCACGTGTTAATAACTTTCTTAAGCCACATTTGTTAATAGTTTTTCTAATATTAATTGTACATATATTTTTCTGAATTTTATAATAATAATAATAACAATAACAATAATAACAATAATAACAATAGTAACAATAGTAACAGTAATAGTAATAGTAACAGTAATAGTAATAGTAACAGTAACAGTAACAGTAGTAGTAGTAGTAATAGTAATAGTAATAATAATAATAATAATAATAATAATAATAATAATAATAATAATAATAATAATAATAATAATTATAATAATAATTATAATTATAATATTATAATTATATAATTATAATAATAATTATAATAATATAATTATAATAATAATTATAATAATAATAATAATAATATTTTAATAATAATGATAATTTTATTGTAACTTACTTAAACAACTCAATTTACAATTTTAGAATTACTAAATATTTCTTTTATAAATGATTTTTCTTGATTCATTAGAATTTGATTATTTACAAAATTGAGCTATACTATTAAAAATCGTGGTTAAAAAAACAACTACAAAAATACATTTGAAAAATATTTGCTCTGTTTCTGAATTTCAAAGTCATTGTCATATATATTTACATGTGCTCGCCTTGGGCTCCTTGAACCACGTAGACACAGAAGGGCAGGTCTTAAAATGGCGAACGAAACTTTTGCACGGATCCAGGACACGGTTGTTGAGTATAATTCTCCCTTCTTCTCGACAATGAGCTCCGCTAGCCTGGAGTGAAACTGTTGGCATTCGCTTGACATTCCCCCTGTCGAGCCAAACACTAATGGTGTGAAAGTGGCCTGCTCTATTCCTAACATTCTAGTAGCGTACTGACGCTTCTTTTCTGTTTCATGTTGCCTAAATATCTGGTCAATGTTCATGTCTCTATAGGATTCAGCATTAGCATGGCAAACTCGTACATCAAAAAATGCCTGCCTCTGCCTCTCCCAGAAACCTCTTGCTACAATGTTCAGTCGTGCGTCTCGAGCGGTGTTAGCTCCCTTGTTAAGCTCTTCTCCCGTGATGTCCTGTAGAACAGGCTCCGTTTGCTCATCTTTACACACCAGACTCAGCAATTCCGCCTCCAAATCCCTCAGCTCGTTGTGGCGTTGGATTACAAACCCGCCTCTCTTGCAAATCATTGCGTGATCTGCGTCGAATGTGTCCCCGCAAACGCAGATAGATTGTGTCTCGGGGATCTCCCAGTCGTATCTCAATCCTAGAGCGTCTCTGAATTCTCGTTTGTTGAGATCAAAGCTCATCTCTCTTAATGGCAGAACGGTAAGCCAGCTTGAAGCCCCTTCCTGAGTAGCAAGGTCCACTGCTCTTAGCATATTAACAGGTAGAGAGCTTTTCACCTCCGCGCATCTAGACTTCAGGTACTCGTTCTTCTCTCTGCGCGCCTCTTGCTGTGCTTCTTGTACGGCATCGTCACACGGCAGCTCATGCGTTTGCTGTTTTATCTGTTCTGCAAGCGGACCACAGACCTTCGTTGAAGCTGTAAATTCGAGAGAAGCCTCATCAGCGGGATTTGTTATACCCAGGCCTCCAAACCTAACTGCCAAAGCGCGGAGATCACGTTCTGCCTGAGTACACGTGCGCCCTGTTAGAGAGGGTATCAAGGTGTCTGATATTGCTGAGATGAGCTGAGATATTGTATAGATAGTGTAGGCCAAGAAGTTTGGCTTGGCAGACTCGGTCAAGCATTGTGTTGTCAGACCTTGGTGGTCATATTGATCCAACTTATGGACGCGAGACATTTGTCGGGTAGAAATGACCATCGTTTCGGTATTGATAGGGTTTAGCGCAAGGTTAGAATTGGCTGACCAAGGGCATAGATTTTCAAGAGATGAATTAAGCTGCAAAGCAAGCTGAGGCTGGAATAAAAACGATAGACAAGGAGGAGTAGAAACAATAGACTCGGAGGTGTAAGAACAAGAGACTAGGAGGAGTAAGAACAATAGATTAGGTGGAGTAAGAACAATAGAACAGGAGGTGCAAGGAGGAGTAAGAACAAGAGACTCGGAGGAGTATGGACGAGTAAGAACAGGTTTTTGGGTGTTACATCTTGCCTAGAGCAAAAATAACGTCAACGGCGAAAACAATAGACTTGTCTGGACTTGCCATAACTAGAAGAGGTTCTTGTTTTTCTTTTTCAAAGAAAGTTCTTATTTTGAAATAATGTGTTAACGACTCTTTTAAAATGGACGTGATTAGTACAAGAGTATTAAGCTAGAGTGATCACTTTATTGATTAGTGACCGTTTTGTCTTGAGTACAATAGCGTTGCACATGAGGGGTACTCCCCTGGGTCTTTAACAAAACTCTGAGTCAATATTTTATCGCATAGTTTGTCTTCCGATTGTGTCTCCACTAAATGGCACGCTAAAAAGTCCGCGTTTTCCATTAATTGAAATTGTTTGGAAAGTTCGCAATAATTTTAAATATTATTTGCATTTTACCGTCTTGGTATAATTTTAGATTTTCCATGCCGTCAATCCCGCCTTTTAATTCCAGGCATTTTCTTCGCATATTCCTTGGATAGAAAATTTGGAAAAATCCATCTCGTTTTCCTGGCGTTTACGGCGTTTCCAGCGAGAAGGATAACGCGAGTAATCCAAAGTTTTTCCTGATTAGAAAACGCACGGAAAATTAACCCCGTATAATAATCCCGTTTGGTCGCATTTTCCTTGTTAGGAAAATTTGAAATAATCCATCTTGTTTTCCCGGCGTTTACCGAGAAGAATAACGCAAGTAATCCAAAGATTTTTCTGTCCTGAAAACTCATGGAAAATTAACCCCGTTTGATCGCATTTTACTTGGTAGGAAAATCTTGAAAAATCCGTCGCGTCTTTCCGGCATTCACCGCGAAAGGTAAAACGCGATTACATATTTAAAATTATTGTCCATGACCAGAAAACGCATGGAAAATTAACCCCGTTTAGCTACTTTTTCCTTGTAATGAAGGATAATGGGAGTATAGCTAAGAATTTTTCGGAAATCGATTGTATTGTCCCATGTTTTGGTGGTAAATATGTAAGTAAAATATCCAGAAAAGAGGGCACTGCCGTAGTTCCTTTTCTGAAATCGATCCTGCCTTTTAAACAGATTGGCGGATTTGTTGTGGGGCTTTGGCTTTGGGCTACCTGTGAATGCATGGCGCGAGTACTGGGTCCAATAGGTAGAAACGAGGCAAAACTAAAATTCAAAAGAGGACTCAGATACTAAAAACGGTCAGGGGGGTACTTCAAAAAAAAATAATAAAAAAAAAACCTATTTACCGAGTAAAATCAGCTAGAATCTATGGGGAGGCTTTATAATTATGGTTTCTTAAATTATTTACAGCAACTTCTGTAATTTGTGTGGATCCTAGACTAATATCTGGTAAGAATATTTTGTTTGGTTTCTGGTTTAGGCGATTGCAAATTTCTACACAAGGAAAACATAATACACAAGGAAATAGCTTTAATATACATTTCTAAAACGTTTACCGATTTAGCGAAAAAATTGTTATTGCGCAAACAGCAAATGTTTACTCTTATACTTTTTGGTGCCGGCATAATGAATGTTGTCGACGATGAAGACCACCCAAGTGGAAGTCGTGCTTGGATCATGCGCTTGGAAGTCACTCTAGCTACATCAACTACAGTAACTGCGCTACATCGCAACAATTACGGAGAGTTAAATATAAACTGGACCCGAATTGACCGAAATTAGATCAAATTATCCGAAAGAAGGGGATTTTTTTTTCTTTTGTTTTGTTTTCTGCATTAGTTTTTGGACCTGTTTCTGATCTGTTCAACAAACAAAAAGAAAACAAAAAACAACAACAAAACAAAACAAAAAAAGAAAGAAAGAAAGAAAAAAATGTTCCGACCTAGCTGCTATTTACTGTATACGAACAAATCCAGATTCGTTCTCCTGTATTCTTATGCAGTTGTATAAAAGTATGTGTATGTGTAGGATCGCCTTTTGAATATTTCACGCTAGTGATGACTGAACTAGAAATTAAGCCTAAATCAGCTAAATAGCGGAAAGAAAAAAAACTCGCTTCGCTCGAAAAACTCTCGGAGCCTCTGGTTTCCAGTGTACGGAGTATTTGACTTTTGAGAGGGGGGAGGGGGTGATTTTATGTCTTCAAGAATTTTTTTTTTCGCAAATTCGATGGGCAGAATATTTTTTCCATGTACTGCTACGCAGAATATTTTTTTTTCTTGGAGCCCATTTTTTCAATTTTTTTTTCAATCAAATTTTTCTGGTCCTTTATGTCTAATATAGAACTCCATACGTTGTGTTTAATTCTTTTTGACCTTCGAATAGATTTAAATTATATTTGAATATAATCACTTGGTAGAGGGACTATACATGGTAAGACATGGTAAGAATCGCCAAACGATTCTTCGCTATCCAAGCTCTTGCCTTGTCATATAGAGTCAATTTTTTTCTCTTGCCGTGACGTGGATATCGTATCACTTCACTGATACGATTTTTATTCACGGCTTTTTTACATGGATATAGTATATAATAAATATAGCCATAGAATGAAGGAAATTTTTTTTCTGGTGACAACTAGTCTCCTCCGCAGCCCCAAGCGGTCGGAGTCACACAGCGCTCCCCGTCCGTAGTCCAGCAGAATTTATAGAACGACAGGCTCGCATAGAGGTATATAGATGCAATTCCTCTGGCACTTTGCCCCTGTTCAGAGTTCTATCAACTAAGGTTCTCTTAGTTTTTGTCTAAGGTCTAAAAAGAACATTGCATGATTCCAGAAAAATGTTCACACCCCAACCAGGAAAGAAATTGGACATCCAGGAAAAGAGGAGAGGTGGCACACAATTTCTCTGATTTTCAGGGCTGAAATATGCCATTTCACTTACAATTATGGGGCCCTCCTAGCGTGACGAGTCCAAACGGCTGCGAAGGCGACTAAACTCTTCTTTTTTTATGAGAACGTCTAATTTTCAATTGAGGCTGGGCAGTTCTTATTTTTGGGAAATTTTAAGGCTGAAAATTATCGTCACAGGTGACGGGTCTTGTAAAGGTATCTTATTCCAAACAACCAATAGAGAGATAACTACACTCTTTTTTTATAAGAATATTTTTTATATTTACGTCAATCCTGAGATCTCACCAAATTTTAAGAACATGCCAAGGCTCAGATAGCTGAAAACGTTTTTCTTCTTGCTATGGGTCATTAGCGTAGTTCTCTTCCTAAAAATTCATTGGGTATTATATTCACTAAATTTAAGAACACCGTTAAGGACATAAATACCTTACCACAGTGCTTCTTCCCCCTCTTAAAAAAAGACTATATTAATCCATCAGATTATTTTTACAAACAAAAAACGCAAAGGGTACAATATTTACTTGAGATATCACCTGTAACGTATCTATACAACATTCTTCAACAGCTTAGTTTACAATTTAAAAAAATGGGTATCTCATGGAATCAATAAATAATACGTAAAGTTTCGCTTCGATGCCTAGCCTGTAACACGTTTCACGTGTTTCTTTTTCTTTTTCAAATCAGTCGAACAAATTATGCTAAACACATCTCAAAAGTCCCAGAAACAAAAAGCGAGTAAATTGTGAAGAGATTTTAAAATTTCTTCAGTGATACAAACCAATAAGAGAACATTTTTGCTCTTTTTTTTTTTTGTTTGCAATGGTGAAAATCTCGAGATAAAATATCTACATCCGGGACCGCGCGCCGTCGTTCGCTCACCACCACGAAAGCGGAAGATCCACTTGTGAGGGTATAGGGTAGGGCTGTCCCTAAGATGCTCGGCAACTTTTGAGCAACTTTTAGGATTTGCGGCAACTTTTCTCTTTCCGGGTATCTTTTGTAAATGAGAGCACTTTTGCTGTCTTTTTCGGGATATATTCACCTCAAATGTCCAATTTTTGCTTATTTTCTTGTTCTCGGTATCAAACTATTGAACTCTCGCGTTTTTTAACTACTTGCATCATTTTTTAATCTGGTAATATTATTAATGGTCATTGGTCAACTTATGGTTTGACGAAGAGGCAGTTATGTTGGTCAGCGTTCATTACTATGATTATTCAAAATGGCGGAGTCCTCGAGTGACGATGAACTTATTATTAGACAACAAGCGAGCGACAACAACAACAAGCGACAACATGACTGATAGCCAGAGCCTGCCTTCGAGTTAAACTCTGAACCAAATCGTTTTGTTTTTACAAGATGCCTCTTTCATTGCATCATCATAAAATACATTTTGCATTGTATATATTAGTATTAGGTATTTGCGTTTAATGTCCAATCAAAGAATATATTTTTAAAAAATGTCGAAGAGAAATAGAAATCAGCATTCTCTCTGCCACTTTGTAAAACTTGATAGATTTGTTGGCAACTTTTTACACTTGGGACAATTTTTAGGTAATTCTCATTCTAATTTTTGAGCATTTTTTTGGCAACTTTTGCAATTTATGGCAATTTTTGCAATTTTTGGAGCAACTTTTGGCAACTTTTGGGGATTTTTAAAGCATCTTTTTAGGAAAATCTGGAGCATCTTTGGGACAGCCCTATATAGGGACTAAACAAAATACGCAAAAAGTACGTATATCCTCTTTTGTAACTTATTGTGGACTACTTGTGGTCCCTTCATGTTAGTTGGTGAGATGAAAACACCTTAGGCGCTGATGGGAAAAGCTGACGGCTGGCTGGCCCAACTATGGCAACATTCACACTAATGGTTCTAATATCTGTGAAATCTCTTTCAAATAAATTCAACGAAATCACATGGGTCGTATAAAACCAGGCTAAGTAATCATATGGAGGGAAACGATAGACGTTTCCCTCCATTACGCGCAGCTATCTAAAATGCGATGTCTCTTTTTTGCGTTGCTCTTTCATCGGAATAACTACAAGGATCTCTGGCTAACATCAAATGGCAGCTATCGGGTACACCCTGGCTGAAATCTCGATCAATCTGCACCGGAATTTGAGAGTTTGTTCGTTTCCTCTCTCACTGCTCATTGTTATCATGACGCAGATTTGCATATTGACGGACGACAATGGTAGTTCATTGTTGGCATTCACTTGGCATTTTAATGCACCGGAATCTATTATATATAGTGATCATTACAAACGACGACTTCGACCCACATTCCGAACATTGTCACGCGTTAGGAGACACAGGTGTCCGTGTGTTTATCAGCCAAACGCCGTAGCTACATTCCACGCTCCTCTCAAGGGTGATTTAGTCTTTAAACTAAATCCGGGCCCTGGAAGCAACACACTATCAGGTTATCGGGTAAAGGAAAATATAAATACCCGATAAAGCGTTATCGGGTAAAACAAAATATAAATACCCGATTAAGCTTTATCGGGTTATCGGGTAAAAGAAAATATAAATACCCGATAAAGCGTAATCTGGTAACGAAAATATAAATACCCGGTAAAGCGTTATCAGGTTATCGGGTAAAAGAAAATATAAATACCCGATAAAGCGTTATCGGGTAAAAGTAAATATAAATACCCGGTAAAGCGTTATCGGGTAAAACAAAATATAAATACCCGGTAAAGCGTTATCAGGTTATCGGGTAAAAGAGAATATAAATACCCGATAAAGCGTTATTGCTGAGTATTATGAATTGCTCCCCGATCGGCGTTCTGTAAGTATTGGATGATATTGGTCAATGGTGACTGAGTTCTGTAGTGCAATTTAGAGAAAACTTGCTTGACTGCAAGGGAATAAAACAGGGTTGATATTAATATGACTGACTATGTTGTTTCCACGTTCTACCTGTAGGTAAGTCTTGCCATCAAATACGCAGCAGGAAATAAAAAAATGAACCTTGCACAGCGGCTGAATGACTTGGCCTTCCAAAAGGCCCAGGAGGAGGCTGAAGAGGTCTGTGATGATGATGAGCAGTTGAACTGACCGCCAAGAAGAGCCCAAAACACTGTGTCTTCTGCAAGAAGAGGCAGCTCTCGACAACGTGAAGTCGACAACGATGAAAATCAGATGGAGGTAGCACACGAGGATTCAGATGACGAACGAGATATGACAGAGAGAAGAAGGGGTTCAGAGCAAGATGAAGTCATCAAGCCTAATCCCCTGTTGAGGCGTTCCCTTCCTAAGCCGGACCACCCCACCCCATCCCCCTCCTATAGCTCGTGTGCAAGCCAGGGCCGACCCAACCCCTTCAAGGTCCTCAGTCCCAGCAAGCGTAGCATGGGTGCATGCGGGAAAAGCTTCTTCCAGAGCGTGGAAGACGAAAAGAAGACAGCCTTAGCTACTAAGGCAGCCAAAATATGTAAGACTATATACATAGTTTGTAATAACGTCATTCGCATGCTTTTAAAGTAGATTGTGTGGGTTTTATAAAGAACGGTAAGGGGAGGGGAGGGGCTGCTGATTAAGATTTATTCCAAATTTCTTTTTTGCTTGGCCGTGAGATGTCTCCAGTATATATATACGATATTTTAAAACAAGAAGAGGATTAGAAGTTCAAAAAAGCCTGGCTATTTCAACAAGGTCGTATAAATGCCTTCTTTCTCTTATTTTAAGAACTCTGTTCTTTCTCTTTTGTGCCTCTTATCCTTCCTATTGTCTCTGATATCTTAGCGCCAAAATCCAACTCCAAGGCGAGGAAATCGAAACAAATGACTCTCCAATCGAAAGTCGACAATCAAATTAAAGCAGACAGGCCTGATGAGAAAGCTGACCGACAAACCAAGAAGTGAGTTCTATTGTGACTGCCTTAGTCGCGTATTCACACGTGGCACGTGTCAGTGACGGCATTCACGTCTTTACGTGGTGTCAAAAGCGTGCCAATATGACACATTCTCTTCTATTTTTTTCTAAGCGCATAGACAATGATTGTATTACATTTGTTAAGGAAAAATGGCTTCAGTCTGTGGCTGGAGGAAAATCGTGATCAGATCGAGGAAGAGAATCCGGATATCCCGGACGAAGACGTCGTCAAGATTGCCATGAAAACGTGGAAAGGTCTCGACAGCGTGGAAAAGAAGGTGTGGAATGAGAAGGCGAAAGGGAATGCAGGAGAGACGGAAGAAAAGAAACGCAAGCGAGAGAATGACGAAAATGACGCAGAATATTCACAAAGCTCCGAGCATGATAGCATGTCGAAAAAGATCAAATCAGGAGGAACTGTTCGGTCATCTCGAGATCTGTCTAGTTTCGCCTACTCAAAAAATTGATATCTTGTCTGAAAAGTGGCGTTACAATTGTAAACGTTATAACCCCTTGGTACGGCTAAGGGTGAGGTATTAGAAAAACAACTCCCGAAAAGATAAAGTTTGTATATTTTAATAACTGTTTTATTTTACATAACTTACTATCTATACAATCTTACCATCTATAAATAATACTAAAATAACGCGTGATCAATACCGCTGGAAAAAAAAGGTCTTATCGGGGTGAGGGGGATAGTGGTTACTTAAAGTCTGTGTGTGTGTGTGTGTGTGTGGGGGGGGGGGGGGGGGGTGCCGACGATGCACTGGGGCACACTCAGCTATCCCTTCCCTTGATGGCTGGTGGCTGAAGCTTGAAGAGCGTTCGCCGGCTTTTAAGCAGTACAGACTGATAATGACAAAGACAAAAAACAAAGTTAAAAAAATATTATGTTTGGTACACAAAGATAACGGCTAGCTATGATGACTGCGTCAAACATTACAAAGGAAAACCTGGTGGGAGAAACCAGAGCTTCCAGGTGAAAGACGAAGCGCCTTGCATCTACCCCTAAATAGGACCATTAAATGGCTATCGCGCCTTGCATCTACCCCTAACTAGGACCATTGAATGGCTATCGCGCCTTACATCTACCCCTAAATAGGACCATTGAATGGTTATCGCGCCTTGCATCTACCCCTAACTAGGACCATTGAATGGCTATCGCGCCTTGCATCTACCACTAACTAGGACCATTGAATGGCTATCGCGCCTTGCATCTACCCCTAAATAGGACCATTAAACGGCTATCGCGCCTTGCATCTACCCCTAACTTTGACCATTGAATGGCTGTCGCGCCTTACATCTACCCCTAACTAGGACCATTGAATGGCTATCGCGCCTTGCATCTACCCCTAACTAGGACCATTGAATGGCTATCGCGCCTTGCATCTACCCATAAATAGTACCATTAAATGGTTATCGCGCCTTGCATCTACCCCTAAATAGGACCATTGAATGGTTATCGCGCCTTGCATCTACCCCTAACTAGGACCATTGAATGGCTATCGCGCCTTGCATCTACCCCTAACTAGGACCATTGAATGGTTATCGCGCCTTGCATCTACCCCTAACTAGGACCATTGAATGGCTATCGCGCCTTGCATCTACCCCTAACTAGGACCATTGAATGGCTATCGCGCCTTGCATCTACCCCTAACTAGGACCATTGAATGGGTATCGCGCCTTGCATCTACCCCTAAATAGGACCATTGAATGGCTATCGCGCCTTGCATCTACCCCTAAATAGGACCATTGAATGGCTATCGCGCCTTGCATCTACCCCTAAATAGGACCATTGAAGGGCTATCGCGCCTTGCATCTACCCCTAACTAGGACCATTGAATGGCTATCGCGCCTTGCATCTACCCCTAACTAGGACCATTGAATGGGTATCGCGCCTTGCATCTACCCCTAAATAGGACCATTGAATGGCTACCGCGCCTTGCATCTACCCCTAAATAGGACCATTGAATGGCTATCGCGCCTTGCATCTACCCCTAAATAGGACCATTGAATGGCTATGGCGCCTTGCATCTACCCCTAAATAGGACCATTGAAGGGCTATCGCGCCTTGCATCTACCCCTAACTAGGGACCATTGAATGGCTATCGCGCCTTGCATCTACCCATAAATAGGACCATTGAATGGCTATCGCGCCTTGCATCTACCCCTAACTAGGACCATTGAATGGGTATCGCGCCTTGCATCTACCCCTAAATAGGAACATTGAATGGCTATCGCGCCTTGCATCTACCCCTAACTAGGACCATTGAATGGTTATCGCGCCTTGCATCTACCCCTAACTAGGACCATTGAATGGCTATCGCGCCTTGCATCTACCCCTAAATAGGACCATTAAATGGCTATCGCGCCTTGCATCTACCCCTAAATAGGACCATTGAATGGCTATCGCGCCTTGCTTCTACCCCTAACTAGAACCATTGAATGTTTTGTTCTTACATGAACGCCGGGGTTTTACATGTTCCTAAATGGTGTTGCGAGTGTTACATGAATAAATCGAGTGCTTGATAAATGACGATATTATACATTTTTTACATGTTTGTATCTTTTTTATCTGTACTCAGATAAAAAAGTACTCCTGTTCTCCTACTTCAGAAATCATTTGAGCTAATTTTATTTTTATAGAATATTAGAATCTCAATTCAATTGAATATATTTACTTAGAACATAGTAAATTTTAATTGTTTTTGTCTCTTGTGTGTGCAACTCTAATCAGACGCTCGTTTACAATTGCATTTCAATTGCTACCATACAAGTAAGGAAAATATAAAGCATATTACAACTAAAACCATATATTTTTATATTATTAAGTTTCTTATAAAAAGTTATACAAATACAATCTTAAATACAAATACAACTAAATGTCCAAAACACAACATTGATTGTTTAATAAAAAGAATAAACATTTATTCATAATTTAAAAAATATATAAATAAAACAAAATAGAATATAATAAACTCATAAAGTACTTAGTCATTTTTATTGATATATTTATATTGATAAACATTAATTGCCAAAATAAACAAAAAATCTACAATTTTCTTAATCTTAAAAATGTTTCACAAACATTCCCTCACAATTATTTTTCTTATACTTTGCCTAAACACTCTTCGCCCGCAACTCTTGAGAGTGAATACAACCTGTCAAGACTGAATAGTGGTGTCTCAGATAATTTCATGCCTTGAGTAAAAATGTCCTCAGAGGGGTCAACTTGACCTTCGTCTGGATAAGGGTTGTTCTGTTGTATTTGAAGGAAAGACAACAAGGTTTAAACGACCCGTGAATTACAACAACAATTCTTGTGCTTCTTTTTACCTTGAGCTGGAGGTAGACTTGGTATTTAAATTAAACCCTGGTCCCGAAACAAAGCCTGAGGTTCACTCTCCTAGACAACCTTGCCACTCTCCCCTGACATCCCACTCAATACAAAATCACATCCTAAACCTATTTCTGCAATACCTGTGTTAATATCCAACAAATACACAAATCCATGTCATTTGTACCCGCGTTTCAGTCCTCCTGTTCGCAATCCATCAAACCTGATCAATATCAAAAGGGATCCCATGCTTGTTAACTCTTGTTCCGGAAACGCGAGGCTCTGTTTACTAAATGAAAGGTCGGTAAAGAGCAAATCTTTTATAATCAAAGACTTTATTGTAGATAACAACATTGATATCTTAGCAATAACTGAGAGTTTGCTAAAGGATGACATTAATGACCAACTTGTGAATGACATCTGTCCCTCGGGTTTCTTTCTACATCATTTGCCCCGTGTTGGGAGAAGAGGTGGTGGAGTGGCGCTCTTGCATAATAAACGCTTTAAACTTAAAAAACTCTCACCTGATATTACATTTACGTCATTTGAATTTACTGATTGCCACATAAAGTATATGTCATCGAGTCTAAGAATGATTGTTGTCTACCGACCCCCGCCTTCAAAGAAGAATAAACAAAATGTTTCTAAGTTCTTGGAGGAGTTCAGTTCTTTTCTTGAGATGGTTATAACTTCCACCACCCCTCTGATAAAAACAGGAGATTTTAATTTTCATTTGGATGATGAGGGGGACCGACCTGCTTAAAGGTTCCAAGATCTGCATGATGCTTTTAATCTTCTTCAGCACGTCAAAGCTCTACCCATAAATATAGCCACACATTGGACCTAGTCATAACAAGAGCTGGAGAGATACCTCTAAACAATGTTTGGGTCACTAACCCAGAGATATCAGACCATTTTGCTGTGCACTGGGAATCAAGGTGTCTAAAAAACCTAATGCTGAAAAAATAAAATTACAAAGGCGAAAACTAAAGTCTATCGATCGCGACGGGTTTTGTCAAGATATAAAAAGCTCTCACTTAATGACACAAATCATTCAAAAATGTTTCCAAGCTAGAAAAATGCTATGATGACACCCTGGCATCTCTCTTAAATAATCATGCTCCGCTAGTTACAAGTACTGTAACAGTAAGACCTGCTGCTCCCTGGTATTCTGATGAGATTAAGGAAGCAAAGAAACAGCGAAGAAAACTTGAGCGACTATGGCGAAAAACCCAAAGCACTATCCATCGTGAGATGTATGTTGAACAATGTGTTTGAGTAAACCAGTGTATTTATGATTCCAAAATGAACTTTTATGCTGAAACTATAAAAGAAAATGCCAATGATCAGCGTGTTTTGTTCACTTCTATATCTATATATGTTAATTCTAAATCTTGTAAAAAAATTACCGTCTCATGACTGTCCTAAAACAAAGTTAAAACTATTCGTAACACTTTCCCTTCAACACAAACAGATCTGTTTCCAGAAGAGAAATGCTTCTCTAATCGGCTTGATAATCTCTCTCTTACATCAAATAAAGAACTCAGCTCTCTTCTCAAAAACATATGTGGAAGAAATCATGTGTGCTGGATCCAATTCCAGGGAATTTAATGAAACATTGTATCATGTATCATGAAACATTAATTCTGATACTGACAAAATGTGTTAACTTCTTCTTTTGAAACAGGTATTATCCCTGACAGCCACAAATAAGCTGTGCTAAATCCCGACCTTAAAAAAGACTCACTCGATCATGAGGTTCATAAACATTATAGACCTGTCTCTAATTTGAGATTGATCTCTAAGGCACTGGAGAAAGTTGCAGCTGTTCGCTTGCGCGAGCACTGTGATAACAATAATCTCCTTGAACGTTTCCCGTCAGCATACCGAGAGGGCCACTACAGAAACGGCACTTACGCGCATACATAATGACATCCTTTGTAAAATAGACAGCGGTAAATGTGTCATACTAGTTCTATTAGACCTCTCTGCCGCATTTTTTACGATAGATCATGAAATCCTCCTCAAACGACTGGAACATCGATATGGTATAACAAGTAAAGCTCTGGTATGGTTCAATTCTTATTTGACAAACCCCACCCAATTTGTAAAAATAGGTGACGGATTTTCTTTAAGTCAGAAGATGCTTTGTGGCGTTCCTCAAGAGTCGGTGCTAGGTCCTATATTATATTCGCTATATACTGCACCGCTTGCTAACGTTATCAAACAACACAGTGTAAACTTCCATTTTTTATGCGGACGATACGCAGTTGTACTTATCATTCGACACAAAACACGATAGTGAACTGAAGCAAGCAAAGTGCTGTATAGAATCTTGCCTTTGTGAAATAACCAGCTGGATGACGACTAATAAACTGCAGCTAAATAGTGACAAAACAGAACTGTTAGTTCTTAACGCTCGTCACCGTTTGTGTCCCCCTTTGCATTCGATCGCTGTAATGAGATCATTTCCTCTTCAAAGAATGCAAAAAACATAGGTGCATGGTTCGATAACACTTCAATAGGCCAATCCTCCTTTTATCATCTACGAAATATTGCGAAAATTAGAAAGTTTATTTCCTGCGAAATACACGCTTTTATTTCTTCTAAACTAGACAATTGTAACTCTCTTCTCACTGGCCTTGATCGAAAGCAAATCTCTAAACTTCTACAATATGTTCAGAATTCTGCGGCGCGACTTCTTACAGAAACCTGCAAATACGATCACGTCACTCCTGTTCTGCGTACCTTACACTGGCTACCCATCAGAGAAAGAATAGATTTTAAACTCCTTCTTTAACTAATCTCTTAATGAAACCGCTCTAGACTATATGAAAGACCTTTTAACTCCTTATAAACCAAAGCGCAGACTTCGTTCTTAAAATAAGTCTCTTTTAGTACAGCCCTCTTTCAAACTTAAGACCTACGGCTCAAGAGCCTTTTCCGTTATTGCACCAGCTATATGGAACTCCCTCCCACTAGAACTCCGGAATTGTAAAGAATTGAGTATGCCTAAATCCAAGATCAAGACGCGTCTTCGACAATTGATTTTTAATGATTGATTCTCCTGATCTTAGTTATGTATCATAACTAATTATTTTACTTTATACTTTTTATTGTGTCTTTTTATTATCTATTTGATATATATTGTAATGAATTATTACTTATTATTTTCATAATATTATCATAATATTAAAATTGTAAAGCGCCTTGGATCTATAGGAGAAAGGCGCTATATAAATCTATATTATTATTATTATATTAAAAGTATATATGTCAAACACAGGTACCCCCCCTTTCGAAATCATTATTCCTTGAACCTCCTCCCCCGGCCATTTCTGCCCTCCCACCCACTTGTGGGACCATTCCCCCCCCCCTCCCCCCGTAAGGCGTATAGTACAGTAATATATTAATGTTTTTATTCCAATAAAAATACCAATCAACGTTACGTACATGCTCTGAGACCTTGCGTATTTTACTCACAAAACAGCCTGAGTCCACACAAGCAGACGTGACTACACACACAACTAAAGATTCATAAGAGTTAAGGAAAGAGATCAGGAAACTTAAAACAAAATAAAAACAGTCCAAGGCCAGTCCATGTTTACGTGATGTCAATTGTTTGGTCCTTTCGCTTTGTTGTTCAGCTCACTTTGCAACTGAGTGGTCAAAGACAGGGATGTTATTGACTTTGCAGCCCTTCTGGTGGTAGGGACAATGACCAATTTTCGCGGCCGTTTTCTCGTTGATTTTCATCAGAGCCTGACCAAGATAAGAAGAAATCAATGTTAATGGAAAATTGACAAGTCTGCGCCCCCCCCCTCCTCCCCCCTTATCATAAGAAATATTCTATCAAGGACGACGGCAACCAAGACACAAATACTCGCAAACCATGCTCGAGGATCCATCGTAATTTGCGGGCGCGCCCAAGGGTCCACTAGCACAAAAGTGACCTTTGGGAGCGCCCGCAAAGTACGCTGGATCCTCGAGCATGCTCATAGCTAACAACCAATCAGAAAGCGAGATTATGCGCAAGTGTTGTAGAATATCCCTTTTTCCACAGGATACTTATATAAGTGTGCAGATCAAGATTACTTGAAATTCCTTACCGGAGCCAAATCGAATGGAAAGATGTGGGGGTTGGGGGGGGGGGGGGGGGAAGCATTTGACGCTAGATGGATTTGTGAGTTCGAGCTCCCTTGGATTTTTTTAAATTCTGGTCTGAAGAGGTGTTCGCATAAGCCGCCCCTTGACCCCGCCTGGACCCGCTACTAAGAGGACAAAGTTGTACAAACTTGCTAACCTGGAAGAACTTGGAGTGAGCGGCTTTCGCGGGACACTTCTCCTTCATCTCCAACATCAAAGCACGCAATTCGTATGTGTTAGCAGCGCGCTCCTTAAAAGGGCAAATGAAGTTCCCTTTGCTGTCGCGGAACATGGGGCATTTGCCAGCCAAGCCTTTCAGACGCTCGTCCTTGTAAGGGCAGCCGCCATTTTTGAAAGCGGCGCAGTTTTTTATGATATAATCGATGGATACGTCTCCCTGAAAAAAAAAATTCTCATATACTTCTCTTCGCATGTTAAAATGGGCTGTAATAGCTACACCCCGGCTCTGCCATGCTGATCAGTACTAAAGTGAATGAAAGCCATTACGAATCGCACGCTCTTAGCAACGGAATTTTTGCCCCGGCCCCTGTGGAGATCGATGCTTTTTGAGCAGGAAACAAGTGTTTTACCAACACCTATGGTGTCAATATCAAGCCGCAAATCTAGTACGATGACAGCAATATGACGTCACTCCAGCTGTACTTTAAACGAAAAATAAACCCTCAAGATGTAGCCTCAGTGTTACAAAAATCACGACTGTACCACTGTAAAAATAAGATATCCTTAACTGTTGGAGCAGAAAACTTGATGCATACGAGCATCCCACATAACGTAAAAACAGAAAAACGGAAATCTCTATTGAGCGAGTTCCCGCAAGGATCGCCACTTGATAGAGATACCACAAAAGGCTTCAAGACGCTCCTCAGTTAGAGGCCCAAAGGTAAAAGGCATTTTCCGACCGTTATTATTCGACCTCTCACCGCTTGATAGAATTACCACAAGCTTTCAAGACGCTCCTCAGTTAGAGGCCCAAAGGTAAATGGCATTTTCCGACCGTTATTATTCGACCTCTCATCGCTGTCTAGACTATCGCAGCTTGGTCTTGGCTGATGTAAACATGGCTACAAGGATTAGCTTTTTTCAAGGAGGGGTATGTATTTTGAAGCTTGGAGCTCGTGCCTCGCGCGAACGGCGCGATTTGTGTAAATTTTGCAGATTTTATTTATACAACTATGCTTTATCAGATTCCGCTAGATTCGCTCTTCTTGGAAATAAAGGTATTTTTTTTTCATGCAATTAAATGGAAACAAATGTTGAAAATATAAATCTCGAAATTTGCGCGATGAATTTTTTTTTTCTAAATTCACTGTAACACCTAACAATACTCCAGATTGAAGCACACGAATTGTTGGCTGTCAAACTTCGCGATTGATGGACCTTTATTTTACGCCAAAATCGTCCTCGCAATCTTTGAAAAAATGAATGCACACTTGCCTACAAAGATCCATCCCCGAATTTACGCCCCAAGCTAAGTCCACACCGTAAGGCAACTTGAGTAAGAGGGGCAAGAGGTTGCACAATAATCAATTACCCAGGGTATGCAAAATCAGACAGAAGAAGGGGAATTTCTTCTTTTTAACGAAATTCATAGAAATTCGTATTCGCATTTTTTGACCAGGCATTGTACAACTGTCTTTTATTTATAACAAGTATTTCAATCTGCTTTTTAGGATTTTATTGGTTCATAATGCGTCAATCCGCAATTTAGTGTCAATACACCGCCAATCCGTAATAATACCTTCAGCTCGCTATATTCGGGCTTCCATATAGTATGAATAAAGGTATTTCGGACTGGTCGCTAGCCGTGCCATTAGAAAACCACAATGGATAACGTTGTCGAATATTTCTAGGAGCAACTGCAGATACCCGTCCACAAAGAGTTAACAATGAGACTTCACACCTCGATTTCTATAGAACGAGGCAGTAAATATAAGGAAAATGCAAATAAGTGGACGGGTATTCTGCAGTTTAGCCTATTTCTAAAATCTATCAAGCAAGTTCAAACGTCGTATTATCCATGAGCCGTATAGTCAATGCAAATGCATGCAAATGAAGATGAAACAATCGACTTGATCATTTACATGCACTTGCATTAAGTACGGCTCATGGATAATACGATGTTTGAACTAAGCCTCAGTCAATAATCAAAAAGTGCTTATCACAAAACCAGAAAACAGGAGACTTTGGCAGTAGTTAAATTGGCCGAAGAGCCAATTCCAAACTGGGGGATGGTATTGGGTTTTTACTACAAGAAACGGCGAAAATGTTTTCGAAGATGTTTTCTCAGACCACTGCATCTCTCATCGAAACCAAAACAACACGAGCAGCAAACTGTAGGATTTGGAAGCTAAAGTTTTTAATTTTCATTTATCTATGTGCGCACACTGCGAACCAAACGGCATGATAGTCCATAGAATTGGAGAGGGTTCCAACTATCTTATGTGTTGGCCACCGTTCGACTATCTTGTATTTGAACAAAACGGCTGAAATGTATCAGACAGAAAAAATTTCAGAGTGCATTACATGTCTGGCCAATTTTTTTATTTCTGGCCAATTTGCGCGTCGCAAACAAGTCACATTTCAGCCAAATTAGAGGGAATATCCTGTACAAGTAAAAGTGAACGAAGACATAGATATCTTGGATATCCAACATTAAACATAATCGTTCCCTGATATTGTGCAACTTACTTTGTCGGCCATTTTCTTTGTATGTGATGCTGTCGATGCTTCTTCCAAACCTCTGACGCCCAATCTGCACAGGGAAAGAATGCATGTAGATTTATACCTGCTGCTGCTGGCAATCATTTTGACTCCGCCTACCTCAGTCTGCTTTTCTCTTTAGGGTGTCTCACAAACCAATTATTTGATATCTGATTGGACGGCGACAATGCGGAATCTGAAAAAGTGGACCTCATTTTTCCGGAGGGGTGGTGGGGGGGGGGGGGGGGAGTTCTCTGATAATGATCTGACCACACCCGAAAGAACAAAGCCCTTTTTATGTCTTTGCAGTATCTCCGCGGGATGTTTATTGTCATTTGGCTACATTCCAGAGTGATCTAGCTTATGCTTTAGTAGTAGTAGACCTTCGGCCGTGGGCGGCAGCGACTGTCCTGTAATAATATCAGGTGATTGTTGGACTATGAACCCTATAAAATTACAAGTAGTAAGCTCCATCTGCTTTGAACACTAAAACAAGTCAAAGGCCAAGGGGAATCCTAAAATAATCAAAAATCAATCTCTATTGAGCCACCAGGGCTGACTCCAAAGGGTCTTCGCAAGATTCAAATACCACAGTTAACGTTTTCAAGATGTTTTTAAGACCCTGCCTACTTGATTACGGAATCGGATGAATTCGCAACTTTTTCGTTCCGTAATCGAAACGTTTTCCGCCGTAGAGAGTTGCGAATTCGCCGTAATCGTCGTATTATTCGTGTGAACGATAGCCGTATCCTGCAACGATAAAGTGGTGGATTCATTCGATTCCTTATTTGTGGGCTCTAGGGTGTCTAAGAGACTCACTATTTGATATTATTTTACGGGGGGAGGGAGTTAAAGATTTTCCCATAGACAAATTTCAAGTTAGACCTTAATCTCAAGGCGATTTAACTAATCTATTATCATGACATGTTTTAACGGGTCATGAGGGGTAAAACGGGAATCGTGATTCGCATTGGATTTAGATCTGGGACTGAAAAAAAAGAGACTGGAAATTGAGACTTTCTTTAGGCGCTATTTCTGCTCCTATCACTGAATAAACACGAAGGTGCAGTTTCAACTCTAGAATTCTACAAGCAATAGAACAATGTCGTCCTCACGTGCCAAGGGAACACGAGTTACGGACATACCATGGTGCCACTTGACGTTGGCCATTGAATCCTATTTACTTTGCAAGGGCGCTAGCGGCATAGGGGCGTTTTTCTGCCCAAACGTGCTAAGAAACACACCAAGTCCCTTTTTCTAAATGAGCTTTCTAAATGAATTTCGCCTTGCATGGCCAAGGGAGCACGGATTTGGGATAACTCCTCACCGGCATTTTCGCGGTTGTTCGTTTCCTAGTTCACCACTTTATTCACGTAGTTCTATGAGGATCCCATGAATAACAGTATCGCAGCATCTGACTTTCATGTTTCCATCGGCACCGCTGGACATATTTGCCTCAATTGAAGTTGTTGTATGTCGGCTCCCTATGAGGGCTATCACATTCACAATTGTGAGAATGTGATCATATCCAGCTTTCAGATACTTGCTTTGGGGCACGCACTTTTTTCATGAACCTTGCATAAGCGTTTCCCCATCTGTTTGTACCAAAATGGTCGTCAAATAAACGGTCGAGATTACAAAACTGCAATAGCGCTTTTATAGATAAGACATTCTATAAGGCATCTTTAGGACTTTTTGAAGCTGGAAAATGTAATCAAGGATTACTTTTAACGAGCGGTTAGCTTACTTGCGGTGTGCTTGCGACGGGAGCGTGACTTTTACACGAATTTATTAGTTTTTGTATGGCCTTCTTGCCTTTATATCGTACCGCAAATAAAGACGGCCCAAGCTAGTTGAACGTGTACATTACGTGTTTGTGCGCAAAATATTTAAGGTAATATATGCAATACAAAACTTTCTTTATCACAAAAAGCGAATATCCAATTTTTTTAGAGAATAGGATTGTACCAAGGGAGCACAGCAGAATGTGCTATTATTACGAAAATTAACCACTTTAATGTAACACCTCATGTGTGTCTGTTTTGTAGGAGTCATCAGTTGCGTTGTTGGGGGTGAGTTCAAGGTGCGCTGGTCACATAATTTACCAAATGGTACAGCAGATTCCTAAGCCTGCTTGCAGGCGGTACTCGGTTTTATTATCGCGGAAAACCCTCTCCGTTCGGTGATCCGGCGCCATCGACAGTGCTAAATAACGTATGCGCATGCGCGTGTTCTGGCAAAAACAAACAAAATCTCAGTGTTGAATCGTTCGAGTAAAGGTACGAAAGGCTGACTTCAGTCGCTGTTTTGACTTACTGTACAGCATTAAAACCATACTGTTCAAAAGATGACAGATTTGTTTCATAATTAGGGAGTCATAAAGAAAATTTTAGCCTTAGGTTTGATCTAGTTTTCTTAGCATTCGCCAAAATGTGACAGTTCGCCGGTAAAACGCCGCCATTTCAAAACAAAAAGGCTGGTTTAACCGCGCGGTACTGGAACTAGTCTTGCGTTTTTCAGCACTGTCGGCGCCATCTTGTATTTTAAGACGAGTGGGCGAGCGCAAAAACGGACGCAGGGCAGGGGGGAGAGGAGCGAGACCTCGCGTCAACTCGGATTCGATCGAGAATTGATGCTTGGCTGCTGTGGTATTCTCCAGTAAAGCCGCGTTCAAATTTCAGATATCACTGCGAACGATTGCTAAAGTGACAGCCGGCTTCACAGAGCAATCCAATGGCGATTTTGATTGGCCATTTGACGTTCGTTGTCTTTAACAGCTGACACGGGATCGACTGATTGAGATTTAATAGGAAGTCTTACAAACTGTTACAGGAAGTGTGATTTGTATTTTTGGGGGGTCGGGTCATGGTAGACACCCTAAGGGATAGCAGATTCCCAGAAGACCCTAAGGGATAGGGTCGCTTGGGGCGAATTTTATATCCTAAGGAATAGGATGAGCATATGTACACTTTATTATGGAGATTCCTCCTCCCCGGATTAAAAGCCAAGATAGGAGGGATCAACCTCTATCCACAGGCGTACCATCCTAGAGGGAGGGTTGATGCTTGTACTATCTGTGGTACTGGGGGTGGGATAATGTTTGTACTATCTGTGGTACTGGGGGAGGGATGATGTTTGTACTATCTGTGGTACTGGGGGTGGGATGATGTTTGTACTATCTGTGGTACTGGGGGTGGGATGATGTTTGTACTATCTGTGGTACTGGGGGTGAGATGATGTTTGTACTATCTGTGGTACTGGGGGTGAGATGATGTTTGTACTATCTGTGGTACTGGGGGTGAGATGATGTTTGTACCATCTGTGGTACTGGGGGTAGGATGATGTTTGTACTATCTGTGGTACTGGGGGTGAGATGATGTTTGTACTATCTGTGGTACTGGGGGTGAGATGATGTTTGTACTATCTGTGGTACTGGGGGTTGGATGATGTTTGTACTATCTGTGGTACTGGGGGTGGGATGATGTTTGTACTATCTGTGGTACTGGGGGTGGGATGATGTTTGTACTATCTGTGGTACTGGGGGTGGGATGATGTTTGTACTATCTGTGGTACTGGGGGTGGGATGATGTGTGTAATATCTGTTGTACTGGGGGTTGGATGATGTTTGTACTATCTGTGGTACTGGGGGTGGGATGATGTTTGTACTATCTGTGGTACTGGGGGTGGGATGATGTCTGTACTATCTGTGGTACTGGGGGTGGGATGATGTTTGTACTATCTGTGGTACTGGGGGAGGGATGATGTTTGTACTATCTGTGGTACTGGGGGAGGGATGATGTTTGTACTATCTGTGGTACTGGGGGTGGGATGATGTTTGTACTATCTGTGGTACTGGGGGTGGGATGATGTTTGTACTATCTGTGGTACTGGGGGTGAGATGATGTTTGTACTATCTGTGGTACTGGGGGTGGGATAATGTTTGTACTATCTGTTGTACTGGGGGTTGGATGATGTTTGTACTATCTGTGGTACTGGGGGTGGGATGATGTTTGTACTATCTGTGGTACTTGGGGTGGGATAATGTTTGTACTATCTGTGGTACTGGGGGTTGGATGATGTTTGTACTATCTGTGGTACTGGGGGTGGGATGATGTTTGTACTATCTGTGGTACTGGGGGTTGGATGATGTTTGTACTATCTGTGGTACTGGGGGTGGGATGATGTTTCTACTATCTGTGGTACTGGGGGTGGGATGATGTTTGTACTATCTGTGGTACTGGGGGTGGGATGATGTTTGTACTATCTGTGGTACTGGGGGTGGGATGATGTTTGTACTATCTGTGGTACTGGGGGTGGGATGATGTGTGTAATATCTGTTGTACTGGGGGTTGGATGATGTTTGTACTATCTGTGGTACTGGGGGTGGGATGATGTTTGTACTATCTGTGGTACTGGGGGTGGGATGATGTCTGTACTATCTGTGGTACTGGGGGTGGGATGATGTTTGTACTATCTGTGGTACTGGGGGAGGGATGATGTTTGTACTATCTGTGGTACTGGGGGAGGGATGATGTTTGTACTATCTGTGGTACTGGGGGTGGGATGATGTTTGTACTATCTGTGGTACTGGGGGTGGGATGATGTTTGTACTATCTGTGGTACTGGGGGTGAGATGATGTTTGTACTATCTGTGGTACTGGGGGTGGGATAATGTTTGTACTATCTGTTGTACTGGGGGTTGGATGATGTTTGTACTATCTGTGGTACTGGGGGTGGGATGATGTTTGTACTATCTGTGGTACTTGGGGTGGGATAATGTTTGTACTATCTGTGGTACTGGGGGTTGGATGATGTTTGTACTATCTGTGGTACTGGGGGTGGGATGATGTTTGTACTATCTGTGGTACTGGGGGTTGGATGATGTTTGTACTATCTGTGGTACTGGGGGTGGGATGATGTTTCTACTATCTGTGGTACTGGGGGTGGGATGATGTTTGTACTATCTGTGGTACTGGGGGTGGGATGATGTTTGTACTATCTGTGGTACTGGGGGTGAGATGATGTTTGTACTATCTGTGGTACTGTGGAGGGATGATGTTAATACTAGCTGTGGTACTGGGTGTGGGATGATGTTTGTACTATCTGTTGTACTGGGGGTTGGGGGTAGGATGATGTTTGTACTATCTGTGGTACTGGGGGTGGGATGATGTTTGTACTATGTGTGGTACTTGGGGTGGGATGATGTTTGTACTATCTGTGGTACTGGGGGTGAGATGATGTTTGTACTATCTGTGGTACTTCGAGAGGGGTGGGATCATGTTTGTACTATCTGTGGTACTTCGAGAGGGGTGGGATCATGTTTGTACTTTCTGGGGTTGGTGTTGGGATGATGTTTGTACTATCTGTGTACTTGGGGTGGGATGATGTTTGTACTATCTGTGGTACTGGAGGTGGGATGATGTTTGTACTATCTGTGGTACTGGGGGTGGGATGATGTTTGTACTATCTGTTGTACTGGGGGTTGGGGGTGGGATGATGTTTGTACTTTCTGGGGTTGGTGTTGGGATGATGTTTGTACTATCTGTGTACTTGGGGTGGGATGATGTTTGTACTATCTGTGGTACTGGGGGTGGGATGATGTTTGTACTATCTGTGGTACTGGGGGTAGGATAATGTTTGTACTATGTGTGGTACTGGGGGTGAGATGATGTTTGTCTTATCTGTGATACTGGGGGTGGGATGATGTTTGTACTATCTGTGGTACTGGGGAGGGATGATGTTTGTACCATCTGTGGTACTTGGGGTGGGATGATGTTTGTACTATCTGTGGTACTGGGGGTGGGATGATGTTTGTACTATCTGTTGTACTGGGGGTTGGGGGTGGGATGATGTTTGTACTATCTGTGGTACTTGGGGTGGGATGATGTTTGTACTATCTGTGGTACTGGGGGTGAGATGATGTTTGTACTATCTGTGGTACTGGGGGTGAGATGATGTTTGTACTATCTGTGGTACTGGGGGTGTTATGATGTTTGTACTATCTGTGGTATTGGGGGTGGGATGATGTTCATGAGGAGCTTTGATAGGGAAAAAAAGTAACGTAAGGGTGAGTTCAAACCACCCATACACTCGAGATGGTGTTTTAATCCGCAACACCTTTGAGCGGCCTGGCTTTATGCGCTTGACATCTCACAGGGTGTAATGTTACCGCTAATGGGTCCTTGTTTATATTTCTATCAATATCTAGTCAAACAGTTTTCAGTAGCGAAGCATAAATAACTACACTCAAGGCAAGTAAATGTTAAACTGATAATAACAGCAACAATAGGAAGAAATTATTTTAATACTCTATAACTTTAAAACAGTATTTACAAAACGTTATTTATGAACAAAACACTAAAAGAATGCAATTAATATCAACCGAGTAAAGCAAACGTTTCTGTAAATAGGCGTGTTGTATCTAGTAATCAAAACTTATTTATTGCCGTTTCGTTAGCCGACTCTATAATCCGGAAAACGGATATTTCAGGCTTTCTAATTTAGGGCGCATCTCACTCGACTGCTTTGTCGCTAGCTGTATCGCCGGAATCACGGATAGATTACGTAATAAAGTTTGCAAATTATGTGTGATTGGTAATAAACAATTTAAAATTACATTATGCCATTATGCCATTAATATTATCAGGTATTTTTTTATTACATCGGGTATCTTAATATTACTGCCGTGGCCCTAAAGCTCAATTGATCCACGCTTTACCGGGTATTTATATTTACTTTTACCCGATAACGCTTTATCGGGTATTTATATTTTCATTTACCCGATAAAAACCCCGATACCCCGTTGAAAATTTGTTACATTAAGCGTTAACTGTTTTATTACATTAAGCGTTGATTTGTTGTTACATTAAGCGTTAGTGTTACATTAAGCGGCGATTTTTGCTACATTAAGCGTTAGTGTTACATTAAGCGGCAGTTGTTACATTAAGCGGTGATACAATCCTAACGATGCTGATGCAACTAAATTCTTGGACCTCATCGAATCTATGAATCTCAGCGGACACACGCATGAGCATGGTCACACGCTCGATCTTATTATAACAAGGAAAACTGACACTATTCTGCAAAGTGCGCCTGCTAATGGGCGGTTCTTTTCTGATCATGCTATTGTCAACCAAGTCTGTTACTTTTCGCAAGATTAAATCTATAAACATTGACAAGCTGAAAAATGATTTACGCAGCAGCGAACTCCACCATTGCCCTACAACTGATCTTAATGGCATAGTGAAGAAGTACAATCAGACTCTATCAACACAGCTTGATAGTCATGCTCCAGTGAAAAGCAAAACCATCACAAACAGACCAAGACTGCCATGGTTCGGCGAAGACATAGGTGCCGCCATCAGGGTAAGGCGACGTGCGGAAAGAAAATAGAGGAAAACAGGGAACGTCGAACATCTAGCTGTCTAAGAAGGCTAAGAACTATGCCACGATGATGCTGAATAAAGCTAGGACAAGTTACCTCTCCGACTTTATCCTTGACAACAAGTATGACCAAGGCAAGCTGTTCAAGTGTACTAAGGCGCTTCTGACCTAGAAGCTTCGTGTTACCGAGTGGTCGGACGGCACATCTGTTGCTAACGATATTGGTAACTATTTTATTCAGAAAGCTAACACTATCCATGAGGCGATGGGAAGTGGTGTTAATGACGTAGAGCCATCTGATTGCCATGGAGTCCTACGAACTCTGCTTTCTGCTTCAGCCGTTTCAAAGAACTGACAACTGATGATGTGCGGGCTCTCATTAACCAAGGCTCTAAGAAATCTTGTCCCCTAGACCCGATGCCGACAAGTTTGGTTTTCCAGTGTCTTGATGGATTAATTCCTGTAATCACGTCTATGATCAATCTATCTCTTCAGTCGGGTTCTTTTGCCGATGAGTGGAAGGATGGCCTCGTCAACCCCCTGCTAAAGAAGGCAGGCCGTAAGCAAACCAAGGCCAATCTTCGCCCTGTCAGCAATTTGGCTTATGTCTCTAAACTGACTGAAACCGCTGCGGCTCTTCAGCTACAAGACCATATGCATCGACATGGCCTCTACCCAATGTTCCAGTCCTCGTTTCGGAAAAACCATATCACCGAGACGGCTCTCCTGAAAGTTCGCAATGACATTCTTCTTAGCATGAACAGACAGCAGACCACCCTGCTGGTGCTGCTTGATTTCAGTTCCGCCTTTGATACTGTTTACCACACCACACTGCTTCATCGCCTACAGAATAGGCTCGGAGTGAACGAAACTGCTCTTAGTTGGTTCAGGTCTTACCTGTCAGGACGCCACAGCGTGTCTATATTGAAGGCAATGTTTCAAGGAAGTTTCACCTATCCTCCCGTGTACCACAGAGCTCCTGTCTCGGACCACTGTTGTTTAATGTGTACGTTAGCAGTTAGCTTGAGGTCATCGATAAGCATCTACCTATGGCGCACTCTTATGCCGATGATTTCCAGTTATATCTGTCGTTCAGTCCCTCTGATACGTCAAGCCACGAGAAATCTATAGAATCCATGCAGAACTACATCGCCGACGTCAGATTATGAATGTAAGAACTCCCTTATGCTAGACGACAAAAAAACGGAATTCATGATTGTCGGGACTCGACAACAACTGCTAAAGGGTAACATATCTGGGATAAGGGTAGGTGATGATGTGATAATGAAATCTATGCCGGTTAGAAATCTGGGATCCTGCTTTGACGAGACATTCTCAATGGCCACACACATCACAAAAACCTTTAGCGCGTCGTTTTCCCACCTTCATAATATCAGAAGAATACGCAAGTACCTCTCCTTCAATGCTGCTGAGACGTTGGTGCATGCATTCGTCACAAGTTGGTTGTGTAATATTGCCAGCAGCCACACCCGCCACAATTGTAAGTAGACTATTGTAATAGCTTATTGTATGGCCTACCTGCATACCAACTCACTAAAGTACGAGTTCAAAATGCAGCTGCACGACTTATCCTCTGTAAGAGTAGACGCAGCCACATAACATTACCCCTTAGGCAGCTACACTGGCTTCGAGTTTAGAGTAAAGTTTAAAATATTATTATTAACGTACAAGGCTATCCACGGACTCGCACCACAATATTTAAGCAAACTTGTTACGATAAAACCACGTATTCTGCGTATAATCTAAGATCAAACAGTGGAGTTAAGCTCCAACCGCCCAGAATTAAGTGACCGATATTGTCCTCCATAGTAACATATTTTTAAAATTTTATATTTATTAGTTATTGTAATTAATCTGCCATATTTTATTGTAACTATATCTTATGTTCTATCCTATATATTGTAAAGCGCGTTCGATCATCTTGTCAAGTTAGAACGCGCTATAAAAATAATAAAAAAATTATTATGATATTATTATTATTACTATTAAATGTGGACTTTAAAAGCTTTTTAAATTACACATTATTATTAAGGAATCTTCAAATACTATGCTTTTTCCATATAATACCTATGACTGCGCACCCCCTCCCCCTTAGCCAATCCTGGGTACGCGCCTGGTGTGAGTTTTCAATTTTCTATAGTTTGCAATACCTACGTGTTCAGCATGCACCGAATACAAATACATATCAGTCTATCTTGTTTTAAAAGCTCTTGTTTTTCTAGCTCGCTCGGTCATTTTCTTATTAGGCATCACATACCGTATTTCGGAGTCCGCTTTAATCATTTAAAAAAAAAACATATTTTATCGCTAAAGAGCTTTGTTGGTCGAGAATTTCAACGTAAACTTGCAGGAATAAGTGTTTACTACGATTTTGCTGGCAACCAACTTGGATATGAAGCCCAGTCCAATATCACAGCTCTCCCGCGCGCTCGCCCAAGCTCTTTTATACCTTTAAGAAAAACGACAACCATTGATTGATATGAACATCACAGGGGCGGCCGAAGAGGAGGGGCATTTTTCAGAGCCGGATGTTTCGTTATATATGAACGTTTTTAAACAACGGGTTTCAAGCAACCGAGGACAAATTTGTTGAACAGTTTAAAATCCCGTGCATAAAAACCTAGGTTATCTGCGTTCTTAAACATAGGTACGCAGTGTGTACGTGATGCTATTTGCAATATTGCATCAGTTACTGATTACTTTTTTGAGCCATACCAATGATTTATATTGTGCACTTCACAAAAGTTTGTGTTGTTATTGAGATGTGTTGTTATTTTCACAACCATGCATGCAAACTATTTTTAACAAATATCTTCAAAATAACCATAAAGTTAATAAGTTTTTCCCATTACTGTAGGTCTTTTTTGTTTTCTTGATAATTATAGTAAAATAGCGATTTTTTTATATTTTTATATTTTTTTACTTGATCTGTAATTCTCCCTTTTTTAACAGTGTCACACCCACCATCCATTTGAGTCGCTCAAGCAGGTGTGATGCTCATCATTGGTTTCTTACCCTTTTGAGGCACCTGACATTGGTGTTAGAACTTTTCACTAGCAAGTTCTCCCAAAACGACACAACCTTTTTGATAAGGTGAAATGAGCTTCAATACGGAACTCAGTTTCTTTTTAATCCAAGCCGACAATGTGTTGTAAATAACAGGGCCATAGCGGGGGGTGGGGCACAGGGAGCTTGTGTCGCCCAATAATTTTGAAAGTCAATTTAAATTCATGTTGCATTATACCACAGCTTACATACCATGTTTCATGCCTATGTGAAAACAAGTTCCGCTTATATGTTTCAAGCATTGGCCGTTGCCTTGCCTCCACCAGGCAGACACAGATTACCTAGTTTTTCTACAGTTTTAGTAATGTTTTATTGGTCTTTATAAGTACGGCGCTTCCGACGGCCGCCGGGGCCTAATGTAACCCCTACATGCTAGAGATGTTGTATAATTTCTATCAAACCTCCTGAAATTAAGTAGAGAGATCCATATTTTAAGGAATTTGGTATTGGTTATTAGGCTAAAATATTTATGCTCATTTTGAGAAATACAAAATAATGAATAAATGATAAAATTATATTTATGTAAAACCATATCAGTATATCAAACTGAAAGGAAAAAAATAATTTTGAACCCTGTGATTTTCCTTTTTAAGAGGAGCAACCATAATATTCCTATTATCTAACAGAAGTGATTAGGTTGCAAACAGATAGAATATGGAAATGTGAGTCACAGAGTACTTAATCAATCCAAACACCCAAATAGTCGTGGTTGGCAGAGTCGAGTTCGAGTTTTTCAGGGGCGGCGGAAGGGGAGGGGCAGGGGGGGGGGTGCGCCAGCCCCCCAACTCTTGAAATGGTGGGGCAGCCTCCCCCCACTTTTCTAAGCGGATGTTTCTTTAGATATATATGAACGTTTTTTTAAACTAACGGGTTTCCAGCGGAATATATGAAACCCAAAACAAATGTGTTGAACAATTTTAAATCCCCACGTTTTTATAAATAGGAATTGGAATTACCACTCACCTCTCCCCCCTGAAGCCACCACTCACCCCTCCCCTTGAGACCACTACCCACCCATCCCCCCAACTTTCGCCCCCCACTTATGGGACCACTCCGCCGCCCCTGTTTTTGATGAGCCTGAATCACATAGTAATGTGTCATATTAGGATCAATACATTCTTCGGTTGAGTCTCTTGCTTTAACTTCGTATAGGAGTTCTGGAATCATGTCGAATTGTGGTCCCAAATTCATGGGAAGCAATTTTCCACCGGCGTAGAGGAAGGGTGAGTCTGCAGGAAGTCAGCGATTAATGACACAGTTTTAAATTAGGCAGAAGGATTCTGGTAACTAGGCATTGCGATGTCTAAGAACAGTAGACCAGATACTTCGTGTAAGAAAAAGGCTTGTGTAAGGTCGCAATGAGTACACTAAAAAAAACATTGCAGATTTCTAGGGACCACGACGAAAAAAACCCACTTGCATTTTATGACTAGGCTACCACAGGTAATCCAGTAATTACTTATCAAGGGCATTTTGCGTTGAATTAGAACGATATTGGCCATTTCTTGTTTTCGGGAATTCAATTTAAAATTTCCTCATCAGAAAATGGGCTATTTTCTCTGTCGCTTTTGGTAGCAGCAGTTGTCTCGCAGTGTCGGTGAAGTGTTGCGACAGATAAAAAGCATGATCCAAGGAGGTCGAAAAAATATATAATGAAAATTATCTAAGGGTGGTGCTGATTAAATCTGAATGACGAAAAGATATTTCAAATTCGATATCCTGTACCTTTCTCAATTTATCCTTATCTTATTTCTTACCGTCATTACGAATATAGAGAAAAAGGATGTAATTAATAAAACGTGGGTAGCAAAACACGGTATTTCGCCATTTACCATTTATTTTTTTATTAAAACGATACTTTTGGGTTTTCTAATGCTAAGTAGAGGGGGGAGCGGAGAGGTGGCGAAGCATATTCCTATGGGGGAGGGGAGGAAGAGGTAGGAAAGCGACCAACCAAGAGAATTATCCTTTGACAAGAGATGGGCAGAGAGCCCAAAATGTGTCAGAGCGTCAGGGATAAAAAAATAATAAAGAAACAAAAAGAAAAGACAAAATCCTCAAAATACTAAACCCCCAGTGGTATCATATGAAGAAAACGTTGTCGTTTTGAGGGACTGGTCCCGAGGACTCTTAGTTTCTTTTCAGATACTTTCTTCATTGACCAAAGATGGTCACAGTCACTGTTTTGCTCCTCTGATTTTTACGAAGCACCTGCGTCATGGGCAACCTTAAAAATGACAAGAATCATGCAGTGTTACCAAATAACGAATATATTAGTTTCCTTATATGGAAGTGACCGCGTTTAGCAAAAACGACAATTTTTGGCTAAATTTTCTTGATATGACCTCCCTAAATATAACGTCGTTGCAAAAATGCGACGAAATACACACCCCTCTTTCTGCTTCTCCTCTATACTTTTCAGTCCCCCCCCAAATAAAAAAAAAGTTCACTAACCCCAACTTCCGGCTATGAGCCCCCTACTGTCGGTCCGTGAACTGTACTGGCTAGGCTCTTACCGAAAGTGCTCGTTAAAAAAACATTAAATGCTAAAAGCAGTGCTTGTTTTTTGCCAAAAAAGTGCTAAAATAATGCTATTTTTTTAAAAAAATGCTTGTGGATTAAAAAAATGCTCATTTTTTCAGACTTTTTTTAATCATATAGAACATTACATTTTCAGATTTTCGCTCACATGTTTTAACATCAAAATTTAACGATTAATGTTGTTTTTTCCATTGAAGTCCAACACACGCTTGTCATTGGGTCATCATTACCCATTTTAAGAGTTAGTCATCGCTTGTTGTACTTGGTCATCACACTTGCTTGCAGATAGTTAACTAAGGCATGCTCCTGTTGGTCGTTGAATGCGGAATTGAGAACAGAGAATACCCTTTCTGCTGCAGCCGAGGATGGCTGCACCAACAGCACTTTCTTCACTGCAGAAGCCCAGTGAGGGAGCTGTTCCTTGTGGTCGTGCCACCATTTTACCTTTCGCTCTTCTGTGTTGATTACCACATCTGCAGTGGCAGCTAAGTAAGCAGGTAGTTCAGCTTTTAGGCCGTTGATAATGCAATCATCATTGAGAAAAGGGAAGATTCGCAAGGCCTCTACTGAGTGCTGAGTTGGCTTCAGCCACTGGACGCTGACCGGACACATATACCTCGCAGCCTTGAACGCTAACACTGTGTTGTATAGTTGGACATTGAACTTTCTCAGAAACCAATCTATGGCTGGTTGAACACATGCCTTTGCCTGCTGTTCGAGGGCTGCTACGTTTTGGGCAGGATTTTCTTCAGCGATTGCTGCTGCGACTGCACGCACGTTTGAAAAGTAAGGGGCTTGACAAGCTTGGGCAACAGCATGGAGTTTCTCATAACACGACTAACACAAAAGGACCATCACCTTCCAAGAAATAGGTCGCTTTTACAAAGTGCTCCCCAACATCGATGGTGATGGCGAGCTCGAGCTTCAGGTTGATCACTCGCTCAGGATCGGAAAGTATTGCCTGGAGTTGAGGGAGTAACTGTGGACCAATATTAGCGGCTTCTGCTTCTATCAAGAATCCCTCAATATCTCTAAACTGCAGTAACATTTGTTTGTAGACTTCCCACTTTGAACACCATCTGGTCTCACTGTATGATCTCGGTCTTTGCCCAGTCAGATCTTTCCACAGCAGCTTTGCCTTGTAACTATGGCGGAACAGGCGAAGCCACACGCTACCAAACTCTAGAAGAGTTGGAATGACAAGATGATTCCCAACATTGTCAAGCGTGTGTGAGAAACACATAACGTTGAGCAGCTTAGGAAAGATAAATGCAATCCTATCAAACGCTGCCTGGTTCATACTTGCCCCATCTCTCAATTGGCCTTGACACCATAATCAACTGATAGGCACTGATTAAGAACTTGTGCAAGATCATCCGCATTCACTGACTTGGAACATATATCAATTTTGACGAGACGTTGAATAATCGACCAATTCTCGTCAAGGAAACGCAGGATGACAGCAATTGCTTCTCCTTGTCGTGTACTTCCGTCAAAGATCATCGAAACATCTCTTGTCATGCCAGTCTGGCCAGGCAAAGTCAGTTCATTTTTTATCCTTTCGACTTCCTGCTTGAGAACAATTGAAATGTACTGACCAAGATGAGCACTTGTTGTGAGACGTTGGCCATTCTTTTCTAAGAGGGAGCGTAGCTTATCGATTTTCCCAAGTGGGATGCCAGCCTTCAGAAACTCTTCGACCACTTCGAGTCGGTAGGCCCGTTCGGATATTGGTAGAGTGCTGTCTTTCTGCGTCATGTCCGCCGCTCTAAAAGCCCCGAGGGAAGTTATGATCGTTTAGACACCTCTCTAAAGTAAAAAAGTACCCATGCCTATTTTCTGATTCCATCTCTACTCGGTGAGTATTAATCTAGAAAGATACATCCTATGTTCACACTTTAGAGAGAATGAGTATCAGTTCAAAGCACCACAAACTCTTGACCACCTTACTGACCATTTGAAGGAATGGAAGCGATATCCTACAAAACGCTTCATTCATCGATATATGATATCTCCTATGCTAGAAGAAACTCTTTTACCAAAAAAAAAAAAAACATTTTCCCCACAATCTCCGATTTTTACGGCCCCTTTGAATATACTAGTCTGTAAAACACATTCGTCGCTGACCGACAAACGTATTGCGGGCGCGTGGCGCGAAAATCAAACTTGTCAGCTCGCGCGGTCTACATCTTCATTCACGAAAGTGAGCGCTTCTCCCTGTAAAACAACAAGCTCTGCCTAGTAAGAAAGCTATGCCATTTGACATCGAGACAGAGAATGCGACTCAACAACGCTACAACAACGTATTTTTGCCATACAAAGACCAGCCATTTGCGGACAATCGATTTATGGCTGGTAAATTATCAAGGAAGCGAAAAGGGAACTGAAGCAGAAGAGTTGTCCGTTGCCTGGATGGTTTGACTACAGGAGAATCGTAAGTTTGATATCTGTAGATACAGACAAAAGCAATTAACAAAAGGAGTTAACTTACATCAAGGTTATTGTTGTCTTATTTCATGGTTTCACCACGCGAGTACAACTGCTCGCCACATATTTTGGTGTTTTTGAGACTTTTTTTACGAACTCTTTCGCTTGGGTCTTTGTTTCGACTCTACTTCTGTTTGAACACAGCAAGTTGCTCATTCAGATAACTCTAGAAAACGTTGGATTATACGACCCTGAACTAAAATTAAACGATTAACCTGTTTGCCGTTTTCGTCCGTCTTTTTCTGAGTTGTCATGATTATTTTGTAATGTAAGAAGTTTATTATGTTTACATGAGCACTTACACAAAATTAAAAATTTAAAAGCAAATTAATTAAGTATATCGCATTTGTGCATTTGGCATTTCATCTAGGTTTTGAGTATCGTATCATTGAAATGATCTGTGATCTATACGAATAGGACCCAATTTTGAGCAAGATATCAAGCGTTTTGTACGAGCTGTAATTGCTGTTACCCACACCAAAATGGCGTCGTTTTTTTGTCACACAATACGAGATGAAATTGTAAGTTAAAATAAAACTGCTCAAAGGGTCTTCATTTTTATCTACGACTTGTCTAAAATTGCATATTGAATGCTTGTTATTGATATTTAGTCAGAGCACTGAGAGGACAAAGACGACAAAAAGGATTTAGAGATGTTTATTTCTCTAGAAAAAACGGAACAAAACATGATTATGAACATGACATATACACAGCAAATTAAATCACCATAGTAAAGCTGGCAGGCAACTCAGCAGGCAACTCGGTGAAGTTAGCAGGCAACTCAAATGTGATGATTTGTGTAATATCTCGGCAGGTATATGGCCGATTGTCACGAAATTTTGACACGATTGTACAAAAAGTACAACAAACATATTCATGCATGTATGATATCAAATATTATTAATCACGTGACTGTGTGACGTTGAACGTTCCAGCAGGCAAGTCGTTACATCACAATTGTCGCGATATCTACGTCCCCTTTTTACCGATAGTCATCAAACTTTAACCTAAGTGTACAAATGTAATAACGAAGACAACGCCGTGTTAGTTATTCTCATGACGTCATCAATCACGTGACCGTGGGAAAAAACATTTTCTCGAGTTCCTATTGAGAAAACATTACGAAACTTTCGAAATATGACAAATAGCACATGGGATTTTACAATCATGAACTTTTAAAATATGACGTCATCAATCACGTGACCGTGGGAAAAAAGTCGATATCTAGAGTTCTGACTGGAATAACAGTGCAAAACTTTCGAAATACGACAAATTATGTATGTCGTTATTAAAGCCTAACTTTTTTTGGAATGTTTTCGTGATTTACAGGCAACTTGACAGTACAGCAGGTAACTCGTGATGCACTGGGAATATCGTATTCGTCGTTATTAAATGTTCACTTTTGGCACTTGCACGTGATTTACACATCTTAACCTGCACTGTAATTCCTACCGTTTCTCTGCCGTATCTACGCGTATTATTTTCGCTCGATATGGGCCATCGCTATCCTAACAAACTCTCTCTCTACACGACACAATATAAAAACCCATACTCAAGGAGCCAACTGTCCAATACTTATATAACCACTATCTATCTTCTATTTGCCATCATTGATTTGTCCCCTATCTGCACGCTTTCAGATATTATTCCTCACCGGTCTTGTTATCGACTTGATTTTTCACAAGCTCACATTACACTCACAGGAAATTATCAACAGGTAATTATCACCCTCGTTCCAAGGTCAAATACACTGTTCTGCCCTAACTCCAAGCCCGTTTTCTACATTTCATTTATAGCCACAACTCTTAACTAACATCCCCAATGAAATGCACCATATATAATAGCCATAATTACACACTTTAACCCACGCACTAACGTCTATCACCATACATTTTATAACCCCACACAGCCGCCTCGGTACGAATACCATATTTAAATGTTCACTTTTTGGCATTTGTACGTAATTTACTCGGACAAAAACATATAACAGGCAACTCAACAGTACAGAAGGTAACTCGTTATACACTGGGAATATTGTATTCGTTGTTGTTACAGCTTCACTTTTTGGCATTTATACGTGATTTACTTTAATAAAAACATATAGCAGGCAACTCAATAGTACAGCAGCTAACTCGTTATGCGCTGGGAATATCGTATTCGTCGTCATTCAAGCTTCACTTTTTTGGAATTTGTACGTGACTTACTTTAATAAAAACATATAGCAGGCAACTCGACAGTACAGCAGGTAACTTGTTATGCACTTGGAATATCGTATTCATCGTTGTTATATGTTCACTTTTGGTATTTGTACGTGATTTACTTTAATAAAAACATATAGCAGGCAACTCGACAGTACAGCAGCTAACTCGTTATGCACTGGAAATATCGCATTCGTCGTTGTTTAATGCCCTTTTTTGGTATTTGTACGTGATTTACTTTAATAAAAACATATAGCAGGCAACTCGACAGTACAGCAGGTACCTCGTTATGCACTGGGAATATCGTATTCGTCGTTGTTAAATGTTCACTTTTTGGTATTTATACGTGATTTACTTTAATAAAAACATATAGCAGGCAACTCGACAGTACAGCAGGTAACTCGTTTTGCACTGGGAATATCGTATTGGTCGTCATTCAAGCTTCACTTTTTTGGAATTTGTACGTGATTTACTTTAATAAAAACATATAGAAGGCAACTCGACAGTACAGCAGGTAACTCGTTATGCACTGGGAATATCGTATTCGTCGTTATTGAAGCTTCACTTTTTCGTGTTTGTACGTGATTTACTCTAATAAAAACATATAGCAGGCAACCCGACAGTACAGCAGGTAACTCGTTATGCACTGGGAATATTGTATTCTCCGTTGTTTAAGCTTCACTTTTTCGTGTTTGTACATGATTTACTTTAATAAAAACATATAGCAGGCAACTCGACAGTACAGCAGGTAACTCGTTTTGCACTGGGAATATTGTATTCTCCGTTGTTTAAGCTTCACTTTTTAGGCATTTGTAAGTGATTTACTATGATAAAAACATATAGCAGGCAACTCGACAGTACAGCAAGTAACTCGTTATGCGCTGGGAATATCGTATTCGTCGTTGTTAAATGTTCACTTTTTGGTACTTATACGTGATTTACTTTAATAATAACATATAGCATGCAACTCGATAGTACAGCAGGTAATATCAGAGCCCTCGCGTCATCCTTCTTAAAAGATACAACCTCTTCCAAGATCAGAGCCCTCGCGTCATCCTTCTAAAAAGATACAACCTCTTCCAAGATCAGAGCCTTCGCGTCATCCTCCGTTAAGAGATAAACCCTCTTCCGAGATCATAGCCCTCGCGTCTTCCTTCTTAAAAGATACAACCTCTTCCAAGATCAGAGCTTCATCGGTCATCATCCTTCCTTACAAGATATAACGTCGTTGAAGATAAGTTTTGTTATTTGCAAATGAAAAAAAAACTACTTTTCGGGGACCCCGAGTCAGATTCCAAGCGCAACTGTTAATTTACGATGGAAAATCTAATTTTCTTGCCGAAAAGTTGTTTGTTGGGCATTAAACATTAAAGAGAAAATAGACTAAAATTGCATTTATACAAAAAGCAACCTACTGTTTGGTTCTGTTTTTGAATTATTGAATGCTTTTATCGGAACTATTTTTCTCGTTTCTCATTTCTTATACAAGTTTGGCTAAAATTTCGTTGCCGTGAAAGTGAATTTTCTATAAATCAACCATTATTTTTTCATGTTTCCACTTACGTATTCATTCCTATTTACAGGGGAGCTTTCTGTTGTTCGTTATAGCGATGCAACAATTGATTATCAATATGGGGTCAAAAAGAAGGTAATCTATTTTTAACATTTATGTTTAATGCAAAATCCCTAGACTAAACTACCGTAAATTAAAACCAGAAGACTACTCGATTGGATATGTAATAGAAGTAGAATATTAGACTATAAATCTCATTTCATAATTATTATAAATACGCAAGTCATCCTCCGTAGCATGTAACAGTAATACACTAAAAAACGACGTTTAGAGGAAACTTACTTTCATTCTTCAGGTTGACCAGTGATTGGAGCCTGTGGTCCGAATCTGCGACACAATCTGCAGCAAGGTCCTCCAGAAGATACACAATTACAACAGGATTTGCGAAAAGGACCAGCCTCGCCCATGTTGTTTCTCAGCCCCTGACAGCCCCACTAACAATGGATGGTTGAGAAACCTTAATACGCTATTAAGCACAAACGTGCTTAATAGCGTATTTTTAAAAAGAAATGACAGAAGAATTACTTCTCAAGTACTCCATGACGCAAACTTATTTTGAAACACCAGTATGAAGAGGATACCAAACCCCCTAATCATGTTGGCAGCAACACTGTACTATGTCCGCTATATCTACTAATGTTAAAAATTGTGCAAATACAATAGAAAGAAAGCTATAGCAAAGACAAATAATACAATATTCATAAAAATTGGGGGGGCTCAATACAAAAACATTTGGAAAATATTTGGGGACACAGCCACGCCCCTCCTGATTATTTCCTTATAATTTTTGAAAATATTTGGGGGGTCACTTGCCCCAAGTGCCCCACCCCTTGCTACGGCCCTGTGTATTAGAGAAAATCACTTACAAATACTACAAAGTGAGCATTGAACTGTACTGTCGAGTTGCCTGCTATATGTTTTTAATAAAGTAAATCACTTGCAAATGCCAAAAAGTGAACATTCAACAATGAAGAATACAATATTCCCAGTGCATAACGAGTTACCTGTTGTACTGTCGAGTTGCCTGCTATATGTTTTTATCTGAGAAAATCACTTACAAATGCCTAAAAAGTGAAGCTTAAACAACGGAGAATACGACATTCCCAGTGCATAACGAGTTACCTGCTGTACTGTCGAGTTGACTGCTATATGTTTTTATTAAAGTAAATCACGTATAAGTACCAAAAAGTGAACATTTAACAACGACGAATACGATATTCCCAGTGCATAACGGGTTATCTGCTGTACTGTCGAGTTGCCTGCTATATGTTTTTATTAAAGTAAATCACGTATAAATACCAAAAAGTGAACATTTAACAACGACGAATACGATATTCCCAGTGCATAACGAGTTACCTGCTGTACTGTCGAGTTGCCTGCTATATGTTTTTATTAAAGTAAATAACGTACAAATTCCAAAAAGTGAAGCTTGAATGACGACGAATACGATATTCCCAGCGCATAACGAGTTACCTGCTGTACTGTCGAGTTGCCTGCTATATGTTTTTATTAAAGTAAATAACGTATAAATTCCAAAAAAGTGAAGCTTTTTAACAACGACGAATACGATATTCCCAGCGCATAATGAGTTACCTGCTGTACTGTCGAGTTGCCTGCTATATGTTTTTATAAGAGTAAATCACGTATAAATACCAAAAAGTGAACATTTAACAACGACGAATACGATATTCCCAGTGCATAACGAGTTACCTGCTGTACTGTCGAGTTGACTGCTATATGTTTTTATTAAAGTAAATCACGTATAAGTACCAAAAAGTGAACATTTAACAACGACGAATACGATATTCACATTATATAACGAGTTAGCTGCTGTACTATTGAGTTGCCTGCTATATGTTTTTAATAAATATAAACACGTACAAATGCCAAAAAGTGAAGCTGTAACAACAACGAATACAATATTCCCAGTGTATAACGAGTTACCTGCTGTACTGTCGAGTTGCCTGTTATATGTTTTTGTTCGAGTAAATTACGTACAAATGCCAAAAAGTGAACATTTAAATCTGGTATTCGTACCGAGGCGGCTGTTTGGGGTTATAAAATGTATGGTAATAGACGTTAGTGTGTGTGTTAAAGTGTGCAATTATGTCTATTATATATGGTGTATTGCATTGGGGATGTTATTTAAGAGTTGTGGCTATAAATGAAAGGTAGAAAACGGGCTTGGAGTGAGATGTTAGGGCAGAACAGTGTATTTGACATTGGAACGAGGGTGATAATTACCTGTTGATAATTTCCTGTGAGTGTAATGTGAGCTTGTGAAAAATCAAGTCAATAACAAGACCGGTGAGGAATAATATCTGAAAGTGTGCAGAAAGGGGACAAATCAATGATGGCAAATAGAAGATAGATAGTGGTTATATAAGTATTGGACAGTTGGCTCCTTGAGTATGGGTTTTTATATTGTGTCGTGTAGAGAGAGAGTTTGTTAGGATTCGCGCTCTAGGTTATTGACTGATAATCGATGAGCTTAAGCGATGGCCCGTATCGAGCGAAAATAATACGCGTAGATACGGCAGAGAAACGGTAGGAATTACAGTGCAGGTTAAGATGTGTAAATCACGTGCAAGTGCCAAAAGTGAACATTTAACAACGACGAATGCGATATTTCCAGTATATGTTTCTATTCGAGTTAATCACTTACAAATGCCAAAAAAGTGAAGCTTTAATAACGACGAATACGATATTCCCAGTGCATCACGAGTTACCTGCTGTACTGTCAAGTTGCCTGCTATATGTTTTTATAAAAGTAAATCACGAAAACATTCTAAAAGAGTGAGGCTCTAATAACGACATACATAATTTGTCGTATTTCGAAAGTTTCGCACTGTTATTTCAGTCAGAACTCTAGATATCGACTTTTTCCCCACGGTCACGTGATTGATGACGTCATATTTTAAAAGTTCATGATTGTAAAATCCCATGTGCTATTTGTCATATTTCGAAAGTTTCGTAATGTTTTTCTCAATAGGAACTCGAGAAAATGTTTTTTTTCCACGGTCACGTGATTGATGACGTCATGAGAATAACTAATACGGCGTTGTCTTCGTTATTACATTTGTACACTTAGGTTAAAGTTTGATGACTATCGGTGAAAATGGGACGTAGATATTGCGACAATTGTGATGTAACGACTTGCCTGCTGGAACGTTCAACGTCACACAGTCACGTGATTAATAATATTTGATATCATACATGCATGAATATGTTTGTTGTACTTTTTGTACAATTGTGTCAAAATTTCGTGACAATCGGCCAAATACCTGCCGAGATATTACACAAATCATCACATTTGAGTTGCCTGCTAACTTCACCGAGTTGCCTGCTGAGTTGCCTGCCAGCTTTACTATGGTAATTAAATCACTATTTGTGGAAAAATGAGTGTCCTTTAGCATTTCATCCAGGTTTTTGGGGTCATGCATCATTCAAATTATATGAAAGCTATATAGATATCTAAAGGACCCATCTTTTAGCGAGATAAGCGGCAATGGCACCATGTTGGGTCAAGTTTTGCAAAGTAAATGGCTTCAAAATTGCCTGGCATTTCAATTATCAATAAGAGCTAACTTTAAAATGCAAACAAGATATACATTTGATATTTGTATATGTATATACACATTTTGAGCCAGCTACGAAGAGGAAAAACACTTTATTCCAGTCAAGACTCCGCATGTTGCCAAAATTGTTTTCCCTCAAGCAAACTTACGCGAACTCGCTACATATTTGGTGATACTTTTCGCGCCAATTCGAGCTTTAGCCGTGAGGTGACTGGGCAAGTGGGTGTTTTGCAGACTGGTATATTCAAAGGGCTGTAAGAAATCGGGGATTGGGGAAAAAATTTTTTGGGTAATAGCGATTCTTCTAGCATAGAAGATGCACTTTTCCGATTGCGAGTTAGCCAAGAGCTGGAAAAAGTTGCATGTATATCTAGGAGAAAGAAAGCTAAACAAGTCCAGAAATAAAACTATTTGATAAGCTTCTTGTGCAAAACAAGAAATGGGAGAATAATGTGTTGTTTTTTTTCGATAAAACCAAAAATAAGTTATTAGCTGGCATATTTATCGTGGGATTTACGCTCATAAACTCCGCATAACAAGACCCACACATTGAACAAAAAATGGATAATATGTTCAAGCTGTAATTTTATAAAGGGCATTTCAAAATCGTTTCCGTCTTTTTTTTTTCATTTTGCGGAAGTTTGCCATCCATTTTCCAGCTTTGATTTATTTTCCCATTTTGATTGAATGTATAGTTCTTTTTCTTCCTCTTTCCGCCTTTTCCTAACCTGAGTATCAGGCGGAATTCTAATTTTTCCGAAGAAAATGAGCCGGCGCGATAGAAACATAGGAGGACCTGATACACAGGTTAGCCTTTTCCCTTCCCTTATTACTACACAGAATATATATGAATAAGCAATGTACTGATTCTATCAATAATCAACTGCCTTACAATAACAAAAACTAAAATCTTGGTGGATCAATGGTAATTTACAATGAACATATCAGCCGCTTCCTTCAATACGAGAAAAAGGGAAAATAAGAATTTTGAAACCGGATGCACGCAGGCTAACCGGCTACCGACATGGTAACACAAAACCCAGGAGTTTGCTACCATATTGGATACTAGAGGTAATTTCAAACGAACTTGGAGCTCTAAAGGGCATTTTCAGCGTCAAAAATTCACTGTCAATTCCAAGTTATATATTTCATCCAGGGGAAACAACTTTCGCGTTACCCGGAAAACTTTAATTTGAATCATTCTATTGAATTTACCCACGTGAGATAAGATCTAATAAATACAGACATATTCCTTGTGAAATAAAGCATTGTCTCCCAAAATAAGTTGGCTTTGATGGAGCGGGAACTGCGCATGCTCGAATAACTCGGCTAAATGAACACGACTTCCTGCGATAATCTCGAGACCAATAGAGATGTTGAACGGATGTGGAATAAAAAACAAACCTCTTTGAAATCCATTCGATTCATGTTTTAAAAAATTGCACTGGAGTGGCAAACGGCCGCAACCTAGGTTTTCCATATAATCGAATCGAACGCTTTTTGAATGGCTCGTTGAAATCATTTGCCAGCAACATTACGTTTTAGGCCAAAAGGCATGCACCCGCACTATTGGCCAGGCAGGTGTGTTCAAGTGCGTTCTATCATGAGGTCCTATCATGAGTGCTGACATGCCGCTGTCAAGTTGATTGGCGACTTCCGAACGCTGGCTGGCGGTTGAGCTTGGCCTCAAATTTCTGGTTTTGCAGAACAAAAAACAAAACAAAAAATAGATGGTAGACCCGACTCAGACAAACAAAAAGGTAAGAACTTTGTTGTGTTTCTCTAGTGTTTTTTTTTTTGCGTAGCGTGATTTTCAGACGCGTAGAAATGACTTCGCTGAAAATTAGATTATCTTTTTCCACTCCACCTGCACAGCCCCTGCTTCTAAAGTAAATATCATTCATATTCTAGTGAGTTTGCAGACATTTACTCAGTTAGTGTTTTACTAGTTGTTTTTCCCAAGTGCATTTTACGTAGAGTGATTCTCAGACGCCTAGGAAAGCGCCAACTCAAAATAAGATTACATTTCCAACCCACCTGCGTTCGCCGCCCCTGCCCCTATTAGTAAAGAGCGTTCATATTCTAGCGTGTTTGCAGGTATTAACATCATATGTGTCGAACTTCTATCATTTGCAATTCGCTTCTATCATTGATTCGCGATGTTTGGCAATCGAACACAATATGGGCGGGTAGTAGGACTCTCCATAATTTTTTTTCTAATTCGATCCCCACCCCTCTCCCCCCTCGGGACAAAACAGCACATTCGTTTATTAGTTAAATTAAATTCTGTAAATACATAAAAGGACACACACACAAAGGGGTAAGATCGGGTCATTGTGTAAAGTTGGAACAATTATGAGAAACACCTAAAACATTCATCCAGTTTTATTTGTGACCTTCTACCAGATAAATACAATATTTCGGTTTCAAAGTCTCAAATCAAGCGGATGGAAATGAATTGAAGGGAACAGCAACACTTCCAATATAAGGGTTTGCAAAAAAGTCGGGGAAAAGTCTGTCACAGAAAAACAACTACTATTCGTGGCTAGTACCTAGAAGTATTTTTTAAACTGTGTTCATAGTGCTACCCCTACTACTTTACAAAACGCCCCAATCGCGACAGGACAGTCATATTAAACATGTTTTAACTATTGCAAGGATAACATGACGATACAAACATGACAAAATCAAAATCGAATAGAGTGATAAAATAGTCTCCAAGGCATGTCTTAATGGCTGTTACTAGATCGTTTTTTAAATCCCTTCAATAAAATCGCTTTGCATAACAGTCTTGACAGAGACACCGCGGGCGGTCGTCTGTTGAGATTTAGAAATCTTGAAATTTAGGGGCGACATTCAGAGACTCAGATTTAGGAAAAAGTATCGTGTCTCAGTATTACTCAGGTCTACGTGACACTGGAGCTATTACACCATGCAGTTCCTACAGTATTCGGATGGTATATCTGGAACCAAAGCTGTATTATACCAATCCTCTAGGGGTAAAAAATGTGGAATCTGCAATTACTGAGCTGAAGCAGACGAGATACTAGAATTTTGGCTGCAAAACTAGTATGATCACCTAAGAAATACCATGACGTATCTAAATTAGCCAAAAAAAATACAAAAATAGAAAAATCATGAAAATTGACACATAATACCTCTGGGAGACCTGATTAGCCCCCTAAGCCAGAAACACAAATTCAAGCCTACCAGGTAGCTAAGCGCGTGAGGTGATTTCCTTATCAAATTTCTAGAATGAGCCCCTTTTTAATCGTAGGGCTTGTGGGCTTATCAATAGTAAGCCGCGTTTAAAAAGTCTTGATCAATAAGTGTCTTGTTCAATTTTAAAGTTTCATTTTATTGAATCAAAGGGTATTGTGAACCGACTCGTGAATGCAAATTTGTTTTTCTAGTTATTTTCATGTGTGCAAAAAAATCATATACAGTATGGATTTTGAACAAAGGATGAACACATCCAAGATGCTGGTAGTACATAACAATGTCCTTTCTTTTCGATGTGATGAAACACCAAGAACAGTTTGATTATTTATTATTATCATAAAAAGTAAAAAAAAAAATATAGAGGTCCTAAAAAGGGATCGAATCTCTGGTCTCTGACGTCTTAGACAATCGACAGAACCACTATACCACCGAGGAATTGCCGAAGTAACCTCTGAGTAAAATTAGTTTTTATCCTAATTGTTATCTCACCGTTCGAACTGCTTTTGCTAGCATGTCAATTTTCGCCCTATTCTCTCCGGAAAAAGAAGTTAAATACCTGACATAATTAATCAAGCTACAGTCATATGTATTTTAAGCATGTCAACATTCTAGAAATTCGCAAAATCGTTTTTGATCGTTTTTTGATGAATAAGCGTGTTTGAACGAGTTTTGTTTGATATTTAGCTCAATCTATAAAAAAAGAATTATGGAAAAAACTTATGAAAGTCCCTACTATTTTTCTTGACCTGCAAACAGAGGCTTTCTTTTATTACCCTGCAAAGAAAGGCCTTGCAAACAGGTGAATCAATAGGCAACAAGCTGACTTGATTTTTCCTGTTTATCTCTCCCTAATACCCCTCAAAGAATGCCTGTTACGCCGCAAAAATGCAATAACTAACGCAAAATGTAATTTTCACGCGAAATGTTATAACTTTCAACGCAAAATTTAAATAATTCGCGTTAAGATTACATTTCGCGTTAATTTTACATTAACAATGTAACAATGTCCAATGTTTGAAAAAAGGAATTAGTTGTGTGTTCGCTATTCGAATTATTTCAAGCCAATATACTCGACCCTCTCGACTGTCTCAAGCTTTAGAATTTGCCAGATAGACCAGTTGTATCGAAACACATCCCGATTTACTTTTATAGTCATTTTTTTAGTTCCATGGGAGGAATTCATCTTTAACAAAGCCAGCTTCGATGGCAATGTTTTTACTTTAAACTATCAAATAGCTCCGGAAAAAAAAATAACGGCTATTCAATCTGGAAAAGAGGGAAATATTGAAAAGCAATTTTTTTCCCATCATGACGAGGAACGAAGCTGAGATCTGATATTTGAATTCCTTCAATAAAAGTGTAAAGGGCTTTTATTAACGGAAAGGCTGTGTTCACTGACCTTCAGGTACTGAAGATTTTCGATAAAATATTATGTCTATGGTTACCTCGGCCCACCCCTAGATCTGTGCTTGGGAAGTTTTAGTAAAAATGTCATTTATTTACAAAAAGGGTATACCAACTGTTTTTAGTGACTGGAACTCTTGTGGTGAATTATAGTATTTTCTCTTTAACTCTACAGAACTCCCCAATATTTTTAGCTTTAGAACAGTATATGGATTCGACCGTGTATATCTTGAATTCATCCTCAGGTGGCAGCGTATCTTTTTGGCACGCATAGACCTTTTAAAAGCACCACGGTAAAGCCGAAAAAGGCAAGTATTATTTAACAATATGTGCCCGTTGCTTGTATCTTTTTTTTTTTAAATCAATGCTCTCCCCGAAGAAAAGAGTTGCTCTCATGCATGCATCGCTCGCCAAGACTATTCGATGATATCCCTTAAACCAGCACACCATAAACATAAGTCTCATAATTCTATCTATTTTCTACCACATCGTTGGACCCCCCTTGACACCAGTACATGGCATCTGGCAAGTGTGGTTGTCTTATAATGATTCTACAATAAGATATGGGTATTTCCGTTTTTAGAGGCGTCATTGATGACGTCATGCCGAGATACCATATCGTTGCACCCCCTTGACACCTACATGAAATCTGCCAAGTCTGATTGTCTGGGCGACGTGTTCTTACTACATTTAGGTTGACTGTTTATTACATTTATGGGCGACGTGTTCTTACATTTACAGTTGTTCTTACATTTATGGGTGTTATTACATTTATGGGTGATACCGGAGGAACAAAATAGTTCCCGTAATCATATTTGCGTTGTTTGTGCGGACCACACCAGACCTCCAAACCTACACCACCTGTTTCCTTAAACAAGTCGAAAAAATGAGATGTATGCCCACAGAACACATCATGGCAATTAACACTATATTGCATCTGGAATATTCCGTCTACGCCTTCCGCAAGCGGTTGCTTTATAGCGGATGGCGAGCACTGTGAGTTTTTTTAATCATATGGGCTAGAGGGCTTATCGGTTTTTTATTCTAGAGATTTCCCACCTCTAGCCAAAATTGCCCGAATATCAGTTACAGTTTAACGTTCGAACACGTATCTATATTTAATGAAACATCAAATGATATTTGGCTTCATTTTAATGTTGCTGCTTTCGTATGTACCCATAACGTTTACTTTGCGTGAGTTTAAAAAGTTTATACACTCTATGCATTCCAAAAGACGATTACTGCATCTAAAATAGTTCTATTTGTTTAAAACTAACATAGTACTGCCTCTATTTTGTTTAATTTTTTTCCTATTTTTCATCCATATGTTTTCTTCTTTTTCGCGCACACGTTTTTATCTATTCATCCAGTTGCTAATATATTTCCAGGCACCAAGTATTATGACCTTCAAATTAATTCCTGACAATAATGAGGGCGAAATGTTGCATTTGGCGTCCAAGAGTCGACCGGTACTCACAAATTACTGCGCGTACGAAGCTAAGTGGCGACTAAGGGTTACCATTTTACAAACACTAAGTGAACATACGCTCTAAACAAGCTCAGGGAATCTTTCAAAAGTGCGCAAAGGTATGATGACTTCTTATTGTATTTGATTGCTTTTGCTTTCGGTTTGGTTTCAGCCCACGGGAGGGGTTCGTATTGAAAAAAATCGAGGAAAATACTAATACGCAAACTGATAGATAAAACTACCACAAGAAGGAGATTAGAAAAATCAAATGCTTCTCTTCGTTTTGGGTGATATCCAAAATATGATTTATCAAACGGTACAATACGTGGAATCGTTGTTAAAACATGCTACCAGTACCATTCTAAAAATAATTTTCCTCTTAGAATGCACTTTGTTTCGATTGATCTCAATGTTGAATAATTTTCTGTTAACAAGATGCCATAAGGCAATTAGATGTGATTCTCATGAAATCTCTATAAACCCAGACACAGCAACGAGTGGAAGAAGGACATGTGTTATACACTGATTCATTCTAAAGACGATACGAAAATCAACCGCACTACCATGCTTGGGTCACCAGCCGCATTTGCGAATTTTAGCAGGTGAGCTCGAAGCTGAATGCTCAATAAATAAAACGTAAAAGGGAAGTGTAGGGAAGTAAAGCAGACGTCCTAGGGCACAGAAGCATGTCATAAATACGTATTGAATAAGGAGATAACATTCAGACATATAAAACGGGAAGCAGGTTATTTCTTCATGGAGGTTTGTAATTACCTTTTTGTCATTATTAAAAGCAATCTATCGTATGTAGCGTTGTACGTATCGACTTTGACCGTGTGGTAACTCGGGCTTAAAAATGCATGAGTTAACCATTCAATATTCTTAACTTTCCCTTAGGGCTATTTAGACTGTGTACGCAAGTCACTCGGAAATCGAGATTTCCATAACACTGGGAAAATCTCTATCCTCCGGGGTCTTATCTCTGCTGATTGTGAAGCTTCGCAGAAACGCTTGCATCATGCTACAGTCTTCTACTGGCGGATAGTCACAAATAAATTCATGCCGCTTTTCCACGATACATATATTGTAATACTTCTCCGTGATCCGCCTTCTGCTCTATGATAGATTATACCTTATCTCATACGCTTCTACTCGAGAATATATTATAGTTCTCTTCTATACGCTTCTTTTTATGCACTCTTTTTTTATAACAAGGTCTAGTTTTCATTTTTATATGTTTCTTTCTCTGTCAGCTATTTATCTTGAGGGGAAATGCAAACCTCCAACATTTTAAACTATTTAAACTTTTCTTTATTACGGTTCTTCTCTGTCATCATACAGAAATGTATTCAAAATACAGAAAACCTGAAACTAATTAATTCTTTCTTGGCATGAAGAAATAACTGAAACTAAAGGGATTGTAACAGAAAATCGTCAATGGCTGCATTTCTGAAATTGCGGTTTCGCTGTCTTGGGTACTTGTTGAGGAGTTAGTACTTGGCATAACCTTTATTTCGAACGGACAGGCAGAACGGGAAACACTCAGAGCTCCTTCCCTCTCCCACGCCCCACGGAACACTCAGATCCCCTCTTGACCCCAATCTCAAGCTTCCAATCAGATTTCTCTCTCTTCCGGAAGTGCCCGCATTATTATTACGCCGATTCTCGCAACGCATATTTTGCTCTATTAATAAATAAAAAAAAACATTCTTGTTTGTTTGTTTTCTGTATGGCAGCAAACAAGCAAACAAGCACATTTTTGTTTACTTGACATGTATTCTTTATTGCACAAGCAATTTTTTTCAGAATGCCTTGATGATGCCTTGATGCTCGCAGAGAAGAAATTCAATGTGTTCATTGCTCCATTTTTATTTAAAAAAACGCACTTAAACGCCTTGATATATTATTGTTCAGCTCTTCCAAATTCGCTGGTTACTTGATAAGTTCTTGATGAAAACCTTCCACTAGTGTGAGGGCAAGTGGGAAACTGCAGCTGGCGGGCCCATGACTAACACGTAGCAGGAGCTTGGAGCGATTTGGGATTTAAATGTAGCGTTTGCAAATGATCGGATAGGAGGCGAGGATTAACGGTGGCGTTAAATGATAAATGAACTGCGCGCGTTTATAAGCAACCATTAACCCACTAGAAAGCAGATGTGGGGCAATGAAGCTTTGATCACTTTTTAAGGTGAGATTTTTCGATGTGTTGCATCCTAAACCAATCGTATTCTACACATTCGCTCGTTGTGACCTTTTATTACTTGTTATATTCACGTTTTCTCTTTAGGCTTGTGATAAATTTGTGATAATAGAAGCATGAGGACATCTCCTGTCTCTCTCTTCACTTTAGTTGCTTAGTAAGCTGCCTTGCGTGCTGTTTGCATACCAAAGTGCACTTAGATTTGTGTACTATTCTTAAAAAGAGAAAGCGAAAATCCGATTAAAAGCAAACGAATCACTTAAAAGTACGATATCTTCTTCAAGATTGTAACATTTGAGACAGCTTTTGTCAATATAGGCTAGGAACTTATCTTTTATTAATGATTATGAGCTGGGGACCACGAATTTTTCGATTCCCGTAACTATAAAAACTTCCCTAGTATGATATCCCGTCTCACTTAAAAAAGAGCATATTCGAATGATAAAGCAGACTATTTTGTTAAATCCTCTTTTACAAAATTGTCTTTTAAGATTGTAATATTAGAGACAGTACTGTGCACATATAAGATAATAAACTATCATTTTTAATACCATAAAATAATTAAGATGGTACTCCACGCTCTGGTTGGTCTAATTGTTGCACTTAAAAATCCCATGAACCACTCATAGACATTTTACAGTTGAAGCTCTCGTAAGCGACCACCTTGGGAACTGAAAACTGTGGTCGTTAACGGAGCTGGTCTCTTACGAGAGCTTGCTCTTATAAGCGACTACTGGGCGCCAAAAACTTGAACAATAGGTGTTGGTCGCTTACGGGAGCTTAATTAAAATGGAATCTAAAAGTTATCGTGATAATATTTTTGTTTATTGCTTGATTTTAAAACTAGGTATTTGACTTATCACGAGAGTGAGTTGTTTTATTTTATAGCAATTAATTATACGCAAATTAGCTCGGCTTTTCGACATGAGAATATCTTCTGCGTCTACGACTATCGCATGGCGTCTTTTGTTAGCCGACTTCTAAAGCGTGCATGGCGATTGTAACTGGAAAAAGGATAAATGGCAATGGACTAGAGATTCCTTGCATTTATACAGTTTCTGGAGACAAAGAAATGTCAATCCCATGGTTGAAATTGAAGTCTACTGGAAAGGCAGCTTTTGTGAAACATCACAACATTTCCGCTTTATATGTGATTTCAGCATGCATTGGATATGATATTTATCAGGTGTTGACTGATGTTGTAAAGCCAAAAAATCATTGTGGTCGCTAACGAGAGCTTAAAAATATAAGAAAATCTCAGTTGGTGGTTTGAAATTGTGGTCGTTAACGGAGCTGGTCGCACTGATAAGTTGGTCGCTTACGAGAGCTTAGAATTACAGAGTTTATGTGACAATACAATCGGTGATTCGGGATCGTGGTCGTAATCGGGAGCTGGTCGCTTACGAGAGCGGTCGCTCAGAGAGCTTCGACTGTATCAATAGAATTTTAAAACTTGCAAATATTATCCTTCCGTAACCAGTAACCGCATGGATTTCTCCCAATATGATGTCTCATTTATCTCAACGTTTTTACCTAAAAAAGCTCAATTAGCCGTTTGAGACCATGGTGGATGAAATTGTTTTACTTTTTCTTTCTTTAAAGAGCTACCCAAGGGACTAAACGATAAAGGACATACCCTGGGTTTGTTTTTTAAAGGCAAAGTCCTTCTTTTTCCTATTCGGCGTTTTGACCGCTCGAAATTACCTCCTGTAAGTTTCGAATCTGCACATGCGCGGACCAAGTACAGCCGATCGCTTGGAAGACCAAAAGACACCGATAGACATTGACTGGGTATAAAGCCGCCTTTTCGCGATAACACCCGGACACCTATAAAGATCAAAGTCAGCGCACATCTGCTAAGGGTTGATTTCAGCAATTAGAAAAAAACTAAAAAGATAGGAGATCGTTTATGAAATGTCTTTTTAGCACTGAAGATTGCCATACGGACATGAAAATAAAGATTTCGGTGTTCTTTATAATTCAGCTTTTTAACGCAGTCCCTCAAAGTTCCGTGTCGTAATGGCTTTCTATCAGTTTCCGGCTTGTTATATTATTTTCATTGTAAGAAAGAAGAGTTGTGTGTTCAACTAGAAATGTTCACACAATTTTAAGAGCTGCTTTATTCTTTAAAAAGAAGAAAGAGACACTAACTTTCGACAGCACATTTGACTTGGAAATATTAGGGCAAGTGCGACCAAAACAAATAGATAAGCCTAGTTTAAGGTTCTAGTGCCATCGGTTCATTTCATTGGCCAATATCACCGGCGTAGACAGGATTTTTAACAGGAGGGGGCCCAAAAGGGCCTTTCGATGCAGTTTTTCCTGTATTTTACATAATGTCTCATACAATTACTGTATTTTTTGGCTTCTAAAAAGGGGAGGGACTGGGCCAACCCCCCTAGCTACGCCTGAATATTGTTTTTTCTTCGATTTCTTTTCTTCGGTTTCTTATCACTGTCATGTGACTTCGTGGAACTCAATAAGGAAATACTTGTCTAATCCACTCCTATGAAGTTTTCCTGCAAAGGGAAATCGAAAATTAGCCTGAAGTTTCTTAATCTGCCTGTGGAGGGGGTAGGGGGGATATTATTATATTATTACTATTTATAATAGATATCATAAGGAAGAAGTCTAACATTTGGTGATCCTTTAATAACAAATGACCCTCTTTTTTCTGTGGGAGGAGGGGTAGGGGGCTTGATGCTCCATATTCGCGCTTTTAAGTAGCGATCACAAGGGTGACCGATTTTGAGGAAAAGGATTAAAAACACACACATCACAGATCGTGGCGCGCGAGGCCGTACTTGGGGGACCTGAAGGGCTACTTTCATGGACCATCTCATGGGTTTTGTGCATTTTAATACTGACGATATAAGGGGTCTGCTGGCCTGAACCTTTCTTCACTCATAAATACAATACAATAGAGGTAATTCACTTCTCAATGAATAAATGCACAGACCTTCATTTGAACCCACACTCAGACATGCAAATTGTCTAGTGCTATTTATATCATTTGTCCAACACCACGTGTGAAATCTGCTTATAATTGAAAGGAAAGGATAAAAAACATAAGATGGACTTCATTAGGGGCGATGCTGGGCGACTTTGGTTGCTACTTATTTAATATGGGGAGCACATTATAAGTTTTTAAAACTTATAAGTTTTATAGACTGATTATGATTTATAGAAGTTAACTTAAAAGCCGCTGGCTTCCATACGAGGCTAGGTGGCACAGCTCGTATCATAAGTACTCCGTCTTGGTCCTTAAAAAGCTTCAAATGTCAAATTCAAATGTCGCCTTATTGTTATCTGGCTAATTATACCTTCCACGCGCTGGTAAACACACTTTGTCTGCTGTATTATCTTAACAGAATTGTATAGGAGAAGGGTTCACGACTCACGCTATTTGCTAAAAATAGCATTAGCGCCACGTGCGCCTGGCGACATGTGACCCCTTTTGTCAAAACAACGCTGCACCCTCCTTCGATTCGCTACGATAACGTACTTCAATGCTCTTTAGGCCCTTTGAAAGATAATAGTGAGGTAGCATCAATATAAGTCATGAGTGATGCGTGGTTAGGTATTGTCAATCACAGCGAAGTCTTTGTACAACAAATTGATGAATCGGATAAGACTTTTCTAATACTTAGTTCTGCTTGTTGGATTCGTGCTGCGTTCATTTTGGTTTCTTCGTTTGGATCAGTCCAAGCAAAGTAAGTTTGATTTTTATTACAAATCCTACCATAAAAAAAATCTTTATCGTACTACCGTTTTTTAGTCGTGCTCAAGATTGTTCAAGTATGGTTCAGCTCAGCGTCTTTTATAGCTTTGCCTCTGAACGGAGCGATCAACGTCAATTTGAGCAGACGTGAATTCCTTTTTTAATATGTTTGGAGGGAATTGCAGTATAAGAAAATTCGAATGCAAATACTGTCAACGGCCGATAAGCATATCGTATATATATAGTATTTTGTAGTTGCTCCAACGTTTTTTAATACTCTTTAAGTTGTATGTCGCGTCTTGTGGGATAGAAACAGATATAATAAGGCTACTGAAGTTTAAGGACATGGTTATATTTTTATTGAACTATCACTTTCTCTTTATAATCTCTCCGTAAAGATACTTGTGATAGGGGAATACACCTGCATCACAAGTATCTTTACGGAGAGATTATAACTCTTCCTACCAACCAGTGAAAGGCGTTTTGAAATTAAACACGTTAAACCTAAAATCTGCCAGTTGTGTATTGATATGTGAGTATTTGTACAGTCGCTAGTGGGTTGATCCGCGCCCGCCATAAGTGAGCTTCCCAGCCTTTTACATTTTCCGAGAATTGGACTCGTGCCGCTACTAAGGCACCACTTTCAGTTTTGGTGGATGATGAATACATATTTCTGATTTATTTGAATTTTAGCAAGTTTATAGTGTTTACCAAAATCCGTACTCTGCTTTAGGGTCCTGTAACACTATTTTTTTAGAGTCAGAAAACAATTCCAATAGAAACTTCCACAAAAAAAATCGAGTATGGATTCCGTATTTACTCGAATCCCCCGAATAAGCGCCCCGTCTGACAGTCGAAAAATTTTATAAGCGCCGGAGCGCATTTTAAGACATTAAAAAAGAAAACAAAAATCAATAACAAGAAGGTTTGAAGTTAATTTTGTCGAAATATTGAGTTGAGTGTTACACGGACCTTATCGCGTGCTAAATGAGAACACATCAATTGCAAGTTTACCGGAAACTTCTATTATGGTTTTCTAATTAAAAGCGTTTTCTGTCAATAAATTGGTAGTTTAATTTTCTTAATTTTGCAGAATCCTGTTGTAAAACTGTATCCTGTTTTTACTCTTGAATGACCAAAACATAACGTGTACGCGTGGGAATCCTATCAACTTTCTGTTAATAATGCTTTTTATTTGCAATATTGACTGAGCTCATAAATCATTTGCAATCCAGGCAAACATTTATTCTGGAAGAGAATCGGCATAGAGGAATAAGGCGGTGCTACGCCGTGATATGTAAGAGCTATCGCAAAATGCAATCTTTTCGTTGAAAGTCATTCCATTTCGAGTTACAAAATTGCATTTTGCGTTGAAACTCATTGCATTTTGCGGCGACAGGGCATAGATAAACGTGACAAACAATGAGTCTAAGAGAAAAAAACAAAATTAAGAATTTGCTCCAAATGGGGGGAGGGGGGGGGAGAGAAAAGGCACTAGGCAATCTTATTAAAAGATCAAATCTGCTATCTAAAATCAAGATAAACGATCAGCGCACAGGAAAATACCTTTTAAGCAAAATACCTTTTCTGTTTCCGTGCTGATGTCAGTTCTGAAAATCGAAAATATTTGTTTAGTCCTCTCATGAACTCGATTATATTTCTACGATATCAAACAATGCTGGGTAAGTTATATTTTTCAAAATGATGGGAGTTCTAAACATTCAAAACAAAAACAAAACAACAGTGTCACGCAAGTCGGATTCACGAACTTTAAGGTCGTTCTGTCAATTGACGCGATGTCTTCCAAAACATCCTACATGCTGCATTTTCCTGAGCGTTTCCAATCAAACTCTGTGCGCCTTAATTTTTATTCGTCTGACACGTCTAGTCTGTAAAGAATTTCGTCATGAGGGGCCATATGCTATCCCATTCTAATAGTATCCGCCCCCTTTCAAACTCTGAAGAAACGAATGCCTCGGGCGCTTCCTCGAATCAGTCTTTTGCAATAACGTCCACGATAAACAAATTACAAAGCGGGGGACTCTATCCAGAAAACATGAGATTGATCCTGGCGAATTGATCGCTCGATAATGACGAACGGCGCATGCTCTCAAAATTACAAGCACCCAGTGTTCATAATTAGCTACGCACATCCGACGCGTTTAGTCTCACGCATTTATCAGGTGTTTCGGCTGTACTTGGTTTGAAGGAACAATGATTTAGCAGAGCAAGTTTTGATCACTAGGTAAGCTGCATTTTCTTTATTTGCAATCACCAGGCAATTTGTTATTTGTCACTATTTAAAATTAAACCCGCTTCTCATCAAAATCTTTTCTCCTTTCCTTCCTTACTAGAAGCCATTATTTATTAATTTATTTACCTATTTATTTATTCATTTAAATTTGCTAGCCATAGTCAAATTCATATAATCCTATCATTTAATCATAGATGATGGAGAAAGGATGAATGAAAAAAAATGCAGCAAGTTGAGAGTGTTATTTAAAATAAAATAAAATATGATACTACCGTCAAATCCTTGATTAATGCTTTGCATTTATTAAACATCCTGTTGTTTTCGTCCTCATTTAGCCTATTCTAAACGAGATCGCAAAATTCATAAGCGGATGTTATTAAAAAACTTGAATTGAAATGATAAATTGACCCCTTCCCGACGCGCACGCTGCTGGCGATACTATAACCACTAACTGGCGTTTTTTGAGATTTAAAGTGTTTTTTTTTATCAATAAATTTTCCGCTTCTATCCTACTTTCATTTCCAACATCATCTTACAACATTAAATTTTCAAGTCCTCGTAAAACTAGCATTTGCTTGCGCTTTTTTCTCAAATTGCGTTTAGTAGTTAGGTTAAGTTCTCATTTTTATTGCCTATCAAACGCTAAACCCCTAATCGACCAACATATAATAGCGAGTATTTTAAGCCCTAATAATTTCGTATAGCAGCTTGACAACTGAAAAGCATGCCCGTAGGATTTAGCCTCGACTATTTTTATGATTCAAAAAGAAAATTAGCGAAACCCAAATGATGTTGATAGTTATTTCGTTCTGCTGTTCCGTGGTTTGCTATTGATTGATTGTGGCAGCTGTTGAAGGTCGAATGGAAAAGACTGTTGATCGCGGATAGTTAATAGTAAAGTTCACACTTCGCAATGGCCTCTTCGTTTCATCAACGGATGAACCCCTTCTTGGACGTTTCCAGGAGCTTAGAGCAATGATACACGATTAACGCCCATATGGCGGTGGGGGGCTCGTTCGAAGCTCGTTTCGACTCTCTACCCACAATCGTAATTAACATCCATATCCGAACAACATACAGTTAACGCTTGAATTCACACAATATAATATGACTTAATCAACTGTGTTCAAAAAGTTGGAATCTTATATTCAAATGACAAGGCAAGCAAATCCCCTTGCTTGTATCTGCTAAAAGCAGCTAGATACACTATTTCAAAATCGCTCGGTATTATATCCAGCATAAAAAATTGGAGAATTCATTCTTACAGTAAGTGGTGGACGCGTGAACATTTATAAAATATTTTCTCTTGTCATAATGTTATGTACTATGTTATAATGTTATATACTTTTCTGTCGTCATGTTTATTCATTCAAGCCCCCGAGTTTTAATGTTCAGTGTGACCAACCCATCCCAATATTTGGCTGGATTGTGTGGATAACACCATCCCTTTACTTTTTAAGTAAAAAGTAAAATGTCATGTCTCTTTGCTTTGCACAAATAACAAATAAACTATCAAAATCATGTCCGGACCCCAAATCCAGCCCTTTTTTTTTGAAATTTTGGACATAAATATCCAGATATCTTAAACAAAAAAAAACTAAATTATCTAACTTGCTCAATTAAATCGCCTATGGTAGCCACACGTAATGTTTCATAGGCTCTTTTTTTATTTTATTTTTTTCTATAAATAACGTCCAGCCTGAGATTTCACCAAATTTTAAGAACATACCGAGGCTCAAATATAAAAACATATTGGTTTATTAGTCCTGATGCGTTCTAAATGCAAAATCAATGTGTTTTCTAAAAACAACTTTGAATATTTGTTCATTATTCTTTTTCTCGTGCATTTTTTTCTGATACCACGACAAAAATAATTTAAATATTTATTTGTTGAGATTCTTTTTAAAACAAGGTAAGAACGTTTAAAAGTTATTTCCTTTACCAAAAGGGAAGCCTCTTAAATATACTTCCCCTCCATGCTAAGCCTTAGAAAGATGCAAGACATCTGTTTAAGTTTTTCCCAGGTACTTCATTGCAATGGTGGGTCGCTTAAGAGAAACTCGTGACTGAGGTCTAGAAAATACTAGATTCATTTCTTGGTATCATTTTTATTCAGCCAGAAGCTACCCAAACCTAGCTATTTCGACTATAAAAACTTGAGTTGTTGACAATTGAATGTATTTGTTACTCAACTATTCTAAATCCGAACGAAAAAGTCTAACATACTGGATGTACCAGCAACTTTGAGCTTTAATAACTTTTGAACTAGTAGAGCATTGAAGTTTGACGACTTTTCCTAAAATTTATCCGGGATCACTTCTGTGTTAACAAAATTTTAATATTGTACCCTGATAACTATAGCAACCAAGTTTTGAGACAAAGGTTTAATGAAAATTAGGCAAAACGTTAAGATCAACTATTAATAAGATGTGCTCAACGTAAATCCATGTCATATAAACGTTTTATACCAAGTTTTGAAAAAAAAAAAACATTTTTGTCAATTCTTGACCTTCTCGCAATAGTACTTGTAAAAATAGCAAAAAAACATTCATATCCACCTGAAATTGTTAATAAAACTTGACACGAAGACTAAATATTGTCAAAAAGCTTTAGATTTTGCTACCCAGTTCTTATTAATTAAAATAAGTAACTTTTATTAAATCCAAGATGGCGGATCCAACTTATTTGGATTTCAAAAGATTTCCCTGCTAGCAGGGAGTCAAAAGATAGGTTATTTTTAACCAAATGGCCTTAAATGACGTCATAATAACGAACCAATGGTTCAAAAGTTACGGATGGGGGTCCGAAAGCCCCCCCTGTCAAAAGAAGCCCCCAAAAACCCGGTCTGAATAGGGTTAACTCTCTTTACCTCAAGCTATTCGAATGTGAAACATGATGTTTTTCAATTTATGCTATATCAAATGTTTGGTGTATATTGAGCGCTACCGAAAGATTGTGTCCTTCCGTATTTTAATGGGGGGCGGCGTTGAAAAGGAAAACTAATGCACTCTTCGCCTTAAAGCAACTGAACAGCTGTGAAAAGATGCAGCATTTGCGCAACAAACTCAAGGAGAACACAAGTTTTTGAGTGGCGTAATTTCCTTATGGTAAGAAAGGCACTATCAGAACTTTTGGTCAAAAACTATAGAAAGTGTTCATATGAGAAATTGACTTAAATTGATGGCTACTTTTTATTTAATATATGTTATCCGTTGCTTCGTGCTTTTTTTGTTCTTTGATTTCCATCTTTTTAACTTTTCCCCGATTTTCATCAGGCATTTTGATTTCATTTCCTCAAGGGCACTCACAATTCCACACTTTTAAGATAAAAACTTTTTTTCGACGTCTTTCATATTTAAATGGGATCTAAATGAGTCGATTAAAATCTTTTCGTGTATTTATTTAAGCTACGAGAATACGAGAAATAATTATTTGACAAGTCAACTACCACTTAAAGATGCAAGGCTTATTGATTGCACGAAATCTTTAATACCACAACATTTCTATCAGTAAGTTTAAAGCCTGCAAAGCAAATGACATCACTTGTTCTTGTTTGTTTCCTCAATCAAATTTTATTTTATGTTTGGGCGGTCACGAATTAATATTTTTATGTTCAATTTATTGTTGTTGTGTTTTGCTGAATATGGTTGTGCTTTTCAGTAGATACTTTTTTATCTAGAGTGGCAAGCCAAATTTATAACAACGAAGAACGTTGAAAATTTTGCATGAAAAAGTTACTTTAAGCTTGATAAGTTGAATTTTAATTTTTAGGTTACCAATCCATTTGACACTGCACTTTGTTTAATAATCTTCTTCTAGTTGCACGTACCGTACATGGTTTTTTAATGTAAGCCTAAAGTTAATGAATGCATTTTTTATTGTGAGCATATAAGTTTATGGGGCTTTCTCATTAATTAAAATATAAGTAATTCATCGTACGGAGTAGCAGGTTTCAAAATACCAGTTTGTGACGATAATCAAACCTCGATAAGCGTAAGATCAGCAAACACCCAATCGGGCATTCATATCAAGCAATTGCAGGATGCATTATTTAAAGACATATTTGGTAGAAAACAGTCTCCTGCTGTAGTAAACCTGAAGCTCTCGAAACGGAGTAACGTTAGCCTAGAATAAGCTTCTCTTAGCTAATTGGGGCTTAACTTGCTAATGTCAGCATATATATATATTTTTTTCTCTAGAGATAATCAAATTTAGTTCCAAAAATAAAAAAACCAAGGCATTTGTTTTACGTCAGAGAAAGATAATTTTGCTTGATCACGTGATAATAAACGCGTTTCCGAGGGTTTTACCTAACGAGCTAACGTCATTATGACATATAAACCTCAGAAATTAATTAGTCATCTTTATTATTTTTTCAGCTTCTTGTTGCGGGATCAAGTCATAAGCTCAAGAGTCTACGAGAGTTTTTACAGAGTAACGTCTTGTGTAGTCGCCGGAAGGTCTCCTGAAAAGATCTTCCCTCACAGATTGTTGTCAATCAGACAAACAGCTCAAGGAAAAAACACCCAATATCCAAGAAAAGGTGATTTATAAGTGCTGTCACCGTTAGAACCTTATTAACTACTATATTTACTTCGAAGAGACGCAAGGTAAAAGAGAAGTCTCCATAAAGAGTCAATTCGAGGAGCTCGTTATCAGGCTGGACTAGAGGTAAACCAGCCACTCTTATTTTCTCCGCGCATACAAGTCAGCATAGTCTTCACCATGAGCCGAAACCAGAGACGACTCAACTTTACTGTGTCAAGCAGATTGTCTTCACCGCCAGGCAACATGACGTTTCAAAATAGCACGAAGAACACAGAGACAACCGATAGGCCGAACTACGACTATCTGGCGTACTTCAGTCCGGAAGCCGACATCTTCCCGTTAGTCCTTGCCGTTTTTATCATTATTGTGAACACATGGGTGTTAGTACTATTTTCGAAGAAATTGTCTCTAAGAAATATCACCAACACTGTATTGTGTAGCTTAGCCGTCAGTGATATGCTAACAGGCTATCTTAGCATCCCGATGTTTGTCGTTTGTAACGTTATACGGAACACTCCAACGTGCATCATGTCAGATGTCTTTTTGAGATTCACTTCCATCTCCACCGTAGCTCACTTGCTCGCAGTCACAGTCGACAGATACCTTGCCATTATGCACGCGCTGCGCTACCACATGATCGTGACACGGCGCCGGGCATACATCGTGCTCTTCCTCATCTGGGTGACCTCCGTGTTCATGTCACTGGTCCATCTTTCATGGACGAATCCAAGCACCCACGATGTGTACTCCACTCCTACACCCGAACAGAAGATGCACGAAGTACGCTACGATGTCTTCTGTCTCATCAACTACTTCATTTTTCCTTTTTTCTTCACCATTTTCGCGTATGGCAGCATCTTCTACCAGGTAATACGGCAGCGCAAGATCATTGCTAGGAACAGCACGCCAAGTTTTTGGCAAGATCCGGGTGTGATCATTGACAAGCACAAGTGGAAGGCAGCTATGGTCTTCGTGGTCATGCTCCTTGTCTACATCTGCTGCTGGATGCCATACTTCATGTACAGGATCCAGTTCAACTTTCGGAAAGATTTTATCAAGATCCCTTACGCTTTCCAGTACCTGATAGTCTACTTGCGGTTCTGCACTTCCCTCTTCAATCCCGTGCTGTACATCCTAGGCAAACAGGATTTCCGAAAAGTTATCCTGGTGAGATTTGAGCGAAGACCTAGCAGGCTCCTCGGCGTCTCTACCTCAGTCGCAAAAACGACCTGTGTCTAAAGCAACATGCTGTGGTTACCCACTTTTGATCAAACAAATGAACAGAAGGAACTCCCTCGCGAAGTATCATCCCACACAAAACACCTTCCCTTTACGGAAAAGACACTGGTAAGAGTTGTTATGTTTACCGGCATTTTCGCAGCATGGGAAAATCGCCACGTAAAATGACAAAACCCTCGAATACTTTACTCATATAAGAAAACAGCGAGTCCGAGCAAGGAACTTTGCGCGAAGTACGTTTGACTGCCATTGTCGTTAACCTAGAGCGTCAGCTCGAACTAGTTGACTTAAAGCAATAAGAGAAGGGCAACATCTGTCGCTTGGACTCTACTAATACAGGAAAGCAGACATTAGTAGTTTAGCTTTGCCTTAGCTTGATAGAAGCTTTGGATATATTTGCGTCTAAGGTTTTATCCGGTTATCGGAATTATCTACGCCGGTTTTTATGGATCTTTGGATTTCATGAGACTCATTAAAAGACTTCAAAACTGACATGTAGGTAGAAGGTGCATCATATCCAGGCAAGAAACTCGCTGCAAATAGTTCATATCAAAAAACAACAAAGAGTAAGAGGAAGAAGGGTGGCTAAGGGTTTCTGGCATTGACAAAAGCTGTCAAGAGTATATCTCGGATTTTTTTATTTGTTTGTAGACTGTCTGCTTATGTTTGTCTATACGATGTCTCGGAGCTTCCCGGCGTAATTCAGTACCTCAAACGCTCAACTAGTATTTTGTTCCCTGGAGCCTATACATTTTATCAATGTCCTAACCCGTTTCGATTTCGAAAATGGGAAACCTCGATGTCGGATTTCAAAACTCTCGCCACTCTATTATTACACAAGCTTTGGGATATTTTTAGCTGATTTACCCCTGAGCATAGAATTGCCCTTAGGTCGTCTACTAAACTAAAAAAGGCAAAAATGAACACGACATCGTGTATATGGAAGGCAACTCAGCGCTGTGCTACTTTGTCCGCAGTTGTCTCATTGAACCGTTTGAAACGCAGTCCGTCGCATAGCAGGATGGAAGTCGTCTAGTGATTTTCTTTTTATGTCTTGATTAGAATAACGTCTGAAGATATGTAAAATACACAGTTTTTTTAAACTAGCTTTATGCTCTTTCTATAGCGTTGAAGTGCTAATTAAAAAAAATATATTATATTGTAGTTAAAAGAAGAAATGTAGAAGGGGGTAGGCGAGACTCCAAAAGTCCCCGCTGCATTTTAGCGGATTGGAATATTTTTAAGAGATATCTGATGGATATGGAAATAGTCGCTGTAGATAGGCGTATAACTTTAGACAGAAAGAAGAAGATATGTATCAGTTATGTAAACATCTCTGTATTTCCAGAGAAATTTCTGTTTATAGTAGCCGCATCGTTTCATGTGAAGCGAGCCATTCTACCCATTGATAACGAAAGGCGCACTTTATGAGAAACGTTTATCGATGCACAGAGCGGACTGCGAGATAAGTTATCACGCGGTGCACATTTTAGTGAGATAAGTTAACACGCGGGGCACAAACAGTGAATTCCATTAGTTTTTAGACCCCCTTCATAGCACTTTCTATACGTGCAAATCAAAACTGCTTGATCCCATTGAAGTTAGTTTTTTTTATGCATCAAGGAAAGCTTTTAAGACTATTGTCATATGTATATATAGATTTACTTGTGTAGTGTGAAACATTCTTTTAAGAGCTTTTAAAAATAGTTTTTTTAAATTGATGGGGTGCCTGGTTCTTTGTGTAAACCATTAGTTATGACGTTAAAGATCGCTCAACCTGCTTCAAAGAAGCGTTCCAACTCCAACCGCAATGCTAAAACACCTTTTGCTGTTCAATTACGGGAAATAAGGAACATTCATTTGTGCCAAACGTTGTATCGTTAACGTGTATTGTACGTTCATCAACATCGCACGAAACATCCTTAGCGTGACTTTCAATATAACAATGCGCGAACACCATTGGCATTAACGGACAATCAATAACGCAATTGGGCATTCATTTGAATAGAATGAAAATTCTTTTGCATGCAATCGAAAATTCAATTACACGTTTGGACAATCAATAGCGTTTATTGACAATCAGTTATAAAAAAAATAAAATAAAATCATTTGTTCTGTTACACGGAACATAAACAAAGACAATCAACAAGCCTTTTCATGCAATCATGTTCACCAATGTGACATTCTCATCAATGTGGTTTGGTGTACATCAGGTGTACATTATCCCAAAGTTGATATTTGCCTGTAGCCCAGAAAAAATCATTTTTCACAAATATCACAGGCTGATATCACAACCAGTGGTTGTGATATCAGCCTGTGATATTTCTCTGTACTCCAGAAAAACACTCTAAATTGGAATGGTTATTATATTTGCTTGTAATACATATTTGCCTGTACCCCAGAAATACATGTCTGTAATATTTGTCTGTACCCCAGAAAAACACTCTAGAAATTGTAATGATATTCTCCTGTGATACTTGTCTACCCCAAAAGAAACACTCTAGAAATAGTTAAGGTATTTTTCTGTAATATTTGTCTGTAGTGTACACCAGAAAAACACTCTAGCAATTTTTAAGATATTTGCCTGTGACATTTGCCTGTTCTCGAGGCGCTCACAATTGAAAATAAAAAAAGATGACAGTTGAAAAGGTGTCAAGTGAAACAAAACTCTGACAAAAAAAAATAATAAAAAACCACCATGATACTTTTACCATTTACAGTCAGACGATTACTGTTTTTCTATAAATTTTTGTTTAAAATAATCAAAGAAAAATTTATTGTGCTATTAATGATGGTCGTTCTAATCCCGCCTAAATGGATAAGGTAATTAAAGAAAAGGCTTGGCCGATGTTATACACAAAGAAACCGTCCATAAAACATTTTATAACATACCCGACGGAACATGTCATGGTTAATCGGCACCTGCCTTCGGTTGTTTTTTTATTATCCGTGGTATAACAGAAACGTCTCCTTTGATTGGGTTAGCAAAAAAAGCAATAGCAGCTTTTTTAATAGTCCACAAGCATGAGAAAATAAAAAAATTGTCTTTTCCCCCCGTCTGCACGAGCAACTTTTTCTCGTCAAGTAAAAATTGCCCGTGGAGGCCTACGAACTACTTTCATCGGAAAAAGTGAAACTTGTTGAGCGTCTACACGATCAACTTTGTGCACTTGGCAAGTAAAACCTGTCAAGTAAAAAGCAAACACGCCAGCTTTTGAAAAAGTGAACTTGTCAAGAAAAAGCTTGTCATTTTCCCCCGTCTGCACGAGCAACTTTTTCTCGTCAAGTATAAATTGCCCGTGGAGACATGCCCTTGGTAATTCCCTTGAATTGCACTGCGCACCCCTTCTGCGCATAGTGGCGCTCGCTGTTCGAATGTTCCGGTATTAAGTGCGCGCGCGCGTCACAGTTGTACAAGAAAACACAGCAAAAGGCGCGCTTTTTTTACTTAAAATCGCTTTGACAGAAAAACGAAGTCGGTTACCCCCATTTTTATTTGCTGAAATAGTTAAATATATACGGAAAAATGATATACTGAAAGAAGAAAAAAAGTTGGGTTGTAGAAGTTTTGTTATTTCTCTTAAAAGCCGTAAAAATACTTCAAAATGGCGCTTTTTACCGTATGAATAGTGGCGTCTTTTAGTGCGATCTCTTAAAATGTGATTTGTTTTGAACATTAGCTACTACGGGTTATTGTTTAGGGGATCGGATTTTGGCAGCTCGACAAACAGAACTTAATTTTCTAAAGACTATAGGCACTCTTTTTGAAATCTAAGAGTTGGGATTTTTCCTTGCGCGATCAGTAAAAACGCGTCAACTCTACGCCCCTCTGTTATGAAAACGAGGTCGGTACCCCCATTTTTTTATTACATTTTTTTGAAAGCCCTTAACTTCAATATTGTTTATGCCAAGTTTAAAAAAAATTCTGGGTTGTAAAACTATTTCAAGGGAATTACCTTAAGTTCCCTAATCAAACTTTTTTTGTTTTTATTGCCTCGTCCGCAATTTCATAAGATGTTTGAGCACTGGTTATTCAATCAAAAACCAAATCAGATCACTTATGTAAAACAATGACGCACTTTTGCATGTTTTAGAAAAAAGCTGTTACTTATAAAGTCGCGTGTGCCTAGCGGCGGAGCTATGCAGGAAGAAGGGTGCCAATCACCCCTAATCTGTATTCGCTCGGTCCAGCGAACCTGGCAGCTGCCACATTAGGTACGAGGGAGGATCTGTAATTCTTCCCAGTAATTATTTAGTAAATAAACCGTTTCTGGCGGCTGGGATATCGGCGGATAATGTCCAAGGATGAGGAATGGTACGAAAAAGCGAAGCTTCGAGGGCAACTGTGAAATTTTGAGGACCATTTCTCATCCGCGGACATTATCCGCCGATATCACAGTGAGCCAAAGAAGGGGTTTATTTATTTTATATCACAGTGACTACACTGGAAATGCAAAAAGTGTATTCCGCGCGCACTGATGTGCACTGGAATTTTTGCCATTCGCGAAAGATAACACTCATCCATGCAACAATTTTTTTTCATTAGAACAAAAACTACAAGCTCAAAACTTGCATTTCAACTGAGCTGGAATAGAAATTGAAGCAAAATTTTTCAATTTTGAAATGTCTTCTGCGCGCGCGCTGACGTGCACGGGAATGACGCCACAAGCGCGCGCTGATGTGAAGTTCTTTGTCATTGCTTTTTCTTTCCCGTTTCAGGATATAAATTCTATAAAAAAAACATTGATGATAGTTTTATGAAAGAAATTAAACATTTTTCTGTGCCTTCATAGCGTTTTGAAAACCATGGTGTTTGTTTGAGGAGTTATTGAGCAGACGAAAAGCGAGTTTTGACTGCACAAAAATGTTCACAGGACAGATAATATTACTTTGCCTGGGGCCGGTTCCTGAAAGCTCAGTTAGCAGTTATCGGTAGATAAATCTACACTTTATCCTCAGATAAATCCATAGATAAATTGGGTTCCTCAAACAGCAGACAAAATTATCCTCTGATAAAGTAGCAGATAAAGTTAGCAGAGGTCGGGAGGACCCGATAAGTCGCCATCTACCGATAAGTCATGTAATCCAAGATGGCGGATGAGCTGTTGCCATGGTTATTGGGATAACACAGGGCTCCCAAGCTTGGAAATAAAACTCAAAACTCGGACAATTCGGGTTTCAAAGAGAAAAAAACGTTAAATAAAATTATATTTAAAGCACTCAATCATTTATCTAGTCAATGAAGTCCTAGGGTGTCGCTCGAGGATAATTATTGGCGCGTAGCGCATAACATATTGCTTACAAATGACGTGTTGGGAAGCCTGTGGTGATTCAAAATGGCGCTCGGTGGGTTTTGGCTTTTTTCGTACGTTTGCTTGAAAAAACAAGCCCTAATCAATGCCAGCACCTTAGAGGACGTCCACTATGTAAATCTAAAGCTCTTAATTTCAAGTTGGCGTTAATGGAAGACTGAAATTGCATGCAAGTCAAACGAGCGCTTTTTAACCAGTTGATAACAAATTTGGGGTTGGGAGATGTTATGAAGATTCTCCGGTGAAATAAAAAAGGTAAAATTAAGGTATCATATTTGCTGATTTACCGGGTTTCCTGTGTACAATTTACTCGTCAAACCAGTTTTCTTGTCGGTTATCTACCGATAGCTATCGGAGGGATAACTTTGCTTTCAGGAACCAGATTTTATCGGTCGGATAGCTATCCACCGCAAAGCAAATTTAACCCACGGATAAGTTCTATCGGTAGATAAATTTATCTGACTTTTCAGGAACCGGCCCCTGGACGTTATCGACTGATATTTGTCCTGTGAAACCGTATTAACCAATGAGCGCGCGTGAAAATTCATCACTGGGATATAAACTATTATATTCGCACACCCCTGGCTACATTTAGGTAAAGTCTGACAACGAAAAACAGCAATCGATCATATCCACCAATGATCGAAAAAAAATATTTCATGATATCTGCGGTCGCAATCTTTGTTTAGAGTTCAAGTCAGTACAAACAATGTATGATGAGATCGGTAAATGACTTCACACAAGTACCACAGCTCAGCCAATTGCCCTGTGCCATACGGTAAACACAGACTACTAGAGGCGGATAAATACAAGGGAAGCTTCGAATCGTTCGAGTTCGCAAACCCTCCGCAAATACCATCGAGATGCAAAAGTATTCAAAACAAAATGTTTCTTCTACGGTATGTATGCGTCTGTAAAGCAAGTACCTGTCAAGCGGTAACAGTTACATTCACAACTATTGCCGGAATAAAATAAGAAGGTTGATACGACTACTTTTTATTCATCCCACTCCAAAAGACACACAGATTACATTTCCTTCAAAAGTCTAAGCTGATGGCTTTTTATTTCTACAATATTTTAAAATCTAATCTACGAGAAAGTCCCTCAAGATCACGTGACCATTGGCACTTATACAGGTGCTCATATGGCCGTTTTTTATATCGATTTAAGAAGTAATTGAGGCTTTTCCCCATCAAATGTACAAGTTCCCATTGTGATTGGTCCGCGTCATAACCTATCGAATGTACAGGTTGCCATGGGGATTGTTCACACCGGAGAGATGGCTTTGCCTGCAGTTTGGACATGGGTTGTGGATGGGCCAGTCACGTGACACGCTGCCTTCGAAATGAAAAAAAATCGGATGCTTGCACGAACCAGGCCTCCGAGGAAGTTTTAAAAGGGCTGGACCGCAACCCATAATCTTCAGGATGGAAGGGACACTAATGCACCCCGCCGCCACCGTCTTGACCTTTTTGCAGATGATTTTCCCTTCTATCCAGAGAACAAGACTGCCATCAGAAGGCTTACAGCGGTACCAGTTATTGATGTTTGATTTGACCAAAAATTCCTTTCCGATGTCTTGCCATATTTGAAAGCGAATGGCATCGTACTGTGTCTCGTTGAGAGGGGCTCGAGTCGAGACCCTTGCTCCACAGGAAGCCCGCCAGTCTGGGAGTGGAGTTACTGCGTTACTTTTGTCTTCAAAATTAAGGTAGTTTGTGAATGTGTAGCTCCAAACTAGGGTCCAGCCCCCGCCTGCTGTAGCTTGATCACAGTAAGCCTGGAAAGGAGCGTTCTTCCCCGGGGCTATGCGATAGATCCCACTCGGAGCATTAGGGTATTGCCGTTTCAGGTCCTTGCAGCTTTCATAGACTTTGTTCTTTATTACTTCTATAAGATACATCCATATAGTTGTGTTAACACAATCTGAATAAAACAACGAGGGAGCTAATAACCCCCCCCCCCCTTCTTTATAACCAGTCATAGGACTCATATCTGGCCACGGATTTAAGATAATATCAAAACTAAGCAGAGAAAACCGGAGAGCCCGCAGAAACCTCTAGGAACAAGGACACGAACTCATTCACCCAAGTCACGTCGGAACCGGGAATCGAGCCCGAAACCGAGTGGTTAGAGTAGAGTAGAGGCACAGGCACTACCAGATCGACACACTGCTTAGTGTGCCACCCAAGGTTATCTTAAAAATATCAATATAAGATGTCGAAGAAAAAACACTGACATCGAACATTTAACACCACCAGAAAAAAATCTTCATCATATTCTAAGACAAAGGGAGCTACTCCCTGTTTTCACCACGCTTACCTAGGCAGACAGCCGACCTAGTATTTAAACAGCTTGCTTGTAGTCTCACTAGTCGCACCATACCTTGTTGTTCTAAATTGGATTTATTATCAGGCTTATTATCTTTAGCCTTCGTGTAGCCGCTGTCTCGCATAGACGATATTATATATTCTCGAGTCAGCGGCTACTAGTACGCTCAAGTATGTCTTACCATAATAGACTTGGCTGATGGAATATCTTACCATAATAGACTTGGCTGATGGAATATCTTACCATAATAGACTTGGCCGATGGACTTGCTACTCGTAGGCTTAAGTATATCTTACCATAATAGACTTGGCTGATGGACTTGCTACTCGTGGGCTTAAGGATATCTTACCATAATAGACTTGGCTGATGGACTTGCCACTCATAGGCTTAAGTATATCTAACCATAGACTTGGCTGATGGATGACTTGCTCGTAGGCTTAAGTATATCTTACCATAATAGACTTGGCTGATGGACCTGCTACTCGTAGACTTAAGTATATCTTACCATAATAGACTTGGCTGATGGACTTGCTAAGCTGAAAAGAAGTTTTAATAATGCTATTAGCATGCAATTATTAAGTACATTATACTAGTTGTAATAAAGCTATTAGCATGAAATTATTAAGTATTTTATACTAGTTGTAATTGTAATACCTTATTACACTTAATTTTCGCGACGTCAAAATTTCGCGATTTTGAGATGGCGATATTTCGCGACACTTCATTTTTGCGATTTTCCTATTTTCGTAAATACCAGATCACTTTATTTTCGCGATTTGGGGATTATCAAATCAAGCAAAACAAGTGGAATTAAAATGTGCTGAAATCATCAAAACTGACACTATTTAATACAAAAAGATGCGTTGGCTAAATTTATTTTCATAAAAATCTATAAATACAACTTTAACTCAACCCCTTAACGTACTTTATGTACATTAGATGACTAAATAGACAAGGTGTTTCCATAAAGCTTATTAAACGGCCAATATTCTCCCAAAGGTTTTTTGTGTTCTCGATTAATTTTTGCGCATCCTAATTTTCGCGACCCTCAATTTTCGCGTCACTCTATTTTCGCGAATCTTTAAAAATCGCGAAATTAGCGAAATAAAAGTCACGCGAAAATTAAGTGTAATAAGGTAGGACAAGCTTGGAACAAGACTTTTTGGTATAAGCCAAATGGTATTAGTAAAAAAGTTATGAAGTGTGTGTAGGTGTGCAGTACAGAACCTAATTATATCAGTGCGTAACATTACCATATATGTGTTTAATTTGACGGGTGTCAGAATTGCCCTTAGACCAATGTTTTAATAAATTGAGATACCAGTGGAAGTTACGTAAATAACGGACGCAAGTAATCATTGTAAAATGATTGATTTAAAAAAAAAATCATCGAGTAGAAAACTGAAATTCTCAGATTCACTAATGTGCTACGCGCGCTACCGTGGCCACCTTGGAAATGTTAGGGAGTAAGCCAATGGAGAAGAGGAAAAGAGGAACATGCTTTCTGGATCACACAGACTTCACTAGCCAACAAGCAGCGTGGCAGAATCTCATACAAAGTGCGACTACTTGCTTACCATAACCATGTAGAGAAATCTCCCATTTCCTTTCCTAAGCATGTTCTTCGTGCCATCATCCAGAAATCCGAGGTAGCAGATGTCACTGCTCTCATGAAAAATGGCGGCGTTACAGCTAGCTTCTCTAAGGCAAGCAAGAGTGCATTGAAGTTGATCTAGTCGATAATGTGTTGATGAAATACTCGAAATGAGATATTCGGATTTGAAACTGCTAACGCCAGAGGATAAGTAATCTGCGCTCGCCACTTCAGCTAGTGAGCTTAATATAAAACAAATACACAAACCAAGCATATTTCGTTTTAGAAGCGCACAGGAATAATATGGTAAAATTGGCAATGCACTCTCTTTTAAGTGGATCGGGCGAAAATAGTTACATTCCTTGTACCTAGTTACGTTTTCTTTATTGAACGGTGGCCGGTTTAGGAAACGTTTGTCATTTTATGTTTGCCAAGGTGTGCAAACAGTCGAACACTTTTTGTCAAATTGCATTATATAATACGCCAAGTTAGATATAACAGGAATCATATGAAAAGATTATATATAATGTACTTTTTGAAACAAACAGAAAACTGGAACTTTTTGAGTTTTGGATAAATGGTGAACTTTTTCATGCTTACAAATCAGAAGCCAAGCGGACAACTGGGTTGGGGTTGTCTGTTCACTAAACTACCCCTATATTACGTCACCTGAACATCCACTCAGGCTCTAAATCCGGATTATAAATGCACATCGGTTTTATCATGCAGAGAACCTCAACAAAAGCCCGGGGCCGGTTCGTGAAAAGCCGATTACCGCTAACCCAGGGTTAATTTTGCCCTATCCCACGATTTAATTTTTACCCCCGGATAAAGTTCTGTTCCCGAAACGCCGATTAGCATTAACTCTGGGTTAGTTTGGAGGTAAAATCTAACCCTGCTCGCGAGGTGGTTAACTCGCTAACCTACGGTTTAGTTGGCGTCACAAACTTTGTAGTAGAACTAAAGTTTCCTAAAATGAAGTTGCCGACAAAAAAGACGTTACACAAAAACAATGTAGGGATCACATTTCACTTTGTTATGAGACCTTCGTTGCGACGCTGACACGAAAATTGTGCTGGAACAGAAAGAAAGTTACATGAAATTTATAATTGAAATAAATCTGTCTCGCTAGTGTCACGCAACAAACTCGAATCCTGCAAATGACATTTTTGGCAATGAAATGGAGGTAATTCCAGGCGATGTAGAGGGGTTGTGGGGCTTCCCTGCAAAAATTAAATCACTAAAGGTAAATATTTGAGTTGCTCTCTGTTGATCTACTGTGGGTATCCTGTGTGAATTTTACTCGTCAAACCAGTTTTTCACTCGCTTAATCCAGGGTTAGTAAATCGGGGGATTACTTGGCTTTCGGGAACGGTGAGTTATCCGTAGGTTAGCTAACCTACGATTAGCGAATTTTAACCCGGGATTATGCGCTGATCTATGGTTAAGTTAATCGGCCTTTCAGAAACCGGCCCCCGATCGCGTGGACGGTGTGTGCAAGCGTGCATGGCCAATGTGCGCGCGCACCCGTGCATGCATCCAAACACTATCCTCACTATTAGGGGGCGCAACCGTCTATTTGAGTATTCGAAATTCTAAATATAACAATTTCAAACAACAAGTTTCTTCCTTTTCTAAACTAAACTTTTGATGTACTGTTTTCCAATCAAATTACAAGGATGCAGCTTTTTGCGGCCGAATATTTCATATTTTGGCCTCTAAAAGTCGTTGGTTACTAGGCTGTCTTTAAAAAATAAAAAATATGGAGGAAAATAAAATAGGTAGGGGGTAAATTGAATTGCATAAAGTAATTGTGCATTATTTTTGTTGTTTATAAACACCAAGGTAGTGTGTTATGCGATAACTTCCAATGACGTCAAGTCAGTGTCAGTGTGCACCATATAAGCAAGTCACGATTTCTACTCTACTCGCTACTTCTTCGTTTGATAAACACAAGTCGTGCACCATATAAGCAAGTCACGGTTTCTGCTTTACTTGCTACTCCTTCGTTTGCTAAACACAAGTCGTGCACCATATAAGCAAGTCACGGTTTCTGCTCTACTTGCTACTTCTTAGTTTGCTAAACACAAGTCTGTAGAGGTAAGAGGATAACACCTGTCAATCTACAATTGCAGTTAAAGGAGCGACAGGAGCGACCTTTTTAACAAATTTTAAACAATTAGATAATTAGTAATTGCAAGTTTAAATCCAGATATTTTAGTCAAACATGAAACCAATTTATAAAAAAAAAACTCATAGTTTCTGGGTTCTGTGGACCACGCAAAGATGTCTAACAAGCTCGTGTATTACACAGATTTAAGCGATCTCAAATTCCATAAATATTTAATGTTTTTAAGCGAATGCAAAGAAACGTTTGTTTTCCCATGGAAACAGAAGCACCCTGCCTCGATTCGTAGACTTACGCCATTTTCGATAGCTAATTGGTACGGCTAGGGGAAAGCGATTTGATCCGTCTTCGGAGGAAGTATTCTTTTTTGTTTCTGCGTTACAAGTATTTATAGCAATGTACACCCCTCCATTTTAGGCCCCCGCCTAGCGCCAGTCCTCTACTCGCCTCCATGTCATCACGGTCACGGACAGCGTCGCTTGTGCGCGGGCTCGCCGAGCAGCTCATGTGCCCCGTCTGTCTTGGGGAGTATAAGAACCCCATGCTGCTTCGTTGCTATCACTCGTTCTGTTTGCGATGCGTGCAGGAGCTGTTGCACCAGTCCGGGGAAAAAGGCGTGGTCAAATGTCCCCAATGCAGGACGGAAATGGAGGTAAAGCGAGTTATCCTTCCTTTCTTCCATAAAAAAGATACCATTTTAAAACAAAATGTCATTCTACAGTGAGGATTTTCTTTAGTTTGGGCCGTTGGACGGTAAAATTTTATTACTATGACAATAAAAGGGCCCAATAAACAAACCATGATATATAAAAAGCCTTGGGTCCCGCTTAATATCCTGCTGAACGACTCCGTGTGTAATGTCCAGGCCATTATAAAGAAACGTGTTAATGGAATAGGAATCAGGGCGAATAAAGTCTATGTATCGTGTGCACGTTTTAGCTTTTGCCCTTCTTTAATTTTTATTTTATTTTAGTGTAGTGATGTTTTCCAAACAGTTACATGATTTTAGCTTGTTATTGAAATCAGCAGGCATAGCACCTGCATGCTTACACGAAATAATTCGAACAAGTTTTCTATGTGCAAGTAATTTTGTCAGAAGATCTGTGAGTCTCTTTTAAATTACTTTATATAATACTACTAAAGCTACTACCCGGTTTTAGGATATATTAGACCCGATAACCACAGCTTTCACAGTATATCTTCGCATTACTAATAGGTATAACTTAATATGCTGGATTAAACAGTAGGTATGCGATTTGTTTCCAGAAGTTGCATATAAAGGAGGTAAAATTAAGAGGCTCAAAATGTCCCAAGGCAAACAGATTTAGCAGCATTTTTTTACCAGATTCCAAATAGTGATGTGAAGAGGCTCAAATCCAACTTCTACATCAACAATCTCTTGGACCTGATGGATGAGACTCGGCTTAAAGCCAAGGCGCGGGACCCGCTTGTCTGCTGTGACCATTGCCAACCTCTCATCAGCGCAGCCGAGGTCAAGTGCGTCCATTGCAAAGTATCACTGTGCAGAGCATGTATCGGGCCACATTGCGAGCACATGCCCACTCAGCCCCATACTATCAAGGAACTAGCCACAAAAGCGGAGCTGGAAGAAGAGCTTCCAGCAGCGAAGGAGGACTTTAAAACGTGCGCAAAACACGGGCTGGATTTGCGTTTCTACTGTTGTACTTGTGAGCTCCTAATGTGCCGGGAATGCCTTTCTGTAAATCACTGGAACCATGAGTACATGCTGGTAAAGCTAGGCGTTCGAGACATTAGAAAGACCATCGATTGGCTGCTTGTGAAATGCAAGGTTAGTTTCAATGATCGCTTTATGGTTATATTGACAAAGAATGATTGCGCAGCACGCTATCCTCATAGAAAGGCAAATAACGTGGATACTTGGTGTTGCCTGACTATCCGAATTTCCTTAACTTGTGAAAGTTAGAAGATGACCCACGTGGCGCTGTTTTTTTTTTTCATGATCTAAGCCAGGTACCTTGTTGTTGTTTTTTTCTAGGTCAAATTTCTAACCATTGAAAAGACCAGGAAGAGGGTAGAGGTGACCCAAGAACTGGTAGGGAGCAATGCGCGTGAGATGGAAGCACGGATAGACGAGATCATTGACCAAAAAATAAGAGAGTTGGAGAAAAAGCGGGCACGGCTCCACGAATCCGCAAGTCAGGCAAAAAATGAAAAGCTTAAGCAGCTACTCGTACAGGGGGAAGAACTCGCGATGCTAGAAGCAAGCTTAAAAAGTGGAGTCGAGTATACCGAGTTCTTGCTTAATGATGACCACCAGAACGAGTTGTATGCAGGACGCAAGCAGCTCATCGAGAGATTAAAAGAACTGAGCGAGGTTCGAGTATCGAGTGAACCCACCACCTGGTGGGATCTGGGTCTAGACCTGATGCCGCAAGCTACACAGATGCTAGACCAAATGCTGACGATAACCAACGTGACGTCTCTTGACGACCCGGACAAGACGACAGTGCGGATGGACGGCGGCGATGAGGGTGTCATTTACCACACCTTCTTAAATCAAGAGTACACCTTCGTCATCACGTTGAGGGACAGAAATGGGAAGCGGATCACTAATGGCGGTCAGTCGGTCAGGGTCGCAATCCGAATACCCGAGGTGACGTCAGAAACGATAACGCTAATGAGCTGCGTCAACCAGACGGTTTTAGACGTGTCGGATAATCTCAATGGAACTCATAGTTTCCGTCATAAACCAACTGTCGAAGGCGAGCATTTCCTATATATCACAGTCAATGGAAGGCCACTTCCTAAAAATTTAATATGGAAAGTCGAGGGTCCTCTTGGATTCGGAGACCCTGTCGTTCTGAACATCGATTTCCTCCCATTACAAGGTCTCTTTGATCTTTCAAGTGTCTGGTGTCACGTCTCTGATCAATTTTCCTGGAAAATTCGCCGACTTCGCATCGAAGACAAGACGACCGTCCCAGCAATTGAAGTCGGAGTGGTGTCGGATTCTACGAATAAAAAGTGGGGATGGAGGAATGGTTTGCGTGTTTCCGGCACCGGGTCGGATGAATCGGAAAACACTCAGAGCGTGATCGAAGAGTGGCGAGAGGATGAGACCTTCGAGTTCTTTCTAGATGCGCGTGCTGGGCGCTTCAGAATTCGGTGTCAATCCACGGGTAAGACAGAGACGTTCTGCAAGTGCCCCGGGACATTCACGAGGCCGTATGTTGAGCCACCGAGTTATGATTTCTTCGTCCTTAACAAGGAGCTGGAGCATATCATATTTACCAGACCTAACAGGATGACTAAAGATTGACAATACGCAGACTTCGATTTGAAAACGCAGTGCGGAGGTCTGGAAGATAATCGATAAACTATCACCACATTTATTTCAATTTATTACGCATGACTAGTATTTGCCTTTGCAATGCCAACCACGAACGCACGCCGAACGGTGGTTACGAATAAATGACGAAAAATGCTATGAAGGAATGCCGAGCAAGTGGACAAAAAAAAAAAAAAAAACAGCAGCAGCAGCAACAAAAACAAAAAAATTAAAAAGAGGCAGAAAACAAGTTCAATATAGCGATAAGCATGTGCCGAAAGAGCTACACTGATAACAGAAGATGTTGGGAGAAAATGCTGAAAAGTGTTACCACGGTAACTAGGATACTTTGTCAGTGAATTCTAATAAGATGCTAGGTTCGAAGAGGGCGGCTTTTCATAAACACTAAAGAAGCTACGTCACACTGCTGCATTCATATGTTGAAAACAAAGATCCCTAGGGTTTTTAGACAAGAGAAAAGGAAATGTAACAAGAGGAAACTAAAGAGGATTTCGCTAAATCGGGAGGCAGGAGACATTTCACACTAATTTCGAAATGCAATTTTCAACACATATTGGGGATTAATCGTTTTGCTTATATATAATCCACATAGGTATATCAAGCTCTGTATTGCTAATTAAAACAAAACAAAAACAAAAAGCTGGTCGAAAAGAAAAATAAATGTTAAACTCGTGTATCATGCTTCCATTGCGTATTCTCTGGACGTTAGGAGGATTTTGGGGAGTCGCTGTATGCAGACGACTGTCTTGATCTTAATACAGTGGCAATGAGAGTACAGCGCAGTACCCCAAGGTCACCCGTCCCGTAATTTGGTTAATAATATAAAAGTACAACCCAAACTAAAGCTCCAACATAGGTCACTTTCTAGCCCACGGACTAAATAGTTATATGGTTGCTGTACAAAACCATGTCTACCATGTCTAGCTAAACGATTCCACAATGTTCTGTTTCCGCCCGAGCCCAACCCTTTCCAACGCTTTCAGATGTCACAAACTGTTTGTACCTATAAACCAGCCGTGACCGGTTTGGTGTTTCTAGTTTGCTTCGGACGCACTGAAACACAAGATGTTATGCAAGTTACGATTGCCAAGCAAATGAATATTCAGTATAGTTTCAACAATGAAGTAAAATAGCTCTCTTTTTTGTCCATGAGCTACCTCAAACACATGAGACTGGCAGCCCGTTGACCCAAGGGTAAGAAGTAGGTAAAATAGGCGAGTTTCACTGAGCAATTGCGCGAGTTGCGGCTTTTAGCGGCATAAAATAAAGTCATTTTGTCAAAATGGTTATTATTTTCATTGAGATTTTATTTTCTCTTCGCTCTATTGCGTGATAGGTGCAGGCATTTCCTAGTGTATGTCGCTTGAACTAAATAGACGATACCCACTGGCAAGAGCTCGCATCTCCACCAATAATCCACTTAGCATCGTAAAGGTGTGTTGATGTTACAAAAATTATTTGTTTTCGTACAGCCCGTACTTACCCTGCTTGCAGAGGGCTTCACAGTCCCGCTTGCTCATAAAGTTATTGTTGTTGCCCCCGCACCCGCCAAAGATAAACCTTCTACAGACCATATTACGCTTGTCGTAGAACCAGCGCGTAAAAGAAGCTCGACACGTGCCAACTTTCTTTGGCAGACGACAGACTGATGGTGACACGTGAACTGCAACCATGGCAACAAGAATAAGCAGTCTCTAGCTACCTCTTTTTCGTGGATCCAGATCGTTTTGAAAATACCCAAATGTTGAATTATTTCCATATATTATTTCCATTTGCATAAATCGAGTTTTTTTAATTCAAGTTTATTTTTGAAAGTTTGTTTTATATTGATTTTCATATTTGCAATTTGAACAAAAAAAGATAAAATAAATAAAGCGAAAACAAGTGGCCTAGCTTATTTCTTAAAATAATCTCTCATTCCGAATAGTTTGGTATAGAATGACTAGTCAAAAATCCTTCCCAGTTCCCCCAGCTCGCTACTTACCTGACATGCGCTCTACCAGCTGTTTCGCTCTTGCGTTGAGGTGTTTCAGAGCGATGTTGATCTGCTTCTGTTCGTCTTTGCTCGGAGCATGTGATGATACACTTCTGAGTCGCAAAAGAGAGGCCAACGCATCCGACAGGTCATCTGAGCAGCAGTTTTTTTACAAGCAAGAATGGATGAGTACCTAAAAGTATCAGGCCCGAAAGGGAAAACGGAAAGCGCGCGTAAAGGGGGTCTGTCTGTCTGTCTGTCTGTCTGTCTGTCTGTCTGTCTGTCTGCCTGCCTGCCTGCCTGCCTGCCTGCCTGCCTGCCTGCCTGCCTGCCTGCCTGCCTGCCTGCCTGCCTGCCTGCCTGCCTGCCTGCCTGCCTGCCTGCCTGTCTGTCTGTCTGTCTGTCTGTCTGTCTGTCTGTCTGTCTGTCTGTCTGTCTGTCTGTCTGTCTGTCTGTCTGTCGGTCGGTCTGTCTGAATGTCTGTCCGAATTAAAAACTTTCCCCCCTCCCACTACTGGAATACTTACTCTTAAATTCGAGGACTTGGTCTGCGGACGTATTCTTTGAAACCAGATTAAGATTAGTCTGAGAATGACAAGACAAACAGTTAGAATTGTCATAGACAAAAGCGTAATTTTAGCCAGTGTCGGCGGCATGGGGGACGAGGTCCAAGAGCCTCCCAATTCCCCATTTATATATTGGGGACCACATTCGGGATTAATATTTTATCTTCAACAAGGTTGTACAAAATTGAATCTCAACATGAAAAACACATGGTACTTACCGAGTGAATAATTATAGACAGGGCGTTGGAAATCGTCTGAAAGGTGCTAAAAATTTAAAGAAAAGATAAATGGATTGCTTCACAGTCAAAAAGGCTTCATGCAACATTCTCACGCACGTGTTCACGCAAGTGTCTCGGGACGTCATGCAACATTCTCACGCACGTTGTCACGTAAGTGTCTCGGGACGTCATGCAACAATTTTATGCACGTCGTCACGCAAGTATCACGGAACGTCATCCAACAGTCTCATGCATGTCGTCACGCAAGTATCTTGGAACGTCATGCAACTGTCTCACGCACATCGTCGCGCAAGTATCTCGGAACGTCATGCAACATTCTCACGCACGTCGTCGCGCAAGTATCTCGGAACGTCATACAACAGTCTCACGCACGTCGTCACGCAAGTGTCTCGGGACGTCATACAACAGTCTTACGCACGTCGTCACGCAAATATCACGGAACGTTATGCAACATTCTCACGCACGTCGTCGCGCAAGTGTCTCGGGACGTCATACAACATTCTCACGCACGTCGTCGCGCAAGTATCTCGGAACGTCATGCAACAGTCTCACGCACGTCGTCGCGCAAGTGTCTCGGGACGTCATATAACAGTCTTACGCACGTCGTCACGCAAATATCACGGAACGTCATGCAACATTCTCACGCACGTCGTCGGGCAAGTATCTTGGAACGTCATACAACAGTCTCACGCACGTCGTCACGCAAGTGTCTCGGGACGTCATGTAACAGTCTCACGCACGTCGTCGCGCAAGTATCTCGGGGAGTCATGCAACATTTTCACGCACGTCGCCACGCAAGTACACGGAACGTCATGCAACATTTTCACGAACGTCGTCACGCAAGTATCTTGGAACGTCATGCAACAGTCTCACGCACGTCTTCACGCAAGTATCACGGAACTTCATGCAACATTTTCACGCAGGTCGTCACGCAAGTATCTCGGAACGTCATACAACAGTCTCACGCACGTCGTCACGCAAGTGTCTCGGGACGTCATGCAACATTCTCACGCACGTCGTCACGCAATTGTCTCGGGACGTCATGTAACAGACTCACGTACGTCGTCACGCAAATATCTTGGAATGTCATGCAACAGTCTCACGCTCGTCGTCACGCAAATATCACGGAACGTCATGCAACATTCTCACGCAAGTCGTCACGCAAGTATCTTGGAACGTCATGCAACTGTCTCACGCACGTCGTCGCGCAAGTATCTTGGAACGTCATGCAACAGTCTCACGCACGTCGTCACGCAAGTGTCTCGGGACGTCATGTAACAGTCTCACGCACGTCGTCACGCAAGTAACTCCGGACGTCATGTAACAGTCTCACGCACGTCGTCACGCAAGTATCACGGAACGTCATACAACATTTTCACGCACGTCGCCACGCAAGTACACGGAACGTCATGCAACATTTTCACAAATGTCGTCACGCAAGTATCTTGGAACGTCATGCAACAGTCTCACGCACGTCTTCACGCAAGTATCACGGAACTTCATGCAACATTTCCACGCAGGTCGTCACGCAAGTGTCTCGGAACGTCATGCAGCAGTCTCCTGTCTAACGTCATCGCGCAAGTATGTCAGGCGTCACGCGACAGTCTTGTCGCCACATAGCAGTCTCGGGGTCGTCATATGTCAGGTTGAATTTTAGTCGGAATAATCAAAACGAACCTTAAAAATCAAACACGTGTAATTTTGCTTTGAGTAAAGTCTATAAGAATAAACATTACCTGACCAGCGATAACCCATCGGGCAGCGCCGTCACCGGAGGTGCTGAGGTTGCTGCAAATATTGAATAATACAATGATCACCTTTTACAGCATGTTACAAGGGAGGTAGTAGGAAAGCTAAGCTACCAACTATATCCTCTAATTTATCTAGCCCTGGTCTTGTCTTATCACTTCATTTTTAATTTGTTAAAAAATATTTTTTTTAAACTAAATCTCGTTGAAATAAGCGATTGCAACGGGTGCGCGCTAGCCATTTTGTTAACACCGCCTCTTTCAACCACGAACTATAACAATTGCTTACTGCGAGTACGATAGCTTAATTTGTGTTCTGTGACTACCCTACAGAGAAGGGGTACTAGGAGTAGGAGGCTAGAAGGACTTATTGTTTAGGAGGACTATCCTACAGGGAGGAGTTAGTGCTATAGGGGTTAGGGGACTAACCTACAGTGGGGGGTTAGTGCTATAGGGGTTAGGGGACTACCCTACAGGGAGGGGTTAGTGCTATAGGGGTAAGGGGACTACCCTACAGGGAGGAGTTAGTGCTATAGGGGTTAGGGGACTACCCTACAGTGGGGGGTTAGTGCTATAGGGGTTAGGGGACTACCCTACAGTGAGGGGTTAGTGCTATAGGGGTAAGGGGACTACCCTACAGTGAGGGGTTAGTGCAATAGGGGTTAGGGGACTACCCTACAGGGAGGGGTTAGTGCTATAGGGGTTAGGGGACTACCCTAAAGTGAGGGGTTAGTGCTATAGGGGTAAGGGGACTACCCTACAGGGAGGGGTTAGTGCTATAGGGGTAAGGGGACTACCCTACAGTGAGGGGTTAGTGCTATAGGGGTAAGGGGACTACCCTACAGTGAGGGGTTAGTGCTATAGGGGTTAGGCGACTACCCTACAGTGAGGGGTTAGTGCTATAGGGGTGAGGGGACTACCCTACAGTGAGGGGTTAGTGCTATAGGGGTTAGGGGACTACCCTACAATGAGGGGTTAGTGCTATAGGGGTTAGGGGACTACCCTACAGTGAGGGGTTAGTGTTATAGGGGTAAGGGGACTACCCTACAGTGAGGGGTTAGTGCTATAGGGGTAAGGGGACTACCCTACAGTGAGGGGTTAGTGCTATAGGGGTTTGGGGACTACCCTACAGGGAGGGGTTAGTGCTATAGGGGTTAGGGGACTACCCTACAGGGAGTGGTTAGTGCTATAGGGGTAAGGGGACTACCCTACAGTGAGGGGTTAGTGCTATAGGGGTAAGGGGACTACCCTACAGGGAGGGGTTAGTGCTATAGGGGTTAGGGGACTACCCTACAGGGAAGGGTTAGTGCTATAGGGGTAAGGGGACTACCCTACAGGGAGGGGTTAGTGCTATAGGGGTTAGGGGACTATCCTACAATGAGGGGTTAGTGCTATAGGGGTTAGGGGACTACCCTACAGTGAGGGGTTAGTGTTATAGGGGTAAGGGGACTACCCTACAGTGAGTGGTTAGTGCTATAGGGGTTAGGGGACTACCCTACAGTGAGGGGTTAGTGCTATAGGGGTAAGGGGACTACCCTACAGTGAGGGGTTAGTGCTATAGGGGTTAGGGGACTACCCTACAGTGAGGGGTTAGTGCTATAGGGGTTAGGGGACTACCCTACAGTGAGGGGTTAGTGCTATAGGGGTTAGGGGACTACCCTACAATGAGGGGTTAGTGCTATAGGGGTTAGGGGACTACCCTACAGTGAGGGGTTAGTGTTATAGGGGTTAGGGGACTACCCTACAGTGAGGGGTTAGTGCTATAGGGGTTAGGGGACTACCCTACAGTGAGGGATTAGTGCTATAGGGGTTAGGGGACTACCCTACAGGGAAGGGGTTAGGGCTAGGGGTAGGGGTAGGGGGACTATCTTCATAGAAGGTGTGTAAAACAACTCTTCAGAGAGCTGGTAGAACTGAGTAAAAAGCTTTCATCTCAAATCTCGCCTGCATGCCTTATAGCAATGACAGAGACCCTTCAGAGAGCTGGTAGAACTGAGTAAAAAGCTTTCATCTCAAATCTCACCTGCATGCCTTATAGCAATGACAGAGACCCTTCAGAGAGCTGGTAGAACTGAGTAAAAAGCTTTCATCTCAAATCTCACCTGCATGCCTTATAGCAATGACAGAGAAAGGGGGTTTATAACTAAAATCAACTACATTGTTACGTAACGCGTCGTACGCCGACTTACTACGTAGATAAACTTGTTTAATAAGAAACTAGTTTATTTTTGCTAAAAATCCTGCTTGGCCGTCTTCCTTTGATAGGATCCGCGACGAAAGTGCGATACTCTTACCTACGTGCCGGAGGATGGTATAATGCGCTGTGAATCCTTGCCTGGCCACTGTCGGGTCCGAGTGGAACACGATGTCCAGCATTCGAGTCGTCTCACTGCTTACTCTGACGTCATTCGGAGTCGTAATGCCGCTAAACTGACCAATCAGAACCCCCTCCTGTGTTGTCAACTTGACGTAGTCACAACTGTCATTCAAAAGATGACAGAAGATTTTAAAAACTGCTTGATGCTTACCCACGAAAAGATGTATTCTAATCATGTTCGCTCACCACCCCTCCGTCTTGAACTTGCTGAACGAGATAACAGCATCGCTACCATCCGGGATAATTAGATGCCAAAAACAAGTGATGTTAGTCATGTAGATTGACGGGTTGTCGGCGTCTTCAGGGCTACTGAAGCTACCGTTATTTCCGGTCAGCGGTCCCCCGCAAATCTCAGGTGGTAGGCCTTCGTCTGATTCTACGGGGGAAACAACTGTGACAGGGAAACCATCGTATGTTAGTTACCAGGTTCTTTTTCTTTTCAGTTCTTAATTCATCACTGTCATCATTATCTTTATCGTCATCGTCATGTAATCAACCAGTAGGAGCGTGGCTGTGCCCCCCAATATTTTCTTTATGTTTATCGTCCCAGCCCTACTAAGATTTCGAAGCTTGCTACGGCCCTGCTGATAGTAATAATTATCAAGTCATCAACAACAACAATGGTCGTCTTCATGATCAGTAATCAACTATTGTTGTCATAATCATTATCAATCTTCCTACATCATATACAACCCTACTTTATAACCATTAAAAATTGACAATTTAAGAAAATATATACCAAGCTTTATGATTTGAAACAAGTATTCGTGGTATAATTTACATTCTTTTATTTTTATAAGAACCTTTTTTATAAGAAACTCCAGGCTGAGATTTCACCAAATTTTAAGAACATGCTAAGAATATGCCGAGGCTCAGATAGCAGCAATTATAACTTTATTAGTCTGTTGTGTTCTAAAATGCAGTGTTAAATTGTGTTCATCATTACCAACTTTAAATATTATCGCTATTGATTATTTGTGTAATTCTCTGACTAGCGATTCATTTATTAAGTGCTTAAGCACTAAAATTTAAGAACATCGTTAAGAACACTTTAAGCCCTAAAAATAAGAACGGCCCAGCCTCAACTGAAAATTAGACGTTCTTATAATAAAAGGGTGTATTCAATTTCTGATGATAATGATCAATAATAATTTGATTACTAATAATGGTTTTATATTTCTGCAATTCATGCTATGTCACCAAATTTCGTGTAATATAATCTATGTTGTTTGTTGATAATTGATATTTTATCAAAACTGTCTTTAGTTATCATAATTGAAGACTTTTTACTTAACTCGTTTCATTTGCGATTCCCAAACTTAGGAATATGAAAAGCAGGGCCACTGGTAGAAGTCCCATCGTAGTCTATTGCTAAAGAAAAGTAAAACCTTTGGTAAAGACAGCTGAAATAATGAATTAACATCACAATAATGAGCATAAAATTTGTAAAAAAAAAACAGTGAACATCATGGTTACACATTCCATGAGCAAATGTTTTTTGTTATATCAGAGTATTCGCTTTTTAGTAGTCTTAATTGGTTATTGTAATGCTTGCTAATGGCGAGTTCTAGAGTAAACAATAAATGTTCTCTTGAAAATACAAATAATCGACAACCAAAACCAAATTAGATATATACAATCTTATCAAAATTCAACATAAAGTGTAGCAGTACAGTAAAGTAAAGGATACATCTTACCTTGATCTCTGCTTGTCTGACGCAAACCGTGGAGATTTAGGACATCTAGTGCGTTCCGTTTCAACAATGCCGGAACTTTATCCCAAGGGTTACACGATACCCTAGCGGAAGTGCGTATCAGTAGTATTAGTTTTTGGTATCGGATTTCTCAGATGCTGTACTGCATCATGCATTCGTGACCCATAGGACGCGGGGGGACGCGCGGTCGGCCGCCAAATCTGTAGTAGCATACATTGGTAATCTGGCTAGGGTTTTTCTCATGGTCATGCCGGGCGGTTTGGGGATTTCCCTAAGCGAAAATAAAATCTAACGGGATATTGGAAAATCAGATATCTCTATTGATAAAGGCTAGGATACTATAGGCATTTTTTAGACTTGTCATTCAAAGGCTTTTGACACCATAAACCACAATATCCTTTTTCAAAAACTTCAGTTTTGTGGTATAAGAGGAATTTCGCTGCTTTGGTTTCAAAATTATCTTTCAAACAAAAAACAATAATGTCAAGAATATAGATACAAAGTCAGAAGAACATTATATAACCTGTGGTGTTCCTCAGAGATCTATTCTTGGGCCCTTGCCATTTCTTATATACATTCATGTTGTAACTAATGCCACGAAACTGTTTTCGTTTACAATCCACAGTTATATAACATGAGAAATTCATGTGACTATCGTACAACTCTCAGAAAAACTCTCGCTGATCCGTGAAGTTCACCAGAAGGAACTCTGACACAGACAAGCTGAGTGGTAAATTAACGTTCAATCTGTTACATACGGTGGCCCACTAGGGTCACGGCAAATTAAAAAAAGCCACGGCAAATTAAAAAAAGCCACGGCAGAACAAAGCAAACGCACGGCAAAAGAAAGCGATCTCACGGCAAAATAAATCAAACTCGCGGCAGAACAAAGCATCTCACGGCAAAGAAAGCAATCCCACGGCAGAATACAACGAACTCACGGCAGAACACAACGAACACGGCAGAACACAACTACGACCTGGCCCACAAGGGTCACGGCAAATTAAAAAAGGCCACGGCATAAAACAAAAAATTACGGCAGAACAAAGCAGACTCACGGCAAAAGAAAGCAACTCCACGGCAGAATACAACGAACTCACGGCAGAACACAACGACAGAATCCAAGCCACGGCGGAAGTGAGCTTTCATTTTAAACACAGGAAGACCAAGCTGTTTTAATTCTGATCTCGAGCCCGCGATTTTTTTGGACAGTTACCAATGTACGGACCACGTGCATTCGTTCGTTCTCGCTCGAATCGCTTGCTTCGTGTGCAAATTTAGTTGCTTTTACAATCCTTGTCGCAGAATACCTCTAGAAGTATGTTTTGCTCTCATTGTGGTCGCAAGCTAGGCGATGATGGATCTACGTTTTGTGTTTTCTGCGGAAAAGGTAAGAGCAGTGTGTGTAAGTGTGGAATTTCTTGCACAGCCGTCAGGTCACTTTGGACAGAGTTAAGCTCTGCTTTGGACCAATAATTCTAAGAGCTCGCTTTAAAAAGGATCGTTAAAGAGAATTAAAACTAATTGGAAAAGTCTGACTCATTTAAGTTAGAACAAATGATGATATAAGCTTGAAGCAAAACCTTAAAGTTCACTTAGGGATCGACCATTGGAAAAGTGGTCGGGGGGGGAGGGGAGGGGCATGAAGATTTTGTTTAATGGACATAGACACTGTATTTGCACTATTTTGTGACTGAGTGTATAGTAAATAGTTGTAAATAGCTTATAAGCTTAATTCATAATTTATAAGCTTAATTCAGTCCAACTCAAGCAAGCTATCTTCCATATTATTCCAAAACAAACTGCATATTGTCTATTTCTTTTATTTCCACAAGAAGTTAAGTAACTACATGTAAAACATTTTAAATTATACTGTTCATGATCATTTTTTAAAATAATTTTCAAATAATAATTATTATTATGAGATATTTTAGATAATTTTTTGAAAAGGCAAAGATCATTTAGTTTCATTTTAATCATAAGATTTCTTTTGTTTTTATTGATTTCTCTAGAACTCTCCAAAGCAGTTGAAAACAAACCATTTGGTAGACCTGCTTCACATGTATCTACAATAAAATCATTCGTTGGTTTTAAGAAGGGAAAAGATGGCAAGCCGACAAAGAAACAGTTAAAAGACAAGAATAAACCTGAGGAGGCTAATGATGTAATCATTAACATTGGGTTGAAAGTATTTAGTGAGGAAGAGCTCAAGGATAAAAGAGGAAAGAAGTTGGCAATAAAAGTGAACAAGCATGCATCCTATAAGGAATTGCTCGAACAAGCGAAATCGAAATGGGCCGACTTTCAGAGAAACCTGTATTCCGAAGGTAATAATAAATAATAATAATAATGTTTTTGGAGCATTGCACGATGTCTCAATGCTCTTACATTTAAGAAAAACTAACTCGACTATTAATATTACACTAAAATATACAGAAAAAAGTTTAAATAATGTATATACAGCAATATGCAGAAATTCTGATCTAGCAAAGTATATAACTCACAGGACATGCTCATACATGACAACACACGGCCCATTTGATTATATTCTCATGTGAATTTGTGACATGTAAGTAATAAATTATTATTATTATTATTATTATTATTATTATTATTATTATTATTATTATTATTATTATTATTATTATTATTATTATTATTACTACTTTTGGTCAATTTGCTCAAACTGCACGTCCATTTCCCATGATGCACCCCACATACAGTTGTATAGTTACATACTTTGATAGTCAAGATCAGAATTTCTGCATATTGCTGTATATGAAATTACTATAATATAAACAATAATACTAAAATATATGAAATTAATTAATTTCAAGGAACTGAATATGTCCTACTTTACGAAGACGGCCAAGAGGCTTTGTTCCTTCCTGGAACGTCCAAAGAGTTTTTCACCTTGGAAAAGTATAAGCAAGCAGCATTAAAGGACTACAAGCGCATAACGTTATATCTATGTACGGTCAATGACATAGAAGAATTTAGGAAAGAGGAAAGGGATAGTGACAGTTCTGAACCTGAAGCTTCTTGTCCAGTAAAGAGGAGCAACGAAAGTGATGCCTGCATAGCAACAGAGCCACCAGCCAAGAAACTAACAACAAATCATCCAACCAACAATCATCCAGGACCTTCAGGCATAAGTACCAACAGTGGTTCTGACTGGTTTTACTATGATGAAATTGAACGTCTTTATGGCAATGATGACAGCCCTCCACCAAGCAACAACAAAACAGAATCGCCTATCCCAGAAAGCGAAGCTGGTGTTATTGAACTATTGCAAGAAAAGGTCATCTCTGATGGGAAAATATCCATGTTCATGATCATTAGAAGGGGTACACCAGTAACCAGGGCTATCACATTGTGGCAAAGAGCAGCTAAGAAAGTTAATCCTGTTCATGTGTGTCGTGTGAAGTTTGTAGGAGAAGACGGAATCGATGATGGTGCTTTGGCACGTGAGTTTTTTTCATGTATCATTCCCGATATAGCGAAAAAATTCTTCCCAGATGGAAGTCCTGCTTATTCTACCAATGACATTGCCACTTATAGAACAATTGGGGAAATTGTTGCAGCTAGCTTGGGCCAGGGAGGCCCAGCCCCAAACTTTCTGGCCCCCTGTGTGTTTGACACGCTGGTGTCACTTGGAGATCTTGACTACTCCAACAGCAAAGATCTTCAAAAACATTTGACTGCAACAGAATGTAAGCTGTTGAAAAATATCAGGCAGGATATTGCCAGTAGCACTGATATTATAATTGACCATGGCTACACAGGGCCCATATCCGATGCATGTGCTGACTCTATTCTTGCTGCTGTTACTGTCAGTATGCTCAGCAGACGGGAGTTGATGTTAAAAGAACTAAAGAAGGGAATGGAGCTGTATGGATTGGCTGACATAGTCACCAAGCACCCAAAGAAATGCAAAGGTCTGTTTGTTATGGGCCACCAAGAGGAAGTCGACGGGAATTACTTATTTTCTCTCATGAAACCGCAGTATTCAGCTGTGGGAAGCTCTCGTCGGACCGTAGAAGAGTCAGTAATGGACAACTTCCAAGACTTCATATTCAGCCTTGAGGATAAATCACAAGTCTGTAGCTACCAAGAGGCGATGGCATGGAAAGCCTATGGTGCTGATAGAAAAGATATCGATGATGATGAAAATGAAGACAATACTGATGATGGTGAACGGTTCAATGTAGTTGATCTGAGCCCAAGTGCAGTTATGGGCTGGTTAACTGGCCAAAAGCACCGAAATCTCAGCAAGGAAATCTCTCCAATTCATGTAAGGTTTGACCATGATTGCCTTAAGAGGAACCCAAAGCACACAGTTTGCTTTCCCCTTGTTGGGGCATGTGGGAGGGAGATAACCCTTCCAGTTGCCCACATGGCATCGTTAGATACTTTTAAGCAAAACTTTTTATTAGCTTTTTGTAAGGGCCAGGCATTTTCAAAATCTTAAAACATATTTTTTCAAAATGGACACTGGTACTCTCATTCTCATTTCTAGTTTTCAGTTTAATGTTCATGGCTTTTATTTCCATTAGTTTTGACTAGTAAGACATAATTACAATGTCATTTTATGGTTGTGTTCTCACCAGCCAAATTATTATGCTCAAGTTATTGGTAGATGGTATTGTTTAGAGTGAATGCATTGAACCTGTGAAGTAAAAGTTAATACTGTAATAGTCAAATAGACACAAAAGAAAAGTAATAAATAGTCAAATATGTATTTCACGGGTTCATTGCGTTCACTCTATCGAAGTTGAATTTGGTTCAAGTATATCAGTGCTCACTCAAGCAGAAAGGTCGAAAATGCGAGGAGGTAAGGGGGACCTGGTTCAAAATCTCATTTGTTTAGCGGTGAAACACCAGCTGAAACATAATGTAAAAATTGGTCCTGGCCATATTGAAATTTGGGTAGTTACACTGAACAGATTTACTGAACAAATTGATTTTGTGATTTCATAATGCTTCAATATGAAAGTTAACAGCTAAGTACTGTCTTGCGACACTGCCTAATCAGTATTTCCTTTATAATTATCTTTAATAAACAAGTGCATATACAGGACACTTAGGCTATTTCAGGGATGCCGGAGCATTTTTTTGATTGGGGGCGAGGGTGTGGGCTAAGCTATGCATTTGTAGTTTTTCTATATATGTTTAGCTATATTTTGCTTTTTATCTGTATTTTTCTTTTTAAATCTTAAAGTAATTCAGAAGAAATCAAAACTTATTGAGGCAGCTCTAGCACCCCCAACCCCGGTTCCGGCACCCCTGTATTTGGCCTTGTTTATACAGATTGTGCACAGAAAGATATATGAGCTAATTTGATGAGCCTTGATGAATGCTTTATCTGTTATTGTTGTTTGTTCCTGTTCTTAATTTAGAAGTTGCAAATTATGATTTAGTTGTAATGATATTTGATTAGAGTGGGCATACTCCATCTATGAAACACATAGTACTGATTACAGCTAAAATAGTGCTGATTAGATTTTTGAAGAATAAAAGAATATTGTTTTTAGTAATACTTGTCTATTTCATTATCCATTATCTGTAATTCATGAAGTATTATAAGAAATCATAACCTTTTTGACACATTTACAATAATAGTGTTGAGGCTGGTGCCATTCTGATTAAGGCATTAACTTATAAACAGATTTTTAAATCATGGGAATTATTCAGTGTTGCAAGGCCTTGATGTCACATTTGTGAACAGTAACCTTTAAATTGTAAATCATGTGACAGTATATACCTATTTTCAAAAAAGCTGCAAGATAAAATGGAAATTGTCACATGGTGATTGCATGGTTAAAAGCAGTCATTTCTATGAAATAATGACAAGATAGTATGTGGTTAACCTTAACCTCTTTTTAGTGTTCATTTTCGTGCAATTTCAAGAAGCTCAAATTTGTGTGTCGAACAGCTTTTAAGTGGTTGTAACCTTTTGGTTATGCAATCTCCTCTGACAACCATTTTTGAAATGGGCATGTTTTCCTTTTGCTAACATAACCTAATGTTTCATTTACAGTCAACTTGATCTTGACACCCTTTATATGAGAACCTCAGTGACTTATAATTCTTTTTCTGGCCTAGTGCTTTTTAATCAACTGGTTGAATCTTGCAAGTGGGTTTTTACTGAATTGTTTCCTTTATGGAGGGGACTGGGAAGGAGGGGTTCGACCTTGTTTTACATAATGTTTAAAGGCCGACAATGAGGACTTTGAAATCCCGTCAAGTCCGAATTGGAGGCCTTTGAACGACTTCAAAAACTCATTAATTATTCGGGAGGGAAAAGAAGCGAAGGGAATACATATAACAGAAATATATTGATTTATTGCATCTCCACTAAGGTTTTCAGTTTTCATAATTTTGAATGCATGAAGCACCGTTTGTTGTTCTTCAATTCCCGGACGGCTTTCTGAAACAAAAGCTATTCAAATTGTCTTTGTCTGCTATTCATGGCATTCCTAATGAGTCTAATTCATAAGTTTTATAAGTATGTTATCTTCCGAGGAATCGCATCAGAAACTCGGTGGCGTAATGGTATAAGACGGCGCATATAGACTGGACGGTAGGGGATCGAGTCGTGATGGAGTCATGTATCAAAGACCTTTTTTCACTAAATTAATGTTAAACTGATTATTTCTAATAATTTGATTATCATTAGCTAGTAGTAGTTGGAAACATGGTAGAAGTAACTGGAAATAAGGTAGAAGTAACTGGAAATAATGTAGAAGTAACTTGAAAAAGGTAGAAGTAACTGGAAATAAGGTAGAATACAAGGTACGAGTACTTCCTCTGGTTTCAAGTTACTTCACGTGGTACAAATTACAAACAGGGATTGGTTGAATACCTCATGAATAATTAATGAGTTTTTGAAAGTTGTTTCTCAATCGTTCCTTATAAAATAATGTAACTTAACAACCATTAACTGCAATGTGCAACAACTCTTCATACATCTGTAATGCTTCTCTCCAGTGTTCAGGTTTCTTCTTATTGAGACTGTGAAGAACATAACGAAAATATTCTTGGTATTCATCATCTTCGTCCTGTTGTACAAGATGAGTGTAAGCATAACTCATATCATGTTGTGAAACTGGTACAAGTAAATTATCAATACCCCCGTAACTTTCAGGAAGGTGGAAAATTGCATCAGGTCTTCCTGCTACAGTATCATGGCGGGATTTCCTTATATAGTGAGTATTCCATGAATCACCCACTCTTTTCAGATCGTTTTGAAGTAGTTCAGCAAAACAAAACCAAAGACACTCTAAATGAAGCTTGTCTGCTGTGTTGAGTACTGCTTTCTCTATCATGTCTTTGAAAAGATTCATCCACCATGTTGACCAATTTTTTCTAAGAAAGCTCCACCAGCATTCAATTCTTTGATTTCGTGGAGATGCAACATATCTATGAGAGTTGGGATCATCCAAAAAAAAAGAATGTATACCGGCCATAGTACCATTCTCAGTTCCAAGGTCTGTGTCTAGTTCTCTGGGACAGCCACCAAGTTGTTTGACGGCGTCCAGATAATAGGAAGCAATGTTGTCAGGATAATTATTAGATCGAGTTACATACAACCAAATGACTTTGCGACTGAAACCATCGATACACGCATGCATAGGAAAACCGTATGGCTTAAGTTTATCGTAGCCATCAGCATGCCAAGTACTATTTGGCCCTAAGCTACGATAAACTCTTCTTTTCAGCTTATGGGCCTTTCTCAATTCAACTCCATTTGGGTCGATTTCTTTCAGCATTTCTTGAACAACTACACGTGGTACCAGTATACCCTTCATTCGAAGATTATGCCAAACTGACCGATATCCAACAATCGAATTTGGTCCATCCAAAAGTTCTGTAATAGCAGATCTAACGGTATTTGGATCATACTCAAGATATCTTCTTGACATCCCCCAATCTTTAAGACGTCTTTTCAGCGTTCTGACGCTGATATTTATCCCATGACACTTCGACAGTAGTCCAACAATGTCATCATAACTATGCCCAAGGTGAAATAATTGTGTTATGATGGTTCTTTCCTGATCTTCGCTTTCGCTGTCCGCCATTTTGAATTTGCAAATGGAGGAAGACTGGGACTTTAGGGCAACCATGAGCCCAGAATCTTTTGTCAGCGGTCTACTGTGTATTTCACTTCCGCCGTGTAATTCACTTCCGCCGTGGCAATTTACTTTTGTTTGTTCTGCCGTGAGTTCTGCCGTGGAGTTGCTTTCTTTTGCCGTGAGTCTGCTTTGTTCTGCCGTAATTTTTTGTTTTATGCCGTGGCTTTTTTTAATTTGCCGTGACCCTTGTGGGCCAGGTCGTAGTTGTGTTCTGCCGTGTTCGTTGTGTTCTGCCGTGAGTTCGTTGTATTCTGCCGTGGGATTGCTTTCTTTGCCGTGAGATGCTTTGTTCTGCCGCGAGTTTGATTTATTTTGCCGTGAGATCGCTTTCTTTTGCCGTGCGTTTGCTTTGTTCTGCCGTGGCTTTTTTTAATTTGCCGTGGCTTTTTTTAATTTGCCGTGACCCTAGTGGGCCACCGTAGTTACAGAACCAAAGAATCCCTCCATTTTCTCGTGAAACTTACTACGTACACGCAGAATACCCACCAGCCCCTCCCACTTCAAAAGGCTCTTTCGGGGTGGTCCTGGGCACTAATAAGAGTTCAATATGGCTACCGAGTAATTTTATTTCTAAGTTTATTTACTCCCTCACTTTCCATATCTTTCGATCATTCGAGACATGTTTTTTTAAACCATCACCATCCTCGGGATGTTTAATGGCGTAGAGAGAGTATGGAAGCTTGGAACTAGATAAGAATATTTCAAGTTACTACAGGACCCGACTTCTACTGTCGCAACTTGGAATGGACGTGGATCAGTTTTTGACGTCTGTTTTCCCTTCGAAGGAGCGAGATGAAATAGCAACGCCAAGGTACAGATCCCCGAGTGCAAATCTTATTAAATAACCAGTCAGCTTCGTTCTATCATGCGTTCTATTCATCAATCAAAATATCAGTATTATTCGTTTGTTATTGTTTATTACTTATCTTAAATTAGGGATTTTATTACCGAGCTTATGATGACCTGTTTTTGTGATGTGATGCCGTCGTTTTAGCGAAAAAGCAATAATCTTTGTTAAGGATTAATTTTCTATCTTCTTGTTACATAGGAGATTGTTGGAATACAGCAGTTTGCAAGAGCACATCGACGATATTTTGTCAAAATATGAGGAAAAACCAAAAGCAGGTAGTGTAGTATCCAAGAGATTGTACTTTATGTACTTACTTACCTCAAGACAAATTGACGTGATAACTTTATAAATAAACCAAAGGTATCGCAAAAATATATTTGTGATATGCATGATCTTTCCATCTATCCCTTTCTTTTCCACCTCGATCATGTACGGGCGATACAGTAACCTTAGTACTTATAGTTTACTAGTGATTATTTATAATTTGATTATTGTGTTATGTTTTATCTTGCTATTTCTCCCTTGTTTGTTATTGCTTCAAAGCAAATGTTGTGTCTATACAATTTACAAGTAATGTTTTATCTTGCTATTTCTCCCTTGTTTGTTATTGCTTCAAAGCAAATGTTGTGTCTATACAATTTACACGTAATGTTTATGCATTGTCTTGTATCTGTACCCTTTTAACGCAATGTATATGAAATGTCTACCCTTAAGGTTATTTCCTCGAATTGCACTGCGCACCCCTTCTGCGCAAAGTGGCACGTGCTGTTTGTTCAAATTTTCCGGTATTAAGTGCGCGTGCGCGCCACAGTTGTACAAGAAAACACAGCAAAAGGCGCGCGTTTTTTACTTAAAATTGCGTTGACAGAAAAACGAAGTCGGTTACCCCATTTTTTATTTGCTCAAATAGTTAATATATACGGAAAAATGATATACTGAAAGAAGAAAAAAGTTGGGTTGTAGAAGTTTTGTTATTTCTCTTAAAAGCTGTAAAAATACTTCAAAATGGCTCTTTTTACCGTATGAATAGTGGCGAAAACAATGTCTTTTAGTGCGATCTCTATAAATGTGATTTATTTTGAACATTAGCTACTACAGGTTATTGTTTAGGAGATCGGATTTTGGCAGCTCGACAAACAGAACTTAGTTTTCTAAAGAATATAGGCACTCTTTTTGAAAACTAAGAGTTGGGATTTTTCCTTGCGTGATCAGTAAAAACGCATCAACTCTACGCCCCTCTGTTGTGAAAACGAGGTCGGTACCCCCATTTTTTATTACATTTTTTAAAAGCCCTTAACTTCAATATTGTTTATGCCATGTTTTAAAAAATTCTGGGTTGTGGAACTATTTAGAGGGAATTACCTTAACTCACCCTAGTTTAAAAAAAAAGAGAAGAATAGAAAAATCAAAGGCAGCTGGTGTGCCATTGTTAAACGATTTCCTTTTCCATCTTGACTATTGGGACTGCTATTGGTGAATTTAGTTCCAAAATGTATGCAAACACATCATGACACCTAGTTACAGGAGGGGATTACTAAGAGAAGCTGATATAACATTTAGAAGTTTGCCCGAAACAAGGTGAAGATCACTACACTCAGTATCAATGTCCTGGATCTGCCTTTGTTTATACTGGAATATTTGTTTTCTAGTTTTGGATCCTGAGCAAAGGGCCATTACAGATGGAAGGATTGGTCCAGAGGTGGTAAAGATTGATAGAAGTAGTTTGTGTGGATCAATGAACATCAAGGATGCCACTGAGGTTTGCTATCAGCATTTTAACTGTTCATACCAAGTCTAAGTTTGTTTTCCTTTTTTTTTCTGAGTAATGATTTATTTTTAAAGGAAATGAAATCCTGTTTTCGTAGGTTAAATCGCAATGATTACATCACCAAACAATACTTGATCACAAAAGTATCCCCATGAGAATTTGGTTGATTTGGAAGTTTGTTTTCTTTTACAGCTTGAAAGCCAAAGTAATTTCAGCAGTGCCAGGGCAAATATTTGTGTCTGCAAGGGTAAGTAGCTAGGGGTGTGGGGAGGGGCAAGAAGTAAGGGGAGGTAAGGGCCGGCAATCTAAGTTTGACTCATGCATGTCTGTTTGCAGGAAAGTGGATGTATGAGATTCTTCTTGGCTCCAAAGGCATCATGCAGCTGGGATGGGCGACCCTGGGGTGCAAGTTCACAAATGAGGTACAGTTTTGGGAAATTGATACTACACAATAAACATAAGATTGTTTCAAGATGTTTTGAATTTATTTGAAATCTTTTTTTTGGTATCATGATAAGGTTTATATCTTGATTGTAATGGTAATAAGTTATTGTTTTTTTTATATGCCTGATAGGTTTTTGTCTTGTTCTTGTATCCCTTATAGGTTATTGTCTTTTTTCTTGTTTCTCCAGGAAGGAGTTGGTGATACTGCAGATTCATTTGCATATGATGGTCACAGAGTGAGGAAATGGAATGTTTCCACTGCAAAATATGGAGAGGTACATACCACAGACTTAACTCTATGAGCAGCCACTCTTGTAGTGTAAGGGACTAGCTTGTCCATGACTGCACATATGAAATGCCAAACACAGTCAGACTGAACCCCCTTCATGCTTTATTGTTTTATTTTTATGTGCTTATTTAATATGAACTGTGGTATGTTGTATCAGTTTAAGCTTTTATTGTTTCAAGGAATGGATGGCAGGGGATGTCATTGGCTGTGCTATCGATTTGGATGAGGGAACCATAAGTTATAGTAGGTTTGTACTGCTTTTGATTTGTTATTAGACAATTATTAACAACGTTTTTCAAACAATATATTAACATTAATTAATAAATTTAATTAGTAAATTTAAGTCACAAATAGCCTTATTATGGAAAGGTAAGGTATACTAGCACCCCTTTTATACTCATTTATATAAATGTATCATTTAAAATGTATACATTTATCTTGTAACCTTTTCCACAGCCAACTCTATGGACAAAAAAGGCTCTCAGCGAAAAAAAAAAAGCTCTGAGAGGGTTTTGGGTTTACTGTGATTCTGTTTCTCTGGAACATGTGGGAGGGGATCGAGAAGTGTAGGATGGGAGGGATAGGATTGCTGGCTGGGTACAGTGTCAAATGGTTTGGGTATGTTGCCTCAGAGAACACACAATGTTTGTGATATGTTCATTGTATTTTTGTAATTTTTGTCTCCTACAGAAATGGGAAGCACCTTGGTGTGGCTTTTGACAATGTTCGGTTTGGCCCTGGCTTTGCTTATTTCCCTGCTGTCAGCCTGTCTTATGGAGAGTCTTGTCATCTCAACTTTGGTGCCTACCCATTCAAGTATCCTAAGAAATGTCAACGATGGATTTCATGGCTTTTGACACATCAGGGCCCCTCAAAACAGCATTAAACTGATTGGGAATTATTACAGCATAGCTACTTCTGGGCCTCTCAAGAGCATTGAATGATTTTATGATATACAGTATAATAGAAAATTATGTGGAAGCTGTCAGTTACTTCATTCCCAAAGAAATACATATAGTATATTGATAAGTGTTAGGCCCATCTTAATTAAATTATGTTAAGTGCACTAAAATATAACAAACTTCTATAACACTTAACAATGCACCAAGATTTCCAATGGAATACATGAATCCTATGCAGGACCCACCACTCTCTGACGTTGCCAAGGGAACTGAACTTACTGATTGTTTGGAAAGACTCTTTCCTGCTGTATGTACAATTATGCTATTGTTGTTGAATGTTGTATTCTTTTCAATCCTCTACTTATTATAGCGAGTGTACTACAATGGCTAGTCATGTCCTTACAGTATCCAATGTCTCCTGAAGGGAGATAAATATATAAATCATAGCAGAAGTTAAATTAATGATTTTAGCTTCCCTCTTTTTTTGGGTCCAGTTCAATGGGGGACTATTGACCCATTTGGATTACAAGTAGCTCATAGGTATTTTATTAAACAGCCTGACAGGATAGCTAAGCTCCCACCTGCTCTACACTGCAAGTCTAACGTCCTGTCGTTACTCACTACTTCTCATGTGTTCGAGAAGCTTGGACCACTTTTGGTGAGTTGCCTTATATATAGCAGTTCAGATAAAACACTGTTCATTTGTGAGTAGTGTGGTGATCAGTGACATACAGAGATTGTACTGTTAGCAGTTCAGATAGGACACCATTAATTTGTGAGCAGTGTGGTAAATAGTGACAGATTGGGATTGTACTGTCTTATATAGAAGTCCAATGTAGGACACCATTTATTGGTAGCATGGTGCATAGTGACATACAATGACATGGTACAGATAGAGCACCATTTATTATAAATTTAGCTTTAAGGCTGAAATCGTATTAAAAATTTGCTGTCAATCTTTTCCTTTTATACCTTAATAACCATACAGTCATTGGTGTACAGCAGATGCTACAAGTACAAGTACACAAAACCTACATGCTCATGTCACATGAGAACAAGTGATCCTAACCAGTCTTCTCTATATTTGGTAGACAAAAGGCTATGTTGTGGAGAAAGTCCTGCTGCCATACCTTCTTAGGTCATGCTCAGATTGTGAACCACTTGCTGATCAGCCTGGTGTCACTAACACTCTTGATCTGATGTGGGCGTGTATGGAGGTAAGACAGTTGGTCCATCATAGTGGTTATTAGAAAGGAGTGCTGAACCCTGCTGTAGCTAAGTGAGGGAGAAGGGGATACCCCTTTCCCCACTGGCGTTCTTAACTCTAGTACAGACAGACCCCTTTCCCCTGGCGTTCTTAGCTCTAGTACAGACAGACCCCTTTCCCCACTGGCGTTCTTAGCTCTAGTACAGACAGACCCCTTTCCCCATTGGCGTTCTTAACTCTAGTACAGACAGACCCCTTTCCCCACTGGCGTTCTTAGCTCTAGTACAGACAGACCCCTTTCCCCACTGGCGTTCTTAGCTCTAGTACAGACAGACCCCTTTCCCCACTGGCGTTCTTAACTCTAGTACAGACAGACCCCTTTCCCCATTGGCGTTCTTAGCTCTAGTACAGACAGACTCCTTTCCCCACTGGCGTTCTTAACTCTAGTACAGACAGACCCCTTTCCCCACTGGCGTTCTTAGCTCTAGTACAGACAGACCCCTTTCCCCACTGGCGTTCTTAGCTCTAGTACAGACAGACCCCTAATCCCCACTGGCGTTCTTAGCTCTAGTACAGACAGACCCCTTTCCCCACTGGCGTTCTTAACTCTAGTACAGACAGAGCTTAAAAACATGCTTGAAAGAGATGTGATTGTTTATTGTTTACTCATATTGAAGGATTTTGAGCTTGAGCCATGCTTGGAGCATCTCTTGTTTGCTTTGATCAAAGCTTATTGGTACCAGCCTGTCACCATGGATTTCAAAACACAGGTAAACAATGTCTAATGTAAGAATAAAATATGATATGCTGTACACTTTGTCTGGAAAAAGAAAAAGAATAAAATATGATATTCCGTTCACTTTGTCTGGAGAAAGATAAGGGTCAATGATATGTATTTCTGCCTGATTCTGTCTTTCGTCTGTAGAGCTTTCTCCACAATCTACTGAATGTTAATCAACTCTTGTTTTGATTAAATTGATAGACACATTGCTTAAAGCTAGCCCTGAGCATTCTCAAGCACAATATGACAAGACATGCCTTGATACAGTGTAAAATATATCCTTTTCTAAGACAGAAGACATATAACTTTGCATTCTGAATGGTTGGCAATTGCTGCTATGATGGCAGAACTGTTTAGGCATGACAAAAAAACATGACATGACACTTCAAATAAGCCCATTTCACATCTAATAAGGTGGAGTAATAGCAAACAATATATCAAATAGGACTTTTTTTTTAAATTGATGCGACTTATTATAAAGTGTCTTGAAATTCGAGCTTTTCGTCCCTGAACCCATATATATTGCAAGTATGACCAAGAGGAAAAAAATCTTAAGGTTATTTTGTGTTCATTTTGGCCTCACATTATTTGATTTTTTACAGAATACAAGGAACCGATGGCCATGTCTCTATTTCAAATGTGCATTTTCCAGGTTTTTTGTCATGTCGTTTTGTTACTATTTATTGTAAAAATCCTTGACATAATTCACATTCCCACAGAAATTTAGTTACTTTATGCATATACGTCCCCCAGATGACAATATCTTGAATTCTGCTTTTCCTGTTGTGTGGTGGGAAAGTGACGATGTAAGTAAAAATCGGTTATGAAAATATATGCATTTGTTAAATTACAACTAAATTAAAGCCAATTTTCTTGTCCAGGTAAATTCTTGTCCAAGTGAGAGTGACAAAGTTGAATACATGGGAACTAGCCAAAGCCTCAAAGACAAAGTTGAAGGTATTCTATATTTTATTTTCATCTCACCAACACCGCGGCAGAACGACTGCGCATGCGCGAGACAAGAGTCATTCAAAATGGCAGACGAAACACAAGTTTCCCAAAGCTGTTACAATAAACACAAACGTTTGGCTCAAAATGGACTTAACGGGAGCAAAAAATTACACATACACCAAGAAAATGTACTCGTGTTTAGGTTCCAGGAAGATTTTTTGCTGGATCAAGGGTAAAATCCTCAAGTTTGACGGCGTTTGTGGGATTTGCTGGCACGCGAAACTCAAAAGTTCTACTGCTGCCGTGAAAACGAGACAAATGTCAGGGAGCAAACATCAAATGTGGGCGAGATTAGTTTCTTTATATTCCTGAGGAATTCTTCCAAGTCAGCCTTGGGACTCATTCCGATCATCGCTCCAAAGTTATGGCCGTGTGCATAGTGTAGATGGCTATCTAGAACATAGATCTTTGAATCGTGTCCGACGAGAGATATTGTCATTCCATTAGCTATGACTATTGCTGCTAAGTTCTGGTCGCGATCAAGCCTTTGCAGATAAAATGCAAGTGAACTTTGAGGAACCTGTGGATTAGCTGATGTAATTGACAGATCGAGAGTGTCTTCAAGAGAAACAGTCCCAATGACTGAATCTAGATGTGGTTTTGCCTCAACAACACTAAAGAATGGAGACCCGCAACCATTTGTCACAGTGTCATATATGCTGTTGCCACGAACAATTGCAGATAACATCATTGAAAGCCAATGAGGGTTTATGGGAGGACCACGGCTGAGCTGTATACTGGTTCGGTTTGCAGAAGTGATATATGAATAGGCCAAAATTAGTGAGATAAAAGTACATGCATTAGATCCATTTCTTCCAAGTAGAGTTGATTGAGATATGTAAGGAGGAAAGAACCAAAATGTAGATGAACCAACTGGATGAGTGGTAACTTGGATGTCAATTGCCTGTAAAGGTGCAGCCTGGTGATTGGGAACATTGTGTCGCAGTTGTGGTTGTGCAACAACAAATGAATTTAACTCCCTGTCAATGTGGGATTCCCATTGTGCAGAGTCATAGTATTCAGGGTCACAATTTCTTTTTGACATTAATGCTGTCATTCTCATCATTACTACCAGGTTCTTGATTGCTTTGTGGGGTTCTAGTAGATTTTGCTGTTGGTTTCAACAAGCTTTCATTAAATGCTGAACAGATTTCTGCAATTTTTTCAGCAAGGTGAGGGGAACAGATTGGACACTGGTCTCCAGCTTCTTCTAAATAAAAATTGTGAAATGTGTGAAAACAGTTAAGGCGATTGACATTGGTTGTTGATAATTGCGTGCAGTTTTTGTAGTCACAGATTAATTTAGGATCAGGTATTGTGGAAGGGTCTTCTTTTACAATTGAGTAGCCAAGGGGCATTGCTTTTGAAGTAATGGTGGTGTCAAAGGTAGGAAGAAAAAATTTCATGTCTCCTTTAGGCTGCCCTCTTGCATTTGTTTCTTGTGGAACCTTAAATGTAAAAAAAAAAATAGACACAATTGTTAGTCATGAAAAAGAAAATAAGTTGAGGCTATGATCAAGTGCTCGACTAATCATTATTATTACTTCCCTGCATAAAAAAACATTGTTCAGGCACTGCACTGCACCAAGGTAATAAAAAATTACTTATGGATGGATGGATGTCTGCTATACCTGCTTTGCTTTTCCCAGATTTTGACCAACTTGCTTGATGATTTTCAGTAATGCATTAGCAGCTGTACCAGTCACCAAACTTAGGTCTTTTTCAGAATAACCTCTACTGTATGGTGTTGTTAAATAGTTATGAAAGAGCTGTTCTGTCTTTGATGCAGCAAATGACAGGGCTTTGTCCCTAATTTGACTAGCACTGTCATAAATTGAAATGAAGCTGCGTAGCACACTATGCCAGATTTCAACTTTCTTTTCAGTTATTAGAGCCATCCATTTCTTTTTAAGTTCATGGTACTGTGAAAAATGTTGTTTGTGAAAAGAAAAGTCACTAAGCATCGAGAGTGTTGATCTGTCATAATGATGCCTTTTCCAGATTATAAACAGTAGAGATAACTTTAACATCATTGTTATATATGATTCCATGTCTCCAGACCTGAATGTAACAGGATAGTGGAAGAATGATATGGGGACCACCTCATCTAAAAGAAACAGAATGGAAGCATACTCTATGTCTTTGCAGAGCTTGAATTTTAGTAGAACTTTATCACGTAATTTGCCCCACGCCAGAAAAACAGCAGTTATTACCAGGCTGACGCGAAAAGGCTTTGGCTTGTTGGGTAAGTCAGATCCAAATGTCTCTTTGTATACTTTTTTAAATAAGAAGTCATAAATTGTTACAACATCTTCTTGTAGATTCAGGAAAACATGAAATGGGCCCTGCTCTGGGATGACTGATAGGAAACTGGCATCTGCATTGACTTCTTGAGCAATGAGTTTCTTTTGATAAAACCAAGTTGGCCAGTCCCCGGGTGCTGGTACTACAAATTTTTTCAAGTAATGTTCCAGTTGTGGACAGCACAGGAATATGTGATCAATGGCTGATTTATAGTCCTCCATACTTTTCAAAGATTGCTCAAACTCATCTATTAAATTAGTAGACTCAAGGGTACAGAGCTCATCGTGCGACAACCCAGAATAGACCCTACAAAAAAAGAAAAAATGATAATTTGGCATATTTAATGTTCCATATTTGTTTTTGTTTTTATTTTACTCTACTCCTTTTTTTGTAATAGCACTCACTAAACAAAAGTAAAATTGATATTAATCATTATGTATATGGCTTTCACAAACTAATGTAAGAGGTACATATTTATTGGGTGGTAGGTCCATATAGGGGAATAAAGTATTGTGCCTGGAAAAATATTTAGGAAGTGTCAATATTAAAACATTTTTTAAGAAGAGAAAACAGTATTTTTCTTAATATATGGATTGCTGACCTTTAAATAACTACATTAAAATCCATAGAATACCTCAATTCCTTTAGTTGTTGTTGGATGTATTGGTGAAATGCATTCATGGTGATTTGTTTCCAAGTACATTCTTGATAACACTGGTCTTTGAAACAACTCTTTTATGTAGTCTAGAACAATTCCTCCTCTGCAAATTTTATTTTCATTCCCTATCTTCACAATCACTCGGCTGTGTCTTGTATCTCTCTAGGAATAGGAACAGCAGGAATTGAAGGATGGATGTCCAGTAGGCCACTAGCCATGTGCGTAGCTAATGATAGCTTCAGATTTGTTGGTAGTCTAACAGTCAAAATATTATGGAAGTCATCCAACAGTTGTACAATTAGGAATCCTTTCTGAAAATTTTAAAGAAAGTTAAGCATCAGTTATCCCACTGGCTTGTTTAAATTGAAATGGTTCTTGCTTATTCTCAAGTATTGTTCTTATTATTCTCTTATTCACTATTTACTAAAATAAAAATTTGTACCACACTAATCTCACCTCTGTTGCCAGGATAACCTTTCTCATCAGTATGTCTGGATATTTTGTTATTAGTGCTTTCTTGTGAGAATCAATATTTCTAGGACTTGTACTGAAACCAAGTATCCTTCCTGAATTGATTGCTGTCCTAGAAGCAACATGATGTTGTAGGAATAGCCCTTCATCCTTTTGTAGGGTGGAAGTTTTCTGAGACCTGGTAAAATAAATTTGTGTCATTTAAAATAGAACAAAACACTAGTGTTCTGGTGCAGCTTGTATACATTGAATTATAGTATAAAGCATGATATTGAACATACCTAGGCCCAATTATGAAACTGGAGCAGATAGAAAGGGGGAGCTTATTACAAAATTTAGCCACTAGAGGGATTTTAGAAAGGAAAGTAATTGGAGGTTAGGGAGGTGGGTCTTAATGGAGCATTTAGGGTACCTGAAATATGCCAGTGTGTGAAGGAGAACAACAGTTCTTTGCTCCTGTACAGCTTGATGTTCATCTGAGAGTCTGGAGTCCTCCCTTGTTATTGAACTTAAAAGCATTTCAAACAGACCTGGAGAGTGTTTTTGTGTGAACGCTTTCATTGCTGCTGGCTCATATAATGGAGCTTCACTACTGAGGGCATGATGGTATAGAGCCATCTGAAATTGTTGCACTAGTTGGCCCAGTGAATTACCTGTTGATAGCAATGACAATAAATTATTGAATAAATTATTCGAAGTTTTAGTTGGGCTTGATCCATCACTGGGGTTGAACACTGATCAGCCACATCGGTGCTGATCGATAAAGCTATTATAAATAATAGAGCATGCAGATATATTCGATCATACAGCTGTACCTTCATCCAATTCATCCAATTCCTTGATTGTTGTCTTTATTTGGTCCCATACTTGACTATCCATTAACACGTTGCCATTTGGGGCAATTTTGATGGTACCTAGGGGAGTTTGCAGCTCTTTCCATGTTTCCAGGAGATGAATGTCACATATGTCTGCTAGAGCTTCAAGTCTTGAAAACAGCCTTCCAAATTGTTGCTTTGTTTGATCCAGTTGGGATATGGTAGGTGCTGACATAGATATATCTTGCATACTTTCATGGAGGTGTAGAATAGGGGATCCCTTAAACTGAAATATCTGAAATTTACAAAACAGTCAAAATGGAAAACAAAATAAGAATAAACAAACTATCTAAAATAAATAACAATAATTAGCAAAATGTATCATCTTTTGGGGTGCAGGTTTTCTGTTGTGGGTGGGTCAAATGGGGAGGGGTCATACCTGTTTTCTAAATTATTGTTAAGGGGGAGTCAAAGGTTTTCTATTAGATATTAGGGGAGGGTCCAAAGATATTTCTGAAAAATTGCCTTAAATATCCCAGCCCACCCCAGCTCCTCAATAATAAAATGTTTCTTGTCTTATTCTATTCCACCTATTCTAAATTAAGGAATTCCTTTCATTCTCTCATAGAAAAGTAATATTTTTATATGAATTGGCTTGGTGGAAAAAAACTTGTCAAAAAGCTTATTTGTCAGAATTTTTACAAATTGTAAAAAAAATATTTCTTTTTCAACAAATGCAAAAATATTGTTTGCACTACTACTTCTCAATAATTGATAAAGTATTTTTTCCCACAAAAACAAAAAAAAGGCTGAATTTTATAGATAATTTGTGTGTTTCTTCAGAATGTACAAATAAACAAACCTTTTGTAGTTGTTGTTCTGTGCTGATGGCGGATGTACTACTATTTGCTTTTTCCTAATAAAAAGAACGAAAGAATGTTCAAGCCTTTTCTATGTACTTGTTTTTATATTTTGTTAAACAGATTGAAAATACAGGAAGAAATACATAGCAATTTACAGCGAAGAGGCACTGCAGAGGAGTGGTTGTTTTCCCGAATAAAAATATACACTTACCTCGACTGGTTTTCTACTTGTTTGAGGACGGCTTTCAAATTTCTTATAGGCGAGCAACTTGCACCGGTAACACCACCGAGTACCAGGCTGGTATCCTGCCACTGTTAGCCCAATCTCGTCAAATACCGGATAAAAACGACTTGGAATAGGTTGCTTGTTCAGACGTGAGGGCTGTTGTTTATCGTGCATGGGACATGAGCAGCGCAAGTTGCTTCTTCGTAACATATCCCAATGTCGCCGGCAAACATGCGAACCTACCGGCAACTTAGCGACACGACTAAGCTCCTCGGAAAGCTGGTAAAGTCGACCAATGCATCCTTTTCCGTTTCTAGTTTTGCAACTCATCATACAGTGTTGTGCATCGTCGTTTGCATGAACGAAACCCAGCGAGGCTACAACCAAAACAACTATAATGGCGACCACGAAGGTCTGCCGGTACGACATCCGATGCTTATCCATTATTTTCGCCTTTGGTGCAGGCCGTAAAGTAGGTGGTGCAAAATTTCAGAGATAGAAAATTTCAATATCTTGGTGATGTAAACTTTTCAGGCTTATTTTTTTTTTTGTGTACTTCTTTTTTTTTTTTAAATTTCGCGGCCGGAAACTGGTTTGTTTTGTTTTGCTAAACAATTTTAATAGGGGCGGGCGCCCGGCAATTTCCTGCCGGAAATAAGAGGCTGCGCGTGCGCACTACGTTCTGCAGCGGTGTCCATCTCACCTAGTGTTACATCTTCTGTTAAGGTTGCCCTAACAGTCAAGTGGCACTTGTACTAAAATAAACTTAACAAAATATGAAAAAGTGTGCAAAAATACAACAAAATGTATAAAAACTAATTTAACAATGACATAAAATAAGCCATGTGCAGAGGATCTAGTTTGTCCTTTATTCTAGGACCAACTAGATCAAGAAATGTACAGTATGTACCTAAACCTAAACCTGCTACAGTATTTTTAATCTATTTCTGTCCACTCTGTGCAAGATATTCAAATAAAATTAATGTATTTATAAAAAAATATCAAGCCTCATTGAATAAATCTTGTTGGTTTTGACTCATTCCTCATGATTTAGATTTGTTTTCAAACTTGGAAATCACGATAAGATCACTTCTATCGTGCAAGTGTCCCTTGAACAAAGTGTTTTGTTTATCTCTAGTTCTTGAGGTCATCCAGGTGGAGATGTGCAAGATCCTAATGTGTGATGACGATCAAGATTTACAGGTGCAGTGATGTACAGCTACGTCATAACAATGAGATATCCCAGCATTGCCTTACTTCAAACTTATTACTGACTTTTTAAAAATATCATCAGCTTTAAAAGTAAGAACTAGTGTATAATTATGCCTTGTTAAGATGCAGATTGCTATCTTTGATAGTGCCTCGTGCTCCAGACAAACAAGACCTGGTACTGTTTGTCATAATTCTACATAATTTAACTGACCCTCATCCCTTTTTTCCCTTTACCTAATTTGTACTTACAGGGTGGCAAATCAACGCGTGTGATGTTCCTAAATAAGTTCAGGAAGTATCTCCAAGACAACATGCTTACTACGCTTACAGTAAGGAATTACCAAAGTTCTAAAACAAGAACCATAAATTATTTATTTTCTGTCGCTATTGAATTGAGATTAATCAAACGTCTTTCTGCCTTATGTTTGACAAAGACTCCTTGAAGATTGTGTCAACGTTTGTTTATGATGTGTTTTAATATATTTAAAAACGTTTTTTTTTTTTCATTTGTAACTTGGTTGGACTTGAAGTACCCATGTTGAAACTCACATTTCTTCTTGGGTATCAAATAGGTAATCAAATACAGGCGCAAATTAAATTTGGTATTTTGTTTACTTGGCTTTGGCCATTGACACGGATTTCATCACCCTCACAGCTATTTACATGTTACAGTTACTAATGAACGAATGCGTGTTATGACACATGAATGCTTGAGTGTTACTTATTTAGGTACAGAATTGGCTTTTTTTTGCATACAAAGTGAGGAGTTTTATCACCATCTATTGGCTCATATTCTCTAGCTGCAGCCGTCAACTGCATGTGCAGGACCTGTCATCACGTGCTTCTACCACCGTTTGATCCAAGCTTTAAGGTTCCATTGGGACCAAACAGCAGCCGAGCAACCAGAAGGTGCCATTACCAGCCAGGGTATGTAGCCACGCCTAGCACTCAAAGGTCCTCTTATACACATCTTACTATAAGTAGCCACGCCTAGTATTCAAAGGTCCTCTTGTACACATCTTACTATAAGTAGCCATGCCTAGTACTCAAAGGTCCTCTTGTACACATTTTACTATAAGTAGCCACGCCTAGCGCTCAAAGGTCCTCTTGTACACATCTTACTATAAGTAGCCACGCCTAGCACTCAAAGGTCCTCTTGTACACATCTTACTATAAGTAGCCATGCCTAGTACTCAAAGGTCCTCTTATACACATCTTACTATAAGTAGCCATGCCTAGTACTCAAAGGTCCTCTTATACACATCTTACTATAAGTAGCCACGCCTAGCACTCAAAGGTCCTCTTGTACACATCTTACTATAAGTAGCCACGCCTAGTACTCAAAGGTCCTCTTGTACACATCTTACTATAAGTAGCCATGCCTAGTACTCAAAGGTCCTCTTGTACACATCTTACTATAAGTAGCCACGCCTAATGCTCAAAGGTCCTCTTGTACACAACTTACTATAAGTAGCCATGCCTAGCGCTCGAAGGTCCTCTTGTACACATCTTACTATAAGTAGCCATGCCTAGTACTCAAAGGTCCTCTTGTACACATCTTACTATAAGTTGCCACGCCTAGCGTTCATGTAAACATGTCTAGCGCTCAAAGGTCCTCTTATACACATCTTGTACTATAAGTTGCCACGCCTAGCGTTCATGTAGACATGTCTAGCGCTCATGTAGCCATGCCTAGTGCTCAAAGGTCCTCTTATACACATCTTACTATAAGTAGACCAGGGTTTGTGGACACAGCTAGCGCTCAATGGCTCGCTTATGCATACAGTATCTTGTTCTATAAGTTGCCAGGGTATATATACAAGCGCCTTGTTCTCAAAGGCTCAGTTACACATATCTTGTGGCTTACATAGACAGGGTACTTACATGCAAAAAGACCTTTTATGCAAATCTTGTACTATAAGAAGCTGCAAATCCAGGCCAGGTTATGTGTGAACGCTCAGAGGATTGCTTACACCTATGCTTGTACTTAAAGTGGCCGGAGTATGTACACCTTAGTTGGTGTGTAGAGCACCCGAGGTGCTTATATACCCCTAGTGCCGTAGAGTATTCTCGTTGAATGCGTGCTTGCCATTCCGTGCTCATAAAGATTTCTATTGTTTCGTTGCAGAGGCGTATGTTCCTCTTCACGTTTTTTTCGATGACACTATTCAGTACTGGGACACTTCTAGGTACGCTGTAATGAGCATTTCCTAATTCTACCCATTGTTTTTACTCTTACTATTTTGGATGTTTTCTTCTACAGGCTAGGAGGCGTCCTTTCTCACGTGAAGCGCGCGTATGACTGTAAGTACCCGACAATGTGTGGGAATAATATGACATCTTAGTTTGTTGTCTGTTTTACACCTTAAACACTTTCCCATTTAAAAATGTACTTTCCCATTTAAATGTGTACTTTTGCGAGAGCGTTGTTTTCACGTCCTCAAACCGCGGGTCAACCAATCAGAGACCGTCACTTCAATAGCCTTAATTCAACGCGTCTGGAAAACGCAAGTCAGCCAATGAAATGATCTTGAAATTTGAGCCTTCGTGATTCCGCGTTCTTCCACGCGACCTGACCAATCACACTGAATCATTCTTATCCCGCAAAAAGGGCAATACAAATAGCCTTCTGTCAACAGATGCAGATTGCCGGTGATAACGATAATTAACGCGGACTAGGGGTCAGAAGAGATCAAATGGAGAAGATGACTTTAGAAAATAAAAGGAGTAGCCTTCAAAACTACGTATAGTACCCGAACTTTAACAAGTCATTAAACAAGCTATTTCTAAAACCAACACCAAGGACACTCGAATTGGCTTACCCTAGTAATGACCTTTTTCTTCTTTGCACAGCTCTCCCAGAATCTCTTTTCGCTATACCAAATATGTCATGTCTTTCTGTGAACAATTCATCAAGTGGGTATTTTTAGTGTTCCCAGGTCGGACTAATCATACTTGATCTCAATGAACCAAAGACTTGTGATGGCGCGAAACGAAATTGGCGCCCTTTTAGTCCCGTTGGCTCGAACACGGCTGTATCCAGCCCAAATTTGTCTGCCATCCAAATCAAATATTGTTCTTTTTGCCATCGGTTTCATCCAAGAATGACCCATTCGTATTGTTCTCATTATAAAAAGATGCAGGAGAGAAATCTTCTAGCTCACGCTGCACATGATGCCGTGTAACACGAGATCTCAGGGTATGGAATGAATTGATAAACAATTTACTGTTTCAACAGATTCGGATTATACAGCAAATCAAAGTGCGTTTTCGAACGCAGAACGTGCAATCTGTAATATAGGTGAACTCGAAAAATACCACCGTGTTTCGAAGCAATCACATACGAAAAACCCCTTTAATAAAGCAAACCTCTAACTACTGAAACATCTCACCGAAACGTGAAAGAGGAAGATAGTATACAACATCATCATTTATTACAAGGAGAACGAATAAAAGCCAATCACATTCCCAATCAGTGCGTTTGCAGACGCAACGAGTGTCTAGGATCGATTTACAAAGATACATAGGCATGGAAAGCCGGTAAAAATTTTAGTGTACTATGTATCTAAAGTGACTAGCCTTTAAACAATATATCGGCGTTTTCTTACTTTGTAAGTCAAGCAAGCAAAATGTTTTCTTCATTTCACAGAGATTGGACATAGCCATGCGTTATATTTTCTTCTCAATAGACACTCAAGAGTAGGCTTTGAAGACAAACCGGAAACTGTGCGTTTTAAAGACGCAGGCTAGTCAATAGTGTGAAAGAATCTAATTTTCGGTACGAGAAACACATTATGGCGTTTGTAATTGGTTGTTAGAAGACGAGGTTGATAAAACTTTCTTATTCAAACATCAAAAGCAAGCTGTTATAAGTTGATTTACGTCTAGTTATGTGCTTTGGGAAAGCACCCGACTCCGGGACAGATGGAGCACCAAAGGTTGAGCTCTCTGTTGGTGGTCATATGATATGATTAACAAACTGCTATCTTGTAAGCTAGGAGATAAGGCCCGAGCTAGGGAGCTTTGCTCTTTGCACACAAGCATTCCAAGCACCAGTCGAGCAAAAGAGCGCATCAATATAATTCTAGAGAAAAATCAAAAGATTTGAACAGATAATCTGTTTAAAAGAATTTAGCCTATTATCATCCTACAGTATCGTAGATTCATGCATAGGGACAGTCGGATATTACAGCTTGGTGTTACATTTTTTCAACTTGACAAAGTTAGCACGTGGGAGCCCTAGCACATATACCCGCGGCTATTTACTCAAGTTGTGGTTGCTTCGAAACATGATGGTATTTTTCGAGTTCACCTATATTACAGATTGTACGTTTCTGCGTTCGAAAACGCACTTGCTACGTTTTGATTTGCTGTATAATCAGAATCTGTCAATATTTAATTGCAACAACAGCAAATTGTTTATCAATTCATTCCATACCCTGAGATCTTGTGTTACACGGCATCATGTGCAGCGTGAGCTAGAAGATCTTTTTATAATGAGAACAATACGAATGGGTCATTCTTGGAGGGAACCAATTGCAAAAAGAACGTGCAATCTGTAATATACGTAAGGGGTAACGATGGGTACCTTAAAATTTCGAAAATCTCGCAAAAATTTCGCAAAGTCTCGGAATCTCGGCGTTTTTACGGAAGTCTCGAAGTCTCGTTTTTCCCCACGACATTTTAGGATCTTGGAGCCTCTTTTTGTACCACGTTCTCGGAGTCTCTGTTAAACGCGATCTGTTTTATGTTGTTACTGCTAAGGATTTCCCTCTTTTTCGAGTCTCGAGTCTTAAGCCTTTCCGCTCTAGCTATTCTTTTTCAACTAATGTTTATGACATACCTCGAGCAAGTTATCTGATGTCCGAACACAAGCTAGTAAAAGCTCGGACACGGATTCCGAAATTTGACTTAAAGTCTCGGGCTCGGATTCTAAAACGCGGTCTCGGCGCCTCGGCAAATCTCGAACTTACTCATCGCTACCCCTAAAAGGGGTCTCTAGAACGCGCCAACATCCCAGAACATCGGCTTTATTCTCAGAGCGTATTGTTCACTGTTTATTGGCAACAAAATGTCTAGTTCTCGGATAAACAACTACTTTTGGAAAATAGTAATCTGGCGGTGTTTAAAGTTTGCGAGGATATAATATTTTCACTGGCTTTCCATGCCTATATCTGTCTCTTGATCTCGTGCTTGCATGAATATCTAGACCGTTGCATTTTCGAACGCACTAATAGACATGCGATTGGTTTTATCCTAAGGGATAAATTACTTGACATTGTTATTTATACCCTGCTTATACTCAAGCTCACCAAACTATAGACAAAAATGCTCAATGAAATAAATTGTAGTCCACTACTTTGAATGTAAACCCAGGAAGGTGACATGAATGTAGGAAATATTATGAACTTATACCCAAAATTAAGCAAACCAAAAGCACATAACTAGCTTTAAAGACGTAAATCAACTATAAATCAACTAATAACAGCTTGCTTTGATGTTTGAACAAGAAAAATTATATCATGTTCTTACAAGCAATTACAAGCGCCATGTGTTTCTTGTACCGAAAATTAGATTCTTCTACACTATTGACTAGCCTGCGTCTTTAAAACGCACACTTCCCGGTTTGTTCGGGCCTTATCTCCTAGCTTACAAGATGGCAGTTTTTTAATCATATCATATGACCACCAACAGAGAGCTCAACCTTTGGTGCTCCATCTGTCCCGGAGTCGGGTGCTTTCCTAAAGCACATAACTAGACGTAAATCAACTTATAACAGCTTGCTTTTGATGTTTGAATAAGAAAGTTGTATCAACCTCGTCTTCTAACAACCAATTACAAACGTCATAATGTGTTTCTCGTACCGAAAATTAGATTCTTTCACACTATTGACTAGCCTGCGTCTTTAAAACGCACAGTTTCCGGTTTGTTTTCAAAGCCTACTCTTGAGTGTCTATCGAGAAGTATAACGCATGGCTATGTCCGATCTCTGTGAAATGAACAAAACATTTTGCGTGCTTGACTTACAAAGTAAGAAAACGCCGATATATTGTTTAAAGGCTAGTCACTTTAGATACATAGTACACTAAAATTTTTACCGGCTTTCCATGCCTATGTAGCTTTGTAAATCGATCCTAGACACTCGTTGCGTCTGCAAACGCACTGATTGGGAATGTGATTGGCTTTTATTCGTTCTCCTTGCAATAAATGATGATGTTGTATACTATCTTCCTCTTTCACGTTTCGGTGAGATGTTTCAGTAGTTAGAGGTTTGCTTTATTAAAGGGGTTTTCCGTATGTGATTGCTTCGAAACACGATGGTATTTTTCGAGTTCACCTATATTACAGATTGCACGTTCTGCGTTCGAAAACGCACTTTGATTTGCTGTATAATCCGAATCTGTTGAAACAGTAAATTGTTTATCAATTCATTCCATACCCTGAGATCTCGTGTTACACGGCATCATGTGCAGCGTGAGCTAGAAGATTTCTCTCCTGCATCTTTTTATAATGAGAACAATACGAATGGGTCATTCTTGGATGAAACCGACGGCAAAAAGAACAATATTTGATTTGGATGCAGACAAATTTGGGCTGGATACAGCCGTGATCGAGCCAAGCCACGGGACTAAAAGGGCGCCAATTTCGTTTCGCGCCATCACAAGTCTTTGGTTCATTGAGATCAAGTATGATTAGTCCGACCTGGGAACACTAAAAATATCCACTTGGTGAATTGTTCACAGAAAGACATGACATATTTGGTATAGCGAAAAGAGATTCTGGGAGAGCTGTGCAAAGAAGAAAAAGGTCATTACTAGGGTAAGCCAATTCGAGTGTCCTTGGTGTTGGTTTTAGAAATAGCTTGTTTAATGACTTGTTAAAGTTCGAGTACTATACGTAGTTTTGAAGATGTAAGGCTACTCCTTTTATTTTCTAAAGTCATCTTCTCCATTTGATCTCTTCTGACCCCTAGTCCGCGTTAATTATCGTTATCACCGGCAATCTGCATCTGTTGACAGAAGGCTATTTGTATTGCCCTTTTTGCGGGATAAGAATGATTCCGTGTGATTGGTCAAGTCGCGTGGAAGAACGCGGAATCACGAAGGCTCAAATTTCAAGATCATTTCATTGGCTGACTGGCGTTCTCCAGACGCGTTGAATTAAGGCTATTGAAGTGACGGTCTCTGATTGGTTGACCCGCGTTTTGAGGACGTGAAAACAACGCTCTCGCAAAAGTACACATTTAAATGGGAAAGTACATTTTTAAATGGGAAAGTGTTCTTAGCATTTATTTTTCTATGGTGTCACGTGTCGATTGATGTTTTTATATCAAAATTAAATATTAACCGTTGTTATGCTCTTTTGTAGCAAAAGCGAAAGAAGAGCTCAGCAAACGGAAAACGGCCTCGACTTCAAGCGACTCAGTAGCCGCGCAAGACATGAGTGTCGACCTCTCATTGGTCAGAATGCTAGATGACGTCATCATGCTCTATCATATCGCTGTGCATAAGCAGCTTTCCAAGGTATTTTTCATTATATAATTGAATTTTAAATCATCTGTCAGTGAACTGAATAAACAATGATACTTGTCGACATCTTTTTTTCACGATTCTTCTTATCATCCGGTCATAATTATAAGGCGCAAATGAACATGAATATGACCAAATGCTACTCACTTACTCTTAGTATCTTTTTTATACATTTCTTGACTAATTCTGCGATAGCTGTGTGGTAAAAAAGTTTTCTTCTTCCGCAGGTCCGGGCTGTTCGTGACAGTATGCAGCAGAACATCAAAGCCTTAGAGGACACTCACGCCAGGATCGCTCGATGTGGACCCGAGGTAAATCCGAACGTTATTGGTTATCCGTCGGTAGAACTGAACGTTAATCGGTAACTAGTCTGTAAAAGCAAACGGAAGCCGGTCATGAATAGGTGAAATCGAACGATAGTCGGTTAAAGCAAACTTCAGTCGGTTATTAGTCGGTAAAAGCAAACGTTAGTCGTTCATTACTGGGTAAAAGTGACCTTCAATTAATATAGCAAGTACTTGCTATTCAATAGTTTATCGTCAACCGGTACAACTGATAAACAAACCATTCGATAGTTTATCGTCAATCGGTACAACTGATAAATAAATCATTGCCAACCAGTAAAACAGGCAGAAGTTTATCATAAACATTTAATACGGACTGTTTGTCACCGTTTTCTTAGCGGAAGGATGTGCTGGCAGAGCTAAACCGATCCAAGCGAGTGTTCACAGAGGAGACAACACACTGTGCCCGCCACATGGCTTGGGTGTCGACCCTTATATTTACCAAGGTACCGTTTATTCTTAGTACCTTTTATAATCTTCTAGGCATCCTTCATATGTAACAGGATACATTCATATTCAGGCATTGTTCATATTTACCATGGTACAGTACATGACAAAAGAGACACAAGTTTAGTCTCCCATTCACCGTCGTTGGTTCTACTCGAAAACTGTATTTTCTGAAATAAGAGACACAAAACACATGCAGTTTCTGGTATAAAAAAAGAAAAACATTGTCGTTGTGAGCATCATGATAGATTTTCCTCTCAACTGTAAAAAAAGCAAGAAGACATCCATGAGTGTTGTTGAATAAATCATGATGGAGTTTCCTCTTCACTGTAGAAGAAGCAAAAAGACATCCACGAGTGTTGTTGTATAAATCATGATAGAGTTTCCTCTTCACTGTAGAAGAAGCAAAAAGACATCCACGAGTGTTGTTGTATAAATCATGATAGAGTTTCCTCTTTACTGCAGAAGAAGCAAGAAGATATCCACTGGATGCTTTGTTGTATCCTGAATACAATAACTCGCGCCGCGGAGAGGGGACCTCTCTTTGAGTTCACTCCAGAGTTCTACCTTGACGTCGCTATTAACGCGTTTCACGGCCTGCGAAACTACTTCCACCCAACCGTCAAGTTCACCGAACTGCCAGGTAAAAAAATCCGAAGAAATTACGGCGATATTGTTGACAAAATATTGGTACTGCAATGACAACACCTTAACGGCGGCAAAAAAAAAAAAAAAAAAAACTGTAACAACAGCAACAGCAACTATAATCGCATCATTATTTCAGCATTTTGTTTCGAATTTGTATTTCTGATAACCGATACCTTTTCTTCGTTCCAGATACAGATAAGGCCCTATGCCGTATGGCTGCTCTTTTGAGCAATCACTTCGCTGACTCAAGAATTATCAACCCAGGTAAGTCGCGCATTTTTATCCTGAAAATTATTCTCTGAAAATTACAGTCACTTCATACTATCCGATTGCTGTAGTAGCCGATTGCGAATGAAAACACAGGCTACCAATCGCCTGATCATTTAGCTAGCAGAAGCGACATTGACTGGCATGTGACGATTTCTTTGACTGTTGCCTTCACAGACCTTCGTGATCAGATCATTCAAGCGTTGGCTGCTTTTGTGTGTTATCCCGACAGCCTACAAGCATTGGAGAGCATGCCGACACCACTGTATGTACTATCACTATCAGATACCTCCACCATTTTATGTTCTACAGATATTAGGCCCTGCTCTTAAACTACGCCATTTCCACTGTGTGCCAAACAATATCAGGACTTACCTCCAACTATGCCATTACCATTATATGTGCCAACCAATATTATGCCCAGCTCGTAAAGGGGCTGTCGCACCGGTTAACGGTATTTTTCAAGAATGCTACCGTCACCAATCCAGCACAGAGAAAAACTAATGGACACTATCTAAAAGCTGTTTGATTGTCTTCTTGTCAGTACATTCGGCGCGATGCAAACGGATTTCACATCTACATACTCTTTCAGCCGTCTATTTCGCTCAAAAGAAATGACGATTCCACGGTGTATTTTTACTTTGAAACGAACGTGCGACTGCCCCGAACTCTTAAACTATATTGCCATTATATATACCAACGGACTTAGACTGGTCACGGTCATCATCAAGTATTAGCAGCCAATAACAACAATAGGCCACCACTTAGTAGCTATTTCTGCCTTGTTTGGTTTGAATCGTTTGGTTCTGATTCCAGGCTGGAAAAGACCGTTCGGTCCCTGATGGGTGCGTACGAAAAGCGTTCGTGGGTACAAACTACGTGGATACTGGTCAGGATATGGAAGGTAGGGAGGGGAGGATCGGGAGAGCGAGTAGGTCGTGGTTAAAGAGGGTAAGGGAAAGAGTGTAAGGGAAGGGGCGAGTAAGATGAGGCATGAGATGAGGCGAGTTTTCAGTTTCAGTTTAATCTTTGTTTATCGAGGGTAGCATATTTAACCGAATATACAGTTTTCTAACATATGGCCCTCGGTTAGTAAGCACTGTCACTGGGGGTGGTCACTGCCAGAGGGTTTATTGCGTCCCCAGTGGTTCTTTTACGTCCCTTCGGTTCAGGTTAGTGTAGTGCAGCTTGAAGAGACGGGGCCTCGGTTTAGTGTCCTTATTCGAGAAGACTGGAAACACGGGAGAATAACTTCAACTCACTTGTGACACAAATTCGAATCAAGGCAGGAACCCGAAAAAATCCCCAGTTTGAGCCAGGATTCGAACCTGGGCCACAGCGGTGAGAGGCCGACGCGCTAACACACTAGGCCACCCGTGCTTCCACGAGTGTTGGGGGAGAGGGGGTAAGAGAAGGGGCGAGTGTGATGAGGCATGAGGTGAGGCAGGTGTTGGGAGATAGAGGCTTAGGGAAGCAGCGAGTGTGATGAGGCATGAGAAGAGGCGAGTGTAGGGTAGAGGGTAAGGGAAGGGGCGAGTGTGATGAGGCATGAGATGAGGTGAGTGTTGGGGGAGAGAGGGTAAGAGAAGGGGCGAGTGTGATGAGGCATGAGGTGAGGCAGGTGTTGGGAGATAGAGGCTAAGGAAAGCGGCGAGTGTGATGAGGCATGAGATGAGGCGAGTGTTGGGGGAGAGAGGGTAAGAGAAGCGGCGAGTGTGATGAGGCATGAGATGAGGCGAGTGTTGGGGGAGAGAGGCTAAGGGAAGCGGCGAGTGTGATGAGGCATGAGATGAGGCGAGTGTTGGGGGAGAGAGGCTAAGGGAAGCGGCGAGTGTGATGAGGCATGGGATGAGGCAAGTGTGATGAGGCATGAGATGAGGCGAGTGTTGGGGAAGAGACGGTAAGGGAAGCGGCGAGTGTGATGAGGCATGAGGTGAGGCAGGTGTTGGGAGATAGAGGCTTAGGGAAGCAGCGAGTGTGATGAGGCATGAGAAGAGGCGAGTGTAGGGTAGAGGGTAAAGAAAGCGGCGAGTGTGATGAGACATGAGATGAGGCGAGTGTTGGAGGAAAGAGGGTAAGGGAAGGGGCGAGTGTGATGAGGCATGAGATGGGGCGAGTGTAGGTTAGAGGGTAAGGGAAGCGGCGAGTGTGATGAGGCATGAGATGAGGCGAGTGTTGGGAGATAGAGGCTAAGGACAGCGGCGAGTGTGATGAGACATGAGATGAGGCGAGTGTTGGGAGAGAGAGGCTAAGGGAAGCGGCGAGTGTGATGAGGCATGAGATGAGGCGAGTGTTGGGAGAGAGAGGGTAAGGAAAGTGGCGAGTGTGATGAGGCATGAGATAAGGCGAGTGTTGGGAGAGAGAGGCTAAGGGAAGCGGCGAGTGTGATGAGGCATGAGATAAGGCGAGTGTTGGGAGAGAGAGGGTAAGGACGGCGGCGAGTGTGATGAGGCATGAGATGAGGCGAGTGTTGGGAGATAGAGGCTAAGGGAAGCGGCGAGTGTGATGAGGCATGAGATGAGGCGAGTGTTGGAGGAAAGAGGGTAAGGGAAGGGGCGAGTGTGATGAGGCATGAGGTGAGGCGAGTGTTGGAGGAAAGAGGGTAAGGGAAGCGGCGAGTGTGATGAGGCATGAGATGAGGCGAGTGTAGGGTAGAGGGTAAGGGAAGGGGCGAGTGTGATGAGGCATGAGGTGAGGCGAGTGTTGGGGGAGAGAGGGTAAGTACAGCGGCGAGTGTGATGAGACATAAGATGAGGCGAGTGTTGGGAGATAGAGGCTAAGGGAAGCGGCGAGTGTGATGAGGCATGAGATGAGGCGAGTGTAGGGTAGAGGGTAAAGAAAGCGGCGAGTGTGATGAGACATAAGATGAGGCGAGTGTTGGGAGATAGAGGCTAAGGGAAGCGGCGAGTGTGATGAGGCATGAGATGAGGCGAGTGTTGGGAGAGAGAGGCTAAGGACAGCGGCGAGTGTGATGAGACATGAGATGAGGCGAGTGTTGGGAGAGAGAGGCTAAGGGAAGCGGCGAGTGTGATGAGGCATGAGATGAGGCGAGTGTTGGGGGAGAGAGGCTAAGGACAGCGGCGAGTGTGATGAGAGAGAGTGTGTTGTGGGAGAGGGAGGAGCACAAGGGGGGGAATGAGACGCGAAGAGGGTTGGGGAGAAGTGATAAAAAAGGAGTTGGAAGGGAGAAGAAGAGGGTAAATAAAAGGGGAAGAGAATGGTTATCGCTTCTTACCCTTTTTGTCTTGTGTTCAGGGATGTGGGTTCGCGTTCCGTTACACCAGCTCTCAAGATATCTTCACTATCGGCCTACCTGAACAAGGTGGGAAGATCGATCTGTGTGACAGCTCAATCTGTCCGGGTTCCTTTTTATCTAATTCAATCGACAGCGATGCAGTAGCATTGTATAGATAGTGTAAATAATCTTGTAACTAAACGTACTTGCTCAAAGTCTAAGACTAATGTACCTTTTTTCTAACTCTGTTTCGTGTCGTCCGCTAATGCACCGGTTCTCTTTAACCCAGGGCACATGCGCGCCAGCCTGCAAGGTGAGTTGCGAAGTGGAATCAAGAAGAAAATAATGTAATATCCCGGTACTGCTGAAGAGGGATGGCCTTGCCTTATAGAGATTAATAATAACAGTTGCGGGTTCTATGCGCTGACATTCACGTTTTCTTTGTTATATGATCTGATCATTACATACGGTAATTATGCTCTGATTACACCTCATACTGGCATTATAATATCGTGAAATACGCGGCACGCACGCAGGTCACCCCCCCCCCCCCCCCCGCATGCAATCGTAGTATATCATTACCTACGGAGGCACTAACTGTAGTTGTATTCATTCTCATCACGCAACAACCCTTTAATGCAGTCGTAATGCATATCATTACAGATACGAATAAATACAAAAAGCCCAAATTGTCGTGTTCGTGAACCAGAAGAATAAAAACGATACACCAAAAACCGTTATTCGATTCTGCAAATTTTTCTACAGGCAGACTCTAAAGAATGCCAGCCCTGAAGAAGTCTTATTAAAGACGAAAATTTGGCAGAGTCGAATACCAGTTTTTGGTGTATTGTCATTACAGTTTACGGCAACAGTTTAAATTCACCCGCTACCGCTGTTGTATATCATTGCGCGTGCACTGTTTTTCAGCGCCCTGCCCATCCAAGGTGATTCAGGAGCTGATCGCCAGTGTGTGCGTCTCAGATGTGAAGCTTGGTGACGAGTTTCTGAACGGAGTGTTAAACCAGCTCAACTGGGCCTTCTCCGAGTTTATCGGCATGCTTCAAGAGGTACTTTGTAACTGCTTACTGGATCAGAGTATAATTTAATGTCTGAATGGCGTTCTGAACTAGCTCAATTGGACTTCTAGTTTCTTTTAAGTAAAACTTTATATTGGCCGGGTTTGACATTATATTTGTCATTTTATACAAAACCATATTTCGATGGATGTTGATATCCATTCCGATTCCCCCACGTCCTGCATCCGCCACTTCATCTACCCGTGACCCGTTAATCTTGGTAAAATGATGAGCTCTTGTGTTATTTTCCATCAGATTCAGCAAGCGACTAATCGAATGGAGATCACTCTAGAAACAAGGCAGCTACGCACATGCGCAGTGTGTTTTGACCTTACTGTCGGGTTACTGCGGGTGAGCAGGTCTCCTCTACAAATTATAAGCTACTAAAAGAAAAACTCGTTAGAATGATATTCTCCGTATAACTATGACGATGGACTAATGTTCCCATTGTAAATGAGTGGTTGGTAATGGTGTCTGCAGACAAACTTAGCAAATAAATGTTGATAATTTGTATTGCGTTATTAGGTGCTGGAAATGGTATCTACCCTGGCCCCGGAAGTGTTTACTGACTGGAAACAACAGTCCACGGAGCTCCATATCGCCAGGTTATTCCAGGTACTTTCCTATTCGAAATAGCTTTATGGATGGCGTATCTGGTCCAGGTGGACCGTCTTAACTAGCCTACTATCAACAGGCTATTCTGGGGCATGCCCAGAGAAGCGTCGGCCCAAGAGACCGTTTGGTCTCTCAATATAACCGCCTGTTCCTAAAGCATGAGGTAATGCGGGTTATCAGACAATTCACTTGCGTGTAGTGTCTTTGTAGGACGGATTTCTTTGTACAAATTTGTTTCAACCCCCAAAAAGTAAACGTATCTGCTCAATCACTCCAAACTTTTAGCGTTGTGAAACAAAAATCCGCCAGTTCTGGTTTCCACCCGTTTTCCAGTAATTGAACGTCCTTCGACTGGGCTTTTTTCTCTTTTCCTTCAATACTTTTTGTTTCAAATCTTTCTTAGCTTCCTAGTCTTGCTCTGGGCTCCTCTAGTGTGGCGAGTGTGGAAATTCCGCGATGGAGAGTATTAGCTTCCTTGCTCGTACTTATTTGTGTCAAATAGAGGCGATTCCAGCTATAATAGATGCGCGAAATTCATGGCGATGGTTGAGGTTACGTATGCATCGATGTTAAACAAGGATGTTGTGACGCGGGGCGCAGGAAAAGCCAAAGCAAAGTCACTCATTGAAGAGAGACAAATATATGAGACATCTAGTAAATAGCTGGAACCTCCCATTGCATAACTTAAATGCACAAATTCACGTTATTGGTTCGTTGAATATGACGCTGTGTCCTCAGCTGCTGACGCAAGTGCTGAACCGTATCACCGCCAGCTCCAACTTGTTCGAGAATGTGACCCGACTCCACCTTCCCGGTCTGGAGACCGTGGATCGCTTCCCCATCCTCGGTGCTGTGGCGGGAATTCTCCTCGCTCTGCTCTCGCGTGGCTCAGATGAGAGGTAACTTAAGGGATGCCTGATAGAGGGGGTGTTTGTGTTTTTAGACAGCCAACTTGGATACGAAATTGCCGTGTCAAGGTAGCAACGCTATCAGCGCACTATAAACCATTCTTATCAATGGGACTACCTCTTGGCCTCCTCAAATTTTTAGTCTTGGATTTGTTAACATGTCATTTTTTTTTATTTCCAGTCGGGAGAGAGCCACGTCCGCGCTGCTAGCTGAGCCTGGGTTTACGCTCGAATCGGTCGAATTCCTGGTCGGAAGCAAGTCCGCCATCCCCGGCAAAGTCTCATCTGCCTCCTTTTCCTTCGCCACGGGTGAGTGATGTTAAAACGAATTTCATTGTACTGTATAGTAGCTGATAAAAATACTGTTCAATCATAGCTCGTATGTTTGCCAGTCTGTAAGGACGTGCTGGAAGTTGGTTATGCTTTTCAGTCAATAAAGATACATATGAAGATGTTGTTTTGTCTTTAAGTCATGCATGAAGATGTACACATGGACACATATAGAATTCATTGTTCTTTAATTCACGAGGACACACTTAAAAATGTTATTTTTTTATTTAGTTTACGAGGACACACATTAACATGTCGTCTTGTTTTTCAGTCCATAAGGACGTGGTCGAAGATGAGGTTCGTCAGTTGGACGCACTCGTCTCGTACTTGGACGAGCAGAGCTCACAGATGAGACTATTACAGAAGCAGGAGTCAGTCGACGTGGATGAGTTATGCCCCATCTGCTGCGCTATGAGGATCTCCGTCAGATTCCTGCCGTGTAGACACGTCTCTTGCAGGTGGGCATAACATATAATGCCTGCCGTGTAGACACGTCTCTTGCAGGTAGGCATGACATATAATGCCTGCCGTGTAAACACGTCTCTTGCAGGTGGGCATGACATATAATTCCTGTCGTGTAAACACGTCTCTTGCAGGTAGGCATAACATATAATGCCTGCCGTGTAGACACGTCTCTTGCAGGTAGGCATAACATATAATGCCTGCCGTGTAAACACGTCTCTTGCAGGTAGGCATGACATATAATGCCTGCCGTGTAAACACGTCTCTTGCAGGTGGGCATGACATATAATGCCTGCCGTGTAGACACGTCTCTTGCAGGTAGGCATGACATATAATGCCTGCCGTGTAAACACGTCTCTTGCAGGTAGGCATGACATATAATGCCTGCCGTGTAGACACGTCTCTTGCAGGTAAGCATGACATATAATGCCTGCCGTGTAAACACGTCTCTTGCAGGTGGGCATGACATATAATGCCTGCCGTGTAAACACGTCTCTTGCAGGTAGGCATAACATATAATTCCTGCCGTGTAAACACGTTTCTTGCAGGTAAGCATAACATATAATTCCTGCCGTGTAAACACGTCTCTTGCAGGTAAGCATAACATATAATGCCTGTCGTGTAAACACGTCTCTTGCAGGTGGGCATAACATATAACGCCTGCTGTGTAAACACGTCTCTTGCAGGTAAGCATAACATATAATGCCTGCCGTGTAAACACGTCTCTTGCAGGTAGGCATAACATATCATTCCTGCCGTGTAAACACGTCTCTTGCAGGTAGGCATAACATATAATGCCTGCCGTGTAAACACGTCTCTTGCAGGTAAGCATAATATATAATGCCTGCCGTGTAAACACGTCTCTTGCAGGTAAGCATAACATATAATGCCTGCCGTGTAAACACGTCTCTTGCAGGTAAGCATAATATATAATGCCTGCCGTGTAAACACGTCTCTTGCAGGTAGGCATAACATATAATTCCTGCCGTGTAAACACGTCTCTTGCAGGTAGGCATAACATATAATTCCTGCCGTGTAAACACGTCTCTTGCAGGTAGGCATAACATATAATTCCTGCCGTGTAAACACGTCTCTTGCAGGTGGGCATAACATATAACGCCTGCCGTGTAAACACGTCTCTTGCAGGTAGGCATAACATATAATGCCTGCCGTGTAAACACGTCTCTTGCAGGTAGGCATAACATATAATTCCTGCCGTGTAAACACGTCTCTTGCAGGTGGGCATAACATATAATTCCTGCCGTGTAAACACGTCTCTTGCAGGTGGGCATAACATATAATGCCTGCCGTGTAAACACGTCCCTTGCAGGTAGGCATAACATATAATTCCTGCCGTGTAAACACGTCTCTTGCAGGTGGGCATGACATATAATTCCTGCCGTGTAAACACGTCTCTTGCAGGTGGGCATAACATATAATTCCTGCCGTGTAGACACGTCTCTTGCAGGTAAGCATGACATATAACGCCTGCCGTGTAAACACGTCTCTTGCAGGTAGGCATAACATATAATTCCTGCCGTGTAAACACGTCTCTTGCAGGTGGGCATGACATATAATTCCTCCCGTGTAAACACGTCTCTTGCAGGTGGACATAACATATAATTTCTGCCGTGTAAACACATCTCTTGCAGGTAAGAATGACATATATTGCCTGCCGTGTAAACACGTCTCTTGCAGGTAGGCATAACATATAATCCCTGCCGTGTAAACATGTCTCTTGCAGGTAGGCATAACATATAATGCCTGCCGTGTAAACACGTCTCTTGCAGGTAGGCATGACATATAATCCTTGCCGTGTAAAAACGTCTCTTGCAGGTGGGCATAACATATAATTCCTGCCGTGTAGACACGTCTCTTGCAGGTAAGCATAACATATAATTCCTGTCGTGTAAACACGTTTCTTGCAGGTAGGCATAACATATAATGCCTGCCGTGTAAACACGTCTCTTGCAGGGAGGCATAATATATAATTCCTGCCGTGTAAACACGTCTCTTGCAGGTGGGCATAACATATAATTCCTGCCGTGTAGACACGTCTCTTGCAGGTAGGCATAACATATAATGCCTGCCGTGTAAACACGTCTCTTGCAGGTAGGCATGACATATAATGCCTGCCGTGTAAACACGTCTCTTGCCGGTGGGCATGACATATAATGCCTGCCGTGTAGACACGTCTCTTGCAGGTAGGCATGACATATAATGCCTGCCGTGTAAACACGTCTCTTGCAGGTAGGCATGACATATAATGCCTGCCGTGTAGACACGTCTCTTGCAGGTAAGCATGACATATAATGCCTGCCGTGTAAACACGTCTCTTGCAGGTGGGCATGACATATAATGCCTGCCGTGTAAACACGTCTCTTGCAGGTAGGCATAACATATAATTCCTGCCGTGTAAACACGTCTCTTGCAGGTAAGCATAACATATAATTCCTGCCGTGTAAACACGTCTCTTGCAGGTAAGCATAACATATAATGCCTGTCGTGTAAACACGTCTCTTGCAGGTGGGCATAACATATAACACCTGCTGTGTAAACACGTCTCTTGCAGGTAAGCATAACATATAATGCCTGCCGTGTAAACACGTCTCTTGCAGGTAGGCATAACATATCATTCCTGCCGTGTAAACACGTCTCTTGCAGGTAGGCATAACATATAATGCCTGCCGTGTAAACACGTCTCTTGCAGGTAAGCATAATATATAATGCCTGCCGTGTAAACACGTCTCTTGCAGGTAAGCATAACATATAATGCCTGCCGTGTAAACACGTCTCTTGCAGGTAAGCATAATATATAATGCCTGCCGTGTAAACACGTCTCTTGCAGGTAGGCATAACATATAATTCCTGCCGTGTAAACACGTCTCTTGCAGGTAGGCATAACATATAATTCCTGCCGTGTAAACACGTCTCTTGCAGGTAGGCATAACATATAATTCCTGCCGTGTAAACACGTCTCTTGCAGGTGGGCATAACATATAACGCCTGCCGTGTAAACACGTCTCTTGCAGGTAGGCATAACATATAATGCCTGCCGTGTAAACACGTCTCTTGCAGGTAGGCATAACATATAATTCCTGCCGTGTAAACACGTCTCTTGCAGGTGGGCATAACATATAATTCCTGCCGTGTAAACACGTCTCTTGCAGGTGGGCATAACATATAATGCCTGCCGTGTAAACACGTCCCTTGCAGGTAGGCATAACATATAATTCCTGCCGTGTAAACACGTCTCTTGCAGGTGGGCATGACATATAATTCCTGCCGTGTAAACACGTCTCTTGCAGGTGGGCATAACATATAATTCCTGCCGTGTAGACACGTCTCTTGCAGGTAAGCATGACATATAACGCCTGCCGTGTAAACACGTCTCTTGCAGGTAGGCATAACATATAATTCCTGCCGTGTAAACACGTCTCTTGCAGGTGGGCATGACATATAATTCCTCCCGTGTAAACACGTCTCTTGCAGGTGGACATAACATATAATTTCTGCCGTGTAAACACGTCTCTTGCAGGTAAGAATGACATATATTGCCTGCCGTGTAAACACGTCTCTTGCAGGTAGGCATAACATATAATCCCTGCCGTGTAAACATGTCTCTTGCAGGTAGGCATAACATATAATGCCTGCCGTGTAAACACGTCTCTTGCAGGTAGGCATGACATATAATCCTTGCCGTGTAAAAACGTCTCTTGCAGGTGGGCATAACATATAATTCCTGCCGTGTAGACACGTCTCTTGCAGGTAAGCATAACATATAATTCCTGTCGTGTAAACACGTTTCTTGCAGGTAGGCATAACATATAATGCCTGCCGTGTAAACACGTCTCTTGTAGGGAGGCATAATATATAATTCCTGCCGTGTAAACACGTCTCTTGCAGGTGGGCATAACATATAATTCCTGCCGTGTAAACACGTCTCTTGCAGGTAGGCATAACATATAATGCCTGCCGTGTAAACACGTCTCTTGCAGGTAGGCATAATATATATATCCTGCCGTGTAAACACGTCTCTTGCAGGTGGGCATAACATATAATTCCTGCCGTGTAAACACGTCTCTTGCAGGTAGGCATAACATATAATGCCTGCCGTGTAAACACGTCTCTTGCAGGTAGGCATAACATATAATCCCTGCCGTGTAAACACGTCTCTTGCAGGTAGGCATGACATATAATGCCTGCCGTGTAAACACGTCTCTTGCAGGTAGGCATAACATATAATCCCTGCCGTGTAAACACGTCTCTTGCAGGTGGGCATGACATATAATGCCTGCCGTGTAAACACGTCTCTTGCAGGTAAGCATGACATATAACGCCTGCCGTGTAAACACGTCTCTTGCAGGTGGGCATAACATATAATTCCTGCCGTGTAAACACGTCTCTTGCAGGTAGGCATAACATATAATGCCTGCCGTGTAAACACGTCTCTTGCAGGTGGGCATAACATATAATTCCTGCCGTGTAAACACGTCTCTTGCAGGTGAGCATAACATATAATGCCTGCCGTGTAGACACGTCTCTTGCAGGTAGGCATGACATATAATTCCTGCCGTGTAAACACGTCTCTTGCAGGTAGGCATGACATATAATTCCTGCCGTGTAAACACGTCTCTTGCAGGTAAGCATGACATATAATGCCTGCCGTGTAAACACGTCTCTTGCAGGTAAGCATAACATATAATGCCTGCCGTGTAAACACGTCTCTTGCAGGTAGGCATAACATATAATTCCTGCCGTGTAAACACGTCTCTTGCAGGTAAGCATAACATATAATTCCTGCCGTGTAAACACGTCTCTTGCAGGTAGGCATAACATATAATGCCTGCCGTGTAAACACGTCTCTTGCAGGTAAGCATAACATATAATGCCTGCCGTGTAAACACGTCTCTTGCAGGTGGGCATGACATATAATGCGTGCCGTGTAAACATGTCTCTTGCAGGTAGGCATAACATATAATTCCTGCCGTGTAAAAACGTCTCTTGCAGGTAGGCATAACATATAATTCCTGTCGTGTAAACACGTCTCTTGCAGGTAGGCATAACATATAATTCCTGCCGTGTAAACACGTCTCTTGCAGGTAGGCATAACATATAATTCCTGCCGTGTAAAAACGTCTCTTGCAGGTAGGCATAACATATAATTCCTGTCGTGTAAACACGTCTCTTGCAGGTAGGCATAACATATAATTCCTGCCGTGTAAAAACGTCTCTTGCAGGTAGGCATAACATATAATTCCTGCCGTGTAAAAACGTCTCTTGCAGGTAGGCATAACATATAATGCCTGCCGTGTAAACACGTCTCTTGCAGGTGGGCATAACATATAATCCCTGCCGTGTGAACACGTCTCTTGCAGTTAGGCATAACATATAATGCCTGCCGTGTAAACACGTCTCTTGCAGGTAGGCATAACATATAATTCCTGCCGTGTAAACACGTCTCTTGCAGGTAAGCATAACATATAATGCCTGCCGTGTAAACACGTCTCTTGCAGGTAAGCATAACATATAATGCCTGCCGTGTAAACACGTCTCTTGCAGGTAGGCATAACATATAATGCCTGCCGTGTAAACACGTCTCTTGCAGGTAGGCATAACATATAATTCCTGTCGTGTAAACACGTCTCTTGCAGGTAGGCATGACATATAATGCCTGCCGTGTAAACACGTCTCTTGCAGGTAAGCATAACATATAATGCCTGCCGTGTAAACACGTCTCTTGCAGGTAAGCACAACATATAATGCCTGCCGTGTAAACACGTCTTTTGCAGGTAGGCATAACATATAATGCCTGCCGTGTAAACACGTCTCTTGCAGGTAAGCATGACATATAATTCCTGCCGTGTAAACACGTCTCTTGCAGGTAGGCATAACATATAATGCCTGCCGTGTAAACACGTCTCTTGCAGGTAGGCATAACATATAATGCCTGCCGTGTAAACACGTCTCTTGCAGGTAGGCATAACATATAATGCCTGCCGTGTAAACACGTCTCTTGCAGGTAGGCATAACATATAATTCCTGCCGTGTAAACACGTCTCTTGCAGGTAAGCATAACATATAATGCCTGCCGTGTAAACACGTCTCTTGCAGGTAGGCATAACATATAATGCCTGCCATGTAAACACGTCTCTTGCAGGTAGGCATAACATATAATTCCTGCCGTGTAAACACGTCTCTTGCAGGTAAGCATAACATATAATGCCTGCCGTGTAAACACGTCTCTTGCAGGTAAGCATAACATATAATGCCTGCCGTGTAAACACGTCTCTTGCAGGTAGGCATAACATATAATTCCTGCCGTGTAAAAACGTCTCTTGCAGGTGGGCATGACATATAATTCCTGCCGTGTAAACACGTCTCTTGCAGGTGGGCATAACATATAATGCCTGCCGTGTAAACACGTCTCTTGCAGGTAAGCATAACATATAATGCCTGCCGTGTAAACACGTTTCTTGCAGGTAAGCATCACATATAATTCCTGCCGTGTAAACACGTCTCTTGCAGGTAGGCATGACATATAATCCCTGCCGTGTAAACACGTCTCTTGCAGGTAGGCATAACATATAATGCCTGCCGTGTAGACACGTCTCTTGCAGGTAAGCATGACATATAATGCCTGCCGTGTGAACACGTCTCTTGCAGGTAAGCATGACATATAATGCCTGCCGTGTGAACACGTCTCTTGCAGGTGGGCATAACATATAATTCCTGCCGTGTAAACACGTCTCTTGCAGGTAGGCATAACATATAATGCCTGCCGTGTAAACACGTCTCTTGCAGGTAAGCATAACATATAATGCCTGCCGTGTAAACACGTCTCTTGCAGGTAGGCATAACATATAATTCCTGTCGTGTAAACACGTCTCTTGCAGGTGGGCATGACATATAATTCCTGCCGTGTAAACACGTCTCTTGCAGGTAGGCATAACATATAATGCCTGCCGTGTAAACACGTTTCTTGCAGGTAAGCATGACATATAATGCCTGCCGTGTAAACACGTCTCTTGCAGGTAGGCATAACATATAATGCCTGCCGTGTAAACACGTCTCTTGCAGGTGGGCATAACATATAATTCCTGCCGTGTAGACACGTCTCTTGCAGGTAAGCATAACATATAATGCCTGCCGTGTAAACACGTCTCTTGCAGGTAGGCATAACATATAATTCCTGCCGTGTAAACACGTCTCTTGCAGGGCGGCATAACATATAATTCCTGCCGTGTACACACGTCTCTTGCAGGTAGGCATAACATATAATGCCTGTCGTGTAAACACGTCTCTTGCAGGTAGGCATAACATATAATGCCTGCCGTGTAAACACGTCTCTTGCAGGTAGGCATAACATCTACATTTATTTAGTCGGTAAAAAATCTTGCGATATCACACCAACCTTAAATAAAAGTATTTACATATAAATAAATAAATAAGGAGATAAGTAAATAAAAATATATACATATATACATGGATAGGTACTAAGTATATATAGAATATATAAAATATTAAATAATGTAAAGAAAATTCAATAATACAATTCAATAATATATAGATATAAAATTATAAAATTAAAATTCAATTCTTATTATTATTAAGATAGATTTCGAGGTCACGCTTAAAATGTTCGATTGAGCCTAGCTCGACAAGTTCATTAGGTAAAGTGTTCCAATGTCTTATCGTTCGGGGGAAAAAAGAATAAAAATACTTATTCTTTGTAGCTTTTTCTTGATAATATTTAAAATTAACATATAATTCCTGCCGTGTAAACACGTCTCTTGCAGGTAGGCATAACATATAATGCCTGCCGTGTAAACACGTCTCTTGCAGGTGGGCATAACATATAATTCCTGCCGTGTAGACACGTCTCTTGCAGGTAAGCATAACATATAATTCCTGTCGTGTAAACACGTTTCTTGCAGGTAGGCATAACATATAATGCCTGCCGTGTAAACACGTCTCTTGCAGGGAGGCATAATATATAATTCCTGCCGTGTAAACACGTCTCTTGCAGGTGGGCATAACATATAATTCCTGCCGTGTAAACACGTCTCTTGCAGGTAGGCATAACATATAATGCCTGCCGTGTAAACACGTCTCTTGCAGGTAGGCATAATATATATATCCTGCCGTGTAAACACGTCTCTTGCAGGTGGGCATAACATATAATTCCTGCCGTGTAAACACGTCTCTTGCAGGTAGGCATAACATATAATGCCTGCCGTGTAAACACGTCTCTTGCAGGTAGGCATAACATATAATCCCTGCCGTGTAAACACGTCTCTTGCAGGTAGGCATGACATATAATGCCTGCCGTGTAAACACGTCTCTTGCAGGTAGGCATAACATATAATCCCTGCCGTGTAAACACGTCTCTTGCAGGTGGGCATGACATATAATGCCTGCCGTGTAAACACGTCTCTTGCAGGTAAGCATAACATATAATGCCTGTCGTGTAAACACGTCTCTTGCAGGTGGGCATAACATATAATGCCTGCCGTGTAAACACGTCTCTTGCAGGTAGGCATAACATATAATGCCTGCCGTGTAAACACGTTTCTTGCAGGTAAGCATAACATATAATTCCTGCCGTGTAAAAACGTCTCTTGCAGGTAAGCATGACATATAATGCCTGCCGTGTAAACACGTCTCTTGCAGGTGGGCATAACATAAAATGCCTGCCGTGTAAACACGTCTCTTGCAGGTAAGCATAACATATAATGCCTGCCGTGTAAACACGTCTCTTGCAGGTAAGCATAACATATAATGCCTGCCGTGTAAACACGTCTCTTGCAGGTGGGCATGACATATAATGCCTGCCGTGTAAACACGTCTCTTGCAGGTAAGCATAACATATAATCCCTGCCGTGTAAACACGTCTCTTGCAGGTAAGCATAACATATAATGCCTGCCGTGTAAACACGTCTCTTGCAGGTGGGCATAACATATAATGCCTGCCGTGTAAACACGTCTCTTGCAGGTAGGCATAACATAAAATGCCTGCTGTGTTAACACGTCTCTTGCAGGTGGGCATGACATATAATGCCTGCCGTGTAAACACGTCTCTTGCAGGTAGGCATAACATATAATTCCTGCCGTGTAAAAACGTCTCTTGCAGGTAAGCATGACATATAATGCCTGCCGTGTAAACACGTCTCTTGCAGGTGGGCATAACATAAAATGCCTGCCGTGTAAACACGTCTCTTGCAGGTAGGCATAACATATAATTCCTGCCGTGTAAACACGTCTCTTGCAGGGCGGCATAACATATAATGCCTGCCGTGTAAACACGTCTCTTGCAGGTGGGCATACCATATAATGCCTGCCGTGTAAACACGTCTCTTGCAGGTAGGCATAACATATAATTCCTGCCGTGTAAACACGTCTCTTGCAGGGCGGCATAACATATAATGCCTGCCGTGTAAACACGTCTCTTGCAGGGCGGCATAACATAAAATGCCTGCCGTGTTAACACGTCTCTTGCAGGTGGGCATGACATATAATGCCTGCCGTGTAAACACGTCTCTTGCAGGGCGGCATAACATATAATGCCTGCCGTGTAAACACGTCTCTTGCAGGTAAGCATAACATATAATGCCTGCCGTGTAAACACGTCTCTTGCAGTTAGGCATAACATATAATGCCTGCCGTGTAAACACGTCTCTTGCAGGTAGGCATAACATATAATGCCTGCCGTGTTAACACGTCTCTTGCAGTTTGGCATAACATAAAATGCCTGCCGTGTAAACACGTCTCTTGCAGGTAAGCATAACATATAATGCCTGCCGTGTAAACACGTCTCTTGCAGGTAAGCATAACATATAATGCCTGCCGTGTAAACACGTCTCTTGCAGGTGGGCATGACATATAATGCCTGCCGTGTAAACACGTCTCTTGCAGGTAAGCATAACATATAATCCCTGCCGTGTAAACACGTCTCTTGCAGGTAAGCATAACATATAATGCCTGCCGTGTAAACACGTCTCTTGCAGGTGGGCATAACATATAATGCCTGCCGTGTAAACACGTCTCTTGCAGGTAGGCATAACATAAAATGCCTGCTGTGTTAACACGTCTCTTGCAGGTGGGCATGACATATAATGCCTGCCGTGTAAACACGTCTCTTGCAGGTAGGCATAACATATAATTCCTGCCGTGTAAAAACGTCTCTTGCAGGTAAGCATGACATATAATGCCTGCCGTGTAAACACGTCTCTTGCAGGTGGGCATAACATAAAATGCCTGCCGTGTAAACACGTCTCTTGCAGGTAGGCATAACATATAATTCCTGCCGTGTAAACACGTCTCTTGCAGGGCGTCATAACATATAATGCCTGCCGTGTAAACACGTCTCTTGCAGGTGGGCATACCATATAATGCCTGCCGTGTAAACACGTCTCTTGCAGGTAGGCATAACATATAATTCCTGCCGTGTAAACACGTCTCTTGCAGGGCGGCATAACATATAATGCCTGCCGTGTAAACACGTCTCTTGCAGGGCGGCATAACATAAAATGCCTGCCGTGTTAACACGTCTCTTGCAGGTGGGCATGACATATAATGCCTGCCGTGTAAACACGTCTCTTGCAGGGCGGCATAACATATAATGCCTGCCGTGTAAACACGTCTCTTGCAGGTAAGCATAACATATAATGCCTGCCGTGTAAACACGTCTCTTGCAGTTAGGCATAACATATAATGCCTGCCGTGTAAACACGTCTCTTGCAGGTAGGCATAACATATAATGCCTGCCGTGTTAACACGTCTCTTGCAGTTTGGCATAACATATAATTCCTGCCGTGTAAACACGTCTCTTGCAGGTAGGCATAACATATAATTCCTGCCGTGTAAACACGTCTCTTGCAGGTAAGCATAACATATAATGCCTGCCGTGTAAACACGTCTCTTGCAGTTAGGCATAACATATAATTCCTGCCGTGTAAACACGTCTCTTGCAGGTGGGCATAACATATAATGCCTGCCGTGTAAACACGTCTCTTGCAGTTAGGCATAACATATAATGCCTGCCGTGTAAACACGTCTCTTGCAGGTAGGCATAACATATAATTCCTGCCGTGTAAACACGTCTCTTGCAGGTAAGCATAACATATAATCCCTGCCGTGTAAAAACGTCTCTTGCAGGTAGGCATGACATATAATCCCTGCCGTGTGAACACGTCTCTTGCAGGGCGGCATAACATGGCATTCCTGCCGTGTTAAAACGTCTCTTAAAGATAGGAATTACAGAAATGTTTATTTTTTGACAAAAAATAATTGACCAACCTCTTCGTACATGATTATTCTGTCCCGATGGAATCCTTGTTGCTTCGTGCGTTTACGATTATGTTGTAATTGAATTTTGCCCTAGCGATGGAAATCTATATTATAGTGTAAAAACATTACAGTACCTTGCCTTTGTTGCAGGTCGTGTATAACGCGCCATCTGATGAATAACAAGGAATGCTTCTTCTGTAAAGAGGTCGTCGACACGCTAGCAGAAATATCAGCAGACGACCAGGCTATCAAGAAGTGATATTTAAAAATGACCTTACTGTATTATAGGGCAACACGCCCAACCGACAAGCCTTATGCATCTGCTGCTTATGTTAAGTGACTGAGTCCAACAGAGGAAACCTTGAAGGGTCCTTGTGTCAATTCTCGTCTGCACGGCCCCCGCGAGCCAGAATGTCGAGCGCAAAGAGAGTCTAAATTGGACTACCCCATTTGCTGTTCAGTAAATAAAAAAACTAAATAAAGGTTTACTGTCATCTGATCTTTTTCGTTCACACATTTTATGATTGTATCCATTACCCTTAAAAATGGTTCTCCGGTCCACAAAATCTTGGTTTCATATAAATGTAATAAATTAATTAAAAATTAAAATTCACCATTTCAATTTTTCTTTTGCTTATTGGTTTCCCTGTGGTGGATCGTCCTTTACCATTGTGACGTCATCCACACGTTGGTAAATTCGACTCGATCGTAGCAAAATGCGACGGCACAAATGTAGATCATGTTTGCCATGAGATGGGCTTTGAGTACTTTAGTTGTGCTGTGCTTAGTGTCTGGATCACATGTCGGCGCTAATGCCTACTCCTTAGAAGGTGAGTACAATCACACCATTCGCATGGTATTCTTGAAAAGGTGATGAAATTCATCAGCTCTTTCACGTAAAAAATCGACTTGCTTATTATCACTAAACAAAATGAAGTTTGCACTGAAATCTAGAAGGTCTTAAGTAGATAATCTCATTCCATTTCTTTAAATGTTTGAATGCAGATTTTCGGTAGTTTAGCAATAGCAAATATGCGCGCGCATATTTATAGAAGGAAAGTATTCTCGACAAGCAAATTGCCTGTTCAAACGGTTTGACACTTCTGGAAGCAGGCAGTGTTTTGATCTCCTTATTACGCCGGTCAGTGCAACTACAAATCAGCTATTTTTATGTATTTAAATACGAAAGCGGGATTCCGTTTGCTACTGCGCGCGCACAGAAGAAATCCCAGCTCGCGCCTTACCCTTCCTTTTATCATCCTCGCGCACCAGGGTACAACCCTCTCATAGCGGTGCACTTGGGAATTAGTGCACCTTTGTTTTGCTTGTTTGTGTGTATAGAACGTATGTATACTACGTCAACACCTAATTTTTTTGTTTTGTTTTGTATTCTTTGGTTTGCTCTAGAAGCCCCACCGCTTATCACAAGCTTCCCTGCCGTAGACCTGATCAATGCCGGTGACGTCATTCTAGGGAAACCACTGACCATCCCATGCAAGGCGTCGGGCTCACCCCCTCTATGGCATGCGTGGTTTGTAGATGGCAGTGCATTACGTGTCGCCCGTGGTAGCGAGTATCAGCAGACTCAGGAGGGGGCGCTTGTTGTTACGTTTAAGACGCTGAAGGAGAAAGAAGTCCAGTTTCAGTGCGTTGTCAGTAACTCTTTTGGAACTGTATTCAGTCGGATACTCAAGGTTGCAGTTACAGGTACAGTCCAGTTGCTAGTTATTGTTTTATCTCCTCACTTTACTGTAAGAGAAGAAAAAGAAGAGCAGGTATCGTACATTACTTTTTTTCTTGTAATTCTAGGGATAAAGGAAAGATTCGCCGAAGCTGACACTGCCAGCGGTAAAGACAAAAAAGTCTACGGTTCCTATGGCCTCGCAATGGTGCTTCGCTGCCCTTCTCATCAAGTGGCCCTGGGCGCTAACTACACGTGGATTAAACATAATCACGTGTCTAACACGTGGGAACCGCTGGCAGAGAGCAAGTACTACGAGGTGACGAGCAAGGGAGACCTCGTGTTTGCAGCTATGATGGAGGAGTACTTTAGAGTACAACTACGATGCAGGGTGTCAGTTGGAGATGAATACTTCGATTCGCATACGATGTTTACTTCAGACCATGGGAGCAGTGAGTACAATCTCGTAGTCAATCTCTTTTAAAGTTATCCGTTACATTTATCATCTGCAAGCAAAATGTGTTGAGATTTTAAGCATGTTATCTTGTGCTTGTTTTTGTTTTTTTTAGTTAAAACTCAAAGCTCAATTTTCTAACGACTAGGCTAGGTTAAGAAATGCTATTTTTATTTATGACTCTATTAATACCATAGTTATTACGGCTTCTACTAAGAAGTACGCATTCATACGTCCTTTTTATCCGTTTTTATCTTAGAGACCACTAAAGAACAGTCTGTGTTGAGAGACGCAGAACTGGTGGAGAAGCCGGCGACACTGGAAGTGGCGCTTAGAGGCGCGCGCAAAGAATTGCGCTGTATTCCAACCGGAAAGTACGTAACTTCCTCAATATCATCCTGCTCATGTGACGGGATGATTACGACTCCGGTTGACACGTGAATTTTATGTGTTCATTCCAATAAATAGATTTTCTAGATGGATGTAGTGACCTATTACCAGAGCCAAAGATGCCGACTCGGCATTTGAACTTGATCGATCCGGTTATAACCGGAAAAGTTTGAAAAAGATAAAAAGATGATGATGATAATGATGAAGAAGAAGAAGATGATGATGGTGATGATGATGATAATGATATTAGTAATGATTATGTTTAAAATGATTTTTTATGATAATAGCAATGATGATGATAGTGATGTTGTAATTGGTGATCGTGTTTATGTCAGCGATGGTGAAATTACTGGTGTTTATGATGCTTCTGATGTTCATGGATGCTGTTAATGGTAATGATGGTGTTGATGGTGTTGATCGTTATGATGATGATGATGACTAAACAGTAACAGTGTTTTTAATCATCTAGCCCAGTGCCTGAAATAGTTTGGTTTGACAATCACAACAACGAGATCGCTGATGGCACAAATGGCTATCGCTTCCAGTCTCATGGCCGAGTGCTGGTCATAGACAGGGCTGACGAGAGCAGTGCGGGTGCCTATACGTGTGCTTGTCGGGCACACACCTCAAGCAAGGCTGTTGCGCACACCAAAGTGGTAATTAAAGGTAAGCGAGTTGTACTGCCCTAGTTATTACTACCCGATTTAATATCTTTTTGAAGGAAATGAATGGGATTTAATAAAACGAATGAGAATTTTATAGCTATTTCAATTAGTTTTAACGATGATCCTTTTAATAATTTAGGTGACATCGACTAATACTAAGTAATGCAACAAATTAGTTAAGAGGGTTACCGTGGTTGATTTTGAAATGGAATTAATGTTGCCAATCAGGCCGGTTTGGCGTGATAACTAACTGGCCGCCTAATTCGAATCTACTTGTTAATTCAAAATCGACAGCAGAATTTTTAAACTAGTGACATTAAGTGAGCGTGATGCGGCAAAAAGAGTACAAATGCCAAGGATTATTTAATATTCATCAGTAGCCTTTGCCGGTTCCCAGGTCCTCCAGTACTCACGGCCATCCCTAAGCCCGAGGTAAAGCTCATGAGAGGGGATGATTTAGCTCTTGTGTGTCAGGCCAAGCAGACATTTGAGGATACAAGCCATCAGAGCCTTATCACGTTTGAGTGGTATAGGAACAACCAACAGCTAGCTGACAGGTAAAGCATTGACTTCAGCCCCCGAGCTTATTAGACATTTTGACTTCTCTGAATGCACAGTTATGCATAGGGAGTTTTACATAAGTGCAAAAGGAAGAAAAAGAAAATCATTTTAATATCATTCGCGGGAAAGAGGCATATATAGCTTTTCTTTAGGTACATTAGACGCGCCAGCTATGAATGGGCTCAAGGGGGTATGCGCACATCCCTCGCCCGCAAAAAAAAAAAAAAAATATCAAAAAAAAGCTAAACCCTAACCTTAAAATAAATTTGCCTGCGTTCCAGCCCCCCCCCCTACTGACCAATTTCGTTAGTCTACCAATATATCAGTTCATTGCAGTACCCTTCCCAACATGTTTCTTTGTCGCTGTAGTGACAAGATTGCGATAGACGATGGAAACCTACGAGTTAAGAACGTCAGTGATAGAGACAACGGTGTATACCAGTGCGTTGCTAGGGACAACATGGGCATGTCAACGGCAGCATCACGTGTCATGATCAAAGGAGTCACGTGTTCTGCTATCCTTGCACCACGTGACTCGCAGTTCTTCCCCAGGTCGTGTCACCAGAAGAGCTCGTTCTCACCAGGGGACACGTGCCGTGCCATCTGTAAACTTGGCTTTGAAGGGAAGGGAGCACGGGATGAGCGCAAGTGCCTTCCTGACGGAGGGTGGACCAGCATTAATTATGAATGTCAAGGTGCGACACCATGGAACAGTTGGGGGAGGAAGGGACTTTACTGGAAGGAGGGGAGGGAAATAAATAACAGGGGTAACATCGTATCCAAACCCTAAAGGTTCCCCACCTACCAGACCTGACGCTCATACAACCTGACTCTCGTACAACCTCGTAACGTGGGGGAGAAAGGGGCGGAAGGGAAAGGGGTGCGGTAATGCTGACCTCGACGCCCGTGTTCCCGAGGATAGACTCTAAATAGATTTTCGTTTTTTGAGCTTACCGAGTGATCTTGTCCCAAGATAACATGCCACCTACCATCCTCCCTGGTAAGGGATGTCCTAACGATATCACGATTACTACCGCGCGCAACAACAGTAAGGCAGCCTATGTCACGTGGAAACCGCCCCAGGCAGTGGACAATACTGGGAATCTGGTAACGAGAATCGAGCCGAGCGAAATCAAAGGGAGTGGGCACTGGTTACGACTTGCTCCAAAGCCTCACGTGATCAAGTACCATTTCATCGACTCAAGTGACAAAAGGACCACGTGTTCTTTTAAAGTGCACGTCATATGTAAGTAGAGAAAAGGCTCGGGTTGTTTGGACATTTGAGTGGTATTAGTGAGAGGAGCATACGAGTGGGACATGCTCGCAGGTACACTTATTACACATTGTGGGTCCGCGCCCACAAAGAACACATTGTGATTATGAGAATAACGTCACATCACTTCACAAACAAAAAGATTATATAGTTTGACAATAACAGTGTTAATCAATTTGTGCAAGGTTCATTGGTTTGCATAAGAATAGTTTAAAGTTTGACTGTTCAAGTGATAATACGAGTTTTTATTGCTTATTGCGCTATCTGTTGAATTTAAATCTAAATCACTTCAATTCTCATCTGTCTCACGCCCTTGTGTACGTTTTAGCGCGCACTGTCATCACCAGTCGCCCGCCGCCACTCTTGTACGTTTTAATTGGCAAGGACCTGGCTCTAGACTGTAAGGCGCATGCGCATGGTGCAGTCGTATACTCGTGGACGCGTATCATGTTCACTCAACCCGACAAGACAATCCAGGTACCAGGAAGCCGTGCAGGCCCCCATTCAGGTTTTCAATCGGGCCGCCGTTGAGTTAAACGCTATCTTTATATCTCTACATTATTAGGTGCAGAACACTTCGAGGATTCATCTAATGTCTGGTGGTCAGCAGCTATCAATCAAAAGTTTCAGCGCAAGGGACAGTGGCAAGTATACCTGTAAGGTGATGATGAAGACATACGACATACCCGGCAGTGTCGACACTGCCTCGTCATCAGTGGATGTCGTCACAAGTAAGTAATGCGGTAACTCAAGCTAGTAACGCTATGATCACCTGGTAACACAAGCTAGAAATGCTATCTGCTCACGTGGTAACACCAGCTAGAAATGCTATCTGCTCACGTGGTAGCACCAGCTAGAAATGCTATCTGCTCACGTGGTAGCACCAGCTAGTAACGCTATGCCCACGTGACTACCCTATATAAGGCGTTTCGATTTCCAAATTGCTTGTAGAGGGTTCCTGTTGGACGTCTAATGACTTCCCCTCTCACCCGAAGTTACACATACAGGCCTTAATTTTCTTACTTGTACCCCCGCTTGCCATCCCTTTAAATTCCCGGTGCTCGTTTCCTGTTCAATGTACGCTCCACACATCGAACTCATGGTTAAAGCAACGCCGTACGCCGTCTGACTTACAACAAGGCTCTTTGTTTTTTTCTCTTTCCCTCACCTTCTCCCATTTCAGTCTCTTTTCGAAACAGATAGCCGGATATAATGTAGCTCTAGTCGAAAAGTTCCTTCCTTGGCCTCCTTTTCCAGATAAGTTGCATGATAGGAATTACCTTCATTCTTTTCTTTTCAGAGGTGGAGTGGTCTAAATGGAAACCGTGGACAGCATGCTCAAAGTGCGGCGTCCCTGGCGTACGCATGCGTAATCGAACATGTCAAAAACCAGGCTCACCTCGCCAGGCGATTGGCTGTGTGGGAAAAGAGCGTGAAACCGAGGCTTGCTTTGAATCTTGTCCAACTGAGCGTCCGAATGTACTCAATGCTGTTGGAAAGCACGTGAATACAATCAAGAAAATCGCGACAATTTATCACGATAAAGGGCTCCAGTGGTTAAGAAAAAATCACCCTGAATTTTACAAATTCCTGCTCAGCAAAAGAGGCCGAGTGGTCATCATCTGTGGTATCGGTGCCATACTTATATCAATCATACTCATGTCTCTCGCGTGTAGGTGAGTGATACCAGCGACCCCCAGCCACCCCACCCACCCATACCAACCATACTGATGTTTCTATACGTGTAGATGACTGGATGTTTCTATACGTGTAGATGACTGATGTTTCTATACGTGTAGATGAGTACTACTTATCTACCACCCCAGCCACCCATACCAACCATACTGATGTTTCTATACGTGTAGATGACTGGATGTTTCTATTAATTAATTTCTATTAATTAAAGTCCATGATAAGTTTTGCGTATACATACTTTTTTGGGTCCTTACTTAAGTTTCTCCCAAGTTTGAAAGTTGTTAAAAAAAGGCATGGCACGAAAGCATGTGCAAAGCTTAGTCGTCTAGTCTAGTCTTAGTCTAGTCTGAGCAGACCTGTGACATGATGCGGGGCGGGTCCCTGGTAGAGCATTTTGCGCGTTTGATTGATGGTTAGGTGTTCAAGTAGTGTTTGACTTAAGGCAGCTCTTGGGAATCTTTCATACATATATGGTACATCCCTTCCCCGAGTTTTTATTGCCTTATAACACAGTGATTGATTTCCATTACCGCTTTATCCAGGAAGTTATACCGGATGAGGCATATCGCGAGCGATACTGAGTCGTGTGAGAAAAAAAGGACGAAAAAGAAGAATCGGCGTTCCAAAGAGAAACGCAAAGTTATCAAAACTCTGACCTCGAGTAAAGAGGAGGGCACAACCCTAGAGGGAGACCTGCAAGTAGCAAAACCTGTAGTTCTTGAAGAAGACAAGAAGAGAGACGAGATGGCATCAGAGAGGAGACGAAGCATCTACGAGGCAACCTCAAATCCTAGATGCCAGGTGCGGTGGCGAAACTACTGAATAATGTATGGTCTTTATTTACGTTCTCAAAGCGAATACTTGAAACGCATTTTTAATAAGTATCCTGAGACCGCCAGTCTATAGCAATGTGCAGTAGATGGCGCATATCCTTTTAATAAGATACCAATGTGTCCAGGTCTTTTGATGTGTTTAAGTTTACCTTCAATCTGGACTGTGAAAAATGGCTGATTAGACACGAAGCCACTCTGTTCAACACTCAACTCTCCTCGCTTAATGTTCCCAGGGCTCTTTGCGAGAAAGCATCCAGCAATCCTACAGTGTCATCCTACCTGACGAGTCGGACGTCTCTCCCGACCACTACCATGAATACCATCATACAGGAGAGGTATATGTGGACGAGAACGGTAACGAATATGTTAACGTGGCCCACACTGAGGCCGCGGAGGACTTCGTTTATGATAATATGGAGGGGTACGATGGTGTGGCGGAAGGGGTGCAGTATTTGGGCGAGGTTGGTCAGGAGGAGTACGTCTACGAGTTGGTCGATGCTAATGACGACGGCTTCATTTACGAGAACGTAGGTGAGTGTCTTCAGTCAATCGTTTCTCGAAATTGACATAGAATATCCTGCGTATTAAGTACAAATGGTGGAGATTTTTAGGCTATCGGAGGGAAGATAGGAGAAGCCGAGGAGGGCGTCCGCCTGTAATCGATCGTCTTTTTGTCTTTTTCTCCAGTTGCGCTCGGTGTCATCTCCCTGCCCTTTGTACCTGCCGCAAAGGCTAGCCCCCAAAGCCCTTTGTGCTTGCCGCGAAGGCTAGCCCCCAAAGCCCTTTGTACTTGCCGCGAAGGCTAGCCCCCCAAAGCCCTTTGTGCTTGCCGCAAAGGCTAGCCCCCAAAGCCCTTTGTGCTTGCCGCGAAGGCTAGCCCCCAAAGCCCTATGTGCTTGCCGCGAAGGCTAGCCCCCCAAAGCCCTTTGTACTTGCCGCGAAGGCTAGCCCCCCCAAAGCCCTTTGTGCTTGCCGCGAAGGCTAGCCCCCCAAAGCCCTTTGTGCATGCCGCGAAGGCTAGCCCCCCCAAAGCCCTTTGTGCTTGCCGCAAAGGCTAGCCCCCCCAAAGCCCTTTGTACTTGCCGCAAAGGCTAGCCCCCCCAAAGCCCTTTATACTTGCCGCAAAGGCTAGCCCCCCAAAGCCCTTTGTGCATGCCGCAAAGGCTAGCCCCCAAAGCCCTTTGTACTTGCCGCGAAGGCTAGCCCCCCAAAGCCCTTTGTGCATGCCGCGAAGGCTAGCCCCCCCAAAGCCCTTTGTACTTGCCGTGAAGGCTAGCCCCCCAAAGCCCTTTGTACTTGCCGCGAAGGCTAGCCCCCCAAAGCCCTTTGTGCTTGCCGCGAAGGCTAGCCCCCCAAAGTCCTTTGTGCTTGCCGCGAAGGCTAGCCCCCCAAAGTCCTTTGTGCTTGCCGCGAAGGCTAGCCCCCCAAAGCCCTTTGTGCATGCCGCAAAGGCTAGCCCCCCAAAGCCCTTTTTGCATGCCGCAAAGGCTAGCCCCCAAAGCCCTTTGTGCTTGCCGCGAAGGCTAGCCCCCAAAGCCCTTTGTACTTGCCGCGAAGGCTAGCCCCCCAAAGCCCTTTGTACTTGCCGCAAAGGCTAGCCCCCAAAGCCCTTTGTGCTTGCCGCAAAGGCTAGCCCCCAAAGCCCTTTGTGCTTGCCGCGAAGGCTAGCCCCCCCAAAGCCCTTTGTACTTGCCGCAAAGGCTAGCCCCCCCAAAGCCCTTTGTACTTGCCGCGAAGGCTAGCCCCCCAAAGCCCTTTGTGCTTGCCGCGAAGGCTAGCCCCCCAAAGCCCTTTGTGCTTGCCGCGAAGGCTAGCCCCCCAAAGCCCTTTGTGCTTGCCGCAAAGGCTAGCCCCCCAAAGCCCGTACTTGCCGCGAAGGCTAGCCCCCCAAAGCCCTTTGTACTTGCCGCGAAGGCTAGCCCCCCAAAGCCCTTTGTACTTGCCGCGAAAGCTAGCCCCCCAAAGCCCGTACTTGCCGCGAAGGCTAGCCCCCCAAAGCCCTTTGTACTTGCCGCGAAGGCTAGCCCCCCAAAGCCCTTTGTACTTGCCGCAAAGGCTAGCCCCCCAAAGCCCTTTGTGCTTGCCGCGAAGGCTAGCCCCCCAAAGCCCTTTGTGCTTGCCGCGAAGGCTAGCCCCCCAAAGCCCTTTGTACTTGCCGCGAAGGCTAGCCCCCCAAAGCCCTTTGTACTTGCCGCGAAGGCTAGCCCCCCAAAGCCCTTTGTGCTTGCCGCGAAGGCTAGCCCCCCCAAAGCCCTTTGTACTTGCCGCGAAGGCTAGCCCCCCAAAGCCCTTTGTACTTGCCGCGAAGGCTAGCCCCCAAAGCCCGTACTTGCCGCGAAGGCTAGCCCCCCAAAGCCCTTTGTACTTGCCGCGAAGGCTAGCCCCCCCAAAGCCCTTTGTACTTGCCGCGAAGGCTAGCCCCCCAAAGCCCTTTGTGCTTGCCGCAAAGGCTAGCCCCCCAAAGTCCTTTGTACTTGCCGCGAAGGCTAGCCCCCCCAAAGCCCTTTGTACTTGCCGCGAAGGCTAGCCCCCCAAAGCCCTTTGTACTTGCCGCGAAGGCTAGCCCCCCAAAGCCCTTTGTACTTGCCGCGAAGGCTAGCCCCCCAAAGCCCTTTGTACTTGCCGCGAAGGCTAGCCCCCCAAAGCCCTTTGTGCATGCCGCAAAGGCTAGCCCCCCAAAGTCCTTTGTACTTGCCGCGAGGGCTAGCCCCCCAAAGCCCTTTGTGCATGCCGCAAAGGCTAGCCCCCCAAAGCCCTTTGTGCTTGCCGCGAAGGCTAGCCCCCCAAAGCCCTTTGTACTTGCCGCGAAGGCTAGCCCCCCAAAGCCCTTTGTACTTGCCGCGAAGGCTAGCCCCCCAAAGCCCTTTGTACTTGCCGCGAAGGCTAGCCACCCAAAGCCCTTTGTACTTGCCGCGAAGGCTAGCCCCCCAAAGCCCTTTGTGCTTGCCGCGAAGGCTAGCCCCCCAAAGCCCTTTGTACTTGCCGCAAAGGCTAGCCCCCCAAAGCCCTTTGTGCTTGCCGCGAAGGCTAGCCCCCCAAAGCCCTTTGTACTTGCCGCAAAGGCTAGCCCCCAAAGCCCTTTGTGCTTGCCGCGAAGGCTAGCCCCCAAAGCCCTTTGTGCTTGCCGCGAAGGCTAGCCCCCCCAAAGTACTTTGTACTTGCCGCGAAGGCTAGCCCCCCAAAGCCCTTTGTACTTGCCGCAAAGGCTAGCCCCCCAAAGCCCGTACTTGCCGCGAAAGCTAGCCCCCCAAAGCCCGTACTTGCCGCGAAGGCTAGCCCCCCAAAGCCCTTTGTACTTGCCGCAAAGGCTAGCCCCCCAAAGCCCTTTGTACTTGCCGCGAAGGCTAGCCCCCCAAAGCCCTTTGTACTTGCCGCAAAGGCTAGCCCCCCAAAGCCCGTACTTGCCGCGAAGGCTAGCCCCCCAAAGCCCTTTGTACTTGCCGCAAAGGCTAGCCCCCCAAAGCCCTTTGTGCTTGCCGCGAAGGCTAGCCCCCAAAGCCCTTTGTACTTGCCGCGAAGGCTAGCCCCCCAAAGCCCTTTGTACTTGCCGCGAAGGATAGCCCCCCCAAAGCCCTTTGTGCTTGCCGCGAAAGCTAGCCCCCCAAAGCCCGTACTTGCCGCGAAGGCTAGCCCCCCCAAAGCTCCGATCTTTTTGGCCGTTACCCCTATCCTCAGATCGACGCCCTATACTAAGCATTAATCTTTCCGTTGGGACATTTGGTATCTAAAATATATACACGGATTTGAACCCACCGCCTAACTTCTTTGTAAATCCTTTTTATTCAGGTTACGATTGATGCAATACCACAGGAACAGTACTGATTGGTTTTATCCCAAAGATGTGGGACCTATTTGCTGGCCTTTTCTGCACTCTTTCCCTTGCCTCTTTAATAAACACGACAGTGCACTCACATGGAAAATTGAATTTGTGTTGATTTAGTGATATCCAGTCACCGCTGACATTAATCTAAGATAAAAAATGAAATTATTGATAAATATAACTGCATGCTCGGAGAGTCAGTCCTTTATTTGTGGATCGCTGTTAAAGAAAAGAAAGTAACCACTGGATCCTCGAATGTGATCAAAATTGCGTCAAAGGGTCGAATGCAGAGTAGTGGTGGGGTGGGGGGAAAAGGTTGATATATCCACCGCCCACTTTTTTTCGGTGATAAAATGAGATTCCGTCTTTTGGTTTTGTATGATAACAAATAAAGGCTCAAGCTCAGTCCGCTCCTTTTTTTAAACCCCGGACCTGCCCTCTGTGATTGTACTTTCAGTCTTCTTCCATTCCCCTTTTCATGGAACCTCTTACAAGTTTGCTCTCATATAAATCAGCATTGAGACTGAATTGAACGGTTTTCGGTAGAATAAAATGTGGGGATCTTCAGGTATTGATCTAACATCGATGCTATATGTTGGAATGGAACATCACGAGTGGTAGGGCATATTGAAAAATTGAGCAGGAGAACCCACTGTTTGACCTTTTCCCCAGACGAAACAATTATAGGTCAAACAGACCCTGAGTAGCAGTGAAAACGAGTGTGGAATCATTTTGGTTTCATAAAAGACCAATGTAAGGAGGCTGAATGCGGGCGATTCATTTCCCCCCGTCCGATCCCATAACAATGCTGGGTCTTTTGTGTCAACGCGCCCGTGGGGGTCTGGACTTTAGAATAGTTTCGTACCCAGTCCACCGGATGTGTGAGCGGCAAAGAGCTGTGGGCGAAGAGAAACAAGCGGGTGAGGTTTCGAAAGTAAAGGAATTACAGCCAAAAACCCGGCAAAAACGCCTCTGCAGTGCGTCTGTGGTATAAATAAGTACTCATGATTTCCGAAAACTACACTAATACTGTATCTACGAGCGTGGTAACTACGGCAAAAGAAGCAAACTTGGCCACGCACCTTACGAAGCGTGCGTCCGAAGTCGAACTCCATGGGATAAAATGCAACTTGACCGACGATTTTGGTCTGTTTATCCAAGGAATCCTAGCTCTAGTCGCATTCAGTACATTACTATGTAAGTATCTTATTATTTTGTATTTATAGATTCGGTTGATGTTAAGATATGTGGTTTTTGTGTGCAAATTGTTGATGCGGCCCATTCATTTTGTTTGAGTTTTATTTGAACTCTCTGTAGTTTTCTGATTTTTTTCACTTGTTCGTATTATTTATACAATTGCTTATTCCCGAATATCTAAATGGAAAGGGCAGAACAATTCTAAATGTCCCAATAGCTTGGCTGCGGACGTATTTTTTTTAAAATCTGACTATTTACGTTTTATCTCTGGTGAAATCAGACAGATCGAATATCATTTGTGAAAAATTTCAAAACATTGACAGAGAATGTTTAAAGTTCGCACAGTGTTTCCACACTGCATATTAAAACTCGAGTCCAGAATCACAAAGTTCATATCGAATGTAGTACATGAAATATGGGCACGAAACCGAACATATTCTTAACTCCTTTCCCAAACGCCCGTTGTTTCTTCAATATATAAGCTTTAGAATTGCAAACGTAAAACTACAATGTCCTCAAACACCTGCTTTTGAAATATTCGCATTGTATTTTGTATTATAATTACAAACCTTTATCCAAATTTTGCACCACTAGTTTCGCCCAAAAAGAAAAAGAAAGGCAGTATTGTATAGTATTTAGGTAGAATTGCTGTATCGCACACATTACAGTATACCGTAAATACAGTTGCTATATATATAATGTTTGGCAGACAATCCAAATACTTCAGTTTAAAATTTAGAGTTTATTATCCACAAATGACTTCCAGTGTTGCACACTTTGTCCCTCCCCGCTATGCAGTCTTATATTGGTACTGATAAATACTCCAAAGGGTGTTTAATATCTTTTATTTGCTACTGGCAATTTCTCCCTGTGGTTTGAAATACATAAGAAATATTGAACTGTGGAGAGTGGTGAGTGAGAAATTTGATCATTTTTCCAACTGCTAGATGTTCAGTATAATTTGCATCTGTGTTTGATTAGGGACCAATGTCGGTTCTAATACAAATCTGTATACTCAAATGATTTGTGTTATTCATTCTTTAGTAAAACGCTACAGAGAACCAGTATGTGAAAGAAGGACATTTAGAATATGGTAAGCAGAAGTGATGGTTCAATAATGGCTTCCTCAGGGGAACCTTGTCTTACTAATGTTTTTCTGCAGCTGTTATGTTATCAGGAAGATAATTTTAACACCATCAAACCACATTTTTCTTGTGAAAAAATATATTAGGTGTTCGTAGTTTTTTTTTTCTTTTAATGATTTTTATTTCATATCAGCATTTTATTACTGAATAAGGCAAAAATGCTCTATATTGTAATTTCATGTGGAATTATTTTGATAGGTCCTGCCTGTTTGGTTTTTATATAAGGTAGAGAATATAAATTGTTTCTTGTTTCTTTACAGGTTTTATGACACATCAAAGCAAGGTGTTGGGGCCGTTGTAATTCACTTTGCTAATGTCTTCCTTGCTGGGATGTTTAGTGGAGATCCTTGCACATGGTAAGTTTGGGTTACCTGTGTATACAGTCGATTGACGAAACGCTTTTGTCAACCGACTTCACAACTATGCGACAAGCCTGTATATAAGCATGGGTAAAAAACCACTGAATCACTAAGCAGGCTTAGATGCGGTGTCTAATATATGTATGCAGCTAGGCGCTTCAGTGTTTTTACCCATGCTTAGTAAGTTTCTTGTATCCTTGTTGGTTTTCTTCATAAAACTGTCACCCTCATGCATCACCCTGTAAATGTGTCCTCACTGTGAAGGCCCTCACTCTTGGATGTGATAAGTGACTTAAGTAAGACTTAGGACATGTCTTGTCCTAAATCCTGCCGGTGCACTTCTCTTCAACAAATCTCGGCTATAAGTGGACACTGTAATACATGTCACACTATAGCAGGGGGAAGGGCTGCCCTCCCCCCCCCTCCCCCCAAGTATATGGTCCTATTAATAAGGCAATAAGGCGCTTGAGCAAATTTGTGTGGCAAGCTATAATGAATCTTTTAGTTCCACAAAAATGACATGTAATACTTCAGTAGCCAATTAAATCTACTTTGAACTGAAATTCAATCCATACAATGTACATTGCTTGATTCTGTTTCTTGTTACAATCACATCTGTTTGACTGATATTGTTGTTTTGACAGGTATTTCATTAACTTTTTGCTGGACTCTACGGCTGGGCTAGTCATCATCTATATCTTAATCTCACTGACTCAAGTAGTTGTCAAGCTCTACAGTATAGACAATCTCCGATTCGGAGAATATGGTAGGTATCATTTAAAATAAGTTCCCAAAACTGCTGGTACTTATAAGATCTTTTCACAATCAACTACAAATTTCCAATACTGTATGCTGCATACTGTATATGATATATGGAACTTAATGCATAATTACAATCTTGAATTCGCAATTGTAGGTGGTCTTTTTCAGACTTCTTTTAAGGGCACAATCACCTAATATCACCTGATATCAGGAAATAGGGGACTTGTGCTAAAAGATAATGTGACCTTTCTGGCCTTTCTGACCTTTCAAACAAAAAAATCAGAAAAGACTGCGCCGGCACAAAAGAGAAAGAAGTAAAAATAAAATATTTAAATAAGACTAAACCCTTTCTGAAAAAAAAAAATAATTCTTGCTTTTTTTGTAAGCGCTTTTTGTTGCTATTATTTTGCAGCTAAAAGCCTGATCGTGCGCTACTAGTTTGCCACCCAAATACAGTAGTCATGTGATCTCTTAGCGCAAGTCCCCCATTGCATCAGGATTGCTATCAGGAAATTTTTGCTTGAGATGAACACAGTAATTCACTCTTGGCTTTTTTTTAAGGGTCTGAGCATATAAAACCCCAAATTTATGGATAGTTTAATAATTCTTCATTACTTTATGGCAAAGTCTAACATATCCCTGAAATAGATTCCTTTTTTTTGTGTTCCCTATCAAAGTAAATTTTGGCTGTCCATTATGTCACTTCAACTAATCTCTTCTGACTCTTTTCTCCCCAGGGACCCCTCCCCAGTGTAGTGCCTGGATCGGGCAGTGTGTTCTCTACACCCTGGTAGTCATCTTTGAGAAGATCACAATAGCGCTCATAGTACAGCTACAGTTCTGGGAGAGTGTGCGAGAGTTCATCCTCAAACCCCTAAAGGGACACCCCAAGATGGAAGTGGCAATTGTTATGTTGATTGTACCCTTCATATTCAATGTAAGTTCAGCTTTCCTTCTTTTCTTTTCTTTTTGCTGACATGAACATGTGAGAACAAATGACAGTCTTCCCCTTTAGTGTCATTATTTTGGGTTGGGGGGTTGGGGTGGCAAGCCCGAATTGATTCTATGCAGCAGAGCATAGAGAGGGAGCTTGTGCCCCTTCTCTAGCTACACTTTAAAATTTTAAAAGCGCTATGAAAAGTTATTGATATTTAGCTTTATAAAAGTGACCCATATTATTATTATTTAAACTTAAATATACATATTCTTTTTTACGATGATTTATGGCTTCATTAGACGTGTTAAAAATGGTTGTTCTTTCAGGCATTTATGTTTTGGGTCGTTGACAACTTCCTTATGAGGAAGAAACGCAAGTCGTTACAAGAAAGTGACTCTAATATGAAAGTGAAGCACCTTCGCCGACCAGAGCTTGTCAAGTCTACGGAGGAGGAGGCCGTGTTACTGGATAATATTATTGACAATGATGAAGACATCGAAGAGGGAATACACAGACGGGAAATAGTCAGATAGCAACAAGGATATACATAGATTAGTAATTTGTAAATGTTTGCCACAGTTTTGATAAATACTTTTTTTATTGTGGAGAGGAGATTAAATACTCCCAAAATATACACATTTCGATTTTAGATATTATAGACTACCTGTGTCTTCTGTTGCACAAGCCATTTAGTTAGCAGAGTTAGCAGAACGAGGCATTAACACAATGGAACGAAATTATGTGACAGGATATTCCGATGTAAGCTGTAGGAAAAAGTACCTTTTAGGCACATATACATCTTAATTACGTCGTGTTATCCATGAGCCGTATTCAAGGTGAAGCAAGGGGCAACCCCAGTCTTGGTGTATTTTTAATGAACAGTTGAACACGGCTTATTGATAATACGGCGTTTGAGCCTGCCCTTTTATAGCTGGTTGATCGTTCAATAAAAGAGAAGTCGAAATTGTCTTTTTGGTAAATTAGATCTAAGTCTAAAAAATAAGTATTGTAGACATACAATATGAACCATTTATTGAAATTGAAATTTGGCCATTTTGAAGCATTTAATTGCCCGAAGATTTCTTTTTCACAAAAAAAAATATTTTACACAAGTTATGCATGTATGTATGAACCCACAGAATTTGAGCATGTCACGTTTTCATTACTGGATGGGAAAGAAGATGCAACGAGTGTAAGACTGAATATCATACTATAGAGCCAATCAGAGAGGATGTTCGAGTGTGGACAGGATTACCAATGAATACAATGATTGCCTTTGGTAATCATCTTTAGCCCATTTCGCTGCACTTTCCCTATACAGAGCTGCTACAGGCCTAAAAATATTAGGGGGAGGGGGGGGGCACGATACAAAAGCATAAAAAACATTTGGGGCAAAAGTTGGGGGAGGGGTCACGTGCCCTGAGTGCCCACCCCCCGCTAAACAAACAGCTCAACCTGTTACTATGCCAGTGTCATGGCTTACAGCGTCCAGAAAGGCAAAAGAGCAACCGAGTTGAGCCCGAGATAATTACACCCCTCCTCGTCACACAAGGGGTGCCCCAGAGCTCAGGTCTTGGCCCTATGCCCTTTTGTATTTCTTTGTCAAGTCTCCCGTAAGGCTTCGTGCTGGGGTATGGGTATGTAAGTAGTGTCAGTGCGTTTACGACCCCAAGCTGTCGGTCTCATCCTTCGCTTTTTACCCTGGAAACCAAAGGCTCTAATTCACGTTCTACTTTTTAAACTACAGGGGTGAATATCGCGCTTTTTAAACTAACAGGGGTAAAATATCGCGCGCAATAACAGCTCGACAACCGCACTCTGATAATTAACTGTATTGTGTTGGGCAGGTTGTTATGGCAAATTTAGACTCCGCGAAGAACGATGATACATAATTTTATTTGATTTTTTAATGATATTACTAGCTACTTCTAAGGTTAGCATTGAAGTTAACAGTATTAATAAACAATGAAATAAACTGTTAGACTAAACATGTTTGTCCATCCACACAGCCTTCTCATTGCATATTAGCAACGAGAAGTGAAGTGTTGTCATTATTTTTAATCATAACTCTCGTGAAAAATGCCGATCAAATATGCCCATTAAAATCTGTATTCAGTGGCATAACCCCTCAGAGGGTTAAATCCATTTACTTGTCCTTATTTGCATGTCATTGTCTAAAATAGTAAAACTCCAAGTGACGCAACATGACTACTGAAGGGCGATGGCCAGCCACGCGTGAAGACGGTTTCACGATGTAGCGTTTGCTTTAAAGGCGCCGTTATAATGCTTGATTTTTGACTTCTTGGTCGGAGCGACGCTATGATAAAGCAAGAGTTTCAGCTGGTCAATCTAAAGTTGATACACACGTCTCCGAAGGACTTCGCCAGCTCCGATGTGAGTAAACTTTTACCTGTCGGCTCACTGGTGGCTCAATTGTAGAATCAACAAACAATGTCAAAAAAGGTTGAAAAAATCCTATAAATTCCAAAATCCGATTACAAGTGCAAGCAACAGTCGTTTTTTTGTGAACTTATGTTAGCGTTGTGAAATTCGTGAAGAGACTTCAGCAATGATCAATAGTCAGAAATCAAAAGGAAACAAAACAATTTGCACATCGGACATTGCTTTGTACCTTTCTCGAGAAATGGCAACAGGACATCTGTTGATCAGTTTATAAAAAGCACAGCTCCCACGTTATTAAAGCCATAGTTCGAAAACCACAAACCAACCGTGTTTTTACGCTTCCTGAACACATTTTTCTATCAGCCCCATACTACATCATGAATAAAGAGCCTGGGGATATAAAACAGAGCCTACGTCTACATAATATCTCCATCAAAGTATCGGTGCTGCTGGCTCTGTCGCAAACCCAGAACAGAGGATTCCTTCACTTTGCGATGAATAAATGTTTTTTTTCTTTCGTCTCTCTTTCGTGTTTCTTCCTCTCCTAGGTTCGCTTTTTGTTTGTTGTCATCTTTTGGTGCAACAGGTCATCCAAGCGGCAATTTTTTTGCTTTGATTTGTAAGCAGAATAGCACTTTTTCTTTTCTTGCTAATTTGTTCGGACATATGTTTTTACTTCCGCTGCATTCATTTTCTAATTATTGTTACCCAGTTTGGAGTTTGTGTATTGCATGAGTCGCGACGCGAGCACATATATGGAAACCAGGCTCAACTAACCAAGGATTGATTCTGCATTTTACTTGTGAGTGTGAATGACAATAAAATCGCGTTAACTTTTCACTCTTTTACTTTCGGTTTGTGTTGTTACGCGATTTTTGGTCTAAGTTTCTCCCTCCCACTAAATAAATATGGGCCCCCTGTGGTTAGCTCGCTGGCATAGCGCTACGTTACATTGTACAGTTTGGACATTTTTGTTATTTAAATATTGATTTTGGAGTTTATTTCATGTGAGCTCATATGGTCGTCGAGCGCTAAATTATACAGTCATGGCTGTTTGGAGAGGTCTGGATGGCCGCATCAGCCATGCTACCTGGGTTGGACTGGACCGTCTGAGCCTGTTCAATATTCGTAGTTCTCTGTTAATATTCTTTTTTTGTCCTGTTTAAAGCTTTTGTGCAATCGAGTTTTGGGAGATTTGTGAGTTTGGAGAAGGCTCTCGAAAAGTACCCCCAAAAAGCTCCCGGAAAAGCCACGCGCTCGGCCAAAAATAGTCGGAAATCCGCTCGCTAACGTCTCCGTTTTGTCGCGCAACTAAGCTCGGCTTCTCCGTCTTTCACGCAACTAGCGCGTGTTGGGCAGGTTAAGTGGACCTTGTCCATACTAATAGCCATCTCCCTGGACCCGCACCTTACTCGCAGGGCGGGTGCAAATGCATGGGCGGAGCCAAGTCTCCTTCCAATAACTGTTATTGAGAACATTGAAAACAGTGAGAAAAGATTACGTCTCGACTTACTGAGTTTCGACACAGGGAATAATGTTTTGGAAAGGATATGAGATTTAAGAGTCTTTGATAAATAGCATATGCGAAAGCTAGATTAAAAATGCGGTGATTTTATGATAAGAAAAGTCCGCGCGACAACCGACCAAACCGGCAAAAAGCGATTTTGGTATGAATTGAATAAAAAAAACGACCACGACTGAGCTCATATTACTCGTTTTCCATTTGTGCTGTAGTGGTTCTCGCTGCCGGTGGTTATCGTGTACCGGACTGCACTGGCCGTGTACTGTTTCGTATGGCTGGTCTTCAGCGGCTTCAGCACCATGCTGGGGGGAGACACATGGTTCATCTACCTGACGGACTGGACGTACACCTGTGTCACCGTCTACTTCCTTGCAGCGGCCACCCTCTCTACGACAGAGTACGTAAAACAGCGACGACAATCCGACAAATACCGACCGCTCCCCGACAGCGATGCGGAACCCACCGATAAAACAGCGACTTCCGGGAACTCGGACGATGTAATGTACTGGTACCACAAAGCATTGTGGGTATTATACAGCATGGCCGCGGATATGGCTGTTGTGGTTACTGTCTCTTATTGGACGCTTCTTTATCACGGTTTCAAGATATATCTGCTAAACGTCAACGTACATTTGCTGAATTCCGTGTTCATGTTGGCGGAAACGATGCTGTGTTCGATCCCAATCAGACTTTTTCACGTGGTGTACCCGTTCTGTTATGGTGCTGTCTATATCCTATTCACAGTCGTGTATTGGAGCTTGGGTGGGAAGAACAATGACGGACAGCCCTATATTTATCCTGTATTAGACTACACGCACGCCCTGAGATTAGCTCTGGGCGTAGCATTTGGGGTACCTTTGGTGGTACTCCCCCTAGTGCACGTGTTTATGTACGGGATATACAGATTGAGGTGTTGCTTTGCAAAGAAAGATGTGTATGAATGATTGGTTAGTATTTTTGTGTATCCAGGTAAAACAGGTAATTGATAAAAAGGTCGATAAATAAGTATATGTAGTTTAAATAAAATAAACGCTCTATTTCAAGTTTGATGCTGGCTCTTTTTTGCTTTACCCATATTATAAAATATCTAAATATTATCGTTAGTTAGATGTCCCGGAGTTTGACCTGACTGCTTACAGCCCCTCCTTTGGCGAACGTCAGTAAAAAATAAGGAAAAAATAGGTCCGCATTTATTTTATGATATTAGTTATGATATGAAGATGATGTTCATCTAAAACGTGTGTAGTCACCATACAGAGAAAACCAGCTTCTTTTTTATGATGTTCATCAGTTTTTATATGTGATATTTTTGTGCGCAAGGAGAGCAGCTGTTCCCCTGCTATTTACATTGCAAGGGTGGCACGCAAACATGCCTCAGATATAAGCGAGAAGAGAAGCAAGTAGAGGAAAAGGTGCATTTCATTTGTGTGCGAGGACTTATCTAAAAGTCTGCTTACCATAATAATTTCAGAATGCTACGATCATGCAATTTCCATGGCTTTTGTTTTTTTTTAATTTGTAGTGAGATGAACTTTTTAAAATTTATAGGGAATTGAACGTTCAAAACAGCGTACGAGGGTATCGAAATTCTGTTGACTAAAACAATTTTAGGTCGTTATCATTTTAGAAAAAAGAGAACTATATTAAATAATTCCCATTGTTTTCGCTGCGCTGTTGTTTTATGGTCATTTTCTACTGAAAAGAACTTTTTAAAATTATTGAAAGGTGCGTTCAAATGTGTGCGATGCGCTCGCACCCTGCATCCAGTATGTTTCTTGCTTCCAAAAATTGAAAAGAAACCATCAAGTAGGTTTCTCGCTTCCATAAATGAAAGGTTATGATTTATTGTCACTCAGTTTTAAGCATATCGAGAAAATTTAGCCAAAAATTGTCGTTTTTGCCAAACGCGGTCACTTCCATATAAGAAAACTAATATATTCCTTATTTGGAAAAAACTGCATGATTCTTGTCGTACCACAGGTGCTTCGCAAACTTTATGGATTGTAACCAGAAAAGACAAATAGTGGCTGTGACCATATTTAGTCAATGGAGAAGGTCTCTCACAAGAAACAAAGATTCCTTGGTACCAGACCCCCAAAACGACAACGTTTTCTTCATATAAATACATGAGACGACCGGAGCTGGCTACCTCTAAATAAAGCATAAGCTAGATCACTCTGGTATGACATCAATCCATAAGTCAGACTTTTTTGTAGCCAAATCCGATAATAAACGTCCCGTGAAGATGCTGCAAAAAAAATATTTTTTTTTTCTTTCGGGGGTTGTCAGTTTTTTACCAGAAATCTTACTTCCTCCCTCCCCCAGAAAAATTAGGTCCACTTTTTCGGATTTCGCAACCCACCCACCCCCCAAAATCATCATTCTGCGATCGATAAAATTGCAAGAGTGTACATTATTTGTTTTCTAGCTAACTCAAACTCACAGTTTTCTGTGTGACACGGTCCCAGACTCTCTCGTGTAAAATGCCGCTAAAACTGCGGTAGACCGCTGACAGGTTACCGAGGTATCGTAAACACTCGATTTGTCGAATGGATTCCAAGCGAGCGAGTTCTTCTCGCTACATGACAATAACAATCAAACTCCTGTCAAATTATATGGAATTGTGTTCTATGGCTTGATTATAATACATGATCATGCCTGGCGTCGAATGTAAGTAATTCTTTGGCTTTGTGAGTAGTCTTTTTGGCGTTTTCACCGCTGTTTGCTTTGTTTTCGTTGTATTTGTCTGTGAGACGCTGTTTTTTTTTTTCTTGAAGTAACGCTGTAATAATAAATATGGAATATTGTTTGAATGACAGGTAAGTTACCGGAAGGCTGGGAGCGCTCGGAAACTACCAGTGGAATCCCTTATTATATCAAGTAAGAAGACCTGGAAATATGCGGGTTTGAGCTCCTTTAGATTCTTCAAATATACGAACTCAATATTCGCCCCTAAAACTAATGGATTAAGCATACACATGCCCACCACAAATATCGATTGTGTTGTGATAATTTTGAAACGTTGTATGAAGTAACAGCGCCGTTGTTATTAGGTTTTATCTGATGTGGTTCGAATTACAATTTAGTTTGGAGTAATACAGCCGAAAATACGTAGTAATTTTTCGCTAATTCACGAAACAATTCAAATAACAGGCTGTTGATAGCGTCGCCATATGGAATAAGGTCATCATAGCATAAATAACTATTTGTCAATCGTGTAATAGCTGTGTGTTAAATGTTTTTATTTCTATGATGTTTTAGTCATGAGACGGAGAAAACACAGTGGGACCACCCAGCCATGATTCAGCTAATGCATGACTTAGGTACGAACAGCCAGTACAGTGCTGGCCCAAACTCTAATAAGATGCTTAAGCTTTGTAATATACTCAATTTTCAGATCAGTGAAAGGTCTGTCAGGTTATCTGCATGACTGTTCTTTTCATTGTTTTGTCACTCATCATACAACTGCTAAACATCCGAAACATGGCCTTCTTGAAGCCGTCATGTTGCGACATCTGTTATGTCTCAACAGATTTAGGGTTTATTTGTGAATGTGTTTATGTATTTGGCACCCATTTGTGTGCCATTATTGATTGTTTATTGATCAGATGTTTGGTTTTAATCAGCATTCTTTGCGCTTGAAATGACTTGTAGGATAGAGGTGGTAGGTGAAGTGCCAAGAATTGATTTGTTGAATATTGTCATCACCTTTTACCTGAGTCAAGCTCCTAAAATATCATTCAATTTTGCATACAGCATCTTGACAAAAGTAAAGGGAGGTTTGACTTTTATAAATATTTATGTTTTATGTTCAAGTCTTGGTTCTGATTTTGTATTTTTTTTTTAATTTCAAATAATCTATTCCCCAGCTGAGCTGAACAACATAAAATATGCAGCCTACCGCACTGCAATGAAGCTCAGAGCTATCCACAAGAAAACACAATGTAAGTTTTTGTGAACAACTTTGAATCTAGAATAGCTCCCTTTGTTTAGAATCTTATGATCCCCATCTATCAAATTAAGCTGGATGAAGATCATTTTTGAAGTTCTGAGTCTGAAGTATTGCTTTCTTTTCAGTGTACCTTGTAGAGATCCCGATACTCACTGCAACATTAGATGAAGAGGACGTTCCTGATGGCTACACTGAAAAAGCTTTGTCAATCCCTGAAGCTTCTAAAATTATCACAGCTTTATTTATTAATCAAAATGGCGACCGGCAAGACTTTATTGACATACCAATGGCCAGTGACTTAACCCTCAACTTGATGCTCAATATTTATGACCCGTGAGTTATAGGGGAATTATTCCTTTTGGGGGGTGACCACCCCTTCACCCCTTTATGCTGTAATATATATGCTACTTATTTATGCTAAAAGTTAATTTGTTTGTGATTTGTACAGTGGTCGAACTGGTTACATCCAAGCTCTGTCACTGAAAATTGGTATATCCCTCTTATGTGCTGCAAAGTTACAAGACAAATACAGATGTGAGTGCAAAAGTAGACATCCTCAGAAATTCAGGGCATCCTGTTTGATTATTCCTGATGTTTTGACTGCTATGCCCTAGGCTAAACTGAGATAAATAGATCATTTTATTATATATACAGGGCCTCTGACAGGATGCAAAGATGCGGATCAGCAACCTGGACCAAAATATATATATTAAATACAATTAATATGTGTGAAGTCTGCTCAAGAGGTTGTGTACAGTTGAAGTTGATTATGTTGATATTAATTGTTTGTTTTCTAGATTTATTCAGACAAATGTGTAATAGCAGGGCAGTTTTGGATAGAAAACGCCTAACATTATTTCTACAAGAATGCTTACAGGTGTGTTGATAAATACTGTAAAGTATAGCTGATTAATAACCCCCTTTCCCTCCCACTTTCCCTCGTCAGGAGAGGGAGCCCATGCGCAGATCCAGATCAATCTACACCTTACTTAAACAAGTCAAAATGATCAGAGTTAGTTGAATAATATCACATGCAATGTCTTCATTCCTTTAATCCCTCTGGCCGTATCCACCTCTATTACAACCCCCACCTGGCCGTATCCACCTCTATTACAATCCCCACCTGGCCGTATCCACCTCTATTACAATCCCCACCTGGCTGTATCCACCTCTATTACAATCCCCACCTGGCCATATCCACCTCTATTACAATCCCCACCTGGCCGTATCCACCCCTATTACAATCCCCACCTGGCCATATCCACCCCTATGACAGATGCCTGAAATAATTGTCATTTATAATTTTTTTGCAGATTCCGAAGTACATTTATGAGAGTACAATCTTTAGTGGGACAAGTGTTGAGCCTGCAGTCAAAAACTGCTTTGAAACAGTGAGTTTTACCTATACCTTAGAAGTAGAATTACAAAAATTCAAGTCTGTGTTTCATTAAGTGATTTGGCTAAAATATAGACAACATGTACATTTTTTTTATGAGTGCCAAATCATGCCAAATAAATAAGTGTGCTAAAAAGGCCCTGCAAATAGTTTGTTGAAGCAGCATTTATGTGCCAGTTAGTGGAAAGTGTGTACTGAGAGTGGGTCTAAATACAAAAGCACCTGGGTGAAAGATTTGGCAATGTTCTGTGGATGGGGGGAGGAGAGGTAGTAGGTGTGTCTGCATGTAAGCAACCTTTATGAGGATAAAACCAATGTATGCAAAGATATCATAAGAGTTTTTCTCTGCCTAAATTTTTTCTCATCCTGTAGTCATGCTCCATGTTAAACATGGCAACTTTGGATGAGTTCATGGAATGGATGGTGGCCGAGCCTCAGACTATTGTATGGCTGCCAACCCTACACAGACTTGCGGTGTCTGAGACAGTCAAGCACGAGGCCAAGTGCAACATCTGCAAGATGTACCCCATTGTAGGGTTCAGGTGAGGTGACAATTCTTGGAAAAATCACAAATATGAGCCTTTTTGTTATAAGTGATTTATATTAAGAAATGGATAACATGGATGTTGAGTGTAATAAAATGTAAGCTTATTTCAAACAGGGTTGCAGGGTTTGAACCCATGCTTGTCCTAACACACAATGCCATGGGAACTGTACTGTATAACGATTCTAACAAATGAACAAAAGAAATGTAAAGCATGAATATTGAGTATTCAATAGAGTAGTTGTTTGTTGGTTACATGCACGGTATTAGTTTTCCTAACATAGATTTGTTGGGGAGCTTGTCGGGGTTACAACACATGAGTGATCGTACAGTAGTGAACTATAGTTGCGTTAGGTGCATACAGTCAACTTTCAGACAACAAAAATTATCTGAGGGTGCCGGTGACAAAGAGGTGACATTTTTCTTTAAATAAATATGATATGGATAACAGAGTTGCTTATTGCTAAAACTTGAAAGACTACAGACAAGCTGTAGAAAAGCTAGTTGGCTTGCGTAGGTGTGGTGTAGTTAAGGTATAAATCAACACAAGCTTAAGTATGTTGAACGCCTCTGTGAAACATAGAGTAGTTGCGCTGACGTTTCGAACGTTAGCCTTTCATCAGGGCAAAAGAAACTGAATCGAAACTGAATACCTGACTACATGACTAAATAGTTGTTTTTTGTTTGTTGATAGGTACCGTTGCTTGAAATGTTTTAACTTCGATCTCTGTCAGGTAAGCTATTATGTTTAGTGCCAAACACTTGTCTATGCAAAGATGCAAGGCTTGTGTCAATGCTTTTACAGTTATTTGTAACGTATTCTGTGCTTACTAGGGTTTCTTGGCTAGGTATGTCCATGTAGGTGTTACTGGTGCTTTTATGCCCAACGCACTAATTTAGGGATTCCTACTCGGGTTTGCTTTAATGTTGTTGGACGCATTTGTTTAGGGTTGTTTCTGGGCTGGGCGTGTAAGCAAGGGGCACAAGATTGGCCATCCGACTCAAGAATACTGTCTTGCTGTGAGTAAACCAATGGTATCTTCACCCTCTTTGTGCACAACGTTTTCATCTTAGAAACATAATTCGACAAACTAGCGCAATTATACCTTCCTTTCACAACTGAAATCCATTTTCCGAATAACGACCAAAGTGTGAAAACCACCTTCCCACCATGTCTCCGTTAAGACACTTCTACAGTGCCTTCTTTCGATCTGTTGGCCGCACAATACAAATAATTTTCGCCTACAGACCTTTGCTTTTAAATCTCAGCCTTCGCAAAAAGAAGACATAAAAGACTTCGCGAAAGTCATGCGTAATAAAGTGAGCAAGAAGAAAAAGCCGACAGATCCGGCCAAGGGTCGATTTATCGCCATTCCAAATCAGGACGCAGGGCCGGCCTCGGACGATGAGTAAGTAGTACTCTAACTTAACGATTTCCATTTTAAATAAATGCGCTTGGATTAACTACAGGGAAGCAACAGGCGGTGGGCATTACACTGAAGCAGCGGAGGACATTGAGCCACTTTAAATCGGCCTTGCACTACCCCCATAGGGATGTCGTCTTGTACATGTTGTGCACGTGGAATTCTGAACCTTCGGACACGGCCTGTAACTTGGATCAGAAAGGCCCCAAAACTGCAAAACGCATTTTATTTGTCACACAGATTTATCTGCGCATGCTTAATGTTCATCTTTCTGAATACACACATGTTTGTTTGTTTTTAACGTGTTGTTGTTATATGTCCGCCAGGTTTTCCGTGGATGGTCCGTCCAAAAGCACGAAATTCAGCCCTGATACACACGACATGTTGTGCTCATACGCTGCAAGGTATTAGTGATCCCCAATGCAATGCATTAAACTGTACCCCCCTCCCCCGACCCCACCACCACCCTAATCGATGAGCAATCACATCAGGGGAGGAGAGGACGGCCAGGCTTAAAGCCTTTTCAAATTTTCATCTAACTGAAGAGACGCAAATAGCCACAAAGAATAATCAGCGAACACCAAATAATGTGTGTATCGTCACCTCTCCTCTCCCCACCTTTCCTATTTCATCACGCTTTCCCTTTGACATCTATCAGAATCGTGAATCATGTCTTTGTCACTTCTAGACTCGCAGATTACGAGAAAACAGAAGCGAGTCCGCCCCGAGGAGAACCTTCCCATAAACACCCACGTGATCACATGTAAGTGGACCTACGACTGTTTCATCGCTCCCCCCCCCCCCCCCCCCCGCACCTTTAGGAAGATATAGAGATCTAGTGTAAAGAAAAAATTATGCAGAATGACACACGAATAAAACCCCTCACATGTCCTGTCTATAAACAATATACAGTCAGTGCAATCAGTTTTATTATGACCCAGTGATGGACTAATACATTTTTCATATTATTCCCTTTTAGTAAAGATGAGCAAGATTTAATTTACCATTACGCTAACAGGTACGCTACTTGTTGCGTCATTTGACATGTCGTTATTCCAATGCTATAGTGTCTCGCGTATTTTAAGACATGTTATTTAATATCTAAACCTTGATATCGTGTTCTTCTTTCTAGTTTGGACCTGGAGCCCCCCAAACTGGTAAGCGATTTGAATACGCACTATCCTCTAAGGTGTGGGATGAATGAAAGTAGTTAGGCGGTGTTGATATAGACGTCATAATTGCCATGTGAAAATGACAAGGATATGTGTGCAAATTTCCGAAAAGGCGCTTCAGGTGAAATAATGAAAACACTTGTCCACTTGCAGCCTGCTCGTCAGGATACGGGAGACATTGTACCGGATCACGCCCTGGACCAGGATCAACGGGACGAGCTAGAAGACTTGATCGGGAGACTCGAGATTGATAACCGGTACGATAACTAGTTAGGAGACTTGATCGGGGGACTCCAGATTGATAATCGGTACTATAACTAGTTAGTAGACTTGATCGGGAGATTGATAACCGGTACGATAATTAGTTAGAAGACTTGATCGGGAGACTCCAGATTGATAACCGGTACGATAACTAGTTAGAAGACTTGATCGGGAGACTCGAGATTGATAACCGGTACGTGAGCTAGTTAGGAGACTCGATCGGAAGACTTGAGATTGATAACCGGTACGTGAGCTAGTTAGAAGACTCGATCGGAAGACTCGAGATTGATAACCGGTACGTGAGCTAGTTGGAAGACTCGATCGGAAGACTCGAGATTGATAACCGGTTCGTTAGCTAGTTAGAAGACTCGATCGGAAGACTCGAGATTGATAACCGGTACGTGAGCTAGTTAGAAGACTCGATCGGAAGACTCGAGATTGATAACCGGTACGTTAGCTGGTTAGGAGACTTGATCGGAAGACTCGAGATTGATAACCGGTACGTGAGCTAGTTAGAAGACTTGATCGGGAGACTCCAGATTGATAACCGGTACGATAATTAGTTAGAAGACTTGATCGGGGAGACTCCAGATTGATAACCGGTACGTGAGCTAGTTAGAAGACTCGATCGGAAGACTCGAGATTGATAACCGGTACGTGAGCTAGTTAGAAGACTCGATCGGAAGACTCGAGATTGATAACCGGTACGTGAGCTAGTTGGAAGACTCGATCGGAAGACTCGAGATTGATAACCGGTTCGTGAGCTAGTTAGAAGACTCGATCGGAAGACTCGAGATTGATAACCGGTACGTGAGCTAGTTAGAAGACTCGATCGGAAGACTCGAGATTGATAACCGGTACGTGAGCTAGTTGAAGACTCGATCGGAAGACTCGAGATTGATAACCGGTACGTGAGCTAGTTGGAAGACTCGATCGGAAGACTCGAGATTGATAACCGGTTCGTGAGCTAGTTAGAAGACTCGATCGGAAGACTCGAGATTGATAACCGGTACGTGAGCTAGTTAGAAGACTCGATCGGAAGACTCGAGATTGATAACCGGTTACGTTAGCTGGTTAGGAGACTTGATCGGAAGACTCGAGATTGATAACCGGTACGTGAGCTAGTTAGAAGACTTGATCGGGAGACTCCAGATTGATAACCGGTACCATAATTAGTTAGAAGACTCGAGATTGATAACCGGTACGTGAGCTAGTTAGGAGACTTGATCGGCAGACGAGACTGACAACCGGTACGTAAGCTAGTTAGGAGACTTGATCGGGAGACGAGAGATTGATAACCGGTACGTGAGCTAGTTAGAAGACTTGATCGGAAAACTCTAAATTGATAACCGGTACGTAAGCTAGTTAGAAGACTTGATCGGGTAGACTCGAGATTTATAACCAACACGTAAGCTAGTTAGAAGACTTGATCAGGGAGACTCGAGATTGATAACCGGTTCGTGAGCTAGTTAGAAGACTCGATCGGAAGACTCGAGATTGATAACCGTTACGTGAGCTAGTTAGAGGACTTGATCGGGGAGACTCGAGATTGATAACCGGTACATGAGCTGGTTAGAAGACTCGATCGGGAGACTCGAGATTGGTAACCGGTACGTGAGCTAGTTAGAAGACTCGATCGGGAGACTCCAGATTGATAACCGGTACGTGAGCTAGTTAGAAGACTTGATCGGGAGACTCCAGATTGATAACCGCTACGTGAGCTAGTTAGAAGACTTGATCGGGGAGACTCCAGATTGATAACCGGTACGTGAGCTAGTTAGAAGACTCGAGATTGATCACCGGTACGTGAGCTAGTTGGAAGACTCGATCGGAAGACTCGAGATTGATAACCGGTTCGTGAGCTAGTTAGAAGACTCGATCGGAAGACTCGAGATTGATAACCGGTACGTGAGCTAGTTAGAAGACTCGAGATTGATAACCGGTACGTGAGCTAGTTAGAAGACTCGATCGGAAGACTCGAGATTGATAACCGGTACGTGAGCTAGTTGGAAGACTCGATCGGAAGACTCGAGATTGATAACCGGTTCGTGAGCTAGTTAGAAGACTCGATCGGAAGACTTGAGATTGATAACCGGTACGTGAGCTAGTTAGAAGACTCGATCGGAAGACTCGAGATTGATAACCGGTACGTTAGCTGGTTAGGAGACTTGATCGGAAGACTCGAGATTGATAACCGGTACGTGAGCTAGTTAGAAGACTTGATCGGGAGACTCCAGATTGATAACCGGTACGTGAGCTAGTTAGAAGACTTGATCGGGAGACTCCAGATTGATAACCGGTACCATAATTAGTTAGAAGACTCGAGATTGATAACCGGTACGTGAGCTAGTTAGGAGACTTGATCGGGAGACGAGACTGACAACCGGTACGTAAGCTAGTTAGGAGACTTGATCGGGAGACGAGAGATTGATAACCGGTACGTGAGCTAGTTAGAAGACTTGATCGGAAAACTCTAAATTGATAACCGGTACGTAAGCTAGTTAGAAGACTTGATCGGGTAGACTCGAGATTTAAAACCAACACGTAAGCTAGTTAGAAGACTTGATCGGGGAGACTCGAGATTGATAACCGGTTCGTGAGCTAGTTAGAAGACTCGATCGGAAGACTCGAGATTGATAACCGTTACGTGAGCTAGTTAGAGGACTTGATCGGGGAGACTCGAGATTGATAACCGGTACATGAGCTGGTTAGAAGACTCGATCGGGAGACTCGAGATTGATAACCGGTACGTGAGCTAGTTAGAAGACTCGATCAGGAGACTCCAGATTGATAACCGGTACGTGAGCTAGTTAGAAGACTTGATCGGGAGACTCCAGATTGATAACCGCTACGTGAGCTAGTTAGAAGACTTGATCGGGGAGACTCCAGATTGATAACCGGTACGTGAGCTAGTTAGAAGACTCGAGATTGATCACCGGTACGTGAGCTAGTTGGAAGACTCGATCGGAAGACTCGAGATTGATAACCGGTTCGTGAGCTAGTTAGAAGACTCGATCGGAAGACTCGAGATTGATAACCGGTACGTGAGCTAGTTAGAAGACTCGAGATTGATAACCGGTACGTGAGCTAGTTAGAAGACTCGATCGGAAGACTCGAGATTGATAACCGGTACGTGAGCTAGTTGGAAGACTCGATCGGAAGACTCGAGATTGATAACTGGTTCGTGAGCTAGTTAGAAGACTCGATCGGAAGACTCGAGATTGATAACCGGTACGTGAGCTAGTTAGAAGACTCGATCGGAAGACTCGAGATTGATAACCGGTTACGTTAGCTGGTTAGGAGACTTGATCGGAAGACTCGAGATTGATAACCGGTACGTGAGCTAGTTAGAAGACTTGATCGGGAGACTCCAGATTGATAACCGGTACCATAATTAGTTAGAAGACTCGAGATTGATAACCGGTACGTGAGCTAGTTAGGAGACTTGATCGGGAGACGAGACTGACAACCGGTACGTAAGCTAGTTAGGAGACTTGATCGGGAGACGAGAGATTGATAACCGGTACGTGAGCTAGTTAGAAGACTTGATCGGAAAACTCTAAATTGATAACCGGTACGTAAGCTAGTTAGAAGACTTGATCGGGTAGACTCGAGATTTATAACCAACACGTAAGCTAGTTAGAAGACTTGATCGGGGAGACTTGAGATTGATAACCGGTTCGTGAGCTAGTTAGAAGACTCGATCGGAAGACTCGAGATTGATAACCGTTACGTGAGCTAGTTAGAGGACTTGATCGGGGAGACTCGAGATTGATAACCGGTACATGAGCTGGTTAGAAGACTCGATCGGGAGACTCGAGATTGATAACCGGTACGTGAGCTAGTTAGAAGACTCGATCGGGAGACTCCAGATTGATAACCGGTACATGAGCTAGTTAGAAGACTTGATCGGGAGACTCCAGATTGATAACCGCTACGTGAGCTAGTTAGAAGACTTGATCGAGGAGACTCGAGATTGATAACCGGTACGATAACTAGTTGGAAGACTTGATCGGGAGTCTCCAGATTGATAACCGGTACGATAACTAGTTGGAAGACTTGATCGGGAGACTCGAGATTGATAACCGGTACGATAACTAGTTGGAAGACTTGATCGGGAGACTCCAGATTGATAACCGGTACGATAACTAGTTGGAAGACTTGATCGGGAGACTCGAGATTGAGCATACAAAAGGCTGCTAGCCTACCCTGGGTACCAATGCCTCCAGACTTCTCTCGTCCAGTAACGCTCAGCCAAAATGCCGTGCGTCATTGGGCGAGAGAAGTTTGGAGGCTCTGGTACCCAGGGTACTGCTAGCCGCCCTAGGGCTTATCATCAGGGCTTACCGTAGTTCGATGTCAGTAGATAAAAAGTATAAAAGATGTTTGTAAAGTAACGTAGCTATGTCCATAATCCCCGCATATAACCCCTCGCGTGTTGCATCCGCAGCGTTCTACGCGATGAAATCGACCACATCCATGAGTTACAGCAGCAGAGCCCTGATCGAACGCTAGCGCTCGTCCCAGACTTCCTCGATGACTCGGCCTCCGCGGAGCAGCTCCGACGACGCAAGGAACGCCTGGTAGCTCGCGAAGAGATCCTCGAGGCCCACAACACTCAGCTGCAGATCCAGCTGAGCAGGTTACGGGCCCTGCTCTACCAGGTACAGGGTGAGGCCGAGCTGCGCCGAGGGAAACGCTGGTGCTAGCAAGAACTTGCATGTTTTTATCAATTGGTTTTGGGAATTGGAGCGGTTGATTTTTTTATATAAAGGCCTGTTCAACTAAAGGATTGAATCCTATTGTAATTGTTCTCAAGGCTGGAATAAAAACATCTTGTAAACTGGAACTAAACCTGAATAACACTAAAACCAACTTGACGTAATTGCTCTAACAAACGCCGCGCCTAAATATGAATACGCGCCTACCCCCCGAATAGGCCTCGACTCATCACATTATTGACTCCGACAACGGGGGCTCTGTGCAGAAGGCAGCAAAAATTGACAGTACTACCCGCCACAGCCATCGTTGTCAGATTTTTATATGGTCCTGAGAGTATTTTACTCCCTTAGAAAAGCATTCTTTTTATCTAGATAAAACAGATTCTGGAATAAGCCCGTAAGCCCCTCGCTTATTCGTACTGTACGCCTTGAGTATATAAAATGATATTTGCAATAAAACCTAAACTGTATAAACCGATATAAATACTGTACATTAACTAAGTTTTATAATGATGTGAAGAGCATCGTGTGGTGAATAAACGTAACAAATAAACACACCCTAAAGCCAAGCGTCATTGGGTTGATCGAATGCTGTGTCACCAAAAGTCTCCCCTCTCTTTATTGTGAAACCATGGATTATCAGGAACCCCTATGTCCCTATATATGTCCCCGATATCTTATTTTAAACGAAGTTCGGTCATCTATAGTGGGTAGATAGTTATTTCAACCGCAACGTTAGCTGGTCTTTTATAAGACACTGTGATGGAACAAAAAAGTCCATTCTCGTCCGGTGAAGTCTTTTTGCTTTTGGCATCATGTCTTTGTTTTCCGCGCATGCGCAGTGATAAAAGTGTTGGCACCTGCATGATCACACGTGACCGCGTAGTACAGTGGTCTAAAACAGTAGAAATGTTGTTTGTTTTCACAAGGCTTATTTTGATTTGGTGTTGGAATTCATATTTCTCCTTTACTAGTCTCGTTATTGTCGTCGTGCCCTCTAATATGTTCGTGAGGCTTGCCTGTTACGCCCTAATCCCATCTAGAACTTTCTTCACCTGTTACGTCTGTGATTCACATGTTTATATTCGTTATTTTTTCCTTTAAAAAATAAAGCTTCGTCACACCCCGGTCGATATTATATCCCCGGTGAACAAGTAGGTTACAATTCTTAATTCCATTTCTCAAACACCCCCCCACCCACGTCTCTTTCCATCGTAACTTGTAAATCTGGTCTTACTCCTACCCCCTCAACTCCCGTGGTTATACACCACACCGTGATCTAGGTTTTCTCTGACATCATGGTTGCGCTCTTAATCTATATAAAACCGCTTCCATGCCCTCGCATTTAATACTATAAATAAAAAACATCGCTTTGAAACATATGAAAACATGATAACTATTTTAAGATGTAAACATTCCATTTCATTCCATTCCATTCTAAAATTATAATTTGCACCGCTTTAGCTATTAATATTTGATCGCTTGTCCCTCGCTCGCTTTGCGGAATTAGCTCCTCTTATATTATCGTCCTAATCGATCCTGGTTCTAATGGATTGTGGTTATCAAGCGGTTGTGATATTCGCTCGTGATTGAACGACATAAGATGTAATTGTTACCCCAAATAACACCCACGACTTCGATAAGATCGGGTGTTAGACAGTGCGAAGAAAAAAAACAATGTCTTACCCTTCAAAAGTAACGTAAGTCGGGTTTTTTTTTTTCAAGAAAGCGAAAAATCTCTCTAGGGTATAAATAATATGGCGAGTAGGATGAAGAACTACCGTAAAATTCGACCTGTGGATGTCACGGTAATGCTCTATTGTTTTCACTATTTTCTCATCTATATATCGTTGAATAAAAACTGCTATTTTGTTTTTATTTTAAAACTTTAAGTAAGGCAAAAAAATAAAACTGTTCATTTAAACCATTTTAATTCCTTTTTCCTTATGAGTGTCGAAGAACCAGTCTTAGACAAAATTTGTATTTGCTAAATGCCTTTGAGCGGTTTCCAGAGTTTAGGTAGGTATAGTAGATCTTTCGCAAATTTAAAAACAGCTTATTTTTTATTGCATTTTTATGTTTAGTTTAAGTCCAGACTGGTGATTGAGAGAATGGAAAATATGCTTTGTTATTCACTCTAAGGATTACATTTCAGGATGGCACGTCACCAAGTAACCGGCCCGAGACATCTTCCGCGATAAAGGACCAACCTACCGGTCACCCGTTGATAAGGACCCACCTAAGCCCGACCACGCCCCATCAGCCAACACCCTTACCCGACAGCATCGTCATCCCTTGCCACACCTCCTCCCCCCGTTCTAGGGGGGACACCTCCGCCTTGTGGGGTGAAGAGTGCGCCCTCCTTGATCAAGAGCGAAAGGGCACACCCCCAGAAGTTCGTAGAGTCCGCGAATTTCACGTTCCCTTCGCCGAGTCTACAAATTCTGTGAATTTGACACAAACTTCTGCTGCACCTACTTCTTCAGCATCGACGCACATCCCCCCGGAAACAATACATTTTAGTTTTGGAAACGTTACTATGCCGGTTTTCGGTCAGGAGGGGTATTTGCTGAATTCCCAGCCAATTGTCTCTTCCCCGGATCCAGGGTATGTAAATCACTCGGGTTATGCATCGCAGGAAGAGGAGGAACTGGATCGGATTGTGGATCGGATGACTAACGCCTTTCCACTTGATCTCGAATCAGGTAATACTCATCACTACAGGCCCGTAGCCACCGGGGGGGGGGGGGGGGGGGGGAGCTCGGAAGAACCCTCCACTCGACTGGAAGGTCCGCTCTAATGAAGAAAAATTAGGTACCACAACAAGGTAGGACGAGCTACCTAAGAGAAAATGGTCCGCTTTATAGTTAAATGAACCCCCCCCCCCGCTCAAAATCCTGGCTACCCCTGCACTATTTGCGTCTACATTTTCCATAATCTTGTGGTTACCGCCGGTGTTTTTTGTCACTCAGGCGTGTCCATGGAAGTCCATAATGACCTCTTCGTCGCTGCAAGCATGGTAGGGGAAGCAATGCAATCCATGGTGACAGCGGTCTCTCGTCAAAGAGGTAAGCTAATTTGTTCGCCAGTTCACCTTCCCCGCGACGCGCGCGTGAAACCGAGGTCAGGGGGCAACCATCGCCATCTTGTTTACCATTTTGCATTGTTTAAGCTCCAATAGATTCTCGCTACTCGCAATATGCGCATGGAACTTGTCCGCAACCGAGGCTCGCGCTGTATTTATGCGTCCTCAGTTCGCTCGTCCAGCGGGCATGGTGGAATTCAAAACTGGACTAAATATTTTCCTCAGTCAAACTCTATAAATAAAACGGATCCCTCGATATAACGGACACGTTAATCTATACTGTTACCCACTAAATATCCTCAGTCAAAACTCTATAAATAAAACGGATCCCTCGATATAACGGACACGTTAATCTATACTGTTACCCACTAAATATCCTCAGTCAAAACTCTATAAATAAAACAGACCCCTCGATATAACGGACACGTTAATCTATACTGTTACCCACTAAATATCCTCAGTCAAAACTCTATAAATAAAACAGACCCCTCAATATAACGGGTACGTTAATCTATACTGTTACCCACTAAATATCCTCAGTCAAAACTCTATAAATAAAACGGACCCCTCGATATAACGGACACGTTAATCTATACTGTTACCCACTAAATATCCTCAGTCAAAACTCTACCAATAAACAGACCCCTCGATATAACAGACAATTTTATCAGCCCCGATGGTGTCCCTTCTATGTAGGTTTTGTTGTATATATGTCCTGCATACACCTATTTCAATCAACGTGCGTTGTCGGTGCAAATACCGAGTGCAAATTAACAAATCGTCAAATGGCTATCGTAGGGTATTATTATCCCCCCTAGATCTCAGATCCGGTTACCGATCTTATAACTGTTGTTTGCTATCCGCCGTTTGCACTTACTCACAACGTTTTTGAAATAGGTTTTCATAATGATAACACATTACGGCTTCCTTTCCATAGGCTCCGGGGACTCCCCGGGTTCCTACGCGCAAGATATTACCGATGACGACACAACACTATACTCCCAGGTAAACAAGTATTAATGGGACAAAGGCTTCTCACGGATATACGCAAATTTTATGGCAGTATGGTTACCGTTGCATGATAAGCGCAAGTCTAGAAAAACACTTTTCCGCGCGCTACCCGCACCACGCCTTATACGGCGTGCTAACCGACTCGCATTTTGGGTTATTCATAAATGAATATTTGGAATTTTGTGGCGCACGCGAAGGTCGAGATGCGCTGGGGAGAGAGTGCTCGCACCACAGGATATCAAATTTTCGAAAAACAAAACATTTCCGACTAACCCCTAATGCAGCGAAAGCCGACTAGCAGGCTGGAACCCGAAGATGGCCACGTGTCTCGAGAGTAGAAGCAAAACTTCAACCCACTCAGGGTATGCAGGTATGCTCTTTATGTATGGAAAATGCCCGTACCCATAACAAAAGCGTTGCATTTTCGAAACGAATACCTGTGGGGACGGGGTCTCAGGCGCGTAGTTGGGGGGGGGGGGGGGGGGGGGGGCGCACAGGGGTTTCGCACACCTGTATTGGCCGCTAAAAAAGTTTGTTCTAATTTTTATGATGTCACTTTTCTAGAATGGACATCGAAGATGAAAGACTAAAGCATGCTTTTGCGGTGGTCTCCCTGTGGTCTTGGGCTATTCAACTCTTGTTCCCAGAGCCTCTTATTTCTGCAGCATGGAAACACGTTATGCCACGGCCATATCTGATCTGAATGTAGTCTTCACAGACGGGTCATCTTATCACGACCGTTTAGTAGGCCTTTCTGGAAGTGATATTCTGTGGCATAGAAGCAGGAAGGGGGAGTAAAGCATATTGTAGTAACCGCAAAAGAACTTTTAGAAATTGACAGTCTAAATTGCTGTATCATACTCATACCTGGCTGCTACAATTTGCAAAAGGCACAAGTTGCGCAATGTATTATCGGGAAATTTATTAATGTAAATGATCTAATAAACAACTGGGGCGTTTATTAAATTTGATGGTGTGAGGGGGTGGGGGGGGGGCGTTCAATAGATAGGAAACGTTTATTAGAGAGGGGCATTCTTTACAAACTATAACAATACAACAAACCCAAGTGCGTTGGGGTTTTAATCTCAGTCAGGATCACATTAAATTATAGCCTGCATGGCAATCATTTATTGGTTTCTTGACATTGAGCTCTCACCCAGTAGAAGCCAAGCTCATATTAAGCAAGAAGGCAATTGAATTTGATTTATATTACCGGAAAACGTGTCGTTTGTTTCTAAGCTGGGAGGCAGGGTAGGGTAGGGGGGGGAATCTATTAGAGAGGGACCTTCGATACAAATTTGTAAGCTTCGTGGGGGTGAGGCGTTCATTAGATCATTTACGGTAGGGAGAAATAAAAAAGAAATAGTTGAACTTCCCAGAAAGCATTGCACACCACCAAAAGTCTGAGGTCTCAGGACCTCATTTTCTCGTCCTTATCTTAGCAACTGGGTGCAAGTCTGCAGTTGAATCAGATTAAAGACACAAACTCTTTCACAGTGTTTTTATTTTAGTTCAGACTACAATAAAAATAAAGATAACTAGAAGTGCATCCTATACTTTCTCAGAAGAACTTTGAAGTTGAAGACAAAGACCCTTATGCAGCATCCTAAATAACATTGTCATTCAAACTGCCATGTCACCACTAAGGATGGACAGAGATGGAAAAGCCACTAGACAAATTCATGCAAAAAAAATACTAATAAATGACATGTAAACAGAGTGGATATAATACATGGAATTCCCTATTTCCTCACTTATCTATTGCTCCCCCATATAGTCTTCCTTAACGAAGATGGATTGATATCTTCTTCCTTGAAATGACAACAAAAAGTGCCCCTTACAGTCTTGTACTTGTGCAACCCCACCCCTCCCCCTCACTAAAACATGACAACCCCACCCCCCTTACTAAAACATGACAACCACTCTCACTAAAACATGACAACCCCTCCCCCTCTCACTAAAACATAACACATCCCCCTCTCACTAAAACCTGACAACCCCACCCCCCTCACTAAAACATGACAACCCCTCCCCCTTTCACTAAAACATGACAACACCTCCCCCTCTCACTAAAACATGACAACCACTCCCCCTCTCACTAAAACATGACAACCACTCTCACTAAAACATGACAACCCCTCCCCCTCTCACTTAAACATGACACATCCCCCTCTCACTAAAACAACAACCACTCCCCCTCTTACTAAAACATAACACATCCCCCTCTCACTAAAACATGACAACCCCTCCCCCTCTTACTAAAACATAACACATCCCCCTCTCACTTAAACATGACACATCCCCCTCTCACTAAAACAACAACCACTCCCCCTCTTACTAAAACATAACACATCCCCCTCTCACTTAAACATGACAACCACTCCCCCTCTCACTAAAACATGACAACCCCTCCCCCTCTCACTAAAACATGACAACCCTTCCCCCTCTCACTAAAACATGACAATCCCTCCCCCTCTCACTAAAACATGACAACCACTCCCCCTCTCACTAAAACATGACAGCCCCTCCCCCTCTCACTAAAACATGACAACCCCTCCCCCTCTAACTAAAACATGACAACCCCTCCCCCTCTCACCTTAACATGACAGCCCCCCCCTCTCACTAAAACATAACACATCCCCCTCTCACTAAAACATGACAACCCCTCCCCCTCTCACCTTAACATGACAGCCCCCCCCTCTCACTAAAACATAACACATCCCCCTCTCACTAAAATATGACAACACATCCCCCTCTCACTAAAACATGACACCACATATAGATGCATGTTGACCCCTAGTCCAGACATGGATTCTATCTCACAAAGAGAGCCCAGGTCTGGAATAGCTAAGACCTCGTGTTGAGTGTTTCGACACCAATAGATTACCACACGTTAACTGTAACGATGAGATGGTTTGAACTACAGTTAAAATATATTAAATTTAAATGATAGCATAAACCCGAAGTGCATTTCTTAATTAAAAACAAGACATTCAGCAAGACTTTCTTGTAATTGGTGAATTGGATGAGCTCAAACCATTACATTAGATAGTTACAGCACATCGTTATTATTGATATAGCATGACACTGAAGAAGCTAAATAATATGCCTACTGTACATAACCCAATAAATATATTCACAGCACTAGGCTACTGTAGAAGCAACAAGAGACTGAAAGCTGTCTTGAAATTCAACATTTTGATTGACGGATGGGGATCCTATTAGCCAATCACAGTCAGGTCCTTGCTGTTTGACACTTACTGGTAAAGAATCTTTCTTGGCAAGGCCTTTTACATCCTTTACAGTCCCTAAATACTTAGTCTAGCCTTGTCTAGCACACAGATTTAAATTATCTTAGGCTAAGTTCAAATGTTGTATTATCCATGAGCCGTATTCAATGCAAATGCATGCAAATAAAGATGAAACAATCAACTTGATTCATTTGCACCATACTTGTTAACCTCCGAAAATATCAAGACTTGAGAAATTTTTTTTTTTTTGGGGGGGGGGGGAAGGGTTGGGTATTTTATCGCAGGCTTTTGCTGTATATAAAGCTCTCACACACAAATCCACTTATAGATCTCACGAGGGTGTTAGATAAATTGTGCTACGTAAGGAAACTATTGTTCTAATTATTTTAATAGAAAATAGGCAAAATGTCGATTTTCTATAAAATAGTTTTTCGGAAGTGATAAAAATCGTGAGATTTGGTGCTCCATGCAGGAGAGTGGGAGAAGATGTCCAAAATCTTGAGGTTTCAGCCTAACGCAGGTATGTTTGCATTGAATATGGCTCATGGATAATACGACGTTTGAACTTAGCCTAACTCTTAAATAAATTAATCTTTAAAGGACTGAAACTTGCAACAGTAAAGATGATTCCTACAGAATCTTATATAATATTTACAAATCTTACCTTTTAATGTAAACATACCTAAAATTTTAGAAATTTGTGATAGCTTAAGGCATAAGCCCCATTAATGTTGAACATTATATCTCAATTATGTATTGATATTTTATACTAGAATTCGATTCTATGTATCATTTATGAATTTTCTCATGCAAGATGACCATGACCCAAACAGTACATAAAAATTGGTTTGATTTGAATAATTCAATTTTTTCCCTCCCTACACCTGTTAGCTTTTAAGAGCCCAGAATTGTCTTTGCGAGAAAACATACTTCCTAATCATACAAAGACAGCTGCAACCCAAGTAGTACTAAAACAGCATGCTAGTAACAAGACATCAAGCTCTCACTACCTCTCTGGAGGTGTTTGGGCAGGTTCAGAAGATTCTTCTGGTTGATCAGTCGTTGATTGCTGTCTTAGTTGGTTATTTTTTGGCTGTGAGGATGCACGTCGAACTGGGGGGGAGCTCTCTGTGTCTGACAGACTGTCTTGACTTGTCTTTGCCATAAGCATGGGGTAGTCCTCACCCCCTGATGTTAGGGCGTTGGCTGGCTGTACAGCGATCAGCTTGGAAGATGATATGGATAAGAAACCTATGGTTGGGTAAATTAAAAAATACTAGTCAGTCACTTTTATGGTCAACAAAACAAACTAGGTGTTTCTTCCTGTCAACTAAGTAAGAATCTCTGAACAAAAAAAGATGAAATCAGCGTGTTTATTGGATGTTTCTTTGAGGATGTGACTGGTAATTTAGAGTGAATTGCCTGTTAAATAGCATGTATTATTCTAATAGATTCTTTTGTATTTTACCAGTTCACAAGTAAACTGGTGTGATTTGCACTTTAAAATACTAGGCTTTGACCATTTCCATTTGCATGTACTGTCTAGTGTTCTGGCTGTCACATGTTTCCATACAACTCTCAGTGCATCACCTTGAAGTGAGCATGCGAAGCTTGGGGTCAAGAGCAGCATGAACGTATGGAAATGTTGTTTTATTCTAAATCCTAGGGGTTGGGTGTCATGCCCAGGGATGTACGCACCTGGAAAAAGTTCGGCATTGGTAAGCAGCATCTGGCCCTCTGACTGTGCCAACTTACGGTCAGAGGTGATGTAATACACTCCAATAAATGACAAAACACACCTTTAACACAACAAAAAGTGTGAAAACATGACATTGAAGTAAAGATGAGTTATGAAGTTATGATTGCAATTAAAGAGTTTTTAATATGATTATTGAAATTCTTTAATAACAAGTTTTTTATCCAGGCTTGTTGTTAGTACATAAAGTGAGTCTATAGTAGCCTCTTAATTGGTAACATCATATTGGAACTGGTTATCCATGCAATAGTCTAGGGCTAGGTTAGCAAACAATTGTTTTTAAATCATACATTTAACTATTCTTACAACCTTTGTACTTCAAGACAGAATGCAATGCAGCTCACTCACCCGAACAAAAACATAAATATCTCCAGGAATGTAAGCCCATAAAATTCTCTATATAAAACAATACCTGTGGAGGCACACAATGTACACAGTATAAGTAGAGCAAAGTGAATTGTGCATCTCCAATGGTGGGGGTTTAGTGAAAAAGAGAGGAGGGGAATGCCCCCAGGGGGTGAGGAGAAACACAGTTATGCTATCCTACATATGACTGGTATTTCTTTCAAAATTCTTTTGTTACGGACAGGGAATATCAATGTGCTTGCTTACCCTAAGGGGTACAAACAAACCTTTGTAAAGGACCCCTAGTACCACCCCACTTATATTCTAAAAAATCTGTTATTTTCAACCATCCTTTGGTTCATTTTACTTATCAATGTTGTTAAAGAAATTAATAAAAAAGTTTAAAAGTGAGCTTTGTGTTAACACTTTCAGCCTGAGCACATAGAAACTGACATGATTCATATATATACACTTACCACTAATAATTGCACTTATTGTGAAGAGAACAAAATTTGTAGGCACAACGACAGTTGCATCAAAGGACTTCATAGCTCTGTTTAAAAATCTGAACAATAGCAAACAGGCCTGATTAGACTAATCAGTGAATAAAAGGATGTGTCAAAATGTTTATCTTACACCCTAGAAATATAATCTGTCTCAATTTTTCATGTTGTGAGCTACAGACACTAGCAATTATCACAGCTTATTTTATGGCAGCTTAAAATTATTAACCACTTGCCTGGTTTTCTTTCTAAAATCTTATGTACTAGAATTCTTATTTATTATGACACCTTACATCAATATCTCAGATTTTAACAATCTCTATCTTGAAAAAAGCCTAACGATATAATGCATATCGAAGATAACTCAACTTACTTGACTTGCGCTATGGCAGTAGTGACCATTACGATAAGCATGATGTAGAGTAGCGGATATCCAAGTTGGTTATCACCACCAAGAGTGATGTTGATCATGGATGACACAGCTTTAGCAGATATCACGGTTAGAGAACCTTTAATATACATAAGGGAAATATTAACATGTGCTCAAATACAAGACATGTTGATCATGGTTGACACAGCTTTAGCAGATATCACCGTTAAACCTTTAATATTCAAGGCATATATTAACTGTTTATACAAAACATTAGACATGTTTGCTCAGTTATCACCCAAATTAATATTATGTATGATTCTTACCTAAAAGAGCCACCAGCAATAGAAACACAACCACGTTCTCCAGGTTATATCTCATTTGAACATACAGTAGTACACAGAAGGCCACTATTTCAACTCCCTGGTGAATGATAAAAAGGTGTTTGATACTTGATGTGTTGTGTTGTTACTTACACAGTAAAATGGCTACAAACACAATTACTAATACTAACCAAATAGAAAAGAAATGGCCACTGTTTCATATAAAATGCAAGCTCTTGCCCTGTTAGCTCAGCATAGTCCTAAGAAAGGAAAGCTTTGTCAGCTATTGTGAAACTACTTCCATTAGAATATTTACCAGACTAAGTAATTTCGTTGTAAATATCTGGTACATTTAAACCAAAAGGTGAATTGTAATGAAATGGGTATCATTCTCACTTTAGTTGAAAAAGTTATAAGCAGAAATGCACCAACAATGGCCAGAAGAACACCTAAAAAGACAATAAACCATCATAATAAATAATTATAATATACAGTAATAACATGAAAATAATAATAATAAAAATAATATCACCAACAACAATACTTTTATAACATACCAAAGGTCATTAAAAATTAATGTCATCAAAATGTAAAACAACACCATATTGAGGTCATAAACCTCACCATGTCGAGGTCAATCATAATTTAATTATCAAACATTAAATAGCAATTGTATCTACAGTTACATCTATTTCAATTAAGGTCCAGGAAAAGCAATAGAAAATTATGAATCGCTATAACCCACCTAATTAGATAAAACCCATCTTGTATCTATGCAGCTACTGTGTTAAGTATCTAGCAAGGCCCAAGGCTATACAATTATCATAACTTTTATATTCACTTTGGATAAGATTGCTGTTCTAGAAGCATCATTTATTTACCCTGGCAACCATTGTCAAAGCTGTTATCATATTTACTGTTATCATATTTATATTACTCTTACATTAGGGCATCCCCTAAAAATCAATACATTGACAAATGCCTACCAAAAACGTCTTGATATCGAATTTTCTCCTTTAAGAAGATAACAGCAATTACAGCATTTGCTGAAACAAACAATCAGATCATAAAAAGCTGTTAAAAAGTGTAACAAATGTTACTTAAAAATGAAAACAAGTATCAAACAGCATACCGATCACAGTTGTAGTCCCAAGAGGGGCGACAAGGGATGCTGGTGCAAAACCATAAGCAGAGAAATTGCCAACCTCCCCTAGAACCATGAGAATTAGGCCACACCTGGAGAAGGATACCAGACACAGGATATTCAAAATCACAGAACCACACCCTTTTAAAAATTCTGCTACACCTAATCAACAGTTCTGAAATAAAGTGCTTAATTGAATGATAATGAAGTTCTGACTTACCACCACACTTTACTCTTTAAATAATGGGTTTCATTGTTTGATTTTTCTTGTTGGATGTGGGAGTATTTCTGTATAAAAATGAGAATACTTATGTCTAACAAAGACAAAAATAGATTTGGAGAAAAAATTAAGCAATCAACATAGCCACTAGAAGTCATTGTTACAGTACCTGGATATTCATGGAAACACTGATCAGCAAGTTTCCACATATTGCCAGGGCAGATCCAACAAATATATTCTACCAAGAACAAAATAATGGTAAAGACATAAGCATGGGGAGATGATTGAAAAGGCCCCTCTTTTTTTGAGCCTGTATCAAGAACATAGGTCATGCTCCACTCAGACTAAAATGCATGGGAGCTGAATTCATGTGTGGACCTCCCACCTTGTCTGGAGAATTTCCCCTTCCCTATAATTTTTAAAACGATCCTGGATATTTCCCGATTAGTGACCAGAAAGTGAGACCTACGTAGGTATCCTACAAACACAACAATCTTGCAGTATTTATTTAACATTTTATTTAACATTCCACATGATTAAAGACTTAAACTTTGCATGTGTTTAACTCTCTCTGGGTCAAGTTGATGCCAAATTAGAATTTAATTGATGTGCATGCACCATGTTACCACTAGTCTGTCATTTTACAAAAGTTACATGACATGCTAGTTACATCATACTAACGACCTAAGCACCTATCCAGCCGTTAGCGGGGGTAGAGAGTTTAGTAAGACTGCAATGCGACATCCACTGGAAATAGAGCCTAGGATATGCTCATCACAGCCAGAGGACCTAAGGTATACTCTTTCCCCCTTTCCTCACCCACCCCTGCCAACAGAAAAACATGGGAGCTAAAATCTGTGATTGGACCTTCTAACTTGTGTTTATATTTTTTTTCACCCTTCCCCCATTTTTTTAAAAGATAATGGGTATGCCTTGATAAGTGAGTCCAGTTCACCTTTAGTACCTAGACACCAGATATTTCTAATTATGTCCTTATCATGAGATTTCACCAAGATTATCATCATACTAGAAACACTTTTTAAAGGTTTATTATTTTGGCAGATTGCATATTATCACAGCATAATGAGAATGAAATCCTCTTTGCATGACATAGCATCTCCATTTATCAGAACCAGCATATTTATAATTTCCAATTTCATATCATTAATCAATGTCAGTATTTCTTGAGCAGGGTTTTATCATTGGTTCTTTTAAGGAAAAGCCCAATCAGAATTAATTACTAACAAAAAAACAATAAATTTTTTACTTGACAAGATTTAAAAGAAGTGTCCACAGTTATGAATAATTGCAACACTTATTGGAAGGGTTATAAGTAGATATATTCCCTTGAAACCTCATTACTTTTAGTATTGCATTTGTTGACAAATGGACAAATGAAAAAGAAACAGTAAATAATATTCTATGTAATATAATATCCTCCACTACTTCATTTCACCTGTTATGAATCTCTGTGACATAATACAATTTGGGTTACATTTTTTGTAAAGAAATTGTACCATAAATCTTTAACAAACAATTAGTGATTTCCTTAGGCAAATAAATCTTTCACGGGAACCAAGGATAAACAGTTCTTCGGTACCATTGAAATTGGGTATTTAGAACGCACATCTTTTTGAAAAGTATAACCACTCAACAGATATCCAAAACACCTAGCTTCAATAATCAGAATAGTTATAATAAACTCAACGTGACAATGAAAGTTTCCAATGACAACGATTAAGTTTGATTATGAAGGGTTCGAAAACAATTTTTTTAAACTCCGATCTGTGATGGAAAATAGCAACATTAAAGTTGTTTTTATTTCCTGTAGAGTAAGATTATAGTTAAAGCATAAAACACATGTATCAAACATAAGAAAAACAGAATTCGTATGTATGAGTTGTAAGCGTCCCCTGAAAATCTCGAACTTCAACTTGATGCTGATGCTTAAGGAAATATCGTTATTTTTTCGCAAAAATGAGTAGCATTCAAAACGGATCTTGCGAGTTTTGTCCCTTAAATAAATTATTGAGAAAAGAGGTTTATATTTGAAGAGTGGACGATAATAACTGCAGCTCACAACGCTTTTGTCAGCCTTTGATCCACCTTATAGAGCTAAGCACAGCAAGCTTTGACACACACTCTAAACTCATTCTCAGAATTTCCCGAAATTATCAGTGCGTATTATGCGACAAAATTCTCTCAAATCGTGTTAAATGTTTGACTACAGGATTCAATGTTTACAGCAGTATTGGAGATCTGCGGTAAAACTAACTGGAGATCTACACTTTACCTTCGAGGAAACTGCGCCGCCGCTCCCGACATCGTCCGCCATTGTAGAACTCGTAAAACTTCAAAAGCTCGCTATTCCTTAAACCATATTTAAAGCAGCGAAAGCGAGAGTTTGGGCCGTTGGCGCATTTTACACCTGTCCCAGCTATCACCTTTGCCGAAAGACGATTTAATAATGGAATATTCTTGTTTCTGTGTGAGATTTTTCGAGATCAAGCAAGCTGCAAAATTTCCTCATTTGCAAATCAATGTTATAGCACCCAGTCTCCTAGAGCACTCGGCGACTATTTACTTTTTGTGGGGGCAGGGGGGGGGGACAATTGTTACCAAGATTTGGCGGGAACAACTCAAAAGAATCAAATTTCAGATATTTCAACATGAAAAATTCTGGTACAAGAAAAAAAATCCTGATATAGATATGTTGAAAAGTGTCGGGACCAGTTTAGATGCACAGAAGGTGTTACAACATGTCATGAACGAAAATTATAATATTATCATGAAGATTATCTTTATTATATGCCAACAACCACTTGTGGAATGGCGCACGCTGATTGGCTGTTGAGCGGCCCGGATCCTGCTGTAACGACCGCGGTCGTTACAAAAAAATTTCCGGACCGACGACTCACTCTAAAAAAAAAAAAAATTTCTACACTGTAATAGCAATTTTTCGTTGCTTTTCTGCAACGATAATATTTAAAAATATTTATATTTAGACAGTGAGTTTTATTACGTAAGCTTACTTATCTTATTTATGATTTTTTTCCTCAATATAACTTCGAACTTTGTTTACCTTGAAAACTACAGTTTCACTGTAGTTTTGCTGATGTTCGTGAAGATTTTGTTCGCAATGACCATTTAGTGAAATCCAGTTCGTATTTCCACACAATGTGTAATCATCCACAATGCAAAATCCTAATTAAGACATCCTCTGAATTTTTACCAACAATTTTGTGAAATATTTATTTAGTCACAATAGATTGTCCACTCGAATGGATCGTAGAGAGATGTTTTACTTCATCACTAGAATTCTCCACAGACAGTAAGATATATTCACTAAAATACTTCTCTTGAATGAAGATACATTGGCAGGTAAATTCCTCGAGTGATTTGCCTTTATTCCCCGTATAAAAGAGACGATTTGCTACCTTTAAAAATCGCAAATAAAATTTCAGCAAACTTGAAATTGTCGCGCGCGTTGCAATTATTATGGCGGGAAATTGTCACAGGGAGTTTGAAAAATCGAGAATAAGATTTTCCGTGAAAAACAAATAATCTAAATGAAACATAAAAGAAATGATGTTTTCATGTAAAGGTCGGCATAAAAAGCAATTTTCGATGGTTCATTTCAAAAATCGACTCGTTATTTCGAGCTTTTGAGTTGAGCACTCATGGCTTGTAAAATGCCCTTTTTCCTTAACAGTTACTGTATTTATTTTTTCCAGGGGTTTGGAAATTCCAGAGGGGTGGGGGTCATACCTCGACCCCCTCAATATGGATATGGTATGGATATTTTCTTGAACTACACAATCCAGAAAGGGTTCCTTCTTCCACTTCAGCAGCATAAGTTTTCCAAATATTATTTTAAAAAGCCATATAATAAATAAATTATTAATCTCGCCCTCGGCTAATAAGTAGTATTTAAAATTTGAAAGAACAGCGGTCTTTTTTTCCTGATTTTTGTATTTTTAAATAGTAGCTTAAAAGTAGCTAATGATAGGTGAAGAATGAAATAGCAGAAAAATTCACCAAGACAAGACGTTTGGCTAGGCTACTGGATAATTCTTCCTTCGCATGTCTACTGTGCAACGTTCACATCCTCTTCCTCGCCAATATTGCAACTCAGGAATACAAGACTCTTGAACAGTACCCCAGTTACGCTAAATAAAATCGACAAAGGAGTTTCTGTTAACTTGATATTTTTTAACAGCATGTACACAACCATTGGCTTGTTCTAGGATTTTATAAATACAATGGTAGTAAGGTTATAAATAAAAGAGGTTTCAGTGAGGTTTGGTTTACTCTCGCTCGTAGGAGAGTTAATCTCTAGGTCATATCCTCCGTTCGATCAAAAAAGAGGGGGGCCTTTTCTTATTAAAGGGTCGTCAAATATTTTTTTTTTCCGTATGATATGCGATGTATATGACTTGTGCGTTCCCTCCTACCCCATCCCCCTCCCCCCCCTCCTCCCCCCCATCCGTGGAAAATACTGGCTTCCCGCCTGGCCTGGGAGGTCTGGGAAATTGTATAGTCTACCATCGCCCCTTCCCTCGTTGTCGCTTTATCCCTTCTCATGCAAAGTTTCTCTGACTCTTACAGTCCTTCATTTGACTTGAATGATACATTAGCTTACTCGTTATGATTTGCCTAGTATCCCGCTATAATGAGGTCCAATAATCAGATCTAGACGTCCATAAAGCACCCAGGCTATCAGGAGACTAGAGGAGGGATGGCACCTCGAGAAATATACAGTATAGAATAATTGCTTCCTCACCGCTTCGCCCATTCCTGCTTACGTGTTCGGTTTGCCAGACTTGGTAGTAAATGACGAATACAGATAATATACATTATAAAAGTTCTTTGATTTGAAGTTTGAAAAAGTTTGACTTGGTAGCTAAATAATATTGCAGTTGCTTCCATGTTAACTCTTCAACTTTGTGTTTTGGTTATTCTTTCTGGAGAAAACTTAATCTCACGAATCCCTGTGCGCACACTCAATTATAACACCATTCGCCGGAGTCGCAGTTTAAGCCTTGTCCTCCTAGCTTGGTACGCGCTCCATGGGCGGAGCTTTTTGTGGACTCTTTTTCCGTAACGAAGCCATTCATTCACAAATGCAGCGTACCTTGAAAGATAATAAAATCACAGGATTAAGTGATAAACTTTTAATATAAGCGTGGGATTATTTGGGGTAGACTTGCAATTTCGAAGATAATACACCAGGGAAAACTATAGCCCTATTTATCCAGAAAATAACAAGAGCGCTATAAATTAAACATTAAAAGGCAATGTGCGAAAGTTGTCCACGTTTACCGTAGTATTGTTTTTTTCTCTTTTTTTTTCTTCTTTTTACATGAATGAAAATTATTTGAAAAAAGTAATTGTGAAAGTAATTGTCAAATGAAAAGTAATGGTCACAGCCAACATTTTGGAAAAATGCGATGTTCAAAACAATATTTACTTTAAGCCAATACCTGGTTTCTTCAGGTTACAAGCATTGAGTCGACATTTTCTTTTAAAAGTCCTCATCATAATCAATTGTTGACGCCCGTTGGTTTTCTTTCTACATCTTTTCTAAATTACCAGAAGCTAAATAACATATGTTTGAGCAAGATTTCTTTAACTCAGCAATATTGATTCGTTTGAGATTGTTCAATAGAGCTCCATCCTATGATTCGGTTACGCTTCCTCCTGAGAATAAGGGCTGTAGAGCGCAATGTGATGGCGATGGAATAAAAATAGCAAAGTTTAAAAAGAATCAATAAGCTTTTCATACCCAAAACGGTATTTATAAATTTTGTCCGTATTTTTTTTCTGCTGTATCCTTGGTTTGTGCAGGGTCGTGACTGAATGGTTTAACATCAAAACGCCTATTCAGTTTATTATGTCATTAGCAGTCTCCTCTACTGACTAGGCTTGCGTAGTGATATATTCACCTTTCATTACTCCAAGCCGCCTTGACGACAACTCTGTCCAGTCCCCACGACTGAAATACCCCATGATGCCACACGGTCAGCTTAGTGAGTTTGCCAAGATCACGTGGCGTGGTCAGCAGGTATGTCTTCTCGGTGCATCCTGGGAGATACCTTAAAATAAAATAAAAAACTATACCAAAGTAATTTCGCATCATCTACCCACCCCCTCCAACTGTTACACTCCAACATTATAGTTCCTTCTTACCCCTTCCCTCTAAGGGGAACACTTCACACCCATGTAGCCCCAACCCTTTCCCTTCCAATATTGCATGTCCACATGATATATGAGCTTACTTCATCTCCTTGGTTACATCAGATATTCCTCTTGTTCCCTTGAGCTGAATGAACACCGGGCCATACAGACCGGCGTACCACGAGTTAATCATGCGCAATGAAATCTGATAATGGTACTCTATAAATAATAATAACACAAAATAAATTAGAATCTGCTTTGAGGTTGACCTTTGAGTACTCCTATGAATAAGCTGAGCACCGTGAGGCATCTCATTATCTATTATCGCACTTTAACAGGCCCGTACCCAGGATTTTTCTTGAGGGGGGAAATCCGAAAAAGTGGACCTAATTTTTCTCCGGGGTGCGGGGGAGAGTGAGTTCTCTGATAAAAATCTGACCATCCCCGAAAAAACAAAAAGGGATGTTTTATGCCTTTGCAGTATCTCCACGGGACGTTTATTGTCGGATTTGACTACATACCAGAGTTATCTAGCTTATGCTTTATAGTTTTTTCTACAAAAAGCACGTCTATTGAGAATAGAAAGTGGACCTTCGGCCGTTGTGGCCCCCCTGGGTACGGGGCTGCTTCAATGTACTGACGGAAGCAAAACGACAGTAGGTCATTCACTATACGTTCGCTCGTTCACTATAGTGTCGATTACTATAGTGAACCATGCATGAAGGATCTACGTAAACTACCGCAAAGACCGCTGTACCTATGTAACATATTCAGTGACAGTGCTCACACATTAACTCACACGTATTGATGTAAAACGCGAGAAACAGTCCGTATCTAGCGTAAGATACTTACGGCGATATGGCGCGGTGTCAGTCGTCCTGAAGTAAAAGCTCCCTGACAGGGTGTTATTCTTGGTGTCTAACCTGAATCCCATCGTGGGACATTTCCCATCACACTTAAGACAGTTACCGCTGTTAAAGTCGTCTTCGCTGCGACATGGGTACGAGTAGAGAGGGGTTTTTGTGTATAAGGAAGTGGTGAACAAAGCTGGCGCTCTTTTGTGGCCACAGAACAAATAGCTGGAGAAACCTTGAACGCAATTATACATGAGCTAAATACAACGCGCTAAAAACATAGTGGGATTCCCCATTAAAAGGGCCAGGATATTAGAACAGCAAACGAAAACATAACAATGCCCTTACTTCTAAATCCAACTAGATGGCAGGATGATATTGTTGATGTTATAATTATGATAAACGACGACGACGATAATGATCATAATGATAATGATGACGACGACGGATGAAAATAATGATGATGTTAACAACGACGATGGTGTTAGTTTATGTTCTTGGTGATGCTTGTGATAACACTTGGGCTATATTATAATTGCTGTTGTTGTAGGGTGCTAGGGTGTAGGGTGTAGGGTGCTAACCTCTGAAAAAGTTGTCACATCCTGGCTGCTTTTTCCCGCCATTCGGATAGAAATCCGCGTGGCCTATGGTGCTGGTGATACCGTAATCCGCGCTAGTATGGATGACGTCAACGAACAGTGCGTCACTCGTGTCCAGTCTCACGTCCTCGTGGTGTTTGTGGAACCACATAGCGGCGGGGTCCAGCGCTGAAAGAAAGATCTTCACTAAGCGAAGCATTAATATTCTGAGCCCTGTGTTATCGAGCAAAAACGAGTTGTGAGCCAAACACCTAGTCCAGAGTAGTGAGAGACCACAGCACTTGTTGTTGTGATTGCGTTTGCACAGGTGTTTCAGTACGAACCATCATTAAACATTCAAGAAAGGGAGTAACAAAACAAAAGGCAAATAAAGATTATTATACAACGCCTTCCTTTGCTTCTGTAGAATGCGCCCCCGTGTACCCTTCTTATTTCTTTTATTGTCATGTACAAACTTATCTTGCGTTTCGAAAGTGCGTTTTATTTACCTGTAATGCGATCTATCATACGGCCACGCTTCTTCATCCTTCTGCCTACGTACCCTGCCACGTGGGCCCCGAAACTGAACCCAATCACGTGAACATACGCTAGCTTCCGCCCAGACCTTTCCTCAAGGATTTGCAGTAGGCGTGCGGTTTGGGCACCCACCAGCCTCGTATTGGCGACGGCGCGCGTGAATGGGAACCAGGCCCCCCGCATCCAGTCGACGATTATCACGTTGAAGTCACCTTCCCATAGTAGTTCGTTTTTCATTGGGAAGCCCCACCAGTTAACCTCATGGCGGATGCTTGTTAGCGCTACGAACATCGTGGACGTTAATTGAGAACCAGCCGAAAACTTTTGGGCGTAGTTTTATTACATGCACAAACACGAAACGCACGCCAAAATGTACGAAAACATAAATAACTTTATCAATGTGTCAATAATGTATTTAGCTTTTGATACCTAATTCTGGACAGTCCTAAATATGTAGCGGAACCACGTAGCATACGTGGTTCCGCTATAAAAGGGAAAGGTCCTCCCACCCCCGGGCTCGAATTTGCAATAATAATCAGAACACTGCAACGCTAGCAGTCACAAATTATAGGCCTCCTGTAAAATTGCTTATCTTTGAGCCTCAGTCGGCTGGAATAAAACTATTTTTGCACAGGTAACAAGACAGTTATTTTAAGAGATTGTTAAATTAGTTATTTGCTGTCCACTCACGTTTTCGGTGAAAAATTTCTAATTTTGTGCTACCATAATCTAGCGCACCTGCATAAATTATTCTCGCGCTGTGAAAAAAAATGCTCGTATTTTAGAGCGCACAGAGCTTAGTGTAGCATTATTTTACGATAGATAGAAACATTTTAAGATGGACAACTCTAGGGATGATATTTATTTTGGTTTAGAATATGAAATTTGAATTTAGCGCTCAGAGCAATTGTCCTGACATGTTCTCTCATTGTCGGTTGACTGATAACTGATTGTTCTAGAGCCCGGGGGTGGGAGGAGCTTTCCCTTTTATAGCGGAACCTCGTGTTTAATAAGTTATGGCGAATTTTGTGTGACACGCGATGAACCAGCAAAACCATGTATAATGAAACGTTACGCACAAATAACACGCCACCAGCGCAAATACTTAATGATGGTTAACCAGAAATACATTAAATAATTCACGGCTTACGTTGATACACGCAAGAGTTCTACACACTTAGACGCGAGTACTCACTCGTGAATCCCGCAAATCCGTGAATGATGATAACGGTGCGTCGGGACGCGTTGAAGTGCGTGTCTCGCGTAATATCCATGTCTTCGTATAGCTGCTGGTACTGTACTGGGGACTCGCGCGTGTAAAGCATGAACTGCGTGTGTATGGACGCGGGAGACTCGGGTAGAGGAACATATTTGCGGTTAAAGGGGTGGTCATTGCTGAAGCAACCGTATACATCGTAACACACGGTCTCAGCTGCAAAAAAAGCGATTACAGTTGTTGTGTACTTGTTATAACCGGTAAAACAATGAGGTAATATTCTGTTTTAACCTTTAAAGTACCGACCGGCCTCACATGAGGTGATACACACGCCTTTTGCATGCTAAAAAGGAGCTATGAACATAGGGAACCCGCAGCAAAAACTGATCGCTGTGTCCAATGCTGAAACGGGTGGGAAACTGTATTGCGGAATAGCTTGAGATGCTGGTGGTGACAAAAAAATAAAAGTAAACATAATGAACAACCTACGATAAAGTCGATAAACCATATGTTTGACTAATGCACGGAATGCAAACCATCTTTCTTTGGGCTAAGTTATGGCAGTACGGAGAATTATAGAAAGATGGGCGTGCACATTAAGGATATAATCAGTAGCTGATAATGAATATCATTCAGTGACCTTCAGTGCCTTGATTTCTATCAAGCCACACTTTTCTCAGACTAGCGATATATCGACAGAGTTCTTAACCATTCTTACCAAAGCTAATCATAATGACCACCACTGAGTGATAAACTGCGATTGTGAGATCAGACAACTTCAAATTGTTTGACACTGAAATCATTTTGTTTCTTGGCGTGCGTATGAACCCCCCTCAACCAAACAAATTAGTTGCACATAGCCTCCTAAGTAAAGATCTCCTGGATCTGCTTAGATAGCCCATGTATGTTACATATGTATGTGGTTCTAGAACAAAAAAAAAAACGCCTAATGACCCACTGTTTGGCCGGTCAGTGCGCGCGCACCCTGCGCACCCCCTGTGTATATGCATCTTAGTAAGATGTTACACATCGGTCATCTTGAGATTACCAATGTCGCCATATTGTCGACACACTCCGCTACTCCATGTACAAGCCAAAAACTAAGGAAATCAGGTCAAAGGCCGCCACCGGCTACTAAACGGAGGCAACAATTTACATTTATTTGCCTGTATTAAGACCAACAAATATAACTATTCGAAAAATTTTAGCCTTAGAGAGTTTGTGTTGGTGGCGAGTTGGCTATAAATTCTAACTAATGTTGAAATGACTTTAGCTAATGTTACCTAACTAATAGGTTGGCTAATATTGGTTGCTCCTATAAGCCAGTATTACCATGGTGATTTCATAGCAACTTCATAAATATAACCTAGCCACTGTTCATCATATACAGCCACTGTCCATCATTCCTTGGGGTGGGATAAGTACATACACTCCAAGTATTAAAAGCGCGCTTTATTGTGCTTCGCTCATATCATAAGTAATATCCAATTACCAAAGATATTAAAATCTCTTTATTAGAATTGGAATGTTAAAGACCTTATCCACGTGAAGATAGCGTGTTGAAATCTCTCACCGGATCTAACCCAAGAACGCGCAGATTTGGTTTCGGTTGCTTGTTTACACGGCGCAAACGTGAGGCCTAGTTGCGTTTAATTTGTTCCATACGAGTGACTCAAAGACTTGCCTAAAGGCTGGGTGGCCTATCGGAGGGATCATATAATCCTCTAGTACTTTAATCATCCCGATATGCACATCCGTTAACAATTTCTTATATCATTCCCTCACTTCAAGTATTAAAGATAAGGTAACTAACAGTCGTTGAGGTAGCTCTGGGACTTCTCAAGATTAAAGGTCGTTAGTTGTTTATTCTTATATCATATATTGTCGTTGGCAAACGATGTTCTGCAAATATAATTTGTTCTTTTACAGTTTATTTCGTTTATCCTATGTAGCCTGACAATATTTCTGTTTCAATTATTGTCGCGATTATTAAGTTTTATACATGCTTTAACTTGAAAGACCGTTCCTATGATAACATGCACGTTGCAGGATCAGAAGTTCAGCGGAAAAAATGAAATTGGCACCTTTTCGAGCCCTCAATTAAAACCTTAAAAGCTCCATTTGCCAAACGCCATTTTAGCAAACGGTGTGCTGAGTCAACGGAGATGGACTTCTTTCATTGAAGCTCTGCTTTCATAGAAGCCGTCACGGTTTTGCAAGTAAATGAAAAAAAAATAAGGATTTTGACGTGCAGTGAGACCTCAGACGAATTGATTATGTGCTTGTGACAAATGGATTAGCAAATGCGCTGTCTACGATTCAATCAATGAATCAAGCCATTATGTATTTAGCTGTCTGGAAGTGTTAGTCTAAAATATGCTTCTTATTTCTTGAATTATCAACGCGATATATCGCCATTTATCTATGGAAATTCCTACTCTGTAATAACTGTAATCTTTTTAGCAAGAAGGATTCTATATTCCTGAAGCTTTTAATGTCAGGGAAAGTGATTCAACTCTATTTTTGATTGCAAATAACAGCGTTTAAGCCATGCAAGACGTTAAACTGTCATAATGCGCAATGACTCACCTGCTGCGTTGGAAACCAAGAAGACGATGATGCAGCCTACAGCAAGCTGGCGGAGTGTCAAGGGACCAACTTCCGATATGTTTTCCTTATGAATCCGTCCCTTCTGAAGACAGGTCATCCTTTTCTCTAAGGGGTCTCCATGATTTACCAAATTTACACACTGGTGTAAGGGTTACAAATTAGTTTGAACTTTAGAGTCGTGACTTACCGCTCGCAATTGTGAAATAACTTAATAACACAAGTGTAGTACCTGTTTGATGTTCAAAGGTTTGAAATTATGGTCACTGCCCGAAGCACTTCCAAGGTTAGCTCTTTTATGGATCGCACATACGACAGATGTTTTCGCGCTGGATGTGAGTTGAGTCTGATGGGTAATGTGCGGTATTCGAGTTATTCTTTGAGTCTGTCTACCGCCTAAACTACGTAAAAAATAGAGCTCCTTTGGGCTGTCGGGGTTGGTGACAAGTCTAGCCAGCCCCGCGTCAGACACTTGATTTGCCGGAGTTAATACTCGATGTTTATGCTGTGACAGCTTAACAGTTTGCTGTGATAGCTTATATGTTGGTATAATTGACCTTTAGGGTTGAGGCTCATAAGAAGTTCATTCTTGGGGTGTTTAAAGGTGTCGAATTGTTTGCGTGAGGCATGCATATAATCACTTTATAGATGATGTTATACCCTGTTGTCGACTACCGCTGTTAGGATAAACTCTCTCGTTTAAGCAAGCTTAGTGCTGCGGTTTTTAATTGCGCACCCTAAACAATGTCAAAAATGTATGATGTCTAACATTAACGGCTAAGGCGCGCTAGTCTCTTCCTAGATAGACTGTTTGTGCGAGATTTTGTAGGGCGACACCCCTCCTGGAAAATATCATAAACCCCTGACATACGCTTATTAAACGATCCGAGGTCCTTGTTCCTTTTTAAACTTCTTGGGGGAAGTTCACCTGACCCCTCTATTGGCTGGGACAGGCCTCAGCTGCAAACGCTTCAGCGCTAACGTTGTCAACCTTCCCCAATGCACGAAAAAAGATTTCGGTTTGTTGAAAAAGTCAATGTTTCATCAAAGCAATTCTCATGTCCTAATCTTACTGACAGGTTTTGTGCCTTTATCCGATAGTTGGTGGTTTATGTACCCGCTGTTGACGGGGATCCTAGTTGCTGGGATGACAAACATAGTCGCGATAAATACTCTTTCATCTGAGAGCGCTAATGAACCACTCAGATACCTGAAGCAGTGATTGCTGCCGTATCTCTTCACTCGTCATCCTAGGAGCGACAAGAACGAAGATTCTCGAGACCTGGGGATTAAGGGCCAAGTTTGATAACAAAACACTTTCAACCTTTGCCAAAATTATATAACTGTGGCATTTGCTTGTAGCGGACCTAGGCTTTACGTTCACGAGTGAGGAAAAACACTTCATTTTGTATTGTTGCAATCATTGTTTAGCATTGCCCCATCACTGGTTAATAAAGGAACCAAACGACACGGCTTTTCGAGATTTTTTTTTATTTTAAAGTAAGTAATCACATTTAGAAATTATATTACAAAAAAGCCTCAAATCTAGATCGTATCGTATCTGCCTTTGTTAGTTAATTTCGCTTCTTCTAAGGCTGTTGGGGAAAGCGGACCAACCTTTCCTTGCGAGCCCACATTCACATTCACGCCCTCGTCTTTACCCCCATCCCCCCCCTCTCAAATCTCACTCTAGTCCCACAATCTCCTCGCACCGCCATCTTGGCTGAAGCACAACTTCGTCGTCCTCCTCCTCCGCCTCGTAATCCTTCTCGATGACCACTTCTACAATCTCGTATTTTCCTCTCTGCTCACAGCCGAAGTCAAACGAGTATTTCCCTTTTCCTTTCGGTAAATTCTGCTGCATGAATCCGGAGAACTTGTGGTTTGAGTGAATCAACTCACCGGCTCCATCCATCTTCCCCGCTACCCATGATCCTTTGTACTTGGACCCAGTCTCCGCGTACGTATACATACCCTGGCCATTTCTCTGGTTCTGTGACCACTCTCCCTCATAAGCGTCCCCGTTGGGGTAGTAGTAGGTACCGAATCCGTGTTTTTCGTCGTTGATCCAAAACCCCTCGTATCTCGACCCATCGGGGTACCAGAATGTTCCTTCGCCATGTTTTTTACCGTTGGCGTAGCTACCAGTGTATTTTCCGCCAGTTTTGAATCTAGAAAAAAAGTTTTAATTAGTCCTATCTTGTTTCTTCAACAACAAAATGCTGTTATTTTACAACATTCCAAAAGATTGTATATAAAGCAAAAACACTATCTTTATTTTAAAGCGAGCTACTGTGGGTAATAAAGTTTGATCTATTATGCGACTGAAACACCCAGAACTTTCAATTACTGAATATAAACTGAGTGTACACGTTTATTAACATTTTGATAAGTAATTATACCAAATGAATACTGACTGGTTCCACTGGTGGCCATGGCGTTTGTGTTAAGTCTACTCTGCTGGCTTACTTGTAAGTGCCCTGTCCATGACGCTTGCCGTGGGAATACTCCCCTTCATAGACGTCACCATTGGGAAGCGTTGCTTTGCCTTTTCCGTGCCTTTCCTCGTCCTCGTTTCTATCTCCCTCGTACTCTCCGAGGTACAGCTCATCTTCTCCAATCGACTCTTCTTCCGAATCAGACATGTCGTCCTTGGCGAATTTTACCGGCATAAAAGGAATTTTAACGTGAACTTTTAACGTGAAGGTTTACGGCTGGTCTTTATGGCACCTAGTCCTCGAGTTGAGTTTATAATGCTGTCTTGTTTTGTTCCGTTTCTACGTAGAAACGTTTAGTGAATTTCTAATAAAGAAATTAAAAAAGTGTAAATAGAAAGAGGGAGCGGATTGGTTGGGCTAGGCGTTTTGAGTAAATAAGCCGAAACAAGCATGATAATCGAAAGCTCTAGTGATTGAGTCAAATGCGCTTAGGAAAGGGAATTATGTGCACAGACACAACTTGACTTTTTTAATTTTATACACACTCACAAAAACGAGCAAGATGCCGTGATCGTTTGTAAAAAAATTAAGGGCGTTTCGTGGCGTATCAGCATAAACGGATGACATCTTAGTTACTAAAACATCTCCCACTGTTATGGTTTGTTTCTGCTACTTTAGAAGTTTCAGCTTATTTTTAAAGGTTTGTTTTATTAGTCATGGAACTCTATATAATTTCCAAAAGCGCTCTTGTGAGACGAAGACGACTTCGTGACTCTTTTCTCCATTTCGCTCATATTTTTTTTCGATTTTCTTGATGTAGGGAAAATATATTTTCTTTAGTTAAAATACTTTCTTTAAAAGGGTATTATCATTGATCATGAAACAAAATAAACATGATAGTAAAACTCGAACTAAAAGCTAGAAAAAGAAGAGCTATGGGTCTCCTGTACCTACCAAACCGCGCAGGCCTAAGTACCACAACTCGCCTTCGCCTAGCAACCAAGGCTCATAACCAAGATGGCAGCCTCCTATCCATCGTGGAAGAAGTTTTCGAAGAGAAACTTTGTTGGTATTGGATGGATGGCAAATTAAACAGACTTAAAATGAATCTTAGATTAATGTACTAGCCTTGTAGGTAAGGTTTATTCTCTATACTGCTGCAAATTCCAGTTATTTTTTGTTATGTGAATGACGACCTTTAGAGTGCTGTTATTACTTAAAGTCCACATTCTTATTATTGACTCTGTTATTGATTTCTAGTCTAAGGTGAAAATGCAATCTCGGGCGAGATTACTGCTCGAAAAAGAGCTCTTTAAACTACAGAAACACAAAGTTTGGGTAGGTAATGTATATTGTCAATTTTTCTTTTGCCATTGTTAGGGTAAGTTCATTTATTATCCCAGGGGGGTTGGGGGGGGGGGGGCGTGAGGATACTGTGGAGGGGCTTCGAGAAATTACCGAAATAATTACCGAAATTACTGTATAAGGGGGGCCGCCGAAAGTGTTTGGATTTTAAAAGGGGGGTCACTGATTCCCTTTGGGGTTGTCTCTACTATTAATTTGACGAAGTGTCAAATCAGACTTCTTGGTTTAACTTGTCTCCGTTTGGGGGCAGTTTTTTGGCATGCACAATCCAGGAGTCCAGGATACGTATTAAACCATGTTTTACCTATGCAATGCACCTGTATACACCCTATATAATTTGTTTTAATGGTTTCCCTTATATAATATTATAAAGTACTTATGTTCCATATTTAAAATATAAACAAAACGTTTTGATGCTATAAGCGCTCATTCTCCGTCATCAAAATCAATGCTCATGTCCGATTCGCTGTCTTCCTCACTCTCTTTCCTTTCTCTTTTCTTGCGCTGCACTTTTCTTGCAAAGAGAAGTTCGGAAAGCCTTTTTGCTTCTTTTACGTCATCTATGACATCAACCATTATCAGGTTGCATTCTGGAGTTAGTTGCACCTTTGAGAAATTGAGTGCCTTTACTTTTTCTGAATTCAGCCAATTCCTTCCCCTTCCATTTTCTGTCCATCTTGCAGCTAATCTCTTGATCGCTTTCCTTTGTCATTGCTATTCAAACCTTTGCTCCTTTTCGGGAGGGGGGGCACTATGTGGGGGAAGCATAGGGGGGGGGCATGGAAAATTTTGTCTCTCCTTAAGGGGGGGTCAACTAATTTTATCCCTTACTTTTATCAAAATCCTCACGCCCACCCCTCGGGATAATAAATGAACTTTCCCTTATTGCTTGTGTGTAAACTAACCTACATTTCTTGTTGTCTGTTTTCCAGGGAATTGATACCAAACCATTAAATGATGATGACTTGTTTATATGGGAGGCTACCATTAAAGGACCAAAAGACACGTTATGGGAAGGTAGGTCAAAGCTTCTAGAATGCCATAACTTTTGTTTGGCAGATTTGCTGTGTTTATTGCTTATGAAATAACACCAGTGTATCTCGCACGCTGATTATTCAAAAGCTTCAAATGGGCGTTTTTTTTCTGTAAAAAACAGTACAGACATGCTTTTGACTTTTGACAACAAGTAATGTAACGCAACACTCACTGGGCCCACTTTTATTTTGTACAAATTTTTTTTTTCTTAAACAGGCAATGTTTGCTAGCGACTATTAGCCTGATTTTTGTTTGGACATTTTGAACGGAGAATAGAAGACAAAAGATCCAAATGTGTGTTTTGCTGTGGCTGAGAAGTTAAGATTGATGGTGTTATGATACGGAAATAAAAACACACGAAATACTCAATAAAAAAAATGGATGATCCCCTTTTGGAAGGTAGAAAAATGATTCTAAATATATTTTTTAATAATCATTGCTCTAAATAGAATCTCAAAACAACACACCCATGCAAGTTGCCACTAAATCATAACTTAACACTTTTTAGATCTCAAGAATTGCTTTACAATGAACCTGCATTATTTATATAATGGAGAATTGAAAGAGGGATCCAGAAAATTTTACCTGAAACGCCGGAGGAGAATAAGACAAAGCACTACAAAGTTTTCATAGCGATTCAACCAATGTCCATCAAAAATGAAAGTTGTCAATGTAAAGCTGCTTCAGTTCCCTTGCGTTTTATTTGAAGCCTAGAGCTTTGAGCACTTACTCCTTGTCATTTCTTTTGAGGATGAAGTGCACAACTGCTGGCATCTAATCTGGTCTTTTTGGTTTTCCAAAATATTTCTGATATCAGCTTCTTTTCGCCGCTGTTTTTCAAACATGACAAACTCCATGCTTAGGTCACGAGTCTCATTATTTAAGGAGAATTAGATTTTAATAATGATTTGTATGCATCTCTTTAATGTGATTGTTATTTCTTAGTTATTTTAGAGTATAAAAGCCATAAAACAGATATCCTGTGTCTGCCTAGGTTTTTACAGACACTTTGGGGATGTGTTTTTTATTGCTAATATGTACAATATAGATACTGTCAAACCTCAACATTCTCTCATCTCATGTACTTTGTTTGTACCATGTAGGAGGAATATTCAAGCTGTACCTTCAGTTTGACGAGGGCTTTAATGACATACCACCAAAAGTGTACTTCCATACAATACCCTTCCACCCAAATGGTAAATATTCTATCAGTTTCTCTCAATACTGGATAGTAATCAAGATCTTTACTATCTGCTTTCCGATGTTGTGTACAGTTTGGTTTGCCAGCATGACGATCATAATTTTTCAGTTGATCATACTTTTCAGTCAATCGATGACACATTACTTGAAATTAATAGTAAGGCACTTTTCTTGTTGGTCAGTGGGAAGTCATTCCAAATAAAATCATGAATTATATTTATATTGTGTTATTATTTTGCAAATGATTAACCTCTCAAACAAGAAATTTCATGTATAATATGCACCCAGATTTTGTTTGTCATTTTTGTGTTAAAAATGTGTGGATTATACATTAAATACTAGGAAAATACAGTATATACTTAGTAAGCATGGGAATCTTAGCTAACAAATCCCCAGCATTAGGGTGAAAGTTCCTTAGTTTCCAGATGATAAGAAACAGTATATAGATAAGACTTTAACATTGCTGTTTGCAGTTGACCCAGTGACTGGGATCCCTTGCCTGGATTTCCTGGACGACTATGATCAGTGGAAAGAGTATTACTCCCTCAACTACATCTTACTCAGTATTCAGATGATGCTCTCAAATCCTGTTCTCAAGGATGCTGTGAATGCTGATGCGGCTCAAATGTATAGATCATCCCCTGGTGCCTACAGACAGCTGGTGCTAGATAGCGTCTTGGCTAGTAAAAGAGTAGACGGTACATACAGTATTAAGCCCTGTTGCACAATTCTTTGTTTTACTGTGGTGGTTTGTCTCCTCAGAATAGTAGTTCTCACAAAGAAAACAGATCTCTTATTGTCACATAACCAACAAGTACACAAACAGACCTTGCACACTTTTACTCTATCAATCAGAAGATTAACAGAGGGTTTCATGATAATATCAAGTTGCTCTCAAGTAGAATGAGCATTTTGGTTCAACACTCAAGTGGAAGTTGTGTTACTTGTAACTGTAAATTACTGTGTACATTGGTCAAGGCTATGTTTTTTAACTTTTTGAAATATTTTGAGTAATAAAGATGTTTATAGACAAACTGAAGCTTGATTTCCTGCCTTTCTTATGACTAATTACTCTACTTATTATATTTTCTTTTACAGCTGGGTTACAACCACATTTTACTGATAATGGAGACCTCACAAGAGCACAAAAACAACCTCAAAGCCTTGAAGAAGGTAGAAAACGTTCACAAAAAGTGGCAAAAGTATCATTTGAGGACTACTTCTCCATGTGGAGTGGCATGGCTACAACTAAGCCTGCCCCAAAATCCAAGAACCCACTGAGTGATATTCTAAGAACAGACTCCAAGCTCCAAGCAGCACACTTTGGCTTGCAGCAACATGAGCTGCAGGAGGAGATAAGGAAACAGATCACAGAGCACAATGCGCTCATGTATGGCAAGTTCCAGGGCCCTAAAGGAGAAGACTTGGATGATCTTAAAGCCCAGAGAATACAGTTATTGAAGCAAGTGTATCTTCCTAAGAACCCAGGTAAGAATATGGGAGTATTACAACAAATTCTTATATTAATATGATGCTAGGGGGTATTAGATAAATTGTCTCAAATATTGATGAGCTGTTTTTCTTTCACGTTTTTCTTTGGCTAGAGCATTGCTTGGGCACTTGCCTCTCTACAGCATCCGTTTTCCAAGTTTAGGGCGAGATTAATGTCTGGTATGGTGATCTTCTTGTGTCAAAATTCGTCTGTCTTCTCTCTGCTGTCTGTGGTGTGCTTGCAATAATACGTAGTGGATACTTGATGAACAAGAATAAGATTTTTGAGCAAACCTACAAACTACAGTTTGTGTCTCAAGAATTGCCACACTTTTTTTTTGACCATCAGTTCTCCATGTTTTTATCAATTAAAATCCCCCCCCACTTCATTTTACCTATTGATGATTGCAAGAATGATATCCCCATCATATCACCGTTTTTCCTGTATTACAGATCGTTTGGTTGATCAGTCGGCCGTCGCACCCTCCACACCCTCTATATCAGCATCCATGTCAGCATCTGATGCCGTGCGCGACATCGAGCCGTCAGATCACGAAGTAGAAGAACTTCTGGCTTGGTCTAGTAATCTGAAGCTACACGAAGGCGCTTCTGCTGAGGCCTGATGATTGTATACAAGGATGGTGGAGGCATATGAAGGAGGAGGAAGAGGATTGGGAAGCAGGGGTGAGGTTTATGTCACCAGTTTCCAGGAGAACTTGAAGCAATACTGTAGGAAGATGATAGAAGACCCACAGTGTAGCTCGCATCACCTGGCTTAAAACAATTGCAGATGCTGTGCAAGAGAAGATTCAAGTTAATTAGTTGAATTTGAATATTCCATTGCTGTGGACCACAAGCCTCAACTCTGTATAGATCGCGAAGCAAAAAATAAAATATTTTTCTTGGTGCTTCGGTTGAGTCTTCCTATAAGTTGCATGACTGGGTTTATATGATGAAATGAAGTTTGGGGAGAAAAAATACAAAAACCGCTTACGACCTTTAAAACGACGCGCTATGTAACCGCCGCCGACTGGTAAATGAGTAGCTCAACTCCCAGCGGCGCGTCTCCGGTGGGGAAAAGAAAAAAAAAAAAACGCGCCGCAGGGCTGGTTCAAGATTCCTGGCCAGTAATGTCCAAAGTCACAGGAGAACGAACCACCCTGCTAAACTATAAGCAACATCAAATAAGGCAAAGTTTGGAAAGACTGCTTATAGCCAATGGTACAGCTCAACGCTCTGTCCGTGAATGTGCCAACAAATAGTCATGTGCTGATACAGGCAACATCCGAGGAATGTTTAGTGGTATGAATAAAGCTTCTGGACCTGTCAACACCAAAACAGCCCAACTGATCCAAAACTTGGAGCTGATCACGGACACGTCCAAACAGATGGACAGATTGGTGGAACACTACCTGGGAGTATATGGGACAGAGAAACAGATTTGTGGAACACTACCTGGGAGTATATGGGACCGGGAAACAGATTGGAGGAACACCACCTGGGAGTATATAAGACAAAGAACTGTGTGTCGTAAGCAAGGAAGAGCTGGGCTCTGAACCAAATAGAGATGAGCTTACAAAAGCCAAAGATAGCCTCACCAGTGGAAAAGCTGCGGGAAGTGATGGCGTCCCTGCCGTAGTGATGAAGTCTGATGGTCCAGTCCTGATCCACTCATCTACATGACCTACTTAAACTTTGCTTGTCTGAACGTGTTGGGCCCAACAAAAACGGAACTCAAACACAATAGACCTGTACGAAAGCAAAGGCGACCGAATGGACCAATAACTACAGAGGTATATCCTGCTGGTAATAGTCAGCAAGTCTTCTCGGATTCTTCCAGTCTTCTCGGATAAGGACACTAAACCCGGAGGTCCCGTCTCTTCAAGCTGCACTATACTAACCTGAACCGAAGGGGCGTAAAAGAACCACTGGGGACGCAATAAACCCTCTGGCAGTGACCACCCCCAGTGACAGTGCTTACTAACCGAGGGCCATATGTTAGAAAACTGTATATTCGGTTAAATATGCTACCCTCGATAAACAAAGATTACAAAGTACAAAGATTACAAAGCAAATTGTTTGCACTTGTATGAAACCCTGTAAAAACAACAGATCATTGCTTCTCGTATATAAGGTCGACAATTGACATGCTATTTTCACTTAGGCAACTCTAAGAGAAATGCAAGTGATAACGCAAACCACTGATTATAGATTTCATTGAAAGTATTTTACCTAGTCAGCAGAAATGGACTGTTTATACTGTCTATATCAACCGAATATCATCTGCTGATTAAGATTGACAAAAACTATCAATTCTGAAAGGCTATACAGACCTCAATGGATGTGGGAGCATCTCAGCATATTGTGCAGAACGATGATCTACTCTTTAGTATATTATTGTGTGGTTAAGCCACACAATAGGTCATCATACATATATGGTCATTATACATACATAAGTCAAAATGATTCGAACAACCGATAGTCTTGAAAACATTTAATATATAATTCTCAAATCAGCGCAAACATCTATATAAACAAAGTGCATATTTCACTTAACGGACAGCCTCCAAGACTACCTTTATTTAAAGTTACTTTACAACGTTGACAAGGAAACCAGTCAACCTGTCGACTACAAAATTATGAGGTTATTACTAGTAATCCATGCCCAGTCCAGCTAGTTGTCCGGTGTCCGTGCCTAGCCTGTGTATGAGCTCGTGTGGTCTGTATTCCAATGAACGTCATCATAAGTCTTCTCAAGTAATGTTCGTAACATTTGACCATGCTCTCTATCTCGCACTTCGACTATCACTTTACACTGAAAGTCAAGCATGAAAATATTGCATCACAAATCTTCATCTTTGTTAACCATTATTATTAGACAAAACATAATAGTCACCATTCAATTTTTATTATTTTTATATTCAACCACATCATCATTCATTATTAGTGTATATCTGTGTCATGATTACACATTCCTCAAAATCAATCACAATTTACCGTCCTGCATTACAATAATCATTTATTCCAACTTCTTTTCTCTTTTTACGTATTATTAGCTCACCTGAACTTTAAATACACTCGATCTGAGCCATGCTCTCTCGTGGAAAATATCTTTGATACTAAAGAAAAATATATTAAAAGTATAGAACTTCTTTAAAGGAAATTAAAATTTGACCATGGATCTATCAAGAGGGAAAGGATTATGGTCGAGCCGTAGCAGAGGGTAAAGCACTGGTAGCACTTCCACCCCCACCCCCACCCCCCCAACACACACAATCTTTCGAGGCCTGACACGGCTCCGTAAGGAAAATGATACGACTCTGATATAGCCCCATGACAGGTTCTCCAATAGGGTTCTGGATTCCGGATCCTAGTGTGTGGATTCCGGATTCCATGTGGGTTTTTTCTCGTGGATTCCGGATTCCAGCAGCATGGATTCCGGATTCCATATCTCATTTTTTCATGGATTCCGGATTCCATATCTCATTTTTTCATGGATTCCGGATCCCATATCTCATTTTTTCATGGATTCCGGATTCCGGATTACCTGTCATGGGGCGACTGATACTTACTTTGCTCCAGCAGAAGCTAGTACTCCTACTAGCCGAGCCATACCCCCAGGTCTATCACTGATCGTGATTATGAAGCGAACTAGTCGCCCATCTGAGGCAAGACCACGCTCGATGCACCGGCCCACGACGGTAGGGTCTATATTACCACCACAAAGTGGAATGCAGACACTAAAACATAAAATGCAACCATAAATCAACAACATCATTTAACTTCTTCGGGTTATTTTTAGTTCTACCGATAAAGCTCGAATCACTATAATGAAAATGCTGTATAACAAAAGAGTCTTGAGCAATTACTGAAAAGTCGAGTTTCTAAAGGCTGCAGCTTTCATTCTACGCAGTTATTTTTAGATTCTTCCAACTCTAAAATGTTTGTCCTATCAAAGATCTATCCGTCAGCCTACTGCCTCTGTAGCTCAGTGGTTAGAGAGCTATTGGTATTGTAAAACAGGGGTCGAGAGTTCGACTCTCTCCAGAGCCTACGCTCTTTATTCTACTCGGTAATTTTTAGATTCTTCCTCTGTAGCTAAGTGGTTAGAGCACTGGTCTAGTAAACCACTGGGGTCCAGAGTTCGAATCTCTCCAGAGACTGCGCACTCATTTTGCACATTTTTAAGCATTTCCTTATTACAAACGTTTAAAGTTAACCAACTAAGTCTGCATTCTCAGCGTAATGCCTCTGTAGCTCAGTGGTTAGAGCACTGGTCTTGTAAACCAGGGGTCGAGAGTTCGACACTAAAAAGGCTACGCCTAATCATTTTGGCAAATTGATTTATCGAGATTGAATGGAAACATCATTAAAAATAATAATACTTGGGCCCGCCTCTGTAGCTCAGTGGTTAGGGCACTGGTCTAGTAAACCAGGGGTCAAGAGTTCGAGTCTCTCCAGAGGCTGCGCACTTTTTTTACGCAGCTATTTTTAGATTCTTCCAGGTCTAAAATGCTTGTCCTTAAAATATCAAGATCTTTCTGTTAGCGTACTGCCTCTGTAGCTCAGTGGTTAGAGCACTGGTCTCGTAAACCAGGGGTCGAGAGTTCGAGTCTCTCCGGAGGCTGCGCACTTTTTTTACGCAAATATTTTTAGATTCTTCCATGCCTAAAATGCTTGTCCTTAAAATATCAAGATCTTTCTGTCAGCGTACTGCCTCTGTAGCTCAGTGGTTAGAGCACTGGTCTCGTAAACCAGGGGTCGAGAGTTCGAGTCTCTCCGGAGGCTGCGCACTTTTTTTACGCAACTATTTTTAGATTCTTCCATGTCTAAAATGCTTGTCCTTAAAATATCAAGATCTTTATGTCAGCGTACTGCCTCTGTAGCTCAGTGGTTAGAGCACTGGTCTTGTAAACCAGGGGCCGAGAGTTCGAGTCTCTCCAGAGGCTGCGCATTTTTTGTTACGCAGCTATTTTTAGATTCTTCCAGGTCTAGAATGCTTGTCCTCAAAATATGAAGATCTTTCTGTCAGCGTACTGCCTCTGTAGCTCAGTGGTTAGAGCACTGGTCTCGTAAACCAGGGTTCGAGAGTTCGAGTCTCTTCAGAGGCTGCGCACTTTTTTTACGCAACTATTTTTAGATTCTTCCATGTCTAAAATGCTTGTCCTTAAAATATCAAGATCTTTCTGTCAGCGTACTGCCTCTGTAGCTCAGTGGTTAGAGCACTGGTCTCGTAAACCAGGGGTCGAGAGTTCGAATCTCTCCAGAGACTGCGCACTCATTTTGCACATTTTTAAGCATTTCCTTATTACAAACGTTTAAAGTTAACCAACTAAGTCTGCATTCTCAGCGTAATGCCTCTGTAGCTCAGTGGTTAGAGCACTGGTCTTGTAAACCAGGGGTCGAGAGTTCGACACTAAAAAGGCTACGCCTAATCATTTTGGCAAATTGATTTATCGAGATTGAATGGAAACATCATTAAAAATAATAATACTTGCGCCCGCCTCTGTAGCTCACTGGTTAGGGCACTGGTCTAGTAAACCAGGGGTCAAGAGTTCGAGTCTCTCCAGAGGCTGCGCACTTTTTTTACGCAGCTATTTTTAGATTCTTCCAGGTCTAAAATGCTTGTCCTTAAAATATCAAGATCTTTCTGTTAGCGTACTGCCTCTGTAGCTCAGTGGTTAGAGCACTGGTCTCGTAAACCAGGGGTCGAGAGTTCGAGTCTCTCCGGAGGCTGCGCACTTTTTTTACGCAACTATTTTTAGATTCTTCCAGGTCTAAAATGCTTGTCCTTAAAATATCAAGATCTTTCTGTCAGCGTACTGCCTCTGTAGCTCAGTGGTTAGAGCACTGGTCTTGTAAACCAGGGGTCGAGAGTTCGAGTCTCTCCAGAGGCTGCGGATTTTTTTACGCAGCTATTTTTAGATTCTTCCAGGTCTAAAATGCTAGTCCATAAAATATCAAGATCTTTCTGTCAGCGTACTGCCTCTGTAGCTCAGTGGTTAGAGCACTGGTCTCGTAAGCCAGGGGTCGAGAGTTCGAGTCTCTCCAGAGGCTGCGCATTTTTTGTTACGCAGCTATTTTTAGATTCTTCCAGGTCTAAAATGCTAGTCCATAAAATATCAAGATTCAGCGTACTGCCTCTGTAGCTCAGTGGTTAGAGCACTGATCGCGTAAACCAGGGGTCGAGAGTTCGACTCTTTCCAGAGGCTGCGCACTTTTTTTAGGCAGCTATTTTTAAATTCTTTCATGTCTAAAATGCTTGTCCTTTAAATATCAAGATCTTTCTGTCAGCGTACTGCCTCTGTAGCTCAGTGGTTAGAGCACTTGTCTTGTAAACCAGGGGCCGAGAGTTCGAGTCTCTCCAGAGGCTGCGCATTTTTTGTTACGCAGCTATTTTTAGATTCTTCCAGGTCTAGAATGCAAGTCCATAAAATATCAAGATCTTTCTGTCAGCGTACTGCCTCTGTAGCTCAGTGGTTAGAGCACTGGTCTCGTAAACCAGGGGTCGAGAGTTCGAGTCTCTCCAGAGGCTGCGCACTTTTTTTACGCAACTATTTTTAGATTCTTCCATGTCTAAAATGCTTGTCCTTAAAATATCAAGATCTTTCTGTCAGCGTACTGCCTCTGTAGCTCAGTGGTTAGAGCACTGGTCTTGTAAACCAGGGGTCGAGAGTTCGAGTCTCTCCAGAGGCTGCGCAATTTTTTTTACGCAGCTATTTTTAGATTCTTCCAGGTCTAAAATGCTAGTCCTTAAAATATCAAGAATTTTCTATCAGCGTACTGCCTCTGTAGCTCAGTGGTTAGAGCACTGGTCTCGTAAACCAGGGGTCGAGAGTTCGACTCTCTCCAGAGGCTGCGCACTTATTTTACGCAGCTATTTTTAGATTCTTCCATGTCTAAAATGCTTGTCCTTAAAATATCAAGATCTTTCTGTCAGCGTACTGCCTCTGTAGCTCAGTGGTTAGAGCACTGGTCTTGTAAACCAGGGGTCGAGAGTTCGAGTCTCTCCAGAGGCTGTGCATTTATTTTTAACGCAGCTATTTTTAGATTCTTCCAGGTCTAAAATGCTTGTCCTTAAAATATCAAGATCTTTCTGTCAGCGTACTGCCTCTGTAGCTCAGTGGTTAGAGCACTGGTCTTGTAAACCAGGGGTCGAGAGTTCGAGTCTCTCCAGAGGCTGTGCATTTATTTTTAACGCAGCTATTTTTAGATTCTTCCAGGTCTAAAATGCTAGTCCATAAAATATCAAGATTCAGCGTACTGCCTCTGTAGCTCAGTGGTTAGAGCACTGATCGCGTAAACCAGGGGTCGAGAGTTCGACTGTCTCCAGAGGCTGCGCACTTTTTTTACGCAGCTATTTTTAGATTCTTCCATGTCTAAAATGCTTGTCCTTTAAATATCAAGATCTTTCTGTCAGCGTACTGCCTCTGTAGCTCAGTGGTTAGAGCACTGGTCTTGTAAACCAGGGGCCGAGAGTTAGAGTCTCTCCAGAGGCTGCGCAGTTTTTGTTACGCAGCTATTTTTAGATTCTTCCAGGTCTAGAATGCAAGTCCATAAAATATCAAGATCTTTCTGTCAGCATACTGCCTCTGTAGCTCAGTGGTTAGAGCACTGGTCTCGTAAACCAGGGGTCGAGAGTTCGAGTCTCTCCAGAGGCTGCTCACTTTTTTTACGCAACTATTTTTAGATTCTTCCATGTCTAAAATGCTTGTCCTTAAAATATCAAGATCTTTCTGTCAGCGTACTGCCTCTGTAGCTCAGTGGCTAGAGCACTGGTCTTGTAAACCAGGGGTCGAGAGTTCGAGTCTCTCCAGAGGCTGCGCAATTTTTTTTACGCAGCTATTTTTAGATTCTTCCAGGTCTAAAATGCTAGTCCTTAAAATATCAAGAAGTTTCTGTCAGCGTACTGCCTATGTAGCTCAGTGGTTAGAGCACTGGTCTCGTAAACCAGGGGTCCAGAGTTCGACTCATTCCAGAGGCTGCGCACTTTTTTTACGCAGCTATTTTTAGATTCTTCCATGTCTAAAATGCTTGTCCTTAAAATATCAAGATCTTTCTGTCATCGTACTGCCTCTGTAGCTCAGTGGTTAGAGCACTGGTCTTGTAAACCAGTTCGAGTCTCTCCAGAGGCTGCGCACTGTATTTACGCGACTATTTTTAGATTCTTCCAGGTCTGAAATGCTTGTCCATAAAATATCAAGATCTTAATATCAGCGTACTGCCTCTGTAGCTCAGTGGTTAGAGCACTGGTCTCGTAAACAAGGGGTAGAGAGTTCGAGTCTCTCCAGAGGCAGCGCAGTTTTTTTACGTAGCTATTTTTAGATTCTTCCAGGTCTAAAATGCTTGTCCTTAAAATATCAAGATCTTTATGTCAGCGTACTGCCTCTGTAGCTCAGTGGTTAGAGCGCTGGTCTTGTAAACCAGGGGTCGGGAGTTCGAGTCTCTCCAGGGGCTGCGGATTTTTTGTTACGCAGCTATTTTTAGATTTTTCCAGGTCTAAAATGCTAGTCCATAAAATATCAAGATCTTTCTGTCAGCGTACTGCCTCTGTAGCTCAGTGGTTAGAGCACTGGTCTCGTAAGCCAGGGGTCGAGAGTTCGACTCTCTCCAGAGGCTGTGCACTTTTTTTACGCGGCTATTTTTAGATTCTTCCAGGTCTAAAATGCTAGTCCTTAAAATATCAAGATCTTTCTGTCAGGGTACTGCCACTGTAGCTCAGTGGTTAGAGCACTGGTCTCGTAAACCAGGGGTCGAGAATTCGACTCCTTCCAGAGGCTGCGCACTTTTTTTATGTAGCTATTTTTAGATTCTTCCAGGTCTAAAATGCTTGTCCTTAAAATATCAAGATCTTTCTGTCAGCGTACTGCCTCTGTAGCTCAGTGGTTAGAGCACTGGTCTTGTAAACCAGGGGTCGAGAGTTCGAGTCTCTCCAGAGGCTGGGCATTTTTTGTTACGCAGCTATTTTTAGATTCTTCCAGGTCTAAAATGCTAGTCCATAAAATATCAAGATTCAGCGTACTGCCTCTGTAGCTCAGTGGTTAGAGCACTGATCGCGTAAACCAGGGGTCGAGAGTTCGACTCTCTCCAGAGGCTGCGCACTTTTTTTACGCAGCTATTTATAGATTCCTCCATGTCTAAAATGCTTGTCCTTAAAATATCAAGATCTTTCTGTCAGCGTACTGCCTCTGTAGCTCAGTGGTTAGAGCACTGGTCTCGTAAACCAGGGGTCGAGAGTTCGACTCCCTCCAGAGGCTGCGCACTTTTTTTACGCAGCTATTTTTAGATTCTTCCATGTCTAAAATGCTTGTCCTTAAAATATCAAGATCTTTCTGTCTGCGCACTTTTTTTACGTAGCTATTTTTAGATTCTTCCAGGTCTAAAATGCTTGTCCTTAAAAGCTATTTTTAGATTCTTCCAGGTCTAAAATGCTAGTCCATAAAATATCAAGATCTTTCTGTCAGCTTACTGCCTATGTAGCTCAGGGGTTAGAGCACTGGTCTTGTAAACCAGGGGTCGAGAGTTCGAGTCTCTCCAGAGGCTGTGCATTTATTGTTTACGCAGCTATTTTTAGATTCTTCCAGGTCTAAAATGCTTGTCCTTAAAATATCAAGATCTTTCTGTCAGCGTACTGCCTCTGTAGCTCAGTGGTTAGAGCACTGGTCTTGTAAACCAGGGGTCGTGAGTTCGGGTCTCTCCAGAGGCTGCGCACTTTTTTTACGCGACTATTTTTAGATTCTTCCAGGTCTAAAATGCTAGTCCTTAAAATATCAAGATCGTTCTGTCATGGTACTGCCTCTGTAGCTCAGTGGTTAGAGCACTGGTCTAGTAAACCAGGGATCGAGAGTTTGACTCTCTCCAGAGGCTGCGCACTTTTTTATGCAGCTATTTTTAGATTTTTCCAGGTCTAAAATGCTAGTCCTTAAAATATCTAGATCTTTCTGTTAGCGTACTGCCTCTGTAGCTCAGTGGTTAGAGCACTGGTCTAGTAAACCAGGGGTCGGGAGTTCGAGTCTCTCCAAAGGCTGCGCATTTTTTTTACGCAGCTATTTTTAGATTGTTCCAGGTCTAAAATGCTTGTCCTTAAAATATCAAGATCTTTCTGTCAGCGTACTGCCTCTGTAGCTGTGTGGTTAGAGCACTGGTCTTGTAAACCAGGGGTCGAGAGTTCGAGTCTCTCCAGAGGCTGTGCATTTTTTTTTTACGCAGTTATTTTTAAATTCGTCCAGGTCTAAAATGCTTGTCATTAAAATATCAAGATCTTTCTGTCAGCATACTGCCTCTGTAGCTCAGTGGTTAGAGCACTGGTCTTGTAAACCAGGGGTCGAGAGTTCGAGTCTCTCCATAGGCTGCGCACTTTTTTACGCAACTATTTTTAGATTCTTCCAGGTCTGAAATGCTAGTCCTTCAAATATCAAGATCTTTCTGTCAGCGTACTGCCTCTGTAGCTCAGTGGTTAGAGCACTGGTCTAGGAAACCAGAGATCGAGAGTTCGACTCTCTCCAGAGGCTGCGCATTTTTTTAACTCAGCTATTTTTAGATTGTGCATTTATTTTTTACGCAGCTATTTTTAGATTCTTCCAGGTCTAAAATGCTTGTCCTTAAAATATCAAGATCTTTCTGTCAGCGTACTGCCTCTGTAGCTCAGTGGTTAGAGCACTGGTCTTGTAAACCAGGGGTCGAGAGTTCGAGTCTCTCCAGAGGCTGTGCATTTATTTTTTACGCAGGTATTTTTAGATTGTTCCAGGTCTAAAATGCTTGTCCTTAAAATATCAAGATCTTTCTGTCAGCGTACTGCCTCTGTAGCTCAGTGGTTAGAGCACTGGTCTTGTAAACCAGGGGTCGAGAGTTCGAGTCTCTCCAGAGGCTGTGCACTTTTTTACGCGACTATTTTTAGATTCTTCCAGGTCTGAAATGCTAGTCCTTCAAATATCAAGATCTTTCTGTCAGAGTACTGCCTCTGTAGCTCAGTGGTTAGAGCACTGGTCTAGGAAACCAGGGGTCGAGAGTTCAAGTCTCTCCAGAGGCTGTGCATTTATTTTTTACGCAGCTATTTTTAGATTGTTCCAGGTCTAAAATGCTAGTCCTTAAAATATCAAGATCTTACTGTCGGCGTACTGCCTCTGTAGCTCAGTGGTTAGAGCACTGCTCTTGTAAACCAGTGGTCGAGAGTTCCAGTCTCTCCAGAGGCTCCGCCCTTATTTTGACATTTTTAAGCATTTCCTTATCACAAACGTTTTAAGTTAACCAAAAAAGTCTTTATTGTCAGCGTACTGCCTCTGTAGCTCAGTGGCTAGAGCACTGGTCTGGTAAACGAGTGGTCGAGAGTTCGAGTCTCTCCAGAGGCTACGCCTAATCATTTTGACAAATTGATTTATCGAAATTGAATGGAAACATCATTCAAAATAATAATACTAGAATGAATGTGCAAGCTTACCCCTCTGTAGCTCAGTGGTTAGAGCACTGGTCTCGTAAACAAGGGGTCGAGAGTTCGAGTCTCTCCAGAGGCTGCGCACTTTTTGTTACGCAGCTATTTTTAGATTCTTCCAGGTCTAAAATGCTAGTCCATAAAATATCAAGATCTTTCTGTCAGCGTACTGCCTCTGTAGCTCAGTGGTTAGAGCACTGGTCTCGTAAACCAGGGGTCGAGATTTGGACTCTCTCCAGAGGCTGCGCACTTTTCTTACGCAGCTATTTTTAGATTCTTCCAGGTCTAAAATGCTTGTCCTTAAAATATCAAGATGTTTCTGTCAGCGTACTGCCTCTGTAGCTCAGTGGTTAGAGCACTGGTCTTGTAAACCAGGGGTCGAGAGTTCGAGTCTCTCCAGAGGCTGCGCATTTTATTTTACGCAGATATTTTTAGATTCTTTCAAGTCTAAAATGCTTGTCCTTAAAATATCAAGATCTTTCTGTCTGTCAGCGTACTGCCTCTGTAGCTCAGTGGTTAGAGCACTGGTCTCGTAAACCAGGGGTCGAGAGTTCGTGTCTCTCCAGAGGCTGCGCATTTTATTTTACCCAGATATTTTTAGATTCTTTCAAGTCTAAAATGCTTGTCCTTAAAATATCAAGATCTTCCTGTCAGCGTACTGCCTCTGTAGCTCAGTGGTTAGAGCACTGGTCTCGTAAACCAGGGGTCGAGAGTTCGACTCCCTCCAGAGGCTGCGCACTTTTTTTACGTAGCTATTTTTAGATTCTTCCAGGTCTAAAATGCTTGTCCGTAAAATATCAAGATCTTTCTCTCAGCGTACTGCCTCTGTAGCTGTGTGGTTAGAGCACTGGTCTTGTAAACCAGGGCTCGAGAGTTCGACTCCCTCCAGAGGCTGCGCACTTTTTTTACGTAGCTATTTTTAGATTCTTCCAGGTCTAAAATGCTTGTCCGTAAAATATCAAGATCTTTCTCTCAGCGTACTGCCTCTGTAGCTCAGTGGTTAGAGCACTGGTCTTGTAAACCAGGGGTAGAGAGTTCGAGTCTCTCCAGAGGCTGTGCATTTATTTTTTACGCAGCTATTTTTAGATTCTTCCAGGTCTAAAATGCTTGTCCTTAAAATATCAAGATCTTTCTGTCAGCGTACTGCCTCTGTAGCTCAGTGGTTAGAGCACTGGTCTCGTAAACCAGGGGTCGAGAGTTCGAGTCTCTCTTGAGGCTACGCCTAATCATTTTGACAAATTGATTTATCGAAATTGAATGGAAACATCATTCAAAATAATAATACTAGCATGAATGTGCAAGCTTACCCCTCTGTAGCTCAGTGGTTAGAGCACTGGTCTTGTAAACCAGGGGTCGAGAGTTCGAGTCTCTCCAGAGGCTGCGCATTTTATTTTACGCAGATAATTTTAGATTCTTTCAAGTCTAAAATGTTTGTCCTTAAAATATCAAGATCTTCCTGTCAGCGTACTGCCTCTGTAGCTCAGTGGTTAGAGCACTGGTCTCGTAAACCAGGGGTCGAGAGTTCGACTCCCTCCAGAAGCTGCGCACTTTTTTTACGCAGCTATTGTTAGATTCTTCCAGGTCTAAAATGCTTGTCCTTAAAATATCAAGATCTTTCTGTCAGCGTACTGCCTCTGTAGCTCAGTGGTTAGAGCACTGGTCTTGTAAACCAGGGGTCGAGAGTTCGAGTCTCTCCAGAGGCTGTGCATTTTTTTACGCAGCTATTTTTATATTGTTTTAGGTCTAAAATGCTAGTCCATAAAATATCAAGATCTTTCTGTCAGCGTACTGCCTCTGTAGCTCAGTGGTTAGAGCACTGGTCTCGTAAACCAGGGGTCGAGAGTTCGACTCTCTCCAGAGGCTGCGCACTTTTCTTACGCAGCTATTTTTAGATTCTTCCAGGTCTGAAATGCTTGTCCTTAAAATATCAAGATCTTTCTGTCAGCGTACTGCCTCTGTAGCTCAGTGGTTAGAGCACTGGTCTTGTAAACCAGGGGTAGAGAGTTCGAGTCTCTCCAGAGGCTGTGCATTTATTTTTTACGCAGCTATTTTTAGATTCTTCCAGGTCTAAAATGCTTGACCTTAAAATATCAAGATCTTTCTGTCAGCGTACTGCCTCTGTAGCTCAGTGGTTAGAGCACTGGTCTCGTAAACCAGGGGTCGAGAGTTCGAGTCTCTCTAGAGGCTACGCCTAATCATTTTGACAAATTGATTTATCGAAATTGAATGTAAACATCATTCAAAATAATAATACTAGCATGAATGTGCAAGCTTACCCCTCTGTAGCTCAGTGGTTAGAGCACTGGTCTTGTAAACCAGGGGTCGAGAGATCGAGTCTCTACAGAGGCTGCGCATTTTATTTTACGCAGATAATTTTAGATTCTTTCAAGTCTAAAATGTTTGTCCTTAAAATATCAAGATCTTCCTGTCAGCGTACTGCCTCTGTAGCTCAGTGGTTAGAGCACTGGTCTCGTAAACCAGGGGTCGAGAGTTAGACTCCCTCCAGAGGCTGCGCACTTTTTTTACGCAGCTATTGTTAGATTCTTCCAGGTCTAAAATGCTTGTCCTTAAAATATCAAGATCTTTCTGTCAGCGTACTGCCTCTGTAGCTCAGTGGTTAGAGCACTGGTCTTGTAAACCAGGGGTCGAGAGTTCGAGTCTCTCCAGAGGCTGTGCATTTATTTTTTACGCAGCTATTTTTATATTGTTTTAGGTCTAAAATGCTAGTCCATAAAATATCAAGATCTTTCTGTCAGCGTACTGCCTCTGTAGCTCAGTGGGTAGAGCACTGGTCTCGTGAACCAGGGGTAGAGAGTTCGACTCTCTCCAGAGGCTGCGCACTTTTCTTACGCAGCTATTTTTAGATTCTTCCAGGTCTGAAATGCTTGTCCTTAAAATATCAAGATCTTTCTGTCATCGTACTGCCTCTGTAGCTCATTGGTTAGAGCACTGGTCTTGTAAACCAGGGGTCGAGAGTTCGAGTCTCTCCAGAGGCTGCGCATTTTATTTTACGCAGATAATTTTAGATTCTTTCAAGTCTAAAATGTTTGTCCTTAAAATATCAAGATCTTCCTGTCAGCGTACTGCCTCTGTAGCTCAGTGGTTAGAGCACTGGTCTCGTAAACCAGGGGTCGAGAGTTCGACTCCCTCCAGAAGCTGCGCACTTTTTTTACGCAGCTATTGTTAGATTCTTCCAGGTCTAAAATGCTTGTCCTTAAAATATCAAGATCTTTCTGTCAGCGTACTGCCTCTGTAGCTCAGTGGTTAGAGCACTGGTCTTGTAAACCAGGGGTCGAGAGTTCGAGTCTCTCCTGAGGCTGTGCATTTATTTTTTTACGCAGCTATTTTTAGATTCTTCCAGGTCTAAAATGCTTGTCCTGAAAATATCAAGATCTTTCTGTCAGCGTACTGCCTCTGTAGCTCAGTGGTTAGAGCACTGGTCTCGTAAACCAGGGGTCGAGAGTTCGACTCCCTCCAGAGGCTGCGCACTTTTTTTACGTAGCTATTTTTAGATTCTTCCAGGTCTAAAATGCTTGTCCGTAAAATATCAAGATCTTTCTGTCAGCGTACTGCCTCTGTAGCTCAGTGGTTAGAGCACTGGTCTTGTAAACCAGGGGTAGAGAGTTCGAGTCTCTCCAGAGGCTGTGCATTTATTTTTTACGCAGCTATTTTTAGATTCTTCCAGGTCTAAAATGCTTGTCCTTAAAATATCAAGATCTTTCTGTCAGCGTACTGCCTCTGTAGCTCAGTGGTTAGAGCACTGGTCTCGTAAACCAGGGGTCGAGAGTTCGAGTCTCTCTAGAGGCTACGCCTAATCATTTTGACAAATTGATTTATCGAAATTGAATGGAAACATCATTCAAAATAATAATACTAGCATAAATGTGCAAGCTTACCCCTCTGTAGCTCAGTGGTTAAAGCACTGGTCTTGTAAACCAGGGGTCGAGAGTTCGAGTCTCTCCAGAGGCAGTGCATTTTTTTACGCAGCTATTTTTATATTGTTTTAGGTCTAAAATGCTAGTCCATAAAATATCAAGATCTTTCTGTCAGCGTACTGCCTCTGTAGCTCAGTGGTTAGAGCACTGGTCTCGTAAACCAGGGGTCGAGAGTTCGACTCTCTCCAGAGGCTGCGCACTTTTCTTACGCAGCTATTTTTAGATTCTTCCAGGTCTGAAATGCTTGTCCTTAAAATATCAAGATCTTTCTGTCAGCGTACTGCCTCTGTAGCTCAGTGGTTAGAGCACTGGTCTTGTAAACCAGGGGTCGAGAGATCGAGTCTCTACAGAGGCTGCGCATTTTATTTTACGCAGATAATTTTAGATTCTTTCAAGTCTAAAATGTTTGTCCTTAAAATATCAAGATCTTCCTGTCAGCGTACTGCCTCTGTAGCTCAGTGGTTAGAGCACTGGTCTCGTAAACCAGGGGTCGAGAGTTAGACTCCCTCCAGAGGCTGCGCACTTTTTTTACGCAGCTATTGTTAGATTCTTCCAGGTCTAAAATGCTTGTCCTTAAAATATCAAGATCTTTCTGTCAGCGTACTGCCTCTGTAGCTCAGTGGTTAGAGCACTGGTCTTGTAAACCAGGGGTCGAGAGTTCGAGTCTCTCCAGAGGCTGTGCATTTATTTTTTACGCAGCTATTTTTATATTGTTTTAGGTCTAAAATGCTAGTCCATAAAATATCAAGATCTTTCTGTCAGCGTACTGCCTCTGTAGCTCAGTGGTTAGAGCACTGGTCTCGTAAACCAGGGGTCGAGAGTTCGACTCTCTCCAGAGGCTGCGCACTTTTCTTACGCAGCTATTTTTAGATTCTTCCAGGTCTGAAATGCTTGTCCTTAAAATATCAAGATCTTTCTGTCATCGTACTGCCTCAGTAGCTCATTGGTTAGAGCACTGGTCTTGTAAACCAGGGGTCGAGAGTTCGAGTCTCTCCAGAGGCTGCGCATTTTATTTTACGCAGATAACTTTAGATTCTTTCAAGTCTAAAATGTTTGTCCTTAACATATCAAGATCCTCCTGTCAGCGTACTGCCTCTGTAGCTCAGTGGTTAGAGCACTGGTCTCGTAAACCAGGGGTCGAGAGTTCGACTCCCTCCAGAGGCTGCGCACTTTTTTTACGCAGCTATTGTTAGATTCTTCCAGGTCTAAAATGCTTGTCCTTAAAATATCAAGATCTTTCTGTCAGCGTACTGCCTCTGTAGCTCAGTGGTTAGAGCACTGGTCTTGTAAACCAGGGGTCGAGAGTTCGAGTCTCTCCTGAGGCTGTGCATTTATTTTTTTACGCAGCTATTTTTAGATTCTTCCAGGTCTAAAATGCTTGTCCTGAAAATATCAAGATCTTTCTGTCAGCGTACTGCCTCTGTAGCTCAGTGGATAGAGCACTGGTCTCGTAAACCAGGGGTCGAGAGTTCGAGTCTCTCTAGAGGCTACGCCTAATCATTTTGACAAATTGATTTATCGAAATTGGATGGAAACATCATTCAAAATAATAATACTAGCATGAATGTGCAAGCTTACCACTCTGTAGCTCAGTGGTTAGAGCACTGGTCTTGTAAACCAGGGGTCGAGAGTTCGAGTCTCTCCAGAGGCTGTGCATTTATGTTTTACGCAGCTATTTTTAGATTCCTCCAGGTCTAAAATGCTTGTCCTTGAAATATCAAGATCCTTCTGTCAGCGTACTGCCTCTGTAGCTCAGTGGTTAGAGCACTGGTCTTGTAAACCAGGGGTCGAGAGTTCGAGTATCTCCAGAGGCTGTGCATTTTTTTACGCAGCTGTTTTTATATTCTTTTAGGTCTAAAATGCTAGTCCATAAAATATCAAGATCTTTCTGTCAGCGTACTGCCTCTGTAGCTCAGTGGTTAAAGCACTGGTCTCGTAAACCAGGGGTCGAGAGTTCGACTCTCTCCAGAGGCTGCGCACTTTTCTTACGCAGCTATTTTTAGAACATGTTAGAGTTCGAGTCTTTTCAGAGCCTGCGCATTTTTTTACGCAGCTATTTTTAGATTCTTCCAGGTCTAAAATGCTAGTCCTTAAAACATCAAGATCTTTCTGTCAGCGTACTGCCTCTGTAGCTCAGTGGTTAGAGCACTGGTCTCGTAAACCAGGGGTCAAAAGTTCGAGTCTCTCCAGAGGCTGCGCACTATTTTTACGCAGCTATTTTTAGATTCTTCCAGGTTTCAAATTCTTGTCCTTAAATTATCAAGATCTTTCTGTCAGCGTACTGCCTCTGTAGCTCAGTGGTTAGAGCTCTGGTCTTGTAAACCAGGGGTCGAGAGTTCGAGTGTCTCCAGAGGCTGTGCAATTTTTTACTCAGCTATTTTTAGATTCTTCCAGGTCTAAAATGCTTGTCTTTAAAATATCAAGATCTTTGTGTCAGCGTACTGCCTCTGTAGCTCAGTAGTTAGAGCACTGGTCTCGTAAACCAGGGGTCGAGAGTTCGACTCTCTCCAGAGGCTGTGCATTTATTTTTTACGCAGCTATTTTTAGATTCTTCCAGGTCTAAAATGCTTGTCCTTAAAATATCAAGATCTTTCTGTCAGCGTAATGCCTCTGTATCTCAGTGGTTAGAGCACTGGTCTCGTAAACCAGGGGTCGAGAGTTCGAGTCTCTTTAGAGGCTACGCCTAATCATTTTGACAAATTGATTTATCGAAATTGAATGGAAACATCATTAAAAATAATAATACTAGCATGAATGCGCAAGCTTACCCCTCTGTAGCTCAGTGGTTAGAGCACTGGTCTTGTAAACCAGGGGTCGAGAGTTCGAGTCTTTCCAGAGGCTGCGCATTTTATTTTACGCAGATATTTTTAGATTCTTTCAAGTCTAAAATGCTTGTCCTTAAAATATCAAGATCTTCATGTCAGCGTACTGCCTCTGTAGCTCAGTGGTTAAAGCACTGGTCTCGTAAACCAGGGGTCGAGAGTTCGACTCCCTCCAGAGGCTGCGCACTTTTTAAACGCAGCTATGTTTAAATTCTTCCAGGTCTAAAATGCTTGTCCTTAAAATATCAAGATCTTTCTGTCAGCGTACTGCCTCTGTAGCTCAGTGGTTAGAGCACTGGTCTTGTAAACCAGGTGTCGAGAGTTCGAGTCTTTTCAGAGCCTGCGCATTTTTTTACGCAGCTATTTTTAGATTCTTCCAGGTCTAAAATGCTAGTCCTTAAAATATCAAGATCTTTCTGTCAGCGTACTGCCTCTGTAGCTCAGTGGTTAGAGCACTGGTCTTGTAAACCAGGTGTCGAGAGTTCGACTCTCTCCAGAGGCTGCGCACTTTTCTTACGCAGATATTTTTAGATTCTTCCAGGTCTAAAATGCTTTTCCTTAAAATATCAAGATCTTTATGTTAGCTTACTGCCTCTGTAGCTCAGTGGTTAGAGCACTGGTCTTGTAAACCAGGGGTCGAGAGTTCGAGTCTTTCCAGAGGCTGCGCATTTTATTTTACGCAGCTATTTTTAGATTCTTCCAGGTCTAAAATGCTTGTCCTTAAAATATCAAGATCTTTCTGTCAGCGTACTGCCTCTGTAGCTCAGTGGTTAGAGCACTGGTCTTGTAAACCAGGGGTCGAGAGTTCGAGTCTTTTCAGAGCCTGCGCATTTTTTTACGCAGCTATTTTTAGATTCTTCCAGGTCTAAAATGCTAGTCCTTAAAATATCAAGATCTTTCTGTCAGCGTACTGCCTCTGTAGCTCAGTTGTTAGAGCACTGGTCTTGTAAACCAGGGGTCGAGAGTTCGAGTCTCTCCAGAGGCTGTGCATTTATTTTTTACTCAGCTATTTTTAGATTCTTCCAGGTCTAAAATGCTTGTCTTTAAAATATCAAGATCTTTGTGTCAGCGTACTGCCTCTGTAGCTCAGTAGTTAGAGCACTGGTCTAGTAAACCAGGGGTCGAGAGTTCGACTCTCTCCAGAGGCTGTGCATTTATTTTTTACGCAGCTATTTTTAGATTCTTCCAGGTCTAAAATGCTTGTCCTTAAAATACCAAGATCTTTCTGTCAGCGTACTGCCTCTGTAGCTCAGTGGTTAGAGCACTGGTCTTGTAAACCAGGGGTCGAGAGTCTGAGTATCTCCAGAGGCTGTGCATTTTTTTACGCAGCTATTTTTAGATTCTTCCAGGTCTAAAATGCTAGTCCATAAAATATCAAGATCTTTCTGTCAGCGTACTGCCTCTGTAGCTCAGTGGTTAGAGCACTGTTCTCGTAAACCAGGGGTCGAGAGTTCGAATCCCTCAAGAGGCTGCGCACTTTCTTTACGCAGCTGTTTTTAGATTCTTCCAGGTCGAAAATGCTTGTCCTTAAAATATCAAGATCTTTCTGTCAGCGTACTGCCTCTGTAGCTTAGTGGTTAGAGCACTGTTCTCGTAAACCAGGGGTCGAGAGTTCGAGTCTCCCTAGAGGCTACGCCTAATCATTTTGACAAATTGATTTATCGAAATTGAATTGAAACATCATTTAAAATAATAATACTAGCATGAATGTGCAAGCTTAACCCTCTGTAGCTCAGTGGTTAGAGCACTGGTCTAGTAAACCAGGGATCAAGAGTTCGACTCTCTCCAGAGGCTGCGCACTTTTTTTACGCAGGTATTTTTAGATTCTTCAAGGTCTAAAATGCTTGTCCTTAAAATATCAAGATCTTTCTGTCAGCGTACTGCCTCTGTAGCTCAGTGGTTATAGCACTGGTCTTGTAAACCAGGGGTCGAGAGTTCGAGTCTTTTCAGAGCCTGCGCGTTTTTTTACGCAGCTATTTTTAGATTCTTCCAGGTCTAAAATGCTAATCCTTAAAATATCAAGATCTTTCTGTCAGCGTACTGCCTCTGTAGCTCAGTGGTTAGAGCACTGGTCTAGTAAACCAGGGGTCGAGAGTTCGAGTCTCTCCAGAGGCTGCGCACTTTTTTTACGCAGCTATTTTTAGATTCTTCCAGGTCTAAAATGCTTGTCCTTAAAATATCAAGATCTTCCTGTCAGCGTACTGCCTCTGTAGCTCAGTGGTTAGAGCACTGGTCTTGTAAACCAGAGGGCCGAGAGTTCGGTTCTATCTAGAGGCTGCGCATTTTTTTACGCAGCTATTTTTAGATTCTTCCAGGTCTAAAATGCTAGTCCTTAAAATATCAAGATCTTTCTGTCAGCGTACTGCCTCTGTAGCTCAGTGGTTAGAGCACTGGTCTTGTAAACCAGGGGTCGAGAGTTCGAGTCTCTCCAAAGGCTATGCATTTTTTTACGCAGCTATTTTTAGATTCTTCCAGGTCTAAAATGCTTGTCCTTAAAATATCAAGATCTTTCTGTCAGCGTACTGCCTCTGTAGGTTACTGGTTAGAGCACTGGTCTCGTAAACCAGGGGTCGAGAGTTCGAGTCTCTCTAGAGGCTACGCCTAATCATTTTGACAAATTGATTTATCGAAATTGAATTGAAACATCATTTAAAATACTAATACTAGCATGAATGTGCAAGCTTAACCTTCTGTAGCTCAGTGGTTAGAGCACTGGTCTAGTAAACCAGGGATCAAGAGTTCGACTCTCTCCAGAGGCTGCGCACTTTTTTTACGCAGGTATTTTTAGATTCTTCCAGGTCTAAAATGCTTGTCCTTAAAATATCAAGATCTTTCTGTCAGCGTACTGCCTCTGTAGCTCAGTGGTTAGAGCACTGGTCTTGTAAACCAGGGGTCGAGAGTTCGAGTCTTTTTAGAGCCTGCGCGTTTTTTTACGCAGCTATTTTTAGATTCTTCCAGGTCTAAAATGCTAGTCCTTAAAATATCAAGATCTTTCTGTCAGCGTACTGCCTCTGTAGCTCAGTGGTTAGAGCACTGGTCTAGTAAACCAGGGGTCGAGAGTTCGAGTCTCTCCAGAGGCTGCGCACTTTTTTTACGCAACTATTTTTAGATTCTTGCAGGTCTAAAATGCTTGTCCTTAAAATATCAAGATCTTTCTGTAAGCGTACTGCCTCTGTAGCTCAGTGGTTAGAGCACTGGTCTTGTAAACCAGGGGTCGAGAGTTCGAGTCTCTCCAGAGGCTGTGCATTTATTTTTTACGCAGCTATTTTTAGATTCTTCCAGGTCTAAAATGCTTGTCCTTAAAATATCGAGATCTTTCTGTCAGCGTACTGCCTCTGTAGCTCAGTGGTTAGAGCACTGGTCTAGTAAACCAGGGGTCGAGAGTTCGAGTCTCTCCAGAGGCTGCACACTTTCTTTTACGCAGCTATTTTTAGATTCTTGCAGGTCTAAAATGCTAGTCCTTAAAATATCAAGATCTGTCTGTCAGCGTACTGCCTCTGTAGCTCAGTGGTTAGAGCACTGGTCTTGTAAACCAGGGGTCGAGAGTTCGAGTCTCTCTAGAGGCTATGCATTTTTTTTACGCAGCTATTTTTAGATTCTTCCAGGTCTAAAATGCTTGTCCTTAAAATATCAAGATCTTTCTGTCAGCGTACTGCCTCTGTAGGTTAGTGGTTAGAGCACTGGTCTCGTAAACCAGGGGTCGAGAGTTCGAGTCTCTCTAGAGGCTACGCCTAATCATTTTGACAAATTGATTTATCGAAATTGAATTGAAACATCATTTAAAATAATAATACTAGCATGAATGTGAAAGCTTAACCTTCTGTAGCTCAGTCTTTAGAGCACTGGTCTAGTAAACCAGGGATCAAGAGTTCGTCTCTCTCCAGAGGCTGCGCACTTTTTTACGCAACTATTTTTAGATTCTTCCAGGTCTAAAATGCTTGTCCTTAAAATATCAAGATCTGTCTGTCAGCGTACTGCCTCTGTAGCTCAGTGGTTAGAGCACTGGTCTTGTAAACCAGGGGTCGAGAGTTCGAGTCTCTCTAGAGGCTATGCATTTTTTTTACGCAGCTATTTTTAGATTCTTCCAGGTCTAAAATGCTTGTCCTTAAAATATCAAGATCTTTCTGTCAGCGTACTGCCTCTGTAGGTTAGTGGTTAGAGCACTGGTCTCGTAAACCAGGGGTCGAGAGTTCGAGTCTCTCTAGAGGCTACGCCTAATCATTTTGACAAATTGATTTATCGAAATTGAATTGAAACATCATTTAAAATAATAATACTAGCATGAATGTGAAAGCTTAACCCTCTGTAGCTCAGTCTTTAGAGCACTGGTCTAGTAAACCAGGGATCAAGAGTTCGTCTCTCTCCAGAGGCTGCGCACTTTTTTACGCAACTATTTTTAGATTCTTCCAGGTCTAAAATGCTTGTCCTTAAAATATCAAGATCTTTCTGTAAGCGTACTGCCTCTGTAGCTCAGTGGTTAGAGCACTGGTCTTGTAAACCAGGGGTCGAGAGTTCGAGTCTCTCCAGAGGCTGTGCATTTATTTTTTACGCAGCTATTTTTCGATTCTTCCAGGTCTAAAATGCTTGTCCTTAAAATATCAAGATCTTTCTGTCAGCGTACTGCCTCTGGAGCTCAGTGGTTAGAGCACTTGTCTCGTAAACCAGGGGTCGAGAGTTCGACTCCCTCCAGAGGCTGCGCACTTTTTTTACGCAGCTATTGTTAGATTCTTTCAGGTCTAAAATGCTTGTCCTTAAAATATCAAGATCTTTCTGTCAGCGTACTGCCTCTGTAGCTCAGTGGTTCGAGCACTGGTCTAGTAAACCAGGGGTCGAGAGTTCGAGTCTCTCCAGAGGCTGCGCACTTTTTTTACGCAACTATTTTTAGATTCTTGCAGGTCTAAAATGCTTGTCCTTAAAATATCAAGATCTTTCTGTAAGCGTACTGCCTCTGTAGCTCAGTGGTTAGAGCACTGGTCTTGTAAACCAGGGGTCGAGAGTTCGAGTCTCTCCAGAGGCTGTGCATTTATTTTTTACGCAGCTATTTTTAGATTCTTCCAGGTCTAAAATGCTTGTCCTTAAAATATCAAGATCTTTCTGTCAGCGTACTGCCTCTGTAGCTCAGTGGTTAGAGCACTGGTCTAGTAAACCAGGGGTCGAGAGTTCGAGTCTCTCCAGAGGCTGCACACTTTCTTTTACGCAGCTATTTTTAGATTCTTGCAGGTCTAAAATGCTAGTCCTTAAAATATCAAGATCTTTCTGTCAGCGTACTGCCTCTGTAGCTCAGTGGTTAGAGCACTGGTCTTGTAAACCAGGGGTCGAGAGTTCGAGTCTCTCCAGAAGCTATGCATTTTTTTTACGCAGCTATTTTTAGATTCTTCCAGGTCTAAAATGCTTGTCCTTAAAATATCAAGATCTTTCTGTCAGCGTACTGCCTCTGTAGGTTAGTGGTTAGAGCACTGGTCTCGTAAACCAGGGGTCGAGAGTTCGAGTCTTTCTAGAGGCTACGCCTAATCATTTTGACAAATTGATTTATCGAAATTGAATTGAAACATCATTTAAAATAATAATACTAGCATGAATGTGAAAGCTTAACCCTCTGTAGCTCAGTCTTTAGAGCACTGGTCTAGTAAACCAGGGATCAAGAGTTCGTCTCTCTCCAGAGGCTGCGCACTTTTTTACGCAACTATTTTTAGATTCTTCCAGGTCTAAAATGCTTGTCCTTAAAATATCAAGATCTTTCTGTAAGCGTACTGCCTCTGTAGCTCAGTGGTTAGAGCACTGGTCTTGTAAACCAGGGGTCGAGAGTTCGAGTCTCTCCAGAGGCTGTGCATTTATTTTTTACGCAGCTATTTTTCGATTCTTCCAGGTCTAAAATGCTTGTCCTTAAAATATCAAGATCTTTCTGTCAGCGTACTGCCTCTGTAGCTCAGTGGTTAGAGCACTTGTCTCGTAAACCAGGGGTCGAGAGTTCGACTCCCTCCAGAGGCTGCGCACTTTTTTTACGCAGCTATTGTTAGATTCTTTCAGGTCTAAAATGCTTGTCCTTAAAATATCAAGATCTTTCTGTCAGCGTACTGCCTCTGTAGCTCAGTGGTTCGAGCACTGGTCTAGTAAACCAGGGGTCGAGAGTTCGAGTCTCTCCAGAGGCTGCGCACTTTTTTTACGCAACTATTTTTAGATTCTTCCAGGTCTAAAATGCTTGTCCTTAAATAATCAAGATCTTTCTGTAAGCGTACTGCCTCTGTAGCTCAGTGGTTAGAGCACTGGTCTTGTAAACCAGGGGTCGAGAGTTCGAGTCTCTCCAGAGGCTGTGCATTTATTTTTTACGCAGCTATTTTTAGATTCTTCCAGGTCTAAAATGCTTGTCCTTAAAATATCAAGATCTTTCTGTCAGCGTACTGCCTCTGTAGCTCAGTGGTTAGAGCACTGGTCTAGTAAACCAGGGGTCGAGAGTTCGAGTCTCTCCAGAGGCTGCACACTTTCTTTTACGCAGCTATTTTTAGATTCTTGCAGGTCTAAAATGCTAGTCCTTAAAATATCAAGATCTTTCTGTCAGCGTACTGCCTCTGTAGCTCAGTGGTTAGAGCACTGGTCTAGTAAACCAGGGGTCGAGAGTTCGAGTCTCTCCAGAGGCTGCGCAGTTTTTTTACGCAGCTTTTTTTAGATTCTTCCAGGTCTAAAATGCTTGTCCATATAATATCAAGATCTTTCTGTCAGCGTACTGCCTTTGTAGCTCAGTGGTTAGAGCACTGGTCTAGTAAACCAGGGGTCGAGAGTTCGAGTCTCTTCAGAGGCTGCGCACGTTTTTTACGCAGCTTTTTTTAGATTCTTCCAGGTCTAAAATGCTTGTCCTCAAAATATGAAGATCTTTCTGTCAGCGTACTGCCTCTGTAGCTCAGTGGTTAGAGCACTGGTCTAGTAAACCAGGGGTCGAGAGTTCGAGTCTCTCCAGAGCCTGCACACTTTCTTTTACGCAGCTATTTTTAGATTCTTGCAGGTCTAAAATGCTAGTCCTTAAAATATCAAGATCTTTCTGTCAGCGTACTGCCTCTGTAGCTCAGTGGTTAGAGCACTGGTCTAGTAAACCAGGGGTCGAGAGTTCGAGTCTCTTCAGAGGCTGCGCACGTTATTTACGCAGCTTTTTTTAGATTCTTCCAGGTCTAAAATGCTTGTCCTTAAAATATCAAGATCTTTCTGTCAGCGTACTGCCTCTGTAGCTCAGTGGTTAGAGCACTGGTCTTGTAAACCAGGGGTCGAGAGTTCGAGTCTCTCTAGAGGCTGCTCATTTTTTTTAAGCAGCTATTTTTAGATTCTTCCAAGTCTAAAATGCTAGTCCATATAATATCAAGATCTTTCTGTCAGCGTACTGCCTCTGTAGCTCAGTGGTTAGAGCACTGGTCTAGTAAACCAGGGGTCGAGAGTTCGAGTCTCTCCAGAGGCTGCACACTTTCTTTTACGCAGCTATTTTTAGATTCTTGCAGGTCTAAAATGCTAGTCCTTAAAATATCAAGATCTTTCTGTCAGCGTACTGCCTCTGTAGCTCAGTGGTTAGAGCACTGGTCTAGTAAACCAGGGGTCGAGAGTTCGAGTCTCTTCAGAGGCTGCGCACGTTATTTACGCAGCTTTTTTTAGATTCTTCCAGGTCTAAAATGCTTGTCCTTAAAATATCAAGATCTTTCTGTCAGCGTACTGCCTCTGTAGCTCAGTTGTTAGAGCACTGGTCTTGTAAACCAGGGGTCGAGAGTTCGAGTCTCTCTAGAGGCTGCGCATTTTTTTACGCAACTATTTTTAGATTCTTCCAGGTCTAAAATGCTTGTCCTTAAAATATCAAGATCTTTCTGTAAGCGTACTGCCTCTGTAGCTCAGTGGATAGAGCACTGGTCTAGTAAACCAGGGGTCGAGAGTTCGAGTCTCTCCAGAGGCTGCGCAGTTTTTTTACGCAGCTTTTTTTAGATTTTTCCAGGTCTAAAATGCTTGTCCATATAATATCAAGATCTTTCTGTCAGCGTACTGCCTTTGTAGCTCAGTGGTTAGAGCACTGGTCTAGTAAACCAGGGGTCGAGAGTTCGAGTCTCTTCAGAGGCTGCGCACGTTTTTTACGCAGCTTTTTTTAGATTCTTCCAGGTCTAAAATGCTTGTCCTCAAAATATGAAGATCTTTCTGTCAGCGTACTGCCTCTGTAGCTCAGTGGTTAGAGCACTGGTCTAGTAAACCAGGGGTCGAGAGTTCGAGTCTCTCCAGAGCCTGCACACTTTCTTTTACGCAGCTATTTTTAGATTCTTGCAGGTCTAAAATGCTAGTCCTTAAAATATCAAGATCTTTCTGTCAGCGTACTGCCTCTGTAGCTCAGTGGTTAGAGCACTGGTCTAGTAAACCAGGGGTCGAGAGTTCGAGTCTCTCCAGAGGCTATGCATTTTTTTTATGCAGCTATTTTTAGATTCTTCCAGGTCTAAAATGCTTGTCCTTAAAATATCAAGATCTTTCTGTCAGCGTACTGCCTCTGTAGGTTAGTGGTTAGAGCGCTGGTCTCGTAAACCAGGGGTCGAGAGTTCGAGTCTCTCTAGAGGCTACGCCTAATCATTTTGACAAATTGATTTATCGAAATTGAATTGAAACATCATTTAAAATAATAATACTAGCATGAATGTGAAAGCTTAACCCTCTGTAGCTCAGTGGTTAGAGCACGGGTCTAGTAAACCAGGGATCAAGAGTTCGTCTCTCTCCAGAGGCTGCGCACTTTTTTTACGCAGGTATTTTTAGATTCTTCCAGGTCTAAAATGCTTGTCCTCAAAATATGAAGATCTTTCTGTCAGCGTACTGCCTCTGTAGCTCAGTGGTTAGAGCACTGGTCTAGTAAACCAGGGGTCGAGAGTTCGAGTCTCTCCAGAGGCTGCACACTTTCTTTTACGCAGCTATTTTTAGATTCTTGCAGGTCTAAAATGCTAGTCCTTAAAATATCAAGATCTTTCTGTCAGCGTACTGCCTCTGTAGCTCAGTGGTTAGAGCACTGGTCTAGTAAACCAGGGGTCGAGAGTTCGAGTCTCTCCAGAGGCTGCACACTTTCTTTTACGCAGCTATTTTTAGATTCTTGCAGGTCTAAAATGCTAGTCCTTAAAATATCAAGATCTTTCTGTCAGCGTACTGCCTCTGTAGCTCAGTGGTTAGAGCACTGGTCTAGTAAACCAGGGGTCGAGAGTTCGAGTCTCTCCAGAGGCTGCGCAGTTTTTTTACGCAGCTTTTTTTAGATTCTTCCAGGTTTAAAATGCTTGTCCATATAATATCAAGATCTTTCTGTCAGCGTACTGCCTTTGTAGCTCAGTGGTTAGAGCACTGGTCTAGTAAACCAGGGGTCGAGAGTTCGAGTCTCTTCAGAGGCTGCGCACGTTTTTTACGCAGCTTTTTTTAGATTCTTCCAGGTCTAAAATGCTTGTCCTCAAAATATGAAGATCTTTCTGTCAGAGTACTGCCTCTGTAGCTCAGTGGTTAGAGCACTGGTCTATTAAACCAGGGGTCGAGAGTTCGAGTCTCTCCAGAGCCTGCACACTTTCTTTTACGCAGCTATTTTTAGATTCTTGCAGGTCTAAAATGCTAGTCCTTAAAATATCAAGATCTTTCTGTCAGCGTACTGCCTCTGTAGCTCAGTGGTTAGAGCACTGGTCTAGTAAACCAGGGGTCGAGAGTTCGAGTCTCTTCAGAGGCTGCGCACGTTATTTACGCAGCTTTTTTTAGATTCTTCCAGGTCTAAAATGCTTGTCCTTAAAATATCAAGATCTTTCTGTCAGCGTACTGCCTCTGTAGCTCAGTGGTTAGAGCACTGGTCTTGTAAACCAGGGGTCGAGAGTTCGAGTCTCTCTAGAGGCTGCTCATTTTTTTTAAGCAGCTATTTTTAGATTCTTCCAAGTCTAAAATGCTAGTCCATATAATATCAAGATCTTTCTGTCAGCGTACTGCCTCTGTAGCTCAGTGGTTAGAGCACTGGTCTAGTAAACCAGGGGTCGAGAGTTCGAGTCTCTCCAGAGGCTGCACACTTTCTTTTACGCAGCTATTTTTAGATTCTTGCAGGTCTAAAATGCTAGTCCTTAAAATATCAAGATCTTTCTGTCAGCGTACTGCCTCTGTAGCTCAGTGGTTAGAGCACTGGTCTAGTAAACCAGGGGTCGAGAGTTCGAGTCTCTTCAGAGGCTGCGCACGTTATTTACGCAGCTTTTTTTAGATTCTTCCAGGTCTAAAATGCTTGTCCTTAAAATATCAAGATCTTTCTGTCAGCGTACTGCCTCTGTAGCTCAGTGGTTAGAGCACTGGTCTTGTAAACCAGGGGTCGAGAGTTCGAGTCTCTCTAGAGGCTGCGCATTTTTTTACGCAACTATTTTTAGATTCTTCCAGGTCTAAAATGCTTGTCCTTAAAATATCAAGATCTTTCGGTAAGCGTACTGCCTCTGTAGCTCAGTGGTTAGAGCACTGGTCTAGTAAAACAGGGGTCGAGAGTTCGAGTCTCTCCAGAGGCTGCGCAGTTTTTTTACGCAGCTTTTTTTAGATTCTTCCAGGTCTAAAATGCTTGTCCATATAATATCAAGATCTTTCTGTCAGCGTACTGCCTTTGTAGCTCAGTGGTTAGAGCACTGGTCTAGTAAACCAGGGGTCGAGAGTTCGAGTCTCTTCAGAGGCTGCGCACGTTTTTTACGCAGCTTTTTTTAGATTCTTCCAGGTATAAAATGCTTGTCCTCAAAATATGAAGATCTTTCTGTCAGCGTACTGCCTCTGTAGCTCAGTGGTTAGAGCACTGGTCTAGTAAACCAGGGGTCGAGAGTTCGAGTCTTTCCAGAGCCTGCACACTTTCTTTTACGCAGCTATTTTTAGATTCTTGCAGGTCTAAAATGCTAGTCCTTAAAATATCAAGATCTTTCTGTCAGCGTACTGCCTCTGTAGCTCAGTGGTTAGAGCACTGGTCTAGTAAACCAGGGGTCGAGAGTTCGAGTCTCTTAAGAGGCTGCGCACGTTATTTACGCAGCTTTTTTTAGATTCTTCCAGGTCTAAAATGCTTGTCCTTAAAATATCAAGATCTTTCTGTCAGCGTACTGCCTCTGTAGCTCAGTGGTTAGAGCACTGGTCTTGTAAACCAGGGGTCGAGAGTTCGAGTCTCTCTAGAGGCTGCTCATTTTTTTTAAGCAGCTATTTTTAGATTCTTCCAAGTCTAAAATGCTAGTCCATATAATATCAAGATCTTTCTGTCAGCGTACTGCCTCTGTAGCTCAGTGGTTAGAGCACTGGTCTAGTAAACCAGGGGTCAAGAGTTCGAGTCTCTCCAGAGGCTGCACACTTTCTTTTACGCAGCTATTTTTAGATTCTTGCAGGTCTAAAATGCTAGTCCTTAAAATATCAAGATCTTTCTGTTAGCGTACTGCCTCTGTAGCTCAGTGGTTAGAGCACTGGTCTAGTAAACCAGGGGTCGAGAGTTCGAGTCTCTTCAGAGGCTGCGCACGTTATTTACGCAGCTTTTTTTAGATTCTTCCAGGTCTAAAATGCTTGTCCTTAAAATATCAAGATCTTTCTGTCAGCGTACTGCCTCTGTAGCTCAGTGGTTAGAGCACTGGTCTTGTAAACCAGGGGTCGAGAGTTCGAGTCTCTCTAGAGGCTGCGCATTTTTTTACGCAACTATTTTTAGATTCTTCCAGGTCTAAAATGCTTGTCCTTAAAATATCAAGATCTTTCTGTAAGCGTACTGCCTCTGTAGCTCAGTGGTTAGAGCACTGGTCTTGTAAACCAGGGGTCGAGAGTTCGAGTCTCTCCAGAGGCTGTGCATTTATTTTTTACGCAGCTATTTTTAGATTCTTCCAGGTCTAAAATGCTTGTCCTTAAAATATCAAGATCTTTCTGTCAGCGTACTGCCTCTGTAGCTCAGTGGTTAGAGCACTTGTCTCGTAAACCAGGGGTCGAGAGTTCGACTCCCTCCAGAGGCTGCGCAATTTTTTTACGCAGCTATTGTTAGATTCTTTCAGGTCTAAAATGCTTGTCCTCAAAATATGAAGATCTTTCTGTCAGCGTACTGCCTCTGTAGCTCAGTGGTTAGAGCACTGGTCTAGTAAACCAGGGGTCGAGAGTTCGAGTCTCTCCAGAGGCTGCACACTTTCTTTTACGCAGCTATTTTTAGATTCTTGCAGGTCTAAAATGCTAGTCCTTAAAATATCAAGATCTTTCTGTCAGCGTACTGCCTCTGTAGCTCAGTGGTTAGAGCACTGGTCTAGTAAACCAGGGGTCGAGAGTTCGAGTCTCTCCAGAGGCTGCACACTTTCTTTTACGCAGCTATTTTTAGATTCTTGCAGGTCTAAAATGCTAGTCCTTAAAATATCAAGATCTTTCTGTCAGCGTACTGCCTCTGTAGCTCAGTGGTTAGAGCACTGGTCTAGTAAACCAGGGGTCGAGAGTTCGAGTCTCTCCAGAGGCTGCACACTTTCTTTTACGCAGCTATTTTTAGATTCTTGCAGGTCTAAAATGCTAGTCCTTAAAATATCAAGATCTTTCTGTCAGCGTACTGCCTCTGTAGGTTAGTGGTTAGAGCACTGGTCTCGTAAACCAGGGGTCGAGAGTTCGAGTCTCTCTAGAGGCTACGCCTAATCATTTTGACAAATTGATTTATCGAAATTGAATTGAAACATCATTTAAAATAATAATACTAGCATGAATGTGAAAGCTTAACCTTCTGTAGCTCAGTCTTTAGAGCACTGGTCTAGTAAACCAGGGATCAAGAGTTCGTCTCTCTCCAGAGGCTGCGCACTTTTTTACGCAACTATTTTTAGATTCTTCCAGGTCTAAAATGCTTGTCCTTAAAATATCAAGATCTGTCTGTCAGCGTACTGCCTCTGTAGCTCAGTGGTTAGAGCACTGGTCTTGTAAACCAGGGGTCGAGAGTTCGAGTCTCTCTAGAGGCTATGCATTTTTTTTACGCAGCTATTTTTAGATTCTTCCAGGTCTAAAATGCTTGTCCTTAAAATATCAAGATCTTTCTGTCAGCGTACTGCCTCTGTAGGTTAGTGGTTAGAGCACTGGTCTCGTAAACCAGGGGTCGAGAGTTCGAGTCTCTCTAGAGGCTACGCCTAATCATTTTGACAAATTGATTTATCGAAATTGAATTGAAACATCATTTAAAATAATAATACTAGCATGAATGTGAAAGCTTAACCCTCTGTAGCTCAGTCTTTAGAGCACTGGTCTAGTAAACCAGGGATCAAGAGTTCGTCTCTCTCCAGAGGCTGCGCACTTTTTTACGCAACTATTTTTAGATTCTTCCAGGTCTAAAATGCTTGTCCTTAAAATATCAAGATCTTTCTGTAAGCGTACTGCCTCTGTAGCTCAGTGGTTAGAGCACTGGTCTTGTAAACCAGGGGTCGAGAGTTCGAGTCTCTCCAGAGGCTGTGCATTTATTTTTTACGCAGCTATTTTTCGATTCTTCCAGGTCTAAAATGCTTGTCCTTAAAATATCAAGATCTTTCTGTCAGCGTACTGCCTCTGGAGCTCAGTGGTTAGAGCACTTGTCTCGTAAACCAGGGGTCGAGAGTTCGACTCCCTCCAGAGGCTGCGCACTTTTTTTACGCAGCTATTGTTAGATTCTTTCAGGTCTAAAATGCTTGTCCTTAAAATATCAAGATCTTTCTGTCAGCGTACTGCCTCTGTAGCTCAGTGGTTCGAGCACTGGTCTAGTAAACCAGGGGTCGAGAGTTCGAGTCTCTCCAGAGGCTGCGCACTTTTTTTACGCAACTATTTTTAGATTCTTGCAGGTCTAAAATGCTTGTCCTTAAAATATCAAGATCTTTCTGTAAGCGTACTGCCTCTGTAGCTCAGTGGTTAGAGCACTGGTCTTGTAAACCAGGGGTCGAGAGTTCGAGTCTCTCCAGAGGCTGTGCATTTATTTTTTACGCAGCTATTTTTAGATTCTTCCAGGTCTAAAATGCTTGTCCTTAAAATATCAAGATCTTTCTGTCAGCGTACTGCCTCTGTAGCTCAGTGGTTAGAGCACTGGTCTAGTAAACCAGGGGTCGAGAGTTCGAGTCTCTCCAGAGGCTGCACACTTTCTTTTACGCAGCTATTTTTAGATTCTTGCAGGTCTAAAATGCTAGTCCTTAAAATATCAAGATCTTTCTGTCAGCGTACTGCCTCTGTAGCTCAGTGGTTAGAGCACTGGTCTTGTAAACCAGGGGTCGAGAGTTCGAGTCTCTCCAGAAGCTATGCATTTTTTTTACGCAGCTATTTTTAGATTCTTCCAGGTCTAAAATGCTTGTCCTTAAAATATCAAGATCTTTCTGTCAGCGTACTGCCTCTGTAGGTTAGTGGTTAGAGCACTGGTCTCGTAAACCAGGGGTCGAGAGTTCGAGTCTCTCTAGAGGCTACGCCTAATCATTTTGACAAATTGATTTATCGAAATTGAATTGAAACATCATTTAAAATAATAATACTAGCATGAATGTGAAAGCTTAACCCTCTGTAGCTCAGTCTTTAGAGCACTGGTCTAGTAAACCAGGGATCAAGAGTTCGTCTCTCTCCAGAGGCTGCGCACTTTTTTACGCAACTATTTTTAGATTCTTCCAGGTCTAAAATGCTTGTCCTTAAAATATCAAGATCTTTCTGTAAGCGTACTGCCTCTGTAGCTCAGTGGTTAGAGCACTGGTCTTGTAAACCAGGGGTCGAGAGTTCGAGTCTCTCCAGAGGCTGTGCATTTATTTTTTACGCAGCTATTTTTCGATTCTTCCAGGTCTAAAATGCTTGTCCTTAAAATATCAAGATCTTTCTGTCAGCGTACTGCCTCTGTAGCTCAGTGGTTAGAGCACTTGTCTCGTAAACCAGGGGTCGAGAGTTCGACTCCCTCCAGAGGCTGCGCACGTTTTTTACGCAGCTATTGTTAGATTCTTTCAGGTCTAAAATGCTTGTCCTTAAAATATCAAGATCTTTCTGTCAGCGTACTGCCTCTGTAGCTCAGTGGTTCGAGCACTGGTCTAGTAAACCAGGGGTCGAGAGTTCGAGTCTCTCCAGAGGCTGCGCACTTTTTTTACGCAACTATTTTTAGATTCTTCCAGGTCTAAAATGCTTGTCCTTAAAATATCAAGATCTTTCTGTAAGCGTACTGCCTCTGTAGCTCAGTGGTTAGAGCACTGGTCTTGTAAACCAGGGGTCGAGAGTTCGAGTCTCTCCAGAGGCTGTGCATTTATTTTTTACGCAGCTATTTTTCGATTCTTCCAGGTCTAAAATGCTTGTCCTTAAAATATCAAGATCTTTCTGTCAGCGTACTGCCTCTGTAGCTCAGTGGTTAGAGCACTGGTCTAGTAAACCAGGGGTCGAGAGTTCGAGTCTCTCCAGAGGCTGCACACTTTCTTTTACGCAGCTATTTTTAGATTCTTGCAGGTCTAAAATGCTAGTCCTTAAAATATCAAGATCTTTCTGTCAGCGTACTGCCTCTGTAGCTCAGTGGTTAGAGCACTGGTCTAGTAAACCAGGGGTCGAGAGTTCGAGTCTCTCCAGAGGCTGCACACTTTCTTTTACGCAGCTATTTTTAGATTCTTGCAGGTCTAAAATGCTAGTCCTTAAAATATCAAGATCTTTCTGTCAGCGTACTGCCTCTGTAGCTCAGTGGTTAGAGCACTGGTCTAGTAAACCAGGGGTCGAGAGTTCGAGTCTCTCCAGAGCCTGCACACTTTCTTTTACGCAGCTATTTTTAGATTCTTGCAGGTCTAAAATGCTAGTCCTTAAAATATCAAGATCTTTCTGTCAGCGTACTGCCTCTGTAGCTCAGTGGTTAGAGCACTGGTCTTGTAAACCAGGGGTCGAGAGTTCGAGTCTCTCTAGAGGCTGCTCATTTTTTTTTAAGCAGCTATTTTTAGATTCTTCCAGGTCTAAAATGCTAGTCCATATAATATCAAGATCTTTCTGTCAGCGTACTGCCTCTGTAGCTCAGTGGTTAGAGCACTGGTCTTGTAAACCAGGGGTCGAGAGTTCGAGTCTCTCCAGAGGCTGTGCATTTATTTTTTACGCAGCTTTTTTTAGATTCTTCCAGGTCTAAAATGCTTGTCCTCAAAATATGAAGATCTTTCTGTCAGCGTACTGCCTCAGTAGCTCAGTGGTTAGAGCACTGGTCTAGTAAACCAGGGGTCGAGAGTTCGAGTCTCTCCAGAGCCTGCACACTTTCTTTTACGCAGCTATTTTTAGATTCTTGCAGGTCTAAAATGCTAGTCCTTAAAATATCAAGATCTTTCTGTCAGCGTACTGCCTCTGTAGCTCAGTGGTTAGAGCACTGGTCTTGTAAACCAGGGGTCGAGAGTTCGAGTCTCTCTAGAGGCTGCTCATTAGGTCTGTACTCGAGTATGCGTCGCCGGTGTGGGCTGCTCTACCGGAATACCTATCTGAGCACCTGGAGTCTATACAGAAAAGAGCTTTAAAAATCATTCTAAGGCACGAATATACGAGCTATAGTAGTGCCCTTGCCTCAACGTCTCTCCAATTTTTGTCTGAGAGAAGGGATGAAGCATGTCGGAAATTTATGGCAAGAGCTAAAACTGTTGAACCCTTAAAATCTGTGGTTAATAACATGACAACTGTCCAACATGGATATAATTTGAGATCAGGAAATGAGAAAATAATAGGACCGCAAGCTAAAACTTGTAGGTTTAGAGATTTTGTGACTGTGCGCTATTGTTAGTTTCTGTGTGACGACCTCTCACTTGTAATTCAGCCATGATAGCTGCAATGGTGTAGAAATAAACATATATTATTATTATTATTATTATTATTATTATTATTATTATTATTATTATTATTATAAGCAGCTATTTTTAGATTCTTCCAGGTCTAAAATGCTAGTCCATATAATATCAAGCTCTCTCTTTCCGCGTACTGCCTCTGTAGCTCAGTGGTTAGAGCACTGGTCTAGTAAACCAGGGGTCGAGAGTTCGAGTCTCTCCAGAGGCTGCGCAATTTTTTACGCAGCTATTTCTAGATTCTTCCAGGTCTAAAATGCTTGTCCTTGAAATATCAAGATCTTTCTGCCAGCGTAATTCCTCTGTAGCTCAGTGGTTATAGCACTGGTCTAGTAAACCAGGGGTCGAGAGTTCGAGTCTCTCCAGAGGCTGCGCACGTTTTTTACGCAGCTTTTATTAGATTCTTCCAGGTCTAAAATGCTTGTCCTCAAAATATGAAGATCTTTCTGTCAGCGTACTGCCTCTGTAGCTCAGTGGTTAGAGCACTGGTCTAGTAAACCAGGGGTCGAGAGTTCGAGTCTCTCCAGAGGCTGCACACTTTCTTTTACGCAGCTATTTTTAGATTCTTGCAGGTCTAAAATGCTAGTCCTTAAAATATCAAGATCTTTCTGTCAGCGTACTGCCTCTGTAGCTCAGTGGTTAGAGCACTGGTCTAGTAAACCAGGGGTCGAGAGTTCGAGTCTCTTCAGAGGCTGCGCACGTTTTTTACGCAGCTTTTTTTAGATTCTTCCAGGTCTAAAATGCTTGTCCTCAAAATTTGAAGATCTTTCTGTCAGCGTACTGCCTCTGTAGCTCAGTGGTTAGAGCACTGGTCTAGTAAACCAGGGGTCGAGAGTTCGAGTCTCTCCAGAGCCTGCACACTTTCTTTTACGCAGCTATTTTTAGATTCTTGCAGGTCTAAAATGCTAGTCCTTAAAATATCAAGATCTTTCTGTCAGCGTACTGCCTCTGTAGCTCAGTGGTTAGAGCACTGGTCTAGTAAACCAGGGGTCGAGAGTTTGAGTCTCTCCAGAGGCTGCACACTTTCTTTTACGCAGCTATTTTTAGATTCTTGCAGGTCTAAAATGCTAGTCCTTAAAATATCAAGATCTTTCTGTCAGCGTACTTCCTCTGTAGCTCAGTGGTTAGAGCACTGGTCTTGTAAACCAGGGGTCGAGAGTTCGAGTCTCTCTAGAGGCTGCGCACGTTTTTTACGCAGCTTTTTTTAGATTCTTCCAGGTCTAAAATGCTTGTCCTTAAAATATCAAGATCTTTCTGTCAGCGTACTGCCTCTGTAGCTCAGTGGTTAGAGCACTGGTCTTGTAAACCAGGGGTCGAGAGTTCGAGTCTCTCTAGAGGCTGCTCATTTTTTTAAGCAGCTATTTTTAGATTCTTCCAGGTCTAAAATGCTAGTCCATATAATATCAAGCTCTCTCTTTCCGCGTACTGCCTCTGTAGCTCAGTGGTTAGAGCACTGGTCTAGTAAACCAGGGGTCGAGAGTTCGAGTCTCTCCAGAGGCTGCGCACTTTTTTTACGCAGCTATTTTTAGATTCTTCCAGGTCTAAAATGCTTGTCCTTGAAATATCAAGATCTTTCTGCCAGCGTAATTCCTCTGTAGCTCAGTGGTTATAGCACTGGTCTAGTAAACCAGGGGTCGAGAGTTCGAGTCTCTCCAGAGGCTGCGCACGTTTTTTACGCAGCTTTTTTTAGATTCTTCCAGGTCTAAAATGCTTGTCCTCAAAATATGAAGATCTTTCTGTCAGCGTACTGCCTCTGTAGCTCAGTGGTTAGAGCACTGGTCTTGTAAACCAGGGGTCGAGAGTTCGAGTCTCTCTAGAGGCTGCTCATTTTTTTAAGCAGCTATTTTTAGATTCTACCAGGTCTAAAATGCTAGTCCATATAATATCACTCTCTCTCTTTCCGCGTACTGCCTCTGTAGCTCAGTGGTTAGAGCACTGGTCTAGTAAACCAGGGGTCGAGAGTTCTATTCTCTCCAGAGGCTGCGCACTTTTTTTACGCAGCTATTTTTAGATTCTTCCAGGTCTAAAATGCTTGTCCTTGAAATATGAAGATCTTTCTGCCAGCGTAATTCCTCTGTAGCTCAGTGGTTATAGCACTGGTCTAGTAAACCAGGGGTCGAGAGTTCGAGTCTCTTCAGAGGCTGCGCACGTTTTTTACGCAGCTTTTTTTAGATTCTTCCAGGTCTAAAATGCTTGTCCTCAAAATATGAAGATCTTTCTGTCAGCGTACTGCCTCTGTAGCTCAGTGGTTAGAGCACTGGTCTAGTAAACCAGGGGTCGAGAGTTCGAGTCTCTCCAGAGGCTGCGCACGTTTTTTACGCAGCTTTTTTTAGATTCTTCCAGGTCTAAAATGCTTGTCCTTGAAATATCAAGATCTTTCTGCCAGCGTAATTCCTCTGTAGCTCAGTGGTTATAGCACTGGTCTAGTAAACCAGGGTTCGAGAGTTCGAGTCTCTTCAGAGGCTGCGCACGTTTTTTACGCAGCTTTTTTTTAGATTCTTCCAGGTCTAAAATGCTTGTCCTCAAAATATGAAGATCTTTCTGTCAGCGTACTGCCTCTGTAGCTCAGTGGTTAGAGCACTGGTCTAGTAAACCAGGGGTCGAGAGTTCGAGTCTCTCCAGAGGCTGCGCACGTTTTTTACGCAGCTTTTTTTAGATTCTTCCAGGTCTAAAATGCTTGTCCTCAAAATATGAAGATCTTTCTGTCAGCGTACTGCCTCTGTAGCTCAGTGGTTAGAGCACTGGTCTAGTAAACCAGGGGTCGAGAGTTCGAGTCTCTCCAGAGGCTGCACACTTTCTTTTACGCAGCTATTTTTAGATTCTTGCAGGTCTAAAATGCTAGTCCTTAAAATATCAAGATCTTTCTGTCAGCGTACTGCCTCTGTAGCTCAGTGGTTAGAGCACTGGTCTTGTAAACCAGGGGTCGAGAGTTCGAGTCTCTCCAGAGGCTGTGCATTTATTTTTTACGCAGCTATTTTTAGATTCTTCCAGGTCTAAAATGCTTGTCGTTAAAATTTCAAGATCTTTCTGTCAGCGTACTGCCTCTGTAGCTCAGTGGTTAGAGCACTTGTCTCGTAAACCAGGGGTCGAGAGTTCGACTCCCTCCAGAGGCTGCGCACTTTTTTTACGCAGCTATTGTTAGATTCTTTCAGGTCTAAAATGCTTGTCCTTAAAATATCAAGATCTTTCTGTCAGCGTACTGCCTCTGTAGCTCAGTGGTTAGAGCACTGGTCTTGTAAACCAGGGGTCGAATGTTCGAGTCTCTCCAAAGGCTATGCATTTTTTTTACGCAGCTATTTTTAGATTCTTCCAGGTCTAAAATGCTTGTCCTTAAAATATCAAGATCTTTCTGTCAGCGTACTGCCTCTGTAGGTTAGTGGTTAGAGCACTGGTCTCGTAAACCAGGGGTCGAGAGTTCGAGTCTCTCTAGAGGCTACGCCTAATCATTTTGACAAATTGATTTATCGAAATTGAATTGAAACATCATTTAAAATACTAATACTAGCATGAATGTGCAAGCTTAACCTTCTGTAGCTCAGTGGTTAGAGCACTGGTCTAGTAAACCAGGGATCAAGAGTTCGACTCTCTCCAGAGGCTGCGCAGTTTTTTTACGCAGCTATTTTTAGATTCTTCCAGGTCTAAAATGCTTGTCCTTAAAATATCAAGATCTTTCTGTCAGCGTACTGCCTCTGTAGCTCAGTAGTTAGAGCACTGGTCTTGTAAACCAGGGGTCGAGAGTTCGAGTCTCTCTAGAGGCTGCGCATTTTTTTAAGCAGCTATTTTTAAATTCTTCCAGGTCTAAAATGCTAGTCCATATAATATCAAGATCTTTCTGTCAGCGTACTGCCTCTGTAGCTCAGTGGTTAGAGCACTGGTCTAGTAAACCAGGGGTCGAGAGTTCGAGTCTCTTCAGAGGCTGCGCACGTTTTTTACGCAGCTTTTTTTAGATTCTTCCAGGTCTAAAATGCTTGTCCTCAAAATATGAAGATCTTTCTGACAGCGTACTGCCTCAGTAGCTCAGTGGTTAGAGCACTGGTCTAGTAAACCAGGGGTCGAGAGTTCGAGTCTCTCCAGAGCCTGCACACTTTCTTTTACGCAGCTATTTTTTAGATTCTTGCAGGTCTAAAATGCTATTCCTTAAAATATCAAGATCTTTCTGTCAGCGTACTGCCTCTGTAGCTCAGTGGTTAGAGCACTGGTCTTGTAAACCAGGGGTCGAGAGTTCGAGTCTCTCTAGAGGCTGCTCATTTTGTTTAAGCAGCTATTTTTAGATTCTTCCAGGTCTAAAATGCTAGTCCATATAATATCAAGATCTTTCTGTCAGCGTACTGCCTCTGTAGCTCAGTGGTTAGAGCACTGGTCTAGTAAACCAGGGGTCGAGAGTTCGAGTCTCTCCAGAGGCTGCACACTTTCTTTTACGCAGCTATTTTTAGATTCTTGCAGGTCTAAAATGCTAGTCCTTAAAATATCAAGATCTTTCTGTCAGCGTACTGCCTCTGTAGCTCAGTGGTTAGAACACTGGTCTAGTAAACCAGGGGTCGAGAGTTCTAGTCTCTCCAGAGGCTGCGCAGTTTTTTTACGGAGCTGTTTTTAGATTCTTCCAGGTCTAAAATGCTTGTCCTTAAAATATCAAGATCTTTCTGTCAGCGTAATGCCTCTGTAGCTCAGTAGTTAGAGCACTGGTCTTGTAAACCAGGGGTCGAGAGTTCGAGTCTCTCTAGAGGCTGCGCATTTTTTTAAGCAGCTTTTTTTAGATTCTTCCAGGTCTAAAATGCTAGTCCATATAATATCAAGATCTTTCTGTCAGCGTACTGCCACTGTAGCTCAGTGGTTAGAGCACTGGTCTAGTAAACCTGGGGTCGAGAGTTCAAGTCTCTTCAGAGGCTGCGCACGTTTTTTACGCAGCTTTTTTTAGATTCTTCCAGGTCTAAAATGCTTGTCCTCAAAATATGAAGATCTTTCTGTCAGCGTACTGCCTCTGTAGCTCAGTGGTTAGAGCACTGGTCTAGTAAACCAGGGGTCGAGAGTTCGAGTCTCTCCAGAGCCTGCACACTTTCTTTTACGCAGCTATTTTTAGATTCTTGCAGGTCTAAAATGCTAGTCCTTAAAATATCAAGATCTTTCTGTCAGCGTACTGCCTCTGTAGCTCAGTGGTTAGAGCACTGGTCTTGTAAACCAGGGGTCGAGAGTTCGAGTCTCTCTAGAGGCTGCTCATTTTTTTTAAGCAGCTATTTTTAGATTCTTCCAGGTCTAAAATGCTAGTCCATATAATATCAAGATCTTTCTGTCAGCGTACTGCCTCTGTAGCTCAGTGGTTAGAGCACTGGTCTTGTAAACCAGGGGTCGAGAGTTCGAGTCTCTCCAGAGGCTGTGCATTTATTTTTTACGCAGCTTTTTTTAGATTCTTCCAGGTCTAAAATGCTTGTCCTCAAAATATGAAGATCTTTCTGTCAGCGTACTGCCTCAGTAGCTCAGTGGTTAGAGCACTGGTCTAGTAAACCAGGGGTCGAGAGTTCGAGTCTCTCCAGAGCCTGCACACTTTCTTTTACGCAGCTATTTTTAGATTCTTGCAGGTCTAAAATGCTAGTCCTTAAAATATCAAGATCTTTCTGTCAGCGTACTGCCTCTGTAGCTCAGTGGTTAGAGCACTGGTCTTGTAAACCAGGGGTCGAGAGTTCGAGTCTCTCTAGAGGCTGCTCATTAGGTCTGTACTCGAGTATGCGTCGCCGGTGTGGGCTGCTCTACCGGAATACCTATCTGAGCACCTGGAGTCTATACAGAAAAGAGCTTTAAAAATCATTCTAAGGCACGAATATACGAGCTATAGTAGTGCCCTTGCCTCAACGTCTCTCCAATTTTTGTCTGAGAGAAGGGATGAAGCATGTCGGAAATTTATGGCAAGAGCTAAAACTGTTGAACCCTTAAAATCTGTGGTTAATAACATGACAACTGTCCAACATGGATATAATTTGAGATCAGGAAATGAGAAAATAATAGGACCGCAAGCTAAAACTTGTAGGTTTAGAGATTTTGTGACTGTGCGCTATTGTTAGTTTCTGTGTGACGACCTCTCACTTGTAATTCAGCCATGATAGCTGCAATGGTGTAGAAATAAACATATATTATTATTATTATTATAAGCAGCTATTTTTAGATTCTTCCAGGTCTAAAATGCTAGTCCATATAATATCAAGCTCTCTCTTTCCGCGTACTGCCTCTGTAGCTCAGTGGTTAGAGCACTGGTCTAGTAAACCAGGGGTCGAGAGTTCGAGTCTCTCCAGAGGCTGCGCAATTTTTTACGCAGCTATTTTTAGATTCTTCCAGGTCTAAAATGCTTGTCCTTGAAATATCAAGATCTTTCTGCTAGCGTAATTCCTCTGTAGCTCAGTGGTTATAGCACTGGTCTAGTAAACCAGGGGTCGAGAGTTCGAGTCTCTCCAGAGGCTGCGCACGTTTTTTACGCAGCTTTTATTAGATTCTTCCAGGTCTAAAATGCTTGTCCTCAAAATATGAAGATCTTTCTGTCAGCGTACTGCCTCTGTAGCTCAGTGGTTAGAGCACTGGTCTAGTAAACCAGGGGTCGAGAGTTCGAGTCTCTCCAGAGGCTGCACACTTTCTTTTACGCAGCTATTTTTAGATTCTTGCAGGTCTAAAATGCTAGTCCTTAAAATATCAAGATCTTTCTGTCAGCGTACTGCCTCTGTAGCTCAGTGGTTAGAGCACTGGTCTAGTAAACCAGGGGTCGAGAGTTCGAGTCTCTTCAGAGGCTGCGCACGTTTTTTACGCAGCTTTTTTTAGATTCTTCCAGGTCTAAAATGCTTGTCCTCAAAATTTGAAGATCTTTCTGTCAGCGTACTGCCTCTGTAGCTCAGTGGTTAGAGCACTGGTCTAGTAAACCAGGGGTCGAGAGTTCGAGTCTCTCCAGAGCCTGCACACTTTCTTTTACGCAGCTATTTTTAGATTCTTGCAGGTCTAAAATGCTAGTCCTTAAAATATCAAGATCTTTCTGTCAGCGTACTGCCTCTGTAGCTCAGTGGTTAGAGCACTGGTCTAGTAAACCAGGGGTCGAGAGTTCGAGTCTCTCCAGAGGCTGCACACTTTCTTTTACGCAGCTATTTTTAGATTCTTGCAGGTCTAAAATGCTAGTCCTTAAAATATCAAGATCTTTCTGTCAGCGTACTGCCTCTGTAGCTCAGTGGTTAGAGCACTGGTCTTGTAAACCAGGGGTCGAGAGTTCGAGTCTCTCTAGAGGCTGCTCATTTTTTTAAGCAGCTATTTTCAGATTCTTCCAGGTCTAAAATGCTAGTCCATATAATATCAAGATCTTTCTGTCAGCGTACTGCCTCTGTAGCTCAGTGGTTAGAGCACTGGTCTAGTAAACCAGGGGTCGAGAGTTCGAGTCTCTCCAGAGCCTGCACACTTTCTTTTACGCAGCTATTTTTAGATTCTTGCAGGTCTAAAATGCTAGTCCTTAAAATATCAAGATCTTTCTGTCAGCGTACTGCCTCTGTAGCTCAGTGGTTAGAGCACTGGTCTAGTAAACCAGGGGTCGAGAGTTCGAGTCTCTCCAGAGGCTGCGCACGTTTTTTACGCAGCTTTTTTTAGATTCTTCCAGGTCTAAAATGCTTGTCCTTAAAATATCAAGATCTTTCTGTCAGCGTACTGCCTCTGTAGCTCAGTGGTTAGAGCACTGGTCTTGTAAACCAGGGGTCGAGAGTTTGAGTCTCTCTAGAGGCTGCTCATTTTTTTAAGCAGCTATTTTTAGATTCTTCCAGGTCTAAAATGCTAGTCCATATAATATCAAGCTCTCTCTTTCCGCGTACTGCCTCTGTAGCTCAGTGGTTAGAGCACTGGTCTAGTAAACCAGGGGTCGAGAGTTCGAGTCTCTCCAGAGGCTGCGCACATTTTTTACGCAGCTATTTTTAGATTCTTCCAGGTCTAAAATGCTTGTCCTTGAAATATCAAGATCTTTCTGCCAGCGTAATTCCTCTGTAGCTCAGTGGTTATAGCACTGGTCTAGTAAACCAGGGGTCGAGAGTTCGAGTCTCTCCAGAGGCTGCGCACGTTTTTTACGCAGCTTTTTTTAGATTCTTCCAGGTCTAAAATGCTTGTCCTCAAAATATGAAGATCTTTCTGTCAGCGTACTGCCTCTGTAGCTCAGTGGTTAGAGCACTGGTCTAGTAAACCAGGGGTCGAGAGTTCGAGTCTCTCTAGAGGCTGCTCATTTTTTTAAGCAGCTATTTTTAGATTCTTCCAGGTCTAAAATGCTAGTCCATATAATATCACTCTCTCTCTTTCCGCGTACTGCCTCTGTAGCTCAGTGGTTAGAGCACTGGTCTAGTAAACCAGGGGTCGAGAGTTCTATTCTCTCCAGAGGCTGCGCACTTTTTTTACGCAGCTATTTTTAGATTCTTCCAGGTCTAAAATGCTTGTCCTTGAAATATGAAGATCTTTCTGCCAGCGTAATTCCTCTGTAGCTCAGTGGTTATAGCACTGGTCTAGTAAACCAGGGGTCGAGAGTTCGAGTCTCTTCAGAGGCTGCGCACGTTTTTTACGCAGCTTTTTTTAGATTCTTCCAGGTCTAAAATGCTTGTCCTCAAAATATGAAGATCTTTCTGTCAGCGTACTGCCTCTGTAGCTCAGTGGTTAGAGCACTGGTCTAGTAAACCAGGGGTCGAGAGTTCGAGTCTCTCCAGAGGCTGCGCACGTTTTTTACGCAGCTTTTTTTAGATTCTTCCAGGTCTAAAATGCTTGTCCTTGAAATATCAAGATCTTTCTGCCAGCGTAATTCCTCTGTAGCTCAGTGGTTATAGCACTGGTCTAGTAAACCAGGGTTCGAGAGTTCGAGTCTCTTCAGAGGCTGCGCACGTTTTTTACGCAGCTTTTTTTTAGATTCTTCCAGGTCTAAAATGCTTGTCCTCAAAATATGAAGATCTTTCTGTCAGCGTACTGCCTCTGTAGCTCAGTGGTTAGAGCACTGGTCTAGTAAACCAGGGGTCGAGAGTTCGAGTCTCTCCAGAGGCTGCGCACGTTTTTTACGCAGCTTTTTTTAGATTCTTCCAGGTCTAAAATGCTTGTCCTCAAAATATGAAGATCTTTCTGTCAGCGTACTGCCTCTGTAGCTCAGTGGTTAGAGCACTGGTCTAGTAAACCAGGGGTCGAGAGTTCGAGTCTCTCCAGAGGCTGCACACTTTCTTTTACGCAGCTATTTTTAGATTCTTGCAGGTCTAAAATGCTAGTCCTTAAAATATCAAGATCTTTCTGTCAGCGTACTGCCTCTGTAGCTCAGTGGTTAGAGCACTGGTCTAGTAAACCAGGGGTCGAGAGTTCGAGTCTCTTCAGAGGCTGCGCACGTTTTTTACGCAGCTTTTTTTAGATTCTTCCAGGTCTAAAATGCTTGTCCTCAAAATATGAAGATCTTTCTGTCAGCTTACTGCCTCTGTAGCTCAGTGGTTAGAGCACTGGTCTAGTAAACCAGGGGTCGAGAGTTCGAGTCTCTCCAGAGCCTGCACACTTTCTTTTACGCAGCTATTTTTAGATTCTTGCAGGTCTAAAATGCTAGTCCTTAAAATATCAAGATCTTTCTGTCAGCGTACTGCCTCTGTAGCTCAGTGGTTAGAGCACTGGTCTAGTAAACCAGGGGTCGAGAGTTCGAGTCTCTCCAGAGGCTGCGCACGTTATTTACGCAGCTTTTTTTAGATTCTTCCAGGTCTAAAATGCTTGTCCTTAAAATATCAAGATCTTTCTGTCAGCGTACTGGCTCTGTAGCTCAGTGGTTAGAGCACTGGTCTTGTAAACCAGGGGTCGAGAGTTCGAGTCTCTCTAGAGGCTGCTCATTTTTTTAAGCAGCTATTTTTAGATTCTTCCAGGTCTAAAATGCTAGTCCATATAATATCAAGCTCTCTCTTTCCGCGTACTGCCTCTGTAGCTCAGTGGTTAGAGCACTGGTCTAGTAAACCAGGGGTCGAGAGTTCGAGTCTCTCCAGAGGCTGCGCACTTTTTTTACGCAGCTATTTTTAGATTCTTCCAGGTCTAAAATGCTTGTCCTTGAAATATCAAGATCTTTCTGCCAGCGTAATTCCTCTGTAGCTCAGTGGTTATAGCACTGGTCTAGTAAACCAGGGGTCGAGAGTTCGAGTCTCTCCAGAGGCTGCGCACGTTATTTACGCAGCTTTTTTTAGATTCTTCCAGGTCTAAAATGCTTGTCCTTAAAATATCAAGATCTTTTTGTCAGCGTACTGCCTCTGTAGCTCAGTGGTTAGAGCACTGGTCTTGTAAACCAGGGGTCGAGAGTTCGAGTCTCTCTAGAGGCTGCTCATTTTTTTAAGCAGCTATTTTTAGATTCTTCCAGGTCTAAAATGCTAGTCCATATAATATCAAGCTCTCTCTTTCCGCGTACTGCCTCTGTAGCTCAGTGGTTAGAGCACTGGTCTAGTAAACCAGGGGTCGAGAGTTCGAGTCTCTCCAGAGGCTGCGCACTTTTTCTACGCAGCTATTTTTAGATTCTTCCAGGTCTAAAATGCTTGTCCTTGAAATATCAAGATCTTTCTGCCAGCGTAATTCCTCTGTAGCTCAGTGGTTATAGCACTGGTCTAGTAAACCAGGGGTCGAGAGTTCGAGTCTCTCCAGAGGCTGCGCACGTTTTTTACGCAGCTTTTTTTAGATTCTTCCAGGTCTAAAATGCTTGTCCTCAAAATATGAAGATCTTTCTGTCAGCGTACTGCCTCTGTAGCTCAGTGGTTAGAGCACTGGTCTTGTAAACCAGGGGTCGAGAGTTCGAGTCTCTCTAGAGGCTGCTCATTTTTTTAAGCAGCTAATTTTAGATTCTTCCAGGTCTAAAATGCTAGTCCTTAAAATATCAAGATCTTTCTGTCAGCGTACTGCCTCTGTAGCTCAGTGGTTAGAGCACTGGTCTAGTAAACCAGGGGTCGAGAGTTCGAGTCTCTCCAGAGGCTGCGCACGTTATTTACGCAGCTTTTTTTAGATTCTTGCAGGTCTAAAATGCTAGTCCTTAAAATATCAAGATCTTTCTGTCAGCGTACTGCCTCTGTAGCTCAGTGGTTAGAGCACTGGTCTTGTAAACCAGGGGTCGAGAGTTCGAGTCTCTCTAGAGGCTGCTCATTTTTTTAAGCAGCTATTTTTAGATTCTTCCAGGTCTAAAATGCTAGTCCATATAATATCAAGCTCTCTCTTTCCGCGTACTGCCTCTGTAGCTCAGTGGTTAGAGCACTGGTCTAGTAAACCAGGGGTCGAGAGTTCGAGTCTCTCCAGAGGCTGCGCACGTTATTTACGCAGCTTTTTTTAGATTCTTCCAGGTCTAAAATGCTTGTCCTTAAAATATCAAGATCTTTCTGTCAGCGTACTGCCTCTGTAGCTCAGTGGTTAGAGCACTGGTCTTGTAAACCAGGGTTCGAGAGTTCGAGTCTCTCCAGAGGCTACGGCTAATCGTTTTGGCAAATTGATTTCTAGAAATTGAATGGAAACATCATTTAAAATAATAACATTTGCCTGATTATGGAAGCGCACGCCTCTGTAGCTCAGTGGTTAGAGCACTGGTCTAGTAAACCAGGGTTCGAGAGTTCTAGTCTCTCCAGAGGCTACGGCTAATCGTTTTGGCAAATATATTTATCGAAATTGAATGGAGACATCATTTAAAATAATAACATTTGCCTCACAATGCAAGCGCACGCCTCTGTAGCTCAGTGGTTAGAGCACTGGTCTAGTAAACCAGGGGTCGAGAGTTCGAGTCTCTCCAGAGGCTGCGCACTTTTTTTACGCAGCTATTTTTAGATTCTTCCAGGTCTAAAATGCTTGTCCTCAAAATATGAAGATCTTTCTGTCAGCGTACTGCCTCTGTAGCTCAGTGGTTATAGCACTGGTCTAGTAAACCAGGGGTCGAGAGTTCGAGTCTCTCCAGAGGCTGCGCACTTTTTTTACGCATCTATTTTTAGATTCTTCCAGGTCTAAAATGCTAGTCCTTAAAATATCAAGATCACTCTGTCAGCGTACTGCATCTGTAGCTCAGTGGTTAGAGCACTGATCTCGTAAACCAGGGGTCGAGAGTTCGAGTCTCTCCAGAGGCTACGGGTAATCGTTTTGTCAAATTGATTTCTAGAAATTGAATGGAAACATCATTTAAAATAATAACATTTGCCTGATTATGCAAGCGCACGCCTCTGTAGCTCAGTGGTTAGAGCACTGGTCTAGTAAACCAGGGGTGGAGAGTTCTAGTCTCTCCAGAGGCTACGGCTAATCGTTTTGGCAAATATATTTATCGAAATTGAATGGAAACATCATTTAAAATAATAATATTTGCCTCACAATGCAAGCGCACGCCTCTGTAGCTCAGTGGTTAGAGCACTGGTCTAGTAAACCAGGGGTCGAGAGTTCGAGTCTCTCCAGAGGCTGCGCACTTTATTTTAAGCGATATTTTTAGATTCTTTCAAGTCTAAAATGCTTGTCCTTGAAATATCAAGATCTTCCTGTCAGCGTACTGCCTCTGTGCCTCAGTGGTTAGAGCACTGGTCTTGTGAACCAGGGGTCGAGAGTTCGACCCTCTCCAGAGGCTACGCCTAATCATTTTGGCAAATTGATTTATCGAAATTGAATGGAAACATCCTTCAAAACAATAATACTAGCATGAATCTGCAAGCGTACGCCTCTGTAGCTCAGTGGTTAGAGCACTGGTCTAGTAAACCAGGGGTCGAGAGTTCGACTCTCTGCAGAGTCTACGCCTAATCATTTTGGCAAATTGATTTAACGAAATTGAATGGAAACATCCTTCAAAATAATAATGCTAGCATGAATCTGCAAGCGTACGCCTCTGTAGCTTAGTGGTAGGAACACTGGTCTAGTAAACCAGGGGTCAAGAGTTCAATTCTGTCCAAAGCCTTTGCATTTTTTTTGAAAAGCTGTTTTGAATTTTCCCCCATGATTGTCCCGGCCTATTGGTCGTCCTTTGGGATTCTACCACAGGGTGACTTTTAAGTTTTCAATCATGAACTGGAAAAAATATTTATTTTTGGAGCCTTGTGCACGGTAATAATCCTTTACAGTAGTATATAACGATTTTACCAGATGCAATGAAAATAACAGCTTTTTCAGCGGGTTATCTAGAGAATGACACATGTTGAAGTCCAGATCAGTAAATTATTCTTTGCGGAATTTTTATGCTCAAAATGGCATCCTTAGTTCCGATAATAATTTGCTAGGCCCAATCAGAAACCTTTTTCTTTCCAGATAAACACCGACAATGCCTTTTCCTTTTAGTTGACGACGTGCAAGAGGCCGCAGCTGAGTATCCTTCCAGTTAATACGCTTTTGTTAGGATATAGATTAAATAACCCCTTTCCTGCTCTCTTGAGTATTACTGGTATGGAAAGCTGACGCAGGAAAGGGGTTATTTTATAAATATTATATCTTGTTTGAGATGTCACTTACCGTTTGCCCTTCAACTCAGGCAGTTGTCCAGATAGTACGGCTGCAAGGCCCGTAGCCCCAGCCCCTTCAACAACACTCTTTTCAAGCTCAATTAAATGAAGAATAGCTAGCCCAATAAAGTCCTCACTGGAAAAAAGACCAGATATGCACATTATTGAATATTATTTTCTTGATTTTTCACTTTTTTATTGTTGTTAGCATGAAAGATGTTCAACGTGCGGCATAAGTAAAAAAACCGAGGCTTTACCTCACTACGATTACTTTGTCCACGAGATCCTTTGCATTTGCAAATGCATTGCTACCGACCTGAGGGACGCACAGCCCTATAACGAAGAAAGAGCACACAACTTAGTCGCTTGACATATATTATATGATACAGTGTAAAACTCTCTTAGTTACTCTTAATTTGTACAATAATACAGAAGAAGCCTAAGCCCTTTGGAGTTCTATTTATCGAAGAGTAGGATCTTTCTTGTTATGATACGGGCCTGTACCTGGACTAACTTGCCTTCGTTGTTGTTGGTGCGTCTGGTTATACGGCCGTTTGCTCAGTATTTTTTAAGTTAAAAAAAATCAATGCACTGTCTTTAAGGTTTTAATCACAATCTATTGAGATGCCCCCACCCCGCCCCCTTTCCCCCAACCATGTTTTCCACTCTCGTAGGGGTTATCAATACCATCAGCTAGAGTCTCGGAGTGGTGTGCTTCAACTTTGACCGGTGCACCAGCCTCCATCGCCGCCTTGAAACTCGCACATCGCTCAGATTCTGCGGCCTGAAAAAAACGACGTATGTTGAACCTGCTCTTTTTGGTAAACATAGGGACATGAAGAGAAATGGAAAGCCATATAGAAAAAAACCCGGAACGGAAAGGAACCGAGTACTTTAAATGATCTAATAAACGCCCGGGGCGTTTATTAAATTTCGACGGTCCGAGGGGGGGGGGGGGGGCGTTCAATAGATAGGCGTTTATTAGAGAGGGGTGTTTATCATAAACTATAACAATAAAACAAACCCAAGTGCAGTGGGGTTCTAGTCTCAGTCAGGATTGCTAAGCCTGCGTAGCAAGCGTTTCTTGACATCAAGCAAGTCTTACCCTGTACAGGCCAAACTACTATGCCGTTTGTTTTTAAGCTGTTTAGGGGGCGTTTGTTTTAAAGCTGTTTAGGGGGCGTTTGTTTTAAAGCTGTGTAGGGGGCGTTTGTTTTAAAGCTGTGTAGGGGGCGTTTGTTTTAAAGCTGTGTAGGGGGGGCGTTTGTTTTTAAGCTGGGAGGGAGGGTAATGGGGGCGTTATTTAGATGGGATGCTTTTATTGGATCATTTACGGTATACTCATTTTGATGTTCCACAGAAGGCGATCGACTTCTTAGAATGTTTGAACTCTAGGCAATATTCGGAAAATGCGCGCGCGTGCATTGAATACATCTAATACTACTAGTCCTACTGATAAACAGTGGCTAAACTAGAAAGGTTTGTATCTGAAGCATTCCTGCTTTGATTGATGTTTTATCGCTACAACAGCAGATTTGACAGACTGATTAGTTTTCGTACTTACAATTATCTTAACGTGTGGATAGATGGTTTTAACAGCGATCGCGATTCCCGCTAAAAGTCCACCGCCGCCCACAGGCACTATCACGGCGTCCAGCGGATACACCTGGTCTATGATCTCCAAGCCTACTGTTCCTTGACCGCTGAGAATATGCGGATGATCATATCTAACAAACACGAAAAGCATATCAATGGATAAGATAAAGAAAGAATAAGCATATTAATATTAAGAGTTTTTAAAGTGTGAGTTGAAATTAAATGCTTAAATATTACTATATATTAATATTGAATAGTATTATTATAATCATCTGCTTAAATATTTTTGTCGTTGTTGTTGTCATTATTATTGTGTGATTATTATTGTGTGATTGTGTGATATACATATTGCTATAGATATATTGATATTGCTTAACTTGTCATACCCATTTATATAAGCCAAGCCCTTTTGGTCTGCAAGGTCCAAGGCGTATTCTTTCGACTGAAAAACAAATAGCAAAGTTATATTATGTACTCGCTGCGAGTCAAAGATCTCGATTCCATGCTCGACATTAATAACACGGGTCTTTTTTCGCGCGCGATTAAATGCTTAAATATTTGCGCATTGAAGACTTTTACAATGTTACCTCTACTAAATGATGTCCCTTTAGTATAATTGTGGCTCCGTATTCCCTACACATGGTTTGTTTTACCAGTGGGGCGTTCTCTGGCATGACCACCGTGACTGGAATCTTGAGTTTATTGCCATGATAAGCTAGGGCCTGTGCGTGGTTACCGGCGGATGCGGCAATGACACCTCGTCTTTTTTGTTCCTTAACAAAACACAGTTATGCTATCAAGAAAACGTCTATCGTGTTGTTGACGTCCTCTAGTGGAACTAAGTTCGTGCTTTACAATATGGATATCGTGATGCAATTTAAAAGAGCATTGAAAAGCAAAAGGAGCACAACACAGCGACAATAAAAGATCACAAAGACATTGCTTCATAAGACTTAGAAAATACCACAAAACTCACCTTTGATAGTAGAAGTAAAGTATTCAATGCACCACGCTCTTTGAAACTGTAAACAAAAAGGGTACGTATTAGTGTCAAGTAAGTGACAAGTCAACGTTTTTCATCACAATTACCTTCCAGTATGTTGCAAATATTCGTTTTTAAAGAAGATTTCCATTCCAACCATCCTTGATATGTCATTTGATTTCTGTCAATAGGATGTAATGCAGTTAAAACAAAATCGTATAAGGGGACATTTTAAACTTATACCCACCAAACAAGTCGTTCTTTTCACTCCTTTCCGAATTCGAAACTCTGCCGCACATATATCTTCAAAGTGAACTTCTATTGGCTTTTCAGAGTCTCCTTTCATACCCATCGATTCCATTTGACTCCTAAGATTCTCTGATATTGCTACAGACGACTCAGGATCCGCGAACGGCCCAGTTTTACCTTCCGTATTGGTGCCCTCTTTGGACTCCATATTCTTTAGAAAATCTCTTTCAGCAGTTTGAGCTTTCTTTTTTAACTTCAAACTTGAAATTGAGATATGGAAACCAAAAGCTAGAACATCAATTTTATAATTGATTCAATACGTCATTCATTAGGCGCGCGCGAGTTTTTGGATGGTGTTCTAATTTTCGATTTGACTATATACGTCAGACGTGTCTTTATGAATCAAATTCCCCTATTTGTAGTGAGATTATTGAAGTATAGTTTCGATCATGTCGAATAAGCCTGAGATTACGGTTAAAGACCTAGAAAGTGCTGGAGAAAACCCGGCCACGGACGACAAGCAACAGCGTAAGTTACCCAAAGATAACACATTCCTAGAATAATATCAAAAAGTACACAAACACGTCATCAAATAACGTGATTGATTTGGTGGTGTATCATTAAATTTAAATTTTGTGAAAGACGTATTGCATGAATTTAATTCTTTTAGCTTATGCAGTGAATTTGACATGTTCAACCTGCCTTCAAGCAGGTCACGTGATATTCCAAAGTCACGTGGGAAGTCACATGACGCGTCACGTGACATGAATCTTTTTCTCCAAGATATGACGCCAAAGGAGGAAAGTGTTTCACAAGCGGTAGAAGGTTCTCAAGGCTCCCGGAGGCGGGAAGGGCAAGAGAGTGGCTCGACCACCCCCAAGGCGAGGCGCTCAAGGCGAACTGTCTCCAGGAGGCGCGAGAGAGGGTTAGAAGTCACGCGGTCCTGGGGAAGCTCAAGGAGCATAAGTTCGGCTTTTTCACGTAAGCGTATAATGTAACAGAGTACGCGCGCCCATGTCATTTCTCAATTAATTCCATTAAAGAACTCCACTTATTCTGGGTATTAGTGGGTTGTCCGATTTTTCTGAGATTTAAAACATTTGAATTATTTTATTTGCCAAACCATATCACTCTTGATTGAATGTCATTGGTATTGGGTTTCACAACACGAGAGAATTCCCCCCCCCCCCCACGACTTTGAGGGCTGTACAAAAAACATACTGTAGCCCCGCGTCAGTTCTATTCGCAAGAAATCTTCAATTATAACCCTCGAAGAATTCAAGACTTCTAATACGAAAACATTTGCTTAAAAAGATATCTTCTTCTTGCTTGAATAAGCCGATGGATGCTGTTAGTGATTTAGTGATGTACGGGTGCGTATAAATACAGCGTGGTGGGCCTTTTAAAATTACCCGATAACAGCCAGTTATAAGTGATGACGCGTAACATTCTTGTACTGATTGTGCGAGCCGTTCCCTTGCTGTTTGAAGCACCCTTATAGTAATTATAGATTTGTGTGTACATAAGTAACGTGTGTGAGTCGTTAGTTGAAGGGGCTGGGGACAGCATACGGACTCCTACCTCATCTCACAAGGGAAGGGCACGATGCATGTGTGAAGTCCCGGATCTAGGCGAAGGTCATGGCGTCGTCAACTTGACAACCATAACAGGGGCCGCGTATCGCATCAGGAATGGCATCGAGAAAACGGCTTGCGAGGTGAGCGAAAACTCTTTTGTCATCAAGAGTCATTCTAAAACCATTAAAATGCCTTGGTAGCAGCTGATATCGTATATAGCATGGCTTTTCTCGATATGGGGCCAGGGGGCTCCCCGTGCCCCATCCCTTGCTACGGCCCCTGCACTGGGACGGAAGTGAAGCGCAAGAAAACTGCTTGATTTTCTTTAGTTTGTTGTTTGACCGATTCTGATTTGTGCTTGCATTTTTTTCTCATATCATAGTGAGAACATAACTTTCGGATTTACATGGTTTTTTTTTTTTTAGAACCCCCAAACACACCTCTTATAGTACAAAATCTGATTTATTGCAGAAACTAGCGCCATTTACCGAGATCGAGGACTACGATGTGTTCGTTAAGCGAGAATACTTGCAGCCTACGGGGAGGTAAGACAAGGGGGGCTATACTAGCCGGAAAGTGAGGCAAGGAGAGAGTTTACTAGCCAAGAGATAAGGCGAGGGGGGGGGAGCTTTACTAGCGGGGAGGTGAGGCAAGGGGAGACCTTTATTAGCGGGGAGGTGAGGCAAGGAGATACCTTTACTAGCGGGGAGGTGAGGCAAGGGGAGACCTTTACTAGCGGGGAGGTGAGGCAAGGAGAGACCTTTACCAGCGGGGAGGTGAGGCAAGGAGAGACCTTTATTAGCGGGGAGGTGAAGCAAGGGGAGACCTTTACTAGCGGGGAGGTGAGGCTAGGAGAGACCTTTGCTAGCGGGGAGGTGAGGCTAGGAGAGACCTTTACTAGCGGGGAGGTGAGGCAAGGAGAGACCTTTACTGGCGGGGAGGTGAGGCTAGGAGAGACCTTTACTAGCGGGGAGGTGAGGCAAGGAGAGACCTTTACTAGCGGGGAGGTGAGGCTAGGAAAGACCTTTACTAGCGGGGAGGTGGGCAAGGAGAGACCTTTCCTAGCGGGGAGGTGAAGCAAGGGTAGACCTTTACTAGCGGGGAGGTGGGGCAAGGAGAGACCTTTACTGGCGGGGAATTGAGGCTAGGAGAGACCTTTACTAGCGGGGAGGTGAGGCAAGGAGAGACCTTTACTAGCGGGGAGGTGAGGCAAGGAGAGACCTTTACTAGCGGGGAGGTGAGGCAAGGAGAGACCTTTACTAGCGGGGAGGTGAGGCAAGGAGAGACCTTTACTAGCGGGGAGGTGTGGCAAGGAGAGACCTTTACTAGCGGGGAGGTGAGGCAAGGGGAGACCTTTATTAGTGGGGAGGTGAGGCAAGAGGAGACCTTTACTAGCGGGGAGGTGAGGCAAGGAGAGACCTTTACTAGCGGGGAGGTGAAGCAAGGGGAGACCTTTACTAGCGGGGAGGTGAGGCTAGGAGAGACCTTTACTAGCGGGGAGGTGAGGCTAGGAGAGACCTTTACTGGCGGGGAGGTGAAGCAAGGGGAGACCTTTACTGACGGGGAGGTGAGACAAGGGGAGACCTTTACTAGCGGGGAGGTGAGGCTAGGAGAGACCTTTACTAGCGGGGAGGTGATGCAAGGAGAGACCTTTACTGGCGGGGAGGTGGGGCAAGGAGAGACCTTTACTAGCGATGAGGTGAGGCAAGGGGAGACCTTTACTAGCGGGGAGGTGAGGCAAGGGGGACCTATCCGAAAAGTCCTCTGAGTGAGAAAATTAACGTCATCGCAATACTTATGCCAGCGGTTGTGTTTGACAGCTTCAAGGTCCGAGGAGCAAGAAATGCTTTGCTGACACTCACACCGGTAAAAAAGCTCCGATTTGTGACAGGAACACATTTGTAAAATAAACGTTCCGCACATTTACTGAGTACTGAGCATGCTAAACCCTCATCAACAATGCATCATGGGGGGGGAGGGTGGTGGTAGAGGAAGGCTGAAGGTTTTTTGAACAATGACGCACACGCAAGAGTCTGCAAGATGAGATAATAAGTTATACCATGCCCGGAATAGGAACGATGTTTGGCTATCTTCGCCTTTTCGCAGTTGTTCGCTATTGGTTATAGACCTTTTCTCCTGTTCACTGTTGTTCGGACAAAGCTATATTCCTTTCTTAACCCCTTTAAACCGGATTCGTTTATTATTATTTTTATTCAATATCTATATTACGTTTAATAAATAGTCATGATTTATAATAAAATAAAATAACTCCCGAGAGCATAAAAGAATACAATACACTAGGAATAAAGTGAAATACAGGGAATCATTCAACGTTTATCCCGGGTGCAAGAAAGAAAAATACCACAAAAGCTTGCCTCATCCTTGCTCCTTGATAGGAGGAGTGAAAATGGTGAATCGTTCCTATTCCAGGCAGAATATGGGCTAAGTTATGTAACGCTCACGCAGACTATTGATTAAGCATTGCTATAAATAAAACGCAAACTATGAGCATTATATGTGTTACAGGAGCAAAAAGGTCGCGGAGTAATCACCACATCTGCAGGGAACCACGGGCTTGCTCTAGCCCAACAGGGTGACGAGCTCGGAATCCCCGTCATGGTTCTGCTGCCTGAGAACGTGTCGCCGCTCAAGGTCAAGCTGTGCAACCGCTACAATGCGACAACTAAACTTGCCGGGCGCAATGCTACAGAGGTAATACATGCCCGCTACAATGCGAAAACTAAACTTGCCGGGCTCGATGCTACGAGGTAATACATGCCCGCTACAATGCGACAACTAAACTTGCCGGGCTCGATGCTACAGAGGTAATACATGCCCGCTACAATGCGAAAACTAAACTTGCCGGGCGCAATGCTACAGAGGTAATACATGCCCGCTACAATGCGAAAACTAAACTTGCCGGGCGCAATGCTACAGAGGTAATACATGCCCGCTACAATGCGACAACTAAACTTGCCGGGCTCGATGCTACGAGGTAATACATGCCCGCTACAATGCGAAAACTAAACTTGCCGGGCTCGATGCTACGAGGTAATACATGCCCGCTACAATGCGAAAACTAAACTTGCCGGGCGCAATGCTACAGAGGTAATACATGCCCGCTACAATGCGACAACTAAACTTGCCGGGCGCAATGCTACAGAGGTAATACATGCCCGCTACAATGCGACAACCAAACTTGCCGGGCTCGATGCTACGAGGTAATGCATGCCCGTTACAATGCGAAAACTAAACTTGCCGGGCGCAATGCTACAGAGGTAATACATGCCCGCTACAATGCGACAACTAAACTTGCCGGGCTCGATGCTACGAGGTAATACATGCCCGCTACAATGCGAAAACTAAACTTGCCGGGCTCGATGCTACGAGGTAATACATGCCCGCTACAATGCGAAAACTAAACTTGCCGGGCTCGATGCTACGAGGTAATACATGCCCGCTACAATGCGAAAACTAAACTTGCCGGGCGCAATGCTACAGAGGTAATACATGCCCGCTACAATGCGACAACTAAACTTGCCGGGCGCAATGCTACAGAGGTAATACATGCCCGCTACAATGCGACAACCAAACTTGCCGGGCTCGATGCTACGAGGTAATGCATGCCCGTTACAATGCGAAAACTAAACTTGCCGGGCGCAATGCTACAGAGGTAATACATGCCCGCTACAATGCGACAACTAAACTTGCCGGGCTCGATGCTACGAGGTAATACATGCCCGCTACAATGCGAAAACTAAACTTGCCGGGCTCGATGCTACGAGGTAATACATGCCCGTTACAATGCGAAAACTAAACTTGCCGGGCTCGATGCTACGAGGTAATACATGCCCGTTACAATGCGAAAACTAAACTTGCCGGGCGCAATGCTACAGAGGTAATACATGCCCGTTACAATGCGAAAACTAAACTTGCCGGGCTCGATGCTACGAGGTAATACATGCCCGTTACAATGCGAAAACTAAACTTGCCGGGCGCAATGCTACAGAGGTAATACATGCCCGCTACAATGCGAAAACTAAACTTGCCGGGCTCGATGCTACGAGGTAATACATGCCCGCTACAATGCGAAAACTAAACTTGCCGGGCTCGATGCTACGAGGTAATACATGCCCGTTACAATGCGAAAACTAAACTTGCCGGGCTCGATGCTACGAGGTAATACATGCCCGTTACAATGCGAAAACTAAACTTGCCGGGCGCAATGCTACAGAGGTAATACATGCCCGCTACAATGCGAAAACTAAACTTGCCGGGCTCGATGCTACGAGGTAATACATGCCCGTTACAATGCGAAAACTAAACTTGCCGGGCTCGATGCTACGAGGTAATACATGCCCGTTACAATGCGAAAACTAAACTTGCCGGGCGCAATGCTACAGAGGTAATACATGCCCGCTACAATGCGAAAACTAAACTTGCCGGGCTCGATGCTACGAGGTAATACATGCCCGTTACAATGCGAAAACTAAACTTGCCGGGCGCAATGCTACAGAGGTAATACATGCCCGCTACAATGCGAAAACTAAACTTGCCGGGCGCAATGCTACAGAGGTAATACATGCCCGCTACAATGCGAAAACTAAACTTGCCGGGCGCAATGCTACAGAGGTAATACATGCCCGCTACAATGCGAAAACTAAACTTGCCGGGCTCGATGCTACGAGGTAATACATGCCCGCTACAATGCGAAAACTAAACTTGCCGGGCGCAATGCTACAGAGGTAATACATGCCCGCTACAATGCGAAAACTAAACTTGCCGGGCGCAATGCTACGAGGTAATACATGCCCGCTACAATGCGAAAACTAAACTTGCCGGGCGCAATGCTACAGAGGTAATACATGCCCGCTACAATGCGACAATTAAACTTGCCGGGCTCGATGCTACGAGGTAATACATGCCCGCTACAATGCGACAACTAAACTTGCCGGGCTCGATGCTACAGAGGTAATACATGCCCGCTACAATGCGACAACTAAACTTGCCGGGCGCAATGCTACAGAGGTAATACATGCCCGCTACAATGCGAAAACTAAACTTGCCGGGCTCGATGCTACGAGGTAATACATGCCCGCTACAATGCGACAACTAAACCTGCCGGGCTCGATGCTACGAGGTAATACATGCCCGCTACAATGCGACAACTAAACTTGCCGAGCGCAATGCTACAGAGGTAATACATGCCCGCTATGCCCGCTACAATGCGACAACTAAACTTGCCGGGCGCAATGCTACAGAGGTAATACATGCCCGCTACAATGCGAAAACTAAACTTGCCGGGCGCAATGCTACAGAGGTAATACATGCCCGCTACAATGCGAAAACTAAACTTGCCGGGCTCGATGCTACGAGGTAATACATGCCCGCTACAATGCGAAAACTAAACTTGCCGGGCTCGATGCTACAGAGGTAATACATGCCCGCTACAATGCGAAAACTAAACTTGCCGGGCTCGATGCTACGAGGTAATACATGCCCGCTACAATGCGAAAACTAAACTTGCCGGGCTCGATGCTACAGAGGTAATACATGCCCGCTACAATGCGAAAACTAAACTTGCCGGGCTCGATGCTACGAGGTAATACATGCCCGCTACAATGCGACAACTAAACTTGCCGGGCGCAATGCTACAGAGGTAATACATGCCCGCTACAATGCGAAAACTAAACTTGCCGGGCTCGATGCTACGAGGTAATACATGCCCGCTACAATGCGAAAACTAAACTTGCCGGGCTCGATGCTACGAGGTAATACATGCCCGCTACAATGCGAAAACTAAACTTGCCGGGCTCGATGCTACGAGGTAATACATGCCCGCTACAATGCGAAAACTAAACTTGCCGGGCGCAATGCTACAGAGGTAATACATGCCCGCTACAATGCGACAACTAAACTTGCCGGGCGCAATGCTACAGAGGTAATACATGCCCGCTACAATGCGAAAACTAAACTTGCCGGGCGCAATGCTACAGAGGTAATACATGCCCGCTACAATGCGAAAACTAAACTTGCCGGGCGCAATGCTACAGAGGTAATACATGCCCGCTACAATGCGAAAACTAAACTTGCCGGGCTCGATGCTACGAGGTAATACATGCCCGCTACAATGCGAAAACTAAACTTGCCGGGCGCAATGCTACAGAGGTAATACATGCCCGCTACAATGCGACAACTAAACTTGCCGGGCGCAATGCTACGAGGTAATACATGCCCGCTACAATGCGACAACTAAACTTGCCGGGCTCGATGCTACAGAGGTAATACATGCCCGCTACAATGCGAAAACTAAACTTGCCGGGCGCAATGCTACAGAGGTAATACATGCCCGTTACAATGCGAAAACTAAACTTGCCGGGCGCAATGCTACGAGGTAATACATGCCCGCTACAATGCGAAAACTAAACTTGCCGGGCGCAATGCTACAGAGGTAATACATGCCCGCTACAATGCGGAAACTAAACTTGCCGGGCGCAATGCTACAGAGGTAATACATGCCCGCTACAATGCGAAAACTAAACTTGCCGGGCGCAATGCTACAGAGGTAATACATGCCCGCTACAATGCGAAAACTAAACTTGCCGGGCTCGATGCTACGAGGTAATACATGCCCGCTACAATGCGACAACTAAACTTGCCGGGCGCAATGCTACAGAGGTAATACATGCCCGCTACAATGCGAAAACTAAACTTGCCGGGCTCGATGCTACGAGGTAATACATGCCCGCTACAATGCGAAAACTAAACTTGCCGGGCGCAATGCTACAGAGGTAATACATGCCCGCTACAATGCGACAACTAAACTTGCCGGGCTCGATGCTACGAGGTAATACATGCCCGCTACAATGCGACAACTAAACTTGCCGGGCGCAATGCTACAGAGGTAATACATGCCCGCTACAATGCGAAAACTAAACTTGCCGGGCTCGATGCTACGAGGTAATACATGCCCGCTACAATGCGAAAACTAAACTTGCCGGGCGCAATGCTACAGAGGTAATACATGCCCGCTACAATGCGACAACTAAACTTGCCGGGCGCAATGCTACAGAGGTAATACATGCCCGCTACAATGCGAAAACTAAACTTGCCGGGCGCAATGCTACAGAGGTAATACATGCCCGCTACAATGCGAAAACTAAACTTGCCGGGCGCAATGCTACAGAGGTAATACATGCCCGCTACAATGCGAAAACTAAACTTGCCGGGCGCAATGCTACGAGGTAATACATGCCCGCTACAATGCGAAAACTAAACTTGCCGGGCTCGATGCTACGAGGTAATACATGCCCGCTACAATGCGACAACTAAACTTGCCGGGCGCAATGCTACGAGGTAATACATGCCCGTTACAATGCGAAAACTAAACTTGCCGGGCTCGATGCTACGAGGTAATACATGCCCGCTACAATGCGACAACTAAACTTGCCGGGCGCAATGCTACGAGGTAATACATGCCCGCTACAATGCGAAAACTAAACTTGCCGGGCTCGATGCTACGAGGTAATACATGCCCGCTACAATGCGACAACTAAACTTGCCGGGCTCGATGCTACGAGGTAATACATGCCCGCTACAATGCGACAACTAAACTTGCCGAGCGCAATGCTACAGAGGTAATACATGCCCGCTATGCCCGCTACAATGCGACAACTAAACTTGCCGGGCGCAATGCTACAGAGGTAATACATGCCCGCTACAATGCGAAAACTAAACTTGCCGGGCGCAATGCTACAGAGGTAATACATGCCCGCTACAATGCGAAAACTAAACTTGCCGGGCTCGATGCTACGAGGTAATACATGCCCGCTACAATGCGAAAACTAAACTTGCCGGGCTCGATGCTACAGAGGTAATACATGCCCGCTACAATGCGAAAACTAAACTTGCCGGGCTCGATGCTACGAGGTAATACATGCCCGCTACAATGCGAAAACTAAACTTGCCGGGCTCGATGCTACAGAGGTAATACATGCCCGCTACAATGCGAAAACTAAACTTGCCGGGCTCGATGCTACGAGGTAATACATGCCCGCTACAATGCGACAACTAAACTTGCCGGGCGCAATGCTACAGAGGTAATACATGCCCGCTACAATGCGAAAACTAAACTTGCCGGGCTCGATGCTACGAGGTAATACATGCCCGCTACAATGCGAAAACTAAACTTGCCGGGCTCGATGCTACGAGGTAATACATGCCCGCTACAATGCGAAAACTAAACTTGCCGGGCGCAATGCTACAGAGGTAATACATGCCCGCTACAATGCGACAACTAAACTTGCCGGGCGCAATGCTACAGAGGTAATACATGCCCGCTACAATGCGAAAACTAAACTTGCCGGGCGCAATGCTACAGAGGTAATACATGCCCGCTACAATGCGAAAACTAAACTTGCCGGGCGCAATGCTACAGAGGTAATACATGCCCGCTACAATGCGAAAACTAAACTTGCCGGGCTCGATGCTACGAGGTAATACATGCCCGCTACAATGCGAAAACTAAACTTGCCGGGCGCAATGCTACAGAGGTAATACATGCCCGCTACAATGCGAAAACTAAACTTGCCGGGCGCAATGCTACAGAGGTAATACATGCCCGCTACAATGCGAAAACTAAACTTGCCGGGCGCAATGCTACAGAGGTAATACATGCCCGCTACAATGCGAAAACTAAACTTGCCGGGCTCGATGCTACGAGGTAATACATGCCCGCTACAATGCGAAAACTAAACTTGCCGGGCTCGATGCTACGAGGTAATACATGCCCGCTACAATGCGAAAACTAAACTTGCCGGGCGCAATGCTACAGAGGTAATACATGCCCGCTACAATGCGACAACTAAACTTGCCGGGCGCAATGCTACAGAGGTAATACATGCCCGCTACAATGCGAAAACTAAACTTGCCGGGCGCAATGCTACAGAGGTAATACATGCCCGCTACAATGCGAAAACTAAACTTGCCGGGCTCGATGCTACGAGGTAATACATGCCCGCTACAATGCGAAAACTAAACTTGCCGGGCTCGATGCTACGAGGTAATACATGCCCGCTACAATGCGAAAACTAAACTTGCCGGGCGCAATGCTACAGAGGTAATACATGCCCGCTACAATGCGAAAACTAAACTTGCCGGGCGCAATGCTACGAGGTAATACATGCCCGCTACAATGCGACAACTAAACTTGCCGGGCTCGATGCCCGCTACAACTCTGACCAGGGGCGGAACCATCCACGAGTTTCAAAAAGGGGAGCTGGGGCGAAAGCAAGATGTTCAAGAAAGGGGGGGCAGATTGTGTTTTTTTTCGCGGATTTCTTTATATTTATTTTAATTTTTACGCAAAATATCTGAAAATAGGGGCCGCTCGGTTCACTCCTAGATCCTCCCCTGCTGACACTGAACTTGCCGGGCACAGCGTATTCGTGACCTTGACGAGAAGCAACAGAAACATAAGTTAGCTATAGGAAACACAGATGACCTTGTTGCGTTTGGTTTGTTCTCACTTAAAGCGTTCAGACTGCTCACACTTTACGTTGCCCTATCTTGGTCACTCGGTTAACACTTGCTACTTCCATCGCGTTACGTGTATATATTTGCGTTGAGTTACGACCACCGGTTTGTTAACGCGTTTGCCAACGAGTTGTACTTGCGTCCGCAAGGCTCATAACTCCGCCGTGCTAACAATCACAAGGCTCATACATGTATCGTGCTAACGGTCACAAGGCTCATACATGTATCGTGCTAACGGTCACAAGGCTCATACATGTATCGTGCTTGCATTTGGACAGCTGCGTTGCACTTGTGTTGCGAGAGAAATAACAATTAAAATCTACATCAGCGTTTCTTGAATAGCCTCAACGAGTTGGTGATATTTTCCAAAATTAAGAGACACTATACATTATCTTCACCACATTATGTACTGCATTACCTCAAAACTTGGATGTGTTTTAGGTGAGGAATATGGCGATAAAGTTTGAGAGTGAAGGAGGCTGTGGACCCATCTACATTGATGAGTAAGTGATTAACTATCGATTACGCGTCTGATCTATTCTCTTGGTGGATACATGATCGGTGGTGGATACAGTGAATACGTATTCCTCAACACACCCATTTATTGCTAATACCAACTTAAAAGCAGTGGCCTTCAGCTATATAATCGACCATTACACCAAGTTTTGATAATGACAGCAGTCTCAATTATATCAATGTTAGTTTTTTTTTTCTTGTTCAGGAATGAGAACACCCATGTTATCAGCGGGCAAGGCACCATGGGATTAGAAATAGTGGATCAAGTGGAGGACGTTGATGCCATCATCGTTCCCGTGGGGGGAGGGGGTCTGTTGGCCGGTATTTCTGTCGCCGTAAAGACTCTTTACCCCGACATTCAAATCATCGTAAGTGAGACGACAAAGCGACCACAATTATAAGGCCTATACGCAGCCCTTAAAGTGTAACCTTTGCACGGAAATGACTAAAAAGTTACTAAAAAGACAAGAGATGAGCTAGTCATATCTCCCAACCCCCTCTCCCCCCCTTCCCCCCACCCCAATCCCTTGGCCGCCGCCAAAAAGGAGGTCATTTCTTATTGGATCTTAGGATCGTCAAATGATACACCTTTTCCATATAGTACCTAGAACTAAGCATCCCCCCCTTCCCTCTCTTCCTCAGCAAATCGTGAGTCCACGCATAAATAATACCATAGTAGCAAATATGACCTATTGTAGTCCTCCTCACAGATATATTTTTATCGACAAAAATGAAATACAAATAAACAAGATAGAAAAAAATATAAGCACGTTGACCGAGAATCGAACTTGCTTAGCTTTAAAAAAAATAGACCATACATCCAGACGAGCGCTGAATCACCGTATGGCAGCTAAAGCTTTACGGCTAAGCTGGAGATTTCGGCCCCAACACCGCTATCTAGCGAACTGTGTAACACAAGGGTACCGAGGCACCCGCGCATTAATAGGGAGACAATAACCAGGTTCCTAGCCCTTAAGACCTAAGTCTTATATAGTTACGCCACACACAGCTCGCTGTGACGTAGGTTGAAAAATATTGAGGTCTATTCGGGCGCTTTGAGTCTCTTGGGAGCCCCCTCGTTTGTAATGCACGTGTGTTTGATACTCTTTTGTGCAGAAGATTCTAAATACTAATTGAGTATAAAAGTATACTGAATGTCAAACGGCTAGACGACTCGTAAAATAACTGCGCATAGTTAAGAATATTCAGTGAAATAGTTTAGATATTTTACGGTGGAAATTTTGCGTTGCATTTTAGCTGGTATGAAAACTAAAACCGTCTGCGCACGATAAACGAAAACGCAACCAAATGTAAAGAGAATGTTTAAGATCATCATCAATTCATTTTTTTTGATAAAGCAATTGTACAGAAATTCATTTTGGCGTGAATTTTTTTAGGGAGTGGAGGCAGCTGCTTGTCCTAGTTTTCAGGCCGCGATGAGCGCAGGCAAACCCGTGAAAGTAAAAGCAGAGATGTGGCTGACTCTAGCGGAGGGTGAGTAGGTTAGTCTATTGACTCGAGTCTTTACTCTAGCGGAGGACCAATGGATCGGCATACATGACTCTGGGAAAGGAGAGTAGATACATTGACTCGAGTCTTTACTCTAGCAGAGGACGAATGGATCGGCCTGTATGACTCTGGGAAAGGAGGGTAGATACAATGACTCGAGTATTTACTCTAGCGGAGGACGAATGGATCGGCCTGTATGACTCTGGGAAAGGAGGGTAGATACAATGACTCGAGTATTTACTCTAGCAGAGGACGAATGGATCGGCCTGTATGACTCTGGGAAAGGAGAGTAGATACATTGACTCGAGTCTTTACTCTAGCAGAGGACGAATGGATCGGCCTACATGACTCTGGGAAAGGAGGGTAGATACAATGACTCGAGTATTTACTCTAGCGGAGGACGAATGGATCGGCCTGTATGACTCTCGGAAAGGAGGGTAGATACATTGACTCGAGTCTATACTCTAGCAGAGGACGAAGGGATCGGCCTGTATGACTCTGGGAAAGGAGAGTAGATACATTGACTCGAGTCTATACTCTAGCGGAGGACGAAGGGATCGGCCTGTATGACTCTGGGAAAGGATGGTAGATACATTGACTCGAGTCTATACTCTAGCGGAGGACGAATGGATCTGCCTACATGACTCTCGGAAAGGAGGGTAGATACATTGACTCGAGTCAGCCGCACAGTCTAGAGAAACCGCAAAACCGCGGAAAAAATTCTGAAAAACCGCGCCAGTTTTAAGGCAAAACCGCATCACCGCAAACTTTTACGCCCCTCTCTATATGACTCTGGGAAAGGAGAGTAGATACATTGACTCGAGTCTTTACTCTGGCAGAGGACGAAGGGATCGGCCTGTATGAATCTGGGAAAGGAGGGTAGATACATTGACTCGAGTCTTTACTCTAGCGGAGAAGAATGGGTGGGGCCTACATGACTCTCGGAAAGGAGGGAAGATACATTGACCCGAGTCTATACTCTAGCGGAGGACGGATGGATCGACCTACATGACTCTGGGAAAGGAGGGGTAGATAAATTGCATTCATAGCTTTTTTATCTCCAAGGGATGACCCAGTTGACCGTGACAATATCAAGGTAAAATGGCCCTTAAGTAAAAGACAGGTCTGGTGAACGTAGAGTGCTAGGCGGGAGGGAGGGGGGGGGGGCTGCCCTGGATCCGCTACTGCTTCATTCCATCAGCCTCTTATATGTGGAATTATTTTGTGTAAATCATGAAAATTTGTATTCTTCATCAGGTCTTAGTTTTTCTATCGTCAGTGAGCTACCGTTCCAATTGGCGCGGAAACGGTTGGACAAGATCGTCTCAGTATCGTAAGTATCAGCGAAATTCCGAAGCGATAACAGCAGGGGAGGGGCCAGGTTTGCCGCATTAGTATGGTTCAACATACAATAAAGGGCCATTTCTATGGCTCTATGAGTATCTACAAAAAGAGTATGTACTTGTACAGTCGCTCCCTTTCTTCCAGATTTTGTCTCGTCGTAGTTACAATCGTTTCTAGAGTTTCTGCTGTTGTTGTGCTTTGCTCCCTATGGCGATATGAGGGAGGAATCGGCACAATTGACAGGGAAGGGGGGAGGGGTAATATGAATGGAGATATCTTGCTTTAATGATAACGCGCGTTCAACTAAGTCATACGCCATGCCCCCTTTGTTTCGCTGTCAGGGAGGAGCACATTGCACTCGCCGTGCTTCGGTTACTGGAGAAAGAGCGCATCATCATAGAGGGGTCAGGCGCTGCAGGCCTGGCTGCACTCATCGGGGGGTACCTACCGGAGCTCAAAGGAAAGCGGTAAGCAAAGGCACAGTCCGTCTAGAACCGTGTGGGATGGAAAGTATTTAATACAAGAGGCAGGCCTGGCTTCACTCATCGGAAAGGGGGGGGGACCTACCTAAGCTTAAAGGAAAGCGGCAAGCAGAGGCACGTTCCGTCTAGAACCGCAAGGGATGGAAAGTATTAAACACAAGAGTACCAAATCAAAGATAATCAACTAAGTTAATTTTGATTCCAATTTCGGCAAACTCGATTACTGAATTATGAGAATTGAAGGAAGGATATGAAGAGCCTATCATCGCTAGTCCTTTAGGGGCGTGGCCTGGATTTGCTGCGAGGGGATAGGTTAGTTGTCCAGGCAGATCTAGGCTATTATCATACTTGTATTACTATTGCGTGCTGCTAGGCGCTTCAGCGGTTTTTACCCATGCTTACATGCGGGCTTGTCGCGTAGTCGCAAAGCCGGTTTACGAGCCGGTTCACGTTTTTTCCTACAGGGTTGTGGTGCCGCTATGCGGAGGCAACATTGAGTCGACTACCCTGGGGCGAGCTATTGAGCGCGGGTTGTACGCTGACCACAGAATGGTACGGTTCGTCGTACGCATCGGCGACAGGCCTGGTGCCTTAGCACGGCTTCTCCACACGATATCATCGATTGGAGCAAGGTAAGTCATGTATAATGAGGCTTGTTTTTTTATGTTAAAAAATAGTGTTAATGAGTAATCTAATAAATTTGGGTATGGCAAGATTTGGGTGATATCACGAGGATGACACGTGTAACGAGGCATGTTTATATGGGTATGCAAGAATGTTACAAGGCGGGAAAGTTAGAGAGACAGACAGACGCAAGGCGGGCAGACAAACTCAAGGCGGACAAACAGACAAACGCAATGCGGACGGACGGACGGACAGACAGACGCAAGGTCAAGAAAAGGTCAAGACAAACACAATGAAAAAAGAGACGAACGGACAGGTTCACTCCAACTAAGTTAAACCTATTCTAAAACTGTTAACTTTTTTCATTTAATTTTCTTAGCGTGAAGGATTTGTATCAAGAGAGGACGTGGCTCAACAGCTCCGTGTATAATATCCAGGTGAGCCCCACAAGGGTTGGAAAACATTTATGCCAAGACGGTTATGGCACTCAAATAGTCCGCGACCCTTTACCAGCCTCGCTTCCACGACCCGATCCAGGCGCGACCGAGCTATTGCTCGTGTACGGGTCATGTGATGTGGGTCATTACCATTCTCCCCCGCCTCATCAGATTTATTAATTTTTCAAATTCGCAGGTCAAAGTTGTGGCCGAGCTACGAAATGCCGCCCATGGTAAAGAACTGAGAAGTATGTTACTCCATCGGTACCATGAAGACCTACAGTGGAACACCACCAACGATGAGGGCTAAATCAACACACGTCAATCAATCGCCACCCAACAGCTTAATCTGTTTTAACGAAATGTACATGTATAAGGAAATGTATATATTTTCATTGTGGACTAATACAGTTTGGAAAATAAATCTTTTGAAGTCACCATTAGAGTAAGGGGACCATGTGAGCTCACGAACGCGCAGGGCTGGGGTTGAAATGGATTGTGGCGATATCATTGCAGACTCATGGCCACAAATTGCTGGGGTGGGGAGGGTGCGCACATGCTGATATACAAAAAAAGTAAAACGAAAGCTTTTTGTAGGGCCACAAGAGTGACACGCTAGAGGAAAATACCCCTGGGTTTCCGAGGATGGGGGGGACTGGGGCGCACGCACCCTTCGCGCCACACCCTACGTAGCTACGCTTCTATATTCAGAGTCCAGAGAGTCTACTAAAAAATCTCACATATTAGCTATACATCTGACAATAAAAATGATAAATATATCATGTTTTGAAAAATCTTCTCAAATAAATAACACCATTTCTGTGTAAAACAAATGAAATGGGCACTGGATTGGTATGGTTCAACAGCATCTACAACCCTCGTTTGTCGGCTGTCTTGCGACACTTGGCTAGTCAGAGTGGGAGTTTTGGCCGGCGTTTGGCTTGGTTTGTATTGGGGTTTGGACTGGTTTTCACATCTGAGATGCCATTCACAGGGCGGCCTAGAATACAAATCAATATATCTTGTTCAAACAGAAAAAGAACACAATTCGATCAAGAAGTAGTTTTTTTATGAAACATAATTCAGACAACTTTTTTTTTTGTTATTCGTTAACAAAGTTATTTAGACTTTAAAACGTCACGGGACTGTTCTGTTATTTTTATCGTACTATTATTTACTGACGATTTCCCCATCTGAGAAATAAAGGCTATGGGAACTTGGCACTAGCTTGCTACTGGCCCACCTGGCAAAGGTGAGGCAGCTCATACATCAAGTCTTGCACGTTTTGCTTCACCTGTATCCGTGGGGGGTGGGGGTGGTGGTTGCTTCTCCCGGAACGTGATGTACGAATAGATTATGCTACCGGAGACGCTTAGCAGAAGAAGGAAAAACAAAACGTTAGAGGTTTCAACAACTTGAAATTCTTTCATCTGTGTTACATTATTTCATTTTGTAGTTGCTGCCATTAGTCGGGAACGTTGGTCAAGAATACACTGTAGGGGCATAACGCTGAACAATGAAACACAATGATGACATGTGAGCCAATCATGACTCAATGACACTTATGCCTGGTGCGCACTAGTGACATAACGACATAATGACATAGGCGTGTGTACCCTGTACCCATACAGGGGCGGATCCAGGATTTTATAATAGGGGGTGGATAATGGCCAGATAGATGGCTTGTATCTAATCCAGTGGTTTTTGGTAGGTCACACAGATCTGAATAGAATTGAATTTGTCGTGCCAGCAAAGTCAAGCAGGCGAGGGCACATCGACAGTACCTTCTCCGTAGTTTTTTCAAACAAAGTTAATTTTTAATTTAAATTTTGCTCAAAAAGGGGGGTGGATATCCACCCAATCTACCCCCACCCTGATTCGGCCCCTGGCCCAACATAACGACATGAATATAAAGACATCTTTTAAGTTATTATGTCCAGGTCGTTATGTTGGGCTTAAAAGAGTGCGTGCGCCTATGTTGCTATGTCGTTATGTCACTACTGTGCACTAGGCATTACTCGCAAGGGTGTGCTAATAAGCGACTGTGTCAACACATTAAAATATACTTGTGACGTGTGGTGAACCAACAGCTAGAGAAACTTCAACTTTCAAGTTTCATATTTTTTGCGAGACTGCCTTTCTATGGGCAAACCCCTTGGTTCCTAAATATTATAACTAAATATTTGTTTATGTTACAAAGTGATTGTAGACTGCTATGGTGTAGATATCTAAAAGAGACTTTCTTCACCTGATATTGAGTCCAATAAAGTTTGTAATGCTGAAGACATAATCTCCACCAATAAACATTCCAAGGTAGGTTACTAGAATATTCTGTAAAAAGGAAATTATAAATAACGTTAATGTTTATGTATGGTTGTTCTAAAAGCATGTGGTGGAGGTATACAGTAGACGAATTACCTTCAAACATCCTACAATTGTCGTTGTAAGGGCAGAATTTGCCTGGGTACATAGGAATATGGAGTACATCAGGATAAATCTAGAAAACAAAACCAGGTACATACAACATCACACCAAAAGATCAACTTATTTATATATGTATTGCCTTCAATAAATTATCTGCTACATACCCCATTAAACAGGACATGGTAAACTGTAGAACAAATGCTATGTCTGTCCAGTGTTCATACAAAGAAACCTATAAGGTAATTACAAGGGTTTGTAAATAGGAGGACTATTGAATACTGTAAAAAAAAATTGAAAAGGTAATTTTAAGGCAACAAACAGAGAATGCAGGTAATCAAATTGGACTTCATTTTCAAGTTACATACACTGCTTGAAAACTGAAGGAGGAAAAAAAGGTCTCCCTATTATAAATAAAAATGCTTTTGAGATTCTAGTGTTAATCACCTTATGAAGGTCATTTGTGTAATATGCTATCAATACTGCAGGCTGAAGGTCATTTGTGTAATATGCTATCAATACTGCAGGCCCCAGATTCTAGTGTTAATCACCTTATGAAGGTCATTTGTGTAATATGCTAGCAATACTGCAGGCCCCAGCATAAAAACAGCATTGTAAAACATTAAACCATACTTGTTGAGATCCTGGAAGACAATAGAAAAAAAGCACAGTAATGAGGTAGGGGTCTGTTAATGAAAATGCTTGCAAAGAGAATATAAATTAGGGATAAAAGAAGTACATGGATTCACTCTTGCATCCAAGGCGATAATAAGAGGAGTTGTAGAATAACAATGTTCAATGCTGCCTGCCCATGCCTGTTGGTATATTTTATAGAAAATGCCTATTTGTTCATTTCATTAAAGCCCTAATTCTGGTAATCTCCTGTCTGTGACTTTTCAGGATTTTCATCAGTTTTCCTAACATCCATTGCAGTTATCAAAGAAAGTATACACGAAAATTGAAGACTCATTGCTTAGATTAAAGCATGATATCAACAAAACACATAAACAAACACAAACAATTTCAGTAGAGTTTGTCTAAGAGAGAGGTCTCATGTCAAAATGCTTATTATACAGAATACTTTAGAACTTAGCTTGCTTTACATGAATGCCCACAGAGCTGGCCTTAAGGTGAGGGCATGGTGGGCTCAAATCAAAATGTTTACAAATAGAAAGCTTTTTATTAGCTGTTATCACATACTTTAGCATTTAGCTTCTGTTTTACATAAACACCTAAAACAAAAATAGAAAGGTATTAAAAACACTATAACCTGGTAATACTCAAAGAACAGGAAAAGACAATGTACATACCATTGGCAGCAGTAAATACATCATTTAGAAGAATATAAAAGTATCCCAATGTATCAAATGCCAGGTCATCACTGGAAGAAAATGTATCATTATTTATACTGTTATTCTGTGCACTTTTGATACCTCTCTATAAAAAAGTCACATAATTTGTACAAACCTCGCTGCTATTAATGCTCCAGCAATCATCATAAAAACTGTCAGCTGAACTTTGACTGAAGCTCTGTGTCTAAAAAAAGAGGCGCTAAAATTTTAGGTAAGCTGCACAGAATGCTGTAAGATTAATTATAATATTGTGGAAATAGTTGAGAGTGTTTTAAATAAATCCAGAAAAAATTATAAACATTAAAAATTGGTAATAATGGTTGACCCCTTTTTCTTGAAAACTCTGTACTTCTCCCTCTTTTAAAATTGCACAGTAGTACAGCAGTTAAAAAAAAACGCACATTCTTTTCAATAACTAATCAAAATATATCACCAATAATCAAAAATATAATTGTATGCTTACCTCAAAATAATATATTCTCCTATCATTGTAAACAGTATAGAGAATCTTCTTAAAACTGTAAACATTGGCAAACTGTAAAAAATAAAGATTCCATAATAAAAAGAGAGGCTTTGGAAAGCTTGTCAGCAACGTGAACCACAGGTATCCCAAGCTCCCAGTGTGTGATTACGCTACTTTTGACTTAGTTGGTAGTAATTGTACTATGAAATAAAATCTAAAAAATCTCAAGAATATTTGTACATGATTGTTGTGTCCTCAATGTAGTCAGGATTTAATTTGGGCGAGTAGTTTGCGAGCTGTGCTGTTGAGTCTCCCACTATATTCATTTCTTAGCAGGCGAGTATCCGAAACCTAGTGGAGAGGGTATGGGATTATTTTGTTGCAATTCTAATGGCCTTTCATAGTAGAATGACGGGCTCATTTTAACCCATATGTTTACTACAAACTAAGTCACAATGTTGCATGGTCACACACTGTGAGCTTGGGATACCTTTGCGTGAACATTGAAAATACAGTATAACTTACTTTAACCTCTTAGTTCCTCCAAGACCAAATACAAGATTAAGAACATATATGAGAGGCAGAGGCCACACCTACAATAAAATAATTTAACTTAGTTTTGGACTATACAGTACTACTTTGTGATGGATATCAAAAAACCTTACCTTTATAAAAATCCCTCTATGGAAGTCTGGAAATTTTATAAATCCAAAGGTTTTGGCACAATACAATACTACCACTGTGGCTGTCATCTGTGGAAGATAACAACATCAAAAGGGGATCAATTAGGGGATGACACAGAGATGGGGAAGGGGGCAAATGCTGCCTGTAAAATTCAAGCAGAGGGTTGGATTTATTTTGACTTTCCTGGGACTTTTAAACCGTTCATTTATTTAAAAAAACATAGGAAGCCCTAGATCTCGCAATTTATGGCAATACTGTTAGCATAGTTCGCTGGTTATGACATATACTTTATAACTTACCTGCCCAATGCCAATAAACTGAAAAGATGGGAACCTGATAAAAAAACAACAACAGAATATTGAAAGCTGCAGCAGTTTTTCTTAAAGCAAGCATGACATTCTGAAAGATTTGGACATTCTTGTCCAAATTTAAGTACAAGAAATCTTGTTTAAGTTAAAACTCACTTGTACGACGTTAGGACTCTCTTGTTGACGACCACAATCAGAAATGAACACAGTCCGTAAAACAGCGCTGTACAAAGTCTCCTCGCCAGCGAGACCCTCTCTCCAGGAGCCTCCATGTTTACGTAGGAATTTTTGCTCCTCATTATACTAATCAATAAGCCTGGATGTTCATTGCTCGCATATTTCGTTCGATAAAAAGTTCAACGTGGCCGCCATATCAAATATTTACTCAACCGGCATCCGCTGATAGAGTTCTGCAGGCACAGAATTTCCGCGAATACAAACCGTATAGTTTCAGTCACAAATCGTAATTTTAGTCACAATTCTTAGGTTATTGTTTTGTCATTTTATGTTTCCCTAGAAATTAGATTGGGTATAATTCAGCTGCTACATGCTAGTGTGGTTTGCTTTTCTATTTGTTCTGGTATTTTCACATGAAGAGTCGATGGGTTACCTGTACATTCGCAAAGGCCGACGGTCTTTTTTCGCAAGGATTTCTGGGTTTGTTTCGCTTTGATCGAAAATAAAACGATGATAAGTGAACAAAGGTGAAAAACCTTAACAAACCGCAGCAAAATCCATACATCAAGCGGAGTTTCGTACCTTCTGTCTACCACAGCAAAAGGTAGAGTATATGTTAGTACTGTTGACGACTCTAATCTGTCGAATATCGTGCATTTATACAAAACGAAGTACAGCGGAATTAGGGTATCCTGAATTTGTTGCTAAGTGTAATTAATGAAATCGAAGAATTTATTAAGATCAAATGTCCTCCAAGTTATTTCTACATAAATGCTAGTGGGTAGATATTAAAGTACCAGTTATGACATTCATATTGAATACTCATGAATGCTAGTGGGTAGATATTAAAGTACCAGTTATGACATTCATATTGAATACTCATGGAATGCTAGTGGGTAGATATTAGAGTACCAGTTATGACATTCATATTGAATACTCATGGAATGCTAGTGGGTAGATATTAAAGTACCAGTTATGACATTCATATTGAATACTCATGAATGCTAGTGGGTAGATATTAAAGCACCAGTTATGACATTCATATTGAATACTTAAGTTAGAATACTGACTGTCCCATAAGTTTTGTATATCATGAAATTTTGAAATCATAAGTTAATCGAGTGAGGCTGATAAAACGTGATGATCGAATTTCATGTTGCTCTTTATTTTCAAATTATTTCACATATAAACGTTTTTAATATACAAATGGACCATTCGTCATCTAAACTGTCTGTATTAAGTGTAATTCATGCTGTAGTCTGCAATCTGTAACAAAACTAATGGTACACTTTCCCTCCCCCTTCCTCAATGTTGGAGGGCAAATGATCACCTTGCTACTGCTTGTAACGCAACGACAATACAACTATGCGAACATCAAAATAGGATCGCGCGTAAAATTGGACAGAAGCTTCAGAGACGACTATTTTTCATTGTAAACAATCTCATCTGTTTCTTCATATAAGAAATACCGCCTAAGAAGAATTTATTATGTGAGAGATTTTCACTAAAAATTTAGTCACGCAAGCTTGTCTCGGGGAGAAGGTCATTTCAATAAATTCATCTGTTTTACAATAGTTTTGCTAAATATCCGACACTTTGACACACAGTTATGCTTGAAGAATTCAAGCAAAGTGTATGCAATGCTTTTTCTGTGGAGCATTCGCTAAAATCGATGGCTACAGACTATGTCTTTTGTTCTTGCTTATGTGGCTCAACGATTAACATCAACGGTTAACCATTTTAAAATTGTTTAAAAAATACCTCACGAAAGAAATTCGAACTCTAAAATAATACAGTAACAACTTGAGATTCAAGCTCATAAATTGACACTAGTTTTGTTTGAATGAGGGTTTGGAGAGAGAGCTCATGGTAGACGGTTGACCGTCGTTTTACTAAGATAAAAAGGAAGTCCATTTTTATATAAACAGTCTACCACGGTTGACCGTTCAAAAAAGCCTTAATATATATTTCAAATCATTTGTAAGCTTCGTATACCAAAATTGCTTTGTGATGGCAATAGAATAGACGAATGATTGAAGAAATCCTGCTACCATGAGTGGGAATAATATTTTTCTAAAAATGGTAGACCGTACACGGTCCACACCCGCTTTTTCGCACTGCCATGCTAAATGTATAAACACTAGTTGTGATGTACATTGAAAATGAAATGAGACGAGGCTCTCATGTTTTCTACAACAGATAAACCACCTATTTATCGCTTTCTTTTGTCGATTTGTTATTTATTGTTTAATTGGGAAATACTTATTAGGTGATGATCTTTTTAGTCTCTATGCCTTTATTTATTACCTAAATTGGCCATAAAAGCGGTGTTTTTCCGCTAAATACTCCGAGGGATGGCTGCTTTTGCAAATGGAGACAATCGACACGATATATAGACAGTCATCGAATAAATTTTATATTTTACAAAATTATTGTCTGCAAATATCCTAGCGCACCTTCTTTAAATTCAAATTAATTGAATAAAATATTCCAGATAGCGCATATATATCCCAAAAGTATTTTCTGGGGACTTCAACATCTTTACTTCAAGCTCGAATAATTAATAGATTGAAAAACTTTCATTAGGGTATGCGAATAAAGAGAATACATTTTAAGAAATCGATGATAAGCGTGACAAATTCCAATCATTCCACTTCTGAGACAATCTGTAACAAAACTAATGGGACACTTTCCCTCCCCCTTCCTCAATGTTGGAGGGCAAATGATCACCTTGCTACTGCTTGTGTTTTGAGCTGAAAAATCGCCTCTAACCAATATTAATCGGGGGAGAGGGTTGGCGGTTGTTCGTATGGGAAGTGTCCCACTTACTTTTGTTGTGGATTGTAGCTCGTCCTGTAACTTGTTGTAAATAGTCTTTTTACATCTTCTATTATCTGTTGTAATTATGTAGTTTTTAAAGGGTCCGCAGTAAATGGCCATGCTGTTGCGGCTACCCCGCCTATTGTGGTGAAGCTAATAAAATAAAATAAACAGGGCAAGGGGCTGAGTTAGAAAATAAAAATAAAGGAGCAGTAGATCACCCTGTTAAAAGGTTTTTGGATTCCCCTTCCTACCTAACATTAATAAAGTTCCAGGTTCCCCTTTGTGTACCCAATCCCCCCATTTATTCTCCAAGCCCCTCCCCTTTTAAAAATCGAACACTCTAAGCACATGTTTGAATTTAAATACTTGAACCCATTAACTAATGCACTTGTCATTTGTTTCCACTGCCCCCACACCCTCACAACATAGCAGGGAAAGTTACAACACACAGCAGCAGATTTCAACTTATTCCACTGCCTACCACAGAAGTTTATCTTACCAAATTCTCTGCAACCCAGGAGCACATTTCAATCCATTTCTATGGGATTACAAGCACCACTATTACTGTCACACATTGGTTCTGAGAATGTATGAAAACTTCTATAATGTGTGAAGAGGCTACAAAAGCCCCCCCCCCCCCCACCCCTCATGCACATGCATAATATGACTCTAAAAACATAATTCAAAAATTACAGTTACAGTGAATGGGCCAATGTCACCCATTTTTCAGGACAGTGGGATAAACATGAGTGATAAATATGGAAGTATATGAAAAAAGTACCTCATTTTCATGAATACTTTAATGCTGTAAAAAGTTTGACTGCCCAAAATCAGGAAACAAATTGTTTCTTTTTCTTCAATTACAACAATTTGTCTTGTATCCTGATCCGAAATGACATTGACTCATTTCTAATGTGTACCCTGTTTTTAGATGAGTGAGGATGTCAAGTTTAGCCTGTCATCTTTTGTTCAACAAGAAAGAAAAAGGTCTCACAGCCAAAGTGAGCAAGAAACCTTAAGTAGTGATTCAGGTATGTTATATATATGTTTTATAGTACAGGCCACATCCAACTGAGTGCGGGGGGGGGGGGATAAACTGCCCTACCCTGATCAACCCCCCCTGACCAAGGAAAGTAAGTGTAGATTTGAATAGTGCTAAAAAGATAGATATTGACAGATGTTTCGAGGCTACTACCTCTTCATTAGTGTCTAGTTGCAACTGGAAAATTGAGTGGGCATTCAAGAATTTAGAGGAATTTAAAGTCAACATTTTGGTTTAAGTGTTCTATGTTTGAAGATTGCATGTGCTTCCTCTTCTCTGTGGGCTATTCTAGTTTTGTATATTTATCTTTTACTTGTATTCTGATAGCAGGGGGATCCCCTCTCCAAGTCGTCTTTGTGAATGACCTTGTTGCAGTGGGTGATGATCAAGAGGGTGACGACTCGTTTGGACTGCCAGATGCCACTAAATACTCTGGTGAAGTCAACCCACACTTTAACCCAGCAGGTTTGAAAGCACATCATTGTTTGTATTATAAAATGATTTAAATAAACGAGCTTGTATTAACTGTAAAACTCACACAAATATTAATTTTGTATACCGCTTTTATGGAAGTATCCCTTCTCAGAACTCTTATACGTCTTGCATAAAGGCTGTTTCAGACATAACAGACACAAATGGAATTGTTCCAACTAGTCCCGTTTATGTGAGCCTTTAGTTATTTGTTTTTCACTGTAATAGGGTACCGTTGTTTCTAGTACTTATTCTTTTATTTTAATTGCTAGATTTCCCTTTATTCGCATTATTTTTTCAGACCTTTTCTTTCATTAGAAACAGTATATTTTTTCAATAGTTTACCGTGTACTCAAAATATCCCTGCGAAGAGCTGTAGCACATTTTGAAATGTGCTTTAAAAAAAACCCAGTAATATTAGTTTCATTAGAAACAGTATATTTTTTCAATAGTTTACCGTGTATTCAAAGTATCCCTGCGAAGAGCTGTAGCACATTTTGAAATGTGCTTTTTTCGCCCCAGATCAGGTTGATGGTCTTCCTGTGTTCACCCGTCACGATCGAGGCATATCTCTGCAGACAACAATGGAGATCTGTGTAGGTAACAAGTTCGACCCACGCTACGTATGTGACCGACCTCCAGTAGAAATCAACGAGTGCGCTACCTTCATTATTGATCTCACAAAGATCGAAAATAAGACCCTCGGCTCAGATGCCGATTTCGGACGGCATTCAAGTCCCTCGCGATTCATCACCGCTAGATTTGACAGCGATGGCTCTGTGATTGACATGACCACTCTGAAGAGTAGCGCAGATGCAGAGTTACCGCCGGCGGCGGGCTATGTGAATTACAGGCTCAAGCGGCAGTACAGCTGGCATAGGTGGAGAAAGGGCTTCACGAGAATTCTCACTCGTGTAGAGAAAGATGGCAAATCAAACAGGTATGGGGTACTACAGTATAAAGTTCCTCCTGAAGAGATCATAGTTCAGAATGGAATGGAACTTTCTAAGGGAAGGAACGAAATTTCTCAGGAAAAGGTGGCAAAGAATCATGGAACGGAACTTACCGACCGACGGGGTTTCTCCACCAAAAGTAGAGACAACACTACAAGCGGCTCAAACCTAAACTTGCATTCTGGTGTAAAGGAGTTAAAAACAGTTAATAGAAGGGTTGTCCCTGAAACTGATACAAATATTTGTACTATAGTCACATCGTCAGAGATATCTCAGCCGGGAGTGGGCAGTGAAAGCAGTAACTACGCTGAACCCCACTCTTCATCTACGGCTGACTCAGCGAAAGCTGATATCTATAACATACTGAAGGGGGTCAATTCCGAGAGGCCAAAGACTATGGAATCGAAGTTATTGCCAGATACATCAAAGCTGTTAAAGCTCCTCGAGAGGGGAGACTTCATGCGTGACGTGTCATTCAGTACGTCCGTCAAAGAAAATGGCGCAAATACATTGAATGTGCGAACCTTTGCTATGGGCGAGGTTCAGAAACAATGGCTAAAATCGTTCTGTTCGGGAGGGAAACCGAGATCATGCGCAAGTATAAAAATGACATGTAAGATTGGAGATCATTTTCTAACTACCGTGAGCTGCCCACTACCTATGTTCGTGCGGAAAGATGACAGCAGCGCTAACCCAAGAGTTCTCCTTGCAATGATGACGAGCATGACCCATGATAAGACGGATTACGAGTATCTCGCGATTAATCTCCGCAGGGCTGGTGTCACCAGTATGGTATACGGCACCGATTACACGGAGGGCGTGCGTGGATTGGAGTTAGGATTCCCTGTTCAAGACACTAAAAACATCCATTTTTACTGCTTCGATGCAGTCAGAGCTTCCATTGAAAACAAGCTCGGTGCTTTGAAAATGCCGCTGCCCGAGAGAGAAGTCCTTTTGAAGCAGATTTTTGGCAGTGGTGAGCAAGACATGTACTGTTTGGTGTCTCAGAACACCGAGGCGGCTTACAATACGCTATTGAGCACTTTCCAGAAAAAATGGCCAATGGCCTTCTGTACTTGGTTTTCAAACACGGATTGTGGCAAGGATTCGATAGATGATACAATTAAGAGGGGCATGATCAAGGCCGTACGTGCAAAGGGGGGCTTAGGGCCAGCCAAGTACAGCAACAAGCATAACCTCACATATCTAGACAGTGTCATTAGCGAGATGAGTGATCTGCGTACAGATATCGCCGAGATTCACGATTTGGTGAAGAGTAAGGCGGTAGAAGGCCAGCTTGCGGAGTTTGTCAAGGCGATGTATAACATGGGAGACTTCCGGTTAGCGGAGGGTTATAAGCACTTGGGAGTGTCTTTTCTTTCAATGTAGCCAAAAAGAATCGGGGGCTATTTCCCGTTGATTTAGCCTAGCAGAAAGTTTAATATATAGATTTAGGCACTGCCTAAAAGCAGAGCCTGCGTGGATGCACTTTTTTAGCAATACTTGTAGCAAATTTAAGGATATAGGGGATGCAAACTAGCTTTGGACTAGTATTATTTTATATCCATTTCCAAGTAAATCCTGGTGTCTTGGGTACATTACTAATTTCTGACATGACCCCCACCCCCTGGGGTTTGACTCTCCAAAAAAGTAGATGGGGTGTAGATAATCATCTTTTAGGGTATAACCTTCACCCAACTACTATCCCTCAGGGGGTGTTTAATGGTTATTCTGATACTGCTATCCTTTTGGGGTATCAAATTAATGAATTTTTGTATTCAATAACAACTGATATATTTACCTGCCTCCACTCCCCCAGGAAGACTACCCAGGATTATGATGGATGAATGAATTGAATTGAGCACGAGAATGACAATAAATACTTTTATTAACAAATGGGTGCCTTTTAGAGAATGCTTGTTTTTATTATCATTGTGCAAATGCACCATTATTTGACATGAAAAAGTCAAAGCTGAGATCCAGCAGTATGGGATTGCTTTTAGTAGGAAAGTGGTTTATACACGTAAGTAGGAAAAATGCATGATGTTAAAAAAGGTGTTATTCTGAATTATTAAAAATCATGGCTTTTAATTTAAAAGCATTTATTTAGGCTGGTGTCTTATCACATATAATTTGGTTGTGAAAAATTGTGCAAGCCATAATAGAAATAATATTGTATTGACACAGGAAATTAAAATGGTTCATTCAAAATTATTCATTTCTAAAGTTAGGCTCGTGTCCTATCCTTTATAATTTGGCTATGAAAAATTGTGCACACCAAAATATAGATATTGCAATGACATAAAAAAATAAAATGGTTCATTCAAAACGTATTCATGTATAAAATTATGCTTGTGTCTTATCATTGATAATTTGGCAATGAAATCATGCACAACCTAATAAAATATTGTATTGTCATGAGAACCTATTGGTTATCTAGATCAAGAATAATAAAATATAACGGTTAGGATATTTTTGAAATATATATTATACACCTATTTCAAACAAGGTATTGCATTGGAGGATCAATGTGTGGTAACACTGATTGGTTCATTCAAAAGACACACAAAAAGAAATATGGGTAGGCTTTGATCTATGCTTATTTGTTGGCTCATTTAATATCTTTGAAGCACTGCAGTTTGTGACATTGGTATTGCAACCTCATTTGAAATAGGTGTATTATATAAAATAATAAATGTTAAAACATGTATTAATAAAGAGACAACAGTTTGTCTACCACGTAACAATTAATTTCCATATTTAGAGGAGGCACCAAAAGCACTCCCCTAAATATGGAAATCAATATATGTGGAAGACAAACTGCTTGGCCCCACCACTGCTGCCGCCTACAGCTGCATCACCTCTTTTTATCTTGTTGTTGTTCTTCTCTATAAAAAAAGGATGAAAGAAGTATCAAATTATATATTTTCCAAACGTTAGGGCTCACCTAAAATACACCAATAAACACCATCTAGAATCTATGTATCATATCAATTAATTAATGGGTCATGTAAATATGCGATTTCTTTTATTTTATGCTGTAATTGACACACAACAACCTTGCAAAACATCTTTGAGAACTGAGGGAAAAAAAGCATAAATGTGTCAGATAAATAAGACCTGACTGGAATCATTTAGCCATATTTCGTTTATAGTATCAAAGTGAATTGGGTTCATTTACACCCAAATATTGATATACAGCTTACTTTTTAAATAATTTATCAGTGTTTTTTTTACACTTACCTCATTAAGTGGAAAAAAAGGAATTAATACCTACCTGGTCCCCCTAAGAAAAAAGCTCTTATGTTGTATGCAAAGTAAAGAAGGATTTCAAAAATACAAACTTACTTTGTGTTAGAATATCTTTCTCCATGTTTATAATCAGCAATCAGTCAAATGTAAAACAGTTTAGAATCTAACCTACAGTGTGTTTACAATTAGTGTATGTAGCATCTACACATTCATCTGGTATCTGCAAATGATATAGTCTGCTATGGCAGTTTGCTAATAGGACTTTATGCTTGTACTCCTGGATTTCAAAATAGTACACCTGTCATGTACAGTATCTTTTATTGAAAATTGTTGTGCAAAATTGATATTTTAACTTTAAAAGGGGTAACATCAAAACTTTGAAACTTTTAGAAATATGACAGATCACCACCTACAATATGTATGTATACGAGATTTAACTAAAACACAACTATAATATTTATGAAACATCTGAGGTAACAAAAACACAACTATCATAATTATGCATTATTTTATGCAACAAAAACTATAATAATTATGCATTATATTTTGGGTGCCAAAACTAAACCCAACTATGATGTTTATGCAATATTTGAGGTGACAAGAAATAAGACAACTATTATATTTTGAAATATTTGAGTTGACAAAAACAAACACGTGTATAATATTTCTCTTTCGGATAGGCCTTTTGATTACTGTACACGAAGTTTACACACAATTATAATGCAGAACGAGAATTTCACTCAACAGAGTTGGGCTTAACAGTTTCAGCTTATTATGCAGTTTACACAACCAAGCTAAGTATGCCACATCTGGCACACTTAGCTTGATAAATAAACTAAATGACAAATAAACTAATTCTGCATTACTGATTCTAGTTTGCTTTATTTGAGGTATTTGCTCTTACTCTCAATAGAAAATGATAGCCTTAGTCTAAGAAGAAGAAAGAAAACAAATAAGAATATCGATACAATTACAAAAGAATACCGATACAATATAGACATTATTTTACTGAAACTGCGAACTTGTAGAAAACTTCCTCCTCTCCCAACTCCAAGACCTTAACATCAACGTAGGACTCTACCGTTTCTATTCCTATTAGGCGCATCAATGGCCTTATTAAAGCACTCAATTCTCTCAGAGCTAAGTTCCCATTTGTTACCCCTCGTCGCTTCTGTTACGGGCAAAATCGTCTCTCTTGAAACGGGAGTTGGGAACATTGCTTTCCTCATGTCCAAGTTTTTGCAGTCTCTTGTCAAGCTACACGGTGATCAATGGGATCTTATATTTGATTTTTCTGCATACAAATACTCTTTAGAGTGTTCTAGAGAAATCGAGTTTTGGCTCGATAACTGTAATAAGCTCAATGGGCGTGCCCTAACAGAGTACTCATTACCTACTACTATTGTTTATTCCGACGCCAGCGCGTTGTCCTGTGGAGGATGTGTATTACAAATTGATTCAGAAGAATTTGATTTATACTTCCGTGCTTTCTCTACTTTAGAGGTTAATCTAGACAGCAATGCCAGAGAGTTACTCGCAATTTTATATGGCCTCAGATCGTGTAGGTCAAAGTGTTTACAGATAACCGCAATACTGCTATTATCACAGCTAGAGGAAGTAACTCGTTACGTCTCCACTCGTTAGCCTTTCAGATTTGTGAGTATTGTTCTCTTTACAACATTTTACTTGAAGTTGATTGGATCCCTCGTTCGCTTAATGAATATACCGATTCCATAAGTCGTATTGTTGACTATGATGACTGGGCTATTTCTCAAGCATTCTTTTCCCACGTTAGTAAGCTTTTTGGGCCGTTCGAAATTGACCGTTTCGCATCTTCTCTCACAAATAAGTGCGCACGTTTCTACTCAAAGTTTTGGTGTCCTGGTTGTGAAGGTGTAGACGCCTTTTCTACTGCTTGGGAAGGCGTTAATAACTATTTGGTGCCACCTGTGTATCTAGTTTCACGTGCTATCAGTCACTTAGAAGTGTCTGGTGCGACAGGCGTTATCATTGTTCCCAAGTGGACTTTTGCTAGCTTTTGGCCTTTTTTTTTCCTTCCGGTGACCCTAGATATTCAGTTTTTCAAATTTTTAAATTTTCGGATCCTACTGGGATTTTTTACAGCACCCATCTTAATTGTCCTACTATTTTTGGTATGCATTCCTTTACGTCTCCAGTCTTAGTTGTTTACCTTGACGCCAGGTTTTCTTTATCAAATAGGATCACCAATGCTCCATAGTTGAACATGAATGTTTCTTCCCAAGTAAAGAATAGTAAGCTTTATAGCTAATAATGGTTCTTTATAGCGATAAAGAACACTTTATATATAGCTATGAATGAACGCTTTATAGCAATAACTGCACGCTTTATAGCAATAAATAAATGCATTATAGCGCTAAATAGCGATGAATGGACGCTTTATAGCGATGAACGAACGCTTTATAGCAAAGAACGAACGCTTTATAGCGAGTAACGAACGCTTTATAGCGAGTAACGAACGCTTTGTAGCGATTAATTATCTCTTAATATTTTTCTGTACATAGTGTTACTATTTAGATTTTATTTTGAGCCAATAAAACCTGTACCATGTTAACTATCTGTCTTATTATTTACAATTCCTAGATTTCATGAAGCTATGGCACCATCTGATCCAGTACTAAGCCAACTCGCCTTGCGGATCACCAGAATCATTTCAGATTCCAAGTAGCCTCAAGTCGTACTTTGGTTATTTCAATAAATGGAAAAGCTGGGCTTCTAGTTTTCCTGAGATTAGATATTTCCCAGCCACTGACATTAATTTCGCCTTATACTTGATATCTTTGGTTCAGTCTGGTTGTTCCTTATCTACCATTCAGCAATCTTTCTATAGCCTAAATTACTTTCATAACGCTTGTGGCGCTGTCAACCCATGTGAAAGCAAATTTTTGCGTTGTATTTTTGAAGGCTGCAAGCGCAGTGCTCGTAAGCCAGTTACAAAAACTAGGGAACCAGTTTTACCCGAACATCTTACAAAACTTGTTCACCGCTTTGCTTCACATAGTGCTACATTGTCTGACATACGCGATGTAACTTTTTGCCTGCTTGCCTTCGCTGCTTTTCTTATTCGTTTTGATGAAGCAAGTGGCCTAAGATGGTCTGACATTGAGGTTTTTGACGCCTATATTTCAATTAAAATAAATAGTAGTAAAACTGACCAGTTAGGCAAAGGCTGCGTTCGTTTAGTATCTAAGACATGCCGTTCTACATGCCCATGTGCAATGCTTGTTAGATATGCTACTATGGCGAACAGAACATTTGATTCTTCCGAGTTTATTTTTCAGAACATTTCTTACGGCAAAAATAAGGGCTGTACCTTACGCCCTGGCACCCAACTTTTTTATTCTAGGCTCAGGGAAGCGGTCCTTGCCAAGTTCCGCGCTATAGGCGTACTCCCAGGTAGTATTGGCTTACATTCTTTGAGAATAGGCGGAGCATCTGCTTCTGCAAGTAATAACGTTTCACACCAAATTATCAAACAACATGGTAGGTGGAAGACAGACACCGCTGAAGACTTGTACTGTCGTATGGATCTTCAAAATCAGCTCTTAGTCACCTCCTCTATAGGTTTGTAATCAACTCAATTTACTTATACCACCATTTTTCTCACCAGATTTTTGTTGCTTGACCTAAACTGGTACGCGTCACTCCTCACACCTTGTGTGTTGTTTATGTAGAATATACAATATAAACATTTTCTGTGCGAAGGATCGCAGAGACTAAGCACAGAAATGTGTTTATGTTGGGCATTCGGAATTCGCGCCTTGCGCGTTTCCTAAAGGTTCACTCATGCCTATATATTGAGCTAATTACATTCGTCTTTCACTCGACCTTACCAGTTTGCATAACGCGTCGTTTTTTTTTCCGGGGTTATTTTCCCCAGTCTTCTGCTAGTTGATACATGAACATGTTTGTATATTTTACATTACATCTATACTTGCAATATCGTTTCCAATAAACTGGTACGCGTCACTCCTCACACCTTGTGTGTTGTTTATGTAGAATATACAATATAAACATTTTCTGTGCGAAGGATCGCAGAGACTAAGCACAGAATATGGTATAACTATGAGACTTGGTTTTGTGGTCATTGCGCGGGTACCCTGTGGTGTCACTCGCCAGTCAGTCAGCCGCGCAACTCCCAGGCCCCACTCGGCCCCGTAATGGCGGCTAAATACAAGCACGTGCAAGGGAAAAAGTTCTTGCCATGCGATGATTATTTATTTTTGCCTCTAATTTTGTGACTTAAGGATAAAGTGAACTAGAGGAGATCTACTAGCATTCATCCACGCCAAGATTTATGTAAGGATATGTCTGGTTTTAGCTAGTAAATTTAAAAGCGAACACCACCACAAGAAAGCGACAAAAATAATGCAAGGTGAGTTTCGGACGACGCTTTGTATTGTCTTAAGGATATGACAGTTATTGGGCTTTTTGTTGTCCTTTTTGTTTGCTTTGAGAATGCGAGTGCTTAACTTAGTAATCAAATTATTTGAGCATAACTCCTTTTGTTTTGACATTCTTTGTTCTATCTTTGTTCTTGATTGTGTTGAAATATTTCATAAAGGCTAACCAATATCGTGTTGCATTGGCATATACTGCTAAAGAAGACCCTTTTTTGTATTTATATCCTGTGCTCTTAGTCCTAAGAAGATACATATCCTTAGAAGATACAGCAACTTTTAAAACTTACAAGAGAAATTTTCCTTACCGAGTATAAAAAAAATCAACCCCTATTGCCAATATGTATTGTTGTTATTGTCTGCATCTTGCATCTCATGTGTTTATTTATTTTTTTCAAATAGTTGTGGAAATTAGTCAGATTATAGATGTCTTGATGAAAATATTGTTTTGAAAGAGATGTCACTCTTTTATGAACCAGGGACTACCTGAGGGCCAAGATGAATGCTAAAGACTGGAAGACATGAGAATTGAGAACCATGTCTTGAAAGATAACAGTAGGGGGTTCTTATTCACTAGTCATTTGATACCCCCACACACATGGTCCCAGGAAAGGGTGGGGTGATTAGACGTTAATAAAAGCCTGTTTCCAAGTTGAGAGTCAAAAACTGTCAATACCTTAACCCCTCTTGATATATTCTGGTTAAAAAGTAATATAAAGTCCAACATTGGAACGATGAGAGGAAGAAGTGGTGAAGTAGTAGAGACCATCTCAAGGAGAATGATTGATATCTGTTGTTTACAAGAGACAAAGTGGAGGGGTAGTTCTGCTCAGATGATTATGGGTAAAGACACCAGATACAAGTTTTTCTGGTCTGGTAACGACAAAGGCACTGGCGGTGTTGGTATCTTGCTTGCTGAGAAGTGGGTGGAACATGTTTTGGAAGTCAAACGCATCTCAGACTGAATCTGTGCCATTAAGATCAATGTTGGTTTCACCATCCTGACCATTTTCTCTATTTATGCCCCTCAAGTAGGTTTGGATGACGAAGCTAAGGACTCCTTTTATGACGAACTGTTTTGTGCGGTCTCAAAGACCGCTGAAACTGAGTCCTTGTTTCTATGTGGGAATTTCAACGGTCAAGAATGTGCCCTGCAACACAAACTGGTGATATGTGACACCTTCCTAAAATTCAGTAAGAAATGAAACAAGTCTTTACCCCTAGGCTTCGTGTCTGGAAACTGAGAGACCCCGGGATAAAGGTCAAGTTCCTAAATGAAGTAAAAGCTGGGTTAGATTCAGCAGATGCACGTACAGATCCAATTGAAGACACCTGGCAGTCCCTAAAAGGGTCCCTAATGGGTGCAAGTGAAAAGATCTGTGGATACACAAAGAAAGGTAACTGGAGAAACCAGACTTGATGGTGGGATGACTCCGTTAGCTCGGCCATTGATGAGAAAAGACGTCTGTAGAAAGTTTGGAAGAAGGGCGGCAGCAAGCAAGAATATCTGACTTCTAAACGCACTGCGAAGAGCATAGTTCGTGCCGCCAAGCGGAAAGCAGAGGCCAGTAAATTTGCAAGCGTCGAGAAAGATGACAAGGACGTTTTCCGCATTGCCATGGAGAATGGAGAAGAAGTGCAAAGACGTTGTGGGTGAGTGTTGCGTTAAAGACGATCAGGAGCACATCTCACTCACTGATGATGCTAAGAAGAATGCGTGGAGAGAACACTACAACCATCTGCTGAATGTTGAGTTTTCATGGTCCCATGAAGACCTACCTCCTGCTTACCAAGTTGAGGGACCTCCAATCCTGGTAACATCTGAAATGGTGGCAAGGGCAGTGTGCAAAATGAAGCAGGGCAAAGCGGCCGGTCCCTGTGGTGTTGTGGCTGAGATGGTTAAGGCCTCTGATGAAGTCAGCATCTCCATCCTGGCCAGCCTCTCATTGCCGAGAAGAGGATTCCTGTAGACTGGGACTTGAGCCACATCCTCAACTTCTACAAAGGGAAAGGCGATGCGCTGGAAAGGGGAAATTACAGAGGCCTCAAACTAACGGAGCACTGCTTGAAAATAGTTGAGAGAGTGCTGGAGAAGGTGGGCCGAAGTTTGGTGTCCATTGATGAGATGCAGTTTGGATTCGTGCCTGGCAAGGGAACGACAGACGCTATTTTTGTTGTGCGACAGCTCCAAGAAAAACATCTGGCTAAAGGAAAGAGTTTGTTCTTTGCCTTTGTAGACCTAGAAAAGGCATTTGATCGCGTTCCTCGTGATATCTTATGGCGGGCAATGCGTCGCCTGGACCGGAGTGGTTCGTCAGTACAATACAAGCAATGTACTCCCATGCCTCAAGTAGAGTGTGCGTCAGCAATTCCCTTATGGACAGCTTCAAGGTACAAGTTGGTGTCCACCAAGGCTCTGTGCTGAGTCCGTTCCTTTTCATTGTAGTACTTGAAGCCCTTTCTGCAGACCTCCGTAGTGGTTGTCCTTGGGAGTTACTCTATGCAGACGACCTAGTAATCTCCTCAGATTCTTAAGACACACTCCTGGCGAAGCTGTGCATGTGGAAACAGGGGTTAGAGTCAAAGGGGCTCCGTGTTAACATGAGCAAGACTGAGATCCTGATGTCTGGCCCTGACTTGAATTCCTTGAGAGACTCTGGAAAGTTCCCTTGTGCTGTATGCAGGAAGGGTTTGGGGAGTAACTCCATCTTCTGCAGTGGATGTTCTCTTTGGGTGCACAAGAAGTGCAGCAACATCCCTGGTAGGTTAACCCCCAACCCATTATTCAGATGCAGCAGATGTCAGGGCACTGCACGCCCAATCGATGGCAGACCCCTTGCTGAAGTGATAGTGGACGAACAGCGCCTGGAAGTCGTTGACTCTTTCTGCTACCTCGGTGACACCATCTGTGCTGGAGGTGGCTGCGAGGCGGCCATAATTACCAGAACAAGATCTGCCTGGGGAAAATTCAAAGAGCTCCTTCCAGTTCTATCAAGCAAAAGCCTATCACTCCGCACAAGAGGGAAGGTTTACAGCAGCTGCGTCAGGAGTGCCATGCTCTATGCTGGCGAATGTTGGGCTCCTAAGAGCAGTGACCTAGCAAGGCTGCAGAGAAGCGAACGTGCAATGCTTAGATGGATGTGTGCACTGAAACCCGAAGATGACACAAGTTTGAGCACCATTCGGGACAGGCTCGGGATCGAAAGCTTGGAACTGGCTCTCCGGAAAGCTAGCCTCCGGTGGTTCGGGCAAGCGTGGCATCCAACCGTAAAGCATGGAGAGATGCTGTAAAGAACCTGCGCGACCCCGAAGTGAACCTCCATGCGGCGTCACACCTGCCAATAGGTGGACATTGACGTTAATGGATAGTGAGTGAGTGAGTGAGTGAGTGAGTGAGTGAGTGAGTGAGTGATGGGAAATCAGCACTAAAAATGGTACATTAAAACTTCAGTATTGCATCTCATCTAAAATTGTGTCTAACACTATATTCTATCTTTGAAACGCTGTTTCATCCATTACTTGTTCTTTGCAAAGACAAAGCTTGTCAGAATGTAGGTTTACAAATGTTTATTTATGGAACTTTTATTAAGGGGAAGGGTTTTTTAGAGCAAGATACTTAAACTTTATAACACTAGCAACAACCTTGTTCTTTTTCAATAATAGAATTCTGTTCACATAGCTTGGATAGCATAGACATGGCCTCTTTAGAGGCCTGTGGTGGTGAAAGGGTTAAGATAATGGGAAAGTAGGGGAAATGTCAAGAAATGCTCAATCAAATTATTTTCATTACTGTTATATTTTTTTCACCAAACCTTTCAAGTTGAGTCAATTTCCTTTATATCTCCTCTCCTGTCGACTAATTTTTAGTCAATTGATATTCTTTGCTTCCTCTCTACCCCAAACATAGATCAATGAAAAGGTTTGGTTTGAAATTATAATTTAGCATTTTAGCACTGTCAGTGATGCCTTAGATGATTTTTTTTAAGATTTGCTTCCAAAATCAATCTGTTTTTTCTTCATTGCATTTAGTAGGCCACCAACAACAAGGCCACTATATGGTAAAGGGTGGGTGCACCAATATGTAATCCATGAAAGGAGATATATTTTTGGATTTTAATTTCCAGACATTTTTTTCTGAGAGAATCGCCACTAAATCAATGCATAAAAATTACAGTATGGCATCTAAACAGTCTAAATATATTATTTAGAATCTTTGGAATGTTGTTAAATCTATGACATATTCTGCACAAGTGAAAATTTGTGGGAGTATTGTTTTGATTAAAAAAAATGGAACTTCTATGATGGGACATAAGAATTTACCATTAGACTCTTGACAGCCATATTCACACCAAGAATTGTGTTTGTTACATTTGATGTACTGCATAATTTAAATTATTGAATAAGGCCTGGATCAATCTGGTTCGTACAATAAATAAATCTCAAAGAAGAGAGCAGGATCCTAGATCCCCAAAAAATACATCGATCAGTCAACACAAAAGGTGTTCAATGCTGGCTCCGCTTTTAGGCAGCGCCTAAATTTATATATTATTTTGATTTAATGCTGATCAGTGGTCTTTTTAGAGAACCCCTGTACCGCAACATGTTTGTCCCGTCCTCCGAGCATTGACTTTCTATTAGAAACTTCTAGTTCTAGAACTTGTTTCTTCGCAGATGATTCTCTGGGAATCTTGTCGGATGCAGTATGGCGAAATACCTCTATGGTCATAGCTAATAGATGGAGGATAATGAAATTAATCTTGTCGGATGCAGTATGGCGAAATACCTCTCTATGGTCATAGCTAATAGATGGAGGATAATGAAATAGGATATGAAATAAGGAGGACCCGTTTCAGTCTATTTCCCAAGGAATCATATCTATATAAATGGGGGTGGCTTGTTATCGGTAACCCGATGTTTCGGTAACCCTGTCTCAGCTCTGTTTTGTGGCGTTGGACGAGCCATCGAACCGGAAATGCTTCAGCAACAACATGGCGGCTAGTTGGAATCAGATGTGACTTGTTCCTTTCTTTCGCATACAACAACAAAGGTAAACTACAAAGATGCATTCTCGGATCCGCATTCTCTATCTGTTAGAAATACACTATTGCGATATTAGTTTTAAAACGGCGCAATATAAACTGCATGGTTTTCTCTACAACGTAATTCACTCATCATGGCCGACAATCTTGTTATAATTAGTTTGTAATCAAACTTCCTTGTTTAATAAGTAATATCAGTAAAAACTTAGTTAATGCATCTGTAGGTTATCCATTTACTTTATTAGTAAGTGACATGAATACACGTGCAGATTCATTCATTTTTGTGTTTTTTTTTCCAACGACAATAGTTACTTCGTTACCGCGTTTTGCTTGTTGTTGGTTTTGTGGTTCCAAGACTCAATTTATACATACTTACATTCCCCCTTCCATACACAGAAAATGGAATCAGAAAACTCAGGTGAGTGTGGAATTACAAGTCATGTCTGTAATAATTTTTAAATCATCTCATACATGCCATAGGGGATATAATTATTAATAATCATGACAATAATTATATCATATTGAGATACAGTCGAAGCTCTCTGAGCGACCGCTCTTGTAAGTGATCAGCTCCGATTACGAACACGATCACGAATCACTGATTGAATTGTCACACAAACTCTGTAATTCTAACCCCTCGTAAGCGACCAACTTATCTGTGCGACCAGCTCCGTTAACGACCACAATTTCAAACCACCAACTGAGATTTTCTTTAATTTTTAAGCTCTCGTCAGCGAATTTCATAATTACTATTTTCTAACTTCAATTTCAACCATGGGATTGACATTTCTTTTTCACCAGAAAATGCAAGGAATCACTAGTCCATTGCCAGCTCCACGATTTATCCTTTTTCCAGTTACAATAGCCATCCACTTGTTCATTGCACGCTTTAGAAATCGGCTAACAAAAGACACCATGCGATAGTGGTAGACACAGAAGATATTCTCATGACGAAAAGTAGTCGATATAAACGAGCATAACAAGCTACTTTGCGTAGAATCAATTGCTATTAAATAAAACAACTCACTCTCTTGATAAGTCAAATACCTAGTTTTAAATCAAGCAATAAACCAAAATATCACAGCTTTGTTATTATCACCATATCTTTTAGATTCCATTTAAATTAAGCTCCCGTAAGCGACCAACCCCTATTTTTCAAGTTTTTGGCACCCAGTGGTCGCTAATGAGAGCAAGCTCTCGTAAGAGACCAGCTCCGTTAACGACCACAATTTTCAGTTCCCAAGGTGGTCGCTTACAAGAGCTTCAACTGTAGATGTATATTACTGAGATCCACTTGTATAGCCTTTGTGTTGCTGAGACTTGCTGAACAATGTAATAAAGCCATTGTCATGTCACACAGGGAGTCCACTACAACGGTTTGAGTTAGGTTTGAATGGTTTTTGGGCTTTGCGGCTTTCTTGATTTAGAGTTTTAGTTTGACTGTATCTCCAGTCTCTATTTTAGAGCCTGGTTCTTATGCCTGTTGCAACAATAGAATGGCTCCAATGTGACAGGGCAGGCACGTAGCCAGGATTTTGGGTTTTGAGAGAGAGTTTCAGTTACCCATTAGGCAGACCATGTTATCTAAGGTAACTCATCCTAGCTCACAGCGGTACTTAATTTCCCTTCATTAGAGTGGACCTTCCAGTCAAGTGGGGTGGGGGGTGGGGGGGGGGAAACCCCTGAACCCCCCTGGCTACGTGCCTGCAGTATACATACTCAGAGTAAGATAATGGCAGCTAATCCTAAACTTATTAGGGCTGATTCACACTATGTCATCAGTAGAAACAAAAGATAAGCAGTTGAAGCCAAATTATATAAATAGACTGCAGCTAGACACCTTGGAACTACAGAATAGGTATCCCTTCATCTGGTACCCATATAAAGATCATTGTTAAAAGACAACAGAAATTCTGTGATTGTTTTGCTATAATGCACTTGATGTCAAAGATCTTTTAAAGACTTTGTCTATAAGAAAAGGGTCGAGTCTTAAAATGTAGTATGAAAATAATATGGGCTCTTATCATATCATCATTGTTGAAATCGTAAATATGAATTATCTACTATATTAAAGGATCACTTTCAAGCCAAGTGCAAGAGGAAATAGAGAGTTTAAAGGAGTTGTACCTAACAACATCTAAAGGTAACTTGTGAAGTATTTTTATAATGATTTGATGAAATCTGAGGAATTGTTGCTACAGAAGTTCCAATATCTACATATATTACTACAGCATTTCTAAGCAAACAGAGCTTTCATATGTATAGAACATTTAACAAACAAGCCAAAGGGGGTAGTGGTCTGCTAGTGAACCCCTTTTCTGTATCAGCAGTGGTAATTGTGTCAGATATAGTTGAGGTAGTCAAGGCCCTGACCATTTCCCTGATTATAATACATTTCTTATTTATATTTTGTGGATAATGAGGAGTGCATTTACCACAGAGCTTGAGAACTGGCAGGACAGCGAATTCCTTGTGTGCTGCTCAGATGAGAAATTTGATGAGCTTATCAAATTTCTTACTCCCAAGGTGAGAGGCATGCTGCATCCATATAACCAAGTATCCATTAAAAAATTAGTATGCCATGACTAGTTAACACAATTCACCCACAGCTAGACAGTCAAACAAATTTGGATCCAATTTTGTTTGGGAAAATATGTACAGACATGAACGCTTCCATCAAAGCTACTGTATTTAATCTCAAGATAAGGACAGTGTATGTGTCAGAAATTTCATATTATTTTGATGTTTGTAGGATCTCCAAGGAGCTGTTCTGATATTTCAAAGACAAATTGACATTGAGAAGCAAATAGTGAACTGCCTTGAGTCACTCAGTTGCACTGGGGCAGATTCTGACGCAACTAAGAAACTGGTTGGACATCAGGGAAGACTGGCTGTATTGAGAAGCCGTGTCCTGCGTTGCTTGACCAAGGTTTGAAACAGTGATTTTCTCAACTGCAGGGACACATATAGTCTCTACATGTAGTTCCAGCTGCCATTTTGGACACAATCTGTCAACTTTGTAAAATTTGGTGAATTACTGTAGTCTAAAACTGAACTTTCTGTTCCAGTTATCCTTTTTTTGTTTATCCTTTTTACCTCACTTGTTTAGTCATAGCTTTTTCTTAGATGTACTTCCTCCTAATTCTTATTGCTTTGGTATGCAGCAACTCCAAGATCATGGCAACAAAGAATGCGAGCTTCCACCCTGGAAAAGCCCATCCTTCGTAACCAAGTCCCCAAGTTCTTCCACTGGTGTGTAGTGCTTCAGGGTCGGGGAAAATGCAGGATCCATTTTCAATTTCTTATACGTTTTTCTTTACATGCAAGAAAATTTACCCAAGAGGTCTTGTCTTTGGGCTGGAGTAATTTTAATATGGTTTACCAAAAACTGGTGAACAACTGCCAAATTTCGTCTTCTGTTATTTAAGACCAAAATGATGATGGTCCTTTGTATCCCCTTTAGACCTACTGTATGTAGGGCCATTCAACAAAATGCACACGTCATTATACTTTGAAAATACTGTGCTTGTACTGTATTCCCCAGTTTGGTTTTTGATATATTTAGCAAAATGTTTAGCAAATTTATATTTAAAGACCCACAATTTGTTTAATTTTCAATAGAGTATTCCATTATATAAGAGCCTTTATTTTTTTTTTGGCTTAGTAGGTTCTTTTATTTTGGGGTATTGAAAAAATTCTGCCTTTAGTTTCTCAAATCACTAGGGTGATGGTACACACAAACAGTGTTTGTGCACGTTTTTAGCACACACAGTTGTTGGGTCCTTTTGATCACGAACAATATTCTTGAAAATGAAGCCTGTGTCTGCTTAATAAAAGAAGATAATTTCTTCTCTAAGTCCTTTCGATTAACGGTTAATTCTCTTTTCATGCAAAGATGAGGCCATCAACAGCTGTAATGACACTTCTGAGTATGGATCAAAGGACAGACATGCCAATATTTCATCTGTACAAGAAAATCCAGGAAGCCATACCAACACTGTACAAGGCGAAGTTACACCGGCACAAGATGCTGCAGGTGGTTCATCAGAGTCTGTGGAAGGTAATAGGGACACTCAGAAGGGGAACAGCAATGGAACAATGAGTTCAACAAGCACACAAGCTTTTCCAGCCGCTTTGAATGAGACACCACTCAGTGGAGCCGTGCAAACATCTGAAAATACAAGTATTCACGACAAAGAGATGACCAGTGAGGAAGGCGATTCAACTAGTGTGGCCAACACTCAAGTGCCACCAGGGGACGGTCTTGATCAAGAGCAGAATGATGAAGCTAAAGCCGTGTCAGATGCAAACGAATCAGCAGACGCTTCTTTGCTAAGCACCGGTCTTCAGTTTAACCCTTCTCTAGCCAAAGAAATAACCTTAGAATCGAGCACACCACCTCAAAGTGAAGAAATAACAACAAAATCGGACGAAAGAGCAGCTGCTATCAAGGACACAGTGGACTTGAGGGAGATGTCAGTCGTGTTGCAAAAGGCAGCAGCAGAGAACAGGAAGTCATACCAGGAGTGGAAGCTGAAGCGACAACAGAGTGAGGAGAAGCCTGTTGACGGGAGCACATCCCCACCCATCAAGCCCCTCCCCTACAGAGGGGGCTCTTACAAGAAAGCCATGGAAAAAGAAATGAGAGGGCTAGGATTGAAAGAGGAGGTAAATGTCTGGGTACTCATAGTAACTTCTATACATATAACCAAATTTTTGTTCTGCAGAAATGAGTTGTTCATACCTATGGCCCTCCGGGTTGTATATGGTTAAAAGTTATCGTGTCTTAAATGATATATCACATTCTTATGTGTATATACAATGACTACGCTGCATGTTAGTGTACATTTATCTTGCTATTGCATATCTCGGCAAGCAAATGATGTCCTTAAATGTCATAGAAAATGGTGTACAGGGCAAGCCTGTCTGCAAAGGTGTTGCCAAAGAAAGGGCGGGCGCAGTATTTTTATTACGACTATTAGTTATTCGGACTGTATCCTTTTGTTTGTTTTTTAATAGGTTTTGTTTTTTTAAGGATGCTACGAAAGTGGAGGTGGCCGAGGACCAGCCAGATGCAGTAATAAAAGAACGAGTAGACTTCCAAAGCTGGGACCCAGTGAGTGCTGTGTTTATTTACATCTATATTATATTATATTATATTATATTATATTATATTATATTATATTATATTATATTATATTATATTATATTATATTATATTATATTATATTATATTATATTATATTATATTATATTATATTATATTATATTATATTATATTATATTATATTATATTATATTATATTATATTATATTATATTATATTATATTATATTATACAATATTTATAAAATATAATCGCATTATATTTTAATTTAAACTGTTTTTTTTTTATCCAGACTCCATTACTGAGGGACTTATTTGGTCAATTGAAGCGTGTTAATGCTGCAGAGCCCGTAAGTATTTTTAACTTTTCGCATTGCACTCTGTACGGCTCACTCTTGTCACTTATCACTGGTATTGAACAAAAAAGAGTATTTTCTAGGGCCAATCTGGTCAGGATATGCCCAATGTACGTATGGCAGGCTACATGGATAAGTTACCAAGCAGCTACAAGCAAAAGAAGGTACTGTCACGCGGCACGTAACGAAACGCTATTGATCCTGTAACTAGTAGCTGCAAACTTGCTTGTTAATTGTTTGCTTAAGTAGCTTAGCCATTCGGCAAAAAGAACCATTGAAACGGGAGAGTGAAAAATAAATAATGTTGAGCGTTGGGATTTGATCACTAATACCCGTCCTGTACTCGTTAACTAATAGAGTAGAAAGTTGGATCTGAGTTCATTAAAGCTTTGAACCCTAAGCAGAACCTAATTTTAGGAGTAGCTAGATAGTAGTTTTATGACAGTAAGTGCAAAAATGGTTGCAATTCTGGATATCATAATAATCAGTGTGAAGCTTGCCATGAGCACTAGCGCAGCAAGCATGTAGTGTGCTACCACCAAGGGCTTGCCGACTACAAGCCGCATTGTCACCAGTTTACTTCCGGAGATCCGACGGAAACCTCAACCGTTAAAAGACAAAAGAATCTATTAGAATCCGAGATGTTTAACAGGCCATCTGCTCTAAATTATCAATCACATCCTCAAGACTCTAAACTTCCACACACTGCTTTCAATATTTTGAAATATTTTTCGCGTTTTCCGTTAAAAATAATCGGAAGTGAACTGGTGACAATGCGGCTTTAAGAGCATAAAGATAGGGGTGCAGCAAAACCTCCAACACTTCTTATGAAGACCTCAATCCTGCAACAGCGCAAAGGAGTAAAGCCGGTACCTGCCCTCCCACCAAAATCTCGAACTTGTTGTTACAAGTGGTGGGTAACCCGGGTTTGATCGTACTACACTTTCTCAGAGCTTCTTTTTGTTCTTTTCTGTTTTTCATTTACATTTACTCTTTGAACACTTTGTTCTCACTGGCTTATAAGAACCACTCTATGTTATGTACTGTACTTTGTATTCTGTGAATTTGCTCAAATGGGAAGGCAGTACTCAAGTTTTTTGGGTTATGGTTACAAAAACTAGCTAACGTGGATACCTTTTGTGTTTGTGCCTATTATTAATTTCTAACTTTGGTTAATTTGAATTTACTCGAAGTCGTCTATTTTCAAAAGCTGGAAGCGAAGACACTTCAAGGCCTTCGGGGGAAAACTTTACTATTATGAGGTGAGTTGACAAAGCTTTGTGTAAGCATATTGCTAGTACAGATTTGTAGGTATCTAATTTGCTGCTTTTCTCTGTGAATGGATCACCAGGATCACCGTTGTGCTGAACCACTTGGAATCATAGAGCTGAAGGACTGCTCAGTAAGACTTTAATGAAATCTTTAAGTGATTCACTTCTGAATGCGGTGACTCTCATGATGTGTCTTCGCTTAATATTCAGGTTCTGATCAACGGCAAGATGATCGAGATCATCGAAAAGGTGAAATATTCTAATGTGAAGCGGAAAACATTTTAAACACTTGAAAAGGATGATCTTTCTCTGCCGAACCCAGATTTAAAGAAAAAAGTCTTATCTTTCACTCTTTTACTGTCACGACCATTATCTTGGTATGGATTTCTGACGTTTTTTATTTGGTAGGGAAACCTCGTCTTAAGAGTGGAAATAATATTTTTTTTGAAAAATTTCAATTAGGATGGCAGTGCTGTTCTCAAAGTTCGGTGTGCATCGTCTACAGAAGCGGAAGATTGGAAAGAGGCTATAGCAGAAGAGTCTGCAAGCAACGCGGTGGACTCGCCGGGTAGCAGTCTTGCGGTGAGTACTACTGGGCTCATGGAGTTTAAGGTTGAGGTACAGCTTGCCCTTGACCGGGAAAAATATATTGTGCATGCATTAACCTGTTGTCAAAGTAATTTTATTGAAACCATACAAACCTGTTATCGAAGTAATCGTTAATAACGAATCTACCTATTTTCTTTTCGTACGAGGTGCAAGTAAACTGTACGCAAAAACGCCGAAAGAAGATCAATGTCTTTAATAGAGTTTATGTACAACACCCTCTGGTTGAAAGCCGATGTTAATGTATTACATTAAGAAATGTCTGTGAAAAATAGGGTGTCTCTAAACTTTGATATCTAGTCCCATTATAGAGTTATTGTATTTTAATGTTGCAGTTTATAGATTTCAGTTATATCCGACAAGCATATTGCAATAATTTTTAAATTATTTGCAACACTTGACTACTTTATTACAGGACTCTGTGATCATCATAGACCTGGGCTCCAGTTCAGTCAAAGCAGGCTTTGCGCAAGAAGAAGGTAAAGAGCTCTTTTTAACAAGTAAATGCCATCTCTTTGCCATTCAGGGCGTACAGGACCTCTATTAACCCAAACCGAGATCGGTAACAATTAGTTTCACTCTTTGAAATGCACGATTTGCTTTGTCCTACTTCACCAAAATATTTAAAGGACCCAACAATTTCTTTTTTGTGATTCTATTTTCTATCTGTGATTCTATTTTCCATTTGTGTAGCTTGGCCCCAGTCAATTTTCCCTTGTGTCTGTGCGGTCCACAAGGAGGATGAGTAAGTAATCATAGTGACGCAAATTTGACATATCAATCTTACTACGTGATATGCATTTTTGTAACTTGTTTTCTTGTTCCCGAAGCTCCAATCGTATGTACGGATTCCAAGCCTTTGAGCCCCAGCGACGTAAGAACTCAAAACTAGTTTTTCCTCTCAGACGGACATTCAAAATTGATAAGGTAAATTATGTAAGTCCGAAAATGATGAGGCCTGTGTATTACGCGCTGGTCGGGCACTTCACCCACACAGAATTCCGACAAAATTAGTCACTTCTTTCTTTTCCAGCTCAAGTTTTCTACATCAGATTTGATAGGAATCCTTGAGCACGCGTTCTTGTCCCTGAAGGTGGACCCCGTTAAACACAAGGTACATACGAGTGTTCTCCTCAGGATTATTGACCATGTCAGGCCAACAGTAGACTAATTCATGAATTGCTCACCTCCCTTCACAGGTGATCATGACAATACCACAAAACACTGGGTTACAGGAGAAGGTACTACATTGTTCATCTCATTTTAAATTAAATACTAAACTTGGGAAGATGTAGACAACTTGTGCGTAGTAACTTCGTTAAGTAGCAGACGCGTGTCGAGAGGGAGGGGGGGCACTTTGCTCATTCCGAGTTAAGTAATGACGTGAATAGTCGCTTAATCAATTCAACTCTTTTTTTGGAAGTCGGATAGAAAAAGAAAATATCTTGTGACCTATTATCAGAGCTAAGGATGCCATTTTGGCACTTAACCGTTACGCCTTACGTTTTTCTCTAGACACGCCCTGAGACGAGTGATGAGAGCTTACCTTAAGATAATAATATAATTATGAATAACTACAGTTGCCTTCTCCGCCACCAGCATTTCACGTAATTTATTTGTGTGTTGCTGCGTCTGCAGGAGGAGCTGGTTGAGATACTGCTGGGATATTTCCGCGTACAAGCTGTTTACCTGCAGGAACAGTCGATTCTAGCCATGTACTCTTACAGTGCAGTCTCCGGTATTGTTGGTAAGCAGTTTCTGGTATTAAGGGAAATTTTCTTGGCTTCTGTGACCTCTAGTAAATGTCTGAGCGTAAACCTCGTGTATTGATTCATTTGTTTTCGTGTTTAAAAACTAACACTTAACTGTTCTATCATTTTAAGTTGATGTTGGAGATCACATTGATGTGATACCAGTGGTAGAAGGTACGTTTACCTAATCAAAAGGTACATGCTTGTGTGATTTTTCTCCATCTCACCCTCATATGGTCTTTTAGCATCGCTGCTGCACTAAAGTTTCATTACCTTACAGGGTGTATAATCGAGTCTGGTGCCACGAGGTTGCCGTACGGCGGCCGACAGGTCACGGATACCTTAGCTCGTCATCTCACTGAGAAAGGGCACAGGTAAGTGCCTCCCTCCCCCCTAGTTCTGTCTTGTGTGTGAGCCACCCCCTTTTCTTCTCATCCCCCTTTCTCTTCGTGCTTGCTATTAAGACTATACGCTCTTCAGGGATATCCCTGCTATACTGTATCGCGAGATGGAAGAGTGTTTTGTAAATAATGCCTTTGATTTTGTCAAACTATCGTCGTACGAGTTCTGCACACTGTTCCATGCTGTTTATGTTTATTAGTGAGCTAGCATGTGTGTGTGCACCTTCACTAAAGATAGTTTTGTATTTTGTCCTAGGTTCTTCTCTGAAGTAGAGACCTATGTTGCAAGACTTATCAAAGAGCAGGTCAAATAAAACAAGATTTTAAAACCCCATTGTGATAAATCTGACATAAGGATCTTTTCTTTTTCTTTAGCACTTGAAAAAAACCCCGCCATGATTCCTTTCAGTGGCAGAAGTCATTTGCCATTGGCACTGGTACAGTTTTTTGAGCAGCTGCTCAATAACTTATGGTATCTCTTCCTTGTGGCAGGCTTGTTATGTATCAGAACAACGTGTCACAGATGGTACTGATGAAATCCACTCAACAGACGTGAATTTAGCCAAGTATAATCTTCCTGATGGAACCATGTAAGGGTCCCATACCTTGAATTTGTGTAATGGTAAATAGTGAAATGAAATGACTTCTTGGTTCCTCCCTTCCTTTGGTCCAAGCCACCATAGTAGTATCAAACGATGGGGGGGGGGGGGGGCAGGGGGAGGACGAGGGTGGAGCCCCTTCCTCTTCTTGCACCCTTATTGATAGGCAGTGACTAAAAAATCGAAATGCTATTTTTCAACAGAAAAGTTAGCCTTGACACTGCACGGTACCGTTGTACTGAAGGACTGTTTGAGCCTCGTCACTGGGGTAAAGACCATCTAGGCATTCATGAATTGGTCTATAAAGCAATCCAGGCATGTGCAATGGACATTCGCAAGCAGATGGGCAGAAGCATCTACCTCAGTGGGGGAGGGTCCATGATTCCAGGTCAGTCTTATCTCTGACTTGACTCTGACTTATTATTTTCTGTTTTGAAATAAAATTATATTATTGTAAAATAATTTTAAGGATTGGTTTCACATTGTATCTTGTAGGTTTTGCTGAGCGCCTCCAGTTTGAAGTCAGCTCAATGTTACCACAATCTAGCCACGCCCAGGTGAGCGTCTTCTTTGCTGCTATACAATATGATTGTTAATGTGAAATGTTTCACGTGTGCCATGTGTGTGCAGGTTCACGCTGGTACCGATCGCCACCATGCTGCCTTCATTGGAGCTTCAGTAGTTGCCAGACTCCCAATCTTTGATCAACTGTGCGTGTCCCAGGAGGAATGGGAACAAGTGGGACCAGATGCCCTTGAAAAATGGCAGAATTTGTAGATATGCAAGCAATACTCTACACCCCATTGACACAAAAAACAAAAATTCAAATATTTTTATCACATATAACCTGCACAGAGCCATTTTTGTAATCAAGTAAGATTATTCTTTGCAAAGCAGACATAGTGTGTAAGCAATAAATGAAAATAATGCTAACAGATGTATTAAACCAGTGTTTTATTTATTTTAACATTCAATCATGAGCCACACAGATTGGGGAGCCCCCCTCCCCTATATGATAGTCCTTTCCCTACATTCTCTCCCCCTCCCCCCTAATTATGATACTTGTTCTCTTTTCAGCCTCCTTCCTACCTATATGTGGGTTTTCATTTTAACTTGTTTTTACCAAATTTTGATATCAATACAAAAATTCTGGCATACAACGCAATCTCTCTCAATGCAACAGTCAATTTTGTACAATCTACAAATGCCACAGAATATTTAGTAAATAAACCCCTTCTGTCGGCTGGGATATCAGCGGATAATGTCCAAGGATTAGAAATGGTACGAAAAATAAACCGTTGGCCGAGAAGCGAAGCTTCGAGGGCAACTGTGAAATTTTGAGGACCATTTCTCATCCGCGGACATTATCCACCGATATCACAGTGAGCCAAAGAAGGGGTTTATTTATTTTATATCCCAGTGACTACACTTAAAATGCGAAAAGTGTCTTCATAGCGCGCTGACGTGCACTGGAATGATGCCATGAGTGTGCTGTTATTTTTGCCATTTGCAATTCATAAAAATCCATGCAACACTCCAAAGAACAAAAACTACAAGCTCAAAACTTGCATTTCAACTGATGGATTTTCACAGACTGTTTTCTTATTGTTCTGCTGAGAGCTGGAATAGAAATTAAAGCAAGAGTTTTCAATTTTAAAATGTCTTCTGCGCGCGCTGACATGCACGGGAATTATGCAACGAGCGCGCGCTGTTGTGAAGTTTTTCTCATTGTTTTTTCTTTCGTGTTTTAGGATAAATTCTAAAAAATGAAAATTCATCACCGGGATATAATCCAATTTAAACCCTGAGGAAGTGAAGACGCTTCATGCTCTTGTGGCAAATAGTAGTAAAAAATGGTACCCATTGTAGTACCATTTTTATTAATAAAATATTCTTCTGGCCTTCTTCTGTCTTTGCTATGATCCAAACAATCTGGAATAAAAAAAAACGAATGAGACGAATAAGATAATTGATCATTTCTGATAAGTAAAATTTAGGAAAAAATCAAATGTTAACTTACATTATCATACAAATCATCATAGCCACATTCCAGATTCCAATAAATATTCTGAAGTATCTCAGATTTAGTAAAAACTCTCTGAACTTTTCAGCTGCAATAAAAATACAACATTTATGGACCACTGATCTTGCAAGTCCCCTATTGCGGTGAGTTCTGTACACAAATTGTTATTATAACACAGTCTTTAGTTCTTACCAAGAGATGGTTCCCCCTCCTCTTCACCAAAGGATTCTGTAGGGGATTTCTTTTTCCTGGTACAAACACAAACAAATCATTTTCAGTAAACAATGTAATCAAAAAAGTAGAGCTTATCTCTATAAAACATTTTTCAATACTTCGATATTGGTACACACCCCCAGGGGGTTCTTCAGGGTAAAAATAATAGGGATGCTCGTCAGGAAATTTGAAAAAATACCCCGAAAAAATACAGGCACACAAAAAATTGTTACACTAATTCTAATTCTATGAGAAAAGCCTATTTTTTCTCGGATACCCCCCAAAAATACCCGAGGCCCGATTTTGACCCCTACAATATATAACGAGCACCCCTATCAGGTCTACATGGTAAGAACCCCCCCCCCCCCCCTCCTGGGTACACGCCTGGACCCCCCCCCCCCCCTGGGTACACGCCTTCCTGGACAAGCAATGCTGGCACTTTAGGGTGTTAATGTTGATGAGAGTTGTTTGTATTTCATAAGCATGTAAACAATAGTTTACAGTAAACACCAGTGTTTGATTGGTTCAATGGTTAGGCTGTAATAATCTAATGAAAATGGCAAACCATAATATGCCTGCATATAATACTCACAGTTTGAAATTAAGAACTGCACAGGCGTTGATTAGTAATGTCCTGCAATACAAAGACCCCTTAGACGAATTAAGCTACTTATTGTAACATTTGAATGACTTGATAAAGTAGGTAGGGTAAAGTAAAGTTAAGCTATCCAAAGGTTTGCTCGATATCAAACACTTAAAAATTGGCTGCGTCTCGCACATCTAAGCGATGTACTATTATTGCTTGTCTTACATACCCAGCAATAATAATATCCGATATGAAGGCCATTGTGATACTATTTCTCTCTCAAAAAGGCAAGGAAATGCTTCCTCCTTCGTATCTCGTCTGTTTTCCTGTGAGTTGGCATCAAGGTGACCAGGCCTGAGGGATCACTTCTTTACTCTCCGGGGAGGGCTGGGGTAAGCGGTGAAAAATATATTTAGTAAATATTATTTTTTTTATCATTTCATACATTAAAACAGCATTCTATGGGTTTAAAAGATAAATTCAATCGTGAAGGATGTGTATATTCTATGTTTCTAAACTCAATTTGAAGCAGAAAGGCAGTATTTCATCCCCCCCCCACAAACAATTAAAAGTAGAGCCTAGTCTCCTTTATAACTCACGGTAAGACTTGCAATAACAAAATCATGATATCAAATATGGTAACCCGCACATCGCTTTACAAAATTATTTTCTCTTTCGTCGCTGTTTCAGTCGTTTATATATACTTTCTGAACTCTAAAAGCGATGGCTCAACAAATGAACGTAGAAGAGGTATCCGTACTGGCTTAGCCGATGGTCTACAAATCGCTACATTTGGTGCCAACTGATTTTGGGGTCCGGACTCGCGTTATGGCGGAATTCGCGGAGTTCAGCAGACCCAAGTTGGATACACTGGAGGAACAACCGTCAATCCAATATATACGAATCTGTGAGAGTTTAATGATTAGTATATAATGTATAATGTTAAACGAGAGGTATTAGAAGTATTGTGTAAACAACGAAACGCGTCAACAACTTCACACAAAAGTGCCAGTTCTAATTGCAAAATGAACATTTTCGATTTTCCGCTACGTTCCAAATTACGATTGGTTAAATTTATTATCAAATTCAGCATCTTTTTTATTTCTATTTAGTAAGTCTTGATAATAATATTTTTTTTCACAGAGGTGACCACACGGAAAGTATAAAGATTTATTATGACCCTTCGATAGTCTCGTACAGACATTTACTCAAGGTTTTCTGGTCAATCCATGACCCGACAGAGGTACAAACACGACAGTACCGGTCAGTGATATTTGTCCACAATGAAAGTCAACGCAGACAAGCAATTGAGTCTCTTGAAAATGCTCGGAGGAGAATCAAAGGCAAAGTCAGGACAGTGGTGGAAGGCGCATCGCGGTTTTATGAAGCTGAAGGGTAGGACGGCCTTTTTTCCCCCCATAGATTATAGTATAATTGAAATGACAAAAAAATATAAACTAATCTTTACTTGTCAAAATAGCTTGCACAAGACTAAACCCATATTTGTCAGGTGTGTGGGGGGGATATCCATGTCCTGTTGCTAGGCATTTTTTACATGTAGTGTGTCCACTTTTGAGCATCATGTTTGACAGGGGAAAAAAGGAGAGAAAAAATGGGGGGGGGGGGGGGGTAAGATTATGATTCATTTATCCAAATTTAACATGTTTCTTCAGTCATGAATGGCAATGCCCCCAAAGACCGCTGAGTCCCTGAGCATGTCATGTATAATTACTTTGTCTAAAAAAGATACTTATGATAACAGGGACATTTATTTTTATATCCTAATGAATAAAATTACTTTTTACTGAGATTTGTTGTTGGATAGGTATCACCAGAAGTATCGACTGCGACAAAACAAGACAATGATGCCACTTCTACAGAATCTATCAGATAGAGAATTAATGAACTCTTTTGTAGCAGCTAGACTTAATGCACTTGCCAACGGAGATGCAGAGGCTGCGCAAGTTAAGGTTGACTTGGATGATTATTTTGCAAGTACCCCAGATGCTAAAGAAAATGCCGATGAAATTCTACAAATGATATCACATTTATAACCTCAAGAAGCAGACACATTTAGAGTGATTCTGCTTTTAAATCTATTGTATATCAATTTTGATGTAACTTATTTTCAAAGCAATTTTGCTGTATTAAGGGCATTGTGTTATGATGGTGTCAAACTCAATTGAAAAAGGTTTGACATCTGATGAGTTCACAAGACCTTTATGTCAGCAAAACATGGTATTATTGCACAGTTTGAAAAACTCATGCAATGTGTTCTTGTTTGGATTTTAATAAAGTAATATTTTTCTTTGGTTTTGATCCTGTGATTTATTGTGTATGATAATCAACCCTTCCTTCAAATCATAACAACCCAAGTTGTAAGTAATATGTAATAGCTATAGTCACAAAACACCAAAAGGAGATTTATGTTTCTTTATTTAGTCGCAGTGTACTGTATGTTTGTATAAAACAAACTGCTTTATAATCTGTTTATTTGGATTTCTTGTTCATACGCCTCCAGCCCTGCAATATAAAATATTTTTAAGTATTAGAAAATTCTTGGGTCCTTGAATATAAAAACCCATCAGGTTTTGGTTGTTTTCTATGTTGTTTGGCCATTGCATCTGGGGTCTTTGAGTATGAGCAGAAAAGTAATGAATGAGGTACTACACAAACATGCTGCTTGGTTCCAAATAATATATAAAATAGACAAAACTGGCATGTCAAAATGTCTTTGAACACACATACTTGGAATTTTGATTGGCTTAAACCAAAAACGAAATGTTGCATAATTTAGGTTTTGAAGAAACATGGTTCAGGGTTACTGATCATATAAAAACGGCTTAGTAGATACAATTTGCTGTGGCAGAAAAAAAAAGACATAGATGCCAATACACCAATAAAACACCAACAAAATAAGGTAAACTGCTAAACAATATACTACATATCTACTGTATGTTCTGTCTGTATGTTTAATATTGAGAAAAATGTGATAAAAGCTGTGACCAAGGGTTGTGTAGCAGCTCTCAGAAGATTTCACCTGATCGGATTGATACAACACAGACAAAACAATGGGGAACAAAACAATAGAACGGGAATACAATAGAACAATAAGGTAATCCAGCCAATCCTGTTAGGCCTTATGAGCGGGCTGCTACATGACTGGTCACTTTTTTGGGTTTTGCCAAGTTCTTGCAGGGATGATTACCTACTGTAATGCTCTAGTACTACCTGGAAGAATTCTTGATCATAGACTTAGAACTTACCCATAAGTACTATAACTCATAGTCATTTGGGTGATAGAGCTCACTCAGTAACCGGTAAACATATGATGGAGAATTTCCACCTCTATCAAAAAAGAAATATGTCAGTACTGTACTTTAGATCTGTTACAAATACAAAGTGAGACATACTTTTGTAAAAGAACTCACATGTTTGATATAAATAAGTTTACCAACTCAGGGGGAATGTAGTCAAAGACAGGATTTTGTATGTCAACCTTGGATAAGATACTTCCTGTGAAGAAAATAGGACAAGACATCTGATTAAACTGTAGGCACAGTATAGCACACCTCTCATGTAGTGCAGGTGAATTTTCTTTTTTCAGCCGGGGGGGGGGGGGGGGGGGTGGGGGGGCAAGAAAAGAATACAAAGAGAAAGTAAAATATCAGCCTTTAGGCCAAAAAAATGGTTTCTAGTCACCGCCTGCACGCACCTTTTTTTTCAAACCTCTAAAATCATGCGAGTTTTGACTTTTGTGTTCTTCAATAACAAGAAATGGCAAAAGAGAACAGACATCTAATCATGCCATGTTGTGTTCAGGAAACCCTTTCATGGCACCAGAAGTGCCCATAATTGTATGAATCATTTTTCTCTTAATTTTGAGATTAGAAGAAATCGTGACAAGAAACAAAATATTTTTTTGGCCTTTGCATGAAAAACAACGCCTTAAGAAATCTTTTCAAAGACAGTCTTTAATGTAATACAGGTTTTTTGAACTTTTATCGGGGTTCAAACAACACTCTTGTGTTTTAAAAATACAATGTAGCTTCATTACTCAGAGTAATACAAATTCCTATGTACACTGTAAACTAACACCATATCTGCCCTCCCCAGAGTCCTTTGGTTCTTGCACCAACAATACCCTGGTGACAACATAAACCTGACAGTAGCCAAGCCCATCAATACCCTGAAGACACCATAAACCTGACAGTAGCCATGCCCATCAATACCCTGAGGACACCATAAACCTGACGGTAGCCATGCCCATCAATACCCTGAAGACACCATAAACCTGACAGTAGCCATGCCCATCAATACCCTGAAGACACCATAAACCTGACAGTAGCCATGCCCATCAATACCCTGAAGACACCATAAACCTGACAGTAGCCATGCCCATCAATACCCTGAAGACACCATAAACCTGACGGTAGCCATGCTCATCAATACCCTGAAGACACCATAAACCTGACAATAGCCATGCCCATCAATACCCTGAGGACACCATAAACCTGACAGTAGCCAAGCCCATCAATACCCTGAAGACACCATAAACCTGACAGTAGCCATGCCCATCAATACCCTGAAGACACCATAAACCTGACAATAGCCATGCCCATCAATACCCTGAAGACACCATAAACCTGACAGTAGCCATGCCCATCAATACCCTGAAGACACCATAAACCTGACAATAGCCATGCCCATCAATACCCTGAGGACACCATAAACCTGACAGTAGCCAAGCCCATCAATACCCTGAAGACACCATAAACCTGACAGTAGCCATGCCCATCAATACCCTGAAGACACCATAAACCTGACAATAGCCATGCCCATCAATACCCTGAAGACACCATAAACCTGACAGTAGCCATGCCAATCAATACCCTGAAGACACCATAAACCTGACAGTAGCCATGCCCATCAATACCCTGAAGACACCATAAACCTGACAGTAGCCATGCCCATCAATACCCTGAAGACACCATAAACCTGACAGTAGCCATGCCCATCAATACCCTGAGGACACCATAAACCTGACGGTAGCCATGCCCATCAATACCCTGAAGACACCATAAACCTAACAGTAGCCATGCCCATCAATACCCTGAAGACACCATAAACCTAACAGTAGCCATGCCAATCAATACCCTGAAGACACCATAAACCTGACAGTAGCCAAGCCCATCAATACCCTGAAGACACCATAAACCTGACAGTAGCCATGCCCATCAATACCCTGAAGACACCATAAACCTGACAGTAGCCATGCCCATCAATACCCTGAGGACACCATAAACCTGATGGTAGCCATGCCCATCAATACCCTGAAGACACCATAAACCTGACAGTAGCCATGCCCATCGATACCCTGAAGACACCATAAACCTGATGGTAGCCACGCCCATCAATACCCTGAAGACACCATAAACCTGACAGTAGCCATGCCCATCAATACCCTGAAGACACCATAAACCTGACGGTAGCCATGCCCATCAATACCCTGAAGACACCATAAACCTGACAGTAGCCATGCCAATCAATACCCTGAAGACACCATAAACCTGACAGTAGCCATGCCCATCAATACCCTGAAGACACCATAAACCTGACAGTAGCCATGCCAATCAATACCCTGAAGACACCATAAACCTGACAGTAGCCATGCCCATCAATACCCTGAAGACACCATAAACCTTACAGTAGCCAAGCCCATCAATACCCTGAAGACACCATAAACCTGACAGTAGCCATGCCCATCAATACCCTGAAGACACCATAAACCTGACAATAGCCATGCCTATTGATACCCTGAAAACACCATAAACCTGACAGTAGCCAAGCCCATCAATACCCTGAAGACACCATAAACCTGATGGTAGCCATGCCCATCAATACCCTGAAGACACCATAAACCTGACAGTAGCCATGCCAATCAATACCCTGAAGACACCATAAACCTGATGGTAGCCATGCCCATCAATACCCTGAAGACACCATAAACCTGATGGTAGCCACGCCCATCAATACCCTGAAGACACCATAAACCTGATGGTAGCCATGCCCATCAATACCCTGAAGACACCATAAACCTGACGGTAGCCAAGCCCATCAATACCCTGAAGACACCATAAACCTGACAGTAGCCATGCCAATCAATACCCTGAAGACACCATAAACCTGACGGTAGCCATGCCCATCAATACCCTGAAGACACCATAAACCTGACAGTAGCCATGCCAATCAATACCCTGAAGACACCATAAACCTGACAATAGCCATGCCCATCGATACCCTGAAGACACCATAAACCTGACAGTAGCCATGCCCATCAATACCCTGAAAACACCATAAACCTGACAGTAGCCATGCCTCCGTGAGCGCTAGGATCTTGAGGGCACGAGCCAGTGTGGCTAATTTTAAGCCAAAGAAATAAGCCACATTGTAGTGTATTAGCACACTTTACTTAAGTATCATATAACAGAGATGACGTTATTGATAATGATTATTTGTAATACCATATAAGGTCATGGCGTATGCCATAAGTTGTAAATACTGTGATTAAAGATCAGTCTATATTCGCAAACCAAAGCGTGCGGTTGTGTTAACTGACTCCAATGAATATATAGCGAAAGACACTAAACACACTAATGGACATTAGCCACAACCGAGAAGCTATAGCGACCAAATTAATCAAAATACCTTATTGGTCTCTTTAATTTCGAGACATTTAAGCCCCACGAAATCCTATTCCTACGAACTTTAATATCCCAAAATTCAATACCCTTTCCGTTTTTTTAAAATGACGACCAAGACAATTAAGAACTAATGATTCTTAACTTTTGCGCCACAGCTTTGAAGTATATAAATGTGTTAGAAATTAGCATCAAGCACAATATGATTTCTACAGTAGTTCTGTTTTGTTGTAATGTTTAATCAAATTCTTGGAGAAATGCGTTTTTGGCATTTTTGCGAAATGATTTTGCACCCAAATCGCAAAATCTCGCGAAATATGCCGATCCTTTTTTTGCGAAATTAAGTGCCCGCGAAATATAGTTACAGTATGGTAACCAATGGTAACTGGACATTGTCAAGAATAATCCTCTTCGTGAAAATATTATGCTACCCGTAACTTGGCACAAAACGAGAGAGAGTTCATTCTTCGGCCTGTGTTTTTCCGATTTGCGATTTTCATCAGTACGTTATCTTGACGTATTAGAAATAAGATTTCGAGGTGGAAGATCAGGATTCAAAATTCACGAATATAGGAAATGGGCATTCACCGCCGTGACGGACGTAGTTAGCAATAGAATTTGTAACATGGGGAAGGAATTCGCATTTTGCGAAGTGGCAAGTGCTAGCGTGCTCGGAGCATGCCCATCCTATGTATCATTAGAAACATGGGTGTGTCTTTTCTGATACCCCGACGATGTGCTTCACTTACTAACTTCACTAGTGCTAACCTTTTTTTAGAAAAAAATTCAAAGTCACATAATAAGGCATGATAAATGTGCAGTACCTTCAGAAAATTGCAAAACATCATTAGGAGCCACAAATTTATTACAGCTGTCCTAAAAACAACAAGATATAATATGGAAGACATTAGAACAAAGTGACAATAGAAGAATTATGTTACATGGTGTCAATCTTACTTGGTCATAGGAAACAACATATTGTGGTGTCAACTTATACATTGCGGCACATGCAATCAGCTGGAAACAAAACAATCAAAGTTGTTTCATCAGTTTGGCAAAGTTGATACATGTGAAAAGATCATAACATAACCGTAAAAATCCCAGATATCTGTATGATTACAACAGACAATCCTCACAGATACTAAATACACCACATACATTTAAAATGTAAAACTTACTGTAGCCTAATAGCTGGCTCTCATTCTGGCTTATTCGGAAATGTTCTGTTTTCAAATATTGGGAATTCTGTGGATCGCACCCTGGCCCCAGCGTACATCGGCCTTCAAGCGCACCACAGAATTCCCAATGTTTGAAAACAAAATATTTCCAAATAACCCCGAATGAGAGCCAGCAAGCAGCCTGTACTTACTGGTACTGAGTGATGTTTTGCAGCAAGCGCCAGGGCATGGGCTCCATTGACAGCTCGTAACCTGTGTCAATGGCTTGGTATTAATGTGTATAAGGATTGTAGGACGGTTAGGGGGGAGGCTTTTACCAGTTAGAAGTGCAGGGAATTTTCTTTGGATATTTTTATGGGATTTTTGTTATGGACTTTTATTACTAAATTCTTGAAGAAGCACCCTAGGTCCCTGACAGAGGCTGACCTTCATAAAGATTCCACTGTATTTTCTGCTTTTAGTCTGCACATTTATTCAATTTAATATTTTTTCTTTTTATTTCTTTATTCTCACTTATCATTTAGTTTTATTTATCTATTATTTATTTAAACTCACCCTCCATCAGCCATGACCACATGGGTGCCTATGATAACCTGCAATACACACATGAAGCACAAAGTATAATAGGGTGCCTATGATAACATGACTGGTAAACAGTACAACACCATTATCCTCATCAAAATTGTGTGTAACCTTATTGACTCTTGACATGATTGCAAAAACAGCTGAATCGGTGATGATGGTCGTTTCTATTCCAACTTTTGCTAAACTCTTAGCCAACTCTTGCCCCTGTTTGTAAAACATAATTTATCATGATCATTTACAGTAACACAATATGATGGTTGTCAACTTCTTTATAAGGGTAGTCAGATTACATCCTTAGCAACCAAACAGTACTGACCTGTTCCCATTTTTACCTGATAAAATGGAGCTCCTTCTACGACAATGACACTAAATTTTCTCTTCCTTGCTGCATTCTAGGGATTGTAGAAAAGAAATCTTAATATCTTGAGTTAATAAGAAAAAGATTGCAGAGGTGCATTGTATAAATGCTGAGCATACCAACCTTAAGGAAGGTCTCCACCGTCCTGGACTTCCCAGCTGTCATGATCACCTCATTTGAGTGAATGTGTTCTAAGGCTTGAGTGGCAATGTTATCAGCACTGGTACAAGTAAAAACAACAATTTCGTTTTCTTTTTAATAAGCAGCATGACTCATTATATGTTTGTCACCAAATAGATTTGAATATGACCAATTCTTGTGAAGAAAAAAATACTAATTTCACAATCTGACTTTTCATTCACACAAAAAATGTCTATTCTAGTCCACCTTTATACCTTGATTCTAACTCAATTATCAGCTCATTGATAGCATCAATAACTATTGTCTGAAAGACAAAACCACAACATTAGTAAAGCTACTGCCTTTGCTATCAATATTATTTATGATTGTGATCTATTTTGGACATAAAACAAGAGAAAAAAAGGGAATGAGAATACACTCACTTTAAGTCCATGGCTTGGCTTGCTGAAGTCACTAGATGTCTCACCACCCGCCATAAGCAATTTCTAGATGAACAGAAACATTTACCATACTACACTCCATTTGAATTAGACAGGCCTTATAGCTCAGCGCAGTTGTATACAGTAGGCTAGGCCAGAAGACCAATGTTCAATCCAAGACCTAACATCATGTTACATGGCTCTAATTATCGGTAACCAGTTGGTAGCCAAGTGCAGGTAAGAATATCCACATAGATACTGTACTTAAGCTATGAAAAAAGCAATACCAATTTACAATTTTTTAAATATTATATTTTGCGCACCATAACATTATTATAAATAGAAAAAGACTTACATGCAGTGATTCTTCTGTATGATCATCCTCTATTCTTCCCCCTACAGACCTGCAGAGTTGTCAAAAAGGCTTATCAATACGTCTCACTCCATAGAATACTATAGTAGTGAGATGATGCACCATTGATACTGTACATAATACAATCAAATAAATACTAGAATACATTTCCCTACCCTGAATATTCCTCTCTTATTAGTTTTAAAACTGCGGAGATAAAAGACAAACAAGAGCAAGGTAATTATAAAAACAAATGAATAATCAAGGTTTAACCACGAGCCGCACACACACCTACACACACACACACAAAAAAAAACACCTTTAAACCCCTGGAAAGAAATCATTCATTACTCACCTCTCCTGACCATATTTCCAACAGCTGATTCTGAAATGCAGAGAACACTATTAAATGCCAACATAAGAACTACTGGATTCCTACATGACTTTTTCTTACTAGACTTTTCCTAAGGTAATTATTCAGTGGCGGATCCAGGGGTGACATGTCAGCCTTCTTGAGAAAAAAAAAAACAACGTGCCTTACTAGTTTTCTTTTTTAATATCTATCTTTGTATTCTTCGGGTGTCAGACCTATAAAAACATATGCAATTGTATATATTATCACATGCTAGATGGAGCGCAACTGGCAAATTCATGCCCACACATAAGTAGTAGAGTGGACAAGTAAGCTGAAGCTGCAAGGAGCTCATCAACATGCCCCACTGGCAAAGCATTAGCAACAGCGACACAAGAATCCCTGGCAACAACTGCAGCGGGCATAGGCATAATAAGCTCTTCAGATGAGTTCGGATAAGAAAGGTTATGTGGAAATAGCTTAGTCAGCAACGGATGCTGAATATCAAGGATGCTGCCTTCATTCACTGAATCTAGTTATTTGCCACGCTTGCAATATAGTACGCAATATGTTGGATTCCTTCCATCAGGGCTTCTGGAATTACGCGCTTGTGCGGAAGCGCTTAATTTGGCTTTTCCCACATAATTCACAAATTTCCGCGTAATCCAGCGTAATTTGGCTAAATTTTGAAAGACAAAACATTTAATTGCACAGCTGATGTGTTCTTTTAGGGTTCTTACCTCTATTACTCGTAAAAAAAGAGAGATATTCTTCGTAAGAGTGTGATGTTTCGAACTGAATTTCGAAAACAAATAAAATGACTTGGCGTTCTTTGCTAAACCACGAAGCAATAGGACTAATAATAAAATACCTTTTTTAATTGGCTGGTGGCTAGGAGCGAATGAAGACTTGCCTAAGATATATTCACAAAAAAATAACCTTTTCCAGTTATTTCGTGCTTTCCTTTGGTACAAAATGTAGTTTGGGCGTAACAGTTGATATTCAGTGTAATTTAGCGCGTAATTCAGTAAAGAATCCCGCAAAATTTTGATTTTTTTCTAAAAAATGTATTGCAAAGTCCCGCGTAATTTAGCGCGTAATGATTGATTTTCCACGTAATTTAGCAAAGAATCCCGGGTAATTTTATTTTTTTCCGCGTAATTCCAGAAGCCCTGTTCCATGAGCTTTTCATGTTTTTTTTTACAACTCGCCGGCAGGATTCCTTTAAAATTGTGTGGTGATTGATATACTTTTACCCGAAAATAGAAGGCGCAAACTGGTAGATTTTTGCAAAATTTGCTGAGTTGCACGATAGGATACGCAATAGCGTCAATCGACAGGATGGAGGTCTGTAGGTGTTTTATGGCAGCGCAACCATGGCAACAAATAGCACTATGTAATATATGAAAAACAAGTGCGAGTGTTTTATCAGGGATTTCAAACACCGAGAGAGTTGAAAGCACGAGGCCGTCTGTGGCCGAGGAAACATGAAGCAAAAGTTTTTATATGGATTCTCAAAGTATTCACCAAAGAATGTAACGATGCAATCGCAATTTTGCAATAATTGTAAAAGGAGGCATAAACCGAACATAAAACTGCTTTTCAAACTATTGACCAAACAATGCCGATAAGTTTGTGTCCAATCACAACCATGCTTCTTCTCAAGGGAAACACAATTAGTACATTTTGTTATGCAACGCAAGATTATTCATTCGGTGAGAGAAGCTTGAGCTATGGACGAAGGTTTCACAGCCAAAAAGTTTTCGTTCTCCCAAGTGGGGAGAGGACGAAAAGACATTGGTTAAAGCCAGGATCCCAAAGTCTACAATGTATAGGAGTACAGGTTAGCAAAGTTTCCAATCTTTTAGGGCCAGAAGGAGAAGTTTCTAAAAAGGAAGAAACGGTCAATATTCGGAGTTTGGAGTCGGAGTGTAATAAAGTAGACCAAGGCTTAAGTTCAATTCTACACTCTGCATCATTCATTTTCAAATTGTGAGGTTAACATAATTGTAAACGAAAAAACGTATGACTACCTGCTGTTTCCTAGGCTTGATTTGGTTTCCTTGATTTAACCAACTGCCTAATTGTTTGTGTGATTGTGTGTCGTTGATGTTATTTATTGTTCTATATGGGTCACATGGATCTTGATATCCAATAAAAACCCAGATGAACATCACTAGTGGTTCACATTTCCAAATCACTAGTGATGTTCACTTGGGTTTTCATTGGGTATCAAGACCCATGCATGTGACCAATATCCTCTCCACTCATTGGCTAATACACGCATGAATAATTAATGAGCTTGAGAACTTCTTTTCTTATTGTTTCTCCAGTAAAGTCCATTGTAAGAGGAGCCATGCTTTTGGTTCTCTGTAATTAAAAACTTTAATAAATAACGCGATTTTCACAAACAGGGAAAATAAAAGTATTCTCAAAATTTTGTAGAAGAATTTGTAACATGAAATATATATTCCTTAAAATCTGAAGAAAAAATAATCACGACAGCTGTCAAAAAGGTCACCCCCCCTTTCTAAATCCTAGATCCGCCACTGACTATTGGCAAGTGTATGAAAAACACTGTACCTGTAGGCTGAGCATTTGCCATTTTCTTTCCTTCTCTTCTGACTATCTGCATCAACTCTCTAGGAGAAAACAAAATCACATTCTAGATTTAATAGATATAACAATCCCTTGATACTTTGTGGATATGTTAAATGTTAATACTATGTGGGTTGAAAATTATTTCTACCTCTAAGCAAACTATTTTTATTTGTTTAACTACAAGTTAATGTAGATTAAAATTTCATTCATCGCAACTAGGGGAGATTTTGGTATACAGAACATGGGGAAAACAACCGCAATGACAACAGTATCAAGGCCCTCGCGACACTAAAATAATAAGAATGTAGAAGTCCCCCACTCAAGGACAATTTACCATCAAATGTCCTATTTCCCACGGACTATTAGGGACTGGAACTGCCTACCCCACTCTGTGGTGGACACCCCAAGCCTGGCCTCCTATGAAGGCTGGCTAATGGCACACCAAGAGGAAAACTGCTGACCACCTTTTTATATATTTATATTTTTTATTCACCTGCACTAACTCTGTTTTGCTTGGCACCACAACCTGCACATGCACAAAAGCTAACAAGAATCTTCCATCTGGAAGGAGGTGGGCTCACCAGGAAGAAGAAGAAGTTTTTTTACCACCTTTCCACATCTTCGACCCTTTGGCTTTCAAAATGTTTATTTTTGTCAGGAAGCCCAACACCTGCCTAACATGCTTATCACAGGCTTTATTATCCCCTGCATTATTTGTTGATGTTGCTGTATCATTTCATCAAACATGCTTGGTAAGACCCATCAAAAGATGTGGTTGGCTTCATTCTCTAATCAAAGGGGGATATCTGAACTTAATGGCTCTCTCTCTCTCTCTTAAACACTTTGCCATTGATTTATATTTAAAAGCCAATAATCTTGCAGGGACTTTCTTCACGGATCATACTTATGGGAATCTATAATTTTTAAAGGAACCTAATAAACCACATCATCATCATCATAGTCACTATCATTATTACCCCGCTGTCTTCCAATGCGTTATGGAGACAACTTTTCTCAGTAACTGGACTGTCTGCGTGGCCGTATTGTATGAATCATGGTATTGCCTACAACACAGACAGTAACTTAATAATGCAATAAAAAATCACACTTAAGCTTACAATAGAAAAGCATCAAAAGTGACCTCGGGGAGAAGAAATAACTACATACTCACCCATGCTTGAGAGCGGATATAAAACTTTCGATTTCTTCAAACAGCTCTTCTTCTCTCGTATCTGTTGGCGCCATGTTGATTTTTTTTTTAATTCTTTGGCTTATACTACTGTTTCCTAAGACTACTACATTTAGTGACCACAAATTCCATAATATTTTCTAGGGATAAAAAAATGAGCCAGCGATTTCTTATGGGGTTTCAAATGTGTGAGTATGCCCACGCGCAATCCGATTAGTAGTATCCGCTGAGATCCGGTTAGTCTTGACGGTCGCGCGCGGAAATCCACAGGCATCCCACAGGGGCTCGAGATTGTAGCGGAAATTTGAAAAATGGCGGCAGGCGTTTTGAGGAAAGTAGTCTTGCGAGAGGTACCGTTTAGATAACGTTTTCCTCACAGGTACTTCTAGAATACTAACACTTCATATTGCTTTAAAGATTCATGGAAGTCTTCGATATGTTCCTCATTCAAAACCGGTCAATATGTTTGAAAAGTATCCTCAAAGATGCTGTGTCCCTTTCAAAGGGATCCTTGACGAAACGGGGGAACTGCAAAATGGGTAGGTCACACAACTTCCCAAAAGAACGTTCATCAAGATCAGTGCTCGCTTTACTATATGAGAGTATAATGTAATTTTCAGATTGGTCAGTCTTAGATTCAATCGATCCTATTCAAACACAGTCAACACTATTTTCCTTGTTGCTTTGTAACCCATAAGTTACCAACTAGCAAGGGAAATAAATGCAGTTAGCAATCATTGAGATTATTGAGCTAAAAGGCATTGCATGATTTTGAACAACACTATACCATCAAAAGGAAGGAAAAAGAAAAAAATAGATATGGACCATAGTATGGAATACTTTATATTTCAGTATTACTTTCCTTATGAAAATTGTTTCTTTCTATATCAGACATGTTGTGCTTGGGTTTTCTAAAGACGGTCAGTACCTCATATCATACCAGTTGATCATTGACACTGATTCAATGGACATGCCACATTACCGCTACTCATTACACTGGTGGAGATTTTCATTTAGAAGAAAACTAATAAAGGTAAATCACTGGATTTTGCTTTTCAAAGAGCTTTATAAACCACCATACCATAAGGATTGAAGAATCTATTTTTAGCTTTGTGGATGTTTATTTTCTACAGGTATCCAGTGCGCCATTGTTCACTCAACCATGTCTACCAGTTACCAATGACTTGCATATTCTAGCAGCTGAAAGTCTTGACCAAAAGTACATGGTCATATGGGGGAGGAGGTAGGCCTATGTTAAAATGATTGAAAAACTGATATAAAACATCTTACAGCTAAGAAAAAAAATCAACACAAATTGATAATTTCAAAGGTGAGCAATGAATACAAGGTTTAAAATTACCTTTTTCAAATCTGCTAGATTTTGCCGTCTTTCTGGATTTTGGTAGGGAAAAAAAGCCTGCATACTCAAAATATGAGAAGAGCTAGCAAAGACAGGAAACAGCTGGCTATCGCCAGGATTCAGCTGCTATTTTGAACCCTGGAATAAAACTGCAAGGATATGGTAGTTGCCGATGCCCTGTTAATTTTTATGCTAAACTCCATAAACACATTGACTCCTCAACCAGCCTGTACCGGCTTTGGGAATACCCACAACCCAAAAAAATCATAAATGCAAACTGAACACAACAAGATGAAGATACTCAGGCATCAGTCTAAGGGATAAATGGTCTTGAAGGTATGCATCCAACCAAGGTGTTGGCAACTACTCTTAAGCCAAATAATAGCACAGGTTCTTTGACAAATTTCAAATCGAACAAGGAAAGAAAAGCAGAATCACCCCTCTCAATAAAACGCTCAAAATACAATAGAAGGGAGAGAGATCAGCAAACACAGCTCAAGACTCAAATAGATACCTTTATTCTGATCCTCCAGGTTCATTTCCATGGCCTCAAAACACAATGTCCACTCCTTGAAGGCTTGTAAAACCACGAAGATGCCTTTACGGATCGAAAAGCATTCTGCGAGATCCAGGGAAAAATTCACGAGGGGAGGGCCAGTCAACACTCCTCTCCCCAAAGTCAGATGGTTAAATATAAGTCTTTTCACCCCGAAGCCAAAAAAATCAATTCCAGGTCATACAGACCCAGAATAGCAGTGTAAACAATTTTGGAATCAATTTGGTTTCAGAAAAGACAGCATTTAGGAGAGCTGTGGTGATTCATTAGAAATTTATTTTCTCATCCAGGCAAAGCCAAACAAGAAAAAATCATCATGAATCCACCTTTGCTTGCAAATATCCATGAGCAAAGCACTCAATTATGCCCCAAAAGACTTCATGAAGTCCTGAGACACTCTCCTAATATGCTTATAGCTGTATTTTTGATGAAAAATACAAGCAACCATCAACTTGTGCTGGCTTCAGCACAACGACGAGGGATTAAAAGTGGGGACCGCAAAGCACTGTTGGAAAGCTTGGATACCGCTGACTAGGTGCAGCTGTGTTTGACTTTGACGGGCTGTATAAAACTCAGAATAGGGGGGGAGGTATCTGTTTTCAGTCTGTTTTTTTTGTAAATTCAGCTCAAAAATAGCCAGGAGGCAATGGGTTAATCTTTGAATACAATATTTGTCCCTATTGTGCTTATCAAGCAATGTGCAGTTAGCAATGGCTGACACAGATAAAAAAAATTCAGCAACAGTACATAAAAACAGATATGAAATGAAAACAATAGGAAATGTAGACTGCAAACAAACAAGTTTAGAGAAAAATAATTGAACTTGTATTATCTATCTTTCAGCATAACCAGCAGCCGCTCTGAGGCTAGCTTACATTACGTCACCATATGTACTGTTCCATCCTCCACGCCCCGCCTCTGCAAGCAGCCTGATGTGTGTATAGAGCATGAAATAAGCATCAGCTTGTCGTACGAGGTTTTGCCACCCCACCCTGTTGTGTTGCCATCTGTAAGCCTCAAGCTGCCTGGGATGGTGCTACTTAATATGGGGGATCATGTTGTCGCCCTCAAGATGGAAGCTTGCTCAAACCGCATGGAAATTAATGATACTGTGAATAATTTTCAGAGAGATCAAGAAGGTGGATCTGTATGCTTAGCCAACAACTCAACCAATGAGAAAGACAAAAGTACAAGCATGGATTCAAAACCAAGAGATTTATTTTGTGATAATTTAGAGAGGGTACTGGATGCTGAATCCAGTGATAAACATGGTACTAGCTCCCAGATGCCCAGTGAGTGTTTGTGTCAAGATGGTAACCATTCCACATCAGTAGAAAAACTCAAAGACTTGTTGCATAACCAATGCGGTTTGTGTCAAAATTGTGCAAATTGTAGTAATAATAATGTTCCCATGGAGCAGCCTGGAGCTTGTCTTGTTCTTGGGGAGTCTTCCTTTGAGTGCAAAAAGACATTAACATTGGCTGGACAGCAGCAATCAGATAGCTTTGGTTCGCCTTCAAGCAAGTGTGAGGAGCCATCAGATGAAACATCATCAGAATCATCTGTTCATTCACCAAGAAGGTTATCTTTGGATAGTGGTGCAGGTGATGTCACCGCTGCAACATTGACTCAATATGCTTTTCTTGCTGTTCAGCCTCTGCCTTACGATTTGGGCAACGAGAGAGTGCAGTCTCATTCTTATCTAAATGATCTACATGTATCAGTCACTGGATGCCCTTGTATTCGAGCTTTTAGCTGCGAAGATGCTAAGGACTTCACACATACCACAGTACTTTGTAAAGCTTCTTTAGACATAGAGCAAGCAATCAATTTGCTGATACATTCCCATGAGGAGTTGAGGCAACTTTTCAAGTCTTTGCAGGACTATGATGTCCAGATTGCTGATGTGTGTCCAGAAAGTGGGTGTGTCATACTAGTGGCAAGGATTCTGGTGTATGCTAAGCAAAGACAGAGCACCTTTCACCACAAACTCTCCATTAGCCCAAGGTATTGTTAGGGGTGGACCATTATAGGGGAGGGCGGGGGTGGTAAAAAAAACAAAATCTTTAGATGTTTAAAAATTAGTAAAAATTATCAGTCAAAACCAGACAGAGAAAAATGTAAACAACAAGGCAAAAATGATACACATCATGAAGACAAAGACAAAAAATGTGATTAAACCTTCCCAACCAGTAAAAGGGTGATGATAGTAATGACAATGGTTAGTATAGCTGTTGATATGTAGAGATGATGAAGATGGAAATTGAAATTGAAGATGGGAAATGATGATTATGATGATGATTATAATGATAATGCTAATAATAATGATGATTATGATGACGATGATGATGATGATGATGATGATGATGATGATGATGATGATGATGATGATGATGATGATGATGATGATGATGATGATGATAATAATAATGGTGGTTTAGGGGGAATGTTAGTGTAGACAGGTTGCAGTTGGTGTCCATCTGTTATACATGAATCAAACCTTTGTTGAATGCAGTGTGCTTGCATGCTGACTTGCCCATGTCCTAATGGATGTGAGCCAAACAAGGGACTGCAAGCAGTCCAGTAGTTGCAGTGATTGCTGATAATGACAATCTTCTTTCTCAGCCCTTCACTGCACACTACAGGGTTTGTGTTTACTTGGAATATCAGGAATGGAGAAGTAAGGACTCTAAACCGCATGAAAATTACAGATCATCCCAAAGGTGCCTCCTTTGCAAAGACAAATTCTGCCGCACTAGAAGCGAACACATTACGGAACAGCAAGTCCATCCCAACAGGGTTCCAATCCCAGGTCCGAGTTCTCTCAAACCACACAGTGTTCACTGGGAAATCGCTCAAGTACGTGGCACACCCCTTTCTACCTATCCTAGTCATGATGTAGCTTGTTATAGTATGGTATACTCTACCTTTCCTAGTCATGATGTAGCTTGTAATGATACATGGCCTACTCTACCTATCCTAGTCATGATGTAGCTTGTTATAGTATGGCATTCTCTACCTATCCTAGTCATGGTATAGCTTGTGATGATACACAGCACGAAAATCCAAATTTATGCGTGCGTAGGGTCGCGTAAAGATTGCATATAGACGACATTTACGCATTTTTACGCAACCATTACGTTTTGCGTAAATGTTGTATTTACGTAGTCTTTACGGTACTGCGTAAAGACGGCGTAAGTATACTGTTTATGCGACCTTCAAGCGGGACGTAAAGGTTACGTAAACGTGTGCCTTTACTCAATCTTTAGGTAACCTTTACGCCATGCGTAAAGACGACGAATTTTTAAGCTTTACGTGACCTTTACGCCATGCGTAAAGACGACGTATTTATAAGCTTTACGTGACCTTTACGCATTATATATTTATATTTCTAAGGCATCAAGCAATGCTGGGTAAGGTATATTTTTCGAAATGAGGGGAGTTCTAAACATTAAAACAAATTTCTTATGTTTATCACCCTTTACGCGATCTTTACGCAGAATGTAAAGATGCGTAAATCTTTATAACCCTTAACGCGATCTTTACGCAGAACGTAAACATACGTAAATGTTTATCAACCTTTACGCGGCAGGCAAAGATGCGTAAATGTGTAAATGTATGTCAGCCTTTACGCACATGCGTAAAGGTGCGTAAATATGGATTTTCGTGCTGTGTATGGCATACTCTACCTATCCTAGTCATGATGTAGCTTGTAATAATATGGTATACCCCTTTTTACACTAAGATGTGTTCAATGAGAAAGAATTTTGATATGACTTCTCTTCCCGGCACCGTGATATTTGAAATTTCTTTTCGGTGGTGAATGTATTTCGGACGTCGATCGGACAATCTGCTATAAATTGGATTAAGTAATCAAATTGCCTATTATGGTACTTAAATTAATCCGGCTACTAATTACGTCTGGTTATTAATACAATACGCTGTCCCACATGTGTTACAGACATGTTAAGTTACACACATGGGGAACAGTCCCACAAAGCACATGCAGGGAAAAACACATATTCATCCAAGCCAAAAATATAGCATGGAATCTTGTAATAAAGAGTACAAAACCGATATGAAACTATTTATTTTGTCTTCATAATGTTATGTTATAGTTCTGCCCGACCATTTGTTTTTCGTTGGAACTTTTAAAAGGTTGTCAAGGGCAATAGGTTAACAGGGAGGCTATCGAAGATGGAAATGATTCCGACATTACACGAGTTGCTGTTAGTTGTTTTAATTCAATGTTCTTATAGGTCATGCCCCATTCTCGTCGGCTACCTTTGGTAACTGCGTTCTATTTTTGCATTTCTTGCCCAGTTGCGGAGATTATGTCTCCATAGTTTAGGTTTGCTCTATTTCTGTCTTGCCGATATAGTTACATAACATGACTGCGATTTTCTGCAGTTCTTGTCGCGAATTGCTGGCATATCTGGCGTCTGCGACACACCCAGCCTTGTCATCGTGCGCACTTCAGCTCATACTCCCGGCGCCGCACGGTCATCCTAGCCATGCATACTGCATTCCTTTCCATGTGGGTACTGCTAGAGTGTGCTTGAAGATAAAAAAGGTTGAGGTTATTAAGTTAATTACTAACTGCCATCTTAAACTACTTGTGCAGTAAAATTGATGATAATGAATGAATTTTCTTTTATGATTAAGGAATGGCGCGTCGTGTATTGCCGCACCGAACGCAAGCGGACCCTCCCGCGTCCCCTGCACATGCCTTAGTTTGCTGCTTGCACCAACACAAATGAGCAGAATTTTAAGAAAATTTTACGCGTTTTCTGCAATGCATACTATGCAAGACTCGCATGTTAATTTACGAAACTCCCGTCTAATAGAATTCGCCGTTATTGCGGAACTGAAAGCACAGCTTCTGCGACCACCAGAGTCGCTTTGACCTTCATCTTAACGAGAGGCGAGGGGATGGTTTTGCTGTACACGCGGCGGCCGGTGGCTGAAGTGTGGTGTGATGAAAGAGGCCAAAGCTAGACGCGTGTATACCCGGTTAAGTTTGGATACAGATTTAGCACTGATTAGCCCCTAAGGTCGCCGCTTCAATAGCAATATCTCGTATGCAATAACAGTCTGTCGTCAGAAGGCTTTTGGTGGTCTAGTTTTTGATACTCAATTTTCCGTGTGTAATCTATACCTTAACCGAAATGGGGAAGAAGGAAGATGAAGAATTTGCATTTACAAAAGGGTTGATTTGCCCTTTAAAATCACATCTTTACTCGCTAGTCCTGGTTTCTCTTTTAACTGGCTAGAAACATAATAAAAGCACAACAATAACAAAATAAAAACCTTGGACGAGACCCAATTGCGTTTCACCTTTGCTGAATTCTATTTTCCACGATCCATGTTCGAATGTAGAACCTGAAAAAAAGACGCCAATTCCTAAGGTTATCTTTCCCGCGGGTGCATAAAAAACCTGTTATACACACGTTATGTCTGCCGGAAGAAAATTGCCATTTTCATTTTTTTTTCTGACAAGAGCTTCCAATCAAGCCAAAGGGTTGCACTCTTCCTAATGTGAAGGGAGGAAATCAAGCCAAAGGGTTGTACTCTCCCTAATGTAAAGGGAGGAAATCAAGCCAAAGGGTTATACTCTCCCTAATGTAAAGGGAGGAAATTTGTTCGATGAAAAGTCAAGATACCTGTTTTGGCTAAAGAAAATTGTTAACTTCGAGTACCATGCAAATAATTCAAGTCATCTCTGTAGCCACTTGCGATTTTGCTTGCATAACACTGTGATATTGAAAGAGTCTAAACACACCAAGATGCTTCTGTAAACGTGTCAACTCTCGCGCTACATTTATTCCCACGCTTTTCTTAATTGCGCGAAAATGAAACACTGTGAAAGATTAGAAATTGCATGAAAATATGATGAAATAACAAGATGCGAAGATGTGACCCACAGAGCTTAAAAATAATTGCGCGTGTATATTTGTATCATTGTTACAGAATGACCCATGCGTAGACTGATAGGAAGTAACCTCGTGTGCCGGCACGTGACCAGCGGTAATGTTTCTTGCTTCCCATGATGCCCAGCGCCCCCCTCCCCCGTAAATGAGGGGATAAAGCTTTTTCTAGTAAATGTCTTCTGTTCTCGCATCTGGTATGTTACTATCCCTGTTCCCCGCTCCCTGTTCCCCGCTCCTTTTCCCCGTTTTAGTAACATCCTCGCATCTGGACAGTTCTTGCTTAGGGTTGTGCATTTTTGTTTGGACCCTCCCCTCGTGTGGTTCAGCTTTTCTTTCTGCAATCAAGAATCTATTGTAAGAGACAGTTTAATGAGCAATTGAATCAATTGCTCAAATGACGAATTGTCTGGAAAAAGAAAAACAGAAAATATGCTAGAAATATTGCTCTTAAAGTCGCTAGATTTTGATTAAATGCATAGGCCGATTAGAAAGAGAAACAAAGAAGAAAAGGAAAGAAGACGGAAATGACCCTCTTGTAAAGTCCCGGTCCCTCCCTTATATTTGAACTGGTATTTTTCTGGCATCGCCTCCTCATTCTCTTGAGAAAATTGCTAGGGTCAGATCGGAACTAGAAGTTCGTAATCAATTGACGGAAGAAACTATCACCCGATATGATGCTGTTATTTAATAGTTCAAAGCTATCCTCTCGTATTATTTCTGTTTGAATGAACCAATAAAACTGAAGTGGTAACAAAGATATTGCACACTGAAAACCCAGAGAGTGCTCATTATGGCGCAATGCTCGATCAGTGTTAGTACTTTTTATTATTCGTGTTACTGTTTTTCGCTGTTGTTATGAACGGAAGGCCGGAAATCGCGAATAACTGTTACTGAGCAATTTGTTCATTTTCCCACGAGAAAGACGAGTCCTCGTTTATTATCATGGGTACAGACATTAAGCAAAGGTCATACTATTCTACTGTTGGAAACATCGAGGATATCTGCCGGATACCTACTTCCGGTGGAGGGAAAATTTCCTTTAGTTTGAGCAACAACCAATTACTCCAGGAAAAGGGATTATACTCATCTTAACCTTTGTCTCCCTCCTATCAATTATGAATAAACGCCCCTTCCTCCCAATGCATTTTCTTGCCACTTTCGGAAAGATATAATTTCATCCCTAGGTAGCACAATCCTAAACTGACAAACGGAAAACTTCGTTTCAGCCAATAGAGGCTCAAATAAGGATTTCATCCTAGACATCCTAACCAAAACGTACCGTGGGTGCTAAAGAGGTCCCGGCGATAAACAGAGCCTGGAGACAAAGTAACCTGTAAAGAGGGACACAAGGCTGGTGAACACAAGCATTGGTACCACCGATTAGCGGGTCATTGATGTACCTTTATTATTATACGGCGAAACACTTGCACAAAGTATAATGCTTATGTGTGAGACCACACCCTGAGAAGGCAACCAAGTACTAAATATAGATTTGAGGGTTCCGTGCGAGATTACCAACCCCTTTTAAAAGACTAGATACACGGACTCGTGACTCGAGGGGTACCAACCCCTTGAGCTGTGTTCTCTCCCAGGGTTTTTATTAACTTGCCTATTGATCATTCCAAATCGATTGACAAGTATTGCAGCGTCAGTTATCGGGCCCAATTCACGCTCCGCATTAAGTGGAAAGCTCTCTACGGGGGTTAAACTGACCTCGACTCACGCTGGTGTACAGCGCCCCAGGGTTCAGCCTTCCCTAGCACTACAGTGTATCACATTCACTGGCAGAGTCCCTCTAACGCTAATCTGTAGCTGGAATACAAGTGCGAATGAGGGGGAGAAGTTTAAGAGTTAAGCGTGTGAAGTCTTATAAAATTCCTACGCTTGATATGGAGGATGAATGAATAGTGTTAGACACCCGGAACCCCCCGCGCCCTGGTCACAGTCGACCCTCATTTATTCCCCATTCCTTCCCAGCATGTGAAGTAAGTTCCCCTAGCGAACAATACGAGCTTGATGAAAGGCTTTTTGTAGACAATTTGCCAAGAACGTAGCGTCCCCCTGAGATCGTCTTCGAAACAATCTCATAATGAGAAAATAAGCTGAGGATAAGTTGCACGGTAATGATCGACAGACCAAGAGCAGACCTTAAAAGCTCTGTGTTACGAGTTCGCTCATCTTGCCAGATGGGACGTCTTTGATCGTATTATCATCTCTTGTCACTTATTGACTCTTTCGAGTGTTACCGAAACTTTATAACCAAATAAAACGTCCAAAGCTTCGGCCAAGGTGCTGGTATCATTTGATTTTTACGGTGTGTTATTATATACAATAGATGACCCAAACGTGGAACAGAAATACCGGACCTACCGGACATTAAAATACTATGGCAAAGTGTTTATGACTGTAGGGTGTGGGAGCAGGGCCTGATTAACGCACGGCAGTTTATAATAGCACCTCGCTTTACCCGAGCAGTCTGAACTGCAGTTATTTGCGAGAAATCGCTTTTCCAGATGTCACCTAATTGACATACAATTAGCAAAGCGATGACGCTGTGTCTAAAAATCTTCGCAAAAACCACAAGTCCACAACATCGAACAATGGAAAAAGCACTATTACGGGCCACTCTGTCATCGAGTACTTAGGGGGGAGGGGACGGGACGAGTAAGGATGGCTAGATGCCGCAAGAACAACACTTTGCCATTGGAGATATACATTAGGGAAATTCCTGCAGCCAAATTGATTAATGAAAGCATCTCTGTAAAACATCTCTGTACAGTGTATTTTAAAATATTGTTTACATTTCTAAAAGGAGATAATATCATGTATGCGATACTGCGAGGTCTCGTTATATCAGTGTTATACGAGGGCATTACCAAGCCAATAGGCCCAGGTATCTCCCTAATTAGACTCTGGCATTGGTATGTTAACGATCTACGTCTATAACCGGGTTTTCCCACAGAAATATAAGCAATGTAGGCATCAATCTATCATCTGAGAAAGATTAGTCATTATGATCAGATCGGCGATAAGATAGTGCTCTCTAAGAGCTAGCTACGCACCCGTCCTCAACAAATGATAAAAAGTATTACAAAATACTATACTCTTAGGGCAAAGTCCACCAATATCATGACCAAAACGAGCTCTACAATATTCTTCCAGATAAGCCTATATGAAACTTTAAAATCTTTTTAGGTCCCCTTTTCCGTCTTTAATAAATTCACGATATTAGTTGCAATTCCAAAGAAAAACAACGGCAATTGGTATATAGTCTTACACGCGACTGGCGATCTCATCTCTAGCACGGCTCATCTTTCCTTTTAGGAAATGTGCGCACCGACAAGTGGCTCTCATTTATCGATAGACTGACGTCACGTGCTCGTCTTGATGAGTCGCATTTTTGTTCTCGTAAAGTAGGAGCCAGAGCGACCGTAGCATTTGAATGTACTGAATTGTAACAACACAAGCGCCTTATTCAAAACAAGTGTGACTTGTAAGCGCGTATTTGATAAGCTCGCTGAACTTTTACGATTACGCGTGGTGACTTTTGTTATCCGCGTGTGCAGTTTTCTCACCCCTTGTCTCGTCTTTTTTGTTGTTGTTTGGTTTTGTAAGCGCGCGAGTGTTATAATCTCGCAAGGCATGCTCAAGTCGATTCACACCATTTTGGTAAGCGCATCACTGGCATCCGCTAAAATCTGGTTATTTTGTTAATTATTTCTCAAGAAAATAATCCTTTCTTCTCCAAAAAGATCCCAATTAAGATTGGCTAAACTCATTCCCCTTCCCGTTTTGCTTGATGTCTTCTAACAAGCCACTTTTGTTTTTAAAGCTCCCCAAACAGTAATTGCTGAACATTGCTGTAGTGTATCTCATAATTTGAGGACTGCTGTCACCCTTATCGCGTAGTACGCGATCTGCGCGCCATTGTTTGATGTGGCGAGGTAGAGAAACGGTGCCTCGGATTCAATGGTAGACTCCATATGGTTAACTTCCACAAGGAAGCGTGCAAACCCGGCTAAGACTCCAGTCTCCCAGTCCCAGCAGCTCGCACGGGTCGTAGCCACTACACCACCCTCCATCATTTCGGAGGTGACATTCGACACTCGCCGTGTGTGGTCTGAGTGACTGCGTAAATAAGCACGATTTCCCCGCTCAGCGATATTTTAGCGCGTTGCTTTTCGAGTCAGAACAGAATCTTGTAGCTCGAGCATAGCGTGTGCGAGTGCTTAGCTGAGGTCGACCACCTAACATACCTGAAAAGTCAAGACCCATAGCCAAACCCAACACATAGGCTCTCAGTTCGCAAGCAAGCGACGGTACGGCTTCAGATATGAATCTCCGGCACGCGCTTCTCTGTATTGGTGGGATAGTGTGCCTCCTGTTAGCCCAATGTTTGAGCGTTCAGTCATCCCCAGCCGCAGAGAGAAAGGTAAGACTTAGTAGTATTCTGTCGTTGGATCGTAGTGGGAATTCCCCAGTAAGGTTAACCTTATTGAAATACGTAAGCCATAGGCTGGTTGGCGCAGCGGTTAACGAACCACAGAAGTCCTTAGTTTCGCAAGAAGGACGCTAGCAAAAGGACATGAGCAAAACGTTGACAATACTAAAGTGTTGTGAATTACTCGCTTTTCTCTTAGAGTTAACCTCGATATAAATGAATAATTTACTATGCCAATGCCATAACATAAACTGTTTTTAGAGGTGGGTTGCGCTTATACTTGCGGTAAAATAGAATTAAAAAAAAATATCCAATTTTCTTATGAACATTTTAGGCATTATAATAATAAAGGTCTCGGTATATCCAATGTTCTAAAGCACTTATACCCTCAAGAGTTAGAACACGCCTCAAGCTAATGTTGAACACGTAACATAGATGAAATACCAGAGTTTTTGTCTTAGTAGGACATATGGCCCTGTACTATCTTGCTTTTTCCTACATGGTGCATCTTAACCCTTTGCGTAGTTTTTGGAGCATTTATATTGGCTACTGTTTGAACTCAGAGCGCATGTTCATTTCTAATATTCTTGTCTACCGGAAGGGTTCTGAAGGAACAATATCTAGTATATCGTGAAGAATATCTTATTTGTTTGTGATCGCCAACAACGTGCGCAAGCGGTCACAGTCGATATTTATGCTAGAGACTTCTCTGCGTCGCGAAGCCGTGAAGTTAATCGTCCCTTCGAATGATTGGTCCGGGGCACGACAATATAGAAGGTGCAAGCATGAAGACGACATACACGACAACTATCCTGTCACTTGGATTTGTCAAACGAATATTCTAGTTATAAGCCCCAAATGGCGACCTGTGTGGCGAGTAGATTTAATCGTGCTAATATCGATATTTGAAAAAGCGCAGAGTGCATTAGTTGGATCTCACGAGTCTTCATGACTCACTCTTATGTTGGCGGCAGCTTTTCGTCACGACCGCCCCGCTTACACCCGGACCTCATCATCTTATACCGCCGGACTGGGCCACAAACCATAGCGCTCTCCGTCCGCAAAATCATTGTATTAATAGAGAACATATGAAGGACAAGTGTTAGCCGCATCAGGTCACTTGGAAAGAGAGGCTTGATGGTTGGAGGGCGTTTTGACTTGTAAGAGAAACTAGCAGGCATTTGTTTGATTGATTGACAACTTGAACTGATATCGCGAAGCTAAAATCCCGCTTTAAAGAGAGATGGAGATAATTTTAATCACTATTTTTCAAGTTTTTAAGTCAACTTTAGTTGTAGTGCCGTAAAGGCATTGCTCCTCGCAACCTTCTTTCGAGAACTTAAATTCGCTCATCCCCAGCTCCGCATTGTCTTGAGAGTTAAAGTAAACACTTAGTCTAATTGCCAGTGCTTGTTGATCTAGGAGGCGTTTTTGTTGTTCTTCATGTTTATCTACTATCTATGGTTTCCTTTATCTCTTCAAGTTTTGAGATTTCCTCCTTGTTATAAAAAACATGGTTTTCCTGTCTGGCGAACCGACATAAACCCAACTCTACAAATTCCACATACAGATATTTGATTGCGCAGCAGAGAAAATAGCTTTGAAGTACGATTCTACTGTCTTAGGCATTCAGATAAACGCAGTTGGTAAGAGGGTGGATTCCCAGCTCTATTTGATACAAAAATAGGCGCCAAAAAATACCACTTGTTATTTTATTTTGCATATACTTTTTACTTATTCACCGACAACATTCATCGTGCCGCTACATGCTACATCGCTACATCGTGCCGTCCTGTTTATTGTGCTTTTTATTTTATCAGGATGTTTAATCTTTTTCAATGAGAACACGCATTCAGATCGGAAGGGCGGTTTTATCATAAGCACTCAACTCTGAATGTGGTTACATGTGACACTTAAATTTCCCTTTTCACCGATCGGTGATTAGCTTATCTAACGTCTTGTTCCTTCATCAATTGACTCCTAGAGGAAGTCATGTCGCCTCTGCCCTTTAACCGCCAAGTATGATTTGTTCAAATAATAAACGCTCAAAACAACCTCTCGAAACTTTCAGAAGCATTTGTGACGAACATTCTCCTTTGTTTTTGTACCCAATATCGCAATGTTTTTTCAAAAGAAATCTTGATAACGGAAGGTCTCAACGCGTGCACTCATCCAAGATTTCATGTTCAAGAGACATGATTATAACAAGTCTCAAACGAAGCCCTTGCATGAACGGAAGACGTCCCCGACAGCCCCGATTGACGCGATAACAAAGCTCACACCCACTCAGCCACTCGCATACTTGTAATGCAAATGTTGTTGTTGATCTAGCTCTACTGAATCAAGTTAGCGCCTTTTGAGGAAATAGTTGAAATTGTAACAGTTGCTTGATAAACCAATAAAGCAAGGGTGCGAATTTGACCTTATCAGTGATGTGAAACTAGGGAGATTTTTAATGATGATTTCAATTCTTTAATGCCGTGAGTCGTTTGGTTATTGGGAGGGGTTTTGAATAAGGGCTATTAAATTTAATATCTGGTATTTCACCTTAAATGGTAGTAAAATTTCGAGACTGTTAACGGAATAGCGAGATTGGGGACGTACTCACTCGACCCGGGGCCCCGCCGTGAGCAGTGGCGATTGCAATTCGCCGCTGACAGATTCCGTCGGATGCTCGTCGTGGCAGGCGAGTGTAATGGAATTTTAAGTGTCTATGGGTTAGTGTAAAATGTAGCATTGCCCACGGGCGAGGAGCTGTTGTACACACTCGTAATAAGCTTCGCTCGGCTAGCTGCCCTGGGGCCAGTCAGACTCATCTGGTTCGAGACAGGGAATTTTCTAGAACTGCATTACTGTCTCAGACATTCGAAATCCTTCCGCCTCCAGCTCAAACTTTTATTGAAAAAAATAAACTGACAATGATAACGAAGACAGCCTGTTATTTGCTCTTTGGGTGCCGAGTTTTACTCCCATGGGAAAGTTTTAGGGCTGTGGCGAACAAAACACTGTCAAGACACATGTCGGACCTTAATCGTACCTACGTGAATATATGTTTGGTCTATTCACAGTAATCGTGTATATTTAGCTATTTGAAAGCCGTCCTACTGTGATGGCCCGGTGGGAAGGTGGTGTAGTGATGTACAGCTCTATGGGACCCCCCACGGATCACACGCAGGCGACGAAAAATACACGTCAATTCTCGCAGCAGGCTAAAGCCTTGAGTCTTAGTGGAACTTTGCATGGGATTTAGCTTAAAGTCAAAGAAAGTACGAAAAAATGTCAGTCCTTAAAGGTTTTTTTCAGCCACTGTCTTCTTGATATAGAACTAGTGCAGTAGTACCAGCCAAACATTCCCAGAATACCTTGGCACCTGGTTACGAGGAAAAAACGAGTTCTCTCCAGCTTCTCCATAAAGGAACTCCACCATAAAATTTTGGAATGCACACATATTTGCATTGCTACTCTGGTTATTTCATTGTACGAATATCATGGTGGGCTGAGGTTGTTTATTTGCGAGCCCAATGCCCTCAGGAGCTCTTGTTGTTTATGAGTGTAGATGGAAGGATGAGTGTAGATGGGAGGATCACCTCGGCAGGAGACGAAGTGTCCCTCTGCGCAATCGTCAAACGCGCATGCGTATTTCTAAATTACTTCACGTAACCTTTCATGGCGTGACTCTTAACCCGGATGGTATTTGAGTGACAGCTGTCCATCACTCGCGTTATATAGGATTAGAAAGTAATCGCATGATCGCCGCTGGCGTTTTCTGCGCGGTGTGGAGGGACAAGCGCGTGAAACCGCAAGCCATCCGCTAAGCAAGCGGGCGCTCGGTACGGGGGTGGGGGGAGGGAAGTAACCTTGTGGCGGTGATTAATGCGCTCTCGTCTTGGGTGGCAAAGCATGTATGTGCACGAGCCACTCGAGCAGTGACAGTGGTTTGAAGCTGCTACCGACTCTTGTTAACGACTATTGCTCACTCAGATGCTACGCTTACTTACATGCCTTGCTTGCTCTACTGATTTCGCGCGCCTCCATCGTCTTTGCAAAAGTAATTCAGGACCTACGACTGGGTGCGTGTGGGCGCAGCCACGTCCGTCCTGACCCCCTCCCCCCAAATTCTCCTGTTTTGCGCTCTACAGTAGCATAGCACGGGCCGTAGCTCGCGTCTTGACTATAATTTGTTTTCTACTCAGGGTGATGGTCGTGTTTCTTCTCGACCCTACAGGGGCCTGGCATTGAATATGCCGGCAGGTATGCTTTTACTCCTCTGTTTTTACACGCAATACATGTTCACAAATATTACACACTTTAAAACGTTTGCATGATATCGTTATACAATAATAACGTTTTCGGGCTCTTCCGTGCTTCGTTATTAGCCACATATCACGAGAATGGGAAAGACCACCTCGAAGTCGTATTTTTTCATCGCTTATTCTAGATTTGCGATAGTAGTGAAAACTTTATTCTAGAAGTCTTCCGTCCCATTTCTCATATGACCTTGGACACCTTTACCTCTTGAGCTGACTACAACGGCATAGGGTCTCATTCTCTGTGCTGACACGTGACATTCAAGTCAACTCGTGGAGACGACAATGCACGCACCAAAAAAATCCCTCTCTCTAGCTGGCTGGGCCGTGTTAGAACATATTCCGAGAATCCTCGTACGTGAGCTTTATTTTAAGACTCTCGTCTTGTGGAGTTTTTTGGCAAAGCGCTTTAGGCGATCACTCAATGGTCCGCACGTGACTAGGCATCAATGGAATTGTGGGTAGTGAATCTTTGCCTTGACTTGTTGTTCTTACTCTGCTGGATGTTGACGTTCAAGGCTTTTATGTTTTATTGAGATTGACCAGGAGAGCTTTTTTTTTGGGGGGGGGGGATGGGAAGGGGGTGCATACATTGTTTTCCATTATAGCCAGGCCATACCCCCCCATTTATCACTTGTTTTATCCCGCTCAGGTCGAGATAACCCTGACGTCATCACCTCGATCAGTAACCGCACAGTGGTTGTGGGTGAAGTTGTGGCGTTCCGCTGCCGAGCGTACGGCGTACCCAAACCGCGCATCAAGTGGAGGAAAGATGGCGTGACCGTCACGCAATCTCACCACGTACGCGTACGTCACACTGCATTAGGTTCGCGGCTGCGCATAAGGAACGCGCAGCTGCGTGACGCCGGTCACTACCAGTGTCTTGCGAAAAACTCGCATGGAACCAAGCTGTCTGCCAAAGCCTATCTAAACGTCAGAGGTAAAAGGTGGAATAGCTACTGAGGTAGATAATTATCGATAAATAGACCTCGCTCATTTTGTGACTTTGTTTTTTATTTCAGAAACAGGAAAAATGTCTAAAAGTGGGTAAGTGATGTTCGGAATAGTTCATTTCGATAGTTGCGGATAAGATAGTGATATCATGATAATGGTGGTGGTAGTGATGGCAAGCGAATGTTGTAATAGTAATGTTAACCGGGGTGGTGATATAATCATGCTCTTGACATAGATGGCAATGATGTTAATGGTGTTGATAGTAATGATGATAATGATGATGATGGTGGTGATGATTATGATGACAGTGATGATGGTGGTGGTGATGATTATGATTACAGTGATGATGATGGTGGTGATGATTATGATGATAATGATGATGATGGTGGTGATGATTATGATGACAGTGATGATGGTGGGTGATGATGATTATGATGTGTGATGATGGTGGTGGTGATTATTATGATGTGTGATGATGGTGGGGGTGATGATTATGATGACAGTGATGGTGGTGGGTAGTTATGATTATGATGACAGTGATGATGATGGGTAGTTATGATTTTGATGACAGTGAGGATGGTGGTGATGATTATGGAGTCAGTGATGATCATGACGATGATGATGGTGGTGGTGGTGCAGATGATATTATAGCCACTGTTATGTGTATGACACTTGACTTGATTATTTCATGAAATCACAGCTGTTGTAATAACATCAACCCCTTTATAGGTGTGAGGTGTATACGGGATCCCTGTGTGAATTGACATCGTTCGTGCACATTCTCCCTGGCCGGGATCAGCATCAGACAGAGTACAAGTTACGCCAGACCCACAATACATTGCTGCACACCTACGCTCTCAGTCACTCCTGTCGTAAGCACCTTCTTCCTTATCTTTGCCGCTTACATTTCCCAGCATGCTCTGCGCGAGCTAGTAACCCACCACGCAGGGTATGCCGGGAAGACTGCTTGAGTTTGCAGGTGAAGTGGTGCCGACGCGAGTTGAAGATTTCGCGCGCTTTTCGTGTTCAGCTTCGCAAGATTGTCACGTGTGGGGACCTGCCAGCAGCGGGCAAAGGTCACAAGCCATCAGGCTGTGTTCACGTGTTTGGTGAGTTCTGGTCGCGTTATACAATTTGCGCTATGTTCTTGAGTGGTACTTATAGCTTTATTTTTTAGAGCGAAGAAAGCCGAAACAAACCCCACTTCAAAGCAACCCACCAAGGTGACATTGTGTTTATATTACACGATTTTCATCACAAAAACGCATCACACCTGTTGATTTACAATTAGATATTGCGATTGTTTTTCTAATCGACTTAAAAGTCGTTGTATACCATATCCCGCGAGCTGTAAACGAAAACTAGATTACTCAAAGACCATTATTAGCTTAGGCAGTTAGGAGCGCGCAATTCGTAACAGACCACCAGGAGATTTTCCTAATCCCTGCTATTTCCACGATTGCACAGCACGTGTATGCAGTACACTGGTAGTGTGTGTAAGTCGTTCTATGAACCTGGTCAACTGATAGCTATGGATAGCAGGCGAGTGGCCTCACTAGAGCATGATTTGCTAAGGACACTCACGCGATTAGATGGCTACATCTCACCCAAATGCGGCAAACATCTTACGAAAGCTCTCTGCTATCATCTCTTTCCGCCGTGCACCAAGAACGCCATCCAACGACCCATCTACATCTGCAAGTAAGATATACTCTTTCCTTGTGGTAGGGACTCTATACTTATGGTTGGGTTTCACAAAGAGGAATTTGAAAATTTTAATTGTAATACTCACCATTGGAGCAAATTAGACGCTAAGTTATTAAAGGGGGTGGCTCCACGAATGAAAATAATGCGTGATAGGCAACCCATTCCATGCGGATTTAATAGTAGGTCCGAGGTTGCGGTAACTTAATCCAATTAATCCAAGCTGGACAAAACATCCCCCACTCGCCGTTTGAGTCGATTTGATCTCCCATCGTTTTTGCTTAATGTGAAAGGGGACCGCCCTTGTTCTCCTCAGGGCCCAGTGCGAGATTCTGAAGGGCAGTGTCTGTTCCAAGGAGTTTCGTTTTGCTGGACTGTTCCAGGAAGATAGTCACGTCCTACCGACTTGTGAGAGACTTACCAACAACAAAAATGGCCACGGTCCTTGCTTGGACCTTGGCTTTGCTCTCCGAGGTGAGTAGTGCTCTGATGTGGACTTTAGCTAAGAGGGCTAGAGCAAAGTGAACTGATTTTCTGTTTGTTCTCCACAGTAAACAAATCTCGACTGGTCTCAGGCGCAAACGGGTTTGGTCGCTGCTCCTCATTCCTCATGCGTGCCCGAAAGAACAGTAAGTGCATTTCTTTTCGCTCACTTCCCGGACAAGATATTCGCACACTTACCGGACAAGATATTTGCTCACTTACCCGACAAGATATGCGCGCACTTACCGGACAAAATTTTTGCGCACTTACCGGACATGATATGAGGCAAACTTTGCACCTTGATAAATAACTTCCACCATCTTGACTTCTGTAATTGATTAATGAATGCCAATTCTCTCATTTGTAACATGAATCTAACCTATACACCACGCCATAACTATATTTCTGTCACCCCTAGATCGTGTCTTTATCTCCAGTAAGAAATTCATTTATTTAGACGCTATGTTCCCCATGGTACATCCCATTCTCAACAATTCCTACTTTTGTGGTCGCGCCTTTAATATCATATTTATGTTACCCTTTGGATCGCGTGTTACCTTTCACTACCTAAAGATGCTTTATTTTCTTTAGACGCTATGTTCCCCATGGTACATCCCATCGTCAACAATTCCTACTCCTGTGGTCGCGCCTCGAAATCCGTATTTACCGCTGCTGCTGGAATAGCTTTTCCAATTGGAGTACAGCGCCTTCTCTCACACGTTCAGAGTGACATCAACAAGGGCCACGTTTCGTTATCAAGGTCACAAGATGGAACGATTCGGTACTGCATCCGCGCACGAATGGTCCTCGGCTCCTTAGTGCAAGGGTGGAGCCCCTACCGCACATCTAGTCTCCTCCCTCGCATGGTGCGACCCCCCGACTCCACCCTAGTTCCCGGGCTGGAAGTCACACAGAGCCGAGGCGAGATCGCCATACTTGTACCTCTCGGGTCAGCCGCTGTTTACCATGCGCACGCTAAGATCGACCTCCATGACGTCAAATTCTATTATAAGCAGACTCTGGCGAATGGATCTTTGGATGGGTCATTTATCGCACGTGGAACGTTCAAACTTTGCGAGACGGTATTCGTGGTGGAGGTGACGCGCACGAAGAAAGGTCCGCTTAGGATCACGGGGAATTCCTCCTCGCCCCTGGATATCGACTCTATTGAGCGTGTGTTCGGTGTAGCTATGCCTTCTAGCATGCTCTTTAAGGCGATAAAGCGTTCGGAACTACTCGTCATGCGCCTGATGAAACCATCGATCGATGCGCACGTGGATAAGCACGTTTCTGTGCGTTTTGCTGGATTGTCCTACATGTACATTTACAGGGACGCGCGGCCAATTAACCTCGAGTTCTATGCCGGTAGGCACCACCAGTCAAACCTGTTTGTAGCCGGTTTGACCAGTAAGCAGCTGACCTTCAACGAAGCACTGGAGACGTTTACTGGCCTCAATCTGCCTTATTTGGATTTCATCGAAAGTTTTACTGACTCTACGGTAAGTTTGACAATATTATTAGAGACTTTCTGAGATGTATCAGACAAGGAGAGAGGTGGTGGAACAGACTCTCTGCGCGTTTCAAAATCACACTAGTGTCTGCCCTGATATTTACCTATTTTCAAATCAAAAACAGGTCGGCGTGCTGGTTTCCACTTCTGCTATCAGTCCGTCCTTCCATCCGCGCATCCAGTTGTCCACCAAACCGCTGTCCACAGCCCTTGTGGGGTCGCTGCCTCGCGGGCTCACCATAGTGTCTCGCAGTAAACTCCCTAGCGCCTGCGACAGTAGCAGACTATGTCAGCTTCTGCTGGTTGTGTTTGGCCGCGGAAGCCGCTTTACAACAACCATGTCAGCCAATCAGGATCGAGTTTCAATCAACGTCGCGTTGGATAAAGTGTCCCAGGACGCTTTGGTGGCATACGAGTCGGCAGAGATTACCCTGAAGGTGGGTAAAGATCACCTCGGAGTGACGCCACCTGTCTGTCAATGATTGAAACCTGTCTAATGATCGTACCTGATGATTGACACCTATCTGTTGCCCGTAATCGGTGGTTAGTAAACCTGCATATTGACCGTTCCCGGTGATTTACACCTGTCTGTTGACCGTTCCCGGTGATTGACGCCTGTCCGTTGACAATGCCTAATGATTGACACATATCCGTTCAAGGTGATGTACGGCAACATGACCTTGCTTGATGTTCTTCCCTACTTGACATTCAACGTGCACGGCAACATCCGGGTATCTCACAATCCCCTGAAGAGCCTGCAGTTCGTCGGTCAGCTGGAGTATGATGGCATCTCGTCCAGGCTTGGTGGCAAGTTCAGCAGCGCTCATGAGTGGCGTGACGCATTTGGCGTGACATTCCTCACCGTCAAGAACCTCAGTGTCAGGTAGAACTGCTGCGTGACGAAAGGGGGCTCATGTGTGTGTGTGGGGGGGGGGGGGGGGGGGAAGGGGGGGGGGGGCTAAATGGATAACCTGACTGTCATTAGAGGGCAAAAGGAACAAATGTGATGAGGGAGGGAGAGTGAGATATGAGAGTTATGTGACACAGGGAGGATTGTTAGAGATTGGGAGGCGTTAGACATATAATGAGAGTCGTGGATGGATGTACCTACACCAGGTACCAGAGGCAATGTTTCCCAAGTTTATCTCTGCTTGAAATGCTTCCCTGTGGATGTCGCAGGTTTTCCGCGCCCACTGACACCATGAGCTCCCAGGTGGACGCTACCGTCACCACAGATGCCGTGTTCGAGTTTGGAGTCGGGTGTCAAAATCATCACAAAGACAGGGTACTTCGAACATTGCTTGATATTTTGTACTCTGTGTTAATCTGATCATTTTGCGTTTCCTCCATAATAGCGTATTTTAACGAGAATATTTTGTTTTGCAGACAAGTTGTATCTCCGGATACGCACATCTTGGGCTCTCCGAGAATGTGGCCGAGCACTTCTTCTATGGGAAAGTACAGTCTTTGACGCTACAACAGCTTCTGCGCGCCTGCAATATTCAGATCAGGCTACCAGCGGCACTCGGAGACATAGGCTTCCCAGAAGGACTTACGGTAATAAAGCACCCGGGGTATGGAGGACGGGGTTTTTGCCGTAGTCGTTATAGCGGCCTCCTGTAAATCCACACATTCATGATGTTCTTATGGTCTATAGGTATCCGTCGCTAAGGTCCCACAAGACTTGCGACCCGAGGGGGGTCCCCTAGTGCAGTCTGGCCTATCCCTGGTGGGGAGGATGAGCGTGCTCGGAGTCGAGTCCGACGCTTCTGTCACGCTGCTGCCAAACGAGGTAAGAAATCACTGATCTCTCTCAAGGTAACGAAATTTTTATTTGGGGGCACTTTTAACTCAGCCCTTCTCATTTGCTATTTTTCACACTGTAGATGTGTTAAACACAGTATATAAGGGGACTAATTGTTAGATAATCTAACCATACCACTATTTTTGCAAGGAGACTTACGAAAATAGAAATAGAATGAATGAGTAAATAAATTATTCATCCCGTAGCAGTATAAAACTGAAATAGGGGGGTAGTCTTCAGCAAATACATACATCAGACAGGCGCTTAACTATTTACGATTGAATTTAGGTACTTGGTCGACAAAAAATTATTTTTAATTATAACCCAGCTTTTTGTCTGAATCAGCTTATATAAATGGATGCTTTGCATAACATAATTATTTGGAGGGTAAAATAGCGGGCTTATTGAGAAGACTGCTTTTTACAATTGCAAAAACATAGTTTGTCATCGACTCTGATGTGACCGGTGATGACATTGTCGGTGTTGATGACGCTACCCCTCTGAAGACGTTCGACCGCCGATACGGCCCCAAGCTCTACCTCAAGACTCGCATAGACCCCACGCCCTTCCTACAGGTGGGTGTGGTCAAATACGTTGCTCGATATTTCAGTTGTTGACTTACTGTTGCTATGGTCAAGAAAACTAAGCAAAGTCGATTACAGATACCCCCACAGTAATCGATGTAGGAAGTCATAAAGAGTACGATTGCGCTAAGTCTTATAAGGAAACTATAACTTACACATGGCGACTAGGGATATTATACCCATCTTCTTGGACACAAACCTGAGAAGTTGTTCCATCGAGGTGTCTACACTTTTGACTATAACCTGCGAAGCATGCGTTTTTCTGGCCGGTTCCAGTAGGAAGAAGGGCCAACCCATTTTTTCTGTATAAATTTCTTGATCACTCTTTACGCTAGTGACTTTTAAATGTTTGTTACATTCCATATTTATATTACTTGTTTTAAATCACATTTGCTAATGAAATCATACCCACAATTATTGTAATTACGTTTGCTAGGCAGACGGTCATTGGACAGATAAAGTGTTCCCCTTAGTGCCTAGAGACATAACAACGCTCTTTTCGCAGGCCCATATTGACGGATACGCGCGTATCTTCGGTGTCTTTGACGAGATTCGAGTGTTGGTTACGCGAGAGGGCACACAAATCAAGATGGTTGCAGACCTTCATAAGTCCATCAAGGCGTACCTGTACATGTCGTCAAACTACAGCCGCCATATAAACGCCACGCATCTACAGGCACGCATCATCTTCCGCAATGGCCTCTCGAAGGTAACATGTAATAAATAACCAGAGTACCAGGCGAGGTAGAAAGAGCGCGCGATATTGGGTCTGGGCGAGGGAAACCTGTGTCAGGCTTTCCGTTCCCATCCCAATCGCGCGTGCTCTCCTCCCAGCTTACACGCTTCTCTGTCTCTGTCTGTCTGTCTGTCTGTCTGTCTGTCTGTCTGTCTGTCTGTCTGTCTGTCTGTCTGTCTGTCTGTCTCTCTCTCTCTCTCTCCCTCTCTCTCTCTCTCTCTCTCTGCACTATGCATTATAGGAAGGGTATAGGTTTTTGCAAAGGGCAATCGATAAGGAAGAGTCTTTGGCCCTCTCATTATTACGCCTTGCATTTTTATTAATCACCTGGATACAAGGCGAGGTAGTTGGACTTGTTTTGTTGGAAGCGGTGCTTGGATGCCGATGTTTCTCTCTCTTATCTGACTGATCTTTAGTTAGTTTGGCTTATGACGTGTTGTGAGCGACTTATTCTCGTGGGCAGCGCACTTGTAGAAATATTCTAACGGGATTAACATGTTGTTTGTTTTTTATTTCCAGCTCACCCGATTGGCGTCCAAACACGTCGTATTCATGCTAGAAAAAGAGAAATCCCAGCTAAAAAATGCGGAAGGAGAGGCAAAGAGGCGGCTGAAACCTTGTCTCAAGACGGCGAAACGCGTGTGCGGGGCGTGCCTCGACAGACCAAACTGCCGCGCAATCGTAGCCACGTGCTCACGCGAACAACCCCATAACTCTGGACGGAGCCTACAGACACTCTGTCAGCGGGCACTCTTTGACGGTTGCCATGACAGCAACGGCACGTGTAAGATGATCTGCGATGTGATTGGTGTTAAGCTGAATGGCAGTTGTAAGGCGTACAGAGACGCGGCGCGTACCCTGCAGGACCTGGAGCGCAGTCTCAAGTGGGTCAAACAAGCACAGCTCTTCATCACTGGCTCCATCTTCCAGATTCACGGCATATCATTCGAGGCGCACGCGACGCTACACAACTTGATGAACGTGCATGTAGACACCACCTTCGACTGTACAATATTCGGCCAGCGGCACCGATTGAAAGGGCTAAAACTTAGACTAGATGCCTTCACTCATCTCGCCTCCGAGGTGGCGCGATACGCAGTCACATGGTACGGAAACAAAAATCACTCACGTTACTATGGAAATAGACCTAAGAAATCGTTCCAGTGACGTGACGTGAACAAGCTCTTTTACGTTACTGTGGTAACAGACCCAGGGAATTTTTCCGGAAAGCCCTTTGAGGAGCAGAATTTTCAAGAGGGGCCCTGAATAGCGAGAGATGCTTATCAAGGAAGACTAATTATGACTCAACCAGAGGATGTGTATATTTTTATTGTTTCGTTGTAAATACACAAATGAAGTGCACGGATATAAACAGGACCTAGACTCGTGTGTCATATAGTATTTATCGAGTAAACTTTAAACACGAATTACTGCCCAGTCAAGAAAACAGCAAGTAATTGGTTATTAACAAATTTTTCACTCCCAGTCGTTATAGCCTAGACCACCCTGCAGCGCAGGCACACTTAGCCGTTAGCTCATTAAAATGTAATCAAGAGATGATAACCCTAGACCACCCTGAAGAACGGTCATCAAGCTTGTGCTATTATAGGGCCATTAGCGTAATAGGTCTCTCGCGTGTCTTGATGGAGACGCCGTTCGGTGCAACACGCGCTAATGTTGTTCCTTTTTGCCGACCACACGCACCGCGGCAGTTCTGCTGTCATCGCTAGCCCTTCTAAACTAAGCGATGGATGTCCAGGCTTGCACCTTTGCAGTACCTCGAGTATTTTTCATAAATTTTGTTGCGTTTTCCATAGAGAAAATCTTGTGAATGTACGTAGCAGCTACGATAACCGATATGTATAATTAGTTATACGAGTTCACTCAAGTTCAAATAAAGGTTGAAGTTTTAAGCTACGTGGCACTAGAGTCTTTATTATTCCAAACGGCAAGATTTTCATGTGAGTTTTATGGAAACTGTTTCGCAAAATTAAGTGCCCGCGAAATATAGACCAACAAGGAAGCATGCTATCAACCCATACTTTGTAATAGTACGGTGTGCAATTACCACTATGAAAAAAACGCTGGCCCCTCGCGAGAGCAGTAAGCCCATAGGCGTGTACATGTAAACGTATTATGAATGATTTATAGTTCCGTTACATATTGCTTGTAGTAGTTTAACGAAGGTATACTAGCAGTTCACGCACCGATTCTTCAGTCTATTTTAGTGGTTCGTATTTCAGTGTAAACTCACTATGAATACTGTGAATAGTGTAAGATAGTGTAGACAATATTTAGTTATTGCCCGTAGCTGGTTTTACGAAGGTATACCAGAAGTGCACAGATTCTTTTGATCTGACTCCTTCAGTGGTTCTTTGAAATTGACACACAAGTCGTCACAATCATTTAAAGCGTTTAGGAAATTTCGTTAACTTATTGCACTTGTAGCACATAGTATATATAATCTAGTTTTATTGATTTCATATTCTGGACTTCTCTTACAACAGTAGTGATAATATAACAACTCTAACATGGTTTTGCGGATAACTAATTCTTCTTTTTCGACCATTGGACTATTTACATGTAGTTTCTAGACCGTGACCACCAAGTGGAACGTGCTTTGCGATTAGAGAAAAGTGATTAACACAATTCCCGTGTCACTGATAAACTTTAATATCACATAACCTATATTTACATTAATCTCTATATTTTCATAAGATTGCAGGGTCTAGTATTACAAATTATGGGTCACCTAATTCGTGAAAACAAATTCAGTTCAGACTTGGACTCCTGTGAAACAAAAAAACAAGAATAAGCACACCATTTTTGTAGACAAATAGCAAATATAAGGTGGATTGTGTTACCTTCTGTGAGCGGACTTTACTGAAAACATTCCAAAACCTCAAAGTCTCGTCACCAGCACCAGTTACAATAGCCTCGCCGTCAGGAGATACAGCCTGTTGAGAAACATGTTCAACTCAGATTGCTACCTACTTTTGTATGAGATACAGCTGATAACCCCCCCCCCCCCCCCTGTGACCCTGCATTTTAAGTTTATTCACAGGTTGTAGGGTGGTGAGAGGTTTTGTTAGTTACATAGGTCACAATGACTATCCTATATAGCCCCACAATACTTTGTTATGACTTGCGACTTGTACTACCTGCACATGACCAACACCTTTTGAATAAGTAACTCCATGACTGCCACTCTTATTTTCCTACAGCCCTTAGTTCACTTGATGCTTTTTACCCTTTTTCAACCACTCACCAGATATAGCACTCTGAATGAATGTCCAGTTAGCTTGGCTACTTGAGTGAGAGATGGGTATTTCCAGACAAGAATCTGGTTTTGAGAATAGCCATGGGTGCTGACCTAGAATAAGAAAATAAGAAAGGCCTGAATATCATCTATAGATGTCAACAAAGCTTCACTTAATTAAAGATAAGAAAAGAGAGGATAGCCAGCTTACCAGTTCATTGGAATGCTTTGACCATGCTAAATTGCACACCTGAATTAAAAAAAAGAAAAAAAAATAAAGATTAGAGTCTGCAAAACACAATTACATAAGCTGCACAGGTAAGGTAGTTACTGTCAAAAAAGAAGATTCGAATGGATACATACTTGAGATCCTGTGTCAACACACTGAAGGGGTTGTCCAGTCAGGGTATTCCAGAACCTTATTCTTCTATCTGCTGTGCCACCCCCAGATGCTAACAGACCATGCTAGAAAAAATGGAATGCATTATGATATAAAGTTACTCAAAACTATGCCTTAGTGTCCATGGTAGCCCTAATCATAGTATAAGAGAAGGATTGGAGATAATTACAGTGCATAAACATGGTGCAATAGAGAAGACTCAATTATCCAAGGCTTGAGTATGAAATTAAAATGTGCAGACTGACCTGATGAGGAGACCACGATATGGCTTTGACTGCTGCTGTGTGTTCACTATACTGCTGGATTGGTGTTGAGCCGGACAGGTTCCAAACCAGCAGTTTGTTGTCATTGCCGCCAGATGCAAGATGCTGGTGGTCTGGAGACCATTTGAGACCACATACCTAGAGTGAACAAGACATCATCAATTCCAGGTATTCAGGTAACAGAGGTTCTCATACCACACAAACGTCAGTAAACAAAAGACCATCCATTCCAGGTATCCAGGCAACAAAGGTACTCATACCACAAAAAGGACAGTAGACAAGTCACCAATTCTACAGTAGGTTATCGCAGGTAACAGAGGTGCTCATATCACACAAACTTTAGGACAGTAGACAAGACAACTACCATTTCCAATACAAGATGCTCAGACCATAAACAGCCAACAAAATACAAGGTTGCCTACCCAGCTACTGTAGTAAACCAGATTCAAGGCATTCCAACATCAACAATGGTGGGATTGTCTGTTTATTATTTTGCCTACACAACTACATGTAGTCATCAAGCCAAAACAAAAATAAAGCATACTTGTTTGATCTAAAGGATTGTTTGAGGAGGGGTGGCAAGCATAATTTAGCACTATCAACACTTTACCTCTTGTCTGTGTCCAACAAGCCTTCTCTCAAGCTGTGTTGGCGAGCGGGTGTCTCTTTGTAGAATGAGTCTGTCTCTGCTTCCAGATGATAACATGTCACCATTCCATGCAAGTGCACCTACCCCACAAATGAAAACAACCACAAGTTAGCATTCCATGCAAGCGCACCTACCCCACAAACAATAACAATTACAAGTCAGCATTCCATGCAAGCGCACCTACCCCACAAACAATAACAACCACAAGTCAGCATTCCATGCAAGCGCACCTACCCCACAAACAAAAACAACCACAAGTCAGCATTCCATGCAAGTGCACCTACCCCACAAACAAAAACAACCACAAGTCAGCATTCCATGCAAGCGCACCTACCCCACAAACAATAACAACCACAAGTCAGCATTCCATGCAAGCGCACCTACCCCACAAACAATAACAACCACAAGTCAGCATTCAATGCAAGCGCACCTACCCCACAAACAATAACAACCACAAGTCAGCATTCCATGCAAGCGCACCTACCCCACAAACAAAAACAACCACAAGTCAGCATTCCATGCAAGTGCACCTACCCCACAAACAAAAACAACCACAAGTCAGCATTCCATGCAAGCGCACCCTACCCACAAACAATAACAACTACAAGTCAGCATTCCATGCAAGCGCACCTACCCCACAAACAATAACAACCACAAGTCAGCATTCCATGCAAGCGCACCTACCCCACAAACAAAAACAACCACAAGTCAGCATTCCATGCAAGTGCACCTACCCCACAAACAAAAACAACCACAAGTCAGCATTCCATGCAAGCGCACCTACCCCACAAACAATAACAACCACAAGTCAGCATTCCATGCAAGCGCACCTACCCCACAAACAATAACAACCACAAGTCAGCATTCCATGCAAGCGCACCTACCCCACAAACAATAACAACCACAAGTCAGCATTACATGCAAGTGCACCTACCCCACAAACAATAACAACCACAAGTCAGCATTCCATGCAAGTGCACTTACCCCACAAACAATAACAACCACAAGTCAGCATGAGAAAAGGGGGTAAGAGAATCATAAATTTGAAAAGATATGTTAGACATCTGAGTTGGCAGAGTTTGGGTCTCCAGTAAGTAATTTTGCTAACTGCTTCAGACAACTTACCAACTCTAGCAGAATGGCCATCCATGGTTAACAATTTCTTCTGAGCACTTGCATCCCATATTTGTACAAGTCCTTTGTAAGTCCCCACTGACACTAAGCCATTCTATGAATGAATCAGTAAGTACATTTAGCATCATTATAATCATCATCTGGGCCTGGTAATGTAAGATTGTCACTCTTACCCGTTCTGACCAGCTGACAGAAGTGACAGAGTCTCCATCAGACGACAAATCACACAACTTGGTGACCTGCATCACACACATGGAAAATTAGTCAAATTGACAGATCTAATGCAGTGTCCAAGACATTTTAATGGTTCCGAAAATGATTTCATAAAATATTATCTTAATCACTATTATTTCAGGTAGAGGTGGCAGATGTGGTCTACATGTTGAACACTCTTTACTAATTGCTACTAACAGAGATTCCATTCAGTACCCAGACACAACAAGATATGGGGAAACTTTTTGTAAGATTAGGCAAAATAGCATATTTTACTAACCTGACTTGTGCAGGCACTCCACAGATACACACATGTGCCCAAGCCAACACTCAGGATGTTTTGTGCTGACCAGTCCACAAGATTAAGGTAAAAGTCGTCCTGGAAAAATAAATACAACTCATGTCAACCTGTGTACCCAGTACAATATAGGACATTGAAAAAAATGCATTGATGCAAAATAGCTTAAGGATTTGTTATAAAACTTGCATACCTGCAGTTCAGGAGCATCCAAAACTTTAAAGGGTATTTTGGAGATTTTTCTAGTTGACTGAAATAACATATGTATAACACAAGTTACATGAATGATGCATTGAACATATACCAAAATATAACACTGAAAAAAAAACTGAATACTGAACTGGTAACATATAATAATAAAGTATTTAATAAGGTCTGTGACAAACCTTTCTAGGAGAGCGCAGAAGTCTTTGACTAAGGGGGTAAAAAAAAAAAAAAATTAAATTTCAAACAATGAAATTGAAAGTTAGGTTTCTATATAAAATTTTATTACATGACAATTCCCACCTTTTCTTGCTAACAGGTGATAAAGAATATGCTGATGATGACTCCTCCTTTTTGCTTCTTCTCACTTGGTACTAGAGAAAAATGCAGGAACTTGATGAGTTTTGGGCTTAAAGCAAATTGAATGTGTGAACTAGTTCATGAGAAAATACTGACCTGAAACACATTATGGACATAATTACTGTTACTTGATAAAACCTTCCTATCTTCTAGTTGACACTCCTGGAAACATGAGTTATCAAATTAAAAAATGAGACTGTAAGCAAAGCATGTTATAGCACTCACAGCTTACAGTAAGAGAATTTTTGTATAATGATATATAATTCTATTTTTATAAAATGCTTACTTTTAAATCCTCGATCCCAGCTCCTAATAATTCATTCTTGAGTAGACACTGATAAGCAAATCCCTCTGTGGGGAATAAAAAATAAAGACATGATAAAAAAGACTGGTATACTCAAAGCAAATAAATAAGTGCAGATATTGATATATTTACCTTTAGTTTCTGTGCCTGCTTCTCTGGTAATGCTACCACTATGTGTGCCTGGTTCATTATTTTCCTGGACATAGTTATAGTTGGATTTCCAAGCAGCCCCCAGTCGGCTTGGTATAAATCTGTCGAAAAAACTTAGGTTGGTAAAAAGATCTTTTTTCTATAAAAAACAAAAAACAAATAAAGTCTTTTCAATTATGTCCCTTTTACCCTAAGCTTGTAGTATTTTGTAATAAAAAATCTATTCAAATGGAACCATGCAAATTTTTAACCATTACTTTTTTTTAACGGTCATAGATTTGGCTGGTATCTGGTACTGGTAAAAGGCAACATAGATTCATACACTCCACTGTAATATTCTGTAATTCTTTAAAGAAGAATTACTAAATGTTCATTTTCTTAGCGCACCTATCACTGTATCGTTCCTTGCTTGGTGATGCGACAGGACTACAACTCAAAGGGGAGTTTAGGTGCCTGGAGGTTAAAGGCTGTGAACAGAAACAATATATTGATTTATGCCTCAGTACACTTTTAACAAATAAGACAACTTGATTGAATGGCATTGGAATTCTGGTCCCATATTAAATAATCGAATACATCCTTAGCTCTATAGCTAGCTATGAAAGATCAAAGACTATGATAAATCATTCCTGCACTGAAGGATTAAAGAACTTCACTTTTAGAAAAAAAAATCAAATACACACAATATCGACTGTAGTTCAAGAACAATAACTGTGTGAAAATAAGAAAAACAAATATACTAACTTAGTAGCCATTATTTTCCTAAGAATACGTTATTTTTACATGAAATATCTAATCCTTACCGAGCTAATAGGAGAGGCAGCAGGGCTTGTAGCTTTTTGTTGCATCAAAAGACGACGCTCGAAGCCTGGGTCCATATTGGTCCAGAAATGGTAGACTTCGTCTAACGTTCTAGCTTCGAAAAGTTTCTAGCTATAACACGGGTAAATGAAGGCCTAGAAAAACTTCTTCTTATAAATCCCTGTAATGGTTTAGTAATCGTCTCACGACAGAGTACTTGTAGGGACGGATGTGGCGTTCGAATTCAATAAACAGTGTTTTGATTTCCAAGGAACATTCAACAACAATAACATGCCAAGCGAAACAGTTCTAGTCCATAATAGTCCACAAAAGCTAGTTCCCGTAGCTTGTACCAGTACGAAGAAAAGGGAAATTCGCTGATGAATTAACAAAGGACCGATGAAACAGCTGTGTTCCCCGGCGAAGAAAAAAAATCTTGGGAAAAGCTTATTGAGTGAGCATAAAACGCAAGTCCAAGAGCTTAAACAGGAACCAGATATTTGGCACAATCGACCAGCAACAAATCACTCCTTGAATATCTCCAACTCCACCAGGTGGCGTATGAATAGGTTGTTCTCCAGCAGCAATAGGGTAAAGTGTGATTTTATGATCGATTCCACGTGAGAATTTTCTTGTTTGTAAAAACCGTTTGTTGAAAACGGTTCAGACGCTTTTTAATCCGGGACTTTCGCAAGACAAAAGAACCGCGGAAGGCTGGGACTCAAACTAGTTACCAGACTACACGCGTCCAGGAAACCCAAAATGGCGGACGACAAAGATTTTTACGCGAAGTATTTATTCGTTCTTCGCTCGTTAAAAAGAACTTGAGAGTATGTGACAAAGTTTGGTAAAAGGAAAGCCAAGATGTTCATAAAACCTTTCAGAGTGAAGACGAGTACGGCCATCCGTGGTTCAGACAGGTAAATGTAAATGTTTGCGTTGCGGTCGAAAACTGAAAAAAAATGAACGATTCATCTGAACCATTTATTTTACTAGATTTGGCTAAATTGTAGAATTCAACCCCGCATCCAAACTTATTTGCCTTTCCATTGTATTTATTGCGCCGTTCTATAGAAATCAATGTACAAAGTCCAATTGGAGTTGGATTATGCACTTGTAGAGGCGTAAGGCCTTTCTTTTCATATTCGATTTCATTCGATTTAGGAGGAAGCTTCGCTCAGAAATTGGCCGCTGCTTCCCGGCACTGCCAGCAGAGCTACTGTCCGAGATAGTGCCAAATAAGGAAGATATGACGGTGTCACGTATCGTCACGCATTCCGAAGAGAGCGTAACAGTCTATAGTCTGAGTGGAGAACCAATTTTCTTTGAAATTGAGAAAAGGGTTATCCCTACAGGTGACATACACTTAACCAAAAACCTATGGGAAAACCAACAATAGTCCAAGGGCAGATTCTTGATTGAAAAGGAGGGGGAAGGTCTGGACATGAGTTTTAGACTTTTTTGGTTATATTATACAGAGTAAAGACTGGGTTAACCCATGCAGTACTGGAACTAATCTTAATTTTTCAGCACTGTTATCAGGATCTAGTCAATAGGAAAGGGAATGCAAGAAATGGAAGGGAGGCTGGGGGTATCGGCTTACACTTGTCATATAATAAATTTGATGGTTGGACCCAATAAGCCTCTTTCCAACGTTTTTATTCTCATTGGGGTGGGGAGGGGGATTGGACAGCCTAAACCATTAATTGGATCACTGTGGATTGTGTTTATCACTTATTATCACTATTATATTTGGATGTTATTCTGTTTTTCTATCCCTTTGCTGATTACTGATTATCAGGATAACACACCATGCAGCCTATAAAAGTAGGTAACTGATCAGTAAAAAGAATGACAAGGTCTTTTTTCTTTTAGTGTACACCCTCTGGAAGTACCCGGAGATGCTTCCAAGATTTTCTACATGGCCTCCTGTGTTTGATAAATTAAGGGGCGGAGCAGGTAATGTAGTTCTTTTGTTGTTTTTATTGAGGATGTGTAAACCAGCAATGTGGAATTGACGCTTCCCTTTATACTAGGACCATAATACTATGAAAGCAAAGTGTATTGACAGAAAAGGGATAGGGGAAAGTCAAGTGCACCAACTACATATTACTTATGACATTGATCAAAAGTTATGTCTATTAACAAATATAGTTTAGCTAGATATATGGATGTTGGGTATGTGTTGACTATTTGTAAGACTATTCACAGCATTAAATTCAGGAGCCGAAAAATTAGTGGCAAATAGGTAATTCCTATTAGAGTCTGGAATATTCTTCCTGTGCTCTTGTTGAGTTCCAAATTATGACCAGCCCTTGTCTGTATCCTTCATAGATCTCATGCTGCCTGGAGTCATTCTTCCTCCTGGAGGAATCAGCAGCATTGAAAGATTTGAAAAAGATACGCTTTGGTGCATAACACTAAGAGGAAACAGGTGATAAGATTTATATTAATGACATATTCAGTACTGGAAACAGGGAAGGTGATACTGCCCTCCTTTTTGGACTGAAGTTATATCAGAAATTTGTGGAAGGTAGATTCTACTAAATATAACTCCAGCCATGTTATTTTTAAAGTATTAATATTTGACTTTCAGGCCCGTACCCAGGATGTGAAATCCAAAAAAGGGGACCTTATTTTTCCGGGGGGTGGGAGGGGGGCATGGGGGGTGCTCTGTTAAAATCTTACCAACCCCCCAAAAAACAAAAAGTTTTTTTTAATGTCTTTGCAGTATTTCCACGGGACGTTTATTGTCAGATTTGGTTACAAGAAAGTCTGACTTTTGATGACATATCTGAGTGACCTAGCTTATGCTTTATAGTTTTGTCTATAAATAGCATGTCTATTGACAACGAAAAGTTGACTTACGGCTGTTGTGGGGGCCGCAATCCCCCCCCCCCCCCCTGGGTATGGGCCTGACTCTTTTGGGATGGTCCCCTTTCTTCAAGAAACCCTGGACCCTCTATAGGTAGAACCTTTTCGGGTAGGATATTCCCAAGCCCTCTAGGCTGGACCCTAAGAAGTGAGCAGTTCAGGCCTCAAGTTGTGTGAAAATGAACTCAGTTTCCTTATTTTTGTCATCTTTCCTTATTATTGTCATCTTTCCTTATTTTTGTCATCTTTCCTTATTATTGTTATCAAGGGCACCTGTTGCTGTTGGTGTCACGACAGTGTCCAGGAAGGATATGTTTGAAGATGGCATGAGAGGAAAAGGAGTAAAAGTAATGCATGTTTACACAGATTGCTTATGGTAAGGCAATATTATTTGATCAAGTATTTACTTTGCAGTATTGTATGTAGTATTCTTCCCAAAATGTCAAGTTTAATACAGTATAAGAAGGAATGGTAATCATTGTTTCAAGGTTATCAGAGTACTATACATTGCTTGTGATTATTTATGTCTGAAAAATTGTAAACAGTAGCTGAAAAGAGGTGATGCATAGACTGCTGATAGTATATGGGATAAATAGATAGCTTTATTAATGTGAACTGCGGAGCTAGTAGGATGAATTATGTTTACAAGATATAAAGATATCATAAAAATATATAGATATCATAGATAAAAACTATGATAATAAATATATTAAATATAAAAGGTTCTATAGTAAAAATAAGTTCAAATATCTAGGTTTTAAAACTATTGACATGTTGGCATTGTGCATTAAAAGGGTGTTTTTGCCCTATTTGTCTTGAAGGTTACATTGTAAGTCCTAGCTTTCCTAAGTGCATACATGCTTTCAAATTTAGTTAGTAAAAAGTGGTATAGGGGATGCCCTGCATCATTAGAAATGTCATCGAACAGGGACTTACAGAGCCTTTGGTGGTCATCTGTTAGGGCAGCCTGCAAAAGCGCATCTTCGTAACCCACATATGGAAATATTATAGACATGGCACATTTTTTAACATGCTTGAGATCGTTTACCAGGTATGCCAGCAATGATGCGTGAAAAACGGGAATAGCATAGTCACATACTGATCTAATGCAGCTACCATAGAAGGCTATTAGATTGCTCTTGGAGACGTGCGCACGCTTGAGTTGGAGTAGAGAGAAATGATGCTTTGACGCTTTTTTGATAACCTCGCCAACATGGGCATTCCTTGTTAGGTTGCTGCTGATTGTAACACCTAGTAATTTAGTGCTTTCCACCACCTGATGCTGATATGAGCATTTTCCTTCAGGTATCCTGGTAGCATTCCCGGAAATTAAATTACAAGAAATTTGATATTTGTTTTATGAAAGGGCTTTAGGGAGTAAAGAGCAAATACCACAAGTGAATGAGCCTGAACCAGATAATCTTGATGATGATGATGACGATGACAGTTACAATAGATTTGCAGAGGTGGACAGTCCAGGTAAACAAACAGATGATACAGAAAATTTCTACTTATAATTAGCTACAGGATTTATTTGAGGATAGCATTTATTCACAAACCACTTGTTGTTGTTAAATCACAATTATGTAGGAAGTGTTTTAACAAAGTCAGGATATTTTTAAAATGTGGTTCTAAGCTGATTCAGGAAATGATCATAGTCCAAATCTGTCCCAAATTTTCAGCAAACCTCACAGGCAAATTCACTCTACTGGTTTTTTGACATAATGAACAGTAGCTACTGTGCACTAATGAAGATGCTAGAAATATGATCTCTACTACTGAAGATTTAAAATTTCGCCTGTTGAAATTGAAGTCTTTTTTATCTCATTTAACATCATATCATTTTGTTATGTTAACACTGCACTGTAAGATGGGTAATCTATTTATGGGCAACATCTTGATAGATTTGAATTTTATTGGAATATTTTTAGTACAATATACAATATGTATCTATTCAACATTTGAATGAATTTGTACAGCATACAAATTTAGGTTAAGAAGTGTAAGGTATGCTGTGTTGATTTTGAAGAATGGCTTTTCTTTTCAGCTGATGAACAATCTCCTGCTGAGGAAAAGACCCCAATATCAGAAGCAACAGATCAGATAAATAATTTGGACTTATCAGAAGACCAGAAGGAAGATGCTACGCTTTCATCTGAAGTCCCTGCAGACAGTGTTCTTGAAGGTAAGCAAGAGGGCTGCAGACTAAGAGGACTAGATGGGAGAAGAGTTCTAGAAATAGCTCAATCTATACTAATTGTGTATTTTTGTTTGGAGTCATCGTCAACCATTTTCTCTTCGCTTTTACATAATTTTACATAATTATATATTTTTCATGGTTATTTTTGTGAAGTTCCGCATATATTGTTACCCCTATTTCTCTAGAGAAAAAGGCCTACAGAGTGGACCAAGAGCAGAAACCTAACTCTAGTGCAGAAGGCAATGAGCAGGAAGATGACATGGCCAGATCACCCCAAGGTAAATCTGTCCCCAACCCCACTATTCCAACAATGTAAAGATGTCTCCCCCCCCCCCCCCCCCCCCAAAGATAAACAAGATTAACCTGTCTCTTCCCTTTTGGTAAAGCTGTTTTTCCCCTCCCCAAGGTAAACCTGCCCCCCCCCCCCCCTTACACTAAAGCTGTCTTGCCACCTCCACATTCAGGTAAAACTGTTAAGCCACCTCCAACCCCAAGTAAAGTTTTCTTGCCCCAATCCTTCCCACAAAGCTAAATCTGTCCTGCCCCAAACTATTAAATTTCATGAGTGAATCACTGTCTTTGACACAACATATTTTTTATTGCAGAGATAATGGACAGTCGTCTTGAGTACTGTTTCTTCTGTGCACTTTTGCGAATTAGACCTGACCGTGACCTGCCACTCCTGACAAGTACCTTTTTCAGGAACCACATGCTCCCCTTCTGGTAACAAAAAAACTTATTTCACATACTTCCCTATTGGTAAAAACATGAACACCAAAGCAATAGATTTGCAGTTATGAGTTCAAGTGTGCTGTATCTACTTTGTAGCCCCGAAGGTGAAACAGTGGATCTTAAAAAGTCATCATTTAAAAAGGTATGATGGGGACCATCATTCTCCTTACCATCAAATGTAGCCTATATACAGTATTATGTAAGTGTAGTGTTAAGTTTTGTTTTTATTATGGTCATTCATGTATGTTCTGTTATGAGTTTCAGCTTTCAAAGCTCCTAAATGTGATGCAGGATCGCGGGCTCATCAAAGTGCAAGAGGTGTCAAAGGGCGTGGATCACGTTGTGGACGTATTTCTAGATAATGATTCGTAAGTAGATTGTTAACGTATTAGGACTGTAAACTTTTAAGTGTGTTTAAAATGTGTTTATTGTGGCAGTTGGGGAGATTAGCATTTTTATGGATTGAAGAACGATATATGTGAGGTCTATGGGTGCTTATGATTTTGTTAAGTGAATATTATAACTTTGTGTATTGAAATTCAACTTATAAGCTAATGGTGCCATTGGTGGTCTTGTACATAAACGTGTGAGGACATTTTTTGCGTTCTCTTTTTGCTTTACGAAGGGTGGATGCTTTACGAAGGGAAAAAAATGAGAGGCGTGGATCTTTGATTTTTATTTTTCATTAGATCATAAGATATGACTTTATTATTTGTACACAGAGTTCGAGAGTTCAAGTCTTCAATAACGGCCATGCCTCCAAAGCCAGAAAGCAACAAACCAGCAGATACTGAAACCCAAACGGTATACCTCACTCCCTTTATCGTACTGCTTGAACATATAGATGTGTATGCTTGATAAAAGGCTAGTTTGAAAGCCTTACAGTAAGACGTCTTACAGTACGACGCAAGCTACTGTGACCATCTTTGTAGATTTGTGAAGAAATCTAGTAAGGATGTGACGAATCTCGCTATCTGATCAGCGTCACTGCCCAATCAGCGGGCAAAAGAAATGCTTCAGTTCACATTAGAACACATTGAATCCTCTTCCATTTGAATCCTTCTACTTATCAAGTTTGTGTCAATAATAACAGTTAATATCACGTGCTAATTAGCTAAATTTATTTACGTTTTCTCTTGGTGGCCACGGCCGCGCTATAATATTGTACTAGCGTTTGTGCTGTTGTTTTTCAGGGTCCAACCATAGAGGAGATGTTTGCCGTCTCTGCTGCACTCGTTCCAATTTTCTCAGGATTCGGTTATTCGTAAGTTGACACTTATTTTAAAGAAAAAAAACAGCGGCCGTAGTAGGAAATACGTTTTTCTGAGTCTATATGAAAAGTCCAACTTAAAATAATTTCGATGTATAGTTTGATTATCATAAACAATACATAAAGTATATTTAGGGCAAAGCTGATGGGGAATTCGATAAATATTTTTGGATTTTGCACCAGCATCCCCGCCCTAGATATGGAGAGTGGTATATTGGGCGATGGGTAAGGGGTTTCAGGGCCGGGGGATGATTCTTTGTATCTGAGATTTCCCTATCTTTCCTCGCAGCAAAGGGTCCGTTCTGAGTATGAAACAAATACGACAAGTCATGACTGACTACGTCAGGAAAAACGAGTTGGTAGCTGAACAAGACAAGAGGTTGGTATTCAGAATTGCCAGTTTGGTATCTTATATATTATTCAGCTGTTATGTTAGTTACAGTACGTAGCTGTTATTTGCACATCGTTATTATTATTTTTTTCTTGTTTGATGGTTATCCAAAAATTACATTTTTAAATCTCCACTGAACGCTAGTCTGTCAAACTAAAGTTTTCTGTAGTCAAAAATGAGTCTTATAGTTGATATCCTTTCTATGCCTTCTACTTAGCCACGTTGTATTCGTGCTGTCTTAATTAAACATTCCAGCTGCAAGGAGGGTGATAATCTCCCTAAATTAATTTTTATTTAACTGTTTATCGTTGTTGTTTTAGGGTAGTAATGTTGGATCCAGTTCTTACTTTAGCACTTATCAATAAAAACGAAGAGATGGAACAGTTGAGTTGGGATGCTCTCTTTAGCAGGTAAAGATTGTTACAATACGCGATTGACATGAATTAGCAATAATCAACCTATGTTAGAATTGGTGTCAGGAGTGGTATCTCGTCCATTCTTTTAGTTTGACCAAGACTTCTCATCGCCTTCTAACAAACTGCATTCAAGTTGATTTGCGCTAGAGCAGAACCTCCAAGTTATCGTCTGTCACTTTCTTTTGACATGACTTGATCATTTAATAGTGGAGTTATTGTGCTGTATTAGGTATATTTCTTCCTCTTTACAGGGTTGCTAATAAAATGAACAGCTGTTACAAAGTTACGCTTCCTGGTCAAGACCCTATTATCAAGTAAGTTATTGCTTAATGTTGATATATACTTCATGTTTATTTTTTTAAGAGCAAACTGCTCGTTATCCTTGCTCCTTGCCTCGTTCACTGAATTTTTGCTACTAGTGTAGCAAACAGCGAGGCCCACGACCCGTGAAGTCTAATGATTATGGATTCTTTATGTTTATGTGCCTATTAGGAGCCAGGTTTGAGAATTAACAATCTAGTTTGTTTAACTCCATGTTGTGTTATATAATTTATTTTTTCTCTGGAAGGAGATTTCATACATTGCGTTATATTTGTGACAGAAAAGGGAAGATTGATCCTCTCGAGATCAAAATTGAACAGCGTATGGGGAACAAAAAGGTAAAAATCATTATCCTTGAAATCATTATCACCACCATTGTCATCATCTTTATTATCACTATCATCATCTCTATCGACACTAATACCATTTTACCTTGGCATTTATGCCTGTGATATTAATGTGCGAAATTCACAGGTGACACTCGTACGGAATCTGGACGCGTACGGGATTGATCCTCAGGAGTTTGCGCACAACATCCAGTTAAAGGCAGCGTGCAGTACCGCAGGTTTGTACGCATTCAGAATTTATTCCATGGCGACGTTGAGTCTAATGGTCAACTGTTGTTCATTGGTGATTTCAATCTCCACATGGATGATGCTAATGACAGATATGCTAGAAAGTTTTCCAACATATTAGATGCATTTAACCTAAAGCAGCACGTCAAAGGCATAACGCATAAAGATGGCCACACCCTAGACCTTGTAATAACTAGGTCTGATGATGACACCATCAAAGAGATTTTTGTCCGGAACCCGATGATTTCTGACCACCATGCCATACACTGTGAACTTGACCTTTGCAAACCACAGTTTGCGAAGAAAGTCGTGAATTTCAGAAAGCTTCGATCGGTTGACATAGACCAACTTTCTGAAGACCTTCTCAACTCTTTCAAAACCTTTTTCAAAACCAACAAGTGAATATTAATAACCTGGTTATAAAGTATGACAACACCCTTGAGGCACTGTGAGACAAGCATGTTCCACTAAAGGCGAAACTTGTTACCATTCGCCTAAAAGCTGCCTGGTATACACCCGAGGTCTCTGAGGAAAAGAGAAAGAGACGGCGCTTAGAGAGGAAATGGGTTTCCACTGGTCTTTCAACTGACCGTGCTAATTATGCTTACCAGTGTGGGGTAGTCTATAATCTTATTGATTCACTAAAGACCTCATACTACACATCGATCATACAGGAGCATTCTTTGGATCAAAAGGTTCTTTTCAAAACCATTAACAAACTTCTTGAGAAGAAGTCAGTTCAATATTACCCAGTTGCATCCTCTAGTGAGGTGTTGCCAACAACTTTGCTGATTTCTTTAATGAAAAAATATCTAAAATCCATCTAGATCTAATGGAACAGAAAACCATGGTTGGCCCCAACCCTTATTGTGACCATACGTGTACAGTGGAAATGAGTGAATTTGATGTAATTTCAGAAGATGATGTTAAGATCTAAGCTCACAAGCCTATATCGAAGTCTTGTAATCTTGATCCTTTGCCGACCTCCCTCTTAAAGGGATGCTTTAGTACACTCCTTCCTATAATAAACAGGATTGTTAATGCCTCGCTTTCATCAGGTGTAATGCCTGACCCAATGAAAGTTGCTGAACTTCACCCTTCATTGAAAAAGCACAATGCCAATCACCTACTTTACCCTAACTTTCGTCCAGTCTCTAACCTACCGATGGTTTCTAAGGTGATCGAAAAAGCTGTTGCTGAACAATTGACAAAGCATATAGTTAGCAATAATTTGGATGTTTCCCTCCAATCTTCTTATAAGAAATTCCATTCCACGGAGACAGCTCTTATTAAGGTGCAGAATGACATCTTATGTGCCATTGATGGTGGAAACTCGGTATTGATGCTACTGCTTGACCTGTCGGCGGCATTTGATGCCGTTGATCATTCCATTCTTCTTTCACGTCTCTCATTGAGTTATGGCCTGACTGGCAATGTTCTCGCTTGGTTCCGCTCATACCTTACATCTCGCAAACTGTATGTACGGGTTGAGGACTGCAAGTCATCTTTGCGTAGCCTGGAACGAGGTGTTCCTCAGAGCTCTGTCCTAGGCCCGCTACTCTATCTTGCCTATACTTCGCCCATTGCTCAGACCATAGCACGACATGGCATTCTATACCACCTTTATTTGGATGATTCACAACTTTACGTTTCTTTTCGAGGTAATTCACAAGATGAACTTTTGATGGCTAAAACTAAATCATGATAAATCAGAACTTATTCTTTTTTCCTCCAAGTTCTGTCCTGTCCCAAGTCTTGAACATGTAAAGGTGGTTGATGAAATCATCAAACCTGCCTCCGCTGCATGTCATCTGGGAGTAATTTTTGATAAGTATCTTTCTTTTGAAGATCATCTCAAAACGGCATGTAAATCTGCAAGATTCCACCTCAGAAATATTGGCAAAATTAGGAAGTACCTTGACAATAATTCCACAGAAATACTTATACATGCCTTTATCAGCTCAAAACTAGACTATTGCAATTCCCTCCTTTATGGATTACCTGACTACCAAATTAATAAATTACAACTTATTCAAAACACAGCTGCTCGCATTATCAGCTTAACAAAAAAGACTGAGCATGTAACACCTATCCTGCAAGATCTCCACTGGTTACCAGTAAAGTACCGGATAATTTTTAAAGTTTTACTGACCGTTTTTAATTCTCTCAATGAAATGGCTCCACTATATATTAAAGATCTATGCAAGTATAAAACTCATTCCCGATCACTGCGGTTTGCTTCTCAACAATACCTTCAGGTCAAACGGGGCAATTTGAAGACCTATGGTGACCGCGCCTTTTCGATTGCGGCTCCTAAACTATGAAATGAGTTGCCATTTCATTTAAGGACAATACAAAATCTTAATACTTTCAAGCAATGCCTTAAGACTCACCTTTTTTAAAGAACATTTAATTTATAATTAGTTTAAAATTCATTTTTTTAATATCACTGTTAATTATACATTACATACATATATATAATTTTTTTAATTATAATATCGATTTTTATAAATGTAACATTTCCTATTAGACACAATGTATTGTTAGGGTGATTTTTAATTTTTAATTGTGTAATGTTTATTTAATTGATATATAATTGTAAAGTGCCTAGGGCAATTATTGATGAGGCGCTATATAAATGCTGATATTAATATTATTATTATTATTATTATTATTATTATTATTATTATTATTATTATTATTATTATTATTATTATTATTATTATTATTATTCATGGGTAGACATTTGGGCTCAAATTTGAGCTATGTTGATGATAGATTCCATTTAGAAGTTCTCTTTTCTGAAAATATATATGCGAAAAATATGTTGTTTTTTTTGTATTTTTTTTCGTTCACAGTCAGTCAACTTCCCGGGAAGCACCGCGCTCCCGGTATGCAAGTGATGGTTCAGGGTAATCAGGTCCATCTGGTTGCCATGGCAATATTAGGTAAGGGTCCATGGTTTGCAGAAACAAGGGTCGTGCATTGCGAGCGTGAATTACATTTCCACGCGCGCTATCGTGGCCACCTTGACAGTCATGTGAAGTAAACCAATTGAACCAATGAGGAAGCGAGAAACGTGATGATTGACAATCGGCTGATTCACGGTCTTTTCTCGTTGCAGAGGACTACAATGTTCCGCGAAAGTTCGTGACTGGCCTGGAGCTATTAAAAAGTGGAAAGAAAAAGAAATGAATAAATAATAATAATAGTAATACAAAGTTTATTAGTATCTTTCCTAACTGTTTCTGTGTCTTGACATAGGCCGTATATTGTCTCCCACCTTCATTTTTATCGCCAAACCCATTGGTGCCTCATGTTCATAACAATGATAGGATTCTTGAGCGTGTGATAGTTTGGTCATTGAGTTGTTATACGTGGGATCATCAGCAATTGCAGGTTCATTCAATGGTTGAATACGTTGGACGTGGACGGTGGATCGTTAAGCTGTTAGATTATCAAAAAGCTAAATGAGAGATCATGAGGAACTACATGCTGGATCATTGAAAGTTTGGACCATATTGAATGGTTGAAGGATCAATGAGACTTTGAAGTTTAGATCGTTTAGCAGTAAGAGGATTAAAAAGCGGGTCAAATGATCATTGAGACTTTAGATCGTTTAGTATTTAGAGGATCATATTACGGGTTTTAGGATCAAGGCTACTGAGGCTGAACTTGTGGGTCGACCATTTACTTTTGAGGGGAGGGGGATTAAGCAGAATTTTCTTTCACAGTAACTGGCTTGCAGGATATTGTTTCGTCCTATTACTGTTTTTTTTTTCTTTGAATCCATAGCCTGCGTCACTCGCAGCCAGAAATAATCTGCACTATTAATAATACAGATTATTTCTGATTGAATTGCAGGTTATAAATCCAACAATGCATAAATTTTGTAGTCCTGAAGGGATGCATGTTTTTTTTTTCCTGAAAAGCCCACCCTTCCCCCTCGAAAGATGAATGGTCTCCCCGTTGCGAGAGTGACTCGACAGGGTAGCAGACGGCGAAACTCGGTCATGATCCGTAGTTTACTGGTTTATAATAGTTAAAACACTTTTGTGCCGGGATCTCCCTTTTTTCTCTTATTGCCGCCATGGCCATGTTCATATTTGGCTGCAGTCTGCATTATTTCACTATGTTCATCCGCGTAAGTTTTCCTACAAAAAGACCGCCCGAAAAAGAAAGCTGTTCGTCATGATAACGCAAACCCGACCTGAATGCGCAGTCTACTGCTTCTCTTAATATCCCTGCGCTCCAAAGTTATTCAGCTCTGTCCCGAAGAATTGTCTGCTTAACCCGGTACCATTTGCAAGTTAGAAGGTAAGAGCGCGGATAACACGTCACTACTGTAAACTGCATGGAACCTCGATTTAACGATATTCTCGATATAATGATCAACACCTCTGGTCCCGGGAACGTGACAGTAAAATGCATGGTGAAAATCTCGATATTCGGTATAACGATTTTTTCGATAACGATAAGAATTTCGTGTTCCAGGGTAAAAAATCTCGACATAATTATGTACACGCAATCAAAGCAAAAATGTATAACAGTTTGTTCATTTGCATTTTACAATCTAACCACACAATAATAACGCGCCTCCTTTTCTTCGTTATTTTGGATACGCCATTTTAACTTTTCTTTTTTGCGATGGAGGGTGATGCATTTATCCGAACAGGTGTAAACGAAAACAGAAAGACCACTGATAAACCACTGAAACTGGACCATTATATATTCGTCACGTACTTTTTGACACAAATGTTACGTTTCAAAGTAGATCATGCTATTTTGTGATTTTATTATGATCTATTCGCACTGCAATTTAATAACAACATTACAATTGTTCTATTGACTTTTTCGAATTTAAATTTTTCTTCAGCCCCCTCCACCCTCCCCTGTGTACGCGTCTGTTCGAAATGAGTGATTTCATCCTAAAGTATTGCCTGATTTTATAGTACATTTCTGTATTCCCCGTCATGTTGGAAACCTATTTTTTAACCATAACAACAAATCGTCTACAGCTTGAATACGTGAATTCCAGTGTTCCGACCTGAGAAAACTTTGCCCAGTGTATCTATTCCATGTCGTCACTTGAGAAACATATTGACACAATTTAGCCCTATGGCGTAACATTACAATGGCTTATTATATCCTATTTTCCACCTTCCTTCAGGCCATGAACATCCACGCACTCAACGGAGCATCTGGACATCCTTGTTTTCGTCCATGTCCTCATCGCATCCGTCGCATTCCTACTAAACACCCAGCTATGCGCGTTCCTTATCTGGTACAGAGCACTTGGGAACATCCAGGACCTGTTAACCTTCCATTTGGCTTTGAGCAGCATCGGCGAGGCCGTCTTTACATCATTGCCGCTACTGCACAACACCAACAGCATCCTGATTGGTGTTTGTGCCGATGGATTTTACACATCGTCAACGATATTCCTATGCATCATGCCGAACACATGGAGGAATCAAGTCGACGAAGCTCAAGTCGACAACAACTCTGTTGTTGTCGACTATCCCTTGGCTCGTGTCCGCGATCATCGCCTTCCCGCCCCTAATAGGCGTAGGCGAGCCGCTCATGGCCAACCATTCGGGTTCGGGGAAAATACCGTACACAGTAACTGCCCTCGCAGTAAGGTATCTCGTCCCGCTGATTATAAGTGTACTATGTAGCATGAAGCTTACTTTGCAGCTGAGAAGATTCCAGGGATAAGTACAGGGGCGCGCCAATGTGTCGAGCGAAAAATCAAAGCACGGATATCTAAAGGGCGAAGGTCTTTGATGAAGAAAAGTGTTTCGTTTTTCCTTTGCTGCTCTCCGCTTGCTGGATATCAGCTGGTGGTGGCGCTAACAGACATGGAATACCCTTTAATCCGTAGTTGTTCGACTATCATTGCGACCCTGTATGTATTTAGCATTCCAACTTTGTATGGAGAAATGCTAGATAAGAGCTACCGAGCAAAAATAAGGCAGAGAGCTAGGAAGAAGAAAGACGAGGTAGCACGGGTCAGATCTCGTGGTTTCGGCAGGCATCAGAGGCTCGACCTTTCGCGTGTCAACACCGCAGCGCAGATACAAAGTGACATGATTTTGGAACAGAAAATCGTGCACTCTCATGTACCAAGGGCACCAGTAATGGGCGGAGAATGTACGAACAAATTCGACAACCAGGAATTCAGCATCACAGGAACGTACCGACTAAATAAACATCATACCCCTCCAGAAGGGAACAGCCATTTTCAACAGACTCCTCCGACTCGAAGGAATGTAGATTTCAGCATGCAAGCCAGCCAGACAAGTATTCCAAGAAATACTCAGCTACTCCCTCGCTTAAATACATGCGCCGACCCCAGGAGCCTTTGCGCGCTGTCCAAGCAGGTGATGCAGAAAAAGGCCAGGTCACCTCTGCGATCAAGCGAAGCCCGTCAGGCAGAGCCCGGGTCCTCGCTATGTTTAGCTTTAGGGCCAAGAGGCGAGTAGAAAAAAGCAGGCGTTCTGTTTCTATGATCAGGGCGGACAGAACGATAGCCAAAAGAAGAGAATTTATGGACAAGCGATGTAGTGATGAAGGTCACAATGCTATGTGCGGGCCTAAATAAGTCAGATAAAGGTATAAATCATAAATATATTTTTGCGGCTCAACCCACATGTAGCCCAAGCTCATCTGTGCCTATCGATCTTATGGTAAACATTGTACGAAAAACAAAAAGTAAAAAACAAATTCTTGCCGAAAAGAAACATGTACTTTAGTATTGTTTATGTTTACGTTTTGCGTGTTTTTTGGCAGTATTTTAGTACTTTGAAAAGCGTCTTTGGTGTTTTCAAGAATCTAGATTCAAATCAGATTTCATCAATTTCATATGAAGAAAACGTTGTCGTTTTGGGGGTCTGGTACCGAGGAAACTTAGTTTCTATTCAGGGACCATCTCAACTAACTAAAGATGGTCGCAGTCACCGTTTTTCTCTTCTAATTACAAGTCATAAAGTTTCTGAAGCCCCTAGGGTACGCTCACCTCAAAAATTACAAGAATCATGCAGATTTTCTAAATAAGGAATGTTTTAGTTTCCTTATATGGCAGTGACCGAGTTTGGCAAAAACGACAATTTTGGGCTCAATTTTCTTGATATGCCAAAAAATCCAGATTTTTTGCTTCTTTTTTTTCGTACAATGTTTACCATTAGATTAGATAGAGGGCTTGGGTTACCTGTGCTCAACCTGGTGAATGAGGGGGGATGGCAACTAGTGAGAATGTATCATGTGATTCCAGAAGTGATTCTTAATCATGTTTTTTTTTTTCAGTGGAACGCATCAGCCCAGAGGGAGTCCAGACTGATACTAAGGTTGGGCATGGGGTTTACCCTCCACTAGTAGTAGCCTTAGAATTTTAGTAAAACATAATTTTCAAAGGCCTATAAGAATGTCTATGGAGGAATCCTTAGAAAAAAATATCTAGGTAAGGGAGTCTTTGAGGTAAAAATAACAAACAAGTCATCAAAAATCGAGACAAGCATGTCATCACATCATCAATCATGTACATCAAGAAGATTTTGTAGATGATACAAATAACAATATAAATAGAAATTACTTTTATTGATGGTTATTCCTATATAGTGTACAACTTCAACAAAATTGTCGCCAAGAGAACATCATTTTGACAGAGTGAACATACAAGTTTAAGAGTAACTGAGTCACTTGGAGGGATTTATTTACAAGATATAATCAGACCAAGGTTCATTTTGAAAATTGTTAACACAACAGGCTAAGTTGTACAAATAAAATTTCCTGAAAATCAAATGTGTCCTTTCTCCTGAAGCTTTCGTCTTTCCTTTTCTCTCACTCTGTACATAAAGCTGTTGATAAACAGAAGAAGTTTGATTCAGTTCAGTGCTTATTAAAAATCCTTTAGTATAATAAACTGGCGATTCAGTGATTCAGCGTTGTTAGATCTTAAAGTTTTGCCTGAAATGATCCTCATTTCAATTAGATTTCACATATATTTGAGACAACATAGTCAACATAGGTATACACTAAATGTGTGAGCAGTAAGATTTCTGTGAGTGCAAGTGATTTTTTGTAAGTTAGTGTCAGTTACCAAGTTTATATTCAGGGCTTAATACTAGCGAAAAGAGGTTATGATACTTGTTACTGGTACTGTATTTTTTTATCATGCAGAGCAGGCACCAATCTTGTTTCCTAGAGCCCATGTACCTTTGTGCCAGCGGCAAGGTACATGCCTCTGGGATAATCATTTTTTTCACCAACAGGATCTGTTGGTTCCAGTTTTTTTACTGTGCATGTTCAAACAAAATAGTGATCAGAAAGAACAGAGTTGATCTTATTCACTGATCGATCCAGTTCACAATTGGCAATTAGGAAAAGTAGAAGATTTTATGCTGAAAAAAATTCAATCGCAGATTTTGAAGTCGGTCATTGTTTATAGAAAGGATGGTTTTGGTGTATATGTTGCCAACCGGTAACAATAAGCATTCATGAAATGAAAATTCATGAAGTGCTTGGATTCGCCTACGATGTGTTTGTGTCTCAAGAAGAGCGCAAATCCAGTTCAATTATTTTACTGATTTCGCCCTTGAATGCCTCAATGGACGACAAGATTGAAAAGCTTTGCTCATTATTTCTGTGCTCAGGCATGTGAGGGCTCCATCACTTCACGATGTCAATTTAAAAAATTTCCCATAGTTTTCTGTGGTATGCACTCTTATACCCAGAGCCCTTGTACCTTGCAGCTGGCTCAAAGGTACATGGGCTCTGGGAACGAGATTAAGCATGCACAAATCTTAAAGCAGAAAAAATATTACCAAACTTCTAAGTTGAATCCTGCTAACATGCATGCCTTTAGCATAGGATATTAAGCAAATTGCACTAGCTTTCTTTGTAATTCTTGTAAAAAAGGCAATTTATGGGTTCAAATGCAATTTTTGAACCAGCTCAGGGGGAAGATCTAGCTTTTTGCCAGGGGGGGGGTTGACCCAAAAAATAAATAAGCAGACACAATAAAAACAATAAAAAAGCAGCCCAAGGGGGGGAAGGGGGGTAAACACCCTGTAGATCTGCTACTGCAGCTATCTATCAGTGGATAGATAAGATCACAGGAGTCGTGAGAGTCTTATGTGAATGTAGTTTTTCTAAGCCAATGTATTAAATGGTTATTGAAACCTATAATAATACTTCAACAAGTAAAGTCTCGACTTGCATTCAATTTTGATGGATCCAATAAATCACCAATAGATACAAGTTATCTAGACTAGAATTCCTAGCATGCAAAAACACCTACAGGAATAAGAGAGATAAGTAAGCCAGCCAGTCTCACAAAAAGTCATCTACACTTACTCATCATATTCACACTTGTCCCAAGCATGCTTCTCGTGATGACATTTCCAGGGTACATAGTAGGTGTCCTTGCGGCATTTCATGAGTGGTATGAGCAGATGAGCGCAGTAATCACGAGCATGTAGGGGCAACTTGGCGTCCGCCATTTCTTGAGCAGTCACCTTCATCTCTGTGGATGACAGTAAATTTAACCTCATATTCACAACTATATGATTTATTATTTCCCGAAAAATGTGCATTGACTAGTTACCTAGGTGTAAATTGATTTGTCTTGGTTTTTATCATGAATAAAACAAAAATAATATGTTTTAGGAAAGTACCTCGTTTTTTCTCCGCCATCTTGGTTTTTGCTCAAAGCTGCGCGGTCGAGGAGACTGGGGATGGCTCCATAACACAGGGATACAAGATTTTTCTTGTAGAATTTCTCGTGTTATCTTCGGGGGGATAAATAACAGGGGGTGGGGAAACTAATGCGCGAAACACATGGATAGCCGGCAAATTTGTGGATATTGGCTCCCATACGACTTCTTTTTCTTTTATAGCTCGATTTCAGACTACACACATAGTACCTTGGAAGCCAAGACAAGACATGAATAGAAGTATGGTATGGCATGGTACCGTATGGTACAGTATGGTCTGCTCCTCTTTTTTCAGATATTTGGCTTAAAATAGCAAGAAATGTTAGGAAATTCACGGAAGAATAATGAATCTGGCCCCCTTTTTTGAAACCCTCGCTTTCGCCCCTCTTAAATCCACCCCTGATTAGGTGGATCATTTTCTCTTAGATAGCTCCCCCCTAGCTCACAATGGTTACCCTGGCTACTGGCTGGAAATAAATCTAGCTGGTACCAGGGAGATGACTTTGTTTCCAAGACATCTAGGACCCAAAGGCGTCTATTTTCTAATCATTTATCAAATACATATTACATTTAAAAAAAAAAAAAACACTGCATTAACCAACTGCAGCACCTTTAATTCTTTAGTGTTGTCTCAGTTCATCACATTGCTATCCATTTCACACTTTCATGGGCATATAGCACATTAAACATGAGCCACTTCGTTTTGATAGTGGGGATATAAATGAAGGGGGTTTTCTCAAGGGGAGGGCAGTGCTCTAAAGACATCGGTGCAGGGATACTTGTCTGCATATCAAATGAGGGAAAAATATATTATGAGGCTATACAGGGTGTTCTATGATCTCTTCAGTTTTCTTTCAAATTGCCTGATACAGCAGTACCAATCCCTTGTGTTTAGACTCTAAACCTTGGAAGTACTGATCCTCTCTTGTTATATTAAATAATGTCATTAACAATACTAATTGTTTTTGACACGTTTTTACTATGTTTGAACATGAACGTGAACATCTAAGTACGACTATCTGCCTTGTGAGCATTATCTGATTGAACTATCAACCTCTTTTTCTTTCTGTTTGTTTTGAGACTATAGTATAGAGCAATCCTTTTTCTTGCCATTTTCACTGGCATTCTTGGGAATTGTCCTTTCTAATAATGCTGGGTTTATCTTTTGAATTTGTTGCATCATTAGCTGGAAACTTTCACGGACATTAAGACCAGTCTGCAAAACCAACAACAATAAAAAGCTTAAATGCTGGTAGATGAAATTAAGGCTAAATAAACTGAAAGACAAGATCTGAGTTAGAGCTGTAAGGATGAAATTTACCACTGAAAATATGAGAACAAGATAAAATGGGAGGGGAAGGATGAGATGGATTGATGAGAAAGTACCTTGGCGGAAGTTTCTATAAAAGGTATCAGCACAGAATTACAGTATTCCATGACTTCCTCTCTATTAGTTTCTCTTTCTTCTTCCAAGTCCTGAGGAAATACCGGGATAAGAATTTAAAAAAAAAAAATATGGAAATAAACAAACACAAAAACCTGTGACTTTATGTCCAGATTGAAATATCAAACCTACCATTTTATTGCCAACGATGACCATGGGAATGGTACAAGTAGTGTTTGACTCCTCATGCTCCCTAATTATCTTGCCCCTTAAGTCTTTCAACTCATTCCAGCTTGATGCTGAATTAATAGCAAATAATACCAAGAAAGCATCTCCTGTGGCCAGTGAGGAGTCACGAAAGGAAGTGTACTCTTCTTGGCCAGCAGTATCCACTACTTCAATGTCGTAGAGTTTGCCACAATAGTCAATCTAATAAAAATTAGATTATAAAAAAAGTGATCTGTTTAAAGTACATAATGCCAACAGATGAATTTCAAAATGATTTCACAAAATAATTTCATCACTATTCCAGTGGTGTAAGGAGTATTGTATATACTCTGGGGGTCTGGGGGTCTGGTCATGCTAAATAATCACTTCTCCCTATTGAACAATATACAACAAAGTGAAGTTTTTTCATTTAAAAGGTTTATAGTAAATCTACCATTTATACATTTGCACCTCCCTTTTTCCTGTATTTTTTATAAATGCCCCTCCCCAATTGACCTGAATATACCTATTTAAGGGATCTGGGATCATAGGGCAGTAATACATACCTGAGCCCGATATGTCTCTTCTGTTGATCCACGCAAAAGGAAATAAGATAAATTATCAGTTCATGCTTGAAGGGGGTAGAATACTTTCACCCATAACAAACAGGCATTAATGAGAATAGATGAGAATAGCTGATAAGATAAAACTCTGAAAATTATATTTTAGGGCTCATGCATTCCAAACAAAGAGCAGGCATGCAAATGAGGTAACCAGTAATGGTCAAGTGTGCTGTTAAAATTAATTGATCCCAATCTGAATCCTTTTGGTTTACACAATACAGCAATAAAAGTAAATTACCTGATAACCTGTGTCTAAATTATGTGATAACCTGTGTCTTTTTGTCACATATTAAATTGTCTATGTCACATTTTAAATATTTCAAGTCCATGATTTTGCAATCAGACTCACCTAAAGTTGGGTCATAATACTGTGGATCACAAAAAAAAAATTGTTTTAGTTCATGTTATCAAACAATACTGTAGTTTGAAACTACTGACACATGTACATAATGACTGAGCTCTGACACAAATGGTTAGGTAATTGTGCTATTTTTTATTATTTTTTGCCGGACAGTTTTGCAGTTCAATTTTTTCCCAAAGGATGTGGCTATTTTTTCCGGCCAGTCTCTACTCCTCAATTATTTTAAGGGCCTTAGCCTTGCTTATTTTAATTTTTGGGTCATCAGCGGCAAATGGTCTGTCCCTAAGCAGTCAGACTGAATGTTGCATGCTTGGGCATGCTTGGTTAACAGGAATTAAGAAAAGTGTTAATAAGTTTTTTTTATAGAAAGCATAATTCATGAATAGCTATGAGCAAATAAAACACAGGAAATAACAACTAGCCACAGAAAGAGGTCAGATTTCTATTGAGATTGGAATTTATGGAATTTTCTTCAAGAAAATGAACAAATACAGTCAAATGAAGTTTTACAATGCAATTGAATAAATTAGGATGTGAATAAAACCAGCAAATTGTGGTGTGCATTAAGAATGAACGGGACAGGAAATAGTGAAAAGTAAAAAAGGAGGATCAGAACTGGAAAATGTAAAGAAAGAATGATTTATTAAAAGTATATCGATAGAGTCTTACTTTTGACTATAAACAGGTAATAAGAAAATATGAAAATATAAGTCCATTAATTATTTACCTCAGTGAACTCATTCTTCAAATAACGAATTGTGACTGAGCTTTTTCCAACACCACCACTTCCAACAACACATAGTCGAAACATTGTCTCACCTGTAAAAAAAAGGTTGTTCATATCAGGGTTACTGGCGAAGTAAAAAACAAAATACAAATTCTTGAAAGTCTATAAAATGTTATCGGTTGCTTGCTTAGTTCAATCCTGATATAAAAAGACAACAAAACTTAAAACAACAATAAATGGTGTGCAATAAAATAATATCTTAATTGTCTGTAGCCCCATAAAAAGATACATTTAAAAAAGTGCTTTTTGTGCAGTTTTGTGCCTCAGGGGTTATATCAGAGTCATATAAATTATATGCAGGGGGGTCCCTATGTTTCAATAACACAATGGTCTTTGATCAATAACACAGCAATGAACTGTTTTGCTGTATAAAAATAAAATCATACTCATAAATTTAGTGTCTTAAAATGTTCCCCAAAACTTGAACAAGTGATTTCCATAGATAAACATGTAACATAAATTGAGATAGCATTATTATGCTAAGTAATGTTTCGCTGTTTACCATTAGATGATAAATAGGGATGACTCATTGGCTTATTCAGCAATGTTTGTTTCTAGCTAGATATAAGAAGCTACGGCTGGTGCCAAAACATAGTATTGTACATCCACACAGCCCACCTGTACGGACAATAAGCCACATTTCGAAAACACGACTTCAAAACAAGCCGTTTCACAGTATTTGTGTATGTACATCCTGTAGATTTAGGGAGTCTACTATTTCCAGGCGTCTTTTTAACCAATAAATGCAGGAAGAAATTAATGAGCAGTAGTGAAAAGGATTTAGAAAATGCAAAGCAAAACGTAGAGAGAGCTTGTACAGTATGGCAGGATCTGCTTGTGTACACACGATTGTCCACGTTTTGAGACAAATAACTTATACAAAACAATCTTACGGCAGTCAAAGTTGTATCGGTAGTTTTACAGTCTGCGTTATTTCCCACCAATAAAGTAGCCGAAGAGGAATCCCATTGTCAATTCTTTTTAATAAATAGCAATCTTTAGAATTCGTGTTATGAATAGAGGGGTTCCCTAGATAACTTAAGTAATTATATCCCTGTGTGTGATAGGGCACAAATAATTTGAAAATATATATAAGTAAAATTTAATAATTTTGTGAATAGAAATAGAATCCCGTGTTAAATATGTTTTAACTGATATGTATGGATTTCTACTATGATAGCAATTTTCAAAAGTTAAGAAATGGAATAACTATTCATTTGTCAAAATAGCGTGAAAAAGGAGAGGTCTTGAATTTCAACTCGTGGGTTTTCCTTCCCACAACTAACGCAAACTGTTTGATTTACAACTCGGCACCAAGAAAACAAAGACATACACTACTCATGAAAAGTGCTTAAAAGGAACCGACATGAAGGTCTGAAGGATATACATTCTCCCCAGAGTATTTCCAGAGTAACATAATTGACAAAAAGGACTGAATTTGAAACCTAGCCCTTGCCTCTGTATATAATTAGCATGTCGAGAAAGTCGAGTGTTCGAGGCTCGCTCAAATAACATTGAAATGTTCCACTTACCTGAGATACAAAAGCGAAACTGATTAGCTCAGCATATAGCAGCTTCCTCTATAAATCCGACTAGATCATTTTAGAGGTTGGAAGAAGTCAAATACGGGAGGTATTCGGACAATTTGTGACCCAAGGTCAGAGCTTGTACAGAGGCAAAACAACAAGCGTGCCGACAGTTCGAAAAGTGACGTCATGCTTCACGAACCTATCACAAGCGAGCATGGCAATGCTCTGTGTATTTTGCAAGAATTACTTTTCTATACCTCTAGTCACTGAATGTGCGGAAGTAAGCGATTATTCCTTGTAACCCAGTAACACTAAACGTTTAAAAAATCACTTAATATTCTTCGTATGATTTTCCGGAAAATTAGTTGAAGTACTTTGTTTTTGTCGGTTCCTGGCTAAGGGCCAACCGATGTGCAAACAATAGTAGGGTTTTTTTTGAAAAAAATCACGTCTAATCTGCCAGCCACATGCAAACAGTTCTCGAAGGTTTTAGCATTTGAGCCTTATAACGTCCAATGTATTGCCAAATGAATGCGATTGTAGTTGATTATAACTTTTTGATTGATAAGTACCAATGGCAATGGTTAATGAATGGGGCTCTAATCATCTAAGATATTGGTATCATCATTATGTATAGTACCGCTCGCAAAAAAACTCTAATACGCATCTCTTTTTGCTGATCTTGTTATGCTGTGTGGCGTTTTGAAAAGCCGTGTGCATCACATGCTAGTATTTTCTTTTTTTCAAGAAAAAGCACTTTTATGACTTTCACTCCCTACAGCTACTGTGTTACTGACTTATGGAAACTAATCTTATGGATATTGAAATGAAGGCAAAATCCAAATTATAATATACGATTTCACTCCCACACCTCTATGTCCCCACAAAAATAACCTAGACCACACCTTTTCTAGGGAAAACTGTTATAAACTTACTTTTCCCGACGTTTTACAACACCTTTATAGAAGGTAATCCTGCAACGACTTATAACCTTTGGTCAAACTTTCTCGTGGCACCAAAAATCGACCATCTACATGATAAAGTTTCGAGGGGTAAGTAAGCAGGCAACAACATGACGTCACATCCGCTCAAAATGAGTCACTTCCGTTAATATGCATGATTACATAGATTAATTCAAAGAAAATCACACTTTAAACAATCGTTTAGCAGGATGGAAAGCATATCCGTACTTTCAGCCAAGGTTGAGTGAAAATATTGTTTGTGGCACAAGTCTGTGGCGGTCCAATTATTTTTGACACTTCTACACGTGTGCTTTCTGAAGTGTGAAGCAATGAGGCACGTCGCTTGCTTCTAGAAGTTTAGCGCATTTCCCTCGAACGTACAATTACCTATAAACATACTCACACTAAGAGATAAACTGAACACAAATTCACTACATTTTATTTATTTACAAAGATTCCACCAAGACATACAGGACATATACTGCAAAGACTCACGTTACTATAGAGACAGCGTGAGTTAACATTGCAATGCCACCACCTACGATTCGCATGAAACCTCTATACTTGAAATATTATATTCACCGATAGGCAGTTCTAAATGTTTTAAAAACCCTTACAAATATCCATACGACAAAGAACTTTGGGAGAACTCTTGAAACTACCATATTACCCCCCCCCCCCCCCCCCCCCTCACACACACACACACTAACAATTATACACTACCCTAGGGATAGCAATAAGCCTCATACGATGCTAATCTATAAAACATTATACTTATCGGCTTATACTTTAACTTTTTACTTATACGACCATAGATTACTGTACACATACGTTACCTAGAAATTAGAGGGCTTTTTTTACTACGACGATCGTCGTAACATTTCTCAACTAACTACGACGAACGTCGTAACATTTCTAAACTACGACGATCGACGTAACATTTTTAAACTACACGTATGATAGTCTTAAAACCCATTTACACTAATACCTTCATTTAATACCCTTGACGATATCCATACGATAATTAAACACTAATACGATAATAAAAACAGCTCTTAAAGCTGAAACTCTGAAACCTCAATCCTATGAAACTGTATGTAACAATACATCGGCTGAATGATTTTAGAGTCCTTCGATAAAAAAAAATGCACAACAAAGACATCTATCGGAAGATACCCCGATTATATGATAAAATTCAGTATTTACACTATAAACAGTTGAACAAAAGAAGGCTTTTTGGTTTTATTTCTTGAAATTGGGTGCTTTTTTAATTAGTTGAATGAAAATTTCGGACTATGGAGTTTTTTCCTTTACAGGCTTCACATATTTTCGTTAATCTATTTATCTCTTCTTTTTGGATTTTATCATATCTTCTTTTTTTTTTTTTTCTTTTTCGTGAAAATTGATAATGCTGAATTTGATCATTTCAAACCATTGCTACTAATAACTATATTTTATATTTGTAGAATTTCGCAATTTTACATCCAAATACTAACCTATCAAAGGCCGGATATTGTCATAAAAAATAAATACAAGCTGTTGTGTCCTCAAAGCAAAACAAAATAATTGCAATAAGATAAAAAAGGATTACAATAATCTTCAATTTTTACATACACTATCATGTGCTAATCATTATACATGCAAATATAGATTAATTACATTGAATTTGCTATTTATTATGTATTAACTATTTTCAGCAAGTTATCATATATTATCATTTAAACAGTTTATCTACAAATTCTGAATCTATATCTCTAAATGTCTTGTTTCTCATCCAAATCATGTCCATGGTATAAAAAAAGGAGTAGTGGAATATGTCTTGTAAAACTCCTATATAATGCGTCATCATCACTACTTCTAGGATATTTCCTAGCCTCCCAAGAGTGGTAATGAGTTACTCCAAGAGACGATTCAATATTACTCACGAATGGCTCCAAGCCACTCTAAATAGTTACTTGAATAAAATACAGATCTATGTGTCGCATAATTTACACTCATTATATGAGAAATTAACAAGGTACTTAAATACCTAGGTCCACTTAGGTTCTAAGAAACCTAACTTGTCAGGTGATAATGACGTCATGGCCATTCGGCGGCTCCTACCACACAGTCAAGGACCCCGTAGTCGTGTATCAGCCACAACTGTCACATGACCATCACGTCATGGCCATTCGGTGGCCCCTACCACATAGTCTTGTGGGGACTCGTAGCCGTGGATCACGTTGTGTCACATGACCATCACATCTTGGCCAATCGGCGGATTCTACCACACAGTCAAGGACCTCGTAGTCGTGTATCAGCCACACCTGTCATGTGACCATCACGTCATGGCCAATCAGCGGCTTCTACCACACAGTCAAGGACCTCGTAGTCGTGGATAAGCCTGTTCCACATCGGGTTTCCGCTCAAGTAGTATCTATTTCCTATTGACAAATAAGAAAAGTACAAAGTGTACAGATTAAAATATAAACAAAAATTACTCGGGAGCTACCAAGAAGGCTAATTGTTATTGTCAAACTCCCAGTACAATCAAATACAATCAACTTTATTTCATCAGCAAATATATTAATTATTTACATGATATGCATAGATTATGAAGATGAGGAGCCTACTGAAAGCAAGATACTTATAAGTGTAGGCCACTTTGGGATGGTTTTATGATAGTCAAAAATGTTGCTCTTACAATTTTGTGAATACCGATGAAATATAAAAAAAAAACATTTTACAATCAAATATTTATAATCAAGTGCTGCTTTTGTCTGAAAGTAATAGCTCTATGCCAAGCAAAAGCTATGCTTTTTATAGGTGCATCGTCACTTTAAACCTATATTTAGCAATAAAATGCTCATGCTATGCATTACTGGTTTCTGTCACAACAGTGAGAACTGTAATTTAGTTGTATAAACAAAGACGGCACCTCTCAGCTTCATAACCAGGATTTGCTGAGAGAGAAGGGGGGGGGGGCAGGCATAAAATACGCAAAACGATGTAAAATCTTGAGAATCTTCGATAAAAAGGAGTGGAGACAAATGTGGTCATACCTATACCATCGATCGCTCAACTTCATACATCTCGTGCTCTTACATGCGCGCTCACTTAAACATATACGCGATGTTCTCACCGACTATCACCAGTCCTTTGCGGGCTCGTGTAAGCACCACATTCATTTGATGCTTGTCACCTAGGCAACCAAACCCGCCGTGTGGGCCTGTCAACTGGTCGCGTGGACGGCCACGCACGGTGGAGAGGACCAACACGTCGCACTGCGCACCTGTCGATCACAAGCACTGATGCTTGTTACATACGTCATTCAAATGCACTGATAAGAATGGTACCCGTCAAGTGCTACATACGTCAATCAAATGCACTGATAAGATGGAAACCCGTCAAGTGTTACATACATCACTCAAATGCACTGATAAGATTGGTACCCTCAAGTGTTACATACGTCAATCAAATGCACTGATATGATGGGTACCCATCAAGTGTTCCATATGTCAATCAAATGCACTGATAAGATGGAAACCCATCAATGGTTACATACGTCAATCACATGCACTGATAAAATGGATACCCATCAAGTGTTATATACGTCAATCACATGCACTGATAAGATGTGTACCCGTCAAGTGTTACATTACGTCAATCAAATGCACTGATAAGATGAGTACCTTTCAAGTGTTACATACGTCGATCACTTATACAACTGATATGGGTACCCATAAATATACTTAAATTCAGAAAACGTGGCAAATGGCGAATGGCAGTTCGAAGACGACAAAGAAGCTGCTTATGGGTACAAAAATTGATGTCCTTTTGAAAATCATTATTTAATACAGATTATCGTATGACTGAATGAAATCCATGGTAGCTTTCGAACTAGAACTGCCATTTGGCAATCGCCATTTGCTTTGTGCAGTGTCAACTTTGTTTTGAAATAGGCGTCTATGAGATATTTACCACTATCAACATTTGGCTTTAGTTAACCTAATAAACTAAACTAATATAAATCACCTTGGCATTCTTCGGGAGAGGTTAAGCGGATGTCTAGTTGACTGCCGAGTGTGGAATCCAACGCGTGCAGAATAAAGTGTCGCTGCCTGACAAATGGCGACACGATCCAGATCTTGAATGGCTGGACACCTCGGGACATCAAGGACTCGACGACCTCCACCTTGAGATCAACCACAGACTCGGTTTAAATTGTACAATAAAATTGTTATCATATAGCAATCAGCTGTCTGCGCATAAAAAGCTGTTGTGGTTAGTGAGTAAAACGAATGAACTTCGGTCTGACTTGGAAAGTACTGGGGGGGGGGGGGGGGGACTCCTCGGGAACGCTGTACCGCAGCAAACGAACTAGCAGTAAACGGATCCTACTTGCCTTTGTCGCATCTATATCTTATCTATATAAAGTGACTTACCACTTTTTGCACCTCAGCGTCATTAGACATGCCACCCTCTATGTAATCGCAATCACTCTCAGGCTCGTCATCCACGTGACAGAACACGTGATATAGATCCCGTCCCGCAGGCCAAAACCCTTCCAGTTCCCGCGCACAAGCATTGGAAACATTCTCCCTACTTTGCTGGACATTATAGAAGAAGCTTGAGGAAAACTTGCCTAGGCTCGGATGCTGTGGAAACGGGAATATGTGGTTGCGTTAGAAAACGTTGCACCCAGTAAAGACTATTTTCTTTGCCCTCATAAAAAGTGTAAAAATACCGTCATTGAGATTGCCTTTCACTAAGCAGAAACTGATTACCATCATGTTCGATCTGTCAGTGCTAGGACCATTGCCTAAAAAGTTCATATGAAAAAGTTTGCTTCAGGTACCAGAGCCTTTAACTTGTTTCTCGTGAATCTGACGGTACAAGCGAAATTATAGGCTCGGTTACCCAGGGTATATAAAGATAACGACATGGGCTAAAAAACCGACATAACATAATAACAAATATCGATATAACATCATGAGAAAAGAGTAACAAAGTCGATATTTTTCTTCAGGCTTTATGTTCTTGATGTCTGGGAATAACCACAGGAGGGCCACGCGCTTATGTTTCTTTTGTGGCTAGTGTGAATCAAGCTTTAGACTCATCATTGTTCTTACCATGCGGTGCTGGGTGTTAAGAGTACAACACGCGCTACTCCCCTCACGATGTGCCTCCCAAAGATCTTCAAACAACGACCGCCCAAGTCCCAGCTTCCACGCCTCTTTACTCTGGAGGACTGGCACTAGCTGCTTGTGATCACCAACTAGTACAAACCGTGAGCACCGCGGACCCGCAGTCACCGCGGGCACTAAAACCTCAGGCTCTAGGCAATAGTTGGATTCATCCACAATACATTGCGCGATATTGGCGTGGGTGCGCATGCGCTGGGATCCAGCTTCTGCGCATGTGCAGATGATGATGTCAACGGGGGTTTCTCCTAGCTCGAAGCCCTCTGCGGTAGCCAGGATGGTGTTGTATTTCTGCCGCTTTGAATCGAGTTTGTGTTGGGTTCTCTCTTGCTTTGTTGGGTCAGTGCAAGATGTTAGCTCTTGAGTCAGTCTGCTGATCTCCGCCTCGCATGAGAGCAGCGCCTTCGAGTGTGGGTTAGACGCGTGACGAACACGCATGTGCAGTGCAAGATTCGAGTGCCCACTTCCATCTATGACCGTTGTCTCCGCCTGCTTACTGTAAATTCTCACCGCGCGGATGCCTGGTACTTGCAGAAGCAATTCTAGGGAAAGGTGGCAATGTACAGGGCAGCTTAAATAATCCAAAAATCCCTATATATACACACGTCTTTCCAATCGTGAAAAGTGTAAATCATTTATCGCCCCTCGTGAGAGTAACGATTATTGATACGCTTTATGTTACGCGTTACGTTAGAGTAACGATTATGGTTACGCGTTAAGTTAAAGTAACGATTATTGTTACGCTGTATTCGCCCCACGTAAGAGTAACGATTATTGATACGCGTTATGTTACGCGTTACGTCAGAGTAACGATTATTGTTACGCGTTACGTTAGAGTAACGATTATTGTTTCGCGTTACGTTAGAGTAACGATTATGGTTACGCGTTACGTTAGAGTAACGATTATGGTTACGCGTTACGTTAGAGTAACGATTATTGTTACGCGTTACGTTAGAGTAACGATTATGGTTACGCGTTAAGTTAGAGTAACGATTATTGTTTCGCGTTACGTTAGAGTAACGATTATGGTTACGCGTTAAGTTAGAGTAACGATTATGGTTACGCGTTATACGGTCACGGGCGAACCAGGGGCACTTCACTAAAATCATGACAAACTCCCTTTTATAGGGATGAGTGCCCAATGAGTATTATCCATAGGCAGTCAAAACCTGCAACAGCATATCAACCTGCAAATTATTGGCACGAACGCCACGCGGCTCTTCAGTCGGGCAGGTGACCATTCGTGCAATTGTGAAGATGGGACATCTATTGGTGGAAAAGCATTGCTCTTCATAGTGTTGAGTGTTTTCGAGTAATTTGTAATACCACATCTTTCTGTCCCTTATTTGCTTCTTTAGTATCTAAAGCAACTATTGCCTTGTCTCACCTGATACGACGTCAAGGGCTCGCTCGGTGGGCGCACAGAGAAGCACGTGACCAGCGGCGTCCGCCCTGTTCTGGTTAACAAAATGGCAAGCAATGGCAACGGCTGTCCATGATTTGCCGGTCCCTAGAAACACGTTTTAACTTTCATTAAATCCCCTCTGTATCTTAATTATAGTTCCATTATGTGATAGAGGGGGGGATATTAAAAGAAGCAAGGGGAGGAGAATATGAATGAATCAGGGAGACTCACCAGGCTGTCCATAAACCATGGTTAGTGGATGCGTGAGTGCAGTTCTAACAGCATGTGCCTGGTCGTCATCTAGTCCAGGAACCACTCTCACATTCGTCTCACACTGGCGCGCCAAGATCTTTCGTCCGAGTACAACCTCCTTAACAGCTTTCGATATCCGGCTAAGACTACAAACAGCCTTTATTATCTGCCTGTGGTTTCCGCTTCTTGGTGTTACTTCGATATCACACTCACAGTTACCAGCCTCGATAAGAACACTGGGTAGCCCAGCTCGTGGTATGTCCACGTGGACGCTTGCGCCCTCCACGTGATGTACACGTGCATGAAACACGCTGCTACCAGATGATCTTTGACCTCGTCTATTAGGTCGTCGAGGTCGTATGCAGAGGTAGTCACCCGCCTGAACATGCCGGCCACCTGGCGAGAGCACACGTCTTGGAAGCCTCATGGTGCTATCCACTGTCAAAAAGAAATAGGCTACATTGGAATGTCCATGATAATAAGAAAACAAAATAGAACAAAGAGGGTGCTACTAATGATAATAATGATTGTGTCCACTAATGGTTACTGGTGATAGTGGTAATATGGTGGAATCAATTGTGGTAGTCGTTATGATGATAGGAATAGAAGTTAGAGAAAACGTGTTGTCCAAAAGGCTAAGTGAACACTATTGCGTATGGAATTTAGACATTTTAAGTCAAAGGTTAAGGATCTTTCAAGGCACTTTTAATTCCTGGTCTATTGAACAACCTTACTAAATATGGCAAAGGCATGCACAAGGTAGTTGTAGTTGGTATTTGGTGGCTTTACCTCTATCGCTGACGACTCTTCCAAAACTGAGCGTCACACCTCGAAGCAGTGTGCTCCTGCTGCCATCGCTTAGACAGCAAGTCGCTTCCTCAAGCTCTAGCAAGGGCTGCATCACCCCCCTGTACTCTTCCGCACTGCTATAGGATGTCAGGGTGGGTGAGGCACGCGGGAACCCAAAACACTTGGCAGGAACATGCATGTGGACGGTACAACGATAGACATCCTCTAACACCTGAACTCCTTGAATCACTGGCTGAAGCACACTCTTAAGTACAGTACTCCCCATCACGACTCGTAGGCGATCGCCAGCCTTGATATGCTTGGTGAATCTTTTGAATGGTTGGCCTGAGCGTGATGTCATTTCCGGTGATGTAGGGGGCTTCTCGTTTAGGATGTGCCCTTCGTTGGGTATCTTGTTCCATAATGCCTGAATTCTGTTTACATCTTCCCTTGCTACGGCAGACACAAAGGAGCACCATAACGTGGCAGGAAGCTCAAAGCAGCGTTCAGTGGAGGAGTGAGACCTTGAGTGTGGCGGCCACGACGAGGGGCCACAGCTAAACTCTTGAACATCCCAGCTGAGAACAAGCTCTGGGTAGAAAATAGCAAGCATTAGTCACATGCCTCATGAAGTACTTCCACCTAAGAGACTACAAAGATTTACATTTGGTGAAGTAGTATGCCATGTAAAAACTATACTGCTGACTTCATGTTTATCTACCTTCATCCATGCTGGCATCTGTATCACTGGGCTTCAGATCTTGAGTTCGGATTGTAAGACTGAGCGTCTTGGAGTGAGATGCGGACGGCAAGCTGACTCGGATCTTGTCGGGCGTTACTCGGTGCACAACGACCTCGGTCCATTGTGGTGACGAACTGAGTCCAGCGGCGAGGTTGGTCAATTTGCAGCTGCGCTCAAACGTATCTGCTTGCACCTTTGACGTCTGAGTGGGAACGAAAACAGATAATAAGGGGCAAACCAGTTGATGGCTAATACTCAGTGGTTGTAGTTTTCTATTCTTAGAATTACCTAATTCAAACTCATCTGATTAACGGGGAGAAAGATGGATAGCAGAACGACCCACACGATGGAGGTGAAAGGAATGTCCACAGGAGAACGGGACCCAAGTGAACAAACTTCTCGGTAATATAATGCTATCAGTAAATCCTGAGTTACATGTAATTGTTGTTTTATTCAAATTGTGCTTACCTGACAGCGTGAGCAGATTTGCTCTAGCTCGTCTGCTGTGTATGGTAACTCCTCGTCGAGCATGACAGCAACAAGCATCCGCTGGACTACAATATCAAAATATCGGCGCAAGGGGGACGTGAAGTGGGTGTATGCATCCAGACCTAGGGTAAAGTGCCCATACCCTGCCGGGCCAACCTTGGAAGAGAGAACATACTGACTGCGCTCCTGTAAGCTGCTAAGCCGACAGTGAGCTTCCAGAGCTCTGCCATCTGTGTCGAATTCCGCCAAGGACTCCGTTAATAAGGTGATGTCCTTAGCGTTAATAGCAGTTGAAATCTTTCCAAGTAAGTCGACTTTGACAGAAACAGTGCTTGGTGTGTTCTGCGAAGAAGGGTTGCTTGCGACACGCCTCAGCGTCAGGGATGACTCTGGTAGAATACCAGCTCTCTCACAAGCTAATGACCATGACTGTAAGATGTGGGATTTTGGAGGCGACTGAGTGCGAAGAGGGGTCAGGTCCTTGGTGCGACCAGACTTTAGAAGCTTCTCGGCGACGGCAGTGTTAGCAAAAATCATGAGCTGCTCAACGATCTGTGAGGATTTGCTGAAAGTAGTGGCACGAACGGCATCAAGCAGGCCAGCTAAACACCCTTGACGCGTCCGCAAGCTATACAACTTCCTTGACATAGACCCAAGCACGTGAATGTCCCTCTTGACTGATTCAGGGAGCTCGGATGCTTGACCATTAAGGACAGCATCACATTGATCAAAAGTAAGGCTATACTTGGATGATACAATGCTACGCCGCACTTCCGGGAGTCTAAGCGATCGTCCCTGAGTATTGAACGTGAAGATAACAGATATCGCAAGTCTGTGTTTGCCAGGAAGCAGGCTGCACAAGCGTCGGAGCTGCTCTGGCAGCATATTGACAGCGATGCCTGAGCCATCAGTTGGGTAAGCAGATGTTCCTTGGGCAAATGCGGCTTGGTCAAAACTAGAATCCTTAGAAATGAAGTAGCTTACATCCGCGACATGGACACCTACACTCACAACACCATTCGCTCCCGCTTTCACACTTAAAGCGTCGTCTAGCTCCATCGTTTTACCGCAGTCAATAGTAAGTGCTTCACTGAAATGCAAGCGAGACCCCCACTCTGTGTCTGGTATTGTCCAGTCTTCGTTAAAACATCCCATTCTTGCTGGCACGAGCTGAAGGCCATTGTCAGCTGCAAAGGCAGGAAGTGCAGTCTCGAGACTGGTGACCTCCTGGAAGCACTGCCTAACAATCCCCAGAGGATAACGGAAACTTGCTCCCCATTCCATTACTTGGACCAAGAAGAGCTTCCCTTGCGCTTCGGTCACAAAATCTCTCAATTGGCTCTCCCCATCTTTTAGCTCGAACACAGCAAATCCAGTCCGTCCTTGCGGGTTTTTGCTCTGAAGGACCACAACTCTAGGGTTGACGCTGTTAATGGGGGTCATAATGTTTGTATCAAGTGAGTCCGCGATGCAAAGGTACTGCCTCGGGTGAATCTCCTCGACAATGGAAACAACTTTTCCAATGGGCATCTCTGGAACAGATGAGTCCATCACTCGAACGGCAACAAGATCACCGTGAAAAGCTCTGTTCATCTTCGCTCTCGTTCTGATAAGAACATCAGGTATGTCTGGGTTGTTCACCTTGGCAAGTGCAGTTGTACCACCTGTGGACCCATTGATTTCTAGGACACAAAGAAGGAGAGCAGAACCTTTGAGAAGCACCTTTGTAGCAGAGTCACTCAAGTATTCCTCATGCACAGAGGTATCAAGGTAGAAGGAGCTGCTACTAGGCTGTAACAACCAGTTAGGCACCACACTCGTAGAACTTTCCAGGGATCGATTCATGGAATTCCGTGAATTATCTTTGTTGTCGTCATCGCTTTGGACGGGTGTGGTATGAGAATCTGAGGAACGGGCCATCATCAGCTTCTCGAATGCTTTGATGTATTCCTGGACAAGAGGGTCGTCTTGTCTGGACTGGAACCACTCTTTCGTGTCGGCATCTAAATGAGTATTTCTAACATTTTCTCCATTAGAAGAAGTAGATAGGAATGAGTTGTTTTCATTGTCATTTATCTGGGTCTGGGAAACTAGGTTTTCTTCGCCGGTGTCCCATTCTTCCTGTCCTCCTGAAATCACTTGGTTGTCCTCGCCAGGATTATTAGAATCCGAAGCAGCAGTTGACAGACCACAATCGATGCCCAGTAAGCTGGCAAGAGCATTATTCGTGTCTGTCCTACAGCTTATGAGGTCCAACTCTTTTTCCACATGCTCTAACTGCATCTTGAGATGTTCTCTTCCCCTGCCAGGATTGTCTATAGCATTTCTCAGCATCGATTGCTCAACATGCAATTCGGTGCGTCGTCTTGAAATACTACAAGCAATAGTTTTCACTAAGTCGTTTATCCTAGAGTCAACTTTAGACCCCGAGGAGGAAGGTGGTGACGAGGAAGACGAAGGTAAAGAAGGTGATGTGCTGCTCTCAGAGTTACCCACAGTCCCCAAAACTGCAGCTGCGGTAGCTGCATTTTTTACAGCTGCTTCAACGTACATTGATGCTGCTTGTTGTACGGCTTGAGAGTACCCAAATGCTTGGCCAGGAAGCGGTGCCGAGGCAAATTGGCTTGGAATTTGAGCTGAGCGAGGAGCATAGTAAGGTGGGAGTACCATGTTGTGTCCTGGCGGCCTGATAGATGGACCTGCAGGTACTCTTTGTAAGGGGTAGCCTTGATACAGCGCCTGAGGAGGGCCAAATATCGAAGAACTGTAAGGGTAGTGGTTGTACACAAACGGAGTGGGAATGGTGTACATGTTAGCACCGGTAACTGTTGTATTTTGTTTGGTTGTCGCTTGTGAAGAGGATGACGCTCTTTGCTGGCTACTAAAAGCCGATGCATTTTCCTGAGAGGCAGGCGTGTTAATGCTTGCATCGTTTCCACTTGCAACGTTCGCCCAGGACTGTGAAGTCTCTTTTCCATTCTCTGTTACGTTAGCAGCCGTTGAGGCGTTGCTAATAGTGCCAAGATTACGGGATGTTCCACTGCGATCGGATTCACTGCTTGATAAGGATGGCCAGGTTGCGTCCAATAACTGTGTTGCTCTTGGTTCTGAGTCAGCGCCATTTGTCAGGGGTTTCTGTTGTTTGATGGAAATACCACTTGTAGAAGTATCGTCCACTCGAGGGAAGGTTAAAGACTTCATGACTTTGTCAAAAGGCAAGCGGTAGTTAAAAGTACCATGCTCGCTACACCTGTAAAAAAATGTTCATCACGTTAACAGTCACCTGTTTTCTTTCCTAGAAGAGCTATGGGCGGAATAGTGGCACTAGAAAAAGATTCCTATAACAACCATTGACATACAGAACGTCGTTACCGAATTAGGCACTTATCAGTATTCCATACGATAGACAGGAGGCCAGCCACCGAGGTCGTAGTATAGGTAAGATATTTGATAAAAAATTTATGTGCGACACTTACTTGCTAAAGATTATCTTCCAGCAAGCTTTGCACTTGCCAGCGCCGCACAGTGCATTTGGATCGCCTACAATAGTGAGGTGATACTTTGCGCGGGTCACAGCAGTGTTCAACAGCCTCGGGTCAGACAGAAAGCCAAGGTGATGGTTGTCGAGCATCTCTGGCGTCAAGCCAAACGCAGTGTGCACCGTGCTGATGAACAACGCGTCGAACTCGAGTCCTAGCGGGAGGGAGATTCTGTGAGTTCATAGAGATGTTACACTATAAAATATCAAGAGAAAAGCCAAGCACCAGAAGCGCTTATGCACCTTGGACGTTGTTAACACTCTCTACACGCACTTCTCCCAACTGGGATCGTCTCAGGAGCTGTCGAATCTCTCGGACCTGATGATTAGAAATGATCAAAAGATATCTTGATAAGCACGGGTGTTCGTTGCGTGCCCTACAATTCTGACTATGGGCAGTATTCGAGACTAGTAACTCTAAAAGGTACTGTACTACTACAGTACAAAGTACCTTCCGGGTAAAAATAAGTAGTTCTGCGAATCGAAAGAAAGTATCATAATCATTACCTGTGCTGTGTAAGGCGTCAATACGCAAATTCGACGAAGCTCCACATCCTCAGCATCCTCTCCCCTCCATTGCTTGACTAACTCCTCCACTCGCTCGCTAACCTCGGCTGCTTCAGCCATGTTGTAGTAGGACGCCCTGTCCACCGCTCTCTCCTCTCTACCGAGGACGCCATGGAATCTGATTGGGTATTCACTACCTTCTGGGCGATGCTTGTGAGCGATCAGTGTTCCCTCGTAGAACAGCTTCGATGGAATCTCAACGATGTCGTTGTATGCCCGGTAGTTCTCGAGGAGGAGAAGTTTGGAGTCTGACTCCCGAGGGTAGAGTTCGTAGAGACGAACAAGCAGTGAACGATCGAGACAAAGCCGACGAGCAACGGGCGAAAACACGTGTGCGCCCATCTAGAATTGTCAATATATCAGTGATTATATTATTTTCAAATATGGTGAGAAATGTTGGCTGAGAGAACGATCAATTTCTTTGTTGCCTAGCCGGTTAATAGTTTGTCTATTTGTAGTATATAAAGGATGTCAGTCTTTTGACTTACAAACTTGAACCAAATGTTCGAGACTGGATAGGTTTGCATGCTTGGAACTAATAAAAAAACATCTGATTAAATTTTGCATCGTACCTGCAAGTGATCGCCCGCCAATACAATACGCGTTGACTGTTGCGTCAAACACAACGGGATCAATGTCTCTGCCTCCATCGCCTGCGCTGCCTCGTCGATAAACACGTGACTAAAATACCCGGATGGTAGTCCCATCTTTACCAGCACGTCAGCAGTCACAAGGGTTGTCACAATCACACTAACACAATCGATATCCTGTCGACTCGGTATTGCGAACCGCCCCGTCTCCCGATCGATTAAGCAGTACTTCAAAACGGTGTGACTGACAGAGCTCAAAAAACGGTGCTCCCAACATATTCTCAGCGGTCGACATAAAAACGGGCCAATCTCGGATGAGGTAACAAAAGGGTGAAGGTAGTCGACGATGTAGTGGTCAGCGGCACTGTTGGAGTGAGTGCAAATAAGAATGCGAAGATTGGCTGCAGTGTTGCCGGCGTGTAGACGGCACAGTTCTTTCACTGCCTCGGCGATCGTCCTAGTCTTCCCTGTACCAAATGGGCCGAAGATCAGAAGTGGAGGTCTAGGCCTAGGGTCGAGGATGTGGCTAAGGGCGGTGGCCTGAGGCTTGTTTAGTATGGGATGGGGTGCAACTTGCCACTCTACCCTTTCCCCAGATTTGTTATTTGGGAATATGCAGGCTAGATCGATGAGATCAATAGCGCGATGCATATACTGATAGGTATCCACAAACCGGAAGCATATGTCACCAGGCAAAGCCTTCTTGCTAGTTTTCAAAACGCGCTGTAAGTCCCGGCTCAACTGAAACAGAAAAGAAAATTACATTTAAGTGTAAACGGTCAAGGGCTTACCAATTTCTAATAAAGATATCGAGTCAATGTTGAAGTGGGAATTTTTTAGCGGAGTAATAATCACAAAACGTCTGCCCCAGGGGATATGGTTACCATATTTTCTTTTATCTGCTTTACCATTAAATTTCACTTTCACAGTATTAAGTTCTAAGTGTATTTGCATAATCATAGGGTATTAGCTGATAACTGAGTGCTTCTGAAGCCTTATCGATATGCAAATAACTGCTGGCTCTTGTGCTAATAAAGGCAAGAAATATTACCTGTAAGACAACACCATCCTTTCTTAAGGCTTCTACCACGACCTCATGCAGGACAGGGTTCCTTGCACCAGGGAGGTGCAGCCTCAGAAGTGCCCTCGCACTGCGGCTGATCAGGATGTTGGCATCCTCCACTAGGGTGGGGTGTATAGGGAGGACTAGCGTCACTTGAGAGTCATCTTCTATGGATTTCTTTATGCAAACCAATAGGTTTTTGGAGTGAAGATTTAGTCTGGAAAAAACAAATGTAAAATAAAGTTAAGTGATGTCATCCCTTCCAGCCAGCAGGTTGATGTGAGCAAAACACACCTAAAATGGCTGTAGGAAGCAAAGAGATGTTTAAGCAATTCAGGCGGAACAAGTAGACAGACGTCAAGGAAGAAGGCAATACTGCCTAATACAACAATACTGCCTCCCCTAAATTCATAAGGGACAACCCTGAACAATAGGACACTTTTGATTTCATATAACGGGTGTCCCTAATTAAACAAGCAATGCATTTTGATGCACTGTGAAGGCATTGTTACCTGGTTAATTGTCTACGTCTTTCAAACTCTTCAATAAAGAGCAATGTGTGTAGCCGATGGTGGTAGTTGTCAGGTGTTAACGAGGCCTCCAGGTGGTCAAAAGCACCATATTCTATGGTCGATTTCATGTTGGGTGGCAAAGGGTGCTCTGCCCTTGATGCACCTGTCAGTATAATACAAGTATTAGATTTGATGCTTACATGATCACATTGCAATCAAATTAGCATATTTTTATGCTAATTTATAATATACAATATAATATCCATTGCATGGTATATAGAACTTGTGACAGCTTTAGCTGTGAACTCTTTTATCAAGACTTTCAATATCACCCACCCATATTTGTGCTCTCATCAAAGGGAATAAGAGTATACTTGCTGAGCCAAATAAGCTCACTATCATCGTCACATGGTGCCTTGTATTCCAGGCTGTGAACTAAACTAGTCTCTGGTGCCACCAACACACCAAGATGACGAACAATCTTTGCCTTTCCATCATCATCACCAAAGTCAAACACAAGCCTTTGGTTAAAGTTGCCATAGTTTGATGAAATGAACTGCACTGTAATTTGGTAGGCAGAAGCATGTAGGGTGCCCTTTGCTTGCCAGAGTTGACAGCCCTGTGGTAGAGTGGTAGTAGGGTAGCCAGCTTGGGTGATGTGTGTGATCGAAAACTCAGGCAATAGTGGATCTAGAGTATAGACCTGTTTCAGTCTGACAAATGGGCCAACACGATGCTGTAAAATAGATGCCAAACATTGTGATTAATGTTGTATTTCTCCTTCGATGCTGTAAAATAGATACCAAACATTCTGATTAAAATGTTGTATTTCTCTTTCAGGTTCCATGAAGTCACAAGAAAAAAAGAACCAAGGACTGGAATGGGAATAGATTTGTTAGTATAATGTACAAATCATAACTGTACTAATAATATACTGAGAATGATACTGTTGACGAGATTGTAATATCACTGAATAATACTGTATTACTGATGATGGTGGTACTGTAGGATACCCAAATGTTACTCACACTAGGAATAACATGGTGGGATACCTCAATCTTACTCACACTAGGAGTGACAGTGAAAATCCAGGAGACCAGTTTACTCTTGCCAATGTGGGGTATAAAGAGCTTCTCTGAACATTGGATATTATGTGTGCTACTCATCTCAGCAATCTGCAGAACAAATTTGATGTTACATAGCTACAGTGATAGAAATCTATTATAAGTTATTTTGGAGGAAATAACTATGCTAGGTACAAGAACTTAATCTACTGTAGTATGGGTAGCATATGCGATAAATATGCAAGTCTAGTAAATCTGAGTTCTGTACTATGTATGTAGGCCTGGAACCACTTCAAGTCTTTTTGACAGTGCTGCTCTAGCAATTATAAATGTCTTTTAGATTGATAAAAAAAGACTAAAGTATTTTCATGTGAACTAAGAATAGTAAAGCATACACTGCCCAGCAGTCTACAAAGCAATACACCCATATCCTCAATGCGCTTCCCTCATTCCCTGCCTTACCACACTGGTTTCCGGTACCCCAGATTTCCTGGCATCTTCTAGTCTCTGTAGAAGCTGGTGAGCATGCGAGCACACCCCATCCTCCATTATAACATTTGGTGCAGCTGGTGGTGATCTTTGTCTGGTCTGATAAGCGACATTTTGTCTTGGAGGAAATATCACGGGAAAAGCCAGCTGAGGCCAACCATAACTGACAGGTCCATACGGGAATCTGTTCATGGTTCTACAGTGTTTTGTGAATCACATTCAGAAATTAGTGTGAAAATGATGACTCGCATTCCAATGAATTTGGCCCTATGCTAGATCCAGCCAGAAATATGCTGTTTTTATGGACTAAAATATGTTTCTGCATACCTACTTCACATAGGAATACTCAAATAAGGTAGACTACTAATGAAGTATCTTAAAGAAAAATTGAGATCTTATGCAAACCCTGATATTACTGACTGGTGCCCTTTCAAAACTCTAATAAGGTCATACGAAGATGCAGCATAAAATCAAGTAAGGGGAATCCTTTCATTATCAGTCAACAATCCTGTAATTCCTACAAGCTTTCACATTTAATCTCTAAATAATGATTATGTGGGGGGAGAAACATGTCAAGTAGAAAATCAACCAAATAATGAAAAAATGTTGTCAAAAATCGCAATGATGCTACAGTGTGCGCTGTTGCGAAGTTTGTGTTAAATTTTTGTCTTTATAGTAATACAGGAATTATCTTATAAAAGAAATAAAACATTCTCTTGGTGCCTTCATAGTGTTTTAAAAACGTTGGTGCTAGTCTGGGGAATTCTCAAGAAGCCGTGACCTCGACCTGTGACTTTTTACTGAATTGATCTGGTGTCAAATTGTCCCAAACAAAACGCTATGAAGGCTTGCAAAGAATATCATATTTCTGAAATGATGTACATATTAACTCTATCGCCACATGTAAATAGGAAGAGTTATTACTCCCAAACCCCCTCCCCACCCCTCCTTCCAACATTCAACTTCATTATACAATAATGAAGAAATAATTCCCAAGGTTTTAGAACTAGATTTTTAGCCATAAAACCTCAACCGATGAAATAGACGACACCTTAAAGATTTAGAATGACTTTTTGTCTCGTTGTTTCGGTTTGGGACGGTTTTGTGAAAGATTTGAGTTTAACTTACCAGATACTTTTAATTTATCTATTCTTCTGTAGGTAGTTGGATTCAGTAGACATTGAAGTACATTTTAAAAAGAACAACTTGAAATTTTGTCCTTAAACTATCAAGGTCTGTTATCCAGTAAGAATTAAGAGGAAATTTCATTTTACACAGTGTATCGACTCCTGCAGTGCAGGGCTGTCAAAGAAGACGAACGGGTTTTCGTTTGTGCCAGACAACGCCGTCTTCGGAACGATGTAGAACTTCTGGACTTTTTGGGCCATTATAACGACATCTTTTCTAGAGAGAGATTTGCTTCTGAGTATTACCAAACGTTACGATGACAAAGTACGATGCATTGTTAAAGCGAAGTAGAACTCCTACAACTTGCAAAACACACTTTTGCTTTGTTATGCTGTAGCCCACAAATAAGAGCATCTAAAAGACCATCGTTGTGATTGGTTACTGCGCTGACACGTAGATCGAGAAGCCAATAAGATGAACTGTTCTAAGACTTTTTGCGAGGTGACAAAGGAAAACACATCGATGATATTACCGAGCATGCTCAAAACAAAACCCGCTGTCCATCGATTACTTGCCATTTTTGGCGCCAAATGATCAACACAAGCTCTAAATAAGAAAGCTTACAGTAGTTCAAATCAGTAAAAAGTTTCAACATGAAGTTTTTTGGTCCGCCTAAACGCAGGAGGAACAAATCTGCCCAACGAAGTAATTCAAATGCCTCAAGTGAGGGTGCCGAAGCATTGTCATCTTCAGTGAGTAGCTAGCCCTGGGCTGGATGTTGAAGGAACAAAATGCTCATTCCCTCTCTATCTTTATTTTTTTCGTATGTATTTAAAAAGGGGGTGGGGGAATGATTTCTTTGGGTGTTGTCTCTTCTATATAATTTGGGCTAGATTGCAGAATACCCCCCGCTCAAAGATTACCCCTTACTGTCAATGCGTCAACGCTATTTTAAATATTCAGCGAAGAGTGTCAACGCGTCACCGTGTCAACTCCTCGTTTAATATATAATGTCATAGATCCACTCCAAATAAAATATATATCCTGTTCCTAGGGCTGATCACCTAACATCCCTTTAGACAAATGCATCAATGGCTATCCTTGATTTACCATTTGCCCAAAAAAATGAGCATTTCAGCTTAACACATTGACCCCTGAACCGGCCTGTACCGGCTTTGGGAAGTACCCACAACCCAAAAAATTCATAAATTCAAAATAAAGACAACAAGATGAAGATACTCAGGCATCAGTCTAAGGGATAAATGGTCTTGCAGATATGCATCCAACCAAGGTGTTGGCATCTACTCTTAAGCCAAATAATAGCACAGGTTCTTTGACAAATCTCAAATCGAACAAGGAGAGAAAAGCAGAATCACCCCTCTCAATAAAACGCTCAAAATACCACACAAGGGAGAGAGATCAGCAAACACAGCTCAAGACACAAATAGATACCTTTATTCTGATCCTCCAGGTACATTTCCTTGGCCTCAAAACACAATGCCCATTCCTTGAAGGATTGTACAACCACGAAAATATGTTTACGTATTGCAAAGCATTCTGGGAGATACAGGGGAAAATTCACGAGGGGAGGGCCAGTCAACACTCCTCTCCCCAAAGTCAGATGGTTTTTTATAAGTCTTTTCACCCCGAAGCCAAACGAATCAATTCCAGGCCATACAGACCAAGAATAGCAGTGTAAACAATTTTGGAATCAATTTGGTTTCAGAAAAGACAGCATTTAGGAGAGCTGTGGTGATTCATTAGAAAATTATTTTCTCATCCGGGCAAAGCCAAACAAGAAAAAATCATCATGAATCCACCTTTGCTTGCAAATATCCATAAGCAAGGCACTCAATTATGCCCCAAAAGACTTCATGATGTCCTGAGACACTCTCCTAATATGCTTATAGCTGTATTTTTGATGAAAAATACAAGCAACCATCAACTTGTGCTGGCTTCAGCACATCGACGAGGGATTAAAAGTGGGGACCGCAAAGCACTGCTGGAAAGCTTGGATACCGCTGACTAGGTGCAGCTGTGTTTGACTTTGACGGGCTGTATAAAACTCAGAATAGGGGGGGAGGTATCTGTTTTCAGTCTGTTTTTTGTAAATTCAGCTCCAAAAAAGCCAGGAGTCAATGGGTTAAATTAGGGGTGTTATCACAATTCTCGTATGGGAGGTTTGCCAATTAGTTTGGCGACAAGAATTGCGAGGAAATCCTTATTATTACGAGATTGTAAATGCTCTACAACGCTTAAAATTTAGATCCAATTCGTACATCTTGGTCAGAAGTTGCGTTGAGACATGTGGTACCTATTCCACTAGTTGGTGTATGGATACCATGTGTGAAAAAATATTTTACCCCATTCTCGTTTATTTCAATTGTTTTTGTTATTGGGTCTATTTTCCCTGAAGTAAGTAATTTTCTTTTTACAACATTTATATTTGCAACATTGATTGTACTCAAATTGTACTCATATCTTTGATTTACAATCCCTAAAAGTGCGAAAAACTGTTTTGAATTCTACTCGTTCGACAAACCCTCAAAATACTAAGTTCTTTTTAGTTTTGAATCATAACGCTGTTTGACAATCCTAAAAAAAATAATAAGTTTCTTTCATTGTACTTATAACTCCGTTCTACAATACCTTGAGATACTAAGCTCCTTTTAATTGTTATCATAACTCAAGTTGACTTTGGGACGAGTTGACCAGATGAGGTGACGCGTTGACAAGTTGACGAGAGGATGCGTTGACGTGAGGACAAATTGACGAGAGGACGAGTTGACAAGAGGACGCGTTGACAAGTTGACGCGAGGACGAGTTGATGCGTTGACATGTTGATGAGAGGACAGTTGACAAGTTGGCACGAGAACGAATTGATGAGAAGACGTGTTGACTTGTTGACGAGAGGACAAGTTGACGAGTTCATGTTAGATCGAGTTAACGTGAGGTACTGGTGACATGAAAGCATGGGGACGCATGGATGTGGGGACGAATTTTTTTATAAACAAATAGCTTGGGGTGGGGGGTATTCTGCAATTGCTCCATAATTTGTGTCAAATTAGGCTTCTTGGTTCAATGATCTCGGTTTAGGGCCGTTATTTGACATGCACAATCGTGGAGTCCAGGATATGAGCCACATTTTATCTATGATAAGTAAGATGCAATTCAAACCTGTATACACCCTATATACATTTTTTTCATGGTTTCTGCTATATGTTATTTATTAATAATTAGTGCTTATGTTCCATATTTAAGGTATTAGCAAAACATTTTAATGCTATAAGCACTCAATCTCTGTCGTCAACATCCTAATGTCTGATCTGCTGTTTTTTGGCTCTCTCTTTCTTTTCTTTCTCGTGCTTCGCTTTTCTTGTAAGGAGAAGAACGAAAAGCCTTTTTTCTTCTTTTCTGTCATATATAGCATCAACCTTTATCAGGTTGACACTGGGTTTAGTCGCACCTTTGAGGAGTGCCTTCACTTTTTCTGAATTTTTCAGCGCGTTCTTTCCCCTCACTTTCTGACCAGCTTGCAGCTAATCTCTTGCTTGCGTTCCTTTGACATTGCCGTTCGCATTCCTTCCTTCTTTCTTGGGTTTTTTGGAGGCATGGAAAATTTTGTTCCTCCTGAAGGAGGGGGGCAACTTATTTTATCACTTACTTTTATCAAAATCCCCCCTCTCCCCATCGGGATAATAAATGAACTTTCCCTTAGGGGTAAGAATTTATTTTGACCACACCCAAATTGCTATCTCAAAATCCCCCCTCCCCCATCAGGATAATAAATGAACTTTCCCTTATGGGTAAGAATTTATCTTGACCACACCCAAATTGCTATCTCTTAGGGTTGAAATTGATTTTGCCAACAATAACCCCCATTTTTTTTATCGTAGTCTCCCCTCGGGTGACTGGAGTCTTTTTCTCATCCAAAATATTTAACTTTTAATTACCCTTGCACCTGTCTTTTATTTTTATTATTTCAGGTCTCCCCAACAAAGTCACCTAAGGGCACGAAAGGAAAGAAAAGACCAAGCTCTTCTTCTGTATTCAAGTCTCCTAAACGCATAAAACCAACTGAAAATCAGAGTGTGTCTTCCAATGACAATATTAGCCAAGAACATGTTGAGATCATAACAAGAAGGAACACAAGATCTAAATCGGTAATAGTGACCGAAGCTACTAGACGATCTCTTAGAATTTCTAGTGATAAGAAGATGCCAGATGAGAGTACAACTGTGGTAAATAAATCAGCAGGAAATACCAAGGGTAATGGTCAGAAATCTGGGGAAAAGTCACAGGAATTGGAAGATAAAAATGCGAAATCTAAGATAAAAAGAAACCATGGTGAAGATAATAAGCCCAAAAGAATTTCAACAAAAAAAAGGAAAAGAACTGATAAAGATTCAACAAGCACTATTGAGGACACACATAATGCTGATGAAAAGAATGCTGCCAGTGAAGGAGCAGAGGAACCTTATGATGAAGCACGGATTAGTAGTGAGAATCTATCCAGTGACTCAACCCAAGATAGGCTGTCTGACAGACAGTTCATTAGCCACCAAGTAACATTGCTTAAAAAGCCATTTGAGTTGGAAGAGTGCGCTGATCTTGCTGTGCAAGGTATCTACAAAGGTGGCATGTCTTTATTTATTAAAGCTACCAAAGGGTTAGCCTGTTAGCAAGTGCTTTTGCACACACTCTTTGCTCTCTGCTAAAATACTTGTGCACGCTCTCATGGGTACGTTCAGAAAGTTTTTAGGAAGAATTCTCAGGAAAAATGGGGGGGGGGTTTGAAGTCTATTAGAGTAAAAATGTTAGCCTTTATACATTCCTTGTGAAATTTCTTCCTGAAGAAAGGCCAAAAACCTTAAATCAGCTGCTGTTCTGGCCACATCTACAGTGTGATATGGGCTCTGTTTTTTGAAGGAACCAAAGTACAACAAAAACGGCATATTCCTCAGGATGTTGTCAAGAAGGTGCTAAGAAGATGTAAGTACAGTAATGTGGTGTGCTCATTTGGGGGAGCTACTGTAGTTGCCATAACGGAGATAAATAATAAAACTATTTTCGGAAGTAATTTCAAAGCTTTACCAAATACTTCCGCATATACCATTATATACAAGGAAAGCAGTAGCGGATCTAGGGGGTTTGGAGGGTTTAAACCCCCTCTTTAGGCTGCCAGAAAGCCAAATGTATTTTTAATAACCTTTTCAGGACACAATGCCAATAAGTACAAGGCTTATCTTATCAATCAATCAAACTTGAGGTCTTTTATCCTGTACAACATTTTTGGTTGTTGAGGGAGATTTGTTTGATTGATTTCTTTAGTGAACAGTAATGTTGAAGATGAACTTCTTAAACACCTTAATCGCCAAGCCCAGGTAAAGCTATTGAAAGTCATCAACAAGGCCCGAGTTGAAGAAACCCTAGTAGAGTCCAGTGGGGCAGATGAAGACACAGATAATGGAACAATTCAATCACTTAGATCTCAGCTGAAGGAAGCTCAAGAAAAACTTGGTAGTCTCAAGGTAGTATGCATGGTTGCATATCTTGTATGCGTTGTGAGCTAACTTAACCCTTCTAACTACTGCACCAGTGTTCAGTGTACATATCTTGAGCTAACTCTGTTCAAACTACTTCTTAATTATATAGGCATTAGCCAAAATCTGCACTGACTTGGAATCCAATATTCAAGGCATAAAAAGCAACCCACTGGCCAAAGAAGTAGAGAGAACCAACAAGCTAGGTTAGTACTGTATGAGACCGAGTTTCGCACATTCCTCAGATTTTTTCAACTCATAACTTTTTCCTTAGTCTATGAAATCTTCAAAAAGTTGTCAACTTCCAAGGTTGAAGCTTCATCATTTGAGAATTCCAAGTATAGTCAAGTCTCAGGTAAACATTGTGCAGGATATTTTAGCATGTACAGTACAGTGGGACCCCGAATCCTCAAGGAGAACCAAGATTCAGATTTTCTCATTTGCAACAGCTATAATGTGTCTGACCATCAGTAAAGTAAGATGGAGTTAGTGAGAAATGGAAGTTTTATCAATATTCTCCTGATAGCTGATAATCCTGTTGCAAGGCTTATGCTTTGCTTGAAGTGTGGCACTGATTAATGGTTTGTATTTGATATGGCTGGTCAGTCAGTCCTCCATAATATTGCATCTGATGAAAGACATTGTTGGGGGAATACACAGCAATATTGAGGCAAACATGGGTGTGTGAGCAAATACATAGAGAACTGCAATTCAAATTCTGTCTAAAATCATGTTTCTTTAAGTTTATTTCATTTCTCCTATTTATAGGGATAAAATTTTTTTATATATATTATGTTTATAATTGGCAATATTATCTTTCAAAAATGAAACTTTACCACCCTACTTACACTTTTATGATGTGTGTACGACAGGGGAACAATGTCCAGGGGTGTAACACAATGATGTTGCTAACTTCAAGCTCTGTTTATAGGCTTATCAGGAACCCAAGAACATGCAAGGATAGTGAGCAAACTATTTGGAATTTAACATTGTTTATTTATTATGCAAATGCTCTAATGCTTTTCTGGCTGTTGTATTTTACAATAGTTTTCACTTTGCTGCACAGAAAGTCTTAAAAAGAAGCCTTTATTACAAAAAGTTACGACAACATGTGGGAAAGACTAGACAAGAAAATTTATGAGAAGTGTAAAATGTACAAATGCCATAAGTAACTTCAAGAACAGTTTTGAGTGTTGTTCCATCTAATAAATTTAACTTGAAATGACTATGTATAACATATACCTGGATTCTTCTAAACATAAATAGTAGTTACCTAAAAATAATTTCCTAACTTTTTCCAACACTAAACATATATGGGCTGAAGATAGATTCGATAGCTCTTGATTCAAGTCCCTATTATTGATTTCTCACTGTTTTTACATGTACATTACAGCTATCGACCAGCTGGGTCACCCCTCTTGCCACGCCCACCAGCACCACCCCGTCCCCCACCCCCTCCACGACCTCCTCTTCCAGGTCCCCCTCCACCACCTCCACCACCTCGTCCACCACGCCCTGGAAACAAATAATTTTGTTACCTGCTGACAGAGATTTAAGGGTATTCCTTATTTTCCATCATATGACAAATTCAAAATAAAAGTTTCCTACACAGCACACAAATTTGGCTATGATGAAGACGTGTCATCAAGAATTCATAGCAAGCTAGTTAACAAAATCCTTTGACAACAAATTAATATTTTACCTGGCTTATTGCTAGTACATAGTAAATCTATTGTGACCTATTTAACTCTATATATAATACCATGTTGAAAACTGTTAAATAGTGTGACAAGCTAGGACTTTTTTATTTGACTTCTATAACAAGTCCTTATTTCAAATCTTTTGAAAGTTTTAATCCTATGTAGAACTGCATACTTACAGTATGTGCACATGCTCAATGATGCAATTTTCTACAAAAAGTAGTGTGCGCACCTTTGCAAAACTGGGTGTGCAACACAATTTAGGAATAACATGAAATAGGACGCTTTCAAGAAAAGCCATAAGCAGCATAGTTTATAGCTTTTTTATAGCTTAGTTTTTAATGCACTTGTACAGTAGCATAATCAGACAAGGAAAAACGGAGTGGGCTAAAAAGCAAATCAGTGCATCTACGCATGCCTGACATGGGGACATGCAAATAGGTCTTAGCTCTACTGTATGAATAAAGGGTTTTTCTCACCTCCACCTCTGCCCCCTCCTCGGCCACGCCCTTGCTGCTTGACTTCCTCTTTGACCATGTCTATTACCTGGATTTCAATCAACATCCAGTTGACATACAGAAATAATCTGGGATATAAAGGCAAGCTACCTGCCCTACCTAAACAGCCCCACTTGCCAGGACCCAGTCCCCTTATTGTTCTGTTTATAGCAAGCTATGCCATCAACTACCTTACACTTTGTAAGTGGGCAGTTAAACAGCTTGGAATTTAAAAACAGCATTTCAAAATTGTAAATCAATTGAGAAAACAAGAATGAGACTACCATAGTATATTGTCTCAAATGCAGGTCTTATAAATGTGGGAATACCATAACCTGTTTGGCTGGATTGCTACAGTATCAGATGTGCATATTTGATTAAACAGCATTATGGAAGTAACTTTAATACGGTATGTAATCTGTGTTCTTATTGTAATAGTGAATAACTGCATTTTATAAGCATGGCACAGATGGACAGGAGTACCTCATCTGGAATCCTCAAATACTTTATATTACTACCACGGACATAACACTCTGGGATCTTCCAGAACTTATCACCATCCTAAATAAAAACACAATGGAAAGTATTAGACTCTTGTAAACGCAAAGAACTAGTATATGATGTATGAATGTATATTTATATAGTGTTAGTATTTGAATATATGTATACTAGTAAATGAAATAATGTACATATTAATAAAACTGTTTCGGCTTGCATGGCATGACAGAAGGCATAATGTTTCAAATAAGCACATTTCAGATCTAATAATGTGGAAAATGTCTCTAAATACCTAGTGAGTAATAGCAAACAAAATATCAAATGCTGCTTTTTTTAAAATTTAAGCTTTTTGTCCATGAGCCCATACAAAGCGCAAGGATGATCAAGGAAAAAAATATCTAAAAAGCCAAAATCTGGGTATGTGCATTTTGGCCTCACATTATTGTTTGAAAATCATTCCGGAATACAAGGAACCGATGGCCATATTGGATAGGAGGGCACAGGTAGGGGGGTGGGGTGTTTCCATGGGTTTCAGTGCTTAATCTCTGATTGTACAATGAGTTTGACCATGCAAAAACTGGAGCATGGTGTTTTTACGATAGTCTTTGCTTGGTCAAACTCGGCATTACTAAAAAGCGGAACTGGCGAAACCAGTGCAACCAGCATATATTGAGCGCAGGTGCGAAGGGGGATATAGGGGTAGGGATGTTATACGAGGATTACGATTTATTTTCCGAAAAATCTGTTGTTTTTTTTCTATAACAATAACAATATTGAATAAGTCATTGCAAGAGCAACAGACTATTTCGTTTATTGTTTAAACCTGAAATAAGTCATGTTTTTTCTATTTATTCTCACCGTGAATGCGGCGTCTAAGAGAGCAAATACAGTTACAAAAAAGCAACAGCACCAGCTTTGTAGCCTCGTTTTGTCTGAACTCGTCATGCTTGTGTGAGCCCCATCAAACGCCACATAGCGCTGTGATGAGTCCAGTGCGACCGCGAGTTTATGCACATGTAGAAATTGTTAAATATGGTAATACGTTCGTAGTATGATATGACAAATAAACAAAGTTGTAAAACACTTTGTTCTTTTTATAAAATTGTCTGCACAGGTACACAAGAAGGACACATTTGGCACTAAAAACCAAACGCCCTCTACACACTAAAACTGTGAGCAGAGTTTTTCAGTGTGTTTTTTGTTACTTATCCGGAACTTTCAACGGACTTTTTTTACAAATTGCATATGACAGTGTCAAATGTGCGTAGAATAAGGTAGCACATTTGTGCTTAGTGATGTATTATGGCAAACTACCAGTATGTTTAGAACAGAAAAACAAAAGTATTTTTCAATAGATTTTTCAAAAATAAATCGTCGTAATCCTTGTATAACATCTCTACCCTATACCCCCCTTCGCTCCTGCTTTCAAAATGTGCTGGTTCCGTTGGTCCCACTTTTTTGTAATGCCGGGTCAAACTTATTGCAGAAAGCCACTGAAACAGTTGCATGCTGGCTAAATGGTATGTCTTACCCTTGATGTACAAATGACCTCTCTCAGGTTGATGTTCATCCATGTATCACAGCTAACAAGATGGCCGTTGTACGTCTCACCATTTTTTAGTTCCACCAGCTAAAATGTTACCATTCAAAATCGTGTTGAGTTCACAGTTATTATAATCAATAAATGATATTACTAGCAGCCAACATAAAGACTCTGAGCATAAAAAATATCATTCAAGACACTACATTTATGTGGTGCACCAGTCCTTCGACTTCTTTGGTATTGGAAGTTATAGAAAATGAAAAAGGAATAGGGTTTATAATGATGATATAGTAGTATTTTTTTCAGATATCAAGACCTAGATTTACACTACTTATCCAAATTTGGACGCATCTATTTACCATAGGGTGGTTTTGAGCCGTTCGAAGAAGCGATAATGGAAGCTGTAATGACAATTTAAAAGATAATTGTCAGAAAACACAGGAACAACGAAAATGTACAGGAAAAAAAGCTAAAAAAAACTTGACAAAAGCATTTGGAACTTACCACCATGTTGGTTTGAAGGAAGACTATGACCCAGACTCCACTCGGAAAATCGATACCAGGGTGTCTGTCTGATTAAATAGGATTTTACATCTATTTAGCTATTACTGTTTCCTTTTTCTTCAAATTAATACTATCTTTTATAATTCTATTATAAAGAATATAGTGTCTCTCACTGTGTGTTCCTCTAAAACCCAAAGTGATAACGTTTTTGCTCTGTTGTTGGCGGGGGTCCTGTTTATCGGGGAACGCCTGTTGGGTTTCTTTCCAAGCACATGAACAAAGTGCTTTTTTTACTAAAAACTGAAAGATACTATACCTTTCTCCGATAAACCATTAAGACAACATGGACTGCGAGAAATACGCTGGATCTAAACCTAATGAGGCAAACGATTCAGGAGACTGTCCTATTAAAGCTAAGAAAAGGCGAGCTGGCAGCTTGCTTGGTAAATACTTGACAAAAGAGGGTTTCAAGGAAAGATTCTCAAATGCTTTCAGGTATTAACAAAATGAATACTCTACTGTTCACTTGGATATGATTGAGAAGTTGTTGTTGTTTCTTTGCAGCACATAATCGAACTCTTTTGTTTTTCAGAGGGAACAAATATTTCAAAGGTATTTTAATTTCATTACCCTTATTCAATGTAGAACCTCTCTATATTTGATCTTTTATATTACCAGGGAAGTGTATTGATATTACCTAAGTTATAATAAATTCATTAGAGTAAAAAACTAATCTGGCAATAAGTGTCATACAAACATAAGTGCTAGTTTGCAAGCAATCATCATTAAACATAAAGGCTGCAAAGCATACAGGTGTTTTTCTAGAGTTAAAGGAATTAATGATGCCCCAATATATCTATACTTAAACATTGCCTCCGGTTTGAATAGGTTGTTGAAACTTTACACATGTTCATTGAAAAGGAGACGTCTGAATGATTGCTCTGATGTTATCAATAAAAAAGACCCATTATCAAGATCACTGAGTTTCTTGTGCTTCGGTGGTGATGGCCAACCTAATGTTTGTCTACCATGGCGGGACACTGCACTCCTACCCAGCAAAAATAAACTCTGATTATTATTTTTTTTCCCAGAAAATGATGCGATAATTCATGACAAGCCTTTCAAGTGCTGTGTTTTACCAAACTTCATAGAAAATGAAAGCTACCTTTTGGAGCTAAAAGAGGAGTTGATGAAATTAGACTTCAATCAAAAGTCAGTAGATCTCTACAAATTTCAACAGGTATTGTATTGTGTGAAGTAGAACCAGCATTTTACCATATGCTTTGGGAGAAAGGAAATAATACATGGTGCTTTCTTTCTTTGTCCACGGAAGTGTGAAATTAAGGTTCTGTAAAATATTAAGTGTTTTGTAACATATATACATCTTACTTGCAAGTAAACTAGAGAAAGTATAATATAAATCAACTGTAAAATTAACATAAGATTCAGGTCCCACTTTGTAGCTGTATTTACTTTGAATGTTGGGGATCTATGAATTTAAGAAACATTTCATGTGTGGTATTCACTCTTATTTAAATGTATTAATTGTTTTCTACTCTTTTCCTAAAAAAATGATACATAACAATACCTTTGCAATTGGCAAGTTTGGTTTTTATTGTCAGATCTTTCCAAGCTTTTACACATCCATTATATTCAGTTAATACATTTTCTTCCTCCACAGAGCAATGATTTGAAGACATCACCAAGTTCCAATATTACATTGCTAAGGTCAATAGATTACAGTATGTAAATACATGTTCAATTGTATGAAGTATTTTTTTTAGAAATGGCTGGTAATCAAGCCTACTGTCTTTGGTGAGGAAATTCAATCCATATAATGAGTTAAAACTTCCGTGTATACAAAGCAACTATGTCTTGGATTTTTTCATTAAGTTTATTACCTATCCTGCTTTCCTCTTTTAATTTTAGAGATCTGATTTACCAAGACTTCCGTAAGTGGCTCCAGGAGACATGTGACATGAAACTTACAGACCAAGTTGATCTGTCATGTGCAAAGTATGAATACACAGGTAAGGGAGGAACACTCACACAGCCGCACCTCGTCTCCCAATGGATATCTATTAAACAATGTGATCTTGCTTGGTACAAAAATAAAGAGTAATCTTTCTTTTAGATGTGCTCCTCTGCCATGATGATGAGCTGGAGGGGCGGGTGGTTGCGTTCATCCTCTATCTTGTTCCGCCAGGATGGCAAGAATGTGACGGAGGTTTGGTCTATTTCAAAGGTTAAAGTTTTATTTTATGATAATAATAAACTAACATTCTCTATAATTTCTAGGATCATTGGACTTGTTTGATGTAGATGGTAAGCAAGATTAATACCTTCCTCTATTATTTCCCTTACTGAAAATTTCAGGTTTCTATTGCAATAACTAGAAATTACTAGTACTTGTAAAGATTAAATTGTTTGTATTTCTCGTGATAGAACATGGACAGCCAGACAAAATTGTGAAGAAGCTTGTCCCCGAGTGGAACTCACTTTCTTTTTTTGAGGTCTCACCTGTTTCCTTTCATCAGGTACAGTAAATTACAAAATACATTTTACTTTAAAATCCCAGTAGGCCAATTAGCTGTTTCAAAACATTTGGACCTCATTGACAAGTAATTTCAATGCAAGAGATTTTCAAGCATTTTAAATCAAGACAAGAAATTGATAACAAAAATGTGCGGGGAAATGGGAAGTATAATGCAAGTCACATTTAGTTTGCATTTAACATCACATAACTCCAACTTTTAAAATTCATGGATTGGTATTACCTTGTTTGGTTGCAGGTTGCAGAGGTGTTATCGCAGGACAAAACTCGGCTGTCAATCAGTGGCTGGTTCCATGGTTCTGCACCTGAGCGCCCCATGCCATACAAAGAGCCATGTAATCCAACAATAAGCCCCATGCCACTAGAGGTACATATGTAGTATGATGTAGATATTCGGGACATGGCTTCCTTAGCGTGAGGAACTAAACTATGGAGAATTCCTCTTGAAAGCTGATAGAAAGACTTGAAATTGTAGATTTGGCTAATGTGAAATTTTATTTTGATTTATTTGGCTATGACCTTTGCTCAGAGGGTTTTTCTTTGGGTTTGCTGGTATTCCTCCCACAAAACACAGCAATTTCGATAAGACAAGAGTCAAACAAGTCATATGGTTGCTGACTGAGGCACCATCTATGCCTTTCACTTAAACAATGGCTTCCCAATTCTTCTTTTTATTCTATCTGAAAATAAAACATCATCTCTTTCTCATTGCTCAATGTAATGCAGTTGTCTATATATTACAGGATGAACACTTAGTCAAATGGGTCAACCCTCTCTACCTGGATCAAGGCGTAGTTACAGAAATAAGGGGGAGATTTGAAGATGAGTCTGAGGTTGAGCTTCAAGACTTTCTTTTGGTAAATATAAATAATATTCTTGTGTTTTAGTATCTTATGCCAACAAAATTTGTGTTTTCAGGCTTTTAATGGTAAAGTTATCAACTTAGACAGATGTTTAGGGTCTCACTCTCCTTCTCATAGTATTTTTTATGAATTTCCCTGACACATGGATGCCTTACCACTCCTGTTCAGGGGTTGCTAGCATAAAGTTTAATCAACTTAAATGTTGTTTGGTTATAGGATGATAAATACACTGAGGTACTTGAAGCTTTAAGATCTGAGAAAACAACTTGGTCTCACAGAGGGCCAGCAAATAAGCGGTAAGATATTACCCTTGGAGTTTTACTCAAAGCGTTTTCATGACACTGTCAGGCCACATAACGTTTTTCGCAGACTTTTGGTTTGTTTTTAAAAACTTTGATGCCATCACAGGGGCAGAGCCTGGGTTTCTCAAAAGTGGGGGACCAACTCAAAGGAGGGACACCAATAAAAAAGATATGGCGAGAGGTTAATTTTAGCTCCCATACATTTCGTCTAAAATTTTGATTGGAAGGGAGGGAGAGGGTCAAAACACATCATTCAGAAACGAAGAAAATGGTAACAAACCCTAGAGTGAATGTGTCTGTTCACCATTTTGCTAACATTGTAGATGCTAGTGCATCATGTCACTATTTTCAACAAAAGTTTTTTTTATCTGACATAAGGGGATAGTAGGGAGATGGGGATACCTTATTCAGTGATTTTATTGATATTCAACCAGACCTTTTTTCTTTGCTTGATGCTTTAAAGATGCTATGAAACTGCTGACTCTCTTCCCGAGGTTCTATGCGAGCTGCAAAAATTGCTGAAATCCCTACCAATGTTCAAGCTACTGCGCACGTTTACCGGCCTCGACTTGGCAGACACACCTCTCACAAGTAATGAGAGAAGTCCGACACAAGCAACACAGGTGCATTGAACATACTTAGACATTTTTTAGGAATTGTTCCTTAAATCATTAAGAACAGTCTTGCGTACATCCAGGGCAATACAAAATAAAAAAATAGGGGCAAAAGAGATTGTCATTTGTTGGTAGAGCATTGCAAAATCAAGAAAAATAACAAAAAGTGAGTCCGTGAATAAATTTTTAGTCACTTTTGATGGTGTGGTAAAACGAGAGAAACTACCGTCAATTTGTAGAAACAGGGACAACAGTGATATTTTGTATACTTCCAACTGAGCTTCTACAAAGGCAGATTCTTTAAACGTCAATCATCCTTCAAAACCATTCTGTTTTCTATGTTGATTGTTTATTTGTTTCCCTGTCTCCACAACTACGCAAAAACAGACGATGAGAAAGGTTAGCTAATGAGAGGCCGCAAGAAAAGAGAGAAATCAAAAGGCAATACTATCTATATTCTATGGGTGCGGTTAGAAAAATGGGACTTGTCCAGGTTTAACACGTACTTGCCTTGCCAGGATGGTACAGGGGCGGGTACCAGCTCCCCAGGGAACCCCCGGTGCCGTGGTGAAGCTCGGCGGTGGTCTCATGGCAGTTACACACTTGTACACGACACTGACCCAGAGAGGGCGGAGTTCGCATTGGACATAATGCTGTATTGCGGCTGTGAAGGTAAGGCATGGACTACATGACTACCACAGCCTCTTTGCCATAGCTCACATGACAATAGACTACATGACAACCACACCCTTATTGCCATAGCGTATATCACATGACTACATGACTACCACAGCCTCTCTACAATAGCGTACATGACATGGACTACATGACTACCACAGCCACTTTGCCATAGCGTACATGACATGGACTACATGGCTACCATAGCCTCTCTACCATAGCGTACATGACATGGACTACATGACTACCATAGCCTCTTTGCCATCGCTATTTGACATGGACTACATGACTACCATAGCCTCTCTACCATAGCGTACATGACATGGACTACATGACTACCACAGCCTCTCTACAATAACGTACATGACATGGACTACATGACTACCATAGCCTCTTTGCCATAGCGTACATGACATGGACTACATGACTACCACAGCCTCTCTACAATAGCGTACATGACATGGACTACATGACTACCATAGCCTCTTTGCCATAGCGTATATGACATAGACTACATGACTACCATAGCCTCTTTGCCATAGCGTATATGACATGGACTACATGGCTACCACAGCCTCTCTACAATAGCGTACATGACATGGACTACATGACTACCATAGCCTCTTTGCCATAGCGTATATGACATAGACTACATGACTACCACAGCCTCTATGCCATAGCGTACATGACATGGACTACATGACTACCACAGCCTCTCTACAATAGCGTACATGACATGGACTACATGACTACCATAGCCTCTCTACAATAGCGTACATGACATGGACTACATGACTACCATAGCCTCTCTACCATGGGACTACATGACTACCACAGCCTCTTTGCCATAGCGTATATGACATGGACTACATGGCTACCATAGCCTCTCTACAATAGCGTACATGACATGGACTACATGACTACCATAGCCTCTCTACAATAGTGTATATGACATGGACTACATGACTACCATAGCCTCTCTACAATAGCGTACATGACATGGACTACATGGCTACCATAGCCTCTTTGCCATAGCGTACATGACATGGACTACATGGCTACCATAGCCTCTTTGCCATAGCGTACATGACATGGACTACATGACTACCATAGCCTCTCTACAATAGCGTACATGACATGGACTACATGACTACCATAGCCTCTCTACAATAGCGTACATGACATGGACTACATGGCTACCACAGCCTCTCTACAATAGCGTACATGACATGGACTACATGGCTACCATAGCCTCTCTACAATAGCGTACATGACATGGACTACATGACTACCATAGCCTCTCTACCATAGCGTACATGACATGGACTACATGGCTACCACAGCCTCTCTACAATAGCGTACATGACATGGACTACATGGCTACCACAGCCTCTCTACAATAGCGTACATGACATGGACTACATGACTACCATAGCCTCTTTGCCATAGCGTATATGACATGGACTACATGACTACCACAGCCTCTTTGCCATAGCGTATATGACATGGACTACATGACTACCACAGCCTCTCTACAATAGCGTACATGACATGGACTACATGACTACCATAGCCTCTTTGCCATAGCGTATATGACATAGACTACATGACTACCACAGCCTCTATGCCATAGCGTACATGACATGGACTACATGACTACCACAGCCTCTCTACAATAGCGTTCATGACATGGACTACATGACTACCATAGCCTCTTTGCCATAGCGTATATGACATAGACTACATGACTACCACAGCCTCTATGCCATAGCGTACATGACATGGACTACATGACTACCACAGCCTCTCTACAATAGCGTACATGACATGGACTACATGACTACCATAGCCTCTTTGCCATAGCGTATATGACATAGACTACATGACTACCACAGCCTCTATGCCATAGCGTACATGACATGGACTACATGACTACCACAGCCTCTCTACAATAGCGTACATGGCATGGACTACATGACTACCATAGCCTCCTGAAGCTTATTTTCTGTATGCGAGCACGACTTGCTCGGACAGGACTCGCACCAGGAGACAACTGCTGAGCAGGCCAGGGTCAAGTTCCTAGAATGCAGGTTAGCGAACCCAGCGATAAATACGGCTACATCTTGACATTTGATTATGGATTAAAAAGGCTTTTATCCCTGGGTTAGCGTTAACCTGTTTTCTAGGAACCCGGCCCAGATCTTATCAGAACCAGGTGTTATATAGGGGGAGAAGACATTGAATGTTTTGAGTAGAAGCCAAATAATCAGAATTTTTTACTTAATCATGTAAGATCCCAATTAAAAGACCCCCATAGCTCTATTCTGAGATTATGGGGGACATTGCCCACCTAAAGAAAATGCTACCCGAGAAAAGTTATGAATTCCGAGGTGCGTGAAAGAGTACTGAAGACGTTAAGTAACTCAGGTTTTAAAGTCTAGTATTATTATTTTAACTATAGTATCATATCATTTTAACTATAGTATCATATTATTTTAACTATAGTATCATATTAGTTTAACTATAGTATCATATTAGTTTAACTATAGTATCATATTAGTTTAACTATAGTATCATATTAGTTTAACTATAGTATCATTTTATTTCACGGTAGACTGGGACAGCGATAAGTTCGGCGGCTATACGTCCTACTTGGTCAGCGGTGAGGACGAGGAGGTGAGCACGTATGGCACACACGCATGGCATCCTAATTCGCTGCGCTGTACCGAATAGAAAACACTTTATTTTCTAAATAACGGGATGACAACGAGTAGGGAGGAGAGCCACCCAGCAAATCTATCGCAAATCTGTCGCAGCAAATCTCGCGGACGCGGCTAAATGGAACTGCGGCTGTTTTATTTACTACAGCATACATGTATATTTTGACATCAATGGAACATTTTTACAAAGTACCCCCCCCCCCCCCCCCAGGACCTGCACTCGCAAAATCACTCAGATTATTTTTTTTCCAGCTCCTATCTGTGTCTCCTTTCGCTAACTCCCTCGCTCTCGTCTACCGAGACATGGAAACGCTCAAGTTCGTCAAACACGTCAACCACAAGTCAGTGAAAGGCGCGTCTGGTTCATCGCAGTCATTCTATGATTTTCATATGGTTTACTACGAATAGACTCGCGCAAGGAACCATACCACGATGACAAAATAGACTTGCGCAAATATAGGGCCAATAAATATTGCGCACACAAGAAACAGTAAAAATTTATTTGTACTCCAAGGGACTATAGTTAAAGACGATACTGTGCTAATCTCTGGCTCCAATATAAATTTCATAAAGACAAATCGAATAAGTAATTTTAACATGCATCCAGAGATAGAACTTAAGGAGTACAACTACACCCATCACTTGTCTATGAATCACGAAAAAAGGCACTTTTTACTTTGTAAATTAAAAATACCGTGTACGAAATTCGAAATAAACGCACTACTCGAGTGTTGAAATGACGAAGGTACAGCACATAATGGTTATTGGTAAAATCACGGTTAACATTGAAGACACGCCCTTTTTTGTGCCGGGAACACGTTCATCCGAAGCTCACAGTATAGCGTCTCTGACATGAGTTTTTTCTCTTATCCGCTGCAGTACTCTCGTGCTGTCCGTCCTGCTTCTCTCACGCCCCTCTAGACCTACCCGAGCTCGTGCTGTTGTATGGTGGAACCCGACATTTTTTTTCTCTCGAGTCTCATCTTGCCAGATGACTCACTCTAAATGAATACGACAGATGACAACGTGTTTTACTCGTTCGACTATTTGTTTTATAAGCCCGGAAACCCCCAATTACTAGAAGCCCAGGCACGATTTCCCTTCGGCGCCCAGGACGCTGTCTAATTGCTCTGTGGTAATGGCTCCATTTCTTGACCGTGTTATCTCGGTTGCGGTAAGGTACCATGTGCGGGTGCTTTTCTTACATTATCATCATGTTATCTGATTTTACCTTGTGTTTAGTCTGACTGTCTTGTGATACTACACCAGAATGATTGATTGTCATAACCAGAAAAGCGGAGCTATGACGACGGGCTAATTCTCGTAACGTCTGCGAAAGCGTGCTACCCTTCAACCTTGTATTTATTTTACCTTGTCATTTTATGTTTTTCTTATTCAACCATTCAAGTGGTCTGACGGTGGTCTGACACGTTCGCATGCAAACGGCTCCTTTTATGGACGTCATATTTTGCCTTTCAGTCAGATACTGTATAAAGGGAATAACCATTTGAGATATACGACTGATCGGTAATGAAAAACGGAAGAAAAAATCCAACAAGCCTAAAGTTCTAGATAAAAAAAAATCGAAGAGATATCGACCAAGCAAACAGAGAAAAGGCAAAGGACCAACTGGCCACGGAAACTATCAAAAAGGAAAAAAAAAACTATGGGCTTGCCATCCGATTAGTTTCTGTTTTGAAACTAAAGTAAATAACAAAATTTAAACTGAAATTTAACATAAACAGTAGATGTATATTCTGTTGTCCCCCTTTGATCTCGTATATTCTGGATACATCATGATCTATGAAAGCTAGAGACTGGAATGGGTTATGGATATAAACCAAATGAGGTGCTTCCTCTCTTGCTGATCTTACCATTGAACCACTGACAACAAGGGTGTTTGTACATCTTCTATCAAACCTTTCAATAATAGATATGCTCTTATCATCTAGTAATAATGGATTTCAAGTTATCGCACGTGAAGGTCACGTGCGTGAGGTCCAAATGATGATAAGGACAGCGTCAACACGACAGATTCAGTCCTTCTGCAGCACATCTCCTGGGAGGCCATTAAAAGGTTAATTTCCTCCATTCGCTTGTTTTCTTTGTCTGAACGATTAATTCCAAGATATGGCAAAGTTGGACTGCATAGCCCATTCAGTTGCGTTATCCCATGCATCAGATCTTCCCATTTAAAGGTTTAGTTCATATAGTTCATACATTAAGCAGTATCGGAATTGTATACCAAACACGTTAACAGGGTGCATAATCTGCGAAGAAAATGTGAATTCTTGCCATGAACTCTTTCATTATCACCGCAATCAAGACGTGAAAATGATCTCTCTTCTGCGCAAACATTTCGCAGCTCAATCACGAGCTGAACTTGCGCGAAAGATTACCTCATATACACAAGTAAGTCATATATTTTAATCTGAATTACTAGATGTATTTACACTAATGATTTAAATAGCCTTGATGCAACAAAGAACAGAGACAGAGGAACTCCGAGTAAAATCCGGGTTAAGTAACTGCGCTCGAGAAAATGTTTTCGTACACAAAATGAGTAAAGCGTGTGTTGCGGCCGCCAATATAGGGGACATTTGATAAATACATTAGAGGACAAGAAAGCACTGTGTTTTTGACTAACCAAAGCTGGGTGTTGGAGGTTGATAACAAGGCTCACATAGCGCTGTAGGATGGAACGCTTTCGAGAATGACATAAAAGAGAAAATACCGCCCCAAACAATGACGACTTCATCATTCATATTAAAAGCTCTACTGTAAAGTGTTGCATGGGTTCATGATAGCCCAGTATAGTCATCACCCGTAAGTTTCGTGACGAGGTGTTGTTGTTAGAATCTGATAATTCCTTGAGTCTAGTTATTCTTAATCCTGTCTGAGCTCCACGCACACACCATTGAGATTTATTACAAGCTGAGTAAGCGGAGCATACAAAGGATATTAAAAGAATTTTAAGAGAGCAAATCCTCACTAACGCCTTTCACGCATTTACATTCCCTATTACTCTATTTAGATCTTCTTGTTGGAAGTCGTGTAAGGAAACGTGACCTAATTTTGGTCTTTCCTTGAAAAATTGTCTAATTTTGGGGTTTTTGAGTTCACATTATTCTTAAGTTCATTAAGTTCGATTTGTTTATTCCCTTGTCTCGATTATTTCTATATAAAGTGGAACAGTACCTCTGTTAAACCAGCCTCTCTTCATTTAAAAAAAAGGAGTACAGAGATACTAAAGACGCTTGCCCCCATTTTATCACCACGCCCCTTTGTAAAGTACTCACACAACACGCTTAACCCTCTTATCGCATCTCACCTCCTTGTATAGTATAGGCACTCTCACACAAACACGCTCCCACCCCCCCCCCTTATCACCACGCCCCTTTGTATAGTAGAGGCACTCACACACAACATGCTTGCCCCCCCTTATCACCACGCCCCTTTGTATAGTAGAGGCACTCACACACAGTACGCTTGCCCCCCCCTTTATCACCACGCCCCCTTGTATAGTAGAGGCACTCTAGCCTACGTGTAGCCGCTGACTCGCGAAATCCTCGCGAAATCCTCTGAGAGGATTTCGCGAGTCAGCGGCTACACGTAGGCTAGAGGCACTCACACACAGTACGCTTATCACCACGCCTCCTTGTATAGAAGAGGCTATCGCACACAACACGCTTGCCCGCTCTTATTTTCACGCCCTCTTTGCTTCTAGTCCCAGCTAGATTTCGTTTCCTCACGAAGGGTTCTCTAAATCTTTTTATCATCATTTCAAACTCTTTTTTTTATCAACATAATTTTAGCACATTTGAAAAAAACGTTTTCGGTTGACCCCGTTTATTTGATCATTGGCTTACTGGCTTATCAGTTCTAATGGCTTGATCGTTTGCCCTCTAAGCGCCAACATGATATCAGCAAACCTAAAAATAGACAGTTCCCAAAGCACACTCTCTACTAACCAGCCTCGTCCTATTGCTTTATACACTTTCCAGTTTAGCTGTTTAACTGTTTAGCTTTTAGTTTAGCTTTAGGCGTGACTTATAAAGCCCCCAAAAAGACAACGAAGGTGCACAAGAGTGCAGTTAATATAAAAGTTTACAATGATTGCTGATTTGTATATTGATTTCATATCGATCAGCGGTGTTTTAGCGCATGCGCGAGTTTCATATAGTGGATGCAATTTTTGTTGTCCACACCACAGGCTTCCCAGTCGGCTGATTTGTATATTGATTTCATGCTGATCAGCGGTCTTTTTCGAAAACCCGTCTACTGAAACATGTTCGTCCCGTCCTCCGAGCTTTCACTTTCTATTAGAAACTTCTAGTTTTAAGTAGCGACTTCTGGCTGTTCGTTCCTCGGTGTAAGAACGTCCTCTTGACCGTTACAGCCTGGGAAACTGGATCCAAATAACACAGGTAGCCTGATCTACCAGTTTCCAATTTCAATTTCCGGCGATCTAACGATCCATCGGTCTAAATAATTTTTTTGCCAATTTTAAAATATAATATGCAAAACTATTTTTTTACAAGTCTAAATTCTAAACTGCAATTAAAAAATGCGATACTGACTTGTGACGCCAGTGGTGATGTTCTTACACCGAGGAAAAGCCCTCCTTGGTCAGACGTTTTGGTTCCCTTTTTCTTTCTTGTTCGTTTTTTTTCTCCTGTTTCAATCCTAGGGCGTGTCCGCTGAAGCCTGAATCCCCTATTAGTCTTCTTTCCCATAATACTTAATAATAATAATGAGTTTAAACCAACCTTTCGCAGTATAGACTGGATTACAGGTGAGTCAGAGATACAAGTAAGCAATACAATACATATACATAGGATATGGGGGCTCCATATACAATTGGGGTATATGTAGGAATGTCTGGAGAATGCATAGATTTAGAGTAAATACTAATCATTTCCGCTCATTTTTGGTAGATCACCATTCTCCTACCTTTTACCTAGATGGTAACGTTAGTTACCACTTCTAGTCTGCCTTTTTTTAGATAAATTTTAAAAAACGAAGTAAAAAACGGGCAGTTCTTGACGACTCAAGCCAAGGTGAGTGCGGCTTTTATTTATTGACTACAGTATATATTTCGACTTTTCATGGGGAACCTAATAAATGCAAATAACAAATTCTGACCACGAGCTTGTATACTGTATACAAACAATACTCAAACAAACACGTCCTTGTAGCTGTACATTAATTATGATAGAATGTTGGAGAATCTTAAAGGTAAATTGGAGGTTTATTCAGTGTACACGTCATCCAGCCTTTCCGCCTTGTTCTCTCCAGCCTTTTCTTGACTCGTGTGGCATGTATGGGTGACATCTCTTTCTAGGACAGTTAATCAGAAACATGGCAGACGAAGGATATGACTGAGTGTACCCAAACGTAGTACTTGCTGCTACCACTTTGATTTGCCCTTTTCCTTTCTCCTCTTCTACACCCGTCCTTTTTACCTTTTATCTTACCCTCTCCCTCCCATCTGGATCGCGTTTTTTTGGTCGGTTTTTCGCTCTACTACAGGCCCGTACCCAGGATTTTTCTTGAGGGGGGGGGAGGGCGAAATCCGAAAAAGTGAACCTTATTTTTCCGGAGGGTGGAGGGGAATGAGTTCTCTGATAAAAATCTGACCACCCCCGAAATTTGCAGTATCTCCACGGGACTTTGTCGGATTTGACTACATACCAGAGTGGACTAGCTTATGCTTTATAGTTTTGTCTACAAAAAGCACGTCTATTGAGAACTGAAAGTGGACCTTCGGCCGTTGTGGGGGGATGCGTTCGCACCCCCTGCACCCCCCCTGGGTACGCGCCTGTACTATCATTACTAACTGGTCCCTCATCGTCATCGTTGACCGGACTCTTATCGACATCGTTGACGGATGTTTTACTCACATGGCAATAGATTGAGCTCTTAACTTCAGCACATTTGATAACACGTTATCGGCGGAAACCATTCATTTTAATATCTTGGCTTTATCAGTCTGATTAAGGTTTGATTGTTTGCCCTTATATCCCAAAGTTTTATTGCATATCAAATACTTTTAGTCTGTCTGATTGAAAATAGCTAACAGAACACTATAAGAAGAGACCCCTACTATTCAGTTCTACCATAAAACTTCATGCTTATCGTTCATGTGGGGTGGATTACATAAACGCACAGTCCATGTGTGTAAGAAGACAACCGAAAATCGATAAATAGCTTCGACAAAAGAGCGCCGCAATGGGGGCTGGGGTGATTGTGTACAAGCTCAAGGGGCTCTATTTTTGCATAAAATCATAGAATCATATCTTAGTACTTGAGCTTTCGATCATTTCGATGACTTAAGTAATTGCAAGTGGTTTTTTTTAATTTCGGTAGTTTTTTTAACAAAGGAATGAATGGCGGAATGACAACTAGACCAAAACATTCCTCCGCTTGGGATCTAATTTGAACACCAAAGCAGCCATTTGACTTTCACATACGCTACAATCTTGACTTACATGACAAACACCCGAAAGGCTTTGACGTTCTTCTGACATCGGTGTCAACCCTAATTCACTGAAGGTGAAAATTTCAAGAAGAAAACGCATAAAGCATAAACGCTTCCGGAAAACCAATATCACTAGCGTGGGAAAAACCCAGATAATTAAGTAACGACTGTCTATAGCCTCTACTTGTTACTTGTGTGGGTCTGTATGCTATGATAGCCAAGCAGTCAAAACCTGCATCCTTCTCCCATTCTTGTTAAACCCTTTCTCTCAAAATAAGCGCAAATTTGTGGCCATATTTCCTTCAATGTAATAATCGTGCGATTTGGTAGAATAAATATCCTTAATAAGCATCATTAATACTCCTGCTTGTCGATGGACTAAAACCTTTTTTTATATATTCCCAAGCAGTTTTATTAAAACTAAAGATGTCTTAAATCACACGCCTCGAGAGCTGTTTAAGTCTCCAAAACAATGTAAAAAAAAGAATACTAAAGCGGAACGGTGTACAAAAACCCTAGACTTGAAGGCTATTAAGATAGTCGCTAGTCGCCTGTCAAATGCTTCAATGTGTCGAGAAATGATGAGTTGAATGAGCAGCTTAACACTAAAATGTTAGCCTGTTGCACTGATCTTCCTCAGCCGCACTAGCCGTCTAATAATACGGAGAGTCAGCGGCTACACACAAAGCTAAAAAGTTTGGACTACTACCTGGTTACCATAGCACCAGATCGAGGTTGAGAATATTTTGTCTATTCCCCGCAAACCTTTCTAGGGCCATCGAACACTCATAAGCATGCGGCGAGACTCGAGTATTTTAGCTTTGAAAACTGCGAGCACGTTGAACGTGACAGCTGGAGCAGGGTGCACACAAAAGTAGCTATAACTTCGTTATAATCAAGACTAGATGAGTAGTTCAGCTGAATTCTAAATCCTTGACTCTTATTTTATCCAACCTTTAAGTATTCTCTCAGTCATTAGCTCGTAGCCTACCTGTAAGGCTTCGATAGTTTTTCGGGCACGAAAACACCGAAAACACGGCCGTTCGCACAACCCGGCCGCCATCTTGGATACTGCGCTCCGTCCGCAGGGGGAGGTTTTCTTGCCGTAAAAAAAGCCTACAGGTAGGCTATTAGCTCGTTACATATGTCACTTTTTTTCTGGTGCCAAATAAAATGAAAGTAAACTAACTCCTTGTCACTTTGCTATCATTTCTCTACTATAATTGTCATACATCAGCTGCTTTTTATCCTGACAAGAGCATATAACCCTGACAGTGTACAACATTCTAATGGCAGTACTTCTTTTCGTCTCCGGATGAAGACGCCGAGCGAAGCCTGTACGAGGGTGGGTAGGTGTATTCGCAAATATTTTCAACGTAAGCAGTTTAAAGAAATGCTTGCGCCTAGCGGTGCTCTCCCACTCACTAGAAGTGAGACCATTACCATTTTTTCCACATCAAAGTATTCAAATACGCAAATTTCCCAAATAAGTGCCTAAGCGCAAGGCGCAAGTTTGATAGCTAAATCACGTCAAGGCTGGGTTAGCGCTACAAGTAGGTTTTACCTTCTTAGAAGTCTAACAGCTTTACTCACTTCCTGTATGGAAATTGTTCATTTCCTGCTTCCCTCTCTAGCAAACAAAAGCTCATTTATAAGATGATTGAAATAACTTTGCACTATCTACTACCCATAATGAAGGGTATATTCGTGTGGAAATCTTAGATTGCGGCATTTTTGGTTGGTGAGTAGCAATCTTTCGTGGACGCGCGCTAGTTGTATGTGGGCTTGAGCGTATTAAGGGATCTCTATAAGATAACGAGTTACTAAACGACGCTACACGGAAGCTTAATGCATTTCGACCATTTGAACATGACTGACATGGTTTAGTCTAATAAATTCGAGCTTTTTTCATGCGTGCCAATATATTTTGTGACGTTTTTTTTCACAAATGTCCATTTCAAAAGCAATAAAATGTGATCAGCTTGTACAATATCGACATTTTGCGCCATTACCTAACATTAATACTAATCTTCTTACGCCTAATATAACGATTCCATAACAGCAGTGATCTAATTGAAGATCTACCCAACTATTCTCTTAGATGCGTAATAATATGACAGTCATCAAACTGATATGAATATCAAAAAATTCTACTGACATCAATCAATTGTTTTTATTTGCAATCCTTTAGGCAAATATTAGCATTGTACATGTTTTATAGCAGCACTGTTTGCTGTTTGGAATTCAAAGATTGCATAAAAACCATTAGCTCCTGTTCGTTACAGGAATATTATTCATTTGTATACTGGCTAACCCGATGACCACACGAACTATTAACCGCTGTGATGATATCTTTTTTTGGAAACCGTTTCCCTCCCGCGAGTAACCAAAACAGAATTGATTACTCCGTACTCCGGTAAGAAAGAAATCCGCCAGTCTTATTTCACACAAAAAGTCCTCCAACATCATAAGTTTTATTTTTTCTGTGTAAAGGTCGTGGTGTTTTTGACAATCGAGACTTTACATAGATGATACCATACCCCTAAGAACTATAAATATGAGTAGGGTTTTAATCCTTTAAAAAGGTGTTCTGTTTTCAAATACGCCTTATGGCATTGGTGAACTTGAATTGCTTCCTAATATATTTTTTTGCTATACGCCTCAGAGTTCCCTCTTAAATGCACTCTGCAAGACACCACCCAATAATGATATATAAAAAAGCCTTATTTTTAGACATGTTGACGGATTATCTTTGATTTGTGACCTAGAAATTAACTACCTTCACGGAATAAAAACAAATCCGTTTCTAAACAAGCCAAATCCTTTGGAACAATTAAGATTATGTTATTACGGCACTTCTTTCTTGTCCTGACTCTTGGATGCTGAAACTATAAGAGTACCGCATGCTTGAAACTTGACAAGTGCAAGAGACAAGTGCTGTATCGAGCATGTTATCGATTTTCTCGGAAGCCGTTATGGGCATCCGGACAAAGCTAATTCGAGGAAATTTGATGAATTAAGGCTGACAATAGATTAGCTATTGTAAATATCAGATATGAGCTACAAAAGGACAGTTGGAGTGTTTTTCTTAATTCCAGGGTTGCCCCCCGCTAGTAAAATGATCAGATTCACTGCCCGAAAACATGCAACCGAGAATGCGAGGCATTCAACTATCCACACTCGTCGCCGAAGAAGAAAAGCCCAATTAGTCGGCAGAGAAACGGGTCTAGACAATTTGTGTGCCTTTCTTTTAGGAAAGAGATGCCTGATTTGTTACCATAAGGTGTGAATCTGTCAATGTTCTGGATGGTCCAATTCAGCTCGTAGCGACTAATGCGAAGGATAAACAATAATTTCTGAAGAGCTGCAAGCCGCAGACACCTTAAATATGAATAAAAAAAAATCGGAATGGTGATCTTTGGATTTTCAAAATTTCAAGTGGATTAAATATCTTCAAGATTGTAGATTTCGTGACCTATACTAAATGGAGTTCAGTTTTAACAATGAGGTGGTCCCCGTTGCTGGTATAACTGGGATATAAGCGGTTAGGGTCTGTTAGTAGCCCGCTACCAGGCTTGTGTCGTCAGATTAAATACGAATTCGTTGTGAAGGATTTGCGGAGTATTTATAGTATCGTCCGGTTTGTGTTTCGTCTAAGACTAACCGCAACAGAAATTTAAAACTAAAAATCTTTATTTCAGTGAGTCTTCGAACAAAGAAAAGATTGTAAATTTCTACATTACAAATGTTCATTATCCTTGGGCGACACACTACAAAGAGAGTACTAATTACATGATCGCTCTAAAGGCTCTCAAAGAAAGGATCCAGCGCTCATTTGTGTTCAATTTTTTCTTCATTAAGCAAACAATGGAACTAAATCTTATTCAAATTTGGTGGCGTTATGCAGTGTTAGTGCCGAAGCAAGCTTTAATGAGCTTTCAGTGGAGGCCAGCTCTTGTCCTGAACAATAGTTTGTTTACGGCTATGTATTTGTTCTGCTCTTTTATTGGCCAATTGGCGCACGGCCCTATACAGCATAGTCCTTATAATTACACCCCCAGCCCACCCTACTGTGTCACAAACGTCGTGCAATTTGCTTCCCTAATGCCCAAAGCACGACCTAGAAATGAACCGGCGATAACAATGATTGCTAAAACCGCTAAGACGGGCTAATGTAATCTAGGTTATGTGTTTTCCTGTCATGGTGGAGTCGTTTCGAGGTCTATAATTAGTGAGGTCACGTCCACCCACCCTCCCGTGGTAGGGGCTTGTTTGTCGTGCCGCGAATGGAATGTCAATGTTGAGATGCGTAAGTTGACAACTCCGGTCACTGATACAAACGAGTAGAGCTGACTTGATTGTAGTATCGTGGGCAGTACTAAATGCGCGTGTTACCTACCGTCTTGGCCTAGAAATAGAACGCTTGTCACTTGAAATGGAATGTTCTTGAAGCACGCAGCTCAGAGAACAAGACGTGTTCTTAATTTCAGGGTCTGAGAGACACAGATTTCTGTTGAGGAATGCTAGCGAGCCAACGGACTTGCGGCCTTCCTTGGCTGCTGGTATGGACGCTATCCCAAGTTGTTATTTGGCACGGTTTCCCCCCTGCACTTGGTAAGTGCGAGATCTGAGCCATTCCTCTACAGATCTTGGTCATATGTATGGATTATTCGGGTCTTGTGTTTCTTGCGGTAATATAATGGTTTACTTTTAGGTCGCGAAGATGACGGGAACCCTTACGTCTGGGCCGATGGAAAAATAGACACCGTGCAAGCAAATGTTGGCCAGACAGTTTCGCTAGTTTGGAGATATGACATGAAGGGACAAGACTATGACTCTTTGCTCTGGGGAAAAGCTGACGAGAAAAACAACTTTCAATCTATATTTTTTATTAAGACGCCTGCAGAAGCGATGCCCGTTCTGCAGAAATCCGTTCCACCGTCTTTCCTAGGACGGATCAGGATTAAGGATCGTGCAACACTTGAAATCACCAATGTACAACTATCCGACGAGGGAAACTATGTCTGTGAATTACGTACTCTGTTCATGATGATCAAGGCGAAAATCAACCTCATCGTCATTGGTAAGTTGTGGGCAAACGTTATTCTGGCATGTTTACCCGGTGAAATTCACTAAGCGCTCCTAGTTAGATAATTACTCCGCGGAATCTATTCGAATCTTTTCCCGTGCGCACACACTCCTAACTCTATCCCAGCTGTTTCGATAAAAAAAAAAATTCATCTTAGGTCTTTAGTCAACATTATAACCGCTTAAGCAAAGTGATGGCAAAGTTTATATGCTTTTTATATAACTAGTCTATAAACATAAATTTGGCCAGGGCTTTGGTAAATGCGGTATTGAGTTTGCAAGGCGAAGTTGTAGTGCCACAGATTGCGTCTGATAGCTTGGCGCTGTCTATGTCTGTTAGCTAGCGTAGCGCCGGGGTTAAAATGTAACAGCCTTGTTGATTACTGCGCTATGCTATACCTCCATGAGCAGCCCGTAGCTTTGTTTTATTGCGGACTTTTTGGGGGATATTTCGAGCCGAAGATTGTGTGTTGTGTCGGCATTGCGCGCGGTGATTTAAAGATCAAGAGATTGTATGTGTGATCGCACACGAGCGTCCCCCAGAACTCGTTGCTCCTTATATTACTGTTTAAGATTCATGCGAGGACCTAGCTGCGGGAATCCACCGTTTTCTTTCAGTTAAATTCAGCAGGTGATTTTCGCAATAATCCCTGAGCACAAAGAATGAAGCGAAATGATTTAATTCAAATACGCACTTTAACCCCATTCCGTGCAATGTCAAAAATAAAGCCTAAAATTGAAATCTTATCCATCAAAATAGCAAGCAGATTTGAGAGGTTTGGTTCGACACATTTTACTAATTGTTTGCGAGATATACTGATCAAGCCTGTGAAATGTAAATATATCTATCTCAGTTGTAACATGTCTAATTTGAGCATAATTTCCCTGCCTGGGGGTTTAACCACCCCTATACGCTTTCCCGGTTTTATCTCGTCGTCTTGGATGTTTATTTGTGTAAAATAATCCCTTGTTGAGAATCTGAAGTAGTCATTGGCACCGAAGATAACACTCAATGTTTTCTTGACATGTATAACATTTATACACACAACATTTTCCCATGCTTGTTTATGTTCCTTGTTATATTACCCAAGAATTGTTAATTTATGTGTTTTGTTATCACGTATACTTTGGTCGGCGATAATAATTGTCAATTTAGCAGCCCAAAATCAAAATCTAGCGGATATTCGATCTTCAAACACTTTATTACACCAAAACTTGCTATTTTGATGAAATGATGCGCGCGTCTGTGATGCGAGAATTCACTTCGATTTGAACAAAACTGTTATCATTTAGTAGCAAAAAGCCGGTTTGGCCTGAGGACGAAATTACAGGCCCGAGTAATTATGACAGAGCCGAATTGTCTGTGTTTAAAAATATCAATTCTCTTGCGTGACGTGTTTAACTTGCGTGACACACTTCTTTTACAGATAAATTTAGGAGAGGCGGGAAAAATAGACGACGAAAGAAAAAGCACTGTACGTTTTTGTTTACCGAAAACCGCGTAACAATAGAGGCATGGCATAGCTTTACATCAAAGGTTTCATCCCACTTTAAACCTGTTAGCTTTTTTTAGAATACGCCTTGGAGGTGAATGATTTCAACCAACCCATTAAGAGCCATTGCCTTTATTGTAACGGGCTATAAAGGGCAGATGTTGTTTAAAATGTCGCCCAAACTTGACCGAATTTAAACCCTAAACCATCAATAATCCAAAAATGGGTATTTCACAGGCTTCCTAGCTCCTACCATTCCAGGAAAAGGTGTTAGAAGATCACACATGGTAATTGGGAACTCTAAATTATAAATGAGTGGCGAACTTCCTCTGGTGATTTGTAATGTTACAGTGAAACATTTATTCACTCAACTGGTCTCTAGCCGTGAATTTTAGCCTTTTATCGAAGATTATTATGATTTCTTCCTTCTACAATTCTTAGGTAGTGTGGTGTTAAGGAGAGTTGTTGTGTAAGAGCCTCCTTCAAATACTCATGTCTTTAATTGTGAGATATTAGCACGTTATTTGGAGTGTGAGTGAACAAAAGAAAACACTAACTAATATCACTAGGAAGATTTAAAAGAGAAATCTCCTTGATATCACCGTCTTTTTTTATCTTGTAAGCTTATCTGGAGAGTGAGCAAAAAGGAAAGTTTTACTGTTTTTTTTTTTTTACAGAAGCGGTAGTATAACACCGATTTCCTAATCGTCCTAATTGTGACTAAACCTAGTGAGTGCTATTCTATTTTTAGGATTTCTGAATACCATTTCGTGGCAATTGTTTTTTTTTTTGGCTGCATTATAGCGATCACGTAGCCCAGCACGGGAGTATTTGTCCTATTTTGCTGATTCATTATCGAGTGGAATTAGTGCCAAAATTAACGTAAATTGCTCTCTGTTTACTCTGATTCATCAGCCATTTTGGATCTCGTTGTCACCCAGCATCCTTAAAGAGCGAGGGCGGCTCGTATCTCCACTAAATACTGTGGTGTGCCACTAATGTAATTAACGAAACCTAGTTTCTTGCGGAGCTTAAGCAGCCTTTTTATCATTGACGAAAGAAGAAAAATACCACATATATATTCCTCCTCTGCTCCGTTCAAACTCCTTTTATAAACCGACGCCCTCAGTTGTGCCTGCATAAAAACGGGCTAGTTCTGATGTTTATTTTGTTACTGTAGCTAAAAAAAAAATCTAAAAAAAGAATCCGTAAAAACCTGAATTTGACTTCCATCTTTTTATGCTTTGTTTTATGAATAGTTTATGGAAACTCGAAATCATAAAATCCGTAAAACACGGTGATGGAAACAATCATTTAAAAAAAAGTTTTGGCTGTCGCTGGAACTTATTTTGCTGAAACATTAATGGCTTGAATGGTTAAATTCAACTTTCTTTTTCATATTTTCTTATTGGCTAGAATACTCCAGAGAATTAAAGTAAAAAAAAATAATGAACATTATTGTATTTCAGTCATGACAGCTGAGTCAATCAGGCGTAATTTGGCGACTTGAAAGGATTCCCATTTGTCGACCAAAGCCATTAGCACTCTTTCAAGCTTTAAATGTCTTTTAAGATGTTTACAAATTCTCTAGAACATTAAGCTCTTTTCCATCGAATTCGGTGCATTTTAGGTGAACCTTTTTAAAGTGACGTGCAATTATGCATGGGAAGTTTTAGCGTACTTTTGTACAAATCGTTTTTTTTTTTTTTTTCAAAATTCATTCTTTGCATGTGGTCGATCAAATGAGAATCCTTTTAAAATCCGTTCTAATTCACGATTGAGTGGAATCCCAGTTTGTTAGTTCAGCTTTTAAGATTGTGTCTACATTTTTGGCGGTGGTCTTGTAAAGGTCACACTTTTAGATCGTATTTCTAAAAGGTGTTAGGCAAGGGTGGGATGGAAAAAATGCTTAAATGTAGATTATCTATTTTTGGCCAAGGTAACTCCCTTTTATGTTGAAAAATCCTAGAACTTTTGGCTAGCTCATAGCTTTTGACGGCGTTTGGGAAATAAAAAACCCTCAAGCCTTTTTTCAGGGTTGTAAAGGGTATTTTCGTGAAACGAGATTTGGCCATTTTTTACCCTACGAGAAACGTGAAATTGTCCATTTTATCGTCCGTGAAACGTGATTTAACTATTTTTTGGCGGCTGGGAATGCCATTTTGCCTTGTTTCGGATCAAATTACGTGTCTTCTATAAAATGCCTTGATGATGTCTTCCAAAAATGTCGACTGACGTTAGCACCGCCTGCGCGGGAAATGAATTTAATTGGCTTCCCAGAGGATAAGGGCTGGATCCAGATGGAAAAGGGTGCATTCCGTCTGGATCTCGGACTCGCTGATTCCCGTAATTCCTTTATCTGTAAAGTTGGGGTCAAATGTAGCGTATGAGCAGGTAAAACGCAACACATGATGTGACTTGGGGTGAGTATCTATGCTGTAGGCAAGTGCACTCTATCGCATGCCTTTTCTCAATAATTCACTAACCCGGCCAATTCCAGCTCCCGCCAAAATCAAGTCCAGTCCACCGGCAACTGTACAGTACAAAGAGGGAGAGGTGAAAAAGCTAGTATGTAAAGCGACCGGCAAGCCGAACCCGTGGGTCATCTGGTACAAGGATGGGAAAGAGGTTATGAAGCGGAAAAAGCGCGCCGAGATTGCTTTCGACCCGGTCACCGACGCTGATATGGCGTCTTATAAATGCGTGGCGCAAAATAGCGGCGGGAAAGAAGAGCGAGTGACCAATGTTACGGTCATGTGTAAGTATGGCCACAATTGTTATAATAACTGAATTAAAACCAGAATCTTTCTATTAATAAGATGATACAGGACGGTCGGAACGGTACAAAGCCATTGCGTACACTCACAAGACGGGCCCATACTCTTACGACTCGCCCACCACAAGTCCTCATAGGGGATTCCCATGACAAGAAGCTCAACGCATATGACTTTTTACGATGCAAAAAGGTTCTTTCTACAGCGGAAAGGTTCTTACTACAGCGTCTTTTCTAACGGACTAGTAAATTCTTGTCAGGTTTTAGACACTAAAATGCAAACCAAAGTAAATAGTATCTGTAGAATAGCGCAAAACGGTGTCCATAGATAGAGCTTTACTGTAACAAGGTTTTCCATTATCGGAGAGTTGGCTTTATGTTTGTCACTCACTAATAGTTGCATCCGTCTGTCGTAGTCAAACCCAAAGAAACCACATTAAGGACCGACGCTAATGGAAACACAGTGAGCGTGGGAAGTACTGTCAGCTTCTTCTGTGCTGCTCGGGGCTACCCGAAACCCACGTACAAGTTCTACATCAAGGCTCGCGGACAGCCCCCAAGGAGACTGGACTACAGAGATGCAGAGCTCACGGGGCACATCAAGAACCTAGGGGTGGTGGACTCTCGGTGGCACGGCACATACATTTGCATACCGAGCAATTCCGTGGGCGAGGGCCCAAGACAGGAACTCCTGCTATATGTCCGCTGTGAGTATGGCACGGTCACTTGTTTAGATATTGTCAGTTGTTATGGCCCGGCCATGTGTTTTCTGTTTTTGTGCTGTTATGTCCGCTGTGAGTATGGCACGGTCACGTGTTTAGATATTGTCAGGTGTTATGGCCCGGCCACGTGTTATCTGTTCTTGTGCTGTTATATCCACTGTAAGTATTATATGGTCACGTGTTTAGATATCGTCAGCTGATATGGCCCGGCCTCGTGTTTTCTGGTTTTGTGCTGTTTATGTCCGCTGAAAGTATGATATGGTCACGTGTTTATCTTTGTACTGGCACAGTTACTTGTTAGACTGCTATTGTGCTTGAAGTTATATGAGTTATTAGACATGTGCGTCTGCGATTGAATGTCAAATGCACCATAGGCATGGTCCTTAGATGTTTGATGTACCAATTGTACCAGTTTCGTTGTACCAAGAGCGATTACGTAAAATATCACGCGGCTTGTTTCACTTTTTGAAAATAACGAGCCACTCCCTGGCTTGGGACCGAGAGCCTCGCGGAGTGCCTGGCACTAGCAGATAAAAAAGGAGTAGTCCTCCCTAGGGCTTTTCTCTAATAGAAAGACATAAAAATGTGCCCCCAATTTCATATTTCGTCACTAGCATGTCGCTTGCGATTAATTACAAAACTTAATTACACCCTGTGTGGTAGGATTACAAAAAGACATTGTTTTGACCCAAATCCTAAAGTTGAATCCTACCCAGACGTTAATTGCTTTTATAAACAGTCAATGACCTCTTCTTAATAATGCCTTGTGGTACCCAGCCACTTCCAATTCATTGGAACCCGGATATTAAACCCGTTTCCCGCTGTTTAAATATTTAGTAAAACGTGTTGTCGTAATTTAGGATGGCTTTTGTCTTTCTAACCTGACAACAAAGAGCTTCGGGCGGGAAAAGTAAAAAATGATACCCTGGGAACCGCAATGCCCCTGAAACCAGATCCCCAAAGTCGTTAATTGAAATATTACAAGAACACCTCTGTTAAATTCGTTCTTGAAGTCGTTTTCCGAGCGCATGGCAATAGAGTTGTTTTACACGTAAAGATTCGCATGCTATTTTTTTTTTACAACTGATGCGTTTTAGCCTTTCCCTGATTAACGCAAACTCTTTCATGGTGCCACTGTAATAGTCATGTTTAGTGTACACCGACGTCAAATAAAATTGGAAATGATTTTCCGTGTTCTATGAATGTAATCCGCTTACAACCTCCAAATAAAAGGACGTTGTAGGACGTCCAGGAGTTTCTAATTAAAGAGACGGATTTAAGCATTGAGGCGTTGCCAACGACAGGTCATGTCATCATTTGTGCCTGATAGAAATTACCTTGACATGCGAAAATATATAGAAATTACAGCGAATGTGTTTTATTGAAAGCTTACCAGCATTTTGGGCGTGACAAATTATATTTCAGCTATCAACATGATGAAAGTTTCAAACTGTTTTGAACATGATTAATGTTTGATATGTTTTTGTTAGCCTTGAGCATGCGCAGTGTGCTGTGTTTAATCTGTTCACCATAAACCTGCGTTGTACGTTATGATAAAATTTATTGCATTGAACGTGGTTGAAACTGTCAGGTTTTTTGAGTATGCGCATTACGGTATGTTGAGACTGCCCGCGTTCTTGAGCATCGTGGTGCGTTGTGTTGAAACTTTTCCCGCGTCTGCAATGTGTCTCTTATCCTTTCTTTCCCTTCCAGACCCCCCTCAGATAATTCGTCCACCACGTGACATGAATGTAGACGAGGGCGACCAAAAAACCATAGTGCAGTGCCAGGCCGACGGGTACCCCAGCCCTCAGATCACGTGGCTCAAGCTGTCGAGGCCAGACCAGATCCTAAGCAAGGGGGAGACGTTCTTTATCACAAGTGTGACCAGAGAGGATCATGGGTTATACCGCTGCATGGCGCGGAATAACGTTGGGGCAGCCGCCATCAAGGACTTCACAATCAACGTCCGATGTACGTAGAATTATAGCTACCGGTAGGCTGAAAATGTTTGATGCTAAGGGCGGAGTGGGTGTGGGTGGGGGGGGGTGGGGCTTGAATGTTTCTATAGACCGTTTTCACGATGTTGCGCCACAGATTGGCGAAACACAGCTGTTCAATAATGCGGACGAAGGAGAATTTTACTCCTCGAAAAAAGCACTTTTTAGCTTCGTCTGTAAACTTCACTTCGTACGACCTTTTAGATCAGCCGTGGGCCGCCAGTCTGTGGGATTTTGGATGCGCACGCAACATCGCAGGGGCGGCGGAGTGGTCCAATAAGTGAAGGGGGGGAGGCGAAAGTTGGGGGGAGGGGTGGTTGGTGGTTTCATAGGGGAGGGGTGGTTGGTGGTTTCAGGGGGAGGGGTGGGTGGTGGTTTCAAATTCCCAAGAATGCAGGGAATAAAATAGATTTTTATGCACGGGATTTTAAACTTTTCAACAAATTTGTTTTTGGTTGCCTATGTACCGCTTGAAACCCGTTGGTTTAAAAAAAACGTTCATATGTAAAGAAACATCCGCTCGCGAAAGTGGAGGGGGGAGCTGCCCCCTCCCCCCACTTTCAAAAGTGGGGGGCTGGCGACCCCCCTGCCACTCCCCTTCCGCGGCCCCTGCACCGTGATAAGACCTATAGGCTGAGCCCCAGGTTTACTGTACCCAACAGCACTGTTCTCGCTGTCTGCACGGGTCTCGTATATGGAGGTGGGTCTGGGAGAAACGTTATCATAACAGGTCAATAAACTGACATAACTTCCCTGTCACTGTCTTATCCTCAGATCCCCCGGTCATCAACACCACAGCCTCTAGCAGGCAAGTTGCCGCCTGGATAGGATACAGAGCTACCCTAGACTGTTATGCTGATGGGAACCCTTTGCCAAAGTACACATGGCGAAATGCTAGCGGTGTGATCGCGGTCTCGGAGACTGGCGGCAAGTTGACTGTTACTGCGCATGACAATAGTGCATTTGGTGATTACACTTGCGAGGCGTCGAATTCCCGCGGCCGTGACTCGCACACTGTCACACTCATCAAAGTCGGTAAGAGGCAAGAATGTCTACCTTGTAGTGTAGATATTATTTGCGCTTCTTTTTTACCCATATGTATAGTAAAGTACAATAGCCCGGTATCAAGAACTGGGGCGATTCCAGGCGTTCAATTCTCGGGAAATCAACGCAATCACTGCAGCAAAAGTGCTCTATTGAAAAAGTTCTTTATAGTGCAAGAGGCTTATAATTCTCGAATAAAACAAGAGAAAAGCTAAACTTGTGAGCCTTAGGGTGGTGTTACATTGTATCGTAAAATGTTTTTGACCGTGTAACATGTCGCGCAACACAACTTTCCGCGCATCATTTCACTCAACAACATGTTTTGTGTTTTTTAACCCGCTTCCAAAACATGCAACACAGAATGACGAATATCTGGAAAGTAATTCCGTGTAACATTTGTTTGGCAGAATGTCAGAATGGATACGATACAATTTATTTGTTGCATGTTAACCCGTGTGACACCACTTTATGCTCATGTGCTCACCTCTGTTTCCTCTTACAATCTATCCAACCTTGGCTTGTATTGGTATGTATAGTATAATCGTGCGCATAGTGGCAGTATCCACATGTTTATCTCACTTTAACGTAATCTCTTTCAGGCAAACCTGGTCCTATCACACTAAACGTGAATGTCCGGACGCAGAACTCTCTACACGTTCAGTGGGCCGTTTCGGACACAGGGCAGAGTAAGATCATGCATTTCACACTCAAGTACAAGCTTACCGGACCGAAGACTTCGTGGGTCACACTGCCGATCCTCCAGGCGAAGATTTCTAAGTATGTGGTGAAGGAATTGGAGCCTTTCACGTCATACACATTGCGACTTACCGCGACCAATGAGTACTTCACGAGTGAACCTGTAGATGTCACCACTATGACCACGGAAGCAGGTGAGAGAGGGACGCATACAGTCGCGACATATCAGAGCTAGGGGGGGGGGGGGGGGGGTATAATAGGCGCGAGGATGGCAAACAAGCACAAGAACAAAAATCCAGGGGCGGATCCAGGAAAATTCTGACTTTGTTAAGGAAAAAATGCGCTGAACACTTTCGCCTCCATTAAATTAACAGAATGAACAGCTCATAAACGTACCAATTCTAAACAGGTGTAATCGGAGGCCATCTGTAAGCGCACAAAACCCGCTATCCCTAAGAATTATGTTTTTTACTACAATCCCGTTATTATTCCTTTAATGAAACCATATCAAGAAAATTCAGCCCAAAATTGTCGTTTTTGCCGAACGCGGTCACTTCCATATAAGGAAACTAATATTTTCCTTATTTGGAAAAACTGTATGATTGTTGATATTTTTTAGGTGAGCGTCCTCCAGGCGCTTCGTAAACTCTATGACTTTTAATCAGAAGAGAAAAATAGTTACTGTTACCATCTTTAGTCAGTTGTGAAGGTCTCTGAATAGAAACTAAGATTCCTCGGTACCAGACCCCCAAAACGACAATGTTTTGTTCATATGCAAATGCAGCAAAAGGCTAATTTGCGAATAAACTGGCATTTGACTGTCATATCTTAATTCACTTTTTTTTTACCGATATCGAAGATGGGAAGCAAAGTTTCGTGACGGGGGTGACAGCAAGTGGGAGGTAGCGATAAATAGGTGTGGAGGTGTGGAGTCAACAGATCATAATCGCTGACGGTGATTTGTTCCCATAGCGTCTTCCGAGCCTCGAGACATCGTCGTTTTCCCAGTCAACAACTCGGCCGTAACCGTCAAATGGCAGGAGCCGGCCAAAATCAACGCGAAGAGCTTGTCAGGCTACACAGTGCTTTACTGCCGTATTCCCGAGTGCGATGGGTTAGCGTCCGAGGCCACACCACGCGTATCTGTCGCTCATAACATCACGACCGCCGTCATTGGCTCGCTCCAGGCCTTCTCAAACTACACTGTCAGAGTCAAGGCATTCAACACTGTGGGCGGAGCGGAAAGTAAATCTGTGTTGGTCACCACGGCCATGGCAGGTACGAAAAGGGTATTGTTGATAACTATAATGGGGATTTTGGTGGTGATCATGAGGATAAAAATAATTGAGATGATGATTAAAGTGTTGTTGATGTTGGTTATGGCTGTGATTGCAGTAGGTGATTGTGATAGATTATTATTATTATTTTTTATGTTGATGATATGCTGTTGTTGTTGATGATAGTGGTGAGGTGGCAGTAGTTGTTGATCATAGCCCTGGTGATGATGGTGATTACGTTCGGTGATGGCTTTATGATTATTATGATTATTGTGATGGCTGTAGATAATGGTGTAGATAACATCGTTATTCGTGATTTTGAAGGTCACTCCAAAAGTTTATCATTCCATAGAGAATCTGTATCTAAATAAAGAGTCTTTTTCTCTCCCCAGCCCCTTCCGTGCCAGAACTGCTAAAAGTCAACACTTCTGGATTTGAGGTTCGCTTGAGATGGAACCGTCCGCGCATGCTCAATGGCGAGATCACCATGTTTCGTGTTAGATTCCAGTGGAAGCTTTTAAATGACGGCTCCTACTCCGAGGAAGAACTCTTAATCCCCGCGGATGTCACAGATCGGCGGAGACGGCAACGGCGGAGAGTTAAGCACACGAGGCTTCATTTTAACGTACTACGTCTTCGCCCTCAGCGCGAAATGCTGATCAGCGGTCTGTATCCATACGCGCAGTACACGATAAGCGTGTGTGAAGGAACTGGAGGGATTAATCGCGGGGTGATGTGGGGTCCTTATAGCGATCGCGTGTCTGTGGAGATGCCCGAAGGACGTAAGTATTTGTGGGGTGTATAGCGAGTAAAAGGGGGGGGGGGGATGTGTGTGCCAAGAAAAGGTTACAATATGAGAATTATTGTAGGCGTGGAAACATTTATTTTCAATTGTCCAAATTAAAACATTGTGTTGAAAAATATTGCGTGTGAAAATATCCAAATTTGCCGTACCGGGTACGACGTGCTGCAATAATGTCACGTTATCGTCACGATACGGTAACGACACGCCACTAGGCACCGGTGACTAGCGATGCGACGACACGCTCACGCCACTGTAGGGTACAATAGAGTACAACACGTAACCGTGTCTCGCATTTAAATCTTCGAGTAAACTTTGTCTTGATTACATCGAAAGATGGGTAAGCAAAACGATTTTATCTTGCTTGTAGCGCCAAGTAGACCCGTGAATTTGGGAGCGTACTCTACGGACTTGGACAGCCTGAGCATCTCATGGGAGCGACCGGACTACCCTAATGGCAAGATTCGACAGTATACCATCATGTACTCCAACACCACGGGCCGCAACTACAGCGTCAACATACGAGAGGACCTGAAGAGCGAGGGCTTTAAATACCATTTGAAGGGGTTAAGGCCGTACAGCCCATACACCATACGGGTAAGGGCTTGAGCCATGCAACACTTACACCATACGGGTAAGGGCTTCGGCCATACAACACTTACACCATACGGGTAAGGGCTTGGGCCATACAACACTTACACCATACGGGTAAGGGCTTCCGCCATACAACACTTACACCATACGGGTAAGGGCTTAGGCCATACAACACTTACACCATATGGGTAAGGGCTTAGGCCATACAACACTTACACCATATGGGTAAGGGCTTAGGCCATACAACACTTACACCATACGGGTAAGGGCTTGGGCCATACAACACTTACACCATACGGGTAAGGGCTTGGGCCATACAACACTTACACCATACAGGTAAGGGCTTGGGCCATACAACACTTACACCATACGGGTAAGGGCTTGGGCCATACAACACTTACACCATACGGGTAAGGGCTTGGGCCATACAACACTTACACCATACAGGTAAGGGCTTGGGCCATACAACACTTACACCATACGGGTAAGGGCTTGGGCCATACAACACTTACACCATACGGGTAAGGGCTTGGGCCATACAACACTTACACCATACGGGTAAGGGCTTAGGCCATACAACACTTACACCATACGGGTAAGGGCTTGGGCCATACAACACTTACACCATATGGGTAAGGGCTTCCGCCATACAACACTTACACCATACGGGTAAGGGCTTAGGCCATACAACACTTACACCATACGGGTAAGGGCTTTGGCCATACAACACTTACACCATACGGGTAAGGGCTTGGGCCATACAACACTTACACCATACGGGTAAGGGCTTCCGCCATACAACACTTACACCATACGGGTAAGGGCTTAGGCCATACAACACTTACACCATACGGGTAAGGGCTTAGGCCATACAACACTTACACCATACTGGTAAGGGCTTAGGCCATACAACACTTGCACCATACGGGTAAGGGCTTGGGCCATACAACACTTACACCATACGGGTAAGGGCTTGGGCCATACAACACTTACACCATACGGGTAAGGGCTTGGGCCATACAACACTTACACCATACGGGTAAGGGCTTGGGCCATACAACACTTACACCATACGGGTAAGGGCTTGGGCCATACAACACTTACACCATACGGGTAAGGGCTTGGGCCATACAACACTTACACCATAGGGGTAAGGGCTTGGGCCATACAACACTTACACCATACGGGTAAGGGCTTTGGCCATACAACACTTACACCATACGGGTTAGGGCTTCGGCAATACAACCCATACACGATATGGTTGATGACATTGGCCGTAGACCCCATACACGATACAGGTAAAGACATTGGCCGTTCACCCCATACACCACATAGCCGTATCAAGCCTTGAATTATTGGGTGGTAGGGAGACGATACAAAAACATTAAGAAAACAATTGGGGGCACAGCCACGCCCCTACTAGTCATTTTCTTATAACCATACGGGTAAGGACATTAACTGTACACCCCATACACGATACAGGTAAGGGAGGGTAAGAGAATTGGCCATAGACCCATACCCGATACAAGTAAGGGAATTAGCCATACCTACCAGATACTTAGACAATACCCCAACCACACCTTGGGCTATCTGAATTGTTATTTGAGGTAGCAAAATTGGAATAAAGAGGCCTAATGCTCCAAACGAAATATGTGGCACATCGTCAATATTTCGTATCTGTTTATTGTTTCGTTATATTTATGTTTTCCAATTCTACACGTCGTGACGTATATTTCATTTTCACGAGACAGCGATAAACTCTGCGGTTTCAAGACTAACCGCGCTACAAATGAATTTATTGGCAAGCGAACAATTTAGATCGATGACTGAATCAGTCTACAAGGTAAAGAGGAACCCTTTACATTTGGAACAAGCTCTTAGGCATTGAGACTAAGACAAGAGAGTAATATAAGTCAGTATGCTTATATCACCTGTGGCATCGCCACTATCAGATGGCAGGCTTGTTGAGTGCGCCTGGGACTTGTTGCATTGGTAAATGTGACTGTGTTTTGTTTTTCTAATGTTTTTCTTTTCTTTTCAGGTGAGGGCGTACACTCTGTATGCTGGTCCGTTTAGCGATCCAGTTCACGCTAGCACGGGACTACAAAGTATGTGCAAATTACAAGTACAGTGGAATGCGCGGTAGCGTATTGTTTAATCCGAAACTTCCATTATTACTGTTGAATTGTGTTTAAAATTCTTATTTCGGGAGTTATTGGAGCAGCACATAAGTCTGAAGAAATTTAACATTAACAATGTAGGGTCGTGGCTACGACAGGCACGTGATCTATTAGACAGACGGTCCACTATAAATTTTATATTAATTTAATTAATAAAGATTGTAAGATCAAAATGGCAAATAAGATTCAATACTTCTCATTTCTTGATGCTATATGATAACCAAAGGCATGATAATCTTAACCCGAAGTAGCTCCATCAAAGTTAGTGTCAATCAGGAAAGGAAATATAACCCAACGATAAATGGCTATTAACGGAATGCTGACGCATGTACTTAACAGGGGTGAATAACAGCATGAATAACTCAACGGCCGAGTTTAACGCAACCAGCGCTGCCTCGGCGGCGAGCCTTCCCACCGCCGTCACGACTCTCGCACAGAAGCATGAAACAGTGGCTTCTTCCGAGCAGAGGGACTGCCGCGATCCGCCCTGTCAGTGCTTTTGATTAAACGCATTTAGTCATTGCAGCCATCAAGAATTCCCCAAAGGCCGATTAAGACAGCATGATTTAGTCATTTGCGACCTGCCTACGACATGTCTTAGCCTACATTACATACTACGAGTTTCGTAGTCGAGTATAGAGTTGTTAGCCGATTTACACTCTTCGACTCAAGTGGTAGAGGTGTTACGGACAAGTCGCATACGACTAAATCGCGCTGCCTAAACCAGTCTCAAGATTTTGTCACTTTGTAAACGAGCCTTGCAATGTTAAAAGTGTGCATTGCGTTAATAGAAGTATTGCATGACCAAAATGCGGTGTGACTAAAAGGAATTGCGTGACCAAATTGTCTCAACTCATTCTGTCGCATCTTGTTGGGGTCCTGATGGCTGTAAGTGACGCTAAGAAGTCAGGAGTTTGCCATTTGCAATCTAAACATCGACACAATTTTGACAGCCTAAAAACATAACAGTGTTACGCACCTACATAAAGTGGTTTTCAAAATCCCGTAAAGTTTAATAGTCAAGCCAGAACAAAAGAGGACACTGACATTACAATGTATTAGTACTCAATAAATTAAAAAGTATTTCACGGGTTTTTGAAAACCACTCTATAATAATCGCTGAATACTAAATTGCTATTTAAAAGCTAATATAAACACCCAACAAATAAACAACCATTGAATATAAAACATCTTATGAAACTCATAAGCAATCCGTTTGCATCTATTAGCAATGCTATCTAAACGCTCAACAAATAGCAAACCATTAAATACCATGGACATGATACTAAGTTTACTAACCATTACAGTACAACGTTGTCCAACATTGCTTCAGTCACGGTGTTGATACACTGTTGTGCTGATATCTTGGGCGTGCAAGCATTCATTTTCCATTGTCAACCAATACCAAGCTCAACATAATGTACAAAATCCACAACATTGTTCAGTCCAACTCTGCGCGTACTTCTTACAAGGGTTTCGATGTTTTTTGTGTGCTACGCCTTGTCATCATGTTGCTCACTACTTTGTCAACCACACCGCTTTACTCTGGTATCATTCCTCGCCTGTGGACGATACCTGCTCTTTGAAGAAGTATATTCCTCACACCACCTAACTCCGGATCGTTCCTCGCCTTTAGATGATCACCTGTTCTTTGAGGAAGTATATTCCTCCCCTGTATATGATCAATTGTTCTTTTCTCGTGTTCTTTTCTCTCACCTGTTCATAAAATGAGTATATTCCCTGCTTATTATTACTATTTGCTGTTGGTTTATCTAAGCCCTTATGTATTCCTTGCTTCAGGTCCTAACACAGCTGCGCGGGAGAGCGAGATGGATTCCGGCTCGCTGTTCGGTGGAGTGTTTGCCGGTATCATCCTCTTTGCGTTTGTTATCATCATCGCTGTCCTATTAGTGAGGTAAGATACTTGGGTAGAAAAGGAGGGGGGGGGAAGATAGGAAAAGAAGGCGAACAGAAGGAGTGGATACTGTTATCATCGTTGCTCTCAGCTAGTTGGTATTCTTTCTCTGGTGTTCTGCCCTAGGGAAGGTCCGGTGTAATGAAGGAAAATTCAGGTTGAAGAGACAGGAAATGGGGTTAGGTATTAGGAAAACCAGGAGAGACGCTAGATAAAGAGATGGTAAGGAAAGGTGACAAAAAAGGAAGGATTAGTGGAATATGAAAGGATAAAAAAAAGCGGAGGAGTTGGGATGATGTGCAAAAAGAGGAGGGGCATATGGGTGGGGTAGACGATAACGAAAAGTGATATTTGAAAAGATCAGTAGTCGTCAGAAGAGATGGAAAATAGCAAGGGAAGAAATCAGGAAGTTGGTAAACAATAGTAAAGACTGGCTAAGATTACCATTATTTGCTGTAGGAACCGGCGCCGTAAACGAGATTCGACAGAACTGAAAGGGAACCGATATGGTGTGGCCAACTCCAATGACAGTGGGATCGGAGAAAAGGAATCCCTTGATAACGTACCGGGAGTCAAGTACATGCAAGGGCGGAGGGGATCTGAAGGTTCGGAGGCCTGGGTTTGAATTAGGGAATGTTTGTGGTAGATAAGTAGCTAGATCGCATACTATGATTGGTCTGTATTATCACGTGGTTTCATGAGAAACATGCCTTGAATGGATTTTTAACTTGAGATAACTAAATCCGGAACACTCCCCGCAAGGATGCATAATTATGTGAATAGAGCTTAGAAGAAGCTGTAACCGTGCTAATCTGACTGTATACTACTATTGACTACGGTATACGACTCGCACACAAAGAGACCAATTCACGCCAAACCATTTCATATGGTGAACATATGAACTTTAGAGTCATGACTGACTTCAGACAAATGGACCATAGTAAACGAAAGAAGTAAAAGTTTAAATTGAAGTTGAAGAGCTAACTCGATCTATTATGATGTAACAATTTATATTGGTCTGTTCTTGCAATAACTTTTGCAATCCATATTGGAATTTTTTTAATGTTAAATTCGCCTGAATTATTTTTTATTTATGCAGGAACATATAAATGTAGCTCACTATAAAACAAAGTTATTGCTGTTCAAATAATCGTTTATGTATTAAATCTTTATTTGAGGCTTTCGATACTGTCAATACCTTTTCTCATTTAAATTTTCATGTAGAAGTTTGTGAGAATAAATCTAAATCTCTAGTAAATTAATATAGATTAAGTAGTTCCATATAAACATCAAATGCTTATAATTTTATATAAAAAAAATAATTTGTTAATATATTAGGCAGATTAAACCAACATTTATGGCCATTATTATTAACTCTGTAAGTACTTCAACCGAGTGATGAAGATATGACACGATGTAAAATAATAAGCAATTCTAAAAACAACGACTCCCCAGTGTTACTGTTCCTTTAAATGTTTAAGAATGATCACAATATATAACAAGGGAGTTGCAAATATAAAAGCGGACCAGAATTAACGTAACGCCTTCATAATAAAAAGCCATATATTCTTGAGTTTGTTTTCATTGAAAACTACTAGGTCACCCTAAATATTTCCATACTCTTAAAAATCAATAAATCTTAACCTAATCTCCCGAATAATAATTAAGCTTTATCGCTAATTAATTACCTCTTGATAGTCCTTCTTTTTATATCCACCATTAAAATGACGATTTGAAAACAAGCGAATAAATGCTTTGCTATGGTTGTCTCCCTGTTTCTAAAAAAGCCCAACAACATTTTTTAAGACAAGGACAAATATTATGACCACGAGACGGGCTTAGTCAAACACTATTAAGGACAAAAACCTTCCTGAGGAATAAGATAAGAAAACACAGCATACTAAAGAAACCTCAATGACCACCAAGCGAGTCATGGGGCCTTGTTAAATAACTTAGATAAGATGGTTTGTGAGGTATAATGCATTCCTTTGAGTGGTTCCAGATTTGACACAAAATTCACCCCCTGTTGAGTAAGATATGAGAAGAGATATTGGAATTATGCAAGTACCGCCCAGTGCATTAAAATTAAGTGTTTTTTTTTTAGAACCATTAGGTTGTTTCCAATTATAAAGATAATGTAGATAATGTGCCCTCCTGGGCATCTTGATATTGTTCCCATTTTTCTTTTTCCAAAACACATTATGATAATAGCATCGATGCCATTGATTTTCCCAATTCCGCTATTCTAAGGTAGTAGTAGGCCTGTACGTGGAAGAATTATTATTGAAGATCATTTGGATAATACTACTATACTATAGATGGATTTGATTTTCCTTTCTGCTCGTACTTGAACGATATCCTTGAAAGTTTAAATAGATTACTTCACCCAAATGAGAAATGTAAATTTTTGTGCTTTTGTGACATCTCACCTGTTCTGGGGCGCTTGGATACTTAGTTGCGTAATCTATGCTGTGGTTATCTGTTTTGTAGGAATATTAGAAGTTTATATACGGCAGTGACGTGCGTTCCATTAGTTCTGGCTGTCTGTTTTATTTTCAAATATTTACAGACCCAACGAATACTTGCAGAGCATCTAGTAGGCGTTACATCTTAAGTGATTTCACATCTAATGACAACAATACAAGTGAAGCTTGAGCCTAAAGTCACATAATCTGACAAAGTTCTACTAATATCTAACGTAGATACATAATAGTATGAAAAGCACTTGATCATGCTTTACTCGATAGGTAACGGATGATCTATACTAAACAACTTCCACTTTCAAACCAACTTTCTTGTGTGTGATTTTGAAATTTGAATACTCAAACTATTCTTAGTTGTCTTAGTTTCTACTGCATAATATGCTGCAGTGTACATGTTTTCTCCGTCATTTGAAGCAAACTTTCTTGTGTGTTTTGTGTAGTCCATTAGTAACGTTTCTTGACTGTTCTGCAGAAGTGATCGGTCCCGGCAAGTTTGTCACCGTCAAGCCCATACCTGTGAACAAGCTTGCGGAATACTGCCAAATCCACCACTCCACGGGCAACAAGTCATTTAAGGAGGAGTTTATGGTGAGCTTAGCGATTGGTTGTAGGAACAATAGTCTTCAATGCCATTGGTCACATGATCTATGATGTCACCATTATCATACCTGATTTGGTCTCCATTAGATCGACTCTGCCCAATTGATTTGATCAATATTGTAAGTTTTATCGATATGCGAAATGCGACTTTCAAAGACGCACAGTTTGGTTTTAATGTAAACTAACCTTTTTGTACATGTTATATTTCAGGCAAGAAGCCTTGATAAAATGTCCTTTCTCCACGGTTGGCGAAAGGCTTAATATTTCGCTATTTTTGTTGATTTTCAGTGTATTCGGACGCCCGGAAACTTCTCATGGGATCATAGTCTGAAAGAAGAGAACAAGCCAAAGAATCGCTACCAGAATATCGTTGCCTGTAAGTTGTTTAGATGTTAATAATCATCTGCCTCACATGATTAGTAACCAATCCCTGTGTCAACTCTGTAGATGATCACACACGAGTCGCGATATCGGAATTGGACGGCATCCCTGGGTCGGACTACATCAATGCCAACTTCATCGATGTGAGTAGTGATTTTTCTAAGATCATAGATGCATTACACTATGTTATTTTCTCGCGATTCTTTGAGTGAAAAACGAGATTCCGGTTTTGTTTGAAGCGTTGCTTTTGGTGTACTAAGAATCGTTTAGTCACTCGTTAGAGAAGCACCCCCAAAATGCCGGCTACACCACTTCTAGTCTTGATTTATTTCCCATCCTAAAGGCCATGGCTCTCCATGTATGAAGAAACGGCTCGTTAACAAGATCAAATATTTGTTTCCAGGGCTACAACCACCGTAACAAGTTCATCGCTACCCAAGGCCCCGTCTCCAATACGTTTGACGACTTCTGGCGGATGGTGTGGGAACACGGCTGCAGCGGTATCGTCATGGTTACGAACATTGTCGAGCGTGGAAAGGTACAAGCATGTAATAATTTGTTTTTGAAATACTTCGCATTTTGTAGGAAACAGTAGACCGATTTGGGTCTATCTGTATCTCGTGGCGACGTCAATCGTGATATATACACACTGATCGGATTCTTTAATTACCAATAACGTCGTAACTCCCATCGTCAAAGATTCCTTTTGATTATCTAGACACAGTCTGCTTTCCTCTCATGACTAATGTCCCTTTGTAGCTGAAGTGCCAAAAATACTGGCCAAGCGCCAACCCAGAGGAGTACGGCCGCCTTGTTGTTACTCCGCTGGAAGAGGAGGAGCTCTCACACTACGTCATCAGGAAATTCTGCATTGAAATTGTAAGGGCTTGAGAATTTTAACAGATACTGCTAATACACCGATTTAATACCGGAATAATAGTTATTGCAGAACATTAGCGGAATAAGAGTTATTGCAGAATAATAGCAATGCTGTTTTTTTATAGGCAAACAGTGACGTGGAAAGCCCAGCTCGCGAAATTGTACAGTACCATTACACTGCTTGGCCCGACCATGGTGTACCAACACACGCTACTTCCTTACTGTCATTCATCAGGCGCATCCGTAACTCCGTGTCCAGGGATGCAGGACCTATAGTGGTACACTGCAGGTAACAACCAGTCCACTACCTAGAAATGCTAGTATCATTAGCCTTTCTGGCTAGACCACAGTCAAGCGACGCCTGCTACTTTCTGGCATTTATTAGGCGCAATCGTAAATTGCTGTACATTCATTCATGTTTGGCCAGACTAACCAGCACACGGTACCTCCAAAGGTAAGGTCTGGGCAAGTGTGTTACACGGCCTGGACATATCAAGATTCAAGGTCTCTGTTGAAGTTTACATCCGGCTGACTGGCAAATACAGCCCCTCCTGCATCTAGTTAACCATGATGTTAATGTAGAGTTAGGTTCCTTTGATTCCTACTGAGATCCCTTGTTAACGACAACAGACGCCTTCAAACAGCTTTTGCCAATTAAAGTGGTCGAATAAGGTCACTTCTATCTCAACTTGACGGTACTAGATACAAGATTTCGAGTCGCTTATTTATGCGCCCCTTTTTGTTGTGCTTGCAGTGCGGGCGTCGGTCGCACTGGGACCTACATTGTATTGGACGCCATGCTAGACCAGATGTCAAAGGAAGGAGCTGTGGACATCTTCGGGTTCGTTAGCCACACCAGACTCCAGCGAAACATGATGGTACAGACAGAGGTAATGGAAAACAACGTACAAGTGATAACGGTTTCATAATTGAACCTCTGGGTTCAGAGAGATATAGTTGGCCGTGATTACCGGGAGCAGCTCCGTACTCTTACGAAAAGTACACTCTCTTATTTATATTTGGAGCGCAAGTTCAATCTAACTTACTCATTCGACCAGAGGTATTCACCTTCAACCCTCCAATCCTCTCAACAGGCGCAGTATATCTTTATCCACGACGCCCTCATGGAGGCGGCCAAGTGCGGCAACACAGAGTTCAAAGTTCAGGATCTCCACGACCGAATCAAAGCACTGCAGTCCCGTGACCCTGACTCTGGCGACACATACATTGCCAAGGAATTCAAGGTATGGGTAAATTCTTTTCTGTGAAGAGAAGTAGGATTATAGGACGAGGAAATATAACCAGCTCAAAATAAAGCTCAACCTTTGTCACCCAAAGGTGACAAAATCAACCTGTAGTCCTCTTTTGAGGACGAGGTCTGATGAGGTTTCATGCCTCAAAAAAGATCCTGTTTGAACACGGATAGAAATACATAAGTTGGCCTAAGTGATAAGTTATCTAAAAAATGTTTTTCTTCTTTCTGGAAAACTTTGATTAATGATTGATTGGAAAAGGAAAGTTATCAGGTTATCAGAAGTCTGTATTGTCTCCTCTCTTGCAGAATCTGGATATCGGTGATAGTGATGTGGAGACGTTCGATAGCGCCTCGATGCCGGAGAACAAGTCAAAGAACAGGTTCCTTGTCTTGCCATGTGAGTACCGCCCTTGCTCCCACCTGCTCTCTCTGTTATAGTAACGTGCAATAACTATGCCGATGTTTCAACAGATGACAGAACGCGAGTCAAGTTATGGCCCTACCCAGGCGTCCTCGGATCAGATTACATCAACGCTAGCTTTATTGACGTAAGTCCTCTTAACAACACCATGCCCACGACCGCCAGGTTATTCGTCATCTTCATCTTTATCGCCATTGTTATCACCACGTCTCGCGGTTAACATCATCATAATCAGCTCATTAACCGTGAAAATTGTTCCAACATTGTATATTATTTTACTTACACTTATGTCGTTTTGGACGAGGCTCTCGATATAGGCCACGGCTCCGACAGTTTTTCTTCAAGAAGTTTGACCCTTGTGCATCTCTTCTTTCTCCCTCAACAGAGCTATCAGCAGCGCGAGGCATTCCTGGCGACTCAAGCCCCTCTGGAGACGACCATAAACGATTTCTGGCGAATGCTTTGGGAGTACGAATCATACACGGTGGTGATGCTCAACAAAGATTCAGAAAACATCAAGGTAAGACTGAAACAAACGCCTGGTAAGACGGAAATCATTATCGTTCAACAAAGATTTTTTTTTGTCCCAAATATGAAGTACGAATTTTGTGAAAAGCTTTTGTTTTAATAGAGCACTGATCTTGATAATCGTCGTCTGCAAAAGCAGGAATAGTTTAAGGTGGGGACATATTTGTCAAACGAGGTTAATATCCCCAAAACATGTTTTGTATCAGGGCCAGTCGTATCTGCCAGACAAGGGCGAGTTCGTGGTTTACGGTTTACTGATGGTTGAAGTGGAATCGGAAGAGAGGCAAGAGGGTTACATTAAGAGGCAGCTGAAAATCTCCAATACAAAGGTACGTTGTCTGATTCTCCCTCAGGCTTCCCTATTTGATAATATCTTTAGCAACTAAGGGTCCCAAGAGATTAAGCAATGTCTATTTTACGAAGCTATCATCCTCCGAAGTGACCATAAGAATGGTGATAACCTTAAAAAGGCGACTTTACCCAACACAAACATTCTGCGTTGTTGGTCTTATCTGGCACAGTCTTATAAACACCCTTACTTGCATGAGCTGGCCCATTCTAGATCCTGTTCTCTAAACGTATTTCTGCTTGTTAAATATATCTGGCATACATTCTTATTAACACCCTTACTTGAATGAGAACTGGCCCATTCTAGATCCTGTTCTCTAACGCATTTCTGTTTTTTTAATATCTGGCATACAGTGTTATAAACACTTTTACTTGCATGAGCTGGCCCATTCTAGATCCTGTTCTCTAACGTATTTCTGCTTGTTTAACACAGAGCAGCGAGGTTCGTAACGTATTCCACTTCCAGTACGAAGACTGGCCCGAAGATGGCGTCCCTCAGGATGGCAAGCTAGTCATTGACATGCTCAAACACATTGCGCGTGCTCAACAGCAGACTGGAAACGGACCAATCACTGTGCACTGCAGGTATGCAGGGTATTTTAAAGAGCCCATATATGGAGTCAAGAGAGAAAGGTCATACTTTATACACCGGACAAAGTGACAGAACGTCAACGATTCATTGATTGATGGTTTTCTGATGTGTAATGCTGACTCGTTGTTTTGTGTTGTAGTGATGTGGCATAACGATGATTCATTGTTTTTGTTGTTGTAGTGATGTGGTGTAATTTTGATTTATTGTTTCGTGTTTTAGTGATGTGGTGTAATTTTGATTTATTGTTTTTGTTGTTGTAGTGATGTGGTGTAATGCTGATTTATTGTTTTGTGTTGTAGTGATGTGGTGTAATTTTGATTTATTGTTTCGTGTTGTAGTGATGTGGTGTAATTTTGATTTATTGTTTTTGTTGTTGTAGTGATGTGGTGTAATTTTGATTTATTGTTTTTGTTGTTGTAGTGATTTGGTGTAATTTTGATTTATTGTTTTTGTTGTTGTAGTGATGTGGTGTAATTTTGATTTATTGTTTTTGTTGTTGTAGTGATGTGGTGTAATTTTGATTTAGTTTCGTGTTGTAGTGATGTGGTGTAATTTTGATTTATTGTTTCGTGTTGTAGTGATGTGGTGTAATTTTGATTTATTGTTTCGTGTTGTAGTGATGTGGTGTAATTTTGATTGATTGTTTCGTGTTGTAGTGATGTGGTGTAATTTTGATTTATTGTTTCGTGTTGTAGTGATGTGGTGTAATTTTGATTTATTGTTTTGTGTTGTAGTGATGTGGTGTAATGCTGATTTATTGTTTTGTGTTGTAGTGATGTGGTGTAATTTTGATTTATTGTTTTGTGTTGTAGTGATGTGGTGTAATGCTGATTTATTGTTTTGTGTTGTAGTGATGTGGTGTAATTTTGATTTATTGTTTCGTGTTGTAGTGATGTGGTGTAATTTTGATTTATTGTTTCGTGTTGTAGTGATGTGGTGTAATTTTGATTTATTGTTTCGTGTTGTAGTGATGTGGTGTAATTTTGATTTATTGTTTTGTGTTGTAGTGATGTGGTGTAATGCTGATTTATTGTTTTGTGTTGTAGTGATGTGGTGTAATTTTGATTTATTGTTTTGTGTTGTAGTGATGTGGTGTAATTTTGATTTATTGTTTTGTGTTGTAGTGATGTGGTGTAATTTTGATTTATTGTTTCGTGTTGTTGATGTGGTGTAATTTTGATTTATTGTTTCGTGTTGTAGTGATGTGGTGTAATTTTGATTTATTGTTTCGTGTTGTAGTGATGTGGTGTAATTGATTGTTTCGTGTTGTAGTGATGTGGTGTAATTTTGATTGATTGTTTCGTGTTGTAGTGATGTGGTGTAATTTTGATTTATTGTTTTGTGTTGTAGTGATGTGGTGTAATTTTGATTTATTGTTTTGTGTTGTAGTGATGTGGTGTAATTTTGATTTATTGTTTTGTGTTGTAGTGATGTGGTGTAATTTTGATTGATTGTTTTGTGTTGTAGTGATGTGGTGTAATTTTGATTTATTGTTTCGTGTTGTAGTGATGTGGTTTAAATTTTTTTTATTGTTTTGTGTTGTAGTGATGTGGTGTAATGCTGATTCATTGTCTTGTGTTTTAGTGATGGCAGCGGTCGTACAGGAACATTCTGTGCTATCAGTATCGCCCTCGAGCGGGTAAAGCTTGATGCAACAATCGACATGTTCCAGACAGTGCGCAACCTCAGAACACAAAGGCCAATTATGGTGCAGACGCCGGTAAGGACCTATTTGCTATGGACCAGGCGATCCAATTCCTTCCGCTGTGGGGACGTATCAACCTTTAAGGGCCATTTGGCACTTGCTCCATGAGCCTCTATGCATATGGGCTTGTTTGCAAACCATGGTTAATTATTTTATTATTTTGGGTTTTTTTCCAATTGTTCCCTGTATTTTGGGGCTTGTCTATTAACCACAGGTACTTTGGCTTTGTCGGCCGAAATAGTATTTAATGTTCATTTTATTTCGGGGCTTATTTCTGGCAAGTTACTAAGATATTCATTGGAGGCCTGCACTGCCAGAAAAACAGTAGATTTTATAATAAACCTGGTACCCTAATTATTTGTCAGATGTGTGATTTCACCCGAACTTTTGACCACAGGAGCAGTACAAGTTCTGTTACGAAGTCGTCCGACACTTCGTAGAGGCGTTCAGCGACTATGCCAACTTCAAATAGCGAAAATGAAGAAACTATATACTATATAGAGATATTCCAAGCTCCGAGAGCGAAAATAGAAGCTTACGTTGGGTTCGCTACTAAAGAAAACACACAAATGAAAGGAAATAATTTCCTAGTCGGAAGGGCTAGAAAGCAAATATCAGATCAAGCCTGCCATTTGAATATAAGGTTGAGTTTTGAGCAAAGACGTTGAGTTCCCTTTGCGGGACAGTCATCCATGGAACTCTTCTCAACGACGGACATGAAAAATCTAAAGTATTATGCTTCAGTACAAGAGCCAGTATAGCTTAAAGTATTTTGATTCGGTACACCCGGTATAGGGGATTTAGATCGCAAAAGCTTAGAAATATTATGATTCAGTACACCTGGTATATGGGATGTAGGTCGCGTTTGGCGGCGGGTCAGGTGAATCTGACCGTTTATACTTGATTTTTAGAAGAAAAACAGTTATTCCCTACCTCAGTCACAATCTCGTAAAAGACGTTTGTACGTTTCAGCGAACAAAGAATATCAACTTCTCACTGGCTAGGCATGTTTTATTTTAGTGCTGCATTATGGGTAGTTTTCACTTGAATTTAAGATCAAACGCAACGCAAGTGTAAATCGGCCAAATACAAGGGCGAGTTGCGTTCTGTGTTTGGGTCCTAGTGAGAATCAACCTTTAGGGCTATTGTTGCCATTGCGGTCATTTAAGTTGAACTTGAGCGCGTCGCACTATAAAAGAAAATTCGTTTTAATTGTAGAGTTCTTTCGCCTTGGCAATTTCATATTATGTAGTTATTCAAAATGTTTAAATTACTTTTCAAGAGCTGAGTGACGCGAGTTCATGGTGAAAGAAAGGTGTGATATGAGGAATTTTCCTCTAAGGTTAGTGTAACGTTATGGTACACTTCACCTTGAGCTGGTACCGCTGCAGAATACCGGGAACAGTGAGTTCCCATAGGTTTCGGCGGAAAGATCGATCAAGTCGTTCGATCAATCTCGTAACTCGGTCAAACTTTCCGCCGTACCAATGGAAACGCTTACTTCATAGGCAAGGAATTTACCCTGATTGCACAGGAATAGATGTTGGGTTCAGGTTCATTGTTTTGTTTTGAAAGTGGTTGTCGTCCATTCTCTCGCCACTTAAGGTTGACATGTGCTGTACATCAACAACTGAGACTCCATACCACCAGTAAAAAGAATCTTACTAATATTTTTGTACTTTTTATAATAAATCCATCTCAGATAACACTCCTATATTTGCGCTGGTTATGTGTATAAAAGATAATTTAATTAAAGGAAAATTTAAAAAAAAATAAAAAAAATAGTCCCTTTTGTATATGTCATGTAAATGGGTGCTCCCGAAAATCACGTGTATGGTGCCAGCTATTATTAGCAGGCCAGCAAGGAAAGTGATACTGGAGTTAACCTCAAGTTAAGTATTTCATTTACCATCTTTAATCAAGAATATCACAGTAGTTCCCCCATATTAGCGATGGAAATGAATGCTCTCTCGCGTTTGGTATTTTGCTAAGGATGACCAAAGAACAAATTGTGTCAGTTGGCCGGATGATATACCTGTCGCCTTTGTCAGCCACGTGCCACAGTGGCTTGTGGTTGGATGCAATAGAAGAGCCTTCAAAGAACAGCCCCTCCCTGCCAGACATAACCACTGTCAAAACCTTGAATGATCGTGGACTGTTTGACAAAAATGATGCAGGAATATGACACTCTTGGCATAAGATATGTTACCCCGCAAAAACACCGCACCTAGTTGCCAGAGTTATATAAACTTCAATCTTGTTGGAATGAGTCGAAGTGCGTAGCGAAATACCTGGCGAATTCTAATTTTTAAAAAGCTCGTAAAAAAGGTGAGTTAAGCATGTCAATAGAGAAGTATATCTTATGATTAATATAATTTAAACATGCCTAATTAAAGTGCAATTTAAGGGGCAAAATATTTGACGAAATGCTGCTCATACGTTAAATAACGATAGATCTGCATTTCACGGTATGTTCTTATAAACATGCCTTGGTATGAGCCCGGCGCACATCACGGTGATAAAACAAACAATACCGTGTGGGCAGTAACGATACGAACACACGCGGCACGGTACACTTCTCGGCAACGATAACAACGTTTAATAAGCTATGTTTATGATATAGACATTGCAGCCATACAAACATCACAATACAACGATCTTTATGTATAGAGGGTTACATTAGAAAAGTGAACGTTTTCTAACGGCCCACTTCCTATGCAAACGCTAGACGGACACGATCGAGCCCTTCAAAGTAAAGACACGATCACGATACAAACACATCACGGCATGGACACGATCACGATACGAACACATCACGGCATGGACACTACCACGATACGAATACATCACGGTGTGGACACGACTACGATACGAATACACCACGGTGTGGACACGACCACGATACGAATACATCAAGGTATAGACACGACCGCGACACGAATACATCACGATATAGACACGACCATGACACGAATACATCACGGTATAGACACGACCACGACACGAATACATCACGGTATGGACACGACCACGTACGAATACATCACGGTATGCACACGATACGAATACATCACGGTATGGACACGACCACGATACAAATACATCACGGTATAGACACGATCACGACACGAATGCATCACGGAAAGGACACGACACGAATACATCACGGTATGGACACGACCACGATACGGAAACATCATAGTGTGGACACGATTCTAATCCATCACGGCAACGGACACGATCACGATACGAACACATCACAAAATGGACACGACCACGATACGGACACATCACGAAATGGACACGACCACAATATGAACACATCACGAAATGGACACGACCACCATACGAACACATCACGAAATGGACACGACCACCATACGAACACATCACGACACGACCACGATATGAGCACATCATGGTGGGGACACGATTCGAACACTTCACGGTAAGGGCCACTTCACGACACGAATACATCACGTTATGGACACGAGCACATCACGGTATGAACAGGAGCACGATACGAACACATCACGGTATGGACACGACCACGATACGAACACATTACGGTATGGACACGAGCACGATACGAACACATCACGGTATGGACACGACCACGATACGAACACATTACGGTATGGACACGAGCACGATATGAACACATTACGGTATGAACACGAGCACACCACGGTATGAACACGAGCACATCACGGTATAAACACGATCACGATACGAACACATCACGGTTCGGACAGGAACACATCACCGTATGAACACGAGCACGATACGAACACATCACGGAGCGGACACGAACACATCACGGTTTGAACACGAGCACGATACGAACACATCACGGTGCGGACACGAACACATCACGGTATGAACACGAGCACGATACGATCACATCACGGAATAGACACGACACACTCACGGTACAAACACGGCACGTTACAACATCGTATAAGCAGGAATGACATAGTAATAAGAGCACATTGCAACAAAACATAGGTAATGACACGGTAAGGTAAAGATGTGGTACGAACACCAGACGTTACGATAACGTTATGACATATTATGATATACTTGACCACGTCACGGTGTATGATGAAGGTAAGCCTCCAGAAACAAGATTGTCAAGTTTTTCCAGAAAGACGCTGGGTAAAGCAAGGGTCGCCTTATCGCTTTATAAATTTCTCTCTGTGGTCAAAAAGCCCAGGGTTCCTAGCAAAACTCAAGCACGTTATTGAATCAGAAAAGAATGTGTTCCTTTCGACCAGGAAGCAACGTGGTTTTTCCCTTTTTGGGTCATTTTTCCCCAAAGGAGATGAAAGTTCTGGGATAAAACGATCAAAATCAGTGTTGATCAAGATTAACCAAGCAAAACATCACCTCTATTGCTTATATTAGTTTGACAAATACGAAAACAGTAATTACAACTGTATCACCTCTTCACCAAAAAAAACAAAATAGTAATTTTTGTCCAAAGATGACTATCTTTTCTTTTTCTCATCCATAATAGAACAACCACTAATCTGCCTTAAACATGGCTAATTTACGACAGAAAAGAGTCATAGGAATAAATCCCACATTCGCCAAGATGCTATTCAACCAACCATACTCACAAATTAGTATTTTTTCGTAATCGTTTCTCACAATTGACCATTCATCGGATCCAAATTCGAGTCGCAAAAGCGTCCTTTGAAGTAATAATAAATAATGATTGGAGCATTTGGAAATTATAATCAAGAAATTTTTTCAAGGGATTTCGATTAACAATGTTATGCAGCTGTTATAAAGAAGGCTACCATTTCGCAAAAATCACGTCGATTTCCCATAATAATGTCTTTATCAGCACAGTGGAAAATTCCTTTCCAAATTAAACTCAAGAATGTCCCATTGCGTGTGAGCCGAGTAACGGAGTATTTCGCTAATTGGAGACTAAAATTTTGACATTTACGCCGCCTCTAGCAAATTACCCTTAGATCATGACTATTTTGACAACAAACTAAAAACGCGAAGAAAATGCGGGTGAGAGAAAACTCGAGTCGATGGCATGGTTTTATAGTGACCATAAAATGATATGAGGCATTCTGACTCTTGATTTGACAATTTGGTAAAAGAGTTGTGATTTTCGATTTTTTTTTCGTTACGGTAATGGATCTGTCTCTTAGAAGTGAGCAAAACTGAAACCACTTATTAGACATGAAAATATTGAGAATTTCACTTATGACTTTTGGCGCGCTTTTGCAAACTCTTTTTTAATAGCTTTGCTTTTGTAAACAGCTTTAGGGCAGCAAGGATTTGTATCCATTATTTGTTCGTGTAGCTGCAGACTCTCCCTCGAGGGGGATATCTAGGTGATCAATGCACATTGGGTAGAGATGATTAGATTTTAGCTCTACATTTTTATTCTGATACCACAAAATTGGCGGGTTCCACAGGTAAAACGGATATTTTATCAGTGTTTCCTTAAGCTCGTAGCGCATTCATTTGATGGTTAAATCTGAAAAGTGTTTACTGGCAATTTTATTTTAAGGAGTGCCGAAATTGAGCAGATAAGTCTAAATATATCTGTAAGACGGAATAATTCGGCATACATTTCTAAAAGATTTTAGGAAATACACTTTCCTGCACAGAAGGTAAGACGTCATTTTATAAATATTATTTACTATATTTCCATTTCAACATCTAAGAAAAACTTCTCTTGCGATTTCTCGATCGAGGTCTCGATATTTTTCTACATAATCATAGTGCATAAACATTCGTTGTGACGTATTAACTGTGAAATTTCCTGGTTATCAAGAGTAGACAACCCTTTGTACGGTTCAGCATTTCGAAATAGTTTTCGTAATTCTAAAAAGCACGATTGTTTCCAGCACTGTGTTCAACGCCAAACAAAAAACGGTCATCCAAAAAACTTACAAAGAAGCCAAGCCGCAGTGTTGAAAAGAAAAGGCCACAATTCTTTTATGGTAAGATTCTTTTTTAGAAAAGTTAAATATTTTACCGTTACGAGCATTATTATGAATGAAAGATGAATGAAGTGAATTTAGTTATAAATTCGCCATAGGGCTATTGTGGATGGAAAGCCGAACTGAAACACTATGCGTCAAAACGACCTCCAGTCGACCCCACGAACTGTTCTAGATTTATGGCAAATAAAACACAGAAAAACATCTTGTGCAAGAGACATAACGTTCTAGGGGGCTATTTCCTCTTCTTCTAAAACACTTTGGAAATAATGACAACGGCAAACAATCGCGTCTATACAAAGTGAGTTCTACTTAAGGTATGGTTTATTTTCGAGTAGAGTAAGAGCATCATGCTGAGCGAGATCCGATGAGATCGGTCCATTTGAGAAGCGTAATTCTATTTCAATATTGTATTCATGTTTTCTAATTATGTTGCCTTAAACAAAAGATTGTGATCTTCAAATGCAAATCTCCGAAGAGACTTTCAGTAGAAGCACTCGAGGGGTGATTTTAGGTGGTCGATATATTGGCAGGCTTGCAAAGGGGTGCAATCATTTTTTTTTTCCATTTTAGTGTAAAAAAATATATATCAATTGCCAGGCAGGCTAACCACTGCAATAAAAAAAGAAGAAACAGGTTAATAAAAAGGATAATTATTATGTAAATATCAAGGAGGGAAATCAAATGCGTGGCCATTTTAGCTATTACGTATTTTCCGAAAGTACTCACTCATACAGTTCCTTGATGCGTTGAAATCCTTCTTAGCGTTGGATTGCATGACTACATTCACGCAATACATCTACTTAGATTCATGTTCGCAAATAATGGTGTTTCGACCGTTTTTTTCCATGACAAACTTATTTTTTACCATACAAATTAACTCTAGTGATATAATATTTTGTAAAATAATAAGCTCAACCACAAACTGAGAAAAAAAAATTGGTGTTTCTCATGTTTGGATAACAATAGTAGATAAATAAATAAAACAGCACGAGACATATAGTGGGAAAAAGGGATAACATATTTTCACACATTTATTTCAACCTCCAAGTGGATTTCCTCGGGTCGAATAATCTGGTGGATGAGTCGGCTGCGCATTACTTGTGGCGGGAAGATCCAATTTTGGCGCCTTTTTCGGACCGCTTTCGGTACTACAGGACAAGGATGGGATGAATAAAAAATCTAAAAGGCAAATACCCTTTGTAGCATGCTAATCTTCAATAGTCAAAACTTGTATATCTCGAAAAAAAATAGCGTGTTCGGATTTTTATTTTTCCTTTCATTTTAACATCCTACGAGTCATAACTTTAAAGGTGAAATTATTCATTTTCGATCTAACATAAATACTACAGGATAATAGGCCTTTTGGTATTAAATTATTGATCAGAGCAGCCACAAGCTTTAGTTATTAAATACAGGACGTTTACCATTAATTTCATTACATGTAATTACGGTAACCGGGACATGCGAAAGTTAAAAAAAACATGGCAGGCAAAATTCCTATTTCTCAATTATAAAAGTGAAAAATATCCGAATAAAACATCACATAAGTCGAAAAGAATTAAGAAAACTGAGTTTTAATTCGTATTCCGTTAGACATTTTTATTAAACAAAAAATACAGGCTTCTTACCGGCGGGGTATCCAATGAGATCTCAATAATCCAAAAGCTCCTTAGTTAGACGCCGGGCGCCGTGAGCAGCCTTCAACAATAATTCACTCTGTTTTTGTTTTGTTTTTTCAGCAAAGCATCGTCGTTTGTTCAAGGCCGTGCATGTGAGTAAGGTGAGTTTATTTACAGTTATTTAATCGCTTGAAAATCACAAGGAATTAGCCAAGCCTTTTATGGGGCCTATCACTTTTAAGATCAGTAACAGACTTAACACAAGTAGAATTAAGCTGGCTCTACAAGCTTTCTAAGACCCTCAAAAGACCCCAAGAGTACTCTCAATGCGCACAAAAACTGCTAATGTAAAAAATAGCTGTTTTGTCAAGTATTTTTTTACGTTTATACAAAAACCCGCGCAGTGTCTGATTGGGAGGCTTCCTGTCTGAAGGAAATTTAAGAAGTACGAGATTGAGAATGAACTCAATATTAAACACGTAGTACATGAACGGTTGTTTGTTTTTATGAATGACAGAAAAGTACGCGAATTGTAGGAATTGAGAATAGGCCCGGGAGGATGACTTTAAAAATTCAAACAAAAAAATTTAAGACCAAATCTTCTTAGTAGAATGCTTTTTAGCGATTTTAACTCGATTTTAACTTGTCATGAAGCACGGGTGGCCAAGTGTGTTAGCGCTTCGGCCTCTCACCGCTGTGGCCAAGGTTCGAATCCTGGCTCAGACTGGGGATTTTTCCGGGTTCCTGCCTTGGTTCGAATTTGTGTCACAAGTGAGTTGAAGTTATTCTCCCGTGTTTCCAGTCTTCTCGGATAAGGACACTAAACCGGAGGTCCCGTCTCTTCAAGCTGCACTACATTAACCGAACCGAAGGGACGTAAAAGAACCACTGGGGACGCAATAAACCCTCTGGCAGTGACCACCCCCAGTGACAGTGCTTACAATGCTTACTAACAATACACTCAAGGGGGTACTTGAATTGGAGCCTAGCTCTGTTGTGCCTTCCGCACCAGTAAAACTAGTGGAAATAGAATAAAGAATAAAGAATAACTCGCCTGCCACACCTCTCTGTAACAGCGTCTTCTACACCTCGATAAGCATGTGGGAAAATGCTGCTAAAAATTGTAAACAAATAAATCGATTGACTCCAAACGAAGACCAAAGCTTAAAACAAGTTTACAAATGCCGCTTTAGAAATAGCGTAAGCGGATTAAAATGCTGTGGTCTCAAATACGCGCAATGGCCGTTTCCTTTGAAGCCAATATATTTCTGGCTGAACATACCGAGGAAACTTTAAATACGATACTCGCGCGAAACCCATTTGACTAGCATTACGTAATGGTCACGTGACTTTGCCCACACACATAAAAATCAACTCAAACAAGCCTGGGCAGTAACAGCTGAGAAATTGAGCGAACAATGCCGGGAAAAGGGATCCCCCTAAAATGACATAAAATTTCACTCAACACTTGCGAGAGGACGACATAAAAACGGCATGTGACCATTTGGAAGTCTAAACCCGTGTTCCCGAATTCGCTGATCTCATCCACTTTTTCTACAGGTTACAAAAATGATAGTTACAAACTTGGTTGTTATTCTAATAGCGGCGCCACTACTCGGTAAGCTTAACCGTTCATTTCTTGTTAACTACGTCGAAGCGCCTTCTGTTAATTTTATTATGATTTATTGCTTTGTAGTGCGAGGATACGACAGTCTCGCAGTCTTTACTACCAAGCCTAAGGATAAAGAAGTATTCGTTGGCGACAACGTTGTGTTTACGTGGGACTATGACTCAAAGCCGGACGTGGTCAAAGCGGTGTCATTCGGAGTCGTAAAAGATGAAAGCGGGAGCGATCGCCATATTGCTTTGATTAAAAAACTTTCAACTGGACTGGTCTATGTGAACAGCAAAAATCAAATAACAAAAGAACTAAGCAAAAGAACCACCATCATTCGGTCCGCGGGTAAACGCAAGTACAAGGCACGGTTTAACATCTCCAATTTAGCCATTAACGATACGGGGAAGTTCTACTGTACACTGGAGTTGAACAATATGAACACCCTCACGGAGTATGTAATATTATCCGTTGTTGGTAAGTAAAATAAAAATTTACCGCTGCGCGCGTGTAAAAAACGTGCGTGCTTAGAGACATTCGATAATTATTTACTGCCTTGAACGTGGCAAAAATATAACTATTCGACCAAGATTATGATTGGCAATCAAAATAAGCACTGATTTTTACAACATCTCCTGTAAGTATGAGCTAAGTGACTGTAAAAGTTAAATCTTGAAGTGCTGTGCGTGGGGATGAAAATGCTTAGCACGGTGTGTGTATATCTTGTTAGACAATGGTTTATTTTCGCTTGGTCTAGAACACTACACGTGTTAATTTAGCAAGCCACGAGGTAAACAAACGCTCGTCATGGTCCACTCACTCCTATCAAAGTCACCTTCAATTTGGATTCTTTTATTAGAAATTTCGTTTGTTCTGTGGCCTAAGATTAGCGGCCTTTTTGTTAATTATAGCAGGCGATCGAAAAACATTGTCACGACTGTAGTTATCTCGGTTTTGGTCACGGGTAAACTTTGTCAAAAAGTTTACTTATTACTGCGACCCTTTGTTATTAAAGTGACGAATTTGAGCCTTTGATTACGTGGGAAAATTGTTAAGAAAGCAAGTTGTTTACACTCCCATGGGAACGTTTCAAATCTACATACGAAATCGCGCTGCATTCGGATTGTACTATGTAGTTATTTGCGCCTCGAATAACTAAATGATCATCTTCTGACCCCATGATGGCGTTTTGATGACATTTTGTTTACTCTTCTTTGCGGACGTCGTAAATCTACCTAGGAAAACCCACACTCAAAATGTAAAGTAATGTACTCTTGGGTTATTTGCGCCGGGAACGACCAAACGATCATCCTCTCGCTTCCTTGTTGTATGTCAAAAAGTGCGATAATGGAGTTGGCTCACACACAATAGAAGTGGTGAAAACGTCATTTAGCAACTCATCCAAGGGGATTTCAAGCAGGATATAAAACCCGCGGATTTCCGACTATTTTATTAGAATGTACAAGGCGTCAGACGAATTTGTGTTGCGATCATCAATGCTGGAAAAGCTCTTGTAACCAGCTGCCTGTGGTTTTACTATCATTTACTAATTATTTTTCTTGCTTCGTTCAAGCAAGACACTGGAACGTGCTTCGTCTAGAGCGGGAAGTTATCTGAGATGCAAAAATATATTTGCCTCGCTATTAGTCGCGGCTTTACTTTGGGTTTGTTGTTTTGATTTAATGGCGTGTGGTGAAAAAGGTAAAGAAAAGCACTATAAATATTGCAAGGCATTCTCTTTTTCGGTGCTGAAAAGGTCAACTAAAGATAGCCTCTTGACCTAATAACCATGTTCAAAATAGCCATTTCCATTTCTAGAGTATCGCGCAAGCCGTGTCTTATGCAAAAATCTCGGGCCTATATCTTGAGGGTCTTTTAGAATTGTATTGGATTTGAATGGGAAGTCGTAAACAACGTTTTATCACTTTTGTATGAGCGGAACAATAGATTTAAGCACGATTCAGCATGAAGCTTTAAAAAATTAATGTCATCCAACCGAACGCGAAAACGTTAAAACTAGACGCGTAGGAGCATTTATCTATATCGGCATAGCTGAACCATTACCCATTAAAATAATTGCTTTAGAAAATGTTGGCTTTATAAACAAGAGCGGATGGAAAAAACAACAAGTGATAGACGGGGCGAGCCGGCTTATCGAGGTCGGGCGAGTGTAGAGCATGGTGGTCATGCGATAAGGCGGATTCGGGTCGGGTCCTTCTTAGCCGTACTATCACCGCCATAGATAACGGCGAAGCCTGACGAACAGGCCCGGGGCCAATCAGCCTCGCGCCCTTATCTGTGAGGGCTAAAAGCGATTAGGCGAGTGATGCAAAGGATCGCTGCATCTCTAATCACAAAGGTCTGTGGCTACGCACGCGAGACCAAAATACTTGAAGCCTTTTCAAGTGCTCTTGCTATTTTTATATCGGATTTTACTACTTACATTCTCAAGGCTATTTCTTTTATATTTTCTTTAGTATTGTTATTAAAACATTGAAATATGCGGAAAAAAATTGTTTCCCTCAGTAGTATATATTTCGCTACTCACGCATGAGATGTAACTACTTTCCTCGCTTTTAACAATGTACTTGTCCGTATCTTCAGACGAAAATGCTCTGTTTTAATTATTGAATATTTGTGAAGTTATAATGTTTCTGTCAACTTCAGACATTGTGACCATAGCATTGTCGCTGGAATAGAATATTTTTACTCGACATTTCATAACCAAAAATGAAATTTTATATCTTGCTTATTCGAAAAACAGCAGAACAAGAAACAACAAATTAGAATATTAATATTATACTAGTAACCACAATCATCGCACATGACACTTCTACATACTTAGCTATACAAATAACAAAAATGATTCCAAGTAGTTCATTTAGTTTAACAATACGCAATCTGTAACAGAAGCTGCTTGAGTCTTTAAATTGTTTTATAAGAATCTGCCCTCGGCCTGTTACATGGCGTCGCCACAGGAACTGCACTAGCCCAGACATCTCGAAACACAAGAAACACTGAATAGTATTTCCGTTTATCGTATCAGTTGTCACAATAGAAACAGCGGGAACGCTCTTAGCAAAAATGATAATATCGTTAGACAGTACAAAAGGAATTAGTTTTTTATACGAAAGTAACTCTGAAATTGTCTGTCAAGTTGTCTACAAGAAATGAAAATGGATTCCGATTGCTGAAAAATGGAAGTATTTTTCTTTAAAAAATAAACATTTAAGTTAGAATTTAATTGTTAATATGATGATGAGAATCGTTTATATCGTTTTAAGTCTAAACATGATGTACAAATTCGTTTGAATGCCTGAAAAATATTATGTCACAGTCGTTTTGCAGTCAGTTGGCTTTGACACTTGTTATGTGGTATTACCATAAATGGTAATGTGGGAAGCCACGGGTTGTATTTCTATAAGTACTCCTCAATACAGTCAACAAGAAAAGTGCTTGTAAAAGTCTGACAAAGCTTTTAACCAAAAAGCTTGCTTCACTCCCTAAAAGTGCTCTTTTCTGTTACTGGAAATAATCTTTTGCATCAAATCAAAGTGTTCCGCCTAGCCCTTTTCCTTAATTAATTTAAAATCCTTTAAATGCATAAACTAACTTATTAACTTTTAACTATATAAGGTGTGGTTGCTTTTTTGCCCCCTTATGTATAGCTGCCTGCAAAGTTCTTGTTAGCTGAAGACTGTTATTTGGCTGTTCAAAAAGTCCAATCATTTGTGCATAGAGAAAAACTACTAACCAATTAAAGGAATCTGCAGCTTTTTGGCCTGTCTTCACTTCCCCTTCTCCTAGTCAGCTTTGCATTTGTAATCATAGAAGTGACTTCCTAATTGTGGGTTGTCAGATTCAGTACCTGAATCTTTCATACTAGATATGTTTACAAACTTGGTATGGACCCGACTGGGGTTTTTTAGTTAGGTTTTGACATCAAAGAGAATCGAATTAACTTTATTTTCTCTATAAATTTATCCAAAAGACAGACAGAAATGGAGAGGTCAGATTATTTCAACTACAGGCTATCAAAGTATTGTATAAGGTTATCTGTAGTTTTCAAAAACATTCCCTTTGATTTTCACACACCAATTACTGGGGTTTTGCCTCATACAAATGGTTGATACTTATTTAATTGATTACAAACATCTATAATCAACTTCTAATGAGTAAAGAGTTTCTAATTGCCACTGTACAAGGCCAACATTTTACTGCAATTTTCAAATACTTTTACTTGTTATCAAGGAAAATGACTGGTGTTATTTATCACACAATCTGTAGGTAAGAACAACAGACTTAATGGTCAACTGTTATCATTGAGATTTTCCCATGGAAATTTTAATTAAAAACAAGTTAAGATAATGAAACTAAGTACCAGGGGTGATTAGATATTTTCTTGGCAATAACAGTGGAAATATGTTGTCATAACATTTCTTATGGATGCCAAGTTGATTGGTGCCAAGTTGGCCCAACTACATTGGGCTTATTGTTTGTGATAAACAGGAACATATAATTTAAAGAAATTCTTAACAGGGTTATCACGTTCCTTCTTTTCTAAATATCCTTACAACTTGTAACACTATTATCCTAGAAAACAAGTGAGGTAAAATTGAATTCTAGTTAACATTCTCAAGATAATCCTTGACCATGGTATCAATGAAATCCCAAGGGTACTGCATTTAATAAATTCACCTTGGAGTTTAGTTAATGCTACGTGTAAGACAGAATAGAGCATCAGAAAGGTTTTTTATGGAATTTACTCCCTGGAGGTATTTTTCAAGGTATACTTTCTTTTCCATCTATTTTACCTGGGGGTAGTTTAAGTGAGATAAGATTTTACAGGATTTCCTCTTAAGTCCAGTGACAAACTAGCACCTGCCATATGAGGGATTATTGCCTCAAGAAAATAAAATCATAATGTAATAAGAATATGCACTTTCAGGGGTAAAATCAAATGAAAATTGATATCTCTATGAAAATAGTTTACAGACCCCTTAGAAATGTCTGGAAAGTGCAATTATAATAATTACCCCTATTTTAGGAAGCTTTTTAATTTCCTTTTTTTATGCTAAATTACATTGCATGAGAGTAATAAACACACTCCTAAAATTGAACACAAAAAGGAAATGTTGAGGAAAGGTTGATGTGTGGGGAAAAAGTGAGTGAAATAAATGTGCTAAGTAACTATCCAGGCATGCCTGTGTGTATTGCAAATGGAAATGCCAACATTAGGGTGATTTGGATCCACTACGCCGGCAAGAGGACCCCGCCTCGTGAACGTTCGATTGCGCGCACACGCTTTTTTTGCCGGCATCGCGTCCTGTTCAGGACGGCATTTCATGCTTTTTCACGTCCTCTTCAGGACGGGACACCGGAAAAAATTAGCATGCGTGTGCAATCGAACGTGCGCGAGGCGGGGTCCTCTTGCCGGCGTCGTGGATCTAGATCACCCTATTAAGGAAGTGGGTCTATGGGGAGTAGGGGGGAGTTGAGGATGGGGGGAGGGGAGTGAACATTTCCCTGGCTACAGCTTTGTGCTTACACAGATCTCACTGCTTATAGGGGTTCATCTTAAAAGTAAATATGTCTTGCAACATTAAGGAAATCATGATAACCCATTAATAGCATGCTTTTTTACCATCAGATCTACAGATCAACAAAGAGTCGTCTAGCTCCTATGTGGAATCGTGGGATGGACATAAGGTGAAGTTACTTTGCTCCGTCAGAGTGCCAAAGGGAAAAGAAAACATCAAATTTACATGGATGCGGCAGCCAAACAATGAAACTCTAAGCAGGGGCCAACACATCGACTCGAGAACAGAAAGCCTTCTGACAGTAGAGACAAATGCTGCAAATGAGTACAAGACTTATACATGCATTGCACAGACAGATAAAACAACCAAGAGGCATAATATCTACATCAGGAGACTATGTAAGTACCCTGGTTAGACAAGAGGGATCTTAGACAGGGAGCTGGTTAGATTGATTGAGAGTTCAAAATAAAAAAAAATTAGGGGTAACAGACCTTGTTTTTGTTCTGTGGCTATGTTATGAAGAGTGTGAATTAAATATTTTTTAGTAATCTGATTGAAATTCTTTAATAACAGGATAATGTTTTACCTGGCTTGTTCCTGGTACATAAGTCTATAGTAGCCAGTTTAGCTCTTTTAATAAATTTCTCGAACAAGTTATGATAAAAATCCTTCAGGGGTTTTATACCTTGTGTAGAACGATGATTTAAACAGGGCTTGGTTTCAGCACAAACTCTAAAAAACTGTGTTTTTTTCTTCAATTTCTAAGCAAAACAGGTTATTTCACCTATACGTGTGCATGCTAAATGATGCTATTTCTAGCCAAAATAGAGCATGCTCATGCACAGAACTTGGGACACAATACAATTCAGAGGAATAACCTTAAATGAACGAAACATGAGACAGTGCGAGCTTAGAGAAAATGGACTGCTTAAGCCACACTCAATCTCATCATGCTTGAGCACTTTGGTGTATAGCATACATGAAACATCACACTCTTTTTCTCTCTAGATCCGCCAAGTAAACCAGAAAATCTAAAGCAAGAGCTGATATTTGATAAGGATCTGGAGAATTCCTATCAGAAAGTCCACTGGGAGAAGCCAAAAGATGATGGTGGTGCTAAAGTTATTGATTATGTGATCGAGTATAAACCACAGGGTATTGATTGGAATAAGGCCACAAAGGAGGTCACTGACAAGCTAGAGTTCTCAAAGTTTGCTTTAAAGGAAGGGAAGAAGTATGACGTTCAGGTGTATGCCAGGAATAAAGTTGGACAGGGACCATCATCAAATGTGGTGGAGATTAAAGTTGGTAAGAGTTATTTTCCTTTTTAAAGAATAACATTATGTTGTCAATCTTATGTGCTCATTTGATTTCAGGAGATTTCCTGCCCTCAGTAGAGGCGCGCTCCAACAGGGGAGGTGTCACACGAATCAGTCTAAGCTCAACTCTGTGGATCAGCCCTGCTGCAGTTCTTTTGGTGGTGAGATCCCTCACAAATTAACACAAGAGTGGAACGGCATATGAAAGATGGCCATGGTAAAGACATTTTATGGACATTGCTAAACTATTTGTCTGTTGACACAAATAGTTGGATGTAGATACTTAGCTGGCAAACATTTGAGAGAAAGCTAAAATATGTATAAATTAATTGGATGCTGTGTTACAGTAACAGAAAGCTACTCAGATAGCTTGTACAAATAGAGGCATCTATAGATAGAAGACTTTGCTACTCAGGAGAGTAGTGTATGGTAGTTGTAGGAGTAAAAATCAAATTTAAGAACGGCTGCTGTAGATGAGATTTCTAAGAGGTTTTCACAAGGACTACAAGTAATTTGCAAAGGGATATCAAAATTTAGTGTAAACTTATGTGGTTTTGGTATTGCCATAGTGATAGTTACATTCCATAACATTCCTTGGTTTTCATTATGACGTAGCTCACAGCAAGATTCTGGTATTTTCCTGGAACATAGCCAGGATTTGCTAGGAATGGGAGAGGGGTCAGTCATAGATATCTTATGTGAAAAGTTTAAAGCGACAAATACACCAGTTCACTTACGGTCAATTAACAATCATGGTGACTGACGGAAACTTCAACTGACAAAAGAATCTATTAGAATCTGAACTATTCAACAGGCCATGCGCTCTTAATTATCAAGGATCCTCAAGGATATTTCCAATAGTTCTCTTCTGCTTTTACATTTTTTAAATATTTTTTTCCTTTTAAAATCATGGCTTCAAAGAACCTGGGTGCTTGGGGTTGTCATGTAATTGACTGGAAGTAAATGGGTGCGATTGCCACTTTAAGATTTGGCTGATCTTCAATGAGCAAAAATGTTGTTTTCAGAGGGTCTGTACCTCCCCCTATGCCCCCACACCCCTATGCCTCTATTCCTATAGTCCATTTTGCCAAATTATACCCCCTTTCCAGCTGATACTAGTGAAAAAGTGGATGCATTTAAACTTTTGATTAAACCATAATTCATCCATCTAGTAAACAGATATAAGTTTATATAAGGGTGATAGAATAAACCAAATTACTAGCCTTGAGCTCTGCACTTCAGAATATGTACCTACTGTACCCACTTATGTGTCTGAAGTTCCATTGCAAATTATTAGTCGATGGGTACTGTAGAGGTGCTCTGCCTTGTGGTCATGTAAAGAAACAGACCTTTTTACACCAATGACAGGCTAGTCAGTAAAATACAAAAGATAATATTCAAATCTCATTTTTCAATTTGACACATAAGTGATGAAAATCAGCAGAAAAATTAGTGTGAGTATTCAAAATATAGGAATTAAGATAAAATTTAGATGATCACTTAAACTGAGACATATACAATAACGATAACAATTACCCATACATTCAGTATCACACCCTTACGATGCAACCAGTTTCAGTTCATGTTTTTTTCTGGTATTTTAGCAGTGTGTTTTTTATGGCAGGAAAATTAATGCCTGCATTTAGTTGCAAAATAATAAGTAATTATTTTATTAAATAATTTTTAACAAAAAATATATAAAAAGTGAATGAGTTTTTAGCAGCATTGGTCAGTACAGTCATTGTTTTGTTACCACTTTTGCATTAGATAACAGTTAAATTCATTAGAATCAAATGATGCAAAAGTTTATATTTATTGTAATCAAGATATATATAAAGAGATGAATAAGATCTGTTGGATTGTAAATATTATTAAATCAACAGAGTGAAAATTATGACAGAAATTATCACCATCTCTCTTGAAAAAACAGTTACAGTATATTTGTAGTTGTAAAAGAAATAAAAGATGTTAAAGTTTGATTGACTTATCTTATTATAATGGTGAGCATACTTTATTGACATTAGAAAGGTGACATTCGATTGATTGACTCCAATATCTGCCATTCACTTGGCTTCGGGAATAGTGATATATGTATTCTTCAAACTATATTACTTTCTGACTAAAAATATGTATCCACTCCAATATGATATGTATCACTTGGTTCCTTTGATAAGTTTAAGCTTTTGTGAATGGTTTCCAGAAGCTTTTGCAAAGTGGCTCTTTGCTATTTGAAGGGGCATTTCTTTGCCACTTAGACTTACTCTGTTTACCCATTCTGAACCCTGGAGTTTTGTGAGTCTTTTCTTAGTCATGTACGAAACTAGGCAGTAACCTGTCATAAATGCATCAATACCTGCCCTGTGGCCACCACTCGTTGATGCAGATGATGGTTTTTCAGTGGGGAGTTTAGTACTTCCTGCTGTATCTGTAGTGTGTTGGTTTGAGGGTAACCTATCTGTATCCACAATATCATGAGCTAATCTACTTACTTCAGATGATGACTTCTCTAATGTCTCATTGTTTCCTGCAAAATAGTTTTAAAATTTACAATAGAGAAGGGTGTTCATGTATATATCAGGATAGTGACAAATTCATTGTATGATTACATTGGGCCCTAAGCTAAAACTGGCTCACTCCCCCATACACCCCTATCCCAATTATTTATTCTCTCTTTACCTAACTCTAGTGAAAAGTGTTGCCAAAAATATGTAAGTTTTTTCAAGGCATTTCCATTATCTAGTGGTCATCCCAGAAAACCATAGCTACTGTACAGTATGTTTGGTCAGTTGGTACATACACGACTACACACCACATAGCAATGTCTTACTAATACCAGCTTTGCATATGTATTTTTTGTGTGGGCCATGTTTGGCTGATAACACAGAATACTGTTATGTCTTGTCATATATACAGTATATATTGTATTTGCACTACCTGCTGCCTTTCGTTTCCTCTTTCTTTTACTCTTCTTATGTTCTATTCGCTCATCTCTGTCCAGAATAAGGTCCATGTCATGCGACAGTGGGCATGTGAACCCCTTGTGACAAAATCCATGTGACTATAGGAAAAAAAAACAAATAAATAACAAATGGAACATTGTTCATAATGCAATCTTCTTGTCAAAGCCTAGTTGTGCAATGGATTATTTTCTTTGCCGAAAGGATGTGTTTCTGTGGACAGCATTAAAACGTTTTACCACCTCGAATTTAATAACCTTTGCACACTAAATGAGTGTATAACGTGATCATAGAGCTCCTATGATCAATCTAGCACAAAGAATAAAAAATCATAGTGAAAATGGATTTGAAATTGCTGCAGTTTTAATATTGTAGTTTTGTTGGTGCATATGGAATCTTATTTTGTTGGCATGTAAAATACATTCCATGCATACTAAAATAACCTGTCTTTTCTCATAAAAGCCTTGGTTCCAACACTTCAGTTCAACAGAGTTGTACTCTTTGTAAAATGTAAAAAAAGGATGTTTTGTTTAACTTTGCTGTATTAATTACTTACAGCATACAAATCACACACTTGAAGTGTCTGTCCATCAGAGTCATGAGACTTCACATTGGCATAGCAACACAACTCCTCGATCCATGGTTTTAATATCCTATCTTCCACCATCAAGATTTCTGTATACCTGGCCCCAGCAACCTTGCAAGATAGGTTGTGACGCTGGCTGTGTATGAATCAAATTGGATATTTTAGTAAATAACACTGATAGTAAGTAATTATTTTTCTATTCAATTTTCTCTCAGAGTAAGAGTAAAATCACTTTCCTGGGTAGTGCTAAGTAGTTATTGTGCTAATGGTTCTTAAGTCATACAAAATAGTTCCTGAGATAGTTCATACTGTACAGTAGTGCATTATTATATTATTTTCTTACCATTTTCTGAATATATACCCCAGATACGATGCAGGCTCTCGCATGTGATACTCTGCAACATACTTGGTATCAATAACCCCACCAGTAAACATCTCATATACATCTGACAAAAACACCTCCAGCTTGCTTGGGACATCTGCATAAAAGCTCTGGTATAGGTACAGTAAATCAAAGAAGCCATTGTGTAGTGCTATGGGCTTGTTAGAAATGACAATCTGACTGAAGAGGTTCCTCACACTGGGTGTACTGTAATCATGACATGTCTACAACAAAAAAGAAAACATTACAATTTTTTATAGTTAATATTTTCTTTTTGTTAGTCAGAAACTGTAATAATAAAGAACCAAAGTGTAGCACTGAACACCTATGTAAGATCTTTCTGGGGTGTTCTTATTGAAAATTTTACACTACCTACAGGGGTGGATCCAAAAATCCCAAAACAGGGGTTTGAAGCAAGGATTTCAAGAAAGGGGGGGGGAATCATTGTTCTTCCGTAGATGTCCTTGTATTTCTTGTTATTTTTATGCCAAATGTCTGAAAATAGAGGAGCCAGGGCCCACTTGACCCACTCCTAGATCTGCCACTGCCCTATGTACAGTAGAAACATACATACATATGTCACAGCTGGGAGAGCTGGTGATAATATATGTTGTGGTTTGAAATGTGGCATGGTTTGATTTTTTTTCAAACTGGTTTGAATTTTTCAAACTAGCTCATTTTTGGATACCTAGCATTCTAAAAGGGATTTTATTTTTGGGGAGTCATTTATAAAACAGGGGCTTGGATTTTTTGGGGGTTGGGAGGTGTAACTAAAAGAACTAGATAAAAGATTATGCAAATATCCCCTTTTCAAACCAGTTTTAACAATTTCAAACCAAGAAGCATTTCAAACCACAACATATATAATACAGTATTTTCCCAATAACAGTAAATTACAATACAACAATGGGGCAGCCATTGATGAGGCTGCCTGATTTAAACACAGTACCTTGTCATTTCCTCTTGTATATGGGATGCCCTTAGAATATTGCTTGTTGAAGTCAAAGCCGTGCTGTACTAGAAACTGTAGTGATCCAGGCTCAACAACAAAATCTTCGCTACATAAAACACTCAAGTTAAATGTCTTTGCTTTGTATTGCCTTTTTTCATTATGCAAACTGGCTGAATCATTATCATCTGTTTCTCTTGGGCTATTGCTACTGTTATCATTATCATCTGTTTCTCTTGGGCTATTGCTACTGTTATCATTATCATCTGTTTCTCTTGGCCTATTGCAACAGTTATCAGGGAATTGTGTCATAATGCCAACTTCTTGCTCTATGAAACAGGATATACCAAGAGTCAAAATGGATCTTGATTTCACTACATCCGCCATAAACTTGAAGCGATCCTCGACTGACCTGAGAGCACAATCAAAAATGCATTTAGATACTTGAAGCCCAAATCCGGCATGTCTGATTGTAATTGCTCTAGTGGTAATTTTGCATGTAGCTTACTTTGCTATCAGCTTTTTTCTGTTTCCCAGTCCACTCAATTCCTGGAATGAAATTTACAACAACATCACCTGGATACCTGTATAACCACGGCATATAGAGTTTATAGCCCATATGAGTATGATTTACAGGCCCGTAGCCAGGGGGGTTCAGACAAACCCCGCCACATGACTTAAAAGTCCGCTCAGATTTAACAAAAAAATATATAATGTTTGGTTGGATATACCGTGCACATCAATATGTCTTTAAAATGACTATAAAAATATTTTTAAAATAATTATCTTTATTATTATTATTATTATCGCTATATATTAAAAAGCACCCTATTACAATCAATACTTCGAATAAATTCAATCTAAAAATATTTTAAAATGTTATTGAAAAACATTTTAAATATTAGATTGAATTTATTTGAAGTATTGATTGCCTAAGGTAATAAGGCGAGGAGATGGGTATACCGGAAATTTGGCCTGCTAAAATGGAAAAACGAACCACCAAGCTCAAAATCCTGGGTACGGGCCTGATTTAAAGCTGCTTAATTTTAGTGAGCAGGGAATAAAGTAGTCATTTACAAAGAGTCCGTGTTTAAACTTTTTGACAAGTGACCTACCGTATCAAGCGCTATGAGACTGGAGGTGTGAATGGACTCGACTAACACAGGCCATATGGCTTCGAGATTCTCGGCATGCACATCTATAACAGGTACTCTTGAATATTTGTCCATTTTCGATCAAATCAACCATGCAAAATCAACAGAAAAAGTATAAAAAAGTACACAAACTCGAGTGTTAATGTAAACGTTTGAGTGTGTGGTGTAAAAGAGACCAAAAGAGAGCGGGAGTCGATGAGCAGCAGGCGTTCCTTGTCATGGCCTGGAAACTAGCTCCATAGGTAACCCGATACATGCTCTAGTTGTTCACTCAAAAGAAGTAAAAAATCAAAACTCCAACCTCGAATAATGTACTTTCCTAAGCCAGCTGTGAGTGTAGAATTTCCTTGTTATTTTATTACTTTCAACATGCATATAAAATAGAAATCTTTGCGCACTTGAAATTTTTTTGGCGACTAAGTATCCTGGGTACCAGAGCCTCCAGACTTCTCTCGTCCTGTGACGCTAGCCAGGAGGCTCTGGAACCCAGGGTAGCGACAAAGAAGTGCTGGTGACTTTTTTACGCCAATAGAGCTTGGATTTTAAAGTTCCTTTAGCCTCATAAATTCTTGTATACTGATGGAAAAATTTGGGAAAATTATCACCTTCTACACGAGAGGGCAGACACAACGTGATCGATTTGAACGCATAAGAAGAAGTGAAGGGACCATAAGACTTGTTCCTAGTCACTAAACACAATCTAGATAGGAATTATTGGTTTATTGGAGGGTAAAATGAACCCCGTGAGAAAAACTCAATTTATAACCAACAACAACAATTTACCGTTACTCTGACGTAACCCATTGGTCAGAGTGCACGGTCACTACATAGCGACGCTCTGCCAACCTAGTCGCCCCATGTAAGGTAATCCAAAATCCGGAATCCAGATTATTTTTAGCCTTTGGAATCCGGAACCAGCGAATGGAATTCGGACCATCAGTATCCCTACCCCGTCATGCAAAATTAGAAACGGGGGTAATCACAAAAATAGCCATAAGCACTTACGGATTTCAAGGGATAAAACAGTATGATGAAGATTTGAACAGGAGCGCATAATATGATTTAAGACATTTTTTAAAACAGATTTATTTTGCTTATAGCTGCTACAATCTCTATATTTTTTTATATTCTGGAAATTGGCCAGCTGTTTGTCTGACCCTCTAGTCCTAAACAGAGAAAGGCAATTAACATAAAGGACAGGAACACACATAAAGAAAGTAGCCGTTACAATGTTAGCAGGTGCTTAAGAGTTTCCTCTTCTTTCATAGCCAATGAGTGGGGTATATCGCCGGTCACAACAGAACACCAGAAATACCGGCACAATACACCACCATCGCACGTGAAAACATAGGAACAAAATAACAATCAAAGAGGCCAATCTAGTCAGTTAGATCGTGGAGTTATGAATTATTGACTAGCTTGAAATATAAAACACCAGTTTTAGCTGCTTTCAATAGTGTTTAGTTCTTGCTGACCGTCGTCGTTTCGGGTCGCTTGGTAAGTGTTCTCAAATACTTGAACAAACCAACCTTGACAAAAGTCTAGTGTTTGGAAATTATTTTTAATCTTATCCCTTTTTTCCTTAGTAAGCAAGAAAAAAAAATGGACTCGAGGACGCGATTGCTGGCGCTTTTAGCGGTTTTGTCGGCGATTGCGGTGGTCAGTTGTTTTCCTGAAAGGAAAAAGAACACAAAGACAAATGACTCAGGTTAGTGAGAAAGATTCACCCAAAACCCACAGTTGTGGGGTGAAAGAGTAGTTATCCTTGGAAAAAAAAGAGAAAATGAATTCATTTGGAAATACTTTGTGACGCTTTATTATCGCCACCGCTCCTCACCAAAAAAGTTCACTGCTCGTCTTTGACAGAGCAGCTAAAGAATACTAAAATTCAAATATATTGTTCATCAAAGGTTAAGCTTACTGAACTTGGAGCTTTTCACAAATGCACCAAAATTTACCATATAAATATAAAGATACTAGAATAGTGCATGCCATTGTTTTACTTCCTATAGTTTAAAAACTCCACTTGTTCTTCATGTATATTTTACAAAGTATGCTATTTAAAAAATAAATTGGAGAAAAAAAGGGTAAGGTTTTATAATGGTTTGATCCTCGTAAGCGAGTTTCCACACTCTGTGCATAAAACATGAACTGAACGGTGGTTGGGTTTCAGCAAAAAGACAGTACAAAAACATTAAATATTCATTCGATTAAATTCAACTTTCTATAGAAAAACATATGTTAGTAGTATTGCGGCTGGAAATATTTGAGAACACACTTTATTGGAAATTATATTCAGAAAATCCATTATTTATCATGACTTGCCTAATAATACACATCTTCTTTCTTTATTACTTTCACTTCTCTTTTACTTACTTAATAAATATAATAATGGAACACTAGAACAATTGAACAGGGAAAACGACGTTGCAAGATTTAACTCGATTAAAAAAGTACTACAAAAGTCTAAGGTTTCGAAACGAAAGTACCCGAGTTTTAGAACTCAATTTTGGACGAGCAGATTGATTACGTTTTACACATCCTCTCGCGTTTGGAATAAAAGGTCCAAGCATTCCTACCAAGTATTTTTCCGTTGTTTCGATGCAAGAAAACAAGTGTTCCTTGGGGGTTTACTAAAGTCGCTCGACAAATCCAGCAAGTCGGCACAAGCCATGTGTCATGTCGCCAAGTCATCGGGGCCAGAGAGGCAGGCAGAGTTCAAAGGTCAGCACCATCACCATGGAAAGCCCTTGTCTTTTTGTGTGGTCCAATCTCTATCATATATCCATGTTATTTACTTATAACTTCCTGAATAACATCGAAGTGTATGCGCTTTAAGTTTACATTAATACTTTGCACGAAACAAAACCCTTCCCGACATATCTTTGTTGTCTTTATATAATTATTGTAATGACGTCTAGATCTTTTGCATGGGAAGCGATTTCTTTCGCATTTAGCACTTCTCATAATATTAATGTAATAAACTAAATAATCAGAATCCGACAAATAAAATGTAACTATTTTGCTTCGTTTCGTTATGTGTTGCTAGTTGCTAATCTCTTACACTTTCTATCTTCCCTCTTTCCTTAGTTCTCTATTTTTGGGGGATCACAAAAAGATTCAATAGGGTTATCCTTTCAGGCAATAACCTTTTCTCTTATTCTGCCTTTAGTGGGAGCGAAAAGACAACAACCCTGGTACCCAGTCTTCCACTATCCTGCGCCTCCTCCTCCACCACCACCGGCGCCAGGCCCCCCCGGCCCAGACGGACCAATGGGTCTTCCCGGGCCTCAAGGACCCGACGGCCCTAAAGGACCTCCTGGACCCCCCGGACTTCCAGGCCCTCAAGGAATTCCCGGCTATCCCGGTGCACCAGCAGGACCCCCTGGACGTGATGGCCCAATGGGACCCCCCGGACCGTCAGGAGGGCAAGGACCCCCTGGTGACATGGGATCTATGGGACCAATGGGGATGGGAGGAGGTGTTGGCCCATATCACATTGGCTGGGGACGATAAGAATGGAACGGAATGCTGGAAATGGATTGAATGACAGCCACAAACAATGGCACGATAGTAGGAGCTGTACATATAAGGAAAGGAAAGAACTATCTGTTTAGACACGATTCAAGAATATTATTTCTATACAAATCAAGAACTACTAGCCTAACCGAAGGATAGAAAGAAAACCAGCCATTGAGCCCTTTCTCAAGAAATGGAAATTGAGATACAACAAATAGTTTATAAATAATTATTCAATATATTTTTATTGTTATTTTCCAGAACTGAATGTATAATATGATAGTACGATATTCAAGAGACTACCAAAAATGCCTCCACTCTTAAAATGTGACTCATAACAATAAGATAATTAGACTATAATGGACTTTTCAAGCGTTTACATGACTCTCTCGTATTGGAGATTTATTTTTCAATAAAATTACCATAGTTTAAATAAAGATGTGTATGTCGTCTGTACTGCCACGTTCTTAAAGTACTTGTTTGTTTACTCTTTTTGAAAGAAAACAACCTGTTTATTTTTAAGATAAAATATGGGATATAACCAGGTGACGATGGGAGCATTTGTCACATTCCTTTCCTCCTCTCATTTCAAAATATTTTCCCCTGTGTTTGTCTTTAAATCGCGGGACGCAAAATATTGTCACAGCTCAGGGCCGTATAAGGGGGGCACTGCGGGCACATGCACGTGCAACTTTATGACGGATCTACTATTCATTTGTTGGGAAATATCATACAATTATTTCACATTATTAAACCTGCCCCTCTTTCTAGTCCTCTTTTCACCAGTTAATGTTATTAATTAACTTATACGTTTATCAGAACACAAAGACGTCAAGCGTAGTGCCTCGGCGCAAGTTGGCCAGTACGGCTACCCCTCTCAGGCAGCATCATACATTGGCACCCAAGGAGCATCAGGCGTTGATGGACCCCCGGGTCTCGCAGGACCACAAGGACCGAAAGGCATGCCGGGTCCCCCAGGGCCGCCAGGACCACCAGGCGCAATCGGATGGAAGGGTAACCCTGGAAACCCAGCCGGTCCCCCCGGACTTGATGGACCCCCCGGACCCCCCGGTCCTCCAGGCCCTAAAGGCTGGCCCGGTGTCCCAGGCCCCCCTGGTGCACCGGGTGCATATGGATGGAAAGGTTACCCGGGTAACCCGGCAGGACCACCGGGCAGAGACGGCATTCCTGGACCCCCCGGACGTCAAGGCGGAAAAGGTCCCGCTGGTATACCAGGTATACCTGGGCCAGGGGGAGTCGGCAAACGCAGAAGGGAAATCCGCTCATGATCTGGTAGCCGGACAGTCAACGTTTATACTGTTTTCGTCCGAGATGTTTCAAATGTTTTTTTTTTATCATTCAACTTTTTCAGCAGTTTATTTTTCACACGCGAGAACTTTTATAATTATCATTATTAGTTTAAAACTTTTGCTACTATTACTGCTTGTTTAGAACTCGGCGCTATTAAACTATTCTTTTTACGTTTTGTACACATCACCAATTATTTGTATAGATTCTCCTTGTTAAAGAGTATTTTATAGCAAAACATCGTTTTTTTAAGGAAATATTTAATGTTTTGAAGAAACAAATTAATAAAATAAGCAGCTATATTACACGAATATAATGTTTATCTACACGCGAATTTATCTCTGGTTTGTTGTCTCGCGTGTCTCTTTTATATCTTTTCAGGTCAATTATACCAGTCAACTTGAGTCTGCCCTGAAGAAGTCTTATTAAAGACGAAAATTTGTCAGAGTCGATTTCCAGTTATTGGTGTATAGTCAACTTCTCCCAGTATACCTCATTCTGCTTCATTTTCGCGCGTCCTAATAAATTTCGCAAAATTTTGAAAATTGAGCAGATAAGGTACCTATGCTACAAAAGAACTACATTTAATAACTGCATATTAACCTTCTACTGGTATAGAATCTAGGCGAAATTTAATTCGACCGCAATTTTTACCCCTTTCTATCCTCTCTCTTTACTGAGATGAGCAGCGTTAGCGAGTGGTTGGTAAGGAGGAGCAGGCTACACTTATTGGTATGAGAACATAAATATAGAATTGATTCTCTTTCTCGGATGGTCCACTAGGTTGACGCATTCCCTTGGCAATAACCAAATAAGCATTTGTGGAGGGCGGGGCAAACAAGTTTTCGATAGAGGTGATTCTTGGTCCTCTAAGACGTCTCACAATGGAGGGTTTTCGGTAGAGAAGTCGGGGGTTATCTAAAACATTTGATCGGACACTACCCAACAATTTTTCAGAGGCATATCCAAGAATTTTAATAGGTAGAGGCTCAAAAGGCCCTTATTTCTTTTCTCTTGTACTGGAAGGGAGGGCAACCCCTTTGGGCCCTCCCCCTGGCTCCGCCCCTGCTTCATGAGCCTTGGCTACTCTGATCGCATTTCTCCCTCAGTCTTTTTCCATGGTCCTTCTACAGACACTACTATCCGGGCACAGGTCTGTCCGCCCTATGCTCATAAATGGTCACATGGAGATGTTCTTGGCAAGTTCTTGGTCGTTTTATCGATTTTTGGGGAAAAAAAGAAAAACAAGTTTAGAAAAATTCCATTCTTTTTCGAAATTTAAGCTGCACCAAGATTGGCTGCACGAAGGCCCCGTCCCCACGTTTCCGTTGTTGTCGTTTGAAAACGCAACATTTTTCTTACGGATCGGGTATACACGTGAACGCGAAAACGGTGACCGAAAACGGATCGATTTCAATCCTCAAAATGATCTCCAAAGTGGAACAATTTGAAAACAATACCCTTTCGATATTTTTTCTGCTTTAAGATTTGTGCACGCTCAATCTCGGTGCTGTGGGGACGGGCGAAAACGGAGGAGAACCACGGGCAAACCAGACGAAATGTTCGTGTATCGAATATTATCTTTAATTTGTGTACTGAATATATCTGTTATAAAGCCAATTTATTGAAGTTTTTCGTAGATTGATCTGGTTCCGTTTTAGCCGTGATTCACAACAGTTTACGCGATTTCCCTCCTTCATCTCTGTTCACGACATGAGGGAGGAAAAAGCCTAAACGGTTATGAATCACGGCCAAAACAGATCCAGAACCATTTACAACAACAACTTCGAGAAATTGGCTTTATTACAGGTATATTTGGTACACATATTACAGATAATAATCGGTACACGAACATTTCGTCTGGTTTTCACGTGGGAGAACCTTTCCCTCTCCGCGCGCCTGATTTTTTACTGATTATTGAGGAAAATACCCATTAGATCGCGCACTCCTATTAGCAAAGAGGGCGACTTGGGCAAGTCTAGGTCTAAGGTTACTCAAAGGAGACCTGGCAAATACCAAGCAACAATATTCAACACTGACAGAAGTCCGTCTTTAGAAAGACTTTTTCAAGATAGAAGGAAAAGTCTTAATAAAGACGAAAATTTGGTAGAGCCGATGAATTTGGTATTCATCGACCTAGCGTTTTACTTATTACTTATTAAATATAAAGAACTTATGCCTGACCTTCGTGCGTTGGTCCGTTAGCTCAGTCGGCAGAGCGTGGTGCTAATAACGCTAAGGTCAAGGGTTCGAGACCCTTACGGACCAGCATAAATTTTTTTTTTTTTTGCTTTTAGGATTTTGGTAAAAGTTCAGAACAAATAAGATCTACTTTCAAACCTTGTCATAAAACGTTGTCTCCCAAAAACTACCATTTGTTATAAAATTGAAGTGCCCGAATAACTCGATCTTTGAGGTTTCGAGTCCACAGTTGGTAGCCGGATTTCGTGTAATTGATATCGATTGAAAATCATATAATTTTGCTCTTATTCTTCAGAGCACACATTGTTTCTCTTTTATTTGAGTGACCGTTCGAAAAGCCCATATACTCTATAAATAAAACACCTCCACATGCCCCTTTTGCCCTCATTAACTAGTAAACTTGACCCCAAACAGTTCGCCCTTGCAGGTAGATCAACTTCTCAAGCGTTAGTCTATTTATTACATCTCGCATTAGAAGCGCTGGATAATGGCAACTGTTCGCTAAGATTCTTTTTTGCAGACTTCAAAAAGGGCTTTGATATTATTGATCATCGTATCTTGCTAAGTAAGCTTTCTAGCTATGGGTTACACCCCTCCTTAGTCAGGTGGGTTGCCGCTTTTCTTCAAGGCAGGTCACAGAGTGTCCAAATTGCTAACTCGTCATCAGCTTGTAAATCCCCAAATGGTGGAATTCCTCAGGGAACCAAATTGAGCCCCATTTTATTTGCAGTTATGGTAGATGATCTAGTGCGCGCCTGGGGTCCTAGGGTGAAATACGTTGATGACTTATCTATTCTAGAAATAATTCCTCGCAACGCTCCATCTGTCATGAGACATATGGTAAATAATGTCAACAATTTCGCACAAAATAATAACATGCTGTTAAATCCTAGTAAGTGCAAGGAGATGCGGGTTGATTTTTTACAGTACAATAGTTCTCAGTGCCAACCAATAGCGGTCGGCGGTTCCGTTATTGAGTCAGTCACCAGTTTCAAGCTTCTCGGTGTGTATATCTCTTCGGACCTTAGTTGGTCATCGCACTGTGACTATGTGATCAAAAAGTCAAACCGTCGTCTCTATGCACTCAGAAAACTAAAATCTTGTGGTGTCTCAGAAAGGGATTTAGTGTCTGTGTACTGTTCTCTTATAAGGTCCATCTTAGAGTATGCCTGCGTTGTCTTTTCCAACCTTCCGCAATACCTATGTGCTGCCTTAGAAAGAATTCAAAAAAGATCTCTAGGAATAATTTTCGGTAGTGGCCTTAGCTACGAGGACGCCCTCGAACGCGCATGCTTGTCTTCTTTAGAGGCGCGGCGTCACATTGTGTGCAGAAAATTCATAAGCAATATCAAACAGGGGAGCGTCTTATACCCCCTAGTGTCAAGCAGACTTATATCCTCCAACTCGCCATACTCCCTAAGATCTAAGCGCTCACATAGTGTGGTTCCGGGTCGCACGGACCGTTTTTCCAAATTCGTCTCAGCGCAATATGCTGGGGATTTAATGTTATTATGAATTATGTATGGTGTAATGTATTTTGTAGTTAGCTGACCCTACCGGTAATTCAGTTGTAAAAGAACTGCAAACGGTTGAAATAAACGAGCATTATTATTCGTAATGTGACGCACAGCGCGCCGGCGATGACGTTTGGCAGCGGTGTTGATAGGTCTAAGAAATCCAAGATGGCGGCATGTGTAGCTGGCACACCTCGAAGAGTCAAGTCCCTTTTGTCGAGTTTCCTGCATTCTCCTTCTACAAACGACCACCAGAGGTAGCGTATTTTCTCATTTATCCACTGTTCTAAATTTTGTGTCGGATCGACCACCGAGAATGCTTCATCGAATGAGCAAATTGAGTTGTTTTTCCATTGAGCAAAAATCTTTGTAAACATTCCTTGTCTACATGGTTTTGCCTTACATTTTATCCCGTTGAATGGGTGCTTTTACTTATAACGTAGATTTCCCCTGAAATATTTCGTCTGTTGATTCCGTGTATCGATAACTGTCTTCGTTGTGTCTTGCTAACCTTTGCGATTCATTGTTTGCGCATTAGTTGCAAGTGTGTTTTACTGTAGTTTAGGCTTAACCAATTCTTTAAAATGTTTATTCAAGTAAAGAAAAAGAAGAGACAGACGCTGGTTGCGAAGAAAAGAGTGGAATGTACAAACAACGAGGAAGAGATGCTTTTTGGAACCGCGTAGAGACTTTCTCTGTATCCTTCAATTCAAAACTTACACACCAATTCCATATCACGACAATAATTTGAGTGCAAATCGCCATTTCCTTGTTTTTAATTAATGCTGTGGTTGCAGCCTAAATTAGGTATGAGTAGTAAAAGGCTTTATTTGTTTTTTCAAATGATGAGTTGCAGTTTATTTTTATAGTGTGCAACATCCACATAGTATTATTTGTTATATAATTATTAATGTAAAATAGTTTTCCTTAATTGGGTCCGGTTTTCTAGTTAAATATAATAAAATTGCATTGATGCTTGATTCTGTGACTATGCATACACTGCCAATATTGTAGAACCATCATCATTTTCTATTATAAAATAACTCAGATATTATTTATAATTTAATGATGCCTAACACATTTGAAAGGCCTCATGTTTGTGAAATAATATGATAAAAGAAGTATTATGGTTATTGTAAATTTTTTTACTTTGAAAATAGGTTAACTGCTCTGTTACTGAAATATATATTTTTGGTGTATTTTCTTTAATGATTGCTATCCTTTCACTTGGTTTGCCAAACCTATGGAGCTCTCACCTCTGCACTGTGCCTTATATGGCTGGGAAAATGCTGATGTAGATATACTGCAGTGTGTAAGCTGCAAGGCCTGCGTAGATGCCACAATGTCATCAAATTGGGACCCTGAAATGTGTAAGATACACTGTAATGTGTAAGCTGCAAGCCTTCAGAGATTCCAGAAACTTATCAACTTGCCTATTATATTTATTGATAATGTTTTTGCTTTTGTCATCTATTAATAGACTGTTTTCATGATGTTGCACGCACATCCAAAATGCCACATATTGCCGGGCCACAGCTATGATCCAAAATGCGGACAGAGGGGAATTTGACTCTAGTGCCAAAACTCCGCCAAAAAGCACTCTGGCATCATTTTCTATAGCTTCGTCTGTAAACTCCACTTTGTACGCCATTATAGATCAGCTGTGGCCCGCCAGTCTGTGGCATTTTGGATGTGCGCAACATCGTGAAAATGGTCTATTGTTTAATGTCACTAAAGTAAAATAACACAAAGTTTTTATGAGACCAGAATCAGAGATGGAAAAAAATAGCTGGTCACAGAACTCACGGAAAGCATATTGGCACAACACCCACCCTAACCAGTAACTAATTCATTAAAATCATGTTACATCACAAAAGTGTATTTTTATTGCATTTAGTCTGAAAGTTTTGAGCTTCAGAATCTTTGAAATGTGGTGAATAAACTATATTTAGACTGTATCAAATTCCAGTTGCAAAGACCTGCCTGCAGTTGAAAGATTCACTAGTAGCAGGGCACACCAAGTTTTGTCCTTGGCCAGACAACCCATGTCCAGGTAATACCAGCTGATCCTGCAGTGTAAAGAATGCCAGTCAGCCCACATTTGTTGAATGGAAAGCTAAATGAAAAAAAAGGTTTTACCTTAGTAACAAGCTTGTAACAACTGCTCACTCAAAATTTTACTGTTTACCAGAGTCATTTCTTGGCCTCCCAACAAACACACCGGTGCAGTGGAAAGAAGATTTTCGCATGAGATGCCAGGCCTTGCTTGATCTTGGTGCAAGTCTTCCTCTGCTTGACTCTCTCACATACAAGGACATGGTAATATGTGTCCCACATTGCATAACAACAGCAATTTCTTCCTGGAATAGTTTGACCCTTGCACATATAAGTAATGGTTGAAAGCTAACTTCCTTAGCATGACTTTTGTTTTTTCTTTAGCAGCAGAGTTAATAAGCCAATTTAAAATTTATTTCTTGTCAATAACATAAGGGTCATATAGCAAAAGGGGTGCCAGATCATGTCCAAGAATCATCAGAATAGAGCATTTCTTGGATATGTAATGTGTTGTCTGTTAAATTTGAGAAAGGTTGCTACTTAGCTACTAATTACCTCATACTTCATTTTTGTAATCAGTTACCCAACTCTGCAAAGGCTGCTAATACTGTCTCTGAGCAAGCCTGACTCACAACATTCTTTGTGGCTGTCAATGCAGCAACTGCATGGAAGTTCTTCCACTATCTCTTAATCAGAGAAATGTTTTACCTAACATGTGTTGTCGAGCATATATTATATCATGAGCATGGGAATCTGGGACCACTCCCCACATTTTCCTATACAAAATAAAGTTGTGCATTGTACTGTATGCACTAACATGGTAAGGGTGGCATGGAATAAAACTAGACATTTTAAGTGGCTATTGTTGAACAATTAAATTTACACCATCCTCCATACTGGGTTGAAAAATCCTATCAGGTTTAGTTTTTATTTTTAGTTTAGTTTTTAATACTTCTAAATGCTTTGTTGTTGACAGGATGAGGTTACAGAAGATGGTCTTGAACAGCTGCAGAAAGCCTTTCAAAGCTGTGACCAAGGCATGATGGATGAGGAGGACATGGAACAGGCAGTCAGGACATCCTGTGTTGTTGCTCTCTGTGGATGGAAATACAGGTGCAGTGTTACCACCATTTGTATTGTTACCTGGCCACTCCAAAAAGTCTGAATTATGTTTGATTATCACACTAATCTTTTATCATGATTATCATCTCCCTATGAAGTTACTTTATGATGATTTTATTCTATTGTGTCCTCAGACCATCTGATACTGACGCTGATGGACATACCCTCTTCTGTACCATGTGCCGCCGAGAGGTGGGCCTATGGAATTTCAAATCTCTGACATCACCCTCCCCAAGTGCATCCCCCTGTAGCAGTGGAAGACTGGATGACCCGTCTGGTCCCCTCGAGGCCATGTCCATGTCAGATGACATAGTGACAGATAGCTCCTCTCTACCTGGGTCAGAACGGCTTATGCCTCAGGATTCTATGGAAGTAGCTGTAAGTCAGGTGAGGTGCAATTAGAAATTGATGTGTGATTTCTTTGTTTTGTGCTGAGAATGGTTGAATGTCTGCTGAACACATTAGCTTTCCTTATAAACTGTCAGTGATATTGCCTAGGATTGGCATATTAATATTTCAAGTCACACGTAACCACTCACTGGTGTGACTAGAAGGTCTGTACCCATTAGGACCACTCTAAACTTGGAATTCAATAATACAGATAATTTTTGTTTCCTGTTTCTTATAGAAAAAAGGGTTCATACGTTCACCAATAGGCTTAAAACGATCACGTGACACAGAAAGCTCAGGGCAGGAACATGAAATTGACACAATTTCAGACAGTGAGGAACATAAAATGGAGATGGAAATGAAACACAGGCTTCAGGGAGAAGAGGAAAGCCCTCAGCAAGACAGTACACAAGGTTTAACCCATGCCACAAGAGAAGAAACTCAGGACATGCGCACTACAGACTGGGCTATGGTAGTGGGGGATAACCAATCAAAAGAAGGACTTACTAGAGAGCTTCTGCAGTTACCACTACATGTAAGACCACTGTCTGGGCGGAGCAGCCCTATCTCTGGGCGGTATGGGTCCGAAAATTTGTCATATCGGTCACCACTGCATCATTCATTGAGCGATTTATCGGATAAAGGTCACTGTGAGTCACTTTGTGTTGAGGTAGAGGATGAAAGTTTGACAGAGAAACTACAGGCAGTAGAGTCTGAGCTGGAGTTCATGAGCGGGGGAAATGATTCTTCAGATCGAGGGGAATATACACCTGAAAGGAAAAGGATACGCTTGCAGGTGAGACCCATGCTCATTAAAGAGCATAATCAATCAAAATTTTATATCCGAGTATAATATACTAATAGCCTGGGCAATCCCATCTTGAGGCAATTCCAAGTTGCGGACATTACATCCAGAGACACAAACTGAAATTTTAAAGGCTCTTCAAATAGGCCAGTGAATAAAGGTAAAAGTATAATCAGTCAATAACAATGATATTATATAATAATAATATGATATGAATTCTGATTTGAAAAAAGATAATATATTTACCATTTGTAGATTCTACAAAAGGAATTATCCATTGTAGAAATTACATAAATGATATTGCCGATATACAGTTACAAATTTGGGACTCTTTTTAAATGATGGATCTTGTAACACTTTTCTAAGGAAAGCTAAGTTGCCCTCCTTATGCAAAACCCCTCGTTCTTGTCACTGAATTCAATCAGTTATTTATTTGCTTGGTTTTTAAAATTTAAACAGATCAATGCTGATTAAATAATTATTTTTATGACAAAAATACCTATTTTAACCATTTTTGAATGCTGCTAAAGAGAGGTTAAGTGTGTTAAGTGTCATTGAGCCGTATGAAATGTGTGTGCCCCAAATTTTCAAAATGTAAATGTTTATTGTAAATTTAAAAAAAAATCATGATCATCTTGCATTTCTCATGTGAAATTGCCCCTTATCATGAGTATTGTTATTAATTAAAAGTCAACTTGTCACGATTCTGTTGTGTAGGACATCGAAAAGGGCACTTTCAACCCAATATCCGAGCACAGGAGCTGGTGTCCATGGGTTACATGTAGTGTGAAAGACCGTGGGCGGTCAAGCAATGACCAAGGGACTAATGTCGGCTGGAAGATGCTCCTACACACCATACTTCCAAACCTTGGATCTGGCAAAGAGCACTCTTATGTTGAGGTAAGTAATCAGGCAAAAAGTACTCTTATGTTGAGGTCAGTGATCAGGCAAAAAGTACTCTTATGTTGAGGTAAGTGATCAGGCAAAAAGTACTCTTGTGTTGAGGTAAGTAATCAGGCAAAAAGTACTCTTATGTTGAGGTAAGTGATCAGGCAAAAAGTACTCTAATGTTGAGGTAAGTGATCATGCAAAAAGTACTCTTGTGTTGAGGTAAGTAATCAGGCAAAAAGTACTCTTATGTTGAGGTAAGTAATCAGGCAAAAAGTACTCTTATGTTGAGGTAAGTGATCAGGCAAAAAGTACTCTTATGTTGAGGTAAGTAATCAGGCAAAAAGTACTCTTATGTTGAAGTAAGTAATCAGGCAAGGAGCACTCTTATGTTGAGGTAAGTGATCAGGCAAAAAGTACTCTTATGTTGAAGTAAGTAATCAGGCAAAAAGTACTCTTGTGTTTAGGTAAGTAATCAGGCAAAAAGTACTCTTGTGTTGAGGTAAGTAATCAGGCAAAAAGTACTCTTGTGTTGAGGTAAGTAATCAGGCAAAAAGTACTCTTATGTTGAGGTAAGTGATCAGGCAAAAAGTACTCTTATGTTGATGTAAGTAATCAGGCAAAAAGTACTCTTATGTTGAAGTAAGTAATCAGGCAAAAAGTACTCTTATGTTGAGGTAAGTAATCAGGCAAAAAGTACTCTTGTGTTGAGGTAAGTGATCAGGCAAAAAGTACTCTTATGTTGATGTAAGTAATCAGGCAAAAAGTACTCTTATGTTGAGGTAAGTAATCAGGCAAAAAGTACTCTTATGTTGAGGTAAGTGATCAGGCAAAAAGTACTCTTATGTTGAGGTAAGTAATCAGGCAAAAAGTACTCTTATGTTGATGTAAGTGATCAGGCAAAAAGTACTCTTATGTTGAGGTAAGTAATCAGTCAAAAAGTACTCTTGTGTTGAGGTAAGTGATCAGGCAAAAAGTACTCTTATGTTGAGGTAAGTAATCAGGCAAAAAGTACTCTTATGTTGAGGTAAGTGATCTAGCAAAAAGCAGACTTTTGTTAAAACTATTTTATATATTTTAGTAAGTGTTTTATATTTTTCACATTGTTTTAATCTTACGGATTGCTTTCGGCAGCCAATCACTCTTTTTTCGTTTCTAGTCGCCCCCACAAGACGCGTGGAAATCTGTACGGAGAGTACTCAACGAGGGCTCCTCGTCTACGAGCTCGCGAAGTGATAACCACAGCAAATGATCGTGGGCGACATGGGAAACGCACGATTCGTTTTGTGCCATCCGGTTAGTATCCTACCACACGCGCAGATTACGCATGTGCGGATGCGCATGCGCGATACCATAGATATCACGGGACAAGCAAGAGACAAAGAAATGCTAAAGCTATGGAACATTCTAATGCTGTTAAGAGGTTTTTTTAAATAAGATTTTAAACCTGAAAATTGTTTATTGTGCTTAAGGGACTTAATAAAACCAAAACCATACGGATAAAGAAACATTTCTGGCAGCCAAAAAGTTGTCTGGAACGTACTCCGCAGTGGTCTGCTGGAACTTGGACTGGAATCCGGAATGGACACTTTTCTAGTGCACTGAGGAGACAAATGACACTGGGCAGTAAGAGGCAGAAACATTAGTATTAAAGGCAGAAAAAAACATAGGACATCTGTGGAACACTACTGGCATCCGTTCCACACTCTAAGTACTGTATATCTCCGATCAAAGCAACATCTATCGGTTGTACTCTGTTGGCTAAAAGTTGTATACTGTTTATTCGTCTAGTCTTTCATTATAAAAAAAAGCCAAAGAGAGCAACAAAATCTAGATGATAACTTTGAGATGTATATTGGCAAATGAAACTTTAATAAAATAGAAGGATTTACGTACAATGTTTCCAATGATACGTACGTATCGTACATTATAACAATGAGTTTTTATTGAGTGCAAATTTTTTGTCACAAAAACTGAGTGGGTCATGTGTCAACCTTGGTTGAGGCATACCTTGCATACATCGCTTATCGTTTAGTGGACCCCTATGGCTAAGCACTACAAACATGCAGGCATTTTAGAGCTTCCTTTGGCGCGTGTTCAGACACGCCATTGGAACGGAACTGCAATAAAATGGAGGCTGTCGATCAGGGACCCTCGACCCTTGTATTGGGAACAATTTCCTTGCAATAGGTCGAGTAAAGAAGTTTTATTCTATATCAAATGTTGAGATAGGACTGCCGTCAAATTCCAATTGGCTTATGAATAATTTCATTTTGAAGACATATTATTACGCATGAGCCTTGGAGGTTTTATATAATATGATTCTAGGTGTGGCAAGGGTCAGTCCTTAGACATGCACCAGGTATAACCACAAGCTCTTGAAAAATCCACGCCATTTGTTTGCCCCTTAGTTGTAATTTCATAAGTTTACGGATAGCTTTTGTCGGGGTTCAAAGTGTGGCTTTTCAGAGGTACAACTAGTAGAACTATGACTAACGCAGAATTCCTCGATGGCCAGCTGCCAAATTGGCATATTTCCCTTGCTTAAAGACATTCGGCCCGTGTCCTGACCCTTTTAATCTTTATCTGGAGTTTACACCTAACGGAAATAGCAATCCCCAAACAATACGTAAATACGTTGAGAAGCTAGAAAACAGGTCGCGATCCCTGTGCCGAACGCCCTGGAATAGAAGCACAACGGAACATAAACATACAACAAGGATTAACAACAATGATATGGAACAAAAATAATAAGACACAGAGAGGGTGGGTGTGCGCAAGGGTTAATGTGCGTCAAAAGTGGAATTTGTTCCTCCGTGTGTTCATCTTGTAAGTGTGCGTCGTAAAAACCTTAGCAGGGAATGCGAGTTGTTTTTCGCTCAGCTTCACCCTATTACCCGGGTGACGCGCAATTGAGATTTATGGCGATGTGAGCAAGTGATTCCAGGTTGGGGGAGAGGGGCGGAGTGTTAGTACCCCTGGTGTAACCCCCCTTACCCTCGTGCAAACAAGTCAAGTCTGACAAGACGTGATGTTGTCAGATAGCGCTATATCTCATAATCCGTCCATAAGTAGCCTTGCCCAGCACAATTAGCTCAGTTTGAGGTGAGGTTCTCTATGACAAGAAATCCGCCCGTCAAAGATGAAGACGTTTGTGTTTCTAGTGTTGACTGTTCTATTGCTCGTTACAGTCCATGGAGGGTTAGTCAGAGAGGTGAGAACTATTTCCTTGTATATCCTTTTCAAATAATCAAATAAAAAGCATACTGGCCCAAACAATATGTTTTGGTGGATTTGCGCAATACCAGACAGGGCTCTGTCTTAACAATTTTTGTGAGACAAGTTTAAGTCATTCCATTTATCATTCCTCTCGTTATTCAATACAGAAGCGCGGTATTCACAACCAGCCCAGAACCTGCCTGAGGAACCGCGCAAGCTGTGACCTCAACCATGCGCACTTTTGCTGCTCTGGCTATTGCACTTGGGTCTGGCGTAAAAGAGATCACGGTGGCTTGAGGTAAATCTCACACGCATACATAGTGGAGACGCAGTCATGCTGGTTTGCGGTATGTCTCAAGCGCGCATGTGCTGCCACAAGTATCTTGATCTGGCATAAATGCGATCATGGCGGTTTGTGGTATTTCCCGGACAAACATGCGCAGAGCACATACATTATCAGAGGTGTGAGCCTGATCATTTTGAAATTTTGTACATGATAGCGGCAATTTAAACAAAATGTGCAGGCCCGTACCCAAGATATTTCATGGGGGGGAGGGGGGGGGGGGGTGCGAAATCCGAAAAAGTGGACCTAATTTTTTGGGGATAGGGGGGGAGGGAGTGAGTTTTCTGATCAAAATCTGACCACCCCTGAAAGAACAAAAAAGGATTTTTTTCTCATTTGCAGTATTTCCACGAGACGTTTATTATCGGATTTGGCTACAAGTCTGACTTAATATAATACCAGAGTATTATAGTTTTGTCTACAAATAGCACTTCTATTGAGAACCGAAAGTGTACTTTCGGCTGTTGTGGGGGTGGGGGCCTGATGTGTATGTGTGTAACCCAATTCAACAACATTTTCTTTGTTTCACCCCTCTAGAACTGCCTGTTGGGTCAAGCGTGGATGAGTGAAGGCAGCGTATACATAATCGCTTTTGAACGTTTCAAAGATATATGCAACAATAAACCGCTACAAAATAATTACAATAATGAGCAATTTAATCATCATCAGTAATAATCGCTGAAAATTTAAAGCATTTGTAAATTGAAATCACGCTTTCGTGAGTTGTGCAACTAGGTGTGTTATTAAAGCTTAGGGCTTACATATTTTCTGAATGTTGTTGCCGCAAGTCCCGTCAGCCTCCGCGGTAGAGTTTTACTTAATTTTGGGAAATAAATTTTCCTGTGATCTCACTACCTCGAAACTCCTGAGAAGAGATATTGAAAAAAAAAACATATCGGCTTCTTAGCTTAGGGCAAATCCCATCAGCTTTATTGAACTCTTTTAGAATTTGCAAACTTTGTTATGGGCTTCGGGCTTCTTAGATTATGTAAAGATTATGTACAAAGGCGGCGCAGTAACACATTATCCGTGTAGAGGTGGAAAACATTTTGAAGCTCTAGCATGATTCATGGATGCCGTTTGACGTGTTGGGATCGTACGGTCAAATTAGCTATGCGATCGAGTGCGATAATATGGACCCCCCCCCCCCCCCCCATCCCAGAAACCTTCTGAAACCTATTTAGCCCATAACAAATGCAAACACAACACAAGGCAACCATCCTTCGTTTTTACCTTTATTCTAGAGCATACATATTACGAGAGATGATTACAAAGAGACTGTGTCGAGACTGTGTATGCCTTTGCGAACACCACCGTTTAGCCGACGCCGCATAGAACGTCTTCATAGGGTGGTAAGCTTGGGAAACTAGTGCTGTAGTAAACAAGTGTACTATGTCCCACAACTAGTGCTGATTCTGCACACATAAGCTGGATAAGCTAAGGCTCGTTACAATCACAAAGCAGAAACACACCGGGGTGGAGTTTTTCTTTCGCGATATTGAATACATGAAAACGACGGAAACATCAGGAGTAGCTTACTCCAATCATCTTCTTCTCAGAATCCAATGTTCGAAATGTTTCCCTGTTGTATTGTACTCTGGCTCAAATATTCTCCTGTGTTTCAATCACATTAAGAGCCACGCCCATGTTGGCATTATCCATGGCAACAGGAGGCTCTTCAGGTCGGCAGTTGAGAGCCAACTCGAATCCACGCCTGAAGTTCTGATTAAGAGTCATGTAAAGGCATGGATTGATGGCGGCATTTGTCGATGCAAGGAGAAATGAAAGATGACGGTACCACCATTTGAAAATAGTAATCAATCGTCCCTGGTACCAGCCCTTGGCGATATGGTATACGAAAAATGGCGCCCAACACAAGCCAAACACTACAATGACCATTGCCATCATTTTAGATGCTTTCATCGACATCTTGCGGGATCTGCGGCGGTGATTCATCGCGTTGGCGCCGACAGCGTCTTTAGCGCGCATGCGCAGTCTCCATCCTATGATGCTGTACAGTGCTATGGCTATGCTCAGCGGTATTACATAGCAGAATATGCCCATGACCGTGACACCGATGAGGTATATTGTGTCTCTATCAGAGTCATAGCAATAGCCGTCCTGCTTGAAGCCAAATTTACGATTGTACGCCAAGGAGATGGGCAATGCCAGTGCCAGACTAACTGCCCAGATGATACAAATAACTGTCCTGACTATGCTGTTGGGGTAGCGAAACAACGGCCTGGTGATTGCTAAGTAACGGTCCGTCGCTATGGCAACCAGACAGAAGGTGGAGCAGGCGAAGGATGTGTAGAACGTACAAATAATTGTCTTGCAAAGAACCTTAAAAAAAAGACACAATGTTACAAGATTGCTAAATAATCATGTTTTTACCCGGCCCTTGTCGCTGAGTAATCAAATGAAGATCATCTGATTTTGGGTTCACGTGGTCGCCTCACCACAAGTTTTCATTTATTTTTACCTCGCCTATCGTCCCCGGGATCCATTTGTACAAGCTGAAGTAGCTCTGTAGCGAAAAGGGCACGCAAATTATCGTAGAGATCAGATCCGAGCACGCCATGTTGGCAATGTAGAAGTTGATTGACGTATGCATGGAGGGCGTGACGCGAACCACGTGGACGACAAGCGCATTACCGCTGACCGATATCATGAAAGTCGTGACAAAGCCAACAGTGATGCCAACATCCCAAGAAGTGCCACCGGGACGACTGCTTCCTGTGTCTGAAGGAAATGCAAAAGCTGGCGCGATGGTACGCAAATGAAAACAATACCTATTTTTCACACACAATGTATAATATTCAGTGTTATTTTATGTATAAGTCAATGCTGGGGAAAAAGGAAAATAGTCCTTCGTGTTCACGTTATCGTTCATGCTACGAGGGCGTTCGTCTTGGCGTTCTGAGGTGCCTAGTTTTGATTGTCCTTCTTTCCTTGAAAACTAACAAACGCTCTCTGACGATGAACAGCTCAGCCTTACTTGTTAAAATAAAAATAATGCATTGGATTGGCCCTCAAGGGCCTCAAGAGTGACGAGAACATAGCTTGCGTAACGGCTCAAAAGGAGAGGGGGATTGGGCCGAGCAAGCCGTTGACGAGAACAATAAAATGTTTTGAGGGCTATGTCACAGCACAGGCTATAGGATAATCGTCACAGCAATATTCTTCAAAATTTAAGCAGGTGTGTTCCAATTGGTTGATAGGGGAGGCGAGGTGTGCAGTGAAATTACCCACTCTTTGGGTCGCACGCAAATCTCCCCAGGCAATAATTTTAGTCTATTACTGCAGATGAACGCTGCAGGACGCTAAGCTTCGCTGCCGGAAATTAAACAGAACATATAATTTATTAAGGAGTTTTTCGGGCATAAAAAAAATGTCGATGAGTGAAACTGTGTTTCAAACATTTCGCTTATTTATATTTAAATAAGCGAAATGTTGAAAAAGAGAATTGACTTTTGCACAGCGCCTTGGTAATGGTCGATTCTGTCAATAGAAAATGAAATGGGTTACCTGCTAGCAGAGGCCTCTTTTCTCTGTATTTCGCTGGGCTGGAGTTCGCGAGGAAAAGATGAAATGGGCGACATATACATTGAAATAAGAAAACTTGGAAATGAGGAAAAACTACTTTGTTTACAAACATGTCAACAATTTGGCTTGCCATTTGACTAGTGACTTTGTGTGATTCAACTTATAATACTACCTTTCTCAACGTTACTTACATAACATACTTGAATAGGGAGGTTTTGCAACTATGGTAGATTTTACTCGAAATAATAGTGTTAGAATCAGAGAAATATAAGTTCCGAAATTAATGTTTTGCCCATGAGTGAAGTGGCAAAACAGATTATGACACGGAAACCTCTGGCGTTTTGGGGGAGTTTTGTTATCACTTACCGTTTTCAGATTGCCCTTGCGTTATTGTGTTCGTGTTATTTCCATCAGAAGATATAACCTCTAATGAGGATGGCGAGCCAGACCTTACGGACATGAAACAGAAAAAAACTACGAGAAAGAAGGCCAGCCTAATTTTCATCCTGAGTGTAAGTGAGACTTTATTTTTCAAAGAAGCCTCTAGAGACTCTGCCTTTTTTCGGCTTTTTGGTATTAGGGTGATTCTATTGGTTGTTCATTTATTGGTGAAGCAATTACTTTGGTCTTCTTTAATTTGACATGAGGGAAAGCTTGTCATGAAGAGTTGATTATCGATAGGTTGTGGGTACCTTGGCTTTTAATTGAGTTGAGTCGCGAAACCCCCGCTTAAGTTAAAACCCTCGGGAATCGTGCGAGTGGTAAGAATGTATATTGGGCTAGATATAATTGTCCTTTATTTTTAGATGATTTTAAATTGAACACTGTTTTAGGGATCTTGCAAATGCACAAATGCCCTTATGAAACTTTTATCCCATGCTCTTATGAAACTGTAATCCCTAAATGGTAGGGGGGAGGACATGTTCCCTTAAGAAAATTTCGGATTTTTTTCTCCTGGGGAGCCCAATAACTTCAAGAGACTGATTTTCTTAGGGGCTTGCACCCTCAGATTTCACCTGCATTTACCGGAGTAACCCTCCCTAAGGTCCGCTACAATAAAACACGTTCAGTGCCACTGCTTGCCAGGAGGTACCTTAAAAGATAGAATGGTCCGCTAAATGGATAATACTGGACTAACGGACGAGACCCAGCTTAACAATTCTGGCTACGGCTTGCATTTGTGATATGTTCAGTCTGTATGTTTAGCACAAAATTCTATGTGGGGAAAGTTTCGAGTCATCTCCTGACAATTGGATCATTTAAAATGAACCAAAAGGATCGAATTTCACCCTCTTGGGACTACCTCAATAGAATGCGCATTCATTTAGGGTTGTTTAAGGAGATGCGTCATTTCAGGAACATCCTGTTAGTTTAAAGAAAGGCCTTATCGTTGTTTTATACACATAAAGTGAGCCTAAAAGTAAATCATAAAAAGCTTTTTAACAATTACACAGCAGAAAGAAAGATAAGATATGTCGCAGATGTCGGATGGTAAAATTAAACAAAGAACGACACACCGCGAGGCAATAAAAATCGACCTGGACAAAATTTACTAAAAATGGAAAAAGTCCCCCCCCCCCCCCCCGAAATAAAGATTGTTATCTTGACTTTTGTATAAACCTTTCCAAATTATGATTGAGAAAGGTGTTTCGCTTACCTTTGTGCTAAGCTTAGTGACACCACGAAGAGTAATGTGCAAAGTCGTAACTCACTTTACACTTCTAACTTTCGCTTTGCGACTTTATCAGTTCGTACTTGCGACTTTATACTTTACCACTTGTCACTTTGCGAGTTACAGAGTTCGTGCTTGCGACTTTATCACTTACCACTTACGACTTTTTCACTTGGTAAGTGATAAAGTCGCAAGTACGAAATGTGTAACTTGCAAAGTGGCAAGTGGTATGCTGTGAAGTCGCAAGTACGAACTGATAAAGTCGCAAAAGTGTAAAGTGTACGACTTTGAACATTCCACTTCGTGGTGTCACATCTCGGCCACTAAAATTTCGTGTGTTTCGTTAGTTTTTGTTGTGGATCAGATTTGGATGCATGTGAGACATGAGCTGAATAGAAGTCAGTTTTGTTATTATTATTATTTTTTTTTTTGGGGGGGGGAAGAGATCCATCGACTTTGAATTTGATGTAACGTAAAAAGGAAAAACTTTAGAAGGCGTCTCAGATCAGCGGAGCTATTTTTAAATATCACGACCTTTAGTTTATTTGAATTTCAAAGTGGGTTGCATCCTTGGAAACCCAGCTGTTTTTTCTGTCTCAGCGTTTCACTCCCGAAATAAAATTTTATCTCGTGAGTATTCGAGGATGAGTGGAATACGGTAATCCTGTTTACGCGAGAGCCTGGGTCTAGTTGCTACGTGTCCGTCGTGTTGGTGTCATGGCGGCCGGCAGCTTGTGCTGGTGGTGCGTACTCAATCATTCCACGCGTCTCCACAGCCAACACAGTAATACTCGCTTCTCGCAGAAGAAGATAATTGCGCCTTCATGAGGACCTTCCCAGTTGCACGGTTGCTTATATTTTTCGTTGTCGTCGGGGCAAAGAATAACGAAGCCACAAACGGCACTGAAACGCGGCGTAGACGACGTAAAAAACACTCTAAGATGGTACCGTACGTTAAGGTTGTTAAGAATTCAGATGATGAGATGGCGGTCGATTTGCCCAGTCAGGACATAACTTCAGGCTGTTCGGAAGATGAAGAACCGTTTGGAAGGTTGTTGAAAACAAGTCATGGACGGCAGACTACTATGGATGGACCGGAAGCGAAACTTGACTCATCCGAATCGAATGAAAATCTGGATTTAGAACTTTTGTTACCAGATAACCTGGAATTGATAAGGACTAAGGGTGATAAATCACCGGCCGTCGAGGAAACATGGTTTGTTATTGCCCTGCAAGTTTTCTTTCCGTTTCTTATCGCGGGTTTTGGTACCGTTGCTGCCGGCCTTGTGTTGGATATTGTGCAGGTAAACAATAATAACAACAGCACTAACAGGGTCTTTATGACGGATGCTACAATCAGGTTAACATAATCGTCACAGCTGTTACAAAAACTGATTAACTGTCACTACTTGGTGGCCTGTATGCAGTAAATGTCAAATTTTGGCTTTTTTGCTGAAGGATACTCCAGTTCACATCAATTTGAAAGTTATGTCGATCGATACTGCGATTCTCAATTGCTAATTGGCTAGCTTTTTTTAAATTTTGTATTCTGGTGGTCAGGAAGTGCGGCTCACACTATAGGATAATAGGTTACTTCTCCAGATTATTTGAAGACTCACGCTACATTTTATCTTATTGTGTTCATTTGCAGCATTGGAAAGTGTACCAACAGATTTCAGAAATATTCATATTAGTACCTGCACTACTGGGACTGAAAGGCAACTTAGAAATGACATTGGCATCAAGACTATCCACTGCAGTAAGTGGTTATTCCTTATAAACCAATGAGCTCAGCCTAACTGGGAGCTCAATGCATCTTTTTTTTTTTTACTTAACTCAATTACTAAACCTTGTAAAACACATCACATAGATGCATTGTTATTGACCTACAAGTTGCTGTATCAGTTCAGTAACAATACATCATTGTTGGAATGGAGTAGTAAGAGGTTTTTTTATGTATGCATTTCAGGCAAATATTGGACACACAGATAACAGTAAAGATAAGTGGAAACTTGTCGGTGGAAATCTAGCACTGCTTCAGGTAGGTTTCAAGGCATCAGTATCTTAGACCTATTAAATTATCTTCTATAGAATGTTCAATTCACCATTCCCTATAGAAGGCCATTAAAAAAAGAGATTTGGATATTTAGTTTGTTGATACAAACAAAGTTGTTGGGACAGTTTTATGCAATGCCTTGAGATAGAAACCATGTATAGGGCCTTTGCTTGAAGAATCACTGGTAATCCATTGAAACTAAAATGTCTGCACTGTGTGTGTCTATGATCAGTCATTCTGTATACCTTGTAAATCCAGTATTCTAAGTAACATAATGACTGTTTGAGACTATATAACAACTGTTGATAGTGTGAAATTGAGTCATCGATCTGTTTGGTTCTTATTAGGTACAAGCTACAGTTGTTGGAGCTTTGGCCGCCATAGCTGCGGTTGTCATGGGGTGGGTCCTTGATGGCCACTTTGACATCAACCATGCCACCCTGCTTTGTGCCAGTGGACTTGTTACGGCAACATCAGCAAGTTTTATCCTTGGCTCTGTCATGGTTGCTGTGGTGCTGTTCTCAAGATACTGCAAGATTAACCCTGATAATGTAGCAACACCAATTGCTGCTAGTTTAGGAGACCTCACTACGTTGTCATTGCTTTCTTGGATTAGCAAATTTTTATATAATAAAATAGGTAATTTGATTATTTTAATTGTTATGTGTAGTATGATAACAGTAGTATAGAAAGTAGGAGAAAAAACATATTCTCATCAACTTAGTCAATCTGCTACTTCAAGACTTCCTGTCTAAAAATGTCTTAATCTTAAAATTGTCATGATTAACAGGAGGTACAAAATTATGTTAATGTTATGTATAAAAAAGTCCACCTTTCAAGTTGCTTTTCATTGAAGTTGGCTCATAAGCAATACGTATATAGGTCAATTATGTAAATGTACATGAAATGCTGTAGTAAGGTGAAAAAAGTAACAGTTATTGCATTTGCTTGACTGAGGTGACCAGAGTAAACATCTTGGATAATCATCATACAAATCAAGGCTACTGTTGATGGAGTGATACCACACATAACACTGTATCTTATTCTTTAAAAACAAAGCTTTGAGAACATTACCATGTTTATAGGTAGTTTAGAAAAGTGTATGATTTCCATTGACTGCTCCAATGTACTTTGTCTTGTAGGTACTGAGCATCACTGGGTGGCACCGGTGATATGTGTGGGGTTTTTTGTGGTGTTGCCAGTATGGTGCTATATATGCCACAAGAATCACTTCACACATGATGTACTCTACTCTGGATGGGTGCCTGTCATCAGTGCAATGGTAATTAGCAGGTAATTCCTTTTCCAGGAAGATATGTTTGTATATGTAATGCATTTTTGTGTTATGTGCATGAAGGGGCATACGGTTGTGTAATTCAATTAACATGCAATGTTCTTTCTTCAGTTCTGGTGGTCTAGTGCTCGACTATGCAGTTGTTAGTTATCATGGTATAGCTGTTTTTAGTCCAGTCATGAATGGTAAGTACAGCTATCCTTTTTCTTAACTTATTTTTATTATTTAGACAAGTAACATTTATTCAAAAAGACCTTTATTTGTCTTGTTTATCATATGTTAATTGCCCTGTCAGCTGTAACCTTTCTAGTGAAGTTCCTAATATCTTTACTAGGATGATCATAATAATCATTGTCTTGATTTTTTTACCAGGTGTTGGGGGTAATCTTGTAGCTGTCCAAGCAAGCAGATTATCAACACATCTACATCAGCTTGGCAGGCCAGGAAGACTCCCTAAGGGCAGTAAATACAAAGGATGTATAGACACCTTCTTTGGACCAGGTAAAATACTAAACATCCAGAGATCTTTTAGATAAAGTCAGTGAGTGGACAATATTATTAAATGCCTTTTGAGGGAACTGTGGGTATTCCTCTGTGGAAAGATAAAAGTTTGCTCCCTATTTTTATTGAACAGTATATCTTGAGGGTTGACTTTTAAAATCCAACTTCAAGAACAAACATTTTGTAAAGCAGACAGCTCTATAAGATATGTTATATATAACATGTCATGGTCCCAATGTACCAGATTTATCTGTAAAGATATGTTTTCGCCTTAGTATTACAATAAGGTCCCCTAGACTAATGCATGTCTTTGGATTTAGTGTTAAGATGTGGGATTGCACATTTCACTTCACCAAGAGAAATCTCTTCCCACTCAGTCTCTGCCTGGCTTCAAGTTAATCATAGTGGGGGTGCATTAAGAAATGAGAATCACTTGTATTGTTTCAGGCGCTGATGCCAAAACAGTGCGAGTGCTGATGCTTTTGGTCGTACCTGGCCATCTTGTGTTCTTGTACACCATACGTATGATGCAAGGTGGACATACCTCATTTACTGCAGTCTTCACCACGTTCTACTTATTGGTGGGCGTGTTACAGGTGAGCAGGTTAGAAGATTATAAGGGGTTGGGTGATTCTGTTTGGACCCATCCATGGGGAAAGTCGACTTTTGTACAAAGAATGTCATAACATCCGGTTTTACTTTGGATAACTAAATTACTTTTTACATGACATTTTTTTTTCTGTGAAGGAAGAAGTTGAATGGAGTTCAACAATTATTTTTACAATGACTTCTGAATAGTCTAACATTTTGGTGATAAAAAGGATTTGCAAAGGGCATATTTAACTTAACGTTATTTCATTCCAGGTATCCTTTCTTCTCTTGCTGGCTAACTGGCTTGTTCACTGGATGTGGAAGAGGGGCAAAGACCCTGATAATTGCACCATACCATATCTGACTGCTCTAGGCGACCTACTGGGTACAGCCTTACTTGCCGCAGCCTTTCACTTCCTCTGGTTTATTGGAGACCGAGATAGTGACGTTGGAGATTAAATATAGTGTCACTTTCATAGAATAACAGTAGCCCGTCATGCTCTCTTGAGCCTTGTCAAGCTCATTTTGTCAGCACTCTTCGCAGACTGGACTCTCAAGCATGTAGTCCACACTATGTCCAATCTATGCTCCGGAAGTTATTTGGTGGGTGGGTTTTCAAGCATTTGCAAGCTACTGTATATCCTTGAGCCCAGAGAACACTTTGCCTATCCTTGTCCCTGCTCTATATGGCAAGTGGTCATTGCAGGGTGATGGATTCAGCTTTCCAGACTTGATTTTTGAGCATGGAGTATCCTTCTCTCTGAACTTGTTTATGCTCAATGGCCCTGTGGTCTTTGCAGATTCTCAACAATATAGTTGAGTCTGACGCTTGAAGACCCAGCAGTGCTCCCCTTTAGCCGGGAAGGCAGCTGTGTCTTTGAGTATTTTAAGCATCTTATGTTTGTTTTAATTTTTTTTCAACCAAGTTATTGGTTCTTAGATGATCTGGAACACAATGAAGCATTTTATTCTGTTTCATGAAAAAAATGGAGATATTTGCTATCATACTCGAACAAAGAGAAGTTTCCCAAGATCCCCAGCACAGACAGAAATTATGCCAAAAATTGCTGTACTTGTTTATTTAAGAAAAAAAGATAGTACAACAGTATTTTTTAAAACAGCCATGTAATATTATGGTCCAAAGAAAATTATAAAAATATTGAAAAGTTTTTATAAAAGCCATTATAAAACCTAAAATAAATAAAATTTAAAGGATTTTTATATAGGACTAATAAAATACACCTACACTCTTCTTTAGTGAGAGTAAGCCGTTTGTTAGCATTCTTTGTATGCTGACACAAAATGTTGCACGTGTATTAGACTGACAGTCTCGTCTTTGCTGGTTCCTAAGTCAAGCTCATCCCCGCACCACTACCCCTGGCGGCAGTAGAGGGATGTCTAAATATTTTGGGACATGGTTATCTTAGTTTCCTGCCGGAGCGCTTTCGGATCCTAGTGTGTGGATTACATATTCTATGTGGGTTTTTTCCCGTTGAGTCCGGATTCCATTTTTGTTTACCAGGATTCTTGTATTCTGGATTCCGAATTCTAGTGTGTGGATTCCGGATTCCAGTAGCATGGATTCCGGGTTCCAAGTCTCATTTTTTCATGGATTCCGGATTACCTATCACGGGGCGAACGGACTGCAAAGGAGACTAGTTCTCTCTGGGAAAATCCAGAAATTGCTAAAAATAGCTAAATGGACATCTCACATCTTAATACCAAACCCGAAGACTTGGCACTGAAACAAAGCGAGATGCTGTTTGATAAAATTGCTGACTCAGAGAAAATCAAGACGCCGTTACATGAGAACGAAGGATAGACACCCTGGCCTTTAATTGCCCTCCTGCACCCGGACCGTGAAGACAGTCATTGTCTGAGATGATTGATATCGCAGTTACTGAATTAAATCATTGAACACCATCTCGAGACGTGATTCTTGATCTAATTGTTGGCAATTGTTTTGATTTTTAGTATTAAAGGTTAACTATACGCAGTACTTGCTTGTTGGCTGTGCGTTTCGTTTTTTTTAAAATCTAATTTTTAATTGCTATTACAGCATTGGTCCTCCGTCCAAGCGTGTTACGAGGTCAACTCACTAACACTTAGCATGTTAAGTGCCCGTGAAGTATTTATTTCCGGGTAGAAAACAAGACTATCAAAGAATTTAACACAACACACCAAATTGCTTATCGCGCTTGGCTTAGGTGAGTGCAAGTACTGTAAACCTGTCAACACCTCATTACGTAAAAAGTGTTCACCGCGCGAATCTTTGATTATTGTATTAGACTTCTATAGAACACCTGTAGCGCCGTTATACCAATATCGCTACAAATTAAAGCTGGAAATTGTTATTTCAACTATTAATAAATCAGCCATTCCGTGCGAAATGAACAAATGTTTTGAACGACGAAGCCTTCAAATCGCCATTGCTGTAGCGAATACAAGGATGACTGGGGCTGTCCAACCCCCCCCCCCTCCCCCCCTAGCTACGGCCTTCGTAGCGATATTTGGCTGATTTGGGATCATATTGTTCGGAAAAATGTCTACCGGAAAGTAAATGACATGTCGACTATTAAAGATGTAGTCTTTTACATTTTAGTTTTAAACAGACAAGGAACGGTCAATTTTATCACGTCACATGTGCAGAACGAGAGAAGAAACCAAGAGGCTACACGTCCGGTGTGAATCATATATTACATGATCTTCTTCGGATAGAACTGTAACGGATAGGACTGTAACTCAGATTTTGTTGTTTATCTAATTACTTGCTCTATGTGTAGCAAGCAATATGTAGGGTCTACTATCAATAGTTTTAGGAAGCGTTTTAATAATCATAAAAGTAGGTTAAATAAGCACCCTAGTTTACCGGTTAGTGAAAGAGTTAAGGATGACCTTATCTATCAACATTTTCATTGCGACAATCATTTAGGTCTTAATAATGTTATGGTACAACTTATAGATAAGTGTAACTCTGAGGCTCAGCTTAGGGAAAGGGAAGGTCAGTGGGCTTATCGGCTTAAGTCTATCTACCCGCGGGGTCTTAATAGTGATGACTTTTTTTGTAGTAGGAACCCACGTAGAGATGTGTAAATTCTTTTTTTCCATAGCGCGCGCTATTCTAGAAAATGCGCGTTTTTGTCAGTTGTAATGTTTTTGCGTCTCGTGCCACTATTCTGATGTAAATAAGCTTGTAACGATTCAACTTCTTCAGTCTGCCCTGAAGAAGACGAAAATTTGGCAGAGTCGATCTTCTTCGGGATGCACTCGGAGCTGCGCGTGCCAAGCATAGTCCTTTGGGGAATAATCTTTGCGGGGCTTATTGTTTATGCCATATTTGGTTACTGCATTTTTAACCGTCCAATCAAATGTCTCGACGCGTGCTGGGATGAGGATGTGGTGGATAACCCGGGCGTGTATGCACATTATGGGACCCGGATCGACCGGCCATCACAGACAAGGCTTGAGCTGGGATTCCCGTCTACTCTTCCCCTTTTTTTGTGCTGCTTCCAAAAGCTCCACAGAGTTCTTGGAATGTATCATTTTATTTGTCCTCTACTTCCTCAGAGTTCTTAGAATGTATCATTTTATTTGTCCTACTTCCTTAGAGTTCCACAGAGTTCTTAGAATGTATCATTTTATTTGTCCTACTTTCTCAGAGCTCCTAGAGTTTCCACAGAGTTCTTAGAATGTATCATTTTATTTGTGCTGCTTCCTCAGAGTTCCACAGAGTTCTTAGAATGTATCATTTTATCTATCCTACTTCCTTAGAGTTCCACAGAGTTCTTAGAATGTATCATTTTATTTGTTCTACTTTCTCAGAGCTCCTAGAGTTTCACAGAGTTCTTAGAATGTATCATTTTATCTATCCTACTTCCTTAGAGTTCCACAGAGTTCTTAGAATGTATCATTTTATTTGTCCTACTTTCTCAGAGCTCCTAGAGTTTCACAGAGTTCTTAGAATGTATCATTTTATTTGTGCTGCTTCCTCAGAGTTCCTGGTCCGCGATCCAGACTCTTATGAGTTGGTGTCCCAGAACGCGAGTCACGTGGTTTATCGAGCTGTATTCAACAAAGCCACACACCCTATCAAGACATGCTGTGATTGCGTAGCCAACGGTGCGTTAGGAAATGTACAGGGCTGGTGGATATGGTGTAGTTTGCACTTGGGCGGGGCTAGTGGGTATTGCTTTAGGCCGTGACGGGAGGGATAGTATCAAACATATTATTTATGTCCTCTATTTAAATATGGATATTGGGGCGAAATAGAAATTCCTATAACAATAATTGAGAATTTATATATATTGATCCAGTCGTGGCTAGAAGGTAAGGTGAAGGAAGTTAAACACCGGCTGCAGAACAGGAGACAAGCCTTGTAGTGAACCACATCCCGTAATTTTGGGCTGCTAGTAAGTGGTCAAGAAAGCGATAGAAAACGATACAGAAGTTGGCGTAGTTTGACCTTGATAGAAGTGTTTGCATAACGCGAAATATAGGGGCAAAAATCTGGTAATTTCATTGATACTATCTTACCCCTATGAGGGCTCTAATTTAATTCGTCGCTTTTTGCAGGACTCTAGGACTCCGTACGTAGAAGTGGTCACTAAAGCGGACTAAGGAGCCACGAGATTCTTTGCCGAGCCAGTTAACGAGGCTTTTGCCCTTTTCATCTATTCACACTTGTTTAGTTTTTGAATGATTTGTTTTACCTATTGTATTGGGTACTTCGATATATAAAAAGCAATATTGTATTTCCTTCATGGGTTTGTTCGCGTGTACATTTCCAGCCCTTACCTCGAGAGAGCGCCATCTCGTTCCCAGACCCCTGATCTTCTTGCGCAAATAAATTCAATAGCAGTATAGGAGTCCTCGTTTCTACCAAGGACATGTTTCCTTTCAAGAGCTAGATCCAGTGGTGAAACGCCTGAAATGCTCTGTATTTGGTCTTGCTTATTGACTTTCTCATTGCGAATCTTTAACTTCCAATGTGATTGCTCAGTTTGTGATTTTAATAACTTTGTTCTTTTAATAAGTGAGCTTTGATGTGGAATTTTCACGATGTCAGAAAGTGCTTATTGACTTTCTCATTGCGAATCTTTAACTTCCAATGTTATTGCTCAGTTTGTGATTTATATAACTTTGTTCTTTTAATAAGTGAGCTTTGATGTGGAATTTTCACGATGTCAGAAAGTGCTTATTGACTTTCTCATTGCAAATCTTTAACTTCCAATGTAATTGCTCAGTTTGTGATTTTAATAACTTTGTTCTTTTAATAAGTGAGCTTTGATGTGGAATTTTCACGATGTCAGAAAGTGCTTATTGACTTTCTCATTGCGAATCTTTAACTTCCAATGTTATTGCTCAGTTTGTGATTTATATAACTTTGTTCTTTTAATAAGTGAGCTTTGATGTGGAATTTTCACGATGTCAGAAAGTGCTTATTGACTTTCTCATTGCGAATCTTTAACTTCCAATGTTATTGCTCAGTTTGTGATTTTAATAACTTTGTTCTTTTAATAAGTGAGCTTTGATGTGGAATTTTCACGATGTCAGAAAGTGTTCTTCCTCCTTGCGCGTGTTATACAGGGGCGTAGCCGGGGGGGGTGGCCTAGGGGGCCGCCCCCTCTTTAAGCAGCCAAAAATACAATAAATGTACGAGACATTATCTACAATACAGGATAAAATGCCTTGACAGTCCCTTTTGGGCCCCTCCTGTTAAACATCCTGGCAACGCCGCTGGTTGATGGTACTGCGGTACCAGGTTGGATCTAGCTATTTCTCAAGAGAAAGAGTTTGGATCTTTCAAGTCATCTTTTGACAAAAAGCGAAGTTATTAGGAGATGGGGAAATTGGAATACGTACCAACGTATATGTACCATAATATTATTTGGATACCCTGCAAAGCTATCCATAAGTGCCCGAGGGTGCGCTTCAGCAGCCGACATTGTCGCTGGGGGAGAGGGATGTAAGTGCATAAGTTGTGCCATCAATCTTTGAAATTCTTTTCTTTACCTTGTTTATTAACCAAGCCAGTGGTCCTTATGTGATCTGGGAACACCATCAAGGACTTCATAATGCAATACTTACACTACTATACTTCTATGCCGCTTTATGTTAAAAGGCCTGTGTAATCTAAAATTTACTCGTACAAAGAAAAGCTTTTGTCTAAGATCGCTAGTATAAGAGAATTACGCACTTCTATTTTAGCAAAGATTAGAATCGTGCCGAAACATGTTTTTAAATTACCGATAAAAATATCATTGTTAAAATATTTATAATATTTTGAGAGTATCTTGATAATCATCAAAACTTAAAATCGAACAAGACTCATTTATATTTCCACGCTCAAGCAAATAGACTAGAGACTCTTCTAAAGTGCAAGTCAAGAAGTGTGTCGGCATTTATTTTCAAAAAAGATTAATGTCGGCACGCTTGTCAGTGCATGAGACGAGCTGAAACGTTTATGTCTTAGCTGATTCCCAGGTCAACCTCAACATTACACAATTCTCCTCCGGTTTGTTTACATTTCCTTCAAAAAAGAATAGTTTCGGTACACTGTCATAAAGGCGTCCTGCATCTTTGATATCATTTTGAGTCCTGGTTGTTAGCCTTACTCGTTTGGACCTTATCTTCAGCAGTGATTCGTTGGCTGTTTGTTATATTATTTTACTAAATTCTTATTGCGATTATGTGATTGAATTTTCTCCCCTCATTATACGAGGTCAGCTCATTCATCCTTGGCATTTTGCATGCTTGTATTTATTTATTTCCGGGCAGACAAGAAGCTACTAGAGACTAACAAGAGTTTGAAACAACAAGCCAAATCACTCATCGCGCTTAGCTTAGGTAAGTGCAAGTAGAGATTATATGTGTAAGGTAATAATCACGGTTAATATAGTTGTACATTGTTGAAAAAAATAGTTACAAAATATTTTTGGAAATGCTTCTTCTAACATATTTTGCTGTTTATTACGAGAAAATATGCCTTCATTTGCTCAATACACTCTATAAGAACCTTTTTTATAAGAATGTCTAGCCTGATATTCCACCCAATTTTGATAACAAAGCGTGCCTCAGATAGCAGAAAAATATGTCTTTGTAAGTCTGATGCGTTCTAAAATGCCACAATAACAACATTCATTATTGCTATTGATAATTTGTGTAATTCTTTTCCTAATTATTCCCTGGGTATTATATTTTGATATACATTAAAAATTTAAGAACCCCGTTAAGAACATTTTCAGCCTTAATCATAAAAAATAAACATTAAAAATATAATTTTGGACAAAGACAAGTCGTATATTATTTTAATAATATAAGTGTTGTGACCAACTGCTAGACAGGTTCGTCTTGATTGAAAGTAAACAAACTAAATAATCAAAGATTCTTTTACATTACAGTTTCGAAACAGAGTTTGAAGAAGTGACCGATTTGCATCACGTCATGTGGACGACAAGAGAAGAAGCAAAGATGCTACGGCCGTGTTTCATCTTTATGCTTGTCGCCATGGCAGCGGTGTCAATCACATTCATGGGCTTTTCCGGGATGTACTCGGAGCTGCGCGTGCCAAGTTTGGTCCTTTGGGGCATACTTTTTGTGGGAGTGATTACTTTTGCCATATATGGTTACGTCATTGTTAACTGTCCAATCAAATGTTGCAACCCAGCGTGCTGGGATGAGGATGTGGTGGATAACTCGGGCGTATGTGCCCATTGTGGTTCCCAGATCGACCGGCCATCACAGACAAGGCTTGAGCTGGGATTCCCGTCTACTCTTCCCGCGTACAGCTCTAACAACTTGGGATTTATCCAAGAGCACCCTCCTTCGTACGAACAGGCAGTTGCCATAGAGATACAAGAAAACACCGCGCCGTCAATGGCTCCAGGTGTATAGTGAAAAAGTGCTATTCCCAATACAAGGAGTTGAATATTGAAGGCGTTAGTCTTGATCTCGGGTCAACGTAGCTCATTTATTTGATTGGTCTTTATCTTTCTTGCTTGTCTAATCATCCTTTGGTTCCGATATATTAAATGACGCACGCTTGTTTTAATTTCCTTAATTTCCGGGTCATCATTTCTCCACGGTATACTGTTTTAAAAAGTCATCCCTAAAGGAGGAACCTTTCACTAGTATGATGAAGGATGGAGTACCTTGGCGGAGCAGAAACCTGTCAAAAAGCATTTTAGTTACAAACACTAACGATTTACATACACGGGCATAGAGACACAGACGATGAAGACTTACCTAGGGTCGACTAACACGTCCTTGAGTGCCGTTGAACTTTCAACAAAACACAAATGCTTGTTGCTAGGGTTATCAAAATACACCTAAAAATATTAAAAGATTTCATAGTTAGTTGTAACTCCTTGTTATTCGCTTGCTGTATTTTTAGGGTGTACAGTCACCAATGGTCGATGTCAGTACAGCACGTACTGTAGTCATGCCCTTACAAACTAGCTAGGGCTCTGTGACTAGATCACCGGTACTAAGAAGCAGATTTAGAAGTGCGGTTTAAACAGAGGCTCATGAGTAGGGCCAATCATCTGTATTATATAGTACTACGGCATTTTTACGAGCCAGGCTTAGTTTGAGATGCGCGTGCAAAGATGGGCAAATCATCTACGTTGTGGTTGGTCGCGCTTGCGCCAATTGCATTATCCAATATGTGTCGGTTTTGTTTTGTTTACCAAATGAATTCAAAATCGTAGGTAGAGGTGGTTTTAGAAATTGATATCGAAGAACAGAACAACGAATGCCAAAGTACCGGAGAGAACATAGCTTTTTGTTTGAGACTGAACCCACAGTAGATATATTTCAAATAATATTGAACGTTACTACAGCCATCCATAGTGGGTTTTTTTAAGTGGGTGAGGAATGGGGTGGTGCATGTATTCTAAAAAAAACAATGCAATTTAGCGTTCCACTTAGCCTCAATGCCCGGGATCCCCAGGATGAGGTAAATACCCCCAAGCCCCCATAGGTACTCGTTTTGTTTACAGAACCCGTTGAGAAAAAGCTAGATCCACCCTGGTAACCGTATTAGTTGTTACTGCATGCAAACCATGTAAAACAATATTACAAAGCTACTTGGGCAATGAGATGTTTGCGATTCTTCAAACGTCGAGCATGGATATTATGTTACCTCCAGCGCGTAGGGTTCATATTTCGCCTCATCATCCCAAGAAGCTACCTCGTCAGTAAACATGACCTTAAAATGGTCCAGAAAACTGCAAGATCAAACGGTAACCTGTCAGTGTCTACTGCAAGGAGTCCTTGGAGAGATTCTATAACACAATGATCGCTTCTGAATTCCTTTTATAATGTCAATTAACACCATAAATAACAGTTATGCATTCGATTTCCTTTTTCAGATGAATTTATTCAAAGATATCCCTTTTAAAGGTATCTTGGCCCATTGACTTATCCCTAAAGATTTCTAAGGCCTAGGGCAAATTCTGTTCTTTTTATGTGCCGTTCCAAATGCAAGTGCATGCAAATGAACAAGAAACAATGAACTTGGTTCATCTTTAGGCATATTTGCATTTGAAACGGCACAAAAAAAATTGCCTTAAATCAACCCCTTTCCATGATGGTTCTCACCAGTGTTCCTCATAGAAGGCACCAATGAAATCGGATTCCTTGTACTCAGGGTAATAAAACATGACCGGCCAGTAGAGCTTCTTGTTCTCGTCAAGTTGAACACGTGCCCCTGACGGGTGGAATGACTGGAGACCAAGTGCCTCAAATTTATTGATAAGAACATTGTCCTCATCCTCATCTTCTTTGTTCTTCCCACTCTTTTGCTTCTCGATATTTATTTTCCGCTCCTATGAAAAAAGTAAAATAAAACATAGATTATTCAATATACTTAAAATATGAATTAATATGAAGTTCATATGGAATGAATGTTTAAAGTATGGGAGATAAACCACAAATAATATACTCACTTCAATAGCCTTAAGAACAGCATCTATTTCTTTTGCTTCTTTTTTCTTTTCTGCTTTTGCTTTACGTTTGTCTCTCTCAATTTTTTTCTGAATACAAGAACAATAATTTAGAAAAAATACCCAGAATCGATGTAATATAAAGAATGGTATCACTATGGCCATGTACCATACCTGTTCAGAGGCTGCATCTGTCCGGAGCTTGAGCAATGTCTTGTTATCAGGCTCAATGTTGGTTGTTATTAAGGAGAATTTGCAAAGATTTTGTTGAATCACTCAAACAGTAAAAACTACTTCAATAAAAGCCTCACTCCTTTAATCTAAAAAATGAGTTCATTCTCCTTATTTTCCTGTTTTTAGGTTTCCAGGTTCAGTCCTCCAATCCACTTAAATGAGAAATAGTCGATTATTTATATTTTAATCTGGCCTGGTTGGTGATTTGAAAAGGATATTGCTAATCCATCATCACACCACTTTATAGTTTCTTCATACATTTTCATTTCCATAGTAGCTGCTGCACCTAAGGAAGATTAAAAAAGCAAACACATTTTCTACATAGAATTGTCTTGGTTTAGTTAGAAAATGTTACAAAGAAGTACCTCTGGCAATGGCCTTCATATATTTGGGTTCAAATTTTCTAGCAGTTTTGGCATCATTCCAAGCAGATCTGTTATTTCCTGTAAATGTTGGGTAAAGTAAATATAAGATGTGAGACAATATTGCTTTGAGAGTAATCACTTTATTATGGAACAAATACAAAAAACAAGTATACAGACCTAATGAGAAGTTGACAGTTGCTCTGTTGGTGTAGAGTATAGCGTTGACATGGCCGTCTTGACATCTGAGCTTGATTCCCTCTGTGTATGCGTCTATTGCTTTCTTAAAATTCTTCCTCTTGTATTCATAGTTGCCCTCCTCTTTGTATGACAAAGCATTCTCTGCAATAAAAAAGGATGAGCTCCTTTTATAAAGCCTGATGTGATGGGGGTACTGTATGAGCACTGATATATGTGCCTTTTTTACTGTACTTCTAGGATGAGTTACTATCAACCAGCAGACGTAAAGGACAATGGGGTGACTTGCTGTTTTCTGAGACTGCTAAAAAGAACTGTATGGACAAATTTTTTTATAGGCCACATCTCAACTGATGACGCATTCTTTACAATTTCTCTACTCACCCACAGGGTTCTCATCTTCATATTTAATAGCTTGTAGAGCAGCTATACTATCAGAGATGCTTTTCCCTTCTTCTGGAGGCTTAGTCATAAACAGTGGAATATTCTCTATTTCCTAACAGTTGAAAAAAAAAATATCTTAATCTCATCTAGGCCATTTCACAAAGCGATGCAAATGGAACTTTGCTTGATGCTGGTGACTTTTAAAAGAACTACTATTAAAATTCAGGAATACTGAACATGTGTTTTTGTTTTTAGTGCTATCTCTTAGGCTTAGAAATTTTCTTTGACTACCCTCAAAGTACTATCCCTGCCTTAATCATCACCCCAATCTGTTTTTATCAGTTCTTGAAAAATTTCAATGGTTTAAACATAAAAATTATCTGTTAGAAATTCAGCCATATGTTTGTAGCTTGAAAAGAGCTAGGGATCAAGATGGATAGGTACAATTTATTTAAAAAAAAGTCAGATTAATATCAGTCCATGCACATGGGGCCATTTCACACAATCTCTTTGCTAGAGTGTTCTGTGTATTTCCCAAGATGCTAACAAATTATGTCATTATGTATGTTTGGAGGATTATATCTCAGATGTAACATACTTCAAAATAAGCATTAAGCATATAACAACAAATACATATTACATATTATGAACAGCAAAATATTAAACTAAATATTATCAAGACAGAGAATGTGAGAGATGGATGCAGCCATGTGGATGGTCTACAAACACACAAGAGATGGCATCACCTCTTCTCTTCTGAAGCTCTTAAAGAAGTTGGCAAAGCATGGAAAGAGCCAGTTCAGTAAGCCTCCATCTCTCACATTCTGTGACTAAATTTAAACACAAATTAAAAGGGCAGTTAGCAAAACTGAAAGAAAACAGAGGGCTCAAACAAAATATTAGAATGAAAAGGGGGTGAGCTAAATTAATGCAATAGTCATTTGAAACCCCGCCCAAAGGTTGTGGACTAGACTAAAAAATGTAATCCCCCTCAGGATACAAATTGTTATCAAAGCTCCTACCCTTATGGGTAATAACTTTACATTTTACACTTTACATTACAGCTTTAATATCCCTCAAAACATTATTTATAAGTTGAAACCGCACAATACAAGTATAAAAGAAAGAGTTTGCCTCTCCTTGCACTTTATATTATTTTGAAAAACATGATGACCTCTTCCCCTGATGGCTTCTGTGTCTTCAAAGATGGTGAAAGGCTATTTCCAATTTTCATTTGTCCCCTCCACTCAAGGGTGGGGACAAGTCTAAAAACCAAAAACAGTCAATACTACCACTCTCTTGAATAGATTTTGGTTCAAAATTGCCCTAAGCCCCCATGTTAGCCCCACACTTCCCTGGGATCAAATGACTAGTGCATAATGGGGCTGACTTAATGACTTCATCTTGACTGCAATTCAAACTCATGGCCAAGTTTTTTGTAATGTAATAATGTAATTTTATAATGCATTCAGCATAGATGGGGAGAGTATAATGCCTGATAGGTGTGGTCAGCACCCTCAGACTATCTGCCTTCTTCAGCAATTCTTAACGTAACAGATTCCTCTGTCAGGTTGTTAAACAGAAGGCATAACATTAATGTATCCATCCATTATACAGAAAAATAATAGAATTCACAATTATCGAAGAACATCATCCAATAAGTTTTAAAATGTGAGTTCTGACTTTATGGAAAGAATTTTACTAATTGTAAGAAGAAATGTCTGCTCATCCTAACGATTACAACACAAAATCCAATTTGATAAGTGATTGTCTATTGTTGTATCAACTAAACTATAAGTTTTCGTGCATTTTTGTATACAGGTCACGGAAAACACCAAAGTACAGACCAGGCACAGAACAACACAGATACTAAACAACACGTGAGGAGAACTCACAGAAACTGTTCGTATTTTGATCGGGAGTTATTGCCCTAAAACCCACCTCTTCCCAGGTTTCCTCAGACAAGCGATCTTTGTATTTATAGTTTTTGTTTTTCTCGATCATCTTGTCGATGTAGTTGTCCAGTTCTTGATCTAACTCCTCAGCTGTTTTCGGTGCCTTCTCGTCCGCCATTTTGAAAGATTATCTCAAATAAACGAGGGAGCCTGGGATTGAATTTAGAAGCAATAATATATTGATTTAGGCACTGCCTCAAAGCGGAGCCAGCATTGAACACCTTCTGTGTTGACTGATTGAGGTATTTTGGGGGGATCTAGGATCCTGCTCTTTACTGAGATTTATTTATTGTACCAACCAAATGGATCCAGGCCTTATTCAATAATTTAAATTATGTAGTACATCAAAGTTAACAAACACAATTCCTGGTGTGAATATGGCTGTCAAAGTTGTCAAGAGTCTAATGGTAAATTCTTATGTCCTATCATAGAAGTTCCATTATAAATATTTTTTTTAAAATCAAAACAATACTCTGACAAGCTTTGCCCTTTTGCAGAATATGTCATGGATGTAACAGCATTCCAAAGATTTGAAATAATATATTTAGACTGTTTAGATGCAATACTGTAATTTTTATGTATTGATTTAGTGGCGATTCTCTCCTTCATTGGACTGAATATTCAGAAAAATATCTGGAAATTAAAATAAAAAAATATATCTCCTTTCATGCATTAAATATTGTTGCACCCACCCTTTATCATTTAGTGGCCTTGTTGTTGTCCAAAATGAATGCAATGAAGAAAAAACAGATTGACTTTGGAAGCAAATCCTAAAAAACATCTAAGGCATCACTGACAGTGCTAAAATGCTAACTTCTAATTTCAAACCAAACCCTTTCATTGGTCTATGTTTGGGGTAGAGAGGAAGCAAAGAATATCAATTGACTAAAAAATAGTCGATGGGGGAGGAGATATAAAGGGAATTGACTCAACTTGAAAGGTTTGTTAAAAAAAATATAACAGAAATGAAAATAATTTGATTGAGCATTTCTTGACATTTCCCCTTTCCCATTATCTTAACCCTTTCACCACCGCAGGCCTCTAAAGAGGCCATGTCTATGCTATCCAAGCTATGTGAACAGAATTCTATTATTGAAAAAGAACAAGGTTGTTGCTAGTGTTATAAAGTTTAAGTATCTTGCCCTAGAAAAACCCTTCCCCTTAATAAATGCCATTAATATACATTTTGTAAAGCTAAATTCTGACAAGCTTTGTCCTTGCGAAGTACAAGTAATAGATGGAACAGGATTTCAAAGATAGAATATAGTGTCAGACACAATTTTAGATAAGATGCAATACTGAAGTTTTAATGTACCATTTAAAGTGGTGATTTTCCATCCCCATGGGAATTAATATATACAAATATACATCCAGTAATGCATTATATTTTGGTGTTTTTAGAAACCCTGGATCCAACCATTCCAATGAAATAAATCTAAACCTTTAAAATAAATGTAATGGAAAAGAGACTTGGAAAGGAAATCCTCAAAAAATAAGATATAAGTGAAAGTACTAAATGAAAATTTCTAATTTAAAAATCAAATCTGTTCATTAATTTATTTTTGGTGTAGAGGGGAAATAGCAAAGAGCATCAATTGCATAAAAATAGTCAACAGGGAGAAGGAAAAGGAAGAAATATGACTCTTCTTTAAATGTTTGAAAAGAAAATATAATAACAATAATGTGATAATTGTATTCTGTACTTTCCTAAAATATTCCCATTATCTTTAGGTTAATACAAAACTGTTTTCCTTACAGATTTATTATTTAAAAAGCAAAATTATGTAATATAAGTATCTTGTTCTAAAAAATCCTATTGAGTGTGTACTGCTGAATCACATAGTAATGCCCTAGTCATATGAGCCCCCTCCCTTATGGTCCTGGGGAAGTCAGGGGTTAATGTGGAGTTGTTTAAGCGCATGTCTGGAAGTATAGTCTATTTTTTTTCTCTCATTTCATCTGATCTGAGGGGTTCGATACTCGGGAAATTGGCTCTACCTTTTTTTTTCTATCACTTATCAGTAACATTTATGGCTTTATCTTTTTTCCTTTCATTTCTGTTCTCGGTTGTGTTTCATTCGCCAAAGATTTACTGACGGGTTTGTGCAGGATAAGTTATTCTTTAATAGGAGAATGCCGCTTTTTAACGGCCGAGTAAGGTGCTCGAACCTCTTGCGCCCACACTACGCGGCTGGTACGATCATCCTTCTAAAGCCATTCGTGTCTTTAAAACAATCAAGGCAATCTGTAGTTTGACGTTATTATAAATTCACGTCATTTCAATATCAGACCTCCTGAAATCATTGAACCTGTCACTAACGCTTTCCCCTCCACTTCCCTTGAAAATGTAGATACGGGCGGAAATCTAAAATTTACACGTTGAAATCTGTAGGATAGACTGGAGGGGGCAAAGTGTGTCATTTGTTATTGAATGTTCAGATACTATGCTTTTTCAATATGATACCATATGATAAGTTGCGGGTGGGTTAGGTGGGAATATATTCCTAAAGAAATATTGTATAAGCTTTTAATCTAACTCCAGTTTATTTTCTGAGCGTTTTGTTTAAAATAATCCCAGGCGCGTACCCAGGATTGACTGAGGGGGGGGGGGGGGGGGTTGCGCAGTCATAGATTTTATATGGAAAAAGCATGGGATTCGCTGGGATTCCAGGGGTCCAAGCAGCGGATCTTGTGCCGGGGGGGGGGGGGGGGGGGGGTGCGCGCCTGTAACCCCGCAGCAGAACAGATAAGAGGATTGTTTCGCCTCATAATACTTTCATTAGCAACCCAAGAGAGGCATTGACCCCCCCCCCCCGGCCCTAGATCCGAGCGGGTAAGATTCTACAAAAGATCAAAGCCATGTTTTCTGACCACAGCCGGTCATCTCATCTAGTCTACAAGGTTCCTAAGCAATTCAGTTTCTATTTTCAATGCCTGAATAAGATACCACAAACGTGATCTGTATGAATATTGATGAAATTCTGGTATGCTCATCTGTCTAGATAACAATAACCAACAATATCAAGTCAACTGGTAGTTGACTCTGAAAAGTGTATTGTCTTTATTGCAAGACTTCTTCGGGGTAAGACTCTGTCTTCACTGGCTGTAAAGGTGAGAAAAAGTGATCAAACCAAAGTTAGCACTTGTGAGAAAAATTGTGATAAAAATTGCTATCACCATTAATAATTCTCTCCAACACGTTGCAAAAGAATACGTGATGGATTTGTTATGCATGCTGAAATATGAATACAGCTAAGTTTAACCAAGTTTACAGAGATAACATTGTCTCACCACCTCACCTCAGATACGATGCGAATATGGATAGGGGAGGGCCTGCGGGAGCTTCAAACCCGTTTTTAGGTTACCCATTCCAAGCTGCTGTACAAATAGTATGACTCATTGAAGGGGGGATCCTTCCATTCGGACTTAGATTATTGACGATATAGGAGAGCTTAAATCCAAAAACTCCCCTTCAATCATCAACAAGTCCTTAAATTTCGTACATGACTCACTTAAAACAATGACAACAAGCGGCTTTATTCATAGTCCGACGCCCACCCGCTCTCAAGTACCCTTAAGTAGAAAGAATTTGCTGTCACTAACCAGTATCACCCCACTCAGTTTCTAATTAATCTTAATGGTATTTCAAAATGCATATATTCTAGAAAGAACGAAAGGTATCTCCCAGGCCACACGCTCGACCCAGGCCTTACAATCCTCGTAAACTTCGCTTACCCACCTTTAACTTGGCGGGAACTCTCAACAGAGGTCTAGAGAGATAAAAACTAAAAGATCGAGGATCGTTGAAAAAAGTCCACCCGTGCTGCTGGGGTTCGGGGATACCTCTTTATTTTTACGGGTCTCTAAGGAAATAATCAGTGATAAAAAAAATATTAGTAATACGTGCTTTAGGGCTAACGCATGGCAGATTTGAGTGATGCTCACAAATGGGTGGGTTCATGGCCGGAGTCTATTCGTCGCTTTCAGACGTATTTCGGCAGCACTTTCATAGTTTGACTCGCCGTTTAAGACCGCAAGAGTACTCACAATTGTGGTTGTATTAAAACAAACGTATCGACACGATTTATTTTGAAAAATCGATTGCGCGATAGTCGATGCTACAAAGAGATACGAGTAAATGTTGTAAAAGCAACCAATGTTCAACCTTTCGATCTTTTTCAGGAACTATCTCCCTGAAATATCAACTTGTGACTAGTGGGATTGACAATATCACGGTAAAAATAGAATGATTTCTAGGGTATTTTATCGTCCATTATTTTTTTCTTCTCTTCTTTTGAGTGTGAACAACACTGATAAGACTTTCTGAAATACTAATTTTCCCACTTTACACTTAAAATACTTCGCAATTTGAATTTTATATCAATCTACTGTTAACGTTTCATGTATAGTTACATTGCTGTCTATGAAAACAAACAATTAATGTCTTCAATAGTCGAAAAGCCCTCTACATCATTGACTGTTTTGTCTTAATGAGAACGTTTTGCTCCAACAAAAAAATGTGTGATCCATGCCAACGGCCTATATTCCACACACTAAAAATCAAACCAAGAAGCGGCGCGTGCAATTTAAAATATTTTGTGGCTAAGAGTAAGCCGTGCTGTTACTTATCTAACGGGGCAGTGTTGGGGCAGTCACTGACATTACGCATTCAAACCCACTAGCGTGTTTAGGCTTAGCCAGCTCATTATTATTATCATCACACATTCGAATTTAAAACTCAAATGAATGTTCAAAGCTTTTTGCCGAAAATGTATCAAAATGAATTCAGATTGGAATAAGGGCTTGATTTTATTAATTATTGATCAATAAGATAAAATAGTCACAGGTGCTTTCTAATGACGTATCGACAAGGTTTATTCTCGATTAGTTGGGTTAAGGCTCTGTTTGCTTCGAATGAAAAGAGAAAATATAACGGAGAATTCAACCAGGCTTTTGAGGACAGGCGGTAGCCCTTTCATCTACACCACTTCTGATTATTATTTGTGAAACAACTTAACGGAACATTAACTGTGGTGGTAATATTGGAATCGGTTTTCCTAAATATGCCCAGGGGTTTGCAGTTTGTCAATTTACAAGAATGCGAAAGCAAATGGTAATTGAAGAATCCTGAAAAGGAACGAAGATGTGCAAGTGATTTGCTTTTGTCGCAAACGGCATGGATTCTAGAGTCCACCCAGAAGTAGATTTTCTCTTACAAGCCCCCTAGGGGACAAGTCTTGTCTTTAAGATAAGAGCACTGATAAGTGTGTCTAAATTAGTTCAGCATAACTGCACTGCGTTGACAAATACTGTGGGATTGACTTGTTGTTTGCAGTAAAAAAAACACAAAACTACAGCGTCCCCCTGTGCTACCGAGGTAAGAGAACACAATAAGCACAATGTTTAGGGTTTCAACGTTGTTTGTGTTTCTCTGCTATGTTTTTTTTGCCGCTATTCTTTATTGGGAAAGGTTGGAAACCAATGAGACACCCTACATTTTGTTGAACGTCAGTTATTCAAGACTAGCCTTTCGATAAAACTCGTGTATTGTTATATTTGTATTGTGTTTTGTTTTCTTACACTATGCGGCTACAAAAGACACATTTAAAAAATGCCTTTGCAGCTTATTGATGTGCGCCAGGTGACTACATCACTCGAATTATTACGAGCTTTTAAAAGGTTCGAACCTATTTCTTCTCTGTTCGTATATCATATATTTTCTAATAACTTAGTACAACGTAACCTACAAGAAATAGACACGGTAACACGAATAAATGTTAAATGCCACCAAGCACAGTATGAGGGAAAAAAACATGTTTTTGATTAAGAAGACCACGCAAATTCTCTTTCGCTCGTTTGATTTGGGTAAATCAATTTTCGAAAGTGTTTTGAAACTCAGTGGAGTAGAGAAATGATATGGAAAGATCGAGCAACATATTTTTCTTTAGAATGTGTTTAGATTTTGTTTAAAATAACATTTAACAGACTAATACCGGTTCAGCATAAAGCAAACAGCGGACCAAAAATACAACACGATTTCAATCATTTCAGAACAATCATCAAATATTAAACAGGCTTTCCCACGCAAATTGACATTTTTTACAGATCCAAGAAAAAGAAACTTTTATGAAAAAGCATGATTGGCAAGGTTTTTTTAGTTTCAATGTGGTTTTATATATTCTGGTGTTATGCATTTGAAAGAGGTTATAGCGGTTTAAAAAAAAATCATTAATGGTCTAAATTAGGCCGGATCATGGCCTAATTTGGAGACACGATGTTTTGTGGCCAACGTGCACTCGATGTTTTGTGGCCAACGTGCACTGTAATCTACTTCGTTTATCACGGAGTTTGTCGAAACATATCTCGAAACAAAGTGCATCCTTTGAATAAAACTTAATAAATTTATGATTAAAAAAATGAAGCATTCTCTTATCGCATTGACTCGAAGCCAATTTATACGCTTTTGCTCCAGGGCTTTAAAGTAAGGGTTTTATCCATATTCGATTCAAATGAAACAAAACAACAACAACAACAACAAAAAAACCCAGGGGTGCTCGGTATTGCTCTAATCTTTTGAGACCTCTAAGTGTAGTTTTGTTTATACATACGCACACAGCCAACACTGATGAGAAACAGGCAGCTAACGCCGTCATGTTAGAGAAGTTTCTATGGTGAATCCTAATGCAGAAATACATTATACGGCATCAGCAAGAGGTTTATTTCGAATACGTAGATAGTAAGATAAAAGTATAGATTGACCTGTTCCGAATCCAGGCCAGCCAGTCTTTATAGATTTGTACAGGTACTTCATGGCATATCTAAGCAAGTACATTTCTAAAAGGATAAAAGGATACGGCAGGACTGCAATAGAACTAAAAAATAAAAAAAATTGTTCTGTAAGGAGGGTGATAAAGTTGTCAACTTTCAATTGACTATCACGTGCAAGGCAAATTCCTTTTTTAGTACAGCAATTTTACTGTACCTCATCTCTAACAAAATAAATAGCAAAACACTTTCTTGTGCGGAAAATAGCGGTTTGCAATAAAATGTATCATCCAAGGAAAACACTTCTCTTTGTATTCCAGAGCAACTGCTGTCCTGATGAAGTTCATTGTGAAGGCGATTGTTGCAATACTAGTGTTGGCATTTGCTGCTTTCTCTAACGGGTAGGTGAGCCTATTGAGTTATGTTGGCCATGTCTTCAGATTACTGATTTCTGCTGCATTTTTCACCAGAGAAACGCCATCTATAAAGAATGAAGAGCTGAAGCATGCCACGAGGGTCTTGAAAAGAATGCTTCGAAAATACGACAAGTATTCGCGTCCTTATGTGGGCCGTACGTACCATTCTCAGTATCCTCCAATCATCTTCATAAGACATTTACAGTAGTTAACATCCACAAACGCTATCTATGAAAACCTTGGTTGACGCTCCTTCTTACACGGTTAATCAACGATTGGAAAACCTGTACGAGTGCTAGGGATTAGGTTGTAGCTGCTGTTGATTACCTTTTAGAGTTCAAGATATGACTTTAAAGTCTCCTAGAGTATCTCACTGTTCAGATACTGGCATCATGTGTTAAAATAGAAGGCACCTGACTTTTATACAGCTGAAAGGCTATGAACCTAACGGACTTAGAAATGTCACGTGCCTCATTATACATTCTCTTTCAATGCATGTACAATATCAGGTAAGCGACACTGTCACAGTGGTCTGTTTGTGAAGAAGGTAAATTCAAGTAGCAATTGCTTTACTATAAGTGAATATCAAATGAGTCACGTAACATCTCAAACTTGAAATGTTTTTTTCAAAAGATTAGTTTTATACATATGTATGATTTGACTGGCTCAAGATCACCTGTTTATCACATGCATGATTTGATTGGATCAAGATCACCTGTTTATCATATCATATTTAATTTGATTGGCAGGTCGCGCAGTGCAAGTGAACATCAGCATGGCGGTGCAATCCTTCAGCCAAATCAAAGAGTCGAACATGGTACGTCTCCGACAACTGCAAACCGCACCCTCTTGATGCCATGCCTCAAGCCTCGTGCAAACTGCGCCAGCACCTGCCAGCATTGCTGGCGAATTCATGCTCGACTGACCACAAGACAAAGGAAATGTCAGGAAGTCCATTATACATTTTGACATTTCCTTTGTCCTATAATGAGTCAAGCAAAATTGGCCAGCAATGTTGGCGCAGTTTGCACGGGGCTTTAGTGCTACGTTTTCTGTCTACCAACCCGAACGAGCTGTCCAAATGGGTCAGTACGCAGCTCTTACAAGCTGCAATTTGATTGGGCAAATGAACAATATCCGCACCTCGACACAAAGAACGAGAAGAATAGAGACAAAAGAACTCCTTTGTAGAGCAAAGATAATAGGAGACAAAGCAGCTGCGTACTTACTCGTCCAAATTCAAAACTTCACAATCTTTACCAAGCAGTTCATTACTTCCTACTTAACTAAGCATAGCCGTTTACTGACTAAAGAGCGTTTACTGACTACATAGTGTTATTCTTCAGGAGTTTGAGGTTTTCATGTACCTACGTCAAGAATGGAACGATCCACGTCTGGCGCACGGCTACCGCGCTCTTCTCTCCCTCGCCAAAGACCGCGTAAATGACATCTGGCTCCCGGACACGTACTTCAACAACGCCAACGAGTATGAAGTGTACATCGTCAATCAGCTGTCTCTGATCAAGCCAAACGGAGATATCTACTACAGTGGGAGGAACAAAGTGAAGGGGGCCTGTCAGATGGATCTGTTTAACTTTCCGCTTGATGTACAGAGATGTTCACTAGTTCTTGAAAGCTGTAAGTATTGCTTTAAACATGTTGAATTCAGGAGAACACAGTTCAGGTAATAAACCAATCTATTACTTCTGTAATATTCTACCTTAAGCATTATTTCCTTGTATACATCTAATGTTTATTCCGTTCGCGTTGAAGCGTTGTTCGAGGTGCGAATCCCGGGGCACCCTTTTGATCCGCCTCTTCGCTCTCTCACCCATACATGACTACCACTGGCTAAGCGTTCTCGAATAAGTCCTATACATAACTAACACCAGCTGTCCCTTATCGCAGTCGCGTACACAGGTAGACAAATAGACTTCAAGTGGAAAGAAATAAACCCGGTCGTCATCTTCAACAAGGACTTGGCCGAGTTTGACGTTACAAGCTACGAGATTTCCGAGAGAAACGCCACATATGTCGCAGGTAAATAAAACAACATTTCTCACCTCTTAAACGACAGCCGCAAGCTCGGGGTGTAAAAAAAAAATAGCCATTAGTCGAGTTTTGGGGGCTAAGATGGCAAGGATTCCAGGTGCCGGCTTAAGCAAAACTTAAAACACTGAAAGAGGATTGGAATAAAAAAAGGGAAGAACAAATACACTACTTTACCCAGGGAAATAAATGTACCAAAGCTTCTTTATATTGTTGTATAGGGGCTTTCAATGAAGCAAAATGAGCAATTACTTGTCTAGGTGTGTACAAGAACCTGGTCGTCACGTTTACTTTCAAACGCCGTATGGGATTCTACTTCATCCAGTTCTACATCCCCTGTATCGTCATGGTGACGCTTAGTTGGATCTCTTTCTGGATGGATCGATATTACATCGGGGAGCGAGTGTCACTTGGAATCACGACCGTCCTGACGATTGTGTTTCTACTCGGCTCGAGCAACTCGACGATGCCTCGAGTCAGCTACGCGAAGGCGATCGACTGGTATCTGATTGGCTCGTTCATGTTCGTGTTCTCGACTCTGGTCACGGACCTACTCGTATACAGGTTCAGCATCAAAAGCGACGCGAGACGAGACGAAGGCGGCAAAGACAGATATGGTAAAGAGGTACGTAGATAGCAAACCTTCATCAGAAAAGCTTTCATCAGATCATGAGTGGCAATTGCGTGACAACTGCGTGAAAAACAGACTCGTTTTGCTGTACCTCCTAACTGTACAGTGAGAAAGAAAACGATGTCGTGGTGTTGCCATCCTGTCGCGTGGCATTTCACCAGGGAGACAATGGCCGTTTTTATACTAGAAGACGTATAATGCGTTCAGACGACTTTGGGCAAAGGTTTTATTGCGTCTATTTACAATGTCGAAAATAACGACGGGCCTTGGACCAACTAAAGCGTTTAGTTCGTCTGGAAGACATAGATCGTCTCGCATTTATACCAGATAAACTATCCGGAAGACGCATTATACGTTTCTAGTATTAACGGCCAATGGGCAATCAAACATATATTAAGTACCATAACACAGCACTACACATTACCTTTGATTATTTTCATTTGTTAAGAAACGAGCCTACCATAATATAACTTACTATTTGTCGTTTTAGCGGACGCAGCAGGTAACGTTCAAGTGCAAGCATGGATTTAAGCCGACGTACGTCGCCGAACCAAACGGCGAAGTTCACGTTGTCTCGTACCAGGAAGAAAAGTCTACGAGCGTTAAGGAGACACTAGCTAACTGCTGTCTGCCGATGGCATGCCCGGAAGCCATCAGGAAAAACAATGGAGGCAAAAGCTCCGACAACATGGACTTCAGTGTCGTCATGAACAAGTGCTGTCGATTTATGTACCCGGCAGCCTTTGGGCTTTTCAATGTGGTGTACTGGACAAACCTGTTTGTCAGCTCAAAGTAGCTTGTACCGGTTGAACCTGTTTTATAGCTCCTAGAAGAGAGTTAGAAAGCAAATACTGTGCTGTTTGTCAGCTCAAAGTAAAGTAGCTTGAATTGAGTGAACCTGTTTCGAGCTCTAGGGAGAGAGCTTTAAGGCAAATCCGGTGCTGGGAAAATCTGTTTGACAGCCCATAGATAAGGTGTTGTACCTCAAGGCCGCACTTGAATCACCGTTTACGAGTTCTACTGTAAGTGCACCTGTAAACTAACTTCTACTGGATTAACCTATTCCGCTTGAAGGGATACAAAGAAAAGCAAGGATGGGCAAACCCCGTTTGAGAGCTTTAGCTTTTTCTTTAAATAAAACATGGATCACTTTCTGCTCGTTCAGTGCCGCCAGTATCCAAGACGAAAAGCACAGTACTCATCTCAATAGCAAATCTCGGACTAGGGCTACAGGCTACTACCATCTAGGGCTACAGGCTACTACCATCTAGGGCTACAGGCTACTACCATCTAGGGCTACAGGCTACTACCATCTAGGGCTACAGGCTACTACCATCTAGGGCTACAGGCTACTACCATCTAGGGCTACAGGCTACTACCATCTAGGGATACAGGCTACTACCATCTAGGGCTACAGGCTACTACCATCTAGGGCTACAGGCTACTACCATCTAGGGCTACAGGCTACTACCATCTAGGGATACAGGCTACTACCATCTAGGGCTACAGGCTACTACCATCTAGGGCTACAGGCTACTACCATCTAGGGCTACAGGCTACTACCATCTAGGGCTACAGGCTACTACCATCTAGGGCTACAGGCTACTACCATCTAGGGATACAGGCTACTACCATCTAGGGCTACAGGCTACTACCATCTAGGGCTACAGGCTACTACCATCTAGGGCTACGCACGGGTCAACGAAATATATGCACATTTAAATCATGTTGCATTCTGCCAAAGGAATCCGGAATTTTGAATCATAAAGTCAAACACACACTTGCATGATAGTCACACCCCATGACTGCTCAAGATAACAAGGCACGAACCATCTCCAGCACTAAGACTTATCTATAGCAGCATATCAACAAGGATTAAACCTAGCTATACCTAACTTCAAACATAAAAAAGAGTGTCCCTACGTAAAACAACTGGCAAGTGCTTATCGACGGCCTTGAATGCAATATTTAGATCAAATCAATCAGCATGTAAGAAAAATTGTGTTTATATCATGCTCAGGGACCAAGCGTCCTTCTAAGGCCTCCCTCTACTTTCGCGGCCGAAGAAAGAAAGCAGCATGTATTAATATATTCTACAGTTAAAAATTCTGAATATGCAAACAAAAAAATCATTTTAGAGCCCTTGCCAGCCGCACGCTTTTCATTGATGTAAATCCCCAAGTGCCCCACCCCCTGCTACGGCCCTGATATATCGAATTGGCCTCCCCAAATCAGCCGATGACAATTGATGCCCTTTCGCACTTGGTACTTTACTGGGATGACAAAATGGCGGCTGGCAGAGGCTGTTTGATAAGTTCAACTAGAGATGAAGTATACACCCGTTTTAAATAAGGCTGCACTCGGGGAATCGATGCGTCGTTACCAGAAGTGCTTCATGGGTATAAAATAAATTAACAAATGAGGGTGTATGAAAATTAATTCAGGTTTTGAAAGCTGTACAATCCTTCTTCTGCCTGTAATCATTGAAATGGCGAACCTTACCTTTTAACATATTTCATGGTCGTAACATGACCAAGAGTACCAAACCTTTTTCTTAGAAAATGCCGTAAAACAAGAGAAAAAAATCAATGTGGTCACTAGAGAAAAGGGGTAGTTGTAGCACCTCATTTAGCCTTTGTCGAGTAAAGGGAAAACATAAATTTGTAGTGTTTTCATGAAATATAGTTACCCAAGCGGAAAAATAATTTAAAAATAAGCGATTAGAAAATATATAGCAATAAAGCATTTTCAAAGTGCTAAAATAATTAAAAGTTGTAACAGAGCTATTGAGTAGAAGGCTTTTAGATAAAATAGCGCGGTAATAAATATGTTACGAACTCGTCTGTTTAGTACAGAAATACATTCTATATATGCTCCCGGGTGGGATATTAATTTTTATTCACATCTTTTTTTTTTTCCGGAAGAGGAGAATACAATATTGTATGCATTCATATACGCTACCCTTTGAGTCCACCCTGAAGAGTGATGTTTGTATTTGTTTACAGTCTGTACATACTCCTACATAAGCGCTTTCTTTCTGACCAAGATTTGGGCACTATACACAAATAGCAGAATGGCTGACTGCCGGGATTCATAGGATGGCAACATCTTCAAGGGTGTTTAACAGGCTAAGATGACCACTCTTAGAAAACAGGAAAACTCAAAGAATAGTCTCTGAAAGTGTTTTCAAAGAGCAATCTGACCACTCCCTCTTACTATTTGAATGGTTGAACTGCACTAACTTGGATAACTAGGTCATCGCTTCAGAATTTCTTCTTCTTTAGAGGATTCTGGTCCATAAACACGCTTGCTGTTCTACGTTTTCTCTGCTAAAAATAAAAATTAACCCTCTATTAGAACAAAAACATGCAATCATGGGTCAATGGTAAAAGGTTCAATACTAGGAAACTTCCAATTAAGCCATGTACCCCCAAAAAAAGGAAGAAAAGTTCTGTGGATTGCCCTTGGAATATCTCGCCTCTGTTACAGACTCAATAACATTCATAATATCGAATCTAGATAGCCATTGGATATTTTCTAGAACTACACATTGCCAAGAAAAACTGGCTTCCACAGGACAATATTTATGCAAAGAAAGGTATTAATAAAAGGCAGTTTTAGAGGTCGGGCGACCATGTCATCCTGAACTGCACATGCCCAGAGTGTGGAACTCGCTGTTGGGTCGACGAACTTGCATTGGAATGGTAACACATCTTACCGGGTTGAGTGATCCTGGAGAGGGTGTAACTGCATCTATAAGAGGCGTTGCAGACTGGACACTAGGCTGCTGTTGGGTTACCTGTGGTAGAGAGAGCAAGTCATTACACTTGGGCATCACTGATGAGAGAAGACGATTCACATCATTGTTGCATACCTTAGGGGTTGCTGGTACATCGAATGACACTGGAACAGCAGTAATAACAATTGATTATATATAATGGACATGTTTTGTACATTATCAAAGTTTTTCTAAAGCTCATTCTACCCCCCCCCCCCCCCCCCCCCCCTCTCCGCACCTAACATAATAGGAATGGTTATAATACTAGCATCTCATTTTCCTTTAATACCATGTGGGATATTACTGAACATCAAAATATGGCAGTTTGATAAGCTTGTGGTATTAGTGTCCTGTACCTAGCAAATGACTAATATCCTTCCCAGGTGCTAAAGCCTCGATTCTGTGCCTATGGGGAGAACAATAACACAATATCACAACAAGTTACCCAGTAAATTAAATGGCACATAATAAGGTGCAAACTAGCATAGTCTGAAATCTCCTGTTTTCTCAGGTGGGCAGGGATTTACTTACTTTAAAGTCTGTTGTTCAAATTCACAGTTCCCAGCTGCCTGCTTGAGCTCATAGAGTAGGATCATGTCATTACGCAGCTCATTAAACTGCTGGGATATGCTTTCTGTAGGCATAGGCTGCAAATCTAGAGTTCAAATCAAAAACAGTGATGCAACAGGGTAAATCTGGTTTTAATATCAGGAAGAGATACATAGCTATAAATATTTGCTTGCAAACCTTAATCTTACCATAGCCATAGCTAACTGTACTAAAATATGTCAAATAAAAATCACCAGTGGATACCCATATGAAAATTTCATGAATGCTTGTTTAATGGCATGATGCTTGTTAAAAAAATATGTCACATCGTGACATCACATCCAGGGAAATCCCTAGCAAAGTAGTTATTGATTCACTGGTTAAAAGTTTATTGGTGCAAAGGAATTGTGAAATCTAAATCCATCCTATGTTAATCAAAGTACATACAATGTATTTATAGTGTATGGGATAAATTTTGAATGGATAATCGCTAGGACATTTGTGGATTTGTTGATGTTGTTGAAATTATTGACTGCCTCAATGTGACTGCATCAAAAGAACAAAAAAATGGGTGTTTGTGTTAAAAGGTATGTTTCACGGTAGCTCTAAATAATTGTATTTTATATGTTTTGAATAGCTTGATAAAGATCATTTTAAACAGATAAAGCTGAATCACCAGAGCTTTTTATTGGGTTGGGAAACAAACTTTAGCCTGAACACCAAAATGTGTAATGTGTACAAGTTGTTTTGGCCATATTCTGTTTGTGTGATATAGAAGAAAGCACCATTGGCTTTGGAGGAGTATGTCATAAAATATTTTTCCATATTGTATTCATAAAAAGATGTCCCAATATAGGAAACATAAGAGATCACAATATAAGCAGATTAATAGCAAACCATCTCATGGAAACATGTGAAACATATTCACACAGTAAACAAAGAAACTTACCGACACCAAGTTCTTCCAGTAATTGCTCAACAGCTTTTGTCTTTTTGGTGCCAACTGCTCCAGGCATTTTAAGCTGCAAGAACCAAGGCATATCAGATGTGTGTTCTCTTCTGCTATGAGGTTAATAAGATTGGATTTGGGATATTAGTATTCCTCCTAAAATACCCATGTTCTAATACCCACCCTAGCACTTCTAAGGAATACACCAGCTCCTTTGTTCTCAGGGAACTTGACTCCTGTACTAGGGACTTCAACCTGTTGAAAAGAGCAGCACTCCAACAATGTGCACTAAGTAATGTGTTTGGGGGGGGGGGTGGGGGAAGATGTAATGTGTATGGTACATGTATTTTCAGTTAATTTGACTTTAAAGTTATTAATGAAAACCAAAAGCATCAAATAGACAGATGGATGTTAGTGGGACAAGCTACTTTATCGTTTTTTATTGCATGTGAGAAAAGATGGCACATTTACCTTTTTCTCTTCTTGTGCATCTCCTTTTTTCTTGGGAACTTTCTTTTTTATTGGTTTCTTCTCACGCCTGAAATTATTAGTTTTTTCTTTAGCCAAACTATGGTCACAAGAGGTTAACAATATCGAATATTTAATTAAATACACATTTTTAGAAAGTTTTCATACTTTTGTCGATATTCTGCACTGTTTTCTGCTGCAGTAATCAGCTTCTGCAAGTCCTGTTGTTTTTTCTCCCTTTCTTTTTTGCGCATTTCAATTTTTCTTAGCTCTGCCATCAGCATTTCTTCTTCTTGCACCTAGATATAGACAAGAGAGCTTAAATTCAGCTAAAAAATAGCCAGGGGTCAATGGGTTAAAAAGCGCTTAGGTAAGTCATTATAGTGTCGGCTTTTATACAGTACTGAAAGCTAAAAAGGCATGATCAAGACTTTCAGCCAGTTCTGGCTTAGATTGTATGGGTTAATGGATGGCACATGGCACCAAAACACAAAGCGTTATTTGTGCTGTTACAAACCTGAATTAAAGCCCTGGTAGTACCAATAGGGGAATCCTGGTATGAACTGCCTGGCTAAGTGATGTCCCCTACCTGCTCTTGTGTTCTGTTGTAGAGCTTCAGAAGCTGTCTTTTCCTATCTGTTTCGTGCTGAGCATGATATGGGGTTGGCAGATTAGCAGGCTCTTGGCCAGTAGGAACTCTTGCCTTAGAAATGCAAAATGATATATAGGTGAATACAATCATAAAAGGTGAATTTGTAAAATTAAATTGTTTTCAAAAATCCAAGAAAAAACAAGATAGATTTGACCTTCCCCATCCTTTCTTTATTGGAAAAAAATATGATATTCACCGTTTTTATTCTTAAATTTTGGCACAATATATACAAAAAAATTCATGGATCATCATTTTAGTTTCAAATTTTCTTTTAAAGTTTTCACAATTCTTTTTTGTTTAAACTTGCTTCAAGATCCCTTGAAGCAAGTGTGAGACCTGTAGTTGTTACCTTCAGGAGCCTGGTTACACAGCTGTAGTATCTATCCTTTAAATCTTCAATAGTTCTTGTCTAAAAAACATAGCAAATTATTCCAACTTCATATAAATTGAAAGTAGCGAGCTCTTAATAATTTACCTGAAATTTTTCTCTGTCATATCTGTCATTAATGATAATGAAGCGTAGGTCATAAGTCCTGGTGAAGAATGGTATGCCTTTATTAGCAATTTGCTTAAATTAGCAAGTTTGATTTTCTGCATTCCAGTGGTATGCAGGACGGTGGATAACCCAAGATTGAGAGCAGAGTGGGGCTCGGAAATTACAGCATGGCGGAATGCCACACGCACCACTGTCTGGGTAGAACACTAGGTAAGCATTGCTCAAAAAAGAAATTCTTGGCAACAAAAACAATTAGAGGAAAAAACAAATAAGCATACCATACCTGCATAACTCAAACAAGTGGTCTGTCTCTTCTTGTGTCCACGTTGACTGCTGATTATCATTTAAATACATCTATAAACAAGAACCAGCACACAATAGTGATAAGACACAATAGTGATTAGACACAAAAGTGATTAGACACAATAGTGATTAGACTGCAAAGAACAAGGAGCTCAATCACATGACATGAGTGGGTGCAAAAAATTACCACTACCTTATATTCTTCATTGGTGTACGTGGGAACATCTACTTTCTGTGGGACATTCACAAAAGATAAATCAATTACAACAACATTGCTATGAACATCTATAGAGTGAAACTCGCCATAAAGACCCCCCACTTAATAATGGATGTTATTGGCAACAGTTGTAAAGTTTATCTATTTGATTGCTCCAAATATTTTATGTAAATTTTGACCTGCTTAATACAGTAAGGACACCCCATAATGAAGACAGTGTAGTTATTTGTCCAAGTCATTAATGCTGTAAGTAGAATAAATACCACCTTTGTTAACCAAGCTGAAAAATACCTTATCAAATCTGGCAAAGGGGTATTCCTTGGCCTCATCAGCACCTCTTCGCCAGTGATACAGCATGGCTCCATCAGGACGGGCAGGGTTCTTGAACGGGACCCATTTCCATGGCCGGACATGTTTTCTGCCTAATTTAGCCTTCAGCTGTTTGTATCCGTGAGTTGTGTCACTTGGAGCCAGCGATGGGGAGTCCCTACAGAATATAGCAAAAGTCTTAAAATGATCTATTAGCTGTTAAATTATTGTAGTGCTAATAGCTCCTAAGAATTATCTTTAGTCCCAAAATGTTGTTGTTCTGTTGGTTGTTGATGGCAAATCAATCTCTTCCAGCTCTTCTTACACACAGCTATTTATACATGTTTTACTCGTTACTCAAACATCATTACTGTTTCTGTTATTTCTGTAATAATAGTGGACACTTCCAGAAAGCACTTCTTATTACTGATTGCGCAAGAGAAACATACAGTACCGATTATCGTTATACAGAAGAGCAAAGAGCTCTCGGTGCATCCCTTCTGGACGTTTCAATGGTTGTTCTGACACTCTCTTGGGTTTCTTGGGTTGCTGGAAGAAAGCAAATAAAAAAAGATGAGTGATGGCAATTCTACCAAAATTTTATCTGTATTTGACATCAACACTAATCAATCATTTTTTTAATACTGACATAAAAAGGTTTATTTAAATAAGAATCTTGCAAAATTTGTCATCAAGTTATTCTAAACAATAAGGGAAAGTTCATTAGAAAGTCAGGATAGAGCCAGAGAAAAGAGTTGATGAATGTCAAGGATAGTTACTGTAAATGTTTACTGTATAGCCCTCACAGGGTTGAGAAATGGTCTTTATGAGATGCTGAAGGTGGTTGCATATTAAAGAAAATATTTAAAAATAAGGATTCCTCATCAGGGATTACATGCTAAATTTCACTTTTTGTAAAAACAGCCAACTGAAATATTGTAAATCAACTGTCTGTTAAATCATTGACTGGCTATTTTCTGGTTTTCCTGGCTATTTTTTATCTGAATTTACAAAAAAAACAGACTGAAAACAGATACCTCCCCCCCTATTCTGAGTTTTATACAGCCCGTCAAAGTCAAACACAGCTGCACCTAGTCAGCGGTATCCAAGCTTTCCAACAGTGCTTTGCGGTCCCCACTTTTAATCCCTCGTCGTTGTGCTGAAGCCAGCACAAGTTGATGGTTGCTTGTATTTTTCATCAAAGATACAGCTATGAGCATATTAGGAGTGTCTCAGGACATCATGAAGTCTTTTGGGGCATAATTGAGTGCTTTGCTTATGGATATTTGCAAGCAAAGGTGGATTCATGATGATTTTTTCTTGTTTGGCTTTGCCTGGATGAGAAAATAATTTTCTAATGAATCACCACAGCTCTCCTAAATGCTGTCGTTTCTGAAACCAAATTGATTCCAAAATTGTTTACACTGCTATTCTGGGTCTGTATGACCTGGAATTGATTTGTTTGGCTTTGGGGTGAAAAGACTTCTGACTTTGGGGAGAGGAGTATTGACTGGCCCTCCCCTCGTGAATTTTTCCCTGGATCTCTCAGAATGCTTTTCAATCCGTAAAGGCATCTTCGTTGTTTTACAAGCCTTCAAGGAGTGGCATTGTGTTTTGAGGCCATGGAAATGAACCTGGAGGATCAGAATAAAGGTATCTATTTGTGTCTTGAGCTGTGTTTGCTGATCTCTCTCCCTTGTGTTGTATTTTGAGTGTTTTATTGAGAGGGGTGATTCTGCTTTTCTTTCCTTATTCGATTTGAAATTTGTCAAAGAACCTGTGCTATTATTTGGCTTAAGAGTAGTTGCCATCACCTTGGTTGGATAAATATCTTCAAGACCATTTATCCCTTAGACTGATGCCTGAGTATCTTCATCTTGTTGTGTTTAGTTTGCATTTATGAATTTTTTGGGTTGTGGGTACTTCCCAAAGCCGGTACAGGCCGGTTGAGGGGTCAATGTGTTAAGCAATCTAATGCATGAACTCTCAGGTAAGATTAAAAAGTGTTAAAGGTGAAGTAAGAAGATGAGACAATGAGAGTTTTTCGGAGTGAGTAAGCAATCAATTGGGCACGGGGTCTGAACCATATCTATGATACTCATCAACATTCATCTCTGTTCGATCAAGGCATTCAGGCCTGACAAACATGTTAGTCGGACATTATGCATGTGCAAATGTCTCACAAGTCCACAACATGAATAATTAGAGGGTTTCCATTGAGCATGCAAGTTTTTTTCGAAAGTTAGAGAACGGATTAAAACCACTTCATTCTCGATGTTGTACTTCGGGATAGGGACAGAACTTGGTGAGTAATGGGGTGTTCATTAATTACAGTATACCGAGGGGGGGAGGGAATATTTTTACTCGAGACACCTTAAAATTTCAGAGCCCCCCTCTTTGATTATAAACATTTTTTCGGTTCCTCCCCTCCCTCCTTATAGAACCCCAAAATTATCTTTCTCTTTCGCTTTGAGGACCCTTTTTTTGGAGCCCCCCCTTTTGCTGGTTAAAAATTTTCGGAGCCCCCCTCAATATCTTCCCTCCCCCCATTGGTGTATTTAATGAATACTCCCTAACTGTATTGTAGGGTCCCCTAAGCTCCACTAAAATGAGGAAGCACAGAATTGCTTATTTGTCGATTTTTAAGTGAAGACATTATAACTTTTTAAAGAGGATTCGAAATCTAAATAAAAGTTGTATAAATTTGCTCTGTGGTCGTGTCTAATCGAAATAATCTATACCCCTGTCCTTTACGTACAAATGAAGTCAACCACTAAGCTTCCTTTGGCTGAAGACAACAAAGGTGTATCTGCTTTCTCTAAAACAAATTGAAGGATAACGCAATGTTGCCCGAAGCAAAGGTAGAAAATGGAGTATGCTGACAAAAAAATTTACACGGTCAGTTTAGACTTGCCACTATGGTCCCCATCATGCCTAAGTATAAGTTATGTCTCTCCGCAAATTCAAAGAAAAAGCATTGGTTATTTTTGGAAATATATTGGAAAGTTTATAAAATACTGGTCTGTTCATATGTTAAATAACTGTAAATCGGTTACCGATAAATAAAATAAAACATTAGCACATCAAATACGGATGCTTAAATATCATCCTCCAAAAACATGAACCAGACAAGATTTGAGACTACTATACGTCAATTTTATAACGAGTACATTGAAAAAAATGCTATAAAGAATTACTAACGCGTCTCCTTAATGGCCAGAACAGAAGCTTGAGGTTGAACAAACATGCACTGATTTTTTTCTAGTAGGACGAGAGTTAGGTATACGCAGGAAGGGAAGTCTATATTTACAAGGTTATTTGGAATCTTATTGAAAAGTGACGCTTGTATGAGAAGACGTCTATTCTTTAGGGTAGCCCAGTTTAAGTTTGGCACCAAGGATGTGGTGCTTGCACGAGGATGGTAACTGTTGAAACAAAACGGGTCGCATATTTCTGAATCTGTTCCACCCTGTCGACGGCTGAGTCTGTACCCTGTTGACGGCCGAGTCTGTACCCTGTTGACGGCCGAGTCTGTACCCTGTTGACAGCGGAGTCTGTACCCTGTCGACGGCTGAGTCCGTACCCTGTTGACCGCTGAGTCTGTACCCTGTTGACGGCTGAGTCTGTACCCTGTTGACGGCTGAGTCTGTACCCTGTTGACGGCTGAGTCTGTACCCTGTTGACGGCCGAGTCTGTACCCTGTTGACGGCTGAGTCTGTACCCTGTTGACGGCTGAGTCTGTACCCTGTTGGCGGCTGAGTCTGTACCCTGTTGACGGCTGAGTCTGTACCCTGTTGACGGCTGAGTCTGTACCCTGTTGACGGCTGAGTCTTTACCCTGTTGACGGCTGAGTCTGTACCCTGTCGACGGCCGAGTCCGTATAAGGGCTCCACACAGGGGCAGCATACTCCAAGATGGGGCGGACCATGGCGGTGTACGCAATCTCCTTGGGTTCTGGGTGGCAGGGGCAAAGAATTCTTTGGATGAGCCCAAGAGATCGATTTGCTTTAGCTGCTACCCTGGAACAATGCTTGTTCCATCGAAGATCCTTTGAGAGCCGAACACGCAGATAGTCAAGGGAGTCTACGGGTGACAGAGGCATAGACGCAATAGAGTACTGATGCCATGTGCACTTCCGCCTGTTTGAAAGTTCTAGAAGATGGCATTTCCAGCTTCCTTTGTCGCTCATGTCATCATCACAGAAAACATGCCATTCTCATGTTTTATAGAAGTGTTTGTGTGCTAAGTCACCCTTGTAAAATATGCTAGGAAGGGGAATTGGATTCCAGTGTTTGAAAATATGTTTGCATGTTTATGTTGTGGTTTGAAATGCTTCTTGGTTTGAAATTGTTAAAACCAGTTTGAAAAAAATTCAAACCAAGAAGCATTTCAAACCACAACAAATGTGGCATGGTTTGGATTTTTTTCAAACTGGTTTTAACAATTTCAAACCAAGAAGCATTTCAAACCACAACATTTATTATAATTTAGTCAGATTATCTGGCTCAAATCAATTATTATTAGGAGGCAAAAGACCAAGGAGCAACACTGACATACTTAATCAGCTACATACACCTATTCTAAAAAAGCAAGTAAATAAGGCTTTTAGAAAGATATAAGTGTAAGCAATAAAGATAAACAAGACCCTACCTTCATGCCTGAAACGATCGCATCTTTTGACGGAACCCCGCCATATGAAGCTGGCTGCTCCAACTCAAGTATATCACGAATATCACTCATTTTTGCGACAAATAAACAGAGATCACGCTATTAAAGGAACAGCACAAGTCACCTTGTATCAATCATAGGCTCTTTTAAATACATAAAGATGTAGGAAAGGATATAAAGTTAGAAAAACTTAATGGCTTGGGACGCCGCCATTTTGTTTTTCGGCGGGTACGAGCTGCGCATGTGTCGTACCCAAGCCCCCGCCACGCGATTGCGCCTGACTGTTTTAGGGTTTACCAGATCAAGCACTCAACCCGTTTCTCCATCTCAGAAACTCTCCAAAATCCTCAAGTTTTCCCTCTGTTTATCTGTTGATTACTTTACAGATGGTCCGTGTAGTTTTTATTCACCCTGACCTCGGCATTGGAGGCGCGGAGCGATTTGTGGTTGACGCAGCTCTCGCTCTGAAATCCAAAGGTCACTGCGTCCAGTTCGTTACTGCACACCACGATAAAAGCCACTGCTTCAAGGAAACTAAAGACGGTACACTTAATGTGACTGCTGTAGGCGACTGGCTTCCTAGGCAGTGCCTTGGACATTTCTACGCCTTCTGGGCTTATGTGCGAATGATCTATGCTGCTGTATATTTGGTGTGGTTCTCGGGTTTAAAGCCGGATGTTATCATGTGTGACCAAGTGTCCGCGTGTGTACCTGTTCTAAAGATGAGTAAGGCTAAGGTCTTGTTCTACTGTCACTTTCCCGACATGCTACTTACGCAGAGAAAGAGCCTGCTAAAGCGGCTGTACAGAGCGCCATTAGATTGGCTTGAAGAGATCACAACAGGTATGATATTATTAGGTGGTATATTACAGGTGTTATTGAGTACGGTGTTAGGTGATGTTATAGGTGTTATTATGTATGATGTTAGGTGATGATGTTATAGGTGTTATTATGTATGGTGTTAGGTGATGATGTTATAGGTGTTATTATGTATGATGTTAGGTGATGTTATAGGTGTTATTATTTAGATGTAAGGTGATGTTATAGTTGTTATTATGTATGGTGTTAGATGATGATGTTATAGGTGTTATTATGTATGGTGTTAGGTTATGTTATGGGTGTTATTATGTATGGTGTTAGATGATGATGTTATAGGTGTTATTATGTATGGTGTTAGATGATAATGCTATAGGTGTTATTATGTATGGTGTTAGATGATGATGTTATAGGTGTTATTATTAAGTGATGTTATAGGTGTTATTATAAATGGTGTTAGATGATGATGTTATAGGTGTTATTATGTATGGTGTTAGATAATGATGTTATAGGTGTTATTATGTATGGTGTTAGATGATGATGTTATAGGTGTTATTATGTATGGTGCTAGATGATGATGTTATAGGTGTTATTATGTATGGTGTTAGATGATGATGCTATAGGTGTTATTATTAAGTGATGTTATAGGTGTTATTATGTATGGTGTTAGATAATGATGTAATAGGAGTTATTGTGTATGGTGTTAGATGATGATGTTATAGGTGTTATTATGTATGGATTTTAGGTTATGTTATAGATGTTATTATGTATGGTGTTAGATGATGATGCTATAGGTGTTATTATGTATGGTGTTAGATGATGATGTTATAGGTGTTATTATCTATGGATTTTAGGTTATGTTATAGGTGTTATTATGTATGGATTTTAGGTGATGTTATAGGTGTTACTATGTATGGATTTTAGGTGATGTTATAGGTGTTATCATGTATGGTGTTAGATGATGTTATAGGTGTTATTATGTATGGTGTTAGGTGATGTTATAGGTGTTATTGTGTATTGTGTTAGATGATGATGTTATAGATGTTATTATGTTTGGATTTTAGGTGATGTTATAGGTGTTATTATGTATGGTGTTAGATGATGATGTTATAGGTGTTATTATGTATGGTGTTAAAATGTAAAATGTATGAAACATTATCTAAAATAGAGGAGAAAATGCATTGAAAGGGCTTTTTGGGCCCCTCCCTGTTGTAATTCCTGGCAATGCCTTGTATTAGGTATGGTGGTAGTTTATGATGATATATGTGTTATTATTATAAATCCACTCACATACTTGCACGAATATCGCAATTTGATTGGCTCCCCTACTCACTATCTATTATCATTGATAGTGTTAGCGAAAAAGCCACTTGAAGCGAAAGAGATGAAAGACCTTGATTTAAATTCGAGAAATTTGGTTCACAATCTTTTCTAGTAAATGTATTTTCAATCTTTACAAAAGGACACTAAAAGTAACAAAGACTGCAGGGTTTTGAAGCTAAAGTTTTCAATTTTCGTTTATCTGCATGGGCTGCAAATACCAGTTGTATGCGCTCGGCGTGCACTATAAAACACGCTATTTCAAACGAGCGCGCACTGTTTTGATTTTGTAAAATACTGTTTTCGTTGTTTGTGTTATTTATTACTGAGAATTATTAAGAGCGTCATTTATTTGAAGGTAGTATGTGAGTAGATTTATACTAAAACAATTCATTCTTGTTCTCATTTTCTATGAGTCAAATAGCTATGCTTCTCGTTGACTATCTATTGACTCATAGAAAACTCAAACTCATAGTCTAATTGTTAATTAGTGCGTTTGCATGTGTGGCAGAGAGGTTAGGATAACCTCTGGTAACATGCAATATTCTATTCAGTGTTTTCTTTTGCTTAAGACCTTGACAGCTACTGTCCCAAAATCCTGCCCTTTTCTACTTTGCCTTCCCAAAATCTTGTCTTGTATTAATGACCATTTTTTTTAAAGGCATGGCTGACCTGGTGCTAGTCAACAGCAACTTTACTGCTGATACGTTTCTCAAGACATTTAAAACACTGAGAAGTTCAAGACCATCAGTTCTCTATCCCTCTATAAATTTTGAATCATTTCACATTCCATTTGACCATGAGGAAGTCAAGGACTTGATCCCACCCACCGCAAAGCATGTCTTCCTGTCAATCAATCGTTATGAGAGGAAGAAGAATCTTCCACTTGCACTGGAAGCATTGGACTGGCTGAGAAACACTGTCAGCAAAGAGGCATGGAAAGAAACCCACCTAGTTATTTCTGGTATGTTTTACAAGCTTGAGAAATTCCCTGTGATCATTTTATTCAGTAATACAATACAGTAACAATCCCTTGTTTTACAGGAGGTTATGATGAAAGGGTTGGTGAAAACAAGCAGCATTATCTGGAACTGCAAGCTCTAGCATCAAAATACAACTTGAGTGAGAAAGTCACCTTTATCCGGTCCTTCTCTGAGAACCAAAAGCTTGCTCTGTTGGATTTCTGCTGTTGTCTCCTTTACACTCCAAGTAACGAGCACTTCGGTTTGGTCCCAATAGAAGCCATGTATGCAGAACGCCCTGTCATTGCAGTGAAAAGTGGTGGTCCCCTTGAAACTGTTAGTCACAACAAAACAGGGTTTTTGTGTGATCCAGATGCAGAGTCATTTGCCAAGGCAATGCAAAAAATTGTTGAGGGTGACAAATTAAGAAAGAGTCTAGGAGAGGCTGGCCGCCCACATGTAATGAGCAAGTTCTCCTTTGAGGTCTTTGCAGAGCAGCTTCACACTTTAGTATGTCAGCTGTATTTATTGTCATTTGATGCATATGATGTAGACTAGTATTTATTTAATATTTTTTACATTAGAATTTTGACATATTTATAAAAGATTTTCTGATTGGTTGTTTTTGTTTGATTGACAGGTTACAGATAGCAGTAGACCAAGCCGTTTATGGTCTGTTGTGGTGACTTGTGTGCTAATGGTTGTTGTATTCTGTGCTGCTGCAACATTTGTGCTTATCAAATGACAGTGACAAGTTGAGATAGATGTGAGAGAAAACTTGCATTTTTTTTTGTTTAGAGATAGACATTTGGCATCTTGAAAAAGTTATGTTACCTAAATCCCTGGTTTCTTATTGTGCTGTTAGCTAGGGTTCTGGCTCCCCTTAATGGTTGCAATTATATTACAGCAGTTCTGCTAATACTAGGAACTAATCACAGCACACTATCAGGGTGGACTTAAATTACTAAGTTGAAATGAAGGGGGACCTGTTGAAAAGAGTCACTTTTGAAGTGGTTGGTCTGCTATAAACATGACAGGTCTGATAAAGCTCAAAATGTTATGCAGCAAAAAAAGAAAAGATAGAAACCACCCCAAAAATACCAACACCAAAAACACTGAGAACGAAAAATAAGATTGAAAAAGTCGGAGATCCAACATGCTCATTCCTGAGCCTCCCCTGCGGCTTATTGACTTCATGTGCAACAGGTATAATGCGCTTATAGGGCCATACCAGTCTGTGAAAAGGCTGGGCGGTGTACTACACAATACTGAAGACCAAAATTGACCATTTTTTGCTCTTTTTTTAAATAGGTATGGAAGGATCTTGATTCTTTATTCAATCTTCAGGGAATAAGTACAACTAGTCTGACAATGCTAGAAGCTCAGCAGTCAGTGCTCTGAGCGGCAGAAACAGAGACTGGTATTGATTAGTTATCAGTTACTCTGTCTTTGTCCATGTGGTTGGATGAGCATATCGAATACTTAAACTTGCAATACTGTCAACAAAGTCACAAGTAGTATGATTTATCTATTGGAGGGGTTGTATATGATATTTGGTATTAGGCTTAGAACAGCAATATCACCATTTTACTTCTGTTCTAACAATTTCCTATGTTTTTAATAGAAAAAGTGAAGTGTCAAAATTGTAAAAGGAAGTTTCTTTAAGGATGTGACTGATAATTTAGAACTGTTGGCCTGTTAATGCAGATTCTCATAGATTCTTTTGTCTTTCAACGGTTGAGGTTTTCGTTGGTCTGACGGAACTGGTGCGATTGCTGCTTTAATGCCAGGTTTCTGGTATGAAACACTTAAAAAAACAATCCATTATCAGGATTTTATTTCCCTTACGTAGTTAAAAATGGCAAACAAAAAAAGGTATAAATTTCATATTTATTGTAGTGGCTTATTTACAAAATTACTAAAATGTCCCTAATGAATAAATAAATATTATTATGTACAGCAAAATGAAATTGGTCTGTATAACAAATAATATGAAATTTCAGAAATATAGGTAGATCTATACTTACTTGTTGTGGAAAGCCATCATCTGTACTGGAAAAATATGGCTGACCAAAATTAATCCATGTAGGGGAAAACATCTCACAAAAAAGGACCATATTCCTAGTGATCAATCTTGATAAATGAATAAATATCTTTTTTCCCAAAATAGATGTCTTTTCTCATCACACATCCAAATACAGTTTCTCTTCCACCCTATTCGGCTTCTAATTTCCCCTTAACTACCAGCATATGTTTTCTTTGTCATCTTCTTGTCTACCTAGTGCTTGCAATTTGCTAGACATCTTCTGATCCCGCCGTAGTCTGCCATAGAATCTCAGAACTTCTGGATGAGCTCGTGCACACTTCTTGTCAAAGTCTAACACTCTTAAGCCCTGTAAACTACGCGCACGAGATAGTGCTACATATGCTTGTCCAAACTCAAACACTCGAGCCAAAGAGATCTCAAGACAGTCTAATGTCATACCCTGGAAAGCAAAAGAAGACAAAATTTATAACTCATTGTCTATAAAAAGAGTTGTCTTGAATTAGAATTGTGACACCTTTTTTTTAGCAAATTCATCCCGTCAAAGATATTCTATAGTAACTGCTTATTGCCACATGTAGTTGTATTATCACGGGTTATGGAGGAGAAAGGGCTAAAATCCCCATCTATTCAGAAGAGATTTTAAACAACAATTTACTTATTGATTTCAATTTGTTCATTCCTATTTTTAGGGTGTTCAGTGTACCATTTATCATCAGTGTTCAACCTGTTAAAATAATTAGTTTATATCATTACCTGACTCTTGTGAATAGAGACTGCCCATGCGAGCTTGAGGGGTAGTTGCCGCCTGGAGACCATCACACCCCCTGCTGTTCGAATCACCCACTTCTCGGCAGTGATAGCCTTCTCTACTCCACATGTAAACTTTACTATGGGGTTAGCTGGAGAGAGCAATCATTTCCATATAAATACTCTAGCCTAAAATCATATTTTGCACTCAGATTGAGCTGGGAACTGGCTATCAGACTTGTTCATGACTTAAGCATCTTTAAATTCCTTGTGCAAGCAGTGACATTGTTGGAAAAATAACATGCAGTGCATTATTTCCCCAAATAAGTTTTGTGCTAAATAGTTACATAAAGTTTTAATGTCAATAACCCAGGTTCAGTAAGTATATTGAAAACTTTAGGGAGCACACAAGGATTATGTGGCTCAATACTTTCGTAATAGCATTCAGTTCTCAAATGAGAGCAAAGCTGAGATTATGAGCCTTTATAAAATCACACAATCTGCAACCATTTACATGAGAAGCTTGCTCTATGTACCTTGCCCAGTTACCCCATGACTTATTGAACCTGGGTTAAAACCAATAGTTGGGAGGTGATGGCTTACTTACTCAAGTTTCCGGACTCGAATGCTTTCACCACTCCTCTTGCCCCATTCACCAGTCCCCTTGACACATCTAGGTTCTTAGCAAGCATCACCTGTGCTCCAACTTTAAGCTCTAGTTTCTCTGGTACTGGAACTTGCTTATTTAATGCCTGTGACTGACTGGTATCTGTGTCACATGCTGAGAAGAGGAAGGACTTTCCAGGAAGTTTTGATAGATGCACTTTATTTATCTGGTCCACGTTTTCTTTGTGTGTGCACAGTTTAGTGGCGAGGATACCATCCTTTTCTATCTGATTGGTTTTGGTGGCTTCAAGCTTGGACAACACTTTCTCAGGACAGCTGTTGAAGGATGTTTATCCACGTTACCCATGGCGACTAAGACTATTATCTTATGCTCATTCTATAGTTACCTTCCAACTCTGATATTCTGCAGGATAGACACAAACATTGGATCTTGTTGGCGATAAACTTGGGTGAGCTCGATAGTGGTTTGGATACAATCCTGCCAGCATTCAGCCTGGAGTAGAATTGATTATGATTCATATGAGTGAAGGAACTCTTAACAAATAACAAAAACATGCTTAATTTACCTGGAAACAAAATTTCTTGGGTTTTCCTTCACCAATTTTAGAGACAGGTGGTAACTGTAAGAAGTCTCCAGACAGGATCAACTGGATGCCCCCAAATGGTCTGTCATCTCTTCTGATGCTTTGAGCGACTGCCGACAGTTTGTCAAATAACTCTGCATCCACCATTGATATCTCATCGATGATCAGGCGCTTACATGTTTTCCAAAGCTTGACTCTTCCTGGTCTTGATGCCAATTCAATGCACTGTTCAATGTCTGCACATCCACTGCCAATTCCTGGAATCAATTGAAAATAGTTTAATCTAAAATTGAGTTCGAGTTAATTCTAGACTCTATACATGACCTAGGTGCGTAACCTAGAGATAACAAGGTCACATAGTACCTGCAAATGCGTGTAGTGTCGTGCCCCCTACATGGCAAGCGGCCGCCCCTGTGCTGGCCGTCACGAAGGTCCCCTGAGGGGGCAACATGCCAATAAGTCGACGAAGAAGAAAGGACTTTCCTGTCCCCGCACTCCCCGTAAAGAACACATTCCTGCCCGAGCGTACTGCATTAATAACTGCTGATTGTTCTGCCGTAAACTTCATTTGCAGAGAAGCTATATTCAGTTTTTTTCGGGGCACGTCGTTCAATGCTTCACGCTTACAGCGTTTGGGTGTCTGACCATTGTTACCCCCATTGATCTCACCAAATGCTCGCTTCTTATTTGGAGTAGTTCTCTTAAGAAAATCTTTCTCGACTAGTGGGCTAATAGTGTCAAAGTTCTTGGGAAGGTCACTTCGCATTCTCGTTCTCTCACTAGCAAATCCGTCCTCTTTCTTCTTTGCTAGTTTTACCACGATACATCTGAGAAAAGCGGTAAGCTTTGCCGGTGGACAGTTCGCCAACAGTAGTTGAATCCCGAGAGTTGTAAGCTTTATTGTGGCCTTCCCTTCGCTTACAAAGCGTTTGTGAATTGTTATCTCTCGTAAACGATAGTTTTTGCCAAGGGGAGAAGTTTTAGCGATAATTCGAAGTATTATATCTCGAAACTCGTCCCTTCCCACTAAAACTGTGACGTTTTTGTAAGTCCTTCGTCTTGTTACTATACCTCTAGCATTTAGACTTTCTACAGTAACGGTACAATCAAGCTCCCCAACTTCCATGTCTTATTCTCTTTTCTTTCTGAGTCTGACGAAGACGCAAGAAGCCGAACACTTGATCTTTTTTGTTTCGAAGTTCGAATGCACCGCTCGTGGGTTTTAAAATCACGGTGTTTACCCTGGCAGCCAATCAGAGCCACGCGTAGCATTTGCTGAAAGCAAATCAAAAGCTTCTTTCTACACAGGTAGCCAGCTCCGGTCGTCTCATGCATGACACAGTAAAGTCGTTCCTTTTTAATTCGAGGAAGCAAGAAACCTACTTGATGGCTAAACAGAAACGCGATACAGGCACACTTATTGACAAACGCACAAATTCGGAACGTAGTGCATTCCCCGTAAAACATGAAAGGGTCGCTTTTTTGTTTCGGAAACAAAATTTACGGGAATAGTTGATTATAGTTCTCTTTTCTCTAAAATAGTGACAACAAACTTAAACTATTTTTGTCAACAGAATTTCGATACCCGCGCACAGTTTTCGACAAACGCACACATTTTGAACGCACATTTCCCTATAAATTTTCGAAAGGTCATTTCAGTACAAAAATGTGTGTAAAAGGACAAAGAGCGGAGCGAAAGTAGTGGGAATTATTGATTATACTTCTCTTTTCTCTAAAATAGTGATAAAAAATTAAAACTATTTTTGTCAACAGAATTTCGATACCCGCGCACTGTTTTCGACAAACGTGCACATTTTGAACAAACATCTCCCTATAAATTTTTTGAAAGTTCATTTTATAACAAAATGTTGTTCGTGAAACAACAAAGAGTTAAGCAAAAGTCATTGGAATTATACATTATAGATCTCTTTTCTCCAAAATAGTGTTAACAAATTAAAGCTATTTTTGTCAACAGAATTTCGATACCTGCGCACGCTCTTTGACAAACGCACACATTTTGAACGCACATTTCCCTATAAATTTTCGAAAGGTCATTTTAGTACAAAAATGTGTGTAAAACAACAATGAGCGGAGCGAAAGTAGTGGGAATTATATCATTGATTATAGTTCTCTTTTCTCTAAAATAGCGATAACAAACTAAAACTATTTTTGTCAACAGAATTTCGATACCCGCGCACAGTTTTGGAGAAACGCACACATTTTGAACGCACATCTATCCATAAATGTTTGGAAGCTCATTTTAGTACAAAATGTCCGCGAAACAACAAAGAGTTAAGCAAATGTCATTGGAATTATACATTATAGATCTCTTTTCTCCAAAATAGCGTTAACAAACTAAGGCTATTTTTGTCAACAGAATTTCGATACCCGCGCACGCTCTTTGACAAACGCACACATTTTGAACGCACATTTCCCTATAAATTTTCGAAAGGTCATTCCGGTACAAAAATGTGTGTAAAACAACAATGAGCGGAGCGAAAGTAGTGGGAATTATATCATTGATTATAGTTCTCTTTTCTCTAAAATAGCGATAACAAACTAAAACTATTTTTGTCAACAGAATTTCGATACCCGCGCAGTTTTCGACAAACGTACACATTTTGAACGCACATCTATCTATAAATTTTTTGAAAGTTCATTTTAGAACAAAATGTTGTTCGTGAAAAAAACAAAGAGTTCAGCGAAAATCATTGGAATTATACATTATAGATCTCTTTTTCTCCAAAATAGCGTTAACGAATTAAAACTATTTTTGTCAACAGAATTTCGATACCCGCGCACAGGTTTTGACAAACGCACACATTTTGAACGCACATTTCCCTATAAATTTTCGAAAGGTCATTCCGGTACAAAAATGTGTGTAAAACAACAATGAGCGGAGCGAAAGTAGTGGGAATTATATCATTGATTATAGTTCTCTTTTCTCTAAAATAGCGATAACAAACTAAAACTATTTTTGTCAACAGAATTTTGATACCCGCGCACAGTTTTCGACAAACGCACACATTTTGAACGCACATCTATCTATAAATGTTTGAAAGTTCATTTTAGTACAAAATGCCCGCGAAACAGCAAAGAGTTAAGCGAATGTCATTGGAATTATACATTATAGATCTCTTTTTCTCCAAAATAGCGTTAACAAATTAAAACTATTTTTGTCAACAGAATTTCGTTACCCGCGCACAGTTTTTGACAAACGCACACATTTTGAACGCACATCTCCCTATAAATGTTTGAAAGTTCATTTTAGTACAAAATGTCCGTGAAACAACAAAGAGTTGAGCGAATGTCATTGGAATTATACATTACAGATCTCTTTTCTCCAAAATAGCGTTAACAAATTAAAACTATGTTTGTCAACAGAATTTCGATACCCGCGCACGCTCTTGGACAAACGCACACATTTTGAACGAACAGTTCCCTATAAATTTTTGAAAGGTCATTTCAGTACAAAAATGTGTGTGAAACAACAATGAGCGGAGCGAAAGTAGTGGGAATTATTGATTAACTCATTTTTCAATCGAATTCCAAAGGTGTGGAATACACTCCCTGTAGATATACGCACTACGTCATCACTACCCTCTTTTAAAAACAAACTAACTTTCAAATATCGCCCAAACTACTTTTAATGCCGAAAATTCAGTTACATGGAAATCAGTTTGTCCTAAGTGCTGCCGCGCTAGAAGTATTTTTTCGCAACCACCCTGTTGCTATTAGCAATTTAGAGTAGGGCTTTTCTCAAATTACTTTTTCTTCATGTTTTTCCTTCATTTTGTTGTTGTCGTTATTGCCATTGTTTTTTCTTTTATTGTAAAGGGTTACACTTGAGTTGGAGCCGTGCTCTGTTGTGTCAACCTTACCGCTATTTCAATATGTGTAATAGTGGTAGAAGCCTTATAAATAAATAAATAAATAAATAAATAAATAAATAAATAAATAAATAAATAAATAAATAAATAAATAAATAAATAAATAAATAAATAAATAAATAAATAAATAAATAAATAAATAAATGAATAAATAAATAAATAAAAATAGTTATCTTTTCTCTAAAATAGTAATAACAAATTAAAACTATTTTAGTCAACAGAATTTCGATACCCGCGCAGTTTTCGACAAGGACGCACACATTTTGAACGCAAATCTCCCTATAAATATATATTTTTCGAGACCTCATTTCAGTAGAAAATGCCCGTAAATCAACAAAGAGCGGAGCGAAAGTAGTTATTATTTTACTTTTATATTATTTATAGATCATTTACTTATCCAAAATAATACTAAAATAATAATAAAAAACTGAAGTTGTTTTTTGTAAAAATAATTTTGTACCCGCGCACACTTATTGACGACCGCACACATTTTGAAAAGTTCAGTACAAAATGTATTTCAGTACAAAATGTCAAAAAATTGATAAAAAGCTTAGCAAAAGCCATGGAAATTGCGTGATCGTAGTATTCTGAAACTATTGACTAACATATTGTTAGATTGGTCCTCGTACACTTACAACATTTGTGGGAGCTCATTTCTATTAGAACACATTGCCTTGTTGATGTTCTTTCTATTCAAGGGTCACATGACTTTCATCACCTTAGCAGCACAACAGAATCAATAAGAACAAAAATAAATAAACTTCAAACTATGCAAGTTCCTTTTTTATTATCTCTTTCACTTGCTTCTCACAGACTGTAGATAAGTTATCACAGACTGTAGATAAGTTATCACAGACTGTAGATAAGGTATCACAGACTGTAGATAAGGTATCACAGACTGTAGATAAGTTATCACAGACTGTAGATAAGGTATCACAGGTAGTGTATATGTAAGGTACATACATGGGGTACTATTCTTGCAATGTAAATAGCAAGGGCACAACGGCTGTCCTTGCACACAAAAATAACCAATATAAAAACTGATGAACACCATTAGCACTCATTAAATGTAGTTTGATCTAAATCGCTGTTTAAATCATAGTTATTTTTGGTGTGGATTACAACAGGAAAAAAGAACAGATTAAAAAAAAAGGAATACGCAAATGCTGTACAATGCACACATGACATGGGCTGAATGGAGAGGGTTTTTGGATGTAAATGTGGCTGGTTGGGTAGTAATCCTAGGAGTAAAGCTGCCACAGGGTACGAGATTTGCTGGTTTCTCCACATGGTTACTACATTTACTTTTTAGTTGAACATCAGGTTCATATCGTAATGTAAGGCCATGCTCTTCTTACAGTCATAAAAGCTTACAGCACAATAGAAGTTCTTTTTGCATGTCTTAAAAATAAAGACAAAAAATCTTGCAGCTAGACAGCTTCCTTGTTTACAAATCAGGTTTCTTTTGTTTCTTTCCTTTGTTACAGATCATATAGAGATTGTAGTGTTAAGTCCCATTCGTGACTTCCATCTCCTCTTCGTCATGGCTCTGTTGTGTTGGCACAACACCAGGGACTTGTCCAGCCTTCAGCAATCTCTCCAATCCTTGTACCTCATCCAGGGATTTGGCATTTGCAATGGCGGCCTGGAAGATGAAACTCAAATGACCAACTGACTAACCTTGAGTATGAACCATCACTCAGTATGTACACTATAATGTAGTTTATTATTTCTGCCTCTTACATTATGATAGACTTTTTTTTTGTAAGATGAGTGTTCTTAAACAAAATATCAAACCTCAGAGGATGCCTCAAAGCTTATTTTGAGATCTGTGAGCAACAATGTTAAGAAATCAGCTATTCCATATACAATTGTGTTTGCAATAGAGATATTCTAATAAACAAGGGTGCTGCATTCCTTATTATGGAACAATAATCTTTCTTATCTAGATGTGCATACCTTGATGGCTGCCACATCACGGCTTGGGGGCGGAGGTGGTTTCTGCTCAACCCTCTTTGCTGGTGGGTTTTCTCCAGGGGTAAACCTAAAAAACAAAATGTCATTCCAAATAAACGAGAACCAATTAATATATAATCAATTATGATTGATATTCTAATTTATAATAATGACACTTCTCTAGAACCAGAAAACACTTAAGATAAAATATTGCTGGATTCTCTTAGCAGATATACTTACGTTTTGGGTTTGGAAGAAGGAGGAGCCTTTTTTCCAGAAAACATCCTTTTAGCTGCATCTCTTTCCTAAAAAAAAAAAAACAAGTTAAGCACATTACGCCAAATATTACCTCCTATTGTCATTGATAGGTTTACCACCAATCTCATATGGACTGAGCTTGTGCAACTTGCAATAAAAATATTCTGATGATTTTCTCTGTTGAGCATGGCCTTGAATTCTGCAACATTAAATGCTCGTCATAGCTGCTGAATGAAGAGTTGCCTGTGTTTACCTTAAGATTACTGGAATACCCAGTACAGAATACCCAATTACAGATTTTCTACCCAAAACTCTTTAGAAGAGTAACCAAAAAAGACATATAAGCTTAACTATTTTTGGTCATATAATTCAGACCCTTTTTAAACATGTCATGGCCCATATATCTCTTTCCATCTATTTGTGGCTAGCCCTGACAAACTCAGCTCACCCTCATCTTAATTCTCTGAAAGTCTAACACTCTGAGCTGAGGAAGACTATTGATAACAAATAGTCTGTAGTGGGGCTTGTTTGTGACTGGATTACGAAGTAGGCTGTAAGAACAGAGAGGAGTAAAAGTAAACATCAAACATAGAAACACATTGAGGCAACAGTGCTGCTTAAAAGCGGTCACTATCTCACCTTAGATATCTAAGACTTTTGACCGATTCCAGGGGTTCTAGATCTTTCTGCAAAGTAAACAATGTTATCTTGAGTGTTTTTTTTAAAAAAAACTTAAATTGCACATTCCACAATTTTCCGCACAGACTTACCAGCTCTTGCATTGCATTGTTTGTTAATATAATGGACTCCAGATTGGGTAGACATTCGCCAAGGCCTTCTGCAACACGGCTAAAACAAACAAAATACATATAAAACAAAATGTCAGTTTAGAATTTCTGATAACTAGAAATTTAAAAAAACTTCCATGGCACTACAATATAGAGGGAAAATATATAACCCCCCACCCCATCTATCATTTGTGTTTTCAATCATGGCTGGCATTTTTACATTTAAAGAAAAGAACAACAATGCTTGTCAGAGATGCTGAGTTTCCTCTCGCGGTCCCTAGTTAGTGAAGTGCACAAAATCGTATTCATTAAGTCTTTTTGCCTCTTATTCAAGATCTTATTATACAAATCAAAGTATTTTTATTCATTTTCATAGTGAACCACAATTCATACAAGTGCTGAAGAACAAATTAAATTATTATTTTAATCATAACAGTTACTAAGTTGGGACCAAGATGCAATTCACAAATCCTGGGTGACGCCAGTGAAATGCACTCAAGGTCGGACTCACCTACAGCAGACCATGACCTTTTAATGAGCCAAGAGATGACACAGATATATTGAAACATGTTAGATCATGGCCACAGAATAAAACACACAAAAAGAAGAACATTTACAAAGCAATTTCTACAGAATTAGCTCCTCTAAGTGACTCACCACACTCTATTGTTATTCAGCAAAATAGTCTTGAGACGCTTTAGGAGAGGAAAGCCTTCAATTTTACGGATATCATTATCTGAGAAGTCAATTGTGTCAAACTGGTCCTGGCAAATAAATACACAGTGTTAGTAGGATATCAGTTTGGCAAACTTGAATCTCTACAACCTTAGAACTTACCAGAGTAGCCCCCATATTTTCTATGACGGAGATTTTACAACCTTGAAAAGAACATCAACACAAAATGTTAGCCAAATGTTTGAATGCTAACACAACTTAACATGTTACTGCCAAGCCTTTCTTAGTGAGATTATGTAAATTCCTAACCATTTGTAATATATGGGGGTTTTACCCCTTTTTCCCCCACAGCCCCTGTGATAATAGAACATGTGGCAATAATGTGATTTCCAGCTCATTTATGTGGGCCCGCAGTATGTGCCCCCCCCCCCCCCTATCAATGGCTGGATCACTGGTCTGACAATTTGTCTTGCAATCATTGAAATTTTAGCCAATTGGGTAAGGCAAGGGCTAGTGTGGAAGACTGGCAACCATTAGCAAGGCTAAAAAAAAATGAAAGCTGGAAGTCTTAAATCTGATAGTTAAGAAAAATCTGTGTTAAAAATGCTACCAATAAAGAGTTTTTGGTATTCCCTCTCAATGGCTTTATCTTATACATGAAAAGTATGTACTCATCCTAGTCAGAGGCTTCGGAAACTTGCTTGGATTGAAAATAGGAGCTTGAATTGTGATGTTTACAACCACTTGTCGATGTTGTAATGGCAGGACAATGAAAAGAAATAGTGCGAGGATTTTGGAGGTCTTCTTCATATATTTTGATGTGCTAGCGAGTGATTGCTAACATCTATTGGCACTTTTCTCTTGCTTTGTATATTTAAGAAAGCTTGACAGGGCTGTGAAATGCTGAATTTGCACAAAGTCCAAGCCTTTGTGTATTCTTTTGCCTTTTCGATGTTTTACCAGTGATGCAGCCATTAGTGGGGCCAGTGAGGCTTAGCGACGGCTGGAAATAGAGCCTAAATAGCACCTAACCAACACCAAGAGTGCTAGTCACAGGGAGTTTTCAGACGATTTGTTTAAAAAAAAATGACATTTTCAATGTGTTAAAGAGATGGATATTTTCCTAAAGGTCACTCCATTCTTGTAGATATAGTTATATTATTCCCTTCAATCGAAGTGTACATTAGAAGAGCTAACCACATGCCATGGATACAGTGCGTTCTAAGTAGCAGACGTTTTGCATACGTTACCAAAATTGATCGACGTTATCTAAGTGAGTTGTAGTTTGGATGATATGACAGTAAAAGGAAATAGTTTTTTGGATCACCATTAAACGATAAATCCGACAGAAATCCGTTATCTTTTACCTCGTAAGTCCAGCTCTCTGTCTTTTACCGCGTTGGTGAACTGGGGGCATTGTAGCATCAACTCCGCGGTTAGCTTCATTTTTACGCTGTGTTCCAATATTAAATATATCTAAAAACGTGTAAGAAATATTATAGACAATTCTGGCGGCTTGCTGGTTCCTTAAGATAACTTAAAAGTTGACATTTTCCGCGAGTTTTCTGTGGATTCTTTCACAAACTCAGATAGCCGCCATTTTCCATGTGACCAAGCTAGCCGTTCGTCACCAGTCTTCCGGTAGAAGCTATTTTTATACCGGAAGTACAATGGTTGAAATATTCAAACCTCATCAAAAATATACTTCTTCAGTTTTGCGCGAAATTTGGGATCACTGTGTCTGAGTCCGCAGATATTTATTATACTTCAAATATGGATAATTCTTCCTGCAGTTCTTCGCCCGTTTTTGATTATTATCTTGTGCTCGATTTCGAAGCAACTTGTGATGACAAAAACAAACCAAAACCTCAGGTAAAAACTCTAGGTAAAAACTTTGACAATATAAATAAGTTAAATACTGCTTTAGCATCAAGTCGTTATAATTTATGTATCCAATTTGTTTTTAAAGAATTGCTTAAAAAATCAATAGTACTTGATGATTGCATATAAATTTTAATTCTTATTTAGGGTTTTACTGTTATTGTTTTAGGAAATCATAGAATTCCCAGTAACCAAAGTCAATTCACGAACGCTACAGACAGAAGCCGAGTTTCATCAGTACGTGTGCCCTACAGCTCATCCGAAGCTTACAACATTTTGCACTGATGTAGGTGATGATGACAATGATGATTCATCATATTCAACACACTACTCATTCCTTCTGCTAAGTGTATAAGTGCATGACTATGTGTAATTATTTTTTTGCATTCCAGCTCACAGGAATAACACAAGACATGGTTGAAGGCAAACCAGACCTGCAAACAACCCTCCAGGTACTTAATGTCCCTGACAATCCATCTTAGGGCTTAGATACACCTCTCAGGCTTTAAATGACGAAAAAAAAATATTACCAGTGGACAATCAATTAAGGCTGTTCATAGGGGGTATTAGTGACCTATTACGAAACTTTATCATTGCTAGGATACAGGGATGAGTTTTATTTTATATGTTTAAATTCATCCCACCCCCATAACTATTTGTCTGATCACATGCAAAAAGAAAAAAATATTCATTCATAAATAAAATAATCCCAGAGTCTATTCTGGATGTCATTCTTGTTTCAGTATCATTTTCATATATTGTGTATATCAACCTTGGGTACCAGAGGCTCGAGCTTCATTCGTTTACTGTCACGCCAGTATTGGCTACGAGGAGAGACAAAAGGCTTAAGAATTTTTTTGGGGGAGGGGTGGGGTATATTCATTTTTGGGGGGGAGGGGTAGGTTTAACCTTGCAGGCGTTTGCCGTATAGAAATCTCTCACGAAAAAATCCACTCGTAGATCTCACGAGGGTGTTAAATAAATTGCGCTATGCAAAGGAATTATTGTTCACAATATTTTAATAGAAAATAGGCAAAATCATGATTTTCTATATAATATTTTTTTCTAAGCGATTAAAATCGCTAAAAAGAGGGAGATTTGGTGCTCAATGCATGAGAGCGGGAGAAGGGGTCCAAAATCTGGAGACTCCCGCCTAATGCAGGAGAGTTGACAGGTATGGAGATATCAACCTTGGGTACCAGAGGCTTGAGCTTCATTCGTTAACTGTCACGCCGGTATTGGCTACAAGGAGATATCAAGCTTATGGTACCCAGGGTAGTGTATATCCGACAGTGCCGTAGCAGTCCTAGAAATATTAGGTGGGGGGGCACGATACAGAAACATTAAGAAAATATTTGGGAGACACATGCACCCAGTGCCCCACCCCTTGCTACAGCCTGTCTGATATCCCCCTGATGTCATGTCCACCAACCCTAAAATATTGAAATTTATAATGATTTAGAATCATATATATTTGTTCGTATATTAACAAAATATTACCAGACTTTCCATGATTGGATGGGAGAAAATGGCCTGCTTGATTCTGGGCTCTCCTCATGTTTTGTTACATGTGGAGACTGGGACCTGAAGACTATGTGAGTGTTCAGTTACATATTTTGTTTATTTAATCATCTGATGATTTCTTGAAGAGGTACTGGGAAACTAACCAGGTGCACTAGGATGACCATGTCCCCCCTTCCCCGGTTGGAATGCTCATACACTATTTCTTACTTATCTAGTGGACTTCTTTCGCAAAAGGGAGTGGTGGGAGGGGCCAAAACACATCTCTGTGAATTCAATGCTTACCTACAAACATTCCAGAGAAAATTGTAGTTGTGTCTAATACCTTTGTCGTAAAAACATACAGGCTACCATTGCAGTGCAAACACTTGAACATTCCTGTCCCAACATACTTCAGGAAATGGATTAACATAAAAAAGGTAATATAAGTATCAGTTTTTTCATTAATCCATATGCTGTTAAACATGAGAATATGTACTAGGTGTACTCTGATGTTATGGGAAAACAGAGCAAGATTGGTATGCCAGGAATGCTACACGGACTGGGGCTTGAACTGGTAGGACGTCATCACAGTGGTATTGGTAAGTCATGTGACTACTTTTGGTTCTTTTAATGCCAACACTGACTGGTTTAGATTAAATACAAATCAGGGAACATTTAGTGTGGTTTTCAAAAACCCATGAAATACTATTTAGTTTATTTCATACTAATACACTGTAATGACTTTGTTCTCTTGTTTTGGCTTGACTATTACACTTTAATAACTACATTTTGTTGCATGGGATTTTGAAAACCACTGTAATAGCAAGCATATATTTACTCAAGAAATAAAAAAAACATTGAAGTAAAGCTGACATATATTTCTTAAATTACCAATTTTCCTAGGATTGGATTTTAGGGTTAGATCAAATAATTTTGTTTTCTGTATTTGCTAATTGCTTAGAACACATTTTGTATCAGAATATGGTACTGTAAAGCTTAACCTAAAAATCAATTTTTCTTTCAGATGATGCTAGAAATATAACTAAAATTCTTGTTGCACTTGCAAGAAAACACCCAAATATATCAGCAACAGGGAAAATGTGAAAAGTACTATGAAAAACAGAAATCTGTTAGCATGTAGAACAGAGTTAATGGTAGTTTCTTGGTGTTACGGAGCAGCACCAAAAACACAATGGAACAAAAGCCAAAAACAAAGACCTTAGAATGAGACAATGAAATAGAGTACAAAGGCCTTGAGCACCAAAAACAAAGCTCTTCATAACACCAAGGAGTACCCGAGTTAATGGATAATCCATTTACATAAAACAAGTTTAGGGTTTCACACGAATGGACCCCTGAATTTCTCTGTAGAGGCATCCTAGAAAGGGGGGGGGAGGGGTGGCAGGGGTCCAACCTTTTTCTGTCTCAATAGTGTGAAATAATGATAAATTTGTGCAGAGGTACAAAACAATAAAAAGGGTAGGGAAGACAAGCATGTGGCGCAAATCGAGATGTAAAAGATACAATAAACAAGTGTTTGTTACAGATCAGCTTTTAATTACATAGAGTTAGACTCTCACTTACAAAGCAAGTCTTCAAAGCTAAACTATTACATGCAAAAAGCAGTGACGCATCTAGGTTTTAAAAAGGGGGGGGGGGGGGGGTAACGTAACTCACATTTTTTTGTCCAGATTTTAAGGAGTATATATTTCGTATTACAAATTCTTTTACAAAATTTGGAGAATACTTTTATTTTCCCTGTTTGTGAAAATCGCGTTACTTATTTCTTGTTTTTTGAAACAAGGTTGAAGTGACCTTCTAAGAACCCCTCATGGATGAGCTCATATGCCTATGCCCGCGACACTTGGTCAAGTCAATCTCATGTTTAGCCTGGGATTCTTGTATCGCCACCAGGTGGCTCTCCATAAAAGTAGACGATAGTGGATCGCCCTATCTATAAAATTCTCTCGCTTTTGCTATCCCTTAGGGGGTCTCACAGTGATTTTAGAGCTTAGGGTTAGAATTCGACCACACCCAATGTGTTATCTTTTAGGGTTAAAAAAATGTTGTTGAAAAGTGCTATCCGAGGCACTTTTCTGTCCCGGCAGTCAGACCATTTTGATTCATAATTAATGCCCTGTTTAGCATAGTGCAGTGGCCTGGTTTTCTGTCGCAAACGATTGTCTTGTTTTTTTTTTTTTTTTCGCCACTGAAAAGAGCCCACAATAGTAAGGACTGTTGCTATTCTGTATTACCTTGAGAATATGTACAATGGAAATCAAAACATTTATGAGAGTTATATTTTGAATGTGTCTGTGAAAAAAGAACAAACTACTTTAATGTAACTGTTAACAAATGGTGTTTCTCCGAATTTTCATATCTAATGCTTTTCAATTTGAGAAACCCGTTCTTCCTTTGTCTGATCCAGAGAGCTTCAGGCGGGCCCGTAGCCAGTCAAACTCTACTTGAAGGTCTGCCCTGATGGTGGAAAATTGAGTACCACTGCAAGCTAAGACGAGCTACCTAAGAAAAAATGGTCCGCTAGATGGGTAAACGAAGCCCCCCCCCCCCAAATCCTGGCTACAGGCCTGTCAGGATACATGTGTTTAAAAAGAATCAACTGGGGGGTTTGAGCACTGGAATGTATGAGGGCCCAAGGTCTGCATGGCAGCATTTTACATCAAGAATGGCTACAATGTCTTTTTCACTCCTCTAATAAGGTGGATGAATAGAAAATGTTATCTTGTCTGAGATCTGCGTAATCAGGATCAAGTTGTAATGCAGTCTCCTTCCATAGTCCAAAAATGATTTTGATCCTAGAAAATATTAATCACTAGAAAAGATGAAAGTGTTACATTTGGTAATATGCCTTGTTGTCAAACTTGCCTAAAAGGGAATAGCTTACCTATCAGTTTAACTTTGAATTCTACAAATTAAGATTTTTCTTTCAATATCAAAAATTGCCTATACAGAATACTAAATACTATATACTAAGGTCTACTTATTATAAATATGCACACCCTTACTAGTTGTTTGGACATCTATTTATATTATTCCACCTTGGAGTAGGCTATCAAAGCATTATTGAGGTGCAATTCTACCTGCTCTAGCGTCATTAATCAGCCCCCAGATATCAAATATAAAATCATCTGGAAACTGAAAATCAGAGAAATTCTCATCTACATTCATGGCAAAATCACTTGGATTTGTTTTGTTTTTGCTGAGGTCCACCAACGTGTTGGCTGAAAACAAATGACAAAAATGGTAACTATGATAATAATTAGATCAATCTTTATTTCATTATTCAAGAATTCAACACAATTTTTAAAATGTAATATGGTGTAATTTGGTTGAGGTGTAGCAACACCTTAATTTGATGTTCTTAAGACACTGTATAATAATAACCTCACTGTCCTTGTCTACTTTGCTCATACGGGAACTAACGGCACCTCAAGTGTTTCCATTATTTTATGGAAAGATCTTTGGGTACATTTAAATTGCTGTGCGCTCATTTAATATGGTCAATCTTTCTCACTTACCAAGTTCTTCATCCCTGATTCCAAGAAAGTTTTCAAGAAGATCATCAACCTTTTTCATAGCTACACACTCCCAAGTGCTCTCCCACGCCTGAAATATGCAAGATGCTATTAGTGTGGGTTCCTAAAGAAAGTTCAAATCAGATTGAGCAGACATACAAGACACACCCCATGCAAATATAGTATGACGATACATTGTAGGGTCATTCATTGACCATTTACTCCAGGCAATCTATGCTGTCTTTACCTTTTACTCTGGCTATTATATTACGATATAAAAGTAAGCATTGAGAATACATACTGTTATTTCCTCTACAACAGGGGGACCCTTTGCTTTCAGCCTTAATGTTGCCTTTCCAGTTCCAATTTTCTTTTCAGCGTTAACTGGTTCCTCAGTTGATTGTCCTCTGCTGGCAGTTCTGGGTCCAATTGCACCTATAAACAAAATCTCATAATAGTAAGCTGTTTATTTGAAAAGGTGAAGGTGAAGAGAGTAAAAAATAATACACATGATGACTAAAAGATCACTCTTCTATTATTTGTTATTATCAAATATCAAGAAAAGCATGAATGAGAATTGAATTACTGAAAGATCATCTAGTTCCAGAAACTCTAAACTCATATTTCCCCTGATGAAATGATATCATGGTGCAAATCTGAGTGGGCTGGTAATTTGAATAGAGCTGGACAAAATAAACTTACCAAAGCCCCGCAACGGCTCTACTAGATGTAGAGTAATGGTACCAGTGACGTCAACCTCTCGTAGCATTCTAGCGACATCAAAATGTCTACTTCCAACCACATACTGTCCATTAATATATTCCACATGGTCACCTATGCATATTTGTGGGGTTTTGTCAGCAATACTTCCCTCCTTGATGCGCTTTACAAAAGCACACCCAGCACCGTTATCTGTTATTGTCAATCCCAACGCTGGCTGATCCTTAACTACCTCCACAATCTTTTTCTGTCCCTTTATGTGTGCAAATATGAAATCATCCAGACCTATCTGGCCTCCGAGAAGACGTTCCATGTCAACACGATATGTATTCAGGGTGCAGAAAAGAATCTAAAAAGCAAGAAATTCTATCAATAACAAGTTCATATATTCTAGATTAGCATTATAAGCACACCCAGACATAATATTTAGGTATTTTAAATCATACACAAAGAAAAAAAATGCTATTAACAAAATATTATGATTTGTTCCCAAGAGTAAAAGCCTAATAATCAACCAATGACTCCTGGCAACTCCAATGGCCATCAAGCTAAAGTAGATTTAATCATAAGTGTACATGCTTTATTTAGATACCACAATAAAGTAGGCAAAATTGTCCTAAAGGGGAGAGCAGTCTCCATAATTTAACTAAACTTTTAGGGCTCCTTACAAAAAAAACATACACCGCTTTAGTTTACCTTCTGAAGAGGAATTCAAATGCATTATTTTATACCGCACGTTTGGCTAGTCTACGTTTCACTGTATACTCAGTTTATACATTTTACATACAATTTATTGATTTTGCGTCTCCATTTGCGCATAGTTATTATTTTTATTCGAGCTTAACTATGGAAAATAAAGGAATAGACGGATTAACGACAAGAAAAAAGTTCTTTCTAAGTTTCTTCTCATTGGTTCTGGAATAATCGGCATTGCCTTCCGTAAATCACTCATCGAATTGCTTAGATCAAGTGTTCGAAACTCAATAAACTACTTACAGAAAAGACAGAAACGCGAAACACGCTGAAACACATCGAAAAATTCGCCTCTAAAATACAAATGAACTTAAAATACTCACATCATCAACATTAACGTGAAAAGCATCAGCAATTTTCTGGTAGAGTTGTTTTACGTTGGTAAAGCCTTCAACCTTGGCGGTGGTGCTGCCGTGCGCCAGTTGGCAATGGAATACGAATCTCGGCGGATTTGGAGTCGGTTCTGGAGGTAATGGTGGTAGACTCTTGTGAGCATCACTACGTGGTCCCTTACTCTTGGATTGGGGAGGGCTAGTGGCTGGTTTACTTGCTTGTGCGTGGTGGTTTTGAGCCGATCGCGGGCTGTGAGGAGCTTTCGGGGCGGCGGGAGGAGTACTGCTTGCTTTCTCGTTCTTACCCGATTTGCTTGGCTTTTCCTTGCTTCCAGAATCGGAAAAATTGGCTTGGCCGCCTTTCTTAGAAAATAGTGGCATGGCTGTCACTGATTTGTTCTTATTTCCATCGGATTTTCTGGAGTTTTCAGTAGTTGAGAAAAGTTGATTACAAGCGAAGCGATCTGTTCAATGATGCACATCTTGAGCTCGGTTCCAGGTTCCCGCTGCATACACTCACCGGTGGATGTCACGTGATATCAAGAGCCTCCTATTTGTAGCCTGCGTAGCGGCTCAAGGGATGGGGAGGAGACTGTAGCCGCTACGCAGGCTACCTTTTTGGGGAGGTGAGGCCTAACCCACCCCCTATAAAACTGCAAGAAAGCAAAATAAAATAGATGTTCATGGGTTCAAGGTGACATGAAATTGCAGACGGCAATGACAGATTAAAGCCGCATTATCACCAGTTTACTTTCGGAGGGCCGACGGAAACCTCAACTGTTTAAAGACAATTAAGTCTATTAGAAAATGATCACTGCCACTTGACCAATCAGCGCCCTCAATTTGAACCACCTAAATCTCATAGTAATTAAGGTGTCAAGCAGCGAGGGCATTGAACAATACTACAATAGGGGATAAGTGGGGAACGTAGCTAGTAATTAGTGGTTATCTACTTAGTGATTAGTATTCCCTAAGTTGCAACTTTGTTTTCATTGTTTTCCTGGAGTAAAACATTGAAAACAAAGTTGCAACTTAGGGAATACTAATCACTAAGTAGATGACTACTTAAACATTACTAACTACAAACCTCACTGAAATGTCCCTGTTATTCAAAATCCTTAACTGCTTCACATCCTAGAGAAAAAAAAAAAGCAAAAATACAATGTTAATTGTGTTTACTAATATCAAACATAACAACTGAAGACCTGGGTTTATCAAACATAACAACTGAAGGCCTGGTTTTATCAAACATAACAACTGAAGATCTGGGTTTATCCTTTTCTTCTCGTGTCTACAGAGCTTACTATTTCGTGTTTTTGACGGGGGAATCGTTCCTGCTTTTATTTGCTTACTTTCTTTCGCCGAATGGTTTTTAAAACCATTCTTTTCCGGGGACGGAAAAATCAAGCACTTAAAACTTAAAACGCCTGCGGGGGAGGCTAAGTCTTGCAGCGATGACTAGAATTTCAACAAAGCGAAAAGTCTGGTTGTTTTCGCACACAATTGACCTGTTAGTATTGCCTAATGATGTTGATAACAGTAAGATATTATTTTAATTGTTTTACATATGATGATGTTGATTTGCCAGTGACATCTAGTTTAAAAAAATTTTGAAATGTCTCATGGCAGTGTTAATTTTCTAAGAAAGTTAGATAATGGACGTGTTCTATGGAATTTAGGACACTCTTGCTGCGCACTCACATTTTTTTTATTCGTGCCCTAAATCCAATAGAACACTAGCGCCCATTATCTAACCCCTACTTAAAATCTGTGGTGTTTAACAGGCCATCCGCTTTAAATTATCAATCACATCCTCAACGAGATTTCCAATAGACATACAATTTTGAAATATTTTTCGTGTTTTCCATTAAAAATCATCAGAGATTGTAAAGTAACCGGCCGGAAGTAAACTGGTGACAATGTGGCTTTAAATGGAAGCTTCCTAGTCCACTTTGTCTGATGATAGACTTCAGCTATTTTCCTCCAAACTATGATGCAGAAACAGCAAAAATCTGATTTATCAGAGGGTCTGTTTACCGCAAATCCTGATCATATTTCTAGAAGCTATTGATAATTTATTAATTAACATAAGTATGTCTCTAATTTAAAAAAAAGTGCATTGTCAACAACTGCTCCACAGGGGATCCAGGATATGGGGCAGTCTCTTGTGATTCTTCGGGAAATAAAAATATAATTTGAAGTTGTGTCTTGACTGCCTATGTGCTATGTAGTATTGCTATGTTTTTAAGGGGAATTGTGGCCAGCAAGGGATTGTGTACATCAATTTATCTTGGAAAATTATTCTGAAATCAAGATCTTGGTTTCAGAAACTTAATTTCTCTGGCACAAATTTTAAAATAGAAAAATACTGATCTTGCTATTTGCCACCCCACATGGGTTTATAAGGCTATTTTCCTCAATCTAAAAGATAGATCTTGAGACTAAGAAAAGTCAAAGTCATCCCTCATATCATTATACTCCATGACATGTTTTCTGATCTTAGAAGTATCTGTCCAGGTGACAAAGTCCTCCATATTTTTGGCAACTAGAAATGCTGGATCCATTATCACCTCTGGACCAACTCGCACATGTCCCTGTTCAATATACTTTACTGCATCTTTCACAACTTGCGCCATCTTTAGGTTGACCATTACCACTGGAAGTCTGCGTCGGCAGAATGAGGAGGCATTCACTTTATTACACTGGCCAAGATTCTTTTTAGTGGAAATTAGACCCATGTTGTGAAGTTTTTCAAGGATCTGTTCCGTAGCTTCCACCCTGTAAGGATCCTTAGGGTCCAAGTCTTTTATTTTGTTAGCTAAGGATTTTATTAAACCCGAAAGTTTGTTGTATTTAGTATAATCTTCGCGCTTTTGAATGTGGTATTTTCGCAGGACTTTCACCTCTCTGATGTTGTTGTCGCTTTTCCACGAGATAAAGTCGACTTTCTTCAGCAACTTCTGCTCGTGGAACTTTAGTTTACGAACCATGGTGGGCTTGAGTCTCTATTATTCACAAGTATGACCTCCAGAATCTCGAAATAATTGCTATAATTCAAAGAGAGCAGTGATTATTCCCTACCACGTGCCTACCATTTCACGTTCATGTTCCACACTTCTAGCCTAGCCGCGTATAAAGAGAAGACTGGGCATAGTCGCGTGAGCTACCGCTGGAAAAGATAGTATGAAAACACACGTGGTACATTTTTGTTGTGGTTGAAATCATACAAAGTTCAATCTAGCTGATAATGTTATATTTAATAGGTTTAGGGCTTGGAGATGCAAAGGATATTACTGTCAAAGGACTTGAAGTGGTCAAGAAAGCGAAAAAAGTATTCTTGGAAGCATACACGTCTATTCTTGGAGTGAATAAAGAGGAGTTGGTAGGTTTCGTTTAGTAGTAGTGGTGGACATCAGCTACAATCAGCGAGCGATGGAATTCCGGACAGTACAAAATGCAGGCATGAAATGCTGGTTGCAGGTCGGACGCAGGTTGAGTACAAAATGCAGGTCGGGTGATTTGACTTTTTTTTTGGCTTTCTCTATTTCATTCAATTCCAATCACGTTTGGTTGATGTGCAGCAAATTCCTGCCGAGATATTCATATTATTCTCACGGTCACGTGATCTGTGACGTCATCACCTATAACTTTTTTTTTCACCTGTCCATTTACTGTTAAGCATTAACTGACGCAAGTTTGTTTGATGTGCAGCAAATCACAGGCAAGATATTTGTATTATTCCCACCGTCATGTGATTGCTTAGTAATAAACGAGAATCTGAGTATTCAATATTTTAACGTGTCATGTGAGCCGTAGAAATTGAATGAAATAGAGAGATAAAAAAGAAAAAAATAACAGTAAAATCGCCGACCAGCATTCTGTACCCAACCTGCATCTGACCTGCGTCCGACCTGCAACCTGCATCTGACCTGCAACCTGCATAAGACCTGCGACCTGCATTTTGTACTCAACCTGTATCTGACCTGCGACCTGCATTTTGTACTCAACCTGTATCTGACCTGCGACCTGCATTTTGTACTCAACCTGCATCTGACCTGCATCCTGCATTTTGTACCCTCCGATGGAATCCCTTTGTTTTTCAGGGCCGCAGCAGGGGGAATTAAAAGGAATTGACCAGAAGGAGCATGGTTTCCCCCCCAATATTTTCTTTAGTTTCTGTATTGTTCCCCCCCCCCCCCCCCTCCAATCTTATGTGGCCTATATCATCAATTACAATGTGCTAAAGTAAATGTTTCTGTAGGAAAAGCTATATGGCAGAGATGTGATTCTTGCGGACAGGGATCTTGTTGAACAGCAATCAGGTTAGTAGGTTGCAGAAAGGAGTTACAACTTAGTATGTCCAAGCACAGGAACAGAGGGGAGGGAGATTCACCTTAAAACCCTTGCCCAGGGAAATATAAATAGGGGTCCTAAGAATATAACAATGGCAACACTATGGCAATGGAAAATCAAAGAAAAAACAGACATTGAAATGGCAATGGAAAATTTAAAAAAAGCCATTGGAATGTATTCTATCTTAAACCATGTGTTTGCTTACACAGGCTGGGGGGGGGGCGGAGAGGGGGGTTGGGCACCCCATGGCAACCAAAAAGTGGGTCATTATTGATATATGACACGTGTGACTACACACCTCCATTTGTGATAAATGTTAACCATTCACCAAAGCATGACATGAACATTAGAGGTGTAGTAGGCCGCTTATGATTAGGGAGAGCACAATACAGAGACATTAAGGAATTAGAGGGGGCACAGCCACGCCCCTACTGGTCATTTCTGGTCATCATACTGGTCTTAAAAAATGATCTTATGTTCTATACTGTGCATTATATTTTATACTGTGCCTTCATGTCCCCCTCTTTCAAGAGACCCTGGATACCATACATATTTGTATGGGAATTGTACAGTACATTTTTTCAGTCTGGAAAATATTAAATAATATTATTATTAGGTGTATTCAAATTTTTTTTTTCAGAAATAATTTTAGAAAATGCAAAAACAGAAGATATAGCATTCCTAGTTGTTGGGGATCCATTTGGGTGAGTAATTATCACAATCATTTTATTTTTACCCAAACCCAAAGTTACCACCCACCTTTGATATTGTGCATTGACATAAATAATTATTATTACATGTCATTTAATAATGAATCCTTCAAAACCAACTGTTTGCCCTGTAAAACATTAAAGCTTTCAAGCCAAAATAGCAAAAGTTTCCTTCAGGTGGGCCAACAAAAACCTCAACTGACAAAAGAATCTATTGGAATCTGCACTTTAGCAAGCCATTCTTTCTAAATTATAAGTCACATCTTTGAAGAAACATACAATAGGCACACTGCTTTTACAATTATGAATTATTTCCCATTAAAAATCATCAGAGATTTTTGCATAATTGACCGGAAGTAAACTTGTGCAATTGCTTGTTTAAATAACATTTACTAGTAGGCATGGTAGTAGTATCCATGCAGGAAAATCTAGGGCTACTTGATGTTTGATTGCATTTGGAAGAGAGCTACTTGATGTTTGATTGCATTTGGAAGAGAGCTACTAGATGTTTGATTGCATTTGGAAGAGAGCTACTAGATGTTTGATTGCATTTGGAAGAGAGCTACTTGATGTTTGATTGCATTTGGAAGAGAGCTACTTGATGTTTGATTGCATTTGGAAGAGAGCTACTAGATGTTTGATTGCATTTGGAAGAGAGCTACTAGATATTTGATTGCATTTGGAAGAGAGCTACTAGATGTTTGATTGCATTTGGAAGAGAGCTACTTGATGTTTGATTGCATTTGGAAGAGAGCTACTTGATATTTGATTGCATTTGGAAGAGAGCTACTAGATGTTTGATTGCATTTGGAAGAGAGCTACTTGATATTTGATTGCATTTGGAAGAGAGCTACTTGATGTTTGATTGCATTTGGAAGAGAGCTACTAGATGTTTGATTGCATTTGGAAGAGAGCTACTAGATGTTTGATTGCATTTGGAAGAGAGCTACTTGATGTTTGATTGCATTTGGAAGAGAGCTACTTGATGTTTGATTGCATTTGGAAGAGAGCTACTTGATGTTTGATTGCATTTGGAAGAGAGCTACTTGATGTTTGATTGCATTTGGAAGAGAGCTACTTGATATTTGATTGCATTTGGAAGAGAGCTACTTGATGTTTGATTGCATTTGGAAGAGAGCTACTAGATGTTTGATTGCATTTGGAAGAGAGCTACTAGATGTTTGATTGCATTTGGAAGAGAGCTACTTGATGTTTGATTGCATTTGGAAGAGAGCTACTTGATGTTTGATTGCATTTGGAAGAGAGCTACTTGATGTTTGATTGCATTTGGAAGAGAGCTACTAGATGTTTGATTGCATTTGGAAGAGAGCTACTAGATGTTTGATTGCATTTGGAAGAGAGCGACTAGATGTTTGATTGCATTTGGAAGAGAGCTACTAGTAGATGTTTGATTGCATTTGGAAGAGAGCTACTTGATGTTTGATTGCATTTGGAAGAGAGCTACTTGATGTTTGATTGCATTTGGAAGAGAGCTACTAGATGTTTGATTGCATTTGGAAGAGAGCTACTAGATATTTGATTGCATTTGGAAGAGAGCTACTAGATGTTTGATTGCATTTGGAAGAGAGCTACTTGATGTTTGATTGCATTTGGAAGAGAGCTACTTGATATTTGATTGCATTTGGAAGAGAGCTACTAGATGTTTGATTGCATTTGGAAGAGAGCTACTTGATATTTGATTGCATTTGGAAGAGAGCTACTTGATGTTTGATTTCATTTGGAAGAGAGCTACTTGATGTTTGATTGCATTTGGAAGAGAGCTACTTGATATTTGATTGCATTTGGAAGAGTGCTACTAGATGTTTGATTGCATTTGGAAGAGAGCTACTTGATATTTGATTTCATTTGGAAGAGAGCTACTTGATGTTTGATTGCATTTGGAAGAGAGCTACTAGATGTTTGATTGCATTTGGAAGAGAGCTACTAGATGTTTGATTTCATTTGGAAGAGAGCTACTAGATGTTTGATTGCATTTGGAAGAGAGCTACTAGATGTTTGATTGCATTTGGAAGAGAGCTACTAGATGTTTGATTGCATTTGGAAGAGAGCTACTAGTAGATGTTTGATTGCATTTGGAAGAGAGCTACTTGATGTTTGATTGCATTTGGAAGAGAGCTACTTGATGTTTGATTGCATTTGGAAGAGAGCTACTAGATGTTTGATTGCATTTGGAAGAGAGCTACTAGATATTTGATTGCATTTGGAAGAGAGCTACTAGATGTTTGATTGCATTTGGAAGAGAGCTACTTGATGTTTGATTGCATTTGGAAGAGAGCTACTTGATATTTGATTGCATTTGGAAGAGAGCTACTAGATGTTTGATTGCATTTGGAAGAGAGCTACTTGATATTTGATTGCATTTGGAAGAGAGCTACTTGATGTTTGATTGCATTTGGAAGAGAGCTACTAGATGTTTGATTGCATTTGGAAGAGAGCTACTAGATGTTTGATTGCATTTGGAAGAGTTCTACTACATGTTTGATTGCATTTGGAAGAGAGCTACTTGATATTTGATTTCATTTGGAAGAGAGCTACTTGATGTTTGATTGCATTTGGAAGAGAGCTACTAGATGTTTGATTGCATTTGGAAGAGAGCTACTAGATGTTTGATTTCATTTGGAAGAGAGCTACTAGATATTTGATTGCATTTGGAAGAGAGCTACTTGATATTTGATTGCATTTGGAAGAGAGCTACTAGATGTTTGATTGCATTTGGAAGAGAGCTACTAGATGTTTGATTGCATTTGGAAGAGAGCTACTAGATGTTTGATTGCATTTGGAAGAGAGCTACTTGATGTTTGATTGCATTTGGAAGAGAGCTACTTGATGTTTGATTTCATTTGGAAGAGAGCTACGTGATGTTTGATTTCATTTGGAAGAGAGCTACTTGATGTTTGATTGCATTTGGAAGAGAGCTACTAGATGTTTGATTGCATTTGGAAGAGAGCTACTAGATGTTTGATTGCATTTGGAAGAGAGCTACTTGATGTTTGATTTCATTTGGAAGAGAGCTACTAGATGTTTGATTTCATTTGGAAGAGAGCTACTAGATATTTGATTGCATTTGGAAGAGAGCTACTAGATGTTTGATTACATTTGGAAGAGAGCTACTTGATGTTTGATTGCATTTGGAAGAGAGCTACTTGATGTTTGATTGCATTTGGAAGAGAGCTACTTGATGTTTGATTGCATTTGTAAGAGAGCTACTTGATGTTTGATTTCATTTGGAAGAGAGCTACTTGATGTTTGATTTCATTTGGAAGAGAGCTACTTGATGTTTGATTTCATTTGGAAGAGAGCTACTTGATGTTTGATTTCATTTGGAAGAGAGCTACTAGATGTTTGATTGCATTTGGAAGAGAGCTACTAGATGTTTGATTTCATTTGGAAGAGAGCTACTAGATATTTGATTGCATTTGGAAGAGAGCTACTTGATGTTTGATTGCATTTGGAAGAGAGCTACTTGATGTTTGATTTCATTTGGAAGAGAGCTACTAGATGTTTGATTTCATTTGGAAGAGAGCTACTAGATATTTGATTGCATTTGGAAGAGAGCTACTTGATGTTTGATTTCATTTGGAAGAGAGCTACTTGATGTTTGATTGCATTTGGAAGAGAGCTACTTGATGTTTGATTTCATTTGGAAGAGAGCTACTAGATGTTTGTGATTTCATTTGGAAGAGAGCTACTTGATGTTTGATTGCATTTGGAAGAGAGCTACTAGATATTTGATTGCATTTGGAAGAGAGCTACTTGATGTTTGATTGCATTTGGAAGAGAGCTACTAGATGTTTGATTGCATTTGGAATAGAGCTACTTGATGTTTGATTTTATTTGGAAGAGAGCTACTAGATGTTTGATTGCATTTGGAAGAGAGCTACTTGATGTTTGATTGCCTTTGGAAGAGAGCTACTTGATGTTTAATTGCATTTGGAAGAGAGCTACTAGATGTTTGATTGCATTTGGAAGAGAGCTACTAGATGTTTGATTGCATTTGGAAAAGAGCTACTTGATATTTGATTGCATTTGGAAGAGAGCTACTTGATGTTTGATTTCATTTGGAAGAGAGCTACTTGATATTTGATTGCATTTGGAAGAGAGCTACTTGATATTTGATTGCATTTGGAAGAGAGCTACTAGATGTTTGATTGCATTTGGAAGAGAGCTACTAGATGTTTGATTGCATTTGGAAGAGAGCTACTAGATGTTTGATTGCATTTGGAAGAGAGCTACTAGATGTTTGATTGCATTTGGAAGAGAGCTACTAGATGTTTGATTGCATTTGGAAGAGAGCTACTTGATATTTGATTGCATTTGGAAGAGTGCTACTAGATGTTTGATTGCATTTGGAAGAGAGCTACTTGATATTTGATTTCATTTGGAAGAGAGCTACTTGATGTTTGATTGCATTTGGAAGAGAGCTACTAGATGTTTGATTGCATTTGGAAGAGAGCTACTAGATGTTTGATTTCATTTGGAAGAGAGCTACTAGATATTTGATTGCATTTGGAAGAGAGCTACTTGATATTTGATTGCATTTGGAAGAGAGCTACTAGATGTTTGATTGCATTTGGAAGAGAGCTACTAGATGTTTGATTGCATTTGGAAGAGAGCTACTAGATGTTTGATTGCATTTGGAAGAGAGCTACTTGATGTTTGATTGCATTTGGAAGAGAGCTACTTGATGTTTGATTTCATTTGGAAGAGAGCTACCTGATGTTTGATTTCATTTGGAAGAGAGCTACTTGATGTTTGATTGCATTTGGAAGAGAGCTACTAGATGTTTGATTGCATTTGGAAGAGAGCTACTTGATGTTTGATTGCATTTGGAAGAGAGCTACTAGATGTTTGATTGCATTTGGAAGAGAGCTACTTGATGTTTGATTTCATTTGGAAGAGAGCTACTAGATGTTTGATTTCATTTGGAAGAGAGCTACTAGATATTTGATTGCATTTGGAAGAGAGCTACTAGATGTTTGATTACATTTGGAAGAGAGCTACTTGATGTTTGATTGCATTTGGAAGAGAGCTACTTGATGTTTGATTGCATTTGGAAGAGAGCTACTTGATGTTTGATTGCATTTGTAAGAGAGCTACTTGATGTTTGATTTCATTTGGAAGAGAGCTACTTGATGTTTGATTTCATTTGGAAGAGAGCTACTTGATGTTTGATTGCATTTGGAAGAGAGCTACTAGATGTTTGATTGCATTTGGAAGAGAGCTACTAGATGTTTGATTGCATTTGGAAGAGTGCTACTAGATGTTTGATTGCATTTGGAAGAGAGCTACTTGATATTTGATTTCATTTGGAAGAGAGCTACTTGATGTTTGATTTCATTTGGAAGAGAGCTACTTGATGTTTGATTGCATTTGGAAGAGAGCTACTTGATGTTTGATTTCATTTGGAAGAGAGCTACTAGATGTTTGTGATTTCATTTGGAAGAGAGCTACTTGATGTTTGATTGCATTTGGAAGAGAGCTACTAGATATTTGATTGCATTTGGAAGAGAGCTACTTGATGTTTGATTGCATTTGGAAGAGAGCTACTAGATGTTTGATTGCATTTGGAATAGAGCTACTTGATGTTTGATTTTATTTGGAAGAGAGCTACTAGATGTTTGATTGCATTTGGAAGAGAGCTACTTGATGTTTGATTGCATTTGGAAGAGAGCTACTTGATGTTTGATTGCATTTGGAAGAGAGCTACTAGATGTTTGATTGCATTTGGAAGAGAGCTACTAGATGTTTGATTGCATTTGGAAGAGAGCTACTTGATATTTGATTGCATTTGGAAGAGAGCTACTTGATGTTTGATTTCATTTGGAAGAGAGCTACTTGATATTTGATTGCATTTGGAAGAGAGCTACTTGATATTTGATTGCATTTGGAAGAGAGCTACTAGATGTTTGATTGCATTTGGAAGAGAGCTACTAGATGTTTGATTGCATTTGGAAGAGAGCTACTAGATGTTTGATTGCATTTGGAAGAGAGCTACTAGATGTTTGATTGCATTTGGAAGAGAGCTACTAGATGTTTGATTGCATTTGGAAGAGAGCTACTTGATGTTTGATTGCATTTGCAAATGATTCCAGGGCGACCACCCACACTGACCTAGTAATCAGAGCACGACAAGAAAACATCCCTTATAAAGTGTTCCATAATGCATCCATCATGAATGCCATTGGCTGCTGTGGATTACAGGTAATAAATATAAACAAATGATAAATTGTAAACTTTTTTAACCTTCTGCTATTTGCATCATGTAGGTGGTCAGTGCCTTAGGCAAATTACACATGCATGGCATAACCTTGATAGTAATGTCTTGTTTCATATAATTGATATTACAGTATATGATATGATTGGAATAATGATTGTCTGTCTATGACTATATCTGTTTAATGCTTGTCTTTTATTCACTATTTAGCTGTATAATGCTCGTCAGGTTTTCACTATAGCTGTATGATGATTGTTTTTTTTTTTTATTTTGATGTTGTATTATGTATGATTGCGTGACGTTGTATGACGTCATGGTTTTGAGATAATAAAGTCACTTAGCACTTGACCGTCGTACAATATGGTGGCAGCCCTGAGGACCCGCTAAAAATCAGTTTTTAGCAGCCTAATATCCAAGTGAACAAGTCAGCGTTTTATCTGGGACATTCCGTTGGAAAAACCGAAGAAAAACAGGAAAAAAAACTGTGGGAGACACGATCCGTTCGACACTCTGCACAAAAACGTGTATAGCTCAGCGAGTATAGTTCAAGTCAAGGGACAACATACCGCCGACTTCAATTCACCGAGCTGGAAAGAAACACAAGAACCACAGACAGCTACCACACACTGGGAAGTACAATCTACGTCGACTTAACAGCTGAGTTGATTTATTCAAAGAGTATTTTCTGTAAATAAGCTTACAAAGACAAGCTTACCGTTGTCAGAAATAAACTACGACAAGCCGGCAGATTCATCATAAATTCCAGCCCTAGAAGCGAGGAATTCCATCCCAAAACAAGTATTTATGGACTCTTGCCGTAGTTAGACAGAACTCTAATTATTGCAGTGAGTTAGAGTAGATAAAAGTACCGATTTCCGTAGTTTAGCGCCGTTTTTAGAGACTCGGCGATTGCTTTGAAAAGTTTTCATTCACGAAAATAAAACGTGCCATCGACGTTTTGACCGCGCGCGGCCTGGGACCGTAACACAGGTATACCGCGCACGCTATAATTTTCTAGTACGATCTTTTTCGCGATTTCGCGACGTTTTTTCGCGCATATTTTTTCAGATATTTTTTAAGCGTTATTTACTTCTTAAAATTATCACTCTGTCTTTGTTATTGTGCGAATTTATTTACAGTAATGGCTACATATCAGATCCCAGCCCCACCCCCAATGTCGTTACAGGGAGACGTAGTGGAGAACTGGCGGGACTTCGAATCCTCATGGGACTATTATACCATTGCTACCGATCTAAGGTCGAAATTGACATCCCCTCCAGGCAAGGAAATAGTAGCCGCAACACTTTGCACGGTAATGGGCCCTGAAAGCAAGAAGATAATGAACTCATTACCCACCCTGACCAACACCGACAGGAAAGACCCGAAGAGGATTATAGAAGAGCTTAGAAAATACTTTGTACCCCAACGCAACGTGCTGTATGAACGGTTTGTTTTCAACTCTGCAACACAGAAGCCCTCCGAGTCCGTCGACGAATATGTCGTCCGCCTGCGTCATCTAGCCAACTCTTGTGAGTTCGGTGACTTGAAGGACTCTCTCATCCGAGATCGGATAGTCATAGGTACTACCGATGAGAGTGGACGTGAACGCCTTTTAAGGGAACGGCCGGTGCCAAGCCTAGATAAGGTGGTGGAAAGCCTTCGAGCTGCCGAGATCTCAAGAACTCACCGACAAGTGATAAGCGGGAAACCATACTCGAGCCAGGCAGAAACCATTCACCATACAGATAAGAGGCAGCCGAACAGAAGAAACAACCAAAGAAAGGGCCGGGGTAACATCGGTAACAACGGTGGACAACAAAAAACAAACGGGAACAAAAGAAGGCAAACCCAAGACCCTAGACCACCAACCCCGGGAAGCCATAACTCCTCCACCTCCTGTCACTGGTGTGGAAAAAAGGCAGACCATGTCAAGAAAGATTGTCCTGCTAAGGATGCAAAGTGCCGTAACTGCGGCAAAACAGGCCACTACGCCGTAGTCTGTCGGTCAAACAAACAAGTGCATGAAGTAAATAGAGAAGAGGAAGGAAGCTACCAGGAAGATTACTATTTAGACTACTGCTACTTCATGGGCGAAGTGAGCACCACCAACGATGAATTCTGGTCAGCGGAAGTGCTCATAAACCACAACCCCTGTACCTTGAAACTTGATAGTGGGTCAAAGGTGACAGTGGTTGGCGACAAGGCACCGTGGTTGGAAAACCGGCGACTGGACAAGGCGACAAGCATGTTCAGAGGACCCGGTGGAGTGAACTTGTCCCACTTGATAAAAGGACAGATAACAGACGCCTTATTTTCAGTCGGAGGGAGGACACACCGCGAAAATGTTTACGTCATGAAGAACCAATCTAAGAATCTACTTTCCAAGTCAGCAATCCAGGCACTCCAGCTGTTAATACCGTCAGCAGCAGTGCATAATGTGGAGACCGCCCCTAATTTCAAGGCAGAATTCCCCAAGTTATTCAAAGGGCTGGGCCTCATGAAGGATAAGTACAAGATACCTCTAAAACCGGACGCAGTATCAGTTTGTCTATACACACCCCGACGTGTACCGCACCCACTTCTCCCTAAGGTCAAAGAGAAGCTACTGGCCATGGTTCGTCAGAAGGTAATCTCACCAGTAAGTGAGCCCACAGACTGGTGCTCAGGCATGGTGATCGCTCCCAAGCGCAATGGTGATGTAAGGATCTGCGTTGACCTGGCACCGCTGAACAAGGCAGTAAAACGAGAGATCCACCCTATGGCAAGTGCCGACGAGAACTTGGCAAAGCTTAAGGACAGCAAAGTCTTCACCAAGCTAGACGCCAACTCTGGATTTTGGCAAATACCCCTCGACGAGGAGTCTCGGTTGCTCACCACCTTTGTCACACCATTTGGTAGGTACTGCTTCAACCGCCTCCCATTTGGAATCAGCTCAGCCCCTGAGATATTTCAGCGTACCATGTCTCGAATCCTAGAGGGCCTCGATGGCACAGTTTGTCACATGGATGACATCCTCATACATGGGCCGACACAGGAGCTTCACGACAGCCGTGTCCGAAAAGTGTTACAGCGGCTCAAGGACGCTAGAGTCACATTGAACGAGAAATGTGAGTTCTCTAAACAGCGCATGAAGTTTCTCGGGCATGTAATCTCGGAGGATGGGGTAGAAGCAGACCCTGAGAAAACCAAAGCAATCCAAGATTTCCCCGATCACTGTGACAGAGCTCCAACGTTTCAATGGTATGGTCAACCAGCTGGCCATATTTATACCCGACCTAGCAACCATCAATGAGCCCCTACGCCAGCTACTTAAGAAAGAGCAGCAGTGGCTTTGGTATCAGCCTCAGGAAAGGGCCTTTCAGGCGATCAAGACGAAACTGACCTCTACAGATGTGCTGGCACACTACGATCCAAACAAACGAAGCATCGTCGCTGCCGAAGCATGCCAGGACGGGCTTGGAGCAGTCTTACTGCAAAGCGACAGCAGCGGTAACCAGCGCCCAATTGCCTTCGCTTCACGCTCTCTAAACGACACGGAGAAGCGATACGCAGTCATCGAGAAGGAGGCGCTGGCCGCCACGTGGGCATGTGAAAAGTTCTCAGACTACATCCTTGGGACACCATTCACCCTAGAAACGGACCACCGCCCACTGGTACCCCTTCTCTCAAGCACAGACCTCTCCAAGCTGCCCCCGAGGGTTTTGAGGTTTCGCCTCCGAATGGCCAGGTATTCACCAGAGGTCACTTACGTGCAAGGAGTGCACCAAAACACAGCAGACGCCCTGTCTCGTGCACCCACAAGCAGTCCCACTCCCCAGGACTTAAAACAAATCGAGGAATTAGAAGAACACAGCGAATCAGTCCTAGAGTCCCTACCTGCAACGGAACGGCGCCTCAAAGACATCCAGGAAGCCCAGGACTGCGACGCCATATGCAAGCAGGTGAAGACCTATTGCTTAGAGGGATGGCCTCCCATTATGCCATCCCTACCACTCCTAAAGCCATACTGGGAGAAGAAGCAACACTTGACGGTCAACCGAGGAATCCTGATGTGTGATCACAGGCTAGTTATCCCCTCAAGCATGCAACTAGAGATGCTGGAGACCATTCATGAAGGCCATCTTGGCATTACCAAGTGCCAAGGGCGCGCGAGCTCCTCGGTGTGGTGGCCGCTCATAACCAAACAGATAGAAGCAACGGTCAACAGATGCCAAACTTGCGCCAAACTCAGACCAGAGCGAAGAGAACCCCTTATGGCGCTGTCTTTCCCAAACCTACCATGGAGCCGGGTCGGTACAGACCTCTTTGAACTAGAGCAGACCGACTACCTTATCGTTGTCGACTACGCAAGCCGATGGTTTGAAATCCGAAAGCTAGGATCAACTACCTCAGCTGCAGTCACGCGCCACATGTGCGAGATTTTTGCTCTGCATGGAATACCGGACACAGTCATCTCGGATAACGGACCCCAGTATGTTAGCCAGGAATTTACCAACTTTGCCAAGGACATGGGGTTCACCCACATCACCTCCTCTCCACACTACCCACAAGCAAATGGTGAGGTCGAGAGAGCGGTTCAGACCGCCAAGAACATCCTGCGAAAGAACACAAACCCACACCTTGGTCTCCTAGCATACCGTTCTGCCCCCCTGGCCAACGGCCTAACCCCTAGTGAGATTCTGATGGGGCGGAAACTGCGTAACAAGTTGCCATCGGCCCCCGAGAACCTAAAACCCCGAAAGATCGACCAAGAACAGCTGCTTAAGAGAGAACAATAATATCGAGAGCGCTACTCCAGTAACTACAACTCTCGCCACAGAGCTGTGGAACTCCCAACACTCCACCAAGGGGACAAGGTGTTCATAAGGGACCAGCAAAGGTACGGAGAGATAGAGAAGAAACTTGCAAGCCCGAGATCCTACCAACTGGTAACAGAAAATGGCTCAGAGATCAGAAGGAACAGAAGAGCGTTAGTCCATGAACCAGTGGGGACATCTGGAGAGTCCAGCTCCCTACCGAGCCCTTCCAACCGACCACCAGTACGCGAAGGAGGAGAAGGATCGCCAGGACCTGCTGCGTCTCCCTCCCCTAGCCCATCTAAGGCAGTAGTTAGAAGATCGGGCAGACTTTTAAAGCCCACTAATAATCCAGACATGATTTATTATTAGTTGGACGTTCACATTATGATGATTATTTAGTGTGGATGCAAATTAGCATTTAGACCGTTCCAATTCAAGTTTGTTAGTTATAAGTTTATGGACATGATCTTGTGTAAACTGAAAGGGGGATGTTGTATTATGTATGATTGCGTGACGTTGTATGACGTCATGGTTTTGAGATAATAAAGTCACTTAGCACTTGACCGTCGTACAATAGTAATGTCTTGTTTCATATAATTGATATTACAGTATATGATATGATTGGAATAATGATTGTCTCTCTATGACTATATCTGTTTAATGCTTGTCTTTTATTCACTATTTAGCTGTATAATGCTCGTCAGGTTTTCACTATAGCTGTATGATGATTGTTTGTATTTCACTTTAGCTGTATAATTATGGAGAGGCGGTATCAATATGCTTCTGGACTGAGTCATGGAAGCCAGACAGCTTTTATGATAAGATTGCAGCAAACAGAAAAAGAGGATTGCATTCCCTCTGTTTATTAGGTTTGTATGTTTTCCTTTACTTTGATTTTTTTAAGTTCTTGTTTTTTGAAGGAATGTCAGTAATGTTAATTTCTGCACACTTGCTTAAAGTTCTAGTGGCACATAATTTGATATTTACCTGAAACCAAATTATTGGCTGGTGACTTGTTTTGTTTTTTGCCAACACTACTGTATCTATAATAAGGGCAAGCTGGCCACTGTTCTAAAACCTTGCATGCCTGACTTACTCTAAAGAAACTTCCAAAAATGTGTCAGAGTAAAATATGAATAGCCTTCAAAGAAGAGCTGTAAATCGGCGGTCTGTGCCCATTCTGTTACATTTTGTGTAGTTTAAGCACAGGGCCTTGATTTAAAGCTTTGGATTTGAAGCAGTAGAGCATAATTTAGAAATGGGCTATTAATTCTGTCTGTAAATTGATCTCATGTAGTACCAATTTTAGCCTAATTTTAGTAGAGTTTGATAATGCAGGAAATAAACCTGTCAATCGTTTTTTCCTCCATACAAAGTTTTTTAAGATGCCAAAAAAGTATTTTTAAAGTTTCTGATGGTTGCAGTCAATGGCTCATCGTTTGATTACCTCGGTTATTTGTTTAGACAAATTGTTCTTCCACTTAACATTCTAAACTTGTTCACCATTAATTGTAAATTCAAATAAATAACATATTAAAACCACTTTTGTACTTCCAGATATCAAAGTAAAGGAGCAGTCAGTAGAAAATCTTATGAGGTGAGAATCTTTTTTTAAAGATTCACAAGCAGGCATTAGCAGACATAGTTTGCCAACATGTCTGGCATTTCTTATTTATTTGAAGGAAACTTATGACTGTGCCCCCCTCAGCAAATCCTGGGTACATGCATGGTTAGGGTGTAAAAGTTGCCCAAGTTCTATCCATTTTTATTCCTTAGGGTATCTAAGCTTGGGTAGAAACAATAAAGCATGTATTATTCTTACAGAGGCCGTAAAGTTTATGAGCCACCCCGTTACATGTCAGTCAGTACTGCAGTCCAGCAACTTCTAGAAATCCCCAAGTTACGTAATTTATCCCCTCAAGAATCAGGTTAGTGAAATTGCCAGGGCTATTGCAGGGAAAGATACATAGGGCCTCATACCCTCCTACCCCCCCCCCCCCCCCAAAAAAAAAAAAAAAAGAAAGAAAAAATAGATAAAAGTCAATCTTCCTCATTACATGAATCTTTATTGTGGAAGTTGAAAAATAAAGTTATGCACAGATTAGTACATGTAATTTTTCTTCTCAAGACATTGGTATTTACTTATTAATTCTGTTGGTGCTCTGAATGGGATGGAGCAGGTTAACCTGTCAACCACTCCCCATTGATCTGTTTTCTTTCTTCACAGCCTACACAGAGGACACAGTAGCAGTTGGGCTAGCACGAATTGGCTCAGACACTCAGCAGATTATTTGTGGGCCCATGAAATCTTTGGTGGATTACGATCTTGGTGGCCCGCTCCACTCACTTGTCATCCCAGGAGAAATGCATTTTCTTGAAAAGGACATGCTCAAAGAATTTGCCATTGATGTCAATGTATTAGAAAATTCTTGAATAAAAATCTGCCTAAAAAATGGGAGGGTGATTATCTAATTCAGACTTTTAAACCAATGTTGATCTTAAACGCTTTTGAAAATCTACCACAATACTATTCCCTTTCAAGTAAATCCATGAAAGTAACCCTTGATCCTGTAAAAATACTGTTACTCGCAGTGGAAAGCCCTGGCGCTTACATGGCACACGCCCAAAGCTAAAGTTTCCCTCCCTTCTTCCCTTCGCCAGCGTACATGAGGGCCAAGTAGACGGGGGTGATTATCACTTCTTTTAGGGTATAAAATTTTGACCAACTGCCATCCCTTAGGGGAAGTTGAAGGATTTTTCCAATTTTGCTATCTACTAGGGTATAAAAGATCAACTGCTATTCCAAAGGGGGAGTGTTTAACGTTTTTTCGATTCTGTTATCTCTTAGGGTATAAAATTCGACCAATTGCGTGTTTAACGTTTTTTTTTTATTCTGCTATCTCTTAGGGTTAAAAATTCCTTCAACCACACCCAATTTGCCATCTCTTAGGGATAAGAATTTCTGTTGACCACGCCCAAGGTGCCATCCTCTTAGGGTTAAAATTTTGCCGATGATCACCCCCCCCCCCCTCTGTTTCGCCTATCAAAAAATCAAAAAATTGTATAACTTTTTTAAATCTCTCCTGCTCCGCTTAAAAAGTCTTTTCTCTCCCTTTGTCACTTTTATTTGAAGCTTGGCGCTAAAACGTGAAACTTTCGTGTTACTTGTCACGCTACGTGTCACGTAATCGTATATAACAAGACAGTGTGACGGTCATGGCGGCTATCGTTCGTCCTCGTCTCGTGCATCCTACTGTCCGTCTCCTACGGCGGGGATTCCAAACTAATCGACCTAACCAGCAAGACTACAAGCTCGTGAAAGTAGCCGATGTGGAGAGTTTTATCGAAAGATGTATGACTAAAGTTGGCACTACGGAAGCTCACGCGAGGCAGCTTGGGCAAGTCCTGACGGCTGGCGATGTCCGAGGACACTTTAGCCACGGTCTAAATAGACTTGGTCAGTGTGTTATTGAGGACGGGTGTCAATTTGTTATTCATCTTGTTTCGAAGTGTATCGGTATTTATTATATGGGCGATGGCAAAAAAAACTTAGCTAGACCCCTAAAGGGTATTAGGCTGATAATGATATCTATTGTAAGCATGATTGAAGTATGGAGCAGACTAGACACCAATAAGTCTCTAGGCTGAAAACAATGGCTACTGCTACACTTGTAGCAGAAGGCATCAACAACAAGTTTTTCAAAAGCTCCTTCATATATGTAGCCATAGCTGTTAACTCTCCCGCATTAGGCGGGAGTCTCAAGATTTTGAACCTTTTCTCAAGCCTAATTTTCTTGAAAATACCCATACATTTTCTGTATTCTCCCGCATTAGCTATCTTGGTACTTCTGATACATTCACTGTATTTTCTCAAGATTTTTCCTAAAGCGAAGTTGACAGCTATGATGTAGGATGCCTTGCTGCTGGAAGTGTAATTTTTGGTGTGCAAACTGGTGTTGTGGACTCTAATGATTCATCTGCTAATTCTAGAGATGTATGTCCATGATATACAAGAAGGGACAACGGTTTACACTGGCAAGCCTACTGTTGTCAAACAGACTGCAGCTACAGCCTTTGTCGATGGCAACAATCTCCTTGGACCTGTGAGTGATCTCACCATACCTGTCAACTCTCCCACATTAATTAGGCAGTTGTCTCAAGATTTTGGACCCCTTCTCCCGCGTTGGGGGGGGGGGGGGGGGGGGGGCACAATACAGAAACATTGAGAAAATAATGGGGGGCACAGTCACGCCCCTACTGGTCATTTCCTTATAATTTTTTTAAAATATTGGGCGGGCACGTACCCCCAGTGCCCCACCCTCTGCTACGGACTTGTGCTTGAGTCTAGCACTTTTTTCTGTAGCCTTAAAAGGTGGGGCTCTTGAGAGCGACTGTGAAGTATACTAGGGATTTGAGGCATTGCTTAGCAATTCAGCCTAGAAGGTAACCTCTAAGTTGCTGCAGGGACACACACCATTGTCATACTCTGCCACCTCTATATGACACAGGTTGTTGGTAACTTTTGTATGGATCTAGCCATCAACAAGGCCAAGGATGTTGGTGTCTCTTGGGTTGTTTGTAAAGGTGAGAGTGACACACTTGATTTTTTTCTGAATTTCTTAAAGATAATAACAATCTATGCCCTTTTGCACAGGCTCGAATCATTATGGTATTGCTGGGTGGTATACATTGCGTGCTCTAGAAGAAGGACTAATTGTGAGTTTTTTGTTTTATCTATCTTTTTTATTTCTCCTTATTTCAAATTAACCCTTGGGTTTTGTCTATAGGGTATCAGTGTGACCAACACATCTCCATTGGTTGTTCCTACCAGAGGAAGAGGGGTAAGTGTCTCACTTCTGTTAGTTCAGGATGCCCTACATATTGTAGCTAGAAAATTATGTCTTCTTCAAGCTTCAGGCATTACTAACAATTCTTTTATTTGCTAATGGCAGACTTAGCCAGTTGCTTAAAGCTGGAAGAGGTGCAAGGCACACAAGGGATTATGGGAGAATAACAAAAATCAAACTTCATCTTCCTAGAATAAAAGCATCATTCACCAGGAAAAAAGGCCATCCTCCCCAGATTCTCTTGTGTGCCTGCTTTAACCCATATATTAAGCAACTGGGCACAAGTGTTGGCTAATAGAGGGAAGGGTTGGGGCAAACACTATGCACTTCTATTTGTCCTGTGCAAAATTCTTCCTCTGCAGGCCAAGCGGCAGACATCTTCTTGATACTGCCCTACTCAGTAACACCATCCTCCAATTATAAACCCAGTTCAGTTCTCGTGTGGAGTTCACACCATACTCAGTACACACCATACACTCTCTTAACAAACTGATGGATTTCTTCTCCTCCATAGGTGACACTTGGTACCAACCCAATCTCTGTAGCAGCCCCAGCACAAAATGGGGACAGCTTTGTACTTGACATGGCTACATCAGCTGTAGCTTTGGGAAAGGTGTGTGACTGTAAGAATCAACTCCAAGTACATTGTAAACACTAATTCTTTCATTGCTCTGATTTGCAGATAGAGATGAATCGTCGCAAAGATATCCCAATACCACATGGATGGGGAGTTGATGCAAAAGGACTGGTATGTTTTGGGCTCATGTATCTAGTGTTATTACTTTTTTAATAAAACCTCCCACACCCACTTTCCTCTGTTCTTCTGCCCTCTCATCTCCCCTCATCCTTTATACATCTTTTACACATATTGAAATTTTCAAGGAAACATTGGATCCAGTAGATGTCCTTGATAGAGGTGGTGGCCAGTTACCACTTGGCGGCACAGAGCTAACAAGTGAGTGTTAACAATTATATTGTCACTTATAAGCAAAGAAACATGTCGCAGCATAACACTAAGAAGTGATGCTGGGAAAACTTGTTTGTTGAGTACTCAGGAGACTCTCGTTTTTCCCTTGTGTAGGTGGTTACAAGGGCTATGGTCTTGCCATGATGGTCGAGGTTCTATCTGGAATACTTGCTGGATCTGCAGTAGGACCAGACATACGCCTTTGGAAGGGTGACCCACGCACTGCCAACTTGGTAATTGCAGTTGGCACTTCTTTCCTTCATGTAGGAGCAGTCCATGTTATTAATTTAATAACGTTAAACCTTCACTCTTATCACCAGGGCCAATGCTTTGCTGCTATCAATCCTGCCATGTTTGCCCCTGGTTATGAAGACCGTATGCAGAGATTGATGGATCATTGTAGGAATATGCCCCCTGTAAGTTGTGAAAAGTTAAAAAAAAAATATGAGTGATTTTATAGCGAATGGAGCGAGGGTAAAAAGATAAACTTGTATTCTTCCATGGCTCTGAGGTCCAAGTAGAATCAAATCTATGATAGTTAACCATGCCACTGGAAATGTGACAAAAAAAATATGAGTCATGAACAGCGCCATTTCAAGAAGTCGATGATCAGGGCTATTGAAATACAGGAGGGGCACAATACAAGAGACATTAATAAGAAAATTGGGGGAGGGGCACAGCCACACCTCGCTGGACATTTTCCGGCACTGAGGCTCTGTAGAAAGTAACAATGCGACCAATGGGACTAGCTTATTTTTCATAAACTTGATGACTGTATTTTCGTGAACTATCAATTTTTCGTTCAGGCGGAAGGGGAGGATGGTGTATTGGTAGCCGGCGATCCAGAGCGTCTTCACATGCGCAAAGTTGAGCAGGAAGGAGGGATTCAGTACCATGTCAATCTGCTTGATGCACTGGTGAGTAAGGAATACCAGGCGGTGTCCAGAGGGGGGTCTAAGAAATCATGTGCCGAAATGAGAAATTATGTGGGTTACGAATAGATCAATTCGACTCCTCTTTGACACCTTAATTAAGAAAAGGTGATTAATTTTCGATGTGTAAGATAAAAACAAATTTCTAGATCAATTTGGTAACCTATTTACCAGATCTAAGGATGCCATATTGAACTTTTTACTGCTCTGGACTCAACCCTTCGTTTTCCTTATGACTTAGGATACTGTCCGATATTTTCCCTGAAGCTTACTGGTGTTAGGTCAGTTTTGACCAGAAGCAATATGCCCTCGGATAGTCTTTTTGAGGGGCGCATCCGATTGATTGTCGTTTGGTGAATACTTGGCTTACAGGATTGACGCCAATGTCTCATTTACCAATTGTTATCAGTATTTTTGTCTTCGTTGGCTGGCCGCGTCGTGCCTGATTAATGTTGCCTCTGTTTCCGTTTAGGACAAGCTTGCAGATCAGCTGAAGGTTGCACCGATGCCATCACAATAATTGTATTTCTCCAGAAGTTTAGCTAGAAAAAAAAACACTTACAGCAGCTCAAGGCGTGTTAACATACTTTTTGGGGACTGTTTCTAAACCAGAAAACAGAGAAAATAATCAGTGTGTAGGATTGTTTGAAAGAAATCATGGATACGCCAATATCATCATCGTAGAGAACATTAGTTAGCGACGAGAAGGTCTACGTTTTTGAAGTCTAAACATGGTGGGGTGGGGGGGGGAGGTGCTCAGTCATAGGTATCATATGGAAAAAGCATTTGAAGATTCCTTAATAAGAAATGACCCATTTTTTGGCCGCCAAGGGGGGTGCGCAGGGTGCGCGTGTGAACGCGCCTGCTAAATTAGCGATCCAATATGCTCTTTGTAGTGAACTGGTAGTGTTTTGAGCGAGTAACCATGGTTATTGTTTTGGATAGACTTTTTAGATGTCGTACATAATTGCTCGAATAAGCGCCAAGGCGCTTAGAACATTTTCCATGTCCAGGCGAGGCGCTTATTCATGCAATTGCGATAGATGCATTGGTAATTACACTAGTAAGAACATTATATAGTTTATAGTGTTTTCTTAATGATTATGATGAGCTTCAAAAGCTGTTGTTTTGTTAGTTTGTTTTATTTATATGGCATTTTATTTTCCGACGTTTTTCATTCTTTTTCTCTTTCTTGGTTATTTGTACCTTTGGTTGTCTTACAGAGACTTACAGAAAATATTCCGTAATGATTACTTCTCTTGTCATATTTTGCCCCAACTGGATCATCTTGTTTTGTGCGCATTTCATCTCATTTCACTCCCAGCAGCTGGTTTTGTATTAGTGTTAACTACCGTTTGTAGCTTTACTGTTACGTCTATCAAACTCATTCAAAAGTCTCACTATCTGAATAAATCATGACTTGACGCTACCTACGCGGGTTTTATTTTCAATGCAAATTCCCATATTGTTTAAGTCAAAGCCTAGCAACGGAGAGGTGTTAAGGTGTAATTTAGCACACGTGAAGAACGGCTCGAAAGTCTCAATACGACAAACTCGCCCGTTAAAAATGTGAAATAAGAAGCTAAAAATGACAATGAGTGGCCTTCGACTTTGTGTTGCTTGTGACGATCCGAGCCCAGGGCCCTTGAAACAACTTTACTATCGACCGCGAACATTCGGGCCTTACTTTCCAGTTTTAGAGGAAAGAAAAAAGAAAGAAAACAGCAATTTGTACAGTGGCGGTCGTGCGACAGTCTGCACAGGCTGTGCAAGTCATCTCCAAAGGCAATGGACGGCTTATGAGAAGGCATGGACGCCGGTGGAAAGGAGATTTTTCAAGCTGCGCTCAGGTAAACACTGGAAAAAAATTCCACACATCATTTCTCGAAAAAATATCTTCGATTTATGAGTTTATTTTTAAAGATAATACTACCTTAATAGCAAATAACCTGAATCGATCTCGCATAATAATAGAAAAAGACGTAATTCAAGCAAAGCTTGAGTGGATAAAGCGCATACTTTAAAAAATTGCAAATATCAAAAATAAGCAAACATTTTTCGTATAAATGTTCGGATCCTTTATAACAGTCTCAAAATCGATTTGGCACAACTATTTTTATTGTACACGTAGTTGTTTTTTATTCTGGTTAAGAATTTCCTTAGCTTTACCATGAATAAAACACAAATAGTGATAAAGAAGGCTGTAGGAAAATTCACTTTTTTATCTTAGCAAAGTAGATATGGTTGATTAAAATCACAAAACTCAAATCGGGTTATAAACTCCCAAAAAATATTGATTAGTAAATTGTAACTTTATTTGTGTTTGCAGAATTAAATTTGAAACATATTTTTACAAATAAAATTATGACATTAAAGTCAATCTTTCTATGGTTATATTTCAGCCTTTGACCTGAAGTTTTATTTAGTTCAGAGTCCATAAAATCAGATGAAATCTGGCTCAACTGATTTTAGATATCGCTAGTGAGCTCGTGTTTTTTGAACCCTAAAATTCATTTTTTTTCGAGGCATAAGTTGCACCTGCTGAGATATTAACACAGGGGCGCCAGCCCTTTACAAGAAGCATTGTTATCCTAGCCAACTAGATCGCAAGCCCGCCAACTTAAGTCAACAACGTCACCAGAGCGTGTTCCCTAGCTAACCTGCACGGGGTAATTTCACAAGAATGATATATTATCACTCGCATCATTAGTGCAGACACCGATAGAGAGACACCGATAGAGAGGGCTAAAGTAATCGTCTATTTTATTGAGGTACTTGCGTCGAAGAAGTGTGCGGTCAAAAAGTTGAAGTGACCACAGATCACCTTCGATGACAGCTCTATGCAGCTCACAAGCAGAGCCAATACCAACATGTATGCTGCCACACGCATGGACACATTGTGGGGGTGTTTTACAACGATAGATATGTAGAGTCTTCTAATAATTAAACTGCAAGCTAATTATTCTAGATTCCCTGAAGTGAATCTGACGTACATAAAAAACGTTAATGACTAGTGAATCGAACACATAATTAAAAAGATAATAATTCAAACACGTTTTAGATGCAAAAACGAGTCATTCTCTCTATCTTTTAGAAGAACAGGAGGAAAAAAAGATCGGTCAAGGAAAAGGACGAGTTCCCATGGCAACCAAACAAGAGGGTTCAGGCAACAGCCCTAGAGATAAGTTCCACAATCACACGATAAAGGATAAAAGAACGCTTAGTGACGGGTCAGGGACGTCCACTGAGGACCGCACGCCATTCCAACGTGCTGTCCGTAAGGTCACCAAACAAAACAAGGAAAACCGTGAGAGCCACGGCCTCGCGCGACTCCAAGCCGTCATTGACCAAGCACGTGATCACGCAGCATTACAGACTGGACCGCAGTGGACTCGAGATCGTCCGGACGGGGGGATGGCGGATGGCGAAACCCGGGCCGCGGTGACAACTAAAACTTCGTTGCTGTGGAAGTTACCAAGAGAGGTTATAAGATCACATGTTCGTGATGAGATGGAGGAGAGTATTGATATCATGATTCGTAAGTTGGCTGAAATTCAACATCTGGAGAATGTTAAACAAAGTGAACAGGCTCTTAAAGAAGCTGCTGAGCGGGTAACAAAGGCTCATGATCGAGAAAGGGACATTAACCGTATGGTACAAGAACTGAAGGCCCGGTTCCGGGAAGAGCTCGGTTTTAAGGAAACAGGCAGGGTGTTGAAAGAGGAGAGGGATGCGACTGGTAACAAAGATGAGAATTCTTTGAAAGTAGCACGTAAACCGCAGGACATAGGGGGTGTCCTATCGGTCACTCGAGCAAGAAAAGCTGGAAAAGCCTGGAAGAAAAAAATTGATGGGCAGGTTAGCACTGACCAAAATGCACTGGTTCCTAGCCTACCAAGTATAAGTAAACTAGAGAAAATACCAGAACTCGAGGGCCAAACATTACTCGATAAGGAACTGGACAAAAGGAGGCAAGAGGAAGAAGTGACCAAACAGGAACTGCAGGCTGTAAAACAGGAGCTTGAAAAGGAGAAAGAGTGGCGCAAGAAGACAGAAGTCCTGATGACTAAGCAGAAGTCCATGATAGACGAACTGCGACAGGGGATACAAGGGGAGATAGCTAAGTTGCTCCAGGAACAGGCAAAGAGGCATGAAGAACTACGAGCAAGTCTCACCAACGAGCTCGAAAACAGAACAGTAAAGATTCCAGAAAACACAAGAAATGGAATAGAAGGCGAGGAAATGATGCCTCCAAGGGAAAAGAGGCCCATAGAAAAAAGACCGGTGAAAAATCCACTTAGAATTCGTACCCAAGCACCGCCGGATGAGTGGAGCGAAGACGACGACGAAGAAAACAATGACGACGTGATAACAATCGTCAGTGATCATCCTGACGATGACGACGATGAAAATAACGACGACGACGATGACGAAATTCCTACAGATGATGAGGCTGATGACGACGATGATAGCGATGACAATGGCATACATGATAGAAGAAAGAAGAGCAAGCAACCTGGAACGCCTGCCTATTACATTGCGTAGTTCATCGTTGATGAATAGTTTAACGTAAAATTGGTCGATACAATAGGAAGTGCTTACCGAACAAGGGGAGAGGGGAGGTGCCCATATGCCCATCCAGGGAGAAGAAAAGCAGTATTCACTTGACTGGGCCACACCCGAAAACTGAGTAAAACCCGGTTTGGATACGGTGGCAATAAAGTCATATCATACGCAACAGACCATAACATGTTTCTCTCAGGGGAGAGGGCATTGTACAGGATGTAAAGGAACACTACCTCTCCACCAAATTTAATGGTCCATCCCCAATGTCTACAATCACACTTTCATGTATTTCATTCTCTTGTTTTATTATATATATTCAGGACATAAGTATTGTAGAGTGTACGCACTAATATGTTTTGAAATATTGTTATTGAGGGATCATTCTATTATGGACTTGCTTATTATTTAGTGCGTACAGTCTACAAATGTACTAATAAACAATGTACAAAAGTATGTACTGCATCTCGCTAGTAAAACTGTATTTCCCTTTCCATACTGGAAATAATGAGCACATCCTTGTAAGCCTAGATTCGAAAGTCAACACGTCTTGTAACATGTATTTTCAATAAAGTATAGAGCAGCTTGGCATCTCTTTAATGTCTAAATCTCTCTTAAAATAAAAAAGCTAGTTCCATATCAGGCATGTATTTTCTTAAAACATGGCAATAAAAATCCTACCCATACATACCTAAATAAATGTATCTTCGTTGGTTCTAACTGTGTTATAATCTGGCTAAAATTGCCTGTATGTAGATTGTTTACGTGGCTTACTTTGCCTTGCTGGGGGCTATCTGCAATTCATGGAACTAGGCCCTTCTTTCAGTTCCTTTGCCCTTCATCTCTCTTTTGATGTCAAAAGATGGTTAAATTGAATGTTCAATTTGCACGTATAGTTGCTTCACTCCAGCCTATGAAAGAAACATGAAAATGTTACACTGTGTGAGCTGCATTTAAAATCAAATAAGTTTATCTTAGTGCGAAATGTACCCAAAGACTTAAAATAAACATTTTCAAAACCCCAGATATACCTTCGCATGATAGTCACCAACTGTAGTAAAATTTTCATGAAATCACAATTAGCCTTTTTGTTCATTAGAACTATGTACTAAGTACTAAGATCATACACACCTCGTTGAAAATATGATGAGTAGTGCTCAAAATCTTGTGCGTATCAGCATTTGGTGCGACAAGAAGGCGCAGGCTTCCAACCCAGTTATTACTGAAAAAATCCATTCACATATTGTCTCATATGGTCTCAAAGATGGTACTTTTTAACGTTTTTGCTTGTTGTTTGTAGATTGTGGAACTTACCTACAAAGAGTCCAGAAATGTGGATCTTGTATGCTATAAACATCTTCTATTTGATTAACCTGTGTATAACAGAAATAACGACATGAACTACCAATGATTACAGGACTAAAAGCATTTAAATTGTCTCTCCTACACTGCCACAGTTTTCTGTGGTCTGACATATTTCTTCCTAGTCTTTTTGGTTACCCGTACTTGTAACTGCCCTCCCTTTAGATAAATCGTACAGTTGCATGGATCTCAACACAAAATGGTAAAATGACTTCAAGTACAAATGACAATAGCACCTACTCTTTGATATGATATATGCAATATTTTTTCTAGTTGTGGGGGTGTCCTCTGCATTAGTACCCCTGTGGACTCCTTCAGTAATGGAATAACACTGAAAGATCACAATATATATACTGTATCATCAGTAATGGTCAAACTAAGAACACTTAAAACAATACGATCAGTAAATGCATGGTTTGTCAAAATCATACCCAAATATATTTACCTGAAGACAATTAAAACAGCAATAAACATTGAGCAAATAGGATCAGCCATCATCCACCCTATAAAAACAATTTTATTGGTGAATTTTATGTATAATACTAGAACTCCAAAGGTCAATCATAGCTGTATTTGCTGTTGTGCAACTGCACAGAATTCACATCCATTTCTTCTCTTGGAATAGCGCATAGTTAATCATACCACAGTGATCAATCAATTACCTCGCTGTGTGCAGTCAAATGGTAAATGACACGACAGTTAAATATGAAAGCCATCAATTGGTTTAGATAGTTTAGAAGGTTTATTGACTGTGACCATTTTCCAAATGAGACCAGGCTTTTGGATTCACTGAGGTTGAACAACAACAAATTTGGCTGTAAAGATGATGAGGTTCAATCATCAATAGCAAAAATGATGGGTACATACCAAACTGGTGAATCAGGCCAGCAGAAATTATAACCCCTACACTTCCTAAAGTGTCTGCTAAAACATGAAGAAATACCCCTACAAAAATAATGGCAAACAAATTAGTTTATAAAAATGGTAACCACAGGTGATATTGACAATGATAGAAATACAGTAGTTCATTCCTGTCATCTGCAATGCTGACTGATATGGTGATGGTTATGATATATAGAATACAGCAAGGATAATACAGGCCTATAATGTGATAAAGGAAGAGCTGATAGGACATCACAAGAGAAGGGAAGACAGGCTACAGCCATGAATGAACAGATGGAGGTGAAATCAATATGACCAGCCCCGCACTGCCCAACACCCTTTTAGAACCCCAAGCTCCTGGGACCCACCCACCCCACCCAACCACACATTATGCACCTACACCAATACCATCACACACCAAATCACCAACACACCCACCCCCCCCCCCCCCAAAAAAAAAACACACCCAACCTCACACCGTCTGAACGCACTGCGCTTAAACAATTATCACAACTACCCCACACCATCATCAAACCAGCTGACAAAGGGGGAGCCATCGTTCTCTGGGAAACCAAAGACTACCTACTAGAGGCCAACAAACAACTCAATGACACCAATTATTATTCCACAGTCTCCCATGACCATATACCCTCCCTTGCACATAACATTTCCCTATACATCCACCAACTGTTTCAAGACAACATTATTGATGAACCTACTCATGATTTCCTACTTCCCCACACACCCCCACGCACACCCCTGTTCTACATGTTACCCAAAATTCACAAACCCCACACCCCAGGCCGCCCAATAATCTCAGGTTGCCAATCACCCACCAAAAAACTCTCCATCTTTCTTGACCACTACCTCAAGAAATTTGTACAGCACATCCCATCCTACATCAAGGATACCACACACTTCCTACAAACAGTCCTCTCCCTCCCCACGCCACTACCAGACACATATTTTCTTGTCACAATTGACGTCACGTCACTCTACACCAACATCCCACATGAGGATGGTATAGCTGTTGCCCTCTCATACATACAAACACTACCCGTACACAAACGCCCCCCTATCCATGTTTCTCGCAGCCTCCTCAAACACAACTATTTCAAATTCGACAACAAACACTCCCTACAACTCTGCGGTACAGCCATGGGCACTCGCATGGCACTCTCCTGCGCCAACCTATCATTGGCCTCTGTGAAACGCCAACTCCTCCGTAACAACCCCCTGCCACAATCCCCACACGCTCTGCTTTATTGATGATATCTTCATGATATGGACTCGTGACGAGCCATCCCTCCTCAACGCATACTATTATCACGTGGCTACCCTGATCATGTCATCCACAATGCCTTCACCAGAGCAAGCCAATACACGCAACACCAACTCCTATTCCCCAACACTCCCACAGCCACCCAAACAACCACCCCACCCGCCATACCTTTCATCACAACGTTCAATCACAACACATCAACCATCCCCCGCATCCTTCATGATAACTGGGAACTCATATCCAGCGACCAGGAACTATCCTCCATATTCCCCTCACCCCCTACCACAGCATTCACCAGACACAAAAACCTTAAAGACACACTAGTCCACACCAGGTTCACATCCCGGACACACACTCCATAGATACACTTAACAACACATCACCACTTTCACCACATCTCACACCTTACACCAACACCACCACATCAACTCAAACCACAAGAATGAGTCAAATGAGATGTACACAGAGGGAAGCCACACGCCATATCCACTCCAAGCCAGCCAATCATCGAAGATAATTCACCACTACCAAGACCCTCAAGAACCGACAAACAGCCCCTCTACAGAAATATAACTGATATATATATATTCGATAAAAACTCAGAAGCCAGCCATCTACAACCATAAACCTACAGGCCCTAACAGAACCGTAGAAGGAATCCTACGAGTCTCCTGTACCACACAGTGTATCCACACCAGTAAAAACAGTCCTTCTACAGAAGTATATTCCCGATCCATCGACAACAAGCCGCCATCTCCAGCTATAGGCATACCGGCCTCAACAATAACCGTAGGAAAACTTCCACGAGTCTCCTACTAACACACGCTACTGCCCTGAATATCCTTACCTGGCTCCACACCAACACTCTATCCTCTCAGCGTATCCCACCCCGTCATCCTATCTAGCACAGAACACTTCTAAAATATTCCCGTACAATAATATCGCCATTCATTGTATTTATCCGCCATATTTTGCCCATTTTGTAAACCAAACCACAATTATGTTAATAAATACCTGGGTGTGCCATAACCGGAACCGGAAATAGCAATATCTATTTTTATCTAATACTCGTCTAACCACGAGCGCAATCCCCTCATAACCCCTCACTTTGCTGCATGCGGAATACCTCCAAGACACGCAATCTAAGCTCCGCCAATACTCATCTCGGGTATGTACACCCTCCTTTCCACATATCCTCCTTTCCACACATCCTATATACTACCCACCACATCACGAATTCCGTATTCTCTCCCCTTCCCGCTACATGCACTAGTTCCCACACTTATTTATCATTTAGTCCACCACATACAGCCACTAGCCAGGACCATCACATGCACCATTTTGTCCACTACACACTTTCCCATCCTATCTCAGCCTCTATCCATTTTTTTCTCTTTACCTCATTCCCCTGCGCGAGCTACTTTTTACTTTTCAGACCAAGCCATGTACTCAGCCGGAGCCAGGCGCAACACAGGTTTGGCCATTGCAAGCACCACGCGTCACTACTGCATTACTAACGAGCGTGTAGGGGCGGGTGATAGGGGCCTTCGAAACACGCTAGCACCCTAGTTTTTTTTCCCTTTTTACTCCCACCATCATCGCTGCTTTTCCCCTAGCTTTCCCCTAAGTCTCCCCGCTTCATGCTCTAGGTTCGTATATGACCAACCAATAGACCTCACCCCCTGATGAAAAGTCTTGGTTGGCGTTATATGCCTTTAGTTCTACATTTCGCAGAGCTCTTTGAAATGACCTACACACTTTTGTCTTATTGGTTTTATTTTGTTATGTTTATGTTACATATACATGCCGGTTGTTTTCTTCATGCCTTTGCCTTTTCCCCTTATCTCTTACCACCGATTATCGCTTCATCTAGCGTAAACTATCCTCCCTGTCTTGTTAACGTTTCAGTGTCATCTCCATTCTCGCCGCACTCCCTTTGTCTTCTCCCGCGCCCCTACTTCATCTTCTTCTCGCTGTTTTACTAGCATCATTTCCCATTGTCCGCAATACTTCCTTTCACTGTTACAGTATTTCATATTTTTTCTCGGCGTTTTCACAACACTCATTCAATCTCTATTATTATTTAATTTCACCTGTCAACCATACCACTTACACACTTCATTAGATACATACCTCCATACATACTTCACCTTCTCTATTACCGCTCACTATTTCCTTTCTACAATCTTAACACTTTTCTTTCTCTTATCCTACATATTACTTTCCTACCCTACACACAACACACTTTCTCAAAAACACTACACAGCCTGTCACAATATCCCTACTCATCATTTTGTTCACACTTGCATTATCTCCCTTCATCAGATTTCACTTATGCGGCCATCACCTCTTCACATCCGCTACACAACACTGGCCACAAGTTACTGATTAGAACTGTTTCAATCTCCACATAACACCATATCTACTGACTACCTTCTCCACTCAACAAAAAAACCCTTTATTCATAACTCTCATGCCGTTTTATTATCAACCCCATCTCTTATAATAACCTTAACTCGTTGTCTCATAATCCATAATCTTAACCACCAGAACATAACCTGATAGCCCTATCACCCCTTTCTCTTCTTTCACACTGCAACTTCACAAACATATATTAAGTTTCACCATTCGCTTACACAACCACCTCTCCACCTCCTTATCTCAACCTATCACCATCTTCATCTTCTATCACCGACTTCCTATATACTACAATACCACACTCACCCTCTCATAACGATATATTATCACCCACATTTACACCATAACCTCACAAATTTAAAATCGACCTCCGCAGCACTACCATTGTAACACACACACACCCATCACGCTAAATTATAAGCCTCATCTACACCACATCTCCCTCACCACCACTCTTACCTATACACCATACCACTTTTTTCCCCATCAACACAGCCATTAACCATCTCCATACCACACCATATTATTATTATTATTATTATTATTATTATTATTATTATTATTATTATTATTATTATTATTATTATTATTATTATTATTATTATTATTATTATTATTATTATTATTATTATTAGTATTATTATTATTATTATTAGTATTATTATTTATTTTATTTTTCTTTTTTTTTCTTTTTCACCTACCCACCACACACTACCACAACCTATTCTATAGTCCCACTTTATCTTTTCACCACCCTCCTACAGCTACTAGTATAGCCTATCCACCTTTTCACCGTAATTACATTACTACCATCTCCACTCTACATTACCTTACTAGCCATCCTTCACCATCACCCTCCTACATCACCATACCATATGATCACACCCACCTCACTACCACACCACTTTAGGCCCCTACTTCTATTATTTCTATTCTAGAAATAATTCCTCGCAACGCTCCATCTGTCATGAGACATATGGTAAATAATGTCAACAATTTCGCACAAAATAATAACATGCTGTTAAATCCTAGTAAGTGCAAGGAGATGCGGGTTGATTTTTTACAGTACAATAGTTCTCAGTGCCAACCAATAGCGGTCGGCGGTTCCGTTATTGAGTCAGTCACCAGTTTCAAGCTTCTCGGTGTGTATATCTCTTCGGACCTTAGTTGGTCATCGCACTGTGACTATGTGATCAAAAAGTCAAACCGTCGTCTCTATGCACTCAGAAAACTAAAATCATGTGGTGTCTCAGAAAGGGATTTAGTGTCTGTGTACTGTTCTCTTATAAGGTCCATCTTAGAGTATGCCTGCGTTGTCTTTTCCAACCTTCCGCAATACCTATGTGCTGCCTTAGAAAGAATTCAAAAAAGATCTCTAGGAATAATTTTCGGTAGTGGCCTTAGCTACGAGGACGCCCTCGAATGCGCATGCTTGTCTTCTTTAGAGGCGCGGCGTCACAATGTGTGCAGAAAATTCATAAGCAATATCAAACAGGGGAGCGTCTTATACCCCCTAGTGTCAAGCAGACTTATATCCTCCAACTCGCCATACTCCCTAAGATCTAAGCGCTCACATAGTGTGGTTCCGGGTCGCACGGACCGTTTTTCCAAATTCGTCTCAGCGCAATTTGCTGGGGATTTAATGTTATTATGAATTATGTATGGTGTAATGTATTTTGTAGTTAGCTGACCCTACCGGTAATTCAGTTGTAAAAGAACTGCAAACGGTTGAAATAAACGAGCATTATTATTATTATTATTATTACTACGTCTTGGTACGAATACCCGATCCAAACCAAAAAGGCAACATATCTAAGAATGAAGCTCTACAAAGAGATGTGACTAGATATTTAAAATTTTTCCTGATTTACACTCTGATGAAAGTGCCTTAGTTTAACCCTGGATGACCTTGTACTGCTAGTTGAACAAAAATAGCTATATGTGTTGGGTTAATGATAAGGATGTGGATAGCATAACTCACCTTCCATGATCTTAGAAGATGAAACACTGGTCTGTTCAGTGGATGACTGACCTGAAGAATAAAAAAAAAACATGATAATAAAATAATTCTAGTATGAAACACAATGGGACATCCATTTTAAGCTAATAAAAATCATAATAACATACCATGACTATGTCCATGGCCGTGGCCCCCATGACTATGTCCATGGCCACCATTCATCTCTGAGTGCCCATGACTATGTCCATGTCCACCATGTGAGTGGCCATGCTCTACAAATGAACATCAGAATCAAACAAACTGCAGGCATGGGAAGGAAGCAAATAATATGCTCATCAAATAAATTCAGAAGTGAATAAATTTACAAAATTTTCTAGGATGAATCATAAGATGAGCATACTAAAGAATTCAACAAGAAAAAGAATTCAACCATAAGGAAAAACAGTTCAATTCTCTATGGTATCGGTATTTTTTCTCTATTATTGTTATAAGAAGAACTCTAGAAATTTTTGATAATATAAACATCCCTCTACCCAAACCTAGGAGGCTTCATGGATCTTTGGGAGAGAAAATGGGTACTAACTTGTGTGACACTATGGGTACTAACTTGTGTGACAATATGGGTACTAACTTGTGTGACACTATGGGTACTAACTTGTGTGACACTTTGGGTACTAACTTGTGTGACAATATGGGTACTAACTTGTGTGACACTTTAGGTACTTACTTGTGTGACACTTTGGGTACTAACAAGTGTGACTATGGGTACTAACTTGTGTGACACTATGGGTACTAACAAGTGTGACACTATGGGTACTAACTTGTGTGACACTTTGGGTACTAACTTGTGTGACACTATGGGTACTAACTTGTGTGACAATATAGGTACTAACTTGTGTGACACAATGGGTACTAACAAGTGTGACTATGGGTACTAACTTGTGTGACACTATGGGTACTAACAAGTGTAACACTATGGGTACTAACTTGTGTGACACTTTGGGTACTAACTTGTGTGACTATGGGTACTAACTTGTGTGACACTATGGGTAATAACTTGTGTGACACTTTGGGTGCTAACTTGTGTGACACTTTGGGTACTAACTTGTGTGACACTTCGGGTACTAACTTGTGTGACACTTTGGGTACTAACTTGTGTGACACTTTGGGTACTAATATCTTGTGTGACTTACCTCCCTGTCCATGATGGAATACAAAGATTCCAACAAGATTGACCAGGAAACCCAATACAGAGACAACAAATAATCTTTCATGCTTCACCTCTGGAGGATGGAAGACTCTCTATACCATAACAATAACATTCTTTTTAGCTTTTATACTTCAACCTTAAAAGTTAAAGCTCTTGCACCAGTCATGTGTCCAAAGGGGGAGGGGTCTAAGGGATCTGGGCCCCACCCTTTGTATGTGACAAGATGAGTTCGACTTCAGTTGACTCCTTTGTTGGTAGTTAAGAAGAAGTTTAATTTTATGTGTGTATTTGAATAGAAAAAGTCTAAAAGATGGATCCAGTGACCTATTGTCTAAGGATGCTGACTTGAATTTTATTGATTAGTGGTCAGTGAGCTACTACTCCGGACCCAACCAGCCTTTTTCTCTCGACATGCAGCTGTGTACTGTATGTACGTTCAAAAGGCAAGATAAGTACAACCATATTAGGTATTGATAAGACATATTATTAGCCTTACCAAAATAATTAATAATGGGGAATATCTAACGTTTAGCATGAAAGCAACACTAGGGTTTGTTAGGCTCTTAATGATTCTTTTGGATAAGCATTCACTCTAGTTAAGTTGGTCTACTTGAGATCCAGGTTTAATTGGTACTTTGATATTTTATTCCTTGAAAATATTTATTTACTGATAAATGAATAACAGCACTTACCTCAACAGCCTCAGAGAAAATGAAAAAGGCAACAAATATCAAGAATAGTCCATTAACAAATCCTGCCATGATTTCTGCCCTTGCATACCTGTAAATAAAAAAATAGATATTTAGAAATTCCCCAGTCACCCAATATCAGCAACAGTAAAAAGTTTGGTGACAGCCAAATTGACAAGAAAATGCAAAACTATATAATTATAGAACTTGATCTTTTGTAAACTATTTTTATGGAAAATCTGAGTATTTCAACAAAAGCATTGACAAGTGTGTTGATTGCCATTAGTGTAACAAGTCATTAAACATTTCTTTAACAAGGACCCGCACTATAAAAGGGCTTAGCTCCGGCCCCTTTTGGCTGAATAAAATCCAAACTTCAAGATGACAACACGCCTTAACGTTCCTGCTCTTTTGATGAGTTATTCATTGTTAGTAGCCAAGAGAAAATAAGCCAAGCAAAGGAGAAGAAAAGCGCTTCAAAAGTAAAGTTTGGGTTTTGCTCCTCGTAGGCAAACAAGAAATGCTTGACTGAACTATGGAGCTCCGCAAAGCGTAGCAGTTTACTGACAACTGAGCCTTTCATTGACCTGGTCCAGGCCCTTTTTTAGTGTGGGTTTTTGTTTAAAGGTGTTCGCACATTTCTCTGAGGGCTGTTGCTAGGCAGTTTTCAAGACTTTATAAATCCACCAAATGTTGGTGAAATTGAATGAATTTAGGCATGGCATCATTGTTTATGAATCTCTAAATTTTAACGATGTTATCAGACAATGACATCATCACTTGACATTACAAGAGAAGAAATCTATAATCTTAGCTGTGGAAGTATCTACACTGTTTGTGGACGATTTGACTGTTCTTGAGGTGGTGCCTAGGAACTCACCATCCCTCCTAGGACACATTGTTAATGACATTCAAGCATATGCGCTAAAGAATAACATGCGCCTTAATCCATCAAAGTGCAAAGAAATGTCCGTTAGCTTCTTAAACTAGGATAGTTGCAGTTGGCAGCCCATGTCCATAGGTTGTAATACCATTGATCGGGTGCAGCCGTTCAAGCTGCTTGGCGTTCTCATATCATGTGACTTGACATGGGTTGCGCACTGCAACTTCATAATTAAGAAGGCTAACAAAAGGCTTTATGCTCTAAGAGTGCTTAAGAAATGCGGCCTGGATGCCATAGAGCTGATAACAGTCTACCGGTCACTTATCAGATCAGTTATTGAATATGCGTCTGCAGCCTTTGCGAACCTTCCAAATTATCTGTCTGACGCCCTAGAGAATGTTCAGAGGCGCGCGCTCAAGATCGGTTTTCCACGTCGTAGTTATGAGGGTTCACTCACTCAGGTCTAAATCTACATTGTATCAGAGGCCTACTAATATGAGTCGTTTCAACGAGTTTGTTACTGTTAAATATGCTGATTACATTTGATTAATTGTACTTTACTGTAGTGCTTACTTGTATCTCTGACTCACCTGTAATCCAGTCTATACTGCGAAAGGTTGAATTAAAGTTATTATTATTATACTGATAAATGTAGCTTTTATAACAATTTTCGGGAGGGTGCCAAACAGAGTTACATATACGTTTTCAATTTTTCCAAATAATAAAATTTTCGCGAAACTTTTATTTTTACACTCTTTTTTGAATAATTTCTTTATTTTTAATATATTGGAAAATTAATAGGTAGTTTTATAGAGGGAAACTAGGTGAATATTTTCTGCCTTAAAAATTGCAGAGCGTCCATTGTTCACAAAGATTACAGAGTAAAAATGCAAACAGGAAGTAGAATTCTCTATGCATGCGCAATTGAATATTGTAATAAAGACTGGTTACTAAAGGGAATGTTGTGATAGAATTTTGATATCAAAAAATCGAAATACGCATAGAAACAACTCTTTTCTTGTTCAAATCAGCACTTCAAGTCGCTAAGAAGGTGCCCTAGGTGAAAAATAATGCTTGTCCATTTCTTATTTTACGTTATTAGCTATTTATTATGTTTTTCTCGCCAGTTTTGGGAATTTGTTTTGAAGCTAAAAATGTTGCACGCATAAATTGTTTTCTCACCAAATGATTTTCCCACCTGAAATTGTGAAGTTCCCAGATGATCACGCTCGCGCCTAACAACAGAATTGCCAAGTAACGAGAAATATCCCAACACCCTTAACATATCTATGCGATATATGTTTGCACTTGGTACCAGTCTCAACACCATCAGCACTGCATCCTTCCTTAGCAACTACAAACTTCACTCTACCCTATTTACGCCACCTGCACACCTGAGTCGAATAGAACGTATACTGCTATGTAAATGCAAAACTTGAATGGTAGCTAATAATCTCTTTGATGTTTTGTTAGTCTGTCTTATCTAATATATGGATCTATTCTTGTAACAAAACTTACCCGTATGAAAAACGTTCATTTTTCCCCCAGTGAGCGATCACTGATGCTACAAGACCCGCAAGTAGAGCGGTACAGTCAAAGAACATGTGAAAAGAGTCTGTAATAAGACCAAGACTGTAAAGCAAAATACAAATATAAACAGATTTTAGGTGCCATACCATACACTGATCATTTGAATCGGAAGAAGTTGCAGATCAAAGGTGACTAGTGACTTGCAAGGGTACCTTACCTGTTAGTCCATATTCCGTACGCCAATTCGACGAACGCAAACGACAGATTCAAAAGTAGAAAGAAGAAGAGATTTCTTGAGCCTTTGTTTGATAGGATTTGTCTGTAAACAATAACGACATAGGTTCAACGTGAGGGTTCAACTTTCTAAGAGGGTCCATCCAGTAAAAATTTGTTGAAAATCTTACTTTATCCAGTTGAAAATCCACGATGTAAGACGAATTCTAGGTGCATAGTCATGTCCTTTGTAGCTGTCTTTACTGGTTAAGGGCAGCATGTTGTTAAAGGGCCCACGAAGGATGTTTTATTCAAGGGAAAGTCTTCATCATATCTCCTGCCGGCTTCCTTCCATTCACGTCACTACGTGGCATTACATTTGTTCACTTCCGCTAAACTCTTTGGGCATCATGGGAACCGGAAAACGTTTCGCTCATCACACAGGATACCCAGATACGATTGCACCATCTTTCCTCATCGTAAGAATTGGCTGCGTAAATCTGTGCTTCACACAGCTTTCCAACTGTTTTGTTATTTTCATGGAGATGTCGTCGGAAGGAATGGAGGAATTGGGTAAATTTTCATATGTAAAGACTGCATCTCAACACTACCCTGCCCCTCCCCCTACGTCAGCAAGCCTTTAAGTCGAGCTAAAGTTCTTTCTTCACAAAGCGCTGCAACAAAATAATATGAAATGCCTTGCTTGTTCTCAACGACAAAAAATGTCAGACGCTTGAAGTATTCTTTAGAAAGAGAATTGACCCGATGCCGAATACCGATTCTAAATAAACAGGTTTGACCTGTATGTCTAGTGGCAATGTGACATGCGCGGTCATGCGCGGCTCTTGTAAACAACGTATTTCGCCGAACAACAAACCTGCGCGAGACAAACAGCTCCTCAAGGTCGCTCTGTGTAGCTTCCTGGTTTTCTTTATTGGGTTCTTATTATCGAGAAGGTAAGATTTATTTATATCTAAAGCCTTTTTGATCATCTTCTGAAGGGATTTATATCTTTTGCCTCAGAAGCAACCACCTAGGGAGATCGATCCAATAAAAGGCATTTCTGATATGATAAAATCAACCAATGTAGAAAGTAAGCAACCCACATTTTCTTAGAATGAGCTAGGAATGTACTTCAATATAGCAAAAACAATAATTTAAAGAAGCTAAGTTAGCAAGTAAAATTGCTCTCTATTGAGCCGTTATTGGACCCAAGCAATGAATGCAATGCAAATGTGTTTTCTTGTTGAAATTTATGGTGGTCTATAGTTGAGTTGAGATCTGTTGTATCGGATTATGTAAAAAGTAAGCTTATACTTTAGAGTCCGATTACAACTTGTAATAATAATAATTCTTAATGTTTTGGACGGACTCTAAAACATAAAAGACCTACTTTTTTCGTTCTCTCTCTTTGTCCTGAGATCATAGAGATAGACTTTGATAAGTACCTTGTTATTGTCTATTTTGACCTGGGAACTGAACTGGATTATTTTAATTCTAAAAATAACATCCTATTATGTTATGTGTTTATGGAATGTAGGTGATGGACAATTAGATATAAGCTGTTAGGGCTGGTATGTGACCCCTATGCCCATTGAAGTGTTTAGGAGGCCATGTTTTTATTCCCCATGAAAATTTAACAAGCCTACCTGACGCAGGTTTGAAAGTCTATACTACTGAACTATCTCATTTTATGTTCATTTAAAATGGCCAAGCCAATACATAGATATGAACATGGATATGATAAATGATATGATGAATGTCTGGTTGAGGCAGAGACATAGCTGTCAATTCACCTGCATGAGATTGCTCATACATTCTCTGTATCAACCCACACTTTCTCTCTTGGGTTTTCTATCATATTTACTGTATTTCACCTGATTTCACAAGATTTCTGTTCAAGTTGGGTTGACAAGCTATGCAGAGAGATCCAAGCCTACACTAGATCAAGTTACATACTTGCAATATTTACCCATTGGCCTCTCGACCATCCTGTAAGGAGTCTGGGTAAACCCCGAGAGTCAGAGGCAGAGACTCGTTACTAAGGGCAGATCCTCGAGCCTTGTAGGCCGAGACTCAAGACTGGGGGCGAGAGTCTAAACTGATAGGTTTGAGGGTCAAACAAGATATCTGAAATATGGAAGAGTTTTACCTTTCCCTTACTCAAGTGTTTTATTATCTATAAAATATTGCAAAGCCACGGTCTCATTGTGACAATCGTTCATATTTCTTGTGAGATCACTACTATGGTTTTTGTGAGACCTCACAAATGTAACAAATGGAAGTATTATGCAACAACCTCCATATCAACTAGCTCCAAGAAATACAATTGAAGGGGCACTGCTATGTAGCTTTTTGCTACTGGTACTGGTACTGGTCATCTCCTTTTTTTTAATATTCGGGTCAGGGGCACAAGATGCAATTCCTCATTGAATTCCTCACGACAGACAAGGTTTGGTGTTTTGCATGGCTGAGCATGCTTTGCAATATATTTACTGAGTTTCATCCTGGTTTCATCCTATGAGGCTAGCAAGTATGGAACTTGTTTTCAATTTGCATAAAGCCTGTCACGAAAACTGTGGAATACCAGAAGTCTTCTTGCAAGAAATAGAAGACCAATTGTCATAATAATGCTGAGGTGTGAGTGAGTAAAAGTGAAACCCTTCGATATTTTAGATATCTTATCGACTCTCGGCCTATAAGTCTCAAGTCTATACCTCTGACTCTTGACTCTCGGGGTTCACCCAGACTCGACTGTAGGATGAGAAGTATGTACCCCAAAACCAAATAAAATTCATCAATACAAGATCAAGATACTCGGACATCAGTCTAAGGGATAAATGGTTTTGAAGATATGCATCCAAGCAAGGCCTCTAGAACAATCTTGCTGCCATAACAGATTGCAAAGCATTCTGGGATATCTGTGAAAAATCCACAAGGAAAGGGTTAGCCTGCTAGCCCGCTCTCCAGTGGGTTTATTCGGAAATTACTGTTTTCAGCGTTTCGGGGCTCCTGTGGGAGAGGGGAGGTATCTGATTTTGGTCTGTGTGTTTTTTTTTTTTTTTTTTTTGTAAATTCAGCTAAAAATAGCCAGAGGTCAATGGGTTGATTCTTGAGATGAGACAGACTTAGTTCTTTAGTTACTTAGTTTCGAGATGGACAATGGACTTATGGTAGTTTCAAAAGTTTTGACTCTATACTGTGACTTTAACTAAATAATTGTTGTTAGGGAGATAGTGGAGTTGATTTGATTGGGCATACCCAGCTCCTCATGGTGATAGTCATAAGGATCACACGCCCAAAAGCAGCAAACTTCTTCCCAAATCATGCTTTGTTCTTGGTATTTGCAGGTTAATCAATTGCTTCAAAGATGTTAAGGTTTGCTTCCTGTATACAAATCACCAAAACTGCTGGAACACTACTCAGGAGGTGATTGATGGTATTTAAGCCAGTATAATGATATAATGATATAGTTGTATTAGGAGCTAGGGGAAGGGCACAAGGGGACATACACCCTCTTGAATGCAAAAGAGCTGAGTTTTTTTTTCTACCTGGTACATGTACCTCCTTAAATACTGGCCATCTGCCTGTGTACCATAACTAAAAAGAAAAATAACATACCTTATTACACTTAATTTTCGTGTCAATTTAATTTCACGATTTTAAAAGATTCACGAAAATAAAGTGACACAAAAATTAAGTGTCGCGAAAATTAGGATGCACAAAAATTAAGTGAGTACACAAGAAGCCTTTGGCGGAATATTGGTCGTTTAAATAGCTTTATGGAAACACCTTGTCTATTTAGTCATCTAATGTACATATAGTAGGGTAAGGGGCTGAATTGCACTTGTATATAGATTTTTATGAAACTAAATTTAGCAGACACATCTTTTTGTTACAATTTTTTTAGTTTTGATGATTACAGCACATTTTAATTCCACTTGTTTTGCTTGATTTTATTATCCCAAAATCGCGAAATCGCGAAAATAAAGTGATATGGTTTTTCAGAAAATAGGAAAATCGCGAAAATAAAGTGTCACGAAATATCCCCATCTTAAAATCGCGAAATTTTGACGTCGTGAAAATTAAGTGTAATAAGGTACTGTAAATAATCTAATACATGTCCCCCATCTAAAAAAAACCCCTTCCATCTAAAGAACGCCCCCCACCCCTAAGCTTGCAAGTTTGAATTGAATGCCCTCCACTAAAAAATGCCCCCCTCTTTTATAAAAAAAACACTTAGGGGACAGAAGCTAAATAGACATGTTTATCTCTTAACAGGCCTCTTCCAAGAAGAGCACTGATTCTGACAAGCACCTTCACAACAAAGAGATGTCTCAGTACAGTTACTAACCCTGGAAGCAGCCAATCGCACAATGCTTACATGTTGTTTGGCATACTGACAGGGTCTACACTTTGTGCAGGTCTTCTATTCAAGAAGGAAACTGTAAGTTATATGGAGATGTTATAACATGTAGACCTTTAATCTTTATGTGGGTGTTCTATTAAGCTTTTGGGTAATCAGATTTCTTTACAAATATTTGTTAGACGAATTGTGACAATTTAAGAAAAAGTACTTTATATCCTGCAGGACGGTTCTCACTAGGAGCAAGAGCAAATGCAATCACAGTACATGTGAGAATTGCGGTGTTCTCTTACGCCTGCTCTGGTGCTTCTGTTCCAGTGTGAATAATAAAACTGTGTGTTGCGCTTGTGCTCGCATCCTAGTGAGAACCAGCCTTAAGAAACGCCTAATTGTATTATTTTCCATAACTTTGTGGAATTGGAACAAGGAAAAAGCATTAGAAATGCAAATATTGACCAGGGCATTTTGGCTATTTGACTGACCAACAGCTGTCTAGAGATGTGGTGACATCACCAGGCCAACAGCTCAACACTGCAAAAATCTACTCTAAAGAAGAGGTCTCTAAACACAACAATCGTAAATCTCGTATCTGGGTCACATACAAAGGAGGGGTATATGACATCACAGACTTTATTGATGGTCACCCTGGTGGGACTAGCAAGATCATCCTGGCTGCAGGTGCAGCTTTGGAGCCATACTGGGCTATGTACGCAGTGCACAAAAAAGAGGAAGTCCTAGAGATCCTGGAAGAATACCGCATAGGGGATCTCGCGCATGAAGATCAAGTTATAGAATTCAAGGAAGATGATCCATTTAAGGAAGATCCTGAAAGGCACCCTGCTTTGAAGAAGAACTCTGAGAAACCTTTCAATGCTGAACCTCCACTGCAGCTCCTGGGAGACAGCTACATCACACCGAATGAGCTTTTCTTTGTCAGGAACCACTTGCCTGTTCCTGTAATTGACCCAAAACTCTACCGAATAGAGGTTACGGGGGAGGGTGTCCGCACCATTAAACTGTCCCTTGAGGAGTTGAAGACAAAGTTCAAAAAGCACAATATCGTGTCCACTATCCAGTGCGCAGGGAATCGCCGCAGTGATATGAACAGGGTAAAGAAAGTGAAAGGCTTGGATTGGAGTGAGGGGGCTATCTCCACTGCAGAGTGGGGCGGGGCCCTGCTGAAAGATGTTCTGAAATATGCAGGGTTGAGTGAAGACGATGTTGAGAGGCTCGAGATCAATCATGTTCAGTTTGAGGGCCTTGATACTGACATCACAGGAGCAACGTATGGTGCTTCCATACCCATACAGAAAGCCATTTCGTCTAGAGGTGATGTCATACTTGCTTATGAAATGAATGGCAAGGACATCCCCCGTGACCATGGGTATCCAGTTCGAGCAGTAGCTCCAGGAATTGTTGGTGCCAGGAACGTGAAATGGGTTTCCAAGGTAATATCAAGCAAGGAGGAGAGCCCAAGTCACTGGCAACAGAACGACTACAAAGGATTCGCACCGTGTACCGACTGGGACACGGTGGACTTTAAATCATCTCCTGCTATCCAGGACTTGCCTGTCACCTCCGCCATCTGCCAGCCACTTCCCGGTACTCTGATTTCAAGAGATGAAGAGGAAATCACCCTGAGTGGGTACGCATGGAGCGGAGGTGGGCGGAGGGTTGTGCGGGTGGATGTGTCACTGGATGGGGGCAAGAATTGGTCAATTGCAACCCTAGATGGAAAGGATCAGCCCCCGGGGCGTGCATGGGCGTGGTCGCTATGGAGCACGACCCTACCCATTCCTCCCGATGCTAACAAGCTGGACGTTGTATGTAAGGCTGTGGATGAATCGTTCAATGTTCAGCCAGACAGTGTTGCACCCATCTGGAACTTGCGAGGGGTATTGTCCAATGCTTGGCATCGTGTCAGCGTTAGTATTGTAGAGGATGTAGATTAAAAATCGTGTCAGTAAATTAAGTGAAACTTTTTCAAGTGAGCAGGAGTGTTATAATATATATGATGTTCACTCGAGCGTGCGCATTCGCAAAGGATAATACGGAGCTGTAATATCCTATGCAAATAAATATTATAAAATTGGAATTAACAGAATATAAGGAAAATCATTGATAAAAAATTTGTTTCCACTTCCTAGCTGGAACAAAAACAAGAAGGTAAAACGGTAGAGGTCAATACCCAAAAAGAATGTAGAATAGCAGGGTATTTAATGGAGTGTTCAATAGATACACTGAGTTACATTGTAGAATATCGTTTAGATAAAAGACAAGCACAAATTTTGTAGGCTGAGTATAGAACAATTTATTTTGTAGAATGTTGCAAAGTACATATTATACGGTGCAGCTGTGAAGCTAATAAAGACGGTGATCCTGTAAATATGACTTATGCTGGATGCTAATCATCACGTGTAGGGGAAAGTAATAAAATAGTTGATGGTAAGGCAGTGTTCATTAAAAACCCTGAGGAGGAAGGGAAGATGTTGAAGGGGGGGGGACTTCAAAAATAATCAACCACCCAAGGGGGGCTCCGATAAAAAAAAATAGGCTTTTTATAATCTTAAAAATGGCAAATTTAAAAGTATTTTAAAAAAAACATTTCATGCAGAAGGGGGAGTCAGCTACCCAAATAAAACCTAGTCGCCCCCCCCCCCCCCCCCCCCCCCCCCGACACACACACACCGGGGTGGGGGGAGTCTCCAGAAAAGTAGACGATTTCGATTTATTTTGCCGACGATCACCCCCGTCTGATTTCCAACCTGGGCGTGCTTCATCAATCAATGGATTACTTCCAAGTAGCAGTACGTTCAGTGCGATTTTCTGCCCAACACCCAAAAGTGGACTGAAACTATTTTTTTGGTTCTCTAACCACTTATTATTGACTCCTTTTTATATGCTCATAAGGCATATAAAAGCTTCATGGGAAGCTTTTAAGCACGTTATGATAAAGCCTTAGCCAATGGGAGTCCGAGGAACGAATTATCCCCCCTCCCATTGGTGTGTCGGTTTGTTACCCTTGGGCTACCGTGACTTAGGTAATGTTTACAATGTTGCTACGGCTACGGATGTCACACACAAACTTGTTACACTGCTAGTGCGCATGGCAAGCTACACATGTGATTATTATGATTGACAGCATTCCAATCATTTTTGCAGTCAAAAGTTTTCAAATGTACTAAAACCTAAGTCCACCGACGGCTAAGTCTGCATCTTACTTAGGGTAAGCCTTGTGTGTACTCAGACCTAACTTTTTTTATGTAGTAAACGGATACAGGACCAAAACAAATGCTCAAAACTCTGTTCTCAAGTGACACTTGAGAACTAACGGCACGACTTTTTCACGCTTGTGAGAATAAGCGTGTTGCTATAGTGCACTAAAGCAAAAGTCATAAATAGTGCCGTAGGATTTTTTTGACGGCGAAGGCCGCGTGTGATCTGAAACCGCTATGAAGGTACTTTTTAGGGACAGTAAACAAATACTTTTCTTTTCACATTTCAAGGGCCATACAATATGTCTTGAATGATTTTTCTCTAAGATAGCTGTTGGCACAGACCCCTCCCCCTTCACCATTTTTAAGAAAATAAATCCTACAGAGTGACTTTGTTTCCCGTTTTTCTTTTCATTGTCAAGAAATACCCTGGATCCGTAACCGTCCATCCACATATTTTTATATTATACCTTAATTTTTTTTGTTAAAAAACAAACAAGCAGCTTCTCTGTGTGGATTTTATTTCTGCTTTATGCTCTGTCTTTCCTTATTTCACCCGCAGGCGTTACAAGTTACATTTGGATTGGGTACCCTGTGTCTAGATCCAGTCTCAACACCGGCCAAGCTAGAAGGACGCCATATTGAAAATTACCCAGAAGTCCCTGGGGGCGAGGTTGAACACCGGTGGCCACGTCGATCTTCTAGAAAGTGGTGGCGATCAAAACAAATCGTACATTTTACCTAGCTGTGACCTGTATCGGTTATCATAAATCTTCTTTCTAACTGTTAACTCGATCCTTCACGACTGGTCTAAAGACGTAGCCCAAGGTAAGTCAGGAATTTCACAATCTTTGCTGATCCGCGTGATTCTTTTGCGAGTAAGTAGACTGACGCCCATCCCTTCTGAGCAAACAACCCCGTTTTATTTGTTTAACCAGTCGGTCAGTGGTGTTCAAGCCATAGGCATAAATCGGTGAACCATCTAAAGCTCACCAGGTAAGCAAGATCGTAAGTTTATTTGAGATTTCTTTTGATAAAGAGCTTATGAGGTGGATGGTAATGCCTAGTGCACACTAGCAACATAACAACTTAACGACAAAACATGTTTTTTCTCTTATGACGTTATGTCAGGCTAAACATAGTGCGCCGCACCCATGTCGTTATGTCGCTAGTGTGCACTATGCATAAACAAAAGGGGGAGGAGTATGAGGGCAGATTTAAATAACACATCCCGGATCAAACTGATAGACCTGTCCTGGTATCATTTCGTTAGCCCTTTCTTTATTTAAGATAATTCTATGATTTTTTATGAGAAAGAAGTTGCCACTTAAGACGTAAATATTATTTCCAGGTTTTTCCTAGAATGGGTAATGTTGACTCCTCTCAATTGGCTCCAATCCCACTGGGGTTTGAATACATGTGTCTGGTCTTGCACAAACCTGATGGGATACGCATCATTCATGGTAGTGAACAAAACATTGCTATTATCAAAGAGGTGTTATTGAGTACATGGGAAGCTGGCTTAGATGATAAGGATGCAAAGATGAAGTGCCATGGCTATGTGCAGTCCTTCAAACTTACCGGATTCCCATTTGACAAAGGGAGCTCTCAAGTGGAGGCTGTCAATGCAAGAAAACTCGTGTCTAAGTTGCTTTGGAAGCTAAACAATGTTGGTTGGAAACTTGTTATGACTACCGACCTGTCCAGAAAGCTAGGATTAGGTACTTTCTTTTTTGTGAAAGAGGAAACTGAGGCAGTGACATACACATTTCCTTGTATAAACCTAAGTAGCTCAGACAAAATCCAGTTTGTCAACTTCTCTCAGCGGTTGTACCCACAATTTCTGTCTGTCATCGAATCCACTTGGACTCAAGGAATACAGATGATTGAGTCTGAGGAAGAAAATTTGTATGAAGTGAAAATGCATGGAGACCCATGGAAAGGTTTTGGACAAGAATCCATTGAATCAAGGTCCATGATTCAGAAGCTTATTGAGCTTTGTGCTAAGAATCAACTTTCATTCCACTGTGCAGCTAACATAAAGAACACAGCAGACAGTCTGTTCTTTTACCATGAACCAAAGCTCACAGAAGGGGTGATTCCTTCAATGTTTTCTATCAGTCTAAATGGTACAGATGGGGTCAGGCTTATAAACTATCCTGCAAATATGCAGTCTGTGGTTCAGCAGGTATTAGTAGATAACTGGGCCTGGAGAGGTGGTGTTGCAAGTGAGAGGGAGTTTTATGGAGGCTATGAATACAAGCTCAATGGAAATCCATGGTGGTCAGAAGAAAAGGAGTCTATCATGGCAAGGTATCTTATCTTAAAGCTCCTCGAGGCCCTGCAAGGCTATGGCTGGCATGTGATAGGGGGATTTGACGTCTCTCGTCGCCTGACCACCAAAAGCACATTAATATTTCAACAGTCAGCACCAATGAAAACACCTCTTTTATGCATCAGTGCAAGTGGATCTGACAAGTTGAGGTTCATCAACACCCCAGATGCAGAACTCAGCATAATGCGTGAGATTATGCATAAGCACTGGCCCAAGAAAATAAGTGCAGAGAAGAGGAAAGATACAGCACTTGGTGTCTCCTGTGTACAGTTCAAGATGAATGGAACTCCTTGGCATGGGGAGGATGATGATAAGTACTATGCACGTAGCATGATGTGCTTTCTGTTACAAGCATTGTCAAAGAGAAGCTGGAAACCGGTTCTGTCTGCTGATGTATCTGCTCAGTACGATAAAGATGATGATGATGAAAAGTATCCAAAAGATGTCCATAGCTGGTGGTTTATGAAGGTTGAGTCCCCTGATGAGCTTTGGGGTGGGTCAACCCAGTATGGCTTTCTTATGCACTGAATAATCAAGTTTAAACAGTGTGATACAGTTTGACTGACTTACCCAAGTTCAAACCGAAAGAACTATTAATTTAACTTTGTAAGTAATGTTAGGTGTGTTGATAGTTAACTAACAGCATTTGAGGTTACATAGACTAGTGAATAAGGGCAAAAATCAAAATCTGTATACCAATCCACTTAGACTTTGCTCTGTTGCTTCACCACCCTCAAGTAACTCTGAGAGAAAAATCTGGAGTAAATCTATCATTTCCATATTTTAGCTTGATGATTCTCCAAGTAAGGATATACTCTAGTGTTTGTGAGGAACGTTTGTTCCCCCTTTTATCACATCAGGGAAAGTTCATTCATTATTCCGAGGGGGGGGAGGCGTTAGAATTTTGATAAAAGTAACGTCTAAAATTAATTGCCCCCCTCCAGGGGAAACAAAATTTTCCATGCACCCCTTACGATTCCCCCATATTTTCGGTGAATCAGATGCACGCTTATAGCATTAAAACGTTTTGTTATAACTTAAACATGGAACATAAGCAATTTATAAATATAATTTAGCAGAAACCATGAAAATATGTATATAGGGTGTATACAGTTTTGTATTGCATAGATAAAACGTATCCTGACTCTGGATTGTGCATGCCAAATAACTTCCCCCAAACCGAGAATCGTTGAACCAAGACTTTGTATTTGACACTTGGTCAAATTGTATAGAAGAGAAAGCACCCTAAGGAATGAGTTCCCCCCATTTTGAAATCCATACATTTTCGATGGCCTTCCCCCCCCCCCCCCCACCCACCTTTAGACCTTGGAAATTCTAGATCTACCCCCCCCCCCTCCCCATGGTATCCTTACGCCTCACCACCCCCCACACCCACACACACCCCCCCCCCCCCCCCCCCCCCCCATTTCGGGATAAATGAACTTTCCCTAAGTAGACAGGGTTTCGAAAAGGAAGCAGTAACAAACCATTTGAAGCTAGGTAATGGGAAAGGGATTTATGGTACAGCGTTATGTTTTATAGTAGTGGAGCTGGTTTCTTTGGTGATATGTTATTATTTAAGAGGCGTTTTATCATTTTCTCAATGTCTTTCTATACAAGAGTGGGGATTTAATGGCTTTTTAATGTGGAAGATTATAATATTCGCGGAAACAAAGCTTTCGGTGCGGTGACGGTACAACGAAAGAATGAATTCTTACAGGTAGCACAAGCTCGTTATTTGTCCCTATTGATTTTACGGTAAACATAGGGCGAAAAAGAAAATAAGTGAAAAATAAAAAAAAAAATCTGTGTTTATGTTTACTTTTTGCGTGTTCTTTGGCCTTTTTCAAGATTCACGATTTGAAATTTTAAACGAACACTTTAGGGGATAATGATTTTCAACGCCAGCCAAATGAAAGTCATGAAAGTGCAAGCAGAAGGAGCATCACATTAATTTATCTATTTTGTAGGGGTCTGGGGTTCTCCCCAGAAAAATTTTGAAGTTACAGACTTTTAGGAGGCTCGGAAATTGATCAGAATACCTGTTCAAAAATAAAGCCCTCCCCTAAACCCTGTATCCCTCCTCCCAAACATAGCAGCCCTCCCCCCCGTTAAATAATGACTAACACTCCCTAACGACTCAAACTAAGGAAAAGGGCAGTTTTTTACCGTAAACTCTATTTCCATCCGAATCCCTCTATCCATTAGATGTTATCGCTCCCAAATTCACGATATATGCATATACAAGACGCCATATCCTGTACCATCTGATGCCAGACACAAATATTCATGTCGCCGCTAAACGATACGAGGAAATGTCGAGGAGAATTTAACGCGCATTTTCCCGCTAAGCTATGCCAACACGAAAAGCTAGTTGCGCGAGTGACGGATCCAAAGGGTGTACATCTGGATTCATAATGATTCTTTCGATTCTTCTTCTTAGTAGCAGACATGGCTTGGACTTTCATATAGGGTAGTTTTAGAGAAATTGAATTCACCCTTCCTGGACCCGCAAATGCAGCTATGGTCGCCTAGCTTAAACTAACCAAAGCAGCCTTATTTTGAACACCAAAAAAAAAGGGTTTTGGATAATAAGACAGAAATGGTTGGTACAAGATATCTTTTGAATCAGTACTGTCCTTGTGGTGCGCCACTGGTAGACGTACGTAATCTTTGTCCTTTAACTGCTGTAGACATCAACCCTGTCCCACCATATCTTGTTAATCTATGGTCAACCGCCCTTATTTTTGCTGTCTTGTCTCGGACAAGCGGCAAAGCCATCAAGCACGCAAAAACAAAATACAAAAAAACGATGTTTTCGTTTACTCCCATCTCATCCCTCCGCAGCCATATTCCCGTGCCACCAAAATCTACGTCGGTTTTACTTTCGTCAGGGCTTTGTCAGAATGTGTTAAATTGTTTGACTCTTCCTTGTGACCACAATTCCTAACCAATAAAATGTCAAGCTCTGCAAACGTGACGGAAGTTGAGCGCACCCTTTTTTTATAAGAACGTCTAATTTTCAGTTGAGGCTGGGACGTTCCTATTTTTGTGACATTTTAAGGCTGCATATGTTCTTAACAATGTTTTTAAATTTTAGTGTATATACGAATATAATACCTTTGCGTGCTTGATAGCTTTGCCGCTTGTTCAAGACAAATTTTTTTTATAGCTGCTTACCACAATTTTCCTTTTTTCTTGTATAATTGGTCGAAAAACAGTGCCTATTTTCTTTGATCCGTGATTATTTAGAGACAAATCGGAAATTACTGTTTTTTCCGAAGATAAGGAGGACGGATAAAACCAAAGAAATAAAGAAATTCAATGAGTTATCTATTTACCAGTTTTCAGGAGCGCGGTGCTAGCCGTGACAGGTTCCGAGTAATGTGCGGTTTACCCAGGAAACAGAACGGCACGTCCACTACATTATTATTACCGCTGATAACATAGAAATACAGGAAAACAAGAAGTGACTCAAGATTGTGTAAAAATTACATCATTTACTTCCCACAGACTGAGAGTTTTTTTTTATCTTCGTGATAGCACGTGAGATAATCTGCTCATAGCATACAGAGATAATCACAACAATATAGCCCTTCGCTAAATAGTTTTAAAAAGGTCACCGCATTGACACTACTCTTACTCTCTCTAAAGCTCTAGCGCCCTTATTAAAAGGGTATCATTCTCAGGAGTAATTATTTCTTTCATTTGCACTATTTGCGCAGATTTTCAGGTTGAAGTTATTTCCGGCCAGCGGTTTTGCAAGGAAGTTCTTTTCAAGATGGCGCCTTGAAGGGGACCCTGAGCAAACGTTACACGATTTAGTTACTGCTGTGTCCTCGATCTGCTGTGACTGACTGTTAATCATCATATCCGGCATGCAGTGACCTTTTAACTCTAGGAAAACGTCTTTGTCTCGTCATCCGTTGAAGCTATACGTAATAATTGTCACCGCTCTTTAGTAAACGCATGTCTGACTGAGCTTTAGCTCGTCAAGAACAACTCCTCATCTCAACGGAAGTTTTGTGAGTAATACTTAAATGTTTGTGTAAGGTATCCGAAGATTAAGAAAGCTAAGGGTATTGTATTAATATTTCAGATTTCACGAGGTCTCCAGACATTGAATAAAGGAACGAGCTTACTGAATAAAACATTCAAATAGAGGTAAGTCAAAATTTGATCGAACGCTCAATCTGACAGAGGTTTTGTCTTTCCTTCGATTTTGTCTATTCTTTCGTAAGTGAAATATTTAAAGTGTCCTTATAATTTTTTTAAATCTTTGTTTCCGTCTGAAAGTGTAGGATCGAAACGAATTCTCACGTTGAGGCGAAACATTAAGATGTAAACTGTCTATCTCGTCAAATCTTGAAATTCTCTGGCTTGGGTAATGGAGTGTAATCTCTCCCATCTCAAAATACATAAAATGAAAGCGCAACTTATTGACCAATCTCGCCACACTCAGCTTTGATAGTGGAAGCATTTCATTTTTTTAGCTTTTTTTCCTGATTTGTTGCTATGTAAAGTTAGGTTAACTTGTTCGACCGAAACGAGCGCGCGCTTTCCGTTCCGAATTCAAAAAATATATATTCGCAAATTTTTATTAAGTATTTTTGTTTATGATTTTCGCTTTGGATCGTTTCTGAAATAAAACCTTCTGTCAAGTGGGTATTTAAAAAGGCTAGGCGTATTCTCTACCAAAACAAGTTTGTTTTGACATTCATCTGTCAGGTAAAATTGTTATGCAGCATGAAAGACTTCTGTACCACTACTGTTTGTTGTTATCTGGCTTTGTAAGCCCGCCTTTCTTTATTGGCATTTGAGATTCCTTTGGAGATCAAGGCTATGACAGATCCCACTGTGACTTTCAAAATGTTAACCCAATAAGTCTCAATTCCTGGCTGGAGATAAACTAGATGCAGAGAGATGACTCGAACAAGAGAAATAAGAAACATTTTTGGAGGATCAGGATATCTTTTAGCCAAAAGATATATAAAAATATTTCATCCACAAGGTAAGGTGATTAGAAATGCTTCTTGAGGTGTTTGTTTTCATTGGCTAAATATTTGGAATCCCATAATAGGGATTTCCCTTGTACCCTCTAGGACCTTGAGTAGGTATCAGGTATTTTTATTGAAGCTTTGAACAGCCCAATTATTTAGACATTTCAGACATAGATAAATTGAATAACCAACAGGATAAGTTGTATGCTAATATAGAATCAGTCTATGTATCCAGTCAATCTACTACCAGCAAATGCTGTTTAGAAGAAATTTCAGCAAAACCTTATGCATCCTAAAAAGCAGACTCCAAATACTTTGCATAAAATTTTTTGGCATTTCTTTTCTTTTTTAATTTTGGTGACCTCTGAGATAACAACCATGGAGAGTTCTCTATTGTCTGATCAAATTGAGTTTTTGCCAGCCATTCTGTTGTCAAGATAACCATCTTCAGAAGTACACTAAATATTTTATTGTACAGTAATGCTTTATTCTGCCTGTTTTTCAAAACTTGAATAAACAATGTCTAATGCATATGACACAATATAAAACATGCTTACTCAGTCTGCTCAATCTGCTTTTGCAATAGATAAATAAAAAAATCAGAGAAGATGAACCAAATGTGTGAGAATTGTTTTTGTCTGTTAGATATAGAATATCAGATTTTTTGCTTTATTTTTATCCCTTAAGTGCAAGTATTTTGATTAACTGGGGCTTGTGTGACATTCCATTTATTGTGAAAATGACTGAGTTTTACTGTTTATCTCTTTTAGTTTGTAGGGTTGATTTGTCATGCATTAACTATCAAGGGTACATTACTTCTCTTTGATATCTGGAATTTAAGTTATTAAATCATGTTGCTGCGTATATATGTTTAATTGACAGTTGATGTATGATTAAGAACTATACATTTAAGACCTTACTGTCACACAGCTTGCTATTAATGATATTAAATTTTCTTTATTTAAACACAAGTTTTATAATCCCACACTTTTTTTTAAATGCACTCTAGTTATAATATTTTTTCAAAGTCGTTAGTTGCTCATCTAGTCATTGTCCAAATTGTATTGGCAGATATTTTATTCTGTTGAAAGTGGTTTGCCTGTAGGGAACTAGTAAGGCCAAAAGGTCAGGGGCAAGCTTGAATAGTTGAAACCTATACCCAAACACTTTATTTCAAGTGTGTCAGCATATTTTAAGTGTACTTCAGATTGAAGGTGGTGAGCCATTGGGCAAGGTGCTGTAGGGTATCTTAGCCTATCCTCCTTTTTTACAAGCAACTTTTATATCCGTATACTTCATTCTTCCCATCATGTCCTTGTATCTGTTTTTTTTTTATCAATGAATAGTGAATAAATAACGTGAGAGATTTTATATTTTCTTTTGTCTATACTCATAAAAGTTCCTGTTTTTCAATGTTTTCTTGTTCTAGAAAGCACTTATTGCTATACATTCCAAACATTCATGAATAAAACATTAAAATCATATTCTCCTTTCCAGTTGCTGAATGAATGATATTTACTAAGAGTTAGATTATATCTCCTGAAAGCCACATCTAATATTTTTTTTTGTTTTCAAGTAGGTGAGATATCAGGAATATTCTATTTTCTTATTAGGATTTTTTTCAAATAAGAAAGAGTTGTAATCCAAGATGACCCAGTTTTGATAAAGTATGACCTATAACTCTTTTAGAGAACCACATTTATAGCAGTACTTCACACCCCTAAACATCCCTTGATCACTTGTATCCTTAACCCCCATATATATGATAGCGGTTTCGTTCTCGTGTAGATCACAAGAGGCTGTCTTCAGGTTTAATAATGCAACAGATATTTTCGCCATTTTGTATTGTACATTTGACAGATTAGTTTGCTAAGGTGTTAATTTGACAAAGATCCTCTGTAGGGTGTCATGGCCTAATTGTCTAAGGACTCACCATTTTATACTGTTTTACACGACCACAAGATTCTTTGAGGGCGCTCGAGCTTTTAGATGAACAACTCAGCTTTTCAAAGGGTTAATTTTAGAAAAACACGATTTCACGCCAACGACGGGATTAATGATCAGAATGCGTTGCTCTTAGAAACACGATTTTAGTCTCTATCTCACCGAAACACTTAAAGAATTCTCAAAAAGATAAGAAAACGTCTGTTGAATTGATTTTCCTTTTTCTGTTCGTAGAAGACACCAAATTGAACCCCAATATTACCTTATTTTTGTTCCCTTCAATAGAAAAAGAGAAAAAGTTTACTTTGGCGAAGATATACTCAATTTAAGTGAGCCAGATTGAATGATCCGTTGTTTTCTCAAAACCGAACGATCATGGTGAATGATTTTTTATGGTAACAAGTTAAAAAAACATCTGTTATTCTCAATGCAGTACGTGTTTAGATCTGAAATAGAAATATCACTTGAAAAAAAAGTTTAGTATCGCATGTTTTTAACTGTGAGCGCGAGAGACTGTGGTTAGTGAGGAGGATAAGAAAAAACGAGACAGAAAGGCCCACAGTATAGCGGTCTCACCGCGCACTGTGAAACAGAGGTTACGACAACGTCAGAAGAGGGCAGACCCCTTGAGTTGGCGCTGACCGCAGAATCCAGGGCTGGTGAACCAACCAACATGGCCGAACAACCATCTACGGCTGCTGTGGCCGAGACCATAGCACCAGGTTCACAACAAACGGACACGGCTCACGAGGGTAAACAAGATGAGCCGCACAAAACGCCAAGCAAGCCCCAGAAAGGGGACAAGCCTGTACCAGTCATCACAGACATCGAGAAGAGAGCCATACGCGAGCGAAGGCCCAGTGATCCAATAGTCGTGCCGGACGAGCATGGAACGCCGATTTATGGCAAGGAAAGTTCTCAAAAAGCCCGAGAGGAAGAGAGAAAGAAAGCGGGATATGGGAAGTACGCTAGCGGGCTACGTAGGGGTGATGCTCACTCGGAGATCCAGAAAAGAAAGGAAAAATATGCGGCGGCTTTAGAGGGAGTGAAGTTTGATCAAGACGAGTTGGATGCGATTGACGTGGGTGACAATCTAGGTGAACCCGATATTAAATTTACAGCGCCTGTTAATAGAATCAAACAGCAGTATCTCTCCTCTGCGAGTGAGGAAGGTAAAGTTGTTCTACCCACAGAGGAGAGACCTACACCGCACTCTCTGCAGCCCCAATGGCCGCCCCCAAGAGACGAGGCTGGGGGTGAACTCAAGCCTCAAGTGGTCGTATTTGAGGGAAAGGAAGAAGTCCCTCGTCGCGATGGAGTTGACGCCGGTCACGTAGAACCTGTAAACAAGCTGAAATCGCATTGGGCCAACCTCCCCGAAAAGTACAGGGATAAACCGATTGGAGTCAATAAGCCGCATGTAAATATCGTCGGAGATAAAAAATGGATCACGCATTTCAAACCCACCATTGACGAAGGCGAGGCACCACAGGAACCCCAATGGCTGGCCAACCTCCGACATCGGCGCTGGATGTCGACTGTGAAAGCGCGCTTCCCAGAAGACGAGCAAGAGCGAATTGCATTCGAACAGCGCTCGACAACGCCGCGTAAATTAAAGAAGCAGAATCCTTATAGTGTAATGCGCTCCAAATCCGATCTCGGCGCGGATAGTGATTTTGAGTTTGCGATGCGTAGGCAGCGAAAGCGCGCCGATAGTATTGAAGAAGGCGGGCAATATATTACCAAGTCTTCATCTAGTTTTATGAAATCCGCGTCTTCGTTCCGCAGCGAGGCCGATAGTACCGACGCCGGAGGTTTGAATAAGGTTCCGGTGCTAGGGCCGATCAAAGAGTACCTTAAGAACTTATCCCTGGAGCGAGCCCGTAGCACTATGCTCAAGTGGGCTTTTTCAGCAGATGTAGTCGACGAGCCTTCCAGATTCGAATTACCCAAACCCATTGATCTCCTGATCATGGATGAGATGGAGAGGGAGCAGGAGTGGAAGTACGAGCAGGCACGGCAACGCTTTCTAGCGTCAAGCTCGGCGGTATCCGCTCTCTCTGGGGTGTCTGCCGGGCCTGATGACATGTCTATTCAATCCTCTTCACAGGTATCTTTTGCACTTGACCAAGAAGACGCCCCTGATGGACAGCACAAGCCACCGGTCGAAGAGACCCTCGGGTTTATCCCCAAACTCTCAGAAATCCAGGAGAGACTGAAGGACGAAGTGACCAAGAAGCCGGTGCCCAAGACCGCCGCCATCGAGGAGGAAGCTTCGATCATTCCAAAGTTCGAGGAGGTCAAGGACAAGTACCTAACACCGCGGGAGCAGCCTCCACCGGATGCGTCCAAGAAACCCCTGTTCGAAACGGAGGGCATTGATGCATTCGAGCACATAGATAAAATCAAGGAACAATTTCCCAAGCCCGAGGAGCCAAAAGAACTAACGATGCCAATGGCGACCGTGAAGGACGCTAAAGACTTCAAGAGGATGATGGAGGACAGGAAGAAGCAGACAGACGAGACTGCAGTGGAGTCTCCCGACGTAAAGACAGCATCTGAGGCAGATCAGCCTGTTGAGCCCAAGCAACCGGCGGACAAGTCTGCCAAAGAGGAACCCAAAGATGCGAAAGCGGAAGATTCAAAAGAATCCCTGAAATCCAAGCCATTCCAGCTGTCAAAGGCCGGACAACCAAAGGCTACTCAAGCCAAGCAAGCTAAAGACCAGCAGAAATCACTTTCATTCGGCGACACCAAGGCCGTGGACACGGGGTCCAGTTCAAAGTAAGATTGATGAGACTTTTTATAAATAAAATTATTGATTTATTTTGAGATTTGTTGACTTTTGAACCAAAGTGATTTCAAGACTGAAGAGTTATTTTGTGAATTCAATGTAAAACGCCCGTGAAATACAAAAAGGAGTACAGCTCTTCATAGCCATTTGCTACATATATGAGGAAAATGACTCTAGAACTGCCATGAATTGGGAATGAACCACGCGCGATACTATTCAGCCAGCCATGTCCCAAGCTATATCTTAACCAAAAGGATGGAGCTCTCCAAAGCCCTACGGCTACTCGCTTAAACTACTCCAGAGGGTGGAACGTTAAATGCGGATTATTTGAGGTTCATTTATCTAAATATTTTGACAAACTGATGATTTTTCACCAAGATCATTGCTACAGTGGTTGTTACCTAGGTTACCGTTTTCGCATGGAATGGACAGAATAACACAACAAACGAACTGACAATACGACAGCACACGAGAAACTTAATAAATTATTTTTAAAATGCCATTTATCTTGTGTATTTTTATGTACCGTATTGATTAGCTCCCCTAGGTAGGTTCAGCTAGTAGATAATCACTCTTGGCCTAGCGATACGATAGAAATAGAGAAATAGGTACCACAATAAGACTGCCATGATTGAGGGAGCATCAAATACCTCTTATTTTCTTGTAGAAGTATATTAGTTTTCTCATCCCTCCACCCTCCCTTCTCCAACGGCAGACTCATATGGAGAAATGAATGCTTTCTAATTGGTTTGCTTTTGGAAGATCCCTCTATTGTGAATGAGATCATTATCGAGCGATGATCCCGAGATGCTAACACTCGCAGCATATGCCATGCTGCTCTCGATTCTGAGATGTTTTCGATAGAATATCCTTGTCTTGTCCATTATTTCTAACGTAGCCACGTCCGGTTGACCATAAGATAACTGAAAGCTTGTCAGTGCAACTGCCGACATTATAAAGGGCTAAATATTGCGTGGCACACGGGTACAAAGTGACGTTTTGCCAAAAAAAATGCTGGCGCTATTAACACGAGGCTTTACGCAGCCCTTGGCAGTATTTCACGTTCGCTTTTTACCCTAGAGTGCGTATAATTGCCCATCTAGTCATTGTTCATGACTAACCGAATCAATAAGACTAAAAGGCTGGCTCTTAGAATCTTATAAGAATCACACAAAAACTGTGCTAGCGCAACAAATGAGCTATTACGTTTCGTTGCGCAATTACGTTATCTCGCGGTTGCGTTCTATGAGATTCTTGTGTTACGCTTGCGTTATGCTTGCGTCACGCTTGTGTCCTGAAGAGAAACAACCGTGTGTTTTGGTACTTCTTTGTACAAAATGAAATTTACTTCGTCAATCAGTGACGTCCTTCCTCGGTGCGGTGGTCGAAATCTGATACTAGAATTAAGTCAAGTGGCGCTGAGTGGGCGCTAGGGCGAATTTTGCTCAACTCACGAACTCGCATATTACACAGATTAGGGATCAATTATTTGCTAGCTGAAGGGCTGGTAATGATATGTGAAAAATATATATTCAAGCAGGTCAAAATTTCATAGGAAAAAACGGAACAAGAAAACCAAGAAATATCGCTAAAATATCGAGCAACCCAGCTGGTCGCGAAAAATGCTATATCACCACGCTGATGGATATTAAATGGTCGGTCTCCTGACCCCCCTCTTAAAGTGCTCAGTTTAAGCGCAGCTAATCTGTATAACACCCAGTGAATAAGGTATTATTACCCCTTTTGTTCTTTGAAATCGGTAGTTTTGTGGGGTTTATGGAAGATTTTTTTGTTCGTGAGGAAAGTGTGCGTTTTGATCACCGGCCGCACGAAACGAGGCGCTGTTAAAAAAGCCCATGGAGGTGTGACGGGAAGGGGGCCTAGGAAGTCACTATCGTACTTAACACCCCAAGCCTTACATGACAGGGACATCGTACTTTCTTTGTTCAAGACACGCTGTGACGTGATGTATGCTCCTATTGGAGGACAGGCGCATTGTAATAATATTAATTTGTTACAGCCGAACACATTGTTTTATGCCAGCATTCAGCACAGACTTCCTAATCCTTGCCTCGTTTTGGGATAGTGCGTAGTCAATCAAACGAAGGGTGATTTTATTGTTTTGACTACGCGACATCTCCGAGCGAAACAAGTATTTTGGATAACGTGTGCGGTCGCGCCAAAACATAATTTGACCGTAACACCTTTTGACTAAGGGCAGGAAAGCGTTGCGTGACTAAGCCAAAACCGAGCAACGAGTTAGCAATGAGCGTGACTTGAACGTCCATAATGAATGTATATACAGCGCGAATAAACAGGGGGAATAAGCAGCGCCTCAAAACGGGATATAAAATTTGTAATTAATTGCAAAATGGTTCCCTGTCGTGTTCCCCAATCACATAGGTCACACACGTGACCTTAACCAATCTGCAGGCCCCGTAGTACGCACGGTTTACTTTAAGACAGAAAATGTTGGCAAACGGTTTTGGTAATTTTGGTGCTGTTTGTACGGGGCTTAAGGCCTGTTGTTGAATACAGAAAGGCTTCTAGCAATAGCAACCATGTTTCTTTATTCTTAGACTGCTTGGGTGGACCCTTGTTTTGGGCGCGTCCATAATGACAAGGTATCCGTTTAATTACGGTTGTATATAGATACAAATAAATAAATTTGGGGAGCTAATACCCCCCCCCCCCCCTTCCAGCTAGGATGCTGAATTACGAGAGCGCAAATACAACGTAGTCGAGTCGAAGACATACGAAGGCGCCAAATCAGAGAAAGGAAGCAGTCTATTCGATTTCTTCGAGTCCACCACAGGGAACCCGAATAGTTACCGAATCATATTCGAATAAACTTTTAAAGAGGCTCCACCAGCAAACGCTGGGCGTGGCATGTCGGCCAACAGAAGCTAGCAGGCTAGCGGCACCCTTTAAAATACTTATATCCAAGTGAGGCAATAATCTCAACATTAATGACTGAGTAGCAGGAAACCTGTATAGAAAAATTGGTAGAACCCCAAGGAGGGTTCGTTGTCGTGGAATAGCATAATTTTAGTGACAGTATAGCAATCTTGACGACTTGACATTTGACGGATAAAACTTGAACTTTGACCACTTGTAGCAATGATTTTGTTGCATTGAGGTTGGGACATGGCATTCAATCATACATATATCCTAAACCAATGTAGGCCCTCTGATTGTGGAATTGTCTGACACTTCCCAGCTAGGCACCTTACTTCTGACACGTGTTTTTGCAGCCTCAAATCGTTCGCGGATCATCGGCGTAAGCTACGTCCTGCACGTAAACACGCGCCTACCAGTAATCCTCTAAAGGCGCGGCAGAACAGAGAGGACCTTCGCACAGAGACGGATGTAAGTAAACCAACAGGTTCTAGGGGGGCTACAATGAGACAGTAAGACCAGGTATGCAAGACTAAAACCGTCTGTCGTCCCAGATTTTATTTGAAAACCCGTACATCCTTTTCTACTGATACAGGTATCGTCTTTAGAGCCCACAAATGTAATAAACCCATAAATGTAATAACAATTTACCCACAAATGTAATAAACCCATAAATGTAATAAACCCATAAATGTAAAAACACTCATAAATGTAATATCACTCATAAATGTAATAAACCCATAAATGTAATAAACCCATAAATGTAATAACAAGTTACCCACAAATGTAATAAACCCATAAATGTAATAACACTCATAAATGTTATATCACTCATAAATGTAATAAACCCATAAATGTAATAAACCCATAAATGTAATAACAAGTTACCCATAAATGTAATAACAAGTTACCCACAAATGTAATAAACCCATAAATGTAATAACAAGTTACCCACAAATGCAATAAACCCACAAATGTAATAACAAGTTACCCACAAATGTAATAACAAGTTACCCACAAATGTAATAACAAGTTACCCATAAATGTAATAATATAATGTAGAGATTTAGACACTGCCTAAAAGCGGAGTTTGCTTGGAATACACGGCTGTTGTCGATGGCGTCATAACAGGATCTATCAAATCTAATTTGCTGTTTATGACATCAAATTCATAGCGACAGTCGTCAATTTACTGACGTGAGCATGCTAGTGTTTATTATTTTTTTGGACTACATGAATTTACTCTTTGTCGGCTCTTCGAGAATACACATATAAAGTGAAAAAAAGGTTTATTTAGGTATGTCATGCGTTGCCGTGGTTATGTTTATCATCGTAAGCTTTAGTTACTCTTCACTGCAAACTCATCACAATTAATATATTTAATACTCAGAGTGAACAATTAATCTACAAGGAAATAATCCCGTTTCCATATTAGCTTTTCTGTTTCGCCAGTCAGACCACTATTCTGCGCCAATCAGATTCATGCTCGCCTAGTTTTTTGGACTGGCTTTTTGTTGCGACGTGGTCTGGTTGGAAAGCCAGTTGAGTGCAGTATGCAAGACTCTGATTGGATTAAAATTATTGCACGAAACTTTTAATGGTTGTTTTTCTTAACCATCAGCCATGGCAAATAAATATCTAGATTACGAGCTGAAGTCACTCTTTTTGTCGTCATTTAAATAGAAAATGCGTCAGGTGTTTGTGACTACTTTTTGCAAAAGGGAAAATAATGAAATTCACGGTTTTACCATGGGTATTGGAGCAGATTTGTGATTATCTGTTACATTTTTCAACTGCTCTTTTCGGATGTAGTAAGAAAATTACACTGCAATTGACTTCTCTTGAACTGAATTCAAGAGAAGCCATACTCAGTTTATGGTGAGCATTGTTGTCATTTGTGAAAACAGACCGAACACGATGGAGAAGGTTTGTTGAAAATATATTTTTGGGCTGAATCTCCTCAGAAGTAGATTGGTACAGTAGACGTCTTTAACAGCCCCTTCCCAGGTAGAGCCATAAGATTCATGTTATTACTTTTGTGGGTAGCTTGTTATTACATTTGTGGGTAACTTGTTATTACATTTGTGGGTTTATTACATTTATGGGTTTATCACTTTTGTGGGTAACTTGTTATTACATTTGTGGGTTTATTACATTTGTGGGTAACTTGTTATTACATTTGTGGGTTTATTACATTTATGGGTTTATCACTTTTGTGGGTAACTTGTTATTACATTTGTGGGTTTATTACATTTGTGGGTAACTTGTTATTACATTTGTGGGTTTATTACATTTGTGGGTTTATAATATTTGTGGGTAACTTGTTATTACATTTGTGTGTTTATTACATTTGTGGGCTCTACATCGTCCACGCGTAAATGCAAAAACTATTACCGAAAACAGAGCAATTTGAAGACCCTCTCCAGAGTGGAGCAATACTATAACGATACCCTGTCGGTGCTGTGTGGACTGACGTAAACTGATGTAAACAGACGCTTGAGCAGTAGTGATTGTTCTCGTTTGCGATAATATACAATGCTGCACCTGCCTTAGATGAACAAAAGCTCTACAAGCGATGCATTGGGTCGTGTACGCGAATTGGGCCGGGGTCAGGTTAGGGCCGAGAAATGCGGCGAGCGCAATTTTAGCTTTTTTTTTTTTTGTTAGAGTTTTTTTTTTTTGTAAGAGTATCTATTGATAGTCTACTATTTTATTGAAAAGCACGCGATTCTCAGGAGCCATTAAACTTGTTCAACCGCTCAGTGCCGTTTAGATAGGCACTCAGGTTAAAGACACTGATTTTGTATAAGGAATTTGCCTGATGTCTGATAGTTTGTCTGTATCTCTGTACAGATCTTGATATCCAAAAGCCAGCGCAACTATGTCAAAGCGGATACCGAGGAACTCGTCCTACCGGCTACCAAGGCTGTTAAGAAGCACTCGGTCGTTAGGAGAAGTATGACATTTTTGCTTGTTGCATTGTACTTAGTTCACCTTACAATCGTCTGATGGATGTTTTTAAATTCTCTTCTTTTTTCTGATGCATTATAATGACGGACTGCGAGTACGTTTGAATTGATCATATTATTTTTTAATTAGAATTGCGGTGTTGTCCATCTACCTACGTAAACAAAGCTGATCTAATAACTGTTTTATAGATACTGATCCGATCCTGGCCAGTGAAGCCATTCAAGCACTGTCCGCCAAGGAGAATCTGGCGAAAGCAAGTGCGATGCTCAGAAAGACAGCGAAAAACACGGAGGGGATCAGCACAGAAATAAAGGAATTCGGCGGCTTCCTTCCGGTCATGCTGATGCAGATCAAAGGTAACTTGCCATATCAGCACTTTATCCTGTGCAAACTGCGCCATCGTCTGCTACAAGACAAAGGAAGTATTGACGAACTTTTTCACAACAACATGCAAATAGCGCCAGTATTGCTGGACCAACAACTACATGTTACAAGTTTTAGCGAGCAATGCTGGACCAGTAATGTTACCTGTTTAGCCAGCTATTCTGGACCAGTAATGTTACCTGTTTAGCCAGCAATTCTAGACCAGTAATGTTACCTGTTTAGCCAGCTATTCTGGACCAGTGATGTTACCTGTTTAGCGAGCAATACTGGACCAGTAATGTTACTTGTTTTAGCGAACAATGCTGGCGCTGTTAGCAAGGGCCTTAGGAATGCAGCAACGTCATATGTGACACGATGATTTGTATCACAGGCTACAGGCACTTGCAGACTCGCCTTGTGGAGCCATCAGTCAAGTCACTCAACTCGGGTGATGCCTTCGTTTTGGTCACGCCCAAGAGCGTGTATGTGTGGATAGGGCGGTCTGCGAACATCATGAAAAAAGCAAGGGTAGGGAAACACGCCCCCTTCACATTCCTTCACATTGCACGATCTTTTTCTCGAATAAACGACAGGAAAACATATAGTTTGTCACAATGTATAGTACAAACTTTTATGGTGAAGCATTGCTTTATACATTCGGGCGTTGGAAGTTTAACTAAACTCTGTATCCGCTACACATGAATCCGTATTCGTTGGTGGAACTGTACACAGAATGCCATACATAGAGAATTCTACATGGCCATACATAGATAATTCTACATGGCCATACATAGAGAATTCTACATGGCCATACATAGAGAATTCTACATGGAAAAGGCGCGCGTACGGTTTTTATTCACGAGTTGTGCAGTATCAAAAAACAAACGAGTGAGCGCAGCGAACGAAGGAGTTTTTTTTTGATACACAACAACGAGTTAATAAAAACTGTACAAAGCACTTTCCATGCTGTATTTTGTTTATTATATACATACTGAGAAATTTATAATAAGCTTATTACATAACATTTTATTAGACTTGGCTGCAGAGGCTCCGAGGTTTGTGCTGTTCGACGGTTCAGTTTAAGACATAAACTTACATTGAAATGACTCTGTCTCGCTTATGTCACGCACGAGACTGTGATGTTAGATAGCGTTTAAACAGCATTACATCTCGCTCGGTTTTTCCCTTTGTATTCTTGTTTTCAAGACTTTCTACATAATTCTTTACAGTGTCATTGAGAGTAGCAAATCTATTGTCTTCCATTTTGAACGCTTTTTATTCAATTTTCACAGTAAAATTTCATTCTCTCGCTCAATGGAGCTCAATAACAAAAGTGACATGCAAAGCTACCCGTCTCCCCGCGTTGGGATTGAAGCCATTCAAGTGCAGTGGAAAAATATCGTTTGTGCAATCAGAACCGCAAACGACTTTTCTTCACGGTGAAAAAAAACATTGTTGCGCCTCTGAATGGCTCAGACCAGTGAACGAACGAAAATTTACTTAATATGTTTTCAGTAAGTATGTCTCAGTATGTATATAATAAAAATCAATGTTATATATTTTTTTCATAATCTATATTAGTTAAAACCAATCCATATTATTTTGGATAATGCCATTGTCGTCTCAGGCCGCCGAGGTGTCTACTATTGTGGTAAAACAAAGAGACCTTGGTACGAATGCCAAGAAATCGCACTACATCGAGCAAGACCAAGAAAGTGCAGCTACAGGCGTGACTTCCTTCTGGAAGCACCTTGGGGGCAGAGGCGCTATCGCAGGTATGCCTTGCAACACGTCATCGCCTTTTGTGAATATCGCCCAGCTAAAGGGGGGGGGGGGTTAACCTCCACGATCCTCTTCTCGCTAGCAACACGTCATTAACTTACCCAAGGATTTTTCAGTAGAGCAGTAGGCTCGGTTATTATCCACGAACTCTCGCTTTGCCCACAACTTGCTCCAACAGCACCTCCCCCCAAGTGTGGGAGTGAACGTAAGAGCAACATAACGACGGTCTGGAATATAGCCTACATCAGGGACAGGCTTTGTAGATTATGTTTAATAGATAAGCGCAATAAGCATCATGTAGGTTTTAATGTGTGGGGCACTGATTGCATGTGAGGTGTGGGGCACTGATAGATTCAGTCCATAAGCCCACCTGTTTTTTTTCTTGTCCAGACGCCAAGGATTTTCCAAGTGATGAAGAGTACGAGAAAGGCGTCCACGCGACCAATATCGTGTACCGCGTGGACTACACGCACGATCCGCCCGAGCTCAAGCGGCGAGACGACCTGTCTTGGCGGGTGCTCAGTGAGAAGTTCATGGACCCCGACCATGTAAGCGGCCTGTTATGGATAGTGGAGATGGGGCCGTAGGGGCAGAGGAGCTGGCCTGATAGTGGAAGGGGGGAGTGAGGGGTTAAACAATTCAGGGACGAAGTTATGGGAGATACTTCGAGGTCAGACATTTTTTAACTTCTAAAGCGCTCTTAAAGAAGGCCAATCACGCCACCATATCCATTTCCATCGCCTAATTAAAGCGAAAAACCAAGATATTTTCAATAAAATATCGTCAATAACAAATGAAGTCTGATACGATTTTGAAGTTTCCATGCGAACTAACCGTTGTTTTTCTTTGATAAACAATAAGGGGAGGATAATTGACATCAATTGGCAAAACTATATTGAGAATATTATCATTTCCGCCGAATTCTTCCGTAACCTTAACTTTTCTTAATTGTGAACCGCTCAGGCGTACGTCCTTGACTTTGGGACCGAAGTGTACTTGTGGCTTGGCAGAAATTGCACCCGCGCAGCAAGACTCAAGGGCATGCCGCTGGCGCAAAAGGTCTTTGACGAAAAGTTCAAGTTTAAGGTATTGATCTGCGAATGTTATGCTTGATACACTGCATACCCCCTTAAATACCGTATCAATTATGCCTCGACATTTATACATTTATTTTAATTATTATTATTAAGCCAAGCCAATTAATCACAAATCGCTCGTTTTACCAGCGAGGTTCCCTGAAATACGGTATCTCTTATTCTGTTTATAAGTCATTGTTACGAAACTTTGTTCAACCATTCCTTATTTTTTCGTCAAAGAGCAAAATCAACCCGATTGACCCCAAATGCGCGGCTAAAGACTTAGAAGAGCGCGAAGTGAAGCGGCCCCCCTGGGCACTACTCGGACGCATGACCGCGCGGTCAGAGACGGTACTTTTCCGGGAAAAGTTTATCGACTGGCCCGATCACAACATCGACTACAGCAAGGACTTCGTGAAAAAACCCCTGAGCGGCAGCTTTACGCAGCTGGCCTCTAACAAGAAAGGAGTAAGTTTATATTTAAATAGCTGAACCTCTAACAAGAAAGGAGTAAGTTTATATTTAAATAGCTGAACCTCTAACAAGAAAGGCGTAAGTTTATATTTAAATAGCTGAACCTCTAACAAGAAAGGCGTAAGTTTCTATTTAAATAGCTGAACCCCTAACAAGAAAGGCGTAAGTTTATATTTAAATAGCTGAACCTCTAACAAGAAAGGCGTAAGTTTCTATTTAAATAGCTGAGCCTCTAACAAGAAAGGCGTAAGTTTATATTTAAATAGCTGAACCTCTAACAAGAAAGGCGTAAGTTTATATTTAAATAGCTGAACCTCTAACAAGAAAGGCGTAAGTTTCTATTTAAATAGCTGAACCTCTAACAAGAAAGGCGTAAATTTCTATTTAAATAGCTGAACCTCTAACAAGAAAGGCGTAAGTTTCTATTTAAATAGCTGAGCCTCTAACAAGAAAGGCGTAAGTTTCTATTTAAATAGCTGAGCCTCTAACAAGAAAGGCGTAAGTTTATATTTAAATAGCTGAACCTCTAACAAGAAAGGCGTAAGTTTATATTTGAATAGCTGAACCTCTAACAAGAAAGGCGTAAGTTTCTATTTAAATAGCTTGGAGAGCGAGTTTTCCTTGTATCTCCAAGAATTTCGAGACCAATTGAGAAACCAATGTTTTGCTTGGTGTCAAAGAAGACCACAAGACGGGTTTTGAGGGTTCCCTGTTGACCTGGGGAACACTATTATTCCCACTCTCTGGCACTTTTTTTTCCTCCATTACTTTAGTAACATTGTTTTTTTTTTTTATTTTCCTCCATTACTTTAGTAACATTATTGTATTTTTTTTATAATCATATACTCATAGATTTGTTACATTCATCACGCTCTTAATTTATTTCATTTTATCATACATGATAATCGTAATTCAAGGTATTTTTTTACGGTAAGACCGCGTTAAAATACGCTATGCATTAACTTATGTTTTAACATGCTCTCTATCTGAAGTCTGTAACTACCGTAAGCTTGATAAGATATAAGTTAAATCTGCTTATTTCTTAACATGCTGTAACTTTTCGGATGCACCTAACCGTTGCTAAGCATGTTTTGTTTGATAACGATTTTTGTTCAGAAGCCAGAGGATCCTCAGAGTGATTCCGCTGACCAAGCGGTACGTTCATTTTGATATTCACCATACGTGCAAACGCGCCCGCGGTACCACTCCATACGTAGGTACTTCAAATACGCGATGAACCAAATGGTTTCAATCTGTCATTGACATACACAACACAAAAATCATTGGATGCATTTGTATTTGTAGTTCATACTACTATCTTTTATGGAGGGCGCGTATTACCGTGCCAGCCAAGAAAATTCTTAAAAAAAGTTAAGGTCCCATCACACGTCCGTTTTTTTTTCTCTTGCAATTTGTCTCACCAAAAAATAATTGAAAGTCGCAAGCGCATTTTCTTATGTGTGACACCCCCTTGATATCTTGTTTTTCTTTTCTCAAAGTGGCACGAAAAGTAGAACGCACAGCCGCAACAATTTTTTTCAAAGGCGCTTTACCTGTAACCTATCTTTTTATTTACCTCGTGGCACATAAGTCCTCCACAGAATGCTTCCAGTGTGTTCGTTGGCAGCAGCAGACCTTGCCTCATCCCATGTCCTCCATCCAGCATTGCCCCTTTCTCCCCCTATTGTTCGCCAGGTGGCCTTAGGCCTTCCTCTCTTCCTCTTCCCTTTACTTTGGTGTGACTCTTTTTGTTTTGTCGTAGAATATGTCCTATCATCTTCCATCTTTCTTCTCCGCGCTCTCAAGTAGCTCTCTGTAATCTTTCTCCAGTGGCGCGTGCGACTTGCTATATTTTTTTGTGAGACAAGTTGTACGGAAAGTATTGTTTTGACACGACCTTTATTGCCGAAGAAGATCATGTCGTGTTCTGACGTACACTCATCAAGCATTTCTTTGCCACGCTTGTTGGTTATTGAAGTTCATTTTAGTCAGATGATACGTTTCGTCCATCATTAGTGGTTCTCTTCCCAAAACAATGTGGCCACGGAATAAGCGCGCATCGCACCTGCCCAAAACTCTGCAATTTTACCGACTAATGTACTTGTGGACACATATTCAGGATCGACCAGCAAGCATTTTCGACCTGAAGTCGTATGATGTCAGATTGATGCTGGAGTCGCCTCCCGAGCCATGCCTCGTACTGGAAGGTGAGCCACGTGACAACTCACGTGATCATCACTTTAGTGCTCGCCAATCCTGTAAAAATGCGAAGCAGGTGACAGCTGTTGCTGCTTGTGCGATAATATAAAAAGTTGAACACTGTGTCTTTGGATGTACTTTCGATCATAAATTGTTTTACTATTTTTAGACTTAAATTGTGAGTGTTTATTAAAATTCTTACTAATAGAACGTTGTATTTGCAAAAGTATAAAAATGGTGGCTGATCGAGATTCTTTGACAAAACCTACTACCTCTTAAACACTCTGCTGTGCTATTTAAACAGGGACTATACTCCTCGCCATTGACCTAATAACACAGGCACCGAAACAGTTTATTTTAGATATGGAGCGCCGTTTGGGTTCTTTGAAGTTGATAGTATTATTGACATTGTCTCTTCGACAGTTCACCATAAATAATGAGTCATTTAAGTCTTTGTTGATTTGCGCGACGGTCCCTATGACGGTTGAGTAACCCTAAACTGTCCCTCTTTTGGTGAAGTAGATTGGTGACTGTCTCGTTTTAGGATTTGACGTTGGGCGTGGCACAGGTAGCGTGAACGAGGAGGGTTGGAGGTTCCAGGTCGATACAATCGACGTCAAGACTTGGCATGTTAAGGAGTACTCGTACACGCCGCTGCCTGACGAGGACCGCGGGCACTTCCACTCCGCTGAAGGTTAATGCATTTTCCTTTAACCATTAGCAGAAAATCTTTCAAAGTCTGCTGTCTGCTGTCATGCGTTGAAAACGTGTTCAGTTTAAACTAAACATTACTCTAAAAACCATCATGTCATCATCATCATCATCATCATCATCATCATCATTGTTGTTGTCATTGTCATTGTCATCGTCATCGTCTTCGTCATCGTTATTGTTGTATTTGTTATTTAAGTTTTATCTTCGTGTTTTCCTTTGACCCCATATTTGGCGTCATGCTTTTTTCACCTCATGCTGTTTTTGTTGTTGGTGTTGCCAATACTGATATGCCAAGTCTGTGTGTGTCGCAGGGTACGTCGTCCGGTGGAAATACTGCGTGAAGCGAGTCGGTGTCCGTAATCTAAAAGGCAAGGCCTCTAGGCAGGAGGATGTTGGGCGCGATAAGGTTGCATACTTCTTTTGGCAGGGTCACGACTCTACCGTGAACGAGAAAGGCGCTGCCGCTCTTATGACGGTCGAGATCGACTCTGAAAAAGGACCTCAGGTACGACTGTTAAGTGATTGTGTTATCTCAGAGAGAAAAATCATAGTCCGCCCCCTATGAAGGGAATATACCGTTTTCACGATGTTGCGCACATGTCCAAAATGCCACAGATTGGCGGGCCACAGCTGACTCAAATGCGGACTCAGGGGAATGTGAATCCAAAACTCAACAGTAGCACTTTGGCACCATTTGCTATAGCTTTGTCTGTAAACAATGCTTCGTACACTATTTTAGGTCAGCTAGGGCCCGCCAGTCTGTTGTATGTTGGATGGATGCGCGCGCAACATCGTGAAAATGGTCTATTAGGAATTCCAAGGGTTGTGTGTCTTGTAGTGCTGATCTTCAGGGGTCTTGGACCATCCGCGATGTCCTTGATTCTAATCACCGAAAACCCTAACTCTAACCCTAACCCTACCCAATACGTTTTCTTCAGATAACATTTAAACACACAGTTACAGTGAGGTTTGACATAGACACATTTTTTATTTATCGAGAGTGTTCTTGTTTCTTTTATTGTGATGGTCACGCTTTAGGTGCTTGTATCACAAGGAAAAGAGCCGCCATGTTTTCCTCGTCTGTTCAACGGCAGGATGGTAGTCCACCTGGGCAAGTAAGTGAAGCTTATTTCAGTCTCAAGTAAGTAACGCCTTATCGATGTAAAGGTTGTGGAATTTATTATTCGGATATTTCTCATCTTCTTTTTCTTACCAGGCGGGATCCCCCTGAAGACGAAGGTAAGATACCCTAGCACGTGAACTCCATCTCTTTTCAAACGTCTTAGGGACGTTTTTTTAGAAACTCGAGGGGACTCGATTACAAGGTTCGAAACGAGAAAAAAGCGTGCAGAAAGAAAGTCTATAAAAATAACGGGCAAGGCTTTAAACCAGTAACAACCTCTTGCGATATTTTATGTATAGCATGTCCCTATACTTTTTGGGGGGGAATTGTAAGCAAGCTTTTTAGGAAACCTATTGAGGTGTCTGTTTGCTTTTGATACAAAATATGATACTGTTTGAATTTTTCACTTTCGTACTTGCTTATTGTACTTGTGTTCGTTCTACTGAATGACGGCTGTGGTTTTCAGAAGATGAAGAGGACACTTGTATCTTTATCGTACGTAACGAAGATCCTGCCGAGTCTTATCTGCTCCAGGTCAAGACAAGGTATAGACTGAATGCACATCTACACTGTATCACACCAACCTGAGTGCTCTGACAAGGTTTACACTGCATATAAATTGGCGTATAAATCTTCGATTTCTTCACTTTAAAAAAATAGATTGTATATTAGATAGTTCCACTTTAGATTGCACTGATGCATAAAGCTACACGTATTGTTGAAGTCTCATCCACAATAGCCGCCATACAAAAATACATTATATACATTGTTTATAGTGGAGCCTCTGTATATTTTATTCTTATTTTCAATTTTTTGTGTTTACCGTTTTTATCGAGTTAGTGCATCTGACATAGTAAAATCCTATCATGTACGTCGTTGTATCAGGACTGATCTTTCGCAAGAATTAAATAATTATCTGTCTTTGTTTGTCAGTATTTATGCGCTGAGATCCCGTACCTCGTTCGTGATCGTGGACCTGATCGAGCTTCTTCTCTATGTTTGGCATGGAGCCAAGTCCAGCACACAAACCAGGAAGAGTGCCTTGGACGCTGGCTCAGGACTCATGACATGGTATGGAGGGTGCATAACTTGGTATTATTGTGAGTGACATGTCATCAGCGGCACAACAAACACCATCACCATCCTTGAGACCTAAAGCGACAACATCACAGTAGCAGCAACTATTATTGTCTTACTCGTAATTCTTTTTCAGCGCTAAAACGCTCCGCCGCGCAGAAAACGTTTATGTTTTATATTCTACAATTGACAAATGACAAAGGTGTATAGGAGTAGACGTATAACAGTTTATTGGGGACAACGTTAACAATACAGAGTACAATAATTCACCAATTGAATAAGTGAAAGAGGAAATAATTGAACAAGATAAAGCGTTATACAAAACTGGTGACGTCAAAGTGCTAGTGAATGAACTATCTATATCTATCTATCTATCTATCTATCTATCTATCTATCTATCTATCTATCTATCTATCTATCTATCTATCTATATATATATCTATCTATATATATATATATATATATATATATATATATATATATATATGCTAGATAGTTCATTCACAAGCACTTTGACGTCACCAGTTTTGTATAACATTTGTATATCATTTTGACGATTTGTTGTTCAATGAGAAGTTTGTTCAATGTTCTAATGGCAGGTTCAATGAGAAGTTTGTTCAATGTTCTAATGGCAGGTTCAATGAGAAGTTTCCCGAGGATCCCCTTGAGCTTAAAGAGTTTGATGAGGGTGACGAGACAGAACTGTTCTGGGATGCGCTACGAGGCGATCGTTCTCACGAGTCGCTCATCAATGGTAAGTGCTTGTCAGCGGTCGGTAAACCCTTTGCGCACGCACGTTTTCTCGTACCATAGCCAAAGAGATGGCTCAAAATGATCTGTTGATAATTAAAGGAACATACTACCATAAATCTCACGAATTTTTATTCAGGTCCTTTTGAGCTATATCTTATAGCTATAACCGAAATATACTGATGCTGATTATAATTAGGCCCACCTCTGCAACTGCACGCAACTGTTTTAAATAAATCATTGCCAAAAGGCAAGCCGGTTAAATTCCCCACCTTGACACCTGAACCTTGAAACCTTTTACGCTTGGTTTCGCCCTTTAATTGTGATTAATTATTTGTATTCAGAAGACTTTTTATTGTCTTTGCAGACTCGCGGAAACACGAGTACACGTTGCGGGCGTTCCGATTTACAAGCTCAATGGGTCAATTCGAAGCGCACGAAGTCTTGTGCCCAAGCCGATCATCAACGTACGTCACGCCATACCCTATACTACAGTCTCAACTATATTCGGCTCAACAACCAGGTAAGGCATGAGCACTGAACCTGATAGCCCATGTGACCGCCCATGACACTGCCAACACCCAGGCACGAGTACAGCACGTGATGACCCATGTGACCGCGCATGTCACTGCCAAACACCCAGGCACGAGTATAGCACGTGATAACCCACGTGACCGCCCAGGTCACTGCCAAACACCCAGGCACGAGTACAGAACGTGATAACCCACGTGACCGCGCACGTCACTGCCAAACACCCAGGCACGAGTACAGCATGTGATAACGCACGTGACCGCGCATGTCATTGCCAAACACCAAGGCACCTGTACAGCACGTGATAAACCACGTGACCCTGCACGTCACTGCCAAACACCCAGGCACGAGTACAGCACGTGATAGCCCATGTGACCGCCCAGGTCACTGCCAAACACCCAAACACGAGTACAGCACGTGATAACCCACGTGACCGCGCATATCCCTGCCAAACACCCAGGCACGAGTACAGCACGTGATAACCAACGTGACCGTGCATGTCACTGCCAAACACCCAGGCACGAGTACAGCACGTGATAGCCCATGTGACCGCCCAGGTCACTGCCAAACACCCAAACACGAGTACAGCACGTGATAACCCACGTGACCGCGCATATCCCTGCCAAACACCCAGGCACGAGTACAGCATGTGATAGCCCACGTGACCACGCATGTCACTGCCAAACACCCAGGCACGAGTATAGCACGTGATAACCCACGTGACCGCCCAGGTCACTGCCAAACACTCAGGCACGAGTACAGCACGTGATAACCCACGTGATTGCTCATGTCACTGCCAAACACCCAGGCACGAGTACTGCACGTGATAACCCATGTGACCGCGCATGTCGCACCTCATACCTAAGCATTTGAAGTAGCCAACTGCTAGGGCAAGGCACGAGTACTGCACGTGAGCACCTGAATGAAATCACGTGCCTCACTTCGTACTCTATTTTTTTGTCTAGAGCCACTAGGGCACAAACACTGCATGTGATAGCCAGGTGAGGCACGTGTATCGCACGTGATCACCCACATGACATCACGCGCCTCACTGGATGCCCTTTACTTTGATCCTAGGTGAACAGTTAAGTAAGGCACGACAGTGCACGTGATCGTCACCAGCCCCATAACGATACTTGTTTCTCAGGAGATGTAGAGTTGAATAAATATTTTAGGGTTTGCTGTACTCTCAGGAGATGTAGAGTTGAATACCTATTTTAGGGTTTGCTATACTCTCAGGAGATGTAGAATTGAATACCTATTTTAGGGTTTGCTGTACTCAAGGGGTTTGTTCCTATGAACCTTTTCATTGTACGCTGGCTATTGCATGTCGTTCTGTCGTTTTCAGCCTTGTTTCTGATCGACGCACATCACGAGCTGTACATGTGGCAAGGCTGGTGGCCCCACGAGCCAGGAAATGACGGACAGGTGTCAACCACAGGCTCTGCCCAGACGCGTTTAAACAACGACAGACGCCTCGCCATGGAAACTATAAAATCATACGCACAAGGTAGCGCAAGTACAACTAGGTATTTGCCTATTCGCTCCCCTTCACTTGATCCGCCTTCGCTTCCATAATCCCCTCAGTCCTTTTCCTAACACGATAAGTAGGCAAATTATCAACCCTCTGATCGAAGGGGATTATTCTTCTAACTGTATCTTTTTTCTATAAATGCAAATATTTTATGAGTTTGTTTCTTATAGATACATATTCTTAGGCCCCCAAGGGTGTCAATGTTTTCAATCACTATGGTTTCTTACTTTAATTTTAAATAGCCAAAGAAGCGCTGGGTTTTCCAAGGACTCTACTCAAGTAGATTGCCTGACTAAAACAAATTAGAGGTCTAGCCAAACTGTTTCTAACACTTCCTCGTTCTTTCCCAGCACTTAAACGCGACCTCTCAAAAGCTTACATAGTGTTCGCAGGCCTGGAACCAAAGGCCTTCAAGGCTTTATTCCCGTTTTGGGAAAACCGCAAAGACGTGTCAGAGATTAATATTGAGGTGAGTCTAAGATGCTCCGACATCAGCATGTTCCTAAAAAAGGTTGTGCTGAATAACATGGAGAGTGTGATGACAATAATCGACATGTACCGAGAACCGACATGTAGCGACGACCGACATGTAGCGACAATCGACGTGTACCGATAACCGTTATGTACCGACAACCGACGTATATCGAGAACCGTTATGTAGCGACAACCGACGTATACCGAGAACCGTTATGTACCGACAACCGACGTGTACCGATAACCGTTATGTACCGACAACCGACGTGTACCGATAACCGTTATGTACCGACAACCGACGTGTACCGATAACCGTTATGTAGCGACAGCCAACGTATACCGAGAACCGTTATGTAGCGACAAAACCCGACAACCGGCATGTACCGAATTGTAGCACGTTTTAGCGACCTGGGTGCTTTTAGTCGCGTGCGGGACGCTTATTCGAAGCTTATTCGAACTTCTTTATCTTGCAATTTATCTTGCAAACACATTAGTGTTCTACTTGTCGTCACGTCAGTTTCTAGTAACAGGTCCTCGATTACTGTATTTTCACAACGATAAGGAAATCGAAAAAGACACATGCATGCCATGTGCTCACATATTTTTTATTTGCAAAGGCTGGAAGGAAAAAGATTGAAGTCTTAAAGCTTGAGGAAGAGCTTGCTCGTCTTTCACGTGACAATTACACGCTGAAGGAACTACAGCAGAAGCCTCTGCCGGAAGGAGTTGACCCGACTCGCCTAGAGATGTACCTCGACAACGCCGAGTTCCAGGTGAGTCACGAGGATATTCGGGTACTGTTCGGGCTAGATTCGTACTTACCTCGTGTAAGGCTCGTGTCTGGTGTTCTCGTTTTTGACATGGTACTGTATCTGTGGCCTCATACGGACCGTGTCACACACAGAATAGTACAGAAATGTATGTTAAGCTGTAGGTTGTAAAATGCCTTGGAAAGCTAGGAGATTGTATTTAAAACAGCAAATCCCACCACATTTTATTATTAACTCCGTTTGAGCAAAAGATGTATTACAAAGGGTTTATTATCGAAACGCCGACGAAACAACTATATTGTTAAGGAGGCGTACAAGATAAACTTCATCCTTGTTCTTTTCCTTTACTGTTGGAATTGGGAAAAAAAAGAAAGGATATGGATATGGTATTACCTGTCGTGTTTTTTCGATAAACTAAGAATGCTCAGTCTTTTTGTTTCACCTTTAACCACTATGTCTGCAATTTCTTTGCAGAAAGCGTTTAGCATGTCAAAGAAGGATTTCGACCATCTGGCCGCCTGGAAAAAGCTTAACTTGAAAAAGAAAGTGAACCTGTATTAAAGACTGCCACACCTCTGCTATTGATTAAACCAATATTTGAAAAGAAAAACCAAAATATCCACCTAAAAGTAAAACCTTATGCTTTATTTACAAATTTGGATCGAAAATATCAAAAGAGCTTTCCAAAATCAGCCGATTAAAATAGATTCTTTCTTACTTTTGGTACTTTGCTAGGATAGCAAAATGGCGGCTGGCAGAGGCTTTTTAGCAGGCTAATAGGCCATTCCAGCTATAAGTTTGCGCGCGCATAACCATAGAAACCTACTTCAACTACCAGAATGCAGCGCGCGCTTTTTTAAGCTTACTTCAAACGAAGAGCGCGCTGCATGCCGGTATTTGAGGTAGGTTCCCATGGTGAGTGCGCGCGCAAGCTTATAGCTGGAATTGCCTATTGGGAACCTCGCCAAACTGAGAGCACAGGGTGCATGAACGCCAGGGATATCTAAACTTAGTGACATACTTCGTCACACTCAACATGGACCTGTTTAAGTCTTGAGATCATCAACGCAGTGGCGGGCACCCTGTGGATCTTTATTATAATATCGCGCATGCACACGTAGGTATCATACATCATGGTCTCTTGTCGGTATACATTATCTTAGAAATCGTGTACATTATTTTGTCGCATTTATGAAGAAAGCCGTCAATTCCTGATTGTACTGAGGTTACCCGTTATGTAGAGCTTTCCTGCGCTTTTTAAAATTAGAAGGATTTGTTAGACGCGAAAACAATACATTGAGTACAACTTAAAAAATGAGCAAAGGCAAAATAGGTCTGACTGGTTGATGAAAAGAAATGATATTTTACAATAATAGGGCCTCCATTAACGGTTATCCCTCCTGCACGATGAATCACAATGCGTCAACGCACGTCATTACAAGACTGTACGTTAAGCAATTATTTGGCAGACTCTATAAAATTTAAAATTTAAATGGAAGAAAATAATATAATGAAAAACCTTTTGTTTATTTAAGAAGTGGAAAGATAGTTATCGGGAGTTTGTTAAGAGCAGGAAGTTCAGTGTTCATGGGTGAATGTTTGTAAATCGTTTTGATTATTTTACTCTCTTAATATTTTACTGTCAGTTGGTAGCGGTAATGTCTTGATATGCTAGAACTGTTGAGGGTAATGATCAACTGATAAATGTAAGCTTTGATTTGTTTAAGAGTCTGTGAAATAACACTCACGGAAAAAACTGTCGTAGTTGTTTGTTTTTCTAACAAGCAGTTGCATATCAGGTTGCAGGCGCGTACACAGGGAGGTGCGCCACCCTCCCCCACCCCCTTGGCTGCCAAAAAGTAAAAAGTGGGTCATTTCTTTTAAATTATCTTTAAATTACTATTATTTTTCCATATACCTATGACTGCGCACCCCCCTTCGGCCAATCCTGGGAACGCGCCTGGGTTGAGCGTCTAATGACTCCTCCTCAAATACTCTTTTTGAACTTCAACCGTTTTAATGACTGTTTTTCAAATATTTCTGTTGGAATTTCAACCGTTTACACCTGATTTTGGTAACACGCATATTCATCTACTTGATGGCAAAAGTCGCAATGTTTGGTCCGTTTATAAAAATTGAGCTCCTCGTTTTCCCTAAAAAGGTTGTTTCGTAAACGTAGAAATCTTGGCATGATGTAATTGGTACAGTAATAGCCACGAAAATATATTGGCAATTCGGGACCGAACTAAGTCAATAAGGAAGTACAGTAGTGAAAAGCAGAAAATAAATACTTCGTAAAGCCTGCAGTGCATCAGCTCCTTGATAACGCAGATAGTTGACTTTAAATGCTGCCATCGCTTTTGCAAACCAACGCTTTCCTTATTGATGAAATAAATGTTTCATTGTGATAAAAAATATTCGGAGTAGAGCATGAATAGGTGTTGTACTTTTAAATAGGTGTCATTAAAATCTCATGGCCGGACGGCAGCTTCCCTATTGTCGTCACCTAACACCACCCATTAGTTAGTGTGAACACCACTTTTCCCGCCTACGCATCACCTGTCAATCATCACTTGACGGCGATGTCTCACGACAGCTGATGGGGTTTCATGTTCTTTAAACATTTCAAGGGTTTACAATTCAGTGTTTGGCGGAGCTAGAAGCATTAAGGATTTGTCTTTGTCCTGAGAAGACCGAGACAACAGAGCACTTGTTTGGCCAAGACTTGGGGCCTTTTGGAACACAAGCTGCATACGAATTGATTTTTAACTGGTAAATAATTAGTTTATCTTCATAGATAGTCGAGCTGTATGGCCAATCATATTTTTTTTTTTAATTTTTGATGGCTTCCCAAAAAAATACTAAAGCATTCCATTTTGTTTCAGAAATGTACTTTAGAAAACCTAAAATAAATCGTGGATCATTAATAGTAGTCGTGCAGTGTTTCGAAAGTCAAATTTTACTTTTCCCGCAGAATCCAGTCATTTAACTCGTCGCCATGGTTACTAGTCTCACTCTAGGCGTGTACGCTGTACTGTGTTTCCTGTCGCATGCGCGAAGTTTCGAGGCGACTGAGTTAAAGCCGTGTGAGCATCATGTACTTAAGTCTTGTCTGAGAAAGTTTGTACATGCGTTCAGCGATTTCGACCGCAGCATGACGCCACTGGAGATACACTGCCGCGCTGACATGGTAAGGTCTCATGAACAGCACTTTTGAAGATTATGTGATAACAAGAGACCCGCTTTTATAGGTAGAGCAGGCTACTCGCCTCCTTTTGCCTCTGATTTAATTGATTACGCTCTAGCATGGTGTGTGAAACTTCTTCAAACATTGGAGGGGATTTGAGTGGACCACTTTTAAGTGTAGTACACTAAGAACTGGGTGAACATCGTTTTTTATGAGTAAAGGAGGGAAAGGCTTCTCGCCCTTTTGTCCCAAGGTTGCATAAAAGAGGATGTAGCGCATGGACTCAAACTCAAGGTTGACTTCTTTAGAGGCCTTTTGGAGAGCACATCCCCCGCCCTGTATTTAAAAACTCAAGACACCTAAAATTTCAGAGCCCCCCCCCCCCCCCCTTTCATTGTAAAAATCAATTTTTGGTGCCCCACCTTTCAGTACCCCCAAAATTTTCATAGCCCCCCCCCCCCCCCCCCCCCTCACCCCTACGACCTCAATAAACAAAAAAGTCTTTAAATCTGAAAAATAAATGAAACGAAGTTGGCCCTTCTTGTCCGAGTTGAGGGTTTCGGCCCTTATACTTTCATATTTTATTTTTTTTTTGCACGTAAAATCGTGTAAAATGGTGCAGGGATTTTTTTCCCTCAATCAGTTGCTTGCAGGATTTTTTTTTTTCAAAATCACCCCCCCCCCCCCCCTCTCAAAAGTCAAATGGCCTGCCCCTAAGGACGCCTGTGAAGGGTATACATTTGTATATATCTGTTTTTCTGTACCAAAAAGGGATAATGTCCAACGTGATAGTTGTATGATTTTATGTCAGATTCTGGCGAGGTGCACAGCTGACTCCACGTGTAATGGAAAGGCTGTAGCGTCCCTAAGCAAAGCCTTACTGTCCTACCTTCTTTTCGATGCTAAGCTTCAGGTCTGTCCGAGAGAGACTGGGGTTTACTGGAAACTTATGGGCAAAGCTGGTCGAGGTAAGTACATTAATCTAATTGAATGATTGCTTTATGGAGTTATGGCATTCAGTTAATAGGGGGTGCTTTTATGATGATATGATGATATATGATGATATTTTTATGATGATATTGATGATATTATGATGATATTTATATGATAAGTATGGTGTTGAGATTGAGATTGACACTGAACAACTTTATGATAGATTTTTATCACCGGGATTATGCGCTGTGAAATACTCGCGACCAACATGCACCAACAATAATGAACTTCCCTACTTCCGCCTCTAATGTTTTAAAATTTCTCAACCATGCCCATTTCTAGATGATTTGAACGTATATATCTGCACACCTAACAAACTCTTTTCGTGCCCCCGGTGTTAATAAGGTGGGGAGTGTAGTTTGACAGCATGCTGAGCCGACTTGAGCTGACACGTTCAAAAACAAACAAAACCTGGCGAAGGATACCTGTTCGGTGTGTGGATAACAACCTTTAACTGGATTTAAGGCAGGTAAGGGAAGGAGCGAGTGCTTCTCACATCATTCTGAAGTTTATTATTTGTTTGTTACAGCTCCTGGCAAAAGCTTCTACCAGATCATGAAGATAATATTATGTAAGTATTTTTCTTTCTAACGGTAGGACGGGGGGAATGTGTGACATATGCCCTACGCTAATATCCATTATAGTCGCAAGGATGTTTTAAAGAAATCAAAAACCCAAGATAGTTTAAAGCTGGAAAAGGTTGTGGTCTGCGCTGGGCTGGGCTAGCCATGCAAGCTTTACATTTATTGCTGCTTTAAATCCGTAGCAGGGCGGCGGAGTGACCCCCAAAAGTATGGGGAAGGGGGGGGGGGGCGGAAGTGGCCAGGGTTGTAGGGATTGTGATTTCGAAGGGGGGGGGGGGGGGGTTGGCTTGGTTTGACATAGAGTACTAGATAAAAATGAATACAAACAGTTTTTAAAATGTATCTTACCGTCTTTTATCAAGCAATCGATTTATACGTGTAACACTTGTAACGCTTGTATCCGCCCAGAAAGCCACCGCCCCTACGTAGGACCTTGTTATATAAATTAAAGGAAGTGAAAAGAAACTATTGAAACTCCCACGAGTTCCCCGAATGTCGGTTGGCGTGAATCCTCACTTACAGAGGGCAGATAGCTGATCCTTGCAAATCAGTAAAATCCGTTGGCAGTCGCGTGGCTAGGGTGGGCGCAAGGGACGCAACCCCCCTTCCCCTGACCTCTAAAAGGCGTCTCAATTCTTATAGAAGAATCGTCAGCCATTTTCATATGATTTCTGTGTCTGTTCACCCTGCTTTGCACCTAGTTAGGAAAGAACTAGCAACTTATCAATTTCCGTACGTTTAATCAGCAAGCACCCCAACTTGTGCCCGGCGTTCTGATGTCCATTGCCTGCGGGAGTACGTTCATCTTATGCGCACAAACCCAGACCTATGTGTGAATATCCCCAAGAAATACCGATGTCTTCAGAAGCAGACCCACATCTGTCGCGCTAGAATCCTCAAGAGTTTATTGGCTGTGTTCCCGGTCGAGGCTGACAGCGTCCTGCACGTTCTTTGCTACTAGAACAATTATGCGGTCAAGTGATGCCCTTCCTGTCAGCCTGGACTATTATAGCCTAGACAGCCATTTTCATGATGTTTGCAAAAAAAACTGTTTCGACCTTAACGCTAGAAAACTGTAAAAGTCCTTATTATTCATCAAAATAAATCCAAACATGAGCATCTGTGAAAGGGAAGGTAATGTTAGCCTTGTTTACTTTGACGTGTAACCTGAAAGATAAGGAGAAAGTGATGGAATCGAAATTTTGAACAAGTGTAAACTTTACCAATATGCAACCACACGGAAAAGAATTTTTCAAATGCGTTCCTTCCTGCAAACTAAGAAGATGTTTCATAATCCATATAATTAACCAACCAATGAGAGCACTGCTTTATCTGATTAATTCTAAGGTTCGTATTTGGTCAATATTTATCTGAGCTCTGCCATCCCAAAGTCACCAATCTTTATTCCAATTCTGATCTCGTAGTTATCTTTCACACATTGAATCCTGGCTATTTTGAGCTGAATTTACAAAAAAAGCATACCAAAAACAGATACCACCCGCCCCCTCCTCAGCGGTATCTTAGCTTACCTGCAGAGCTATGCGGTCCCATATCTAATCCCTCGTCGCTGTGCTAATGTCCCCCCCCCCCCCCCCCCCCCGCCTATGCTTGCACCAGTTCATTGTTGCTTGTATTTATCAAATTTACAGCTATTAGCTATAGAATTGGGAGAGTGCCTTAGGACATCCTTAAGTCAATTGGGGCATAATTTAGTGCTAAGCTTATGGATATTTTCAAGCAATGGTGGATTCAGTTTTTTTTTTCTTTTTTTGGCTTTGCCTGGATGTGAAAATAATTTTCCAAAGAATAACCACACATCTCCAATGCGCTGTCTTTTTTGAAACCAAATTGATTCCAAAATTGTTTACGTTGCTTTTCTGGGTCTTGACCTGGAATTGATTTGTTTGGCTCTGGGGTGAAAAGATCCGGAATATTTTGCAATCCGAAATGGCATCAAAGATAGTTTCACAAGCCTTCAAGAAGTGGACATTGTGTTTTGAGGCCATGGAAATGGACCTAAAGAATCAGAATAAAGGTATCTATTAGTGTCTTGAGCTTCTGCCACTACCAACGCTATTGCTCCTACCGGCTAATATTGCTGTGTTATTGCTATGGATAATGTTTTGCTTTTACAACTGTATTGCTATTGTTACTGTACTGCTCCTTTTTTGTGTGAGGACGTGAGAATGGAGACTAGCAGACCGCTTGGAGGGAGGTACCGGTTTATTGCTCTCGACAACTGCGTTGTACAATAAGCTTAACTAGCTCACAACATGAACTTGAGATTGAGATATTCATGCATACATATCTAGGGCTAAAACGTTCCCTTTTTAATATGCTCTACACGTAGAGGCTTGTCCTTTTTGCGGCCCAACTTTCTTTCATAACGTGTATTTTAAACTTATTTTGCGAGAACAGGACCACTAGGGCAAACCACGTCCGTGCCGCAATTTTATATATATTTTTTTAACTTATCTGTTAATGGTTTAATAATATACATGAAAAAAATTCTGGATTCTAATTGGCTGAGAGGAGTGCAAAAATAAATAGAGCGGCGTGATTGGTTAAAAAAACATTGCAATCAAAATTGACCAATGAGATGGCTTGTTTATAAGTGGAGGAGATCTTGAAATTGTGGGAGTAAAATGGCCGACGTACGGAGTAGAACTTTACTTGCGACGGCAAAAACTATCGAGGAATTCCTCGAAAAATAAAAACAGAGAATTAAGCACAACTTTTAGCTAAATGTCTGGCGAGAGTGTCAAAAAAACGGAAATTTCCGAGGAAATCGGAGCATACGAATTGGAGCGCTGAACAATTTACTCGAGAAATACTACGCCGAAATCAAGAATAAACATGGTGAAGATTACGAGCCTGAGAACCTAAAAGTTCCTGCAGTTCCTAGCAATTCCTGCAGGATCCCTGAATGAGTTCTTACGCTCAAAATCTTGTCAACAGCTTCCACAATTGCACGTTCACGTTCAACATACAGAACAGCACATCTCCGGTTTTTCAGCCCAGAAAATTGCGCTACACTCTTTTTGATAAAAACGTTCCAGGCTGAGATTTCACCAAATTTTAATGCTAAGAAAACGCCGAGGCACAGATAGCAGCAACATATTGTTTTTTTAGTCTTATGTGTTCTAAAATACAGTGTTAAATTGTGTTCATTTATAACAACCATAAATATTATATTGTTATATGTGGAATGTAATAATATGCTATATGTGTATATGTGGTCATATGTGTAATTCTCCTCCTAATAGTTCATTGGGTACTATATTTTATAAGCAATAAAATTTAAGAGCATCTTCAGCCTTAAAATGCTCCAAAAATAAGAACGGCCCAGCCTTAACTGAAAATTAGACGTTCTTATAAAAAAGAGTGTATGTGATCCCCGCTAGCGATTCTGATTAAAATTTAATTTAATAACACTAGCAAGGACAAATTTTAAGCATTTTGTAAGTTTGAACTTTTGTCTCACTTGTTAGCTTTTGCCAAGAGAACATGAGTTTTGAATTTCGGTGTACATATTGTGGTTGTCATAGTAAATTATTCATCACATGGCTTCAGCGCGTCATTCTCCGGTTTGTTCTGCCTTGCAATTTTTTCATGTATATTGTTAATAGGAAATCATACGACTTTTCTAGTACAATTTAGAATTAAACTGGATTTAATACTTTTTGAAAAACCCACTCGTACAAATTAATTCCAAATTGAACTCGAAGTCGTATGATTTCCTATTTCTATTGCTACTGCTACTGCTACTGCTATTGCTACTGCTATTGCTATTACTACTGCTACTGCTATTGCTATTACTACTGCTATTGCTACTGCTACTGCTACTGCTACTGCTATTGCTACTGCTCTTGCTACTGCTACTGCTACTGCTATTGCTACTGCTACTGCTACTGCTATTGCTACTGCTACTGCTACTGCTACTGCTATTGCTATTGCTATTGCTATAGCAACTGCTATTGCTATTACTACTGCTACTGCTACTGCTCTTGCTACTGCTACTGCTACTGCTACTGCTACTGCTACTGCTACTGCTACTGCTACTGCTACTGCTACTGCTATTGCTACTGCTACTGCTATTGCTATCGCTATCGCTATCGCTATCGCTACTGCTACCGCTACCGCTATTGCTACCGCTATTGCTACTGCTACTGCTACTGCTACTGCTACTGCTACTGCTATTGCTACTGCTCCTGCTACTGCTCCTGCTACTGCTACTGCTCCTGCTCCTGCTCCTGCTACTGCTTTTGCTCCTGCTCCTGCTCCTGCTCCTGCTCCTGCTACTGCTACTGCTCCTGCTCCTGCTCCTGCTACTGCTTTTGCTACTGCTCCTGCTCCTGCTCCTGCTCCTGCTCCTGCTCCTGCTCCTGCTCCTGCTACTGCTACTGCTATTGCTATTGCTATCGCTATCGCTATCGCTATCGCTATCGCTACTGCTACCGCTACCGCTATTGCTATTGCTATTGCTACTGCTACTGCTACTGCTACTGCTACTGCTACTGCTACTGCTACTGCTACTGCTCTTGCTACTGCTCTTGCTACTGCTACTGCTACTGCTATTGCTACTGCTATTGCTACTGCTATTGCTACTGCTATTGCTATTGCTATTGCTATTGCTATTGCTACTGCTACTGCTATTGCTATTGCTACTGCTATTGCTACTGCTATTGCTATTGCTACTGCTACTGCTATTGCTACTGCTACTGCTACTGCTACTGCTACTGCTACTGCTACTGCTACTGCTACTGCTATTGCTACTGCTATTGCTACTGCTACTGCTATTGCTACTGCTATCGCTACTGCTACTGCTATTGCTACTGCTACTGCTACTGCTACTGCTATTGCTATTGCTATTGCTATTGCTACTGCTATTGCTATTGCTATTGCTATTGCTACTGCTACTGCTATTGCTATTGCTATTGCTATTGCTACTGCTATTGCTACTGCTACTGCTATCGCTACTGCTATCGCTACTGCTACTGCTATTGCTATTACTACTGCTACTGCTACTGCTACTGCTACTGCTATTGCTATTGCTATTGCTATTGCTATTGCTACTGCTACTGCTACTGCTACTGCTACTGCTACTGCTACTGCTATTGCTATTGCTATTGCTATTGCTACTGCTATTGCTATTGCTATTGCTACTGCTACTGCTACTGCTGCTGCTACTGCTATTGCTACTGCTATTGCTACTGCTACTGCTACTGCTACTGCTACTGCTACTGCTACTGCTACTGCTACTGCTACTGCTACTGCTACTGCTACTGCTACTGCTACTGCTACTGCTACTGCTACTGCTACTGCTACTGCTATTGCTATTGCTATTGCTATTGCTATTGCTACTGCTACTGCTACTGCTACTGCTACTGCTACTGCTACTGCTACTGCTACTGCTATTGCTATTGCTATTGCTATTGCTATTGCTATTGCTACTGCTACTGCTACTGCTACTGCTACTGCTACTGCTACTGCTACTGCTACTGCTACTGCTACTGCTACTGCTAGTGCTACTGCTACTGCTACTGCTGCTGCTACTGCTACTGCTACTGCTATTGCTACTGCTACTGCTACTGCTACTGCTACTGCTACTGCTACTGCTACTGCTACTGCTACTGCTACTGCTACTGCTACTGCTACTGCTACTGCTACTGCTACTGCTACTGCTACTGCTACTGCTACTGCTACTGCTACTGCTATTGCTACTGCTATTGCTATTGCTATTGCTACTGCTACTGCTATTGCTACTGCTACTGCTACTGCTACTGCTACTGCTACTGCTACTGCTACTGCTACTGCTACTGCTACTGCTATTGCTATTGCTACTGCTACTGCTATTGCTACTGCTACTGCTATTGCTATTGCTACTGCTACTGCTACTGCTACTGCTACTGCTACTGCTATTGCTATTGCTACTGCTATTGCTATTGCTATTGCTATTGCTATTGCTACTGCTACTGCTACTGCTATTGCTACTGCTACTGCTACTGCTATTGCTACTGCTACTGCTACTGCTACTGCTATTGCTACTGCTACTGCTACTTCTACTTCTACTGCTATTGCTACTGCTACTGCTACTGCTACTGCTACTGCTACTGCTACTGCTACTGCTATTGCTATTGCTACTGCTACTGCTACTGCTATTGCTATTGCTACTGCTACTGCTACTGCTACTGCTACTGCTATTGCTATTGCTACTGCTACTGCTACTGCTATTGCTATTGCTACTGCTACTGCTATTGCTATTGCTACTGCTACTGCTACTGCTACTGCTATTGCTACTGCTACTGCTACTTCTACTTCTACTTCTACTGCTATTGCTACTGCTACTGCTACTGCTACTGCTACTGCTATTGCTATTGCTACTGCTACTGCTACTGCTACTGCTACTGCTACTGCTACTGCTACTGCTACTGCTACTGCTACTGCTACTGCTATTGCTACTGCTACTGCTACTGCTACTGCTACTGCTACTGCTACTGCTACTGCTACTGCTATTGCTACTGCTATTGCTACTGCTACTGCTATATTGCTACTGCTATTGCTACTGCTACTGCTATTGCTATTGCTATTGCTATTGCTACTGCTATTGCTACTGCTACTGCTATTGCTATTGCTATTGCTACTGCTATTGCTACTGCTACTGCTATTGCTACTGCTACTGCTACTGCTACTGCTACTGCTACTGCTATTGCTATTGCTATTGCTACTGCTACTGCTATATTGCTACTGCTATTGCTACTGCTACTGCTATTGCTATTGCTATTGCTATTGCTACTGCTATTGCTACTGCTACTGCTATTGCTATTGCTATTGCTATTGCTATTGCTACTGCTACTGCTATTGCTATTGCTATTGCTACTGCTATTGCTACTGCTACTGCTATTGCTATTGCTATTGCTATTGCTATTGCTATTGCTACTGCTACTGCTACCGCTACTGCTACTGCTACTTCTACTGCTACTGCTACTGCTATTGCTATTGCTATTGCTACTGCTACTGCTACTTCTACTGCTATTGCTACTGCTATTGCTACTGCTACTGCTATTGCTACTGCTATTGCTATTGCTACTGCTATTGCTACTGCTACTGCTATTGCTATTGCTATTGCTACTGCTATTGCTACTGCTACTGCTATTGCTATTGCTATTGCTATTGCTACTGCTACTGCTACCGCTACTGCTACTGCTACTGCTACTGCTATTGCTATTGCTATTGCTACTGCTACTGCTACTTCTACTGCTATTGCTACTGCTACTGCTAGTGCTATTGCTATTGCTATTGCTACTGCTATTGCTATTGCTACTGCTATGCTACTGCTACTGCTACTGCTACTGCTACTGCTACTGCTACTGGAGAAAAAATAGAATAGCGGGTTGACAAGACCATTTGCGAAGCCTGCGGTACTAAACAGAAATCAGAGGATATTGTCGTCTGAGACGCTGATATCTGGCTGAACAAGGGTTTTGATGATGTTGTATCCGAACCACGTGACATAGGGGACGAGGAAGGCGATCAGGATATAGACGAACATGCGGGAGCTCTTAAAACGCCAAGATTCGGATTTCTGGTTTGAAGGCTGCTCGCTGGAGACTCGCTTCTTGGCGAAGTACCTGTAGACACGGACTGCGATAAAAGAGAGCCAGTCGGGAATACAAATATCACGAGGGTGATTACCACGACTATGGCCTTGACGGATGGAACCGTACCGTCGTAGAGGCACTGCAGAGTGAACTGTGTGTCGCTGATGTTGACATGGACAAGCCGCTAGGAAGAGGAAAGCAGACATGCCATTGCAATGCCGAAAACCCAAGCCGCGATTATCAGCCATTTCACTTGTCGCTCTTTTGGTGTGAAGAACGGAGCAAAGATGGCCAGGTATCTTTCCACTCCAATGACCAAAAGATTGGCCACTGTAATCGATGGGAAAAATAAGGCGATAGCTCGAAGGATTTTACATGTCATTTCCCTGCTAGCAGAGTCCTCTTTTCCTCTTTTTGAAAGGAATGACGCAAAAGAAGAAGGTGAGGATAAAAAGGTTGGCGAAAAGCAAAATTGAAGCACACTTATTGTTGGCTTTGCAAACTTTGCGATTGATGGAAATTTATTTTACGCCAAATTGTCTTTGCAATCTTTGAGAAGAGAAATGCACTCTTGCCTACAAAGATTCATACCCGAATTTACGACACCTGCTAAGTGCAAACCCTATAGCAACTTGTGTGAGAGGGGCAACAGGACCAGTGTTGCCCAAAAATAAATTCCAGATAGTCAATTCGAAAGTATATTTGTTAAGATAATTAGAAAATAATTTATTCGTTTTCAACATCTGAGAGCAAGCCGCGCATCTTCTAAACTGACTCTATTACCGATACTACAGTGTTTGCAGACGATACCACCTTTTTGACTTGCGGCCCCAGTCTCCCTGATGTTGAACTTAAACAAAATAAACTGGCAATTGATGTGTATAAAATAGGCTACACTCAGTCGTACGGTACTCAAGAAAACTAAAAAGAACTAAACTAAAACTAAAAAAGAACTAAAAAGAACTAAACTAAAACTATAAAGCATATATGTATGAATAATCGGAAAAATTTACGAAAATCGCGCCGAAAATGATTGTTCTGAAGGGAACTTAGTATAAGCTGTTTAGTCAAAACAGCCCCGGCGCGCCACCTTAAATGGTTGGAGTTATCGAGGCTAGTAAGAAAAAAGTAAAGTAAAACAGCTGCTTTTTTCTGGAAAGGTGCACTGTTTGTAATAATGTTAGCGTTATCAACAGCACAGGATATCATGAAAGTCAAAGGAAATGTTCATTTCCGGAATATGGTTTATAAGTTGCAGGTCTAAGGATAATCAAAAAAGAAATTAATCTCGATAAAATAAAAATAGCATCGCGTTCTAAATGATGTTTTTCAAAGAGACAATATTTTGCACAATGTAGTTGACATCAGTTACCCTAACGGACCTTTCAGCGAGAGAAGTAAACCGGCGCCCTCCGGATAATTTGTCTTGCTTGTGAAAACGGTATAAAAGCTGTTAAACGTTTTAAAAGTCAACAGTTTTACGTATTACATCAATTTTTTGGGTTTTGATTTTGAAGTTCAGATGGACCACGCGTTGGTATTAGAAGTGTTTAAAAACTGACATATCATTTCTGGTCATTTCGGGTCTCATTTCTGGTGTCAAAAATCATCCTTGGATCCAATTATTCCTCGTTATATCTAATAATATCTATGTGGAAACATTTAAAGTAGAGGTGCCGCTAGTCATAAATTACGAATACCAAGCAAAGGATCTAGGCCAAAATGGATAGAGCTGTGTTACCTTTTGATATTTTACTGATGATTCTGTTAATAGATGATTGAGATAATTCCAAACAATGTCTTACCTGTTAATCGGTCATCAGTCGTTTTCTTTTTCTATTTCTTTTTCTTTCTTTTCTCCTTCAGTCTTCTTTTTCTTCTTCTTTTGTTTCTTTTTTCTTCCTCTTCTTTTTCTTCCTCTTTTTCTTCCTACTCTTCTTCGTCTTTCTTTGTACTCTTCTTTTTACTTTCTGTCCTCTGTTCTCCTCCTCTCGCTCGTCTCATCTCCCTCCTTCTTTCCTCTTCTCCTTTACTCTCTCTCCTTTTCTTATTCTTACTCTTTCTTAATTACAGGCTTTTTAATACAATGTATGAAAATATCAAGTAGCAGTTAGTATGGGCTAGTTATTCGGTCGATATGATCGTCCAAGGTATGGCTATGTTTCCGTGTTCACCTAAGTTATTAGTCAAGTGAAGTTGCTTGTTTGCTTATTGTTTAACAAATGAGTCTATTAAAGACAGAAAACCCATTAGACGAAAAGTCCCTCCCTCTTTTAAAATGCCCTTAGCATTAAACTCTTAATTTCCGGGTTTGTACCAATATATCAGTAGTTTAGGACTTGAAAACAAACCAAACCAAGTTTTATTGCCATACGACGGGTTTTCGTGGGGTTTTGCCGGCGCCCTTTTAAATGTAAATAATATTAGTCCAGTCAATCTACGTCAAAAAAGGGGCCAACATCAACATCATTGCAACACAAGGTTTTTTAACGGTTTCTTGCACAGAAAGTATCCCTCTATAACATACTAAAAGTCTAAAAAAATCGGAGCAGGCAAACACCCCGAAAAACGGGATCGAATTTTCAAAAACAAGGCTTGAAAGAAAAACCACAGGGTTCCAAATCATGGAAATCACGAAAAAAAAATACATACTTTGAAAAAAAAGAAATTTATACCACTATAGATTACTAGAGATATATATTTCTACACGATTAGGATAAAAATTAACGTTATTAAAGTAGTTTAGTTATTTTGGGTGAAATGCACACGGATTTTTAGGTCCTTGCCACACCACTTTGTATACGTAATGAAAACAGGCTCTCATATAAATAGTGCTTAGTGGCTCTTAATAATAATGTCATTGATTCAGTATAAAACAAGAAAGTATATGAACACATGACTAATACTATAATTATTCTCATGGTATCGTTTTTTTTTTTGTGAAAATAGATTCTTTAATGTTGGAAGCTTTTTAGAATTTTTTATAAACCTGTTACAGGTGCTTAAACTTTAGGTTCTTACTCGTGGGTGCAGATTAAATCCATGGAATACGTGATTTCGATTGAGAGGGAATTATTACACGATGATTCTTTGCATTGGCCGTATGTCGGCTTAGACACCCGTGCAACGCAGATTTATGTTTTTTAGAACGATATTTCAGGTTATAAATGAGTTATAATGGCATGTTACAGCTAGTATATGTACAAAGTTCATTGATAATTAACTAACTAATTTTTGTGGTTGCTATTATTAGGGCGTAGGGCGTCAATGCGGTAAATGTAAGCAGCGCGAATTTTCGACGCAATGCTTCGATTACAACAGGTACCAGATAAATACCTTATTTTTTTTCGTTGAAATTCCCCGTTTGCTTGATGGTCCAACGGGTAGCGCGCATGAATACAAATCCCTCGATCCACGGCTCGAGTCTTACCCGCATGTTTTACAATTTTTTCTGTTTCTCGTTTTCATTATTTTCTTTTTCCTTTTCCTTTTCTAGTCCTTTTCTTTCACAACGAAAGAAAAGGATAATTTTCGAATAATTCGAATAATTTTTAATTGCTAACATCCCCTAAAAAGCGTTTATTTATTAAAAAAGTTATGCAAAGCGTTATTTTCACTTCTCCTTGAAAAAAAAAAAAACAGCGTAGCGACAACAGTTTTTCTATGTATTATTTTAGCGGCAAAAAAAACGATGCAAAAAGGAATAGCGTTTTAAACTAAACGCCACAGACCTCTTCAAAGTGAAAGTACTCATTCAAAAGCTACTCGATTAGAAAATTTCTTGCACATTTTAGCTTGATGCAAGCACCCGCTGTTCTCACTGCGTGCGGGCTCGTTTTATGGGGTCAACTTGTGAAAAGAGAGAGCTGTTTTTAAACGCTTGAATCTTTGCTCGTGGTCAAATTTCTGGATTTTTTCTGATATCATGTGAAAACTTTTTACCTATTCTTCATCTCAGGATAAGTAAATATTAAAAACTTAAAAAATCTAATATCGAAGAAAATAAAATGCATGCTGGATACGATTACCTTGTTGTTTCAAACATAGATAACTTGTCAGGAGGCCGATAACTTTGTCATGTTGAAGGGTTCTTTAAGGTCTCGGAGTTCAGCCCGCGGGACGCTGAAAAACCCAAATTGTCGAGGAAAAATGTGTCGAGGAAAAATGATTTAATCAAATATGCTCATGTTATGTGTCATTGGAAAGCTTGATAAATGGGGAATACGATAATCTTATTTGTTTCTAGGTTTGATGAAATGGTTTACTATTTAACGGGCTTTTATCACATCCCTTAAAAAACTTAAAAAAATGTGTCTAAACTTTCCGGCAGATCTTTACTTTTTATGGCTTATGTCAATCACCATATACACAACTACCAAACTGTGTTCGGCTTGTGATATATTTCTTTTTGTTCCTATGCATTTGAGTCAAAGTTTGAATCAAGAATTGAATAATTTCCAGGTAACACGGCACCGAAGGAAATAAAATACGACCCACTCAAAATCTCTCAAAAGCCGCACACATTATCATTCTTTCATAAATAAACTAGCATTTTGCCAAATTGTTCGGTCATAGCTCTTATACTTTACGCACATTAGAGTTTTGAATTTCAGAAATACGCGCGAATTCGAAGCTTGGAGCTTAATTCTATCAGGGACGTTACGCAAATAGAACAGCGATGAAGCCCTTCTCGTTAAAACTATAAAACGGCTAGAATAAATGTACATTGATAATTGCGCATTGACTCGTTAGCTGTTACTGATATTTTTACCCTTCTACTGCAAAAAATATAATTCACATTTAAAAAAAGACATTTGCCTCACTAAAGTTCACTCATGAGGGGCTCCATTGTAATACCTGATATAACTAAAGCAATTATATCATTAACAAGAGCAATTAACTGAGCAATTATATCATAAATAAGAATACCTGCTATAACTAAGCAAATATATCATTAATAAGAATGACCGAATTGCTCAGGCCAATAGCGCTAAGAATCCGTATCCTTTCAAAATTGATCATTTCAGTCGATTTGGTCAATATTCTGGGCATAAAATAAAAGGCCCGAGAGCGAACACAGAAGACAGGGTCAATGGGACTTCACACCTTGATTTCTAAAGAATGACGCAATAACTACAATGGATCTGGCCCTGAATTCTTTAGTCTAGCTAAGGCCCGGCTCGAGTCATTGAAAATGAAGATTGAGATGTCAATCAAAAAATACACGAGAAAATATAATATAAACGCGTCTCGTTATATACTCTTTTGTTCACGACGCGCTGTGCGCCATCTGTGCATCTATTAGAGGACAGACGCACCAAAAAAAAAAAAAAAAGATCTATTTGATTTATGCAACAATAAAAATGTTTTGTCAAACAATGCGTTTGACGCAAATGTTTGTACGTATAGCCAATCACAAAACATGGCACTAAAACATGTCCAGATGGTTGAACGAGATCAAAACATTTTTATCAAACATTTGTGTTGAACGACATAATACGAGCAGCAAAACCATACAAATTTTGTGGCAGCATTTGCAAAAAAAAAATTTGAAGGCGATGATATTGCGCGTTTTACTACAGACAAACCAACTTTCGTCGCAGCAAAGGATAGATTGGTTCTTGCTGTTGTGACACTGATGTGTGACTTTCGTTCAACCAATCACAAACGCTAATGCAACTGCTTGCGGATGCCTGAGACGTCACTTTGCTGAGAGACAAGTTGGTTTGTTGTAGAAATACCACAGGTAGCCCAAGCTTTTTATTTGTCCCTAATGATATCTACGTTAACAAAAAGGGCGAAAAACAAAATTAGAGATTGCTCTTACCAGAACGAAGAGGTAGGCAAGTAATATTTGAACATACCTCACGTTCCGTCCTCAAAAACACACTGATCCTCCCGCTTAATCGCGCTTAAATCACGGCGACATCCTCACAGATAATTGGAGTCCAAGAGTCCAAACCTCAGCGCCACACGATTTTTGCAGAGGAATCCGGCAGAATATTCGTCTTTTTGTCGTCGTAATATGCTTGCCAACAATGAATTTGACAACCGTCAAAATTGTCTCGTCCCCCTGTCTTCCAACTAAATCACCTAATCGCGCTAGCGAAATTATTCTATGCTATTATATGTTACAGCATGCACGAGGGAAATTTAGTGATTACGCAAGGAGTGATTTTTACTCCCCTTCGGTGTCTTCGAAAAATTCCAAAGTTGAAATCTCACAAAGAATTTTTAATTTATCGAATGTGTTAAACATATGTTTGTCTCAACCTTTGCTATGTAACTTTTTAGGTAGGCTTAGGGCCTTTTACTAGAGATCCGATACATTTTTTCTAGTTAGGCAAGACAATGTTTACATAGCAAGTTTGCAAGATTCATTCAAGACGTCTTCATGATCCATCAAAAAAGACAATGATTTTTTCGCTCGGGTTGAGACAGTATTCCGATCATTTTTCATGGCTCAGGTCTAGACAATGTACAGCGTTGGTTGCCCTTAATTGCAAGAGGCTAGTCAACCTCGTCCCCAGGGTCTTCTGCAATTTTCAATATTGAAAATTACCCAGAAGACCCTGGGGACGAGGTTGGAGGCTAGTCGCAACCTTTAATAGTCTGGCACTCGGCGATTGTTCGTCACGTATTCTAGTGTTCGGCGTTACGTCACATTTAAGAGGCCCCGAATGTTCCACTCAATCGGAAGTCATCGGAAGTAACAGTGTTAGGAAAATGCTCGCATGCTGGCGCAATTTTTGCATTCAAAACCGCAATTCTTTGACGATTAAAGCCAGGCTAGGATTCTTGCCTTTCGCGGTACAAATAAATCCCGTACAAAAAAAAAAAAAGGCTATTACAAGGCTGGTCAGCTCAGACGCCTCAAGAAATTTCCATCCATCGATTGAAAAGAATAAAATAATAATCCGAAGCACCATTTTGCTGCAGTACAATAGCATTGTCTTACAAACCTGTTTGCTGGAGGTGCTTTTGGCTTATGGGGATAAATTTTCCTGGACCACATCTTTCACACCCCTTCCTCCGTCAGTGTTATTAACATATCAAGGAGAAAAAAATAGTGTTTTTCTTATTTCTCTCTACAGATCGGAACGTGGACAACCACTCATCATCCGATCATGTGATTGTCGGTGATAATGGGCGGGTTAACTACAATAGCAACACAGGTAAAAAGGCCCGCCAAAACAAGTTAACTTGAATACATAAGCCACCGATCATCGTCATGGTAGAATATTCTCAGTCAAATTGGGGAAATTAGTTGCTGTCCAGAGCCCAGACATGTACGTCTACCACCAGACATGTACGTCTACCACCAGACATGTACGTCTACCAACGATCCCGCTGCCAAACTTTTGAACGCTTACTTTTGTCCTCTCTTTTGCAGCTTTTTTAATTTTGTATTTACATGGGATCGAAGATTGGACGACGATTAAATATTCATGTAGTAGCATTATAATTGCAATTCAGAAGAGCATTTTAATAACAAACCCAAAATCCGTTTGTAAAACAGAGAGACAAGCAAGGGCGTACGCAGGATTCTAACAACTTGCAGTCAAAGCGTTCAGAAGCTGAATGAGGACATGGCCCCTCATCACGCATCTTCGTGAAGATTTCATAGCCATCTCATAGCCATTTTCATAGCCATTCATTTTCATAGCCATTTCATAGCCATTTCATAGCCATTTCATAGCCATTTCATAGCCATTTCATTTTGAAATTGGCGTCAATGCGTCAGACTTTTAAGAATATTACATGATCCTCTGTCATCCTCGATCTGAAATAGGACTTCTGCCGTTGCGTGGCACTGAACGACATAACATGTTTGGAAATCATCTGTAGACTACCATGATTAAGAAAATTATAGTTTTTATCCTCATCATATTTATAAAACTACGTACATAAAAATGGAAAGAGTAAACATTTGATTTTTTCCCCTCGTTATGCAAATAATATCCCCTTTTTTTTGCAGTCCAGTGACTGCAGGCCTATAGGCTGCGTACGCCCCTGACAAGGAGTAAGTACGCAGCTGCTTTGTCTCCTATTATCTTTGCTCTACAAAGGAGTTCTTTTGTCTCTATTCTTCTCGTTATTTGTGTCTAGGTGCGGATATTGTTCATTTGCCCAATCAAATTGCAGCTTGTAAGAGCTGCGTACTGACCCGAGACAAGGCCTTGAACAGGCACGTATCCAGGATTTTTCTTGGGGGGGGGGGGGGGGGGGGTTCGAAATCCGAACAAGTGGACCTGATTTTTCCCGGGGACAGGGGGGGGGGGGGGGGGGGGAATTCTCTGATAAAAATCTAACCACCTCCGAAAGAACAAAAAATTATGTTTTATGCCTTTTCAGTATCTCCACACATTTATTGTCGGATTTGGCTACAGAGTGATCTAGCTTATGCTTTATAGTTTTGTCTACAAATAGCGTTCGCACCCCCTGAATCCCCCTCCCATCCCCTCCGGGTACGGGCCTGTTGAAGGCACAGAAGAGCCGGACGATGACGTCATAGAAGGCATTGATTACGTAAAAGCATCTGCTTCATCATACCAATGCGGAGCTGCCAGGCCATGATAGGGCCATTGCGGAGCTGCCAGGCCATGATAGGGCCATTGCGGAGCTGCCAGGCCTTGATTGTGCCAATGCGGAGCTGCCAGGCCTTGATTGTGCCAAAACTGGACAGCCAGATCTTGATTGAGCCAATATACTGCGGTTATCTATGCACGGCAGCCAGCTCTCAATGATGCCAATGCTGGGAAGCCATGACCAATGACTCAGGACCTTGTCCCGCAAAAGATGCTTTTGATTCCGAGTGGGATGGGGAGCGGCTGTCACCCGAGAGCTATGTCGCAAAGGATTGTTGCACAAGTTAGCGCAGGTACGTCTTACGCTTAATCAATTTACACTTTGCCAACGACAGAAGACCATCCTCTGCCACGACTTCCATATCATTCTAATAGACGCGATTGGTTTAAATTAAAATGTGACTTACAGATGTGTTTATTTTACTTGCAGACCCAGTCTGGACCGCAGACCATCTTCTTAGGAATCCAGATGGCTTAGTTCAAGCGCTAGCGGTATTAGATGAAGAGGAACGTCAACGCCTGGAAAACGTTCTATTCGAGATCCTTCTCTCACTGGAAAAAAAGCCTAGGGTCGACAAAAACAAAAATCGCATTTACACCTCGTTGATCAAACTTTCATGCAGTGACTGCAGGGAATCAGTGACACGACATACGTTATAATTTCTATTGGAGGCGGTGACGAGGGATGTGGCGAGGAATGTGTCAGAAGGCTTCTCCTTCCTGCTGAGGAAGCTCTTCGACAATCGATCCTACACAAACGTAGAGTGACCAAATTTGACAAAGAACCGCTTACCATGCAAAAGTAGCATGCAAGAGCTAAGACTTAATTTTCCTCTCCCAGTTTAATATTTTTTATGCAATTGATGCCTTCGCCACAAATAATAAGTTAATTAACAGATTTGGTTTGAAATTTGAAATTTTCATTTAGCACTTTCACTAATATCTTCTTTTTTGGATTTGCTTTCCTAGTCAGTCTGTTTCCCATTGCATTTATTTTGGAGTATACATTAGTATGACTGGATCCAGGGGGTGCAGGAAAAGGGAAATGTCAAGAAAGTGCTCAATCCAATTATTTGCATTACTGTTATATTTCTTTATCAAACCTTTCAAGTGGAGTACATTTCTTTTTGTTTCCTCTCCTCGTCAACTATTTTTTACGCAATTGATATTCTTTGCTGTTTCCTCTTTACCCCAAACATAGATGCGAACTGGTTGGGTTTGAAATTAGAATTAAGAATTTAGCACTGTCAGTGATGACTTAGATGTATCTTTTCGGATTTGCTTCCAAAGTCAATCTGTTTTTCTCCATTTCATTCATTTTGGAGGAGGCCACCAACAACAGGCCACTTGGTTAAGGGTTGGTGCACCAATATGTAATGCATGAAAGGAGATATATTTGTGGAATTTAATTTACACATATTTCTGAAAAATCAGTCAAAGAAGGAGAGAATCTCCACTAAATCGGTACATAAATTACATTATTAAAGCCGCATTGTCATCACTTTACTTCCGGTCGATTACGTAACAATCTCCGATGGTTTTTAATGGAAAACGCGAAAAATATTTCAAAATATTGAAAGTGATTGATAATTTAGAGCGGATGGCCTGTTTAATATCTCGGATTTTAATAGATTCTTTTGTCTTTTAACGGTTAAGGTTTCCGTCAGACCTCCGGAAGTAAACTGGTGAGAATGCGGCTTTAAAAGGTGGCTAGATCCATTTGGTGGGGCCAATACAATTTGTAATTATACGGCTTAATGTAGTAAACTTTATATATTTAATCTCATTAAAAAATCCATTCTAAAGATGAGGAGAGCAGGATCCTAGATCCCTAGCTTTTCTAAATCTACCTCAATCAGTAAACACCAAAAGTGTCCAATGCGGGCTCCGCTTTTAGGCAGTGCCTAAATCTATATTGTGGTAATTTTCGTAATCATGCACAACACACTGTGATAATACATTGCCGCATTTAGCATTTTGTTCTGCTCTGTCGCGCCATGCATACGACACCTTTCGTGTTGCCGCCTTTAGCCTATTCTTGTCTTGTGCTCTGTGCATATCGATCTTTCGTGCTCCAGAAACAAGAAAAGTACGCTGAACTTTGTTGAAATGTGGTTTCGTGTGCTCATTTTAGACAAAAATTGGTATATTTATGCGTTTACACACTCGCCATCGGGGGCGTGGGAGTGACAAAAAATTAAAATCATAAAAAAAAGTAAAAAAAACAACTTTATTATCATAATATGAAATAACTGCAAGTGGTATGTGGTGATTCAGTTAAAACATTACTTTCACATTTTTAATTTGTAAGGGCATAGTTATTCCATTTTTATAGATGATTTTGGATACTAAGTTTGATACTAATCGTTCTCTCTTCGGGTATCCTGTGGTATTGGGAAGGATTTCCCTCGCGCGCGGCACCATGGGATGTGCGTCATTTATAAGCCTCCAGCCGTGACCCAGGATAGGCGAGTTTTTCTCTTATTTTCCTAGGATTTCTCCCGTTTTTTGTGAGTGAAATACCTTAAAGTGTTACACGATGACATGCTAGGGTATTTTCTTCGATTTTTGCCTTGGTTTTAGCGAAGGATCGCCGATATATCAGCGCTATTCTAAGACCGTCAGGAGGGATCAATTTTCAACATGGCGGACAATGACAACATTGTCGAGGTATATTGTACATCACTGCCATTCATTTACATAAAGTATTCTCGCATATGTCGCTCTGTGAAGACTTTTGCTCTGTGATCTTTATTAATTACGCTGAAACAACAAGAACAGCAACAAAATAATGAAAGCTGGAAATGTATTTTCATTGATCATTCGTTCGATCGAATTTATGATCTAATGCCAATAAGAACTGGAACAGAATGACTGACTCGATCTGTGTTTATTACCTCATCTTTATTTGATAAAGATTTGATAGTGTTGGGTTTTCTTTGTAGTTTTGCCTACTTTAGCCTTGCATTAGTATCTATTTTACATGGCCTTCGCGTTAGTCTGCCGTCGCACCTTTAAACCGGAAGAGAGCCAAACCATTAGCCAGTAATTTTCTCAGCAGAACCAGCCTCTCTAAATTCTGGACTAATCGATAGTCATTTCGGTCAAATATATAACAAATGTTACCTGATATCATCAGGTTTGTAGGGATATTGTCTCAACTACTATTTCAACCATTGCCAAAAATAATAGTTTTGGTGTTGTTGTTGTTATTTCCTGACATTTTGCTTCACCTTGGAGGAGATACTAGGATCAGAAATTTTGGATTTTGGCTTTTCTGTTCTGTTTTTTATGTCTCTTATGTCAGCATGTTTGATTTTGATTTTTTTCTCTAATTTGACAAGCTGTCAAATTAGAGAAAAATTTTGAATATTGGAAATTCTCATATTTAAAGGGAAATAAAAAAAATACATTATTTTATACTTAAGCAATAGAGTGGAGCTGTTTTATTGCAGGACTATTTACTGCAGAATTTCACATTAATTCAAATGGATTTATTTTTTACTGAAATGCAGATAGTGTTGGTTTTTCTTTGTAGTTTTGCCTCCTTTAGCCTTGGATTAGTATCTATTATACATGGCCTTTGTGTTAGCATAAAAAACATTATTTTATACTTAAGCAGTGGAGTGGAGCTGTTTTATTGCAGGACTATTTACTGCAGAATTTCACATTAATTCAAGTGGATTTATTTTCTACTGAAATGTACACCTCACTTGCATTGCCTTTTGTGGCCTGTGTTGGGTGCCCCTCATCTAGTGACAAGACATGGTATCTAACTCCAGTCCCCAACGGATAATGGGTTTGATTCTTTGAGGCATTGAAAGATTCCATCACACGAAACAAATACAGGGTCTTTAAGAAAGATTTTATAATGATAATGAAGGGCTGAAAACCTAAATTTGTTTGAAAAAGTGTGGTAGATTGAAAGGAGGTGGCGGGGAAGTCACTGAGCATTGGACCAAAAGGCCAACAGACTTACTGTTTTATGCAGTCACATCTACCAAACTGTGTTACCCCTAAAAGGGATGCACACAATATACATGTATAGGTAGAAGGGAACACCAGATTGAATGTTTTTTTTTTTTTTCACAGAAGAGGGATGTATTCACATTCTGCAATATTTTAGTGGTCTAAATAAATGCCTAACAAGCCATTTCTTGTACAGGGGAGGGAAACCCTGTTAACTAATACCCACAGGGGAAATGAAGAACGATTTGAGTTTGAATAGAAATTACTGAAAATTAGTCTTTAGAAAACTTGATGGTAGTTCATATAAGCAGGGAGTTTGAGTAAAACAAGTTTGCCTTATCAGGATTCCACTGAACACTCATACTAGTGCAAAGTAGTTGGCCAACATAAAATTTATTTTATTCAAAGGTAGAGACAACTGCATCACCAAATACAAGTGCTGTTGCTTTATCCGGTAAGATTATCCATTTATGTATGAACTGTATTTTAGTATAGAATAATAATTATAAAAGTTTTACTGTAGTTCAAATATGAGTAGTGCTTTAGTGATCTATCATTATTGTGTCATTTAGCACCTCCATAGAGATGAGTGACATAGCCCTAGCTTAAACCCTTAAAGGTCCCTCTTTCTTGCAAAAGAATCTCGACTATTGACCTTGCAGTCATCATATTGAATATTTTTACTGATCATTCAGATGATGATGAATTTGACATTCATGTGTGTGGTCGCTGCAAAAACACCTTCAATGACCTGTCCAAGTACATTGAGCACAAAAAAGCAAAAACCTGTACCAAGACCAAAGAGCCGTGCATAGAGTCTACTACGGATCAAGTTGAACTTATACCTTATATGGGGGAGGGGGTAGAGATGGTCACAATCGTACCGTTGACACCGGAGGAGGAGCCGGCTGAAGATCATGCTGATGTCAAGGAGCCGCCTCATCCAGTTAACTCAGACCCAACAGAGCAGGCCCCTGGGCTACCTGACTTGGCTGATGACAGTAGTGGTAAGTTGAGATGGAGGATGGCTAAAGCACAGGTTGCTAAAATACAGTAGAAACTGCCTAAAGCATAAATTACTCATTCACAAAATTGGTAAGGTAAGGTAAAGTAATACGGTTGACTCTTAGAAAATGGAAAACGATGAATGCCTAGAGCACCACTGGTTAGGGAAAACAAGTCTTGTATCTTAATAACATTTAGTGAGGCTAAATCAAGTTTGTAGCAAGGGGCAAACTTTGTTCCATTTTCCATAGTCAAACTTTATTGAAATAGGTGTATAATGTGAATAAGATGGCATGATTTGGTAAGAATGACGAAATTATTATCTGATATTTTATGGGTTTTGCTTTTCATTGCTTTCGAAATTTGTCAATGCAATTAGTCCAGAACTACTATGATTGCAAATGGTTGTCAGAGATAAAATCGATTGCTACATGATTAATAGCCAAGGCAAAAACAGCTATAGGGCAAAAGCAAAAGAATTTATTTATTAAACTGCAGCATGTTGTGCCGTTCTTCAAATATAGAAAGAAGAAGTCTGAAACATATTGTCTTCATACAGAATGTTCAATTTTGAAATACTGCATTGTGAAACTTTTTGGATTTACTTTCATTATATCTGCAAACAGAGATATCTGCAAAATTTTTAGTGTGAAAGTCGATGAGTGATTTCTCACTCCAAAAAAAAATATTTGTAATAATGATCAGGGTAATTCTCTGCACTGTCTCCATACCCCAAGTGGAAAGTTTTGCTTTTATGAGATGCACTGAAACATATAATACTGCACTGAAACATATAATACTGCACTGAAACATATAATACTGCACTGAAACATATAATACTGCAGTGTACAAGTACTTGTTTTCAGAAGCTATCATGAGGGAGAAGCAGTAGATAATAAATTTTGTATAGTACTTTTATATGTTAATGCATGAACAGTAATCATTTCAATAGCTATTTTTATTGCCACTACTAAGCTTACTTGGTGATTACAGGAATGCAGCTAGGGATGGGCACAGGTATTGTGCCCCTTCCCACTCAATGATCCGCACTGATTTAAATGTTCGGAAAGCAAACTATTGACAAAATTTTTAGGAATTACTGTATGTGAAGAATGAACATCTCGGGGCTGGCAAAGGAGGAAAAAGCAAAATATTTGCAATATCAGTTTTTTTTTTCTTTTTTTTTAAATTCGTGCGTTTAACACGGTAACTCACAAACTAATCAACTTCGGAAGCTCCCACGGAAGAAAAGTCGTTGGAGCTCGCAATTTTTTTCAGGACTTCGCAGTTCCAACGGAACTTTACGTAAAATGTATTCACATATTTGCATCTAACTTGTTTTATATTCGGGAATGAAGTCATCCTATTGCGTGCATATTGAATTTCTAAGACAATTTCTTGTGTATACAGCCTCCAAGCCAAGGAGAAGAAAACGCAAAAACTCTACCCCGAAAACTACAAGAAAGCCTGTACGTGCTATGGAGACACCTCATGCTGAGGTCTTGATTCAACCAAAAGTCACAGGGGCTACGGGTGGCGGGGAAACTATCACTGTACACATCCCTGAGTCACAGTTGGTGCACCTCGGCGCTTCTACACCTGTGGGCGGCAAGGGTGTGCGCAAACAAGGTGCCACCAGTGTGTTTGTGCCGATCTACCTTACAAGCCCTACACGCAGCGCCTTCAAATGTAGTAAATGCCCAGCAGAGTTCCGCAGCAAGGAGGAGCGTGACGAACACTCAAACATGCACAAGAAGAACTATAAATGCGACGATTGCAACAAGAGGTACTTTTCTTATGACGCACTGGAAGCACACAAGCAGACAGAGTCGCATTCACACACGTGCGACGAGTGTGGGAAGGTGTTCCATTCGCAGATCTACCTGAAAAGGCACAAGACCGTGCACGTAGAGGAGAGGAACTTTCCTTGTGAGATTTGCAACAAGGCGTATACATCAGACGCAAACCTAAAAGCGCATAAGAGGTCCGTACACTGCATTGAGAAAAAGCACAAATGCGAGGAATGTGGAAAAGCGTTCGCTCGCAAGGATAAGCTCAAGCGCCATCAACTGATCCACATTCCTTACCCGAACCGACCAGTGTTTCCGTGCCCATTTCGTAGCCACACTGGATGTACTAGCACATTCTACCGAGAGGACAAGCTCAAAAGGCACTTATTTACCCATTCCAAGGAAAAGCCATACAAATGTCAAGAATGCGGCAAGGGTTTTGCTCGCCGCGACAATATGAATGATCACATCAAGACGCACACTAAGGAGTTTAGTCACATCTGCCCTTTGTGTGACCGAGGCTTCCTCGGTCCGGCCAAGATCAAGAAGCATTTGAAAAGTGTTCACGAGATCAAAGATGCCGCAGAGCAAGACAATCTTGTCCAGCAGGGCAAGCAGCCAACGCCAGTCATTGTGGCGCCTTCAGTGGTTGTGGCTAGTATGGCTGGGAGTAGGGAGCCTGGGGAGGTTCAACGGCCACCTGTACCACAGGGAATCATCGACGGTAAAATCGAAGATGAGCAGCTGAGTGAGGAAAGGGAGAAGAGTGGAGGTTTTGCTGAGGTTGTGAAAGAGTCACGTTCTGGGGAAGTGGAACAAGAATCCAGCCAACCTTCTCCATCAGCTAGCAATGACTCGGACGCTACCGTGGAGGACGTAAACATGGCCGAGCACATTACGCAGGCCATAACCTCCTCAATGGATGTCTCCATTCATCACGACTCTATCATGAACCAAGCCATCACCACAGCCATCAGCAGACCAGTCTCCCTGCTTAACAGGCCTTCGCTCTCCCAGGGCGTGTCTGACCTACCTACACAAGTCTCTGAACTCCCCTCTCATGTCTTTATCCCGCCCATGGTGCCTACCTCGTCACATTTGTCACACATGTCCGACTACAGCACGGGGGACATTGTGACGATGCCAAGCGAACTCGTGTCATTGGTCCGGGGCTGTGATACGTGATCACTTCGCCTAGGACGTGACATTGACATTGCAGCAATCTCGAGACTGACTTTATTGGCCAGGGGCAGCGACACGTGATCACTTCGCCTAGGACGTGACATTGACATTGCAGCAATCTCGAGACTGACTTTATTGGCCAGGGGCAGCGACACGTGATCACTTCGCCTAGGACCTGTCCTGTCCCGAAACTGACCATCGGCTTGTGACGATGATCGCTATGTGGCTGAAAAAGACGTGGCTAGCCGATCTGAAACAATAACTAAGGAATGGCTGCGCCCCTTGGCCTAAGCCTTTAGACGTCACGCATTTATTGTTGACACAGCGCTAATGGTCAACTATTGTCACGAGACGTAGAAGCTAAGGCTTTAGGTTATTTATGCCGTTTTTAGTTTTATATGTACATAGATACCTAGGATCTTTAGGATCGCTTTAACGGGCTTTAGGATCGCTAAAAGAGCATTCGAAATTTTGACAGCTGCCATCCGGGCGACCCTTGAATATTGACGGGCTTATTAGAGTAAACGGTAAATTGATCGGGATGTCATTCAATCGACCCCGTGCTTATCTACGTGTTACAGTTTACTCCGCTAGGTCAGCAAGACACTTGATTGAGGTTGATTTTGTGGTATTGTATTTTGTCAGTTAGAAGGAAAAAAAGCTTAACTTCTAGAATACATTTGATACATACAATACCGAATACAAGTGTTTTGGTTTCGCTGGTAGCGTGTTTATTTGAGTAGCAATCTAATTGCATAAGCAGAATATGTATAATATAGCAATATGATTCGCAATGAATTTTACTATATTTTAGATCCTTTTCACATTATTGGATAATAGAAGAAGTGTATCTGTTTACAGCATGAACACTAAGCATATATGCATATAGAATATTTACCTAATTATGAATACAATAAAGAAAGGCGTTAAACATTTCACGCAAAATATATACGTAAATTTAGCATACGCTATCCGCCATCATCCGCATACGCTATCCGTCTTTACCCGCACACGATATCCGCCATCAACCGCATACGCTATCCGTCATCACCCGCATTCAATATCAACACCCGTATACGCTATCCGCCATCACTCGCATACGCTATCCGCCATCACCCGCATACGCTATCCGCCATCATACGCTATCCGTCATCACCCGCATTCGATATCACCACCCGCATACGATATCCGCCATCGCTCGCATACGCTGTCCACCATCACCCGAATACGCTATCCGCAATCACCCGCATACGCTATCCGCCATCACCCGCATACGCTCTCCGCCATTTCCGCCATCACTCGCATATGCTATCCACCATCATCGCATACGCTTATCCGTCATCACCCGCATTCGATATCACCACCCGCATACGCTGTCCGCCATCACCCGCATACGATATCCGCCATTACCTGCATACGCTATCCATCATTACCCGCATACGCTATCCGCCACCATCAACCGCATACGATATCCGCCATTACCCGAATACGCTATCCGCCACCATCAACCGCATACGATATCCGCCATTACCCGAATACGCTATTCGCCATCACCCGCATATGCTATCATCACCCGCATACGATATCCGCTATCACAGCAGGTTTATGTGTTTTGCCTGGCAATTCTAACGACTATAATCATCAACATATCTTCGACACTGTAATAATCGTGATCTCTTCGACGCTATAACCGTCGACATATTATTCTCAGACGCTGTCCCAGTACTCATAAATATTCCTAAGTTACTTCAATATTAAAAAAATGAAATCATTCGATGATAATCCAAAGTTTGTAAGCGATTCCTGATAGAAGAACTGTACTACTTGATCAAATACTGTACACTGATCAAATATTGTTTTACGAATGGTAAATGTCTCTCATCAAGGACGGCTATTACATTTCTCACATAGTTGATGTTTTAAGCAGTGTAGACCTCGTTTGGTCGGAGCAAGTGGATGGAATGTATGTCTTTTGCTTGTTGCAGCCTAGCGACTTCCCGAGCGTTTTTCGAAAGTCATGCTTCCCAAACACGTACAAGCAGGGATTTATCATTGAAGTCAGAAACCGAAGTTGTATGAACACATACTCTGTCACGTGATCCAGCGTGAAAAACTCGTTGCCTAGCAACTGTTGAATGCGATGAAGGAAGTACGGCAGCCAGCAGATGATGTACATGCCGAGCATGATCGCAAACATACTAACCGCTTTCCACTCGCGCCTGTTGTGCAGTCGCGTCTCTTGCCAGCCGGGCGTACTGTTCTTCTTTATGTTTTTAGACTGACGCACCACCTCGTAGAGAATTCTGCTGTATGTCAGCAACATGAAGAGAAAAGAGAAAACAACGTACACCAAGATGCAGACGATGTCGAAAGCCACAGCTTTCCGGATCTGCGACTCCGATGATAACCCGACAAGATCGTTAGGATGCATCCAATCAAGCTGTACGATCGACATAAACGCAGACATGACCCATATCGACGAGATGATGACAAAGCCTCGCTGCTTTGTCACCAGGCTACCATAGCGCAACGAGTGGATGATAGCAAGATAGCGGTCCAGTGTTACCATGATAAGATGCGAGGCCGTTGACAGCGAGAGAAAGCGCAGCCATAACTCCGCTACCACGCAAATAGTCACTCTTCTGATGATGTTGCACGCGAGAAATAGCGGTATTCCAACCAACCCAACCATCAGATCAGACATAGCCAGGCTGCACAGGATATAGTTAGTTACCGTGCGGAGAGTTCGCCGCTTGTATACAAGGCAGAGTATAAGAGTGTTCGCTGCGATGATAAGTACCGCGAGGACGATGGGTAGGATGTCTGCGTAAGGCTGGAACTTGCCTGAGTAGTCATAGCCCTCTTCTTTTGTCTCATTCCCGCCATATGCGAGGGTGCAATTACGACTGAAGTTTGTGCTGCAGTTTGACGTACTAGTTTGGAACTCCATGTCAGACCTCAGTGAGCTAAGTTCACTTTTAAAGGCATACTTTCAAAAGCAACAGTAAATTTAATCCTTCCCTTCAAGTCTCGTTGTTTGGTTAATCAAGACGGTCTTCACGTAAATTCAATTGCCTGTTAAATCCTTTCCAAGTCTTGTAAAATCAAGGATTGCCTTTTAAATCTACCTGTATTCTAGTAAATCAAGGGCTTGTCATGTACGTCTCTCGGTCGTCACATAGAAGGATTGCCCATCAAGTCTACTTGTTGTCTTGTTGTTGTGTTGTTCCGGGCTTTTCCTGACCGCTTCGTCTGTGGCGGTCACGTAAATTTATGGCAGTTGAGTTGCCGTCTAGTCACCAGCCCGATAAAGCTTAAAATTGTCCTCCAAGTCCACTACCTGTCGAGTGAAGGTTAAGTTTGTCCCTGCCGTTTAGCGCAGTATTGTAAATATGTTGAGGATCTTGTCACTTTTCGCTTTCGTTACCGCTGTTTCTTGTTCATGAGCAATACATCGGGTGTAAAGAGGGTCTGACAGCAATCTGAAAGAAGGAAAACCGTTTTAACTCGATTCAATGAATATATCGAGATCGGCGTCAACTCGCTCCTATACAAGGGTCGTGATCTGATTACATTCGTGCCACCTACAAAACGTGTCGCTTGAATTTCCAAGATAAGTAGCTTGCAATTTCAATGATCAGTGTTCTAAGACAAATTGCCCAAAGCGGCTCAAGCCACCACTATTTGCGTGAGCCAAATATCACGTCATGATGGCGACAGCAAGGATGGGCCTTACCGATAACTCATCGCTTAAGTGGCATGCTTTTCTTTCCAATAAGATGATTGCAGATTGTCAACGGTAATAAAAAAGAGACCACTGAGACAACCAAGGATTTCTCTTAGACAAGTCAGCGGTAACTGATCAATAGTCAAGTTATCTTAATCCGACGATATATATAAAGTTCAATTTCACTTGTGAAGGAGTAAAAGATTGACTGCAAGAGTAAAATTCAAAATCACAATTGTTCAGTAAACAGAATTGCTTTGGAAGTCAATTAAATAGCAGAACATTTACAACACAGCAACACACTAGGCATATTTCACTTCAGATTTTTTTTATATGATCTCGTTGTTTTGACTGCCAGTGTTTGCGTGAGGAATTTTGCATGATTTCCCTTAATACCTCCCGAATATCTCCCGAATCTAGAATCACGTTTCACAAGCTGTCGATAACAAGAATCACGAATTCTCTTTTCTGTTTTATCTTTTCGCGGTTCACGGTGAACAGAATAACCGTTGCTTGAATCACGAACAAAAAGCTCTTAATAAAAGGCCCAGAGGTATATAGGAAAAGTTTTAGTGTGATTATGGGGCAAACCCCAGCTTGCAAGATCATATGTCGATTATCTTTTCACAGAGGAAGGAAATAAATTACAAGAACGGATTTTGAATTAAAAAGAAAGGAAAACATACCAGCAGAATATTGCGCAGTGAAAAAATGCAAGTGATAAGTTGTAGTTCTCTTGTACTACTATCAAAGGGACTGAGGTTCAGCGACAGCGACGTTTAACAACCCTTTAATATAATCCTGATGAGCTTTTCAACTATGATCTAATCTGTATTTATCCTTTGCCCTGAGACCATGGGCTTTTAGTCTAATTGAGTTGACCTTAGAAGCCGTGGGAAAACAGAACGTTTTCAACAGCGAGCAAGCTCTATAAAAATGGTATCAATGGTAAAATTAGGATGGTATATCTTCCAACAATATGTTCCCAATGTATTGTTTCTGTGTTTAGGTGTATTTAACAACTGTTTGTGCGCAAGGTGGTATGAAACTTATTATGTCACTTTCATTCCATAGATACAGGTGAGGCAAATCGATAATGAAATTAAGGGATTTGCCATCACCAGGAAAATGCAGTATCTGGTTAAAGAGAATCGATTTAGTGAAAGAAAGCTTCATCTTTTAAACCGAAGTTTAGCATAAGCGCATGCGAATAGGCACCATTTAGCATCGGCGCATACCCATAGGCAACACACTCGAAGCTCTTACATGCGCGCACCTCGAGTCCAGTTGAATGTGCATCGAGGAAAATCTGAAACTAACAAAATGCATAGATTCCTCAAGAAATCAATTTATTTTTGCCTTCAATTTTTTTCTAGAATCCTAAGAACGTCGTTTTAGTTCAAGTATATTATATCACACACTTATTTTCGCTTTGGCTGAAAAGGGGGGGGGGGGGGGGGGGGGGAGCGGGTGCGCAGAGATATAATGTAAAGGTGATCTGGCAAACTTTCAATGAGGAAACGCCGCTATTAGTTGTTCGCATCGCTTTTTGTTACTGGTAAAGAGCTTCGTGTACCTTGTGTCCAATCAAAGCTTATATATTCTGGAGAGTTAAACTAGACCATGTCTTCATTGTTTGACCATTAGACAAGGAATTCAAGCACTTCAAACCATTAAACAGAAAAAGGCATATTTAACCTATGTTAAAAAAAATCTATTCTATAGGTATCTCTTCTATATCTTTGTGCTTACATGTGATCATCGTTTCGCTAAATGATAAGTAGACACTCTTGTTTATAACGTCTAATTTTCAACTGGGGATCGGCCGTTCATACTTTTGGAGCAGTGAAAGGCTGAAATTTTTCTTAAGGATGTTCAAAAAATGTTAGTGTATATAAAAATATCCAGTGAATTATTTGGAAGAGAACTACACAAATGATCGATAGCAATAATATTTGAGGCTGTTATTGAAGACAATTTGATACTGGGTCTTAGAACGCATCAAACTAACCTGCTAACAAAACAAACTTTTGCAGCTATCTAAACCTATCTCTTATATCTTATGCCTGAGTGTTCTTAGTTCTTAGTAAATCTCAGGCTTTATGATCTTTTAAAAATTGTTTTATAAAAAGATAAGTGTACCGCTCTTTAGCGTGTTTGGCCAGCAATTGGAATGACGCACCTAGTTTGACGTATTTGAGACAAATTTTTGCGGGTTTAGCCACGGGGAAAACTCTGTACAAAATATTGCCAAAAATTCCCTTAAGCAATATTGTTTGTCAAACTAATTTTCAAGATCCATTATTCGCCTTTGCAAGAGTCTGACCTTTTTTGTTGTGTAATGATCCAGAGTGCTCACCTGAAATGCGATAAGCAGCGGTTTACAAAAGAGTTCATCAAATAACAAGGGGGTTTATAGCAATATTTTCTTATTTTAAAAAAATGTGAAAACATACTCGCAAATATATTGATATGTTATTATGCTTGATGTGGTTTCTAGACGGATCCAAACCTTACTTGCAAGCTTATTTTGGAGATGTGTTGTCAAAATCTCGCTTTTCAAAGAAGTCTTTGGATAATAAGGTTTTCCATAGATTCGGCAAAACGTTTTATATCTGCTCTGCGTCATGATCGGTGGGATAATCGTGATCAACTTAGGTCATGAAATTGCTAGGCTTGTTGTCATGAGTGTCACGTAATTACTCCATAAAAATCTAATATTACAATTTTGAGAAGTTCCGGGGATTTTTGATAGCCGGAACTCTAAGAGATAAATTACGCGTGAAACACAAACTGTCCTTTTTCACTTGACACTTTTCTCCTATACTAAAACTGGCACAATTAATGAATAAATTTGATGCAAGGCTTCAGTTATAACGGTATAACTCGTATAAGATAGTGTCTTTTGCTAAAAAATTAAACACGTGATAGTGCGTATACATTAGCCTAGAGGGGAAAAATACCGAGGGATCCCATAACAGACAGGGGAAATGTGTTAAAAGCAATTTCCAACTCAAAGCACTACAAACAAACAGATTTTCAAATGCAACCTTCGAGCGCATCTCTTTTCTGACTGAAGTCCAGTTGTTATTTGGGATGTTGTGATCTACTAGTTGAGACTCCTAAGGGGTAGTAGAAGCGGAAACATTTTGAACACCCCCTGAGGGATAGCAGTTAGTAGAATTTTACACCGTAAAAGATATAGGCCCCGGCGGGACAAGGTAATTGCCCTTTCTCTAGACAGTTTAAATGCAAATTCCCTTTGTAGGAGGACGGAATTTTAGAGCCATTAATTTCTAGTTTAAATTTGGTGATGGTCTTTTCTTCTAGAAGAGATGAATAGTACCATCTTAGGCCGCGAGAAAAATGTTATAACCACATATATAAATAGAGTTGCTATGGAAGTCTACTTGTTATAACCACATATATAAATAGAGTTGCTATGGAAGTCTACTTCTCTTGAAGAGGCGATATTCGCAATGACGAAGAAAGTGCTACTTTTTATCACTTATCCTTTAATAAGTGCAATTGATTACAGCCTGGCCCATTAGTCAATATTTTACGAGAGAATAAATAGCCCGCATGCAACTGAAAAGTTCATATTTTTTTAATTTGTCAATAGAGCTCTTGCCACTCTATAGAATTTTCGCTCGGCACTCGACAAACATACACAAGGATGTATAAAAACCGATTTTCTAAGCCTGTAGAACCAAATAAAATAGGGAAAGTGAGACACAAAAGTAAATAAGTAAATAGAAATTGGAAAAGTTTCAAATAAATCGATTTTTGTCCGAATAGTACGCGTATTCAAAAATCACATCAATATGTTTCCTGTACTGTGCGATGAGTTGGTGCCTAGAGGCTCCATCGTTAAGTGCTTTTGAAGTTCGCCGACCGGCAAGGGGGGGGGGGGGGGGGGGGGCTTGTTTGTATTTACAGCATAACGCTGTATTCCATTTTTTCTCCTTTTGAAAATGCGTTTTTAATTTTAAAAAAACCGGAGTATCTACACTAATTAGCTGATAAGCAAGTCGCCATTTTCTTGCGCTTTCGTTCCGCACCAGCTGCCTTTGATTAAGGCCTCGGTGGCCCCTCGAAATGTTCGGGCTCAAAGAAACGGAGCTGGAAATCGAGTCTAAATTAATCTTTCTCTCGCATATACCCAAATACGGCAATAGCAATACTTCAGCCAATCCCGGGCACGGTCCTGTGCACTTTTTTATTTATTTCCAAACGCTGAAGAGGGCATTATTATGGTATAACTTCAGAAAGGTAATGTACTTTTACTTTTGTTACTTACAAAAGCTTTTACTACTTTTGTGAGCACAATTACAATATCCAAATTCTGGCATATTGGCATATAAGAAAAAGGCAGTCCATTTGATGTATACATCATTCCAGACCTGGTTCTACGCACAGTACTAACAGCAGTTCAGTTGTTAAAAGTTTTTTATTTGACACTAAAATTGTCCTCATGCATAGAGCCATTATTTCCGTAAAAACAACAACGCAATTGTTATTTAAATTTGATGATGCTTCCTGTCAAAAAGATAGATTTCTCTTAAAGGCTATAGAAACTCTCGAGAGAGATCACTATATTTGAAGAAAATGAATATTTAGAAAAGTAGAGACATTTGTTTATCAGCTAGCCTTCAACACGGAGTCGGATCCGTTTAAAAAACCTGTTCATTTAAGAATTACCAGGATGCCTCTTGTTGTTACGTTTAAAGAATTTGTGGGATTAGCACTTTCTTAAGCTCACTCCGTCATCCTTATACTTATTTGATATCTAATACATCTTGGCGCAAGTAGAATCGCGATTTGTAAAAAAAAAAAAAAAAAAAAAAAATGCCCTACGCGAACGCCAACTTGGAATTGCTTGATAACGTCAGTCAAGCCCAAGCCGCTGTTATGCCCACTTCTACACCCCGTTGTCTAACAGTCTGTTAGGAAAATTGTCTTCGGCTGGTTGGAAGCCATCCATGATGGGCCGTAAGGCCTACTAAAATGCATTCTCAATCACAAATTAAATTTATTTTCTTCTAATCAAGTAAAAATGCTGAAGAATAAAAAAATCCATCTAGCATTCCTGTTATTTTACTAGCGTTTGAGATGGGATATAAAAAGGACCAATAAGGATAGGGGAAATGTCAAATGAAAATGAAACAAGGAGAGGGGAAAAAAGAGGGAATATTGAATAGATTGAAAATTTTCAATTGCAAGCCCACAAATGTATATTCCCCATGGATGATCCTCTATCAAATGAGTAAAATTTTGAGTAAATTCCGGTTACTCAGAGGATCGGGATCAGCAAAAATAGAAATATACATGAAATTAAAAAAAAAAACATGCTTACCTGACTGATATCGCTTGATGATCTAATGACCAGACGTATCTAATGTAGAAGGGTGTATATTAGGGCACAGTGTGAGGGCGACGGCAAGTAAACGCATCTCGTCCAGATCTTTAATGAATTCAACCAACTTCCAAATTACCTTAGTTTACAAAAGAATATTAAAGGACGCATAGCTTGATTTATGAACTATTTCAATGCCGTAGCCCAAAAGGGGAAGTTGTTGTCTTTTAAAGTGGACCAAAGGGTATAAAAAAGCATCGGACATGGTAAGCTAACTACTAAGAGCAAAAAGTGAAAGAAAACAAAATCGTGGTAGAAAAATAATCGCAGTACTTATTTCAGTAAAACTTTCGGGTGCAATTTGCTTATTGGAAAAGATGACATCAACAGGGAAAGACAAGGTTCCGCTATAGTTACCATGGTTTCAACGGGAGATTATACTATGGTAGCTACCCTTCCGGGTGGGTTCTGTGCTGCAAGAATTATATCAAAAGGCGAATGAGTTACAACCAAGTTTTGTGCGTCTTTCTTTTGTTTAAAAGCTCTACGCTCCCTTACCCCATCGTAAAAATAGAGATAGGCTTTTTTAGAAGAGGCCTTTGGCCTTTGTGCAAGCATGAATATGGGAAAGTTATAGCGAGTTTTTACCCATAAAGCAGTTGCGTGGGCGTGGCGCCGCCATCTTGCATGCAGACCCTGGTCCGCAAATCAAACATATTACCTAGAACGTAGCCGTTAAAACAAATGACAAAAAGTGATAAAAGAAGATAAATAAACAAGAAAAAAAAAATGAACAACTGCCCTTAGTATTGTATTTATGATCTATCGATTACGCTCGCGATCTAATCTTCTAATTGTCGATTTCCCTTTTAGTTGTCGGAAGAGGGCACGGTGGATACGACTTCCCTCCCCCCGATTTGACATACTACTATCCGAGAGGATAACACCCAGACACTGTTAGACAAATTTTACATAACATCGAGTTGTCAAAAACATGAAACAATTAGTCAATTGCTGTATCACTGAAGCTCAATTAACTCATTTCAGAAAGAAAGTAATTATCCAATTCCCGAAGGCTAACTTTTAATGAGCTCGATTTAGTTGAAGATGTCAAGTTGGGATGCTAAAATATATTATACTAGTATAGATGGAATTCATTCCGAATTTCTATAGCGCGTTACTATGGAAACAGCGTTACATTTTGTTTCGCCAAACTAAGCTTCGTTTCTGGTCGCAATATATATCACACAATAGTTGGCATGTAGGGGTATATTTTATGCCCTTTTATTATTTAAGAAAAATTGAAATAAAAATATTTTGTTTTATTTTGAAATATTTTAAATGTTTTCGATATCTTTTATTGTGTTTTCACTATCTAATTCATGTGCTTTTCTAAAGCAGCTAGCTCATTCGAGTCTTTTACCTAAACTTTTTTCCCTATATATATAGAAGAATGGTGATCCCATTCGAAAGAACATTTTGCAGCTTATCTAGCTTTTATATAGACATTACACATCAACCTAGCTTTCATATGAACTTCTACATAGCTGGCTGCTTCGCCACATATACGGGCACTCGGTAGCAGATGGTTGACAGAGCGAGGAAATACGGGATTATTTGTGCTTCTGAATATTCTAGAAAACTAATCAATCAGCTTACTCCTTCAAGTAATTCTCAAATGAAATACACTTCTTGTTTATAATCTTCTATTAAAAAGGATATTGCAAAATTGATCTAAAGGGTTGATAAAGTTGAGTTAATCAATAAAACACATTTCCATATAAAGTTGATGCGATCAGCAGGATGTTTTTTATGTGTTCGGTGTGTCAATGGGTTGGTAGCTCGAAAATAAAAGAAAATTAAATTAGGAAGTTGAAAATGCGTTTGGACTTCTCGAAATTTTGATAGGAATATCGTAGCTGGAAAGGGCTTTCACTATTAATATATCTATTTAGTAAGAAAACTCATTTCAACATCAGGCTTGAAAATATAAACCGATTACACTCTTTTTTATAAGAACGTTTTATTTTCATTTTTAGGCTGGGCCGTTTATGAAAACTATTATGAAAAAGGTTTTTATAAAAAAGAAGTAGTGTACCACCTGTTCGCATAGCTGTTACACAAAAAATTTCGCTTGCTCTCCCATCAAAGCTGCCCAAAGCTGCAGTAAAATTCAGCTTCTTGTTAACTTTTTCATTTCTCTTGAATATCAACGAACGGCGATTAATTCAGCTTTTTAAAATAGCTGTGCCTATAAATCATCTAATTCTAAATTGCGTTTACCGGTTTGCTTGAAGCAAAAACTCCAATACAGTGAAACTTACAAAGTTCTATGAGGCTAACCGCTTGTTATTTTTCGCGGAATTACAAAGCCAATCTCGAGTTGGCGAAAAAAAAGCAGAAAGGAAACAATAAGAAAGAAACTTGTTTTTGCCTAAAAAGCCCAGTTACTAGGACATGCAATGCATTTAATTTTAGTGTTAGACTTTTTAAAAACAGTCTACGGTTCTTTTCGGGGCAGTTTGCGTGGTTGAACATATGGCTTCATTTTTTTTTTTCAAAAAAAGAGGAAAAGAACCACTTTATATTCCAGGAAAAATTCATCTTCGACGAACTTACACTCATTACTTGTAGCAGCAAATATACTTAATGTAATAATGCCATTGGTATTTGCTTACCTCATATTTTGTTAGTGATTTTTAGGTCTCCGCGCCTTTTTGCTGCGTTCGTGTACATTAAAACCACTTTTTAATTGAATTTCTCGCCGGTTCACATTATAATGAAGCTTTTAAAAGGCTATAGTTCTATTTATGTGCGGAAAAATTGGCTTTGTAATTTTGCCAAACGCATCCGCTTGATAAATAGCATGTACACTTGAAGATTAAGGAGGGGTGAAGGTTGCTGAAAGAAACGGGTCTCTTTACATATAGCAGCATTACCAAAAAGCGTTTGACTAGCTGTTGAACCGTGGAATTGAACATGCAAACTTGTGACTTCCTTTGCGGCTATTTTTAAAAGGTAGAGGAGCACTTAGGGAATGTAGAGCTTCACACACAACATATAATTATGCCTTATGAAAATGTGACATATTAGCATTGGCTCTAAGGTAATCAGTGCAGCACAAAGCCGAGTGCTGGATTTTGTGAAATATGCCATTAAAGCTGTCGTTCATTATAAAGTAATTAAAAACGTTCGTTATTGACCACCGATTTTTTTTTTTTGAATATGTGTTTACTCCTTTCGAGTTTCAACTAGGTTGAAGCAACGCAATCGTTATGAAGTATAAATAATGCCTTACCAAAATACCATAAAACTCAGAAAATGTGTTTACGGCCTATTTGCTTATAAAGCTCTTGAGATCATGTTTCGCAAATATGGCATTGAGTTTACTCAATTTTTCACTTACATCCGAATTATGTAGAGAGCGGCAATGAGTGGATACTTAATAAAAATAAATACATATAATTAAAAACATCAATATTTTTCTAAGAAATACATAGTTAGATGTCATGACTAAGACGCACACTGTCAAAGGTATACAAAAGATTTGCAGCCATAATTATTTAATTTTGATCAATAATTAAAGTGATAAAAACATTAGAATCATCAAATATCTATTCGCTTTTAAAATGAGCCAGAACAAATCTTTTAAAAAATTTGCGCACAATTGTCGTCAGAAGCTTCTTTTACAAGAAGCAGCTGGATTATGCTCCAAGCATGGAGTCACTAGAATGCGTCATATTCACGTTTCTTCGCATTATTACTGTTTTTACATTGTGTAAAAGTAAAACACCACAAAATTGACGCATTTAGCCATTGTTTGTTAGCGATGCTCGACGCTAAGAAAGAGGTAATTGTTTTTTTCCTCGACTCTGAAATTCATGTCTGGTTTGACCAAATAAGGCACATGACAGCCATAAGGATAGAGCTCATTAAAAATGTACAAAAAAAAATCACGTGCCGTCACTCATTCTTTTTTCCCAAAACTCATAACACCCAGGGTCGCTTTTGCCCATTTCTTTTATTTGTCTTTTGATTTGATCATTCGTCGTGTCTTTGAAATAAACATCGTCTTCTTATTTATGCAATACCTCTTTAATACAACACTTAAAAGCGGCTAGCCCTGTCTTATACGATGAGGCGGTTAACGGCGTAGAGTACATAAGGATATGCACAGGAGCTACATAAGGGTACACAAGAATCAAAAGCGATAGCTTGTATAGATCACCCCAAAAGACATTCGAGTATCTAAACTCTACGATACCTTAAAACTTGGCATGCCCTAGATTGACAAAAAGGGCTCTCGTGTCGTGTGAGTGCCATGGATGTTCAGATGGAACAGTACAATACTCTTGTTAAAACCACAATCAGCACTTTCTTGGAAAATGTTACATCAATGCAAACAATGGTCGTAAGCTGCCTTAATGTGTTATTTGATGTTGCGGACGCCCTATTGTCATAACATGTCATATGTGGGGGGCAATCTACAAGTGATATTTCATTCAAATACTAAATGAAACTTAAAAAAAGAATTGTCTCCGGAACTATAACAGGATAAAGAGAAACCTATTTCGATAAGAATAATTGGTTTCCAATTCACTTCATCTACACGAACATAAAACAATTCAAACGCTAAGTAGAAATACCATAATCAGCGTATAGCTGCCTGGTACAAAAACACCCACATTTTGAACTTTATTTATCAAATATGTCTTTAATGATCAGCTCTGTGATTGCCTACGTATAAGTCGTATATCTTGAAAATTTGTAGAACCAAGGGCATTAGGAGTTAGTTAGAAATAGAGTTTGGAGCTTCAGAGCTGGCAAGCCAATTTACGCATTTTACAATGCGTTACCTCAGTGTTGTTATCTTTATTGGATAGATATCCCGTAAATGCAAACATGAAGGAATGCAGATGATCCTGGATTTCCTACTTTCTTTGATGGAACTTGGTGGTGTTAGGCGTTGGGTTAACCGGGAAGAGAAGAGGGTGCTAGTCTAACTGCTCTGGAAAGCAGTAAATCCAGCGGGGCTTTTAAACACGCACGCGCACTAGGATCCCCGGGTAAAAAATAACAGCAAAAGCAGACTGAAAATTAGAGGCGTTTGAACGAAATCTAGCGCCCTGTGGGATTCCTTAGTAGACATTGAAACACCACCGTTTTGGGTGGTCCGAGAGTTTCAGGAACTCTACTATTTTCCCTGGTGATTCTGATTTCCGTTATTTTCATTTTAGTATTTCTTGTAGGGACATTTTACCGAGAAAACACCTAACTATTTGACTCTCCCAGAAACTTTTTAGCCAACAAAAGAGAGCTATCGATAAATAAAAAAGGTCATAATTTCGTTTTATTGCTCGGAGGGAGCGCAGCGACCGGAGAGCAAGTTTAATCTTGGTATCGCATATGATTTTTCGTGTCCGCACCAGCACAGGCTTCCCCGTCGGTTGATTTGTCTTTTTATTTCATGCAGATCAGCGGTCTTTTTAGCGCATGCGCGAATTTCATATAGTGTATGCGATTTTACGTGTCCGCACCACAGGTTTCCCAGTCGGCTGATTTGTATTTTGATTTCATGCTGATCTGTTTTATTAGCACATGCGCGAGTTTTATATAGTGGATGCAATTTTTCGTGTCCACACCACAGGCTTCCCAGTCGGCTGATTTGTATTTTAATATCATGCTTATTAGCGGTCTTTTTGAGAACCCCTGTACTGAAACATGTTCGTCCCGCCCTCCGAGCATTCACTTTCTATTAGAAACTTCTAGTTTATTTTATTTTGTTAGAACAGTGATTCTTAGGGAAGTAATTGTTCTAATGGCTATCGCAAGTATATGCCCTTGAGCAGCCAATTAAATACAAATTGACGCGACGAGATACGAGTGTGGGTGGCCGAATAATTAATGACGTCATAAGGGGGGAAAGCCCCTGAGAGGACTTCAACCAAGAACTAATCACAACACGGCTCAGCCAATACATAGTAAGCCGAAGTAATTGTCTGTTGATTAGTTAATTGCCTGTGAAAAATGTGGTCTAGCACGTCAAGTGTCTGATAGTTATTGTTCCTTTGTTTTCATTTCCGTTATTCTCGTCTGTGTTTCGGGTCAGTGCGCAGCTCTTACAAGCAGTTATTTGATTGGGCAAATGAACAATATCCGCACCTCGACACAAAGAACGAGAAGAATAGAGACAAAAGAACTCCTTTGTAGATTAAAGATAATAGGAGACAAAGCAGCTGCGTACTTACTCTGTGCTTCCGTTTTCGTTTAACCACAGGCCTCCCACCCGCGTCACTGGTTCTTCTTTCTGCACGAAAGCCATAGGCGTAGACATTTTCTAAAATGTTGGTACTGCTTCATCCTGGACATTTATTAAACATTAGAACAAGTGTAGAAAGGCCTGTTACAGAACCCTTCATTTTTTGTTTTAGAATATCCGAACAAGCCCCAGGTCAGCGCCGTAGCAGGGGGTGGGGCACTGGGGGCACGTGCCCTTCCCCCATTATTATATATAAGCAAGAGAGCATAAGATATGTTATGCTCTCTTGATATAAGAAAATGACCAGCAGGGGCGTGGCTGTGCCCCCCATTGTTTTCTTAATGTTTCTGTATCGTGCCCCCCTCCTCCCCCCCCCCCCCCGATAATTCGAAGCCTGCTACGGCAAGTTTAGCCTCCCTTATGACACAGAATCACACAATTGATCCAGTTTTATCAGCTAAATCAAGCATTAGCTTGATTTCTTTTTGCACTACGCCATAAGGAGTATCCCATATTGCCCATTAACCATTACTTTTCATAGGCCGCTGCCCAAGCGTCACATGATATTGATCGTTAGATCATCATACCAGGAGCGAAGACCCTTGAACTGTGGTCGCGCTGTTGGGCAAATGTTAGTGTTGACGTGGTTTCTTTAACATAGTTTTCAAATAAATAGACAGATATATATTTTGGGTGAGTATTTTGTCTGAAGACATCTGCTACGTGATTTTCTAGACAGGCTAAATGTATTTACGAAGATAAATCTAAAAATATCATAAATCATTTGGTAAATCCCTATTGATATTATATGTCTAATGCCACAGTTGAAGTATAGATGACGATTAATGGAACCTTTTATTTCTTACAACAATGACACATTGAATTCACCATTGATGTTTCAAACCAAAGCTTTTCGGCAAAACTCACGCATCAAAGTAAACATCATGAAACTGAACGGAAGTTAATGTTAATACACAATTTTTGCGAAAAGAAATAAAACCTTACCTTTGAAAAACAACTCTTTATAACGAGTTTTTGATAGAAAAAGCGTCAATACAAAGAGTTATACAGTAGTATATTCGCTTTCTTTGCGGAAAGTTCGAAATGATTTAATTAAGAGCGAATATTTGTTAGAGGACTGGTATTTTTTAAAGTTCCAGTGTCGTGTAAACGGTATGGCAGTCAGGTTGACTGGAATATTATTTTAACAAGATATCTTTAAGTTCTACTCACCTTTTTAAAAGTCTAAGCGCTGAGTGTAGCATTTAGGAGCCTTTTAGTCTTTTTTGTTTTTCTCTCAAGACGTAAGGCTATCTATACTCCCAACTGCGTCCTAACATGCCGTATTTCTCGCAACCTGACGGATAAAATCGATAGTTTTAGCACGGTGCGTCACATCATTTCTGATTGGGAGGTTCGGATGGATATGGCCAATTGGCATACGATTGGATAATTCTTGCTCTCTGATACCGCAGTTACTTCCTGCTTTTCTCTTAAATTGCATTCATAAATGATTGATTCTACGTTTTAAGAGATTTTTAGCAATTACTTTACATTATAACACTGGGATAAATACTTTAAGCTATTTTGGTACAGTTGAAAGTGAGCTGTTAGTTCATAGCCTGAAACCATCTGCTGTTCAAATTTAGATGACGAACATTCGCGAATATCAAAACGCAGTTTACAAATGTTCATCAATAAGTCTTTTTTCTTCTTTATTGTAATAATAACTAAGACTACCTGACTATAAGGAAAAAGCATTGCCCTTGTAGGATGTAGAGGGAAGCCAATACTTAGGAGGTAACGAAGGAAATTTTTTACATTATTTTCGTGAAATTCGCCATTTACTGAAATATGAAGTACCGATATAGAAGGGACGAGACTATTAATGTTGCTCGAGTTGTCTTGATTAATTGCAAGAGGCCAGCCAGCGGAAGAAGCCCAGGGACGTTTTTTTATTTTAATGAAGTCGTTGTTTATTGAGATACAATAATTGTAAAGGAAAGGAAGATCTTTCTTTACTTCCTTCACAAACATCATTTCAGATGTCATTTGTCGTGGAATAAATAAATCGTTAACCGTTTATCAGTAAACTAGAGATTTGAGCTGGTTTAAAAAAAGAGTTTCAAAATAAAATCAACATTTATCCTAGTATATGTATCGAATTCTTCCTTCTATTTCAAAGATAATTCAAAGAGCAGGTTCAAAGAGGTTTCAAAATTACGCATTTCCTAAATCGTTTTCATAAGAAATTCCAAATCCCGTTTGTCCCGTTCCTTCGCGCTGAATTACAGCAACTGAGAAATAATATTTACAGAAAAATCTGTTGAGTTGAAATGTTACAAAACATTACAACAAACACCCATCTCAAATAACGTTGTCAGTGCAAATGGCAAATGGCGATTGTCAAATGGAAGTTCTCCTATAAAAAAATACCATGGAACTCGTCAAATTTCTACTGAATGTAGGAACATGTGGATAATTTCTGTGATTATATTACTTATCTTTATTCTTACAAATAATTATTCCTATAACAGTGATTGGTCTTAGAACTGCCATTTGCCGATTGCCATTCGCCATTTGCACTGACAACGTTTATTGAAATAGGTGTATATCCAATTATGTTTACTTGATAGAGATCTTCGACCTTTATATTTTGCGATTTACGATGTTATGTTTATATCTGTAATTAAACAAGAAACACTACAGAAAGCCAATTTAGATGTCGAGTTTCGAAATAATCTAGAATGATTTTTTTTCAGTCATTCATGTAACAGTGTCAGCCTTTTGGGAACTTGATCCGTTTGGTCAATTAGAAAGCAGTCAATGTCAGAAATTAACAAATTACTTTATCCTGTTAAGGCACCAAGAATATGCACCATTCTGTTTCTTTGTTAGGCAGCATAATATTGTGGGAGGACGTACAAGCATCGCTTTTAAAGACTACCCACAATTCATTGCTTTTTCTGACCCCCTTTACTCCCCCTGGCATTATGTTTTAGACTTTTTAAAATCTCCTAACAGAATATTGCACTTTCCGGGAACGATTCAATAAATAAATTTAAGAAAGAAAAATTTAAAACAGAGAACACACACCTCAAAACGAATATGGTTATCTTTAATATACAATCATAAAATCATATAAAATGTGTTTAATTGAAAATACTAGTTAAGAGACATGGTTTTGTCGAGAAGTCAACTGTGATATTAGATGTTTTATTAGACCTTTGCGGTGGGATTTACACCATTGCACTGACTGAGCTATCAGGCGATACACCCTTGCGCTGGGCTATACACCCTTGCACTGACTGAGCTATCAGGCGATACACCCTTGCGCTAGGTGATACACCCTTGCACTGACTGAGCTATCAGGCGATACACCCTTGCACTAGGCGATACACCATTGCACTGACTGAGCTATCAGGCGATACACCCTTGCGCTAGGCGATACACCCTTGCACCGACTGAGCTATGAGGCGATACACCCTTGCACTGACTGAGCTATCAGGCGATACACCCTTGCACTAGGCGATACACTCTTTCGCTGGGCTATACACTATTGCGCTAGGCTATACATCATTGTACTGGTCAATTTATCAGGGAATATACCCTTGCGCCAGGAAGGTTGAGATGTGAGTAGCCTAGCTGGTGACGCCTTGTGCTCCAAAGGCTAGGCTATATTCATGAAACTACAGTCTGTTTAACCTAATGAGCATGATCCAATAAAAACATACCTTCGGCCGGATATGCTATGTACATAAAAAAAATAATCTAAAATCGTAGCGAATAATCAAGAACCTTTCTCTAGTAGTTTTTATACAAGTATGCTTAGCTATGTACATCATTAAAACAGTCGATATCAAAATAGTAAAAAAAGCTTGAAAATATTTACTCAACAGTACATCCGGGATTTACATCCGGGAGTGCGTGTGGCAGTAACCGCTGTCGTTAGCGGCGACTTTCTTGCAGACAGTGCCTGTTCTGGTGGTGCCACTGCAGCGCCGGCGAGGAGTACTGGGGCGGCCTCGCCGTGGTGTTGAGGCTTGGTCCGGGAGAGAAAGGTCGAGCTGGCGCCTGGTACGAGCCATGGACTCGGAGGTAGGGGAATAGTAAGGGTTGGTGCAAAACGTGTCGTCGAATACACTTGTCGTAAATGAAGAAGCTGAAATTATAACAGTATTGTGAAAAAACATGTAAGGGACGCAGTGAGTTATAGTTTTTTTTTGGCTTTTACCCTATTTTGCTCCATTGTATCCTTACCAAAGTCTCAATTTTAAAAAGCCACGAACAGCCCTTCAGGAGCGGATCCCGGAAAGTCAAACTTTACCCTATTGGTTGTGCATGTCACGTGACTATGACAACAACGAAGAGCTCGAAATTTCCAAATCGAGAACATTTCACGTAATTAGATTAATCTATCCTTGAAATTAATTAACGTGTTCTTACCGGAGTCCCCCGTGACGTCGCCATGGTTACGGGTAAGCTGATAGAGAGGAGCAGAGTGGGGGTTGTCGATGCACTTGTTTTTGTATCTCCCCATGAAATATAGGCAAAGCCAATTTCCTAAGGAAAATATCAGATAAAATGACATTAGCTTGAGAAGAAAATCGTAATCGAGGCTTGGTGGCAATATATCTATTGGAATATGTGTCTTACCCTAAAGCACAGCGCTCATAGGGATCGTAAAAGAGGTGTAATGATCATATAATTATCTAAATACCTTCTTACTTAGAAGCACAACAGTCATAACGATCGTTAGAGAGATCACAAATATCGAAATAAATAAAGCACAGCGCTCATGAGGCGCAATGATCATTTAACTTTAGTTATAGATAAAGTGGCCTACGTAGCAAGCGTTCCTGTGTGTTTTGAGCGCAAAGAAACCCAGAAACCGACGAGAAGTTCGATAAGGGAGATTTTGACCGCGCGAAAAATGGAGTGAAAAACGCTTGCTAGGCAGTCTATAGATAAAGCACCGCGCTCATGAGCATTGCAAGGCTTGACGATCATATAAGTAACATTTGTAATATGATTACCGATAAGCACAGCAGCCATAAGGATCGTAAGCGAGGCGAAAGATAGACTGGAGCGAAGCTTGATTTCGCACCAAGCGTTGATCGGGACAACAATCAGAAGAAGCAGCCGTGTGAACATGGGCGCCTTTAGGAACACAATGCTGAACGTCGCCACCAAGAAATATCCGCCATGCAAAACAAACGTCACAAGGGTACTAAGCTTGTCCCCAGTCCCCCCAAATTGCTCGGCCAGCCATGTGATCCTGTCATCTAGTCGAGTTTGCATGGAATCGATCGCCTGGAAGCAAACAGATTAAGGGATTGGTATGGAGCTAGCAACAGCAGCAGCGACACTAACAGTAGTGGGTAGCTCTATCAAATAAACGTTGAGGGCTTTCTTAGTCGTTTAGCAGCCGCTGTCACGCACGCCTTGACATTCAGAGCGGCTGCTGAGTAGACTAGGGCTTTCTGGTCCTGATAATACTATAAGGCTAATAACGCTATGTACCTCAAGTAAGTATGAGATCGTGGTGTTCATCTTTTTCAGGTTCTGCAGTGTCTCAGTGTAGTGGTCAGCGGACTCCTGATGGTAGGAGAGCATCTGCGCTGTGCTGTCATCTTTGCGTGAACAGAAAAAAAAAAGTGGTCTAATAATAGGCAAAATTATTAGCGCTTACTGAAAAGATGAAATAATGTTCTTGTATTGTCGATGAGATTGTGGAAATTTAACAGAAATTTCATTAGGACAATTTAAAGCTCTTACAGTGGTGAGAATTAAGATCTTATGTACGACTCACCTGTTCCGACTCACCTATCTTACGCCACACATCCTGAGCCTTATTCCTAACCTCGCGGAGGTCCTGTAAGATCTTAGGGATGTATGTAATACTCACTTCTCTTACTCCACACATCCTGGGCCTTATTCCTAACCTCGCGAAGGTCCTGTAAGATCTCAGTGGTGAATATAATACTCACCTATCTTACTCCACACATCCTGAGCCTTATTCCAAACCTCGCGAAGGTCCTGTAAGATCTTAGTGGTGAATGTAATACTCACCTATCTTACTCCACACATCATGGGCCTTATTCCTAACCTCGCCAAAGTCCTGTAAGATCTTAGTGGTGAATGTAATACTCACCTTTCTTACTCCACACATTCTGGCCCTTATTCCTAACCTCGCCCAGGTCCTGTAAGATCTTAGTGGTGTATGTAATACTCACCTATCTTACTCCACACATCCTGGGCCTTATTCCCAACCTCGCCCAGGTCCTGTAAGATCTTAGTGGTGAATGTAATACTCACCTTTCTTACTCCACACATCCTGGGCCTTATTCCTAACCTCGCCCAGGTCCTGTAAGATCTTAGTGGTGAATGTAATACTCACTTCTCTTACTCCACACATCCTGGGCCTTATTCCTAACCTCGCCCAGGTCCTGTAAGATCTTAGTGGTGAATGTAATACTCACCTATCTTACTCCACACATCCTGGGCCTTATTCCTAACCTCGCCAAGGTCCTGTAAGATCTTAGTGGTGAATGTAATACTCACCTATCTTACTCCACACATCCTGGGCCTTATTCCTAACATCGCCCAGGTCCTGTAAGATCTGGTCGTGGCTCTGTTTGCGTCCCTCCTCGTGCTTGTACATCTCTGATGTGGCGTGTTCTATGAGATAAAAGGGTCATAAGTATGTGGGCAAGGGGTGTGAAAACAACCGCCTTGTATGTGGGTGTATGTGTGTCGGAGGGTGCATTGATAACTGTAGTTTCGTTGGTCCATGCGATACTAAACTGAGCTAATGTTTTGCCCTCTTGTAATTTCACCACATCGTGGATTACTTTAACCTCTTAACTTGCCGCTTACCCAGTTTCTCGGCGAGTTTCTGTGTCATGTCGGTCAGTTGCTGTCTTCCTTCTTCAATCAAAGCCTTCTCTTGTCCCAGGGCATGGATGTTGCTCCGTACGCTGCTTGCAATACTCCTCTGGGTGAACTGGTAAGCACTTGACAACTTACGCTGTTGCCCGATCAATCGGTCCTGGCCAGCGGTGACGCGCTGCACGGTATGCGCCGCAAGGTGAGCGAGCTTGCTCTGGTCAGACTGTGGCAACATAAAATTATTTTGTTGTAATGTCATTACATTTTCTTAAATAATGAACCCTTATGCTAATTGTTTTCTAGACTGCTTGCAGACCGGTTACTTCCTGCACTCACGTCCAGACCATGCCACGCCCAGTTTCTTTGGCTCTAGTCCGAGAAATGCTTAAAAATGCGGCAGATTTTTATTATCACCTGTGACATTTAGACACTGGTGTCTATCATAGATTGTTACCTTGAGGTTTTCCATTAGTCTCAGCTGCTCCACGGCCTGTGATGCAAGTTGATTGACAGTAAATTCGGTCTTCAAGCGAAACTGTTGCTGTCTGGTCGCGTAGCAGATGGAGCGGGCGCGGTTACTAATGATGTGGTAGCTGTTCCACGTGGTCAGATCCATGTCGGCAGTGCACTCGGCCAGGGTCTGAGAAACACCAGAAGTGAGTTCAACTAGACAAGCTGTCAAGCCCCCTATGTATTTTATAAGCAGATCTAGTTCCAGAAAGACCAGAGTATACTATATCATAACCACGGCTCTTTCGCTGTAATTAGCGAAAACTGGAAAAGGTTACAATGGGTTTGATATTTATAGCTGTTATGTTTTCTCACTATAATTGGGCAGATGAAAGCGTGTGAAATCTTGAAGCAGATCTCAAATAGATTTAGAGTAATGGCGGCTAGTAACAGGGTATTTTCTGCCTTTAAGAAGACAGATGCAGGGTGGCTTACCATTGCGTCGGTGCAAGGGTAGGTCTTGCGCTTTTCAGAAAGTGATTGACAGTTAAACAGTTGGACACCCAGTTTGCCAAGCTCTTCCTCGTTTATGTCCCCACACGATTTCTTGATACGATTGATGGTCTGATAAGAAAAGAATCAGATATAATTATAAGAAAAAATGAACTATAACCAAATACTTTGTTGGATTTGTAGCGAAAAGGTCGCCACGCTATCATAGAAAGTAAACTTAGAATATTACCATTAACGGCGATTTAAATCAACGCGAAATTTTCTTAGGAAGCATTTTGAAAAAAACCCGCATTACTGAAATGTTTTTTTGGTTTGGATTATTCCATATATAGGTTGTTAGAATTGGACACCCGAAATAAATATTGGATACAAAAATGATGTATTCAAACACTAAAAACAACGCCTATTTTCTTCTCCCCCTTTTTCCTTCTCCCCTTTTTTTCTCCCCCTTTTCCTTATCCCCCCTTTTTTCCTTTCCCCTCTTTTTCCTTCTCCCCCTTTTCCATCTACCCCTTTTCCCCCTTTTTCCTTCTCCCCCATTTCAATTCTCCCCATTTCAATTCTCCCCCTTTTTCTTCTCCCCCTATTCCTTCTCCCCCTATTCCTTCTCCCCCTATTCCTTCTCCCCCTATTCCTCCTCCCCCTATTCCTTCTCCCCCTATTCCTTCTCCCCCTATTCCTTCTCCCACTTTTTCTTCTTCCACTTTTTCTTCTCCCCCCTTTTCCCTTCTACCCTTTTTTCTTGTCCCTCTTTTTCCTTTTCCTTTTTTTTCTCCTTCCCCTTTTTCTCGTCTAGAAATACTCACGATCTGGTGACAGGAATCCAGTGTGGAAAGGTCTTTCATGTACTTTCTAGACTCTTCTAGAAATCTCTCCTCTGCTGCTGTCATCTCAAAAGGCACCGGGCTCTTCACCAGGTGCTTGCCTTCCTCCTCAGTCACGTGTTGGGCGATCTCGCTGCTGCTGTCCGAAAATGGCCAGAAAAAGCCCTGGACCGGACAGGTACACGCTAGGCTCGCCACAAGGAGGAGCACTAGGTACCTTGATGCGATCATCGCAACAAGTGGATAATTATTTGCTTCTAGAACAGAAAAGAACATTACATCTGCATTACTTGGCACAACAGAAATGCAATCTCGTACACGGAAATACGTAGCTAGACAGCTCTTTCACCAATAATATTCGCAAAATTACTAGCCGGATCGAGTGCCAGGCCCTTCAATTATTCCCTTTGATGTATATACCTCAAAGCAATAACTTTTGAAAAATAAAATCCTCGGCTACAAAATTAATTAAAAATATAAGCGGGACACTTGTTTGTCCTGTTTAATAAGAACATTCTTAGCATTATAGTTTCCGCAAATGTTTGCGCTGTGCGTTTTTACTCTCGAAGTCCTTCTTACCTTTGCAGTGCCTGACATGCACTGAGAACAAGATTCACGAGTTTTGGTTTAAGTTTAGCATAATATTTATGCTCGCTGTTCAAAATGTATTGCCCGGAATGTATTGCTTTCGAAAAAAGTTGGTGAACCATGTGCCGGAACCCAAATCTATTGTATTAAAGAAGTTTTAACCATATAATCGAGGTAATCGCAAAACATTTCCATTCTACCTCGTATTTAGTTCAGTTTCTGAGAAAGCGAAAACTTACCTTATAAATAACTTTTGTCAACTGCTTTTAATAGAACTCACTACTCTCAAATACTAGACTTATAACTGTTAAGCAAGAAGCGAATGCAAATAAAAGCTCAGTTTCCACGGAGGAAAATGTAATGACGAATTAGCATTGTGATGTCATGCACGTGCTAATTCCTCCTGTAGTGCGCGCCTGCGTATGAGTTCGGGTGCGCGAACCGAATCCGAAAATGAATTTTCGTGCAAGAACAATGCTGGTATGTCCGGGCAATGAATTTTGAATCATTTTCATGCTCGATTTCTTGATTGCTCGCGGTGCTAAACCAATGTTATTCAAGGCAAATTTCCCTGCAACTTATACAATGCGTTGAAGGATAAAAAAACAATTACGACGCAACTAAAATATTTCATTGGAAGTTCCAGGAAAAAAATGCCTCATGTACGCGCACTAGCGTTTCCACCTTTGACAGTTTTGTGAAGTAGAACAATTAAAACCAATGAGGATGCGAGAAACGTACTACGGTATCTTTTTGCCATTTCAGTTCACCAGCACAGCAAAGGAACGCAAAATGCTATTACATCAGAGCACGACATATCCCTAAATTAGGCGTTCTTTGATGTCACGTGATCATGGACCCTTATATTACACAAGCCACTAGGACAAAAAAACCTTTCTTGACAAAAGAAAAGAAATGCGTACCCGGAAATCATAAAATGTTTTTTAAGAGAAATTCCAAGATATCATTAACATATTAGCACTACCTAAAGCGGAGCTCCAAACTTATTGTTCTTATTTATGAAGTACAACAATTGTGGATTAGAAGTCCAAGAGCTGTTTACAATTTCTGAAACTAGCTCAAGTGTGATAGATAGATAGATAGATAGATAGATAGATAGATAGATAGATAGATAGATAGATAGATAGATAGATAGATAGATAGATAGATAGATAGATAGATAGATAGATAGATAGATAGATAGGTAGGTAGGTAGGTAGGTAGGTAGGTAGGTAGGTAGGTAGGTAGGTAGGTAGGTAGGTAGGTAGGTAGGTAGGTAGGTAGGTAGGTAGGTAGGTAGGTAGGTAGGTAGGTAGGTAGGTAGGTAGGTAGGTAGGTAGGTAGGTAGGTAGATAGATAGATAGATAGGTAGATAGATAGATAGATAGATAGATAGATAGATAGATAGATAGATAGATAGATAGATAGATAGATAGATAGATGGGTGGGTGGGTGGGTGGGTGGGTGGGTGGGTGGATGAGTGGATAGATAGATAGACTGTAAAATGAAAAGGCTTGCTCCCGTGTTCAGCCGAGCGTACCTAATTGTCCAACGGCGCCGGTCAAGGATTCAAATCGCTGCTTACTCGTTTTAAAAAATGGCTAGCGGCCAGGGAAAATGATTTAGCTCGGATGTTTTTCCACATATCGAATGTAAGTGTACCCTGGCATAGGTCTGCGAGATAAAAATATTTCGTTTGTTGTATTTTCCTCGCGAATTTCGACGGTATTTGATTGCTACCGAAAATGGCGCCTCCAACCTTGTTTCTTTCCTTAGTAGGGGGAGAGAAGTAATAAATTCCGTTACGAAAACCCCCCAAAATCGTATATTACACATAAATATGACAACAACAAGGCATGTTCTAAGTTGTAAGGCAATTTTATTGGCAATGTTTCACAAAATATCGCGACTTCAATCCACTCGTTTTACCTCTAAGAATAACAGCCGATTCCAAGCTACGAACAAGCTTCAAAACCATTGTCTGGGCTACCTGTGGGGTTTTTTGAATGCCACGCTTTCGCCTTTTACAAGTTCACCTTCCGTAGGGCTTGGAGTTCACCTTAGAAGTCTAAACTGATATTCGTCTATTTTCACAGTGTTCTATAACCTATACAAGCTTTGGCTTTGTTGTAGCATGAAGGAAATTAAATAAAAAAATTTCTGTACACGCGCTTTCTTACTTTGGCATCAACACGGGAAAAATCCACAGGAATCCCATCGTGACCACGGGAACATTATCGTATAGCTATACCACTTTTTTATGACTATGGGGCTCCGCAGGGGCTTTGCTATGATTTATCTTCCAGTATTGAACGACAACAGAGGTGGTAGGGTTGACCAGGCGTTTTTACGTTTTTCGAACTAGCCAAAGCCGGCACTGTTGCTCAGTTTGAGATTCGTTTGTCTTAGCACCACCACCACCGCCACCGCCACCACGCCTCGCGTGAATGTTAAAGTATAATTCAGCATCTAGATATATAATCTTTAAGGATAATAAGTTTCTAAAAATGGGGAACACCCTTACTAGTCATAATACGGGAAAGTTTTTCGTTACCAACCATGACCTGCACTCTAACATTGATTATCTGCTCTCGTGTGACGCGTGTAATTTTAAATACAGTCGAACCTCTATTAAGCGGCCCTTTATTAAGCGGTCACCCTCTATTCAACGGTCATTTACCAATGTCCCGAATTGTCCCCCTTATGTTTACTGTAAATTTGACCTCTATTGAGCGGTCACCTCTATTAAGCGGACGAGGTCACCAAAGGAGGGTCCGAATTGGTTGATTTCATTGTTTTTCACCTCTATTAAACGGTCATCATCAATATTTGTCAGCATGACAACAGGTAGTGCACGTCATATTTCGTCATATTTTTAACTGTCTAATCTAATTACTATGGCTAATCGTCTTGTGAGACTTGTGTGGTCTTGTGCGGATCAGTCGCATCAAATTCCTCGATTACCAATTTCCGCTTTAGCCTGCTAGAAGAAAAACTGTCACCTTCAATTATGTATTCACAAGGAATCTCGAGTCCATAGCCACCACCTCTGTTCACCCACTTCCCTTTGACTACGACTTTCTCACAGTTCGTAGGTCTCTTGAGATATTTGGTAACCCACGTTGACATCAGTTTGGGAATATGCCTCATAACTTCGTAATCGTCAACTAGAGTATTCAGGTTACCGTCTCCATCCATCACCGTTTTGTCGGCTTTTTCTCTTACGATTGCAACAGCATTCGGATCCTTTATGTTAGTTGGTTCCCGCATAAGTTTGTAAACATCTTCTAGTGCTGGTTCCCACTCAGTCATGTATTCATGGTATCCCCGAATAAATGCAACTGGGTCAGATTTGTGAGTTTTTGGGTACGGCAACGCACTGCGAGTTTTTGATTCGACTTCCAAAATCGCGCAAACGCTTAATGAAGGATATCGACGGAAACGACGCGTGTAACATCACCTTAACGCACTCATTTACTTTACATAACGCCGGCGAAAGTAGCTCATGCCCATAGAATTGGGCAAAGCCACAAGAGCCGTATAGGCAAAAACAAACTGACTAGGCGGTTTCAAACATTTCTGGATCAAATTGGAATGCACCAGTCTTAGGGCTAACATGATTGTTACTGTTGTTTATTATAATAAAAAGTTCTTACGTATAATTACAGCCCGATTTACGCTAATTCAGGGGCGAAAATAGCGAAGCCTCTATTAAGCGGTCAACCTCTATTAAGCGGTCACTAAGCTAAGTCCCGGGGGGTGACCGCTTAATAGAGGTTCGACTGTATGTAAGGTCTACTACAACTTAGTTTCAGATACGCTTTTATAACCAAAACGGTAGAATAGTTAACCGCAAGAAAAAATCAATGGCTGAGGCTGATGACCTACACTTCAACTCGAATTGACATAGGTGTCATTGGGGAACTAGCGCAACCCCTGTGTACGCGCCTGATTAATCAATCTATATTTGTCCCGAGTGTAGCAGCTTTATATTAAACGGAGTTTTGTTGCGGCTTTTAGAATGTATCCGTGCTAGGGGCTTAAAGAACCGTAGAAAAAATATCGGGAAATATCATTCTTTCAGATAAATGTCTTTATTGTGTACTAAGGCGTTGGATTGATTGCGCCTTTATGTATTTGGATGTGTATAGTGGGAGAATAAAGTTTTGACCAACATTGCAGCTCTTTATGTGCCTGATGTGCCCGCGATAAGAATTACGGATAATTTTTTTCTTAAATTTAATAGAAAGCTATCGTCAACGAATTTCCGGAAGATCTTCATTTAAACTTTTAATACCCTGCTACAACCTTTGACACAATCGACCTGCCCTGCTTTAGAAAATGCAACGAGGTGACTTTGACTGGTGTAGCGCTGGGTAATAGACGTGAGATATTGTAAAGAGCGTTGAAATGATATACAGTCGTTTGACAAAAGGTTGTCATCAACCGGCTTTTGCGACTACGCGACAAGCCCGCATGTAAGCATGGGTAAAAACCACTAAAGCGCTTAGCTGCCTATATTAGCCACTGCATAACTTCAGACTTAGACGGTGTTGCGGTGGCTAATATATGTACCAGAGTTGTATGCGGAATGTACCATGTTCTGTTCGAAGAAAATCGAATCAGCGCAACAGGACGGAGAATCACTGGACTACCCAAATAAAAGAATCCTTTCCACCACTACCCAGTGAATTACAACAACGACAACACGTTTACTTTATTTATAAACAAAATACAAACAATACAAAGGTTACATTCGTCAATCAACTATCCCATCGCCCGTGGCGAAAGTACAACACACACTTGGATCCAATCCAAGGAGATCAAGTCTCATGGACATAACAAATACATACTACTTTTATCATCATCGTAAAAAAAAGATAGATAGCGAAAATACGAAACCCCGGCCTTTTCCTCAATTATTTACCTTATATTTGTAAGACATTGGTAACGCAACTATCAGTTCGATTTCAACTTTAACGCAATAGGGCAGTGCTAATTACTTCAATATTGCACACAGCAGATAATTTCGAAAACAATTGGATCAACCAACCGATAAAACATCCTCTCAATTCTCAGTCAGTCTCCAGTCAATGCCAGTAACGATTGATCACCTGTAATTGTTCTATAATTGTCTTATAATATCCTATCTTCAACTGCTCAAACGTTAGAAATACCGCTAATTCTGTATAAATACACATCACAAAGCAATAGTGACCTTTGTGACCTTTATTCTAGGATAATATAAGACAATAAAAGACAATTACAGGAGGTGATCAATAATTACTGTTGACTGGAGACTGACCAAGAGCATGTGAAAACAACAAGAGGTAAGCCAGTGAAAACAACATGAGTTAAGTTTCTCAAGGAAAACTGATACGCCAGTCCCTCTTCTCCCCTGGAGAGACTACCGTCTACTCGTTTCTCTCGGTTTAATCTTATTTATCATCGTCTCCTGTGCTATTTGTTTGTTTGCAGGTTTTTCGCTAAGGACTAAGATATTTGAAGACCGTATATATAGCATAAGTTTTTCTCTTTCTTGAAGAACAATCTGGGCAGGGGTACGGGGTATTTCGGTGGTACCGAGACGAGAGGACACGTGTCTAAATGCTCTTAACAGGGTGCGTATTATGTAAGGATATCACAGCCAGAAATACATTCATCACGTGTATTAACCTCGTGAACATTTGGTGGATTAGCCAGATTGACAAGTTCAAAGATAAAAAAGCTGCCCCGGTCGAGAAAGCTACTTCGTACATCTAAAATGTTTTGAGAAAGCCTACGCATAATTACACTGTCAGTCAGTGTCTGCTTGCGTGAAAACACGTGACTGGAGTTTGACGCATAGATAACCAGACAAACTGTATAGAATATTGATCTCTGAATCTGGATGGCAGTTTAATGTTATAGAGCAGCATATTATTATTTATCATCTCGCGGCTTTTCAAGACTTCAGGAAAAAGTTTCATGGAACTCTGCCTGGAGGAGGAGTCTTCTTTAATCTAATTAAGCGGTCGTCTACCTTGTCTGCAGATTGCGCTGGTTTCAGGTATCAAAGCCAATTCCATACCTTGGGTATGGGTACCAGAGCCTCAAGACTTCTCTCGTCCAGTGACGCTCAGACAAAAAGCCGTGACGAGCGAAGCGAAGAAGGGTACCGATGCCAGGGAGCAGTGCCTAAAGCCGTAACCAAAACGGAAGACAAAATTATCAACAACAAATCAAAAGCTAAGGGCAAGCGAATGCTTATATGTGAAAACAAAAAGTCTGTGCTTTTAGGTGTTTTCGGGATAACGCTTATTCTAACGGCGGCGTTGATGAAATATGGCGTCGACCAGATGTTGAAATGGCAGTTAAAGAAGAACGTCCCCCTTAGACCTGGAACCACCGACCGCTACAAGCAGTGGATATTTCCGACCGTTCCTATCCACATAGAGTTGTACGTATTCCACGTCGTTAACCCCGATGAAGTCAGGTCCGGTGCGACACCAGTGATTCGAGAGCTCGGTCCATACACATACAGGGAGTACCTACTAAAGGAGAATATCACATTTAATCAGGACGAGACCCTGGTATCATACAACCAGAAGAAATGGTATGTGTTTACCCCGGAACTGTCGTGCTCAGGCTGTGACCCCGAGGCGGATAGCGTGACCACGGTTAATATTGCTTATGCAATCATGACAGAAGTGGCCAAAAGCTACTCCAGGATTGTCAGGGTGGGTATAGACGCCTTGCTAAAGTACGAAAAGGAACATTTGTTTATGACTAGGACGGTGCGAGAAGTGCTATGGGGGTATGACGACCCGCTCTTTGCGGAGTTCTCTAAGCTCAAGGACATGTTTAACTTAAAGTTCCTACCGGAAATCTCGCCTTTGATAACAATGGAGTACAACGAAACTTATGATGGAATATCGACTGTAAATACGGGAACAAAAAACATGGATCGGACTCTGGACTGGATTGCGTGGAAAGGACAAAGCTCAATGGGTCTTTGGAATTCTTCTTATGCAAATATGATCAACGGAAGCGACGGGACACAATTTCCCCCAGGAAGTGGCCCTGGGGATACTCTGTACTTCTTTTCCACAAATCTCTGCCGCTCTATTTATCTGAAATTCGACTCGGCTAAAAAAATGAAGGGGATTCCGGTAAATCGTTACACGACGCCCGCCAGCCTCTTTAAGAACTACACTGAAGTTTCCAGCAACCGGGATTTCTGTCTCGGACGCTGCTATCCGGACGGGATCTTGGCCGGGTCCCAGGACTGCACCCCCTCGACCGTGACCTCGCCCATCGTCATCTCAACCCCACATTTCCTCCTGGGAGACCCCCAACTCCGGACGCAAGTAAAAGGACTAAAACCGGACAGAGAAAAACATGGCCTGTACATATCTATAGAACCCACCACAGGTATCCCACTACAGGCTTTGATCAGACTCCAAATTAATGTATTCATACAGTCCGTGCTTGGGATCAGCGAGACAACAGGTATCCCACAAGCCTTCGTGCCAGTCATGCACTTCAGCAATAACGCCAGCGTTGACGACTCTACGGCAAGGACACTAAGAGAAGGCCTGGTCGTCCAGTTACTGGTGGCCAAGTACGCTGAGATGGTGGTGTTCGCCCTGGGGGGAGTGTTTATCTTGGCTGCGATAGGCTTAACCGTGCGCCACGTAAGGCGGCGTAAGATACGGGAAGCCTGTGGTACCGAGTCATACGACAATGTGGGGCCTACAGATAGGCTGATTGACAACAACACTAAACAGTACCAAACGATATAGTTCGCTATAGTTAATCGCCAGTTAATAGTTAACACAAGTCGCGCGCCGGCTACACGATCCGATCCGCGTTCCTATCCGGGTTTTGTAGGTGCAGTACCAGTCTAGGGTGCTACACCAAATAAACAGTACCGCAGAAAGGGGTTTAGTCCCTCATTTTCTCTTGATGGACTAAACCTCTTCTGCGCCACAATTCCCCTTAAAAACCACACACAAGGCTAATATAGTAAGTTAACTAGCTTTATTGAGGAAACAGTCAAGACTTGATTGATTTTGATTTTCCCGAAGAATCACGAGGGCCTGATTCTTATCTTGGTTCGCCTGTGGACAGACACAAGCGCGTAGCGCAGATCCACCAAAACTGCTGCATCCCCTACCGCCATCTCCAAACCTCATCCCCTAACCTTGTGAAACACTTCCCATATTTCCCGCATTACAAGGGAAGGAATTCCCTTTTCCTATTACCGCTAGGTAGATATTGCACAATTACTTCAGGAAACTATATAAGATAAACTTTAGCATCGTTTTATTAATTTTGCAGAGATAAATTTTACAGACTCAAACATCATAAATGAACTTGGTTGTAGTACCCATGACATAACAGCTTGTTTTTGTAGCCGTGATCCAAAACAATCTGCTATTGTGATGTCCAAATTAGGGCACAAGTCTGATGCATCCTGAGTGTGACTCGACTGGGACGAGCGCTTGCGCAAAAGCGTCCACTATCGGAAAATAGCATCATGTTGTCTCTCACACGACGACATTTGCTGACCAGCATTCTCTTTAAATAGATTGGTACCCTGCAGGGTGCCCTTAGAGAATGTAGATCAACCACTCTTTTATTAGTGTTTATAATTGAAAAAAGAAAAAGCGGTTTATTCGCAAGGAAAATTATATAAACATGATAGAGGCGCGTGATCCATGAGCCTGCTGTCGTACTCGCCGAATCACGGTAATTACATTTGTACACGGTATTTGCGCGTGATATAAACATGATAGAGGCGCGTGATCCATGAGCCTGCTGTCGTACTCGCCGAATCACGGTAATTACATTTGTACACGGTATTTGCGCGTGATATAAACATAATAGAGGCGCGTGATCTATGAGCCTGCTGTCATACTCGCCGAATCACGGTAATTACATTTGTACACGGTATTTGCACGTGATATAAACATGATAGAGGCGCGTGACCCATGAGCCTGCTGTCATACTCGCCGAATCACGGTAATTACATTAGTACACGGTATTTGCGCGTGATATAAACATGATAGAGGCGCGTGACCCATGAGCCTGCTGTCATACTCGCCGAGTCACGGTAATTACATTTGTACACGGTATTTGCACGTGATATAAACATGATAGAGGCGCGTGACCCATGAGCCTGCTGTTATACTCGCTGAATCACGGTAATTACATTTGTACACGGTATTTGCACGTGATATAAACATGATAGAGGCGCGTGATCCATGAGCCTGCTGTCATACTCGCCGAATCACGGTAATTACATTTGTACACGGTATTTGCGCGTGATATAAACATGATAGAGGCGCGTGACCCATGAGCCTGCTGTCATACTCGCCGAGTCACGGTAATTACATTTGTACACGGTATTTGCACGTGATATAAACATGATAGAGGCGCGTGATCCATGAACCTGCTGTTATACTCGCCGAGTCACGGTAATTACATTTGTACACGGTATTTGCGCGTGATATAAACATGATAGAGGCGCGTGACCCATGAGCCTGCTGTCATACTCGCCGAGTCACGGTAATTACATTTGTACACGGTATTTGCACGTGATATAAACATGATAGAGGCGCGTGACCAATGAGCCTGCTGTCATACTCGCCGAGTCACGGTAATTACATTTGTACACGGTATTTGCGCGTGATATAAACATGATAGAGGCGCGTGACCCATGAGCCTGCTGTCATACTCGCCAAATCACGGTAATTACATTTGTACACGGTATTTGCGCGTGATATAAACATGATAGAGGCGCGTGATCCATGAACCTGTCATACTCGCCGAGTCACGGTAATTACATTTGTACACGGTATTTGCACGTGATATAAACATGATAGAGGCGCGTGATCCATGAGACTGCTGTTATACTCGCCGAGTCACGGTTATTACATTTGTACACGGTATTTGCGCGTGATATAAACATGATAGAGGCGCGTGACTCATGAGCCTGCTGTCATACTCGCCGAGTCACGGTAATTACATTTGTACACGGTATTTGCACGTGATATAAACATGATAGAGGCGCGTGACCCATGAGCCTGCTGTCATAATCGCCGAGTCACGGTAATTACATTTGTACACGGTATTTGCGCGTGATATAAACATGATAGAAGCGCGTGACCCATGAGCCTGCTGTCATACTCGCCGAGTCACGGTAATTACATTTGTACACGGTATTTGCACGTGATATAAACATGAGAGGCGCGTGACCCATGAGCCTGCTGTCATACTCGCCGAGTCACGGTAATTACATTTGTACACGGTATTTGCGCGTGATATAAACATAATAGAGGCGCGTGATCTATGAGCCTGCTGTCATACTCGCCGAATCACGGTAATTACATTTGTACACGGTATTTGCACGTGATATAAACATGATAGAGGCGCGTGACCCATGAGCCTGCTGTCATACTCGCCGAATCACGGTAATTACATTAGTACACGGTATTTGCGCGTGATATAAACATGATAGAGGCGCGTGACCCATGAGCCTGCTGTCATACTCGCCGAGTCACGGTAATTACATTTGTACACGGTATTTGCACGTGATATAAACATGATAGAGGCGCGTGACCCATGAGCCTGCTGTTATACTCGCTGAATCACGGTAATTACATTTGTACACGGTATTTGCACGTGATATAAACATGATAGAGGCGCGTGATCCATGAGCCTGCTGTCATACTCGCCGAATCACGGTAATTACATTTGTACACGGTATTTGCGCGTGATATAAACATGATAGAGGCGCGTGACCCATGAGCCTGCTGTCATACTCGCCGAGTCACGGTAATTACATTTGTACACGGTATTTGCACGTGATATAAACATGATAGAGGCGCGTGATCCATGAACCTGTCACACTCGCCGAGTCACGGTAATTACATTTGTACACGGTATTTGCGCGTGATATAAACATGATAGAGGCGCGTGACCCATGAGCCTGCTGTCATACTCGCCGAGTCACGGTAATTACATTTGTACACGGTATTTGCACGTGATATAAACATGATAGAGGCGCGTGACCCATGAGCCTGCTGTCATACTCGCCGAGTCACGGTAATTACATTTGTACACGGTATTTGCACGTGATATAAACATGATAGAGGCGCGTGATCCATGAGCCTGCTGTCGTACTCGCCGAATCACGGTAATTACATTTGTACACGGTATTTGCGCGTGATATAAACATAATAGAGGCGCGTGATCCATGAGACTGCTGTTATACTCGCCGAGTCACGGTTATTACATTTGTACACGGTATTTGCGCGTGATATAAACATGATAGAGGCGCGTGATCCATGAGCCTGCTGTCGTACTCGCCGAATCACGGTAATTACATTTGTACACGGTATTTGCGCGTGATATAAACATAATAGAGGCGCGTGATCCATGAGACTGCTGTTATACTCGCCGAGTCACGGTTATTACATTTGTACACGGTATTTGCGCGTGATATAAACATGATAGAGGCGCGTGATCCATGAGCCTGCTGTCGTACTCGCCGAATCACGGTAATTACATTTGTACACGGTATTTGCGCGTGATATAAACATAATAGAGGCGCGTGATCTATGAGCCTGCTGTCATACTCGCCGAATCACGGTAATTACATTTGTACACGGTATTTGCACGTGATATAAACATGATAGAGGCGCGTGACCCATGAGCCTGCTGTCATACTCGCCGAGTCACGGTAATTACATTTGTACACGGTATTTGCACGTGATATAAACATGATAGAGGCGCGTGACCCATGAGCCTGCTGTCATACTCGCCGAGTCACGGTAATTACATTTGTACACGGTATTTGCACGTGATATAAACATGAGAGGCGCGTGATCCATGAGCCTGCTGTCATACTCGCCGAATCACGGTAATTACATTTGTACACGGTATTTGCGCGTGATATAAACATAATAGAGGCGCGTGATCTATGAGCCTGCTGTCATACTCGCCAAATCACGGTAATTACATTTGTACACGGTATTTGCACGTGATATAAACATGATAGAGGCGCGTGATCCATGAGCCTGCTGTCATACTCGCCGAATCACGGTAATTACATTAGTACACGGTATTTGCGCGTGATATAAACATGATAGAGGCGCGTGACCCATGAGCCTGCTGTCATACTCGCCGAGTCACGGTAATTACATTTGTACACGGTATTTGCACGTGATATAAACATGATAGAGGCGCGTGACCCATGAGCCTGCTGTTATACTCGCTGAATCACGGTAATTACATTTGTACACGGTATTTGCACGTGATATAAACATGATAGAGGCGCGTGATCCATGAGCCTGCTGTCATACTCGCCGAATCACGGTAATTACATTTGTACACGGTATTTGCGCGTGATATAAACATGATAGAGGCGCGTGACCCATGAGCCTGCTGTCATACTCGCCGAGTCACGGTAATTACATTTGTACACGGTATTTGCACGTGATATAAACATGATAGAGGCGCGTGATCCATGAACCTGTCACACTCGCCGAGTCACGGTAATTACATTTGTACACGGTATTTGCGCGTGATATAAACATGATAGAGGCGCGTGACCCATGAGCCTGCTGTCATACTCGCCGAGTCACGGTAATTACATTTGTACACGGTATTTGCACGTGATATACACATGATAGAGGCGCGTGACCCATGAGCCTGCTGTCATACTCGCCGAGTCACGGTAATTACATTTGTACACGGTATTTGCGCGTGATATAAACATGATAGAGGCGCGTGACCCATGAGCCTGCTGTCATACTCGCCAAATCACGGTAATTACATTTGTACACGGTATTTGCGGTTTTTTTGCTTAGCTACGTCAATTCTTTGCAGATAAAACTCCACTACAAGGCCAAGACAACAGGAAGAAGTATTTCTCCAGCGTAATTGTTTCATGGGCACCCGCTAGTAATAGTATAATTATACACAGGAACCAATAAAGAACAGAACCTTAAAACATGTAGTGTTTTATGCAACATTATTTATTTATATAAAGTTGAAGCAATGAATCTGTGTGGTCGGTACCGCTATCAAAAACAATATTTCGATTATCCCGGAAAACTAATTCGAATCTTGAGTATTTTACCGAAGTAAGATCACATATATTAATAACCACAGATATATCACTGTGGGTAATTTAGCATTTTCACCCACAAAAAGTTGGTTTGATAGGAGGGAGTACTGCGCCTGCACGCGTTTAAAAATCGAATGACCCGGCTAAACGGACCCGACCTCCTATGCGATATTTTTAGAACAATAGAAGTGCTGAATGGATATTAAATAACTACTATATAACTACTTTACTATTCGAAAAAAAAACCCGGATTCTTAAATGAGAATAAAATTCGGTGAGTCATGTCATAGTTCGCCCCCCTACAACGCCTTAGAAATAGTAAAATAGGCGTAGTCATAGGAAATAATATGCCTAAATCAGAGATTCTCTTTCATTATAGGGCAAAATGTTTCAATACACAATTCAACAAGGCCCGTACCCAGAGAGAGGCAGCACCGCCCACTTCTATGTATTTATGGATATGTTAGAAGGGAGTTCTATTTTATAAGCCTTTGGCTTCTCTGGACTTCCTTGCTTACTTAATTTTATGAATTGCAACTCTATAAAAGGGGGGGACTTGGGGGTTTCATAGAAATGAGTGGGAGGCGCGGATCGCCCCTCCGGGCCTCCCAGCCCCGTCTTAGGCTTGCGGGAGGCGCGAATCCCCCCTCCGACCCTCCAGCCCCATTCCAGGATGGGGACTTTCAGTGAAACCGAAACGCGTTTCGCGTAGATTAATAATTGCTGGTTATTAATCTACGTCGGTACCACTTCGCGTAGATGGGTTAATCTACGCAAAACACACTCCGCGTAGATGGGTAATTAGCGATGGTTAGCAATCATTAATCTATGTCGGGGACGCCAGCGCCTTGTGCTAGGACCTGAGGGCCGTGAAAACGAGGAACGTGGATTGGGCCGCCAACCTACGGAGCGCGGAATAACCGTTTTTCGGCCGTAAATTCAAAGCCGCTGGCGTGGCGTTTAAACCTGAGTTTTACTCGAACACCTCGCTCCCGAACTCCTCGCGAATTTCTCGCAGCCTCTTTTTCATCTTTTCGCGTGTCTTTCCTGCTTTTTTTTCTTACGCGGTGCGAGGCCGTGTCGAGATCTGATAGCGGCCTTGAGCGCGTAGTAATTCTCTTGTTCCTGAAGTATTAGCCGAAACTCTTCGTCTGAGATATGCCCGTCCTGCAGAGCCTTAGAGACCAGCTCGCTGGTCGAGTTTTTCTTACTCTCCGCTAAAACCATCGTGTCTTCGTGTTTAGCCACCTTGCTCGTAAGACCCCTAGAGACTACCCCTGCGCCCGCGCCCACGACACCGATCGGCGTACCGCCGATCAGAACCCCTATCCCACTCAAAGAGACCCCCACCCCGGCACTGGAAAGCGCCCCTGCAGCGATGCCGGATGCCACAGACACAGCATGGGTAACGGCAAAGGCGCGCTTATACTTCCTCCGCACCTGTCGATGATGCGTTATCTCGTTGTCTAGAACCGCCTGAGTTTCACATATTTTCTGGAGTCGAAAGCTTTGCACGTCGCCGCCGATGCTTACCGGAGAAGTAGGCGTCATCGGGGGGCAGACGCTGGGAAGCGAGGGGTATATGGCATACCGCTGCTAACGTCGCTGTTTGCCATGCTTGTTATGTCGGACCTAGGTTAGCTCTAATACGAGGCGAACAGGCTTGCCCTTAAAGTCCACCCGTCTACCGCGGTCATCCCTGATCCATATTTGGATACTCGAGACAAACTCAGAGGAAGATGCTGCGGCACAAACGGGGACGTCGGGTCCATAGACGACTTTCTCGTGCGGCCTCCCGCGGGTTTCTAGGCAAGCGAAAATGTTTGAAAGTTCGCCTAAGGCGAGGCATTGCGTGCGGTCTACGATATCGCAGCAGATGTAGAGGGCGTCTTTTTTCGGCAAAGCCACCTTAAGTGGGGGCCCCCCCAAGGGCAGTGCGAGGCCCCGCTCCCCCAACTGATCGTCTTTAGCCTCTAAGCCAAATAGTGCGCAAAGTTCGGCATTCAGGAACGCAAGCCATTGGACATGAGCGCGATCTTCCCGGTGAGGGGATCCAGCTTCGCGGTCAGAATCTTGCTTTCAGCGCGGTTGATCGTTTCCACGATGGACTCGGCCGTGTGGTGCCGGGACAGGAGGGAGGCTATAGTCGTTATCTGATGCTCCCGCTCGAGGTTATACCAGCTGTTAAACAGCGAGCACTGCCGGAGCGCCACAAAGCGTGGGCGCCTTATCGGCCGCTCGAAGAAGAGCGTCTGTTTGCCTTTGGTGAGCACAGTATGTAGGACCACCATTGTGTTGAACATAGCCCGCCTTCGTGTTTAATAGGGCTGAGCATGGATTGGGAAGGCTAGCGGATGCTGAACGAGGAGGCGATTCCCCGAAGGGAGGTGGAAGAGACGAATAAGGCGGCAACTGCGGCAGGAGCCTCTATAGCCGAACATATCAAACACGCTATAGCCGAACAAGCCAAACGCGCAAAACCCGGTTTCCCTAGGTCTCTGACCCTCGCGCAAAAGCTGCTCTACGCCGTGCCCGCGACGGAGGGGCGATTCGCGCCTCCCATTCGTTTCTATGAAACCCCCCAGTCCCCCCCATAAAAGAATATTGGCAAAATAAAACTGCGAACTGTTCTGAGCCACAATAAAACTCATAAAACAGCAAAACTAGTAATGAAGTGAACAAAGCCCCTTTCTAAATCATAATTCAGAAAAGGTTCAATAATTTAGATACACCTTTGTGCAGATTTTTTCATTTTTAAATATAGTCTCGGTCATTATTTCGTTGTCTAACGTAATAAATGGAAATGGTCCTGTGTGCGTTTTTTTTTTCAATTTCAACGCTTATACATATATTTTCAAAATGCCTTGTTTTCCACCTGTGTATGCTTTTTGCGGTTTACTTTATTGATTAACAACTATTATTTTTGCGCATTTGTTGCGCCCCCCCCCCCCCCCCGCCTCCCCTCTCTCCTCTCTCCCCCCCTTTATCTCTCTGACTACTGTTTAGTGTCTTTGTCTATTTGTTTGATGTGTGTTGCTTAAGAAAAACTGTAAAACGATTAGGTTCTACGGTAAAATATCATAATGTATGGATATTTTGTTTAGAAAGCCGATAGTGATGCAGGATTTCACGTTCAAAATTCTCAATTCTGTCTAACATATTCACATTTTGTTGATCAAGTATGCAAGAAAATTTCTATTGTTCTGCGACGGATCATAATTTCCCGTCCATAGGATTCTCTTTTTGTACTAACATACAGGAAGAACATACGCGGTTACAGGCATGTAGCCAAAACTTTGAGCTTGGATTCGTTTACCCATTTAGATGACCATTTGCTCTTGGATATTTCGTCCCAGCTCGCAGTGGTACTTGTATATTTGTATATGAGCGGACATGCCGGTTGAGTCGGAGGGCTTCCAAATACTTTAACTAGATTTTTGGGGTGCATACCCCATAAACATTCTCGCGGTTCGTTTATTATGCTTGCGAAAAATGCAGGAGTTGAGGTCCCCAGGAGAAAAAATCCCTCTTAAAACAGTGCACATGAAATAGGGAACGATTAGGCCAAAAAATATTTCATTTCTTGTCGCGATTGTACCTCGAGAGCACGCGGGCGGGTGATTTTTATTTATTTTGTTTAATTTGTTTATTTATTTCTAATAATAAAATCTGAATTTCACGTGGAGAATGATTCATTCAATCAGAGGCACTATTGCGACACCAGCCCTCTCTTCTAAGCCAACCCTCTCTGATAAACTAGCCCTCTAAAAAAAAAGCCATCCCTCTCTAATAAGCCACCCTTCTCTGATAAGCCACCCTTTCTAATAAGCCACCCCTCACTAATAAGCCACCCCTCACTAATAAGCCACCCCTCTCTAATAAGCCACCCCTTTCTAATAAAAGTCACCCCTCACTAATAAGCCACTCCTCACTAATAAGCCACCCCTCTCTAATAAGCCACCCCTTTCTAATAAAAGTCACCCCTCTCTAATAAGCCACCCTTCTCTAGAGTCACCCCTCTCTAATAAAAGTCACCTCTCTCTAAAAGCCACCCCTCTCTAAAAGCCAACCCTCTCTAATAAGTCACCCCTCTCTAATAAGTCACCCCTCTCTAATAAGCCAGCCCCTCTAAAAGCCACCCCTCTCTAATATGCCACCCCTCTCTAATAAGCCACCCCTCTCTAATAAGCAACCCTCTTTAATGAGCCACACCTCTCAAATAAGCCACCCCTCTCTAATAAGCCACCCCTCTCTAAAAGCCACTCCTCACTAATAGGTCAACCCTCTCTAATGAGCCAGCCCTCTCTGATAAGCCAGCCCTCTCTTATAAGTCACCCCTCTCTAATAAGCCACTATATAAATCACTATATTTGCCAAGTGATATGTTTGGAGTTGATATCCAATTTTACACGTGTAAAATTAGATACAATTGGATTGATTTTTTAAGGAATAATCGGAATATTTTTTGTGGCTGTAAAACTTGGGCAGCCAAACGAAATGTCATATAAATGAGAAAAAGACCATTACGTTCCCAAGATTTTAAATAAAACGAGTCACAGTTACATTATAAACTGATGTCTTATTTCTTTTGTAAACAATGTTTTTTTTTTTTAATCAGCAAATACCAAAGTCATAAATATACAATTAGATGCAAATGTTCAAATGAACTTAAGCGGGTCAAGGGGGGAGGGTGTGTTTGTTTTTTGGATGGGCGGACATCAGCAAAAAAAAAAAAAAAAAAAATGTAGCGGATCTATTAAAAATTATACTAAGATTACTAATCCTGGTATTTGACAACAAAATGACCGTGAATTGCACAATTGTCAAATTAGCTAGAAAAAAGGCGATACGTCCCGACTAATCGGATGATGCGGCGAAAAAAAAAGCGATTTCCAGCGTATAATTTCTTCCAAAATTTCAAAATGTATTGGTGCACATTTGTCAATTCATAGCTTCATCATCCTTTTCATCATCGTTTTCAAACTGTTCAGGCTTTGTGCAATAAAGTCGAAAATAAAAATAGTCGACATAGACGACACGCCGCAGATGCTTTTTCTTAGTAAGCCTTTTGTAACTTCCCTCGTCTTATCTATAACATAAGATATGACCTTTTAAAGATCTTCCAAGCCTTGTGCTCTGCTTGAACAGGTATTTCATAGTGGAATATTGCACTATAGTGAAGATATCAAAACTTGCTGACATTTGTTACGTTTGCTGACATTTGTTACATTTGCTGACATTTGTTACATTTGCTGATATTTGTTACATGAAAATAGACATAGCCATACTCCACACGCCATTGTCATTTTGGAACGAGTTTGTCTTTCCTGATCACACATCACACTACGCTGCCGAAATCTTTCAACGTGATTATAGTAAAAGATTCGATGGTATAAAACTGACTATTTTTTTTTCAATATTCCCAGTACGTGCTAATGGTTTACAAAAACGATATCCCCGTATTTTTAAGGCCACAAGCGTCCAAAATAGCTTAATCCAAAAAATATAAGGTTATAAACATTTCGTTGTATTGCTGTCTTTGTTGAAATAACATGCAGTTTCTAGCCGTGAGGCGACTCAATAGTCTCCTAGTGCGTTCTTCCAGGAGCTTCAAAATTATTCTTTAACAGTGTCTACTGCTCATTCTACCTAAACAATATTGAATATTGAATAGTACGGTAACTACAAAACTGTGCCACATTATTCCATGCTGAGGCCAGGAGGGAATACACCTTTTCATAGACTAGGTAATTAGTTGTCGTAGAAGGCAGTTGATAACATTAACTGCTATCCCTTAGAGTTTAAGGACCACGCCTTTTCTCTGCCGCATAGGTGTCAAAACTTATATTGGCCACACGTAGGATAGAATCCTGCTAGGGAGACCCCTATTCACCCCTCCCCCCCCCTTATGAGACAGGTTTGGCTTATTAGAGAGGGATGGCTCATCAGAGAGGGGTGGCTTATAAGAAAGGGGTGGCTTATTAGAAAGGGATGGCTTATTAGAGAGGGGCGGCTTATTAGAGAGGGCTGCCATATTAGAGAGGGATGGCTTTTAGAGAGGGCTGGCTTATTAGAGATGGGTGATTTATTAGAGAGGGCTGGCTTATTGGAGATGGGTGATTTATTAGAGAGGGCTGGCTTATTAAAGGGGTGACTTGTTAGATAGTGATGGCTTATTAGAGGGGTGACTTATTGGAGAGGACTGGCTTGTTTCATAAGGTTGGCTTAATAGAGAGGGTGGCTTATTAAATAATGCACTCTATGCAGCCTAACAGAAGGTGCACACTGGTATGTAAATAATGTAATACTAGAAATTTTGCCAAGGGGTGGGTTAATAGAGTCGTGGCTTGCTAGAAAGGGATTGCTTATCAAAGGGGCAACTTATTAGAGAGCTATGTTTTTTTAAAGATGGCTTATTAAAGAGAGTTGGCAGAAAGGAAGGGCAGATCATTGAGAGGGGGGGCATATTATAGAGGAGGGATTAGAGGGCAGCATATTACAGTAGGGGAATGTTGATTTGGTTAGTGAACAGCTGCTTTAGGAATATGTTTCATTGCCATTCAGAGACAATGGAGTCATCAAGGAAACATGTGATTTATTGAAAGATTATGCAAATAAATAGTTACATAACTACAACAGAACATTAAAAGCTATGATGTGACAAAGGTTGCTTCAGTAATCAAATTTGGAAATCCATCATGCCTGCTGAATAGATGGACAAAGGTAGTATAAGTCAAGTGTAACATACAGGTGAAAATCTCATAGAGCTTGAAATATAACAATGTAAAACATGTGAATTCTTCATGATCTCGATGTTATTTGTGAACCAATAATCTGAAACTTAGGCTCACACTGTCTTTATATTGTGTCCTTTATTCCAATGGCACAGTTGAATTCAAAACTGGACTATTTGCCCTCGGGCCGCCTTAGAGCTAAAGATGACAAAATCTCTGGTTCAATTTTGTTAACCTTGGCACCTTTGACATTGAATAACAAAATTTGACACTGCCTGAAATAAATAAAAAGGGAATTTAGTACAGGCTGAAGCTAGCTACTAATATGAAAAACATTTTCAGTCGCCTGGCCATACTAAAGCTTCAGCCAGGGTTGATATTCGTAATGTAAACAGACCCTTAGAAAAGGCAAATCTGAGGATATGCCAATTCACCGTATTGATTTTTATGAGGCAGAGAAAGATCAAATCAGGTTACTTAGGGGACTGTGTGATAATTGTAAGCTTATAGCTGCAATCTTACTGTACAACTTAGCCCAACTTAGATAGTGGAACTGATTGATTATCAATTGAATGTTTTACTCGCATTGCGTTCACTTGTTTATCAGTAGTAACCTTCAAATATATTTCCTATGAACTACTTGACCTGCTTAATTGTGGATATCTCCCCTAGCGAAGGACGGTACGAAAGTAAAGACTCGATTTTTTGAGGAGCGAGGGAGTGTGACTCACCTCTAAATGGCTTGTCTCCGTCTTAGGACGAGTAAGGGAACATAACTTTTGCTAAATCCTTTCCTCTTGGGTGTTTCTCTGCTTTATCAATTCCTCAGAAATCAGTTATATTATCAACAAACGACCGTTCTGCCATACCAAACTCGATCCCAGGGAAGAAGAGGGAAGACTGTTCTGCCACTCGATCCCAGTGTCACACGTGTGGCATTCTAACAAGGTCTATGATTGGACACATGTAGTCCTATCTGATTGGTTAGACATTTTCGCCACAAGGACAGTTCTGCAACGGTACAATCTTTTGCTGTTGTTGGACTGTCGGAGATAGACTTGCAGCACAACGACAGAGAAGGCGTTCCATTGTACATGGCGATAGACGGCCTGAAACACGCAAACAAAAGCTTTTTAAGCCAGCGTAGCCGACTGTTTTTTTTTTTTTTTCAAAGAAAAAGCGTGCGTTTTACAAAAGGAAGGAGCGAAGCTGGGACGAGCAATCGAGAACCATTGCGATTCGGGGACCAAAATGCGTATAAAATAGACAGTCGAGAGAAAAACGAAATTCGCAGCGATTTCAATTTTTGGTCGTGCAGGTATTTTTTAGGAGTATTTTTCGAATTTTCCGACGAGCATCCCTATCACTTTTACCCTGAAGAACCCCCCGGGTGCTGTACCCGGCGGATAACTGAATGTCGTAAAGGGTACATCTTGGCGTCTGATGGTAAAATCATCAAACTTTGAGATTGTTATCAATATAGTAACATCCTACAAATATCATTCAAAAAGGGAAACAAAACCCCAGATGTAAACAACTTGATATCGTTAATTACAGACAATTGATAAGAAATCCGAGCAAAACTAGGGAGAAACAAAAATATACTGACAAATAAACAATAAATGTAAGACCTCTCAAACCTTGAAAGAATTTAGCGTTTGAGGTTTACCTTCAAGATAATTTTGAGGATGATTTAGGTTAAAAATGTATCGTGTGCAAACTGTTTCAAAACGATTAATCGTGATGAAAAACTGCGTTAAAAAGAAGACATCTTCACAATTATTCGCATTTAAATTTACCGCAAAATCAATAGAACTACTATTTGCCGACAATCTAACTCAATAAGGTGTGAAAAAAATATACCGGCTTTCCTTAACTTTGGAAAGCCGACAAAACATAATATGAAAAATATAACGTCTAATTATCCAGCATTTTAGTGAGTGTAGTAGTCTAGTAAAAAAAGAAAATAAAAAACCATATCATGGCTAAAAATATGTAAAGTGCTAGAAAAAAACTGTTTAGTGCTGAAAACAAACTATATATACAAAACGTGCTGTCATAAGAGCCACTCACATACAGCTTAAAAAAGATTTTATATTCTTTTTTTATCTTTTCAGCTGGCGAGATACCCGTGTTATGAGATGCAAAAAACTCTCCCCTTTCCCGAACAAGTTTCTATGTATCTTAGGCGATTGTGAATACTCAGGTGAAGCTTTGTTAGCTTGTGTACCATGCTATTTCAGTCATTCGTTGTGATCTGAATACATTAGGTTGCGAGGACGGAATCAATTTTTAATGAGGGTCACTCTCGAGGAAACTCAGCGCTCGGCAGGCTTAATTTATCTTGGGGATTTCCCATTAAGCTCTTTGTCAGAGCGTTTCTACTACTCCAAGAACCAAGCCAGACATCGCAATGAACGGAGAATGGACCGCGACTGATGCCTGAGTATCCTCATCTTGTTTTGTTTAGTTTGCATTTATGAATTTTTTGGGTTGTGGGTACTTCCCAAAGCCGGTACAGGCCGGTTGAGGGGTCAATGTGTTAAGTAAACTTTTTTTACTGATGTTAAATCGGAGCTTTAGAGTACAAATTGATCTACAAAGTGTTGTTTTGCACTCGAAAACAGTGAAATTTTGCATCGCAGACTATTTTTCGTGTGTTGAGTGCATTGAACTTTCCCCTTCTAGATAATGAAGGGGTAGAAATGCAATTTGACATATAATTGTAGTCAGTGCGCACGTTTTATTTCGACTATTCATCTTATTAGAACTGACGAGATTCTTTTTCAAAAGTTTTATTGAGAATTTATGCTGATTTAACATGTCAAGGTCCTTACAAATGTTGAACAATTTGTACTATTATTTCAGAAAGTAGCTTCAAAGCTTATCCCTTCCCCTCTATTATTCCCATTTTGTAGCTCGTGTCTGTCACCAAAAGGTTCAGGTGATTGCACCACGCTACTGTCAAATAAATTTTCTCTTGCATCATATTTTGAATTGGATGTGAATAGATATTTATATATAAAAGGCCTCTGATAACAGGGTGTATACCTTTTAATATGTTGAATGTTAAATGAATAAGGTAAGTTACACAGAGAGCAACAGTATTATACTTATTATAATTATCACAATTAATTTTTCCTCCTTTGGTGCAAAAATGTTAATATAGTTTTATGATATTGCCACAGAAATGGATAGCAGCACGAGTGGTACAGAGAGCTGGTGCTGGTAACAGACTGCACACCCCTTCATCTTCCCTGTCCAAGACATCGCAAGAGGAAGTGGCTAATGAACAAACTGCTGAACCACCAAGGAATATCATCCAGGCCGTCCGTACAAACCCTGTACCTGTGCCAATCTTCAACACCCAGAAAGAGTAACACTGCCCCTTCTGATATTGGTCTTCCTTTATACGAAAAAAAAGCAAGAGTGTGCTGGGAGTGGGACAATAGAAGGAGAGAGCAAATGACCAGAAATTGAAGGAAAAGAGAGAAGAGCCTTATTCTCAGAAAAAAGTGATACGAAGGCTTATGGAAGCATTTTCAAAGAAAGAATCAGAAGAGTGTGCAAGAGTGTGCTGGGAGTGGGACAATAGAAGGAGAGCGCAAATGACCAGAAATTGAAGGAAAAGAGAGAAGAGCCTTATTCTCAGAAAAAAGTGATACGAAGGCTTATGGAAGCATTTTCAAAGAAAGAATCAGAAATAGACATTATTTCGAATGATATTGAAAAACAGCTCTTCAGAGTTAAGGATGTAATTGGTGACATAAAAAATATTGTAAAGTTATACTAGTAAAAGTCTCAATATATCTTTTAATTTAATTTAATGAGTTTGTATTAACAAAATAAATTTTAAAATTTGATATATTTGTATTTATACAATATAATGTTGTAACAAAAAAAGATATTCTGATAAGATCAAGACTTTGTTGTGATAATATTCTGATACTGTATACTATCCTTATGATTTGCATCAATCGGTGCATAGGTTAAAATCAATCAGTCAATCGGTTAGTCAATAAATGGGTCAATCAATAGGTCAATCTGTCAGTCAGTCGGGTCCCCATTTTACCTTGTGGGTCGGCTGAACCCCCTCCATCCAGCATGTGGTGGGTTCTACAATGAATGGGTTCTGCAACTCAGTAGGTTTTACATTTTTCTACCCCTACAACAAAATAAAAAAAATAATTCCATAAGCATTTATCTCCTCCTTCAACAACAATATATAGTTATAAGCACAACCATAATCTAATAAACTAATTGTCACTTTCTTACTAACTAATATATTATCTCCTCTGTAATATGTCTGTAACAGATTTCTAACATATTTAAAAAAAATCCTTTCTCATACTAATAATACCAATACCTTAACTTATCTCTCTATTTAAACCATCAATAATATAATCCATCAATCACCTACATGGGCAGTGGAATTGGGGGCAGAGGTGGAGGCTAGGGGCACTGCCCCACCATTAGACAGAGGTGGTGGTGGTGGGGGGGGGGGGGGGGGGGGTTGAAGATGAAAAGATGAAAACATTACAATTTGTGTTGTGCCCCCAGATATCTTTTTATTTCCAATGTTCATGATCTAATATAATACATCACCAATCGTTAACAACTAACTTTTTTTTTCTATCTCTCTCAATCATACTTTTCCTCTCAATCAACCTAAATAACATTGCACAACAAGTGAAAAATAGTTTATAAAAATGGTCATTGTTTCCTATGTTAAACAAAGATCAGACCTATCTAAACAAACAAAAGTATACACTGTAATTTCTAGTAAACAAACACGTTCCGTATGTAGTGGTAGTAATGAGATGGGGTAAAAGGTTTGTGAAAAACAAAATATACTTACTGAAATCATTTAGTATTCAAAAAAATGGAAGCAGGTTTGGGCCAATTACCCTTATAAATTCAACAACAAGTGTCTCACTTCATTTGACATCGTAATCAATTAATTCTAACCAAATTTTGAAATAAAATCTACTGAAATTGAAAACACAGTATTCTATATTTTCATTTGTCTCCTGTTTTCTTATCATAGTTTGGCAAATTAGTAATATAACATAATAACCACAAAGCAGACACTATTATAGAGCTCTTTAGAAACAAACAATATTCTTTAACATCAGCAGCAATCGAAACCATTTAATTTTGACCAAAACTACGAGGACACTAGATTTTTTTACCGTATGATTTAGTCATGGCGGACGATATATTCGCCATCCTATCGCATAAAATCCATGAACTTGTTCAACAAATAACACGAAAACGGTCTACGTCTACTCTATTGACCAACAGCATTTCCACATCGAGTTGGTATAAAAAAAAAATAAATAAAAAAATATATATATATATAAATAATACATGAAAAATACATATGTACATGGAATATTTAAAAAGATCTATACTATATTAAAAGTTAATAAATAATTAATTAGTTAATCAAAATAATAATATATAATATAAAAAAAATTAAATCATTCATTTCTATTGGTTGTGGTGCAGTAATTTTTAAAAGATAAAATAGATGGGGTATTCTGAATATAGCTAGGTAAATAGTTTCAGTCTCTAATAGTTCTAGGGAAAAAGCTATGGAGATAATAGTCATGTTGGCAGCTAGGCTGAATAAAGGCATGGCTAGAAAAAGCTCTAGTAGGACGTAGCTTTGGTAAAAAGTAATCTGGTATGGGCAATGCAATGTTGTTATGAATTGCTTGATAAAATATACTCAACCTATGAGTTCTACGTCTGTCCTGCAGAGGGGCTAAATTTAAAAAAATCAAGCATTTCTGTTACACTAGAGTATCTACTATAATCTCTCTTTATGAATCTTGCTGCACGCCTCTGTACTGCTTCAATGGCGTCAATTTGATCTTGTCTGTATGGATCCCATACCGATGCAGCATATTCCAGTTTCAGCCGAACAAGAGTGGTATATGCCATATGTTTGGTATCTTGAGAACAAGGATATACGTTACGTTTGACAAATCCAAGTGATTTATTTGCCTTATTCACAATATCGTTGACATGTGAGTTTCAGCGAAGGTCGTCTGACAATATCACTCCAAGGTAGGGATGATCTTTGACCTGTGATAACTTCTTTCCATCAATATAATAATCATGTTCCAATAAGTCCCTCTTCCTTAAAATCCTCATTGTAGGACATTCAGGACATTCCATTTGCCAATGCTTTGACCAGGAAACAAGTTTATCTATATCTTTCTGCAAAATCAGACAGTCATCAGGTGAGTGAATTGGTGGATACAGCAAAGCATCATCTGCAAAGAGCCTAAGTGTGCTATTCAGATTCATATGAATGTCATTAATCAATAGAAGAAACATCAGCGGGCCCAACACCGTCCCCTGTGGTACTCCTGAGGTGACGTTGACACATTGAGACCTTGATGTAAGCCAAGAATTGATCCATGTCAGCGTAGGTCCTTGAATTCAATAATGATGCAGTTTGTATAACAGTCTCTGATGAGGAACCTTGTCAAAGGCCTTGCTAAAATCAAATATTTGTAGATCTAATGCAACTCCATTATCCAGGTTTCTTGCAAGCTCCTCAATGGTAAGAAGTAGTTGGGTTTCACATGAATGAGACTTTCTAAAGCCATGCTGAAGGGCATACAAGATGTTGCTACATTCCAAATGATGCATAATACTTCCATACACTACATGCTCCATCACCTTACACAGAACTGCTGTGAGAGAGACAGGTCTATAATTACTTACTTGTCTTTAAAGACATACTTTTGTAGGCACTACAACAATTGATTAGCTTTTAACCATTAGAAATATTATCATAAGTATTAGTATTAAGATATATATATATATATATATATATATATATATATATATATACATCAGTTATATATGTGTGAGATAGAGTTTTAGCAAAATTATTGAGTAGAATAGAGTAGGATGTTTGTAAAGCATTGAGATTTTTATAATGCTATATTAAATTATTAATTATTATTATTATTAGGGTCTTGCTTAGCTCCTCTCTTGAAAATAGGTACGTTTGCGCTGCACCAATCTTTTGGAAGTTGGCCTAACTTGTAAGATTGATTAAATAGGAAGGATACCATCTCGGTTATTTTGGCAGCAGTTTCTTCAATTATCTTGGTGGGGATTTCATCAGGCCCCCTAGCCTTTTTACTGTCCAGGTCTTGAAGAAGCCTTTTTATTCCCTCAGGGTTAAAACTGATTTCTTCCATGCTTGTTACACCACTAGAGTTCTTTTCAGGAATAGATGACAGATCTTCCATTGTAAACACTTGTTGGAATTGAGCATTCAAGGTTTCAGCTTTGCTTAGGCTGTCAACCTTAAGTCCAGTTTTACTCCTCAAAGCAGGGATTCCTATCTGGTCCTGTCTTTTTGTTTTAATATATATTTCTTTGGTTTGCTCTTCGGATCTATATTTAGAATCTCTGCAATGTAGTCATCTTGGGCCTTGCATAATGTCGCTTTTAGTTCTTTTTGGAACCGACGATATTTTTGCTTATCAGCTGCATTTCCAAACTTCTTATAATTATTGTAGAGCCTCTTTCTTTTCCTAAGCAATCTCTTATGCTCCCTTGTAATCCATGGGGCATCACTCGACGAGCCTAGTTTTTTCATGGGGACTCTTTTATTAGCAATCTCCAGTAGTCCTTCTATAAACATCTGCCAATTTTGCTCTACAGAATACTGTGAGGGTTCTCTAGCAAAGAAGTTGTTACTAAGTTCCTCAGCATCTGTCCTAACTGCATCAAAGTCAGTCAGTCTCAATTTATAGACATATCGAGGCTTTTTCTTGTTAACTTTAATTGATACATTCAGGTCAAATGATACTATTGAATAATCACCGATGCCATCTAAGCCATGAAGGTTACTTATTAAGTCAGAGTGGCTAGTTAGAACTAAATCCAATCTTGATTCCTCTCTTGTTGGGAAGGTGACTAATCGACTGAGCCCACAATTGTCAGCAATGTCCAGCATTTTTCGATTAAAAAAATACCCATATTGTGGATTTGGAGCAATTGATGACTGTTCCCATATTATATCTGGTACATTGTAGTCACCAGTTAGAATAAAACGTGGAAAAGATCCATTTGATTGTAGGGTGTTTGGGATTTCCCAAGCTCATCAATTGGGTCCTCTTGAATGCCAGGTCTTCGGTAAAGTGAAGCAATGTACAAAGGTTTCTGCTTGACAAACTCGAGCTTGACCCAAATAGCTTCAGTAATCTCATTCTCCAAGTGCGGCTGGTGTGTAGCAAGTATGCTGTTGTGAATAGCAAGAAATACCCCTCCACCAGGGTTATCACATATTATTCTATCTCTGCGAAAGATCTCATAATCATTAGAAAAAACTTCACCATTACCAATGGATGGGTCCAACTTTGATTCACAACCAGAGATGATGTGAGGCTTTTCTGAAGCAACAAGAGCCTTGAGTAATCCACTTTTATGTTGACTTCGAATACTATTACAATTCAAGCTCAGGACTTTGAGCTTAGTTAGTTTGTTCTTATTCTTGTTATTAATCTTGACATTTGTAGATAGTACCTGAGGTTCTTGAGAAAGAGCAGATTGATCCAAAGAGTCTGAACTTAGTGATGAAAACGAGTTGTATAGACAACAGTCAAGCGATTTTTCAAATAACGAGTCAGAAAAGCTTGGGAAGCCACAGGTCGAGCATATCCAAACACAAGAGCTGTTAGCCAAGATGTTATACATTTTGTCTTCTACAGAACAGCATTTAGTGTATTACCATGTATCACAAGAGTCAAACTGTATGCCTTTCTGGTTGATTTTTACCGGCTTATTACATTAGTTAATCTGAATGTCACCTCCCAAGAGCAGGGTTGTTAATAATAAACTTTTGGAGCTCGCCGAACTTGGCCTTGTGGTCGACGTATATCGCGCCCTTTGTTGTCGGTGTATCTCTTCTAGACCAACTTTTAGACAGTCACTGCTTCCCAAAGTAATATTGAGACCAAAACCTTTGATTCCCGATACATAATTCGGCACATTGTGTGTACTTTCCCAAAGCAGGGCAGCCAAAAAGATCATAGTTGAAGGAGCTAAAAAATTTACCGCCATCTTGATTGCTGACCGCTGACAGAGGTCAGTGACGGTACGAGGTGCGATGGTGATCCATCTCGTTTCGCGATAGGAACAAATCCAACTTTAAATTGGTACACAAATTAATTGCTTTAGTGGCTGACAAGTTATGAATTTCGCCGGTTTTTCACGATATTGCTACAAATGTAAATTCGCTATTTTGATGACGAGTGTCTCCAATTCAAGTGCTTCTTTCTCCATAATTACAACTCGTCCTCTCTCCATCGCTTGTCAGATTGATCTCTAGTTATCTATGAGTACATATTAAACAAACCAACACGTAAACTTACCGATTAAACAACAAATCTGCTACAAAGTAAAGTTGTCCGGGAGCTCTTCAAACAAAAAATGATTTTTTGGCGCGTTCTGATTGGCCGAGCCGATTCACGTGATCCCGTGTCCACCCTCCTGTGGCCGCTACTTTTGTAATCTCACTGTTTCGGATGTTGATTTTCCAGAGGCTACGTATGGGTCACGGATAAATTTATAAGCCAATCTCAGGTCTTGTAAGGAATATAGGCAATGACGTCAGATTTCCCACCAATCATAAACTGTGTCTTATCGTGACTAAACTTTGACCGAGAACGTTGGATTCCCTCTTTCGATTCTTCGTTTTGCCCGGAGTATTGCTTATTAATTCTAAGAGTCAGTTTTTTAAGTTTTTAAGATGACCAGTAACAATCAGTCAAATTTTCCACACAAAGGGAATAATTCCCTTATTGTGGAAGAGCTAAAGGCGACTAAAATTGAGATGTCAGCCGCTTTCAAGCGCATTGAAGCATTAGAGAAATTGATGAAGGACATGAGAGTTGATGAAGCTACACCCTCTACAAGTGTTCCAGTTCCAGATCTATCGGTTAGTATGATGCCCCGATAATAAACTAGGATTTGACGTTAGGCTTGTTCGATTGCGCGTATTCTGTACACTGGGCTGTTAGCTGTACCGCCGACGGCGCGTGGGCGGCTTCCATTTTCTCACAGCGGGAACAATGCCTAACAGATAACAGAAAGCGTAGCCTACTAGTAGGCGTTTGTTGGTGTTTCCGCGACGAAAACCCCGCTTTCCCGTGTTTTGGGCGCCATCTTGGATTTATGGCCGCGCGCGAGCTGGATGCGAGAGCAAAAGGCAAAAGCTGGGGGAGGGGGCTGGGGGAGGGAGGAGGCGAAAGAATGCCTACAGGGATACTACCTGATTCTGGGTGGCTCATTTTAATTCCCGTTCACTAGAAAACGGGAGTTATGATTGGCTAAAGCGCTGTCAATCACAACTGTATGCTAATGGACAATTTACATATTGACGTCAATCCTTCAGAACTAGAAACATGGCAGACTCGAATGAATTTTTAAAGCGTGCTCTAGAATATTTGCAATCAAAGTCGAAACCTATAACTTTAAAGCCTGAACAAAAAGAGGCGATATCAAGTTTTTTAGATGGCAAAGATGTTCTGGCTATTTCACCTACTGGCTTCGGTATAACCATGATTTTTACCGTGTTTTGCCTGGCAAAGGAGGTAGTCATGAAGAGCCCAGTTTTGGTTCTTGTAGTGCCACCTTTGAAGAGCATCATCGCAGACCAAAGAGACATCATGGATTCCACTTGCACCTTGTAGGGCCGCTGTCAAGAACGGGCAAGACAATTGTGTTTCCTGTAGTAGTGCATTGGTCATGAAATGCGCAACTTCGACTTTGAAAGCAATGTTGACTTTCTGCTGTCCTTGCAGTAACCGCAAAACTCTACTTCAATAGATCTTCGCAACGGTTTATAAAGTTCCAGCACTATTTTGCTGTGAGCGAACACTTGGTTTCCAACTGATTTCCACTTATTTCGAACGATATTTACCAGTAGTTTTTTGGTCTCTTCGCAGAGATTAAATCTTGATTCAAATTTACCGCTTGGGTTTACTATAACTGTCTTTATTTGGGTCGTATCCTTCCCCACTAGTTCTTCTACATGTAGTTGTGTCAGAAACGAGTCGTCTTCATTTTCCTTGTTTTCCCTGTCAAATGCTAGGACTTTTTGTGTGCCTCTCTTTTTTACCTTAGGCCTAATTCTTTCGTCGATATTGTTGTTGGTAGTTGGCGCTTAAATCTGCTCGCCTCTTCGATCTGTTCCTCTTCCAACTCCTCGATGCCTTCAATAATTCTTTGTCGATAGCACTCTATTACTTTATAGAACTTGTGGGTGCTTTAAAGACTTCTGGCACATGTCTGACAAATCCTGCTTTAAAATGCACTTGAATTTTCTAAGGTAAATCCCAAGTCCTTACAAAGCATAGCGGGTGTTTTAGAATCTTTCTTGGGTTGATATAAATTCTCCGTGGGAATATACGTGCTTTTTTTTAAGTTTCCGCATCTTATGATTAAAGGACAGTTGCAGAATCGACAAAAGTCATTTGCAGAAAGCGTTTCTTTGGGTTTAGGCCCTCTCTTAGCTTTTTTTTTCGTCGTAGAAGGACCCGAAGGATTCTGCATCTTGCTTAATCTGAACGCGCGACAACCTCCTTCATGTTTTCACACGTGCGCTTGTTTTTAATTGCACGCTTCGTTGATCTCGCGCTGTCAAATATGCTGTCAAATCCCCTTTCTTTTGTTGCGATTTGACAGTTCGTAACAGTCCGTGACATGTCACGCTCGAAGAGACAGCCACCCAGAATCAGGTAGTATCCCTGTAGGCATTCTTTCGCCTCCTCCCTCCCCCAGCCCCCTCCCCCAGCTTTTGCCTTTTGCTCTCGCATCCAGTTTGCACGCGGCCATAAATCCAAGATGGTGCCCAAAACACGGGAAAGCGGGGTTTTTATTGCGGAAACACCAACAAACGCCTACTAGTAAGCTACATAAAGCGGTGATTTATCCATCTTTTGTTCTTCGTAAATAGACTTCGCTTTTGTAACCATAAGAGTTCTTTGTGTGTTATTTATTTATCTCTGAAAAAAAGCTTTACACAACACCGCGGAAATACGTATTACCGCGCGAACTACAATTGATCACTACAATATACCAATAAGTACGGTGGCCCATAAGTGCAATACAAATACAAAAACAAGTTCAAGATTCACAAATACAAATCGAAATACACGCATACAAGATCGAAATACACAAATACAAGTTCAAAATACACGAATACAAATTGAAAATACACGAATACAAATTGAAAATACACATACGCAAATTCAAAATACACGCATACACATTCAAAATACACAAATACAAATTCAAAACACACGCATACAAATTCAAAACACGCATACAAATTCGAAATACACAAATACAAATTTAAAATACACAAATTCAAAACACACGCATACAAATTCAGAATACACAAATACAAATTCAATACACACGCATGCAAAAAACGGTCGAGGAGGGCTGAAAAGGAGGTTTAAAAACAAGGCTGATTGTGAATGACGTGACAGTGCTGAAAAAAAGCTAGTTCCAGTACCGCGCGGTTAAACCAGCCTTTTTGTTTTGAAATGGCAGCATTTTACCGGCGAACTGTCACATTCCGACGAATGCTAAGAAAACTAGACCAAACCTAAGGCTATAATTTTCTTTATGACTCCCTCATTATCAAACAAATCTGTCATCTCTTTTACAGTATGGTTTTAATGCTGTACAATTAGTCAAAACAACGACTGAAGTCATCCTTTCTTACCTTAACTCGAACGAGTCAACACTGAGATTTTGTTTGTTTTTGCCAGAACACGCGCATGCGCATACGTTATTCAGCACTGGCGAATGACGTCGTTTTAAGGGACTCCCACTTTGTGCTCGGAGAGGGGGGCTGGGATCTATGGTTAATTTTTACCATACCTATGCACTTGTAAAAGTTGATTGAGTGCTTTTAAACTACTATAAAAACTTTCGTACATCTACGTTGTTGAAAAGAACCGCTTATGGTAAGTAAGTATAAATGTGTATTTAGTAATTAGCTATGCTATTAGATCGATTTGGCTAGCAGTCAATTGCCACTATACTAGACTTCCACCACGGGCTATAGACCGCTAGACCACGAGGTCAAGAGTCCTATAAACTTTTTTTGATCGTGCATGTATCACTCTAGTGTATCTATCTATATTTTTAAACACTTATGGATTACTGTTACTAACTACAAAATAATGTAATATTGTGGAGATAACAAAAAAATATCATACAAACAAACAATAATTACAAACCATTAACTCTTTTTGGATAGAATATGTAATTGTACCGTAGATATGCACTGGTTACAGAAAGCAAGCTAGCAATTAATGTGTTGAGTTTTCATGGTGCATTAAAAAAACTGAGCATTTAAACAAAAATAAACCAGTTTAATTAAGCAATTTCATATTGGTTTTTTGAGACAGATTTAGGGGTGGGCCGAAGGGGCATGCCCCCCTTTTTTGCTGAGAAAAATATTAATTCAAAAAGGCTTTTTTTAACCTTAAAAAAATTGCCACTTGCTAATATATATGCTATATAATGATGAGGATTGTATACTTGTATTCCAGTCTTGTCATAGCTGTGGTATCTCTCTGGTAACTGGGGCATTATATTGCCACAAGTGTGGAACAGAAGTGACCAGCAGTGACATTGTAAAGGTAAAAACTCAAGTGCTGTATTGTAATGAATATACATTTTGAAAAAAACTTTTAAGCTTAAAATTGTGGAGACAGTACTATAATAGCTGCATGTTAAGGTTGAACTGTAAGAGGATAGCTTGAGAGGGGCAGTGGCGGAGAAGGAATCTAACTCTAAAGTACTTATATATAAACATTTTGAAGAGACATTACTGTTCAAATTAGCAATTGATTTTGTAATTGTTTCAATTATTGTAGATAATATATGAAATCCTATTTTTAGATAAATATTGGGCTGGTGCGTATTGGTAAGAATAAGAAGCTGACCTACAAGCGAAATACCATCATGCCTATTCCAATTAACAAAAATTCCTCACACTTGGAAGTGACGAATAAGGGCAAGGAGCTTCTCCTTGTCCACAACAAAGATTTTAGTCAATTCCAAGAAGAGGAGTGGGTGCTTTTGTACCATGATATGGCCAAAGTTGGTTGCCTTCCGGGTACAAGTGAGCCCTTTACAGTTGCTGGCTACCAAAAGTTCATTGGCAAAGAGTTCCGCAGCATTACCCTCTATATTTGTAGGAAGGTTGACTTTGAAGGTAATATGTCATTTAAGTAATGTTCCTAATAAGAACGATAGTGCTTTCTATTGTTCCGAGGCATATCGCTTTCTTCACATCAAAAGTTTGAGATTTTCCTACTGGGAATGTATCAACATATGAAAACAATTGAAGTGAAAGTCACTTCCTAAGACTTTTCTGTTTGAACTCGAGGTTTTCAACCAATCAAAGACCCAAAGACAATAGAAAGCCTCAAATTTGACATTTTCCCCACATAGAATTTTTGTCGTATTGAAGTACTGTAAACTTATCTCTAAAATGGAGTTTGCCATTAGTTAAATAAAGATAAAATGTATTTCTTCATCAAGTTATATAGCGATTATTTTGTGTTTTGACCCCTTGGATTTCGTAGGGGAACAACCCTGGAGTTCTCAAAAGAAGAGAGTTGCCGTTTCCCTCTAATTTAGAAACTTTTCAAGTAATTACTTAGACATTGTCTAGATGCCTTTCTTTGCATGTACTGTTCAAAATGCAAATGCATGCAAATGCATGCAAATGAAAGAAGTCGATTAGGCCTTAGACATAGCAAATTTTTTAATTTAAAAAATCCTTAATTTAATTTAAAAATTTTTATTATTAATATCAGTTTATCCTTCTTGTTGCAGTTGCAGAAACTAAAACGACGCCAAACATCCCTAACGCCTGAGGAAAGACAGACAGAAAGGCAAAGCTGTTCATAAAACCTGAATGAGCTCAGACTAAACAGATGATGATGGGGTCATCCTAAATAAAAAACTAAGCTGGCGCTTTGAAAACCTTGGGGTCTTCTACAAGCAGCTAGATGCAAGGCATGAAGGGACACTGAATACTATTCAGAGGCGCATGTTCGCTCCGGTGGCAGACTATGGGGCTGTCAGTGAACGAACCACAGAAGGTGTCCCTGAGGCTCTGCGTGGCTGGATCACTGAAAACCCTGGTCTCTAGCTTCCTTATTGTAATAGCATTTAGAGTCCCTTGTGTCTTGCATCTTGTTGCCAAGATTCGATACTATGCACTTTGCACTTTTTATATTGCTTTTTCTATCGCACAATGATAATTATGGTTATTTGATATCCCAATTGGTTAGAATAAGATCTTCACAAAAATAAATACGTTTTAACGTCTATAAGAGTTATGATATTTTAAGTACGCTGAGGTGGTGGTGTTCGCCCTGGGGGGAGTGTTTATCTTGGCTGCGATAGGCTTAACCGTGCGCCACGTAAGGCGGCGTAAGATACGGGAAGCCTGTGGTACCGAGTCATACGACAATGTGGGGCCTACAGATAGGCTGATTGACAACAACACTAAACAGTACCAAACGATATAGTTCGCTATAGTTAATCGCCAGTTAATAGTTAACACAAGTCGCGCGCCGGCTACACGATCCGATCCGCGTTCCAATCCGGGTTTTGTAGGTGCAGTACCAGTCTAGGGTGTTACACCAAATAAACAGTACCGCAGAAAGGGGTTTAGTCCCTCATTTTCTCTTGATGGACTAAACCTCTTCTGCGCCACAATTCCCCTTAAAAACCACACACAAGGCTAATATAGCAAGTTAACTAGCTTTATTGAGGAAACAGTCAAGACTTGATTGACTTTGATTTTCCCGAAGAATCACGAGGGCCTGATTCTTATCTTGGTTCGTCTGTGGACAGACACAAGCGCGTAGCGCAGATCCACCAAAACTGCTGCATCCCCTACCGCCATCTCCAAACCTCATCCCCTAACCTTGTGAAACACTTCCCATATTTCCCGCATTACAAGGGAAGGAATTCCCTTTTCCTATTACCGCTAGGTAGATATTGCACAATCACTTCAGGAAACTATATAAGATAAACTTTAGCATCGTTTTATTAATTTTGCAGAGATAAATTTTACAGACTCAAACATCATAAATTAACTTTGTTGTAGTACCCATGACATACCAGCTTGTTTTTGTAGCCGTGATCCAAAACAATCTGCTATTGTGATGTCCAAATTAGGGCACAAGTCTGATGCATCCTGAGTGTGACTCGACTGGGACGAGCGCTTGCGCAAAAGCGTCCACTATCGGAAAATAGCATCATGTTGTCTCTCACACGACGACATTTGCTGACCAGCATTCTCTTTAAATAGATTGGTACCCTGCAGGGTGCCCTTAGAGAATGTAGATCAACCACTCTTTTATTAGTGTTTATAATTGAAAAAAGAAAAAGCGGTTTATTCGCAAGGAAACTTATATAAACATGATAGAGGCGCGTGATCCATGAGCCTGCCGTCGTACTCGCCGAATCACGGTAATTACATTTGTACACGGTATTTGCGCGTGATATAAACATGATAGAGGCGCGTGATCCATGAGCCTGCTGTCATACTCGCCGAATCACGGTAATTACATTTGTACACGGTATTTGCACGTGATATAAACATGATAGAGGCGCGTGATCCATGAGCCTGCTGTCATACTCGCCGAATCACGGTAATTACATTTGTACACGGTATTTGCGCGTGATATAAACATGATAGAGGCGCGTGATCCATGAGCCTGCTGTCATACTCGCCGAATCACGGTAATTACATTTGTACACGGTATTTGCGCGTGATATAAACATGATAGAGGCGCGTGACCCATGAGCCTGCTGTCATACTCGCCGAGTCACGGTAATTACATTTGTACACGGTATTTGCGCGTGATATAAACATGATAGAGGCGCGTGACCCATGAGCCTGCTGTCATACTCGCCGAGTCACGGTAATTACATTTGTACACGGTATTTGCACGTGATATAAACATGATAGAGGCGCGTGACCCTTGGGCCTGCTGTCATACTCGCCGAATCACGGTAATTACATTTGTACACGGTATTTGCGCGTGATATAAACATGATAGAGGCGCGAGATCCATGAACCTGTCATACTCGCCGAGTCACGGTAATTACATTTGTACACGGTATTTGCGCGTGATATAAACATGATAGAGGCGCGTGGACCAAGTTTCCTGCGCAGCTGTCTTTGGTGACAGTGTAAAGTGGGGAGAGATTTAAAGGGAGGCATCACAGGAGGCTACGTAACCCCTAGCCGGGTAGCCATATCACCGGCTATTCCTCAGCACGCCTCGTCTTCTTAAGACAGTTCGTTACTTGGTCTTTTGAGCGCTGTTTGATTTCTGGTATTTACTGAATACTTGGAGTAAAAGCTGGAGAAAAAATACAAGAAAACATTTCAAAAGCGCCTCGGCGAAACAAAATATTTGATTACAAATATATATAATTATATAAAAAAATGTAACAAGGCACTTTTGTATTGCCATATACAAAAAAAAATTAAATTTTTTTCAACCCAACGTTGTCTAGCTAAGTTGGGTTACCTGTGGTAACACAACCTACGGGTAGGGGAATGGGTCGAGCTTTTGCAAGATGTTACGAAGATAAGGACCTCCAATTTAAGAAATTTAAAATGTATAATTGCGTGCATTAGCCCCACCTCTTGAAAGACGTCTGTTAAGTCTTCACTGAGTCCCTGTGGCAAGATCGCCGAGAGGGGCTGGGACGGGACGGTTGTGATATATCTCTGTAGCTTGTCTTGCGGAAGATGGTACTGTCTGGGTCTAGTCTGTAACAGGTTCGAAGCAATAAAAAAAAGAATGTAGGGTCACAGAGAAGTGGTGGAGGTAGCGAAGATGGAAAGGAAAGGACGAGGTGAAGTGTGGCCAAGAGAAAGGCTAGGCTTGGTGGGGAAAGAAGAGACCGGAGGACAAGAGAAAGGCTAGGCTGGATGGGGAAAGAAGAGAGCGGAGGACAAGAGAAAGGCTAGGCTTAGTGGGGAAAAAAGAGAGCGGAGGACAAGAGAAGTAATGGACGCGTTTGCGAGCTGATTGAGCCCACGGTTACCTTGGGTTGCGGAAGTTCATCGATTCTACGCGCGTCTGACATGCGCACGAAGACGGATGCTCCTTCTATGTACGTCACCTATAACAGATATTCTGTCATTATTATTCTACGGTCACAAAGACAACCAGTAAATGAAAAGCAATGTTAAAGAGAAATCCGTGAAAAATTGCTGAAGGGCACAAACATATTTAGGAAATGTTTCCTTTAGGGCGGGCCCTCGTGCTTCTACTGCAATAGCAAAAGTGCTGACCGTTTTCTTGCGAAGGAAAGAGGCCATGATGTCTTCACAGTTATCCGTCTCAAGGGCGCTGAGCACCGCCTACGTCAAAAAGCGCGAAGATTATAAATATTCATAAGAATTAAGGCTACAGGGTCTGTAACACGTCTCATACTAACGTACCTCAGTGGGCTCACCACTGTACAGCGGTAGCTGATAACAGCCGCCAAGCACGTAGCCCTCATGGAAAACCTGCAGCGGTGTCCAGGCCTACGACAAAACGAGTATTGAATGACCAATTTTATGATAATATGAATCTGTGACAGGAAACCAAAACTGCGTGACTAGTTGGTTGATTCGTTGCGTGACCCTTTGTGTGATCAGTTGCGTAACTAGTTGCGTGACCATTTGCGTGAAAAATTGAATAACCCGTTGTGTTACCAGTTGCGTGACTAGTTTTGTGACCCATGGTGTGACTATTTGCGTGACTCTTACCTGTCCCTTGAGGGCCCAGGTCTCTTGGCTGCCTGATATGTCAAGGGTGAGCTCATGCACGTGGATGATGAGGGTCAAGAACCGGTGGTAGGAGCGGCGACGGAATACCTTGCAACAAAACATTCGTTTGTAATATCAATAACCGCATCAATGATGTAGAGGGAACTAAGTAAATAACCTGCGGATGACATTTCTATTGTCTTCGACACGTTGTCACGCCAGGCTGTTCCCTTACAAGCTACAACAGGTCACGCGTCATGCAACCAGTACCTTGATCCCGCTTTTCCATTGAGGTGAATTAATGTCGCTTGAAGACTGGAGCTTGGCAGAGTAACCAAGAACATCCTGTCGATCTCCCTGTCAGGCAAATTATACGACAAGAACGAACACGCAATGTTACCAAAAGTTACCCGATAGTGATCTTGGGCCATCCAGCCCATCCCCCTTCAAGCTCTGCCACCTGCCACCTGGAATTACTTTGAGAATGCAGGGTGCATAAACGTGGCAGGTTTTGTCGTTAGATTACCGCGACAACATTGTCGTTGTGTTACCTTGTATAATAAAGTGAATAATAATAGTAAAACATTTGTCGATACGTTACCGTGTGGTATCCGTGACAGGTTTTGTCATTGCGTTACCTTATAAAAAGCAGCGGGCGGAGAGAAGCAATAGGAAGCAAGCGTGACATGTGACCATGGTAGATTCTGGGCTGCGTCGATAGAGACCTGGGAAAATTTCATGTACAGGGATAATATAAAGTAGGGATAATATAAAGTAGTTTTAAAGGAAAACACTAACCGCCAGACCGTGAAGGGGATGGTACAACGCCACGAAGTTGGGATTGAAGTTTCCCGGCGCGCTGTCAATATGTCGCGTTAGCTGTGTCTTAAAGAATACGAAAGAAAATGTACAGTTCTAAATCAATGTTGATTCTAAATGTCGGATAATGCTGATAAATGATTTCGGTGGTGAGGACGATGTTGGCGATGATGGTGATGACGATTGTAGTGGGATGGTGATGGCAAGGATTGTGTTCGGGATTGATGATGATGATGATGATGATGATGATGATGATGATGATGATGATGATGGTGATGGTGATGGTGATGGTGATGGTGATATTGATGGTGATGGTGATGGTGATGATGATGATGATGATCAAAAGTGTACCTTGATCCAGCTAGAAATGACTTGGTCTTTCTTCGAGCTCTGTTCAGGGTCGATCAACTTCACGGATTCTCGTGCGCTGATTGGCTGCCGCTTAAACATGCTGTGCAGGACTTGACTCTCGCCCAGGCCGGGTTCACACAGGAGCGAGTAGTAACAGCCTGCACGTCAAGACACAGTTAAGACTTCATTCGTTAGAAGAGATAATAGCTCCCTGTGCGTCAACCCACCTTCGCTGTAATTGTGTTTCTTATCGAGTAGCCCTTCTTTTTCCCAGGCACTTTCCTTGAACTGCGAGGCCTGAATAATATGGGTGCAAAGGTAAAAATAGGGCGACTATTTGTCAAGGATGCCATAGGTACTTATGAAAAACTTATGAAAAACTTTTCTTGTGAAATAGTTTAGCCTGCAACGCAGGCGTTTTCCCGGTGTTTTTATAGCAAAAAACCGGCCCCGAGCGATTCGTAGCCATCTTTGAAATGAGGTTACAACAACTGCCGGTAATCGCGTTCATTGCAGGCAAGAAATAGTTCATCCCTTATAGGTTAATGTGAAAGACCCACAGAGGTATTCCCCTTTAGTATGTAGAACCAAGCGAAACAGAAAAGTAATTGGTATAACAAACCATATAAAAGGCGTAAAATGGCGTTACCTCTTTGGGTTTTCCGTTCGGGTGACACGCTGCGCGTAGTATCCTCACAAGCAGACTTGCACATGGAATGGGCCTATACAACACAGAAATACATAAGTAGACTCGCAGATGGGATGAGCCTATACAACACAGACATACATAAGTAGACTCGCGCATGGAATGGGCCTATACAACACAGAAATACATAAGTAGACTCGCACATGGGATGGGCCTATACAACAGAGACATACATAAGTAGACTCGCACATGGAATGGGCCTATACAACACAGACATACATAAATAGACTCGCACATGGGATGGGCCTATACAACAGAGACATACATAAGTAGACTCGCGCATGGAATGGGCCTATACAACACAGACATACATAAGTAGACTCGCACATGGGATGGGCCTATACAACACAGACATACATAAGCAGACTCGCACATGGAATGGGCCTATACAACACAGACATACATAAGCAGACTCGCACATGGAATGGGCTATACAACACAGACATACATAAGTAGACTCGCACATGGGATGGGCCTATACAACACAGACATACATAAGTAGACTCGCACATGGGATGGGCCTATACAACACAGACATACATAAATAGACTCGCACATGGGATGAGCCTATACAACACAGACATACATAAGTAGACTCGCACATGGGATGAGCCTATACAACACAGACATACATAAGTAGACTTGCACATGGGATGGGCCTATACAACACAGACATACATAAATAGACTCGCACATGGGATGGGCCTATACAACACAGACATACATAAGTAGACTCGCACATGGGATGAGCCTATACACAGACATACATAAGTAGACTCGCACATGGGATGAGCCTATACAACACAGACATACATAAGTAGACTCGCACATGGGATGGGCCTATACAACACAGACATACATAAGTAAACTCGCACATGGAATGGGCCTATACAACACAGACATACATAAGTAGACTCGCACATGGAATGGGCCGATACAACACAGACATACATAAGTAGACTCGCACATGGAATGGGCCTATACAACACAGACATACATAAGTAGACTTGCACATGGAATGGGCCTATACAACACAGACATACATAAGTAGACTCGCACATGGGATGGGCCTATACAACACAGACATACATAAGTAGACTCGCACATGGGATGGGCCTATACAACACAGCCATACATAAGTAGACTCGCACATGGGATGGGCCTATACAACACAGACATACATAAGTAGACTTGCACATGGGATGAGCCTATACAACACAGACATACATAAGTAGACTTGCACATGGAATGGGCCTATACAACACAGACATACATAAGTAGACTTGCACATGGGATGAGCCTATACAACACAGACATACATAAGTAGACTCGCACATGGGATGGGCCTATACAACACAGACATACATAAGTAGACTTGCACATGGGATGAGCCTATACAACACAGACATACATAAGTAGACTCGCACATGGGATGAGCCTATACAACACAGACATATACTTAAGTGAGAGTAGCGTGGATTTTCCGCCAAGGAGAACCGGAAGCAAAATTGACCGCATTTTGCGGGATCAACAGATCCCGGTAGGTCCCGGACAGATACAGGTCTCTCATGAATAATGCCAATTTGTTTTCACACCCCCAGTCGATTATGACTCCGGTTGGCTAAGGTTAAAATGGGTGATGGCCTCGCCCATCGGTTGGCTCAGGTTAAGCGGCTAATTACGTGTGTTGGCTGATGATGGCCTCACTCATCGGCTGGCTCAGGTTAAGCGGCTACATACGTGTGTTGGCTGATGATGGCCTCACTCATCGGCTGGCTCAGGTTAAGCGGCTACTTACGTGAGTTGGTTGATGATGGCCTCACTCATTGGCTGGCTCAGGTTAAGCGGCTACATACGTGTGTTGGCTGATGATGGCCTCACTCATCGGCTGGCTCAGGTAAAGCGGCTACTTACGTGTGTTGGCTGATGATGGCCTCACTCATCGGCTGGCTCAGGTTAAGCGGCTACTTACGTGAGTTGGCTGATGATGGCCTCACTCATCGGCTGGCTCAGGTTAAGCGGCTACTTACGTGAGTTGGTTGATGATGTCCTCACTCATGGGTTGACTCAGGTTGGGGGTGCCGTTGTAAATACGGATCTGATGAGCACCGTCGTTCAGAGCGACCTGGTGACAATTAACAAAAAGAACATGCATTCGCAATAAAATCATGCTTTTTTTTAGCATGAAGTGCCCGTCAATTGGCAGGCAAAACTTCGAGGTGGTAATAAAAAGTGGGCAAAAGTCAGAAAGCATTGTTATGGTTGGTTTTAGCGAAGATTTATTAGAGCCGATTACAGAACTGTTTCGTTCCCTGATGTTAGGTATCTTTTCCTCCACAAACACATCTCTGGAAACATACCTTGTTATCACCGGTATCAGCAACGGGTTGTTTTGTAGTCCCGATTTGCAGGAAAACTGGTAACACAGAATACCCAACACACGACAACTTTTTGGTGACGCGATCAACAGTGTACATCTGCAAGAAGAAGAGAATATTTAGAGCACTACCACTCAAGTTCGTCCATACGTCGTCTACCCGTCCATCTAATTCGTCAGTCTGTCTTAAGTGTCTGTCTGTTTTTCTGATTCTTTCTTTTTCTGCCCGTTTGTCTGTCCATACGTCTATGTTCGTCCGTCTTTCAGTCCGACTGTCCGCCTTATTCGTCAAGCACCGTGTAACTCACCTTGACCATGAGTGTACTCGTCGCGGGTAAGACGGGTTCTCTAAACTCCAGGCGACAGTCGTACTCCGGGTTGAATACATCAGAACTTAGTTTGGCCTGTACCTCAATATCCGGACCAATCCTAAGAGATGAAGACAAAATAGATCGTTAACGACAACGAACTGTTGATCAATCCGTCACGGGTTCAACTTAGATGTACAGTTTATATCGATATTTCAAAAAGTACGTTTTAATAAACACTTAAAAAGAAAAATCTCACTAACTCGAAGACCGATTTTGGACATTTTGTTTAGTACATACTTCTCATAATTGCGATCAAGAACACGACCTGTCACCTGTAAACACAAAAAAGGCACCAAATGAGTGCAAATGGCAAAGTGTTAGACGCAACTCAACTAAACAAATACAGTCTAAAACAAGTCACGACTGGTGTTTTGTTAATTATAGGATTTAAAAAGAAAACGCAGAAATCAGACTTCGGGAATTGAAAGTAGAACTAATAACTTGAATTATTTCACAAATCAACTCTCGTCGGCTTTATTTTGTTGGCAAAAGTGACTCCATGTGAGAGTAAATACATGCTGAGGCTTGTCAATGAGATTTGGTAAAAAAGAAAAAATAAATACAAAAAGCTAACCGTGATATTTGGTTTCTATATTAACGAAAGAAAAGAAAACAATCTATGCTTGCTTCACCTGTACGTCTCATGACGTAATATGAAGTGTTCCTTTAATGTTACGGTAGAAATTAAGGGTTGTATTCTATGTATGTTCTTTGAGGCATTTCTTTTAATTGTCAGGGTGTACCAACACATATATGTTGCTTGATTATAAACAATGATGGAGAAAAATGTTCTCTCCGTATTAATAATCGAAAATAAGAACTATGATTGTACAGAACCAGAACAGGAACAAATATTCTCAAAGTGTAAACAGCAATAAGAACTAAGAACTGAGGTATATTAAAATAGCTCTTAATGAAATAGTAATTAAAATGAGAATTGAATAAGACAAAAGAAAGCGCGGAATACTGTGCGGCACAACACAAAAAATAGAACTAGAGATGAGACCTTCAGTACGGCACAGTGCACAAGCGAGTCTACATAAAGAATCTCTTTTTTAAGCATTAACCCAATGGCTTGGCTTCATGGGAATACCAGCGCTGTGGTATGCCCATATCGTGAGTACAGAGCCATGCAGTACCGCGGTGAGGACTATGAGCGAACAGCTATTGCCGTGACGTCGCTAAAGGTTATACTAGGGCCACCCATAATCACGATCAACGGACCGCTGTTGATCTCCCTGATCCGCGTCCCGAATCTCCGCACACCGCCCAACCTTCTCCTCTGTAACGTTCTTCTTGCCGACCTTCTGGTGGGCCTAGTAGTCATTCCTATGGGTATCCCATGGGTTTTGGACTATGGGATCACCCGGTCATGTTCGTATCACGGCGCGGCGGCAGCAGTTGGCCTATCGCTGGCAGGTGTCTCCTTCCTCTCGATCCAGGCCATCTGTATTGAGCGCTACCTAGCGCTGTTCTTACACCTTCAGTACGCGCTTTACGTCACGCTGCGCTCTACGAAAATTGTCGTGGCCGCGATTTGGCTGTACGTTATCTGTATTACCGCCGTATACAATTCTCCACTCGCGTACCATTTTGCCAATATTTCACTGTATTACATAAGTGCGCATCTGCTTGTAGGGATTGTGGTCATCTACTGGACATACTCTCGCATCTTTAGACTCGTCCTACGCCACCGAAAACAAATCGACGCCCTCTCGGGGGCGCGAGCTGGATCCGTAGGGCGCAAGGAGAGCGCGAAGCACTCGAAAAGAAACAACGTGGAAATTCCTAACGCAAATATTGAACACGTTCAGATCATAGCACGCGAGAGTAACGGTTATAGTCACGCTAAAGCGACCCCGGAACGGGGTGGCAGTCCTGCGCGCAGGGCAAGTTGCGGTATTGATAACAACTCCATGCGCGTGGAGGTCTTGCGAGCTGAAGACAGCAGGGCAAGTTCCGGTATTGATAACATCAACCCAATGCGCGTGGAGGTCTTGCAAGCTGAAGACAGCAGGGCAAGTTGCGGTATTGATATGATCAACCCCATGCAAGTTCCAAGTTCCGGTATTGATAACATCAACCCAATGCGCGTGGAGACCTTGCGAGCTGAAGACAGCAGGGCAAGTTGCGGTATTGAAAACATCAGCCCCATGCGCGTGGAGGTCTTGCGAGACACACGTGACTCCCCTGACGTGCATAGTCGAGTCACGCCGTCCATCGAAGTTGAGGCTTCGCGTCTTGAAGACGCAGATAATAGAAATGCACAGGGTAAGACCAAACTGAGTCGTACAAGACGAGGTTACTTTTCTCACGCGCGTGTATTACGGCAAAGCAAGTTTGCAGTCACTATGGCTTACGTGACAGGTGTCACGCTGTTGTGCTACGCGCCCGTCGCGGTTACGTTTTGTGCGGTAAAACTGACTGATTACGACAAGAGTGCCATCCAAGTTTCCCTTGTCTCTTTCACCGTGGGGATAAGCAGCTCATTGTGGAATCCGCTGATTTATTGCTGGCGCAATACGGAAATCCGGTCAGCGGTGTGCAGGCTTTTGTGTATGCGCCGCGATGATATCATGGTTCAAGTGATACACTGAAAAGCTTAGTTTTCCTTACAGAGTAGAAAACAGAGAGTATTGTTTCTTGACATATTAGCTAAGCCTGTAGTGCAGTCATACTAACCTTAGTAAATGTCACGCTGTCCGGGAGAAAGCGAGCGCCGTCGATATACAAGTCGAATCCGTTTCCAGCCTCGAATGGTTGGCTAGGCAGCGAGGGACGCCCATATTTTATCCACGCGCCCTGTGGAATCGATCGTTGTTGTTTGTATTAGGGAAGAGCCAATCGACACTTAACCGGTGTACAATACGTACAGGGATTAAACAATCTAATACTTACCGGGGGTGGGTCATTTTCATCTGTGTATTCAGCAGGTGTCAGCGGTCTGTCGGGGGGCGGGCTTACTCCCGAGAATATGGTGAAACGCACGGAAGCCGCGCCATAACGAACCCAACTGTCCGGGACATCTGTCGACTAATGGCAAAAAGTGAGCAGTGAACATTATCTATATCTTCGTCTGTAAACTCCACTTCGTACGACATTTCAGATCAGCTGTGGACCGCCAGTCTGTGGAATTTTAGATGCGCACGCAACATCGTGAAAACAGTCTATAGGCGACTTACACTAGCTGATCACATGACTTTTTGATTGGCAAATTCAAGTAAAACAAAAATTGAAATGATTTCGGCCGTCACGCCAGAGAACGAAGAAAATAAAATAAAATATTTAAATAAAAATAAGATCATAAGTTGTTTTGTTGTTATTATTTTGCCGCTAAAAGCCTGAGAACGCGCGAGTTTTTGCCACCCAAAATGTCACGTGTAACGGTTAGTGCAGGTCGTCTATTAATCGGTATGACATACGGATAAGAGGTTAGCATTAATGCAAGCAAGGGTACCTGCACAGGAAGGCTTTGCACCTCCGGCACGGGAGGGAAGTAGAGCGGCAGCTTAAAGCTTCCGACGTTAAGACGAGCTTCTGATCCTGATCCACCGCTACGCCCTGCAACCAACAGAACGGCAGTGTTCGAGTAGGTGGGTAGAGTAACAAAATAGAACTGACGTAACTCAATAAGGTGACAGTATTTACAAAGAGCATTTGCAGGTACACATGCCATTGTGTAAGTTTATACATAACATAACTGAGAAAAAAGGGTTCTGTGAGTGAAATTTGACGTGTAGGTTCAAACAATGAAAGAATTGTGCCTGGTATTGAGTACCTGACGCGAATATTAGAATGGAAATTATTATATTATATTCAAATTAAAGTTATGTTCACGGTTCCAGGGTTTTCGCACGGTCAGTTGGGTGTAAAAATATTGTACACCTTTAGAACCCAGACCTCGTGAGTGACGGCTCGATGGAAGGGGAGGAGAGGCAAGAGGGACTAGTGTCCAGGCCACAAGGTTGGCTTCGTCTAGAGCTTTTGTCGGAGATCTTTTGCTGTTGTTGGACTGTCGGAGATAGACTCGCAGCACAACGACAGAGAAGGCGTTCCATTGTACATGGCGATAGACGGCCTGAAACACGCAAACAAATGCTTTTTTCAAAGAAAAAGCGTGCGTTTTACAAAAAGAAGGAGCGAAGCTGGGACGAGCAATCGAGAAAAATTGCGATTCGGGGACCAAAATGCGTATAAAATAGACAGTCGAGAGAAAAACGAAATTCGCAGAGATTTCTCTTAACCGGTAAAAAAAAAAAACGCTACATTTCGGATCGAAAAATGGTCCGTTACAAAGAAATCGGTAATCTAAGTGTCTATTATACAGCGAGGACTTCCACTTATTGGAGGCTTAATTTTAGAGTGTCCGTTCTTAGAGTGTGTCCGTTCTTAGAGGGTGTCCGTTCTTAGAGGGTGTCCGTTCTTAGAGGGTGTCCGTTCTTAGAGGGTGTCCGTTCTTAGAGGGTGTCCGTTCTTAGAGGGTGTCCGTTCTTGGAGGGTGTCCGTTCTTGGAGGGTGTCCGTTCTAGAGGGTCATCGCTGTATAGAAGGGAGCCGCTAATGGAACTTCATCGCACATTTGCAACAACTTACAAAGCAGACAAATGCTAATTCGAAAGACGACCACGAAGATTCCCAAGATCTTTTATAGACACATAGATACGTAAACAACGCCTGTATAGAAGGGGGCCGCTAATGGAACTTCATCGCACATTTGCAACAACTTACAAAGCAGACAAATGCTAATTCGAAAGACGACCACGAAGATCCCCAAGATCTTTTATAGACACATAGACACGTAAACAACGCCTTATTGCCAAGTTGGCATTATGAATATAAACACTTTACGCCTATTATTAGGCCAATTTTGTTAAACAGATGAGGAGGACAAAACAAATGCCCGCAAGTTTACCCAACAGGAATCAATTTGTGATCCAGAATGTATACCCGGGGTCATGTGCTGTACCCCGGGGTATTTTTAAGGCTCCTGAGGTATTGTTTAGGGAAGCAATTTTTGGTCGTGCAGGTATTTTTTAGGAGTATTTTTCGAATTTTCCGATGAGCATCCCTATCACTTTTACCCTGAAGAACCCCCCGGGTGCTGTACCCGGCGGATAACTGAATGTCGTAAAGGGTACATCTTGGCGTCTGATGGTAAAATCATCAAACTTTGAGATTGTTATCAATATAGTAACATCCTACAAATATCATTCAAAAAGGGAAACAAAACCCCAGATGTAAACAACTTGATATCGTTAATTACAGACAATTGATAAGAAATCCGAGCAAAACTAGGGAGAAACAAAAATATACTAACAAATAAACAATAAATGAAAGACCTCTCAAACCTTGAAAGAATTTAGCGTTTGAGGTTTACCTACAAGATAATTTTGAGGATGATTTAGGTTAAAAACGTATCGTGTGTAAACTGTTTCAAAACGATTAATCGTGATGAAAAACTGCGTTAAAAAAGAAGACATTTTCACAATTATTCGCATTTAAATTTACCGCAAAATCAATAGAACTACTATTTGCCGACAATCTAACTCAATAAGGTGTGAAAAAAATATACCGGCTTTCCTTAACTTTGGAAAGCCGACAAAACACAATATGAAAAATATAGCGTCTAATTATCCAGCATTTTAGTGAGTGTAGTAGTCTAGTAAAAAAAAAAGAAAATAAAAAAACATATCATGGCTAAAAATATGTAAAGTGCTAGAAAAAATTGTTTAGTGCTGAAAACAAACTATATATACAAAACGTGCTGGCATAACAGCCACTCACATACAGCTTAAAAAAGATTTTATATTCTTTCTTTATCTTTTCAGCTGCCGAAAGATGTGCAGATACCCGTGTTATGAGATGCAAAAATCCCTCCCCTTTCTCGAACAAGTTTCTATGTATCTTAGGCGATTGTGAATACTCAGGTGAAGCTTTGTTAGCTTGTGTACCATTCTATTTCAGTCATTCGTTGTGATCTGAATACATTAGGTTGCGAGGACGGAATCAATTTTTAATGAGGGTCACTCTCGAGAAAACTCAGCGCTCGGCAGGCTTAATTTATCTTGGGGATTTCCCATTAAGCTCTTTGTCAGCGCGTTTCTACTACTCCAAGAACCAAGCCAGACATCGCAATGAACGGAGAATGGACCGCGACTTGAAACTACGACCAGGGGAGGGGAGGGTGCGCATGGCATTGGCCAACCTTACAACCTTGCGGATATCCATTCACGACTCACTAATTAGGGGTACCAGCATTGAATTTAGAAAATAAAAGTTTTTAACCAACCGCTAACGAATCCCATCGAGGCAAATCAGTATATTGCACTGCAGGCAAGTAGAGATTTTTCTTGACATTAATTTTCAAAGCGTAACGGTCTTAATATCTTTAGTTTTTCCAAACAAGCGGAGGGTCACAGGGAGTTTTTATCAATCAGGGAACACAGTGGTCGCTAGCGATAGACAGCCACCAATTGAATCCTTCAAGCCAGCAATAAAATATTAAATACTTGAAAGATAAACTTACACACTCAACGCAAATGTGTCAATTACAGAGGTTGAACAATAGGAAAACCAGGACAAGGACGCAAAGAATCGCGCTCCAGCCGAACACAATACGCGTGAATAATTCCATTGGATCAAACGGCTTTAAATATTTAACAGCCGGTGAATCCACAGAAAGCGAGCTTGTGACCGCGACGCTGAGCTCCGTGCTACGATCACATACCTGGCTTATTAAACGCGAAGTTCGGCCGATATTCTTTAATCCCAGTGCATTATTGGTGAAGTGCGGCGGTGATCAAGTGAAGTAACAAGACCCTGAAGCCGCGGGTTAGCGGTGAGGAGCAGGACATGGATCCATTACACGAATCCGATGAGGAGGCGTACTCTGACAGCGAAACCATGCCGTATTTATACGAAGGAGATCGCAACGAGCAAGGAGAAAGGCACGGCAAGGGAAAAGCCCGCCTGCCTAACGGAGATGCCTACGAGGGAGAGTACAGGAATGGCTACAGACACGGCTTTGGCAAATACGTCTTCAAAAAAGTGAAGGGGAAATCCCGCAGTGCGTGCTACATCGGTTACTACGAGAAAAATAAGAAGAACGGACAAGGGACGTTTTTGTACCCTGATGGGGCTAAATACGAGGGGAGCTGGAAGGATGACCTCAGACAGGGCTTTGGGACGTATTATTATACAAACGCGGATACGTACCGCGGGGAGTGGGATAAAGACCGGCGGAACGGACATGGGACGTACACTTACGCGGCTAGCGGTATGGTGTACGAGGGCCAATGGGTCGAGGGCAAGAGATCAGGTGAGGGCAGCGCAAAATAGCGCGAGAGGGATAGCAGTGTATATATCACAATGAGGCGTGTTTGAGACTAATGGGTGGTACGGCACATGTAAAATAGCTTTTGAAATAGTCAGGCGTATAGCTAAAATTTAAAACAGTGGTGATGGTGAGTAGGGGAAGGGGGTTGAAGCATTAAAAAAAATCTGGAGCGTATATGGAAACTTGAGAGTGTACAAGGACAACATTTACTGTCTGAAAAAAATATTTATTTACAAAACATGAAGACATTTAGCTAAACAAAAAACCTGCGCTTCAAAACTGGGGAGATTTTTTTTAAGTTTAAAAACGGAATGAAAATATGTCTTTTTTTAATCAGTCAGTAAAAAGTAATGGTACAAAAAGACAATTTTTTATTAGATTAACTCGGGGTGGTTGAGTTGGTGCCGATAAGCTGATAACAAGTCCTTCTATGAGTGGACGCATCGCGAGCTTTTAGCGTAATCATACCGCGGCAGATTTACATTTACGTCTGCGTGCCTTCTCACTTGCTTAACAAAAATATAAATTATGTGAACATTTAAGTATATTGAATCGAACTCAAAGCTAAAAAGAAATTAAAAATAAAAATGGAATAAAGTATCACTTGAACCAATTGTCTAAAACACGACAAAAAAGCCCGATCTCTACAATTATCGATACATTCTTTTGCTGTGAACTTGAAGAAAGGAGAGTGATGAAGAATGTGTGATAGAGTGACAGGGAAAAAGCGGTGAACTCTGGAGCTACATCCTACTGCTTTTAGAATAATTATGACCTCCAGTTTTATACAAATTGCAAGCACTATAACATATTCAAAGGGGCATTTGCACAGTAATTAAGAAAGCTTGGGAAACTTAGAATCACCTTATAAACAGAGTGGAACTACTTCGTTATATTATAGATAACATATAGTTTACTAACTCTTTGACAGCCTGTAAGGACACCAAAACGCTCTCTTCAACTCTGGCAAAATAGCCCTTTTCACTCACACAAATTTCTCTCCAAACCACCTGAAATGCATTTTTAATTCATCCAATGAAAAGCGCGCGTTTCACGTGATCTTGCATTTTCAGGTCGAGGCAAGCTGACGTTCGGCAAGCAGTGCTACATCGGCAACTTTCACGATGACAAGATGCTGGGGCCTGGGACCTACATCTTCCCCAACGGCTCCCAGCAGCACGGCGAATACGTAATCGTGGAAGAGGAGATCGAGAACGGCACGGAGTCCCCAGGGAGGGAGGGAGAGGAGGACAAAAGCACGCGGACGAAACAACTCAAGCTCAAGTGGATTAGCCATGGGGGGGTGCACCCTCCTATCACGGCCACCAAGAAAGAGACGACAGTAAACTAACGACAGGGGAAGGCTGGGGAACCTGCTTTAAGCGGACAGGGAAAACACAGGGCATGGCTTGGGACAAAGATCATTCTACTAACGACAGGGGAAGGCTGGAGAACCTGCTTAAAGCGGACAGGGAAGAACACAGGGCATGGCTAGGGACAAAGATCATTCTACGAACGACAGGAGAAGGCAGGGGAACCTGCTTAAAGCGGACAGGGAAGACCACAGGGCATGGCTAGGTACAAATATCATTCTACCGTTAGCTGATTTAAAGCGGACAGCTCTTTCATGGTTAGACTTCGTGGGCGCAAGAGCCCTTGAACTCCCTGTGTGTTTATTATCTGAGACGTCTCTACCGCCTTTTTTAATTCTCTTTAATTCATAATGTAGTTTAGGGGTAAAATGCATGATGTTTCAATTTTGTAAATAGTATAGCTCAAGGTTTTTATATCAAACTTCAAGAACCGACTTCGAGTCTTGATTATCCATTAAAAATTACTACAGAAAAGCAGTACTACTTTGCGTGCAGTACTTGATGAGAACAGCGTGCATTTTCGGCAGATCTTCTGGTTGATACGACATATGCGCGTAGCCGGGACATACTTTAGGGGGAGGGGGTAGTAATACATCTTTTGTTCACTGCGCCGACCCTAGCTTCGTGCCTGACTATCATCTTACCTCCTGAAGACCAAACGAACAGATTCCATGGAGAAAGTCTTGACGCGCCTCCTTGGTCACACACGTCACGGGGGTGTCACCTAGCGCATGCAAGACCTTGGAAAGAGACAAGTGTTAGAATCGCAGGGAGATCAAAAGACATCAGAAGACATAACGCGAGCTCAGGGTATCACCGAGCGCATGCAAGACCTTGTAAAGAGACAAGTGTTGGTTAGGGAGGGGAACACTTGCTACACAGGCTATTCAAAGGCTCTTATTCGCTCTCATTACATAAAATGTGAGCAAAAAGAGTAAAATGTAAGAAGCTGTGTTCACCAGCATGTGAGTCTAACAATCTCTAAAGTGCAATACGCGGGCGCGCATCCTCGACGACCCAGGGCAACGGGGAGACCGGAAGCGGGATTACTGTACTTCCTGTACTTCCTCCCACTTCCGGTCTCCGCGTCGCCCTGGGGGAGACCGGAAGCGGGAGTACTTCCTCCCACTTCCGGTCCCCGCGTCGCCCTGGGTCCCCGAGGATGGCGAGCGTGATGAAAAAGTTAGTGGCAATTTGTAGATACCTCTCCGCTGTGCTGGTTGTACGCCGTTATCTTGATCCTCGCCTCTCCACCTATCGCATCGTACAACTGGTCCACCTGGAATCCCAGCAGTGACGGGTCCCCGGGTGTGGCACTGCCGCAAGAAATGCTCGTTAATCGCATTGAAATTGAAGACATCGAGTCGAATGGCGCCAGAAGCTCAGTTTAAGCGCATTCAAAGTTAAGTCATGGGCCGCGTGCAACCAGAGAGGCAGGCAAGGTGCATTCAAATGAAGTCGTGATTCGAGTCTTGACAATTTGTAGTTCCAGAAAATATCCATACCCCCCTATTGAGAGGTCGGAGGTATGACCCCCCACCCCTCTGGAATTTCCAACCCCCTGGCAAAATATGAATACAGTAAATGTTGAGGAAAAAAGGCATTCTCCCCCCCTCCCCTCTGGAAATTCCTTGGCGTTTGAACCTCCCTCCCCCCCCCCCCAGGAATTTCCAATCCCCTCAATGGGGGGGTGGGGGGATATGGATATTTTCTGGAACTACTCAATATAAGTAAAAAGAAATCTTAAAGAAGGCAAGTCACGCCGCCATTCAATACTCCCGCTCAATTCCGAGTCAAACAAAGAATCCATTTCCATCGGCTAATTCAAGCGAGAATCCAAAATATTTTCAATGAAATATCGTCAATAACGTGTCAGCCTTCATTCGTAGATTATTATTTTGAAGTTTCCTTTTAAATAACCGTTGTATTTCATTGATAAACAATAACAAAGAAGTGGTTGAACGACATTCTTCAAGCGTAGTCAAAAGAATTGCTAGATTCGAGGAGTACGAAGAGTTTAAGACTCAGCGCAAAATTCTTCGAACAGGGGTAAAAATTCGGTGGATAATACATGATGTACCTGCGTACTGAGGCAAGTGACTCCGCCCCTGGCGTGTCCGGTGGGGGAGGAACTGAGGGGGGAGGTACCGGTGGATGGATGGTTGTCGCAGCAGTCAGCGGTGGCTGTAGTCTGTTACCAGCGAAGGTGTTATAAGCTACAGGGTTCTCCTACAAGGATTGAGAAATTCAAACAGGTACAATTTAGTCAGATGAAATTTTCCTGAAATTAGAACGCATATTATGTGTAGTGTGACGTGTTGTTTATAAGTATAACGTGTATGACCGTACAGTTTGTGTAGTGGGCTATGTGTATAACATGTGTATGACTATATTTTTTATTGTGTGACGAGTTGTGTAAGTGCGTAACAGGACTGTAGGGACTCACCATTGGAGGAAACTTATACAAGTATTGCTGAACCGGTTCAGGAGTCAGGGCTTCTTCAGCTCTGATGTCACGCGCATTCACTAATCGGATAAAGAGCTCAGATGCGCCAGCCTAGACAAGACACACAGTACTTGAAGTTAGCAGATATGCATTATATTGGTGAGGTGAGAAGGCAGGGCAGTCGGGAAGTCCCTGGCACTACCAGGCGTAGTGTTATTTGTCCAGGTAATGGTCCTCTACAACTCTCTATTCCCGTAAGAACTTACCATGGTTTACCTGTGGAATCCTGTTCAACTCATACTGTAGGTGTTTAGGTATGTCTTTATTGGTCTACCTGTGGAATCCTGTTCAACTCGTAGGTGTCTAGGTATGTCTTTATTGGTCTACCTTTGGAATACTGTTCAACTCATAGGTGTTTAGGTATGTCTTTATTGGTCTTCCTGTGGAATCCTGTTCAAATCGTAGGTGTTCAGGTAAGTTGTTATTGGTCTACCTGTGGAATCCTGTTCAACTCGTAGGTGTTCAGGTAAGTTGTCATTGGTCTACCTGTGGAATCCTGTTCAACTCGTAGGTGTTTAAGTATGTTTTTATTGGCGGGACACGAAATGGGATTTTCCACCTGAGGATCAGAAAAGAAAATCAGTTTATCACCAAGGAAATATCACATATTTGCCCATTTATAAGGCACCATTATATATGAGAGGCACAGGGGTCTTCAATGATTACATAAATTCAGCTTATTTTTTGGTAATTATGTGGATTAAAATGACAAATATTACCAGGTTTACCAGTTCATATCTGAAATACAAACGTGAAAAAACTACCTGCCGCTGATCAGCCTATCACTGGCATCAAATAGGTTCATCTTGGCCCAGCCACGTGAGAACAGCTTGCCAGAGTCCTCAGGGTCTGTGGTATTGTTGGCCTGTAGTTCTACCACTACACTTAAAGTGGGGAGTGGGGCACATCTGTAATAAAACTCTTATAAGAGAGTGCAGTTTTGTGCTAAGTTGAACAGACTGGTGTCCATCAGAGATGTGCTGGGTGATGAATATAGCATGTACCAGGCATGTGATTTCTACAGCAACCATTCAAAGAGGTGTGGTGATCGCCATACTTACTTGGGGAAGGGGTGGGTTGCACCAAGTACAGAGACCCCTCCAGGTGGAACATTGTGTGTTGCTGAGAGGTGTGTTAGATGATGGGTGTGGCTATCACCATACTTACTTGGGGAAGGGGTGGGTTGCACCAAGTACAGAGACCCCTCCAGGTGGAACATTGTGTGTTGCTGAGGGGTGTGTTAGATAATGGGTGTGGCTATTACCATACTTACTTGGGGAAGGGGTGGGTTACACCAAGTACAGAGACCCCTCCAGGTGGAACATTGTGTGTTGCTGAGAGGTGTGTTAGATGATGGGTGTGGCTATTACCATACTTACTTGGGGAAGGGGTGGGTTGCACCAAGTAAAGAGACCCCTCCAGGTGGAACATTGTGTGTTGCTGAGGGGTGTGTTAGATGATGGGTGTGGCTATTACCATACTTACTTGGGGAAGGGGCGGGTTGCACCAAGTACAGAGACCCCTCCAGGTGGAACATTGTGTGTTGCTGAGAGGTGTGTTAGATGATGGGTGTGGCTATTACCATACTTACTTGGGGAAGGGGCGGGTTGCACCAAGTACAGAGACCCCTCCAGGTGGGACATTGTGTGTTCCTGAGGGGTGTGTTAGATGATGGATGTGGCTATTACCATACTTACTTGGGGAAGGGGTGGGTTGCACCAAGTACAGAGACCCCTCCAGGTGGAACATTGTGTGTTGCTGAGAGGTGTGTTAGATGATGGGTGTGGTGATCGCCATACTTACTTGGGGAAGGGGTGGGTTGCACCAAGTACAGCAACCCCTCCAGCTGGTACAGATGGGTGCTGCTGAGTTGTAAGCTGGGTGACTGATGTCGTAGGCAGCACCTTGACATCCGATATCAAATCTGTGCCATTGTATATTCCGACTGCAAGACGGCACTTGGTGTGTGTTGATGACAAGCCAAGGATGAAGTCCCAGAACACAGAGAAACCAGCACTGCAAACCACCAAGTTACATAGGAATACAGTTTAAAGTACACTACCTTGTACTTAAAAAAAAGGGGTAACATTGCTCAGAAAAAAAAAGCAACAACATAACATCTAGAACTAGAGTGTTACTTTTTCAAAAGGGAATACGTGATAATAATAAAGATGAATTTTTTTTACTTATTATAGCATGAAATCCATTATGTCTGTCTGATGTGATTGACCACATATTAAAACAACAAGCATACTTTTAATCTGCATTAGATAATCACCTTGGATCATAGCAAAATCTCATATTCTAACACTAAACTTACTAAAGTATGTACTAATACAACATTACCTTGGGTCGTATGGACTGGGGAGTAAATTCTTTTCCATTCCACTTGTAGTCATCATGAAGGGAGTCTCATAATTCTGTTATGTGAAAATATGTTTCAGCTTTTCCTTTCCAACAAAATATACCCAGGCCTTTATCAGGTTCACTACCATACAGTATATAGTACCACACCGTATTCGTACATCTACCATGAAAAGTATAACTACTATACAATTATTTATTATGTATACATTGCACTCTCCTGGTGAAATCATTTAGACCATTATTTCACAGCTTGTCTACAGATTGTATGTGGTAGTGGCATGCATCTGTTTTGTCATTTCAATACTGCTTAACTGTCTGTCTGGGTGTGGTGTTAAGCATTTACCTGTTTTTCAGTGTCCGCCTTATCGTCTCTCATCTGCTGCAACTCTCTCTTCATGCGCTCAATCTCAGTCATCTGCTTAAGAAGCTCACTCTCATGTCGAAGTGCTGTCATCTTTTCTAGATGCTCTGCCTTCAGCTGGCGGAACTCAGGACTCAGGTCTTAAAAACAAAACAGGTCAACATAAACCATGGTGTAAGCAATTCATTTAAGTACTTCTAAACCTTGATAAATCAAAAGTACTAAGTTAGAAACACGCATGTAGATCAGTATTACCTGGAGACTTTGAATGGGTAGTTTGACCTTGTCTTTCAGACTAAAATAGATAAAAATGACCTCTAAGGGATCTTGTAAAGTTAAAAAATAAAAAAGAGGTGTCCCCACCACCTATCCCCTTATCCAATTTGTATTTTTGGAATGACCATCCATATAGTGCTACAGTACATGTTCACAAACTGTTCGTGGTGTGAGCTTTTGCATCATCCTATCCAGTACTCCTAGGTCCAATTTGATGGACACCATAATGGCTAGCTTTTTTTTCTCTTCTCAATATGAATTCTCTTTGTTTGTGTTTTTTTTTTTTTTGCTTTCAAATGGCAATGATAATAAAATAAGCACCTTTTATCGTTCGTATTTTTTTCCAAGATGGCCTTGACCCACCCATGAACGTTTCTCCGATTTTTTAAATTTAATTAACTTTACAAAGACCCCTTAATCAGTACTTAAATTTTATGCACAGTACACACGTTACTGTATTTTTGGTTGAGTTATGTTGAAAGATGCACTTGTTCTCCTTACACCAGGGCTTAAGGATGCCCAGCATTTATTAGCATGAACTTTGATCAGCCCGGTACACTGTACAATACCCTGATCATCTGGAGTTCCTGCTCTAGCCTCTGATTGGCAAGATGGTATGCCATTATTTGCTGCTGAAGAACAGGGTCCATTGCTGCTGTAAAAGAATAATTATACTTTATACTTTAGTACAGTTGTTTATGTGTTTTTGTGGATTATTTGTGGACACAACTTGTAACAAAACCAGTAACTGTGTTGTTGATACACCCCTAGAACTGTTTGAACATATCATTGGTCACTTGTTGTACAAGGGTAAGGTAGCTCACCTGGCCTTTGTGTTGCCCTGACCTGCTGTGCTTCCATCTCAAGTCTCTGGATCTGTGAGAGTAGGACTGGGTCATTCCCCCCAGCATGAAGATAGGATGCTCTTAATGCACTGGAAATAAGAAGAAAATATCAAATTACTAGCATACTGTAATTATTGTAGTTATTGCCATAACAAAGATGTCAGTCTGTCAGGATAATACTTCTGGCTGACTATAATATCTCTGGGTGGGAAGTTGAAGCTCCCCCAGAAAATAGCCTGGTTATTCATGAGGATTATCCCAATGGTTATGTGTAGAGTAATAAAGTTTAGTGGAAATACTGTCTGACAATGGTGTCTGATATTGTGATCATACAATAGTTGTTCTTATCTAAAGTATGCATTAGTTATAGCAGTAAAATACTAGTAAAATCTAAATACTATTCTACCACTACCAATCTAGCACCTACTCACTTGAGTTCAGTAAGTACATCTGTCTGACTACTCTGGAAGGCTAGGTGATGCTGTGAGGGAATTCCAAAGGTTGAATGATACACTTGAGCCATGGGAAGAGATTCCTTGCTTGGGTTGAAGGGCACAATCTCAGCTGTTAAGATTCAAAAGCCTCAGGACAAACCATGGGTTATTTACTTTATCTATACCACCTTAATCACGACGTGTTCATCACCTTAATCATGACGTGTTCATTCAGTGTTTTTCACTCTAATTTTGATTAAAAAGGGTCACCATTTTAAGCATTACAACATCATACTGCATGCTCCCTAAGAGATTGGATTGGCTCCTTGATTAGTATGCAGACTATAATAGTTATTTGAGAACAATGAAAATATTAAGGAAAAAACAACTTCGAAATTTTGTACAGTACATAATACTGCTAAAAATGATCGCAGTCCCCTGTCTCTCACACTCTGCATAATAAAAAATGTCTTACTGCTGGGGTTTTTCTGAAGAGATGGCACCCTGTAAAATAAATAAATGCAGAAGGGTTAAGAAAGGCTTTACACATTAATTAATAGAAACAATAAGTACAGTACCTTATGCCTGAGGGAGAACCCAGGACTGGGGATTTACTCTCAGTATTTTGCAACTTTAGTACATCATTTGACTTGGACATTTCAACCTCATAATTAGCGCTGAAGTAAATAGAAAAGCATTCATTGCAAATAATTAAAGTAACTGTAAATATAATTTGATGGAAATTCACCTTAGTTCATTTTTCTTGTAGCCCAGAAATGTCTTGAGTCCCTCTAGTTCTGCAGCTTGCCTGTCCTGCTGACAATGTGACATGTTAACGTTGTTGCCATCTAAAACACAGCACTTCACCACACTCATTCCAATCAAACCTTGCCTTACCACACTAGCTTGTGAAACCATTTTCTCTCTACTCTTTAGACCTAATGTTTTCATCCTTTGCTGAATTCCTGTTCCAGGTAAAATATAAAGAAACAAATTAGAAAAATGTATATCAGCATAATATAGAGTGCAAACTTATTAAATAAAATGAAATATTAAACATATAGCATAGACTGAGGGGAGAGGCCCATCCACCCCAAGGCGATATAAAGAATGTCTTATCCAAATTGACAGACACAGTTTCTATCATGTAATGAATGAGGGAGTATGTCCCTTTTGCGGTATGGTCTGGTACAGCACTCTGCCTGCTACACAGTTGTTCTTTAACCGCTCATACTAAAAGGTTGGTTAGCTTGATTTTGCAAGATACATTAGTACCCACATCATTAAACATATAGTATCCGAGCCAGAGGGGACTCACAGTGCCAAATGTAGAGAGCCAAGTTTTAAAACCTCTAAAAAAATCCAATTTCACCTGAGCTGGGTTCAATCTCTCTTGCTTCAGAAGTGACCTTGGTACCACTGAACTATCCTCCCACTCTCTAAATATCAAATAAATACCACATCTTATAACCTCTTCTTAGAACTAGGGTGTTACCCTGCTTTTCCAGGAGTAGTCTCTTATTTTGTTCTTTGAGTTGCTCCAGCTGTTCCTTGTGATTCCTTTGCAGCTGGCCCAGCTTGTCCTCAAACACCCCTCGGCCACCACTAGGGGAGGACTCCCTGGACTGTCTACTGGTCTAGAATTGAAAACATGATTATCAATAATATACAGTATACTTATTAACAATTTACAGGTCTGAAATAGAAGACAAAACACAGAATCAATAGTTTAATCGTTTACATAACAATCAGTCAACAAAGCACCTAAGTGTTTTCAGGGGCCAAAACAGATATTTTCATGGAATAAACAACATTCTCTTCTTCTTTGTGGGCTGTGAAAATGACAAATACTTTCTGCAAACTGTGTGTGAGTGTCTAAGCATGGGTCATTAAAGCTCTTATAGAATGAATGGATGCAAAAAAGTTTTCTATTTATTTGGACACTGTATGCAATGCACATCCTTGTAAGCATTATAATTTTCTCATGTCTGACGATTTTATACTAGAGGTCAATTATAAGGTGGCAATAATGTAAGATGTGAAGGCAGCGACTTATATAAACAGCGTACATGCAGAGCTGTAGCAGGGGGGGGGGGGGGGGGGTGGCACTTTCCTTTATTGTTTTCTTAATGATTCTGTATGGTGTCCCCTCCCCAATAATTTGAGGCCTGCTACCGCTATATAGCTGTTGTCCTATGGTGCTGCCATACAGAGTACTAACCCTGTACGCAAGCTCTTGATATGGTGGAGAGGGGATCTCAGGACAGTATCTCTGGCCATAGCTTGCAGCTCTTTCCAAAGACATGCTTGATTTGAGAGCTTTTAACTCTTGAATCTGCATAACAAGAAAAACATGTGCCTTCATTTTAGATGTTCTAAGCACCAAGTTAGAGAGAATATAAGAGCAGATCAGTGAAATCACTGAAGAACATCAGGTTGTTGTATTTTAATTATTTTATAGCAAATATTGCCTAATAACTAGCATTTATATAAAATAAACTATTGGTTTAAGTGTAAGTACCTTTTCTTTCTCCAGAGCACTTATTCTTTGATCTTCAGCAGGAGAAGATCTTGGTGATCTTTGCTTGTGTGACAGTAACGTCTGATTACATGAAAAAGGAGTCTGCACAGAAACAGTATATAATACTTAGCAATATTGCCCAAAGCACATAACACACATTAGATGTCTAATGTGACTATATCAACCCCACTCAGAACACTTTTATTCCTGAAATAAAACATATTTTGGTTCCTATGACTACTTTGCAAATCAAGATTTGATAGATTTTGATTATCACGAATAATAATAAATAAGGTCTGGCCAACAAAATCAGGCCAATACCATAGCCAGGATTTTAGATGGAGGTTTTTCCAACAACCCCCCCCCCCCCCCCTTATCTCTTGGCTAACTAATAATTTTAATATAAAGAACTTTTCTACTCCGATCACAAAAATTTAAACATGAATAACTTATCTTTGCTTTTTTTTAATTTTGCCAAATATTTTAAAACAAGTAATTAGAAGCAAGAGCAATAGACTACTAAGAAGCTCTGCCGCCACCGTCCTACCTGCCTTGCTGGGTTAGATCTATCTCTTGATCTTGGCAGTTTCATCACACAGAATTTCATTTTGTGTGTGTGATATAACGCCTGCGACTCAAACTTCATGTTACACGCTTCACACTTCCACTTATCCATGACTACCTCCTCGACTGCATACACTTGTACACACTTTTCTGATCTATTGCGGTGAAGAGACTTGAATGCTTACAATACTCCTTGTCATGTAGAAAAGTTGGTCGATCATATTCAAAAGGTACCATGGCATTCATTATTGCAAGACGCTGCCAGAACTTATTCTATCCGTGGAAACCATGTTGTCTCATCTGATTTGGTCGGTCAGCAACATAAGCCCGCGATCAAAGAAAGCGGTAATTCTACAACAGGTAGTGGTCTACAATGGGAAACAGAACAACGTAACTTTCGAAATGCCGGCCCAAATGGCTTAAAACTTCAGCCAGACAAGACAGAATATTCTTGAGAGTTTTACGATTTTATTTGGTAGTTAAGTAAACGGCTTATTTCAACGTAACGTGAACCACTATAATTTATTCACACACACAGTGAATTCTCCTTTACTCAGTCGCGCACATGCATATGACATCTTTTGTGTTGCTGCTTTTAGCCATTTTATTTTTTCCCCTGTATTCTTTTTCGCAGCCCCCAGTGGTTGGAGCCACACAACGTCCCCGCCGCGCAACGTCGCGCACGTGCATACATACCTTTTGAGCTCAGAAACAAAAAAAGTAAACTGATCTATGCTGCTGAAATGTGCGAGATCTTAAAAGATGGTTTATGTGATCATTTTTGGCAAAACGTTTTAGGCGTTTTTATTCATATTCTTACACTTGATCGCCATCGGGATGATATTTATTCTCCAAAATAATAACATAATATTTCAATTCTAATTGACAATTGACATATATGCCCATATTAGGCAATACACAACAAAGGAGATATAAGAATAAAATGTTTTTCTTTATGAAAAATCTGCAAGTACCATCACTGAGTCAATTCTAAACAAACCAATAACGTGCCTAGTATAGTGAACATTTCAGGATGTGCAGCGGGTATGCTTTAAGAAAGAAAGCTTTCTTAAGTGCCGTAGCAGGCCTTGAAAGGAAATATTGGGAAGCACATCCACGCCCCTACTGGTTATGTATTCTTTTTTTTTTTTGTACTCAAGTATGTCTTGTATTTAACTATGGAGGCCAGCTCGAAAACTTCTACTCTTAACGTCGGAACTAACTTGATTTTTTAGATAACCTATAATCAAAATACGTAATATGTAATAACACAGAATTAATAAAAGTCTGTACATTTTTTAACCTGCTAGCCAGATCTCATTTGGGGTTATTCGGAAGGTTTTATTTTCGAATATTGGGAACCCTGTGCGCGCGCGAAGGCTCGGCAATACATTTCTTTGATTTTGTATTTACATGCCACGGGCAGCCCATGGCGGCGCATGTGAACAGAATAACATGCAAAGTCTATCGTCTATCTGTAATATAATGCCCAGGAAGCATTGTTGAAATTGTCAGGGATCTTGTCCGTGTCACAGTAAAAATTCCCTTTAATCATGCCAAGTTTGTGGTTAACCCCGCTATCGTCTTTCATGTGGATTATATCCTTGACTAGTGCGTCATCGTTATTTCCTTTCCAGCGGTTATTATCAGAATCCCACTTCATGCAGTTAGTGCTGATAATTGACGTGTCGTCTGGGAGACGGTAGAAGCTACCACAAGCTGACGGTCGTGAAGATGCCGTGTCTGTCATTTGCCTGTGTAGAAAAGACTCTTACCAGCTACTGATAATGCAAAGACCTTATGCTGTCAAGCATATTTCACCCGGGAGGAAGACACACACATGACCAGGCGCCCGTTTCTCGAAACACCCGAGAATTCTCGCGGGCCTGAAAACTTCATTTTGCATTTTTCCTCAAAATTTTGCTGCATGTTTTCATTTTTGAGAACTGCTTTCATGTTAGAACAGTTTGAAATTCCTCTTGGTTCATATTCCAAAAGATTACGCTCAATAGGGCCATTTTCGAAGTTTTGCTCAACTCAAAAAGTTACCCGAAAAGTCTCGGGTGTGACTCCGAGGTCCCGATAAATTTCTTAATATTTAAGCCATGTGACTTTTGAGCCCGAGAAGTCCGACAAAGATCAAAATCTATAAAGAGAATCATCCTTCACTTGAATCTTTGTGATAAAAAATACGATTGACGATATTTCAACACATTCAGATACCATAAATTTTATAGGAATAAGTCAGCTTTTCAAATGAAAGGAATAAAACTTTTCCGAGAATTCTCGAGTGTTTTTAGAAACGAGCCTGGGGCTCGTTTCTAAAAAAATTAGAAAAAAATAAATTATCAATTTTTTTTGGGTGTTCAATCAGAATTTGCATTAATCTTTACGCGCTAGTATGCTTCTAATTGTTTTCTTAAGCTGTTATACAATATATTAAGGCGACGTATATAGGGTATTCCACACTATGCCAGTGTAAAAGATAATCTTGTTAGTACGCAAGCTGTGTTATCACCTGACCACGTGATCCCCCGTCTCGTTAAGGGCGGTGGCGATATGCAGCACTCTCCCCACGCTTTCCATCTTGCAGTACCAGCGTAACTGTCGGAAGTAGTCCAGATCTCTAAGAACCTTCAAGCCTTTTATGGAGAGATGGACTGAGTTGTCATCGTAACGTGATATGACAGTCCAGTCTTTACTCTTACTTGAGCTAACGGACGGCTCTTTTCCGGAAAGGATGGCCCTGTCGATAAGCGTCCATCCACCTGGACATGGTTATCATAATCATCAAATAGTAGGGCATAGTCGGATTTGAAAAGAAACAAATACTCTACGGTAGTGATGATGCGGATAACGACTATATTGTTGTTGTTGTTGTTGATGATGATGATGATGATGATGATGATGATGGTGATGGTGATGGTGATGGTGATGGTGATGGTGATGGTGATGGTGATGGTGATGGTGATGATGATGATGATGATGATGATGATGATGGTGATGGTGATGGTGATGGTGATGGTGATGGTGATGGTGATGGTGATGGTGATGGTGATGGTGATGGTGATGGTGATGGTGATGGTGATGGTGATGGTGATGGTGATGGTGATGGTGATGGTGATGGTGATGGTGATGGTGATGGTGATGGTGATGGTGATGGTGATGGTGATGGTGATGGTGATGGTGATGGTGATGGTGATGGTGATGGTGATGGTGATGGTGATGGTGATGGTGATGGTGATGGTGATGGTGATGGTGATGGTGATGGTGATGGTGATGGTGATGGTGATGGTGATGGTGATGGTGATGGTGATGGTGATGGTGATGGTGATGGTGATGGTGATGGTGATGGTGATGGTGATGGTGATGGTGATGGTGATGGTGATGGTGATGGTGATGGTGATGGTAGTGATGATGGTGGTGATGATGATGGTGGTGATGGTGGTGGTAGTAATGGTAGTGGTGGTGGTGATGATGGTGGTGATGGTGGTGATGATGGTGGTGGTAGTGGTGGAGGTGGTGATGATGGTGGTAGTGATGGTGGAGTTGGTGGTAACGATGGTGGTCGTGATGATGGTGGTGATGATGATGATGATAACTGTGATGAGAATAATGGTGTTAATGGTGAAAGCTGGTAGCAGTAGTTAATAGCTAGCTGTATTCTCTTACCTCCGTCAGTGGTCATGTCACAGTATACATTGATCACCGTGCTGTTATCTGGTGAAATGATATACACTCTATTTCCTAAAGACAATCCCAAGTTTTTGTAAGCTTTGCACGATTGAGGATATTTACTATCACATCCAGGGGCGCCAACTGAAAAAAAGAAAACACGTCTATATCATCCAAGCTGGTATATATCAACAAAGCTGGTAATAGAAATATGATCATATTACAGGTTTGAATGCAACAAAAAACGTTGTCCATCTTTGGTATGGTGTAGAGGGCGGTATCGAAAGGCAGAAGTAAAGGCAGAAGTGTGTGAGGGGGTTAGCATTGAAAGATTGGAGAGATTTCGCAGAATTCGTCTGCTACTCCACCTATGGTTTGCAACTTTTTTGAAGAATTAGCATTTTCTTGTGAATGATTCTTAACCCTATTCAGACCGGGGGGGGGGGGGGTTTGAGGCCCCTAGCACCTTTGATCTGTAATCATTTTTGAACTAGTAGGGCTAGAGCATTAAAATTTGATTACTTTTCCTAAAATTTATCTTGGATCAGTTTGGTGTTAACAAAATTTCGATGTGTACCATGGTAACCATAGTAACCAACATAGGTTTAATGAAAATTAGGCAAAACGCTTTATGTCGTTAAGATCAACTATTAATACGACGTATTCAACGTAAATCCATTTCATATAAACGTTTTATACCAAGTTTTGAAAAAACACAATAAAAATTTACAACTCTATTTTTTGTCAATTTTTGACCTTCTTGAAATAGTGCTTGTAGCGAAAAAACATTCATATCTACCTGAAATCATTAATACAACTTGAAACGAAGATTAAATATTGTCAAAAAGCTTCAGATTTTGCCACCCAGTTTTTATTGATTAAAATAAATAACTTTCATTAAATCCAAGATGCCGGATCCAAGATGGCGGTGCTGATGTTACATAATTAGCTAGAATTCGCTGGTTTTTTTTAAACTAACGTAAATTTGGCAAAATCCTTTTTATATTCCTCTATTTTAAATAAAAAGTAAAAAAAAAAACATTCTTTGGAAAGGTATTTAAATTATTACTTTAATTAAGAGTCCATTTGCAAACTTATGATATATTAAAGGTACCATGCCAATCAATGACGTTACAGGTGTCATATATTGTTGTCATAGAAACAGTGTCACTAATAATATATGTCTACTGCAAGATTATCGAAAAAATATACAGAAATACACATCTAACAAAAACAGAAATATTGCTCGTTTCTGCTCACTTAAGTGACGTCATCGTGACGTCACAAAGACAATTTCTTTGAAGAATATCGGTCGCTTTTTGAATACGAACTGATTATGATAACTTATTTGGATTTTGGATGTTCTATGCAAAGGTTTCGAAAGCTAGGCTATTTATAACCATATATTTAAATGTTTAAATGACGTCATAATGACGTCATATTGCGTTGCTATGGCAACACAGAATATCATTTTGTTCCTCTTTGTCAGATAATAATTCTTTGAAAATTTGGTCATAATAGCTCCAATGGTTCAAAAGTTACGGATGGGGGGCCGAAAGAGCCCCCCCCCCCCCCCGGTCAGAGGAAGCCTCAAAAAGCCCGGTCTGAATAGGGTTAATAACTATGAAAACCAAACTACCCCGGGGGGGACGTGTCTCCACTGCCTTTGCCATCCTTCCGACCTACAGACCTATCCCGCGTTCTACCAGGCAAAATGTTAAATGGACAATTTATCTATTTTGTTATAAATCTCATTCCCCTGGGGGGGCAGGCCCACTGAAACAAAGCTGCTTAATTCCTTTCCAGCATTTGGTTTATGTCAAGAAAGCCATAAGTTCCTTTAACCCGTGAATAGCACATACCCTGTAAGATGGTGACATTCGCATCGGCGGAGCCCTCGGTCATACCATCGCTCACTACACAGCGATATGTCCCCGCGTCCTCATACCCAGGGGAACGAATGATCAGTGAGGGGGTATTAGTTTTTTCAACAAGTGCTCTGTCGAACTTATGCCAGGTAAATCTGGCGACGTGGCTGGTATTCGTGCTGCATGTAATATTTATTATATCGGTCAGCGGACACACTATCTGCTGCAGAGGCGTGGCGGTCACGTGTGGCGCTGGACCTGTGAATACCAAATAAGGAATTGGCAAACAACAAAGGAATTGTTACTGACTATAATCGTGATTGAGATTCTTAACTGGAGTATTGAATCAAGAGGAGGGGGCTTCCTTGAGCGTTAAGATGCCTACTAAGTCATCATATTGAAAGATTTAACTATTTCAATAAATGGAACATTGTTCAAATCTGGAGGAAATGTTTTAAAGGGGGCACCTTCCGAAAAAAAAAAATGTATGTTTTAAAGTAAAAAGAAAATGAATTCGTGAGGAAGCGTCTTTTATAAGATGAACAATACGAAAACGAGAGACTTTTGAGTGCAAAAGAAATACTTTAATATTTCATTCAAAAATTGAATATATAAATAACCATTAACTCGTGATTGAACAGGTTCGCTATGGCAATAAACTACACATGACGTTAGTGTTTAAAGATCATAACTGACAATAAGTGAACTTACTTTGCGTAAGTAATGCTGACGATTGTAACGATGCTGTCGTAGGGCGTGTTGTTTCGAATTGTTCTGATGTTGATGGTGTTGAGGGCTCATACGTAGATGTGTGAGATGTGGCTAATGGCGAAGTTGAGAAGGAGGAGGATGTTGGTGTTTCAGCTTTAGCTTTTGTCGAGGTTTCTGGTGTTGGTGATAGTTCTGGAATAGTTGCTGACAGTGTCGTAGCTGTAATAGCTGTCGCTGTTATCGGTAAAGCAGTTTCCACAGTATTTATTACACCTGCAGTAAAACTTGTTTCTGTCGGTGACGTGAGTACTGACGATATTGGTGAGATGCTCGAGGCAATTTTCTTTGAGGATGTTGATGTTTCAGCTTTAGCTTTTGTCGAGGTTTCTGGTGTTGGTGATAGTTCTGGAATAGTTGCTGACAGTGTCGTAGCTGTAATAGCTGTCGCTGTTATCGGTACTGCAGTTTCCACAGTATTTATTACACCTGCAGTAAAACTTGTTTCTGTCGGTGACGTGAGTACTGACGATATTGGTGAGATGTTCGAGGCAATTTTCTTTAAATGAAAAAGAAAGACATGAGTTTTCTTTGATGAAATAATCAATCAAATAATTCAGCTCCCGATTTCTTGAAAATTCTGAGAACTTCTCCATTATTTGGAAATAGTAATTTATATTTAGCAATAGTTTTTTAGTTTTTTTTTCTCAAGAATGAATTAAATTCACACTTGCGTGAAATAATATCAACTACATTTACATGAAACCAACCTTTTCCGGCCTTAGTTGCTTTTATACAAATGAATGTGTTTTTGTCATCTTCGTAAGTTAACTGTATGGTACCATGAAAGAACATTGACTTTAATTAAGACAGATTCATTCTCGCCACAGGGTTTAGAGAGAAAATCATTCTAAATTCATTAGTTTGACAACAAGCAAAGCCTATATTAGCCCTTTACTCCGGCAATGTTTATGGTGGTATTAGTTGCTTGACGCTTGACAAAAATATATATTTAAGAACTGATAACAAATCTTTTAGGTTTAACTTTAAACGTTCTTCTTAATTAAACGTTGTCTTCCAGCTTTACAAAAATTTGCGCATTATTTTCGACAATAAAATAGAATTCAGTTTACGATCTTTTCCTTTGCTCCTAATTTCCGATGTCGTTTTAATGGTTAGAGATTTTAAAAAGTGCTTATTAACTTTCTTAAAAAGAAAAACTGCATTCATATAGTCAGCTATGCTCTTTTAGATCTTACCATTTCCCTCGGCGCCGCGCGCAGTTTTTGAGAGACAGCTTGCGCTTGAAATCTCATCCCACCTCTGCCACCATCACACTCCGTCTGAGCAACCAGCAGTTCACAAACTCCTTCCTTCAGGTAGAAATTATAAGAAGTGCAATCTCCGTGACAAGCCTGTATACATCCTAGCCAGTCTACACCAGTTAATACCTGGTAGGGTTTGCCTGCAAATACTCTTTCGCGATAAGTAAAAGTGTGGAAAGAGCCGAGACCGCTACAAGAGGAGATAAACATTACGAGAAATTCTATCGTGTTAGCCATCGAGTTCACTTGATCCCTGAAGCTTTTTGCAGGTGGAATGGACTTTGAATGCCTATTATACCACAACGGGAAGTAGTGGATAGCCTAGTTACCTATTTACATCCAGAATGTAACTTAGTTACCATGCTAATGAGTGTTCTTTAATGAGGTGCTGATAACGAAGCACCTTGTTGATAACATGTGTGAGGTAAATAGTATGTAATAACCATTTTTGAGTGATCTTAAGCGCTCTCGGTCCACATAATAAAACCTCAAAGATAAATGAAGTATAATAACTTCTCCGGGTAATATAGCATTTAAGATAATTCTGTTTCTTATCTATGATTAAGTGGATAGCTTGAGCTAAATTTAAAGTAAGTAGCACAAAATTAACCAGGTTTGAAGTTGGAAAGGTAATCTTATTCAGGGTATGGAAATATCGCTCACCTGGTAAAATAGAGTAAATACGTCGGCGGTCTCAGCAACCTGCTCCGGACTTGTTAATTTTTAGTAGACTAGTATTATAAATAATATAAAGCTCAATATCGAACGGTGTTGATTTTACTGAACTTTAATTAAAATTGTGACCTTACTTGAGATTCACACCTGCTTTTTGTGTTTAAGTCTTGTCTAAAGTATGCCAAGAGTAAAGTGTGAAATTTCTCGTAAATATTAGATTATTTACTTGAAAAACTGATATTATATTATCGACAGCTTTGTAGGCCACCTAGACGTCGGATACCTGAGGTCCTACTATAAGCATCGGACATTGTTTTCGTCAAAACATGGTCATCAGTAAAAGCACAGCTTTTTCTGGTTCTCCCATTCAAATTATTTAGATAACCCAAGTTTAATACAATGAAGTTAGCAGACCTTCACTGTGTGTGCAATCAAGAAAAACTACATCGGAAACGGACGTGGACTGCTAGACTATACAGTTTGTCGCACCAGCCCTTCTATTGGATGGTCAGAAACTACACAGCCTCCATTATCCGTGTTCCGATAGGGAATAGATATCGTCTCTCTTTTAAAAACATGGGAACATGAATCTGCTTTTTATTACTCCGTACAGTAGGTGTCTAAAATATGTAGAATTGCAACGGAAGTGAATCACTCAAACGGTCATGGAACTTGACCATTTTGTAAAGTAATGACTGAGCTGTAATGACTGAGCTGTAATGACTGTAGCTTTTACATGATAAAGTGTTAATTTTTCATCTCGACTGTGGTACACGGCGAAATTGGAAAGAAATTTGATTTTGTCAAATGATAATTACATTTCCTTCTTGCTGAAGGAAAGTCTTAACAATAGTTGTCCTTCCTCCCTCCTCCCATCCAAAAAAATACGTTATAACTACCCCAGCCCTTTTAATCTTGAAGGATAATTTTACATATTGTTTTGGCAATGTGAAATGGGAGTGGTGAAACACAAACCGGTTGCCGTCATAAATGAAAAAAGAAAATAAAAACTTTGTTTGGTTTGTTTTTACGATGTAGCTCTTAAAAAACATGTATTTTCGTGACATGATCGAGCCCACACGAAAGAAGGAAGCTTTCATTAAAAAAGACGAAGGGGTTATTAATCAAGCCCTCAGGCGTTATGCTGTTCAATAGAAGGTCGCTATTTTATCTATTACAATACCTTTTCGAGGACTTTCCGATTGACGCCACAACTTGAGCTACGGGGCGCCTTTTGTTTATTCATGACAGCATCAATCCTAATATTTAGTAAATAAACCCCTTCTGGCGGCTGGATAAAAATAAAGGATAGACAACATGTCAAGGGGAATAGGTAAATAGGTAAATAACAAGGGGCATCTAGTTTTCATAAACTCCTATATTTTCAAAAAGCAAAGAAGGCAAGTTTTAGTGAGGTAACAATACAATAAGTAATCACTTCTTTTAATGTAGTTGGCAAGCGAAAACGCTAAAATAACTTAATTAACAAAATGACTTTCTAAACTAAAGCCTTTTCCTCTAATGGGTAACTTTTTACCTGCCCGTGTAGTAAATCAGGCGCGTACACAGAGGGCGTGCGTAAGTTGCGCGCGCACCCCCCTTGGCTGCCAAAAAATGGATCATTACTTATCAAGGAATCTACAAATACTATGCTTTCTCCATATGATACCTATGACTGCGCACCCCCTTCCCTAAGTCAATCCTGGGTACGAGAGCCTGTAAATCTAAAGACTTGACAATGTCATCTAGAAATTACACGGACACACAATCCGTGACCAGTTTGGGCAATTCTCCTTTCACTTTTCTGAAGAACACTTAGAACACTAGACAATAGACACTCCAGGTACACAAGAATATGCATCAATTTTCCTAGTCATCCCGCCATACTATTATCATGAGGTCTTAGAAACACACTGACATAATCATAAGTCTCTTTGCCCCAAAGCCAAACAAAACATTTCCAGGTCCAAGGAACCCAGAATAAGCCTGAAAACAATTTTTGAATAAGGTTGGGTAGCAAAGATGTTCGACATTGGAGAGTATGTGAGACCATTCACTAGAAAATTCCTTTCTCACTTGGTGAAACCCAAACAAGGAATTATCCCTTTAAACTTTAACTTGAATAACTTAAAATTGCCACTAGCGAGCTAATCCGGCCATTAAATCAACCTGTGCAAACATTCATAAGCACAGCATTAATTATGCCCAAATAGACTAAATGATGTTCTAGGGCACTCTCCTTATATGAAAAAGCTGTAAATTTTTACAAACAAAACAGTCGTCAGCAAAAGGCTGTAACAGCGCCATCGCTAGACTCAAAACACGCGGCAGTGCATTGTTGGAAACTTCAGTGCATACCGATTTGGGTCAGCGGTAGCTTAATTTGAGAGGTAGTGTGGGACTTGAAATAGGGTGAGGCTTTTTTACGCGGGCTACCCGTGGTAGCACGAGTCTAGGTTTACCTTTCCTATAAGTCTATCTATCCATGTCGAAAACGTGTAAGCCTGCGATGCTCAGAGGTCTGCGGTATATACTCTGCCTGAAAGCGAAGCGGCTTTTGTGGAAGACTTCTCTCGTTCGCGATAGACCCACACTCACAAATGCAAACGCCGTCTGCGATAGACCCACACTCACAAATGCAAACGCCGTCTGCGATAGACCCACACTAAAAGATGTGGGTCTATCGCAGGGTTGTTTCAAGGACTGTCTAGCATGTTCTATAACCAGATATTTGATAAAGTTTGAATTGTTTTGCTTAAAGAGACTCGCTCCGCCTCGGCCTTTTTCTCTGCAGCTCGTAATGCAAATATTTCTTAGTTCTTACAACTTCAAAGGACACATTCCGAAAGAAGAAGAGAATCAATAACAGCGAAGATAAGTTTTGTGTTTTTGTTTTGTTTTGTATGCAATTTTGAACAGTGTCTCAAGCATTTAATCGCTCATTAATCGCTCGCTATCAGTAGCGAACGTGTCTTATCCCAATAAAGAGTCAAATTTATTACAAGAATGCCGGTCTCGTTATGCTAAATCCCATACTCCTCAGTATGTCTAGCACCGTAATACGGCGTAAAGCCCCGTGCATACTGCGCCAGCACAAACCAGCGTTGCCGGAGAATTCTTGCTCGACTGACCACAAGACGGAGAAAATGTCAGAAAGTCAATTTCCCATTTTGACATTTCCTTTGTCAGTCGAGCGGAAATTCGCCAACAATGCTGGCTGGTGCTGGCGCAGTTTGCACGGGGCTTTTAAGTATATACGAGCTTCCGAGAAAACAGCTCACCAGCAGGTACAAAATGCAGAATACATTTTTCGGTGATTCCTTTTGTAGCCCGAGTTAACGCTGGTGCAGCGTCTAGTTTTTCAGTCAGTTTTTCTCACAATTTTGCTCAAAAGTACCCAGGAATACATTAGTAGGCTGCTATGTAAATAGTTTAACAAATCACCTATTTATTTTAATCTAGATCATCTTCAGATTATGCTGACTGTTCTTTTCAAACATGTCACTCCTGTGTGAGTTGATATTGCAGTCGTAGCTTCACAGTTATTATTGAAGTTGTATCCACTGGTGTCGTCGCTGTCGATGTTGTATCGAGTGGTGTCGTTAATTCTGGTGCTGTTGGAGTTGCATAGACTGGTGTCGATGCTAACGGAGTCGTTTTAACTGGTGGCGATGCTGTCGGAGTCGTCTCGACTGGTGATGATGCTGTCAGAGTCGTATCGACTGGTGTCGATGCTAACGAAGTCGTTTCAACTGGTGTCGATGCTAACGAAGTCGTCTCGACTGGTGCCGATGCTGTCGGAGTCGTCTCGACTGGTGCCGATGCTAACGAAGTCGTTACGACTGGTGGCGATGCTGTCAGAGTCGTATCGACTGGTGTCGATGCTAACGAAGTCGTTACGACTGGTTTCGATGCTAACGGATGCGTCTCAACTGGTGTTGATACTGTCGGAATTGTTTCGACTGGTTTCAATGCTAACGGATTCGTCTCAACTGGTGTTGATACTGTAGGAATTGTTTCGAATGGTTTCAATGCTTTCGGAGTCGTTTCAACTGTTGGCGATGCAGTCGGAGTCGTTTCGACTGATGTCGATGCAGTCGGAGTCGTCTCGATTGGTGTCGATACTGTTTGATTTGTATCGACTAGTTTCAATGCTGTCGGAGTTGTTTCAATTGGTGTCGATGCAGTCGGAGTTGTATCGAATGGTGCCGATGCTGTCAGAGTTGTATCGACTGATGTCAATACTGTCGGAGTTGAATCGGGTGGTGTCGATGCTGTCGGAGTTGTATCTACTGATGTCGATTCTATCGGAGTTGTATCGACTAGTGCCGATACCTCGGGTGATGCAACTACTACTGTTTTTGCTTTCAATTCATAGGTAGCAATATCTTCCTGTTGAAACAATTCCAAAGTTCACTGCATGAATAATGATTTTCAAATTTGATTACGATTGAGTTACGAAATAGTTGGACATTTGCGAAAAAAAACACAACATTGAACAAATTACTTGGTGTATACAGCGGGTTTTAAGAACCAGCCTTCAAAACATGATATATTTTATTTTTAAACGCATGAATTTGAATTTTTAATCTGAAAACAGGAATAAAATGCGTTTTTCTTATTTTCTTCAGGGTTCGCAGCTATTGTGTCTTACTGTAGACAAATACACCTTTTTCTTGACAATTTAAATATTTCTTTGTTTTGAACAAACTTAGAACTCCCCCACCGCGAAACCTCATTCTGTCTCATTTCAATTAGTACTAGATTATATTATTTTTAAGATGTTTAGATATAAATTCTTCACAGCCATGACTGAAAGGGGATAAGTCACAAAACGCTTTGAAAGTGTAATGAATGTATTTGCTCATTTACCTTTTAGTAGTGTTCATAAAGATTTATAATCTCCCTTATATATTTATATATTTTTCTTTAACTCTAGCCATAGACAAACCACGCATTCTTATCAAATCTCACTAGAAAAGCAACATATGAATTCTAAAAAATCAACATCTGTAGGTCTTACGCTTTTACTCGGCGCCGCGCCCAGTTTTTGAGACAGCTTGCGCTTGAAATCTCATCCCACCCATTCCGATGTCGTTTTAATGGTTAGAAATTTTAAAAAGTGCTTATTAACTTTCTTTAAAAGAAAAACTGCAGTCATATAGTCAGCTATGCTCTTTTAGATCTTACCATTTCCCTCGGCGCCGCGCGCAGTTTTTGAGAGACAGCTTGCGCTTGAAATCTCATCCCACCTCTGCCACCATCACTCTCCGTCTGAGCAACCAGCAGTTCACAAACTCCTTCTTTCAGGTAGAAATTATAAGAAGTGCAGTCTCCGTGACAAGCCTGTATACATCCTAGCCAGTCTACACCAGTTAATACCTGGTAGAGTTCACCTACAAACACTTTACCGTGATAAGTTTGCGAGTGTAATGAGCTGGTACAGCAGAACTGAGAGATAAGAAAAATTGCGAGAAATTTCATCGAGTAATCCATATTTGATTCACATGCCAAGGCGAAGTTGTTTGTGCCGACAACTCGGTCTCCTAGCATACCAGGCCACCATATATTTATATATCCGCGGGGAGGGGGGGTGCAAAATCGGAAGCACGTGTCTTAAGCACTTAAAGGGAGTTTGGGAGACATGCACCCCTATATATATATATATATTTTTTATTTATTTTTTTTGTGTGTGTGAATTTTCCTAGTTATTGGATATAGATAAACTTGATTACCAAAATATGCACATGTTAGATCAGAGAGGGATTCAGGCAATCAGCAGAATTTAGAATTTTACCCTCTCAAAAGTCCTGCATCTTTATTGGCTTTCTCAACAAGCAGAACAAGTGCGCAGACATTAGTGTTATATAGGGCATACGTCTATTTTGTTTTCATACCATAAAACCTTATCGTTGTTAAAAGTTCACACACAAATAAACAATTTGAAAAGATAATATCGTGAATATGTATCGGTTAAGTAAACCTAGAATGCCGTAGGTTTTAGGTATTAACGGACTCTCCTCTGAACTGTCAAAACGGCTCAAATGGGAAAGAAACGACACAGAGACTTCTTGTAAGACTTCAGCTTTTATTATACACCAAAATCCACTAGCAATTCTCTTATTTTTTTAATACGTTTCTATGTCCATTATAAACTTTAGTATCAAAGCGCTCTGAACTTGGGGAATTGAAGGCATTTTATCGCACTTCGGTGTTTTCTTTCTTCTTGATTTGACTTTGCCGCTCAGACAAACAAAACAGTCAAACTATTCAAGGATTTAGCTTTCTGTAAGTATATTTGCCAATCTTGCTTACTTAAGTTAAACTTGTTTTCTTTTTCCGAGTTATTTTACAAGATCTCTTTTCATTCCTATCGAGTTGGCAAAACAACAACACGCAACCCGCGGGGGAGTAGGACAAAATAAAAGGAGCAAATCCTCACGCGCAGTGGTGGGGTGGGGTGGTGGTTACTAAAAATAGCCAGATTGGGAATCGACATGGCGCGCGGGTAATACCTAAGTGTCCCTCTCTTATCTTATGCTCTCTTGGTTGGACATTATATCCCTTTTATACAGAAAAATAAATACAAATGTATACTTTTTCACAGGCGTCCTTAGCTGCTTAGGAGCGGACCATGTGCCATTTTTTTTTATTGAGGGGGGGGGGGGGGGGTGATTTGGAAAAGAAAGAGTTCCTCCAAACGACTGATTGAGGAAAAGAATCCCTGCAACCCAACCCACGATTTTACATGCCAAACAAAATATGAAATTATGGAGGCCGAAACCGAAAGTTGTGAAGAAGAGTTGTCAGATTCTAAAATAATGATGAACTTGACTGATCATCATCAACTCGGACAGGGAGGGTAACTTCGCAGAATTAAAGATTTTTTTTGTTTGTAGAGGTCGTAAGGGGGGGGGGGGGCTCTGAAAATACTGAGGTTCTGAAAGGGGAACCAAAAAATGGTTACAATGAAAGATGGGCTCCGAAATTTAAAGGTGTCTTGAGTAAAAATCTTCCGTCCCCGCCTCGGTGTATTTCTAGAACACTCCCTTACTAAAATAGAAAAGAACTAAAAAGACGTATCTCAATTATTAAACCTTTCCGAATCATGATAGAGAAAGGGGCTTCTGTCACGCTGTCATCTTGTCTGTAGTTAATAGAACAGTTTTTAGGTTTTGTTTAGTTAACTTACTCATATTGATAAGTAACTTAAGCGTTCGGCAAGGAATTACCCTGCGAGGCCATTGGCGAGCGAGGGAGAGAAACCAATGGCCTAAAAGTAAAGGCCGATTTAGACGCTACGATTTTTGCCTACAACCATCGCATTCGACACGCTCAGCACACAACTCAAGTCGAAAAGACAAAGCAAAGGCTACCCACCCTATCTGAGTGGTCAAAAGACAGAAAAATACATGAATACTGAAAAACATATATATTTATACCTTTGAAGTAGCATTTTCACCTCAAAACAGCTTCCAAAACAAGCCCAATTTACCCACCTAAAAAACGAGATACGAGGAAAAGAAACCAACCATTGCAAAGAGGGAATAATAAACTTTATTTCTAATCTGATTTTAAAGAATAAAGTGAGAGGACAAATATCTATTTTTTTTCTGTATTTATGTATTGTTTTGTCGCTTGACCACTCAGATGTACAAAAAAGGAACGCGCGCATGCATTGCCGATCTTCATGAGCTCGCAAGGTAGCAAGGAATCTATGAAACGGGATTTAAGAAATGGGAGTTGACCTCTAAAAGGGGACGTAACAGCGTCCTTTATAAGTGGTACTTGAGAGCCTGGGGGCGATCGTCCTATCTTTTAGGGTTTAAAATTCTACTAACTGTTGTCCCTTAGGGGGTGTTCAAATGTTTTTCGCTTCTTCTATCCCTAAGCACTGAATGGTTCTCGCGCTTGTGGATCATCACATCCAAATAACAACTTGACATGAATGTAGTCAAAAACGAGATGTGCTCCACGGTGGCGTTAAGGCCGCAATTCAGGAATAAACTGAAAATGTGTTTGTGTTGTTGTTTTTATCGTTTAACTCTGCAGGGCCAAATTTTCAAAAACTATAAGGAAATGACCAGTAGGGGCGTGGCTGTGACCCACCCCTATATTTTTAAAGTTTCTGTACTGTGCTCCCCCCCCCCCCCCCCAAATCTTACGTGGCCTGCTACGGCTCTGCTCTGGTGTAGCAAGGAAGTAGTGACGGCGAATGCAAAAATTGTCGGAATAATTTCAACCATTGCAATCACGTGTGAAGCTTGCCATGCGCACTAGCTCTGCTCTTGTAGTGCATCCGCCATCGGATGTAGAAAATGGACAAACGTTGTCTAACACACATGTTCATGTACCATGTTGGTCTCTTTCTTCGGCTGCAAATAAAATCATTTTCTTGTAACAAGAGAGCAAAAGTACGCCAGTCCATTTAAAGATCCGTAATTGATAATTTTTCGTTTTACGGAGAATAAATTAAAGGAACGATTATTTGTGACATCCTCGAGACGTCTACGCCAAACAATGAAACAATTTTTTGCTATAAAATGCATCACATTTTAAATATAATTAAATATAACATTTTAATATAAGCTGGCACAGGTCATTGAACCTTACCATAATAAAGTCCTACTTGATCCGCTCTTGTTGAATCCCCTTAATATTAATTTAAACAAAACTCGCACTTCCTCTAGTCTCTAAATACACCACTTACGTGTAATTTAGTCGATTTAGTACCACCTTCTTTTATAGAATTGAATTTACCAAGAAGGGAATTATAGTGTAAGTATACTTGTGCATGTAATGAGTAGCATTGGTATGAAAACCGTATTTTGTAAGAACTTCAGATATATCATCAATTTTTTTGTCGACATCGTGTCTCTTATTTCGAATTTAATAACAACAATTCATAATCTATTTTGCCTTGGGCTTTTACGCATTTCATTTCATTTCCAGTGAAATTTCCGATGTAATTTCCAGAAGGGCTTGTAGAAGATGTAGATAGTATAAGGGTGATATACCCGCTTGTATCTTAACTTATATCTGTATAATGCAAACGTGCGTCGTTTTTTAGAAACTCTAGTTATATGTTTATCCCGTTGTTAACGCACCCTTTATTATCACCATAACATCGCATGTATGTAAATGACATCTCGTGATGTCACTGCTGTAATATTAGTATCTCCGCAAATGTGAATCGCACTGCTGCAGTGACTGCTGGTCTTCAGCCTGAATGGGAAGTTCTTTGGGCAGCAGTAAATGTAGAAAAGACGAGAACAAGCCGCAGTTCGAGCGCAAGGCCGAAACAGAGGACGCAATCGGGCACAATGTGTCGGATATCGAGATCATGGACATGAGTGGCTCTCGCGTAGTAGCCGATCTCACGTCTGGTAGGTACTCTTGGGTTCCTTGATGATATCCCCATGTCACCATCAGTTAGAAACACTAACACATCAAAATAAACACCATCGACGGACAGGGCTTCAAGACAAATATCCTTTGTCCGTTGGACATTTTATTGAATCAACTGAAATTGACAAAATGCAAAGATTGCTTAAAATCACAGGGTTTTTAACAAATTAGTCAGGCAAATGTGCCAATGATAATAGCACACTTCTTGATAACAATATTTCGATGTGGAATTCTATATTTGTATTATTTCTCAAACTGTTCGAGTTTTCTCAGTTGCCATAACAAGGAAGATTGGAAACGTTGCATAGGATCAATGAGAATTAGTTCGAGAATCCAATTAAAACACGTATCTTGAGTTAGTCTAGCGAACCTCAATAATAACAGGTGTTTCGTGTGTTTTTCACCCTCAATTCAAGTCTATTGGATATTGAAGTCCTACAACGGCAGTCCTAAAATAATCGTCCATTTTTTATGTGTTTGCTTCGCTCCCTCTTTTGTATCGCTTTAGTGTTTATAACTTTAAATATATTCAAGCCGGAATTGTGTGAATATTGTGTATTTGTTCCGCTTCTACGAGTCTCGCATGCGTAATACCTATTTATTTACCTGTCTTTTTGTTTATAAACCCTTGCCGCCTTTAGTTTCCTTGATAGGTTGTGTATAAATCGGTGAGCCATCCCGAAGGGGAAAGAGGCAGGCAGTGTATGGAATGGCAAGAGGACGGCGGGTGGTTAAGCTGGGAATCGTTGTGGTACACTTCTTTGTGAGAATGGTTATCCTATAAGTTTTAGGATAAGAGGGTTCGTTAATGCCAACATGTTCTTTCCTCTTTTTTTTTTATAAGTATATTTCTCCATGCATCCTCTCTATATAGGACTACAACCGACCACAACAGTAACTTCTGATATCTGATATCTTCGCTTCTTCGTATGCCGATGCTCACCGAATAATGTCTTCTTATAGGTGGAATCACCCAAGAGGACAGTCAGAATCAAAAGTCGAAACCTCAGGCGACAAAGGTCATCAAAGCTTGGAAATGATCTTCTGCCATACCACAAGGAGTTATTACAGTCACTGCGCATGTACCGGGATTTCTTTATCACGGGCTTCGTAATATACAGATGATATATGAAGATATATCTAAAAAATATAAACTACACCAAATAATTAAAACAAATAACTAGTCTCGATATCAACCAGAATGATAGATTAGTAAAACAAAGATTCAAGACTCTACCCTCTACTTGAATACTAAAAACGATTAATAAACTTATTTTGTTTTACCGACCTTCCTTGTTGCCCCCCTGGGATATTATTCGAGGTTGTCTGTTGTTCTAAAATGTATTGGCAACAATAAGACACGGAAAGCCTGCGCAGGAGGGTACTAGGAAAGACTTGGGAACGTGGAGGGAACAAATGTAAGCGTAAGAATTGTGCGCGCCAAACAAGTTTCCTTTTTCCCTTGAAACCGACTTATCGTACGATAAAGAAAGTCGGATGAAAAATAGCCAGACGCATAGAAAATAGCCAGACGGTAGTTAAAAAATAATAATATGATGATTATCATATTTTCTACTCAATAACAGGCAAGCATGTATAAAACATGCCATTAGTTCACGGTACTAATCATCTTTATTTGCTGCGGCTTGTCTTGTCACTCGCCATTTACAATCCGAGGCAACATTTTAAATAGGTGTTTATGACCCCAAAATGTAGCCCAGTCCTTTTTTGCCCTCAAACCTACTAAAACAAGATAACAAGTAAAAAAAATTATGTTAGCTGCGTAGTTATCTAATATCACACATCTTTTTTATCGATTGAAATTCATTCTCTGACGTCATACTCATACCATGACGTCATAATAACGATTTCACGTGTTCCTTTTTGCACGCGTTTCCTACCCCCCAGCCCATCCCTAATGCTATCGTTTCCCGCCCGATATCTGCTGCTCGGCGGTAAGCGATGGGAGTGGGTGCGTCAGGTTATAAACGCGATAAAAAATTTCATACAAGCTGCTCTAAAAAGGATCCACAACCTTTGGGCACGTCAAGGGCGCCAAAGTTCATAGGAAAAGACTCTACGGATCTGGCCATATCTGATCTGTGTTGCAATGACCCCAAGAATATCCAGCCTCTGGCAAAAAGTATGTAAAACCCCAGATATGTTGTAGGTCTATTGTTTATTCCAGTCAATCTCTGTTTAGTCTAATTTCCCACGCAAATCCCATTTTCTAGTGCATAGCGCGCGCTTTATTATGGCTAATAGCATTATTCCACTCCTGCTAAAAAAGAAACATCATTTCACCTTAAAAAAGGGAGTATGACATGATTTGATTGTCATTAACCTGGAATTGAATAGTAACTTTATAGCACACTGAACAATTAAAGGCTTCTTGCATCTTATGGCATATGGTGCACATCGTAAGGATTTCAGCATGCAAACGGATTTTTTTCACTAGGACGTAGGCGTAACATATAAAAAATTCCCAAATTCCAACTGATTACAATTGATCTTTCTTGCGGTTGTGTTTAGTGGGTTTTCACAAGTGTAGACTTTTTAAGGTCTCCTTTAGTCGCATCCCGATGCTAATGTTTGGCCGCGCTGTCTCAACTACAAGGTTCTTTCGCCCGCGCATAATAAAGACGTAGTCAGCCTGTTTTTTTTTTATCTAACTTTGAGGAAGAGGCTCTGGGAGAGATCCGATGCCATTTTTTTGGACACGCTCTCTCAACCACAAGGTTTCTTTGCCCGCGCATAATGAAGACGTAGTCAGCTTGTTTTGCTCTAACTTTGATGAAAAGGCTCGGGAGAGCTTTGCGCAAAACAGGTTTTGCGTACACAGATCTAGTAAGTCTGGTAAATCTCTCACCTGTATTGCGCTCGCCTTTAAAAAACGTGCACCCAACAAGTACAGTATTTTTAGTGTAGGGGAACGCCATAATAGGGGGAGTCGTATCTACTGCCTCTTGGTTTGGCCTTATAGGGCTAGAAAAAGTCTTGTCATGTATTTGTACACTTCCAGAGTCGAGAAAAACTAAGTAATGACAGACATTCTTCAACAGAAACAATGGAGGAGTCAGAGCAACCGAAAATCGCAAGCGAAGTCGAAAAAAACCCTGAAACGGCATCTGATCTCCCTGTGCATCCACTGGCCCCTGTCTCCATGGATACTATTCCTAAATCAAGCAACAGTGCTTCTGATACTCACATGACCGAGTCAGCCAATGAACACCCAGAAAACGTTCGAGGCCTAGGATTAAAACACGGCTCTATGGAACGACACCCATCGGTTAATCAAGAGGTTGTGAGAGAGCTGACAAGTCCCCCGGTCCTAAGTGCGAATGATCGACGAAAAACGTGGGCGCATCTTAGTACCCCTCCCCTCAGATTACCAGCAATCGAAAAGCCAAGGATCGGTAGCGTTAGAGTGGTGGGTAGTTTATCCATAAGAATGCGCACGCCTTAGCCACGCCTGTCTTGAGAGACTCGGTACAATTTTACAGCTGTCTAACAGACAAATAAATATTTTAGTGGTTTTGCGGTTGGGTATCAAAAGTGGTTCAATTTATGAGATCTATACCAAATTCTTCCAAGCTCTCAATTGTCTGCCGCTAGTAAGACAGCCATTGTTTGCTTAAAAGGCCGGCGTTATATTATTGAAACCCACGGGACTTCCACTGGCCTCGAGTATGCTTTACATGAGTTTTGTTCCAGAAAAAGGATGTGATCGGACAGCAGATGTCTGCACAGAATCGCATATACTCACATATTTTTGCGTTCTGTAATCACAATACGACGAACTCGATACAAAATGAAATTCACGATAATCTATTAATATCACAGGAGCCATTGGACCATACTGCACTAGCCTCGCCCCCATGTATCAGCCCTCAAAAGACTTGCGACGGAGTCAGGGATACAAACCACAGGGAACCCATGGACGACGCTCTATAGTAGACTTGCAGATAATATGGAGACACATAAACTGCACAACCAAAATACCGCCCTCTGCTTCCATCCCTTGCATCTAGTTCTTTATCAAAAAGTGTATAAATGTTCTGAATAAAAAAGGTAATGTAGCTTCTTGTTTGTATATCCAGTATCTGAACCGTCCTAGATAAAAAAATGTCCAATAGTTGAAAGACCCAGAACCCATCAAATACTTGTGGTATCCCTGTTTTAGGTAGACTGTGTGACAGCCTGGGAACCAGGCGAGCCTGCATCATTTGCATAAAGCAATTCCGTGTCAAAGTCTAAGACACGTGGTTGTTCTAAATATTTTTGCGTCCGGTTCGCACAACATTGTACGCTTTTCTTACAAAAACATGGACCATCCGATGAAATCAGGAACCGATGTCAGATCTCAATGCTTTGCCGAGTGCTCCCTACAAGTTTTAAAAGGAGAAAGCAGTCTGAACACGGAAAATAAGGGAGAATGCCGGCTTGAAGTTGTAGTAGACAATCCCAACTCAACTTGCACAGTTCACATTCAAACCGGTAATTTCCTGATTTATGACAATCTGTTGTTGGTTGACGTTAAATTTACGTTTTGATGAGCTTTTAAGCCTGTTTTGAATCTTGGATTGTCATTTAATTGTGTTTTCAGGAGTGGAGTTCTCCGTTAGCTTGAATGTTTCGATAGATACCAGTCATTCCCAGGTCGGCCGGCTACGCTACCTTCTAGATGTACCTGAACATTGTTTTAGTTTATTGCTGACATTTCCAAGACAAGAAGGTTTGTCGAGTTTACAATTAAGTATGACTGGTGTCTTATCTCACTCTGGCGGAAACATTTGTGTGGTCAAGTAATAACAAAGCACTGTTGGTTTGTAAGCTTTAAGTTATTTTCCCTGCAAAAAAGTAAATTCAATACTATAGTTAGGTATATGAAAATAAGAATCATGTTTCTTTAGCCCTCTGACATGTTAAACTGTATACATATCTAACATTTCATTATAACAAACATTATTTATTACCCTAGACCCTATATTGTGCCTATACTCTGTTATTAGCAGTAAACGAATGGCGTTATAAGTGGACTATTCATATTCCGATTTAACCCTAACTCAACCTGCAATTCAAAAAATGTTACTATGAAATACTGCAGCGTATTTACATAAAAAAATATTTACAGAGAATCAGATTTGTCTAAAGCATAAAACTTTCACTTCCAGATAACGTATCTAAAGTATATGATATACCATGCATAACTAACAAGATTGTGTTATTTAGTGAATGTAAGAGAAAAATAAATTGAATCAGTTTTTCTAATTAGCTCACGTTGACTTCTGGTTATTACCTAGAAACTAACAGAAAAAGCTTTTAATTTTAAAGCTCTTTATTGAATCTTATGTCATTTTGTCATTCATATAGCTAAATTTTATTCTTATTTGTTTAGAAATGCTAGAGTTTAAAAAGTTATTACAAAATGCTTCTGGAGAGTCAAAGTCGGTGTCTCAATTTAACGAGAGAACAGAGGAAGCATCTGCGGCCCAGTACTTCCAGGTACAATATTAGCAAAATTATATTCAATTGGATTAAAACATTTCCCTTGTAACAGTTTTTATAAGAAACCTGTTAAAAAAATTAAGCTAAAGTTAGGTTGAGCATGTGTTAATTACATTGTCTAGTACCAAGGTGGGTAGCGATGTCATTGTCATTGTTTAGTACCAAGGTGGGAAGAGATGTAATTGTCATTGTCATTGTTTAGTACCAAGGTGGGAAGAGATGTCATTGTCATTGTTTAGTACCAAGGTGGGAAGAGATGTCATTGTCATTGTTTAGTACCAAGGTGGGAAGAGATGTCATTGTCATTGTCGTTGTTTAGTACCAAGGGGGGAACAGATGTCATTGTCATTGTTGTTGTTTAGTACCAAGGTGGAAAGAGATGTCATTGTTTAGTACCAAGGTGGGAAGAGATGTCATTGTCATTGTTTAGTACCAAGGTGGGAAGAGATGTCATTGTCATTGTCGTTGTTTAGTACCAAGGTGGGAAGAGATGTCATTGTCATTGTTTAGTACCAAGGTGGGAAGAGATGTAATTGTCATTGTCATTGTTTAGTACCAAGGTGGGAAGAGATGTCATTGTCATTGTTTAGTACCAAGGTGGGAAGAGATGTCATTGTCATTGTTTAGTTTAAGGCCAGTGTACCCCAGAGAAAATGGGATTTCACTTCTAGTATAAACATAAATACTCTCCCCCATGGAAGGTGGCCCTTTGGGTCAAAAAGGGTAGGGGGTGAAGCGAATGTTGGAACATTACCCTAAAAATACACCAAAGAAATGACTACCTGAAATAATTACCAATTCTCAAATACATCTTGAGCAAAAGGTCAATTGTCTTTGCAGTTTCTTGGCAAATCATTAATTTAGAAACTGAAGATACATCCCACATTTCTTACCCTTAAGAAATAACAGAATTTTATTCTTTCAAAGATTTTGTGGGGGCTTCCCTTAATATATGAAATGTTTATTCATATTGTTATCTGGTGTTTTTTGTTTTTTTCTTGTGCCCCCCCTCCCCCCTCCCCCCGGCCTATACAGTACCTCTGTTTTGTTGCATACTTACCAATGGCTAAATTGTCATCTTTGTATTGCTTATTACTTGTTGGTGTTTCTTGTACAGTTTTATGGATACCTCTCACAGCAACAAAACATGATGCAGGTATAGTAATGCTTACACCATCCAGCACTTCCAACAGCATGTTTATCTGTGTCTTTGTTGCTTAAAGATTCCTTATGTGTTTGTCATTGTTGTTTTATATTTTTGTTTATTTTTTCTCTAGGACTCTATCAGAACATCAACATATCAAAGAGCAATGCTTCAGAATGTTGCTGATTTCCAGGATAAGGTGATGAAACAGTGATTACTGAAAAATCAATAAGTTGTACTTGATGTATAGGGTGTCAATCTTGGTTGTTTAGGGTGACATGCGTTGTATACTGTAAGGTGGTGTAGCATGAAGTTGCATCATCAGCGAACTTAGGGTTGCAATCTTTTGCCTAAAGGAAGCGTCTTCTGTGTATCATATTATGTTTCAATTATGTTGTGTGTTATATGAGCCGGTGTCATGTGTAGCATGAGATTACATTGGTTACATAAAATGACAAGTTTTACACACGGTGACATAATTGTGTTATACTAGGTGTTATGTGTAACATCAGGTGACATTGGTAACATAATGTCATATGTTTTACAAGCTGTCGTTATTGTGACATTATGTGTTATGGTTTGGTCACATGTTTTGAGATATCTAGTTACCTTGGCTTAGTTTTTTGAACCTGACATCTTTGTATTCATCCTATGCAGGTGGTAATTGATGTTGGTGCTGGGTCTGGTATCTTGTCGTTCTTCGCTATCCAGGCAGGAGCAAGGAAGGTTTACGCCATCGAAGCAAGCTCAATGGCTGCCCATGCTGAGGTAGGTTGTATTCGCATGAGATGTCACTAGACAAAATATTTTTATATACCTGCATCCTACTTTTAGCTATCATGATCTCAATTAAGCAGAATGATTTGAAGCAACTAAGTTGCAGTGCAATTACTTTGTTCCGACAAGTGACAAGTAAGAAATTGCAACTGAAACTTGTTGAAACCTTTTTGTTTGTATGAATATTTAATGTGTCTGCCTTTCTCCATGAACAGCTACTGCAATTACTAATGACAAACAATTCTAAACATAACAGATGCTAGTTAAGAAGAATAACCTCCAAGACCAGATTATTGTCATTCCTGGAAAAGTTGAAGAGGTGAGCAGTATGTTGTGTAGAGTCATAGCAGGGGATCCGAGATGATGATTGTATGGGGGACAAAACAAAACATGGCAACATTTCTCTTGTTTTTTTTTCAAACTTACAATTTCTTTGTGTGCGTTTTGGACCTTTAAGAAATGTTTTCCACGTCAGAGACCCTCCCCCTGAAAATCAACTCAAATGTTGATTTTATCCTGATAACAGCCCTTGTGCATATGTGAGTTGTTATCTGATTTACTTACAGTATGTTCAATGACAATGCAATTGCGTTATGTTTGGTCAGGTCAATGTCCCAGAGCAAGTCGACATGATCATATCTGAACCTATGGGTTACATGTTGTACAATGAACGCATGCTTGAGAGCTATGTTCATGCTAAGAAGTGGCTCAAACCAGGAGGTATTTTTTGATGATGTCCTCAATCTTAATAGATCAACTTAATTTAGAATGCTATTGATTACTATTTTTTTCAGAAAAAATTTAAATTTAATGGTCTCTTCCTTCTGTTATGCAGGCAGCTAGGGGTGGGAATAATCAGGCACTCACCAAATATTTTATTTTTTGACACTTATGTCTTGGCTCCTCCAAGAATATCCTGTCCTTTGTATGACCATTTTATGACACATCTTTTATCTTAATTGTTCCAGGTAAAATGTTTCCGACACAAGGCGATCTTCACATTGCACCATTTTTCGATGATGCTCTTTACCTTGAGCATTTCTCAAAGGCAAATTTTTGGTGAGATATTTTATGGGGTATACTGTAATTTACCCTTTATTTTCTAGCTTGTCTTCTGGTTTTTCTAAATATTACAGTTTACTTCTTTCAGGTACCAAAACTCATTCTATGGGGTGGACCTTTCTACACTTCGACAGGCAGCACTCAAAGAGTACTTCAAGCAGCCAGTTGTTGTGAGTCAGTCTATGGTTAATCTGTCCAACCCTCATGATTTTGTCACGATTTTTCATTTGAAAATCTTGAATCCTGGCCCGACTAGGATCAGATAAATAAAAGCATAATTTCCATAGTGTGTGGTTATTTTTATTGTGTTTTCCAATAAAACTATGGTTTTCTTCACTTCCCTGATACATTAAATACTTTTTACCTGTGATAGCATTTTCAGACTCTTTTTGGTCTTTCAGCACTAGGCAATAACACAAAATGGTGATAATATTTTTTGTAGGGGGAGGGGGATAAATATAGTCTTGTAAAATCACTATTTGAAAAGTCTACAGGCTGGGACTGTAAATGATAAGTTTTAGTGATCTGGGCAAACATTGACAAGGAGAGTTGGTTGAATGTTTTCTATTTCACAGGACACTTTTGATGTGAGGATCTTGATGGCCAAGCCCGTGACTCACTCTGTGGACTTCCTAGAGATAGAAGAACAAGATTTACACAGGTTAGTAGATGTTAGAACATTCAGTTGTGAGTAATACATTGGGCATAGATGTGGATGGAGGTATGCATGATCAGCCTTTACTATTTCTTAGTAGCCTCAAAAAAGATTGTTCTCCCTACACAGAATGGAGATCCCATTGCAGTTCACCATTCTGACCAGTGGTTCTCTGCATGGTCTGGCCTTCTGGTTTGATGTGTGCTTTAGAGGCAGCCAGTAAGTCTACATTTAGCATTGATATACTGTAACAGTTTTTTTTCATTTTAAACAAACATGAACTGTTTCTTCATAGGGCCCCTGTTTGGTTATCAACAGCACCACATGAGCCACTAACTCACTGGTACCAGGTAATACAATGTTTTTTTTTGTATAGTCCATTTTCTCTGTATTTTTGACAAATTCCCATACAATTTATGTATTTTTGGCTGCAGGGTCTCCCTTGACCCTTCCCCTGGGGGAAGGGGGGGGGGGGGGTTGGCTTCAACAAACCCTCCATTGTACTATGGCCTGCCTTTATATTTAAATTTCTTTTGTATGGTTTAATTAATTTAATTATGGTTTATTATCTTGATGTCTCTATTTGTAGGTCCGCTGCCTGTTTCAAACTCCAATATTTGTGAAAGCAGGACAAAGTGTTTCAGGCAGATGTGTACTCAACTCAAATGCAAGGTAGTTCACCTTCAATTGATACAGGGGTGTAGCTGTATAGGGAGTGACCCTCAAATCAGGAGACAAAATGGCCCTCTCCATAGAAATTTCTTGTATTTGAATGCCCTATACATAACCATATTTTAAGAACAAGAGGATGGGTGGGTGGGGCTTTTGGTACCCCCCTGGATGTGTATCCAGGGATTTCTGTTTCTTTGAAAAAAAAAAATTTCTGACCTGGAATATTTAGGTAAAATTAATTAGTAAAATGTGATTTCAGAGCTCAAAGCCAAAATTGGCAAAAGAATATCCCTGTTTAGTAAAAAAAAATGTGTGTTCTTTCAGGCAAAGCTACGATGTTGAGTTTGAACTTGGTATTGATGGTACCACAGTGAGGTCCAGGAACACAGTAGACTTAAAGAACCCCTATTTTCGTTACACTGGTGGTGTCCCATCAGTGCCTGCGGGCTGCAACAACTCGTCACCAACAGAGCTGTACTGGTCCATGACTAATGGGGAAAGCATGGGCGGAGGAGAAGCCCTCATGTCCACTGGTGGCCAAGGGCCCATCGTGAATGCTGGAGGAATACCAGCAGCATCTGTGTACAATAATAGTAAGTCCCTTTTACTGTTAAATAGTTGGTTATTACTGGACGTGACAATCCTCCACTCCCCTAGCTTTGCCTCAAACCACAGCACACGGGTGAGTTTTGAGGAGGGGTGTCCACAAAAAGGCAAAAAGAAGAAGGTTACTTCACCTTCAACCTCTATGTAGTTTTAAATGTGAGCATTTTCATACGAGAATAGTTTGATTTGATTTGTTTTTTGTGTGTTATTCATAGGTTATGGAGGAGGACTATGGACAGCAGGTGGCTACACTCAGCCCAATCCTACTGCCCAGAACAACACATTTAGTGCCGCTGCTGGTTACGTCAACAGCAGTTATATCGCCAGCAGTCAACCTGCTCTCACATTTGGCCACACCACCCTGAGAAATAGCACACAGTATTCACAAGTGTACTCCAGGTAGCTGAATCGTTCAAAACACTGTGCTTATGTTTTTGAACCTCCCATGATACAAGCACAACTGGACCTGAATAGGTCTATGTATCCCAGCCAAACCATTGCTTCCATAACAAAAATAAGGGGTGCGATTTATTTTATAACCACTGTATGCACAAGACACAAGTGTGCTTCTGAAAGGTGTTTTTTTTTTGCAATAACAAAAATAACCAGATAGTAATGTGCATTTAGGCACAACAATTGTAAATACGAATGATTGTAGTCTAAGGCTACTTCTTATACTAGAGATGTTTCTCACTTGTAATCCAGGGAAAACATCGAAAATTTGGTGTTCCCTTTGATATATTTATTGCTTTTTTGCAAAAGCATTTTGGTCAGCCAGTATAAATAGTGATATTTTTCAATGGTTTATATCAGTAAAGTGGTGTTAGAGCTATCTGTTTTATTATTTTGTAGTACTGCTTAAATGGTATATCTTCCATTTTATGTATTATTGGCTTTTTTGCATAAGTATGTAGGAGCAAGGTATTCTTTTCATCTTTAAGTTGATAGTCTCACAAAATATTGTACATTTGCTGCTTTTTTTGTGAAAATAAAATCTACTGGCCTTTTCAGCTGTCTTTTTTTGGGCTAACCTGGAAAAATATAAAGAGATAACCTTTCGTCATTTTAGGACCCGCGCGTAACTCGTTCCATTTCAGTGAAATTACGAACAGTGAAGTTAGGGAGGCCTTGGAGAGCATTAATCCACTTAAAGCCACAGGGTACGACGACATTCCCCCAAGATTCCTAAAACTCGTTGCTAATGAGATATCGCCCTCCTTAACACGTATTTTTAATAGAGTGATTAGCTACAGCGTTTGGCCTAGTGACTAGAAAAAGGGCGAGAGGGTACCGATATTTAAGAAAAAAGATCCCCCAGGATAAAGTTAATTATAGACCGGTTACTATTCTAACAATTGTGGACAAAATCTTTGAACAAATTATTGGGAAACAGCTGAGAGCCAAGTTTGAATACATTTTCGACCCATTTATGTCTGCTTACAGGAAACTTTATAGTTGCGAAACAACCCTCGTACGTCTTGTTGAGGACTGGAGAAAAGCAAGGGACAACGGTCACACGACAGCTATTCTCAGTACGGACATGAGCAAAGCGTTTGATTCGTTACATCCTACGCTGATGATCGCCAAGCTAGAAGCTTATGGATTGAGCGAGCAAGCCCTCGGACTGATGAGATCGTATTTCACTGAACGTAAAAACAGGACAAAAATAGGCAACGTTACCAGTGGATGGGAGGAGGTAACCAGGGGCTGCCCGCAGGATCGTCGCTCGGTCCTTTGCTTTGGAACATCTACCAAAATGACCTATTGTTTATAAGTTGGGAAAGTCAGCTGTCTGTTCATGCAGATGATCATCAGCTATACTACAATCACCACAAGACTGATAAAGCTCTGGAAGCATTAAAAGTTGATGGCGAGAGAACCTCTCATTGGTACAAGGACAATTTCCTAGCCGGAAATCCCAAGAAATATCAAACTATGATAATCTCCAGAAAAGCCACAAGACCGTCGGATGGAGACATTGTGAAGATTGATGGAGTTAACATCAAGACTACGGACACCATGACACTTCTAGGTATATCTCTATGGCTTGTAAGAAAGCCAGCTCACGCGTGGGAGTTCTCATGCGTCTCCGCAAGCTAATCCCAGTTACAGCCAAGCTAAGAATATATAAAGCTGCAATCTTGCCACACCTTAGTTACTGTGGACTAACCTGGCATTTTTGCCGAAAGTCTGACAGCAATAAATTGGAGAGAGTGAACGAGAGAGGGTTGAGGGCAGTATATAACGACTGGAATTCTATTCCGAGCATTCTATTGGCCTTGGACACCACAGAATGTGGGTGTCCCATGCGATATTGTGACCACGAGATTTTTTCACTGTTGATGTGCTAAAGACTTGTGGCGCCAAACTGATATTCCACCAGTGTGGGCAATTTCCTCCATGAGCGTCGAAACTTTACACTTGCTAGCATTGAAGTTGATATTTGTTTCGTCGCTCCACTTGTTTAGACTTGTCAGTTCATCCTGAAAAGCTTATCGAAGAGATTCTTCGGTATAGCTGTGTCGTCTGCGTACATGTTAGTGCCTTTGTCTGTGGCGTCTGGTAGATAATTGATGAAGGTAATAAATAGAAGGGGGCCTACTGGGCGTCCTTGATACACCCTGGAAGTCACTTGTTCAAAATCCGTTGAGAGAAATTCTATTTCAACTAGTTCCACCTGAAACCACAGATTGACTGGACTATAAACCCATCCAAATATCCTGACCCTCATGTTTGGAAACCCAACATCATTTGTAAGCCAAACACAAAGATCCCTAACACAGAAGAACTTGAGGACAAAGTGAGCCCTAGAAGGCTTTTTTTATTTTTAAATCAGAGTAACAGGAAGAAAAACTGCATTTTGGAGGGATGAAAACTTTCAAATCAAGCATCCATGTTTGGGTACACAAGTTAATCATGCTGCCTTCATTGCCCTTGTTGTTAGTGACCAACACTGCAACTGCATAGTCTACTGTAGTAATTCCTGATCCCTTATCATTTTGTGTAGTTAAGCACAGCCAAAGTCTCAAGTTTGATATTTCCCATCATGACCTCAATCTCAGCAAGTAGTACATAGTACTAGTAGTACATAGCTGTCAACCCAGCTTGGACAGAAATCTTGTGACAGTAAATACATGAAAATACCCAAAAGAGCCAATGTGGGTGAATACAGAGAATGTATGAACATTCTCACAAAAATTTGGCTTGTGATGAGGTCCAAATTCTTCATGTGGGTGAGTTGACAGCTATGTTAGTAATAGCCCAGAAGTAAGCTTGTGCAATTGTCACTATAACATTAAATCCCACATTTATGAGATTGTAAGCCTTTACACAATATTCACAGTATGATGTTTCTGTCAATTTATGACCTTATTGTCATCATTTCCAATTGCTTCAAACCATTTTTTTTTATCATGAACAAGAAAGTAATATGCCAGAACAGCCCTTCTTTCCTGTAAGATTTTTTTCAGCTGAAGAAAGGAAGTATTTGAGGCTGCTTTTACACAGGAATAGGATATACAGATAATACCCTGGGATTTCTCTAACCATATACACTATAAGTGTAAATGGCTGTTTTGGATACCCAGAAATTGAAAAGAAAAACATTTTTACCTTATTCATATTTTTATTGACAGGCCTCAAATTGTAGTTGCTTGAGTCATGTACACATTCTATGCAACAATGGTTACAGGTTGGGAAAGGTTTACCTAAAGACTACAAATTAATGTACAGCTGCAATTATTCACAACTTTACTGCTTTACTGTTGTACTAAACTCAATAAAAGCTCTGCAACCATTATTACATATATATGGACGGCTTGTGTCCTTGAAAAACTGGGTTATAAGTGATACACAGTGTTCAGAATGGCCTGTGTAGTAGTAGCAGACAGTAGTAGACTGTAGTGATGATGCAGAAGTGCAGTTTATAATGCCTCTGCAACAGTTTCTGTCTTCTCAACTCCTTCAGTCTTAGAGGGCTCATCAAAATTCTCAACAAGTTCTGTTGGGAACAAGTAACAAAAACTTCAGAGAAATTTTTTTTAAGATAACATTTTTCAACCCTTACCCTTTAGACCCAGTACAAACACCTTAATTTTTATGTTCCTGATTCCAAATGCAAATGTAGGAAAATAAAATGAAAGAATAATCAGTTTTGTTCACTTGCATAAGTATTGGACAACACATGAAAAGATTAAAGTAACTACCGGTGTGCTTGACAATGATACCTCACTGAGAAATATGTTTAAGTGAAGTGTTTAACCATAGCTCTTTAAAACCTTCTTATGAAACCCATAACAAAGATCTCACTGTTAATTTAAAGGCATTTATTTTCTTACCAGGCACTTCATCATCCTCATCCTCGGCATTGACAGCCCCTGATCCCATCTCCGCTGTATAACAACAACAACCAATAATAAGACAAAGTTTTCAATCATCAAGTCCTATTACTATTACTGCCTATTACGGCCTCCTACTTATTTTGGGCTAATGGAAAAAATCACTAATCTGGTGACTCTGGTTATATTGAACATTTTACTACTTTTGCTATGTTTCATGGTTAAAAAATGGACCAGGAAGAATCGAATTAATAATTTTTTCAAAGTAGAGTCAAATTCATTAAGGTACAGTAAGCAAGATTAATGCCTCCACGAGAAAGAGCCTTGGTAATGGCAACATAACTTACTAAAGAAATAACAAAATTTCAATATATAACCATCAAAATACAATAAGCAGATCAGTAGTACTATCTAATCAATATTCTTCTTTTATACATACGTGGTGGGAATTTCTCAGCCAGTCTCTGCAAGTTAGTCAAACTGTCACCTCCCTATAAAAACAGGCAACAAAACATTAGCATTGGAACACCAACATTGGCTTTCAAAATCAAAGCAACAATGTAAAAGAATGTGTTGAATTGGCTTTCAAAATCACTGCAGCAATGTTAAAGAATGAGCAATGTTTTCTTACCAACTGATTCAGGATTCCAGGCAGCATTTCAGTGATAGCTGTAAAACAACAACAATTGAAATTGTGTCATAACCTTAGCACAGCAATAATCAATCAAAATAAGCAGGCATACTATTACATAATAATAGTAGCTGCAATGAAAAAACACTGGCAATTACTTTGCACCTTTATTCAAACTGACAACACTGTTTTGTCTCAATCATCATTAAACATTTGCTGTTAACACCTACAACATTTCTAAAATGGCCTATGCAATAAGACTATAATTTAAATGTCTTACATTGTACAATAAGGCTATAATTAAATGTCTTACACTGTACAATAAGACTATAATTAAATGTCTTACACTTGGTCTCTGCATGACCATTCACAGCAAATGTGTTAGCTCCCAGAGAGGCTTGCACTGGAACACAAACACACTATTAATAGGGGGCAAAAATGTGTACATTAAAAATATTGTAAAAACTATTGAGAATTTGTAATTATGAAGGGTTACAAAGTTAGGCTTGATGTCACTAGGGCTCATTGGTCTCACTAATGGCTGGCTCAATGGTCACACAGGCTTGTCCGTGACGTCAATTACGATATTATGCAACTTCTTTGCATCTATTCTTGCTATAAAATACCCATAAACACTCGAAAAAGGGGCATGTACTGCGGGCTAACAGAAACAAGCTGGAAATCATGCCTAAAACAAAGGAAGATACTGCTATAAATACCTTTAGGGTTGTTGAAGTGGATAACTGTGCCATCCTCTTTGATCATATTCACCTGCGACAAGCAAACAGCAAAAACCTTAACCGATGATCATGCAAAAGTTTAAGAGTTGTGCATTCAGTGCCAGCTGCCTCCATGTTTCACCAGCTTGAAACCCTTGAACCAGTTAAAACCCAGCTGAATCATCCTCTATGAGAACTTTAACAACACAAACAAGTGAAGACGAAATGATCCTTACCTCCTCAATACCAGGGATGGGATTGACAGACAACTTCTTGAGAGTGTTCTTGAAGAAAAGACAGTCACTGTTAGTTCGTTACGGCACACGGGTGAGGGTTTTCAAATCAGTCAAAATGTATGGTTTATACCTGCAGCTTTTTATCATCTGTGGTGGCTGTCCTGTGCAGGACCTTCTTTTTTCTCCTTGCCGTTCCCTATGACAATACTACAGTATGAGTAAACCTAGCCAATATCTAAATGCATCTTGACAATAAACACACTGCCAGTTGTCCATTTGTAGCCAAGCATTTTCACAGTATGAATAAGTGATTGATAGACCCTACCTACTAAAGACAGCAACTAAATGGAAGATGGTAGAGAAAGGCGTGTCAGGATACTTGGGGAGAGGTGCATGTCTGAGCAGCTGATTGGGCATAAGAACACTATATAACAGGTAACAGTTTTATAGTATTAAGTAATTTATAGATCCTACCTTTCCTCCTATTCTCACTTCCTTCTGGAGTTTAGCCAATTTTTCTTGGTTCATTTTGACAAATCTAAAACACAACATTTTGAGGTTAGCAAGAGCACTTATAAGTTTGATGCGGCAGAATAAAGTTAAGCACAGTCACGAGAATGGACAAGCAGTTGTGCTACATAACAAAAGCATGACACTTATTCAAACACTGAACTTCTGATGTGCCAAATCAAATACCATGTTTTTTTTTATTTTTTTAAAAAGAAACTCCACATCAAGTAAACTTTTACTACTTGCAACCTATTAAGTGCGACTCATTTAGTGAGACGTCTAAATCAATGTTACCCCAATGTATCTGTGTCGATACAAACAGACAATTACATTAGGCAAGGCAGGAGCGTGATGTGTTAATTGGGCCTTAAGCCGGGAAAATACGAGCAGCAAAATCGTACAACTATTGTGGCAGCATTGCTTCAAAAAAGTTTGTAAGTGACGTTGCTTGTTTTACTACCAGCGTGCCAACTTTTGCAACAAAACTTGGAGATGTAGCCCGTATTACTAAACCAACCAAACTTGTCTCGCAGCAAAGTGACGTCAGGCATACGCAAGATGATGCTTTAGTGTTTGTGATTAATGTAACGACAGTCACACATCAGTGTCATGGAGAAAAAAGATGGTGGATCAACAGCAAGAACCAGTCTATCCTTTGCTGCGACAAAAATTGGTTTGCCTGTTGTAAAACATGCAACAACGTCTTCGAACCTTTTATTGCAAATGCTGCCACAAAAGTTGTTCGGTTTTGCTGCTCGTATTTCCCCAGCTTTAGTCTTTGTACCAAGGCAATTTCTGGTTTGTTGACACTAAATACCATCTTCCCTCTTCCACAATACAAAGATCACACCCAGTCACTTAAAACTTCTATCAACTGCCAATGTTTTGTGAAGATTTGTAAAAAAAATAAAACGTACTAGTATATAACAAATTATTTTAAAGTTTGCGCTCCCCTAAGTTAAGGCACACATTCATTAGCGTCCACTACACCCATATTTTGACTGGCAAATGTCATTAAAGTTCCGAGTCAAAACATGGCACACAATATTACAATAATATTGACAGTTGTTTATAACAATTCTGGCAGCAAACGAAAATTCAAATAAGTATCTCCTAAGGATATATCAATACTTTAGACAACACGAATAAGTGAAGAAGTGGACAAGCTGTACGAAGATGTGGAACCATACGTTTACAGAGGTGTGGACTTTTTGCAACTTGAAATCCAGATATTCGAATCACACGTTATGTTCGCAAAGTATCGACATCGTAAATGTCGACATGGGCAACAAAATACGACTCTCCTATCGAATAATGTATCACATGGAGGAAATTAGGCTGTGGTAAAGCCACTTTACCGGCGCGGTGACAATCCAAGGAAAGCAAGGCTCAAAGTTATCGAATGTCCCAGTCCCGAGAGGCAATCAACGGCAGGAATGCCGGAAAATTAGTCTGCACAAGTGGTTAAGCGGTGTCTGCTGCTTTTGTGAAAGCTCTCGGGAGGGCAAGTTCGTAGCAGACAAGTTTCTATTCGCGGACCGTGACACATGCACACGATGCGGTAAGATGTCCGCTCAGAAAACCTTGCATCATGCGTCATAAAACAAAGAAAACTTCTAAAAATCTACGGAAAAACTAGCATAACATACAATTGATATATTACCCGTGTGTTATCAGGACTCAAATGTTGGTTTTTGGGCCTTTTTGTGCTATAAAGGCATCAAGAAATCTTCGGATTCCTACCACGAGGATAACTTGATGAGGAAAGGAGAGACGTGACTGCGCATGTTCGCCTATCGACGCCCGAATTGGAATATTTCCGAGCAGTATTCGATTGCTTTCGGCACAATTTGCAGTTTTGTTTTGAACAGAGCAGTACCAGCATCATGGCACTTTTTTTAAATTCAGAAACTATCCTTTTTAGATTCTAAATTTCTTCATGATGACACTACCCACTTAGGGTTAGAAAAAAAAAATATCTGAAGGCAGCATTATGTATTGAGTGTACTTCGGTGAATTTCCGGTTTTCCCTTTTCTTATACAGAATGAGTCACCGCTGGTTTCACATACCGTGGTCTCCGCCAAAAACAAAATGGCGGCCAAAGAAGAGGAAGAAATTGATATCGAAGGGCTTGAAGAAGAAAATCAGTGGCCAGATTTAAAAGATGTTCTAAATAACCCAAGCAGTAGTACCATGTGAGTCCAAAATATTATTTTCATAACTATATCTTTCGCGCCCGTTAAACACACAGCAGGAGAACACCCATGATTTTTCGGTCTTCATGACCGCCTTTAATTTTTTTTTACCAAAAATTCATTTTGTAATTCCAGTAAAACGAATGCACAAAGTCCTGGAAGTTCGTTTTTCACTGACTACTGTGACTCAAACTCATGGATTTTAGAATCGAACTCGGTAAGTTGAAGCCGATAATATGAAAAAATGCATTACTTATATTTGTTTTGTTTTCGAAGCCGCAACATAGGACGTCAGGTGTTCGTTTATATTTTATGGAAAATATTACGCTGATGTCCTAGCAATAAGAAAGCGTATTCAAAATGAACATTCCCTACGCTAGCGTCCTAAACAGCTGCTGAATTGTTGTTGACCTTGTATAATATGATAATATGTGTTGCCCCAAACTGTGCAAGCGATGGCAGCATATTCATTTTGTTGACTGAAAAGATGATGATACAATAAATCCTTTCTTTCTGATAGGTTTGGTCTTTAGATAATTGTGATGATGAAAAAAGCAGAGCAGCGATTGAGAAGATGATAATGGAGGAAGAGTATCTTTTGTTTAACAATATGGCATCCTGTTTAAGTGCTGTTAATTTAGCACTTGTCAAACATTTCAAGATAGTAGGCATATTTTAAATTTTCTTATGATATTTCTCCTTATCATAACCACCATTACTATAACCACAGAAATCTGCTGGTTTATCCACACTATCACCCGGGGGGGGACTCAGCCTATGTTTGGGTATAGGGGTGCCGCTGGGGGATTTGAAACCTGACCCTGTTTAGGATAAAAATTCTGAAAAAAAACCATACCCTGTTTAGGAAAACACCTTTGATTTTAGGACCATGTTGCGAGGAAAAGCAAGGCAATCAGATCGGATAAAATCGGGTTGCGGGATCAGTGCTTATGAGTTTTAGCAAGACAACCAAATCGGTACCCTGTTTAAGGACAGCCTTGCTAATAAATTATGTACCCTGTTCAGGACAGCCTTGCTAATAAATTATGTACCCTGTTCAGGACAGAGAGGCCTGAAATATATACCCTGTTCAGGACAGAGAGGCCTGAAATGTATACCCTGTTCAGGACAGAGAGGCCTGAAATATATACCCTGTTCAGGACAGAGAGGCCTGAAATGTATACCCTGTTCAGGACAGAGAGGCCTGAAATGTATGCCCTGTTCAGGACAGAGAGGCCTGAAATGTATACCCTGTTCAGGACAGAGAGGCCTGAAATGTATACCCTGTTCAGGACAGAGAGGCCTGAAATGTATACCCTGTTCAGGACAGAGAGGCCTGAAATGTATACCCTGTTTAGGACAGAGAGGCCTGAAATGTATACCCTGTTCAGGACAGAGAGGCCTGAAATGTATACCCTGTTTAGGACAGAGAGGCCTGAAATGTATACCCTGTTTAGGACAGAGAGGCCTGAAATGTATACCCTGTTCAGGACAGAGAGGCCTGAAATGTATACCCTGTTTAGGACAGAGAGGCCTGAAATATATACCCTGTTCAGGACAGAGAGGCCTGAAATGTATACCCTGTTCAGGACAGAGAGGCCTGAAATGTATGCCCTGTTTAGGACAGAGAGGCCTGAAATATATACCCTGTTTTGGACAGAGAGGTCTGAAATATATACCCTGTTTTGGACAGAGAGGCCTGAAATATATACCCTGTTGAGGACAGAGAGGCCTGAAATATATACCCTGTTTAGGACAGAGAGGCCTGAGATATATACCCTGTTCAGGACAGAGAGGCCTGAAATATATACCCTGTTCAGGACAGAGAGGCCTGAGATATATTCCCTGTTCAGGACAGAGAGGCCTGAAATATATACCCTGTTCAGGACAGAGGACCTGAAATATATACCCTGTTCAGGACAGAGAGGCCTGAAATGTATACCCTGTTCAGGACAGAGAGGCCTGAAATGTATACCCTGTTCAGGACAGAGAGGCCTGAAATGTATACCCTGTTTAGGACAAAGAGGCCTGAGATATATACCCTGTTCAGGACAGAGAGGCCTGAATTGTATACCCTGTTTAGGACAAAGAGGCCTGAAATGTATACCCTGTTCAGGACAGAGAGGCCTGAAATGTATACCCTGTTCAGGACAGAGAGGCCTGAAATGTATGCCCTGTTTAGGACAGAGAGGCCTGAAATATATACCCTGTTTTGGACAGAGAGGCCTGAAATATATACCCTGTTGAGGACAGAGAGGCCTGAAATATATACCCTGTTTAGGACAGAGAGGCCTGAAATATATACCCTGTTCAGGACAGAGAGGCCTGAAATATATACCCTGTTCAGGACAGAGGACCTGAAATATATACCCTGTTCAGGACAGAGAGGCCTGAAATGTATACCCTGTTCAGGACAGAGAGGCCTGAAATGTATACCCTGTTCAGGACAGAGAGGCCTGAAATGTATACCCTGTTTAGGACAAAGAGGCCTGAGATATATACCCTGTTCAGGACAGAGAGGCCTGAAATGTATACCCTGTTTAGGACAAAGAGGCCTGAAATGTATACCCTGTTCAGGACAGAGAGGCCTGAAATGTATACCCTGTTCAGGACAGAGAGGCCTGAAATGTATACCCTGTTCAGGACAGAGAGGCCTGAAATGTATACCCTGTTCAGGACAGAGAGGCCTGAAATGTATGCCCTGTTTAGGACAGAGAGGCCTGAAATATATACCCTGTTTTGGACAGAGAGGCCTGAAATATATACCCTGTTGAGGACAGAGAGGCCTGAAATATATACCCTGTTTAGGACAGAGAGGCCTGAAATATATACCCTGTTCAGGACAGAGAGGCCTGAAATATATACCCTGTTCAGGACAGAGGACCTGAAATATATACCCTGTTCAGGACAGAGAGGCCTGAAATGTATACCCTGTTCAGGACAGAGAGGCCTGAAATGTATACCCTGTTCAGGACAGAGAGGCCTGAAATGTATACCCTGTTTAGGACAAAGAGGCCTGAGATATATACCCTGTTCAGGACAGAGAGGCCTGAAATGTATACCCTGTTTAGGACAAAGAGGCCTGAAATGTATACCCTGTTCAGGACAGAGAGGCCTGAAATGTATACCCTGTTCAGGACAGAGAGGCCTGAAATATATACCCTGTTTAGGACAGAGAGGCCTGAGATATATACCCTGTTCAGGACAGAGAGGCCTGAAATATATACCCTGTTCAGGACAGAGAGGCCTGAAATATATACCCTGTTTAGGACAGAGAGGCCTGAAATATATACCCTGTTCAGGACAGAGAGGCCTGAAATATATACCCTGTTCAGGACAGAGAGGCCTGAAATGTATGCCCTGTTTAGGACAGAGAGGTTAAAACCATAGCCTGTCTAGCGGCATGCCCCGTATGGCCCATATAAGGGAGTACCCCCCCCCCCCCCCGACCTCACACTTCTGGTACCAAGGGTGCTTATTTCATTTTAAGTGTGGCAAATGGTTAATCCAAGAAATTCGGAGGCTACAAGAAGTTTGTGTTGAAAAATTCAAGAAAACAAGATCTTGCTTTTCCAAAGATCCAGGAATGTGAAGTTGAAACTTTAAAATCCAAGAATTCAAGATGCCTAGTAAAATTTGGTGAGAAAATCAATATTTCTTGGTACCATTTGGCACCATTATATTTTGGATCACGATGGGGGCATTTGTTTGAAAGGGGGTGCTCATTAAAGGGGGTACTAAATTCAAAGTCTGATTCACATATTGATGTAATTTAATGAATTGCATTAAATACCTTTTCAATGCAAGGCCTTATCCGCACTGTACATACTTTATATTTAAGTGATAATATTTTATGTCTTGTAAGGGAGCACTTATTCAAGAGGGATGCATATTTCAAGGTGCCCAAGTTCTTTATATTGCCTTAACAAACTATTGCAGGCTGTACTCTCATGGTTATGGCAGAATGCTAGAAGTCCCTACTACCCCTGTTATAGCTTCAGGTATATCCGTTTGCTTGGTAATCTGTCTATGATAGGTGTTTTGATAGATATTTGATAATCTTTCAGAAATACCAACATCAACTGCAAGAGCAAAAAAGTAAGTTCTAGCTTACAATTTTTATTTGCAGTTTTTTTATATGAACCTTTTTTATAAGAACTTCCAGCCTGAGATTTCACCAAATTCTAAGAACATGCTAAGAACATGCAGGGGCTCAGATAGCTCAGAAAAAAAATTATTCTTTTGTCCTGATGCATTCTAAAATGCAGAATCAAATTGTGCTCATAGTAACAACCTTATTATTGCAATTAATCATAAATGTAATTCTCTTCCTCATAATTTATTGGGTATTATATTCTTATATACACTAAAATTTAAGAACATCGTTAAGAACATATTCAGTCTTAAAATGTCACAAAAATAAGAACAGCCCAGCCTCAACTAAAAATGAGACGTTCTTATAAAAAAAAGTGTGTTAAGGAAAGCCACTCTTGGATATAAAGTCGAGTTACATATATCTGTGTACTGTAAACTGTTTCTGGGCCAAAAAAAAAGCATGCAGGCACTAGATCTTAAAATCAGTTATGTAACTGGTATGGCTATAGCCAGTGCGTTGTGGTCAGAAAGTGTAAAGTGAAGCACAAGCCCCATTTTGCATATTGTATTTTAAAAGTTATCTTACATCTGTAGATGTGTAGGGGATTAAAAAATGATGCTGTGTCATTTTATGTCTTAGACCAAAGTTAAAGAAGCCAACTGTGGTGGAGGAAAGTCGCCCCTCACACCGGAAACCATGGACCAAGGAAGAGCAGGATTTGTTCATGGAGGGTTTGGTTAGCTGACTACTTCCATTTTTTTTTAAATTGAGATTGAGATCAAGAGAGGCAGAGTACTTGCCTTTTGATATTCATATTTGTTGCATTGTTTAGAAATTACATGGGAGAAGTTGGACTCGAATTGCTACCATGATACCAACACGCACAGTTCTGCAAGTAAAAAACTATGCCAACCAGTATTTCAGGAACAAGGTATGCTAACTAATTCCGCTTGGATTCAATTCTTGCATCTTATTAATTCATGTCTATATTACCCCAACAGCATAAAGTAGCTGTGCCAGCCAAGCAAGAAGACACTAGGACATCAAGACCAAGCACTGCCACCACTGATAGCCAAGAACAAAGTCACTGTGTAGGAATAGGGATGAGTCTCATTGATTCTGGGGCATGTGTTCGTATTGAAAACACTAGTGATGATGAGGAGGAAGTTGATATTGATGGGGATATAGATGTTAATCCCTCACCAGGTTAGTTTGGTTCCCTTTTATAAGTCCCCTTTATGCTCAATCCTTTCCCTTAGGATGTAAAATTTGCTTTTTGGTTTGCTTCCCCTTAGAGTGTTCAACATTTACTCACCTTATTTCAGTAGATGGTGCAGCTTTCCCTCGGAGTGTTAATGGAGGACTTGTTAAGGAGAAAGAAGAGGACAGCTATAATAACGAGGTACTGACTCCCAGTAGCGGATCTAGGGGGAGGGTTTAAGGGGGTTTAACCCCCCCCCTTTGGGCTGCCAAAAAGCGATACTGTATGTAACAAAAAAATCCCCCCTCCCCCCTTTGTCACTGAGCCAAAGCTCCCCTTTAGCGAAAAGCTTGATCCACCATGGACTCCAGTCCACATGCTTTTCCCTTTTGCCCATTCCTTAAGCTTTTTTTTTATTGAGCTACTTGATGACTGAAAATAGTGAATTTAAAAGGGATCATTGCCTGCCTTTTTTATAGATCTCATTGAGTGAGGAAGATCCAACAGACGACCTATCATCTCAGTGTCTTACTGGGTTGTCTGCCATGCCTATTAGCCGTGCGGACACACAACTCAACTCTATACAATCTGACCAATCAAAAGCTCAAAGCCTAACTATAACGTCTGCCACAGAAATCAACTGTGCAGACAACCACCTGACCTCGACTTCATGTGAGCAATCAGACGCCAACCACTTAGCACTGTTGTCTCTTTCCAATGATGAAACTCTCCAGTGCTTTGATAACGAGAAAATCAATGAAAACATTTCATTGAATGTGGACAGTCATGAATCGACAAATTTGCTAACTGAAAAGGTGGAAACCAGTACTCAAAAAAGGGAACGAGATAATTTTGGCCATGGTAATTCGGGTGGCCTTGGTTTGCATGTTTGTAGCCCTGACGTTATCCAGCAGGATAGCCTGACACCACGTGACATACAAGGCGCCGGCTTCTCATGTGATGACCAAAGCCCTGTTGACACGAACTGCTCACGTGATGACCAAAGCCCTGTTGGCACGAACTGCTCACGTGATGACCAAAGCCCTGTGGACACCAGCTGCCCACGTGATGACCAAAGCCCTGTTGGCACGAGCTGCTCACGTGATGACCAAAGCCCTGTTGGCACGAGCTGCTCACGTGATGACCAAAGCCCTGTTGGCACGAACTGCTCACGTGATGACCAAACCCCTGCTGGCACGAACTGCCCACGTGATGACCAAAGCCCTGTTGACACGAGCTGCTCACAAGATGATGAAAGTCCTGTTGGCACGAACTGCCCACGTGATGACCAAAGTCCTGTTGGCACGAACTGCTCACAAGATGATCAAAGTCTTGTTGGCACGATCAGCTCACGTGATGACAAAACCACTGCTGGCACGAGCTACTCACGTGATGATCAATGCCCCGTTGCAACCAATGGGGAATCAACTGTTGAGATCTCAACAGGAACATGTGAGAGGGGTTCGCATGAACAATCAGGTGAAATCCTCGATATTCTTAACTTGAGGATCAACCGAGATGTCATCCTTGACGTAGAAAAGGCCGCAAACAAGGAATTCTTCATGGGACGATCCTTGAAAACCCCAGCTCGGTATCTGAAAATTCGAAACTATATACTAGACATGTGGGATAGGTGTAAACCGAGTTACTTATTTAAGACCTCTGTAAGGTCTGGGCTACGTAACTGCGGGGACGTGAATTCAATTGGCCGGGTACACTCGTTCCTTGAAGATGCTGAACTTATCAACGTCGGTTGCCCAGAGAGGCCTAGGCCTAAGATTCGTCACACGAGTGAGACTGAGCCCGACAAAGTCGAGAGTCCTGCCCCCATTGAGTCATGGGTAAACTTTTTGCGGCCTCGTAAGCGGCGCATCCGTCACGACGAGGGAAACTGGGTCGAGGACACAGACACGGAGGGATTCACGATTGCTGTAAGTTCGGTTTTGCATCTATGTCAGCACGTAAGTTATTCGTATTTACCACCGCACTTTGTAGGCATTTGCGTGGCCAGTTTACTTACGTACAAGTTCAAAACTGGGTAAAACCAGAAACCCAACCATCTGTCAAAGGCTGTCAACAATTTGAAGTAGTGTTACTGGCTATTGTTTATCGTCATGTTAGGTTTGAATGGTATTACTGTTTAGTACATAAAGCGTCGCCTGCATGTCTCCTAGCTTAGCCACCCAGAGAGACATTGTAGCGCTCCAAATCTTGTAGCAGCGACAAAGAAATGTTTCTCGGATAGTTGAGAAACATTTCGTGTCTCGCTCTAAAAAAATTGTCGCGCACTACATGTTTTTGGAGGTGACTAAACTACGAAACATTTAGGAGACATGTCGCGCTCGACTACTATAGCCAGGCCTATAGTAGTGAGAAAATGTGCAAAATACTTGCATTTTTGTTGTTGTTGTGCGCTTGAAACGTACCATGCGCTGCCTCACAGTGTTGTCTTACTTGACTTAAAGCACCTAAACGGAAATGAAGGCGAGGAACAGCACAGTTACACCACCCCAAGGCCTGCAATAGCGACACGGAAAACCAAGGTCCCAAGGACCAAGTCCTTTTACGATCCTTTCAAGCTAGTGCCTTACCGAAACTTCCCGTCAAGCAGCGCGGAACCTTTCCACGTAGCCCTCCAATCAGATGCGCTGATTGTGATGGATGTGCATGCGCACTTATCTACCACGGAGGTGATTGGTCTGTTGGGAGGAACTTACTCACGTGACAATCGAGTTTTGCAGGTACGGGCGCGCCATTGAAACGTACTTTCAATGGCCAGTACTTTGAATAAGCCGTACTTTCAATTAACCAGTAACCAAATGTAGTTTCCAGTGAGTGTAGGTCAAAGCATACAGATTAATGAGATTAATATAACTGGTTCGGTCAATGTTGTTCGTTGAATTGTAAGCGTCTATCTTCCTCGAATAAAAGGTTGCTTTATGTTGAAATACCCGCTTTAGCATTTCGGGTTATAGATCAGCAATCTATTTCATTTCGTTGTTTACATGAAGCTGATTAAACGTGTGTCGGGGTTTTCTTTTTTCGCCCTGAAGTTATTGTGAAATCAGACTCTGTTCCGATATATGCTGTCAACCTCAACAATATCTGCCTATAACTTTCGTGGCATCGTCTTTCTTTATCCCTTTAAATTATGATTTGGCAAATCAAGCCTTCCAGCTAAAACCAAGATAGAGTGGGGAGATCCTTTTTCTTAAATCATCACCGGATGTGTTTTTAGGTGCTCCGCGCTACTCCGTGCAGAAGTCTTAGTACCAGCATGCAATGTGAGATGGACCCTGTCTCGCAGACCCAGGCTTCGGAAAAGCTCGCCTCCAAAGGAATGGCCGTGGTGGGCTGGTACCACTCACACCCGACATTCGCGCCCAATCCCTCTGTTCGAGATATTGAAACCCAAGCCAAGTTTCAGGTCAGATTTATTTTAGGAAAAGTGAACCGTATTGATTTTCTCTATCATCTAGCAGTTTGTGAGAATTGAAATGTACATTTTGCAGGAGTGGTTTGCCAAGGGAGGTGCGGCGTTCATAGGCGTCATCGTAAGTCCATACAATTACGTCAACACATCCAACCAATCGCAAATCAAATGCCTGACAGTTAGCCAGGAGTGCACAACCGCTGAGCAGCAAAGAGTGCCGTTCCAGTTTGACTATGAGATCCTGGAGCGGACTACGGACTCTGTGGACGTGGTCGGATGCATAAATGAACTGGAGGCAGAATACAGACACTATGGCTTGTGAGTAAATGTTAGGAGTTCATAGTAATTGTAAAAGTGTTTGAGGTTGGTAAAAAGTATATAGAGTCACATTACAAGCATCGCGTTAACTCACTTGACGTCATTTACGTTTTTTTGTGGTGAAACACTATTGTCTCTTGTGTATGACAAACATGCCAGGCACTTCAAATGTCAAGTTATTCACTGTCACTCAGTGGTGGTTATTCACTGTAAAATGCCTGGTCAATCATTGTCAAATTCCACGTCATGCCTGGTCACTGGGTGTCAAATGCCTGGTCACTGAATGTCAAATCCCTGGTCACTCATTGTCAAATGCCTGGTCACTTAGTGTCAAATGCCTGGTCACTGAGTGTCAAATGCCTGGTCACTGAGTGTCAAATGCCAGGTCATTAGATGTCAAATGCCTGGTCACTAATTGTCAAATGCCAGGTCATTAGATGTCAAATGCCTGGTCACTCATTGTCAAATGCTAAATCATTAGATGTCAAATGCCTGGTCACTCATTGTCAAATACCAGGTCATTAGATGTCAAATGCCTGGTCACTTATTGTCAAATGCCAGGTCATTAGATGTCAAATGCCTGGTCACTAAGTGTCAAATGCCTGGTCACTCATTGTCAAATGCCACGTCATTAGATGTCAAATACTAAATATTGTGTCACTCATTGACAAATGCCAGGTCATTAGATGTCAAATGCCTGGTCACTCATTGTCAAATGCCAGGTCATTAGATGTCAAATGCCAGGTCATTAGATGTCAAATACTAAATATTGAGTCACTCAGTTTAAGAGGTAAGAATACAGACGCCGTGTTCTTAAGGGTACAAAAGAAGACCTACTTCATGACGAAATATCACTAGATGACGAAATATCACTATGTTGCATTGCCATAATAACCCATTTCTGTATTATTTCAGTCGCATGCCAATGACGCGTCGCTATAGCAACTCCTCGCCCTTCACGGCTCTCGACAAGCTAATGGACTCGATTCGTGCTCGATTCCGCGGCTCGGACGATGACAAAGAAGACTTCATTAGTGAGCTAATGGAGCTCTTTTCAAACGACAACTGGGACAATGATCATCACGAAGAAAAAAAGAACGAGGGGGCGAATTACGAAGAGATAAGGCAGGATATGATGATCAAGGACGGGACTTCTGGTACTGGTGCGGTCCTATCGAGCGATGACGGGCCCTTCGAAGAGAGCGCGGGGGAAGTCGGTAGAGATGAGGGAACGTTCAAGGTAGACACAGGAGATAGACTGAAAAGCGGAGACTTAGATTCAATGGCAGAAGCAGTGTTACAAAATGGATGAGAAAAAAAACCATTGTACCAGAATGCTTGACACGACCTTCAACATTCAAATTATTATTTAAAGATTACACGTCAGAAAAACTGGCGCTTTTATCGCTATAAATGGAGAAATCATACGAGTAAATATTATTTATGTAAGCTGGGAGAAGAAATTTAATTTTATCAATAAATCAATTGTATTATACAGAGAGGAGTAATCCTGATAAAATCGAATTTAGCCTTGTCTATTGTAAGGGTTGACTGATCGTATTGTTAGGTTCGTATTGTTAGGTACGGCTGACTGATCTTTCTGGAGTATGTGTCAAAATAGGAAGCAAACAGGCTACATTAAATAGCTATTTTCGTTGTTAAACCATATAATTTCGGTGCATCCAATTCCTTTCAGGACGAAACTTGTTACTAATGTTACCCATGCTTTCTTTTTCACCAACGTTGCCATGATAACCACAGTGCTAAAGCGATCGAAACCTCTTTTAGAATGATTTCTTTCGTTCGAGTTTTTTAACGCATTTCTGTTTAACCAAATAATAACATCCCGAATCATCTAGACTTAAAAAGGTTTCTCACGGTTCTTCGCATGACACATGGCTTAGCGTGGTTGGAAATTTTCCGGTCTTATTGTTGCAAGGAAAAAAGAAAAACAAAGAAAAGTAAATACCTAAGTTTACATGAAAAAAATATTGAATATTTTTCTTTGGAAAAATTTGATTTTTTTCCGGAATACAATTGGGTAAAGTACACGGCTGTACTCTCTTTGGACGCTTATCGAAAACAGGATGTTTGAAAAGAAAAGTCAATTTACTGCGTGAATGACAAAGTAGCACTATCGTACGCTTCATTTGAATCCAATTTCGATTGAGTCGTTTAGAATAGATGTCTGAAGCTGTGGCCTTTGACATGCCCATTGAATAATTTATATGTTCTTATTGATATTGTTGATATTTTGCGTCGCGATCCTCATGCAGAACAGTGCGCATTTGACTCAAAGTCGCTACGATGACGGTGATATTTCCGTTCGCACAAGCTGTGACGTTGGTTCTTTTGGGTCTTTCTCGGTGTGTTTTAGGTAGGTTATAAATGCTATGATAAGGATCTACAGACATCGACAGAGAAATTATATTCGCTTTTGTCTCCTTGCAACTTTACCTCGCATTTTTGCCAGTGTTGCATAACTCTATTTTTTGTGCTATATTATTCATCAACTAAACTCACTCTTTTTGAGGTGTGCAAGTCATGTTGGAGTAGCCATTACTCAATCCTTTTCCATTGAACATATAGAAATAACTTTTTGAGCTTATCATTTCACTGTTGTTGTCGAGCTTTCATTAGAGCAATCTCAGGCAATTATATGTTACATTAGCTGTAAAGAAAATAACCTGATTTAAAATGAGGTGTGTATTTGCTGACCACATTTTGATATTCCTAATTCCTACCACGATTTGGAAGCGATTTTAATCAGTTTCTTTAGGTAAATAGAATTGATGTAAGGTCACGTATAAACTTCCCTTATGTCAATTCGTTTGGATGAGCGATTTTCCAAGATCAATGCGTCGTTATCATAAACCACGCGTAGTTCCGGTTATAGAAAGTTGACGCAGCTGACAAACCTGAAAGATTGTCTTGTGTCTAAAGACATTTTAGTAAATAAAGGCGCCGGTTATCAAGAATTCTTAGTATCACTAGAATGGAACTGTGATTTTTCATGTTTCTAAATTGTGATTATTTTGTTTATGAAAAAAGGGATGAAAATGTGAGTCTAGACAGATCAGTTGTAAATTCTTGCGTAATAGTGCTCTTTTGGCAGAAAACAGATGCTCCGTGATGAAATTCATTTATTGAACTATTCACAGAAGACATTGTAAATTGCAGCCCTCCAGCTCGAACAATGCTCTAACATAAGCCCAGTCGGCGTTGCCAATAGCAGCATCATTCCTGACGTTGCCATGACGGCGACGACAGCATTCCGCGCCTCGGTCGATTACCTCACGGCCAGACATGGCCGTCTCCACAACAAAAGGGCCTGGTGTCCAAACACAAAGGATAGCGAGGATTGGTTGCAAGTAGACTTAGGTACCGCCTACTTTGTATGTGGCGTGGTTACGCAGGGAAAAGAGATGCGAGTCAACGAATGGGTGTACAACTACACAATCACGTGGTCAGTTGATGGGGTCACGTGGCGTAATGCCTCTAGCTCGTATGGCCTGCTTCCACAGGTATACCATTTATTGTGATTCTGTGCTGAAAACATAATAACATTACCGTCTAGGCAGCCTTGTGAGAATTATTGAGCACCCAGTGTGCGCTACACGACTCATGAGTGAGGGGGAGTGTCCTCCCACCCCCACCCCCACCCCCTTCTCGGCATAGAATTCTTGTTGCACCACTCACATGTATTTGTAGATTTTCGTAAGCGGGCGGGATGTTCAGTGGCACCTCCGGTTCCTCTCTAGCTTTTTCGCCTAGGGAAAAGATAACTGAGCTAATGATAGAAGTGTCAACGTAGGGCGTCTATTAGTATTAATTAGATTCTACTTTTTCGCCAGGTATTTCAAGGTAACAAAGATGGATCCTCGGATGTCCAGAATAAGTTCTATGGCAAGTTGTGGTCGCGGTATTTGCGTTTTCACCCTCTTTCCTACGAGGAGTGGCCGTGCCTCCGTGTCGAGATACTTGTAGACCTCATCGCCCCGGTGATACAAACCAAATCTCTACCGCGAACTCTGGTATTTGGACAAACTTTACTTTTGGATTGCGAAGCCAAGGGCTCCCCACAACCGGAAGTTAAATGGATGCTGAACGGAAATGACATCATATTTGGCAAAGTGCTTGCCAATGGAAGCTTGAAGGTTGAAAAGGTTGAGAATGATGATAATTTCGAGGGCACGTACACGTGTAGAGCGTCGAACCGCGTATCCACGGCCAGGAGTTCCACCCAAGTCACGATTCATGGTAATGTGATCACGATTCATGGTAATGTGATCACGATTCATGGTAATGTGATCACGATTCATGGTAATGTGATCACGATTCATGGTAATGTGATCGCGATTCATGGTAATGTGATCACGATTCATGAAAATGTGATCACAGAGCGGTTTGACTCAAAATATGATTTTTCCAGTTTTTTTTTTACTACCTTTTGAAATTGTCTAAAATCAATCAAAGGCATCCACACCTTATACGAACATTAATCAAAAAGGCAACAATAACCTTCAAAGATATCATATCCTACCTTTATAATGTTATGATTATCATCCTAAAGTATACCAATGCCACGTACCATATATACTTTTACGCCAGAGGGTCCTCAGATTCTGACGCCACTTACGAGAAGCACCGCAGTTCTGCGAGGGAAAAGCGCAGTGCTCACTTGCTATGCAACTGGCGATCCCATGCCTCGTATCGCGTGGTCCAAAAAAGACGGAACCATCCCGCCTGAGCGTATCCGTAGCAACAATCACGTGCTGCTGATTCCTCATGCGACGTCCCGTGACGCTGGTACTTACAGTTGCATAGCAACCAACTATATAAAGGAGGTGACGTCGGAGACTAATTTGACAATTATTGGTAAGATGGAAGGGGGCGGGGTAATTAGTAGGGACATTTTTTCTTGCATACACGAAATTATCTCAATATCTACACAAGTTGTGGGTCACAAAGTATGGCGAATCCGAAGCGTCAGTGGTTCAAGAAATTGGTTTTAGCGGCCGCGTACAGCCTATACAAAGTGTGATTGTAACACATGCTGGTGAATTAGTTACCTTTTGGTCTCGTTCAAACCTAGCGCTGAGATAACGGGCTTACCAGACAAGAGTGCTTCAGATGGAAGTAAAACTGACCTGTTCTATTAGTGTTGTATAAGGATAAGTGCGCGGCTTGGTGCTGTCACTACTTGAAGTTCACATATCTCCAAGCAACAAGGACGTTTGCGTCGAGTGCCATAAAACATCGATTTCTTTTTTCACAGGAACAGCATCTTTGATAAATTTGTGGACAATATTTGCCGGACGGTGACTATAATCATATATAAGAAAATTGGATCGACTCATTGTTGTGATACTTGTATTTCAGATGTCCCCAATATCAACACGGACCTAACGCGTCAATCGATAACCGCCGAGAGGGGACAAACTGTCAATATAGGTTGCTATGGCGACAGTTTACTCCCTTTGAACTACTCATGGACAAAAGACGGTCAGCCAATCACAGGGAGGGAAAAAGGAGAGCGTGTGTATGGTAACATACTGGTGATAACACCGCGGCGCGACAAGGACTATGGAACATACGTTTGTCACGTGACTAATGACGTTGACACCGCGTCATTCAGCATCGAATTGTCGCCATTCAACTGCGACTGCGCAGTAAGCTCCGCCCTTAAAAGCAGCCCTTGTGCCTCGGGGCAGCTCGAGATCATCCTCCCTTTGCTTTTCCTGATTTTCCTCTCTATGGCTGTGAATTTCTACCTGATTTACAGACTTTGCCGTGCTCGCCAGAGCTGCAGTGTTCCAGTGCGTATGAGTTCATTGCCAGAACACGGTGAGCTCGAGCCTGGCTCCCACACGGCTAAGGACACGGACATCGCTTGGGATAACCTCGTCTCCGGGGAACTTTACAGAGAAGGGAACCGCGACCTCAGGGATGTGAACCTGGACGACGAGGAGATTGATAGGTTCCACGAGGACGACCAAGTACACTTAGTCGGCCCTAGATCCCCGAGACCTGGATCCTAGAAAAAGCGCAATACGTAGTCGGCCCTAGATCCCCGATACTTGGATCATAGTAAGCACTACATCCCCGAGACCCGGATCCTAGTCAGCCCTAGATCCCCGAGACCCGAATCCTAGTAAGCCCTAGATCCCCGAGACCCGAATCCTAGTAAGCCCTAGATCCCCGAGACCCGAATCCTAGTAAGCCCTAGATCCCCGATACTTGGATCCTAGTAAGCACTAGCCTTAGATCCTAGTAAGCACTAGCCTTAGATCCCCGATCTTTTATTTATAAATAAATAAAAGATCCCCGAGACCCGAATCCTAGTCAGCCCTAGATCCCCGAGACCCGAATCCTAGTCAGCCCTAGATCCCCGAGACCCGAATCCTAGTCAGCCTTAGATCCCCGAGACCCGAATCCTAGTCAGCCCTAGATCCCCGAGACCCGAATCCTAGTCAGCCTTAGATCCCCGAGACCCGAATCCTAGTCAGCACTAGATCCCCGAGACCCGAATCCTAGTCAGCCCTAGATCCCCGAGACCCGAATCTTAGTCAGCCCTAGATCCCCGAGACCCGAATCCTATTCAGCCTTAGATCCCCGAGACCCGAATCCTAGTCAGCCTTAGATCCCCGAGACCCGAATCCTAGTAAGCCCTAGATCCCCGAGACCCGAATCCTAGTCAGCCTTAGATCCCCGAGACCCGAATCCTAGTCAGCCCTAGATCCCCGAGACCCGAATCCTATTCAGCCTTAGATCCCCGAGACCTGGATCCTAGTAAGCCCTAGATCCCCGAGACCCGAATCCTAGTCAGCCTTAGATCCCCGAGACCCGAATCTTAGTCAGCCCTAGATCCCCGAGACCCGAATCCTATTCAGCCTTAGATCCCCGAGACCTGGATCCTAGTAAGCCCTAGATCCCCGAGACCCGAATCCTAGTAAGCCCTAGATCCCCAAGACCCGAATCCTAGTGGGCCTTAGATCCCCAAAACCTGGATCCTAGTAAGCCCTAGATCCCCGAGACCCGAATCCTAGTAAGCCCTAGATCCCCGAGACCCGAATCCTAGTCAGCCCTAGATCCCCGAGACCTGGATCCTAGTCAGCCCTAGATCCCCGAGACCTGGATCCTAGTAAGCCCTAGATCCCCGAGACCCGAATCCTAGTAAGCCCTAGATCCCCGAGACCCGAATCCTAGTCAGCCCTAGATCCCCGAGACCTGGATCCTAGTCAGCCTTAGATCCCCGAGACCTGGATCCTAGTAAGCCCTAGATCCCCGAGATCTGGATCCTAGTCAGCCCTAGATCCCCGAGACCCGAATCCTAGTCAGCCCTAGATCCCCGAGACCAGAATCCTAGTCAGCCTTAGATCCCCGAGACCTGGATCCTAGTAAGCCCTAGATCCCCGAGACCCGAATCCTAGTCAGCCTTAGATCCCCGAGACCTGGATCCTAGTAAGCCCTAGATCCCCGAGACCTGGATCCTAGTCAGCCTTAGATCCCCGAGACCCGAATCCTAGTAAGCCCTAGATCCCAGAGACCCGAATCCTAGTCAGCCTTAGATCCCCGAGACCTGGATCCTAGTCAGCCCTAGATCCCCGAGACCCGAATCCTAGTCAGCCCTAGATCCCCGAGACCCGAATCCTAGTCAGCCTTAGATCCCCGAGACCTGGATCCTAGTAAGCCCTAGATCCCCGAGACCCGAATCCTAGTCAGCCTTAGATCCCCGAGACCCGAATCCTAGTAAGCCCCAGATCCCCAAGACCTGGATCCTAGTCAGCCTTAGATCCCCGAGACCCGAATCCTAGTAAGCCCTAGATCCCCGAGGCCCGAATCCTAGTCAGCCTTAGATCCCCGAGACCTGGATCCTAGTAAGCCCTAGATCCCCGAGATCTGGATCCTAGTCAGCCTTAGATCCCCGAGACCCGAATCCTAGTAAGCCCTAGATCCCCGAGACCCGAATCCTAGTGGGCCTTAGATCCCCGAGACCTGGATCCTAGTAAGCCCGTGATCTAAGAAAGAAAAGGGTTTTCTTGTTGTCAGCTTTTAAGCATAAATTCGAAGAGGCTTGACCTTTCGTCGTGTGAACTGACTCGTAGAACTAGAAATAGGACCTAAATGGTTTGAACTTGGTTTTTCAACAGAGATTTGTTTCCTTGTGTATACGCGCAAACGCACAATGGAACATGGTGTCAATCAGGGTTTCGATGGTTTCTTGAGGCAACCAATTAATAGGCATATGACATCGACAACGGCATTGTTAACTCGGTAGTCTTTCTTGACCTGTCGATCAATTTTAATTAAAATTCTTCTCTGTAATTTAGATGCTTATGGCTTTCCGTGTCCTGCGAGTAATTGGTTTGCGTCTTACCTCCATGGTGTAGGGTCGGAGCCAAAAGTGTCTCGCTCATCCGTCTGATGATCGCACCCTTTGAGGAATAAGCACAATATTAGGTCCACTTCTCTTACTGATATATATAGCCCGGTCTGGAACAGCGACTCAAGCCCCCTCAACCTACCTTATTCCAGACCTGGCTTTCTGATAGCCCGGTCTGGAACAGCGACTCAAGCTCCCTCAACCTACCTTATTCCAGACCTGGCTTTCTGATAGCCCGGTCTGGAACAGCGACTCAAGCTCCCTCAACCTACCTTATTCCAGACCTGGCTTTCTGATAGCCCGGTCTGGAACAGCGACTCAAGCTCCCTCAACCTACCTTATTCCAGACCTGGCTTTCTGATAGCCCGGTCTGGAACAGCGACTCCAGTGTGTACGTGCCAGCGGCCAAGACGACCGACTTTTACAAAATGCCCACAGCCGACTATTCCGCTCTACTCAGAAAGAACATAGAGAAAGAGTACAAGAAAGCGCTCCCAAGAACAGAGCCCAAGATTGCCGCGGAAGCCAAATCAGCGCAGAGCCTCCAATTGGACGACAGAGTAGAGATACTTGCCTCTAAGGAATCGTTTATTACCCTCAAAGATCACAAGGACAATTTCCGCAACAACCCCGAAGGGTAAGCAAGTCTATCCTGGATCGCATCAATAATGACCTCGTAGCAAAAACCAAGGTCCTGAAATGGAAAAACACTGCAGCGGCGCTCAACTGGTCCCGGGACATCCCAGAAAAGTATCAACACTTTGTTTATAACGTTTGACTTCTATCCCTCGATAACGCGCGAACTACTAGAGAAAGCCCCCTGTTTATATAGAATGACACTATATGTATATAATGTTTATTAATGATCAAATCATTGCATCAACAATTTCTATGTTTACATTGGGATGAGGTAACAGTCTATGCCAATTTATACTACTCTCATTACAGGTCATTACAGCCGATTCGACCTGCATCTAGATATTTTATATGGCTACAGTTGAGTGTATTATAACAAAACAAATTCTCCAAATGAACTTCACAAAGTATTTCGGCCTTTGAAGGAAAGCGGCTAAAATATTCAAAACAACCATTAATGTCATTGTCTGCAAGGAAACTAAAACACTGAACACTCGACCACAGCACATTTTCACAGCATTTGAAAGGTTGATGGATAGATCATGGTGTTCCAGGAAGCTAACCACTAGCACTTGGTTTACACAAGAAGATATTTGTGTATTGGTATGAATAGATAGTTGAAAGATTCTAAGTTGTCCTCAGTTGATAATCTGAAAATAGAAAAAGAGGATTAAATAGCGAACGTAATTAAAAAACGAATCATTAACAATACTTGTTTTTTCTCCACAAGATTTTACAGATGTTTCGCTTATCATGATGGTTTTTCTATGCTGTAGGAAGTTGATTTGGATAAGGTGATACTAAGAAGTTTATTCCAGAGTTGTTCTTGTGCCTTTTTCAAATTAATGGTTCGTTAGGCCTTTCCAAAGCTTACCCCCGTTTTGTGTGATGACCCTTTGTCTAACAATAGCTTACCCCGTTTTGTGTGATGACCCTTTGTCTAACAATAGCTTACCCCGTTTTGTGTGATGACCCTGTGTCTAACAATAGCTTACCCCGTTTTGTGTGATGACCCTTTGTCTAACAATAGCTTACCCCGTTTTGTGTGATGACCCTGTGTCTAACAATAGCTTACCCCCGTTTTGTGTGATGACCCTGTGTCTAACAATAGCTTACCCCCGTTTTGTGTGATAACCCTTAGTCTAACAATAGCTTGCCCCCGTTTTGTGTGATAACCCTGTGTCTAACAATAGCTTACTCCGTTTGGTGTGATGACCCTGTGTCTAACAATAGCTTACCCCCGTTTTGTGTGATGACCCTGTGTCTAACAATAGCTTACCCCCGTTTTGTGTGATGTACCGCACCCAAGGTAGTGCCTGGTAACCACTCTTTTCTATAATCTTGAGATATCGAACCTAAAACCACACAAAATGGTAAAAAACATAACATTGGGTAAAACCATAACAAAGAGGCGACACTCTCACCTGAATACCAGATACTGTGAAATAAGGAATCTCAAACTTGAGCTTGATGGGAGGTCGTCCCTCTGTCTCCTCTGACATTATAAAAAAAATATGTACTGTCAGTGAGTCCTTAAATCTATATTTCACAATAACCTGATCCTATTGACTACCAAATTCTTCAATAATCAATAATCATAATAATAATTACAACAACAATAACAAACCTGAGTCCACACTGGGTAGGTTAAAGTGTGCTCTCATCAGGAATTCTTTGCCTCCCTGTAATTAAGTACACTTATTAGACAGGTTTATTTCTAGAAAGAAGGATATAGGATAGTAAACTACAGATGAAGTCTACTAACCGGAAAAGATTTGATGTTCCAGATAACAACATTCTGTTCAGGAGCGTATTTGATATTTCCTACTGTTGTCTGGAATGATACAATGTAAAAACACTGCTTGATTATAATCAAAATGATGATTAATTATAACTGTAAGCTACAAAGTGTGACGGTTTTCCTTCACAACTTATATATAAACAACAAGATTCAAACCTTAAATTTCGGTGAGTCGGCATCAGCTGGGACTGGGATGTGAATCTCTACATTGTTGGCAGTTGAACGTCTCTTGAACTGACTTTTTGCCTGGTAACCATATACAATTAATGATTTTTAAGCCTGGTTTCCAAATAATCGTCTCTGTCACCTCTGTCATCTCTGTCCACACAACTGGGACGATTAAATGGAAACGTTCAAGCGATCGCTAGAGACAACAGAGGCGATATAATTGTCCAGGATAGAATGGAGGATCAAGTCTTCCAAAGACTAGAGAATGCATGACAATATCTTACACAATACCTTGGTTAAGCATAAATTACTGTAAAAGTATGACTGCATGTTTAAGTATGTTGTCATACCTTGATCATGTATTCTACACGGCTGTGGGAGTGACGTTCGATGACTGATTCAATCCAGATGAGAGGTTTCACCTTTCAAACAACAACACCAGCATTTGTGCATACCAAGTGAAATACAACAACATTGCTCCCATCATCATCACTATGGTAATTGATAATAATTGAATTATGACTTTTATTACTTACATGAGTATTGAGTCGGTAGGACATCAGTTCAAACTCCCCGTCAGGGGGGATGAAGGAGATGGTGCGATCATTCTCAAAACGTGACAGACGCACACACTGATGGAATTTTACATCCTCAAGCTCAACAGCCTTGCTTTTACCTCCTGTATAAAAGTAATCGGAGTAATATTAAGTAATACTGCATTGTGGTTATTTTATCATTTGTCACTTTCATTTGGGGTTGTTCTATCAAACACAAATATTCTATGACTCTCCAGGATTTTAAAGTCCCAAGAAGACCCTGAGCTTTATATGCAAGGAAAACACAGAACAAGAAACACATACTTAGAAGAAGTTTGGTACAAACCTTGATCCTTTAATTTCTTTAAGGGAAAAACCTTTGTGATAATGATATCTTATGAACCTATAATATCTTATGAACTTATCATGCACTTACGTCCTGTATTCTCAAACAATATCTTATCATTAAGACCAAGTCGCAACTCAGGCATGCCAGTCAAGTAGCATCGCATTTTAACTGTGCCATTGATTTCACTTCGGAGAACATTCCCTGACGAGCTAACCTGGTATTTCACAAAATAAGGGAGAATCAATATTAAGATTAAGTTGTACAAGTTATGTGTTTGATCAGTTTACTTACCATGAGATTAACTGATTCAATGACATCTAGGAACACCTCATTCTTGCGGTATTTAATGTTGTCCCCTCTCCAAGATACTGCATTCGTAAGGGCAGGAGGTGGCTTGGGCGCTAGCTCCAGCTTGTGGCCCTCCTGAGTGATGTACCTTGAAAAAAAAAGCAAGTATTGGGGGATAATCAACACCTTACTATAACCAAGCCTTACCCATAGTGCTTTCTAATAAACAGCTAAACTATATCACTAGTCATTTGGGTGTTGTTGTTTTTTATCATATTTTTGAGTGAATTGTCCTAAGAGGCAAGGGTGGGGGTGAAAGCGACTTATCCTTGAGATTTTTTTATCGCTCCCCTGGGACCACCCTCTTCAAAAATCAAACATTGCAGGCAATCACTGGATTGAGCAGGTTTTGGGTGATAAAAATACTAAACACCATCTGCAAGTGGATTAAAGGCAAGCAGACTAAGGCTGCATTAGGGGCAAGGTAAACTTATTTAAGCAGGCATGTTTTAACTTTACAACATCAAACTAACACTGTACAATATTGATGTAGTGTTATTTACTTACTCCTGTAAAATCTTGGTCTCAGTAAACTGTGGGTAACCAAAATCAACCAGCTCATCCATAAGCTCATAGATAATCACAAAGTTATCTCGGATGCTCTCCTCTTCCAACTCCTTGAAATAATCTATGAATACCTGGGGTGTGACGAAAAATAGACAAGTCATTTGCTGTAACTAACACTAAACAGATGGGAAACATTGAAGATTTCAACACTTACGTGAACCATACGATGCAAAAACACAAAGATAAGAGCAACATTAGCATTCTTCTTAGTTGTACACACCACTGGGGGCTCTGTTAAGGTCAAGTTAATGTACATCATTGGTCTTGGCAAGTTTGGCCAAGCAGGGAAAAATCAACTTATGTGGAAAAGGATGGGCAGCCTGAGATCCAATAAGTGTTTTGCCATAAAGATTTGCATTGTGTCCTGTCAATGATGGCACCAGCTAAACTCTTGACAATCCAGGGCATAGCCAGGATTTCTAACAGGAGAAAGGGAGGGGAGGAGACCCAGGCCCCCTGGGCTACGCCCCTGCAATGACAGTGCTGAAAACGTATGCGCATGCGCATGCTCTGGCAAAAACAAGCACAATCGTAGTGTTGAATCGTTCGAGTAAAGGTACGAAAGGCTGACTTCAGTTGCTGTTTTGACTAACTGTTCAGCATTAAAACCATACTGTACAAAAGATGACAGATTTGTGTGATAATGAGGGAGTCATAAAGAAAATTATAGCCTTATGTTTGGTCTAGTTTTCTTAGAATTCACCAAGATGTGACAGTTCGCTGGTAAAATACTGCCATTTCAAAACAAAAAAGGCTGCTTTAACCACGCTGGAACTTGCAATTTTCAGCACTGTCCCCTGCAATCTCAAGCCAAAGGGTAAGTAATAGGAGAATTAGGGGGGGGGGGGGGGTTGGCACTCACCACCCCTTCCCTTCGCCAAGGAAATAACACCCCTTTAAGTCAACACTAAGTTTACCAATATGGATAGATATCAAGAATGCTACTAATCTCAATGTAAAACAACCTTAAATTCTTGTGATACTCTATGATTTGCAAAGAGTACAGTACAATAACTATACTGGTACAATAATTGAGTTGGATAACACTATCATAAAGGATACAGTAGAGGTTATTATACTTGATGTAGACAAACGTTACATCCCCGTGCACGCAGATAGGTGACTGTGTGTCCCCTTCCTCCTCCTTCTCTAGCACCAAGGGCATAAACTTCTCGATCTTCGAATTCTCGATATCACCCCGATAATTCCGCGAAATTATCACCTAAAACAGACATAATGAACATCTTAGCCTCTACTACAATCAATTAATCTTTGATCAAGGGACTGAAGAAAATAAGACTGAGTTTCGGTGTTTTTATGTTACTTTATCAGACATAGATATTGACCTTTCCTTTGATGTCCAAGACGTACACTGCAGACATCGCCATGTTGAACGGATTATCGACGAAAAATTTCCCAAAGACACTCGAATAACGGGACGAGAATCTTAAGCTACGCTTGTTTTTTATAGCAGAAGGAGTTAAATTGTAAGGGCCAGCTTTGAAATCATTCAGAACTCTAAAAAGCTAATGGTGAACTTGGTTCAGATCTCAGACCAAGTGAAAGAGGGTAGCGTACAATTACCAAAAATAGCAACCCATGGGAGGTAGGGTTGGTGTGGTCATTTCGATTCAAAAATAAACTTTGTTTCTATCAAAGAAAATGATGAGGAGCACATAAATCAACTGAAAATTAAATCTTAACATCTTAGAAAATGTATGAAAGATACAAAAGTCTCAATTGATTTTATTGCGATACATCGGATTTCACTTTAAGTGCCCCTCCCCGGACGGACTATTTTGTCAATAGCTTTGTAGCCGCTCAGTTGTTTATTGGTTTCAAAATGGCGGCTTAGATGCCAAGGTTTTATTTTCCGCGTCAAAATTATTTTAATGAAACACATAGCAACCGGCATTTTTTCTCTTTATTTTTTTTTCATCTTATCTTTAAGTATTTGTGTTACGACAGTTCAAGTATAATTGAACTTTTTTTCTTGTTGAAAAATGTCAATTCAAGGAAAAAAGATCGTTGGGTCAAGCTCAAAGCAACGCTCCGCAAACAGTAAAGAGGACACTTTAGAAAAAGTCAGAGTAATGCGCGAAAGGCAGAGCAAATGGATGCGACAGAGAGAAGAAGCAAAATCAAGTGGAAGGGATAAGCCGATAAAAAGTGCCAACTCGGTTGAAAGTTTTGGCAGTAAAAGCAGAGAAAGTTTCAATTCGAGTAGAAAGGCAAGTGCTTCAGATTTCGATTCCGCTGGAAGAGATGCAATGCAGAGTCCAAGAAGGAAACCTCTTTACGAGCCACCAAAACGAGATCGCTCGAATATGATAACGTGGTCAGGCAGTGCGGATAACACAGGGAAGGCTAAAAGACCACCATCTGCATCTAGATCTCAACATGAGAGAGAAACAAGCTCTAGATCAACTAAGCTAGACAGTAGCCGAAGTAATAAGTCAGAGACGGGAAAAGGGAAGCCATATGAACCTTTGAAATATGGGGGCAGTGCTAAACCTTCTGCGGATGTGGTGGCCAGTGCAAGGGTACTTTATAATAAGCTTGAACCTATTCAAAGAAATAATGAAAATACTGAATCAAGAGCAAATTATGGTGATGATGATGAAAGTGGTGATGATTCTGTTGATGAGAGTGAGATGAAGAAACAAAATGGACTGTACAAATTAGATGAACAGAGAGGCATATCAGAAAAAGGCATTGATGCAAGTATGATTGATGCATTGGCAGAGACAGTAGCCCAGAGGCTCAAAACAACCATGCAACCAAACAACAGACAGTCAGCACCACCTCACAACCAACAAGAACTAGATGCAGAGGACATGTCAACTCATCTTTGTCCTCTCTGTCAGACTCTTATGTCAGGGTCGCGACACACCCCAGTTGCCCTGATCCCTTGTGGACACACCTTCTGCCAGATGTGCACCAGGGACTGTAGAAAGTGCCCTGACTGTCAGATGAGGGTTAAGGCTACTGCTGTCAACACCGTTATGCAGCAGATTATAGGGGACTTTAAGGCACAGAAGGAAAAGGAGCGATTAGCTAAGCTTGAAGAGCAAACGAGAAAGTACATTGATGAGTACCAATCTTTGTCATTGAGATCCAGAGCCCTTGCAGGTATGTACAGTTTATAAGTAATGTCATTTCTCTGCGTTAAACCTTTGAGTTCCATTAGAAGCCATTTGTTACTATTATGATAGTGCTCCTTAATTTACTATATGTGAGCTCGTGGACCCACTTGTGTACCTGCAAACTACACCACAATAGGAAGTGTGGCTAGGTCGTACACCTTGCCTAAAATCCTAACATCAGGATTCTCTTGCCTTACTCAAGGTGTGCTGGCACTTTTAGAACCATGCAAAATAAAAAAAACATTTTGCATTCAGTTACCAAAAAAGTTCTAAGAATTTTCAAGAAAACTTTTGCACTGAAATCTAACAAATTTTGTTTTCTTAATATTCTGATAGTCCAGAATATACTAGGGTCATCAGAACATACTCAGAATAATAGAAAAAAAATGTTAACAGAAATAGAATTGCCTTATGTACCTATTTTTCCAAAGGTGGCATGCAATAGTGAGATTCACTGTACTTACTTTTTTTTGTTATATTACAGATGAGGCTGAGAGTATTTTAAACAATATGGAGGACACCACTGAGCAAATATTTCAAGAGAAAAAGGTGGTTAAAAAGCTCCAAGTTGACGAAGAAGAGATTAAGCATAGAATTAGTGAACTTCAAGACCAACTTGCCAAGAACAAATCCAAACTTTCTGAAACTCAGGAACGATGTGAAAAGTTAGAAATTCGGTATGATGAGGAAAAACAGAGACTTTCTCTTGTTGAGGACACAATTAAAACAATAACTCAAAGCAAAGAAAGAGTCAAAATGATGGTGAATAACTTTGCCCCAAATTTGAATTTAGAAAATTTTGATTAATTGATATAATAAAGAAGTAATTATAATAGATAAACTTATAAATAATGTAGACACTGCTTGGGGCTGTGATTTTTGGCCTTGCTAAACATATAAACATATTTGTCAAATATTTGAATCCAACTCTTGCGCAAGCATGTTTTTTGAGGTGGCTAAACACGTGAACACACAAAGAGATTAAAGTGGTGCCATAGAAATTTCTACCTCAGATTGGATAAAAGCAAGAAGAGTGTGCACTTTTTTGTTGGATATCTGGTTAAAGGGCAGAAGATTTACATTCATCTCAAATGTTTGATATAAATATTTTGATCGTGTTCAAACATCTGGGACTATTGGGGGTGTCACTTTTTTGTGTGTGGCTAAGCATAGAAAAATGGCTGTCAAATTTTTTTTTTGGCAAACAGATTTGTATGTTTAGCCAGCCTTTACAAATAAAAAAAGCTTCACCCAATTCTTGTCTGATGGAATAGGAATTACAGGTACCCAAGAATTAATAGCAAAAGGGTATCTTTTAATTAGAAAGCTGCCTTTTCGGTCAGTCAGGGCTGGATCTAGCAGCCTATCCGGTCAGTCAGGGCTGGATCTAGCTTTTTGGCAAGGGGTTTGACCAAAAAGTTTTTTCATTATTTTACTTTCTTAATACCCTGGGTACCATAGGCTCAAAGCTTGGCGAAAAAGGTTTTGAGCAATGCTTAAATCGCTGTTGCTGGGAAGCTCTGAACCTCTGGTACCCATGGTGCCTTCGTAACGATTTTGGAATGAACAGGCAATAAAAAAGGAAGCCCAAAGGCCCCGACAGCAACCGGCAACAGCGGTTTAAGAGTCACTCAAAACCATTTTCGCCATCCCCCCCCCCCTCCGCTTCCTTCAGTGGTGAGATCAGCCACCAACCATAAAATGATACTGGGAAAAATGGTAAAAAAAAGGGAAACATTTTCTACTTTTATGCCTCTCAGGGGGCACAGGAACAAAACATGTCTTACATGAATTATCACAAAAAGATAACTTTTTGAACAACCTTTTATATAGCCTTTCAAATAGTATTTCAGGAAGAATGGCATTTTATAGCCAATACCAAGAGAGCATAAGATATAATTGATGTCCCATAAATGATTCCGTGTCATTCAAGCTCAAAAGAGACAATTGATGGTCGTGATTGGTTGATTCTGATGGCGGGAGAAGTACGAAAACCATCACCAGGCTTCCCCTCGACGTGTCTGTCTGGTCTCGGTGCCCTTATCAACAAAGCGCCCCCTTTTTTACATTGCGTATTCTAACTATGAGTAGTCTTCTACTTCTACTTCTTCTACTTCTACTTTATTAACTGATAAAACCATGTCGGTATCACATCAGTATAAATAAATACAAGGTAAAAATATACAGATCTGTAATAATTTACATAACTTATACAATATATTCATAATTTGTAAAATAAATTTATAAAATAAATTTTCAATAAAGTAATTCAATTAAATAATTTAACTTAATTAATTTATAACTTGAATACTAGAACCACTGGCCATTATCAATTAAATGCTGCTGAAGCTTCTCTTTGAATTTGCCCTTTTCTTTTATGTCGGTAATTGAACCTGGTAAATTGTTCCAAAAATTTATAGACCACGGGAAAAAGCTATTTGCATGCTGGTTGCACTTGGAATGTGTTCTATGGAAGCGCTTGGAGTTGCCATTCCTTGAAGGCCGGTCCATCGGAACCAAGAAGGGCTCTCTCTCAATGTCCACAGTTCCATAAACAACCTGATGGAACATGGACATTCGAGAGAGAGTCCGTCTGCCCTCAAGGGATGGCCACTCCAGCTCTCTTAGCATGTTTGTTACGACCCCTGGCTCCCTCAAATAATTATTATAGCAAACTCTGGCTGCAGTCCTCTGCACCATATCAAGGCGGTGTTTATCCTTTTGGAGATGCGGGTACCAGGCAGAGTTTGCGTATTCAAGCTTCGGTCTAACTAGACTGCAATAGAGTTTAGACTTGCAGTCTACCGAGGCTGTTCTAAAATTTCTTCTAATGACCCCAAGGGTCTGATTTGCACTAGATGTAATTTGTGCGATGTGTTTATCCCATTTTAAATCCCCTGAGAGTAGTACTCCTAGATAGGAGTGATGGTAAACCCTCTCTAGAATCCTGTTGTTAAGTATATAGGGATGGTCTGGAATTTTCGCTCTGCTTGTGGAGAAGCACATAGTGTGGCATTTCTCCACATTAAAGGCCATTTGCCAATCCCTCTCCCATCTATTTAAAGCATCAAGATCGTTTTGTAGAGCTAGGCTGTCATTTGAGCCATCAATAGTGCGATATAAAAGGCAGTCATCTGCAAAAAGCCTAATAGTTGACGAGATATTTAGAGGGAGATCATTTACAAAAAGCAGGAACAAAAGTGGTCCTAAAACTGTTCCTTGTGGTACACCAGAGGTAACAGAGCATTGACTAGATGTTGCACCCTCTAGTGTTACACACTGTGATCTCTGGGTGAGGAAATCTTCCATCCAGGTCAGCAAGCTACCCCTGATGCCATAATAGCTTAATTTGTAAAGAAGTCGTCTATGCGGCACTCGGTCAAAGGCCTTTGAAAAATCTAAGATAAAAGCATCAACCCGTTTCCCTTGATTTATGGCGCTTACTAAGTCATGGCATGTTATAATTAATTGTGTTTCACAGTTCCTCCTTTTACGGAAACCATGTTGAAAATCGCTAAGTATGCCATGCTGCTCCAAATGTTGCCAAACATGGTGGCATATTACATGCTCCAAGATTTTGCAAGTAACAGATGTAAGGGAAACGGGTCGATAGTTATTTGGTGATGATCTTTTGCCTTTTTTAAAAATTGGCACTACATTGGCAATTTTCCAGTCCATGGGTAATTTTCCCTGATCTAAGGACTGTTGGAAAAGTTGTGTATATAGGGGTGCCAACTCTTGGGATAATTCCTTTAAAATACGAGTTGGCAATTTATCAGGCCCCCCAGCCTTATTTGAATCAAGTGAATTCAAAAGCTTCTGAACACCATTTGAGGTGACTATGATTTTACCCATTTCTGGGCTTGATGAATTTGGATTTAAGCTTGGTGCTGTACTAGAGTCCTCTTTAGTAAAAATAGAGAAAAAATAACCATTGAGGACATTTGCTTTGTCTAGGCTATTTGAAACAGCAATATTATGCTGGTTATGAAGTAGGTTAATACCCATGTTATCTTGCCTTTTTGATTTCACAAATCTCCAAAATTTCTTAGGTTGTTCTCTTTGAGAGGACCCTAGCAAATTATTTATATAATCTCCATATGATTTATTTAGCTTATATCTATAGGCTTTCCGAGTTTGTCTAAATTTCCTTTTGTCACTTTCCAAACCTGTACATTTCTGGGTGTTATACAATCTTTGGACTTTTCTTTTGAGTTTTTTTAGATTGTGGGTAAACCAAGGGAGATTGTACCTACTTGAGGACATTTTAGCAGGGATATATTCCTCCATAAGAGAAGAAAGTTTTCCTTTTAACATGTCCCAGTTTTCCTGCAATGATCGAACAGTGAAGTTTGTGAAGTAAACAGAGCTAAACTCTAGTAGGTCCCTTTTCATGTCAACAAAGTTCCCTTTTGAATACAGAAAGATCTTCCTCCTGATCGGGCGTGCCAGCTTTGGTGTAACTAAGGTTTGTATCTCCACACATCCATGGTCTCCCATTGCAGGTTTGACATGTACTGAGTCAACAAGGGTGCTATTTGTTGTAAAGAGCAGGTCAAGGATCTTATCACCACGGGTAGGCTTATCTACCACTTGCTCCAAACTATAAATGCTGCACATCTCCAGTAGCTTCTCGCAAGCTGTGACGTGACGGCTTCCTCTTGCAATGGTGTCAGTCTCCTTCATTTGAAGCCAATTACCAAAGACTATTTACAGCAACAAAAAGAAGGAGAACAGATTTCTGCGAAATGGTAGAGAACAACAACTTTGCCCCATGTTCACAACACGATGAGCCCGAAGTCCCAATTAATTTGTCTTGTACTTCACTTCATGGCAAGTCTTTAGGTAGGCGATTTCTTCCGATTGAGGCCGCAGGAGATGTGTTTGAGTCAGAGGATTATAAACCAAAAGGAGAGACTCTGTACGTTCCGCTAAAGAACGATGTTTTAGTGAGCATGCAGAACATTGAGCAAGTGTCATTTAGCGAGGGGTCGTTTTTTATCGGGGATGATAGCAACAGATTTAGCCGGGCCGAGCAAGGTATGTTTGCCATAGCATTCTAAAGAGCTATATGTTATATACCGCCGTATTTATCCATGTGAGCACGTCTCTTTGAATATTTAAATAAGCACCCCCCCCCCTCACACCACCCTCCAGATTTCTCTCGTCTGAGGTTCTTCTGAACCCCCCCTGGCTACGGGATTAAGAAACTGAATGATTTGCAAGGAAGATGATCAAATGGATCTGGGGACGGGAAGACTTTTTGGTAGTGTGCAGTGCTTTTCGTGAAGGACATGTGGTGATCTTCCCATCATCTTTTGTGCACCATCTATCAACTTGAGACTAAGAGACAAACAGTCCCCCTCCTTACCCTGAGTGTGAATGTTTGTTTGCAGCAGGGGGAGGGGGAAGGGAGGACATTTACTCGTAAATTCAGATTTTTCATTAGAAATAATTCCTTTTGTTGTCACCATATTCTGTCGTAATGTACGCATACCCTGTAATGTTTTAGGAGCTGCTGTCCATATGTGGAGATACAGTGAAATGCATAGAAAACTTTACATTTCACGGTCATTTCTCTTCACTAGACTTCAGGTAAACCATTTCTTTAACCAATTTCAAGCTATATATATATCAGAATAGGATGATTGCAAACTAATAAGCATGGTTTCTAAAATGACCTGGTTTGTTTTCTCTGCACAGGTAAATAATACTTATTTTCGATCAGTCATAATTATCTGTTATCTCATTATTATTAGCTTATAGACTTATTAGCAGAATAAAGAAAAGGATGTCAACTAGTAAAAGTGTTACTATAATATACTGAGAGTATCTGATGTGAAAGTCTAGGTAATAGTATAACCGCACAAGTATTTATTCACCTTTATTTTAAACTCTTTTTTTTTTCAGTCATATGAAGCAATCAAGAAACTGCTGTCTGACATGTAGGATATTTTATTTGACAAGTAACAAGCCAGCAACAAGTTTAGCAGAAAAGGTGCCCCTCTTCAGACTGGAAAACTTTCCAAACCTTTACTTTTCTCCATATATTTTATATTTGATTTAATACTGGGTTTACCCTAATCAGCATAAAGAAATATCCAACCCTCAAAGGATATACACTGGTCTGCAACAGACTGTATAGCCTTCATTCTACTAGTGCTAACGGTGTGTAACAGTCGGTTTTTAGCCTAATGGGATCTTACATCCTAGGTTCTTACTCACAGGCTTTCACATATGAGAGGCACAGCTTGAGTCTATCCACCTTTTCATGGACAGTAGATACATATTTGTAAAAGCAGTTTTATTGACATGAAGAGAGTCTGATTATTACAGTAGCAAACAACGTTGAGATGCATGCATTTAGTCTAAACTCATTGATACTCCTGATTTACACACACACACTTTGTCACCCACCATGAAATAATCCTAAAAAATCCTAAAGCAAAATCAAAAAGGTATGTTGAATGGATAGTGAGGGTGTTCTCCATCCCTGGGAACCATAGTTCCATCAGCCTGCAAGGAGAAAAAAGTAAAATTGTTAGACAACCAACACAGTGAGAGATAGTTTGGTCTATGTTACACTGCTATTACGAATTCACAAAAGTTTTCTAATGTGCATGTTATTTACCAGCTTTTTCATGGGAAGGCAAGCCCTCCAGTCCCGATTCAAGCCCTCTATTGTAGCCATGTCTTCAGGTGACAACTCAAAGTCAAAAACCTGTATGAAAAAACAATTTGAATTTGTTTTAAATTCCCACTCCATTTTCATTTTACTAAAGTGTTAGGATCAGTCAAAATATGAACATTCAATGGTCATCACAGGCTTACGCCTTGCTACTAGTTCACACAGTTTTGTGGTTTTGACCATTTGGGTGTTTTCACACAGAGCGTCAGGCTAGTAATAAAAATATACTGTGCTGTTGTTTTGCCTTGTATCATGAGAATACATACCTGAAAATTAGACTTGATCCTTTCTGGTGTAACACTTTTAGGAATGACAAGAACTCCCCTTTGTATCTGAAACCTAATGCAGATCTGAGCAACTGTCCTGCTGTACCTGTCTGCCAGTGCGACCATGGTTGGATCTCTCATGACATGAGGGTCATCTGGTTTGGCCCAGGGGCGATCTAGAGAGCCTAAGGGACTGTATGCAATGGCTGTAAAGAGTAAAAATGCTAAGAAATACATTCATTTATGAATCATGCTATCCAACATGAAACATCTAAACAGAAAATAAAGCTTCTTTAAGTTGGCTGTGAGACAACACAAACTATACTTTACAGGGGAGTAACCAGTCTAAAACTTCCTAATTTAAGCCAACATTTTTTTTTCTTTACATACAACACATATATTATAAAGTAAATGCCTTCTAGTAGGAGAATGGGAAATTGGCGAAAATGGCCCCCTGAATTTTGCCATTCATGTTTTTTTCCTGGTTGTTAGAAGCCATTTTGATGATCCACATCAAAATTGTATACAAAGAGGTTTTTAGGTTGGCAACTTACTCTGAATGTTATGCTTTTTATGGTGGTCTATAAGCTTTGCTTGGTTTAGTAATGGATGACATTCTACTTGATTAGCCACAGGCTTGATTCTTGCTATGGCACAGATATCATCTACTTGCTTACTGTTAAAATTAGACAAACCTAAAAAGAATAATGAATATCAAAATTAGACACCTTTGCTTTTTGGGTACCCATGCAATGAGTTTTTGATAAGTTTTTCTGTTGGTAATTGTAGCCTTCCTACAGGAATCTTTAGGCGCATCATATTTGGGAAGTGTAACACAACCCCAAATATGGCAACAGGGAAGGTGGTTAGGTTAATAAGTTGAGAATTTCAGTTCAGTTCCATGGAGGGATACTGTGCAAGAGCTTAAGCCTGCCCCCTGAAAAAATGAAAATTTTCTTTGGGAAGAGAATAACTTAAATGATTCAGTGACTGATTTCAACCCCTAAAATAAAATGGTTACCCCTTCCTTCTGAATATAGGGAGTACCCCCCCCCCCCTCCCACAGATTATGCTATGCACCTTCTACATTCAACTCAGCAACACATGAAAGATACAATCTGGAAAACTAGTGCAGGATTATGGCGACATTCCCAAAAAGGTAGTTTTGATTGGCTTATCGTCTAGCAAGAGAATATATACTGACCAATTGCTTTAACAAGACCCTCGTCAACAAGTTTCTCCATGGCCTTCCAAGTGTCGCAAGGGTCATGGTAAGCATATAAGACATTTCCTTGCTCATCTTTCGGAAAGAACTCATCACCATCCCTGAATGACAATGGCCAGTGTATGAGGTACAGGTCCAGGTAATCGAGGCCAAGATCCTTGAGGGAGTCCACGCAGTTGGAACGAACATCTTTTGGGTTGTGCTTGGTGTTCCATAGCTTGGAGGTTATAAAGAGGTCCTTTCTCTCAACAACCTGCAGGGAAACACCCAGTTATTAATTTGTGTACGCCAAAAAATAAAAACACCCCGTTGTCCCATAACAAACCATCCCCTTTCCACTTTCTAAAGTAATGTCCAAAACTAAACGAAATCGTTTAGACTGTAAATAAACATAATTTCAATGCTGCTTTAATCGAGAAGACGACACTTCAACAAAAAGAAAGGCTCAATTTACTTTAGAGACTTACGGAGCCCAAAAGTTCTCGGAGCGCATCCCCAACTTCTTTCTCATTTCTGTAGGCATACGCGCAATCGATGTGCCGGTATCCTTCTTTGATTGCGAATTTTACAGCATTCTCAACTTGTCCTGGTTTGCTTTTCCACGTGCCAAGTCCAAGGACTGGCATTTCCAAGCCGTTATTCAACTTTACAGTAGCCATTCTTGCGAACGATAGAAGCGCTGTGCCGGTTCTCATCATATGACTTGAAAAAGGTGGATGTTGCGTGATGGCTAAATATGGTACGTGACTTGATGCGTTACAACAAAGGTAACCCACATACAGAATTGCACTTAACATATTATTAGACCTACGTAAATTCAATTTTAAAGAATAAATAATGGTTTTAGATAGCAATGTTTAAAGACATGTTTTTCTGAGGAAAAAAAAAATTATATACCAATGAACTAAAACCGACCGAAAAACTAGGTTGCCGCTGATAAAGTTCACCGGAGGCTCAGTATTCGTGAAGCGGCGCCAAAACTTGAAACTAAGTCGTTCCGTTTGAAGTAACCATGGATGAATACTTCAATAAAGCGGTTCCTCTCTACGTAAAGCACACAGATCGGGAAGACAGGTTAGTTTAAGGCTCATTGGTAATAGTTGTAGCGGTGGTGAGTTTTTTTAATTCATGTTTTGTTACAGGAGATCGCATGTTCGTATCACTGTGTCGAGTCGACTGTCTTCGTCGTCTCCGCAGAAGGTGAAGCAACCAGATAGTTTCGCACACATATCCCTTGATGATATCCTTTAAAATCTGTCAATTTGCATACGTTACTCTATTTTTTAAGTATTTTCCGCTTTCACTGCGACGAGTTGCCATATGTTAATACTTTTTTTAGGATGACTGAACTGTGTTATTTTGTGCTTGGGTAAATATTTTAAAAGCTTGACTTATTTATTCCCATTAGTTTATTATTATTGCCCCCTTTTGTGTTCACCCTGAACGGTTATGAAAATACTAGCCTTGCTTATGAGATAGTGATCTTTTCTTAACTTTACGCTTTATTCTGAATTAAGCTTTGTATTGAGTCATGTGTGGCAGCCCTGATTAATTCTGTTTTTTTAACCAGGAGCTGGCAGTCCGACTAACAGATGATGGCGACCCATTCTTCTTATACACACTAGTACTTAATGAGGAAGATTTCCAGAGGTAAGCCTGCATCTGTCACATATAATAGTAAGAGTATAATAAGATTAAAGAGTATGGCTTGAACTTCTGTTTGTCTTTTATATTATGAAATCCCTTGGGTACAGCAGGGGAGCATTAGTGGTTTGTTTGGTTATTTTGATTGATTTATTTGAGCATTGCCCTACATTCCCTCTGCCTCTCGTTACTGGTTTCCAGCTCTATTTCCTGTCACACATGGGTCGAGTTTGTTTGTTCTTTTCTGAGGCTGAGGTTGTTTTATTTATTATTTTATATGCAATGTATCAACATTGTGAGTGGCAAGAAAGGACTTGAGAGTCGGTCCATATATATGTCCATTATTGTGTGGTATTCCTTTGATACAAGTCCTGTTTAAACAAGTTCTACTATGATGTAAGTTATATTAAATGAAAAATAATGTTGTTGTTTTTCCAGTTTGAAAAGTCAGCAAGGATTGTTGGTGGATTTTGGAGCCTTTCCCCAGAAGTTTGTAGGTCTGCTTGAGATGTGCTTGAGTGAAGAGCAAAAGGAGGTCCCAAAGTGAGCAGTTAAAAATCTATGTGATAATGAGGAGATTTATAGGTTACAAAGAACCCCAGTTTTCCAGGCAATGAAATGTGTGATTTGTCCAACTGTTTGAAACAAAAATGTCTTGGATTTTCACTGCCCCTCCCCCCCCCCCCCCCCCAAGAAAAAAGCAAACATCAAACCAATTAGCTCTGCTAAAATGTTCTGACTCTTAATGTCCCTAAATAAGTGGAGTGTACATAGCTGCACAACTCTCTTTGTGTTCTTCTCAGGTTTCTTCTTCAGTTTCTGACCTCATCTGGTGCACTTGATAGAGGGCTTGGCTGCTTGAACATCATTGAGACAAATACATTCAAACATCTCACACATCTCTCCCTCAAGTTTCTACCTGGTAATGATACTGAGGTCAAGAAATATCTGGCTGACTGCCTGGCCAAGTTAAAGGTATGTACTTCCCATATTCCTTGTGCCTTCTTGTACGTGGTGGTGGATTCAACATCAATTTTTGGACAGTAAGAAATTAAGATGAATATGAAATGGTTACAATTAACCAGGGAGATTTTATTGCTTTAAAAAAACTCTGTTGAGCAAACCTTTAAACCAATGAATTCTCAATAAATCTATGTTTCTTCCTCATGTCTTGTAATCCTATTTTATTGTGTGTTTTTTTAGACTGAGAAGAACTCGCTTGAGCAGCGATTATCATGTATTGAACAAGACCTGAAACAAAGATTAGCCACTTGTGAGAAGGTAAACTTTTTCAGAAAATTCTCAAGTATCTTGTTTTACGGGAATTAATGATTTCTGGTTACAAACAGGCATACAATGATAAATCAGAGCAACTGAGCCGCCTTCAGGTGGAATTTGATGCCAAATCTACTGAGTTGGCCAACAAACATGCGCAAGAGATGACTGCAGAAAAAGAGCGAATTCTACATGTAAGATCCATTGAATCTTATAGGAAACCTCAGCCCTCCCTAAATGCATTGCATTATATCATAAAGTTCTAAATAAAACACATTAGAGACATTGTGACACTCAAGATTTTTAAGACTTTTAGACTGTAAATTTATTGAGAACAATCAAACTGCCTTAGAGTTTGACAAATGTTAAATTCCTGCCAGTTTACCCCAGTTCAAAACAGAAATGAAAGTAAAGAAAAGGCTTATCTCTACAGCCAAGTAATGTAACTTTCAGGCATTTTCCAATATCTAGGTTATTGGACACAATTAGAGGTACAGTACATCAGCTTAGCAGATAACTGTAAATGTTAAAATTGCAATAGATCATTGTAAGGATAAAGTTGATGGATCATGATAAGATTAGGTTCTCACCCAGTCTGATTTCTTTTTTATTCTTTCAGCAAAAGAGTAAAACTCAGCAACAGTACGAGAAAGAGAGAAGGGATCTAGAACAGGCTCATAGGCACACAGTGAGTGTTTTGTTTTGTGTCACCAGATAACTAAGAAACCATAAAGAAAAATTGAGTAATTGCTTGGCCATCAGTTTGTATTGTGTATTTGCCTTTTATAAAACTTGGAAAGAGTAAAACAGTGGATTTATCTTGTAAACTGTATGTTCACCAGGTAAAGCAACTTGAGAGCAGACTTGATAAAGTGGAAAATCAAAACAAGGTAACTCAAGACACATACCAGCATTAGAACATAGAAAAAGTGTATTCTTAACAACAATAGACAAGAGAACTAGAAACAACTTCTACTATGACATTGAAATTAGTGGCCTTAAAGAGAGAGCCAATTTCTTTGCCATTGATTGAATACATAAAGGGGTTGTCTCTTCTTACCTTTAATAAATAACAAAAAATTGTAGGAGTTCACAGGAGAAAAATACAGAGCAGAAGCTACCATCCGCGAACTGAAAGGAAAGTTATCAGGAATTGAAGAGGTATTTGCTACATCAGCTAAGTACATTTGTGTCATTCGAAATCTTTGGACTACACTCTTTGTGGATTCTTATTCTATTTTATGTGCTTCAGGAATATGGGCATATGAAGCAAGAGCTAAAAACACTTAGACGAGATAATGGGACATTGGACTCAGAGCGCCATGAGAGGGATAAAACATTGGGACACCTAAGAACAAGAATAGCAGTGCTGGAACAAGAATTGCGGGACAAGGAGCAGGTGTGTTCTTTACAATCTTGAATATAAAATGTACATAGATTCGGTGTTGTAATAAGCACTTATTGCAGTCTTTACATGCAAGTGACTTTAACTCGTCCATTTACTTGCTGTTTACCATTCACTGTTTAAGTTAGTGTGCAGTCACTGGAGATGGTGCCACAGTCCAGCCTCCCAATACAGGTTAATGATAGTGCAATGACTGGCTTAACCTTCCTATGAGAGGATGTGGGTTTACAGTACAGTTCCAAGTGTATAGATTTTTTAAAGACCTGACCCAGATTTGGAATTGCATCTTGTGTTTTGAGAAACAAAGACCTTACCACTGACCTATCACAAGGGTTTGTTTGTTTGTTTTGGGGTGTTTTGCTCATCCTGCCCCAAATCCATTTCTAAGTCTATCAGTGTCCCACTGCAGGTCATCAGCCGGTCCAATGAGCTGTTGGAGTCTTCCAATGATCAGAAAAAGAAACAGGAAGACACTCTGAATCATCGAATCCAAGAGATTAAGAAACTTGAGAACACTGTCAGCACTATCTCTGCCGAAGTTGTCAAGGTACAAGAAAGACATCACTGAGTCTTCTCTATTTGGTTGTCTGTGGCAATCACTCCAAGCTTTGACTATAGATTACACCCACACTTCAATTTACTGGGCCTGTCACACTGATAAGACAGTGGGATATTTTAAATCCTGAAGTGTGGGGAGGCCCTTAGAAGCAAGCTTTGCCTTGCTTTACCTTAGTTTACAGTACATTGATTATCTCATAGTGTCCTGTCTTCTTATTTAAACATTTACCTCTTTACCTTTTAATTTTGCCTTGCCTTACCTTATTTTAACTTTTCCTTCTTATTCTTTAATCTTACATACTTTACTTTGTGCTCTTGGGCACTTGACCTTACCTTGTCATTCCTGAAAATCCCTTCTTACCTTGTTTGACCTTACTTGACCTCCTTATCTTCTAATATTTGCTTGCCTTACCTTACTTTGACTCATTTCACCCCTTTACCATGCATTACCATTCCTGAATTTACCTTCTTAACCTTATTTTACCTTACTCCACCTCTTCACCCTTCTTACCTTTTTTTACTTTACTTCGCCTCCTTAACTTTTGATCTTGGCTTGTCTTACCTTACTCTGCCTTTCCTTACTTTTTACCTTTTTAATCACTCTTTACCTTACCTCGAGTTATCATCCCTGAGTATCCTTTCTTGCTTTTTGTACTTTACTTCGCCTTCTTACCTTTTAGTCTTGGCTTGTCTTACCTTACTCTGTCTTCACCCACTTTTAACCTTTTTACTCACTCTTTGCCATGCCTTGCCTTTTCATCCTTGATTATCCCTTCTTACCTTTTTTGACAATACTAACATCCCTCTTTGACTTTTTCCTTCTTTGCCTTATACCTGAATATCGCCTTATTTTACCGTGATTCACTTGTTTTCAGGGAAATGAAATTATACATAAACTGCAGACGCAGTTACGAAATTTTAAATCAGAGGTAAGCCCTTGGTGTAAACCTAAATAAATGCTTTCCGCTCTCTGTAAATTTAATGGCTGAGAGTGAACTCATATTTTTTACTGTTTTATTGTAGATAAAACTGAAAAACGTCCTCACTAAGCAACAAGAAAAGTTATTGGGTGAAAAGGTTTGTCATACATGCGCCTAAAAGTGGCCTATCTCATTATTTAGTTCATAGACAATGTTTTTTTCTAAAGGAAACTGTCATAAAGCGGCAAACCCAGGAACTTGAGACGACGACAGAAAACCTAAAACAAAAAGAGGAGGAGGTAAAAAGCACCACAAAACACATTTGTTTTACATTTAGCGCCTTCCAAGTAAGACATTCACATCAGTGCCCTTTTATTTCAGGTGAAAAAACTGAATGAATCACTTGAAAGCACCATGGCAAAACTAGAAGAAAGCAAAGAACTGTTGAAAACCAACGAGAACGGTGGGTTTACTTTAGTGTTAATAACTATAGAAGCCCATCTATTTACAAGGTTCATCTTATCAAGAGGGATCTAGTCTCAGGACAGACTATCACCACCACCTATCGGGATTTGGTTTAGCGTCGGAGTGTATATGAATGTGTTGTTGCAGTCCGGTATCACCTTCATTTGATTATTGACTTCATATTCCAGTGATTAATTGGTTGAACAAGCAGATGAACGACCAGATGGCAGCTCGGCAACGACACGGACCATTCGAACTTCACTCCGCCAAGGATCCCGCGTTTGCTCGCGAATTAACCGCTGTAAGTGTTACGATTGGCTTGTGAAATAACCTGGCAAGTTTTAAGGTCACCTAGTAGGGATTGAAAGTATGGCTGCTAACAAAGGATAGCCCAAAGCAGCTGACGCTGACAATGAAATTGCACTAAATTCGCAGATGATTCTGTGTTCAAATTAAAAAAGGGGAAATATCACCTTGACTACTTTGTTGTAAGTTCACTTTACCAAAATACATGGTCAATAAGTGGCTAAGAATTACTAGACTACCTTCTTATCTTCTCATTTTAGTCTAGTGTGCCATCAACGACTTCCGGTTCCCAGACGTTTGTCCCGCGCTACACTGGGCCACAACAGGTCAGTTGTCATTGTCAGTTTATTATGAGGCATGGCTAAGAGCGGATGACTTAGTGGCTTTTTAAGCCAAGATGCCTCAAGTAATAAGTAAGTAAGGGGTGGTACCATAAACTCTCTAGTACGAACCCACCTACACTACATGTACATATGAGGGATCCCCGTTAGAACTATTTTGTAAAAGCTTTTATGTCAATGAGTATGACGCTTTGTTATCTGGCATAAGATATAGATGTGTATGGAGAATTGTGATCATCTGGTAAAACTTCCTATATCAACGTGTATGACAAATTTGGCTTTGTTCTCATCCGATAGGTGTCCTACCGACCTCCACCCCAGCGGAAGCCTAGCCTCCCTCGACCCCTCAGCCAGTCTACCCCGACCATCCCTGAGGAACCCGAGACTGCTCCACCAAAGCCTAACACAACGACGCCCCTGACACGAGGGAATCGCGAAAACCAGCCCCTGCTCGATCCCAAGTACCTACAGCGGAAGACACAAATAGGAGGGGGTCCCCTTAACGACGCTAATAATGTCCCTAGTGAGAATAGGGTTCTGCAGCCATCACAACGATTCGGGCCTAACCCTCGGTTAACGCCCTCACAGGCGCCATTAATGTCTGCGTACTTCAAGCCTACGTGACCCGTGTATAGTTTCTGTGGTGATTTATACGGATTTATGTATTACGAAGTCTTGTTATAAGGTCATTCTGTAAATACTATTCAAATAAAATAATAGCCTGAGTTTTCGTGGTATTGTATTTATCTATACGACTTCTACTTTATTGTTCAAACCAAATATCGAAGTGAATGGAAAGTGGATGGTATTTAATGGGCTTGGCTAGTTACCCCTCTTTTTTTGGGGAACCTTTTCTCTACACACTGATTAACTTGCGCATTTGACCATTAAACACTTTCAAACTATTTTTTATATACAAGACAATAAAATACTCTTAATTTAAGTAAGGGTAATAACCTTTGCAAGTTTTCTAACAAATGCCCCCCTAAAACAAAACGGCACGTCTTATTCATAAGTCAGAACATAATATAGTTGCATTTTTGTGCAGTGCTCGCTATTTTAGAACAAATTGCCATTTTCATTGTCATGGCTCCAAAACACTTAAGAGAAAATGGTCGCTATAAAATCCTGGCTACGGGCCTGTTAGTTGTACGGTGTACGCTTGCATGCCGTCCCATACCGAGATGGTGACGCCCTTTCCTCACCTAAAAGTCGGGACAAACAATTGCAAACCCATGAGAGTAAAAAAATCTGTTAAGTATTTCGTCAGAGGTCCTAATTACCGCCGGCTTATAATGATATTGGGAATCTTTTATATATGTGTAGATATAATTCGGTGCTTTACGAGTGTATTTTAATAATTAAAAAAAAGTATACTTGAAACTGCATTTAAAAGCGTAGGGAGCTAATGAAATGCTAAAGAATCCAAAAATGCGCTCATATGATTTGAAGCTAATCAGGTGAAACACGCCCATTTTTTCCTTGGTATTTGGACCGGTCCGCTACTTAGCGTATTGTGTAAAACAATACGTGTACACACCTCTGGAAAAACTACATTTCAATGAAAAAGACTAAGTAAAATGACGACCGAAATAACTCTCGCAAATATTCCAGCGATCGGAATACTTATGTGACGTTTCTTGGTTTGAAAGGAGGCCTTAACGTAACGAAGGCAAAAGAAGAGAGTGCTGGTTCGCTCGTCGATGGTTTGTTATCTTAACTTGAAGTACTCGATCGCATACCAGCCGCTAAAACAACTGTTTGACCCGATTGTAGCTAAAGATAAACGGACCTTAAGAAGTTTGCCGTGGTTTGTCTTTTAATATGGAGGATTCCAACAACACAAATCAAGCTGTTGAGCCGGCTGGTAATCCGGTGTTAAATTCGAATGAAGAGTTGGAGAAAGAAGTTGGGGATAAAAAGCAAAGCAGGCGACAACAGAGCAGAGGTAAACCGCCATACTCGTACATCGCCCTCATCTGCATGGCAATTACAAGCTCCCCACAGAGGCAACTTACTCTATCTGAGATCTACGACTTCATCTCCCAGAGATTCCCATTCTATCAAACGTGCTCGATCAAGTGGAAAAACTCTATTCGTCACAACCTGACTCTTAACGACTGCTTCATCAAGCTCCCACGTGAACCAAACAGACCAGGAAAAGGGAATTACTGGACCATAGACCCAACTAGCGTGGACATGTTCGACAATGGCAGCTTCTTGCGACGCCGCAAGCGCTTCAGGCGAGAGGAAGATGGGTGTGGTGGGGAAAGGGAGCTGATCCCTTGGCCTCCTAATCCGCAGCTTCACCCTGGACTTTTACAATTCCAAAAGCACGAAGCAGGACTCGCTCTCCTACCTCGTGGTGTTTCCGGATATCCCGTAGCACCCCTCTTCCCAAGCCCTGCAATGCCGCCGCGTCATTGTCTCCGCGCAGAGGGAGTCACTTTAACTGGTGCCTCTCCAACATTTGGTGATTTGCGCCCTAACTGGGCGCCTCCCAGCTCAATCACCAGACCAGCGGTTGCTCCCATTACCCGCGTTCGTCCTGGCTTGGATTGTCTACCGGTGTGGTCGACCACGCTCCCCATAACGTCCACAGAGCAGATTATTCCAACATCCCAGCCAGTTCCCAAGATGCACCAAGGCAAGAGCGAGCCCTTTATGGAGTCGTGTATCTATGGCAACACGTTTGGATCCCGCAGGCGGCCCGCGGAGAATCCCGAGTGGAGGGTCTGCTCTAGCCCCTCGGGTCCGTTACCTAGCATCTCAAGTTTCAGTTCCGAGCACGAGGGATTACACCATTTGGATCTTGTAAGCCATCCGGAGATTCCCTCGGGATTCCCGCTAAAATCCAAGGACCATCTGCCACACCTAACAGGAATCGAATCGCAATCCGCAGGACACCTGACATGCAATGTGACATCACAACTGGAAGCCCGATTTGCTGTCAATCAACCTATTGTTTATTCAGAAACGCCTGTCACTAGCTCTGCCCCTTAAGTGACGCTGACCCATAATGCCCTGCACAAGGGGAAGGAACTCGTTCAACGTAGGTGTAAAGTGTTTGTCTGGTTAAGGTTTAAGGGTGATGGGGTCAAAAAGCTTGTACTTAAAACTGGTTTCATGCTTGCAAAGCAATTTAGTAAAACTAAATGTAACGAATGAAAGAACTACGCCATTTCTAATTGTTAAAAAATAAGCTAAGCATTGTTCTAACAAATAAAAATATAAGAAACCGTGTCTATTGTTTATCATATTAACTTTAATAGTTGCCTAAAGAAGGGACTAGGGATAATGCGAACGACTTGTTAAGGGGTTTAGGGATAATGCGAACGACTTGTTAAGAGGTTTAGGGATAATGCGAACGACTTGTTAAGGGGTTTAGGGATAATGCGGACGACTTGTTAAGGGGTTTAGGGATAATGCGGACGACTTGTTAAGGGGTTTAGGGATAATGCGGACGACTTGTTAAGGGGTTTAGAGATAATGCGGACGACTTGTTAAGGGGTTTAGGGATAATGCGGACGACTTGTTAAGGGGTTTAGGGATAATGCGGACGACTTGTTAAGGGGTTTAGGGATAATACGAACGACTTGTTAAGGGGTTTAGGGATAATGCGAACGACTTGTTAAGGGGTTTAGGGATAATGCGGACGACTTGTTAAGGGGTTTAGGGATAATGCGAACGACTTGTTAAGGGGTTTAGGGATAATACGAACGACTTGTTAAGGGGTTTAGGGATAATGCGAACGACTTGTTAAGGGGTTTAGAGATAATGCGAACGACTTGTTAAGGGGTTTAGGGATAATGCGAACGACTTGTTAAGGGGTTTAGGGATAATACGAACGACTTGTTAAGGGGTTTAGGGATAATGCGAACGACTTGTTAAGGGTTTAGAGATAATGCGAACGACTTGTTAAGGGTTTAGGGATAATGCGAACGACTTGTTAAGGGGTTTAGAGATAATGCGAACGACTTGTTAAGGGGTTTAGGGATAATGCGGACGACTTGTTAAGGGGTTTAGGGATAATGCGAACGACTTGTTAAGGGGTTTAGGGATAATGCGGGCGACTTGTTAAGGGGTTTAGGGATAATGCGGGCGACTTGTTAAGGGGTTTAGGGATAATGCGAACGACTTGTTAAGGGGTTTAGGGATAATGCGGACGACTTGTTAAGGGGTTTAGGGATAATGCGAACGACTTGTTAAGGGGTTTAGGGATAATGCGAACGACTTGTTAAGGGGTTTAGGGATAATACGAACGACTTGTTAAGGGGTTTAGGGATAATGCGGACGACTTGTTAAGGGGTTTAGGGATAATGCGAACGACTTGTTAAGGGGTTTAGGGATAATGCGGACGACTTGTTAAGGGGTTTAGGGATAATGCGAACGACTTGTTAAGGGGTTTAGGGATAATGCGAACGACTTGTTAAGGGGTTTAGGGATAATGCGGACGACTTGTTAAGGGGTTTAGGGATAATGCGAACGACTTGTTAAGGGGTTTAGGGATAATGCGGACGACTTGTTAAGGGGTTTAGGGATAATGCGAACGACTTGTTAAGGGGTTTAGGGATAATGCGGACGACTTGTTAAGGGGTTTAGGGATAATGCGAACGACTTGTTAAGGGGTTTAGGGATAATGCGGACGACTTGTTAAGGGGTTTAGGGATAATGCGAACGACTTGTTAAGGGGTCTAGGGATAATGCGGACGACTAGTTAAGGGGTGTTGCCAGGGTCTCTGCACGTGATTTATTGTTTGTTTCTTTAAGGATTTTAAAAGGCAGAAATTAGATTTTATTTGCGTAAAATAAATAAGATGATTCGGTGGTCGAGAGTCGAGCAGACGCATAATAGCTAAGAAAGTAAATAGCAAATATATAATATATATTTCATTTTATAAATCCTCTTAACTTTCTCTCATATATACAAAACAAGATGAACCAAGATCAATGTAGACAATGTCCATGTTTTTTCACTTTTTAATGCATCGGGACTCAGTGCTCGGATGGCTTGGTGGAAGTACCTGGTTACTACCCTTCGCCAGGATTTGTCGCGGATTCACGCTCAACTATCTTCTTTGCCCTCAGAGAGTAACAGTCCGCGTCTCCCATTCCACGAAAACTCACAAATACGACAACAGCTGGGGTGGAAGTACCTGGTTCTTGCCTTCGCCAGGGTTTGTCGCGGATTCCCGCTTAACTATTCTTTGTGCTGTTTTCGGTCGCTTAGTTCTCAGTCTGGATATTAGGAGTCGATCGACTTTTTGCAACAGTACAACAGTAGTTGTAATCTGTTGCTGTCCACGATGAATCTGCCAGATGGGTGTCTATTCTTCATCCATGATCTCTTCCAGAGGTACAACTCGACGGCTCCTCCTTAGCTCCTGCCAGAGGTTTCGTGCCTTGATATAAAGAGGGTCGACACTCATGGGCGACTTGGATATCTCCATCACATCTGGCTCGCTAACATATAAAGTATCCTGTGATAGACTCAGGTAACGATGTAGTCTGAGTCGTCGGTTTTCGCGTTTCCAAGCTTCTTCTTGTAAATCAATGACTCGGTCACTGCTGCAACCGAAACAGTTTCCCATTTTTACAGCGTTGCCTCGGAGGTGATTTTTTTTTTCGCAGTGACTAAAGCGGGTCGAGTTCTAATTCTACACGTCACAATAGTCGATAAAGTTAAGAACGTGCTCAAATAATAAAGATCCCAATAATTAACCACTTGCATTTATGGCGTCTAGAATGGAAGATTCGTAAAACTCGGTTATAGAAACAGAAAAAAAAGGAATGAGTCCGTGACAATAACGTTTGTGGACGTGCGCTAACATCACCGTGCGGCGATATTAGAGAATTGCTGAAAAACGGCGTTGACGTCCGTGACCGCGCGCGTAGAACGTAAAAATAGGGAAAGTGCCGTTCAAGATTTCCTGTCACGGACGTCAACCCCGTTTTTCAGCAATTCGTGAGCGCGCGCGCCGTTTTTGATGCTGTTCGTGGTGACTTGCTTAAGCTCTGTATTCTTGAACGCCCTAAACCGCCCTACGTTCTCATAATTGGTAGATAGTCTTTTGGAAGAAAAGTTAAAAATGCACAACCAATCCTTTTATCAATGCTCAACATCGAGTTACTTTTCGATCGGCGAGCGCCTGGTTGTCCCCACGCCTAGCAAGATCCAGCTCTTCGAGAAGATTTCACACCAAATTAGATAGAACTAACCTATGTATTATATGCAAGGGGAAAGAAAAGAAAGGAACCATTCAACACAACAAATATTTGTTAAAAAGGTCTGGAAATGCCTTTACGCGTAGTGGTCGTTCTAATTGCGGCATCCAGTGGCGCATCGGTTGGGACACCTGTGTTTCCTCGAGCACAGGCCTCAGCTCAGCTTGAAGACCCCACCCCAAATTAGTTTGAATCAACAGGTGGCAAAAATCAGCTGCCAAGAGAAGCATTTGAAAAGGGCTGTTGCCATTGTTGCCATTTCTAAAAACTGCTAAGATTGTCACTAGAAACGCGCCCTCTTTTGCTGCATGCGCGCGCTACCCGTACTAATTGTGACGCGCTTAAATTAAAAATTCGACAAAGTTCTCCGACCGGCAGAGTCGCAGTAAAAAATGGGCAACCGTTTGAGCTGTATTCATAGTGACCGAGTCATTGATCTTCGTGAGAAAACGGAGAAACCGCAAAAGGGATGGATCCGGAAACCATTTCGTTTCCCTGATTTCCGTGCTAAAACTGAGAGAAAATTTACCGGGCACGACTCCTTGCACATCCTTCAGGTCATGAGCGTGCATTCCAGCGAGATGTACACATCTGTGACCAGCTTTGCTAGCACCACCAACATCATCCCCTTTTCGCCAGAAGTAAACCCTAAGTCAAGTGCCAAGTCCGAGAGGGCCACTCTCACTTCAAGCGAGACGGAATCCAGTATTGCGAATGAAGTTCCTAAAGCCCCTCTAAACGCCGAGGAAGGTTCCGAGGAGCGAGACGGAAATATGGCAGACCTTACTACGTTCAAGGGACGGTCACTTGGGCTGCTGAGAAGGATGCGTCGACGTCGAGTGTCGGCAGTCGGGTATGATGGGGATGATGAGAGGATGGCTTCCTCGCCAACAGACGCCGACTATTAAAGCGTTAAAATAACAGATACCGTCGACACAAGCGCAGGAGAATTACCACCGAGCGCAATCGCGATGCGTTGCCAGCGCAGAGAATTTAGCAAAAGACAACAGTTCGTACAGGACAGGAAAAGCGGGAAACCGCGACAAATCCTGGCGAAGGACGTAACCAGGTACTTCCATCTTCACTTTTGTCGTATTTGCTAAGTTTTCGCGCCTAGTGACACCGGAACTATACACTGTGGCATAGAAGAGAGTTTAGCGGGAATCCGCGACAAACCCTGGCGAATCAGCTAGGTACTTCAACCAAGCCATCCGAGTGCTGAGTTCCGGAGCAATAAATATACCATGGACAATGCAAGCCATGTGACGACGTAATTCGTGCAAGCTGTCAACTAAATCTGTACTGGTAAAAAAAATATTTATGTAGTAGATTTTTATGAAAATAAAATAAACTAAAAAGCTTTACTATAACCGCCGTCTTCCAGTGTCGATACAAGGTGATTAAAAGTCAACTTGCTAAATAAATACACTATCTCAAGAGGAAGCGGGTCGTTGCGTTAAAGAGCAAATGCTATACAAAAGCGATACATCGAGGAAGTATAGTTTTTGTGGCTAATTCCACTACCCCCCCCCCCCCCCCCTCCTCCCCAGGCAACGCCCCTCGTGTAAGAAAGTCAAACAGCAACACGCCAAAAAACGTTTTATTTCTTTATTATCTTTTAATATTCTATTAAAATCCGAGCACAGCCCAATAAAACCACGCCCTGATGAAAATCTATCCCATAACCTATTGATTGCTATATTCAGGGGTGGATCCGGACTTATTGTTCTTCCGTATATTTCCTTATATTTCTTGTTATTTTTAAGCCAAATGTCTGAAAAAGGGGTGAGGGGCCCCCCTCGATCCGCCCCTGATATTTAATACACGTTCCATTGATACAACATACACTAAAATGCCAGTAAATGATTATGGTTTGTTTTGGTTTGGGTTTGTTGGCAGGGGCGTAGCCAGGGGGTGGCCCAGGGGGCCTGGGCCCCCCCTTTTGGCAGCCAAAAATACTGTAAATGTATGAGACATTATCTAAAATACAGGAGAAAAGGGCCTTTTGGGCCCTCTCTTGTTAAAAATCCTGTCTACGCCGCTGGTTGGGAAACCAAAATCATTCTACGGCAGAGGTGAATGGCTTGCAGCACTTCTTGAGTTTTGGTTAAATAAAAAAAATATATCCCAACAAATAGAACCTTCATGTTCCATCATGGTCCTTTTTTGAAGCAGACCAGTCGAGAGGGTGGTCCTTCAAATCCTTCTTGCTACGGGCCACTTCCCTGTACAAGTTGTTTCCTATTACTCATATTAACATTTTTAAATGTTAAACTTAAAAGTAGCCTACCATTAAATGTACAGTAAATCACCTTATTACATGGAATTCCTGTGGGGTTAACATCTTGCATTTTTGTGAGGCATATATTTTGTGGCACTAGGTTTGCCTAAATTTCGAGGTTTCTAAATACCTATTTAGAGATACGAATTTGTTTCCAATGTAACAAAACACATTACGTTAACAAAGTTTTACTATTTTCAGACTTTTCATGCAACCTTGCACAACTTTGATATCGCAATATTTTGAGAATCTCATGTAATAATGTTTATCAATGTGTACACCCTATCCCTCCCTTCTATAACCATTGAGTACCTGTTTAGGAATAATAAATTATCTTGTTAATGAAAGAGGCCCATGGCCCACTAATTCAGTATCTAGTTATATAATCTGTTACTCTGTGCCTGCTATATAAGATGATAATGTGGTCTTCTGTCATGCACATGGCTGTTTATGTGGTTGAGATGCCCATTTGTGAGGCTGGGAGTAGGGAGTTTAGTGTCCTTGTTGTGCATGGGTAGATGATGTGCTGCCCTGTTAGCATCATACTTGGCCTGAAGAAAAACGTTCATTTAGAAGTTAGGCTAACTGTATTGTGGTAAGCATATGGGGGTTTGGTTTGGGAAGAAATGTCCCACTTGACTGGATGATATTCCCACTGGTTCCTATTCCCAGAAGTTCTGGTCTAAAATGTGAACAACTTCAAGCTAAGGACAAGATTACTAATCTGCTAGACATAATGTTAAAAATGCAAAGGGAAACACCATCAAAGGATGGTGCATGTGACCTCTGTACCTATACCTAGCTCTATGACTGTGTAAAGTACCATTGGGATTAATTTCAACATTCAGAAAGTGAATTCAGAGTTAATTTGTTAATAGTAAAAAAAATCATTGTGAGATTAAACCTATAGACCCAGCCAATAAGTTTTATGTATCACATACCTTATTGTAAATGAACACACCAAAGATGGCCATCAACATTCCAAGGAAGTTATAAATGGTAACAGGGTTACGTAACATGAAGAGAGAGACAGAGATGACAAGGATGCGCTTGGATGCTGTGGCCACAGAATAACTCAATGGAGTGATAAGGGATAACACAGTGAAAGCGACCATATTTTGGACAAAATTCAGGAAGCCATTGATGGTTATTACAACAAGTAACCAAAGAATGTTTTCTTCACTCTGAAATTATAGAGAAAAAATTGAAATTAGAGCATAAAAGTTGGTTGTAAGTTCAAATAACATTATATAAAACTTCACAGAAGAGACGAAAACACAAGCCAATCTAACACCAGCTCTATTGCGTAAAATTTGCATATTAGTTGGACGTGAGAAGAAAAAAAGGTGCATGAAGATTTAATGTAGTAACTGCACCAGTTTACTTCCGGTCAATTTCAATCTCCAAGAATATTTAATGAAAAATGAAAAAAAAGTTGTAAAATTTCAAAAGCAGTGTGTCTATTGGAGGATGTGACTGATAATTTAGAGCAGATGGCCTGTTAAACAGCTTGTATTATATTTTTTTTTTTGCCAATTAAGGTTCCTCCGAAAGTTAACTGGTGCAATTGCTGCTTTAAGGTTGATACAGATATTGGTTTGTGATAACAGAGACATGATCTTACCAAATCTGAATACGTCAAAATTTTTCTAAGATCGTACAATGCCCAGATTGGCAGCAAAATGACAGTCGCTATGCGTGCTAAAATACTCAGCAATCTCAGATGACTGATGTGTAATTCACGCATCATCTGCAAAATAAGCAAACATTGTTATTTTACAAAACAATGTCATCAATGTATCATTACTTGAGTGAGGAGGCAATGTTAAAAATATTACCTTCTTGGTGAAAATGTTTTGTACAGCAAATGTCAAGGTAGCAAGCAGGGCACTCATCAAACCAACAATGTCAAAAGAAAGTTCTGTTGCTGTGGAGACCATGACACCAAGAACAATAGGCGCTAGAGAAAAATACACCTGTGAACAACAGACAAACATAAGGGCTTAAACTACGCCAGTGTACAAATATATCAATCACCAAACAAAAATTCTCAGTACTTACCAAAGGTGTTTGTTTTTGGCCTAAAATTAATCTTGATAAAACAACTGTGAATATTGGCATTGTGGCCTGTTAGGAGAAGAACAAAGACAATTGTATCTTCAATTTTAGACTCATTACAAAAACAAAAAAGACCCAGACTACAATGAACATTTTCTAGGAATATCATAAAAATCCTAAACATATTTTTGATAACATACCTTAACTACATAAGACGAGAGAAGAGTAGGGGACATGTAAATAAAAATAAAAACATTATCAACATATAAACTTATACATTTAAACCTTTTTTTATAATAATAATTGCTGATATAAATCGTGATGGAGTGATTCTATTCTGTTTACTAATTTGGGTATACACCTATTTCAATAAACATTTTCAGGGCAAATGGCAAATAGCAATTGGCAAATGGCAGTTTTAAGACCAATCACATCTAATGGGTATAATTATTTGTATGAATAAAGATAAGTAATATTATCACATAAACTATCCACATTCTCTTACATTTCGTGGAAATTTGACAAGTTCAATGGTATTTTATGATAGCAGAACTGCCATTTGACAACTGGTATTTGCCATTTGTCTGACAACATATTTTGAAATAGGTGTATATCATACTTACCAACCTTGAAACCTCAAAAACCGGGAGAACTGTATAAGATTAAATTATCGATGAATTTTCCCGGGAGATTACACTATATGTAAGTTTCAATTTTTTGGCTGGGAAATAAAGGCTAAAAACCTCCTGCGAGAATTGGCACGTATGATATATAGCTATATATATTTTTAAAACACCAACATGATCAATGATATGCAAACATGCATAAGCTTAAGTTGAGTTGCTAGGATACAAAAAACGAGGGGATAAAACCTTGTATGACAATTTATTTTTGTAATTATAATCAGGATTTCTTTAGTCGCTCCACCTATCCCATAGCATAGATTGGCATTAAAAAAATCATTTGTAATCATTTGACTCAATGATTGTTTTATATTAACTTTTTTCGCTTCCTTCGAGATCTCATTTTGCAGACTAAGAATGTTTAAGATACGATTAAGAAAATCCTATAATGCAACTTCAAAAACGGTTGTGTTAGCATAAAGCCACATATAAATAAATCAAAAGGCAAAACAAAACACAACAACACAGCGATTCCATTCATTCAAAGCAGAAATCACCTTTAAATTAAACGCGTTTATTAAAACTCATTAAACTATACGATTAACTAAAGTTTATGAAAAAATAGTGGTTGGTGCACTGGATATACGGTTAAACCTCTGAGATATCGTGAAGCAAGTCCAAAATGTGGACATCCCTCGACAGATCAAATGATGGCGGCCATGTATGATCGCTTACCCGTATGAGCGTAAGATACGGGGACTTTCCATATACTAACGTAGGCCGATACTGCCGCTAGCGCCTTCCCAAAAGACAGAGGCACGATAAATTTATAAAACGTGGTTTTAGGGATCGCTGAATACTTGGGGACCCGCCATAGTACAAGGGTTGGCCCCATAAACAGAGCAGTCGAGAATACTTGAACGAAAGCCACCGTTACTGGATGGGGAAACTTGTTCAAAAGTCTTTTTGTGATCACATTGTTTGTAGAGCTTACTGTAAACCACACAGTACATAGTAGAAATATCCTGATCGCTTCTCCTGGGATTCCTGAAGCCATATTTTTTGGGCTTGATCGACTTCCCACCTCGTTCCTTTTTCTTCTAGCGACACGTCTCCAACCGGAGGGGAGTCCTACTTCCGGTTATGAAATACTTCCGGTTGCGTAAGACATTTTTACAAGCACGTCTTTTTGTTGAGATAAATTGTTTGAATTGAAAACAAACTTAGAAGTTTAAATGTTATCTTATAATAATCAAGAATTTTAACAAAATAGGATCGATCGATGGCTTTTTGATGTTGAAAAACGCTATTTTGTCCAGTAGTTCCCGAGCCATGAACGAGTGAGGTAATGAGAGCATGGGCTCTAAGAGATAGACCGCTATACAATACAACGGCGGGCGCGTAAACTTTTTTGAAAACAACACAACCGGCGGGAAAGAAGCGATGCAAGATGGCTACAAATAGTGATTCAGATGATGAAGAATGCCCTGATCTCGTGCCGTCAGCCTGCGTGCGGATTCCTGTGACTATTATTACTGGATATTTAGGTGAGATTTGTTGAAAAGGGATGTTCATATTGATAAAAGAGCTTTCTTTTGATTCATTGAATTGGTAGACCCCCGCTCGAGGGTGAATGACTGGTTTTGGTGATGGTGGGTGTTGTTGGTAATGACTGGGTTTGGTGATGGTGGGTGTTGTTGGTAATGACTGGGTTTGGTGATGTTTGGTGTTGTTGTTAATGACTGGGTTTGGTGATGGTGGGTGTTGTTGGTAATGACTGGGTTTGGTGATGTTTGGTGTTGTTGGTAATGACTCGGTTTGGTGATGGTGGGTGTTGTTGGTAATGACTGGTTTTTGGTGATGTTTGGTGTTGTTGGTAATGACTGGGTTTGGTTTTGGTGGGTGTTGTTGGTAATGACTGGGTTAGGTGATGTTTGGTGTTGTTGGTAATGACTGGGTTTGGTGATGGTGGGTGTTGTTGGTAATGACTGGTTTTTGGTGATGTTTGGTGTTGTTGGTAATGACTCGGTTTGGTGATGGCGGGTGTTGTTTGTAATGGGTTTGGTAATGGTGGGTGTTATTGATAATGCCTGGGTTCGGTGATTAAAGCATTCGTAAACACAACTGTTTATTATATGTTTCGACCGTCTGCTTTACAACATACGAACCCTATAATATACTCCTTACACAGGTAGCCCGGTCATAACACAGGTAGCCCGGACACTACAACTCCTCCCTTTTCCGAACTAACTCTAACATCACAAGTAGACTAGGTCTATACCAGTCCCTAAGTGTGAAACAACAAATCTCAATGAAACAGTTCTCAAATGTAACTATTGTGTGCAATAAACTAAGTTTACACATAAACTTCATAGTCTTTAAGATGCGAAGGCAACTTTCTCTCTCTAGTCGGCCTAGTGTCCACAGAGCTCTCCACACTAGGTGTAGCCTGCCTCATCATCTGTTCCAAAGTATTTCTTGATGTCTGTAACATTTTTCCTGTAACTAGCCCCTTCTGATGAGGTGACTGTTACTTCGTTCTCGTGTTTACTAGAAATCTCATATGGAGTGTCCTCAAAGTTGGTTGACAGTTTGTTTTCCTTCCTTTGTTTCAAAAGTACCGTGTCACCTGGCTGTAGATCGTTCTCCTGTGCGTTTCGCCTTGCATCTGCATAGTCAGTTCTCTTTTGTTTTAGTTCCATATCCCGATCTCTAACTTCACTGTCCTCTGTTCTGAATTCTCTTATCTCTGGAATTTTACATCTAGCTTCTCTGTTGAATAACAGTTTGGATGGTGTTGCACCAGTCATGCTCTGAGGTGTTGTTTTGGTATGCAATCAGGAATTTTCTGAGTTCCTGTTGTATGTCCTTCTTCTCAGCTTGTGCGATCTTAAGTGCTTTCAATAGACTACGATTCTGTCTCGCAACCTCACCATTAGCTTGGGGCCATAATGGTGTGCTTGTCCTGTGTTGAATGTTATTTGCTTTTAGGTATGTTTCAAATTCTTCCGACACAAATTGAGGACTGTTGTCTGTTTTAAGCGATTCAGGGAGACCATGGGTACAGAAAGTCTTGTCTAAGCTTTCTATGATCTTACTTGACACTACAGATCTCAGAATATCAACCTCATAATACCTGCTGTAGTAGTCCACAACTACCAACACATACTCTCCAGAAGGTAGTGGTCCCATTAAGTCAGCTGCCAGGTCTTTCCAGGGTTGGGTGGGGAACTGTGTGTGTCGCAAGGGTTCGGGTGGGGTGGATGCCCCTACCAACTGACACCCATGACAGGCTTTACACTTCTGTCCCACCTGTCTATCAACCCCTTCCCACCATACTTTAGTCCTTAGTCTTTGCTTTGTTTTGACTACCCCTTGGTGCCCCTCATGACCCAACTCTAGAACTTCTTTCCGTAGTATGGTAGGTACCAACAATCTAGTCCCCCTTAGTACTAGCTTACCAAGGGTAGACAGTTCCTGTCTCACAGCCTTGTATTGAGTTGGAGCACCATCCAAATTCTCTGTTAGGATGCAGTCCCGAAGTTGTTTAATCTCAGGGTCGACCGCAGATTCCCTCTCAATCTCCTCTATCGGTATAGCTACAGGTGCTGCCATTTCCGCAACATGACGGATGTACTCCTCCGCGTCAGTGTTGATGCACACTCCTTTGGATCCCGTAAGCCTCAAAAGTGAGTCTGCAATGTTCTCCTTTCCGGGTATGTGTTTGACTTTGAAATTGTAGGGTTGTAATCTCAACACCCAGCGTTCTATGCGTATAGAAGTCCTGGACTTTGTAGAGTAGATTACTTCCAGTGGCTTGTGATCTGTTAGCAGCACAAATTCCACCCCATACAAATACATGTGGAATCTTTCACATCCCCAGACTAAACCTAAGGCTTTCTTTTCGGTCTGGGAGTAACGTTTCTCAACATCAGTGAGACTGCGACTTGTATAAGCTATTACTCGCTCACACCCATTCTGCACTTGTGTGAGGATCGCCCCTAAGCCTACAGGGCTTGCGTCCATTACTAGTCTTGTAGATTCTGCATTCTTTTCAAAGTAAGCAAGAGTGCTTGCTTTGCTTAGATCTCTCTCAGAGTGTCAAATGCATTCTGTTGCTCTTGACCCCATACAAATTCCTCTCCTTTCCTAGTAAACCTCCGCAGTGGCTCTGCTGTTGTAGCTAAAACTGGTATAAAGCGTGTACTGAAGTTAACTAGCCCTAGGAAACTCCGTACCTCTCCTGCTGTCTGCGGTTCTTTAGCACTCAATACTGCTTCCACCCTGGATTCTGTGGGACCAATCCCCTTGCTAGACAAGAGATAGCCCATAAATGTCAGTTCTGACATCCTGAAAACACACTTCTCCTTATTCAGTGTCAAACCCTTGTTCTTTAGCAGGTCAAGAGTCTTCCATAGCCTTGCGTCCTGTTCCTCCACAGTGCAACCATGTAAGATTATGTTGTCATGAATATTATGGGCTCCTTCGCAGCTTGACAATACTTGCTGCACAATGTGTTGGTATAGTTCTGGTGCAGACGAAATGCCAAACATGAGCCGCTTGTACCTGAAGAGACCTTTGTGTGTCACAAATGTGGTGATAACCCTAGACTGTTCATCCAACTCAATCTGATGGAAGCCCCACTTGAGGTCTAGTTTGCTGAATGTTGTACTCCCATTCAAGTTGTACAGAATCTCATCAACAGTGGGTATCGGGTGCCGTTCCCGTACCACAGCCTCGTTAGCCATTCTCATGTCAACACATAGTCTTATTTCTCCTGATGGCTTGGGTACGATATCAACTGGACTAACCCAAGGTGTAGGCCCTGATGCTTCCTCAATGATATCAAGGTTCTTGAGCTCCTCAAGCTTCTGGTTTACCTTGCCTTTTAGCCCAAAGGGTATGGGTCGTGCTTTCTGTGCAACTGGTCTTACAGTCTCATCAACATGTATCTTAGCTTGGAAATCTTTTAATTTCCCCACTCCAGTAAAACACTCCTTGTACTCTCCAAATAGTTCATCCTCTTGAACCGTATTCACTTGTATCCGCAGACCTCCTAGAATTTCACTGGGTCTGTCTACTCAGTATAGGTCTTGCCTTCTCTTCAATAACAATAAAGCGAGCACAACATGACTTTTTGTTATATGTCAGTTTTGCTTCAAATTCTCCAGCAGTGTTCAGTGGTTCTTCTGTCCCATAAGCATACAATTTCTTCTGGGATTTCCATGATTTACATTTAATTTTCTTGCTCTTCAACTCTTCCCAAGTTGTTCTGTCGATAACATTGCATGTAGATCCAGAGCCCACCAATACTCCCTTTAGTTCTACACCTCCCAGCTCCATATCAATGGTTATGCACCCTTGTCCTTCTGTGACTGCAAACGCATACTCGTCACTCTCTTTGTTAAGCTGGTGTACAGTTCCTTTTTTTGTTTAAAGTTCTTGCTTTTTAGCTCTTTGCTGTTTTGCTCTTTGTCAAACTTTGGCAAAATGACCAATTTTGCTGCATTTATTACACATCCGACCTCTGGCTTTGCTCTCTGGGTCTTTACTAAAGTGTCCTTCCATGCCACAGCAATAACAGTGTTTGCCTTTTCCTTTCTCCTTTTCCTCTCCTTTCTCCTTCCTCTTAAGGAATTTACTTTCCCTGCTGTCTCAAAGCTGTTTTCTATGGATTTCGCTTGACTTTCTGCAGCTTCCATTGCTCTAGCAAGTTCTTGAGCGCATTTCAGCGTCAGTGCTCCCCCGGATTCAAGTAATTTCTTCCTTAGGTTGTGTGACTTGAACTTGTCGATCAGTTGATCTCTTATGTGTTCTGCTTTTTCGTCACCGAAATCACAATTCTCCGCCATTTGGGACAGTCTCATGACAAACTGGTCTACCGTTTCGCTTTCCTCTTGTTTCGTTTGTCTGAAACAATGTCTCTCATAAGGCACATTGATTTGCGGGCTAAAGTAGCTGTCTAGCATTCTTATCGCTTGTTTATAACACGTGTCTCTGGTTGGTGCCTCTTCTAATGGGTCGGTTAGCGTTGTAAATATCTCTTGCACGTCTATTCCTGCACAGTGTAGTAACAGTGCTTTCTTCTGCGATTCTTTCGTGATATCTTTCGCCTCCAAATAGTATTGAAAAGCCGCTTCCCAATGTTTCCATTGTGGTCCGATGCTGGTCGGGTTTCCCTTGCAGTCGAAGGTCGAAATACTGCCAAGCTCGAGGTTCATCTCTCTTGTATTCTCCCTTTGCTTTTTCCTCAGATATTTCTTTAGCATTTCTCCAGGTTTTTCGTAAAGAATCCCCTAACTCATCACCAGTTATAGCATGGCCCTTTACTAAGAATCAACATTTTTTTCACTTCTTTCTGTGTGCATTCAAGCTGAGGATCTTTTTGTGTGTGTATTTCTAAAGTCTATGGTATCTGGGTTTTGACACTAAGTTGGACCAGACCAAAGGTAGAATTTTAAGCAGATACTGGATCCCCAAAAACAAATTTGTTTTACTTTAAAAAAATAATTTTTCTTTTCTTTCCCACAAAGGGTCTGGTAAGACAACATTACTGAATTACATCCTAACAGAACAGCACAACAAGAAGATTGCTGTCATTTTGAATGAATTTGGTGAAGGTCAGTCAACTTGCTATGATTATCTCTCTTTAGTATGTGCACTGGCTGTAGGATAGGAGTAGGAGGGGAGATGGTAGGAGATCTACAGAAAGGGCAGAAATCCCAAATGTGATCCTGGGCATCGGTGTAACTTAATAATGAATATTGAATGATAATTAAAAACTTGAATTCAGAGATATAATTATTGTTGCTGTTGGTAATGACTATGGCTAGAGTAAGTGTTAAACATATCAAGTGGTATTCTTACTCCTTATAGGAAGTGCAATTGAGAAGTCCATGGCTATTGGCCAGGAAGGGGAACTCTATGAAGAGTGGCTAGAATTGAGGAATGGCTGCTTGTGCTGTTCTGTTAAGTATGTTTTTTTATGTATTGTTGTATTCTATTTAACTTGTATACAATTTAATTATCACTGACTATTATTGAATATACAAATTCAGGTATTATTGACCATTTTTGGGGTCACATATATTGTATTTTTAGGGATAATGGAATAAAAGCCATTGAGAATCTGATGCTGAAGAGGGGCAGGTTTGACTACATACTATTGGAAACCACAGGCCTAGCGGACCCTGGTCCAATAGCTTCCATGTTCTGGCTTGACGATGAGCTAGGAAGTGACTTGTGTTTAGATGGCATTGTCACTGTTGTTGATGCCAAATATTGTCTACAGGTAACTGCTATTTCCTAAAAATAACCATTGTGCATGGATAAAAAAAATACATAATGCACACATATATTGACATTCATGTCCCCTTGCAAGTTTCACCTCTTCGATACAAAATTACATTTTATTTATTAGGATCATGGAAGACTTTTTCTGTATTATATTTTGCTTAAATTTATCAACCAGTGAGGATAAATCATAATTTATTATAACACCTCTATACCAGGGAGAGGATCAATATTTAATATACATTATTATAATCCACCTTTGCAGCATTTGAATGAAGCCAAATCAGGAGAAGAAATCAATGAGTGTATAAGGTACAAAGCAGATTTACTCCTTTGTATTTTCTATAATTACTTATGATCTATTTTCCCTAAACAGACAGGTTGCCTTGGCAGACATTATACTAATCAACAAGCTGGATTTGGTCGGTGAAGAGGAACTCACTCAACTCAGAGACAGACTACAGTAAGGGTGTTTGTTCCCATCACCATGTGCCCAACATTATTTTTACTAAGCCCTCTGTATTTTTCTTTTCATCTTACCCTATTGGTATTTTAGAGGTCATTGGTATTTAAGGGGTAATTCTGTTAACTTGAAGCAGAACAATTTTCAGTCCTATGGTTGTGAAAATGGTATTTGTGGGGTATAGATGTTCTTGGGAGTTGTAAGATCATCTTTGATATTTTTTTAGTTGATATGTTCTTGACCCACCTATCATGTTTGTAGCTAAGTATCTTCTGTACCAAAAAAGACAAGAGATGATATTGATATGGGATGATGTTAATATGAAAATTTTCTGTATAGGTCAATAAACTCAGTAGCAAGGTTTATTGAAACTCAGAGATCAAGGTAGGTCTGTGTATAATTCTGTTACAGTGTGATGCGTGCCAGCATGGCCACCTTGACAGTTTTGTGAACTTTACCAATTTAAATTATAAATTTAAAACTTCAATGAGGATGGAAACATACTATCTTATTGATGAAAACTTTACTGGCCAACCTGTGGGGCAAATAAATTATATGCGCATCATAGCACATGGAAATCCTCCTAGTTATTAGTTATGAAGCTCATGTCAAGGAAAATTTGAGATTTTCCCATACTTATTGCCTTTCTTTCTTCTAAATTTGCGTTGTGTGCGCCTCACTATGAATGCTACAGGTGGGTCTAGAGTTTGAGAAAAGGGAAGGAGAGGTCAGGAGGGGTAGGGGCACGTGTCAAATGTGCTCAGTGTTTTTCATACCCCTGCCCCTGTTATGATCAGAGTCATGATCAAAACTGATGGCATTGATAGGATTTTCAAAATTTAGTTAGAGCCCTGGATGTTAAAATATCTTTCCAATGAAAAAAAAACAGAGGGACTCAACCTTAGCTGCTGTAGTAAGACCCCCTACAAGGCTCTCTTGTAGGCTCCACATATGTTATCAGGGTCATCTACTGGATCTTAAATGAAAGGAGATAACTCACTAAACTCAATTCTGACAGTATTTTAGATTAAAGAAAATGTAAAAAAAATAAGTCATCATAGGGTGAAGAAGATTAATTTCTGTGTGATATGAGAAATATTGATAATTTCACAAAAACTAAAAATCATAAATCTAAAACTTGCTTTAATCAGACTATTACAAGCAAACCCATTTAAGGCAGTACACTACAACCAAGGATAAAGATTATGCAATATGTATGAGTCAGTTTCCTAGAGGCAATGATCATAAAAAGGTGTCCAACATTGCATTGACTGTCCCTTTTAAGGTATAAAGATTGATTTATGGGTTATTCAGAGTGAACTGTGTGCAGTACGAGTATAAGTCCACTAGAAGTCAGTCTTTGGTCGCTTCTCAAGGTATGCCTTGATACCAGGGTTGCTAGCAATGCGGTCATGGTGTTGCTTCAGTTTAGGAAACTTGTCAAGAGCTCCACTATCCAGGTTATTACATGCATTAAACACAATGATATCAGCATATGTCATCTGAAAGAAAAGAAATGACATCAGAATCTTAAAAGGTCGATATAGGTACGCTACTTTTTGCTTTATGCTATATTAAAAGACAGAGTCAAGAAACCAAACATTAAGGCACATATCCATAGTTTACTGAAGTGGAAGGGGTATTTGTAGTCTTGGACAGTGTAGAATCTAGCTTTTTCTGTGATCTCTCTCTTATTGTTTCTTTTTAAACTTTATTTCCAAAGTATTTGATTTGGCTATCCTTTGGCAGAAAAATGAGAGGGGGGATTGGATTGCTGTCCTACCTTGTCAGTTACAAGGAACCCAGTCCTGTTTTCTTCCAGGATCTTTGTCAGTGCTCCCATAAAGGCTGGTAGGTGGGTGTTCTGAATTGCCTCATCCAATTCTTTCTAAAATGATAGATGATAAGTCCAATTTAATGGAACTGCCAAAAGAACCCCCGCAGTGAGGATTCAATCTAAAGTCACCTTTTTGGCCTGATCTTTTTCAAAATAACATTGGATTTTCTTGGTGAGGAAATCTTCTTCAGCACCCACAATCATATCACACTTTGCAATATCAAGACTGTTTGATGGGGCAAGACCTTTAGAAGAGAAGCTTAATCATTATAATAGTCATCATAAACATTATCATCTCTTTAATTCTCATTAGCATCACCATTACAACCATCATCATGCTCATAAATCTTATCACCATACCATCAATGACCTAATAAACGCCCACAGTCTAAAGAACGCCTCCTATCTAATGAACACATCCCCCCTAAGCTTACAAGTTTGTAATGAACGCCCCTCTCTTATAGACGCCCCCTACCCTCCCTCCCAGCTTTAAAACAAATGGCATAGTAATTTCGGTAATATAAATCAAATTTAATTAATCTGAGTTTGGCTTCTACTGGTTGAGACTTGCTTAATTTTAAGAAATGCTCCGGGCGTTTATTAGATCATTTATGGTAACTATGGTCATCATTATCACCATTATTATAATAATCTCCCTTATTTCACATAATTTACAGTATCATTATTGGCGTACGTGTAGTGGCTTCAGGCGCGTATCCAGGATTGGCTGAAGAGGGGGGGGGGGGGGGGGGTGCAGTCATAGAAATCATATGGAAAAAGCATAAAATTTGAGGATTCCTTAATAAGAAATTCCCCAATTTTGGCCGTCAACGGGGGGTGTGTGAGCACCCTGCGCACCTCCCTGATACATGTCTAGACTTATTTACCCAAAAAGGTTCCATATCGTAAACAGCTACTAATAAGTTATATCATATGGATGACCATCCACAGCATTCCTACCAGCTTGTTTATCATAACCACTACCATCGTCATGCTATCATCATCATTCATATCATCTTGTTCATCACCATTAACATCATTCATATCATCTTGTTCATCACCATCAACATCATTCATATCATCTTGTTCAAGATCATTTTAATCATATTATCTTGTTCATCATCATTTTAATCATCATTAACCTATCATCAAAATCATCATCAACAACATTTCTATCATCATTTTAAACACAGGGTAAAAATTCTAACAGAATTAACAAATTTCTTATTGTGTTGAAATGTCATTATCTTTGGTGATATTATCCAGGCTATTTTTGATTCAGATACCTCCTTCCCTGGCAATGAAGGTCATAATAGCCAGAGATTGAGCAAGCTTGATTTTGTCATCAATTACAAGCAGAGGAACCTGGCCAAATGGGGCATGAAGTTCTGTTAACAAAAATAGATTTCGCATTATAAATATTAGTAATAAATTAAAGTGTAATGTTATTAAAAACAACATTGCCCTAATATTCAACATAAGTTAGTATTCAAGTAATATTCAAGATTCAAGGCCACATCCAAACTTATTTGCATTTCCATTGTATTTACTGGATCATTCTATGAAGTCCCATTGGCCCTGTGTTGAGCAAGTAACTCGGCAAGGTAGCCTGCTTTTCCTGCGTGTAAGAAAGGAATTACGGAGGTCTGTATCAAGGCTACGGCAAGGTCGATAAAAGTGTTGGAGATCGAGGTGTAGGCCCTATCTCCGTGATGCCTATACTCTAGCTAAGCCGGAAAACCTTTTTTAGAAACGGTGATGTTTCCGAAACATCCCTTAAACAAAGACCCAAATCTGTTTTTTTTTTTTTTGAAAACGCTTATTGTGGATCTAGCTTTATGTTACCTTTCTTGACTTTCGGCCACTCTCCCATTGCCATTCGATTGTCCTCAAATTCGATTCCCGCGGCAGCGAAAACCAACCGCGCGGGTTCAGCCCGACCTCGAGCGTTGAAATAGTACAGCTTGTAGCTTGGCATGTTAGATCTCTCAAGTGCAAAGGAGAAAGAAGGCTTGTCTGGCTGAGTGAACTCGTAACAGTTTGAAAGCTGCTGAGCCGTGATGAAACGAACCACAGGAAACCCACACGCGTCGCCCAGACTCGATTCGAGTACTGAAATAGATACTTTGTTCTAGTATTCTAGAATGTTCTAGGATCCAACATTTGAGCATTTGTAAAATTTATGTAAAGTATTAGAAAGTATCGGATGTTCTAGTTTTCGACATTTTAAAATTTGCAAAAATTGCATAAACAGCGCTAGGAATGCGATACTACTCTCTGAGTTTATTTTTTAAAAGAAAGGGAAGTGGGGGTCGCGTACCATTAGGTTAAAAACGTACAGGGGGACATGATCCCTATATGATACCGTTCTTACCCCATATTTTCTTATTCCCACGGCTATTCCAAAGGCTTCAATGTCACAAAAGTACAGGGGGACATGATCCCTATATGATACCCTTCTTACCCCATATTTTCTTATTCCCACGGCTATTCCAAAAGCTTTAATGTTACAAAAGTACAGGGGTACATGGTCCCTATATGATACCCTTCTAACCCCATATTCTCTTATTCCCACAGAGTCGACTTGGATGCTGTACTGGATCTTCATTCATTCGACTCGGCTGAAAAGAAACGGTACACGACCCTGGTAGCATGGGTTACTCTTTGTGTTAGTCCCTTTAGTGCACTCGCCTTTTACCTCTGTGGCCAGGTCTTGGAATCGAAGGGCGTACTAGAACCACTAGAACGTGTGTAAACTTTATTGCATTAACAGTGCTTACTAACAAAAACAGACTGGGGCGCTTGATTAGGGGCCATCCACACCAGAATAAGCTTTTGCGAGTCACACACACATTCTCTTTCTCAAATTTACTCAATCCTAAAACAGTGGGTGTCCAGTGTAATTCGAGTGTGAATGCGAAGTTTCGAGTGTGAAGCGTTTTTGCTGATCACGTGTGTAAGGCGCATAGAGAATTATGGGTTTGGTTGTTTTCATCACGTGTGTAGGGCGCACATAGAATTAATGGGTTTGGTCCTTGGTAGGGCGCATAGAGGATTGTGGGTTTGGTTGTTTTCATCACGTGTGTAGGGCGCATAGAGGATTATGGGTTTGGTTGTTATAATCACGTGCGTAAGGCACATCGAGGATTATGGGTTTGGTTGTTGTCATCACGTGTGTTTTTGGGATTGAAATACAGTAACATAGTTCACGTTTGTTAACAGACTCCGACTTTCCGCGCACAAAACTTATCATCTTGATTTTTTAGTGACTGGTGCCCGACAGGAAGCCATTTACCCAACAGCAGCACAGAACTACAGCGAAAGCATATAGATCAGGTAGGACAAAGGCGGATGGCTGTGTGTCTATTAAAGGCTTACATGTCAATCAAACTCTTTACAGGCTGTTACCACAGTAACGGTCGAGTGCAAAGGGGAGGTGCTTCTTGAGGAGCTTGACACGTGGTTGCAGGTGAGAAGGGCGTTTTAGCTGATGCATCCATCATCCAGGAGCGTAGCCAGGGGTGACCCAAGCCCCCCTCCTCCCCCCCCCCCCCCCCCACACACACACACATTTGGGTCCAATAAATCTATTGCTCTTTAGTCGTTACGTATCAGTTGGAAACGAATGTTTTTGAGAAATCACTTTGGTCCTCCCCCCCCCCCCCCCCCCCTCAGGAAAGATCATGGCTATGCCTCTGTCATCGTTGGCGGTGATTGGTTCCAGAATTCAATCAGAGATCGACTCGAACAACGACGTGTTTGGCGGGGGTGTATGAGTGGGTGGTTTACTTATACTATATACAGAACCTGAAATTTGGGAAAGCCGCTTTTGAATGCTTTAAATCATTTGAAATAACAATTTATAAGGAAGATGGGGGGAGAGCGGGGACGGCTGAAAAGTTTGAACTCGTGATTGTAATCAAGGATCATAAAAATCCCACCTGTAGGCTTTAGAAGCTGTTTTCGGCGCCTCTCATGGTTAATCGTTGTCACTCGAATCCAAGATGGCGGCCACAAACTACGATTTCGGGATTCCGAGGGTTTTTCTCGCCGAAAACAGCATCTAAAGCCTCAGGTAGGCTAGGATCATAAGCTGGAAGGGGGGGACACTTTGAGTTACAGTGCAACCTCGTTTTTGCGATACTCGACAATTACTGTATAACAATCACAAGAGAAATAAACTCTTTTAACAATTTCTCGACATAACCATGTACTTTTTCAACTCTTTGCCAAATCGCCATTTATTCAGATAAGGGCTTTTTCGATCTAATATTTAAATGTCCCTATTTTCATAAAATGTTTCTTGTCCTGATAGGAATTATTGTGGGAAAAATCATTTGTGGGTAGAGACGGAAAACCGATGGAAATTCTACGATTCAAGGTACGTCAGAATGTAATCTGACAACGATAAAATACATCTTGACTCATTTCAGAACATATATTACGCAAAATTCAGAAGCAAGCAATGATGGTCCCTTTCTTTTCCTTCCCCTTCCATCCCGATGCTACATGAAATTTAGAGCGTGCTTTAGATTCGGTGCATATGAAAAAAAAATTAAAGGCATCGAGGCCAGTTGCGCGACTTTTATTGATAATGCAAGACATGAAACTACTCCGAGCTCAGAGCTCATGCACAATTAGCTGGTTTCCGACCGTACGATCGTAGCTGATCGCAAAGTGGTTTCCATATGATTGCACGAGATCGCAGGATGAGTTTTAATATAGGCTGGTTTCCATATTACCGTACTCTAGCCGTACTCTAGCTACCGTACGTAGCTAATTTGACCGTACGATCGTAACCGATCGCAAAGTGGTTTCCATATGATCGCACTCGATCGCAGAATGAGTTCCAATATAGGCTGGTTTCCATATTATCGCACTCGATCGCAGGTGGTCGGATACGATTACATGGAAACTCACCCTGCGACCATTTGCGACCATGCATCTGCCATGCCTGCAGAATAGAAAAATCAGTCTAAACTGTAGGTATTTTGTATACCTCTTATTTTCTGCCATGGATAAAAAAACAAGCTGTCGTCAACAACTTCAAAATGGACAGCACTTCTATATTCGAGACAGAAACCTACACTGAAATATATACTGTCTGTCAATATTCCACACAACAGACATGACGGAAAAACCCTGAACATGCGCACTTCGAAGAGATGGAGATAGAAGATACAGTGACCATCAGTTCCTTGTATTTCGGAATGAAATAATACAAATAACGTGAGGTCGAAATGCACATACCCAGATTTTGGCGTTTTAAGATAATTTTTTCCTTGATCATCCTTGCGCTATGTATGAGCTAAGCTCTTTTCGTCGAAAAGCTCAAATTTCAATGACACCGAACAAAAAAATCGCATCAATTAAAAAAAAGTCGCATTTCATATTTCGTTTGATATTACTCACTAAGTACTTAGGGGAATTTTCTGCCTTATTTGATGTGAAATGAGCTTATTGGAAACGTCAAGTCATGTTTTTCCGTCATGTCGCATGTTTAGTGTTTTTCCGTACAACATGGTTGAACGTAATTCTTCAATTTGAAATCGGCCTTCGTTTTTTAGGATTATTGAGTAATGTATTGGGTTTCACATTTACTTTCCCACAATGGAAATTTGCAGTTCTGGATACGGCGTTAATTTCCCATGTGGTCTTGCATAACGTGACACGCCCCTCGTGCCAAGAGAAAGCTCCGAAAGAGCCGCGACCCATCGCTAGCAGCTCGACCCTACATCCCGATAAATAAGCGTTGATAAATCACCCTTTAACTGATTAACCGCCGTTAGCAAAAGTAGGTTTCTTATGGGTCACCGCTTTTGTTGCGTGGTTTTAACTGGTTTTGATAGCCGCAAAGCGATAAAGAACCTTATTCGCCGTTTCGCATACACTGACATTATTTATCATTACCTTAATAAATAAGCTCAAGATTCCGCATACAAGGAGTTTCTCTGACCAAAAGCTTAATTCAAATTTTAAAGAAATTTAAAAGATATTGAAATTTAGATATTAGCGAGCAAAGTTGGCTTAATTTCTGACCATAGCTCGACTTCTCCTCAAAAGCGAGGAGAATTCATACTTTGAACATTTAAAAATTGCACTTCAAGCCTCATATCTCGAAGACGAATCCATTAGAAAAAACACTTTTTGATATGTTGGTTTACATAACATAAGAAACGTCTATGCACATATTCAAGCTTACTGAAGTTAACCAGACCTTATTTCGGGAAAACTTGCCATTTCTTTGCTCTGTCTTATATTATCGAAACACGATTACACGAAATCGTCGGTCTTCTTTTTATATATATTTTTACCTTTGGTAAAATCTATTATTGTTGATAACACATTAACGTTATTTGAACAAAATATAACAGCTTTCATGAACGCTCTTTGCTATTATTCGTTCACTGACCAGGCTCGTACGACACGCGTCCCCTATTCAATTCGGAGCAGCCTTTCTCACACCTTCCCCGGGCAACGTCTAATCTCTAATAAATAAATAAATCCCATTGAGCTTTTTTGGCATTTTTTTGTTGTTGTTCCGCAAATCCGACGAACGAATTTAACATTTTAGCATTTCTTTTAGCAAAACCTCAAACGTATTTTAATTTGCGCTAAAATCTCGCGATATCGATTCACAAGCCATTACTTAGATGTCAATGTTAAATATTGCCATTTTTCCAGGTGGTGTACGCCCCCTGGCGTCGAGTGAATCTAGCGGAGAAACTTTGGCTTAGCAACGACAGGTTTGCTCTGGAGTCCTTTTGTAATTGGATACGCCTCTTTTTGGGCTACTCTTTTCGGCTACGTGTATTCGGTGAACCGAGGAGACGGAAAACTCTTGATTTACATCGCTAACAACGAACAACGGGTTCGATCGAATTTACTCTACTATATCAGTCGAGTAACGTGCTCTAAGCTAGTGGACTTAGCTTTAAAGAATGTCGATCAACTACTCCTTTTTTGTTATTTACATTAGAAAATACTAGCGTCAAAACTGCCTGTAGTATAGAAATTCTGCCAAAATTGAGATGGTTTTTACGAGTGGCATTTCAGTCCGCGTTGCTAGGCCGGGGCAATTTCTTTCTGAGGGGCTGACCGTGCGGTCCAATTGTTATTAAGCAGGCCGTTAAAGAACTCCTTTGTCAGTAATCGAGACGTTTTTTTGTAATGATTATTATGTAACTGTGACGTTATCGTACTACAGACGGTTTTTGCATAGGTGCCATTGTTTTTCATTTTCTTTGGAAAACTTTCCTTTCGGACTTTCAAAACTTTCAGGTGTTTCTCGGAACATCTTACTTATTTTTCATGACTACGCTTTTCTCTACTACTTACCATAATTGATACTTTCTTCCACTGTTATTATACAATACCTTTTAATAACTACGCAACGCCTGTATTTCATGGCCTATATTTTGATATCTTTATTTGGATAGCACACGTCTTGAAGTTGACCCGATAATTGTTTGCTAATTCATGCAAATTTTTATGCTTATTGCAGCTCTAAAAGTCACCATGCTGGAATCATAAGCTATTTTGCGATCCCTGTACCATTTTTCGCCTATTTTAATTAATTGAGCATGACGCATTCTCCTCTTTTGTCGCTACAGCTACAAGAAAAAAGAAGGTCTATAAGATAAATTATGTCACTTTTATTAAGTTGTTTAATTACTGTTTTGGCAAACAGGTCTCTTAATTTGTAATGAGGTCAATTTGCATCTTTTTTATGTGTATCCTATCGCTTCGCGTTGTCGCTAATTTGTATATTCTCAAACATTCTTTTGTAATGATGAAAGCACCTCTGTTAAAAACTCTAAAAACGATATAGATCATTTAACTTACCTTTCCAAAACAATACATCTCGTTTGTTTTTCTTTGTTTCGCTTATCAAAGGTTTTGTTATCGGTAACATGCCGTGCCGACCACGTAGCTTTATCTTTTTTGTTCTTTTTTTTTTAGGTAATCTCGTTTATTAGTAGAATGCTTTAGATGGGTAAGCCTCGTGTTGTTATGGCGAAATAACAAGTTCTTTTCCATAATCTTGGTAAGCCCCTAGGGCATATTTCCCCGCTCTCCTTTCATTTGAGTCAACACTCGATCCAGCACATGGAGACCGCTTTAGTCTAGTTGTGCTCATTTCAGCCATTCGAATAAGACGGATACAAAAGGGCGATAAAAATGTCTATAAACAATGATTGCTTAAAACAAACATCGTTGCCTGAGGACAGAAAATCGAGGTGGACTTAACAAAGACAACTCGCTGTGCCCTGTTTGAGTGAAGAAAAATAGACTTGTGCTATTATGCCAGCGCAATTTGGAAAGAAATTCAGACCCTAAGTAGAGTTTTATAGTACTGTCTAAAAACTTTTTCCTCTTTTAAAGTTCTTGATTTTTTTTCCGACCATCTGTTACAGATAGCCGCTTTCACTGTTCATGTTGAAACTGCTATCTTAAACTTGTTGTCAATATTGTTATTATTTGTTTTAGTGTTCGTTTTAACTCGCTCATCTCCAGTGAACCATTAGATTAAAGTTTTTACAGCGCTGTCGGTAATGCTCTTGTTTATATCTAACATAGCGGGCGGCGGCAGGTGTTGTTTTTATTCACAGTTCGATATTTACTGGTCAAGTTCTGTCCTAATAACGCCAAATCTAAGAGCTAAAAGGCTTTTTGTGCCTACTTTGTTTCAATTCGATTTGTGCTTACGTCTCTTTAGTCTGGTAATAATTTAATCGTTTCGCTATGGTGGTCTAGATGCCGTACGTGTATCCCTTAGATTACGCTAAAAAGAAATCTTTTGTTTGAGGTAAAATACACCAGCTGTGGCTGAAACTTCCCCCAAATCAAGCTTAGCCTTATAAAACTTTACTTTTTAAAGTAGATAAGACTTTGCTTAATCATTTTCTTGTTTAATGCTGGCTTGCACAGTGACTTTTCTACTTTTCTAAACTGAAATGAAGGGCTCATAATTAATGTATCCCTATAATTGGTTTTGTAGTTTGCACGTGTCACCGACCAATCAGGGAAGATAGAAAGGCGATAGGGGGGTTCTCGTAGCACGGTTTTACACCTTGCCTTGTAGTCACTATAGCTTATTCCATCCAATTTCACACCTTAGAAAGATCCGGTGCATTTTACATGAGCCAATAGGCGCATCCTTGGACCTGTAGTTTGTGAACTAGTGCACTTCTGGGCTGGGCTTTGTTGCCTTTTCAATAGCGCCACCTTATCCATCAATAGTGTCTCCTGTTAATTGTTATTGGTCAAGAGGAGTTTATAACGTGTGACAACCGCTGTGTGGCCAGTTCACTGAAACAGACAGGGAGAACAGGCCACTTCGTCAGTCATTTTAATCCGTTTAAGTGAAGTCTGGGGTGTTCTTAAAAATGGGCGAGACATCTACTAAAACCAAACTTGACAGCGGAGAGGGCTTCCAGAAAACACAGGAGGGTTTGACTAATGAGAAAAGAAGGAAGTCGCGACACAGCCGGAAGGACGGCAAACCGCCCTACTCGTACATTGCTCTCATAGCAATGGCGATAGTTGAGGCCCCGGACAAGAGGCGTACACTCAGTGAAATTGTTGAGTTCATAAAGCGGCGGTTTAGCTATTACCGAGGCGACTGCCCGATCAAGGGATGGCAGAATTCCATCAGACATAACCTCTCGCTGAATGACTGTTTCATTAAGACATGGAGAGACCCCACAAACCCCAGCAAGGGGCATCTATGGACATTGCACCCCAACAGCGTGGATATGTTTGAAGGTGGGAGCTTCATGAGGAGAAAAACTCGCTTCAAGAGAAACCACCAAAGACAGGATACTACGCAAAGTGGACGAGTAGAGACCGCAGTAAAGAGAGAACCCCGGGAACCCAGCCCTATTTCATTGCCGGAGTCAAGCTATGCGGATAGAACTCCGGTGGCGTTTAGTCACAGTATATCGCCTTACAATCCCAGGCTACCTATTGTTCACCCGACTCTCCTCGCGCCAAGGCCTATCAGGGTTTCGCCCGCGATGCCAACTTTTATTACAGTAGACAGGTCGTACTCTTATCGGAACACTTCTCTGTGCTCGCCAGAGTTTACCCCAAGAATGGCTTTGGAGAGTTTTCGATGGCATCCGTACGGAGGTCGTCCTTTTCAAGCGAGTGCGATGGAGCCGTCGCCGACGCGTTGTTTTCAGTGTACAGGGTGTAGCTGCGACATTTGCTGAGTGTAAAATATCGGGCAAATCGGTTAAATTTAATTTTCTAACACAGACACATACAAACCAAGTTAACGGTTGGCCAATTGACCGACCTTCACATGAAAAGGTTTGAAAACTAACAATTGCGTAGCAAAGGACTATAAAAACAATGCACCGAAAATGGATATTACTTATAATGGTACTAGACACCAAAGATGGGGCTATATAGTAGTACAAGGCATCCTGTTGCAATAAATCCATCGTTGCTATAAAAATTGAGTGAAAGCGAGAAGCACAATAAGAAGACCAACTTGAACTGCCACTTGGCCCCCGAGGCGAAAAGTTATAAAAACAATCTGACGTCTAAAAACACCGGCACAAACACTAAGATAACTAGAGGTTTAGATAGTGTAGTCAAGAATTGTAACAAGATATAATGTCAAAAGAAGAGTTTTTGGTTTGTTAGTCAAAAACCGACAATTCTTGTATTACTCGAGTACCCTTTAGAGTTTTTCTTTTCGGTGACAAAGTACTCGACCAATGTTTATTTTTCTTGTTCTAAGTGAAGTGCGAAGTATTAAGTCCTTAATAAAGTGACCCCTAGCACGTTGAGCTTAACTCTCTCTAGTGTTTGTTTAATATTTTTTTAAAGAGGCAAAGTCGCACTAGTCGCCCCCTGCGCAGATTGTACTCCCGTTATTTTTTGTCCAAGTTTTATTGCGATTCGGTAGATATTTAATATAAAAACAATAGTCTACAACACTTCTGGGTTTGATTACTTTTCTTTTCTTCAAGTGGTTTTGTGTGCTTTTCATTGAAGTTCACCGCATGATAGACAAAAAAGATTTAGATCTTTGCCGTTCGTTTCATCGCAAGTGAATTCCTCTTTGTTAACGGGAATTTTTTTGGTTTTCACACACACAAAAACGTACATATTGTTTTCTCCTAAGAAATTTAGTTTTCCCCTTCCCCACAAATTTCTAATTGAACTTAGTCTAAATTCTTTCATTCTGTCGAACCCCAACTTTTCTTCAATAACATTGAACTTGACTAATTTTTTTTTTTAAGTGAAGTTTCGTCCCACACCAAATCGGATAGCTGATATTTTCGTGTCGCGCCCTGCAAAGTTTGTCGCCCGCTACTTGTTTTTGGTAGTGGCTAAACTAAAAGTCAACTGGGAGACTTGTCGCACGCTACATGTCGTGTTCGAAATGACTCCTAGTTTACTCAGGCTTTAAGCCGTTGTGAAATATGCTATGTAAACTCACGAAATATGGAACTTTATGTCAAGTTTGACCATGAGGACGCTTAATATAATTTTTCTTACAACCATTTTGTGTCGCAAAATCATGTTAACTTTTCACTCTCTTTTATATTTAGCTGCTCTATTCTAGTTAGTGCCTTTTGCGGTGAGATACAGGAGTAAGAAAATTTCCTAGGGTTACTAGTAATTTTGTTTGTTGTGTAAAGCCTTTATTGCTGTGTTAATAATTAATGTTTTATTTTGGACTGACGCGAGGGAATAATAACGATGTTATTAAATGAAAAGTACCTGCTCGATACATTATCCCTATCAAGATTAGAAATTAATGGGAGACTTTTGCCATTTTTCAAGACCAGCAACTCATTAACCTTAAGGGACGGAATGTGACATAAAGAACTAAGATTGCAGATTGGTTGAGATTGGTTGGAGATTTTTTGTATGTTTTTTTTTCACGCAGAGTTGAAGTGTTAGTAGTGAATTAGCAAATCAATATCCCTGCTTGTTTGACTAATTACCTAGACCCAGACCGTGAAACTGCGGTGTAATTGCTTTTGAATTTCTTTGCATATTTGAAAAATCGTAATGTGAGAAAATACCCGCTGTATCATTTTACGTAAAAAAAAGAAAATTAAGAGTATAAGTAAAAATTAGGAGTGTTAGTGATGGCTACGTTGTTTTAGAGAAAAACTTCGTTTTTTAATTGACCTCTATATTATACCAGTTTTAGTGTGCTCACCCACTGTTGTTTAAAAGCAACATTTCGTTTTTACCAGTTTTCGTGTCCAAGTAACCAATGCAAATGCGATCTATTTTATTTTACTTAAAGTTTTTTTTTTGACAGCAAAAAAAAAACAGTTTGCTAGTTTCGAATTAAACAGTTTGTTCGGTTTGTATTAACTGTAAAGCTCTTCTCTACGCTGCCACGGTTTTGGGACTTATTGTGTTAAGGACCATCTGGATAAAGGTTTGTTTTAGGGAATCGTAACGCCCCCAGTACACCAAAATACCAAAAAAAAACCCTTCTTTATTTGTGTTAACCGGTTTTTTCACCGAGATGCAGTTTTGTCGTTGATTCGGTCCTCTGTTATATTTCGTGCCCTGTCTACGTTGTTGATATTTTCTAACTTTCTTTTAATTTGTTTCCATGTTCAGCCGTATGGCCGCGACTGCGTTTGTTTTGTGTTGTAATCCCTTGTTCAAACAATACTTACTTGAACTTGGGAACTCTTTGTTCCGTCGGCTCTAAAGAAAGCTTTTAGTATTTATTAATAGTATTATGAATCCTTTTATGACAACGAAGGACCTCTCTTTCGTTAAACTTGAACAGTCTTTGAACACGGAACTATAGATGACACCGGACATTTAAAAAAAAAAAAAACCTCGAGGCTTTGTAAGAGAGATGCTAGTATGAGATCGTTAAGTAAATGTTTTTAAAACACTATTTTGTGAATTTTGTCAGTTTTTGTATATGTCTCAAATTTAGAATGTCGATATGATATGATATGATTGTGGTCTAATTTAGACTGTTTAAAAGACGGCAAACCTTATATCCTCTTTCAAGTTTCTTTAAAATCAACAAACAGTTAGATATCCGGGAAAACAAACCTTTATTTTCTTTAACTTCTTTGTATAAGTGACAGGTAAAGTTGCTAACGATAGTAAGGTGGAATTTTGTCCAGCTCCTTTTCAGTAAGGAAAACAGGTACATGCTGGAGGAATGGATGGCTTATTGTCTCTTTGTCAAAGCTTACCGGTAAATTAGTAACCAGAAACGAGCGAGTATCATGTTTACAAATCCTTTAACTAATTTGTTAAGTTCTTGACGTTGTTCTTCCTAATTACCCGGTTACTGCCATCTTTGTTTCTCTAAAATACTGTGATAGTTTTCCAAGCAGTACTAAGTTTTATGACGATAATGCTTTTCTTTAAAAAACACGATTGCTAGCCTTTGCTATTTCATAAAAATTCGTTACTAAGACATATTACGTTCAATGGAGGAAATTTTTTCTTCTAAGAGTTGGATAGAGTAAGTGAATAGCCCGCATGCATGGTTTCCCATGGACCACCCGCTCCGGGTTAGAAAAATATTTCTGTTAATGAAGGGCCTTTCACAATGCGTTAGCTACCAGCGCACTGACCTCTTTCTCTCGTCATTTGAAAGTCTATCTCGCACACCGTGGGTTAGAGTGATAACTGGTCTGCGCATTATTCAAAACAGTCGATTAATAGAGATGTCATTTTCCTAACAATGTGTCTCAGGGTGATAGACCTGGTAAGACCATGGTAATTTCCCACAGCGCCTTCTCACGTGTATTTCAAACAAAAGGCCAAGGCCTTATCGATGCTCTCAGTAATTGTTATAGCGGACATTTGATTAAAGGCGATAATACGTTATATCTCTATCTCGCATACTTTAATGCCGTTTTGCCTTTTTTTGCTACTGTGCAATGCACTTCATCTCAAAGTTAATCTATTATTTTGGCCATACAAAAGAAATCCATTAAAACTGCGTCATTAACGAGAAAAACATACGAAAATACATTTGGAAAAAAAATGGGAGATGGGAGCTACCAACCGCACGTACTATATGACGGTGAATGAAATAAGGTTAAACCGTAAACAAGAAAGACGGTTTTCGTTCTTGCACAGCGAGTTCTATGAACCCGCCATTTCAGCAGATTAGATTGGGGGAGACGATACTTGCCATCTTGAAAAACCTACCCCAGTCCCTAACGTTTTTCAATGTCGCACCTTACATGATGCTTCATGTTTTTATTAGTTTAGTCACCCAAATATATCATAGCGCGCGACCAATTCTTTAACTGCGATACAAATTGCTTCTAGGGTAGTTGGGTACCATTTACCCATGCGCGTACACAGGGGTGGGGGGGGGGGGGGGTGGGGGGCTATTCCAAAAAATGGGCTATTCCTTATTAAGAGATGGTCATATACTTTTTTCCATATGATACCTACATACATACATACTTTTTATTTGGTCCTTATACAGATTGTGTACATGGGATGAGTTCCAAATAAAATTAAGATAGTTTCAAATGCGATGAAGGACTACAACGTTAATGTGCTTCGTAACGCAGTGATTTTGCCAATAAATTTTGCTATTATTTTTTGAAGTTATGTAGGTGGATTAATGAGGAGGAGGAAGAGGTCATTTCCTGACATTCGATTAACATTAATGTTTGTTGCCATTTGTATGAAAAGTTCGGCTCTTTCATCACAAAATTTGGGGCATCTTGTCAGGAAATGAACCTCATCGGTAGCGCCCCTCCTCCCCCCTCCCCTTCGCAAATCCTAAGGACGCGCCTGTTTACGTCACTGTTACATGTTGTTCGGGATGGCTAAGCTAGGAAACATGTCGTTACATTTATTTTAGTTTAGAGTTTTTTTAATGGCTGTTTAAGGCGGGAAAACCTGTGCCTGCGATTATCCGGAACATCACGGTGTACAATCGAAATTGCTTCAGACATTAAGGGATTTCTAATCTCGTCTCATAAATATCGAATTCAGAGTTATATTAGTTTAGCTCTAACATATTCCCTTATGACCTACACGATCTTGTAGCCAGTCTTGTTGAGTAATTCCATATAGTGATGGCTATCATAGACATTCACATATCTACATACAGCCAAGTCGAGTAACAAGTATCAATGCTCCTGTACCATTGTTCTGCTATCATATTTCTACATTCTACCTCAGCTGTCAGAGGTGATTTATATTCAATTTGCTCGTCATTTAGCCGGTACCCGTAGAGGAAGAGAGACCGCATGGCCCGTTCACTCACTTCACTGTTGGTGATAATGGGATTTGGATACCACAAAAAAGGTCTTTTCCATACTGAAGAGTCACAAGTCGTTGAGCTTTTGGATACGAAACAAAACCCATATGAATGTCGGGCAAACCAGCATTATCAATGCGATTTTTTGTTGTCGGGTGCAAACACAAGGACTTGATGGCATTGCACATGTAGCCAACTGCTAAGTGGGTGATTATTATTTACAAATTATATATATCAAGGAAACGTTAACACTCGAATGTCGTGAGAAATCAACAAAGGGTCACAGGGGAAAGTTCCATTAAAAGGATTAACCTTACCGCTAAGGACTATGGGAAGGATCATTTAGCGCACCACAAAGGACTATAAAAAGGTTTAACTTGACTGCTAAGGACTATGGGAAGGATAAGTGTTGACGTGAACAGAACGACTCTCCTTTAGAGAAGATTACTAAACACTAAACTCGATAGATATACTAGCTGGAAGAACAAGGTTATTGTTTTTCGTAATTTTTAATTCCATCATCATTGTATCGTGCAAGGCAACTTTTGTGCAACATAGAAAGGTTGTTCATCTCTTTGTCTACTACATTATTACAAGTATAACAAGTTCAAGTATGTACAAGTGTGTAGCTAGATATGCAACAGAGCGGTTTCCATTTGACCTTGTCTTTATACCATTTTTTTGTTTTGTCTGAATATAACAATTTTTCAATCTAACATTTTTCACTTGGAAAAATGGCAAAGGTGGAGCTTTTATTAAATATCTTGAAATTGGTTATTGCATGAAAGCAATAATTATCGATACACTATATTAGAAAGTGATTATAATTTTGATCCTATCTCTAAATGATATTGTTTTATATTAGTTTGTTTAAGATGGGCTGGTCTAGGTTAAATAGCCAAAGCTCAATGAAGCTTAGTCTCAAGCACTTACTCATATGCGCGTGAGTTAGTTATAGGTTGGCTTGATAGTGTCCTACCCTCAACAAATGTTATCAGTATTAAGTTCGTAATATATACGTGTGTTGTGTTTATACTTCTACACAATCGTAAATCGCGCGCTCTGATTGGTCCAGGGTCCATGTGTTATTAGAGGACACGCCCATTTGGCGTCAGCATGCGCGCGCTCACCGAAACTAGACTGTAACGTAAGAAAACTTTTTTATTGTTGTATAAAACAAATAGATCGGATTTTTTGTCCGTCTGTCCTCTAATAGATGCACAGAATACTTCAAAGCTTGTCATAAACAACGACGTTTTTGTTCCTGGTACCCTGTGACGTCATCTGTGCATCGTTTAGAGGACAGACGCACGCAAAACTAGATCTGTTTGTTGAATATTGTATATAATGGTCTGATAGTGTTCTATCCTTTGCAAATGTAATCAACATTGCTATCATCGCCATCATCACTACCATTATCGTCATCACTACCATCAACACCGCCACCATCAGCATCATGACTATCACCATTAATGCCATCATTATCATCATCACCATCATTCATAACTACCATCACCACATACCATTACCAGACAGCATTATCCCATACCATACCATACAGCATTATCACATACCATTACCATACAGCATCATCACATACCATTACCAGACAGCATTATCCATACTATTATCACATACCATTACCAGACAGCATTATCCCATACTATTATCACATACCATTACCATACAGCATCATCACATACCATTATAACATACCATTACCAGACAGCATCATCACATACCATTATCACATAACATTACGAGACAGCATTATCACATACTATTATCACATAACATTACCAGACACCATTATCACATACCATCACCTTCATCATCACCGCCGCCACCGCCATCACACTTGGACTAGCAAAGCCACCATTAAGTTTGGAATATTTTAATTGTAAAAAAATACACGAATAGCCCTTTCTCGCTACTTTTATGACTCGGTTACCAAGAAATGACACACATAAGCATTTTAGCCTGTCAGATATGTTTTTTTCCACACGACAGATCTAAATAAAGGTCGATGTTCAACTAACCACGGCATAATCGTGGACGATGTTCAACACTTTATGCAATAAGATTACCTTCCATAACATTATTTTATAGTATAACTAAAAATGTATAGCTTTACCGATTATTTATCGATCATTTCAGGCTGTGGTGTCTATTTACGAAGAAAGTCGGCGAGTGATCGTGCAAGCGGTGCATGAGCTGTTTGACAAGACTACGACGACACCGTGGGAGTCGGCGGATTCCCGGATTAACAGACTTGTATTTATTGGTAAGCTAGCAGTGCATAACCTCATACCCTTCTCGACCTCAAACACCTTTTCTACACAACAACGAGAAATAAGTTCTGGAAAAGAAATAAATCCGTACGGGGCTTGTTTAATAAAAAGGTCATTTCCGAAGAATTTTGTTATAGGATGTGTCTATTTTACACTCGTTTTCAGTCACACGTGAACTATGTGTTATTCGTTTCCGAGTCGCAACTGGTTTATGGTGACTGAAGCCATGGCGACTGTTAGACATCCAACCAATAAGAGAGCGCCGAAAAGCATCAGTCATCAAGAAAGCATACAGGATACATACACACATACGCACTAAATCAACAACAACAACAAGAAACAATTCGAACCTCATTCAATTGCTGGCTTTGTGTTTACCGGTATTTTCTCAGTGACAGTAGCTAAGAAGGCGATCCACTTTGATGTTGTTGGTTGTTATCGATCTAAAACTGTGACAGATGCAGAATTGGAAAAAAGTCTTAACTGACGTCCACCAAAACACAGTTGTGACTTGAAAACGAAAGGCACAGGGTGCCCGCGTGACTGGAAACGAGTGTTATAAAACACGTGACAGGTGACCATAGTGGCCATCTTTTCAGTTCTAATTTTGCAGTTTCAGTTTATGCTATATGTAGTGGAAAGCAGACATGCGTACGCTGTGCGTGTAGTTAGAGCTTCAATTACATTCAGCCCAGGTTTATAATTTGCAAAACGTTTTAGCCCCCTAGTCGGGATTAAGGGCGCGTTTTTTTTTTCTCGTGATTCCGGAATGAGAATGATTAGAATAGAAAAAGCGCGCGTCCGTTTATCCAACGTTCCCATTCCGAAATGGAACGAAGGCCATTTCTCCCATTCTGCTACATGTAGCAGAATGAGTCGAATGCTATTATGAACATTCTGTACCAACCATTCCCATACCTGAATGATAGGAAAAAAAACGCGCCCTTAGTTTCATTCCGGGTAAAGACTCCTCGTGTAACCGGCCCCTGAGTAATACTTATTTCAACCCCGCTCTCCCGCCCATAACTCTAGTTTTTTTTCGAACATATTTATCGCACTGAATCTTGAAGGTCTTTTGAAAATACGCCCTCCGATATACAGATATATGCGCATTTTGACATAATTCATGAACAAATGGTTGGTGGTGCTGGTGGAAGGAGGGGGCCCTTTCCTTTCTAGTAATTGATTATATATTTCAATTAATTTCAGGTCGTCACTTGGACCTTGATTTCCTCCAATCTTCCTTTACCAAAATCTTACAGCCAACCGCTAGTTGACGAGACCAGAAAGGTTAGAAAAACGGACTAAAGTCTAGGCTGTTGGCAGTACACAATATTACCGCGTACTGGGTGGAGCGTGTTTTCGCGCGGTGCATGATGGACCTTTCCGAGTTCGCGGGACATGGCGGGAAGCACGGAAATGGAATTTGTTCTTGCCAGACTCTTTTGGTAATCGGTTTGACTAGATTAAATGTATAACAATAATAAGGAAACCTTACAATAATTTCAGGCTAGGTCAGGTCTTTTTATTGATTTTTACAAGTGATTTTTTTATGTTTGATGGACAATATCGTCATTTTTCCATTCCTAGGTTCCTTCAATTTAATCTAGTTCTTGCCATGCAACTGATGAATGGTCGATTCGAATCGCCTCTAGCATGTGTGCCCGTAGTAATCACTCATATATTTTGCTGGAAAAGTGTTATTTTCTTTTGAAAAATATTGTGCTTTTTCTGCCTTCTTCAGAGTGTAATAAATATTTTCATAGACATTGGAATTGTCTTTTCAAAACATTAGGTTTTAAGTTTCCTTGCTTATCATAGTTTGAAAGGAAGAAAAACAGTTTTTTCCAGATAAGACAAAAAAGGGAATTTGAATTTATAACGAATGGACGCCTTTCTTTATTCAAATTATAAAAGTAAAATGCAAGAGTAAGAATGTAAATAGTGCTTTACGAGAACTAGATTTTCTAACAGAATCTGCATTTATTCTTAGGCCTTATTTCTAGAAAATTCCCACTATTTATATTCTACAATTGGAAATCCGTTTTGTCTAAGTAAATTAAATTAAAATTGAAACCTGAAATTGTTTTACCAGCTAAGATATATTGATAATTGAATTTCAAAAAAAGAGGTGGGAAAATAAATGATTTTTTCTTGTTTTGATTTCTATTTATTTTATTTTGATATTTTGAAGGATTCATTTTCAGAGATTCATCTTGAAATAAATATATTTTATCGATCGAAAAACAGCAAAACGAAGGCATCCAGATGTTTTGAGATAAAAACTCCCTAAAAATATATTAGTTTACTTGATAAGTATCGGGAAGCCTAACATTTCTATTATCTGGGCGTGAGAAACATTTTGAATACAAACTATTATTAATAATGGCCAAGTGAGCGCTGTCATAATTGCCATGTTTTTGAGCACTTATGTTTAACTTAATCTATAATTTACACGGGGGGGAAACGGATAAGATCAAGTCAAGAAACTATATAGAGAGCGCCACCGGATTCATGAATTCAACCCCTAGTTTGCTCTCAATGCTTTTCGTCATGTAATTACATGTGTTGACATAGAGTAGAATGGAGGAAAAAGCGGGTTAGGACTATCAATTGTGGTGACTTAGTCTGCCAGCTGAAAATTATGTAGAGCGTTTTACGTTTTAAGGTGAAAATTTACGCGCCGTACTCATTTCCGTTGCCTGACAAAATGGCTTGTTTTTTAAACGGCAAGTTTAATTACTGAAGCACACACAGAGAACACAGGGCTTTACTGATCTATCCCTAAATAATTTAGTGTCAGGAAATGGAGATAATATATGTTGGGATGAAAAGAGTAATTATTTGTACTCGAACTTGTCCGCGCGTATTCAGGCGGTTGCAAATTGTGTACTTTTACCGTTTACGACAAAGTGTGTATAAATACTTTACTTCAAGGCGAATCGTAATAAAAACCGATTGTCTGTAGGTGTTGGACAAATACTTAGACACAGTCCAACTTTATTTCACTTTGAATGCAAGCAAAATGGAAAACAGGATTTGTTTTGGAGTTTGACTTTTGAAGTCCGTGAACCTTTTTATTTTTTTCAACATTTGGAAGTCTTTGTTCGCGTGGGCTCTAGCGACGGAACTGAATTCTCCTTCAATTTTGTAATGAGACGTTTATACCCTTAACCCTCCGTGGGAAGTCTATGATACAATACAACTCCAATAGTATTTTATCAAAGGGTTCGATTTGCGAAGAGCCGTCTACGCGATTAGCGGTCCCCAGGTGAAAAGCCCGAACACAATTCCTACCTATTACTTCCTTTCATTTCAATTAGTATCAGTTAGTACACTATAATCCCAATGAATGTGATCCTCTTTAAACTTTAAACTCCTTTGCGGTCCTTCCAATCGCTGGGAAGAAATTTCTAAAAGCCAATTTATTATTTGAAAAAGAGTTTTGTTTTTATTTTTCCCATTTGCGGTTTTGCGAGATGTCCGTCTTTGCTGTTTGTCATAACAAATTTCTTTTCGGGGCTTTACTAGATTTAATTGTTTCACCTTCCATCCTACTTAATAAATGTTGTTATAATTCACAGAGAGATAAAGATAGAATATGGCACAGTGCTTTGCAGTGTTTAATAATAATATATTGAACTGGAGTGCTCTATAAATATTGAAACACTAGAACAAACAGCTCCTCTCGAATATGTCAAAAACTAAAGTAGCCTCTTTTCCGGATCTTTTTTTAACTCCAAAAATGTGTGTGTCTGAGCTCTATTATCTTTTTTTCTTTCTTCAGAAATAAAATCAAGATTCTTATTTTTGGTATATTGCGAGGATGCCAACGAATCGGTATTAATGTTTATGAATTATACTGCATGTGAGGTGAAATTCGACAATATTACTTTTTACCACCTGTTTAAAACCGCTGAATTGTTGTGACTTGATTTTTTTTCACAAAATTCACCTATATGCCATTTTGGATAATTCTTTTGATTCCTTCCTTAAACTTTTCTGAATGCTGAAACCTTTTTTTTGCTGTCTCTGTTTAAGCAAATTTGCTGTATATCTTTTATTTTATTTTTTTTATTACGGCTTTTCTGTGTTTTTCAATAGAACACTAATTTTCGCGCTGTGTTGAAGTATTTGTTTTCCTAGAATGCTTTAGCAAGACCTTATGTTTTTATAATACTGAAATTGCGAAAACACATCTATCATTTTTGTAAGATAAACTAAAGGTATTCTAGATCTATATTCCATATGTTTGAAACATGACGATCCAAGTTTTCGGATATAGAACCCTACAATTATCTACATGTTTCTACTTAAATAACAATTCCAGTCTCAATTTGTAAAATTAAATGAAAATTAGGAAATCGTGGCTTCGTATTGTGTAAAAAAAAATAATGAAATTTCCAAAGAGTCTAACCCCAATTCTATGATTAATGGTACCTTTTAAGTAATTTCTTTATTTCCAATAATTTAAGTATTTTTTTCTCCGGTCGATGATTTTTAAAGGATATCCCAATTGGTAGTTTGTTTTAAGCGGGACGCTTTCCATACTCATTTTTAAATTTCTATTGATTGAATTAAAGTAGATCCTGTATTTGATACTACCACTGATTACATTATTTTGATTTCATGTAAAAGGTTTGTTATAGGCTTAGCGGAAAGACAGGATCACAACAATGGAAAAAAAAGTCTAGCAAGATCGGGTGATACAATTTTTGCTTTTGAAAGAATTTTAAACCAATAGAAATTCTGAAATTTGGCGGGTTAGCATGTCGATCGTCTCAACTAAAAACACAGTTTCTTTTCGAGCTTGCGGTTCCCAGTGCGACTCCAGATATCTTATCTTCTTCAATAAATTCCTTGTTAATTACGCGAGCTATCCATATCCTCGCATATACCAAGAATCAGATAAAATGCTTTATTTGCATAACTTTTACAACGATACTTTCTTTGTGGGCTTTCTAAAGACCCCGGCCAATTTCGAATGAAAAGTGATACTACGGCGGTTTCTCCATGTCAAGCAAAGTTTATTCAATGTCTTTTTTCGATTTAAATACTTGATGCTATTTCTAGTCGGGAATGTAAGCCATACTGGAATAGCTATTTTCTCAGACTTTGCGTGGTATTTGTAAAGTGTTTTTAGCTCTGTTTCGTGTGATTATTGTAGCTTGCGATCCATCATCGCCGCTAATCGATTGGCGGGAATGAAGATTGATTCTTGCCCGTGTGTCCATGTTTGGCAGGGGTTAAAGTAAGCAGTTAGCACGCATTAAAGCGGGTTTTGTTGAATGATAGAATAACATACTTTTTTCTCGTTTAGCTACCGACTTAGATACACGATCTTAAGAAAACGTTCTGCAAACTGACCATATTTGTTAGCTTTTTTTAAACACCCATCAACCATTACTCTTTCTACCTTCAGATATTTCTACCAAATTCTTAATCCTCTCATGTTATATAATATTTTGAGGGCTCATTTAACAATTATTGGTAAAGTACAAATGAAAATAAAAAATGAGATTTTGTATAGATAGCGAGTGAAAGACTCGCTCTCTAGGACACGAAGTTAGTGACATATCTCTATCAATTAGTCATTTCAGCTGTTTCGTGAGAGAAGCAGAGAACCCTAATTTTTGAATTACCTCAACTAAGATATAGTTAGCCCATAGCCGCTCCAAGGTGCGATTATAATTGACTTTAGTGGAGTCAATATTATACGTCTCGAGTATGCGTAATTGTTTATCGATATAGATCCTTTGAAAATAATTTCTCATAGCTCGTAAATTAGTGTCCTTTTCAGATCTATTTGCAAGGTTAATTTGGTAATGGCGCACGGTGGCATAGAGTATGGAGCTCTAAGCACCCTCACAATACTGTTAATTCAAGTCTCAACATCTTCGCATTGTGTTCAGGCAAAGTTAGTAGCCGCGAAACTATTACGACTAATGCCTCTTGTACTACACAAAACCAGCGCGTTGCAAACTCCAGCCTTTCATTGTCGTTTTACAATATTCTATATAACTGCGGGGTCTTTTAAGCAATTCTCAAGCAATGAAAATAGTCGGTGGATCGTTTTTAGATTAGAAAATGTCGCAAATTAGCGCTACGACCACATAGCTTCCCGGCAAGTTGAGCGGTTTCCTTTTTTTTTTTTTGTCTTTGGGATTTCTAGCGCAAGTTTTAAACAATCCTTTACGAATTTTTTTGCTGATGTTTGTTTATTGGTTGGCTCACCGGACGGTAGTATCTTGTACAAGGAAGAAAATAATCAAATTGTACTGAGTAAAACAAAGGTTGTGCCAGAGCTCCCTTGTATCGCTAACAGAGCCACGCGTAGAACTAATTGCTCCGTTCTGCCGCGCTATAAACTAATTTCCGTCCAACTCGACGGGATGTGAAGCCAGCTACAGAGTATACAAGTGGTCATTATTTCTCCCGGTAAAATGCGCGCTTGAAACGACAAGACGCTGTTTATATTAACGTTGTAAACTGACACGAGTGCGAAGTTGCTAAGAGCGTGAGAATTCGGCGTAATCGCGCGCGCGTGCCAAAATCGCTCGCTGATCATTTTACCCGGCATACTTATGCATAACGCAATAACCTACCTTCGGTTCCTGTTTAAGTTTATCGACCATAGAGAAAGTTTTTATACGGCTTAATTATAAAACACACTGCCGTAATTAGGTAATTATTAGATACGACTATGTCGCATCATGCTTTTTAATGCTAATGCACAAATAAATCTGCGATGCCTCCGGGGTGCGATGGGATGTTGTCGGAGGCGCGCCTTACTAAGTGGGTGGGCCTCCACGGGATTTGACGTATTCAAAGAGCACTATAAAAGTTTGCGGAGAAGTTAAGCTCGTCAGTTAGACACGGATCTGGCAAGGTACACACTCTCCGTGCGAAAAAACGGGATTTTCCACCAAGCCAAAGAGAAAGAACGTGCTGACATGGCGACAGATGATGCAAAGATGTTTAAAATGGAGGAAAATAGTGCTTTGTTAGCGAAACGCGAGATGGGAAGTCCAGAGAGAGTATCTACGGCGGTGATAGAAGACGATGACGAGGACATGCATTGTCGTGCTCTCAGTCCCAAAGAACCTGATCTTGTGAGTAAAAGGCAAGGGACGGCGCTCTCCAAACCACCTTACTCCTACATAGCGCTTATTACAATGGCGATCTTACAGTCACCTCAACGCAAGCTCACCCTCAGTGATATCTGCGAGTTTATCAAGCGAAGGTTTCCGTACTATAGAGAGAAGTTCCCGTCCTGGCAAAACTCAATTAGACACAATCTCTCGTTGAACGACTGCTTCGTCAAGATGCCCCGAGAACCGGGAAATCCTGGTAAAGGAAATTACTGGACTCTAGACCCCGCGAGCGAAGGAATGTTCGACAACGGCAGCTTCTTGAGGCGAAGGAAGCGATTCAAACGACCGAGGCCGCCGGATGGCATGAGCGGCTCATATGGATTACAGTATTACTGGAATTGCGATTCGTTATGTTGGAGAGCTCCGCTGTACGCGACGACGTACCCGATATCTGCGTACGTCCCCTACTTCTCACCACCACACGCCATCCCAAGACCACCGTCACTACACAGAGATCCACCTCCGTCACTACCTCCCCAACTACCGCTCTCCCTTCCTACACTCGCACCCAAGGACAAGGAAAAAGAAAAACCCAAGTTCACCATTGCGAGCATCATGGGTGAGAGCGAAGAGCCAAAAAGACCGAAATCTGCCGAGTCAGAACATTCGCCGATTCACTCACCGACTGAGAGCCGTGTGTTTGGCTGCGGCTCGGCGAGCTCACCGTGCCCTTATGATAGTATAAACGCGTGCCGTGGGTTCTGTGTACAGTGTAACTACGCTGCTGTCAGGTAGCTTTTATGGACACTCAAGCCTAAAACCAGTGAAAATACTCTCTCAGGGCGAACAATTGGAATTCTCCATGAGGACTTTGACTTGACTCAATGACTGACTCGAAGGAGATGTTTATAGTCGTTTCTCTTCCTAATTCCTTTCCTGTGTTTACCAAACTTCGTTACACTTTTCTATTAAGCTCTACTTTTGCCTTTCATTGCTTTCAACTAAACCTTCATCAGCATTAATTGGCCCTCGTTACTCTCAATGATATTGTAAATAGCTGAAACACGAGTTCAATACGAATGACCCTCATCCATGTAGTGCAGGCTTACATCTATTCTATTGTAACTTGTGAACTCTTGAATTGTACATAAAGTGACTTCATTGCGATGTTATTTGTATGTTGTGATTTGTACTCTTGCTGGAAGTCATGATAGGAAAGTGGGGATAGCCATGAATTTTTACATCAATATCACAAGTAAGACTTTTTTTGAGTTGCGCTACCCTCTTAGGAAAAAATAACCGTTTTTTATATTTATCCAAAAGTAATTGTCCACACATCTTTTGTCGCTTTATAATTACCAGATGATTAAAGCTTTTCTAATTCGGCTATATCACTCATTTAAAGGCCTTATTTCTCGTTTATCGGTTTTCTGACAATGTCATTTTTGCCGCAGGTTTTGAACTCACATTAAAGTCACTATTTGTTTGATACGCTGATATAAAGTACGATCTAACTAGCAGTATCATTGTACTGTAGCCAAACAAAATTTTAGATACGATCTCGTTACTTTCAAATCGCATTTCTTTTCTTTGGAATTCAAGAGTCGCGTTCCTTTTTTGTCGCAGTAAAAAATAAAATTGACTTTATTTTTATTATAATAAAATTATGGCATTTCTCTATTTCCCTCGAATATCGGAGGATCGGCGATTATTATTTGCTGATTTATAATAAAAGGGTTTTATTCGTACCTTTGGCTTAAAGCTTTGTAAAGTTTTTAGCTGATATTTCCTGCTTTGTTGTATATAAACATGAGTCCCTAAGGCGCTAAAACAGGACAAAACACGGCTTAGTTTGGCTAAATATCCCAAGATTACCAAGCTATATCACTTCCTTTCTAATTTCGTTATTTCTAAATGATTTAATTTTGCAAAGTGTACTTTTTATTACTAAAATTTTCGCTTTAAACATTTCTCTAAATTAGAACAAGAATAAGGAAAATGTGTTCAAAAGTTAAACTTGTTAACAATTCAGTCATTATTTCTTTATTGTTAATTTTCCCATTGATGTGTGTTTTCTCTTAAACATCCTGCCATAGAATGATTTGAACGTTTGTTTATCGGTAATAATTGCACATCTTCCTTACAACAAACGCTGCTTTCGCGACTTTATACTACAACTAGTGCACCGACTACTTCACAATTAACATAACACACTCCAAGCAACTTATCTAAATTGACTTTTATCAATCGTAAATCATTTGTCTTTCGACATGCTCCTCTTTTCCATCGCTCAATGGAACAAGTGGCGTAACACAAGGGGTGTATCATACGCTATATTACTCTTGGTCCGCTCCTCGAGTTTTCACCATTAATCAATTTAAGATCCGATTCAGTCAAAACGCACGAAAACTCATCATGTTTTTAGGATATTTATTTGCATTCTGCTAAGGTGTAATCTAGATGTTATCGTTCAAAGGCCCCGAAGAGTCAGAACTGCCTCACTGTGACCAAACTAAACACATATTATCCAACGTCACGTACTAATGCGAGACCAAGGGATGGGAAAAACACATGCTTGAAGCTCGCAAAGTTTTTGGAAGAAAGCTCAAATAGACGCGCGCATCAGTTCTAATTAGGTAAAGTTTTGTCCACATCATGAATTAGCGATGGGGATTTCGATACTATCAGGAAATCCGGCGACCCAACTGCTCTGTGTCTTGTGTGTTCTCCAAAGCCCGTTTTGAGGCGACTTTACAATGCATTACACAAATAGTATACAATAACCGCTGGAGTCGTTACCGCTGACGGCAGGGGGCAGCCAATTGCTTATGGTCCGACAATAACTTTACCATGTGCATCTAGAACGCCATTTCTCACGGTCCACCACTAATTCATCCCGACTAGTTATCAAAAACAACCTATACTTTTTATTAATACGTTGGAAAAACCGTTAGCTCTGCGATGGAAGTTCAGATAAGGACTCGGTGATATCCGCGACTGCGCGCTTTTGGCGCGCGTTGTGTGAGAGCAATTTATAGGTTGACCTCTGCTTCTGGGTTGTTGTGTGTTTATTTAGTCGCCTTACGAGGGATCTAGGGAGAGTTAGCTGTGAAGACAAACTATTCTACTGCTGTCGACGGCTCGCAGTTATTACGTTTCCCCCTCTGTGTTGTTTGTGTTGCGTTCTAATGGTCCCGGCTTCCCGTAATTACGTGTTTCTTTTTACGTTTTGTGTGGGTAAACGATCTAGTTCCTTAAAGAAAACATTTATTCTTGTCACAATACAGGATATGGCTAGGCAAGAAAGGCTATACGCCAGCGCTAGTTAAGCCTAATGAAAAGTTTAGCACGAAACGAGAATGTCTTTCGAAAATAAAAACGTCTGTTTTTGTTTCAGTTATTGTCACTGCCGACGTTTTTTTCTGTTTGCTGTCCACTTCATTCTTTGGCGATAATTGTTTCATTATTAACGAAAATGATACTGCTAACAGTTTTGTAACCAAAACCCCATTACAATACTTAGAGTAACCAAACTGTTGTTAGCTGCTTCGGGATTTGTAGCGTATTTTGTGTTGAAATATTTTTAAAGTCTAGAAAAGCCATGAAATTACAAATGCGCCCTGTTTGGCTTTTTCGTTAAATACCCCCCGCCTTTGATTCAAGTGAAGAACAAAGAAGGGAACGTTTACAAAACGGCCTAGTGTTTTTCATGTTTTGCGGCAAAGGTTGACTCGCTACTGTCCCTAACATATCAGCATTGATCCTAATCCATGGCCGCTCATTGTTCTAAAGCGAGTGCCATTGTGTCGGTTTTTTGGCGCGATTATCAAGCACCTGTTTCGCAGACTGGGATTGCACTCGTACCTCTTATCACGCACGCGCGTGCCCATTCATTGCTCTTTCATAGCAATCCACAGTTTTCGACAAGTGCCCAGCGCTTTTATATCCCACATGGACCACAATTCCACTTCAAATGGTATATTTCAGTTGGATTATGTAGTGTTTGTCAGATCTTTTCAAAGATCTAGTTTTGTTTAGTTGTTCAATATGCTGATGAATATGTGTTACATTGCATTGTAGTGAATCTCTCTGTCATGCACAATTAATTGTAATTTTCTTAACAAAGAAAATAAAAGTCTAAAGTGATTGAAATGTTGACTCAAGATGTGGCTGTTTCATGTTATACCAACGATAAGGTTTATGTACCGTTTTCAATTTTTCTCCTGGAGAGGTCCCAGTCTCATTTTGGACAAATTAGTTCGAAGCAGTCAAAGACTGATTGACGGGTGCCATTCACGGCGCACTATGTTGGCTTGCTGGCGCCTGGGGTATAGATGCTATCCACGCTAATCAAGTTTAACAAACTTCGCCATCAGAAAACTGTCTGTTATTCCATTAATTTGTATCATTTGCGCGCGTCATCAGACATTAGTACGCTGATAATAAGTCAGATTTACTGAAAATTGCCCGAGGAAACAATCATTGGTTTAACTAGAAATTGACTTTTGATCTGTGTTCACTAGCCTCACATAACTCTGATTCATTTCAAATGTTCCTTACTTTTATCTTCTTTCGTATTTTTTTACCAAAGCTTTTTAAACACAAATTGTTTCAATTATTTAATTCACTTATATTTTTTTAACTGTCGTTGTAGTCCCTTCTCCATCATTAACTTCTTCACTTCGTGTTCTTGACTCGTTTTGATTTACGACTGCTATGAAGAAAGTAAACATTTCTATATAAAATTACTATATCAGAACGCTGTTGTCGTTTTACCCCATCAATATTTCCGATCAAATTTTACTTTAAAAGAGATCTGGCGATAATGCTGGATACAGAATCACTCGTATCTACTTAAACTTAACGGCAAAGACAGTATTTGTGCCGAAGGGAGCTACAAGATAAGATATCTTTGTTCGGCTGAGAAGGTTAGAGCTTTCATGTGCTCGTGTAATTAGACAGCGTATCCTGCCGTTGGCACCGCGCAGTCTTAGCGTACTCGCCCCAGGCCAAGCTTTGGGGATTTCCCCCCGACTTAGCACTGCGACAATCACGCGGCTTTTATTATTAAGATCCTTTCGTGATGATAGGCCATAATGAAGTTTGGTTTGGAATTTGATCATTTACTTTATTTTTTTTAGATATTTCAGAGCTCAGTTTTAGCATTTAACCCGAGATGAAAAAAAAAAAATAGGAAGAAAAATAAGAGCATCTTTTTCGAGAACCGGCGAAGTTTGGGGCCCCAAATTACGGTAATTTTCCCAATTTCTAGCTCACTCAACAGCAATTAATAGGGTATGAAGAGAGAAGTAAAAATCGAAACCTGATACTTTTGTTTCCGAGATTGGGATTATTTTAATGAGGATCCATAGAAATTTGGAGCTTCGCTTTTACAAACCGCCATTTCTATTATTTCATAAAAAAACGTTTTCTCACGCTGTTTTTTAGGTTTTTGAAAGGCACTTTTCCCACGCTCTCGGTTCGCAGATACTCACTCACTCATAAGGTCATTCCACTACCGCTAGGGCACTGTGGGAAATGCCGCGAGTGCGCAGCGTTTTTGTCGAGAACTCATGCCATTAAAGCCAGTGCCGACACTTCTACTCGGTTAAATATTTTAACTTTGCATTTTTTATTTTTTATGTTTTTTTATTCATTGCGGAACAACAAGCGTGCTTCCATATTTATGTAATGCACTTTAAAAAAATACGCAATTCATATTTTTGGGTGTCACATCATTGCTTTGAAGTACAGGCGCGTGCCAGAATATGTGGAAGGGGGGGGGGGGGGGGGCGTAGAGAGATTGTGAGAAGGAAAGGATATTCTTCAACAAGAAAAGGCTGCTTTTTAACGGCCAAGAGGGTGTGTCTAACATTCACTTCGCGTTCTCATTGGCTTTCAATTACCCAACTGATGTTAACTTAATCCCTTGTACGTGAAACCCCCTATGAATCAAAATCCCTGCAATAATGGTTGAGATATCAACATGCCCTATTCTAAAATATTCAATACAGTGGCGTTCCTTCTATGCAATAAAATCTCGATTCGGGTGGAATATTTTTTTATTTTTTTTTTTATAGGGCGGCTAGGTCAGGACGCACACGTGCCAAACAGCGCTATACAAAAGAACGTGAGAGGGCAAAACATAATCCTAAGCCCTGGCAAACTATGACACAGTGTTGAAACATCTCGTGGTGCATATTTTTCTATGGTTCAGAAACATTGTCTCCCCAGCAATGTTTCCTTGGAAAAATGAATGAGGGAACATTAAGGAAACATGGCGGGCGATTAATGTCTTTTTTCAGTATTATGTTCTCGGTTAGCCGGGAGCACTGGGGCTACTCTTGGCTGTGACCTGTGTAGATCACTAAGCAAAACAGTTGTTATCGCCTCATTGGGCGCGGTAATTACCGCGGATGTGGGTAGGATGGCCCGAGGTCCTGCCTTAAGATAGGGGCACGCGCGCGATTCGTTCCTATGATTGCATGGCTAATTAATAAACAAACCAGGATGTCAACACTCGATAACCCCATTACTGCATCGGAAGCTACAGTGAAGAACCGCTTGCGACTCAGTCCAATTATAACAAGGCTAGTAATACGCAAACCAGGAGGAAAAAAACTCGTTCATTTCACTTACGCCTCGGGACATTATTTATCGGCATAATGTGCATTTTATTCTTTTATGGAATTGTTGGAACTGTTATTCGGAAATAGCCTGGTTCACACATTATGCGCAATGACTTACACAGACCAGGGAGTCTAAGGACCGGTTTATACAAGTATGAACAAATGTCTTTCCCAGACTTATGACTGGTTCACACAAGTATGCGAAAATGATTCACAAAAACTGGTTTACAAAAACTGGTTTAGTATGCCAAAATGACTTATACAGACTAAGGACCGGCTCACACTAGCACGATGCCAAAATGACTTATACAGACTAAGGACAGGTTCACACTAGCACGATACCAAAATGACTTATACAGACTAAGGACAGGTTCACACTAGCACGATGCCAAAATGACTTATACAGACTAAGGACAGGTTCACACTAGCACGATGCCAAAATGACTTATACAGACTAAGGACAGGTTCACACTAGCACGATGCCAAGATGATTTATACACACTAAGGACAGGTTCACACTAGCACGATGCCAAGATGATTTATACAGACTATGGACAGGTTCACACTAGCACGCTGCCAAAATGACTTATACAGACTAAGGACAGGTTCACACTAGCACGATGCCAAGATGATTTATACACACTAAGGACAGGTTCACACTAGCACGATGCCAAGATGATTTATACAGACTATGGACAGGTTCACACTAGCACGCTGCCAAAATGACTTATACTGACTAAGGACAGGTTCACACTAGCACGCTGCCAAAATAACTTATGCAGACTAAGGACAGGTTCACACTAGCACGATGCCAAGATGATTTATACAGACTATGGACAGGTTCACACTAGCACGCTGCCAAAATGACTTATACAGACTAAGGACAGGTTCACACTAGCACGATGCCAAGATGATTTATACACACTAAGGACAGGTTCACACTAGCACGATGCCAAGATGATTTATACAGACTAAGGACAGGTTCACACTAGCACGATGCCAAGATGATTTATACAGACTATGGACAGGTTCACACTAGCACGATGCCAAAATAAATTATACAGACTAAGGACAGGTTCACACTAGCACGCTGCCAAAATAACTTATGCAGACTAAGGACAGGTTCACACTAGCACGATGCCAGGATGATTTATACATACTAAGGACAGGTTCACACTAGAACGATGCCAAAATGATTTATACAGACTAAGGACTGTAATTGAAAATTTTTTTTATTATTATTGTTGTTGGTGGTGAGGCTATTCTGGGGGCAATGTCAGTGGGTACTTGAGGCTATTCTGGGGGTATGTCAGTGGGTACATGAGGCTATTCTCGGGGCAATTTCAGTGGGTACGTGAGGCTATTCTGGGGACAATGTCAGTGGGTACGTGAGGCTATTCTCGGGGCAATGTCAGTGGGTACGTGAGGCTATTCTCGGGGCAATCTCAGTGGGTACGTGAGGCTATTTTGGGGGTATGTCAGTGGGTACGTGGGGCTATTCTGGGGACAATGTCAGTGGGTACGTAAGGCTATTCTCGGGGCAATGTCAGTGGGTACGTGAGGCTATTCTCGGGGCAATCTCAGTGGGTACGTGAGGCTATTTTGGGGGTATGTCAGTGGGTACGTGGGGCTATTCTGGGGGCAATGTCAGTGGACACGTGAGGCTATTCTGGGGGCAATGTCAGTGGGTACGTAAGGCTATTCTGGGGGCAATGTCAGTGGGTACGTGAGGCTATTCTGGGGGCAATGTCAGTGGGTACGTAAGGCTATTCTGGGGGCAATATCAGTGGACACGTGAGGATATTCTGGGGGCAATGTCAGTGGACACGTGAGGCTATTCTGGGGGCAATGTCAGTGGGTACGTAAGGCTATTCTGGGGGCAATGCCAGTGGGTACGTGAGGCTATTCTGGGGGCAATATCAGTGGACACGTGAGGATATTCTGGGGGCAATGTCAGTGGACACGTGAGGCTATTCTGGGGGCAATGTCAGTGGACACGTGAGGCTATTCTGGGGGCAATGTCAGTGGGTACGTGGGGCTATTCTGGGGGCAATATCAGTGGACACGTGAGGATATTCTGGGGGCAATGTCAGTGGACACGTGAGGCTATTCTGGGGGCAATGTCAGTGGACACGAGGATATTCTGGGGGCAATGTCAGTGGGTACGTGGGGCTATTCTGGGGGCAATATCAGTGGACACGTGAGGATATTCTGGGGGCAATGTCAGTGGACACGTGAGGCTATTCTGGGGGCAATGTCAGTGGACACGTGAGGCTATTCTGGGGGCAATGTCAGTGGACACGTGAGGCTATTCTGGGGGCAATGTCAGTGGGTACGTGAGGCTATTCTCGGGGCAATTTCAGTGGATACGTGAGGATATTCTGGGGGCAATGTCAGTGGGTATGTGAGGATATTCTGGGGGCAATGTCAGTGGACACGTGAGGCTATTCTGGGGGCAATGCCAGTGGGTACGTGAGGATATTCTGGGGGCAATGTCAGTGGACACGTGAGGCTATTCTGGGGGCAATGTCAGTGGACACGTGAGGCTATTCTGGGGGCAATGTCAGTGGACACGTGAGGCTATTCTGGGGAAAATGTCAGTGGACACGTGAGGCTATTCTGGGGGCAATGTCAGTGGGTACGTGAGGCTATTCTGGGGGCAATGTCAGCGGGTACGTGAGGATATTCTGGGGGCAATGTCAGTGGGTACGTAAGGCTATTCTGGGGGCAATGTCAGTGGGTACGTGGGGCTATTCTGGGGGCAATGTCAGTGGACACGTGAGGCTATTCTGGGGGCAATGCCAGTGGGTACGTGAGGATATTCTGGGGGCAATGTCAGTGGGTACGTAAGGCTATTCTGGGGGCAATGTCAGTGGACACGTGAGGCTATTCTGGGGGCAATGTCAGTGGACACGTGAGGCTATTCTGGGGGCAATGTCAGTGGGTACGTGAGGTTATTCCGGGGGCAATGTCAGTGGGTACGTGAGGCTATTCTGGGGGCAATGTCAGTGGGTACGTGAGGCTATTCTGGGGGCAATGTCAGTGGGTACGTGAGGCTATTCTGGGGGCAATGTCAGTGGGTATGTGAGGCTATTCTGGGGGCAATGTCAGTGGACACGTGAGGCTATTCTGGGGGCAATGTCAGTGGGTACGTGAGGCTATTCTGGGGGCAATGTCAGTGGGTACGTGAGGATATTCTGGGGGCAATGTCAGTGGGTATGTGAGGCTATTCTGGGGGCAATGTCAGTGGACACGTAAGGCTATTCTGGGGGCAATGTCAGTGGGTACGTGAGGCTATTCTGGGGGTATGTCAGTGGGTACGTGAGGCTATTCTGGGGGCAATGTCAGTGGGTACGTGAGGCTATTCTGGGGGCAATGTCAGTGGGTACGTGAGGCTATTCTGGGGGCAATGTCAGTGGGTACGTGAGGATATTCTGGGGAAAATGTCAGTGGGTATGTGAGGCTATTCTGGGGGCAATGTCAGTGGACACGTGAGGCTATTCTGGGGGCAATGTCAGTGGACACGTGAGGCTATTCTGGGGGCAATGTCAGTGGGTACGTGAGGCTATTCTGGGGGCAATGCCAGTGGGTACGTAAGGCTATTCTGGGGGCAATGTCAGTGGGTACATGAGGCTATTCTGGGGGCAATGTCAGTGGGTACGTAAGGCTATTCTGGGGGCAATTTCAGTGGGTACGTGAGGCTATTCTGGGGACAATGTCAGTGGACACGTGAGGCTATTCTGGGGGCAATGTCAGTGGGTACGTGAGGCTATTCTGGGGGCAATGTCAGTGGGTACGTGAGGCTATTCTGGGGGCAATGTCAGTGGGTACGTGAGGCTATTCTGGGGGCAATGTCAGTGGGTACGTGAGGCTATTCTGGGGGCAATGTCAGTGGGTACGTGAGGATATTCTGGGGAAAATGTCAGTGGGTATGTGAGGCTATTCTGGGGGCAATGTCAGTGGACACGTGAGGCTATTCTGGGGGCAATGTCAGTGGGTACGTGAGGCTATTCTGGGGGCAATGTCAGTGGGTACGCGAGGTTATTCTGGGGGCAATGTCAGTGGACACGTGAGGCTATTCTGGGGGCAATGTCAGTGGGTACGTAAGGCTATTCTGGGGGCAATTTCAGTGGGTACGTGAGGCTATTCTGGGGACAATGTCAGTGGACACGTGAGGCTATTCTGAGGGCAATGTCAGTGTGTACTTGAGGCTATTCTGGGGGTATGTCAGTGGGTACGTGAGGCTATTCTCGGGGCAATTTCAATGGGTACGTGAGGCTATTCTGGGGGCAATGCCAGTGGGTACGTAAGGCTATTCTGGGGGCAATGTCATTGGGTACGTGGGGCTATTCTGGGGACAATGTCAGTGGACACGTGAGGCTATTCTGGGGGCAATCTCAGTGGGTATGTGAGGCTATTCTCGGGGCAATTTCAGTGAATACGTGAGGCTATTCTGGGGGTAATGTCAGTGGATACGTGAGGCTATTCTCGGGGCAATTTCAGTGGGTAGATAGGCTATATCTCAATATCCTCTCAAATGACCTCTTCATAATCAATTCATGTCTTAATACGGGATTCCCCTACTTTATCGGGGCCAGGGGCCTCATAGAGAAGTAGGACGGGGTCCTAAAGCCAGGCGCACGCGGTGAGGAAAATTTCACTCGTGTACTTTGCTCACTGCCTCCCGAGGCCAAAAAACTCAGAGTGTGCGGACGTCGCTCGAACGAAATTGCGTCTCACGAGCAACTATAGCTATATTCTCTCCTGCTTGAACTGCGAGTTTCAGCGAGCAAAGTACACGTGTGAAATTTTCCTCACCGTGGGACGGGGTCCTAAGGACCACCCATTCGATATACATTTTTTAAAAGAACATCTAATTTTCACCTGAGGCCGAGCGGTTCTAATTTTTAAAGTTGTTATGAACATTGAAAATACAAAAAAGAACCTTGATTTAAATTGAACGGATTAGATAATTTAGGCAATTGTTTAGTTAAGCTACCACGGCTTCCTCTACTTTGAGCACAGCCGCCCTCTCCTATGATTAGACTGATAAGATTTATTGTAGTTTACGCATTTCCCTTTGAGTAAGAGTTTAGGAATGAGGCACGTCCTACTTTAGGACACGTCCCACCTGCCTATAAATTATAGTACCCATTTAGCAATCTTTAAGAGTTGAGCAGAGAAACCGAAGAGAGAAGAATTGAGTTGAGAGCCAGAGAAGCAGAGTTAGAGAAGTCAGAATGGAGTTTGAAGAGTTACAAGCTTACTTGGAGTTGTATTTCTTTAAGCCCCGGAGACGAGATCAGACGTAAGTTGAATTTGTAAATATTGATTTAGCCTTTTTGCGATTTACAGAACTGCCTGTAATCCTTAGGTTTTTATCCTAAATTTGTGAATTGTTAATCACTTCATAGTTATCACCGCATGTGTTCGATAGTTGGACGAGTTGATTGTAATAAACGCTGTTAAATCAAGCTTGGATGACTGTTCTACACTGTGGTTGACAATAAAACGAGCCCACTGCACACTCCCCACAAGTAGCTGCTTTGGAACCGCTTATAAAAGTACTACGGAATATCGCTGTGACTTTTAATCACGCAAGCATTGCTTGTTTATTTTTTCTCTAGAGAATTTAGTTTGCACGACTTTTGTTTTAACGGGAGGTATATATCAACAGAGTAGTTGCGTTGACGTTTCGCTGGTCGGAGCTAAGGAGGGCCAACCTGAGTATCAGGCCCTGTATCACCCATAAATGTAATAACACCCATAAATGTTATAACAACCATAAATGTAATAACAGTCACCCATAAATGTTATAATAACCATAAATGTAATAACACATCGCCCATAAATGTAATAAACAGTCAACCATAAATGTAAGAACACGTCGTCCATAAATGTTATAACTTATAATTTCGACTCATAGAAACAACATTAGACAACCAAACTTGGCAGATGTCATGTTGGTGTCAAGGGGGGTGCAACGATATGTCAACTGAGCATGACGTCATCGATGACGTCACTAAAAACAGCAATACTCATATCTCATCATAGAAACATCATAAGGCGGTCTTACTTGGCAGATGTCTTGTAGGTGTCAAGGGGGTCCATCGATATGTCAAATGAGCATGACATCAACGATGACGTTACTAAAAATGGCAATAGTAACGTCATCGTTGATGTCATGCTCAGTTGACATATCTTGCACCCCCTTGACACCTACATGACATCTGCCAAGTTAGACCGAACTATTATGTTTCTAATTATGTTTCTATGATGAGATATGAGTATTGCCGTTTTAAATGACGTCATGCTGATTTGACATATCGTTGCACCCCCCCCCCCCCTTGACACCTACAAGACATCTGCCAAGTTTAGTTGTCTAATGTTGACTGTTTATTACATTTATGTGTTATTACATTTATGGTTGTTATAAAATTTATGGGTGACTGTTATTAGATTTATGGTTGTTATAACATTTATGGGTGTTATTACATTTATGGGTGATACAGGCCCTCCTAACGAGGGCTAGCGCTCGAATCGTCAGCGCAACAACTCTGTTTCACAGAGGCGTTTAACATACCTTTTTAGCCTTTTGTTGATTCATACTTTCTCTACTACGGAGACTGTGATCGTGTCCATTTTTTTAGCAGGCTCGTGTTTATATTTTACTGGATCTTGTTCAAGTTTTTCGTTGTTTCGATTTTCTACGGATCGACTTTTTACAGATCGACTTTTTACGGACCGAGTTTGTACGAATCGACTTTTTACGGATCGACTTTCTACGGATCGACTTTCTACGAATCGTCTTTTTGCGGATCGCTTTTTTACGGATCGACTTTCTACGGATCGACTTTTTACGGACCAACTTTCTACGGATCGACTTCTCGAGTCTTGCCACTGACCCACTAACCCCGGCCGAACCTGCCTGTCGAACAGGATCCCCTCCATGGCCCTTCTAGGGCTCCGTACTCAAATATAAAATATCCGGTCGAGTCGATCGTTACCGAATCACGTTCCATGTGACCCAAGGAGTTTGCTGACGGAGGACCGAGTTTAATGGCTCTATTTAAAGGATTTGTGAATCACCGTGAACAGCTTATGAACGAAGACGCTCAAAGACGTGAATTGCGTCAAAAGCCGCTAGAGGTGCTTATGTTATAAGCACGGAACTCAAATACGGCAATAACGCGTGTTTTAAAGCTAAATAGTGACTAGTCTGATAGTGACCTCTAATCTTCCTCTTTCTCGTTAGAATAACAAAACTATCAGACATTGAAAGGTTTTGCGTGATAGAAGCTTTAATTGGGAACTTGAAATTACAAATTGTTCTGTACATGTATTTTTCTTTCCGTGGATTTCAAGAGATATGATAGCTAAGTCTTATAATGTGACAAATTTGTGCAAGAATATTCTGTCACACAAGTTCCATGACCTTTGTCTGTTTCGGTTTAAAACAAGGAAGTGTTAAAAAGATCCATTCATTAGAATTGGAATCAAGTTATTATTTTCGAGGGCTGATTAGCAATAAACACACTTCAGTTTTGTTTACAAAATAGGATATTGTTTCTTCGCGCCGTAAAATAGTATTAAGAGAATAGAATCTCTCTTAGGTAAAAACCACTCGCTTGCTCTCACGAATCTTTTCGTCTTTTTATTAACAGTCGTGGAATATTACACCAAACGATACCAGTTTTTTTTTTGTACAGTTACGTATCTATGCATGCCTTTAATTAAGCCGCTAGGAATCGGTTTATTCGCGAGGATCACTGGACTACAAAGACGTAGCAAACGGCGAAAAGGTTGTTAACGCAGAGACTTGCAGACGCCATGAAGTCACTGAGAGGGTCCCACAGACACTGACTCGTCACTTGAATCCCCTGGTTCCGGACCTCTCCAATAAACGCGAGCGCTAAAACCTTCTGTTTATCCTTAAGTACCTTGCCCTTCATCTGCTGTTCCACCTTCTTGCTTATAGCTGCTGTCTGCTGCGAGCAAATGCTCTCGTCGTAGACTTTTCCACTGAGATATTCAAGCAACACGCTTGCGATAACCTCTTCCGAGCACTTCGTCAGCTTTTCGAGATCACTTTTTTCTGTTCTGTTCACTTCTTCTTCGTTCTGCTGGTAGAATACCGAGGAGTGGGGATTGACTTGATCTTCCAGTAAGAAAAGTCTTGTCGCTAGAGATTGCAGAGCTGAGATCTCCAGATTTCCACTCTTGGAAAGTCGCTTGAGTTCCAATTCCGCCGAATCAAATGAATACGAGCGCCGCCTGGCAAGCAAAGAGGGCCTTTCCACCGTCAGTCCGCTACTCTCCATACTTACTCCTGCTGCTTAAGACTTCATGGACTGGAGAGAGGAGAAACGTTATTAGATCTCAGAGTGCAGTTTGTGTTAGATGTGCTCATAAGTGTGATAATCTATAAATGAAGGTTCGTGACCTCGGTTAAGAACGAGCACTCAAGAGCCCCGATGTTTCGTTAGCTTTGCAAGATTTCCTGTTTTGACAGAAATGAAGGCGTAAAGGATTACGAGGTCTGTAATTGGTTTGACCTCGTTGGTAACGATGTGTATTCAGCATGGAAGCTGGATATACGGGAAATGCGCCAATGTGTTGGCGAAGAGCGCTGTGAAGGCCGTCATGGCTCAGCCATGCTCTTAGTAAAATAATCATAAACCTGCTGACTGCGACCTAATGGTTCAGGAAATGCCGCCCTGTTTGAGCGTTTTGTGCAGACAGGTTAGGAAATCGTACGGGTAATATAATAATAACGTCATTTTCGCTCAGCCCTGAGGGCATAGTGGTCATAAATGAACTTGTAGAGAGACGTGCTTCATACAAATGATTACGATACTAGTTTGGGGTGCCATACTAGTCAGAGGTGCTGCAATGCGTTTGAGCCATCGGCCCATACTGGTCAGAGGTGCTGCAATGCGTTTGAGTCATCGGTTCATACTGGTCAGAGGTATTGCATGCGTGTGAGCCATCGGTCCATACTGGTCAGAGGTGTTGCATGCGTGTGAGCCATCGGTCCATACTCATATCAAACATATTCCCCATGGATAGTGTTCTTCGTTTGTATTGCCTTATATGGACATTGATGCCCATATTTAGAAGAGAAAACATGGTGAAAAATCCTGATTCCTGTCAATTTGAGACTCGCGGCAAGAATTTGTCAAGAAAAAATTGATCCCTTTGTCAAATCTTTATCTCACTAATCTTGAAAAGCCCTGAGACCCAGGCCTCAAAGAGATTGACCGAGCAGGTTTGAAGGTAGCCTGCGTGCAGCCGGAAATAGTTCCATTATTACCGTCTGCGAATTACCCGACAGAAAGCTTGTTTAGACCCCCTGCGCATCTACCGCCGGAGTGAAGCGATTTCTGATTGGCTATCATTTGGTTTAAATGTAACGAGCCACGCGATTGGTCAATAGCCCCATGTACCCTGCATATATATAATTTTTCGAATGTTATGATTTTGCACGAGAGTTTGACAGCGAATTCTTTCGTGTAATTTGTGCCTCACGGATGTAGCTAATAGCGACCAAAGGTTTGTCATCGGGGGTAAAGGGAAGTTTAATAAAGCTTTTGAGCTGAAAAGTCTTTTTTCCACAAGAATAAGCGAGTATATTTGCCGTCTGGTTCTTTAGCGATTGAGTAAGCAGAGAAAGCGAGTATATTTGCCGTCTGGGCGTTAGCGATTTGTTTATACGTTCGGCGGACGAGCATCTTGCCTAATGATTCGAGGTCCTCTGGAAGTTTTCTCTCTTTGTCCAACGAGGGCCATTTAACTCGGACAGTTACAGCCACATGTGGGTTTGGAGGATTCGGAGTATTTGCAGCAGCGGTAGCTGCATTTGTAGCAGGAGCTGTAGTTGCAACAGGAGCTGGAGTTGCAGCGGGAGCTGGATTTACAGGGCTGACTGGCCATTTCGGTTGTTGGACCATTGCGAACAGGAGTAGAAGCGAGTTCTTCTGGTCTTGAGGATGATGACTTACCCTGTGATTTCGTTGGTTTCTTGCTCGGTGTTCTGATTATCGCTATATTTATTTTGAAAGAGGCCTTCAATTGTTTTTAGATCTTGAAGCAATTGTGTTCGTCGCTTAAGTTTTCTAAAGCGCAGACGGCAAATATACTCGCTTACTCTTGTGGAAGACTTTTCAGCTCAAAAGCTTTATTAAACTATTAATAATAATAATAATAATAATAATAATAATAATAATAATAATAATAATAATAATAATAATAATAATAATAATAATAATAATAATAATAATAATAATAATAATAATAATAATAACTGTCGCTATTAGCTACATCCGTGAGGCACAAATTACACGAAGAAATTGCCATATTGGTTTGCACTCTTCGAGCCTTCGCGGTCAAACTCACGTGCGGAATCATACCATTCGAAAAATTATATATGCAGGGTACATGGGGCTATTGACCAATCGCGTGGCTCGTTACATTTGAACCAGATGACAGCCAATCAGAAATCGCTTCACTCCGGCGGTAGGTGCGCTGGGGGTCTAAACAAGCTTTCTGTCGGTAATTCGCAGATGGTGATAATGAAACTATTTCCGGCTGCACGCAGGCTAGTTTGAAGGTCACCAAAATATTGATATGGGTCAGAGGTGCTAAATGCAAGTGAGCCATCGGTCCATACTGGTCAGAGGTGCTAAATGCAAGTGAGCCATCGGTCCATACTGGTCAGAGGTGCTAAATGCAAGTGAGCCATCGGTCCATACTGGTCAGAGGTGCTAAATGCAAGTGAGCCATAGGTCCATACTGGTCAGAGGTCCTGCATGCATTTGAGCCATCAGTTCATATTGGTCAGAGGTGCTGCATGCATGTGAGCCATCGGTCCACACTGGTCAGAGGTGATGCATGCAAGTGAGCCATGAGTTGATACAGGTCAGCGGTGCTGCATGTATTTGAGCCATCGGTTTATACTGGTCAGAGAAGAGCCAAATGGAAATAATTTTGTGCGCATGCGTACAGTTGTATATTTTGGGTGCCATGTTATGCGTACACCTTGATGAGCTATCTATAGTATAACCAGAACATCGGTAAAGAAACGCGTTTATATTGTATAAAGCAGTCGGTCGGGTGCCACCATGCGAGTGATCATTAATCTTTGCATGTTACGCATTCTAAGCTTGTAGACTGCATGCCGCGCTACACGACAATGTCGACACAAAGGCTCGCATCATCATCATCATCGTCATCAATAACATCTCCATCACTGGCTTCATCTAGCGTCTGCAGCTTGACTAGCAGTTGCTGAGGAGGGCAAGCCTCCGCCACCACGCATTTCCTACCCTTCGTATTATACTTCTTACCCATACTGTAAGTTGACGTCCTTTTTGCCTGAACCCCCTCTCCCTCGTCAGACTGTTGCCGCCCTTTTATCTTTATTCCAGCGCTCACACTACTGATGACATTGATGGAATTCCTCCGCACGGCAGCAGCCTTTTTCTGCGAGAACATCGACGCAGGTAGAGACTCAGACAGGTTTTTGTTCATTAGCGTCGGCCGTGAAGCCGTCGACATTCGTCGTGTAGTATTGGGCTTAGCGCTTGGAGCTGTGACAGCTACTGATCGTCGTCGGAGGAGATTGTTTGTTTTGACTGCGATCTTTGCCGTCTTGCTGACGCTTAATCGACGGTTTGTCGGACAGGAGAGTTGAATTGCGTTTCCTGGTATCATCTCCCCGGATATATCACATGTACCCCACATATCAAAATCGTCATCTTCACTTGGTGGTGGAGTCGGTGATCTTGGCTTAACTGCCTTCTCTCTGTACGAGTATGAAAGCTGCTTCTCAAATATAGAGTATAATTGTCTTAGATTATCGAGGTGATTTTTGCCGGCGGGTTTTCCCGATTTCTTTGGCAGTTCCGGTGCTGTGTAAGGTCTGAGTTCGTCGTACAAATTTCCTGATTTGCGTGACCTTGCACTACTTGGCTGCTGTTCTACTCTCGCTGGTTCTGATGGGAGTGTCCCAGAAAAGGGAAGGGACATGGAAGTCCGAGAGCGCTGCGTTTTAACGAATGAGGAATCAGGTGAGGAAATGGATCCTCTCTTCAGAAATAACCTCGATCTTTCCCATTCCTTTGCCGTTTTAAACTCAAGTCTATCCCGTGCATGGGGTGACGCATTTCCCTCGAGGACCAGGATACGAGAACAGAAAACGTTCCCGGATTTTGCTGCACAAATAAGAGGTGTTTCGCCATTGAGATTAATCTTATCGGTGTTGAGACTGAGTTTCTTTAGCACCTGTAGCACCTGGTTTAGCAACATAAAGTTTCCCGTCATAGCAGCGTAGTGAAGTGCTGTGTTCCCGCTCTTATCGGCAGTGTTTGGGTCGAACGAATGAGTTTCCTCCAAGATGACCGAGACGAGCTGCTCACGGTTAAGTTTTGCTGCATGACACAACGCGGTCATCCCATCGGAGTCTCTAATTCCAACGCGTGCACCGCGAGACAGCATAATTCGCGCCAATTTGGCCGCTTTTCCTTCTTCCTCCAATAAACACAACTCCATCAGAGCAGTCCTTTTAGCAGAGTTTCGATAGTTCACATCGATTCCCATTTCTACTAATAATTTCGCTTGGTGAAATCGTTTGTTTCTTATTGCATTGGTGAGTGCAGACATTTTTGTGCATGTATTTTCTCTTTTTGGTTAAGTTTGATGCAGCAACGTAGCAACTGTAAACCGGGCACAACCAAATTCGTTAGTCGTTTTTACAGGTTTTCTCTCACCTTCATTTAATCATTCAATAAGAAGCATCAGTGATAATTTCCAGGTCTTGTTGCTTTCTTTTCTCTCGCGCATATCATTTTTTTCTTCACCAACTTACTTGTTTTTCCCTCGCTTTGTTGCCATAACAGAACAAATTTGCTTTGGTTGAATGAATGAAAAAACATCTGTCCCCGTGGACTCGTGATTAGAGGTCGCTTGCTTCTCCACTAAACGTGGTCTAGTGATAATAAAAACCTAAAACTAATAAAAGCCTAAATAATAATAAAAACCGAAAGGAAATCATTATGATCGTGACTTGGTGGGATAATACAAACTTTTTAAATTTAATAATTTATAGATCTTTAAATAAAAGAGCTTTGTTTTTCTTATTTTATTTCAATACAAGTAAAAGTTCGTAGGGCTGTATTGAATTTTCACAAAAAATTCAATTAAGCTCATTTTAAATTCATAGAGGATCGGAGACAGTAACTAGTCCAGGTGAATAACATAAAATAATTTTAAACCTTTAAAAGGCTTATCGTGTTTATTTGCTCGACCAGGTTCATGCTTTTTTTTTTGGCTCACTTGGTTTTTTTTCTTAATCCATTTATTATTATTATTATTATTATTATTATTATTATTATTATTGTTATTGTTATTGTTATTGTTATTATTATTATTATTAATATTATTATTATTATTATTATTATTATTATTATTATTATTATTATTAATCTCCCTAGTTTTTGTGCCTGTGGTGAACGCTTCACAGTCAGCCATGCATTATCCTGTAAGAAAGAAGGCTTTGTAGCTCAGAGGCATGACACCATCAGAGATCTCTTGACAGCTCACATAAGTAAAGTGTGCAAAAATGTAGAAACAGAGCCACTCTTGCAACCACTTGACAATGAAGTCTTTAACCTGCAATCCACTGTTACAAGCAAAGAAGCGAGGCTGGATATAAAAGCAGGAGGTTTCTGGACACCAGGAGTTACAGCATTCTTCGATGTACGTGTAACGCATGTTAACTCCCAGGCTAACCAGAACAAACCCACAGAAACTATCTTCAGAGAACAAGAGAATGAGAAGAAGAGGAAATACAACCAGAGAATAATCAACGTAGAGATGGGAACCTTTACACCACTAGTTTTTGGCACAAATGGAGGCATGGGGGTAGATTGCAAGAACTTTCTAAAATCCCTTGCAGAAAAACTGTCTATTAAGAACGGCGAGGCTTATGCCAGTGTAATCTCATGGATACGTATCGAATTTTCTTTCGCAATTTTAAGAACAGTTCACAAATGTCACGTAAGAGGTTCAAGATTCCCGTTCAAATCACGCGATGTTTTAAATGATAATGATTTTATATTGCCCATAACAGATGTTATGTAAGGCCGCCATATATATATATTTTTTATAAAAAAATGATTTTTTATTTTTTTTAATATTTTTTTCTTTCGCATATTTTTTTTTACTATTTTTAAATCTTATTGCTATCAATTTTATAAACAAATTTTTGTAAATCATATTTTAGATTATAATGTTATATAGTGAATTTTAATAAAATTTATTATTATATTATTATTATTTTAATATTATTATTATATTATTATTATTGTTGTTGTTGTTATTATTATTATTATTATTATTATTATTATTATTATTATTATTATTATTACTATTAATGGATGATAGAAAGAATAATGCTTTTTTGAGTGTTTAAAAATGTAAAAAAAATATTATTATTATTATTATTATTATTATTATTTCATGGCGATGATTGGGGAAAAAATGAAAATTCCGATAAACAATATTATTTTATTATTCAGTTGATAACAACAATATATAATAACATTAGTCTGTTTTTTATTATCAATTTCACAAATAGAGAAAATTTATGTTAAGACCGGGCATGCTTTTTAGACCCCATAGACTACGAAAGCAAACCAAAATTTGGGGTGTGACACTTTTTCGAAGAAGGGGGGTAACCCTTTTTCGAGGGGGAAGCAGAGATAGTCATTAACCTTTTTACCCTGTAAGTCCCCCAAACGTCCTAGAAATAAATCTTTAGAACGTCATTCAAACTAAAGGATCCATCCAGGAAATATATGATCTTCAAACTATCATTAGCACGAAAAATTATTTTGGACAATTTGATTTTTTTTTCAAAGTATGTCGAAGTAAACACAGGAATACCGAGCTATACGTATAAAGACAAGCAGCAAACAAGTCACTTTTATTGGGCTCCGTCAGGTCTCATTTTAAATCCATGTAAAGCCAGTCGCCATTCTCGGCACCTTTTCTATGCCAACATTGAATCATGGCAATGAAGCATCCTCTGCTATGCTCATAAAATATTTGTTCCTAACTTCACCACCAAAAATTTCCCGGTCCAAGAAATATAGCGAGGGTCATAGTCGTAGTCGTAATATATGAAGGTAATGTTTCACTCTTCTCATAATTTTGCTGGAAAGTAGCAAGGAGTGAATGAATTAAATCCAAACCCTGAGACCCTGTGTGATGTTTACTAGGTCTCGTGCTATCACGGCAGGTGGGCACTTCGCGTGAAGTCTGAGCGAGCTCACTTCCACACGACCACGACGTTTGGGTCGTTCTCGATGACGTCATCTAATTCTTGGAACGACAGGCCTGCGATACATATAGCGAGGGAGGCGTCAGTTATAGAGGCAACTCTGATCCATCGGTATATCTTTTTTAAAAAAGAGACCTACCTGTTTTGCAGCAAATCTCGTCGAAACTGTGTTTTCCGTTCAACCACCTAACGAGTACAAGAAAATGTCACCGAACGTACCGAACGTGTGCCGAGTATTTCGGCGCTACGACCACCCACGAGGTCTAAAGGCTGATTTAGACAGCACGTTTTAGTCGTGTGCGACCACGACATGTCTTAGCCTTGAATAACATACTACGACTTTTGTGGCCGAAATTCCTAGCGGCGTCGTAGACTGCTTTACACTCTATGACTCGAGTTGTAGATGTGTTGCGGGCCATTCGCGTACGACTAAATCATGTCGTCTAAATCAGCCTTGAAGCATGACGCTAAAATAGCCGAAGATTACGCAACAAAGAAATTAGCGTAATGAAAAAGCTTGAAGGGTACAGCTTGAAGGGTACAGCTTGAAGGGTACAGCTTGAAGGGTACAGCTTGAAGGGTACAGCTTGAAGGGTACAGCTTGAAGGGTACAGTTATCGCTCTTTTGACAGTATGTGATTGAATAGTCTCAAGCTAGGCGTCGTCGTCACAGTAGACGGCGTTTGAGCCACTCAAGCTTGTCCCTGGCCTCCCCGAAATGGAAGATGCGCAAAAAGTATTCACTCACTTTTTCAGGACCTTGTTTATGCTCCCTTCGCCACCGAGCCACCGTGATCGGCTGGCTCTGGAAAACGGCCTCTGCCCAGTCTCTGTTCGCCTCGTGCCGAGAAAGACTGGGAACTTGTGAAGGCGACGGATAAAACCCTTCATCATTCCGAACTGAATCAGGCGCCTGAGGAGAGATCCCAGAGGAGATCAAGTGACTATGAATGGAAATAAGATGTAATTATGGTTGTTGATAACTTGTAGGCGCGTCGAAATGGAAGAAATCCAGGTGATAAGCTAGAAATACTCTTTAAAATAAAGATTGGCCACACAGGACCACCGAAACAGACCAGAAACTTGTCTTCCACAAAAAAAGTGACTTTCACGAGACACGGGGAGCGGCCCTGTTTAAATGTCTGAGCTGTTTTATTTTCCGAGGGGTCGCAATTCTCTTAAAAAAGTCATGGTAATTGTAAATGCAAACACATTGCTCTGAATATGGAGCAAAATAGTTTGGTCAGTGTCTTTTTATCATGTTAACTCACCTTTCATCTATTCTTAATTTGTAGGGGTGGTAGCGATAACACAAATCCCTTACGGTTACCCCGGGAGTCAGACCGGAATACAGCTGGAAAATGTCATGAAACGTGGGTAACACGCAGCCTGGGAAAACAATCATGAGATTTACATTATGTTAACAGGGAAAACCCCGTAAACCCACGGCAAGTAACTACTTTGTTAGAGGTAGCTCAGGTACAACATATTGGCAGTAATTTGATGGTCGTCCCTGAACTTTGATCATTTCTATTTATTTCTATTTCCATATTTTCCCTCAGTTAAAAGTGAATCACAATTTAGTGTATTATTTTTCCATATTTTTTTTTAGAACTGGTCACTTGGTCACACAAAGTCGTTTTGCAGGTTGTAGTTCGGAAATGATTATCACTTTTCTCCAACATTATAAATCCTAGCCAAGTCCCTGGAGTTCTTTTCGGATTTTCTGTGTGGTGTTTTTGGTTTCCCTCACAGGAATCCCAAACAGAGCGCCAGGGACCAGATCCTTAGCTTTTAGGTTCCGCATTCACAGACCTGTCTTGGCAGAATAATGTATGCACTCCTCCTGAATCTGTCTATCTGTGTAGAGAGCATGGATCTCTGGAGTGGTGATGTACACGTTCGAATACTGCAATAAGAAAAGATCATCTTGAAAAATAATAGTTGATAAAGTTAAAATAGCCTGATTGGCAAACTAAATTTACAAGTACCTGAAATATTGATATTAGTTTGACAACATCATAGTACCTGCAACAATTATACCGGGTAAGTGAACAATCATATGATATTGATTCATGAATGTGGCTCAAGGTGTAAGGAGAGCAGTGATGAAAGGGGTATCTAATGCTCAGAAAAAAAAACAGGTTCTTTCATACCCCTTTAGCTTTTAGGTCTGGCTTATTGAGAAATATGTGGTCTCAGTATAAAGTGGATAAATGAAAATGTAACAAGTTGTGAACAGCGATGAGAACATGGAGCAATCTTTATACTCACACAAGGCTTTGTATGCACATTCTTACAAGGCTGGGGTCAATGTCTGCCGCATTTGCTATTCTCAAGACGTGGTTGAATCCATCAATGTAAGGTAGTATCTGGAGTACAAGATAGTAGAATCCTATAATCTAAATATGACAACCCCATTGCCTGGGCCATGGAAAAACACTGAGGGATGGGGGATGGAGGAAAACATAATAAATAAAGGTAGTTTAGTAGAATATGGAGATATCAGAAATTGTGAGGTCCCTACCCCTGCAATAGTTCAGTATATCAAGCCAGCCCCTTCCCTCAACAACCCGCTTAGAAAGGGTGATGTAATCTCACCTGTTGTGTCCAACTCAGAAAGGGTGGAGTGATCTCACCTGTTGTGTCCTATTAATAAAGGTTGACCTGATCTCACCTGTTGTATCCAACTCAAGAAGGGTGACATAATCTTACCTGTCGTATCCCACTGACCTGATCTCACCTGTTGTGTCCCACTAAGAAAGGTTGACCTGATCTCACCTGTTGTGTTCCACTAAGAAAGGTTGACCTGATTTCACCTTTCGTATCCCACTCAGAAAGGGTGAGGTGATCTCACCTGTTGTATCCAACTCAAGAAGGGTGACATAATCTTACCTGTCGTATCCCACTAACCTGATCTCACCTGTTGTGTCCCACTAAGAAAGGTTGACCTGATCCCACCTGTTGTATCCAACTCAAGAAGGGTGACATAATCTTACCTGTCGTATCCCACTGACCTGATCTCACCTGTTGTGTTCCACTAAGAAAGGTTGACCTGATCTCACCTGTTGTGTTCCACTAAGAAAGGTTGACCTGATTTCACCTTTCGTATCCCACTCAGAAAGGGTGAGGTGATCTCACCTGTTGTATCCAACTCAAGAAGGGTGACATAATCTTACCTGTCGTATCCCACTAACCTGATCTCACCTGTTGTGTCCCACTAAGAAAGGTTGACCTGATCTCACCTGTTGTGTCCCACTAAGAAAGGTTGACCTGATCTCACCTGTTGTGTCCCACTAAGAAAGGTTGACCTGATCTCACCTGTTGTGTCCCACTAAGAAAGGTTGACCTGATCTCACCTGTTGTGTTGTGATGTCCCACTCAGGAAGTGTCCATGCACTCTTGTCCCAGATGAAGATGGGGACCTGGTGATCCAAGACAGAACCTGGCTCTCTGCTAGGAATGATGGGCTTCAAGTGAATAGTATTGGCCTCATCTTAAGTCAAGAGAAAAACCTGTTAATTTTTCAGCCTCCTGAAGCACTATTATTCAAATTGTGCCCCAAGTGTGGTAAGTAGAGCATACATAACCCCTACTATATGGGCCTTTGCCACACCTGAAACTACTCAGACAACTTTTACTACCTACCTGGCTACCCTAGTCTCCTGCGCAGCCGTCCTTAGTGTCAGTCTTGAATTGGCTACCCCTCACCTTCTAAATTCAACTCCCACTAGGAATGGACAACTACTTTGGTACTAGTCTGGTAACTGGGTTCTTAGTTAGCCCTTTCTCCCCCTTTTCAACTTTGCCCTCTTGACAATGTCAATACTCAACAAGTATTACCAATTGCAATGGTGCATTTTCCAGCACTAATTAGCTGATGTCTTGCACTGGATAGAATGGTAGGAAGGGTCTCCTTGGTCTCATCTTTGGACAGAAAGCCATCTTCAAGCTGCAAAATAAAACAGAATGGCATATCCCTTACCATCATACAATATGTATTATCAATCATTACTTAAAAGTGAAAGATCGGGCCAAAGCTTGAGGTATGTTTGGGGAGACCTCCCTTCATATTGGCCTAAATAGATCCTTTTCATGTACATATATAATTAATGTACTTATTAAGTAAAATTAGTAAAACATACCCCTTTCCCCTTTTCCTGTGTTTGAGCTCATTATAAAGCAAGGTCATTTTCTAGCTGATTGAGCCATTGTGTATGTGTACTATATGTTCGTTTTACCTCTAATGTTGTGAGGTACTCTGCTAGCTTCTTAACAACATTCTCATAACAGACTGTGTCTGGATTCTCAGTGAAAACGAAGCAGACATTGAAGAGCAGTGCATTGCGTGAGTACTTGGCATTCTCAATGCTGATGGGACAACCCATAAACTTGTGCCCAAGTGCATTTCTGAAATAAACAGGACACAAAAGACATAAACAACTCAATATAGTCAACCATGTTAACAGAAATTCCCTACTGGCAGCTTTACCTTACCTCACGAATGGACTGGGGGGGGGGGGGAAACTTCCAGAAAAACAGATGGGGGTGCTCGACAGCAAAATCAATTTTAACCCTAAGGAGTAGCAACAAGGGCAACAACAATTCTTACCCCTAAGAGATACCACATTGGGAGTGGTCGAAGGAATTTTTAACCCTAAGAAATTGCATTAAAAAACAAAGATAGTTTCACACCTAGATGTGATTTCTCCTGTAAACTTTGGTTGACGTTTCCTACTTAGCATGCTTGAACAACGCCCATATTAATTGGCTGACGGATCCTGTATTGTTATGTCACTGACAATAAAGCCGGAAGTATCAACCGATCAGTTGACTTGTGGTTTATTGTGAAAACGCATTTCAAGCAATTGGGCCACCATTTAGCGTGATACACCCTAAAAGAAAGCAGAATCGGAAAAATCCTCCTCCCGGGCATGAAACCCCTAAAAAATAGCAGAATTGGAAAAAATCCTAAAACATCCCCTAAGAGGTAGCAAGTGGTAAGAATTTTATACCCTAAAAGATAGGTCTAGCACCTGCATCTACTTTTCTGAAGAGTCAACTTCCCCCGGGAAATAGTGGTATTCATCTATTTCCAAATGTTATACTAATGAAAAAGGTAACAAGGCTTGAAACAAGAAATTAAATATTATTTAATATTGCTAGAAGTCTGGAGAAGAGGGAGTCGATGTCAGAACAAGCCTCAAAGGGTAGGGGGGTACGTGATGTGTATGCTTTAAAATCATATACACACACTTACACAGTTATCAACTTCCTCTGTAGCTCTGGTTTCGGAATTATGTAATCAGCTACACAATCAAACTCTTCTTTGGATATAAAATCCTCAGGGCTCTGGAAATAATAAAATCTTCTTATTCAATATTACTTCACTTCTTCGTTAGGGCAATAGTACTTATAGTATAACACAACAAAACGAATAAACTACATAAATACCTGGTAAACGATCTTCGGCCCAGCGACCGGATGGAATTCACAGAAAAGTATGCAGTCTATCTGTGGTCTCATGGCATTCAAATACGGAAAGCATTGATACAAATGACCAACATTTCAAAGTGAACAAATACGTCTAGCCGCCATGTTGATTTAATCAGCAGTACCCTCTCTTTTGAACCAGACCACAGGCAAACCGTTTCTAAAAAAATAAGAATCAGCCATTCGTCGTGTATCAGATTATTTTCTTTTCCAAGAACTGCTACTTTGCTTTATCTCCATTTCGTCGCCTCTTCTGTTTTATATGTTTTAATTTTATTTGTTCCCGTCGTTATTTTGTAAGTTTCGCGCTCAAATTTGTGGTCTTCCTGTGGTGTTTTCGCGGGTTCAATTTCAAAATGGCGGCTCATACAGTGACAAAACATTGACGCAAAATATAACGCACTTTCTCTTTTTAACACTAAATTTCCTGCTAGTTTCCACTCATCGTCATGTTTAGCTTTTTATCTAAAGTCAGCAGCTTTGTCCTCGGTAATGTAGTCGAAGAGGAAACGGCGCAAGAAAATAATTCCCGCGACTCTGCATCGCTTGGGCCTGAACAGATTCCCCAAGAAGAGACGACAACGTCAAATGGTATACGAGACAAAGTTAAACCTGGCGAGCTACAGAAATCCTTCTACGGAAAAGTAACTAATCTGTACGATGGAGCGGGGGTGATAGACCACGATGTGTATTTTACTTTTGACGTTATTTTGGGCGGATTTCGTCCCGAATTGGGATCCGAGGTGCACGTAGAAGCCTTGCGGGAATCGGTCTCTAGCGGCTGGAAGGCTACACGTGTTGATCACGTGCAAGAGTGGGACACCAAGGGCCAGAGTGGTACCTTAGAGACTGTAGTTGCCAAGGTGACGGATATAAGTGGAAATATTATTACCTTAAATAATGAATTAACAATAAACATGTCAGCCATGCACCTAGGAAATGATACCTACTCCCCCTTCGTTGGCGACTGGATTAAGGCGGATCTAGAGAAATTTGCCGATGGAAGTGTTGAAATCAGGGGGGTGAAGCCCTTACGGGAGAAGCATTTTTCTGGAAAGGTAGCAGCTGCATGTCCAGGCTATGGTTATATTGACGATGTTTACTATACCATTGGGGTGTGTGTTAGAGGATACAGACCTCGAAGAGGGGATGATGTTAAGGTGACTGCCATAGAGTCGACACAGGGGCAGTCTAAGTGGAGAGCTATTCTGGTAGAACCCAAACCGGTTCAGTCAACTACTCAAAGGTATATCCATTTCTAAATATTTTGTTATTTAATTTGAGAAAGTTTAAAGTGATAGTTGATTAAACTTTGAAATGGGTGTAGCTTAAGCCCTAGGTGCAAGCATGGGTAGGGCCTAGAATTAACAAAGGGTATGTGCATTGCAAAAAAAATTGTTGTCTTCTTAATGGCAAGTTGCCTTATTTACTTGTATTAATACTAATCTGTTCAACCCATCTGCTACTCTACGGCTACAACCCATTTCTCCTCTCTGCTAAAAAACTCTGATTCTTTATTTTGGCTAAATGTCTTGAATGTCATGTTAACAGAAACTATTTCCTTTAATTTCACCGCAGTTCAATTTCAGCAGCTCTCTCACCAGAAAATATATCAAACCTTTCTTTAGGGGGGTAGGAGGGTGGTTAGGGAAGAAGTTTAAACTCTTATACTGTACCTTGTATCTGCTTCTATTTTCAGCCCCTCATCAGGAACACAGCAGTTTATGGGGGAAAGGATGGCTGAGCTACTGGCAAATAAGAATGGAATTGTTATCAAAGATACTTTAGGCTTTGGTGACGTTGCTGTTGGTGATTGTAGAACAATCTGTATTGACATAAGGTAAAAAGATTTGTCTTATTTTTGATGAGATAAATTCCAAGTATTGTCAAAAATCATGTAATGTACCAGGAGATATTTAAGTCTGCAGCAGTAGTTTGGTGTGTTTAGAAATGTTAACATGTCTGTAATCATGTGTGGCAAAAGGCACTGTTTTTTTTTCTAAATCACTTTCATGTCAATTTCAACTCTTTCGAAACCTAAACAGAGTCATTCCTGTTACCTGTTACCTGTCCTCCTCGTGCTGTGTGGTACATAGGGCCTTCACAGTGCTTTTCCACTTTTCCCTGTCTGCTGCTTTTGATCGCACCTCGTCCCAGTTCCTCCACCCCGCCTCGTCTCTCTCCCTTTCCACAGTCCTTCGCCATGTGTTTTGGGTCTCCTTCTGCCTTCTGGTGTCCAAGTTAATGCTACGCTGCAGTCATTTTCTCTTCCTTGTCTCAACACGTGTCCGATCATTTTCCATCCCCGTCTCTTCACTTCACTGCTCAATTGATGTACTCCAGCTCTTCTCTGTACCTCTTCATTTGTTACATGGTCTTCCCAACTAATCTTCAATATCCTTCTCAAACACTTCTGTTGGAATACATCTAGCAATTTATCATCTTTCTTGTTCATCTTCCACCTCTCGCAACCATACAATAACCTTAGCTTTACAGTTGCACACACCAAGTAGTGATCACTTCCTAGGTCCGCTGATTAAAAACCCTTGTGTCTTTTACTGAATTCCTAAACCTCTTATTTACCAAAACATGGTCTATCTGGTTCTTTGTCTTTCCATCTGGTGAAATCCAAGTTGCCTTGTGAATGGTTCTATGTGGGAACAGCGTCCCAGTTATGACAAGTTCGTTAAGGTCGCACAATTCGAATAATCTTTCTCCATTGTTATTTCGAACTCCCAATCCATGCTTCCCAATGACTCTTTCATAGTCCCAGTTCTGGTCGCCAACCTTTGCATTCATATCACCAGTGATGATTAACATGTCGTGTTGATTTCTGCTATCTAGTACCTCCTGCAGCCGTGTATAGAACTCATCTTTTAATTGTCCGTCTGCATCCTCTGTAGGTGCGTATATGTGAATGATGGTCAATTTAATGTGCCTGGAGTAGAATCTTGCTTGAATCATTCTCTCATTCCAAGGAGTCCATTCTATTAAACAAGCCGCCGCATTTTTGGACATGAGGATATTAGCTGCAATAGGTGCTGATAAACGGTGCTGATAAACTATGTTGTTATTGTTATTTATGTTAATTGTTATTTATAACTAATCTGTAGCTTGCCATCCCCTTTGTACCCTTTAAGGATAAAAGATTTAGCAAACATTGATGAGAAAAGGGACAAAAATGAACAGTCTCTATGTTAATAAGAGTTGTTTTTTTCCCAAAGGGTGGCCCCACCCATGGGATTCCCTGACTGAGGGTAACACATTCTAAGAAATATGAAGAAAATATTTATTCTATTGTATGATTTATGGCCTTTTTGTTAAAGGAATTCAAGTCAGACTGTTCACAGACTAGTCAGCTGTTGTTTTGTCAGAGCTGATTCCCAGTTTCAAGTTGCATTGGCATCAGACCTTAAAGAACCCAGTGAATCTGAAGAGTCTAGGGCAGGTACTGAAATGAGACTGCAACCAGAGCAAACAAGATCTGTTACCATAACATTCACAGCTAGGTAAGCACTGATCATTGAAATTGTCCTCAGGGCTCAAACTTTGTTGTTTTTTTTACCCATGCAGAACACAAAAACGAATACAATTTTTTTGAAAACAAGATACAAAAATTTGGAATGAAAGGGGCCCCCTTAGTGTCTGCTGCCTACAAGTATGTTATGAGATAAAATACAAGACATACAGGGTTTAACTGGCAAAACAGGGATTGATAAAAATGTGTGTGTAGAGCCGTCTGGTTATGTCAGTGTATGTTAGCGTACAGTTGACTGTTTCCTTGTGCTATTAACTTTGTTACAGGGCTCTTGGGCGATTCAAGCACCTTCTTGTCATTGGTTTTGAAGGCTTTGAGATCGGCCGGCACATTACTGGTAATGTTGTTGATGACCATCAGGCGTATCTGAGTCCATCAGCACCATACAGTCGCACCAGGAAGACCAGGCAAACAAGGGATTTATTTGCAGACCAAACTGATGGATGGTTGGTTCCTGGAGAACGTCCAACATGGTAATGGTAACTATGGCAACAAATTTGTCTAAACATTTGTTTGCCATTTGACTTTTGTAGGAAATTGAGCCATCTAATATTAAACTTTTTATAAAACTAATATTAAACTATTTAACAAAGGGTCAATTAATAAGCCATTAATAAGCCAGTTGCTGATTGGAATACCTCTTCCTCAGTTCTTGAAATATGTGGCTAGTCGGCACAGCCCTGGAAATCACTGTTGTTGTTTTTTCTAACGATAAATAATGATATTTATTTATTAACGAGGCACATAATAGTTATAAAAACTAATTAACTTGTGGCATGTCTGTCCTACTTTTTTTCCAGGAAAGTGAAACTTATTTTCCCTATCAAGTTGAAGATGTACACTATCCCATCTGATGTCAGGGAATGTCTCCTACAGGAGAGAGATCTGGGTATGGTCATCCCTGCACTAAGACAGGTATAAATGTTAGTAGCTTGGTTAGGTCAGGTTATTATGGTTGATTGTATAACAATATTGGGTATAATGTATTGTTATCCCTGCACTAAGACAGTTATAAATGTTAGGAGCTGGGTTAAGTCAGGTTATAAAGAATATTGGGTAATGTATTGTAATTCCTGCACTATGAGGCAAGTATAAATACAAGGAATTGAGTAAGGTTCGGCGTAAATTGTTGATTGGCATTAGATACTGTAATTGTGCATTTCGTTGGCAAGTTTTGAAGGTTCGACATTTGTTGTTTTGTGGCACAAGTGGTTAATCACCATGTATTTTACTGCTTATTGTGTTATTGTTATTGCTGTTGTATTGAGTCTATTTAGAAAACCAGCTGTTTATTCAGTTCCTGTCTTTTTTCCTTTCAGCCATTGTGCCTGCTGAACTATCAGGCCCGTTTTTCTGCTCTCCTCAATGCTGAAGAGTTGCAGATGGAATTGGAAATGCGACAATTTGACCTTCAGCAGGTGACCCTTAGATTCACACCTTAGATTTTGTTTATTGCCTCTTAGTAATACAGTGTAATATGTCCTGTACAATAAAGCCATCTCACACAAGATATCCCTTATAAGAGAAACAAGTTTATTCTATGTGAATTTGTTACCCTTTTTGCAACACTTATGCAATTGTACTCTGGGTATGACTTCCAGGTAGAGATGGAACCATTTCGGGAATTTTTGTGCCTGGCTGTCCCAGGCCTTGCTGAGGGCCGACCATCTCTGTTGATTGGTGACACAGTTGTAGTGTCTCTCTGTATGTCTGCTCGTGATGCACCGAGATATGAAGGATACATACATGAGGTGAGGTCTTCATGACATATTAACCCTTAGTGGATATGTGTATGGAGCAAAGAATCTCTAACTTACAAATCAAATATTAAATTGTCAGTCCCTTCCATATGTCTGTGGTGCACTTGTTATGTGCTATTATTTCATTTTCATGTGTTGGCCTTCTGCTGTAGTAGGGTGTTCAGTGCTTGGTGCAATTCACTGCACTGCATGGATCAGTGCCAGTGGGACTTTACCAGATTGCCTTTAAACTTGCATGAACCAATTTACATTTTCACACAGGTGCGTAAAGATGACATTTTACTAAAATTCAATGATGAGTTCCATTCATCCTATGGATTAGAGAGATGTGATGTAATGTTCTTCTTTAACAGGTAACCTCGGTTTTCTTTATTCCATTCATACCTATTATTGACCAAGTGCCTGGGTTGTATGGGAACTTATGTAGTCAATAATTCCCCCATCATTTTATGCCACAACAGCAGAACCATACATTCTTGTACAGCCAGAGGAAGAATAATGGAATATGTTTATTTCATTTAGAGGTATACTGCCCGTTAATCAACCAATGTTCTTTTATTATAGGTCCATCCATCAGAAGGGTTCACCCATCTATCCTTTAACTTATTATACTAAGGTCGTCCATCAGAAGGGCTCACCCATCTATCCTTCTGTTATTATACTATAGGTCATCCATCAGAAGGGCTCACCAAGCTGTCGAATTTTCAGTACAAATGGGAGAAGAAGGTTGTTGTCCACTATTTTCTGGCATGATTATCTTACATCTGTTACCATATTTACTTGTATAATACACACTTTTTCACACAAAATGACCTAAAAAAATCGGGGTATGTATTATACATGAAACTTCTTGTTTGAGAGGTCAAACATTTGCATAATACTAAAAATAATAGAAAGCTCTTGAGTATTTCGACCCCCGAATAAGTTAGTTAAATTATTTAAACTCTGCGAGGCGTCATTTTGACATACCAAAACTAAACTAACGAAAAAGTCTGGTGAGCATGCCGTAAAGGACTCCATCAAAAAAGAAGTCTACTTGTTTTCCATGTCTTCGAACAATTATTAACAATTAACCATTATTTTTCAATTACTCATCTAGGATTTTTGTAAAAAATAGTTTTTTTTAAATGGCCTCAAAAGTGCGTATTATACAGTGCGTACTATACATGAGTAAATAAGGTATTCTTGTTGAATGAAATTTAAATTATCTTTTTATTGCAGTCTTGTTTCCAAGATCCCTTAGTCCTAAGCTTCCCATTGTGAGCTTGATGTTTGGCTCAATGGAGACACAGGATGAGAAACAGGTTTACATGAACCCAACTAACATTGATAAAGGTAAATACCTAAGAAACTTATGATGTCTTTAAGAAGTATAGTTAATAATTATGTTAGCAACATTAGTTGTGGATTAATGATAATAATCATTATGATGACGGTAATGATGATGATGGAGGTGATTGTGATCTGATGGTACAATGATGGTAAAGGATTCTGATCATATTTTTTGGTACTGTAGTTGATAACGATATAAGATTCTGTAAGAGAAAAAAAGGAATTCTTATGAAAAAGAGTAGAGTGTAACAACATTCTTTGAGTGCCTAAAAACATGTATTGTGTACGTATTTGGGGAAAATAGAAACATAATAAAAATGTGATTGAGCAACTTTAGTAAAATCGTGGTTTCACCTAAGTATACCAACATCCAACTATTGCATTCAGTTCTTATCTTGATGTTTCTGCAGGTAAGGAGTTGACTATGCCCAAGCCTACTGACTGTCTGTACAACTCTCGCCTGAATGAGCGTCAGCGTGCTGCCGTGGCTCGTATTCTGAGTGGACAAAGCAGACCTACTCCTTACCTACTGTTTGGTCCACCTGGCACCGGAAAAACAGTCACACTGGTGGAGGCCATACTTCAGGTACACCACAACTTCCTGCCAGATTTTGTAGCAAGGACGCGTTGACATACAGCATGTGTAGTAATCAGCGCAAAGGGGAACAAACAGAGAAAGGAGAAGGAAGTCAAGAAGGGAGAAGCAGAAAGATTCCTTTTTCGTCCTTCTCTGTTTCCTCTTACGCCAATCATGTGCAGGCTTTTTGTCTCCCACCATTTCCTGTGAAAAGCCGGCTTTTGGCAGATAACACTAATCCTCACCTCATTTTTTCTTGTTGAAACCACTATCCAAAAAAAAATCATGCATCAGCTGCTGATTACCCATGTTTAACAAGTTTCAAAGTATGAGTGGATAAGAGAAAGTGAGGAACTTGTCAGGGAGTGTCCTTAGTGAGAGCTGATGCTCCTTGTTTCAGGTGTACCACAGGGTGCCCTATCTAGAGCTGATGCTCCTTGTTTCATGTGTACCACAGGGTACCCTATCTAGAGCTGATGCTCCTTGTTTCAGGTGTACCACAGGGTACCCTATCTAGAGCTGATGCTCCTTGTTTCAGGTGTACCACAGGGTGCCCTATCTAGAGCTGATGCTCCTTGTTTCAGGTGTACCACAGGGTACCCTATCTACAGCTGATGCTCCTTGTTTCAGGTGTACCACAGGGTGCCCTATCTACAGCTGATGCTCCTTGTTTCAGGTGTACCACAGGGTACCCTATCTACAGCTGATGCTCCTTGTTTCAGGTGTACCACAGGGTACCCTATCTACAGCTGATGCTCCTTGTTTCAGGTGTACCACAGGGTACCCTATCTAGAGCTGATGCTCCTTGTTTCAGGTGTACCACAGGGTACCCTATCTACAGCTGATGCTCCTTGTTTCAGGTGTACCACAGGGTGCCCTATCTACAGCTGATGCTCCTTGTTTCAGGTGTACCACAGGGTGCCCTATCTACAGCTGATGCTCCTTGTTTCAGGTGTACCACAGGGTGCCCTATATAGAGCTGATGCTCCTTGTTTCAGGTGTACCACAGGGTACCCTATCTACAGCTGATGCTCCTTGTTTCAGGTGTACCACAGGGTACCCTATCTAGAGCTGATGCTCCTTGTTTCAGGTGTACCACAGGGTACCCTATCTACAGCTGATGCTCCTTGTTTCAGGTGTACCACAGGGTACCCTATCTACAGCTGATGCTCCTTGTTTCAGGTGTACCACAGGGTGCCCTATCTACAGCTGATGCTCCTTGTTTCAGGTGTACCACAGGGTGCCCTATCTACAGCTGATGCTCCTTGTTTCAGGTGTACCACAGGGTACCCTATCTAGAGCTGCTGCTCCTTGTTTCAGGTGTACCACAGGGTACCCTATCTACAGCTGATGCTCCTTGTTTCAGGTGTACCACAGGGTACCCTATCTACAGCTGATGCTCCTTGTTTCAGGTGTACCACAGGGTACCCTATCTACCGCTGATGCTCCTTGTTTCAGGTGTACCACAGGGTACCCTATCTATAGCTGATGCTCCTTGTTTCAGGTGTACCACAGGGTACCCTATCTACAGCTGATGCTCCTTGTTTCAGGTGTACCACAGGGTACCCTAGCTAGAGCTGATGCTCCTTGTTTCAGGTGTACCGCAGGGTACCTTATCTACAGCTGATGCTCCTTGTTTCATGTGTACCACAGGGTGCCCTATCTAGAGCTGATGCTCCTTGTTTCAGGTGTTCCACAGGGTACCTTATCTACAGCTGGTGCTCCTTGTTTCAGGTGTACCACAGGGTGCCCTATCTACAGCTGGTGCTCCTTGTGTTCAGGTGTACCACAGGGTACCCTATCTTCAGCTGATGCTCCTTGTTTCAGGTGTACCACAGGGTACCCTATCTAGAGCTGATGCTCCTTGTTTCAGGTGTACCACAGGGTACCCTATCTAGAGCTGATGCTCCTTGTTTCAGGTGTTCCACAGGGTACCTTATCTACAGCTGGTGCTCCTTGTTTCAGGTGTACCACAGGGTGCCCTATCTACAGCTGGTGCTCCTTGTGTTCAGGTGTACCACAGGGTACCCTATCTTCAGCTGATGCTCCTTGTTTCAGGTGTACCACAGGGTACCCTATCTAGAGCTGCTGCTCCTTGTTTCAGGTGTTTCACAGGGTACCCTATCTACAGCTGATGCTCCTTGTTTCAGGTGTACCACAGGGTACCCTATCTACAGCTGATGCTCCTTGTTTCAGGTGTACCACAGGGTACCCTATCTACAGCTGATGCTCCTTGTTTCAGGTGTACCACAGGGTACCCTATCTATAGCTGATGCTCCTTGTTTCAGGTGTACCACAGGGTACCCTATCTACAGCTGATGCTCCTTGTTTCAGGTGTACCACAGGGTACCCTATCTACAGCTGATGCTCCTTGTTCAGGTGTACCACAGGGTACCCTATCTACAGCTGATGCTCCTTGTTTCATGTGTACTACAGGGTACTCTATCTAGAGCTGATGCTCCTTGTTTCAGGTGTTCCACAGGGTACCTTATCTACAGCTGGTGCTCCTTGTTTCAGGTGTACCACAGGGTGCCCTATCTACAGCTGGTGCTCCTTGTGTTCAGGTGTACCACAGGGTACCCTATCTTCAGCTGATGCTCCTTGTTTCAGGTGTACCACAGGGTACCCTATCTAGAGCTGATGCTCCTTGTTTCAGGTGTACCACAGGGTACCCTATCTAGAGCTGATGCTCCTTGTTTCATTTGTTCCACAGGGTACGTTATCTACAGCTGGTGCTCCTTGTTTCAGGTGTACCACAGGGTGCCCTATCTACAGCTGGTGCTCCTTGTGTTCAGGTGTACCACAGGGTACCCTATCTTCAGCTGATGCTCCTTGTTTCAGGTGTACCACAGGGTACCCTATCTACAGCTTATGCTCCTTGTTTCAGGTGTACCACAGGGTACCCTATCTAGAGCTGATGCTCCTTGTTTCAGGTGTACCACAGGGTGCCCTATCTACAGCTGATGCTCCTTGTTTCAGGTGTACCACAGGGTGCCCTATCTACAGCTGATGCTCCTTGTTTCAGGTGTACCACAGGGTACCCTATCTAGAGCTGATGCTCCTTGTTTCAGGTGTACCACAGGGTACCCTATCTACAGCTGATGCTCCTTGTTTCAGGTGTACCACAGGGTACCCTATCTACAGCTGATGCTCCTTGTTTCAGGTGTACCACAGGGTACCCTATCTACCGCTGATGCTCCTTGTTTCAGGTGTACCACAGGGTACCCTATCTATAGCTGATGCTCCTTGTTTCAGGTGTACCACAGGGTACCCTATCTACAGCTGATGCTCCTTGTTTCAGGTGTACCACAGGGTACCCTAGCTAGAGCTGATGCTCCTTGTTTCAGGTGTACCGCAGGGTACCTTATCTACAGCTGATGCTCCTTGTTTCATGTGTACCACAGGGTGCCCTATCTAGAGCTGATGCTCCTTGTTTCAGGTGTTCCACAGGGTACCTTATCTACAGCTGGTGCTCCTTGTTTCAGGTGTACCACAGGGTGCCCTATCTACAGCTGGTGCTCCTTGTGTTCAGGTGTACCACAGGGTACCCTATCTTCAGCTGATGCTCCTTGTTTCAGGTGTACCACAGGGTACCCTATCTAGAGCTGATGCTCCTTGTTTCAGGTGTACCACAGGGTACCCTATCTAGAGCTGATGCTCCTTGTTTCAGGTGTTCCACAGGGTACCTTATCTACAGCTGGTGCTCCTTGTTTCAGGTGTACCACAGGGTGCCCTATCTACAGCTGGTGCTCCTTGTGTTCAGGTGTACCACAGGGTACCCTATCTTCAGCTGATGCTCCTTGTTTCAGGTGTACCACAGGGTACCCTATCTAGAGCTGCTGCTCCTTGTTTCAGGTGTACCACAGGGTACCCTATCTACAGCTGATGCTCCTTGTTTCAGGTGTACCACAGGGTACCCTATCTACAGCTGATGCTCCTTGTTTCAGGTGTACCACAGGGTACCCTATCTACAGCTGATGCTCCTTGTTTCAGGTGTACCACAGGGTACCCTATCTATAGCTGATGCTCCTTGTTTCAGGTGTACCACAGGGTACCCTATCTACAGCTGATGCTCCTTGTTTCAGGTGTACCACAGGGTACCCTATCTACAGCTGATGCTCCTTGTTCAGGTGTACCACAGGGTACCCTATCTACAGCTGATGCTCCTTGTTTCATGTGTACCACAGGGTACTCTATCTAGAGCTGATGCTCCTTGTTTCAGGTGTTCCACAGGGTACCTTATCTACAGCTGGTGCTCCTTGTTTCAGGTGTACCACAGGGTGCCCTATCTACAGCTGGTGCTCCTTGTGTTCAGGTGTACCACAGGGTACCCTATCTTCAGCTGATGCTCCTTGTTTCAGGTGTACCACAGGGTACCCTATCTAGAGCTGATGCTCCTTGTTTCAGGTGTACCACAGGGTACCCTATCTAGAGCTGATGCTCCTTGTTTCATTTGTTCCACAGGGTACGTTATCTACAGCTGGTGCTCCTTGTTTCAGGTGTACCACAGGGTGCCCTATCTACAGCTGGTGCTCCTTGTGTTCAGGTGTACCACAGGGTACCCTATCTTCAGCTGATGCTCCTTGTTTCAGGTGTACCACAGGGTACCCTATCTACAGCTTATGCTCCTTGTTTCAGGTGTACCACAGGGTACCCTATCTAGAGCTGATGCTCCTTGTTTCAGGTGTACCACAGGGTGCCCTATCTACAGCTGATGCTCCTTGTTTCAGGTGTACCACAGGGTGCCCTATCTAGAGCTGATGCTCCCCGTTTCAGGTGTACCACAGGGTGCCCTATCTACAGCTGATGCTCCTTGTTTCAGGTGTACCACAGGGTGCCCTATCTACAGCTGATGCTCCTTGTTTCAGGTGTACCACAGGGTACCCTATCTAGAGCTGATGCTCCTTGTTTCAGGTGTACCACAGGGTACCCTATCTACAGCTGATGCTCCTTGTTTCATGTGTACCACAGGGTACCCTATCTAGAGCTGATGCTCCTTGTTTCAGGTGTACCACAGGGTACCCTATCTAGAGCTGATGCTCCTTGTTTCATGTGTACCACAGGGTGCCCTATCTAGAGCTGATGCTCCTTGTTTCAGGTGTACCACAGGGTACCCTATCTAGAGCTGATGCTCCTTGTTTCAGGTGTACCACAGGGTACCCTATCTACAGCTGATGCTCCTTGTTTCATGTGTACCACAGGGTGCCCTATGTAGAGCTGATGCTCCTTGTTTCAGGTGTTCCACAGGGTACCTTATCTACAGCTGGTGCTCCTTGTTTCAGGTGTACCACAGGGTGCCCTATCTACAGCTGGTGCTCCTTGTGTTCAGGTGTACCACAGGGTACCCTATCTTCAGCTGATGCTCCTTGTTTCAGGTGTACCACAGGGTACCCTATCTAGAGCTGATACTCCTTGTTTCAGGTGTACCACAGGGTACCCTATCTAGAGCTGATGCTCCTTGTTTCAGGTGTACCACAGGGTGCCCTATCTAGAGCTGATGCTCCTTGTTTCAGGTGTACCACAGGGTGCCCTATCTAGAGCTGATGCTCCTTGTTTCAGGTGTACCACAGGGTACCCTATCTAGAGCTGATGCTCCTTGTTTCAGGTGTACCACAGGGTGCCCTATCTATAGCTGATGCTCCTTGTTTCAGGTGTACCACAGGGTACCCTATCTACAGCTGATGCTCCTTGTTTCATGTGTACCACAGGGTACCCTATCTACAGCTGATGCTCCTTGTTTCATGTGTTCCACAGGGTGCCCTATCTACAGCTGATGCTCCTTGTTTCAGGTGTACCACAGGGTACCCTATCTAGAGCTGATGCTCCTTGTTTCAGGTGTACCACAGGGTGCCCTATCTACAGCTGATGCTCCGCGTTTCAGGTGTACCACAGGGTGCCCTATCTAGAGCTGATGCTCCGCGTTTCAGGTGTACCACAGGGTGCCCTATCTACAGCTGATGCTCCTTGTTTCAGGTGTACCACAGGGTACCCTATCTATAGCTGATGCTCCTTGTTTCAGGTGTACCACAGGGTACCCTATCTAGAGCTGATGCTCCTTGTTTCAGGTGTACCACAGGGTGCCCTATCTACAGCTGATGCTCCTTGTTTCAGGTGTACCACAGGGTACCCTATCTACAGCTGATGCTCCTTGTTTCAGGTGTACCACAGGGTACCCTATATAGAGCTGATGCTCCTTGTTTCATGTGTACCACAGGGTACCCTATCTAGAGCTGATGCTCCTTGTTTCAGGTGTACCACAGGGTACCCTATCTAGAGCTGATGCTCCTTGTTTCAGGTGTACCACAGGGTACCCTATCTAGAGCTGATGCTCCTTGTTTCAGGTGTACCACAGGGTACCCTATCTACAGCTGATGCTCCTTGTTTCAGGTGTACCACAGGGTACCCTATCTAGAGCTGATGCTCCTTGTTTCAGGTGTACCACAGGGTACCCTATCTAGAGCTGATGCTCCTTGTTTCAGGTGTACCACAGGGTACCCTATCTAGAGCTGATGCTCCTTGTTTCAGGTGTACCACAGGGTACCCTATCTACAGCTGATGCTTCTTGTTTCAGGTGTACCACAGGGTGCCCTATCTACAGCTGATGCTCCTTGTTTCAGGTGTACCACAGGGTACCCTATCTAGAGCTGATGCTCCTTGTTTCAGGTGTACCACAGGGTACCCTATCTAGAGCTGATGCTCCTTGTTTCAGGTGTACCACAGGGTGCCCTATCTACAGCTGATGCTCCTTGTTTCATGTGTACCACAGGGTACCCTATCTAGAGCTGATGCTCCTTGTATCAGGTGTACCACAGGGTGCCCTATCTACAGCTGATGCTCCTTGTTTCAGGTGTTCCACAGGGTGCCGTCCAGTCGAGTCATCGCCTGCGCGCCGTCTAACAGCGCTGCTGACCTTATGGTAAATACTGTATATCAACACATGTTTTACATAATGCCCCCATAGCTGCCAAGTCAGGCCTGCTCTTTTTTCCTTTATGTCAAAATTAGAAGCTTTGTAATATTAGAGCTCGCCAAAACTAATCATAAACATCATCTATGTAAAAAAAAACTATTCTACCTGTTACAAGGACCAGAACCGTTTGTCTCCCCTATTATCCTTAGTAAATCTAATTGGATTAGATTTACTAAGGATTTTATATTTCAGGCTGTACGGCTGCACCGCAGCGGGTTCATTCAGGAGGGAGATATGATCCGACTTAACGCATTCCAACGAGTCCAAGAGATCCCAGAATCCATCAATAAATACTGCGTCGATACAGACAGCCTCCAACTTGCGGCGCATTACCGTATCATCGTGTGTACTTGCAGTACGGCGGGGCAGCTCTTTTCGCTAGGACTCAAACCTGGTCATTTCACGCACGTGTTTGTAGATGAGGTAAGAGACGAGAGCGCATTATTTCCGTATCATCGTGTGTACGTAGAGTCACTTTCTAATTGGGAGCTTAAAGCCCCGTGCGAACAGCGCCAGCATCGGCCAGGATGTCTTGGCAAACTACTTCGCGGCACCTCCCAATGTTGTCCTAAAACAACACCAGCATTGTATACAGGGCTTAGGCAGCGACTTCGTCGACGCTTAGAAGAACATGAACTTTGAAATAGTTTCGATGAAATTAACTTGCCTCCAAAAGTATATTAAAATAAAAGTTGAATAAGCCTAAAACCTTTTATATTTCTGCTATAGCGAACAGTTTGGCTTATAACGCGCACGCTCTCATCCTTTTTAGACGGGAACTGGATAGAGTGTTTGATTATAACCATACATTTGTCACTGCTAAAAATGTCGATAGACGAAATATAATAGGAATTTAAATTTGTTTGTTATCTCTTTGTTTACAGGCGGGCCAAGCTACAGAACCCGAATGCTTGATACCGATTGGTCTAGCCGCGGGAGAAGATGGCCAGGTATGGTATCTCCCTCCCTCCATCCCTCCCCCATTACTATTTCACTATCTGGCGTTCATCAACCATCCATTCATTTTTCACCATGACATATAATAACCAAGTCATATACGCTCTAGATCATCTTAGCAGGAGACCCATTCCAGCTAGGCCCAGTCCTCCGCTCGCCCGTAGCCATCTCTTACGGTCTCAACGTCTCGTTACTCGAGAGACTCATGTCCGGGCTCCTGTACGCGCGGGACGAGACGCGGTTCGCGGACCACGGCTGCTACGACCCTCTACTCGTCACAAAACTGGTCAACAACTACCGCTCTCACCCCTCCCTCCTGCGTCTGCCCTCTGCCCTATTCTACCACAGCGAGCTGCGGGTCTGTGCCGAGCGGACCATGAGGGAGCAGCTCAGTCAGTGGGAGATGCTGCCAACACAAGGAACTCCGCTGGTCTTCCACGGGCTCAAGGTACAATTTGTTGTCCGTCCATTCTTTCCTTCCTACTCTACACTACGCGACTCGATTTATGAGCCTGGGTTGCTTCCAGTAAATAAGTAGCCAGCCACACTGAGGTAGATAAGGGGGGGGGGGGTCATTGGGTAACGAATTGTCCATGTAGTAAACTGTGCGGGGTGTATTATTATTATTCAATGCTTTTTGTACCATGAGAAAGAAGAGTATTACGCTTTTTATTGTGTGGCATTGTTACTTGGGAGCAGTGTAATGTGTGGCATTTAAGAACAAATAATTATGCATGTATAATCACGTGTTGCTGCATGTCTAGCACGCATCACATGCGTAATGTCTAAAGTATAGTACATGTCTAAAGTAAAGTACATGTATCACGTGTACCGAGTGTCTAACACGTGATGCATCCGTACAGGGCGAGGACATGCGGGAAGGAAACACCCCTTCCTGGTTTAACCCCGTGGAGGCTGTCCAGGTAGTCCGGTATGTCCAGGCACTCAAGAACAGCGCCATGTGTCCTATCAAGCTAGCCGACCTCGGCGTTATTACACCCTACAAGAAACAGGTACGAACCCACAAAGTCTGGCTGACAAGAAACAACCAGATGGAAGTGTTCCGAAAATATCCCTCCTCTTTTAATTCTTGAGTGATTTCATTGAGATTCCCTGGGATGGGTATGAAATCCAAAAGGAACACGTGAAAATGTGTACAGTCAATTCCATCGTCGTTCTGCTGTCCCGTGTGGTAATAAATTTAAATATTGTATTGATTGTCCCAATAATGGTAATAATCGGTGGGGAATACCCCTCTTAAAAGTATATCCGGTTATAAGAATAAATAGAATTGATTGTATGGATGGTGATACTAGGTGGAGAAGATCCTTATCTTTCTGTCCGTGTGGTTACGATGGTGATGATTGTATTGATGGTGATCTTAGGTGGAGAAGATCCGTCTCTGTCTGTTCGTGTGGTTATGATTGTATTGGTGGTGATACTAGGTGGAGAAGATCCGTATCTTTCTGTCCGTGTGGTTATGATGGTGATGATTGTATTGATGGTGATACTAGGTGGAAAAGATCCCGTCTCTTTCTGTCCGTGTGGTGATGATTGTATTGATGGTGATACTAGGTGGAGAAGATCCGTCTCTTTCTGTCCGTGTGGTTATGATGGTGATGATTGTATTGGTGATACTAGGTGGAGAAGATCCGTCTCTTTCTGTTCGTGTGGTTATGATGGTGATGATTGTATTGATGGTGATACTAGGTGGAGAAGATCCGTCTCTTTCTGTCCGTGTGGTTATGATGGTGATGATTGTATTGATGGTGATACTAGGTGGAGAAGATCCCTCTCTTTCTGTCCGTGTGGTTATGATGGTGATGATTGTATTGGTGGTGATACTAGGTGGAGAAGATCCGTCTCTTGCTGTCCCGTGTGGGTATCGATGAGGTCAAGGTTGGATCCGTGGAGGAGTTTCAGGGGCAAGAGCGCCCAGCCATCATTATCTCTACAGTAAGTGTCAATTACTAGCTAGTAACTATCTGACGCAGACATCAGCTGTCAAATAATTCAATTACATACATGTTGGCATTGACAATGTTCTTGAAATACCTTTTTCCTCAAATAAGAGTCTAGGGGCGAAATCTCAAAATCCAATAATTTCGATCATAAGTTGTGTGTTATTTATGAGGTGTATGTCAAATGACGGCTGCCTAAAACACTCAGCTCCACTCAGCGGTATTTAATTCACTTCTATAAATATTATTCAGAGAAAGGTACTAAAGGGATATATTATTATATCAGGTTCGCTCTACGGAGGCAATGGTTGGTTTTGATGTTGCTCACACGATCGGCTTCCTGGATAACCCTAAGCGTTTCAACGTGGCTGTCACTCGTGCCCAGTCTCTTCTGGTGGTGGTCGGTAATCCGCATGTCCTGTGTCGAGTGAGTATCATAATGTATAACAAGTCACGTGATCTCTAAGAATCTCCTCTTTCGTGAGTTATCTGCGCTCTTTTATAGAGTCAGTATTTTTAATTTTACTCATAGTTATAACCCCTACCCCTTTGACATGAAAAACGTTTTCCTTTTCAGGAAATGCATATTCCGTTACACTTAATCTACACGCTTTTGACGAAACGATTGTTGGGACTAGCTAACATTTTGTTATTTTCCCAACTAAACTGGAATGGGCTAAAACAAATTGTCTTTCGTTTTATAAAGAATAATAGTTATATCCAAAATAATGAGTTCTTTGTATGCCTTAATCTTATTTATTTTCAAAAGTTCTTAAATAGACACAGACTCTACCTGTCTTGCGCTCGTCTGACCTCCTCTAAAATGCCCCCAAAACAAAAAACACCTCATAGTCCAAAAGATACACACACAAATGGTTTATCTATAATGTATTCTATGAAGCGTAAATTCGGCCCTGTGTTTGCCTTAACAGGACCCATATTGGTGTAGTTTGCTACAGTATTGTGTGATGGTTGATGCGTACACAGGATGTGACCTTCCTGACTTGGACACACCCACCTACCAGGTAACTATCTCCAACTACCAGTTAACCACACCATTCTGTCCTCATCAAACCGGTACCCCGTCCATGCCATACTTAACCACACAATACTGTCCTCACCAAACTGGTACCCCGTCCATAACATACTTTTTCTAACTATCAGTTAACCACACAATACTATCCTCACCAAACTGGTACCCCGTCCATGCCATACTTTTTCTAACTATCAGTTAACCACACAATACTATCCTCACCAAACTGGTACCCCGTCCATAACATACTTTTTCTAACTATCAGTTAACCACACAGTACTATCCTCACCAAACTGGTACCCCGTCAATATCATACTTTCTCTAACTATCAGTTAACCACGCAATACTGTCCTCACCATACTGATACCCCGTCATACTGATATCCCCCAAAAACCTTTTCACGAGAAACACCCGAGAAACATTTTTTTATAATACCTAGCAGCTAAACCCTTGCAACCCCTCCTTTAGGCCACACTCTTCTCACAACCCTTTCGTTGTTTTTAATTTTTACCATCTGCTTTCCATGTTTTTCGCAGGAAGAGTTCATGTTTTCGATGGGGGTTCTTAGCAACCTAACATTTGACGATGAAAAAGGTACAGACCAAGCTCATAGTGGGAACGGCAAAACAGAAAATCTTAACGAACACTTGATTGGTAGCCAAGAGATCAAAGACCTTTCCAAGACTTCTAAAGAAAACCCAAGCAATAACGTCCATCTAGGTAGTGATTTCGAGGCACACACAATCGCAAAAGAAACTGAAAAATGTGAAGCTTCGAATAAGGTCATAATTGAACCAAAAGACGTCGTTCATATCTTGGACAATAAGACTTTTCAAGGGATTGCTACACCTAACCTTGATAACCACGGCTTTAGTGAAAACTCTGGAGCCTCGGAGGAAAAGGTCACAATGGAAAGAAAAGAAGCAGCTACTAAGAAATACTGGATTTCAGAGAAAACGATTGCATGTAAAATAGATGGCCTCTCTGGCGCTAGAATGATTAAAGTCACAATCGAGAGGGATGATAGTACTTCTTCTACGCAATGTGAGACTTTTGATCGGAAACTCACAGAGATCAAGGATAATCAGGACCCAAGCCTGGCTATTGTTACATCGCAAGGGGCGTCTGCAATAAGCGGGGCGTATAAAGGGAAAGACGACTTGAAGCCTGGTCGTAGTGCACCATGGTCTGGGCAGGGCACAAAGGGAATCACGACAAAACCCAAACTACAAGCGAATACGCCTATCATGTCTGGGCCTAGCAAGCAACGTGAACAGAGGAGTTCGTCTGCGACAGCCAAGAGAAGGGGAAATACCGGCCGAAAACACACCCAAAGACCACGGGATGAGAGAAAGGAAAATGATACAAGAGTTAAAGGAATAGACAATGTTGATCTCGCTAAGGAAGAAAAACCTGCAATGTCACCCCCTGGGGGAATAGTTTTCCAGGACTCAACCCCACTCAGCAATGATGCTGGGTTCCCTGTGGCGACCCGTGACAATGTAACGCACGATTCCAAACTCGCTTTAACGCTAAGCCTTAGTACTTCTTCAGCTGTCTCTAGCGATGACGAAGACCTGGAGGAATTCCTAATCACGTGACCTCGGGCGTCACGATTTCGTAGACTGGGCGAGGTTTACTGGGCCTCTTGTTTTTTTATTCCTGCTCAGGGAATCGATGGTTTTTGTTCATTAAAATACAGTCCAAATATCTAAAGTATCCTATTTTCTGCTCGCTCTCATCGCTAAGGTCTTTTAACACCTTTAAGCCGCATTGTCACCAGTTTACTTCCGGTCGATTACGTAACAATCTCCGATGGTTTTTAACGGAAAACGCGAAAAATATTTCAAAATATTTAAAGCATTGTGTTTATTGGAAGTTTCTTTGAGGATGTGATTGATAATTTAGAGCGGATGGCCTGTTTAATATCTCGGATTTTAATAGATTCTTTTGTCTTTTAACGGTTGAGGTTTCCGTTGGACCTCCGGGAGAAACCTGGTGACAATGCGGCCTTAAGAGGGTAAAGTAGTGCAATGTCAAATAGTGCAATGCTAAAGAAAGAGCCTAGACGGCAAAAGCACTATCCCGGGGAACCCAGGGTACGGTAAGACAGAAAAGCCTCTGGGTTACCGAGGATGCATTATCGCCAGGATACAGTAAGACAGAAAAGCCTCTGGGTTACCGAGGATGGATTAGCGCCAGAATACGGTAAGACAGAAAAGCCTCTGGGTTACCGAGGATGCATTATCGCCAGGATACGGTAAGACAGAAAAGCCTCTGGGTTACCGAGGATGCATTAGCGCCAGGATACGGTAAGACAGAAAAGCCTCTGGGTTACCGAGGATGCCTTATCGCCAGGATACGGTAAGACAGAAAAGCCTCTGGGTTACCGAGGATGCATTAGCCCCAGGATACGGTAAGACGGAAAAGCCTCTGGGTTACCGAGGATGCATTAGCGCCAGGGCCTGTGACGCGCGCAATCGCAAACCTTCAAAATACGTAACGAGGCACCGCGTTGCTGAAAACCTCATAGAATAATCAACCATGCAAGAACTAGACAATGTCCTATTGTTCAGTACCCTCCTTCGGAGAGCTTTCTGTGTCGCACGTTTACTTTGGAGCAAAGGAAACGAGCGACACGGAAAGCTCCGCGCAGGAGGTTAATTATCCAGCGAGAAAAAGCTTTATCATAGCTTTCCTACGTAGGATTGTTTTGTACTACACATGCAAACAGAACATAATAAGCAAATTTTATGCAGATATACGTTCTCCCATCAACCTCAGTGGCGACACTCATAACGACCGCGGATTATTGAGATGATGACGATGTTTGTCAATTATATATCAGAAAAGAAAAACTTAATGTTCTTCGAGAGCATGGTTTCGCTATTGAGTGGTGACTGCTTTTCAAAGGCACGACGCCCCCTGTCAAAGGCTAAACACGCGGGAGGTGCAGGGTAAAAATAATTTCGTGTTTTTTTTCATGGGTTTGACGTTTTTTGTCACCTTGCCTTCATTCGTTTTTTACTTGTTAAATCATTTTCTTTGAAAACTCGCGCAGCTCTATTTCATGGCAAATTCAGCATTTTCGTGGTTAAGTAAATTGGGAGAGGTTTAAAAACTTCCAACTGGATACTTGGATTTACGTTTGCAGACGTTACGCAGAATATGTCTTGTCTGTCATTTCAGGCTATTCCTAATTAGAATTTGTTAAATTTTCCCTTTCAATAACTACTTCCTGTAACATGTATATTCTACAGGTACCAACACTTTTATGCTGCTTTAAGAAGAATAAAGTAAACCATATTTTGCTCTTTAGATCTATTCCATTCAAGTCCAATTTTCCACTACATGTCAGAGTTACAATTTTGACAACTAATTTTCGTCAATATGACGCCTGCGATTTCGACCCCACGTATAACCATTGGCTTAAATGTCAGGAACATTCAAAGATGAATTTAGTTTGGAATAGGAAGGCGAAAATGGAGGTGTTTAAGTATTTGTTACTTATAAGTGCATCTTCGCTGCTGGCAAGTAAGTGCCTTGATATTCTAACTGCAAAAATAATCCCTGGGCAACTTGAGATACATGTAAATTTATCGGGATTAATGTTTTAGAAGTAAATAATTTAAATCGGAGAAAATGATGTTTTTTTTTCTCGGAGCCGTTGCATAGTCGACCTTATTTACTGACTATTTACTTAAGATATAGACTCACAAAAGTTTAGGTGGCAGTATTTATTGTCAAGGCCGTAGCCAGAAAATTTTGTTCAGAAGAGCAAGCCTCTGATACTTATTTTATTTGCTTTGGGGGAATTTTTGGTAAATTCCTGCTCTTCTAAGGGGGCAGCTACCCCTGTCACTCATGCTAGCTATCGGCTCTACTGTCGAATCAGTTGTATCGCGACCCACGTTTTCAAAACACGATTTGTTTTGGTTTTCTGTTCCGTCAGTAAAACCATTCTGAGCCAATCAGAGTCTCGCTTTGTGCACTTCCCTGGCTCTGGACGAAAACCAGGCAGTGTTGCGACAGAAAGCCAGGCAACTGCAGTAGGCAAGAATCTGATTGGCTTAGAGTAATTTGACTGGCGGAACAGAAAATCCCAAAAGACAAAAACAAATCAATGTTTTGAAAATGCGGCGTCGCAATACAACGTAAGTTTATCACTGCACCTACTGAAATACCCTTGCGTTACATCCAAAATTTCACATCTTATCAAGAGGTTCACAAAGATTTCTTACTATATGCTATCGTTGATTTAAAGATGCTCAGGACAGAAGATTCAAAGCCGAATTTTCTGCAAGAAAGAATCTTCGTGAAGCAATAAACAAACGCGTCGACCGCGTGTTGGGCCCCGTGGGATACTGGGACCCTCTTGTCGTCACCTTCGGTATGACATTAGACAAGCTTATGGCTGTGGTGAGTAGGCGGGTGGACCTGGAAACCACTCATGACTAGGCGGGTGGCCCTGGGAACCACTCATGACTAGGCGGATGGCCTTGGGAACCACTCATAACTAAGCGGATGGCCCTGGGAACCACTCATGACTAGGCGGATAGTCCTGGGAACCACTCATAACTAAGCCGGAGGCTGGGGCAATAGCCCCCTCTAATAGCCGTCGGCGATTTTTCCATATATTTTTTATATATATATACTTCTTACATGTCCATACTATAACGTCGTTTCAAATAAACATACATAAGTAAAACTGTAACTAAATTACGATTATTAACGAATGACGGACCTGTTTACAGGACAGCAGAAATCAAGTTATCACCGTGAACGCATGGATTCTACAGGTAGGAAACTTACATATCCCCATCTTCCCCAGCACGCAAAAATGCTAAAACGTTTTGAAAAACAGCATCATTTACCCCTGAATTTCTCGTGTATTAATTTTTGTAGACATGGGCAGAAATGGGTACCCAAAAAAACACCCACCCCCCTTCGCTGCCTTTCATTCTCATCGCTAATGCAATATCGGGTATTCAATATGTAGACGTGGACACACCCTGTGTTGAAATGGTCACCAAGGAGACGTAACGTGACCAAAACTCGGTTTAGCATTGAGGAGGTCTGGGTACCAGATACTGCTCTCTTCAACAAGTAAGCAATGCGTCGATCCAAGAGACCATGGTGGTCTCTTGCTCGATCTTATTTTGTTTGGATAAAACCAAATGCTCGCATTTCAAGCCGTCTATCTTGACCAATATATATATATATAGCTTCAAGTTTTATCGTAAAACATACAAAACGTTACAAGACGGTTTTAAACTAGCACGGACTTTACAAAGCCTCGCTTTCGGGCAAAAATACCACAGGAACCCCATTATCTAAAATGACCCATCCCCGATGTTCTTTTAAGCGGCGAGAAGGCTGTGGCTGGGAGACAAAAGTTCTTTGAAAGCAGTGACGTGATCATGACGTATGATGGGAAGGCGAAGTGGCGGACATACGCCACCTTCACTAATACGTGTAAACTCAACGCTAAATTCTGGCCCATGGACGAGCACGTCTGTACGCTAACATTCTCGTCCAGGAGATATACAGCCAGTGAGATGAAGATCCAAAGGGATACCACTAATGAACAAGCCACGACCGGTGGGTTTTAACGTGCTTTTCACTAATCGAGCAACAGGGACCTAAATCAGGCTGGGGAAGTGGGTGGGGTGGGGTGGGGTGGGGTGACCAAGGAGGGGAGGGAGAGATTTGTGAAAATGTACCTACTGTAATGACCTGTATTTTAAATATATATTTATTTTTTTGATTTATTAAATGTTTATTTATATATATTTTTATTTATATTTTTAAAAAAATCCAATCCTTGTCCCAAAGTAAATATCCGTAAAAATACAATAATGAATAATAAATAACAAAGTTATATGGGAAAATAATTAGCTCGGCTGTTGATTTCTTTACTCAGATCACCTGTCCAACAGCGAATGGGATGTTATCAAGATCACTGTCAAAACTGGAAATGTGGACGACTTCAGTGCAAGTATGTCTTTGGGACTCAGCAATGCTAGGCTAATATTAACTGTATCTTACCATCGCGGGATCCAACGTAGGATCAGGACAGGAATAGAATGCGTTTTTTTTTTACAAATGCTGGTGTCATTTACATGAAGTTCTTGGAAAGCGGAGTATAGTAGCTTCCCTTTCGTATGGAAATGCTGTAAAAATAACCTTTTTTGGGGGGTGGGGGGGAGGTGGGAGGGATGTTCAGCCTATGATGTTCGCTCAATAGTGACCATAACGTAATTCCATCGTTCCCCTGATTGCAGTCAGCTACTCGATCCATATACGCCGCAAGCCGCAGCTCCTGCTGCTGATGTTTTTCACACCCTCGGCCATCTTGTTCATCATGGGCTTGGTATTCCTCGCTATTCCGAGCGAGGGCAACGACAGAGTCGTCTCCGTCACGCTAGTCCTCGTCGCCAAGATGGCTATACTTATGGTGTTGTGTGACTACGTCCCACATAGCCCCGAAGAGCTGCCAAACATCGTTGTCCTCGTGGTCGCTTCAATAGTGTGCATTGCTGTACTACTTATCGCGACTATCATCATAAAGAGGTACGAGAATAAAATTTACTACGTTAAACACATTCTTTTTTTCTAAAACAATTTCCATATCTCTATTTGACACTTTTAGAGGACCCGCGTGCCTATGCCCTAATAAAAAGGCTTTCTTCACGTGCCGCAGCAAAGCAAAGGTTATTCCGGTTATGCCAGCAAAAGCGATGAACTGCGACATGAAGGGAGTGAATAAAGACATAGAGAGAGCTGAGAGCGTTACGACCATGGAGGTGACGGATCTCTACAACCCAGATAAGCTGCCACACGAGTTCGCTAGAGAAAAGGACAAAACTATCAAGGCCGCCTCTCAAAAGTAAACAGACAGACGCATAGATGGTCTGGTAGACACAAAGATTAACTGGCAGACACAGAGATGGACTGGCAGACACAAAGATGGTCTGGCAGACACATAGATGGTCTGGCAGACACATAGATGGACTAACAGACACATAGATGGACTGGCAGACACATAGATGGACTGGAAGACACATAGATGGACTGGCAGACCCATAGATGGACTGGTAGACACATGGACTGGCAGACACATAGATGGACTGGCAGACCCATAGATGGACTGGCAGACCCATAGATGGACTGGCAGACCCATAGATGGACTGGTAGACACATGGACTGGCAGACACATAGATGGACTGGCAGACCCATAGATGGACTGGCAGACCCATAGATGGACTGGCAGAGCCATAGATGGACTAGTAGACACATAGATGGACTGGTAGACACATAGATGGACTGGCAGACACATAGATGGACTGGCAGACCCATAGATGGACTGGCAGACACATAGATGGACTGGCAGACACATAGATGGTCTGGCAGACACATAGATGGACTGGCAGACACATAGATGGACTGGCAGACACATAGATGGACTGGAAGACACATAGATGGACTGGCAGACCCATAGATGGACTGGTAGACACATGGACTGGCAGACACATAGATGGACTGGCAGACCCATAGATGGACTGGCAGACCCATAGATGGACTGGCAGACCCATAGATGGACTGGTAGACACATGGACTGGCAGACACATAGATGGACTGGCAGACCCATAGATGGACTGGCAGACACATAGATTGACTGCCAGACCCATAGATGGACTGGCAGACCCATAGATGGTCTGGCAGACACATAGATGGTCTGGCAGACACATAGATGGACTGGCAGACACATAGATGGACTGGCAGACACATAGATGGACTGGAAGACACATAGATGGACTGGCAGACCCATAGATGGACTGGTAGACACATGGACTGGCAGACACATAGATGGACTGGCAGACCCATAGATGGACTGGCAGACCCATAGATGGACTGGCAGACCCATAGATGGACTGGTAGACACATGGACTGGCAGACACATAGATGGACTGGCAGACCCATAGATGGACTGGCAGACCCATAGATGGACTGGCAGAGCCATAGATGGACTAGTAGACACATAGATGGACTGGCAGACACATAGATTGACTGCCAGACACATAGATGGACTGTCAGACACATAGATGGTCTGGCAGACACATAGATGGACTGGTAGACACATAGATGGACTGGTAGACACATGGACTGGCAGACACATAGATGGACTAGCAGACACATAGATGGACTGCCAGACACATAGATGGACTGCCAGACACATAGATGGACTGTCAGACACATAGATGGACTGGTAGACACATGGACTGGCAGACAAATAGATGGACTGGCAGACACATAGATGGACTAGTAGACCCATAGATGGACTGGTAGACACATAGATGGACTGGCAGACACAAAGACGGTCTGGCAGACACATAGATGGACTGGCAGACACATAGATGGACTAGCAGACAGATGGATGGACTGGTAGGCACATGGACTGACAAACACATAGATGGACTGGCAGACGCATAGATGGACTGGAAAACACATAGATGGACTGGCAGACCCATATATGGACTGGCAGACCCCTAGATGGACTGGCAGATCCCTAGATGGACTGGCAGATCCCTAGATGGACTGGCAGACCCATAGATGGACTGGCAGACCCATAGATGGACTGGCAGACCCATAGATGGACTAGTAGACACATAGATGGACTGGCAGACCCATATATGGACTAGCAGACACATAAATGGACTGGCAGACACATAGATGGTCTGGTAGACATATGATAGACTGGCAAACAGATGGATGGACTGGTAGACACATAGATGGACTGGCAGACACAAAAATGGTCTGGCAGACACATAGATGGACTGGCAGATACATGGACTGGCAGACACATAGATGGACTGGCAGACCCATAGATGGACTGGCAGACACATAGATGGACTGGCAGATACATGGACTGGCAGACACATAGATGGACTGGCAGACCCATAGATGGTCTGGCAGACACATAGATGGTCTGGTAGACACATATATGGACTAGTAGACACATAGATGGACTGGCAGACCCATAGATGGACTGGTAGGCACATAGATGGTCTGGCAGACACACGTATGGACTGGCAGAACCATAGATGGACTGGCAGAACCATAGATGGACTGGCAGACACATAGATGGACTGGCAGACCCATAGATGGACTGACAGACCCAAAGATGGACTAGTAGACACATATATGGACTGGTAGACACATAGATGGAGTGGCAGACACATAGATGGACTGGCAGACACATAGATGGACTGGCAGACCCATAGATGGACTGACAGACCCAAAGATGGACTAGTAGACACATATATGGACTGGTAGACACATAGTTGGAGTGGCAGACACATAGATGGACTGGCAGACACATAGATGGTCTGGCAGACACATAGATGGTCTGGTAGACATATGATAGACTGGCAAACAGATGGATGGACTGGTAGACACATAGATGGACTAGCAGACACATAGATGGACTGTCAGCCACATAGATGGACCGGCAGACACATAGATGGACTGGCAGACACATAGATGGACTGGTAGACACATGGACTGGCAGACACATAGATGGACTGGTAGACACATGGACTGGCAGACACATAGATGGACTGGTAGACACATGGACTGGCAGACCCATAGATGGACTAGTAGACACATAGATGGTCTGGCAGACACATAGATGGACTAGCAGACACATAGATGGTCTGGTAGACACATAGATAGACTGGCAGACACAAAGATGGTCTGGCAGACACATAGATGGACTGGCAGACACATAGATGGTCTGGCAGACACATAGATGGTCTGGTAGACACATAGATGGACTGGCAGACACATAGATGGACTGGCAGACCCATAGATGGACTGGCAGACACATAGATGGATTGGTAGACACATAGATGGACTGGCGGACACATAAATGGACTGGTAGATACATGGACTGGCAGACACATAGATGGACTGGCAAACGCATAGATGGACTGGAAAACACATAGATGGACTGGCAGACACATAGATGGTCTGGCAGACACATAGATAGACTGGTAGACACATAGATGGACTGGTAGACACATGGACTGGCAGACACATAGATGGACTAGCAGACACATAGATGGACTGCCAGACACATAGATGGACTGCCAGACACATAGATGGACTGTCAGACACATAGATGGACTGGTAGACACATGGACTGGCAGACACATAGATGGACTGGCAGACACATAGATGGACTAGTAGACCCATAGATGGACTGGTAGACACATAGATGGACTGGCAGACACAAAGACGGTCTGGCAGACACATAGATGGACTGGCAGACACATAGATGGACTGGAAAACACATAGATGGACTGGCAGACCCATAGATGGACTGGCAGACCCATAGATGGACTGGCAGATCCCTCGATGGACTGGCAGACCCATAGATGGACTGGCAGACCCATAGATGGACTGGCAGACCCATAGATGGACTGGCACACCCATAGATGGACTAGTAGACACATAGATGGACTAGCAGACAGATGGATGGACTGGTAGGCACATGGACTGACAAACACATAGATGGACTGGCAGACGCATAGATGGACTGGAAAACACATAGATGGACTGGCAGACCCATAGATGGACTGGCAGACCCCTAGATGGACTGGCAGATCCCTAGATGGACTGGCAGACCCATAGATGGACTGGCAGACCCATAGATGGACTGGCAGACCCATAGATGGACTGGCAGACCCATAGATGGACTAGTAGACACATAGATGGACTGGCAGACCCATAGATGGACTGGCAGACACATAGATGGACTGGTAGACACATAGATGGACTAGCAGACACATAAATGGACTGGTAGACACATGGACTGGCAGACACATAGATGGACTGGCAGACACATAGATGGACTGGCAGATACATGGACTGGCAGACACATAGATGGACTGGCAGACCCATAGATGGACTGGCAGACACATAGATGGACTGGCAGATACATGGACTGGCAGACACATAGATGGACTGGCAGACCCATAGATGGTCTGGCAGACACATAGATGGTCTGGTAGACACATATATGGACTAGTAGACACATAGATGGACTGGCAGACCCATAGATGGACTGGTAGGCACATAGATGGTCTGGCAGACACACGTATGGACTGGCAGAACCATAGATGGACTGGCAGAACCATAGATGGACTGGCAGACACATAGATGGACTGGCAGACCCATAGATGGACTGACAGACCCAAAGATGGACTAGTAGACACCTATATGGACTGGTAGACACATGGACTAGTAGACACATAGATGGAGTGGCAGACACATAGATGGACTGGCAGACACATAGATGGTCTGGTAGACATATGATAGACTGGCAAACAGATGGATGGACTGGTAGACACATAGATGGACTAGCAGACACATAGATGGACTGTCAGCCACATAGATGGACCGGCAGACACATAGATGGACTGGCAGACACATAGATGGACTGGTAGACACATGGACTGGCAGACACATAGATGGACTGGCAGACCCATAGATGGACTAGTAGACACATAGATGGACTGGCAGACACATAGATGGTCTGGCAGACACATAGATGGACTAGCAGACACATAGATGGTCTGGTAGACACATAGATAGACTGGCAGACACAAAGATGGTCTGGCAGACACATAGATGGACTGGCAGACACATAGATGGTCTGGCAGACACATAGATGGTCTGGTAGACACATAGATGGACTGGCAGACACGTAGATGGACTGGCAGACCCATAGATGGACTGGCAGACCCATAGATGGACTGGCAGACCCATAGATGGACTGGCAGACCCATAGATGGACTGGCAGACACATAGATGGACTGGTAGACACATAGATGGACTGGCGGACACATAAATGGACTGGTAGATACATGGACTGGCAGACACATAGATGGACTGGCAGACGCATAGATGGACTGGAAAACACATAGATGGACTGGCAGACCCATAGATGGTCAGGCAGAAACATGGATGGACTGGTAGACACATGGACTGGCAGACACATAGATGGACTGGAAAACACATAGATGGACTGGCAGACACATAGATGGTCTGGCAGACACATAGATGGTCTGGTAGACATATGATAGACTGGCAAACAGATGGATGGACTGGTAGACACATAGATGGACTAGCAGACACATAGATGGACTGTCAGCCACATAGATGGACCGGCAGACACATAGATGGACTGGCAGACACATAGATGGACTGGTAGACACATGGACTGGCAGACACATAGATGGACTGGCAGACCCATAGATGGACTGGCAGACACATAGATGGTCTGGCAGACACATAGATGGACTAGCAGACACATAGATGGTCTGGTAGACACATAGATAGACTGGCAGACACAAAGATGGTCTGGCAGACACATAGATGGACTGGCAGACACATAGATGGTCTGGCAGACACATAGATGGTCTGGTAGACACATAGATAGACTGGCAGACACATAGATGGACTGGCAGACCCATAGATGGACTGGCAGACCCATAGATGGACTGGCAGACCCATAGATGGACTGGCAGACACATAGATGGACTGGTAGACACATAGATGGACTGGCAGACACATAAATGGACTGGTAGATACATGGACTGGCAGACACATAGATGGACTGGCAGACGCATAGATGGATTGGAAAACACATAGATGGACTGGCAGACCCATAGATGGTCAGGCAGAAACATGGATGGACTGGTAGACACATGGACTGGCAGACACATAGATGGACTGGAAAACACATAGATGGACTGGCAGACACATAGATGGTCAGGCAGAAACATGGATGGACTGGTAGACACATGGACTGGCAGACACATAGATGGACTAGCAGACACATAAATGGACTGGTAGACACATGGACTGGCAGACACATAGATGGACTGGTAGACCCATAGATGGACTGGCAGACCCATAGATGGACTAGTAGACACATAGATGGACTGGCAGACACATAGATGGACTGGCAGACACATAGATGGACTGGTAGACACATGGACTGGCAGACACATAGATGGACTGGCAGACCCATAGATGGACTAGTAGACACATAGATGGAGTGGCAGACACATAGATGGACTGGCAGACACATAGATGGTCTGGCAGACACATAGATGGTCTGGTAGACATATGATAGACTGGCAAACAGATGGATGGACTGGTAGACACATAGATGGACTGGCAGACACAAAAATGGTCTGGCAGACACATAGATGGACTGGCAGACACATAGATGGTCTGGCAGACACATAGATGGTCTGGTAGACACATAGATGGACTGGCAGACACATGGATGGACTGTCAGACACATAGATGGACTGGCAGACACATAGATGGTCTGGCAGACACATAGATGGACTGGCAGACCCATAGATGGACTGGCAGACACATAGATGGACTGGTAGACACATAGATGAACTGGCGGACACATAAATGGACTGGTAGATACATGGACTGGCAGACACATAGATGGACTGGCAGACCCATAGATGGACTGGCAAACCCATAGATGGACTAGTAGACACATAGATGGACTGGTATACACATGGACTGGCAGACACATAGATGGACTGGCAGACACATAGATAGACTAGCAGACACATAGATAGACTAGCAGACACATAGATGGACTGGTAGACACATAGATGGACTGGCAGACACATAGATAGACTAGCAGACACATAGATGGACTAGTAGACACATAGATGGACCGGCAGACACATAGATGGACTGGCAGACCCATAGATGGACTAGTAGACACATAGATGGACTGGTAGACACATAGATGGACTGGCAGACACATAGATGGTCTGGCAGACACATAGATGGACTGGCAGACACATAGATGGTCTGGCAGACACATAGATGGTCTGGTAGACACATAGATGGACTGGCAGACAGATGGATGGACTGTCAGACACATAGATGGACTGGCAGACACATAGATGGACTGGCAGATACATAGATGGACTGGCAGACACATAGATGGACTGGCAGACACATAGATGGTCTGGCAGACAAATAGATGGACTGGCAGACCCATAGATGGACTAGTAGACACATAGATGGACTGGTAGACACATAGATGGACTGAAAGACACATAGATGGTCAGGCAGAAACATGGATGGACTGGCAGATACATGGATTGACTGGTAGACACAGACGGACTGGCAGACATATAGATGGACTGGCAGACACATGGATGGTCAGGTAGACACATGGTTGGTCAAGCAGACGGGCAATAGGGCATTAGAAAGGCCAGGCAGGTAAAAAGACGGTTAGAGAGACAGGTGGACAGACGGGCAGAAAGTCTGATAGAAGGGCAGACAAACAGACGGACAAACAGGGTGCCGGACAGACAGACGAACAGAAAGACGGGAGGGCAAACAGACTGACTGACAGATACAAAGAGACTATAGAGACACCGACCATTGGATAAAGCATGTTATAAATCAGTGCGTCCATTGACAAATACATAGGTCGGACGGGCAAACAAAGAGAGGATGTAGCGATGATATTACATACACAATCCCTTTTTGTACTTGTTATTATTATTTCTTTCTTTTTTCTTGAAGTACACATTTTTTTACATGACAGTAAAGGGTCAAATTGTAGCCTTTACGGTGAGCCTGTGATGTTATGATTAAGTTTTTATTAAAACGGTCAAACGTTTTCAATGAGATTTCTAATGTATCCTCCATCTTATGTCCCCCTCTGAATGCCCTTCAGCCAACAAGCAAATAAAGGTAAAAGACTTTTATTTAGCTCTCTTATTCAGTGTCAGATAATAAATATAAAGTACTAAATAGCACAGCACACATTAGTAGCACAGTCCCATCTCCTGAAGACTTCATCGTACTGTATGAGAAATGCCCGGCCTTATCATTACTATGATTAGTTAAGATGATGGCGGCATCCCCCTGTAGCTTGGCTTTTCTAACATGCCGTCTCCCCATACGCATCTAGCTTTGCTCTTCGTCAAGGAAAGAGTTTAAGATGTATTACCTAGTTGCCATATCTCCCTGGGCATGCAGCTTCGCTCGTCTACGGGCCAGGATTGAGTTTGACGGAGGGGACAAGCCGAAGATTCTAGGTTTGATAGCTTGTCTAAAGTCGGCACCGTCGATGGCGCATGCTTCGCTTACAATGCGGTTCATGGCCATCGCCTCAACGGCAAACTCCTGCAGGTTGTAGGGAGTTGAGCTACCCCTAAAGAGGACAGATCTAGGGTTTCAGAACAGGCCGGAAAGGGCTGAGGTCTCACAGCAGGGTGGGGTCAAGGATGATGGAGGGTGCACGATACATGAAGCGTTCTTAAATCAATATCTGTACATACGTTTATGTGGTGCTTCCAAACTGGTACATGCGTGGCTGTGCGTACATCCATACTTGTACATGCTTGTATGTGTGTACATCACTATTTAGGCTGCTTACCTGCACAGCCGAGTTGGGGTCTGTAAAGGAGTGTTGGTCGCCTGGGGGACAAGAGATTCATTAGTCATTAAAGAATGTCTACCAAACCCTCTTTTGGTATTGCTTATCATTAAAAATACTGCGGTTTATCCGCAAGAAAGCGTATATTGGGTGATAACGACTTGCCAAAATTATGTGGATGTTCAGTGCACTGACACCCTTTATCTAGGTTTTATTTAGTGCATATTGTACTTAATAATTTTTATAATTTTTATTATTTATATAGCGCAAAATTCATTATCTATATGATCTAATGCGCACGTATTTGGTGTAACTGATTCCGAACAGTTTTTACAGTAAGATCACGACTAGTTGGGTGTTTAGACATAAGGTAATGACTACGAGGTGCGAGAATGAGATAACTTTAAATAATTAATGACAAGACACTTATATTTTGTTTCTCACAATATCACGACATTCAAGTGCAAGAAAATAATAAGTGTTTCAAACAGCACCAAAAGACATAAAGAAAATGGTTTCTTTCTGTTGTTCAGAAGTATTATGAAATTAAATTTTTTAAAAATCATGCAATAACTTATGTACCATTCCAATCCAGGGATGGGTGAGAACCATTTCGGCAGTATACCGCTGGGAGGCGTCTCGCACCAGCAGATGGGATATTAAGTCTTTGGCCTCCTCCGACACCTGGGACCACTCCTGCGGGAGGAACTTCAAGTCAGTGGTGTGGATAAGCCAATATATGTCGCTCAAAATGTTTAAAAGCATAAATGGATATTTAAAAAGTCACAAACTTACTTTTTCAGGGAATTCGTAAATACCCTCTTGTATCCGGTGTAGTAGCATTTCCTAAAAAAAGGCAAGCACTATTGAAGCTTGTCCACTAAGAGAAATTTTTTCTTATTTTAACATTATATTTTTGAGCCACTGGCACTAAGATTGTGAAACATGAACCACTCTTTGAAAAACAGACGAAGAAATCCTGTTAGCCTCGAGCTAAGCCCACCTGACATGTTCTACAGGTTTCTCCACGTTCCCATCCACACTTGCTGCCGCATTTGCCATAAAATGGAGGGTAACCTGACAACATGATGTATCTAAAAACATATTATCGCATTTCTCAGTAAAGGACATTTTAGAAAGTTTTAATGAACCCAACATAACCCCCAAGTCCAAATGCCGTCATACTGGATGGTACTTACAGTATAACACCTAGGCTCCACAGGTCACACTTCTTGTCATAAGTAGAAGCCTGAGTCTTGAAGGCATCCACAACCTCCGGTGCCATGTACTCAGCTGAGCCCACCTTGGCATTAACATATAACACCTTAATTAACTTGCCAAAGCCAACTGCCAATAAAGTATAGAAAAAACCCTACAGGCTCAAATTCTCAATGGGAAACCAAAACCAATTTAAAGTAATTGGGGTTCAAGCTGTCAGATCTGTCATAAAAATAATAATTTACTGCCCAATACCTTCCTGTAAACCATAAATCAAAGTATTTTTATTGATGTATGTGGTGCGATGAAACTCACTTATAAGAATTATAGACAAGAGATATAAAAATAAAGATTGATCAATACTTTTAATAATGTGGGTTACAGAGAGGAAATTTCAAGTAAGTGGGGTACCATACGGCTAAGGAAAGAAAGAGTTCCTCAAATTATTCAGGTGAAAAACAGTGGAAATCAAACAGTCCAAATAAAAAGGAATTGGAACTCAGTTAACAGAGAGTTCAAGTTATCCGAGTTTAAATTAGTAGGGTACTACTGTAATCACTAAAGTTACCGGTGTCTGGAGCTCAGGTGTTGTGACTGGTGTAGTCAAACCGCCAATGCCACTTGCAAGGTCAAAATCACAGATCTTCACAGGAGATACCTAAACAAGTACAGAGCATGTTAGGGAACTGCAGTGCTATGTAGATGAATGCTTGCATGGACTTAACTTGCATGACACTGTTGTTTTGGTTTAATTTGATATTGATTTATCTCATAATTTCCAAAAATATCACGTTCCTTGCAATCTTTCATGCTAAAGCAATAAGTATGAACAATTTTTTTTCAGGACAGATTTAATTCCAATTATTTAAATTGATTGAATTCACTACTCTTGTAAAAGTTTTGTCACATATATGAGGGATCCAGAGACTCTGCCTGTTCTCCGAACGTGTAAATTGACAGTCATCAGACAGCAAGGAGAATTGCATTACCTTATTTTCATGAGAACATAAGATGTTCTCTGGTTTCAAATCTCGATGGGCTATTCCCTGCTTGTGCAAGAAGTCAAGAGCAGAACAAATATCATTCACCACCAAACTGGCTTCTTTTTCCGTAAAAAATTTTCTCTTCTCAATGTGCTTCAACAAAGGCCCTACAAAATAGAGTGGAAAAAAAAGGTTGAGAAGTTTTTTCTGCGGCACTGGGTACTGTGATTATATTGTACAAAGAATGAGTGACAAAAGAATGGGGGGTATTGATATGTGTTATTAAAATGTAGATATTATTACATGGTAGAAGGTGGAAACTTGTATGTTTGCTAGATTACTATGCCTACCAGGTCAGGAATGTGACGTTCCCGTCACCTAATCAATGGCACAGCTACACATACCGTAGTACATGCACTAGCAAAGCCTTTTCTTCACCAACCCTTTCTCTATATGGCAGTCAATGATAAAGTTCATGTGTCGAATGATTCATAGCTTCATGTAGGAACATTCATTGTCATGGGAAAATGTTGGTCAATAATATTATAGCATAAATAAAAAATCTGAATGTAATAATATTTCTATAAAGACATAATGTATTCCATTTGGATTTAACTCATACTATCTCACCTCCTCTCATTTTTTCAAAAATAAGGTAGAATCTGGAAAAGCAAATAATAAGCATCACAATAGTTTAAATTTGTTATCAGACTGTAAAAAATAAATTGTCTCAAACCAATAAAGAGAGAACTCAACAGATCTTACCTCTCTCTATCTTCAAAATATTCTATACATTCCAGGATATTCCTGCAGACAAAAATAGTACATTATTTGGTAAAGAACACAGTAGCAGGCAAGTGCATACCCAGGATTTGCTGAGGCGGGGTGCGCTATCATATGGAAAAGGATAGTATTGAATGATCCTTCAATAAGAAATGACCAGCTTTTTGGCAGCCAAGGGAGGGGGGGGTGCACATGTGCATGTGTGTATGTGCCTGGGTTATAGTTATCAGGAGATAGAAAATATGTACTATTATTAAAAAATAGAAGATCGTTTATCCAGGAAACTCTGACAGAAATTCTAAATGATATTTACCTGTGACCACGGCAACGATAAAGTAGCTCAATTTCATTTAAAATCCTCCTCCTTTCCACTGTTGGTGACTTCTGGATAATCTACAAAATAAGCATTTTTACTTAAATTATATTGTGCCAGCAATGAAATAAATTCTGCTCGTGACATATACTGAAAAGCTGCTTACTTTAACAGCATACTCTAGATTAGTGATAGTATTGATGCAGCCATGGACCACACCCTTTTTTCCCTGTCCAAGTGGCTCCTCTGTCAACTTGTAGATATCTGATCAGGAAAGAACACCATTAGAAAATGTCCTTTAGTGATTCATCCAGTCATCTCATGTAAAATGTAATCTAAATCTGCATTAAACCTGGAAAGGGTAAGGAGATGGAATGGCAACTGCATAAATTAAATGATTTGTTCACGGCAAAATGTGTACCGATGTTTGTAGTGAAAGGCGCAAAGATACAGCAAATTACCATGGAAGATAGCAAATTATCAATGGAAGATACAGCAAAGTACCAAGGAAGATAGCAAATTACCATTGAAGATAGCAAATTACCATGGAAGCCTGCTGATGAGCTGTTATTGTTTCTCTTCTTTTTCCTTTTCTTTTTTGCAGCTTTATCTTCCTCAGACAAGGGTGCTGGTTGGAATATATCTAAAAGAACAGAAGGTGAAAAATTATTTTAACAAATATTAAAAATACTCTATCTTGTCATTTTAATAAACTCTGACAAGAGAAAATATTCAGGCATTTCAGTCTACTGTACACACCATCAGGTGGCGGTGCAAAGTCTTCACAATTTTGATTGGGTGCTTCCTCTTCTACCAATAGTTCCTGATGGTTTTGCTTATCTGGGGGAACTGTGCCGCTTTGAAAACAATTATCGAAATTAATATGGCTTTCCAGTCAAAATACTAAAATGGACAAAATGGACAAATGGTGCATTTTCAGATATAGCAGATAGACAAACGTACAATTAGAATTCCAAAATCCTCTTACCTTGGTTCTTCTGGGGCTGGTAGCTGAAGCTGACAAACACAATTTAACAATATTAGCAATGAAATCCATATTTTGAAAAAAGTAAGATATATCAATTGACTCCTATGAACTGGGGCTTGTTTCTCGAAACACCAGAGAATTCATGGGGCCTGAATATGTTTTATTCCTTAAATTTGAAAAGCTGGCTAATTCCTCTAAAATTTATGGCATCTAAGTGTGTTGAAATATCGCCAAACATGGTATTTCACCACAAAGATTCGTGTGAAGGATGATCCTTTTTATAAATTTATAGATTTTGATCTTACCTGAACTTTTTTGGACCCGAAACTCTCCTAAATCCTACTACTGCAGCATTTCTCTTTCTTTCTATGATCCATGGACACGTCAACCTATCAATTGACTTCTCAAATGAGAAGGTACCTATACCACGAGTTCTCCGAGCTCGGGAGACTGGGGAACCACCCCAAACATCATTGACGGAAAATAATTTATTGTAATGTAAAGCACAAAATGTGCCAGCTTTTATTTCCTTTGCCCTAACAACCTCTATCTAACAATGCTGTCTTAGGAGACTTACCTTAAAAGAATCTTGGAAAGATGTCAAATCATTGAGAGTACTATCTGAAAAAGAAAATACCAAAATATATTAAATACCCTATACCTTGCACTATCTCCCCTACATTATCGATGTACAGTTCTTTACCAAAAAAATTCTTTACCAAATTTATACAGTTAAATACTTTGTGTTAGTAGACTGTTATATAGCGTTTTAATGTAAAAAAAAAAAACTAAAGGCTGTTAAACCAGTTTTCATATAAAATTGATTGATTGATAATAAGTACCACAGATCAATCAAATGATAATCCATTGAAGACCATCAATGTATGGCTTTGGCATCGCTGGAGTTTTCTATAGAACGACGCAAATGCAAATGCAAATAGGTTTGGATGTGGCCCTGAATTCTGTGGTCTAGCGGGCATTTGCACAGGAAACGTTTTCAAACTAGGTGTAAAGTATATGTAACAACAACCTGCAGTAACATAGTTTGTACTCATTTCGTCAATGTTAGTCACCAAACAACATTTATATTCTCAAATAAATACTATTCAAAAGGGTAGAATAAGTCAATCAATAATTTCATTCGCTTCTAATTAGGGCAACTGTTGTAGGATAGGCAAACGGTTTATAAATAGAATGCTTAACAACTCATTTCAATTAACAACAATTTTATTTCGAAAGAGATTGACGAGAGTTCATTACATAAGTAAGTTACTTGCCTTTATGTTTATGTTGTTTGCCGGCAGAACAGCCTTCATCGGAAAGCTATATAATAAAAAAAAAACATTAAAAGCTATGGTGCCAACACAAGAAGGAACTTTTAAAAGCTAAACATTTTCTTCCGCATAATTAATACGAGTTGATTGTGAAATATCCGACAAAGATAGGCAATAATATGATAGGCAATATGATAATATAATAGGCAATATGATAGGCAATAATATGTCTGCAAAAGGTAATTTAAGAGACGGGTATACATTACCTGAAAACGTTTGCTGAATAAAATAAGATCTTCAATGCAAACGTCCGCCGACATTTCGTCGAAACGAATGCAAGAAGGCAACACTTTTTGTGTGTTGTGACATGTGACAAACACAGTCGGGAAGCCTGGGTTGGGTGGACTTTGACTTCCGGCGAATTATTCGACTTCCGCTTCCGTTATCCTTTTCCCCAATATTTCTTATTTTACATTACTACTATTTAACATATCATTTTATATTTAGTTTCATCAGAAAGAAGGCAATTTTAAATTTAAGAGTTAATAGCAAATTCTTAAATATAAATATGGAACATAAATTTTGGTCAAAGACAAAAAATATTTGTAGCGCCCCTGTGGTGGAAAGAGAGCTGGTAACGAGATAAAGTTAAAGTGAAATTAATGAAAGTCAAAAAAGCATCCGTCAAAAGTATTCTCGATTTATCTTCAAATATTTTCGGTTACACCATGCATAGTCCTGGAAAAAGCACCCTTCTAGTGTTTACGGTACTGATTTGCTCAGGTATGTGTGATGTGGAAGTCGAAGACAAATCTGTACCAGTTGAGGAATGGATCGACCCTGACAATATGGTCTTGGAACCCCTCGTTCAGAAAAGACTCAAAACATCGCAACCAGTAAGTAACCCCGTCATGTCAGCTCAAGAGAATCAACTTGCTTGTTTATTAATATTATTTGTCATTGTTTCATTTTATCACGCTCTCACCTTGAAAATTATTGTAGCGCGCACCAAATCCTGAGCAGCGATAAGAAATGTTTCTCAAATAGTTGAGAAACATTTTCGTGCTGCGCTCTACGAAATTTGTCACATGCTACATCTTATTGGTAGTGGCTAAACTAGGAAACATTTAGGAGACATGACGTGCGCTACATGTTGCTTAGTTCTAAAAGCCAGGCTTTTAGATTACTTACATTCGATGTGCAACTAAAAACATTATCTTATGATTGCAGCATGTAAAAAACTCAGACGGTAAAAAGCTGAGTCAGTTGAAAGCTCAGCTTGAGGACTGCTCTCAAAAGCTTTACCATGCAAACCAGCAGCTGAAGATGAAAGGCGTGACAACTGTGTGTGATCTGCCTCATTTAAAACAGCTTGTACGTGCCTTACTCAGCTCTGTTTACGACCTGCACCCAATAGTCACCCTTGAAATCAAAGACAAAGACCGCAAGTCTCTTGAAAAATTTCTACTTGGGAAAGCAAATGAACATGACACAAGTGAGTTGCTGCTGAGGATAATCAACACCAAAGTTCCATCTTCTACACTTAATAAGAAGACCTATGAAATATTCAATGCATATATGACCAAAGGAAATATTCTTGGTATAACATTCATCTTCGTTCTTTTATCTTGCATTATTGCATTTGAGTTGATGACATCTCTATCAGCCTACCAGCAGTTTTTGTACCTCATGGTTACGTTTTTCATGCTTAGTATTCCATGGGAGTGGTTCAGGCTGTATAAGGTAGCATTTGTGACCAAGCAGGTGGAGTTGATGAAGAAAATGCCAAAGCACTGCAAGCCTGATCATGAGTTAGGTGTTTTTGAGTCCATATCTATTTGGTGGCAAGGAAGTTTCACCTTCTCAGATGACACTTGCACCAAATACCAAGAAGCACTGCTTGTTGATCCATTTTGGGAAGTGGCACCATCTATGGTAAGATGAACCAATGAGTGATGTGCAATTACATCTAGCTTACACATCCATAACACCTTCTTGCGCCTAAAATACTTAATTTTCTTGAACAAAGCTGCGTACTTTGCTGAGTCTAGACTGGGACAAATTTATTCTTCTATGGTTTGCCCTATGTTTCTTAATTTTCAAGTTTAAACAGGACCTGTGGAACCCAAAAACATCTTCAGGTTTTGTTATTTTCATGTGTGCACACTCAATAAGCATTGTTGGTGTAAAAACAAATGTATTTCCTTGTTCTTTTTTAATTTCTCACTATATACAATAATTTTAGCTTAAATTTGTGTTGCGTTAGATTTAATACTTCAATTAAAGAAATGACAGTTACTTATATAAAGTTTTAAATTAGTCCCCTGCTTTAAATTAGTGGCTCCTCCTCCCCTCCCCCCAACACACACAGCTAAAAACTAAATAGATATGCACCCAGGGCACGAGAACAAGCATTTACAGTATATCTGTTACCTTATTAATATGTTTCAGGCTGTCTCTGTTACAATCACAAGGTTCTTCATCGAGCCCTTGGAGTATGTTGCTGAAGCATTCGGAAAAAGTTTCCGAGCCCTATTCAAAGAGGTCCCTGTGCAGTGGCAGCCATTTATGTTTATCCTAGTGGCATTGCTCTTGGTGTTAATTCTTCTTTTCATTACTGGTGTACATATTAACATCCCCTTTCTACAAATTGGTGTTGGGCGTGGCCCTGAAGGGAATATTGGCCGGCTTGAAAACAAAGTGCAAGAGCTGACAGCACTTCTTGAGCGTATGAACGAGCAGCGCCCACCAGCTATTGAAGACGTGGAGGAAATTGAGAACAGAGCTAATAGACAGCAAGCAATGCTCCATGCTATGATTGAAGGGAATCAAAGAATGGAAGCAGAGATGAGAGAAATGCAAGGATTACTTCAGCGTGTGATGCCTGCCTTGCAGGCCCCACCCCGTCCTGACCCACAGGAAGCTGATTGGGAAGTTGTGGCTGATGAAGAGAGGCCCAGACTGCCGCAGCCAGTACAGGCCTCTGAGCACAGTATCGTACCCTCACCTGTGGAACATGTTGGACCCTCTGGGCAGGATTGAGGAATATAGAGATGGAAATAGTACCAAAGACTGTCCAGCACAGTGCAAAAGACTACGTAATGCAATAGACTACATGATACATATTAGCTAGAAATACTAGCAGCCACTATGCTTATCATTTGGCAAAACTGGGAAAGGAAAAGAAGCTACAATCTAAATAGTTGTCCAAGCAATAGTCCTTTCAGATGTTGTATTGACTCTTAAGTGATAATAAGGTGCCCTATTTGAGAATCACCAGATTTTACACCTTTTCATTAAAGATGAACCAACATCCACTTTTCCTGATATTGGGATGGTTTGGGTCATGGAGGCTTACCTAGTGGTGGATCTAGGGAGCCTCCCCCCCCCCCCACCCTACCCTCCTTCTGTAACTTTAGAGCAAAAGAAGGAGAGCTGAAAATCACAAATTGACAGGTTGTAATATCTATATTGGTGCCAAACCCCCTAGATGCCCCTCCCTTCCCTGCTACCCATCCCCTCTTTCAGCCCACATGCATGTCCCATGACCCTACGCTTATGTTTTATCAATGAATACAGGATTTTCTGGGGAAGAACTCCAGGTAGAAGACTGGCCAAAACCAACAAAAAATAAAGAATAAAGACTCTTTGAAACAGCGCCGTAGCAGGCCACGTAATATTGGGGGGGCACAATACAGAAACATTAACAAAAAATTAAGGACCATGGCCACCCCCTCCTGGTCATTTCCTTATAATTTTTGAAAATATATTCACGACTCTGTGAAATGATACATTATATACTTTTCCAGTTTTAATGTACTAACCGAAGTCCTGGGGGATGGACGAAAACCTGATTACAAAATGGATTGATTTCAGGCCCCTGACATTTCTGTTTCTCACATACTTGTCTTTCTCTCGCTGAGTGAAGCTCATGGCTTAGATATATGTTTCTGTCAAGCACGGAAATGACGTATATGAGTACACATGCGAGTACGTGCTGACCCGGCTCCTTTACAACACCGTGCTGAGCGGAGTCGAGCGCGAAATACTGCCTCCATTATACAAGGTAAACCAAGGCTATACTCGTATACTATTCTAGCATGAGGGTGTATCACGCTCCACACATTCGAATATATTTAAATATATATAGGCGCTTGAAAACGGTGACCTCGCTCAGGTTTTCGATAAATGGAGCTATATGAAGGACTTCTTTGTTTTATATGGGATATAAAAACACGAGACATTCACAGCTACAAAAAATGGGAGACTGTTCTTTAGAGGGCTCTTTAGTTGCGCTGTTTGTAATACCCTCCTCTCCTCAGTCCTACCTATAGTCTAGCTACCACATAGTAAGATTCGAAGTTTTTTTCGTCTTATGATCTTTCTGGCTAGTGTCTGTGCTGAAAGGAGGGGTCTTTAAGTGAGACTTGAAGAGCTAATCATATGAGGAGATTATACAGCTTTCTTTTTACGGATACCCCCCATTCATCAGAGATTACATGTTGTAAGTTGAAAAGTACTTTTTACGCTGTCAACATGCATATACCATATGTTAGGTACGCGCCGTTCTTCTTGTATAAGCCACATCCTTTCCATTCTAAGAGTGAAATTTTTAGATAAAAATCGGAGACTTGGTCATCCTTATACAGGTAGGTCTAGGGGCATGCTCTCCCCGGGAATTTTGACATTTTTGAACTTTTAAAAGCTAACAATTGTTTAAACGTTAAGGAAGATAATGTCATTGATTAGGGTTTTATTTCAGAGTCCGTAACACTCGTAGGAAAAAAAATACACAGCCACATTCAACACATTCAAGGTGGCAACAGGGGTGGATCCAGAATTTAAAAATGTGTGTGTGTGTGTGTGTGTGGGGGGGGGGGGGGGGGGGGTGGATAATGGCCGGATGGACGGCTTATAACTGATCCAGTAGTTCTTTACATGGTAGGTCACAGGATCTAACAATACTTCATGCTAAATTGGATATGTCACGTCAGCAAAGTCTAGCAGGCAAAGGAACATGGACAGTACCTCCCGTCCCTCAGACATTTATTTTCTTCAAACAAAGTGATTTTTCTACACAAAAAGAGGGTTGATATCCACCGAATCCACCCCCCATGTATCCGCCCCTGGATAGTGGGTTGGACATCTTGATATTTTCTTAGACTAACATGACGGCCTCGCATATGCTACTACTTGTCCCCTTCGCCCTTGCTCTACTGCTTTCTAAGCCCGCGGAATCTGCTGGTGTGTGTCAGCGGCCGCGCCCATGGACGGTGAATGGCATGGATCCCATGGCCCAGGCCCGCGCAGATAAACAAATCGTAGTGCTGGCGCTGATGGAAGCGCGTGCGTGCGGGATTTGCGTCAGACAGGCTAAGGCCATGGAGTCGCTACTGACGATGCTCAGGCAACGGGAAAGGTATGGTGGCGATAAAAATGTACATTTGCTGACGTGTTTTGAACAGAAGTAGACGAAATTAAAGTAGCAGTCGAACTAATATGCTGGGAATCTTATAAATATGAATTCATACCTCAGTTTATTATAAGTCGGACGGGTGGGAACGTACAACATTTGCAAGATTCGAGAAAAAGCGCCAACTCACAGACACACAGCCAGAGTTGAATTTCGCTTATTCAAGCCACATCAATAGCGTATGAATTAGGTAATCGACGCTGCTGAGGAGTTTGGCTCTCTCACTTATTATCATACTTCGGGTTGGATCCCACCTTCTAGCTTTACATTTACTGTATCTTCAGTAAGACGGGGTGGACAAAGGTGTCACAGGCGTCGGAGTTCTAGCCAATGAGAGGGCAGCAAAAGAGCCCAGGCTTCGAGAGATCAATCAACCAAATCCCTGGGCCGAGGGATGTATATCGCTAATTGCTTAGGCTCTCGGTAATTAACTCTTACTTAGAACGTCAAGGATGAGATTCCTCTGTCTTCCTTATGCTGCAAGTGCACAAAGCACAACGCACCGTACAACGCAAATTATAAGTAAATGACAAATAGAGGCGTGGCTGCTTTCCCCTTTCCCTTTCCCCAGTTTTTCCATTGCGTTCCTGTTCTATTCTAGATCCTACCAGCTGGGGAATCTGTACTTTATGATTGTCAATCACCACATGGCGGCCGGTTCCATCCGCTTTATAGAGGAACGAGTCAGTTTTCCAGTCTACCAAGAGAACGCGAACAAACAGATATGGCCAGCGGTTGACGGCGCCAAGGATGACATCATCGTGTATGACAGATGCGGAGGCCTGGTGTCGCATCTGAAGTGGCCGAAAAGTGATTTGACTAAGCCACATCTTTGGTAAGCAGTATTCAGTGTGGATCCAGGTCTCACAATCAAGAGAAGGGAATAAGTGGAGCATAGTTCACATCCAAAAAGTATACAACAATCCTCGGAAAATGCGCTGAAATCACATGCGAACGTAATGAAACTTAAGAAGGAAAAGAGAATAAAATAAGAGGGAACTGTCTCGTTATCTTTTCTGCATGCGGCTACTCTCCGCGCGCTCTACCTTGCAACATGTCTCCCTTATCTGTTCCACTTTTTTTAAAGAACGCTTCCCTGAGTTAAATTCTCATGATTAAATAGCACTTTCATTCACTGCGTTTTGTTTTTCAGGCAAGCTATCCACCGGGCTAAATGGAGTAAGGCGTGTTGCAAGCAGCAGACGACAGAACCGCCAACAATCTCTGACGGGGGCAAAGTGGAACCCTAATGAGGAAATCTTTGAGAATAATACCAAAACTGCACTCATTTACGTGAAGCCTTATCAAGCGGGTTAACATTCTACGGGGTTATACACTGTCATACACCCAACAGCCAGAGAATAAACCATTTTATACGAATATTATGTCGGGTTGTGTATTCATTTATCCCAGCATTGGGCCAAAAAACCCATCAATTTTGGGATCAGTTGACCTTTCTTGTTGGCAAATTCAAACAAAAATAACCACAGAAATGACCAAGCTCAGCACACCAGAGAAAGACGAAAAAAAAATTTAATCTTTGAATAAAATTAGACCCTTTCTAAAAAAAAAATTCCGGCTTTATTTTTTTTTGTAACCGCTGAATAAGTTGCTTTCTATTGCTGTTACTCTACTGCTAGGGGGGGGGGGGGGGGGGGGGAGTGACACGTCCATGAGCACTTGCGCGTTATTTTCTAGTTAGCAGCAAAAAAGGCGCGAAATAATTCGAAAAGTCCGTCAAAATGCATCGAAAAAAATGCCAAATTATTCTTATTAAATGTGTAAACAAGTAAAATTTAACCTAAAAAATTAAAGTTGGAATCACAAGTTTGCTCATGTGTGTTTTTTTCATACATTATGTAAAATGGTGAGTAGATTTAGTAGAAGATTTGGGTTGTGAGTTTTGTGATGCAAAGACTCCGAAAAATTGCCGTGCCGTCTTGTTTGCTTACATTTTTGTTTAGACAATTATTTCGTATTATAAGGACTCTCTACCCTAATAATTTAGCTAGTTCGATTCATCAGGCATTTAGTAAACTAATAATCGGGGTTTTCCTCTAAACTACTTCACTCCATAAGGGGCGAGTTTTGGCCTTGAAGATAGACTTCTTGAATCAACTGGTCTCTGAAAATTGATCACGTCATCTTGCTGTCCTTCTTGTTTTACTGGGGTTGCACGAACCGGTTGTCTCAGCTTTAGACTGACTAAAATAACATATCAAGCACAGATTTGATGAGGATTTGCCTGAATAATAATTAGAATACAACTAAGGAATATTTTGCCAACTTTTGGCTAGAAAAATATTTTGTTGTTATTTTTAGCTGTAGGAAAAAAAATTCTCATGACCATCAGTGCAATCTTTGCCAAGAAAAATGAAAATACAGTAAAAAAGGCATAGGTATTAAATATTATTGTCCGGGATTGCTGAGCGCGCGCTAGTTTGCCAACCAAACAGTCACTCGATAGAACGGTATGCGCGCGCATTGATAGATCCGGTCGAACCTTTCAATAAGCGCGCGCTTCGTCTCAGCTCAAATCGTCGAACAAAGAATTGAGCAACCGATGTAGTCCCCTAAGTAAAACCGAATAAACCACGGCCTTACACGAACAAGTTATTTAAATAAACCCACAGTTATGACGACCTGGAGTGAACGCGAAAATACGATAATGTTAATTAATTATGTCACAACCAGGCATTGTTCGCGTCAACTAATTGCCTTGCTCCCATTATTTTGAGGTTTTTAGATAGAAGTTCCTACAAAGAAATTTGAAGGTCTTGTGGAACTAAAATGGCCGAGTCTATTGTTGACGCTTCAAGACTAGGAGTGGCGACCTCACTTAGTGCTGAGACGCCAAGAAGAGCGGATGAATTGATAGAAAGCGCTAATATGGAACGAAACAAAGGAAAAAGCAGAAGCCAGGTTAAAGAGATGCTACTTAAAGTTCCGGAGTTTATCAAGAAGAGCATAAGTTCCACAATAGGTGATGAAGATGAGGAGGAAGAGGAAGAGGTTTGTTAAGATCTTGATCAAACTAATGTTCCGTGGTCAGACAAGAGTCGTATAGTGGCTGCCTTAGACGCCTTCTATACCTTCGACTCGATCACATTGTATCAATGCTCTAGAGATTCAGCATACAGCTGCACGAGGGTTCACTTGCTTCCCAAATTAATTATGTTTGTATCGTATCTATCATCTTTTTTTTAACTTAAAACTTTACGCGTAAACCAAATGCGCAATTGATAAGTATGCCCTTTTACCCTCATCCCAAGGTAATCCAGCGTTATCAAATGAAACACGAAGGGTACATAGACGGCATGGAGGGGGCGGAGAACACCATCTTAGCGCTGCGACAGATAATCGAGCGACAGTCAAAGATCATAGAGCAGCTGGACCATGAGCTACGACTCAAGCGTCAAGGTTACCTTGACTCTGTCAAGGGTCCCCATGGAGACGAGGTGCTGGATGATCACATGATGCTAACTTACATCAACACGAAGCTGGACATATTGACGGAGCACGTGCTGTTTATAGCGAGACGAGTGACGACTGATCGAAGGTGCCGGGGTTTGTGTGTAAAGCACGTGCGCACGAGAAAATGCTTGTGCCAAGGATTTGACAGACCGCATCGCTGCTGTGGAAAGATAGGCGGCATCTGCGACTGTTGATATCCAAGAAGTTTTTCTTCTACTCTTCATATTCAGAAAGCTGACTGAAAATGGTTTTACTTTACCTGAAAATGGATTATTTTAGTTAAAAAAAAAAAAATCAATATTATGATTTCTTTAAATGGAATAAAGGACAGAGCACTTTTTCTTTAGAACTTTTCTTTAGAAAGGAAATAGAAAGGGAAGGGATTGTTACAGTACATCAATTTCCCTAACATTTTACTTGTCTCTAATTTTTATTTTTCTAAATCAAAAGCTAAAATCGTTAAAAAATGCTTATTATTAGCACTATTCACCGCTTCTTATTCAGACCGTAAGCCGATAACCTCTCTGCCGAAAGTTTGGCAAGTTTTTCTTTCCTGGCGCCTTTGAATTGTCTCAGAAGCTTTCGCTTTTTCGCCATTTCCATTTCTTCTTTTGCAGATAGTTTTCTCTTCCATCCTTTCCTTTGCAAAAACGCCGCTTTTTGTTTATCTTTCTGGAAAGTTCTTTCTTTGGCTGTGTTTTCTTTGGGGTGAGAATGAGGCTGGTTTCTCGGAGACCCATTTGCTTCAGATTTCGTGACGTCAGTCTGTGATATACCCGAGTCTACTCGGTCATTACTTGATTTCGCAGCCCGTACTTCTTCATTTCTGTGTGTTTGGGGAAAGAAACATAAAATATCAAATAAAATTATTAGATATTGATTCAAGAAATCAAAATTCCTATTCTCACGTCTCCGATTCTGTTGCAGCGGAAGTAAATATCCGTCGCCTTCGCTTCTCATCATTGCTGAGTTTGCGATACTTCTTCAAATCACGAATTTCCTCTTCAGTGGATCTGTTGATAAGAGCCAAGTCGATAAGAACTAAGAAAACGTGGAGGTTAAAGAGACTGCGTCATGCGTTGCGCATCTCGTTTGCGCGTGTTTTCCTTAGGCCACGCTAAGGGTAAACACTTTTTGTGGCTCTGCCAACATATTTGGTCAGGTGACCAAAAAACCGTGGTTCACGGAAGACTAACAACGTATCCCCAGACACAACAAACAAAGTCTTTTGGTATCTGATGTGTGATGTCTGGTAAGCTAGAACACTTCATTGTCTTGTTTTCTTAGGATGTCTTTACTTATGATAAGGTCGATTGTATTGTATATCGGGTGTATATGACACTCATATATACTAACAGTTAAAACTAGAAGTTCTCGTGGATAAGTGAAGTGCTCGAGCTCATAGATTGGTTGGTCATTCAATTGCAGGGTTAAATCAAGATTCTTTTAGATTTGTGTGGGGCATTTCGCACATTTTCCATAAGCCAGGTATATGCAAGACACCATTTTCTTTGCAGCCACTGTCTTGGCTGATCACTTACCCTTTCATGGTTTCTCTGTTTGTTTTATAAGAGAAGTAGAACAAAAACAAATTGCTTGTAGTCTTATTTTATTAAACAAAAGAAATTATTTAATTGAAGCAATTGTATGTCTAGAAAAGGAAAGGTGAAGTCTGATAACCATAATAAACAATCTGATTAGCTGTGGAGGGTATGTGCAGTCATAGATATTATGGAAAGTAAGTATATTTAAAAAAAGACTGCTTTTTGGTGATTGAGTGGGAGGGGCACAACCCGTGTGTCCACACCGAGCTGCATGCCTGTACGTACGCAGTAAGCTATTTGGGTCTAAGTGGTGGCCATGATAATAGCTACTGAAAAGATTACTGCTCATGTATTAACATATAGTTAACTATGCAGAATTTATGGTCTCCTGGTTATCCCTAACAATAGCTTCTGCATGTAAGTACACTGCAGTATTTACTGGAGCTCACTGATTTCTAAAGAATCTCTGTGTCTCCTCCGTGGCTGTGTTTGCCTTGGTTTAAAATAATGAAGCAATCCATTTTTTTTATTTCTTGGGCAATGATTTGCAATCATAGTAGTTCTGGACTGGACATTGCTTTGGAAAAATAGACTCAACATATAAAATACTGCAAACCAAGTATCGAGTAAAATAAAGCAATTCATAGATCCGACATGTCAATCACGAGCGCACAAATAGCCAATCAGGAAAGAGATTATGCAATAACAGCCATGTGGCACAGGGAGCTCACCTCCACGGTCTGAGTAGTTTTATTTTTATTTTTTCGGAGCCTTCCTAAATAAAGTTCCGAACCGCGTTGCGTTGTTGTTTTACTGCGTATGTGCCGCTTGTCTGCCTGGCGCTGTCTGGCGCTTGTCTCATTGGTTAGCGGTCTAACGGCTGTCGTCTCGCCTGCGAAATGGCTTCCTTGTCACGACATACCTTACAAAGAGAGAAAAGGGATGAAACTCTGGCTAATTCTTCTGCCGCTAGCGTGTTGAGCACATCCGGACGGAAGTGAAATTACCGGAAGTAATTTCAAAGCGTGACGTCACCTTTTTTAAAAACTCAACGGCAACAGAGCCACTAAATCTTCGAATATGGCTTCGGCTCTCTTCCAATCTGTTACGAATGTTCATTCCTAAACACAAATTCGGAAACATTTCTTAAAAGTGCCGCATAGAAAATGTTTTAAAAAAGGTTTAAAACAGGAATAAAATATTTTTCGACAAACAAATTTAATAAAAGAGACTAGTAGAAACAAAGAGAAGTGTACGAACTTACATGTTTTTATTTCAAGAGTTGTCTCAATCAAATATCGTAGGCGAGAGAAGCAAGCATAGGCTGGCGCGATTCGCTTATTAGTATGCAAACGGAAGTAAAATTTCATTGATGCATCTACTTCCGTCCGCATGTGCTTCGCATGAAACGGCAGAATAGCGGAAGAAAATCAAGGATTTGCGAGATGCTGTATTGTGGGGTTTAGAACGTGTTTCTTTGATTCTTGACATCATCAAGTAAAAGAGCCACCTTTCTTCTAGTTTTGTACGAATTTTGGGCCGATAAATTTCAAAAAAGGGAATTTTTCTGGCGTGTTTTCTAGCGCAGGTAAAAAGAGTTTGATCCCTTTTCTCTCTTTGTAAGGTATGTCACGACAAGGAAGCCATTTCGCAGTCGAGACGACAGCCGTTAGACCGCTAACCAATGAGACAAGCGCCAGACAGCGCCAGGCAGACAAGCGGCACATACGCAGTAAAACAACAACGCAACGCGGTTCGGAACTTTATTTAAACCGTAGGAAGGCTCCGAAAAAAACTAAAACTACTCAGACCGTGGAGGTGAGCTCCCTGTGCATGTGGTCCCACAAATGTCCCACAAAAAGTCGGCAATCGACAGCAAAAAGATTGGTTTGAGATATTTTTCTGCGAATCTGGACAAGCAAAATAAGCATCTTCCGGTCAGCGTAGAAAGTGATAGTCCTGTTTTCTTTGACCGGCCACTTTTAGTGTAGAGTTGGGACTCAAATTGCAGAAAAAACACGTAAAATTTCTGCGAAGAAACGAAAAACAAAAAGCAAACAAACCACATATACAAGAACAGTGTAAGTCCTACCATTAAACTTGTGTTTGATATAACCGAGGTTACTTCAATTACATATAAGAATGAGACTGTCGTTTGTATTATTGCTGTAAATCTTGACATTTGCCGATAAAACTTGTAGTTAAAAGTCAGGCGTAAACAGCGAATTCGGCATTCTCTTCTACTTTTCCCCCGCACTTAAATCACTTCAAGTTGACAAAAATAGCTTTGAAAGCACATAAACACATAGTACCTACCGAAGAGAGCACCGCTTTATCTTATCATTTCCAAGTTTTCGTATTTCGAGCTGGATTCGGGTCGTTTCCATTCAACAACCAAACTTGTAGTTATCTATTTCTATGCTTCTCTACAAGATTTTCACCAAGCTTGGACAACAAATCAATTTCTGTCATGTTAGGTGACCGTCTTTAATTTCCCAAGTCGCAGGAAAACCCCTATAAACGTCTATATTTTAGATAACCCCCAGGATTCTCAGACCTCATCCGACATGTTGTACAATTTGTGGGACTTTTGTGGGACATTTGGGTTGCACTAAGCTGGATTCTATTTGCTGCTTTCTGATTGGTGGTTATTCGTGCGCTCGTCGGATCTGCCAATTTAATGTCTGATATTAGAAGGGCCGAGAAGCGGGGCAGAGAAATGAGATTTTTCGGATTGATTTTACATTTCCCTTTATACAAAAGTCTTATCAAATAACGCAGAGATCTACTGAATGCTTATTATTTATTATATTAGGAATTTGGTTGGTTTGTCTTCCCTTCATAAAGTTATTTCACTCAGTTGCATTTATACACAAAGCCTTACAGTACAAACGCCAGGCAATGGGATTTGGGCCGATTGAATATCTTTCGCTTTTCCCTTAGGTGAGGGGCTAGTTTGATTATCCAAGTTCTTTTATTATCAAATGACAAACTTCGAAAGCCACGATAAGCAAACCCCGTAAAAAATCGGATCATAAGTCGTCATACTTACCAAATAATTCTTTGATATCGCCATCGTATTCGCGGTATAAATCGAAGAAGGAGCTTTCAACATTATCGGAAACACAAGGTAAAGGCCCTGTCACGCGTACGTTTTTTCTCTTGCAACTTGTCTCGCAAAAAAATTGTTGCAGGTCGCACGCGCCCTGTCACACGTGAAGTTTTTCCTGCGACTTGAAACAATTTGTTGCAGAAAGTAGAAGAGCGATCAACTTTTCGTGCGACTTTGAGAAATGCAAAACAAGTTGCAAAAAAAAATGCGCGTGCAAGAGAAAAAACGTACGTGTGACAGGGCCTTAAGTGCGAAAAATCCTGGTGAATCGCGGACTGCCAAAGGTAGCCCAAATCTTGGTTTCCACAGAGTCCGTCCAAATCGAAGCTGGAAAGGCAACGCATAGACTACTAATTGACGATGAGGGGAGGCGACGTGAGAATTCGTTTACAAGATGGCGACGGTTTGTTCCACAGGAAACCCAAATCGACACGATGACCGAAATATTAATATATGACAGATATTTAGAGAATGCTTCAATACTCACCGATACTGCGACATCTTCTTTACGGAGACCCACTGATTTAGCTCCCTCTCTGGAAATTTCAATACCTATGAAATAAACGATAGACCGAGCTATCGTGTGGAAAAGCGGGTGATAGTGGATAAAGTCGGTTGTCTTACCTCTTCTGCGCTAAGGCCGTAGTCATTAGGAGTGACCTGTCTGTATTTAAATCTACACGGCATGTCCCCAATGATGTCTTCATAATCCAACTTATAATATTCGTCGAAATACTCTTCGAACGTTTTCTCATCTACGAAGCAGAAAATAAGGGATGAAGAACACTATACTGTAGTTTCAATCAATCTGGAAGGCACATCACTCACAAGTGAGTATACACCTATTTCAAAAACGTTGTCCGTGCGAAACGGCAAATGGCGATTGGCAAATGGCCAATCGCCATTAGGACCGTAAGGAACCATGGGTCTTATTAAATTTCTACTGAATGCTGAAGAATATTAATAAATCAAACAATTTTCCATTAAAGATCATCAATGTATGTCTCTGACAATGCTAGACTTTATTTAACATCTTTAATTTTACGAATGATTAGTACCCAGAAGCACCGTTCGGGCTTAGAACTGCCATTTACTATTTGCCATTCGCCATTTGCACTGACAGGAACCTTTTTTGAAACAGGTGTATGACAAACGCTGTCAGCGTCAGCGAAAAAAAAAATAACGCAAAAAAGACTTTTGGGCGACAAGATATACTTGCATAAACAGAATCTTAACAAAAAGCGACTCTTGTTGCACTAACTTGATTTTTGTTTTATCACTTACTGGGATCAAACAAAGGTTTGTTCTTGTTGAGCGCTTTGGCAAACTTCGACTTCTTTTTCAGTTTTTTTTTCCCGGACTCGGTGTCTTGGGTTGGGTCATAGTCGGCGTCCATCTGTATAGCAGTAGACGAGGCAGTACGTTAGCTTTGACAGTTTTAGGAACAAGGCCAATGAGGATGAGAGAAACTTGCTCTATTTGGCCGACATGAGCTGCACTATAGGCAACGCGCCCAAAAAAATGCTCAGCACTAGTCACTCATAGTTATGACGATCGTGTCAATTAAAATACTGTGATTCTTCCACGTTAATTGGCTAACTTTTTTAAGCTTTGCCTTGTTGGCCAAGGTAGCATGTATCGCACTGTCTAGAGCAGCGCTAAATCGATGGCGAGATACTTTGGGTAATTTCTATTTAGTGCATCAACAGGCTCTGATACACTTTGCAACTCTTAAGGTCCATTAGTTGTTTGACAAACAAAGCCATTTACTGGTAAATATTTCAAAAGAGCAGATCACTTCAGTGTTATCTCAGACTTACGTTGAACCCTGGGTCATCATAGCCAAGTTCTATGAAAAAAGAACGTGTAAGTTAAATGATAAACCAAAGGTATTAGAAAACTAAAAGCACAAAGAGAAAGGTTTCCTACCGTAGTCATCTTCAGCGTAACCTTCTCCTCCGGCGTCGCGACCCTGCCACTCGTCCCAGTTCTCCTCTGAAATATAAGAAGTTTTACATCACTTTCTTACAGTAGTTTCTGTGACTCAATATGGGTTTCCGCCAAAGAGGAAATGTGTATCCCTATCTTTTTTTTATTGTTGTTTCTATGAGTTAAATCCTCCATCCCCTTCTTTCGCTAGTGTTAGCAAATTTTGCAGCAATAGGTTTGTTTGATTATCGAAGCGTAACCCCTAAGTAACACAATATCAGCATACATTCCTTCCCGAAACATCATCACTATCAAACTGTAACTACAACAGTACCACAATATAGCGTACTTTCCTTACTGAACTCATCATAATCACGAGTTTCAAACTGTAACTCCTAAGTACAATGGAATTGGCTAGCTCTCCTAAGCATAAACATCATCACAATCATCATTATCATGTTGTAACTCCTACGTACCAAAATATATAAGCATGCTTTCCTAAGCATAAACATAATCACAATCATCATTATCATATTGTAACTCCTAAGTACCAAAATATATTAGCATGCTTTCCTAAGCATAAACATCATCACAATCATCATTATCATATTGTAACTCCTAAGTACCAAAATATATTAACATGCTTTCCTAAGCATAAACATCATCACAATCATCATTATCATATTGTAACTCCTAAGTACCAAAATATATTAGCATGCTTTCCTAAGCATAAACATCATCACAATCATCATTATCATATTGTAACTCCTAAGTACCAAGACATCAGTATCTTTTGCTTACCATAAACATCATCCAAATCATCATTATCAAACTGGGGTTCCTCTTCCTCTGCTTCTTCATAAAACTCGTCATCAAATACTTTCTGTTTACAAATAGTACCATCTTTGTGTTACTTATTCAAACAACGAATGCCAATAGCCAGAAATAATGCTGCACCTTCATCGCCTCATCATATTTTGCTGGATCAAAATCCCCTTCCACATCTTCATCGGTGAATCCTACATTAGGATTGCCTGTTATCTCTAAAAAGGAAGAAAAAGGAAATATTATGCACCCAAGCAAAGTGTACCATGTACCTTAATAGTGCGAGACAAACAGGGTTTTTTATCTGAGGTTACTTTACCCTTCAACTTTTTTAATTTATCTTGAATCTCTTTTCTTTTCAGGTTTTTCATTCGTTTTATCTCCTCTCTTTTTTGCTCTTTTTCCTAAAATATAAAAACTTGTTATCCATGACGATGTGAACTGTGTTGTACAGAAAAAGAAGTGACAACCTTTTTATTAAAAGAAATTGCAAAGTAAGTTAAGCATGATGCCTGCTACCTTTTTCTTTCTTTCTTCTCGTTGTTTGCGAGCCTCTTTCCTTCTCTCATCCTTATGTCTAACAGATGCACTGATGGTCCTTGGGTAGCTTTTAATCTGTGCAACAAATGTACAATGATCAGTAAAAATCTAAGCATAAGAAATTCTATTTTCCTTTATTTTAAAGACATTTAAAGCATCTTTTACAATGCTGTATATAAAAAGCAAAACTGAAAATGGCTGTATAGTCACACCAGAGTTCAACACACTGTAAAAATATGTTACCAACAAATCTAGATTTTTTAATTTGCTTTTAAGAATCAGATGTGGTTTGATTTTCACTCAAGAATCACAAGGGCTATAAGTACTTTGTATCTCCATTTCATCTTACATTTAACCTAAAACCAAATTTAGGTTTGGCTCTTATAGAGGCAAGGACACATGATAGTTTGATTCAAACTCAAAATTCAAATTCAATTTTTTTTTTGCAGCTGAATGGTAAGGCAGGAGACACTTTACAATGAGGTTAGAAACACATTAATCGCTGAGATCAGAATGCATTACAAACTTGGGGCAAATTTCTGTTTATTTCATTCAGAATTCACTGGCAAAACATCCTAGCTACTGTGAAGGAATAATTATCAGCTACCTTTTTTAAGCAAGATTTTTAACCATCTAAGAAGAATTCAAGTTGCACAGTACAAAAGCTTACAAAAGCAGCATCAGGCTCTTCGAAGCGGAAGTTGTATTTCCTTTCAAATTCCTCTTGCTTTTCTACTTCATTTTCATCCTTTAGAGAAAAAAATCAAAAAGAACAATTTGGGGTAGATGAAAATACTGGGGGTGGTGGTGAGAGTAGGGTTACCTTTATGTAATTTTTATCCATACATACTCAAGGTGGGGTCCTCTGAAAAATGTGGAGGAGCTGATGGGAGGTGACGTTTTATTTGAAGGGGGGACTTCACATTTAAAACTCTTTCTTTGCATGTACTAACCTCATCTTCCTCATTCACAATTTCTTCATATGTTGGAATTCTGAAGAAAGCAAGATTCTTTAGGTACTGTAAGTGAATGTTGCTTGCACACGCTATAGAACACATCCATTGTCATTTGCGATTACATATCCGTAGGAGCAACATTCTTTAAAAAGTGTGATCATGCAAAAGTCATAAAAAATCACATTAATATTTCAGTCGCTAAGGATTGCAATGTCACCCTTACCTGTCATCTTCTTTATCAATGTATTTCCTGTCCAAGATGTAGTCCCTAAGAAACAGTTCATCTTTGTCTAGGTTTGGGTCATTCCAGTAACGCTGAAGTCCATCCTTAAAAAAATATAACAGTAAACTTCCTTTACCTCAAACTACTTGACTTCTATTTCCATGCAATGAATTTATTGTAGAGAAAGTGAAAAGGTCTGCAAAACTTTTATAAAATAAAATAAATTTCCATCTCCCCTTTTACTACAAAAAGTATTTTCCAGATCAGGCTTCCGTAAAGTACCATTTCTTTTGCTGCTTGAGCATCAATTCTTTTTTTCTCTCCTTTCAGCCACTCTTTATAATCAACTTCTTCTTGTTTCTAAAAACAAAACAATAAAATATCAAAATGTTATTATATGAAATCTGTACATCAGTAGTTGCCCAAACATTAGCACATACCTTTTCATCCTCTAATTTTTGTCTCACTTTCAGAAAATTCCCATTGTCGTCCTCTTCTTCATCATTAACAGCTAGTTTGAAACTAAACAATGAAATCAGTTTCTTTGAATTTTATTAGCTATGGGGCAATGCTCTGACCATAAAGAGCATATCGTATGATGCAGATGGTGGTGCAATATATTGGTTTTACCATTTAGCAGGAATGTATATAGGAATTATTTGTTACCTATCCTTTAATGCCTTTTGCTCCTCATCATATGTGAGCTTTTTATTCTGCTACAAAGGAAAATGTTCATACTGTAAGGAAATAACAGACACTTTACTGGACTTTTATTTATGAAAAGTAATGCACATTCAACTTACCTCTGATTCGTCTTCATCACTGCTCTCTTCATCACTTACAAATGCTTTACTGAAAATCATATATAAGACATTGTTTTAGAAATAATGGATATGTACACTGATTGCACTTTTAATAAGGGGAGGGAGGGGTTGAACGAACCCAAAAGTCAAGACAAGGCTTCAAGATCATCATACAAATAGTCTTAGGAGTAACCAAAATGGGTGGACTTCAGCCCCTGCCACCCACTGCCCTTCAAAGCCTCCCCCTCAGCCTTCCCCTCACTCTAAGGCTGCTGTCTCTGTAACTAGCTAAAAACAAGCATCTACGGGTAGCAAATAAGAATAACCCTTAAGTAGGAAGGCATTGGAGTTCCTGTTCACCTTCCTTTCTCCAGAAGTCTTTTCCTCTCATAGTCCTTGAGGAACATTGGCTTTTGAGGCTTCTTGCTTTTTTCCTTATCATTGGATGAGGATGAGTCATCTGAAAAAACAATGCACACAAAGTGAGATTTACAGGGGTGAATCTAGGGATGAGCTGAACAGGCTCCACCCCTCACCCCCCTATTTTGAGACATTTGGCTTAAAAATAACAAGAAATATAAGGGAATCTATGGAAGAACAATGTATCTGCCCTTCCCCCCTTTCCTGAAACTCTGCTTCAGCCCCCCTTTTGGAACTTTTGTATCTGCCCCTGATTTCGACATCCTTCAAGGGGGGTATATAAACATGAGTTAAAGAGATAAATTAAAGATAATTCTTTTGTCAGTAACCACCTTACTGTATGTTACTGAAAAATGTGTTTGTTGGTAGAACTGTCTGCATACAAGAAGGTTCTAATATTTATATAGTCAACACAAGATAGGACCTGTATTTATATAGGTCCTCACATAGGTGCTCAAACCTGACTCATAAAATGTTGCATCTTTGTCGTAAATCTTTGGGTCTTTTTTCTTTAACATGGCCAATACTTTGAGAAAATCCTTCTCTTTCTGTGCTGTGAGTGCCTGCGAAACAACATTACTTCATGTATATTATGTTTTAGAAACTTATATTCTTAATTCCCTAAAAAATGAACTACTTTTACATACCTGTCAACCTCCGAAAATCTCAAGGCTTGAGAACTTTTGAGGGGAGGGGTAGGGTATATTCATTTTTTGGGGGGAGGGGTGGGTTTAACCTTGCGTTTGCCATATTAAAAGCTCTCACGAACAAATCCACTTATAGATCTCACGAGGGATTATTGTTTCAAATATTTTAATAGAAAATAGGCAAAATGACGATTCTCTATAGAATAATTTTCGGGAGCCATAAAAATGGTGGTTTCTTCGTGTTACAGAGCACCAGCACCAAAAACACAATAAAACAAAAGCCAAAAACAAAGACCTTAGAACGAGGCAATGAAATAGAGTACAAAGGCCTTGGGCACCAAAAACAAAGACCTTAGAACGAGACAATGAAATAGAGTACAAAGGCCTTGAGCACCAAAAACAAAGACCTTAGAACGAGACAATGGAATAGAGTACAAAGGCCTTGGGCACCAAAAACAAAGACCTTAGAACGAGACAATGAAATAGAGTACAAAGGCCTTGGGCACCAAAAACAAAGACCTTAGAACGAGACAATGGAATAGAGTACAAAGGCCTTGAGCACCAAAAACAAAGACCTTAGAACGAGGCAATGAAATAGAGTACAAAGGCCTTGGGCACCAAAAACAAAGACCTTAGAACGAGACAATGGAATAGAGTACAAAGGCCTTGGGCACCAAAAACAAAGACCTTAGAACGAGACAATGAAATAGAGTACAAAGGCCTTGGGCACCAAAAACAAAGACCTTAGAACGAGACAATGAAATAGAGTACAAAGGCCTTGGGCACCAAAAACAAAGCTCCCCGTAACACCAAGGAATACCCATAAAAATCCCTAAAAAGCGGGAGATTTGGTGCTCAACGCGGGAGAGCGGGAGAAGGGGTCCAAAATCTTGAGACTCCCGCCAAATGCGGGAGAGTTAACAGGTTGTCTTTTACATTTAACATCCTTATTGCCCAAATGGAACAACTCGAAAAATACACACACACGTGGTGTTGCATACACGCTAACTTACAGGTCAGCTGTATTACTAATATCCATCAACTCAATCATATCACTTACAACTGAAAAAACAGTTCTTTCTATAAAAAAATCAAGAGATTGGGCTAGTGTTACCTCTGCATCCTCGTCCTCTGTTTCAGAAGAACTCGATTCCTGGTCAGCGGTAGCACTTTCACCATATTTAGCCTTCACTGGGAAACATTACACAACAAAACCCGCATAAATGTGACTGATCATAAGATTGTTATGCTCTCTATATCGATCATTTTCACTTACATCTATGGAGTTCGGCCCGTTGTTGATTCTTCTCGAATCTCTTGGCATATTCTCTGTTTACTGAAATCTTGTACTCCTTGTCCGCCATGTTGGATTTAGTGCGCGGTAAAAAACTGGGACTTATATGTCAACCGCTGAAATGTTATGTTTCGCGGGCTACAACATGGCGGCGCCCTTTCGTCTCTTTGGCTCATTGAAAACAATGTTATTTTAAGTTTGCTTACTTTAATCTATTTAGTTTTTACTGAATTTCTTTGTTCTAAAATACTATTTCTACCAGTTCATGAAAGGATTTTGAAATCGTTGCGAAATAGGCTTAGAAATTCTATTACAAAATGGAAATGCATCGCAGTTTGGTAGTTGTTGTGCTTTTGGTTGTCCAATACATCGGACTTGTTCTATTCCTTAAAGGCTTCTTCCCGATCAAACAAGCAATCCCTGGATCTGCATCTTTATCTAGCTTTCCTCCTGAGCCAGGGTCAGACGCACCAGGAAGCCCTGTGGACGCGGTGCTGGATCGGTTGGTGATTGTACTGATCGATGCGCTTAGGGCCGACTTTGTTTTACCGGGTGACGGGAGAATGAAATACTTGAATGAACTCGTAAGAAATAACGAGAGTTTAAGGTAAGATGAGATTGTTATTGCCGAGGAGAATATGAGTTCGCATTCGTTTGCTAGTTGTTTTAATTTAAGTGTAGTTGGAGTGTGCCAAATCAATTGACAACAATTGATAACGGGAAAATAAGCATCAATTGTTATCAATTGCTGATAATAATTGAAAACCATTTAGTAAATTGATTTTGATTATCAATTTTTATCAATTAGTTACATCATGCTCTCGTTGTGGCTGATTAACAAATTATGGCTGGACCTACAATACAACTACTGTAATCTATATTAAAATCATGTCCAAGTTTTCAAACCAGTGACCTTTAAGTGATGGCCCTTCACGTCTTTTATTTCTAGTTTCCTAGCAAAGGCACACCCTCCAACAGTGACCATGCCAAGAATAAAGGTAAATGGACAATTTATAATATTTTCAATTATATCTCTAAGTATCTTAGGTAGGCCTACCCGGCATGCCATATGGATTAAACCAACTAAAATTAAGTATAGATACAGACTGATCCCTGCTTTTTAAAAGTGAGTAGGAGTTATAATGTTAAAAGCTGCCTCAGTAAGAAAGATGCAAAAGACCAGCATCCACAGTCATTCTACATTTGCCACAATACATTATAATACATTTGTCCTTATCCAAGTACGGGAAGAATTTGCAGCCTTGTAGACTATGCCATTTTTGTCTTGTAAATTGTCAAAAATCAGAATTTCTATTCACATTTTTAGGCCCTTATGACTGGGGGTATTCCTGGATTCATCGACGTCTTGTTGAATTCGCTCTCCACTGAGCTCCAAGAAGATAATCTGCTAGCCCAGTTGACGGCGGCTGGGAAGAAAATTGTGTTCTTTGGAGATGATACTTGGATCAAGCTTTTTCCTGGGAATTTCGTGAGAAGTGATGGCACTAATTCATTTTTTGTTTCCGATTATACTGAGGTTAGTACAGTAGTTCACATAAATAATATTAGGAGAAGTTGCTTGTTAGAATACTTAACCACCTCAGAAGTTTGTATACAGGGATTTGATTCTGCCATAAATCTAGAATCCAGTCATCAGATCAGCTCTTTCCCTCATTTCCTCCCCACAAGATCAGTTCATTTACATCATTTGCGCATCCGTGCCAACCTTGAAAGCTAAAAAAAACAGGAGATTGTGCTTCAAATACAAGAACTGTATAAGAAATTCCAATGAATTTTTACTGGATATTACAGTAAATGTATTAGGAAGTTTCAATTTTATTGCCGGGAGATGAAGGCTTAAAACCGGGAGTCTCCCAAGAAAACCAGAAGAGTTGGCAGGTACGGTATGTTACTAACGAAATGCCCCAACTATCATCATTTTACCCAAGAAGATGTTCTTAAATAGATATAAATAATCTGTCAAATCCGATGTCTGAAAGTTGCATTGTACGATATATGTGAAGAGTTGTGATGTCTTTCTTGACTGACATCATAAAATGTAGATGATTAAATCAGCTTGTGTTTCTTTTTCTAGGTTGATGATAATGTGACAAGACATCTGGGTAAAGAACTCTCCAGCAAAGACTGGGATGTGATGATACTTCATTACCTGGGCCTTGACCACATAGGCCACTTAGCGGGACCATCCAGCCCTCTGATTGGTCCAAAGCTACAGGAGATGGATGACATATTAAGGGATATCCACAGGAACCTTATTCATTGGGACCAAGAGATGGGGACACATTCTGCTATTGTGCTATGTGGTGATCATGGAATGAGTGACTCAGGTAGTCATGGAGGGGCGTCTCTTCCTGAAACTTTAACTCCTTTAGTTTTCTTGAGTTCCAGGCTAAAAGATGGAAGAGGTTAGTAGCTGTCAGTTTAAGGTTATGCTGTTGACAAATTTCCAATCAAGTACTTTATTATATGTATTTCGCCTTTGTCAGGAGCACACTATAGCAGAGAGGAGATTGAACAGATAGATCTGGTGCCTTCACTGGCCACCCTTCTTGGAGCAGCCATTCCACAAAATAGGTGCAAACAGTATTTGCTTGCTTACCTCGTATGTTTGTTATAGTGTTACAGAATACCAGCAAAAGAGATAAGGTTGGTACCTATAGCAAGCAAACAACTATATAAAATATAAAGATACTAGCATAAAACACCCTTTGCACAAAATGTGTTATGAAATGTATGCGAACTGTTGTATTGTTCATTAGAAATTTGTTCCATCAAACTCCACATTTCAGCACAATTATAGTACAAGTGTTAATCAATTTTCTATCGTTATCTTTAGCATTGGCTCAATTATTCCACAACTCATGACGTTCCATGGCCCAAGAGAAAAATTAAGATCATTCCAACTCAATGCAGACCAGCTATTGAAGGTTCTTATTGCCAATGGCCACTCCCCCTCAGACTTATGGGAACTTGATCAGGCAACACGCCTACACCAGGAGTGGCTTCATGAGCTAGACTTGGGATCCAAGTTGGATGCATCTATGACTATTTCTGCTGAGCGGATCATCAAACAGTATTCTGTTGCACTGAAAAAGATGAGTGATGCAGTTTCAGGTTCACTGTCTTGCTATGACCTGCATGCAATGGCAGTTGCTGTCATGGCTCTTGTGCAGATGTTCTTCTGGTTTCTCTACAGTATGAAGCTCCCTGCTAAACAAGGTCTGCCTGGAGGAAGATCAAAGTTTCCAAATGTTGGGATATCCGGGTTTGCTGTGGGTTTTGTATGCCTGGTTTTGGTCACTGGTCATTTGACAGTCTGTTCAAGTGCCAGTAAACCAGGTAAAAAGTGACTTTATGCTTGGTACACCCCTGCTTTTTTTCTTGAACTTTACGAAATAAATAGTTTCATACTTTATATGATAGATTGGTTTTAAAATCTTTTTTTCAGGGACCTGTAGCAGCAATATCCTTTGTTCATTCACCTTTCCTGCCATCTTCTTCAGTAGTGTCATCATCATTGTAAGCACTATTTCCATGTCAACCCTTATCTCAATCATCTTGTCCATCAACAAGACCATGCTGGTAGGCACATTCAACAACGTCTCCCAAATTATGGCCGCATCTCCCAGAGGTGCACTTCTCGTAGTCGGCACCATCCTACATGTGTTTAGCCTTTTGTCGAGCAGCTTTGTGGAGGAGGAACACCAGACTTGGTACTTCCTGGTTATCAGTTATTTCTTACTGGACTTTTGCTGTACTGTGAAAGCTGCATTTGGATATAAAAAGAATGCTACCACAAAGGACCACAGGATGTTGGGTACAAACAACGTTGCTAGTAATGATTATACCACTGGTGCGATACCTTATGGTTTAAGGTCGCTTCAAAGGGAACAACGGGCTGAAGTACATCACTACCAGCAGCCTGGGTCAACATCACATGAGGGGACACTAGGAATGACCTATTATTGTGTTTTTAAAGAATTTGGCTCATCGATGTGGACTTCTGTTCTACTTCTTGTTACAATTCGCATTTCTCGTACCTTGAATCAAACCGGAATAAAATGGGCGAGTCAACCGGATGTCAGTGACTGGCTAGTTGCACCAGACAACAAACTAATATTTTCTGTGATATCATTTACGTCAATACTTATTATTCTAGCCTCTCAAGTCCAAAGAAGTAGACTCATCGAGTCTTTCATACTCGCCATTGGGTTAACATTGGTCTATCATTACCGGTCAGCTACTGGCAGCTTGATATCACCATGGCAACATCATGAAGTAATCACAGACGGCCTGATGGAAGCCAGGCTGGTGTATTGTTGTTCCCTTGCTTTGGTTATATGCAGTATTTTGACTGTTTGCAAAGCTTTATTTAAAGCACAAGGAGAAGACGACTCTACGCCCTTTTCAGCCTATCAGAAGACGCTTGCGCGGGCTCTTGATACGTTCTTGATGGGTTTATTAGTGTTGGAGGCTTTGCTGTTGAGGACTCATAACGTAGTGCTACTCGCGCTGTTTGTGATGCAGGAGAATCGGCTCGCCAACTCGACTTGTAACAGGTACGACGAGCAGTGTACCTTTTATTTAGCACATTAGTCCTACCCTGCCATTTATGACATCTTAGAAATATTGTATGAATTGTATTTCGCAACGCAAGGGCATGGCAAACATTTGCTGACAAGTCTAAGGCATAGATTAGCAGTAATAGACTGGAGAATCTTCATAAAAAGAAACACCGCATTTATGCTTTTTTATGCTTGCTTCCACTCATGGCAAAGCGCCTGCAACAGACCGAATCCTTCGAGTTGCTAACCATGAAGTAGAACATCTAGATGTTCCTAAACTAATGCCTCTTATTTTAAAGTAGTATGGTGTAACTTATCGCACTTACATGCCCTTTTTTCTCCACAGTAATAACCCAACCTGGCGCTTGGCACTTCTTTACTACTGGCTCGGCCAGGCGACGTACTTTGCGCTAGGAAACTCCAACAGCTTGTCTACAGTAGACATCGCCGCGGGGTACATCGGCATGCGAGCTCATGATGGGCTAGTGGCGCTGATTCTCATGTCCTTAGCGACGTACGCCAGCCCAGTGCTATGGCTAACGGCACTCATCAAATATCAAGTCAAGAACGCGACCTCATATACTACGTTAGTGAACATAGAGCTCCACTGTTTGTTTTTCATATTTTTTTCTCAGTTTGAATTTAACGCCCTTTTTATTTTCAGACTTCAGGACAGTATGTATCGCGCATGCGTCACCATGGTTGTACCCAATGCCCTACTGTTGTGCGTTTACTGTACGCTGGTATATGCCCAGCGGTACCACCTGTTTGTATGGAGCGTGTTTTCTCCCAAGCTATTGTACGAGACGATGCGAGCGCTGGTCATGTTCTGTGCTTACGCCACCGTTCTTATATTTGCTTCAGTTATAGAAAAATATGGGAAAATCTCTCAAAGTAAAAAGCAATAGAATTGCACACTTAAGTTGATATGCCAATTCCTAACTTTACAAAATAACAGCTGAATTCGTTGTCTCAAGACCGCTCGGAAATCCTTGACTCTTCTAGGAAAAGCGCGTGTTTAATAAGGCTACTAAACCAATCGATGTCCCGCATGAACCATTTGACTGTAAATTTCCTGAAAATTAATTGGCCAATGCGGTGATTGATCAAGGTGATGATTGGTCATGTTGTCAGCGCGCTGTTCCAAGACTAGACATGCAACGGGTGCTAAACTACGAACGCGGCTGTAATCCGCCCGCGAGAATAGAGAGCTTTAGATCCGACTCCGAGTACGAGTCCGAGTAAGAGTTTTACCTGGAGACGATAGTGCGCATGCGGTAGTTCCAATCTTAACCACTGTGACTTCTGTCACGCATTTGTATTTAGCTTTGTAAAACAATGAATACCATAGTTTGGACTTTTTTATTGTAAAGTTTGTTTGCTTTACCTTAAAGAAAACAGTAAACACGACCGGCAATAAATTAGAATGAGTTCACAAATAGTTAACTTATTTTAGGAAGGATTGTATCACTCCAGATTTTCCAAGCCCCATGATATCGTGTTTTATACACATCGACGAAGCGATCTTTATATAATAAAGTATGTTCGCGCATGCTCGGGATCAGCGGTCTTGTCTAAATGTTCCCTACCGCAGGGAAGAGCAGGCGTGATTTTTTCGGGGCCAGAGAAAGTAAGGACTGGGTCAGCATGTGGTCTGTAACACTTGCTAGCCAGGCTCTCTTTAGAAGAAAACAAATTACCGGTAAACTACCAAAGACGGGAAGCAAGCCTACAATCGTTTACAAGAAAAGCATTGCCTTGATACTATTTATTGTTTCCAAGTAGTGTTGAATACGATAAGCCATGCGAAGGGGGGGGGGGGGGGGGGGGGAGCTCAAAGCGCCGGAGTTTCAGGTGAACATGTGGCTACACCACCCTGATCACACCTTGGATAGGCGCATTACGTGGGAAAATAATGTATGGTGTTAGGCCGTTCTATAGCTTGGTGTGCGCGTCCGGGCTCGGTTGACTTTCAACGTCGATCTCACGGCCGATGGACACGTTACTGAGTGAGTGTTGCTTGCAACATGTACACGGCCCTTGCGAGAACAACTGCAGTGGCTTGAACGTCTAAAATAACAAAGTATAAATATATGATACCAAATTGTTACCAAATTGCTTATGTATGAAACATGACGGAAAAACGTGACGCTTCAAATAAGCCCATTTCACATCGAATAAGGCGGATAATTTCCCTGAGTTCTTATTAACTTATAGCAAACAAAATATCAAGTGCGACTTTCTTTTTAAATTGATGCGACTTTTTGTAAAGTGTCATTGGAATTTGAGCTTTTCGTCCCTGAGCTGATACACAGGGCAATGATGATCAAGGAAAAATGGCCTTAAAAAGCCAGAATCTGGTTATGTGCACTTCAGCCTCAAGTTATTTGTGTTTTAAAAATCAGTCCGTAATACATGGAACCTATAGCCACTGAAGAAATTGTGTCTTCTCTCTCTATCTGGAATTGCGCGTTTTTCAGGTGTTTCCGTCATGTCAAGCTAGCCGGGGTACTAAGTCATGATTTATAAAAGTCATAACTTTTGTGCAGAGCTCAGCATATATGTACCCGTATTGGACATTGTAACTACCTTGGTTCTGGGATGCATGGGGGTTAGTGCATGTTCATGTACACTACGTTTAAAGATTCTTCAATTAAGGTACGCCCTTCCCCCACCCCCTTTTCCCACATGCCTGCTCTTAATACCCCTATACTCGCCGATTATCGCACCCCTCCCTAAATTGACCGCAACAACCTAGCATGAATACACCCAAAATCTGGTAGTAAGAACTTACTACGTAAAAAGCGATTAGAGTGCCTATGGCCAGACCCGCGAGGACGTCCCCCCAGTGGTGTCTGTAGTCGAATATTCGGGACAGGGCACAGAGGAGGCCAAGGGATATGGCAGAGACCTGCAGGAAGGGCTTGAGCAGGACCGTCTTCCTTGTTGGAATGATCGCTTCCAGGTACAGCTACAGTCAAACAAATTATCTGTAACGCTGCACATGATTGTAGGGTTCCAGTAAACAAAGCATAATTCCCCCAACGGAGGGAATCGGCAGTGTCTATTTCCAGTACCTCGGCAAATCACCAGAGCGGAAGAACATGTTGTTGGAGTTACCAAGATGAAGACAATATTGTGCAAGTATTTTGTTGATATTTTGCCTAGAGGAGGACCATGGTGTATATAGCTGATATTCACTTACCAAGACGAAGACCATCGTTTATGCGTAACAGATATTCACTTACCTAGAGGAAGACCATGGTGTATGTAACAGATATACTATTACCTAGAGAAAGACCATCGTGTATGTAACAGATATACTCTTACCGAGAGAAAGACTGGTGTATGCAGCAGATATTCACTTACCGAAAGAAAGACCATCGTGTATGAAACAGATCTTTATTTACCGAGAGAAAGAATATGGTGTATGCAGCAGATATTCACTTACCTATAGAGGAAGACCATCGCGTATACAGCAGATATTCACTTACCGAGAGAAAGACCATCGTGTATGCAGCAAAAGAAGAGTGACCAGATGGAAAGGAAAGCCTGAGAACACACAAAAACGAAAAAACGTCAGAGAAGACACTCGCAATAACATATATTTTAACACGTCTTGTAATACTATGATTACCCTATATGAAAGTGGTGATACACGTCTCGTTTACAACATTGTATTTACACAACATTTGTTAGGCTCATGTCAATCGCCTCCTTCTCAAAACTGTCAAGGTGGCCACGGGAAGCGTGCGTCACAATTGTCACAGCTTGACAATAAGACAGGAACATTAACAGCTAACCTTGCTTCGAGGATCTCAGCCTTATCTCCCGTACACACGCTGAGCTCTGTGTACTGCCCTGCGGTACAGTTGATCTTCAGCGGGTCCGGTTTGCAGACGGCTAGGAAGTATGGGCGTTGGCGGCCAACAGACAGCTTCCCGATGTCGGTGATGAGGCTTGTGACGATGCCACCAAACACGAACATAAACAGTATAACACATAGCCTGGGACAAGGAGAAGGGCAAGAGATATACAGTCGATTGTCTCATACATAATTTCTTTCATGTCGGAATGGTACAAAAGAGAATGTTAAACAAATTGAAATGATATATTGGGATATTGAAATGCTTCCTACTTGTATAGCGCAAACCATCATCGCGGGATGATGATGAAATGTGCTTCACATGTTTCAGACCTCTTCTCGTCCGATGAGTACAACGGCATTGTATATAGACGAACTGTTTCACGCAGTTTACAATCTTGTTTATGGGTTTAAGCATTGTCACTGGTGGTAAAAAGTCTGCGTACAAACAGTATCAATCTGGTCTTTTACATTCTCTAATACAGTTTAATGTGTTGCGGTTTAACCTCCTCATCCGAGCAGAGCATCAATTTGCCAGGGTAACGGCCAATGGGAAGCTAGTAGCCTCTAGTACCCAAAATACAGAGCTGATGTTTTTGAGATAAACTATATCCAAAATTTCGAATGGGTCCAGCTGCATTGTATTGCTGGCACAACTTCACTGACGACAAGTCAAAGCACCTTCACTGACGACAAGTCAAAGCACCTTCACTGACGACAAGTCAAAGCACCTTCACTGACGACAAGTCAAAACACCTTCACTGACGACAAGTCAAAACAACTTCACTGACGACAAGTCAAAGCACCTTCACTGACGACAAGTCAAAGCACCTTCACTGACGACAAGTCAAAGCACCTTTTCGGGGCCAGCAATGCTAGCTTTCCTATCATTTGCAACACATTTCTCTAGATCATTTTTCACACACAGGCATTTATTGTAGCTCTACTGCAGATGGAAGTGGATTTTGGATGAGAGCCAAAGATGTAGGTATAAGAAAACGCACCAAACTGTTCGCGATCATTTATTACAAACCCAAAAATTTTCACCGATGGATGGCTGTTTGGAGATGAAAGGTGTTTTCAAAGGGGAGTGTTCTCGTTTGACAGCCTGTCCTTGAGGTCCGTCCCCTACCTTTGTTGCCATGCCTTCATGGTTATCGGACCACAAGCAATATTTCGGCTGTTCCTGCACGGGTCTCTAGCTTTGGCTTTGAACACAAACTCCCGTGCCGTCTCACCCACAATGATCTGCCGCAGAACATTGTGATTAATGACTTGTTAATCGTTTGGAACAATTAGCCAGTCTTCTACTATGCGCTCTGGTGACCACGGGTACGAGGAATAACACGTCAAAGTTTTTTTTGGTGCAAACAGGTCAATAACATCATCGAGTGACAGTCTTGACAAACCTAGGGGCTTCCAGTTTTTAGTAAATCAAGTTTTACTCTTATGTTTTACAGTATATAGTTACTTTGTAAATTGTATCACAGAGCCCGCATGCCTTTAGACTCATGCCGAGTTTTAGATTAAATTTATATCTCTACAAAAGAGAAAATTATTTTAACTTTTATAAATTGTGTATCAAAAAATCTTTTAAGGGTAAGCGACGGGGACATGGGAATAAGAAATAGCGCCATTTTAGAACTCGCAGAAGAAAAGGACGTTAATATTTATTCAGAGCTGTGGTATCGCTGTATCAATAGCTATCAAGCCCCTACAAGCAAGTCGAGCAGCATTTCAAAAAATGTAAGCATCGCGTACGTACCGCAACAACAACAACAGATATCCCTGCCGCTAGTGCAACGTTCGTAGGAACATGCTCGGGTCGCAGAGGTCTTTTGATACTCTCGTCATCACAGAAAAAACCACGGTTTGAAGGCTCCAACTTGGTCGCATGTAGAAGTAAGTCAGCTAAACCAATGACTACAAAACACACAACGTCCAACGTCCAAAACAACTGACGACTCGAGCTCATTTCGCTTGGTGGGGTGCCTCCACGGTGTAACTGAAAATACCTGAACAAGCTGAAACTTTGCAACGTACTCCGGACCGTGTCGTCGATGCAAATAATTTGTCCTTGCCCAACAAAATCCAGAATAAATATTTATGAACTGACACTCGGTTGAATGCCGTTGTTAACGCTTTTACTTGTCATTAGGGATATCAGCGTCATTCTGCGGCATTTTTGAGTGTTTAGAGCAAACAAATCCCACAATGGTTCGCACAATGTCAACATCTAGGTCTTTGTCAAAACAGACACTGCCGAAAGCAATGAATGCTCGTGATCCTCCTTTGCTAAGTCAACCAAAATGGTTCACAATTCATGCGGAAAAAGGCTCGATTGATTCGTTATTACTTAACAGTGCAATGAGAAAAGCAGCTAAGATTAGATTTATTAGCAAATAAATGTACCTGTGGTTTAATAAAGAGTAGCGGACTTTGAGATTCCCTCGTTGCTTGCATGAATTAATAAATAAAGGGAATTCACACACCGTTATCACTTTCTAAAACAAAACTTCACACACGCAAGGAGAAATATGTCCCAACTAAATATAACAGTTACTTTTTCATGTAAAAAAATACAGCTAATAAAAGGTACACTGTTCATATTTAATGCCCTCTTTGTTACTAAACCTAGGGGTCTATACTTTGACAGGAATGAAATAAAGTTACATTGACTGTTTACAACAAAGGGTCATGAAATATTAAAAATTCCTATATAATCATCGGTCAATGTGGACAAATTGAATAAGATAGAAAAGTCTGTATTTGGTTTCTTGGTGAAAAACATAAGATACAACTATTTATAAAGAACGATAGAATTGTTTTTAATTTTAGGATTCAATATGTGAATAAATAACATCTTATTCAAATTATAATTATTTTTTTTGGCAAGGAATTAAAATGGAACACTACTTTATATATTTATTTAGACTTAGAACTAAATTGCACAAAATCCAAAATTAATATTTGAGCAGGCCCTATAAGACTGCCAAGGGCTGGGCGTGTTTTGATTTTGACTAAAAAAAATCAATCATATAAGTTGACTCTTGTTTCAACACAAAAAAAATGAAAAGATGACTGAAATTTTGAAAATAGCTGTAAAGTCTAGTATCTAGCCTGCTGTTGGGAGGCACGGTGAAGTAGTTCATTAACATCTCCCTTGCCTTGTGGTCAACCGGGTGTGGCAGTACTATAAAAGCTGACAAGTGTTGCTATTTGTACAGGGATTTATCTAGATTATCCTGATAGCAATCCAGTTCTCTTTTCGTTCACTAAGTACTGTACCAACGTACCAACCAATATGCTATTATAAAAACAGTGAATGCCATGATGTTGCCATGGTGAACCTGTGCTACCACGAGGCTGCCATTGGCTGGGGGTTCTGAAGATATGACATCACCACCGCAGAGACTGACAACCTACACACAGGCAACAAGACATTAGGGTAATGAAGGTTAAGCTAGTGACTGTACAAGAAAGACATTAGGGTAATGAAGGTTAAGCTAGTGACTGTGTTAGATACTCTACCCCATTGGCAGGGGGGGGGGGGCTTATTGGGAAGGGAAGCTAAATAGAGAGGGGATTATAGTATATCAAACATATCTTTTCATTCTTTGACACTAGGTATTATGTCCCCTATTCAAAAATCTCAGATGCTATAACTTAGTGTACATATTACACTTGTCCTTACATTAATATTAACATGTGTTGGTTTAATCAAACCATGCAAGAATCACTTGTACCTTGTACATGTCACATTATATCTTTTATTTTTTTAGGGGAAGGGAGGGGGTACTGGAGAGGATGCCTTTTCAAAGATGGGAGGTTAATAAAGATTTTACTATATTACCTCAAAGATTATGCAAAAAAATTACAAGAAACTACCCACCTTACACTGTGACAGAAAAAAAAAACCCATACAGATTGACAAGAAAGACTCACAAGATCATCAATATGCCAAGTGGCAAGAAAGACTTACAAGGTCTATCCTAGAATACCAAGTGGCAAGAAAGACTTACAAGGTCTACACTAGAATACCAAGTGGGAAGAAAGACTTACAAGGTCTATCCTAGAATACCAAGTGGGAAGAAAGACTTACAAGGTCTATCCTAGAATACCAAGTGGGAAGAAAGACTTACAAGGTCTACACTAGAATACCAAGTGGGAAAAAAGACTTACAAGGTCTATCCTAGAATACCAAGTGGGAAGAAAGACTTACAAGGTCTACACTAGAATACCAAGTGGGAAGAAAGACTTACAAGGTCTATCCTAGAATACCAAGTGGGAAGAAAGACTTACAAGGTCTACACTAGAATACCAAGTGGCAAGAAAGACTTACAACATCAACACTAGAATACCAAGTGGGAAGAAAGACTTACAAGGTCTACACTAGAATACCAAGTGGCAAGAAAGACTTACATGTCGCCCCAATCACACTGGGAACGATCGCCCCAGTCAAGACCAGTTTTTCAAAGGGTATCTTTCGAAGTTAATATTTATTTTTGTTTAGTGATCAAAAGAGACTTTTTACGGACTTCAAACAACTTCTACGGAGTCGTTATGAAGAAATAACTTTGTACCTATAGAAAGAAAGAAAGAAATAATACTCTAATGTTAAAAAACACCATTACAGCTCTATTTTAGCATAAGTATTTTTTATCTATGATGTTTATTCAGGTTATTAACTGCCAAAAGTCAGCCCAATAACAGCGGTATTCTTCTACTGTGTTCTTCACGAACAAGCAAGAATGCTATCATTGCTTCGGCTAAATTGTGCCATTAAGGGCTCGTATCCAAATCAACAGCCCCCTATAAACCCCTAATAAAGATAGAACATCATTTCAGCTCTCTTTTAGCGTAAATAATATTACTCTACGATGTTTATTTAGGTTATTAACCGCCGAAAGTCGGCCTGATAACAGCGGTATTCTGCTACTGTGTTCTTCACGAAAAAACAAGAATTGTTATCATTGCTTCGTCTAAATTGTGTCGTTAAGGGCTCGTATCCAAATCAACAGACCCATATTAACCCCTAATAAAGATAGAACATCATTTCAGCTCTCTTTTAGCATAAGTGGATTAAATCAAATCAGATCAAAATAACCACTGTGGTTGAGAATATTCGCTTCTGCAGGACTTTCTTGCTTCGAATGACAAAAATACAACCTACTTATTGAAAAGTAAACATAGAAATTCGCCCTTGCTTGATCAAAATAACTACTGTGGTCGAAAATATTAGCTTCTGCATGACTTTCTTGCTTCAAATGCTGATAATACAACGTACTGTAATCGAAAAGTAAACATCGAAATTCGCTGTTGCTTGATCATAATAACTCCTGTGGTCAAAAATATTTGCTTCTGCATGACTTTCTTGCTTCAAAGACAAACATTTGTAATGTTGGGCGATCGTTCTCTCAGTGGGGCAATCGTACTCAACTATGATGGGGCAACAGTACTCTGGGGCGATCGTACCACAATTCAAGTATACCAAGTCCACGGCTGTAGCAGGGGGTTGGACACTGGGGGCACGTCCCCCCAATATTTTCCAAAATTATGAGGGAATGACCAGTAGGGGCGTGGCTGTGCCCCCAATATTTTCTTAATGTTTCTGTATTGTGACCCAGCAATCTTACATAGGCTGCCACAGCTTTGAAGTGGGAAGAAAGACTTACATGGTCAACCCTAGAATACCAAGTGACAAGAAAGACTTTCAAGATCTACCCCAGTATACCAAGAAAGACTAACAAGATCTACCCCAGTATACCAAGAAAGACTAACAAGATCTACCCCAGTATACCAAGAAAGACTAACAAGATTTACCCCAGTATACCAAGAAAGACTAACAAGATCTACCCCAGTATACCAAGAAAGACTAACAAGATCTACCCCAGTATACCAAGAAAGACTAACAAGATCTTCCCCTGTATACAAAGTGGCAAGACTTACAAAAAGCTACTGAACATCTGTTTGGTGTCTTCTGATGACCTGGCATTAGCGAAGCTGATGAAGGAGCAATACACTGCAGCCCAGGCGGCCCACTTAAGCTAAAACAAACGATAAATATATACCAAAATATAGGAGAACTTGACTAAACAAAACTAAACATGACATGCAGTTAAGGACTTTCAAGTCCCTTTTCTTTTGTTATGGAATTTCAGTGAAAAAAGACAAGCGTGCCATGTGATACCCTGAGAGAATGGTAGAGGAACCTCTGGACCCAAGTTCTGACCCAGCAAAATTTTCGTTCACATGGCATCTACATATTTTTTCTTTCAAACAGCCTTGATTCAATTTAGGAGCTGTCCACACTAACACCGATTCGTTTGAACCCGTATACTTTTTGATATGTTTAGGCCTTCCGTCCACACTAACACAGGCGCTGGATCCAGAGAATCCGGATACTTTTGAAAACATTGTCGAAAGTGAATCAAAATGAATCCGTATACTTTGGTCTGTAGTGTGGACGGTCGAATCCGTATCAAAATGAAAACAATGGCGTCATATCGCAGACGCACACTGCTATGAGTATGCACATATCATAAAAATGACGTCATCCCGTACCTTTCAGCGTTTTCAAGCGTTTGAATCCGTGTTAGTGTGGACAGCTGGATCCAGGCCAACACGCTGCGAAAACGATAGTGTGGACGCGAATCAAGTGATGTGTTTTCGGCGAAACAAATACGGATACTTTTGAATCGTGTTAGTGTGGACAACCCCTAAGATGGCGTCATCTAGACCGTCATAATATCGACATATTGAAATAGCATTTTTATACAGAAAAAAACAACAGAGATTAATCTAATTTACGGCCTGTTAAAGTCTAAAGCCTGACGTTCTGTAATGCTATGTTTAAAAGCGTTATTCTGTTGATCCAGTAAGCATATAGTAAAGAGGCAACATGATTGGCTTTGTTGTGCGAATCTCCGTTCCGTGATTCTATTTTACCTTCATCATCAACCCACACATGCTTAAGACCATTCCTAAAAGATTCATGTAGTCGGGAATGGGATCTTCTAGAGGCTTGTTTGCTGATGGTTTGTAGCGAAATATCTTGTTAGATCGGCGAGGATCCTGACTTGAAACAGCCGGTGTTGTCGGTGCAGTCGGCATTTTGTCTCGTCCACCATGAAACTGATCTTCCCACAATACTATGCGAGCGTCGAAGACACGGTTACGCAGTACTCCACAGGAAACCCAACCCAAACTTTTATTCTCTGGTTTGATGCGATAACTTGAACTAAAAACAGTGCAAAAATTATTACAAATTGAATTTCAAAATATTAAACTACAGACGAAGAGTTCTTGGATAGGCATGTATATATCATGTATTCTATAGAGAATTGATGTAGGGAACACCGCAGACTTGGGTCACCTGTTGTGAATGGTTGTGGAGCTTGGAGCCGAAGAGATCTTTTCGGCGGGACTCTATGAGGCATGGAGGACGGGAAGAATGGCTAAGATACACAGCTTTCTCCTTGTTGTTATTTGCCTGATTTTGCTGTCAGATCTACTAGAATGTAGGGACTTCGATTACAAGCGTTACCCATTCAGAAAAAAGCAACGACATGTGAGTAATGTGTCTAGAGGGACACACAGAAGTAAACGCGGAATGTAAGAACCGCCCACAACCAGGCAGGGGATCAAACCTAGGGTTAAGAGCGTGGGGTTCTTTACTCATTGAGGAGAACAATACTTCCAAGCTGCTTCATAAGTGTGGTTTCAGTCGCATTTATGCTAAAAAACATCAACTTTATTACTCATTATTATGGAGGGGTTGAAAAGGGGATTCAGACCCAAACATTGACATGGTATAACTAGAAAGACTACAGGCGTGCTATAGTTTTGTAGTTATACCATGTCAATGGTGTCTGCTTAGGCGGTGAAGATCAGGTATTAATTAGTCCCCTTTGCAGCTGATCGTGTATAAATCAACACAAGATTGAAAAGGTATATCTTGCTAACAGGGCAAGAACTCCTCTGTAAAACAAAGTAGTTGTGCCGACATTGATATCTTGAGGAGATTGACCTGCTATGTGGTGCGAATACAAAGCAAATGTTAACCATAAAATCGATCAAGCTTAGCTGTAATAGGTTTCATGGTTATTAAGATCGTACTACCGGTAGTGCCATAGACCAGCAGCGATTTGATTTCTCAATTTGAATTTGGTGTGACAAGTAAGTGGAAGTTATTTTTAACTTAAGAAATTGTGTCTTTTACCTGTGGGGGACTCCGATTAAAACAGACTGGGTGATCCTTGGCAAAGTCAATTTTAACTCTAAGGGATGGTACTTTGGGTTTGGTCAACAGCAATTCTTACCCCTAAGAGATAGCAAATTGGGTGTGATCGAAGGAATTTTTAAGAGATAGCAGAATCGGAAATACCGTTAAACATGTAAGGATTAGCAGTTGGTCAAATTTTATACCCTTAAAAATTCCTTAAACACATCTCCTAAAGGATAGCAGTTGCCCAAAAGTTTATTCCCTAAAGAACGGATGATCAACCAAAGGATTAGCAGTTTGTCAAATTTTATATCTTTACAGATAGCAGAATCAGAAAAATTCTTTAAACACCCCTAAAGGATAGCAGTTGTCCTAAATTTTATACCCTAAAGATTGGATGATCACGCCCTTACTTTTCTTTAGAGTCCCCAGCCCCCCCCCCCCCCTCGGTCTTTTGTCTTCTCTGATAACAACAGTCCCACCACAGTTAACTATTCCACTATTATGTATCTATAAGCAGCTTCCCCTGGAGTGCAAATTCCTTAAAATGCGCTTACAAAACTTATCAAATCCCCCGGGTGGAAAAATTAACAAAACCCCATACCCCAGTGATCAATTCATGAAGGGTTTCCTTGATAAATCTGAACTATAGGAGATTGCATAGAGCATGCTACACAGTGTGGAGTCAATTCTGTACCGGGTTAAAAAAATTGAACAAACAAATCCACCGGGGGTAATAGGGGATATGTACAAAAGTCGACAAATCTTTGCTTCCTCAGGCCAGTTTTGCTTACAAACCCCAACAAACACCCCTGGGTTCACATCCCAGGGGAGGCGCTGATGGATGTATTAATCTAAATCATCCTCTGTCAGGAACTATTAAAACTTCCTTCTCTTGTCCCCTTCATACTATTGTAATAGTATATTTTCCCTACAAATTCACCTTCATGGCTGTCCAAAAACTTAATCTAGAGTATTTAGTACATCTAGTTTTGGCTTTTTAATCTCCACTGCCCAAGCACTCACCTTTAAAGCATAACAAATTTGTTAAATCCTGTACTTCACATCAATGTTAATAATAGCATTCACACCATTCTGCCTTTTTTAGGCAAGAAGATACATAAATCTTGAAGAGGACTGTGCTAGAGGACCATGTGCAAGGCTATCTGGACTAGAGCAGATCAAATGCTCACGGAAGTGTGTGTCTCCTGCCTGCTATAAAGAGTTGTATGAATGGGATGAGGTAAGGTGGGATCCTTGGAATGTGGGATCCTTGGAATTTAATTTTCATAGACAGTATAGCCCCACACTACCCTAGACCTGACATGTCTTTCTCACAGTTTCAACACTAACATCTAGATTATGAGCACACTACCCTAGACCTGACACTACCCTAGACCTGACATGTCTTTCTCACAGTTTCAACACTAACATCTAGATTATGAGCTGTTATTTGAAACATAACTTATAGAGCTAAAGGGGGCATGGGTGGATCCAGAAGTTCTAAAATGGGGTGGGTGGCGAAGCAAGGGTTGAATAAAAAGGGGCATATCCATTGTTCTTCCGTGGATTTCCTATCTGTTGTTATTTGAAATTTGCAAAATATCTGAAAACCCCTAGATCTTTCCCTGGGGAGTACATGCGGACTGTAAATGTTTGTGACCTGTCGATCTTGAAGAAGGATGGAGAAGGACAAGAGACAGAAAACTAAATTGTGAACCAGTAAAAGATCCCCTGAGACATGGAAATGGGAGGATTTTAAGTGTTCCGTCATTGTTGGTTTATTTTGTTTATATTGTTTTGTTTTGTTTCGTTTTTTTTAGTTGGAGGAAGGAGAGATAGACGTCAGATTGGATTCCTTTAAAGGTTGTGTGGTGGCTGAAATTCAAGACAAAGAAGGGTTCTAGGCCTAAGCCTTACAAGCTAAGTTATAACTGGCTTAATCCCTACAAGATTGAGATAACTAAGTCAAGAAGGGCTCTAGGCCTAACCTCTACAAGCTACTCTAAGTTATAACTAACTCAAGAAGGACTCTAGGCCTAACCTCTACAAGCTACTCTAAGTTATAACTAACTCAAGAAGGGCTCTAGTCCTAACCCCTACACGCTACTCTAAGTTATAACTAACTCAAGAAAGACTCTAGGCCTAACCTCTACAAGCTACTCTAATTTATAACTAACTCAAGAAGGACTTAAGGCCTAACCTCTACAAGCTACTCTAAGTTATAACTAACTCAAGAAGGGCTCTAGGCCTAACCTCTACAAGCTACTCTAAGTTATAACTAACTCAAGAAGGACTCTAGGCCTAACCTCTACAAGCTACTCTAAGTTATAACTAACTCAAGAAGGGCTCTAGTCCTAACCCCTACACGCTACTCTAAGTTATAACTAACTCAAGAAAGACTCTAGGCCTAACCTCTACAAGCTACTCTAATTTATAACTAACTCAAGAAGGACTTAAGGCCTAACCTCTACAAGCTACTCTAAGTTATAACTAACTCAAGAAGGGCTCTAGGCCTAACCTCTACAAGCTACTCTAAGTTATAACTAACTCAAGAAGGACTCTAGGCCTAACCTCTACAAGCTACTCTAAGTTATAACTAACTCAAGAAGGGCTCTAGTCCTAACCCCTACACGCTACTCTAAGTTATAACTAACTCAAGAAAGACTCTAGGCCTAACCTCTACAAGCTACTCTAATTTATAACTAACTCAAGAAGGACTTAAGGCCTAACCTCTACAAGCTACTCTAAGTTATAACTAACTCAAGAAGGGCTCTAGGCCTAACCTCTACAAGCTACTCTAAGTTATAACTAACTCAAGAAGGACTCTAGGCCTAACCTCTACAAGCTACTCTAAGTTATAACTAACTCAAGAAGGGCTCTAGGCCTAACCTCTACAAGCTACTCTAAGTTATAACTAACTCAAGAAGGACTTAAGGCCTAACCTCTACAAGCTACTCTAAGTTATAACTAACTCAAGAAGGGCTCTAGGCCTAACCTCTACAAGCTACTCTAAGTTATAACTAACTCAAGAAGGACTTAAGGCCTAACCTCTACAAGCTACTCTAAGTTATAACTAACTCAAGAAGGGCTCTAGGCCTAACCTCTACAAGCTACTCTAAGTTATAACTAACTCAAGAAGGGCTCTAGGCCTAACCTCTACAAGCTACTCTAAGTTATAACTAACTCAAGAAGGACTCTAGGCCTAACCTCTACATACTACTCTAAGTTATAACTAACTCAAGAAGGACTTAAGGCCTAACCTCTACAAGCTACTCTTAGTTATAACTAACTCAAGAAGGACTCTAGGCCTAACCTCTACATACTACTCTAAGTTATAACTAACTCAAGAAGGACTTAAGGCCTAACCTCTACAAGCTACTCTTAGTTATAACTAACTCAAGAAGGACTCTAGGCCTAACCTCTACAAGCTACTCTTAGTTATATGGTATAACATAACAAGTCAGAGCAAATGAGGTCTGCATAACCTACTTGTAATGTGTCAGTGGGACATGGATTTTGATCACGATAAAGTTACTACAGTATATGAATTGCAAACTGAAACTGCATGTTCTATCTCGTCTCACCGTATAAATCAATATGACTCTGGTCAATTATGTCAAGTTAGGCTGATGAGGTGACAATGAAAAATTGAGGGGGTAGTTTATATATAAAAAAAATCCTAAGTATGGAAATTCTCGTTCTTAAATTTGATTGTTTATTATCGACTTTCAAATTTGTCATCGCGCGAAAATTCTATAGTCTGAAATAAGAACGTGCGAAAGTTCAAGGAAGCATGTGTGAAAATATATGCATGTGGAAGTTTACAAGTCTGCAGTTGAAAAGAAAACCAGCTTTCGTTGCCTATGCGCAACCAAATGGTTGTTTTTGTGCCTGAGAATATTTTTCCATGACACAACGCCTGTTTACGAAGTGGTCAATTCTCCTAAGATGTTAACACCTGTACTTATGTTTTTTAACTATACAAAATGTTTGTATAGGTAGTTTGTAAATATTTTTTTTACTTTTTGTCAGCATTGTATATTTTACCAGGGACGTGAGCCAATTCACTAATGATGATGAAACAAACTAATTGTATAGAGATAATTTTTCCAAAGCCTCAGGAGATTTCGATAAAAGAATCAAAGCATATCAACCATTAGTGTGATTTATTTACTTGTTTACATGTTTTTACAGACCGTTGTCAAAGCTTAATCTATTGTTTGCGCTGTAAATAAGCAGGAAATCATTTAATTTCCTTTTATAACTAATTTCTGCCTTACATTTTTTATACACACCTAAATATCTAATTACAAAACTTAAATACTTCATGTGCGGTGAAGTGGGTATCAAGTAGAATAGTGCGAATTAATGTTACGCGAGTTGCTCGGACAACCAAATGGTTGTTTTCTGTGCCTGAGAATATTTTTTCCACGACACAACGCCTGTTTAAAAAGTGGTCAATTCCCTCAGAGGTTAACACCTGTATTTTTTTTTTTTTTTAATATACAAAATGTTTGTATAGGTAGTTTGGGAATATTTATTTTACTTTTTGTCAGCATTGTATATTTTACAATGTATAGTTTAAAGTATATATTTTTTTATTATTTAACTAAAGTCCGAACTTTCGCGAAATTCTCGGAACGTATGTTCCACTTTTTGATTGGTTCATGTTTCGCGCCATTTTGTACCCGGAATGTGTTCGTGGATTGTGCTTGTTATCTAGCCCGAGGGTGACATTCTATTGCGTCACGAGACTTTATGCTGCTTTGTGGATGTTTCGTCTGACCTTTCCGTCACATTCCGCAACCTTGGATAGCAAAACACTTCGGAAATATACTCCGATTCCGTGCAAGTCTGCCACAGGGAATCCACAGTTATCATACAAACATGAATTCCTTCACTGATTGTTGACAAAATTAGATTTGTTTGTTCCGGTAAATGTCTTGAGATATTGCCAAGAACTCGCTATTTCATACCTGGCATATGTTTCTCTTCTACTAAACCCTCCTTCACTTGTGAATGATATTTTCCCTAACATTAAGTTCTTTCGAGGGTATTGTTTTCCAATTCTTGTAATTCTAACACGAGAAGTCTAGGGTGTCAATAAAGTTCCCTCATTTCTCTTCCTCGTCTTCCTCGTATATTACATTTTTACACATTGACGATGAGCGAGACTTGTTACCGATTGAATCATCTGATCCCAGGCTATGTGCAGACTTTGGAAGGTTTCGTACCGGCCGCACATTGCTAGCTATGTATGCCACAGATGGCACTGATTTGGATCTTTGTTGCCTCGACTGCGTCGGACAATCCGCGTGTGTAACAGTAAAACTACCAAAGTCTAAGCTTGCCTTTTTGGCGCCCATACTGAAAGATGTCTTATCCACCGGAACGCTTTTCCGCCTCTCATAGTTTACACCAGGCTGGTTCACAACCGTGATCTTAGTTTCCATTAAAAAGCTACTTCACATGGATGTTCACAAGTCCTTTCTGTGTGTTTTGATGCTGTTCTTACGTGGATGTTTGACAAGTGTAATCCCTGGAGATTACTCTCCCAGTTCTACGTAGATTGTTTACAAAGGACTGTTTACAAGCCACCGAGCATGGGGCCTCTGAGCTCACAAGGGATTAGCACAACACAAAGCGAAGGGTAGGCACCTTTTGTGACCTTTTCGCCTGAAACCTGTTAGACCGGTAACTTTAACCTGTTTACAATATATTGTGTGCTGAAGTGTTATTTTGTCAAGTTAATTTCTACAATTAGTGTACTCCCTAAAATATATTTTAAAGGTCTGAATAAGCACCCTGGAAAAAAACGCCATTTGACAATGTAAAATGGGCACGGCATCACCGTTTCATCGTCCTTTCCATAGTTTCCTAGCTGGATTCGAACCAATAATTTCTTGAAACAGAGCCGAGCACCTGGTTATGCTAGAGCTTATCTTTCGGCAATTTTTCTAGTTATACCTAGAGTTTATTTTGAAAATGAATATTATCAGTCATCCAGATACTTTGTTAATAACAGAAATATAACGCGATTTCTGGAATTTTGATATTACATGAAATTAGACGTTTCGGTCGAGGAAATATTAAATGAACTAGAGATTTAAGTTGTATCTATGCGGTGAGCCTCTTTGAACACAGTATTACTTTCCCGTTGCTAGCATTAGCCCTTAGTCTGATAGTAGTGTCCTAATACACCTGTGATACGCCGGTCATAATCGCGAGCCCGCTGGACAGCATTATCCCACGCAACAGAAGACAGCACCAGACTGAGGTTCCTCCAAGTAAGAGTAGACGCATGAAGGATGAGCCCAGCATTTTACCCCCTTTCCGCCGACTCGGTGTATCTAGCAACCCTAAACCCTAAGTCATTGCTCGGTTTCAGCTAATTCGAACAAGTTCGTACTATTGCGTGCGGTTGATACCATGCTATTTCTATTGCGTGCGGTTGATACCATGCTATATCTATTGCGTGCGGTTGATACCATGCTATATCTATTGCAGTGCCATACCTCCAACCCATCATACCCCCCACCCCACCCCACGCACACAAACATACACACATATCCTGGATCAGCTACTAGGGATGATCATAAACTTCAGTTATAAGAATGGCGCTTTGTGTCCGTCAAAGGAAAAATCATTAAGGTTACTATTATAATGTTATATGTAAATCGAAAGAATAATGGAACTCCTCGACTTTTATAGACTTGTCCTTTTAATAACAAATTCACTGTACAGGAAACCTTTCTAAAAAGGACACCCTCGGGACTGAGAAATGTGTCAATATTTATTACAAATTCACTGTTTAGGAACCTTCAATGCAAAGGATACCATGAACTGTAATGTACTGTACTGTAATTTAAGCGAAAGTAAAACCATTTGAACTAAAAGGAAATACATTAACGAACTTTGCATAATTGAGAGCACACAATTGCATTTACACTATCCGACAACCAGGAATGAAAAATCCATTTTCATTTGCGCGTTGGTACATAACAATAGCACAAATAAAATATCAATAATACGAGGACTCGCAATCAATAGTATCAATAGTATGCCCTTATAATGCACATACAGTCAAAATAAATGATACTAGCGCTAAAAAATTAATATTCGATCATTTCGCCGTTTTAACCCGGGCCCAAATACAGAAACAAAAATGTTGCCGCCCTACAGTCCGTTTCTTAACCCTGGAAGCGCTTCAACGAAACATCAACACCATCACACTGCCAAAATGTGCCGAATGGTATAGGTTCATGCAAACCTATCTACAACGCTGCCTCAACGGCGAAATGATCGAAGGGTGATTTTTGAGAACTAGTATCATTTATTTTGCATGTATGTGCATCATTAGGGCACAAATAAACGATAAGTAATTAAATAATTATTTTAGGATATTGTTTGTCATAAAGGGCTTATTGTTTGTACGGAGGCGCTAACGTTTGTAAGAAGCATGCAAATGACTTTCACAAAATACTATTGTTTGCACTTGCTGTAATAAAAATGTTAATGAATATTTCGTTTACTGTATTGATTGCGAGGTCTTGTATTATTGATATTTTGTTTGTGTTATTGTTATGTATCAACGCGCAAATGAAAATAGATTTTTTATTCCTGGTTGTCGAATAGTGTAAATGAATGTGAAGAAAATGCAATTGTGTGCACTCAATTATGTAAAGTTCGTTAATGTATTTCCTTTTAGTTCGAATGATTTTACTTTCGCTTAAATGACAGTACATCGGCGTAAATGTTTGTAATTTTGGCTAAAATGAATGCGTATTTCCCGGTAATGAAAAGCAAAAGGTGTATATATGGATCTTTTGTGTTTTATTTCTAGCTTATTGCAGCCTAATATTGTCCATTGACGTCATTGAATTTTCAAACAAAGAAATTATAACAATTTAATGAAGTGAGAAGCTGAGGCATGAATAGCCCTAAAAACAGGTCTGTAACCATGATCAGCCGGACCTCCCAGTTGAGTAGGGAATAGTTTTTTCTATCCCTATGCAATACAAGAAGCTTTCCTCTGTCTGTTTCGTGGTTTCCGATCTGTTCAGATCACATGGTAAAGCACGGGATGCGCAACTCATATCCGTAAAACTGTATCATAAGCTCAATGGTTAAGTCCCTTTGGAACCCCTTGTTGCCACGGGTTCTCTAGTCGCTTTTGACCTCAAGGGTATTCGCTAAGTCTCTCACTCGCTAAATTGTCGTAATATGCCGTAATAGTTTTTTTGGCTCCGTCTGTGTGTTATCCACACTTTGACATGGATCTTAGCATCCACGTGAGAATACAATTTCTCAGCGAGATGGACTTTAGTCTGTTTCTTTAAAATGGATTTGATCGGAGCCTTTCACATCCGTATGAGAATTGGTCAATCTTTCAGCGAGAAGGACGCCCTGTTTCTTAAGGATAGGCGTGGATTTGATCGGCGACTTTCGCATCAACTTGAGAATTGGTCAATCTGTCAGTGAGAAGGACCTTTGTTTTCGGAGGATAGGCTTGGATTTGACCGGAGCCTTTCGCCCGCAGTGCACACCGTACACTGTCCCCACGACCGCCAGCTCCTCATTCTGAAACACGTACTCCACGAACCCGTCCTTATCTATGCTACAGTGCAGCTCGTCCCATGCGCACCCGCTCTCTATCTGCATACATGGCTTGGCACGTCTCGTGTCGTAACACGTACACACCAACTTGAACTCGGAAATGTGCAGTAACGCCAGCCGCTCCTTGAGTGTGCGAGCTATCTCGTGGCACAACCTTGCGGTGTCCCTTTGCTCGTAAGTTAGGCCCTCGAAACCCTGGTCAAGTACCTCCTTCAGTATCTCAAAGATCACCTTCTTGTCGAACCCTGTGATCTCCGTAGCCTTGTTATCGTTGGCGGGTTTAGGATTCACGATAGGGAAGTCTGCGTGTGATAGTGTCGAAGTTCCAAGGTCGTGTACCACTTTCTCTGGCTCAAAAAGTGATTTTCGCCGACGCGCTCTACGTGCCATCATCTTCGCGTTGACAACTGAATCAAAGCCAATCGCGGTTCCTTCATGATCACCTTTCTTCTTGGACGAAGAGGCCCGAGGGTCGACTTCCTTGCTCATGATAAGTTACCCAGATACAGAAAAGCCTTGTTTCCTGGTCTCCTCTTCCAAGTAGAGTAGAGCTCAGTTTTGCTTCCTGAAAAATGAATTTCTAAGAAATAAGAGGCTGTCCGTCTAAGAAACGACCGGTCAATTTTCGGCTATCGAAATAATGGGTCAATTAATTCAAAATATGACAGAACTACCTCAATTATTTGTGAAAAAACATTTAATTCACTTTTTTTTCGATGCGTACTACAAAATTCGAGATTCAAAATCCACGCCCTCTAATGAGCGCTCAAACATGAGCAAGATCGCCGTCTCCATAGATGAGTCTCACATTTGATTCGCGACATCAACAAATAAAAAATCTATTTCAACTCAAAGACAAATGCCCAAAGAAGCCATCTGAGTGGAAAAATAATGAAAAGTAACAGAAAATTTGAATATTCTCTCGCCTTAGTGATCAAAGTTCGAATCTCTGTCAAAAGCATGTAACACATTTATAATCAAAATTCTCAAAAGTGCACCACAATACGAGAGAGGCACTCAGCATTCTCAAAACATAAGTAGTTTGTCTTGACATTTTTTAAAAGAAACATTTTTGCCGTTGCGATTTTACTCCAAGAATCATTCCAAAAGGTTACAGGTTTTACCTCCAAATTCTTGTCATCTTGGACGGCCGCTGTCAATCTCAACCGATGTTTCAATTAGCGGCGCGAAAATTCCCACGATAACTTAGCTAAATACGCATCCAGGGCCATTTGAAGCGAGACATACCAGATATCTGTATTCGAAATCGTCGAAGTTTCCTTACTTGGTGACTTCTTTGCAGATTTGTGTTGCCATTGATTGAAGTAGATCGCGTGACATTCGGCTGGTTGTTTACAATTCTTGTGTTTCAACGCGCCACAATGAACTCTACACCCTTACGAGCTCGAGTCGAACTAAATAGATTTGATTATCACTATCCCTATTTCTTTGAAAAGAAAAAGGGTTTAACACAGTCTAACAGTTCTGTTGTACGCGGTGAACTTGAAATGTAGCTAATGTCACGCTTTTGCTATGTCGTAAGACCGCTGACAAGGGCGTTTTTGCCGTTCGCAAGAAATAGCAGTAACATTCTTCGTTATGGCGAGCTGTTTTCTCAAGAATGGTCATTCTATTGACTGCGGCCCTTAGCGAGGACGGACATAGCTGGTGAAGCTAGCCGATTGTAAAGATGATATCAGCGCTCATATGCGGAAATGTCATCTCTCCCGTGCAAATATGTTCGAATACCAGGTTATATTGCAGCGAGCGGGGCTTGGACATCTTTCCCAAGGCACAATCAGCAATTTCAGAGTGTGCCCCCGACATCGGCACGAGCTAGGTAAGTACTGGAGGTCTAAGAGAACGTGTCAACACCCCCTGCACTCTACTTCCTCTAAACACGTGAAAGGCCCTAACGTGATTGGGGTGAAAATGGCAGGCGAAATCTTCGATGCAATTGGTACGCCTATTGGATCCTGTAAGTTTTTTGAATCAAGAAAAAAAAAAAGAACAGGACAAACATTCCTGCAAACATTTAACCTACAGAAGATGAGCGCTCAAATGCCTCCCCCCCCCCCCGTCCCCCACCACACACCCTTAAAAAAACACAATGGGCGTGGGCGCGTAATATAAAGACAATATCTGATCGCATGCTTGATATAACGTTTACAGATAACCTTGTTGTAGATAGGGTATTTTAAATCAGAGGGGCTCTGTGTTACTCCCCAGTAAAGGGAGGGGGAGGGGGGAGTGGGTGGGTTTGTGCGCGCACCCAACTTTGTACATGTCATGCACCCAGTGCCCCCACTTCGCTACCTATATGCAAATAACGCTTTAGTAATGGAGATAAACACGACATAAATCCTGTTTCCTGGTACATTTTTGTAAAACTACTGTATGCACTGGCTGTATCAAAAAGCACAACGCAACGATCAAGACCACGCAAAATGATGCCGATCTTGAAGCTGACTCTCTGCGAGATACGCTGGAGAACATGTCTTTTTCAGGGAATGAGCGACTGTTAAGGTACATATGGCAGAGTATTCAATTCAGTAGTTTCACAGATTGCACATAGTATTTTGAATAATTGGAGTGTATAAGATAGCTAACCTTGGGACTAGTTTATTTTGCTAAGCAATTAGAGTTGATCTTTTATAGGAACAGGACCGGACACAAGCAGTACGCCGAGCCACGCCTAAGCTTTCTCAGTACCTCTAAAGCCGCTAGAGATACCGAGACGGACTGGACACAAGCAGTACGCCGAGCCACGCCTAAGCTTTCTCAGTACCCCTAAGGCCGCTAGAGATACCGAGACGGACTGGATACCGGGCGAGTAAAAAGACAGTCACGAAGACGATGACGACGTAAATGTGTCTATTTTACAATGATGCCATGAACAAATTGAGCGAAGTGTTAGGACTACCCTTTCAACCAGTGACATCAAGGCTGAAAACAACCTGGCAACTTGCAGCAGAGTGAAAAGGATGAAATTACAGAGAAAGCTGATATTGTTTGTCGTTTGGTATGCGAAATGCTAGCGCCAAAAGCAGGAGCTGACCTTTTTGACACAGTTTGTCAGCAAGGTAGAGACGAAGCACTGAGTGAGGAGCTAGATACGCTTATGTCTGCATACAGAGATGCGCCTTCCCGTAACGTGAAGACGCAGATCCTAAGTCTATATGTTTACAGATTTCCCGCTGAAAAGCTTATGAAGCTACACGAGCCATATGAGACGATGTGTCATACGGAACACGTGTATTGAAATTGGACTCTGGTCAAAGTATCACCATGCCTAACTTCGTACGAACTGTTACAAGATCTACTATGATTAGCCAGTTGCCTGTTGCTAAATCTTGCATTTTGGATTGGAAAGTGAATATCCTCAGGGCAGTTAACCAAGAGAAAGCCAAACAAGACCTTTTGAAAAGCATGGAAGTGGACAAGGAGGCCTTGATAGTCATGGACTGGGCCATGAAATTTAACCCAAAGAAGTTTCGCGAAAAGCAGTCCGAGTGGTTTGGCAAAAGAGGAATTAGCTGGCACATCTCAAGCGTGATCATCAAGACGACGCAGGAAATCAATGTGACAACCTACGCACACCTGTTTGACTCTTGCACTCAGGATTGGTTTTCCGTCTTATCAATAGTGGAAAACATCAAAGAAAGAGTAAAAGAAAGTAACACATCCTTGAGAACCGTGTACTTGCGCTCATATGAAGCTGGCTGCTACCATAACAACAACTTGGTGGCAGCCTTGAGTGATCTCGAGAAGCGCACTGGAGTCTGTGTAAGACGACTAGACCATTCGGAGCCACAGCACGGCAAATATATTTGTGACAGGATTTTGTGCCCGATGAAGGCTTCCTTAAAGACCTACTGCAACGAAGGACACGATGTGGCACACGCCAATGATATGCACACAGCGCTGTCGGAAAGGCCCGTCAAAGGCACAACTGCTGCTGTTTGTCAAATGGATGAAAGCAGAAAGTCTATTGATGTGAAGAAGATTACGGGCTTCAGCAAGTATCATAACTTTGCGTACGAGGAAGAGGAATTGCGCATGTGGCGCTGCTATGGAATAGGCCCTGGGAAACTGTTGGCATACAAGCGACTCCTTAAAAAAGGCCAGGAGAACACTGAGCTCCACTGCCTAAAACCGTTCTTTGACATTAAAGAGTTGCGAGGTTTGAAGCCATCCCGTGCGGCTTCACGAAAAGAACAGCCTTTATTTGCATGTCCAGAGCCAGGATGCCGGGAGACGTTCGTGCTGTTCGCTGACCTGGAATTGCACCTCGATGTAGGGACCCACACTGCTGAGACGACATCAACCACGTATGACGTCATTCGAAAAAAATGGGCGAATAGATGTCTAACAGTCTACCAGGAAGCAATGGTGTCTGCATTCACCGGCGCAGGAACAGCAGCCCAACCCTTCACAGGTACGACGGGCGAGCCTGAAGGATGGGCGTTACAGAAGGGACGGGGCGGGAGCGCACCATTTCCACCTATTGTAAAAGAATTTCTTATAAGAAAGTTCGAACTGGGAGAAAAAACCGGAAGAAAGAGCAACCCTTAGCAAGTGGCTATAGAAATGCGGTGCCTGAAATCAACAAACGGTACACGGCAGTTTACGCGCGAACAATGGCTCGCCAAGCAACAAATTCAGGGTTTCTTCTCACGTCTCGCGTATACTAAGAGGAAGGGCAACAATGAGCAGATTGAAGAGGATGAAGTGGCAAAGGAAAGTGATGAGAGGGAACGACAGCGAGAGTCGGATGAGCTGTTCCTGCTGATCGGCCTAGATAGGAACACGAAGTGAAGGAGAATTTCATACATATATACCTTTATGTGAAAGGTCCAATTGAATATTGCTCTTGAGTTACATATTGTGTTTATCTTATAATAAAAAAAACAATCAAACAAGATAACAAACAAACGAAGGAATAAAGCAATAAATCCTCCCGCACTTACCCGTCTCTTCTATATATATATATATGTAAACAACCAGCCGAATGTCACGCGATCTATTTCAATGGCAACAAATCTTCAAAGAAGTCACCAAGTACGGAAACTTCGAAGATCGAGTACAGATATTTGGTGCGAATCCAATGTCTCGCTTCAAATGGCCTTGGATGCTTGTTTAGCTCAAGTTATTGTTGGAATTTTTGCGCCGCTATTTGAAACATATCGTTTGGGATTGACAGCGGCCGTCCAAGATGACAAGAATTTGGAGGTCAAACCTGTAACCTTTTGGAATGATTCTTGGAGTAAATTCGCAACGGCAAAAATGTTTCTTTTCACAAAAGGCCAAGACAAACTACTTATGTTTTGAGAATGCTGAGTGCCTCTCTCGTATTGTGGTGCACTTTTGAGAATTTTGATTATAAATGTGTTACATGTTTTTGACAGAGTTTCGAACTTCGATCACTAAGGCGTGAGAATATTCAAATTTTCTGTTAATTTTCATTATTTTTTCATCTAGATGGCTTCTTTGGGCATTTTTCTTTGTGCTGAAATAGATTTTTTATTTGTTGATGTCGCGAATCAAATGTGAGACTCATCTATGGAGACGGCGATTTTTGCTCCTGTTTTGAGCGCTCATTCGAGGGCTTGGATTTTGAATCTCAAATTTTGTAGTACGCATCGAAAAAAGTGAATTAAATGTTTTTTTCACTAATAATTGAGGTAGTTCTGTCATATTTTTAACAAATTGACCCATTATTTCGATAGCCGAAAATTGACCGGTCGTTTCTTAGACGGACAGCCTCTTAAAGCTATTTTTGGTTTAGAACGTTCACCTTTTCAAGGTCAGTGAGCTTGTTGTTATTGATGCTCGATAGATGCATTATTCTAATATAAGCTTACTTGTGTTATATCTTCTGGTCTATATTTACTAAGAAGAATGATTCGCCCATTCAAGAAAATAGTGGTGCTACGCGGTGTGGGGCAATCAAAGGAGCGAACACGTACACACTAACAGTTACTCCATTGGTCTTCACAGTTCAGATAATCTGACTCGATCTACAGAAACAGAATGTATACAGCTAACTTTAGTCTTTTCTTTAACAAACAATGCGTAATCAGTAATCAACAGGATGTCAATTGAATGGTTGTCATGGGTTACATGTTAGTTATTCAAGCGAAAGGCTTTATTATAATTGTTTGCCAATGATAGTATTCTTATCTCGAAACATCAAATTCTAACATCTGAACTTAGCAAATCTATACATGTTATTTAAAAGGAGAAAATATAAGTAGTATTTACACTTTTCATGCAACAAGCCTATTAAAAAACAAGTGAATCACAAAATTACTTGCAACAAGCAAAGATAAACTATGAATGTGCAAAATATTAGGCTGCGATAAACAATATGATGTCGTACTGTATGTTTCATAGCTATGAAAAGTCTTATCGCTTTGCCCCAACATAGGGTTTTTCCTTGTTATGTGTTTGTTTTCTACCCTTAACATTGCTGTAGAAAGAAGCCCGCACTAGTTGGCTCAGCAATATTGCTGATTGTAAAGAATGATGCTGACTTTACAGAATGCTGTTGATTGTACACTTTTATTTTCTTTCTCTAAGGAGGATAAATTATCCATTTTCTACCGTTTGACACCTGGACTTTAAAATGTTTATTGCGTCTAAATGTGAATGATAGTGAAAACGCAAGCATCGGGTTGTAGCCCAAATACGCGTTTAATTGTGTTAGCTTCTTGGAAAGACATGTGAATGGTTATTGCCTGTAGTGGCTTCTCAGATGAAAAACATGGGGTACAAGGGTGGCGTAGCACTGGTCTTCAACGCGTTTCCAAAGCCGTCCTTGGGGTGACCATTCGAAACACAGGGGTTCCCCTTGGGCCACCACCCCGTCCAACAACTTGACTAATCAATGCCCCCGGCGTTCCTTAAATCATCGACGGTAGTATTCTAAGACACGCTTATTAAGGAATCTTTTATGGCCATTTCTGAATTTCTTTCTCAAGATGATGAGCCATACTTCACGTGATATACTGGATAACAAAGGGTGAAGGTCGTTACTGGAAACTGTGCTTTATTGATGCAAAACAAGATTGTGAATCAAAGCACTTAAAACCAAAACTAATAATAAATCGTTGCAGCTGAGCGAAGAATAGCTAATTGCTCTTTGAGAGTGTAGTTTAGAGATCAAAAAACGTACCGTCAATAATTAAATACGCTAAAGCCGACTTGTGTTACACTGTTAATTTGGTTTTATTTGAATATTGACATATCTTAACCGTTTGGAAATATTATTGACCAGCAATACTTTTTTGGCTTTAGCAATAGAATGGGACCCAGTCGCTTCTAAAACGTTTATTTGCATTGTTGTTGTTGTATTTTGTAGGTGTTTCTCACAAGTCACCTCCTTGGTGTTTAGACTAAGTATTATTACACTTTCACCATTTTTTCTTCTAAATTTTCAAGTAGTAAATACAAAATAGTATTGTAGTAAATAGTAGTAAACACAAAATAGTTTGTGTTTTCGCTTTAAAACAAGTCCAGAATTATAACTTTTGTCAGTTGAATCTCTTAGTATTGCTTATTTCTACTAATTGTGAGGAAAACAATTATTAAGTGCTTCCTCCTTGCTTTTTGGTCATATTTTATGCCGATAATTCACCACCTGACCCGGTGCAAATAAATCATCTTAATTTTGCTCAGTTGAAAAGCGGTATGCAGTTGATTTTTTATAAACAAGCCAATGAATTTGCACTTGTTCAACGCGGTGCTTCATGATAACACGAAAATAATAGAGAAAATTCAATTTTGCTTGTCGAGTACCCGGGGCTGGCTTTTAGGCTATTATCACGACTGTTATTATTATTTTTCCTCCTTTACAAGAAAAGGAAGTAATCAAATGTTATTCGGGTTTAATGGGTAAAGCGTAATACGAAAACCTACGACAAACACTGGCAGATCTCACAAAAGACTTCTTAAGCTACTGAGAAAAATATTGAACTAAATAAAAATGGATTTCCAACGAAGCGACACAAAAAAGAATTGGCTGATTTTATCCAAACTGGTATCACCTTCTTTTGCTAATTCTGGCTAGTTTGGTAAGAAATAAACCCTCTGGCGTTTAGTGTTTGACGTTATTGGCTTTAACCATCTGAAGGCGGTATTTTCCCACTCCCCAAGATGCATGCTTTTGTTATTCATGTTTTTGTGAATTTTCTACGCTACTCTCGTTTCCTTCCTGTAAATTAAAACGAACAAACTCAAGGCAGGCGAAAGTTAAAACAGCATCGTTCAGAATAGATAAGAGTCCTTTGACGTTTAGTCTAATAATACACATGAAGCAATACCAAAATTCAATAATGCTTCAAAATGTGCTCTCTTGCTAAAATGCAATTCAATGTTCTCTTTGGTTAAGCATTTTGAATGAGTCCTCGATGCCCTCTGGCGTAAACTGTTTGACGTTAGGTCTTTAATCACCACCGTAACTGCTCCCAAACATGCTTGTTTTTCTCATTCACGTTTTTGTGACTTTTCTGCGCTTTTCTCGTTTCCTTCCTGAACTTAAAACGACATAAATGCAAGGCAGACGAAAGCAACAAAAAACTGGTTTGTTAATTTTGCATTTTATAAAACAGTATAAAACCGTAGTAGAAAAGGTGGATTGTGTTCTCGTGAGTTTAGTTTGACAAATTTCAACATTTTCGTGAAGAATGGGATTTTTTTCCATGTCTACCATTTTTTCCAAACAGAACAATTTTTTAGGTTTAAAAGCAATTCAATAATAAATGCACCCACCATTGTCATTGACTCGCAATGTTTTGAGTCCATTCATAAAATCTCAACTCGTGGCTATTTATGATAATTATGCAACAAAGCAAATTCGGGTTGACATTTTATCGCACATTCAAAGAAACTGGGGGGGGGGGGGACTACTACGACAGCTTGCGGCCATCCCACTCCGCCACCGTGATAACAGTGACTCAGAAAACCCGCCATAGCTTAACCTAGCCGGCGTAGCAAGCGTTCCCCCTGAGTTAGAACGCGCGAAAGCTGAATGGATCCAGTGACTTACGCAAGATTTTAACCTACCAGGCACAAAATCGCAGTTGTAATTGATATTGTTAAATGGCTGATCATTTGCGACTTTTTTAGACACCTCTCAAAAAGTTATTTTGAAAGATGAAGTCATGTTGAGCTTTTGATTTTTGTTAAGCGAATTCCCAATTCAAACATTTGGAGATTTTCTGATAGTTTATCTCTGACAAAGACTTGTAATTTTGGTAAGACAAAATTAGATAACCTTTCAACAGTAAGAAATAACAAACTCTTAATTGGAGAATCGATGAGTTTGCGACCTCTTTATTCGTGTGTTTGATAAGTTAAGGTAGTGTTACATGGGATAACATGCAACAAAAACTTTTCGCGATACATTGTATCTTCGTAGAAAGTTTTTGACCGTGTAACATGTCGCGCAACACAACTTTCCGCGCATTTTCACTCAACAACATGTTGCGTGTTTCAGAAGGACGAATATCTGGAATAAGTTATTCCGTGTAGCATTTGTTTGGCAACAGAATGGATACAATACAATGTATCGCAAAAAGTTTTTGTTGCATGTTATCCAGTGTAACACCACCTTTAGGAACTTTTTTTCCGCAATTGTGCACTGTCTATCAACATATACAAACTAAGAATGTAGTACCTTGGAAAATTTGCCGGACAAAATGACGTGGTATTAAGGGAATACCTCGATACACTTGCGAATATAGTTAGAAATCTGGTCTAAAATTGTGTTTTACATAATGGCTTAAAAGCGTATATTCGCCTACATGCTGTTGAGGTTGGCTGTGAATGAATTAGGGGTTGTGCTTGGTTTCTTACTTTTCAGCATCGTTACAGGTGCCTCAATGTATTTGCTCTCTTGTTAGGATAACATTTAAATCCTTGTTTATTTAGAATTTTAAAGGATTCGATTCCAATGATAAAAAACCTTGATTGGTGTTTCCGTTAGAATCATGTTCCAGAGATCATAGTAACCTGGAGAGAAAAATAATAACTATAAATAATTTTATAAGAAATAATAAACACAAAGGTTAATTATAAACAATAGTGGAAATTGAAATATATGAGACGCAAAGTTCTTGATAAACTCGACAAAATTAGCGGATGTTCTAACCTCGGCAGATGAAATATAACCTCTCCACACTGTACTGATTATAATATCGGTGGTGTTTTTTTAAACAAAATTGTTAAAGAGAAGTTCAGTGATAGATGTTAATACTTTTGCCTCTAGATAACTAACATAATGCCAAACCTATTTATTCCAAAAGACATTTTTTTGTCCGCTATCGTTTGTCTGTTATCGAGAAGTTGAACAATGAAATATTATCTTGAGAGCAACGTTTATTTACATTTAAAGGAAGAAAAAATGCACCATTTTATTCATGCTCATCTTCCGGATAAAGTAGGATTTGCTAGAAAGAAATAGACATTGATTTCACAACATAACGCGATATTATACATCAAACCGATTATATGAATCGCCTAACCGTAGTGATGTGTTAACAATAAAAACTTGTTTCTGTATAGAGATGACAAGTGACATAGGAACCATGAAATTAAAAACTGGTGTAAACAATCAAATTCAGGTGTTGTAGTCACACACCATAAGTTCGTGATTATAGGGTAATTTTATAGAAAAATAGTACGTTGCCAAACTGTCCCGGTCACAATATGAAGGCTTTCGCATCAATTGTACGTAGAGCGCTTAGCCTCCATGAGTTCACAGATAGGTAATAAACAAAACATGTACAAATCCTTCAATATCGCCGATTATCAGCTTAGCCCCTTTTATTTGGTATTTCTTTTATGATAATTCCGTTCTTTTTATTTGTGCCGGATACAAGAAAGTGGGGACCTGAGTCATATCAATTTTCCTTTCCTCAATGCTCGGTTTTTCCACAAGAAAGTCTAAACTCAAGTATAGAAACAGTCTAAAACACTTGTTTAAACTTAGTGAACCATTTAGCAACTCTAGAATAACAAAGTTTAGCGCTCAGTTTAAAATTAAAATGTGTTTTCTTTTCCATAAATATAAAGTCTTTTGTTTACTTTAATATTAATAGATTTGCAAGACACAAAGGACTAAACACCCTTCACAAAAGTCGTCAATGATCAACCAAAAACCATCCAGCTGCAAGAAGCTGTTAGTCACTCACACAATAGGACACACGATTTAATTATACTATGCACTTCAAGACTTTTCCCTTCCCGAAATTTAAATGTAACGGCGGAGTAAGTGCGTTGCATTTAACTTTTATTTCTTTTTCGTGACTGACGTAAATAACTATCTGACTTATGCTGGATGAAAGTGGAGTTGGTCTATATATATATTTTTGTTTTTCTGAATAATTGAAAAGTTAGTGTCGTATTTACCTCGACTTGGATTTATACTAACAACAAAATCTAATCAGTGAACAATTTGTACACATCGTGAATCGCGGAGAAACACTACCAAATAGCCGGTTATTAATAATCAAATGCTGCAAGTTTTAGATCAACATCTCCGTTTTTAGACACATTTTGGGAAGTTATATGTATTTTTATTTGTTTACCGTCGATTGCACATATTTAATCATTGAATTTTTAGTTGAGTTAGCTTGTCTTTTTATTACCGCATATTTGCAACAAACTTTATTAAAGAGGTCACTTAAGTAAACCCAATTTCTCTTTAATAAAAGGGCTTCACACAAAGTTCATTATCACAAAAGACTCAACACAAATGAGCAAAGCGTGAAAGCCAAAACGATGCGACTATTTGTTCGTTATCATCTGAAAATGATGGCTCCCGACTTGGATATTTCGAATTCAAATCCTTATGGAAGATATATTTTTTTTGTGTGTGTGTTTTTTTTTTTATGAAAGGATTGTACCTCCCTTAATGGGTCCACCTCCGGTGCACATACAAACATGATAAGTCCACTATATCACTGTCATATTCAGATTAAAATACTCTACCTGTATTTGAATGCACCCTAATATATATTTTTAGATACACGACTCTCTCTATTTTCCCTTTTTACGAAGGTTTTGACTTCCCTCTAGGAATAGTTAAAATCCGCTAATGATTTTTTTCTTTTGTTTTGTCTCGTAAAATCTCGCAACAACTATTTCAGCAACCAGTCTTTCAGAAAATACTTCCTATAATCGTTCATCTTTTATGTATTCAGAATAATTTTCTGTTTTCTTTGAAATCGCAGCAGGTCCAACGGGTTGGCTATCTGACCAGCAGATAATAGATCATAATTATATTCCACGTGGGAATATGAAATATTAAAATGATAAAACATGAGCCTTGAATTGAAAAAGAATACTTTCAAGTTCAATTCAAACTTCTTTTAAATGACAAATGAAATGGAAAGATGCGTGTTTTTGGGTTATTCAACGTTCCCGTTTGCTCAAGGGCAGAATTACGAGTACTGTCATTTTGCTAGACGCTAGAAGCTTTTGTATTAAACGTATTATGATAAATATGCTTATTCCACTTCCATCCTGTTGTGAGCAGATCCATCTAGAATAACAATATGAATTCTAGCCCAACTATTAAGTATTCCTTGCCTTAATGTGTTTACAAACCTGGCGATTCCATTTTCTAGTTCCAAGCTTTAGATAACCCGGCCCTCGGTGCGGATACCTGTAATTGCCATATGGAGGAAAAGATATTGACTGAGATATATTCCTTATTTTATATACCAGTTCGGTTATCGTTTTTAACACAGCATCTTCTGCTGTTGACTAAAAGTTTGGAGTGCTCTACCCCTGGTAACGATGCAATAGTTCAATATTTTTAGACCACATCTCTGCGCTAAGGATATTAGTGGACCTCTATGAGAACAATTAAAATACTTGAGTGAAAAAAGACTTTTGAACAATATTATAAATGCTCCGTTGAAGGGCGGTGCTAGGTTTTTATCGTATACGAACAACCCGATCGAAACACTAGGGTTATTTAAAACTGGTGATTGAAAAGTAATGCTTTGAATAGCTGTTTTACATTTTAACCTTTATAAACCTGCGTTTTGATTTGCTGTTCATCTAACGATTTGAATCATTCGGTCTTTGATTTTGACAAAAGATCAGTTCGACTAGCCATTTGTTTCAAATAGAAAGGTGTTCGATTAAATTTGGTTTTCGGGATAATAAAAGGCTTCCCATATCATCTTCGTGTTTGTGTCAAGGGCGTTTCTTCAAGAGGGGACTTATCACATTGTTTAGAAATTAAACCTCGTCACAGACGTTAAAGCCCAAGACCATCAAGCTATGACTAGCTCTGTCAGGGATAAACAATCAAGGCAAGGGGCGACGCAGTCGTTATTGTGTGACAACAAAAGCGTGACCGGTTAGCCACGTGCTTACAAGTTACTGTATAAACAGTCAACAAAAATCGCCCTCTCGAAAATAAAGACAATTTGAATCACCAACAACCACGTGAATACCGCTCACATACCTTGCTGGAGTCTTGATTTTTCCTACAAAACATCGTATTCCAAATGGGCCAGCGTGACGGACATTGTAATCGAGTCTGGCTGTGGTGCGATTGAGATAAGCTGTAAAATAAAAGCCCAATTTGTTGATAAAGTGATTTACGACCCCGGGCTGCCTAATTGTGCTCTAAGAGCAACGTTTTTGCGAAAATATTCATCAAGAGCAATATTTGTGCTTAATAGCGAAACGGGAGCTCGCTGTTCGATCATTTAGTGAGCTGTAAAATGAACTGACTAAATGTCAAAGCTGTCTTCTCTGACCGGCCCTGACAGCTTTTAGCGCAGGGCGCTGATTATCACCTGGAAAAAAAAAATTCGTCTGGTTATTGTGTGCGAGATCTACAGAACAAGTGACTCGATGCCCCAGATTACATGTCTTGCTCTCGTTTTTAACTTCACACTCTGACTTTTCGGATTAATCAGCCAATCTTGTTCTTTGATCGGAACTAAGTGAAAGTACATTTTCTTTTTAGCTGTTTTGTCCTTCAAACGTCGCTTGCCAATGTCTCGTCATGACCTTTTATTGGCTAAACGTTTATTTTCTCCCTTCGCGGAATTAAGTAACGACTTGAATTGATAACCATGTGAGCTCTGTAGTTTATTCAAATTGATAACGTGGCCTGATGATACCCCACAAACACTTCGCGTACATTTCGTCCGTTTTTTTTTTTTTAATAAATTTTGTGCGCTCTCGGCTTACACATAGTATCAAGTAATCTTGAAACGGATTTTCCGTAAAATGCAAATGAGTCAATAAATTGGTTTGTGGGAGAGAATAGTTAGGCTTTTAAGACCAAGGGGGTCAAACTTCTCATTTATAGACAACTAACTCAATTGTTGAGGACTTTTATTATCAAAATCTATTCTTCGCTCCAAGATGAATGACTTAGAACTCGAATGAAATATCAAAAATCGTGTTCAGACCAAGCAGTCAATGTTGCGGGGTTTTTTTTTCTTCTTTTCTTCGGGTGCGTTTTTTGTTTTTTTTTATCTTGGTTTTCCGCAGTTCTTCAGTAAAGCTTTAAACTAAAACATTGCCCTGCATAATTTATTAATGAAGTTTCTTTTAGTGCAAATAAAATAACTGTCTCAAATAAAACAGCGGTCACTCGATGTGGTCCCACTTACTACGCAATCCGCAACTAAGCGACTTTCAATTAATACGGGTTTGATATCTCAAATCAAGAGGGGGGGGGGGCAAATCGGCTACGAATAAAAATATAAAGCAGTACACAGTTCAACTCCATTCTGTAGCGCCTTCGATTCCATCTAAACACTGCTAAATTACTTAAAAGCGAGATAATACTGAACCAAAACAATAGTGAGATCGGTCGCCGGAGCAGAAAGGAGGCCATTCAAGTGCTATCCATTGTTTGCCCGGCCAATTAACATAATGCCCACCTGCCTCTGACGTGTTTGTTTCCCACATTTGAAACATCAAACATGGCTAGCGAAAGAGGAGCCCGGAAAAGCATGTCAATAGGCCGAACATTACAACCCATACGACGCGTTTACTTTAGTCGAAGTTTGCTCGATATGTCGTCTCCAACTGTCATCTTGAATTCGCTAATGTTAACGAAAAATAAAAGAATAACACTGACCGAGACGAGATAAAGTGTGAAATTTAAAATCTAAAATGGAAAGAACGTGACCTGTATAAGGTTCACATTTTGCAATAAATACAAGTTTCACCTTTCTTTTCGGTGAGGGATTCAAGAACATCAACAATTTATAAGCAATTCAAAAAGGCAAGCGCCTGGTTATAGTATGTTATTAGTCAAGATTTGGCTCCATAAAGATGTTTTAAACTCCCCTAATCAAGGGTGTCCTTCTGAGTGCTCAGTTTCGCTATGACATCAAGCCCAATCGGCCAATAACAGTGAGACTCCGGGATCATCGGTTGTCTCACCAGAATCGTTTGCTTGCCTTAACACGCTGCGAATTGCCTTGCGAATAAGTGAGCACGCGCGCTGATTGGTGCGCGAAGTTAATCCATTTCACTGTGAACAATGAGGCCACATGTGTGTCTTGATACTACTATGAGCTATTTTCCGCGTCTTTTTTGAAAAATATTCAGCGGGCCCCTGATTAGTGGACAATACAATTCGCAAAGAGCCGTCGGCAGCTGCGTGACCTGGCGAGCGGATAAAACCGAACGCGAGTGCACCTCTCGTAACTTAGCTCTGACCATTGAGAGAGCGGCACCCAACTTCCTCTCCGCACCCGGGAAAGGCTTATAAGAGGGAGGCTATAAAAACAGCGGGCCAGACTTGAGTGTGAGGGGGACTTGATGCAAGAGTGATTTGAATACTTGAAGGAGGTGTAAGAGCTGCTAAAAGCGTGCAACAACTGTCAACAACACATCGACTTTTGGGCTCGAAGCATGGGAGATGAAATGCTAAGTGTTTTCTACCACGGTGATCTTTATGGTGGTAGTGGCGGTAAATTGAGCATGGGAGGAATGGAGACTTTCAAGGACACCTTGGATGATCAGGACGAGTTTAGACTCTTTCGCGACTACTTTGGCTTAATTCACCTCGTTCAAAACCGCGGTGTGGTTGAAGACGAAGACAGCGTGGTGGACCAGTTTTTTAATTTCACGTATAAGCGCACTCGCATGGATAGTATCGGCTCCGATCGTGATTCTGTCACGAGCTCCGGCTCGAGCGCGGGGAGTGCCGAGTTCGAGTTTAAGATGGAGCCACACTTTGGCTCCAAGGCTGTTGGGTCGTCGCTTCTTCCAGGGACAAGGTCCCTAACAAAACGAACTGACATTGACACCGCGGCGCGCAATCGCAAAAACCGCGAGAACAAGAAAAACCGCAACGCGAACGTGTGCGTGTTCTGTAGAAATAACGGAGAGAGCAAGAAAGTTTACTCCAGCCATGTGCTCAAAGATGCGGAGGGAAATACTACATGTCCCATTCTGCGGGCGTACACATGCCCTCTGTGCAAGGCCTCGGGAAGTCAATCACACACCATCAAGTACTGTCCGAAAAACAAAAATGGGAGCAAACTTCAAGCAAAAGTCTGAAAGCGTCTCAGGAACTCTGGAGAATTGAGGGTACACAAAATTAAGCCTTTAAATAATGTTTGAATTACCTTTTAGCAGAATTGGCTTTTTGTTTGCTAATGTGTTAGGCGAGTTTTGGGTTTTGCAAGATATATTAATTGTAAACACGTATTGAACGGACCTCCCCAGGGAAGGGAAAACGGGAAACAGTCATTCGCATACTCTTCATACTAGTGACCAAGGTACAAGCCTCAACTAGTGAGGTAACCAACAACAAATACAAGAGTCATTTAAAAGGAAAAGTTAATTCAAACTGTCGATGTGTTAGAAAGGACTAGACGATAATGTGATAAATATTCCTTTAACGGCTGCAATATGTTATTGAAACTCCCGTTATTAGTGGGAATACAATTGATTTTTCACAACACTTTTATCGCGTTAAGCTTTTCTATGTGATTCATAGGTATCACAATCTCACTGCTAAACAGAAAAGTTGCACCTCAATTTGCGGCGGGTTGCCACAAAATAACCGTCAAAATATTCTCTATTAATTCTATATCAAATATTATACGAATCAAATGAATCCAACGTATGGAATATCAATATATTTCTCAAACAAAAAACCTTTACCCTATTGGTAAAGTGATTATTATTGTTGATTGTAAAATATATTTAGATCAATAATGTGCGGTTAGAAAGAATGCAGAGAGATATTCCATTGAAATTCTCTTAAATCCATTGACCTTTGGTATTACCAGTCAATGCAGTTGTACTCTATATACTCAAATCAAAAAACGTGTTCTGTACGCGTTAGACTTAATGTAAATAGTTTATTCTGAAAATTTAACGCCTATTGATATAGTCTCCAAGAGACCTACAAAATGGTAGTTCTTATGTCTTGTAGCAAAGTTCCTGCTTGTAAGGCATGTGTCTGAGAAAAGATCGATTTTGAATATTTGACCATGCTGGTGTTGTATTATGGCTAAGGGCTTTGTGCATACAAATCTATTAATTCGTTCTTCATCAATTGTTATGGAATAAATCGAAACGCAAACTTCTATGGTTTATTTGTCCATATTTGAGCACGTTTTCTTGAGTTAAATGGGCTACACGAAAGTATGATGTTTTTGCGTAAGTCTGGGTTTTCAACACGTTTTTGCATTTTTTATGATCTGAAGGACGAGAAAATGAAGTTCATTTTATTGCTATTATGATAAGAAAGACGTTGTTTTGCTGCCTAGTGACTAAAATGCTGTAGTCTATCAAAGGATCCGCTAATTTGCCCATGAAGAAACTGCAATATTAATTTCAGGATTAAAGCTAAGGGAATGGAAGAAGTTCGTGGAATATGATCTTCAAAATTTTATTTACAAATTAAAATGGAGTGACTCAAAACGTTGCATAACGCAAATTCGAATTTTAGTTTAGAGTATATCCCGACTGAATTAAACAACTAGCGCTAGAAAGTCCTTTACATATTGTACCGAATTCGGCGATTTTTATATTCAAGTGAACAAGATTTTTTTTTTAAAAGATTATTTTTCTTTCCACTGTAAATTATTGTTTATAACTTTCCTGCGCTTCAAATACGCGAAATAGAAATGTGACATTTTTCCCAATGATAAATGATCCGAAGTTTTCGAAAACCGGAAAAGACTGAGACGCCAAGCAATTCGATAAAAGCCAATCCAGCCCTTACGGCCATGCAAAACAAATAGGGGAGCTCCTCAAGAACTATCAGATAATTCCTTATCGTTCCAGAGCAACTGAAAACCAATTCAGTCATTTCTTCTAGAAATCTAGTATTGGCAGAACTGAAAGCGGCTGTGAAACATTGAGCCTCCAACATGTGCATTATCTCATTATCAATCGTTGTTTATTCGCCATCATGGGCGGATGGTTTACTTGCCCTATATAAATGCGCGCACTTTCAATTCCCATTTTCCCTCTCTTTTTTTAATTCTTTTTGAGGGGGAGTTTTAAGACCTGACAGCAACCAATCAGCTAACCTTGGAAGTTATCTGTGTATCTTGTAACCGTGCTTTGACCAACCTTTAGATGCTTACAAACATAAGATCTGAGAAACGGCTAATTTGGATTGGGGCTAGAGCGCTTAGCGAATAAATGGACTGTCCATTTGCCCGTAGTATTAAAACACGAAGTCTAATCAATATGAACGACGAAATATGCATTAAATGGAACAACGCTGTAAATGCGAGGCAAGATGGTTTCAATAAGGGGCCTTAAAGTAATTAAGTGAGGACTGGATATGTTTTCTTCAGTCTTAGTAATAATCAACAGCCATAAAGTGGCTACCAACAGAATGGTCTTTTTAATAAACTCTGTGGATTTTTGTTATTATTATTATTATTATTTCTAATACCAAGATTAACAAATTATTTCTTACATTTTTATCTAGTGTTTTCTAGATTATCTCCTAAGTATATATTGCTGGTTTAAGCTACAAGACACTAATACGATGCGCTTAAATAGTGAATATCTTTTTTACTACGACATTCGAATTTCATCCTGAAACCATCGAATTCTTATTTCAATGTGTATTTTGTTGGCTGCTACATAACAGCAAGCTTGTATACAAAAGGAATGACGAAAAATTAAGAGAAAACCTTTGTGTAAAGGCACTAATTGTGTTTATACGTGCTTTACCCAATTGATGTTTGCCACTTTTCGTTTTTAAGCGTTTTTTACTAGATTCAGGAACAACCATTTTAGTTGGATTCTGGATATCTCATTTACAAGTAAATTCTAATAACGGAACCAAACTGGCTTTTTTTTTCGAAAAGTACTTATTAAGCATTTAACACTTTTTATTTTACGAGCATTTTTTATTTTACGTTGGCAAATAAAAACAAAACGGGGGGCTCCAGAAACACATAATTAAGATGAGGGGAAAAACATCAGTGAGCCTCTCATTAAGCGCTACCAGAACAATAAAGCAACGCGCTACGGCCTGTTATGGAGGAAAATCGAAAATGCATCATCATTGCCCCCTTACCAGGCCACGCACAACCTAAACAAAGGGACTAAATGCTCCTCCAGGCTCTTCCTCTGTCAGAAGTTGATTTGGCTCATTCATGAATCCGGGATTAAATGAAAACTTAATTTTTCTTTTAAGTCAATTAATCATGATTGTGAAGAAGGCTCTTGCTAGCGGCGGGGTTTGTTGGGGGTAAGAGATAGCCCGTTTCCATATTCTTACGCGGGAAAAGAGGTTATCTTTGGGATACTCGAATATCAGCATGAAACCAAGAGGGGAGAGTCTGACGTATTTTGGGGGGGGGGGGGGGGGGGGGTTGAATATTTCGACCCTGAGGTCGGACTTCCCTCCTAAATCATGTTTATGACTCAGTAAGCTCCCCATCCCTCGCTTGTCTCCTGGGATTTGCTCTATGTTTAGGTAATTCACTGGGTGATTAAGATTTGTTAAAATCTATATTGATTGTGTATATGATTTGTATTGAGGTATCTAGCCGGGGAATTTGTACAAAATAAAAAGATATGCGATTAAAAAGCATATTTCATTTAAAATAATCGCTATGCAAAAGAAGTTTATTGATCAAGCAATGCGGTGAGGGAATACTATTAAGTTGCTTCTTGAGGGCCATTGTTAATCGCTTCCGTTAGTAGAAGCATTGAACGGTATGGAGCGTGACCTAAATCATGAAAACAAGACAAACTACTTCCAATATTCTGGACTGTATAGCGAGACTATTTATGAGAAGAAATATATATTCAGTAAAAAATATGTAACTAAATAAAAAAATGAATTAATTGATATTGTTTTTTCCATTAAAGAAGGTCTGTTTATACAGGGAAGTGTTCCCTATGGTTTATAGATGGTATAAGTACTGGGTTGTAATCCAAGAGCATCTACTTTTTCAATGTTTTCATATTTATGGGAAAACAACAAAACAAAGGAGTTTACAAACTGACAAACTGAACATATTGAATATTCAATGTACAAGCATGAGGCCTTATCCACTGACCACGTCCAGTGACGAAAACTTTGTAGGTATAAGCTGCGCTCTCACTTTTGTTAAGCGCAAGTGACTTTTGTGAACCTGTAAATATCTTTTCACATGGGCAACGTCAATGGGATTGAATTGATGTCCAGGAAAAAAGTCATGAAGTCGGTGCTAAGGACCTATAGGATATATCTACTTTTACTGCATTGTTTTTGTGTATAATGTTGTTACATTAGACTATTGCGACTCTCTGTTCCACTCGACTGCGTAGAACGTTTAAAGACGATTACAGACTTTGAGGCGTGCTGCACAAGGCCCGTCAAATACACACAACCAGGTCCAACACGGCAAAAAAGTGTTTAGTTGTCTAACAACCAGACACCAAGTGGTATGTATGTGCACTGTTTTGCGATAGGATAACTATACATATAAAGTAAGGGGTGGTTTATTTTTTTTAGTCCTATTGCTCCGACGTCTATTTCACAAATTGTCTTTTGAAATGAGAAGAGACAAAACATCCCTTTAAGATACACTGCATAGTGGTTTTGATAACGCCTCCGCGATCCGCGACACATCTGTCAATTAGATACGACCATTGATATGCATTGGCAATGAAGTGTAGCTCGTGCTCTACTCGCCTTTTTTTTAGATCAAATGTTTGTTATCTTTTAAGCCGAATAAAAGAGTAAGGCTAAATTCAAACGTCGTATTATCCAATGCAAATGAATCAGGTCGACTATTTCCTCTGCATGCATTTGCATTGAATACGGCTCACGGAAAATATGACGGTCGAACTTAGCCCTAAACACCCGCGTCCATTCCCCGTGAACTACTAGACAGAGAAAAATAAGTTATCTTCATGTTGGAATGGGACCATTCCAACACCCAGATTTTCAAATCCGCGTATTTTATTAACCATTTATACCACCAGATAAGGATATTTTTAACGTTTGAAACGCCTACGAAACCCTCCGTTGATTTATTTTCCTGCAACAACGCCTTCGTTTTAATACAGTTTTTTTGTAGTCTTTCTACTTTTACATAATCTGGCTATAACGTTGCTACTTTAGAATGGATGTGTATGCCTGGCTTTGTGCCGCAGGAAACGACATCCATTTCAACAAAGTGTCAAAAGTATTTATCTTTAGTGCCCACCCGTAGGACGAATATTAGAAAGTGAAAAGGTGATGGTGAGTGGGCTAATACGATTGTGATAACAGCGAGCTCTGGCTGGAGGGTGAACGAGTGGCAATAAGAGTAAACACCCGCGAAAAAAAACCTAGAGATTAAGAACCAACAGGCTGAAATTGAACATCAACCTGGTAGGAAGATTATAGGTTCTTTTTAAAAAGACAGTTTAAAATGTGATTTACGGCTTAAAAAATATATACTTCTCATGAACGTTTGGTGCATTGTGTGTGACAATTGCTGAGTAACAAACTTCAAGAATGGAGTCGGTATGTTGCGATGGCAGTGATTTTCTCTTTTTACTCTGTTTTACTCGCTGTTGTTCTTGTTACTTCAGATTCCGTTTTGGGAGTGCTGTTGCTGTTGTTATTGTCATAAACCATGAGCTGTTAATCGAGTTTTATCACTGTATGGTGCTAGTAATGGGACTTCTTCGTCCCTTTTTCCCAAAAAAGAAATACAGCCACTACCATCCACTGTGTTCTATTGACAAATATGTACATAGAAGTGTGCTAGATGTCCCGCCCTACTCAACTCTGCCTATGTTGCTTCCAATATTTTTACCTTTTTTGCCCTCGGAAAAAGAACACCTGCCCTAGCGATGCTGTGGAAAAAAAAATGTGTTGATTTGTGTTATGTTTTGAATACATTAGCTGTATGGCAATAACAAGCGTTTGGTTAAAATTCCGCCTCCTCCTTCTCAGCCTGATTTGAATCACTCAAAATAAGCCTCTTAAACAAAAACACCGTGGAATGAAGTAAACAAAAACAATCATAAAGCGCTCGCTTCCGTGTCTAATCAAGTTTAATGCCTTTTGCGACTGTTTAATGTCTTTGCAGCCGTATATTAAAAGCGCACTATAAGACGATTGGCGTCACATTAAGAGGCTGATGCTTTGTTGCCCCTGGCAAGATCTACCAGGCGCCACAAACCACAGGGAGTCAGTCAACATTCATCGTGCATTAGCTTCAACAGACTTCTTGAAGTACTTCTAATGGTGACTGGCGCTGCCGCCTTCACTGTGACAAATGCATAATAAAAAGAACAGGAAGTTTCATCCAATCAATTGAGATATTGATCAAGTTTCATTTGAACTTTGATTGAAATGATAATTTCGTTGTCGCTTTCTCCGCCATGAGAAAAAAAGAACACTGTAACAAAAAGGTGACTGCACTTTGGAATGTTTTAAATGTTGTAAATAAGTGGTAGAATGGTGCGATAAACATGACGCATTCCAAAACATTAGATGATGAAGGCTGGACTTGATCGACAATCATCTATTTGTTTCTATTTTGTTTCTTGATCGACAATCATCTATTTTGCAAAAATAATTCGTGGTTCTTTTTGCTCACTCGTTTGATATCGATCTGAACACTCGTTAATAAATCCTCCATCTCCGCGCACCCACAATCCACAACAAAATTAAGTGGGACACTTCTCACATGAACAACCACCAACCCTCTCCCCCTGATTAATATTGGTTAGAGGCGATCACACGGACTCGTGCGCATGTAGCAACACGGACTCGTGCGCATATAGCAACACGGACTCGTGCGCATATAGCAACACGGACTCGTGCGCATGTAGCAACACGGACTCGTGTGCATGTAGCAACACGGACTCGTGCGCATGTAGCAACACGGACTCGTGCGCATGTAGCAATACGGACTCGTGTGCATATAGCAACACGGACTCGTGCGCATGTAGCAACACGGACTCGTGCGCATATAGCAACACGGACTCGTGTGCATGTAACAATACGGACTCGTGCGCATGTAGCAACACGGACTCGTGCGCATGTAGCAACACGGACTCGTGCGCATGTAGCAACACGGATTCGTGCGCATGTAGCAACACGGACTCGTGCGCATGTAGCAACACGGACTCGTGCGCATGTAGCAATACGGACTCGTGCGCATGTAGCAATACGGACTCGTGCGCATGTAGCAACACGGACTCGTGCGCATGTAGCAACACGGACTCGTGCGCATGTAACAATACGGACTCGTGCGCATGTAGCAACACGGACTCGTGCGCATGAAGCAACACGGACTCGTGCGCATGTAGCAATACGGACTCGTGCGCATGTAGCAACACGGACTCGTGCGCATGTAGCAACACGGACTCGTGCGCATGTAACAATACGGACTCGTGCGCATGTAGCAACACGGACTCGTGCGCATGTAGCAACACGGACTCGTGCGCATGTAGCAATACGGACTCGTGCGCATGTAGCAATACGGACTCGTGCGCAGTAGCAACACGGACTCGTGCGCATGTAGCAACAAGAGAGGGGGCAATATGGTGAGGACCATGACAAGAGAGGGGGCAATATGGCCAGGACCATGACAAGAGAGGGGGCAATATGGTAAGGACCAAGGCAAGAGAGAGGGGGGGGGGATCAATATGGTAAGGACCATGACGAGAGGGGGCAGTATGGCGAGAACCCTGACAAGAGAGGGGGCGATATGGTAAGGACCATGACAAGAGAGGGGGCAATATGGTAAGGACCAAGGAAAGAGAGGGGGCAATATGGGAAGGACCATGACAAGAGAGGGAGCAATATGGTCAGGACCATGACAAGAGAGGGGGCAATATGGTAAGGACCAAGGAAAGAGATGGGTCAATATGGTAAGGACCATGACAAGAGATGGGTCAATATGGTAAGGACCATGACAAGAGAGGGGACAATATGGTGAGGGCCATGGCAAGAGAGGGGCGATATGGGAAGGACCATAACAAGAGAGGGGTCAATATGGTAAGGACCATGGCAAGAGAGGGGGCAATATGGTGAGGACAATGACAAGAGAGGGGCGATATGGGAAGGACCATAACAAGAGAGGGGTCAATATGGTGAGGGCCATGGCAAGAGAGGGGCGATATGGTGAGGACCATGACAAGAGAGGGGGCAATATGGTAAGGACCAAGGCAAGAGATGGGTCAATATGGTAAGGACCATGGCAAGAGATGGGTCAATATGGTAAGGACCATGGCAAGAGAGGGGTCAATATGGTAAGGACCATGGCAAGAGAGGGGGGGCAATATGGGAAGGACCATGGCAAGAGATGGGTCAATATGGTAAGAACCATGGCAAGAGAGGGGTCAATATGGTAAGGACCATGGCAAGAGAGGGGTCAATATGGTAAGGACCATGGCAAGAGAGGGGCGATATGGGAAGGACCATGGAAAGAGAGGGGGGGGGGGGGAAATATGGTAAGGACCATGGAAAGAGAGGGGGGGAAATATGGGAAGGACCATGGCAAGAGAGGGGGCAATATGGTGAGGGCCATTGTAAGAGAGAGGGGCAATATGGCGAGGACCATGACAAGAGAGGGAGCAATATGGTGAGGGCCATTGTAAGAGAGAGGGGCAATATATTGCGAGGACCATGACAAGAGAGGGGGCAATATGGTGAGGGCCATTGTAAGAGAGAGGGGCAATATGGGAAGGACCATGTCAAGGAGGGGGCAATATGTTGAGGACCATGACAAGAGAGGGGGGAATATGGGAAGGACCATGGCAAGAGAGTGGGCAATATAAGAACGACCATGGTAAGAGAGGGGATAATAAGGGAAGGACCAATGTAAAGAGAGGGGGAGAATATGGCGAGGACCATCAGGGGCGGATCTTTTTCCCAAGGGGGGGTTGACCCAAACATTTTCGTCGTTATTTTACATTTGTAACGATTTTGGAAAGAAAAAAACAATGTAAACAATAAAAAACGACAGCCTAAGGGGGGTTTAAACCCCTAACCCCCCCCCCCCTAGATCTGCTATTGACCATGGCAAGATAGGGGGCAATATGGGAAGGACCATGATGAGAGAGGGGCAATATAATATAACAAAAAAGCAATTCAGAGACAATATAGGGCCAACGTTTTTTCCAAGCTTTTTTGCAACTGTACTTGGTCTATTTTCAAAACGAAAATAGACGACAGGTGGACTCTTTGAAACATACGCAAGCATCACTGGTGAGCAACTGTTTTAAACGTTCACCTACAGATTTCCAGTATTTTGTAAGATTCTCATACTTCTCTTCCTCTTCTTTAAAAGCCTTTAGCTTTTCCTTAGCAAAGATTCACAGTGCATTTGACTTAGTGAGGAGGCCTGATTGTGCCCTTGCTAGAGTTTCTCCTTGGCATTTTCGCTTACGGCTTCCAAAAATCTTCTCCTGGCCCTTCTGTCGTCTTCATTATATTGGGTGCCGTCTCCTCCTTTGACTTGCCGCATCTAGTAGCGCCTTACCATTTATACTTTAGTAAGCCCACCGACAGCTGTCACGATTGTGAACTATTTAAGCTTCTTTATTTAGGTTTTCAACCATTAACTGGCCATTTACAGAGAAGCCTCTTTTGACACTTGCCTATGGACATGAGAGAATGTCAGCTTTCACAGATTGCAATGGTCAATCCGAGAAATAGTTCAGAGACGACGAGAGGGCCGTTTTGAAAAACAGCTTTCTGAAGATCCGAAAACGAGAAGTCGAATCACTAAAACCCGAGAATACAATATATCTAATGACCATTCGCCACCCCTATTGTAGTTAAAAATCCATGAAGATCGTATTCTGAGCTTGCCCAGCTTTCTCCACAAACCAGCACAAGGAGATCACTGGAGTTTCATTAATTTTCAAAGTAGGCGGTGGAGATTGATAAGTAGGGGGTGAAAGTTATTTTATTTTATTCAAATAAAACTTGAATCAACTTTTTTTAAAGTAGGCAGAGCTGGGTGGAAAATAGCTGGCAGTTCTCCCCTGGCCGCCGGGGCCTAATGAAACCCCTGCATGCTTGTAGCCCACCACCATCAGCAAGAGCTTGAACTTGGTGAAGAATACTTCCTTTTACAGCAAAATCCGCGTAGGATCTAGGCAAATCCTGTCTGGCCATAGGTTATACATTCTTTATCTTGTACATCCTTACAATCTTTCTTTCGACTCGGTCTTTCTTCTCTCACCAGAACTTGCAAGGCAAAACCCTGTTCACGCTAGCCACTTGGTGTGCTGTTTTAAAAGCAGGCAGCCTAAACAACAGGACTGCGGCCGGCTAGAATTTGCGATGAATCTACATTCAAACTTTTGTTTTTGTCATCAAATATTTTTCAAGGACTGTTGATAATAATTCAACCATTTTCCAGATTGAAGCCTTCCCTGCTAGCAGAGGCCTCTTTTCTCTGTATTTCGCTGGGCTGGAGTTCGCGAGGAAGATACCTCTGCCATGGGTCGCAAGTTCGTTTGATCAAACCGCCGTCCACGATCGTGGAAGGGAGATCCAGAGCGCATGCTCCGTTCATTAATTACTGGCCACTATTTGAGCCCACAATGACTAGCGCATGCATGAAACGTATATCCGCTGCGGGATAATAAGCCCGCATCACGCGACGAATTATAAAAGAAGCCATTCAATGCCTTATCTGCATTCAGAATTTTCTCTCTTGACTAACGAGTCAATCTTCCGTTTACAGGTTTTGCGTATTCTTCTGGAAATAGCTGATCTAAGTTTAGCAAAAAGTTTTGTAACATTTTCTTTGAGCACAACTGTGCGATATTTACAATGAAGAAGCCCAGATGTCTTGAAATTAATACAACAAACAAGACAACACTCGTCTTTACTGCGTTTGCTGTTCAATCTTTTTAGTGACGTTTTAGGTGATTGAAATTGAACAGTTGTTTTCTTTTTTCGAAGAGGAGAGCTAACCGGAGTTTGATTCATGATTTCCGACTAAACCCATGCAAAACATATTAGCATATTGACAGCTTTCGCGCGATGGTACGGGTTTTGGCACGTCGGTCGCTTATAAACGCTCACGCATGCGCACCGAAAACAGTTTCGACCCATGGGGCAGAGGTCTCTTTTCCTCGCGAACGCCAGCCCAGCGAAATACAGAGAAAAGAGGCCTCTGCTAGCAGGGAAATTGAAGCAATTCAAGTGCAGTGAAAAAATATCGTTCGTCCAATCAGAACCGCGAACGACTTTTTTTCACGGTGAAAAAACATCGTTCGCGCCTCTGATTTGCTAAGACCAGTGAACTTACGAAAATTTACTGAATATGTTTTCAGTGAGTATTTCTCAGTATGTATGTAATAAAAAGTAATAAGTCAGTAATAATTCAAAGGGTAATAGCCAGTAAAACACAAAAGAGAACAATAGAATCAGTTCACAATAAAGTGTAATACGCTAAATTGTAGTTCACAAGAATGAAAAATCTATCATTCAGCAATACGATTTTAGTAAGAGTGATATAATTCTGAGAAAACATGATAACATCCCCCACCAGAAAAATAAAACCATTACTGTATTAAATTTTCAATGGAAGGATTTTATTTGAACTTCTGCAGTGCTCCAATATTGTATGTAAACAATACAGACCTTGACCGCTATCCAATTACACCATTTCTGTATAATTCTTACAAATGCAACCCTTATTAGAACAGGGAGGCATGCAAAGCACTGTGCTGATAATGGTGCTCCATTACAAAGTCTTTAGTGAGCACTGTACTACATTGCTTTATGATGGATAGAAAAGTCGAAGTCAAAGTCGATTGACTATCCCCCAGTCACCCTACTGGCAGTTTAGCAGGTGTTAGAGGCATTTTAGCTTGGCGCTTTACCTCTATTTCTTCTCAGGCATATTGCCCATGCCCGCACGCTATGGCGCCTCCATTTCTATGAATACATGGCTCTTCTTCTCTTATTTGATTGTAGTAAAATGCTGGACTCAGCGGTTTTATCAGCTGGTCAATTACTGGTACGTACACAAGCAGCACACAGTCTAATCTCTGCAAATGCCTCAGGCTCTTGGATCAACCTAAGCCAATGAGGGGAACTCATCGCTGTTGATCTCAAAGTGGCCTTCACCCTGTGGGCCAGCACCACCTCCAAAGCCACCTCTGCCTCCCCCTCTGCCACGGCCGCCACTGGCCCCACGGCCACCACGACCACCTCTTCCTGGGCGGCCACCTCGACCTCCACGGCCACCACCACGGGAATCACCCTTGGGCTCTGTGTTTACAAAGTCAAACTGGATGCCAGGGACAGCTTTCTTTACACGCCCTGATGTCTTGATCTTTTCTTCGTACATCTGATGAAAAAAAATGTATGAAAAACAAAGACAGTGCAGTCAACATGATATCATGTAGTACTGTTATCCTCCTTTACACTCAAGTTGCAGCAAAAAGTGAAAAGAGAACTTCAATGGCTAAAAAGCTCATTGACTCTAGCTGGGGAACCTGCTGGACAAAAGGTGAGGCAAGAGGTGTTGGACAACAGGTGAGACAGTGAATAGTCAGTGAATAGGCCTTCTCTGAATAAGCCCATGATCTGATAACTATGCAGTAATCTTACCACTCCATGTTCATCTGAGATCTCCTCTTTCTGCAGGACTTGAGTGTTCTTCCACTGATTCTTCTTCTCGCCCTCGCCAGGCTTACGCAGCTCGAAGCTCATCTTGGCGCGGGTACTTGTTCTGGAGTTCCTTCCACTCCTCCAGACTCATCTCTTTTTGCTCTTCCTCCTTCTCAGCATCCCCCTCCTCATTCTGCTCCTGGCCTCTACAAATAAACATTCCTTTCAAGGTGAATTGATTGCACCTATTGCAAGCTTTTGTTGATATGTATTTTTTTACATTGGTATTCTTACAAATGGAATTATGTCTGATTATCAAGTCTTTCTTCGGAAATAATGTATCAACCCTACATTTTTTAAACAACTATTTAGTTTAAGATATTCTTATGCCCTAGTCTTTAATTATCAAAGTATTCTTATTTTCAACAAAGTAGAATAAAATAAAGTACAATCTTGAACCTTTTTTAACAATATATGCTATTTCAAATTTTATTTTTATCATATGCTCCCATATTAACAATTCTAAGTAATAACTGCAGTTCGCTTAATACCATATCTACCAAACCCTCTTTTCCTTTAATTTTAAGATTGATTGATTTTAAAGGCCCATAAGCATCCAAGCCTACATCAGATCGAGGCTCTATTTTAGTGCTGCGCTAAAATAGAAAGTCTACAAATTGTTTCAAACTTTTAAAAAAAACCTCTTCTACCGTTGTTAAAATCGCGTTAAAATCGTCGATATGCAGCTCAATGTTTTAAATAGTTATTACTTTATCGTTTTAGAACAATACCTGGCAAATAATTCTAAGATTTATCTATAAGCTGGCATTTATGTGATGTCATATGAAAGCGGTTTTACCACCTCGAGCCGAAGGTCATGGGAAATTGAAGTATGTAAAAAGGTTCGTAAAACTTGTATAAATCATTACGTCCAAGAACAATACAGAATTCCTTTTGCATTTTATGAGTATATTTAACACAAAATAAGAACAATCTTCGCTCTAGTCTTTTGCTTTTTTTTTTTGCATTCGTGTCAATCCCAGTATCTCGCCTATAAGGAATCTTGCACGCATTGCATGATAACAATCACAACAACTACAAAGGAATTGGGTTCAGTTTTTCTGGAAGTCAAAGTTTTTCAGACTCTGAGCCACTCATTCACATATAGAGGGAATGAAAGTAGCAGGTTCGATTCAAAGGTGAGCCTCGATGCAACCCTAAAAATGCAAGAGGAACAAACAAAATGTAGAAGTTTTGCCGTGAGTCGAATTTGCAAATCATAGCAATGAAATATATACTTCCTATGTGTACGGCATATATTCTCTTGACTTCTTGCTTCATGGTTATTACCCTAGAGTTTTAATTACAGGTTATAGTACTTATTAGTGATAAAACAAAGAATAGTTTCAAGTTTGAATGATCATGTGGAATAAACCAACATCTTTCCCGAAAACATCAATTTTTATTTGCAAATGATCCTTATCCTGAAGCACTTGTTGCTTGGTTGTTTCTTCGTTACATTATGTTCTTGCCTTCCTTCACCAGCGAAAACAAGATGAAACACACACCTACCAAGTGTTGGTAGTGAATAATCGTATTTACTCCAATAAAATCGCTTGGAAGACAATGACACTATTTTAAAACAACAACAATTGCTTTGGTTGCCAATGGGGCTTTAAATGTCATTGATTGAAAATAACCAAGCAAAAGCAGACAACTTACTCTTCAGCATCAGGCTTAGGAGACCCAGGCTCTGGAGATCCCTCCACATCAGGCTTCTCCTGGTTGTAGGCCACTCCTTCTTCCTCCCTGTTAACAAACACGTGGAAACTTGAGTAACTATCCTAAGAAAACCATCTTTGCAGGTTTTCCTTGGCTAAGCTCTCTTGCTTTTGTGAAGAAAGCGGCATACAATGTAATATACATAATCGTATAATATAATCACTTGAATTAATCATTTAGTTTAACTGAGGAGTGGATCCAGGAAGTGGGTCTAAAAAAAAGAACTGCATTAAATGCATCGATTCTTATTCATGTGATTAAATAGTTGCAGCATCTACAGTTTTAAGTTTATTTGATAAAAATTATATTTGATAACATAAATTTAAAAAAACTGGTAATCAGTTTAATTCTGTAGCAGCCCTTTATTAAGTTCAGTATTTATTGCAAAAGTTAATGCTTGTGGAAAATATATACCAATGGTAGACATAGGTGTCTGAGGACAAACAACTAAATGCTAGTGAAATTACTAAACAGCGCTCTTTTGTGTTGCATTCCACTAACAAAAATTACATAATCTTGGCCAAAAACAAACATGTAATCCTTTTGAGATGTGCAACATTTTTGGCAAAAACAGCCTTTAAAATTTAGATACATGTTGAGGGTGAAAGAAAAAAACTTACGTATCAGCAGGGTTTCCCCAGTTAAACTGGCCGCCACCCTCTCGCTTGTCCTGAGGTTTCACAGACCTAAAGTAGGACAAAGTCATGTGTAAAGACCAAGGAAATGCAATCTTAGAGATACTAAGGCGGCTGTTTTTGCTCTAAATATTTTTCGTAAACATTTAGCAGAGCACCTTTAAATTTCCATAATTATGTACTGGTTAAGCAAGACACCAAACAATAAAAAAAACATTGCATTTTGCTATCAAAATTTCAGTTTATCTAGTACTTTATGGTTATTTGTGATTAGGTTTAACATTTTAATTTGAAACAGACTTTGTTATGTTTATAATTAAACTTGTGTTTAGATAACAAGTGGTGTCTGTAAGATATTAAATTAAGGGTATTACTGTTAGAAAAATAAAATATGATAAGAGCCTATTATTCTATGTCTACTATGTAGTGCTCACACCTCATGTTGGCTACACTTGGGCCTTCAGGGACTCTAAACCACAAGAAAATAGAGTCAAGTACAGCAAGGATGTATTGGTATTAAAGTGGCCAGAAGGGTGTGTGGCACCATGTGGTTTTCACAGGTTAAAACACAAACACAGGTTATACATTTATAGGATAGTTTAGCATGGAGGCTAAATCAGTTCAGACGGATTTATTTATCATCATGCATAGTTAACAGTTTTAAAGCTCAATTGTTGTTGATAGCATTGTTGTTTAGCTTTTACATAGAAGATGAAAATCAAAAAGAAATTAAAAAAACAATTTAGGCAAATACTCCATGAGGTTAATAATCAGTCATGTATACTGTTTAGTATGCAATTATTCCAACAACAAAAAAGTGAGCACAAGGGCAAATTGTAATTGCAAAACAGCAGTTCTACTTTTATTGTCATATTTCTACTAAATGAAAAAAAATATGGATAAACCACATGTCATAATAGAAATAATAAATTCTTATAACATTTTTTGGTTTTAGAACTGCCATTTTCCATTTGCGCTCACCACATTTTTGTAAACTAAGTGTATACTATTTGAAAAAATTCTTATGCACAGAGACAAACAAATAGACTAAAGACCATTAACTTGTACTAACTGCTTTAAAAAAAAGTTATTTACTTACGACCTGTCAGAGCCACTTCGTCTCTCAAACTCCCTCTTCCTCCCTCCACGGTTGGCGCCAAACCCGCCTCTGCCTCTTCCGCCTGTACCCCTGGCTCCACGGTTACCACCCCTGCTGCCAAAGCCCCCTCTATCTCCGCCTTGCTCGACCTTGACAGGAGAGTCCCCGCCTTCTTGGCCGCCATCTTCTCTGCTGCGGTTAAAGCCCCCCTTTCTTGGAGGGACATTTTCCCTGTCCTCACGACTTTTGTCATTAGGGCCATTTAGCAGTCTCGTGTTTTTCTCGTTTTCTCTCCTAACATCCTTGGGGCCTCGGTTTCCACGTTTGGCTAATGGGTAAAAACAACACGAAAATACTCATTTAAGCTTTTTGATTCTAAGGCAAGGCACATGTAAAACGAAGAGGCTATTTTGGGCTATTTCACAGTTGTATACCCGCATTTAGTTATGAAATAAGACATGACCTGACAGAAACAACATGGCGACTGTTTACAACGTGAATTATCGACGCCTACAAAAATATCAAAATGTACTTATAAACCTCCACAAAAAAGCCATGCAAAACACTAATTTTCGAGATATCGAACGTTTAAAGTAAAGGTCGTTGTTTTGGCAGCGCCGGAGAGCACAGACAATTAGCATAAATGCAAAAAAATTTCGCAATTTATAACCTCGTGGTCCCACCCGTGTTAGATTGTACAGTACGTTCCGCTCGCAATGACATTATACGCAATAACAACAGTCGTTTATAATTGTCAGATGCAGCAACAAATAAGCTTTCACAAAATAAATTCGTTTACCGAATCTCAGGACGCAAGCTAAAACGATAAACTAGAATCCGTCGAGCATCGTTGTCAAACACCGAGAGCAGAACTGAGCCGAGTTTAGCTCGTATTAATAACCACAACTTATACGTTTCACCACATTTAAACATCTACTAAGAAAACTAAATAATAAAATAAGGCTCACCATCTTTTTTGGACTCTTCATTCACTGCCTCTTTGTCCTTTTTAGTCTGCTGAGGCTTACCATCCTTGACAGATGGACGTGCACTCTTCGCCTTCTTGTCTTTCGTTTCCTTAGCAGCCTTCTCAGACTCTTTAAAAGTAGTCTCTGGGTCTTCCTCGTCAGAAAGTAAAAGGCCGAAGCGATTATTCACGCCTATACTATACTCTACTGCATCCATTTTGGATGGATGGCGTATTTTAGAGCCTGGATGGAATGAGATTGTGCCGCAACACTCAGCTTCTCCGCAAGATCTGTGCCTCGGATGAGCTTGATGTCGACGAGCGCGCGAAGCATCAACACGGTGGGACACCTGCTTACGCCACAGCGACCCTTGAAAAAAAAGGGATCACTAGCACAATACTTTGTATAGGCAGAGGATCGTATGACATTTTGTGTACGAAAGTCTACAAATTATTCTAAACCAAATGACAAGCATAAACATAAGAAAAAAAAGCCTAGCACAAAAGTAAAAACATTTATTGTTTGCTTTTCTCAATGGCTTTAAAAATCGAGGTCATTTTATTTAATAATAAAACGGTTTCCTAAGATTTAGGATATCTCTGTACTCCTTAATCGCTGTACTCGTAATTCTAATGACTTTTTATCCATTTTTTCCAAAAAAATAAGTAAGCATATGCAATTACGGTTGAAATTGAGCGGTTTTGTGGTATCAAAAGAAGGCATTATGAAATGAAACATTTGCATTAATGAAATGCATACAGTTGCATTATCGAAACGGTAAATTATAGAATCAAGCTCCAATGTGCATATGCTTTTTAATTTTCCTTTTTGTTCCTTGCCCAGAAACAATTGAACGCTATAAAAAGACTTCTCACTTCACTGGAAATTATTTATTTTTTATCTTTTTTTTTTCGAGTAGAGGGGACGCCCCTTCTGGTAATTCCCTTGTAATTTTCACGTGCCCCCAGTGCCCCACCCCATGCTAGGGCCCTGGCCGTAATCACAAAATTGTTTTCTTGACAGAAGTCATTGCAATATAACTCGCTCTCTGAGTGACTGGAGTTCCATTGCAAATTCGTATCAATTCGATAAAGGTGGTATAAGCCAGACACGTAGCTAAGGGTGGGCCAATATCTTACCTCCCCCTCCCCCCTCAGCAAATCCTTGTCACTTGCCTATAATCAGCCAGTCTGTAGGCTTGAGTTTGTATACGCCTATTCCAAAAAAGGTTGACAGTGGAAATGGCGAATGGCAAATAGTAAATTGCAGTTCTAAGCCCGAACGGTGCTTCTGGGTATTAATCATTCGTAAAATTAAAGGTGTTAAATAAAGTCTAGCAATGTCAGAGACATACATTGATGATCTTTAATGGATAATTGTTTGATTTATCCATATTCTTTAGCATTTAGTAGAAATTTAATGAGACCCATGGTTCCTTTCGGTCCTAGAACTGCCATTTGCCAATAGCCATTTGTTTCGCGCTGACAACGTTTTTTGAAATAGGCATATGTATATTAACATACAAAGTTGTAAAACTTTGTTGTAATACCAGAACAAGCTTACATTAACACACAGCGGAGGGTACCGAAAGACATCTAGTGTAACGCTAAGATGGGTAAAATATTTATTTCTCATTTCATTAGATAAATATAATATATCATTTGTAGGTTCATGGTAGTTCGTCGCATTCATGGTGAGGCATCTGCAAGGGAATAATTCACAATAAACACGCAGCATAAAATAAAAGGTCAAACAATGAAATCAGAACCTTTAAAATGTGATGATAATGTCGTCTTCGTCAGACGCCGAATCTTGTTCATTAAGAAGGTCGTCATCATCATCATCATCCATGTCATCATCATCATCATCAATGTCATCATCAACATCATCATCGTCGTCGTCGTCCTCGTCATCTCCATCGTCATCCTCTCCTTCATCGGACTCCTATACAAGTTAAAGTAGAAATGAAATTGGAAAAAAACATAAAGAAGGAAACATGAGACCAACTTCAACAATATGCTTCTCAAAGTGTAAAACGGAGTAAGCCAGCAAAACACAGCTATGCAAATCGATGATTTAAAAGAGAGAAGATACAGCGTTGACGATTTTAAGAAATGAAAAACTAACCTCTTCCTCCTGATCGAACCTCCTGGATCTCCCAACTTCGTAAAGACGGCAAACACTCTCGTCTGCTGAACTTGTTGGTTGGTTTTGCTGCGCGAACACCAAATAATAAAAAAAAAAACTATTCACTAGGAAAACTAGGAAAATTAATAATTTAATGCTTTTTAAGTTATGTTAAACCATGAAAAGGGCTTGTTCTTTGCGTGTTCCAGGTCAAACCTTCTTACATAAAAGTTCTTATATAAACAAATAGTGGAGAAGAATAGAGAGTATACATAGAGCAAGCTCCAACACATGGGAACTAGCATACCTCGATGACGGCAACAATGGAATCAGTTGGATGCGATTGCAAGTCAAAAATTGTCTTCTTCACATCAATTGTAGCTGAAAAGGTATCAAATTTGCAATCTATATTATATTCTGTGGCGAAAGGTAAATCATTGAATTATAGCAGGTTTTGTTTTGTTTGGACATGTATTGGAACGCCATGTTGTAATTCTTACCGATTGGCTGATAATCCGTGGAATCAAATGTTCGGAATGAAGATTCAAACGGGCCAAGGACACGTTGGCTCATCATGTTTTCTTCCGTGTCTGGAAGGTGCTTTACTGTATAACGATGAGAAAAATTACAAAATCTACAGTGAAAGATGCTTTATTGTATAAAGATGAGAAAACATAGACTTTACAGGGAAAGTTGCTTTACTGTACAACGACGAGAAAACAAATTAGACTTTAGAGGGAAAGTTGCTTTACTGTGTACGGATGAAACACAAATTAGACTTTACAGGGGAAGTTGCTTCACTGTATAACGATGAGAAAGCATATTAGACTTTACAGGGGAAGTTGCTTCACTGTATAACGATGAGAAAACATATTAGACTTTACAGGGGAGGATGCTTTACTTTATAAGGATGAAAACACGTATAACCAAATGAAAACACGTATAACCAGATGAAAACACGTATAACCAGATGAAAACACTGTATAACCAGATGTAGGTCACGAGGCCTCATCGGATGGTATTGTGCCAGAAACGAGCTGGAAATCGAGCGTAATGTAACCGAGGGTGTAAAAGACCCCTGTGTAAGTCATAAAGTTCTTACTTCCATATATGACGTCACCGCCGTTGTTGAAGATCACGTGACACTGGTCCAATGAAGGGCACGTGTCAAGCAAGTGGAAGGATCGTAAATCCCACTATAGTGCATGTTAAGGACACGATGCGAAATAACCCCAGTTTAGAGAACAGGCGCCGGCATTCTCGGTCCACCACTCCTTCCATACCCTAGGGGCAAGGTTAGACGGGTCCTTGCACGAGAGAATGATTTGTAGATTGCATCTGAAAATGTCGATCAACCACTCCTTTATATTGTGTATTTTGTTTTTATATTTGAAAAATACTTCTGAGAAATTCATCAAAGACAAGGGAATTCCACGGTAAATTTCACGCGAGAAACAAACACTGAATTCAAGGATCGATTATATATTATTCTTGAATACTATAGTCAAATTCTATTTTATGTTTGAATAGACTTTTTTGCTATTTTTAGTTGGCAAAGAAGGCCATTCATCGGATTCCACTTTTCAACCATTTAATTCCACACAAAAAATCGCTCTGTTTGACCAATGAGAGCGCGCGTAAGAATTTGACTATAGGATTCAACGGTTTATTTACAAGAAAACTACAAAATATCAATCTGCAGAAGTCCGATAAGTTATTGACGATATTTGATTGAAAATATCTTGCTTATTCGCTTGAATGAGCTGATTGAGACGGGAGCGGGAGCGGGAGCGTAAAATGGCGGAGTGATTGACCTTTTTTAAGTAAAAGTTTCTCAGCCATTATGCAGTTTTGGATAAGAACGAGTCAAAAACTCGAGAAAACAAGAATAATAAAGAAAATTATTACAAGAGATCAACACGGGTTTCTTTCCAGGGCTAAAGGCTCGGTCTTCCTCCCAAGTAAGTCATATGAATCTTCTCCACCAAGGTACACTCGAACTGAAAGGATACGATCTCAGAATTGATAATGATCTCTAGCCCAGATGGATGAAATACCCCACTGACGAAGTTATTGAACTTGTCGAACTTGTGGATGAGGCGTTTCCCCCGGACGTCCCAGAGCACCCCATCACTGAGCACCAAGTCGTCTGTCGGGTTGAAGGTCGCCACGTTCTTGGAGTAGTGGTTAGCACTGGCTGGGTCAGCTAGCGACACTACGAGCTGGCCAGTAGACGTGTCGTAGATCTGAACATGTAAGCGACATAGCAAAGCTTACAGTAAGGACAAGGGAAACCATTGTGACATGTATCCTGCCCTTACTTTAGTCGCGCAACTGAAGCATGTTCACGCTAGATTAGATGCTCATTTCCGCTATAAATACTGCGAAATTAACGCCATCCTTCAATAAAAACTGCACAATTCTATTTCTAGAGAGTAAAATTGTACAGGGATGACAAATTTTAATTTTTCAAAAGAAAATTAAAATATTTTAAACCAAAACAAAATTGTCATGCAAGTCGGACGGACGTGCTTTGAAGCAAAAGCATTTACAGTTTTCGAGCCTGAAACAGCTGCACAAACAACAAACCCAGTTTGGGATAAATGGGGAGAGTAAAACGACAGTAGTGTCATGCATTTGGGTATGAAACTCAAAGAAACTATGTTAGAGCAATTGGCAAATAGCAACCGTCAAATATTGCAAGTTCTTACATAGACCAAACTCTACTCATGGGTATTATTTTTCGTAAGAATGGATTTGGTGAATGAACTGATTGTATTGGACTCTCTCGATAGCAGAACTGCCATTTGACAATTGGACTGACAGGTTTTTCCCTTTTTGGTAACAAAATTGCCGCATAACACGGGCTTGGTAAATTGCCGCCTTACACGGGCTTGGTAAATTGCCGCATACCACGGGCTTGGTTGATTGCCGCATAGCACGGGCTTGGTTGATTGCCGCATAGCACGGGCTTGGTATATTGCCGCATAACACGGGCTTGGTAAATTGCCGCATAACACGGGCTTGGTAAATTGCCGCCAAACACGGGCTTGGTAAAGTCGCATAACAAGGGTTTGGTAAATTGCCGCATAACACGAGCTTGGTAAATTGCCGCATAGACCGGGCTTGGTAAATTGCCGCCTAACACGAGCTTGGTAAATTGCCGCATAGCACGGGCTTGGTAAATTGCCGCATAACACGGGCTTGGTAAATTGCCGCATAACACGGGCATGGTAAATTGCCGAATATCACGGGCTTGGTAAATTGCCACATAACACGGGCTTGGTTAATTGCCGCATAGCACGGGCTTGGTAAATTGCCGCCTAACACGGGCTTGGTAAAGTCGCATAACACGGGTTTGGTAAATTGCCGCATAACACGAGCTTGGTAAATTGCCGCATAGACCGGGCTTGGTAAATTGCCGCCTAACACGAGCTTGGTAAATTGCCGCATAGCACGGGCTTGGTAAATTGCCGCATAACACGGGCATGGTAAATTGCCGCATAACACGGGCATGGTAAATTGCCGAATATCACGGGCTTGGTAAATTGCCACATAACACGGGCTTGGTTAATTGCCGCATAGCACGGGCTTGGTAAATTGCCGCATAACACGGGCTTGGTAAATTGCCGCATAACACGGGCATGGTAAATTGCCGAATATCACGGGCTTGGTAAATTGCCACATAACACGGGCTTGGTTAATTGCCGCATAGCACGGGCTTGGTAAATTGCCGCATAACACGGGCTTGGTAAATTGCCGAATATCACGGGCTTGGTAAATTGCCACATAACACGGGCTTGGTTAATTGCCGCATAGCACGGGCTTGGTAAATTGCCGCATAACACGGGCTTGGTAAATTGCCGCATAACACGGGCATGGTAAATTGCCGAATATCACGGGCTTGGTAAATTGCCACATAACACGGGCTTGGTTAATTGCCGCATAGCACGGGCTTGGTAAATTGCCGCATAACACGGGCTTGGTAAATTGCCGCATAACACGGGCATGGTAAATTGCCGAATATCACGGGCTTGGTAAATTGCCGCATAACACAGGCTTGGTTAATTGCCGCATAGCACGGGCTTGGTAAATTGCCGCATTCCACGGGCTTGGTTAATTGCCGCATAACACGGGCTTGGTTAATTGCCGCATAACACGGGCTTGGTTAATTGCCGCATAACACGGGCGTATCACTCACGTGTGCTGTCTGCTCGTCTGTCCCGATCACCCGAGCTTCGGACAAATTCCCAAACTTGACATAGTGGTCATCTGGAAAAGACAACCTGCAAACAAGATCATCTTCAGAAAACACCGCACGAGAAGTCATAGCAAGCAACCTGCAAACAAGATCATCTTCAGAAAACACCGCACGTGAAGTCATAGCAAGGTGGTTTACCTTCGGTAAATCACACAATAATTTGATCTCATGTCAATGTATGTCATGTATGGACAGCTCGTTCGAACAAGCAAGGTGGGTCATGTTATTACTGATTAAGTGTCGTTGTGTAAAACAGCAATAGTTTCTCAATTCATTTCTTACTTCATTTCGAAAATTTCGCCGAAATTCCAAAGCGCACATGAAGGCATTCCGAACGGTGAAGAAGTCAAGGCGAACTGACCATCCTGAGAATGAAAATGGAATACCACCGTTAGCAACAGAACAATTTCTCCCATAAAGAGGCACCGGCACACCTAAACCAAAAGGGACAGAGCTTTAGCACGACATAGAAACATTAAGAAAATATCGGGGCATAGTTACGCCCCTTCTGGCCATTTCCTTATAATTACTGCTACGGCCACAAGGCAAACCTATAGCAAGCAATGAATGACCATCTGCACTAAAACGGGCAGGTCGAGGTAACGAGAAAAATAGAAAAGGAGTGAGGATTGAACAGCCTCGGGCAGAGTTGCTTTTAATATACAATTGTATGTATTATAACACCTACACAAAACACAATGTCTGGCGAGGAAGTTTATATGAAAATGGCAAGAACCATCAACTCTGGCTGCTACAGTATTGGGTCAGTTACAGGTCTAGCTGCTACAGTATTGGGTCAGTTACAGGTCTAGCTGCTACAGTATTGGGTCAGTTACAGGTCTAGCTGCTACAGTATTGGGTCAGTTACAGGTCTAGATGCTACAGCATATACCTTGGAGGGATGACACATGGATATCGCCGCACTATTACAGGAGTAAGAAGCTTCTTCCTGGAAGATAAACCACATAAAAATCTTCATGAACGATTGAAAATAAATAGAATGAAGGGGTGGATAGCCGTTTACGGCTGTATTCCACTGATTTTTTTAGGAGCGTTTTCAAAATTTATTTAACCGTAAGCGATAAACCACCCTAGTTATACCTCTCCTGAAATGATGTTGAACATTTTCAACTCGCCGTTTTGAGTCCCTAATATGATGTTCTTGCCATCTTCCTGTGCGATAATAATAACAGACATCAGACCGGGCACATTATACGGAATATTCCTAATAACTGCTAATAACAGAAATCAGACCGCAAAAGAATGCAATAAGAATGTGCTGACTATTTTCTCTTATGTTGCTCTCCCTAGCTCGAAGTGGTACTCAATTTTCCTTCATCAGAGCGGACGTTCCAGTCTGAAGACCCTCCCCCTGGCTACGGGCCTGTGTTCCCTATGTGTTCCCTATAATATCTTACCATGAAGGCAACACACGTGAACATGCTTGTCTCATCTGAGTCCCGCATCCCGCGCAAAGGCTTGAATCTGCAACGGAAACAAAGACTGAGAGTTACATATGTAATAGTACAACCACCAATAAAAAGCGATTAGGATGAACTGCTTGGTCTTAATACACGAAGTTATTCTTACTTGCTGTAGACGAACTTGCGGTTGAATCGCGCGCCGTTGTAGCCTCCGTGTCTGGGGGTCACCTGCAACACGGTGAAATGGTAAAAAAGGGGGACGAGACAAAACGCAGTATGGGTCATCCTGGCAAACCCTATAGTCCGTGGGCCAGAAAGTAAAACCCTCCCCAGCACCACCCCCCTCAGAAATTTTGGAAGAAATATATCACCTGAAAGCCCTTTTCATAGTGAGTCTAAATTATATGTCAACCCTTTATAAAGCTCTGGGTTGGCCGCCGTACAGCACAAAAATTTCAAAGCAGTTTTAATTATTTTCCAAATTTGAGAGTGTGGGTACCCTGTGGAACCTGAAAACCTCCCCAGGCTCATTAGCAGATTTTTCACTAAATTAAATAAAATGCAAAAATGTAATGTTTGGTTTACTTTTTCTAAATCTAGGTTTAGTTAAACAATTATTTTCGAAAGATTCCGACATGGGTACCCTGTGGTTTTTAACTGAAAAAAAAAAAAAAAACACGCCGTACGGCCCACGCCCAGAGCTTTTGAAGTGTAAACATATATTTTTGAAATCACTATGGAAAGGGCTTTCAGATGTTATATGTCTCATATGAAGGGGGGGGGGTCACTCTCTGGCCCACGGACAGGGCGTCGAGGTCACAAGCGCGAGAACAAGGCGGAATAAGGCCGGTGGGGGGTGAGGGAGTAAGTGGAAGAAGTCTTCTCTTTCCTTTCTCTTCTCTTCCGCCCCCTCCCCCCTCCGTCTTCTCGTTCCCGTGCCTCGTTACACTCTCGACGCCCTGGATACCCGAGGATGAGTATATGGATGATCATTATCTAGGACATTCATACTTTACCGCAGTAGTCACGATTGCAATCCCGTCTCTAATTTTGTTCTTTTACTAAGTTCAAACTTTCGAATCTCCCACACTAGACGTAGAGTCGCTGTCAAAAATCTAGTGTCACTAGGGACCTTTCAAACGAAAAAAAACTTTTAACGTAATGATGACTTTCAGTGGTTACAACTTGACCTACACATAGAAGATCTTTAAAGCCCTACTCCCTCAAAATTGCTACTAGTATGTCGAAACCATTACTACGGCTGCTATTACATACTCACCTCTCTTCTGGTCAGACGTGTGGTGATGTTACTTGGTGCGTAATGACGGAACTCGGGGTCTGGACACTTATGTGGCCTAAAGCAAGGGGGAAAATGAGTACAACACTTTTCTAGAACTGCAAGCGTAAAGGTTGGTTCACACTAGTATGCAAGCCAAAGCGCAACGCACGTAATGTTTGGACTCTCACTTGAACTTAAGTTTACCTTTATAATGATGTTATTTTCTTGTTTGCTTACAAGCATTTGTCAAGAAACGGTGGGTATAAGGCAAGTTTCGTAATGTGTCACGTATTGGAAGAAAGAATATGTAGACTCCTTTACCTCATAAATAAACATGTAACGTACTGGTAGAAAGAATAGGTAGGCTCCTTTACCTTAATAGCGAAAAAGGGGGGCATGCCGACATAGGATTGCTACACTGCGCATGCTGATCACGAAGAAACCGCGTGACAATATCGTCCAGGGTGGGGGGCGCCGGTGGGCGCTCCGCGCCTGACTTGATGTCTGGTAACAGGCGCTACAAGTAATCGAGACATCTCGATTAAAAGGACTAACACTACGCTCAAGAAAAAACAAGGCCTTTAAAGCGAGGGGTCACAAATAAAGGATATTGCATAGCCATTTTGCAGGGATACAAAGCTCGGCAAACGTTGACTTTAAACTAGAACTATTCAAAGCGAAGCAATGAGAGAAAGTTAGCCTGTGTGCTGTTCTTGTTGTTATTGTGTAGATCTCAGAAAAACTACGTGGTCCTACATGAATCCAATTCACAGACAAAAAAAGGGCCTTGTATGTTTAAACACAATCATTTCCTTTTTTTCGCCTTAAAAAGATTAGAAATCCCGTCTCACGAATAAAAAATCCAAAATCATGTTTCATGGAATAACACTTCACCGCCCTGAAAAGGAGGTTCTTTTGTTCATTAGAGGGGGGTCCAATGTATTCACTCCTGCATACCTTTTCCGCAGGAGTGCCAGGGTCACTAAATCTGTACTTGGAAAGAGTTGGGGTCTGTGGGCTGGAGACTGGTGCTGGTGTGGCGAGCTTTTCTGATTGGTGGGGTTGAAGTCTCTACAAGAACAAAATGTGCTGGGATTCAAATTTCGGGAAGAAAGAAGAGTAAATTAAATAAGGCGAGTTGAATGTCTTTCTTCATCCCTTCGTCCTTGTATTTTGTTCTCTTTCGGACATAACGGCTCTCAGTCACACAGCATACCTTAGCAAGTTTAGGGGGAGTTTCTATCAACCGGTTGTTAGGCAGATCAGCTTCCCTGAGAAGCACCTTTGCAGTCTCTGTCAAACCTTGGATTATTAGAACAAAGTTTAACAAATCAATTTCAGCGTTGGTTTGGGGGGTCAGTACGCAGCTCTTACAAGCTGCAATTTGATTGGGCAAATGAACAATATCCGCACCTCGACACAAAGAACGAGAAAAATAGAGACAAAAGAACTCCTTTGTAGAGCAAAGATAATAGAAGACAAAGCAGCTGCGTACTTACTCGGTTTGGGAAGTAACAACAAAAAGAATTTTAACGATATCAAATGTAGGGAAGGCATCACAGTAAAAAAAGTTTAACGATATCCAATGTAGGGGGAGAGTCACAGTTTAAGAACTTGAACGAAAGATACTGATTATCATAATCAAAGTTCAAAGAATCTGAAAACATTTTTAGCCTTACTCCAGCCAGACAATAAGATTATTCCAGTAAGCCATTTCTCACCTTTACACATTAGGTGGTCATACATGAGTTGTAACAGCTCTTTTCCTGGGTATGAAATTCGAGTCTGAGCGACGACACCAGCCTTTGGGAAAGAAAATACTCTTCACTGTCATTTGCATAACATGGCAAGAAGTATCCTTGATAAAATTTGATGACGTCATTTACCTGCACATGTCTTTAAAAAAGAGGAAGAGCGCTTTTAAAGCATCACCATTATTTCTTTAATGAAGAGTGGCTTAGATGGCATTTATTTATAATAATGAGTTTAATTCAACCTTTCGCGGTATAGACTGGATTACAGGTGAGTCAGAGATACAAGTAAGCAATACAATAAACTACAATTAATCAATGTAATTAGCATATTTAACAGTAACGAACTCGTTGAAACGACTCGTATTAGTAGGCCTCTGATACGATGTAGATTTAGACCTGGGGTTATACCCTAAATCATGTGTAATGCGACGCCCTTTAATGATAGGAAAAAGAGGATTCTCTGGTTTGATTCTGGAAACGAACCGCTGGCATGCAATATTTCTTCGCTCATGCAACGTTGGAAGGTTTGCCAGCGTGAGTGAACTCTCATAACTACGACCTGGGAAAGCGATCTTGAGCGCACGCCTCTGAACATTCTCTAGGGCGTCAGACAGATAATTTGGAAGGTTCGCGAAGGCTGCAGACGCATATTCAATAACCGATCTGATGAGTGACCTGTAGACTGTTATCAGCTCTATGGCATCCAGGCCGCATTTCTTAAGTACTCTTAAAGCATAAAGCCTTTTGTTAGCCTTCTTAATTATGAAGTCGCAGCGCGCAACCCATGTCAAGTCACACAATATAAGAACGCCAAGCAGCTTGAACGACTGCACCCTATCGATGGTATTACCTCTTACGGCCATGGGCTGCTAACTGCAACTATCATAGTTTAAAAAGCTAACGGGCATTTCCTTGTACTTTAATGGATTAAGGCGCATGTTATTCTTTAGGGCATATGCTTGAATGTCATTATCAATGTGTCCTAGGAGGGATGGTGAGTTCCTAGGTACCACCTCAAGAACAGTCAAATCGTCCACGAACGAGAGGAAAAGCTTGTTTTTCCATGTAAGGGGATATTTTAACAAAGCAGTTATTAAGGTTTTATTAATGGGTAAAACAAATAGGAAGTGGAAGAATCACGCACTTGTAAGTACGCGTGTAACTGTATTTACCAAGCCATCGCAAGCACTTACCAAAGTTATTCTAGACAAAGACGGGATTGATGATGTGGCATTTCCAAGAGGCTTTCCCGTCACTCGCTCCAGTAGTTCTGCCGCGTATTTACAGAACACCAGATGATCCGATATGTTGTCTTCAAGAACAGGCTCTCGCATCAGAACTGGAAGAGAAATTATACGAATAATGGGCAAGTATAGTGAGCGTTATATGTGGATGTGCTATTCCGCATTCGCCACACTCTTTTCCATAAAAAGTCTTATCATTCGGTGCACGCTATACTACTTGTATCTTACTTTGCAGCTGGCCACTATTGAAGAGCTGAAGCTTGCCAATCACTTGACGAATCTTGTCACTACGAGAAAGCCCACACAGCGCCTTGCACGCCAAAGCCCGCATTGAATCAGCGTGAACCAGCGGCGTTTTGACAAGCAGCAAGCTCAGTAGCACCTTGATTCCGTTACCATTGCGCAGGCAGGACCACATCTTGGGAATGATTCCAGAGTCAGCAGATGGTCTTCCGCTCCAGCATAGCTTGCCACTTTGCATCTGCCTGGCTACTGAAACCTACCAACAAACAAGTACTTTAGTGCAAGGGCGTAACCACAGGTAGCCCAAGCTCTGCCAAGAGTAATTTGAACCGACCGGATCATTGAGCGTTAATATAGAGAAGATATGGAGTTGTTACTTTATGCTAGAATTCTTCCATAAAAATGTAAAAAATTCAATACAATCCGTTTTAGCGCTCTTCTGTGAAATTTAGAATTTTCACTCTATCACTCCTACTATAATTTTACCCTGACTCGTGGACCACAGACGCAATTACAGATGACATGTAATCCCCACTTCTGAATGTCAGAGTCAGCAACAATGTCACCCTCCGCAGCTCGTAGCAGCAGCCTGTACAGAAAATGCAATCACTTCAGCTACAACAAATATGCTATAAGTATGCAATTCAATTCACATAATTCGATTCCTACCTCATTCCCGTCTGGGACTCGCCAGAGGGTAGCTGTATTTGATCACACAGAGCTTCCATGGCAATAGGGCTTACAGTGAGCACGGCAAGAATCTCTAGTGCAAGCCGTGTTACATCACTCCTGTTAAGACACAAATCCAATGAATCCCATTGGTTTACAAAAACAAACATGCTTCCTAAGACAAGAATGTATGATTACCTGCAGCTATAGCCCCGCCAATCAGAGGACAGAGATACCACTTGTAGCATCAGAGTGAATCCTTGTAGTTTTTTCATAATCTAGAGAAGGCATGTACACATTAATTCTTTTGCCTGGAATAAAACACCATGCTATGTATGGGTAAAGGTTATACCAAGAGAGGTTTCAATTGGTAGGCTGAAAATCTTTGTTCAACCATAACATGGCATTATTTTAGGGCGGTGTAAGGCTTACAGAAATTAAAGGGTTAATAATAAAAGACTGTGGATGGGTCAGGGTTCACCTGGAGTGCTATCCATTGGTAGTGTTGCAGCTTGTTGTTGCAGTTTCGGGCATTGTAAGGCTTACAGGTTTTTCTTTCTGCCTAAAGTAAAGGACCTTGGATGGTTTAGCTTACCTGGAGTGGTTTCCACTGGTAAGTCATGTATCTATGCTCCAGCATTAGATCAGTGTTCTCTAGAATACTGTCTTGGTCCAGAGATGCAGCCTAGAAAATAGAGCGTATTTTTTTTTGCACACAACAACAAAACTGGGAACATACGAGTAGGGGAAGGCAGAAAATTATTCTGCTTTTATGTTGTTTCCACTTGTCCACAGTTCACAATGCTCTTGATTCAATCAAGGATTTTATTTTGTTGGCCAAAGTATTTTTGTTCACACAAAAACAAATTAAAGAACATATCATGCATCATGCCATCTCCATTTGGATTTCTGGTATGTTCTAGGTATTACCCCAGTACAATACAGCAGCCCACCCTTTTAGAGTTTGGAAACTTCAGTGCACATCCCAACATGGACATTAGGTGCAGTGGAATCTTCTTTGAAGATTGATGACTCTTGAGGATAAGCCGTGAGGAGAACATCAAATACAAAGCAACAAACCTTGTAGGCTGGTATGGGAATTGGTGGTGTGCCCCCATTCTGCCGTGCTAGATTTCTGCGCAATGCATCTGCCTTGATACTCAAATGGGCCTCAAAGTACTTGCGCAGGGCCATGCAGGCATGCTTGACGGTCTGACGGCTACTGAACACCTCATCATCACTTAACAAAGCAGCTTCATCAACCCGAAGGATTGGTAGAGTGCTTAACTAAGAGAAATAACATAGGGGAATAAAGCAAAAGAAACTCTAATGCCATACAAACTAATGCCATAAAACAACCCCAAGCACTCAAATCCTGACTATGGACTTGTTCATAACCCCTTTTTGTCAACATGATTGTGTGCTTATCAGGGCAAACCATTGGATATTTATAAAAGTACTCACCAGGTTAATCAGTTTGCGCAAGCCATCTCCATTATCAAAAAACTCAAGCACAGCACGGAACGGGAAGGTGAGAGAGAAGAAAAGAGTAGCATGACAGTGTCCTGAGTCATGTGAGCACTCAAGCAACCAGAGAGCATACTTGACCATGTCATTAAGAACAGGGTGTGGGAGCAGACACACCTAAGAATGGGGAAGAGCAAGAAAAGTCATAACCAATGGAGAAAAATATACCCAATGTCATTGAATGCATTTCAACGCATTGTAAAATTATACAGAGATAATAGGGGACTAGGACAGTGACCCCTTTTATCCAAATGCAAAATTGATACATTTTATTGTAAATTTGAACAAAATCTAAAACTGTATGCAGTGTTCAGTTTTTTTTACTTTCACATTTACATAAAAAATGATAAATTTTTTTATCACCATCACCTGTGATAAACATATTATCAGCCTTTACTGTACGCAGCCACTTTTGTCAAAAGTCTAAAACTAATATTTCACTTGTTTATGGAAACTGCAAGGTGATGCATAGCATCATAAAGTGAAGGCAACATGTTTTTTTAACTTTCACATTTACATAAAAATGATAAAAAATTAATCACCATCACCTGTGATAAACATATTATCAGCCTTTACTGTACGCAGCCACTTTTGTCAAAAGTCTAAAACTAATATTTCACTTGTTTATGGAAACTGCAAGGTGATGCATAGCATCATAAAGTGAAGGCAACATGTTTTTTTAACTTTCACATTTACATAAAAAATGATAAAAAATTAATCACCATCACCTGTGATAAACATATTATCAGCCTTTACTGTACGCAGCCACTTTTGTCAAAAGTCTAAAACTAATATTTCACTTGTTTATGGAAACTGCAAGGTGATGCATAGCATCATAAAGTGAAGGCAACATGTAATTGCAAATCTAAAGTAACACTACTTAGTCTGAACAAAAGTCAGTCACACTCAATTTTGTCTTCTGTTCTTTTCTTTCCTTACCCTTTCCATGGCGTCTTCATTATAAGCCAAGTAATAGAGACACATAGAAACACCTGTTGCAGCAACAGAAGGGCGAGGGACCTCAAGCAACCGCTGCACATGGGCATGAGTGACAAATTCAGTGGCAAATTTTTTATGGCACAACAGAGAGGCAAGGTACTGGAAATAAATAGAAAGTTTGTTTAGAAAACATCAAAATGGTTTCAAGCTACAGTACCAAAAATCTTCTTAGTAAAGTATTCATTATTGGAAATTACAGTGTAAAGCTTAGAACACAAACAAATATGGGTAGAATGCTTGTTGTCTACTGAGAAATCACAAGGAGAATTCAGGTGCTGAAACTGCATGAACTACTCTTATTGGAACAAACATTCCAGACATTAATTACAGTATATTTCCACTGTTCCTGGGCAAACTAGTCACTCTTTAATGTCCATATAACATGGATTGAACTTATCTCAAATAAGACATAAATCAGGGGAAAGTTAACTAAATAGCAAATGTAATACCAAAAGTTTTAATGTGAGTATAGTGAAGGATCACTGACAGGATCAACCGTACTTATACATTACCATACCTTTAGTGCCTCAAACGATAAGTACATGTCCACCTGTCCTTTGAATGTAATGTAGTGCATGATGAGATCCAAAGCTTTCAGCTCGAACACTGTTGGAAGGAGCTGGAAGATGGCAAAAAATCTCAGAATATTATAAAAAAAACACATTCTAAAAAAATACATCACTCAAAGAGACACCAAATCTGCCCCCTTACCTCTTGATATTCTCCTAATGGTGTGAGGTACTGCATAATCAGACGCTGTTGCATGGCCAGTGTCAATGGGGATAATGAGAATGACACAGGAGAACACTGATAACTCCTTTTGCTAGTTCTACTGGGAGAGCGACTTCTTTTGGATTTGAGCTGGCTCAGATGGCTTTTAGACGAGGGAGTCATTTTCACTGGGAGAAAGTTTCAAGTTAACTAAATCATAGCCAGTTTATCAGGTCCCCACTAGAAAAATAGGACCTAAAAAGGTTAATGATTTGAGGATGGCATTGTACACTTGCTACAAAAAGAGGTGTTCTGCTAGAAATGGTTTGTTAAAAATTCAAATATATACTTGACATAGAATTGTACACAGCAAAATTCAATATAATAACAGAATGCAGCCTCAAACAGGGGTCAAGGTACGGCTAATATAAATAGCATGTAAGTAGTATGCTACTTTGTGGGAAATTGGTTCACTGGTGCAGTATGTACTGCCTGCCATACTCTAAACTAAAAACTGTGTAACACTAAATATTGTGTAACCCTAGCCTGAAACCAGACATTACCTCTAGGGATTGGGCTTCCTGCTGAAGATGATTCTGTGGATGATTTTGAGCTGATAGTACTGCTCCCTTCATTCTTTATTTTGGATGTTTTTGTCTTGGAAAATGCTCTGCTCTGGATGTCATCAATAGCTGGTTGTTTCAAATCCTGTAGATCCTTGAGAATGTGAAGGCGCCGTAACATCATGGGAACCTAGGGACCATAGGGACACCCGATATTCACTTTCAATACTCACTTTAAGTAATTGTCTCACATAATAAATTGGATATTGGAAACAGCTAAAGACTTACAACAGCAGCATTTTCATCCCTGAAAGAGCCCGCAACATCCTGACTTTCCATAGCAAATCCAAGAAGGCCTAAACCAACACATACAAGAAGATACAGTAGTTGGACAAAAGTTCTATCTAATAATGTAAAAAAAAATATGAGGAAATAAAAAGAAGTCCAGCTTACCAACAGCATATGACCTCAGAGGCTCCTTGGCATCTTTTGCCCATGAAAACAGCCGTGCAAGAAGTCCTTCCTAAAAAAATACTTAAAATAGTAGTATCACAGACTCTCAATGCTATGTTTACTGTATATTTATGCTAATTAACATGATGGATACATACATACAAACACTGGGAAAATTTTTTTTAAAGGAAACCAGGGTGTTCATTTATAAAATAATTACCACTGCAACAATTTGCTTTAGGAGGTAATTTCAGCATTTTTCAACAATACTTACAGTTTCCTGGAACACCATGGCACTCTCTAAGCCTGGCATGACGTTCAACAATAGCCGACAGGCCATACAGTTTAAATCAAATTCCTCCCTTGTACTCATAATGTAGGAGTTGACAAGTTTATTCATGAAGTCATCATTCTTGAACAAAGCCTTCAAAATATGCCCAAGTGTGCAGTCTGGGTCAGCACGACCTGAGGAAAATGAAAAATATATTACTTAACTTAAAGTGGAACAGTGTTCTACAATCAAGTGGTTATTTTCAATCATCTTTCTTATGGGCATTCAGGGTTATAGCTGTGTACCATTTGATGGTTAGTGAGCTACTCTACGGCTGGAGGTCAGCCTGCTTTATTCTCCTAGTATGCACTTTTTCATCAAACACAGGTTACCTGGATGCCTGTCATCGAAGGGATCTGGGTCCAATTTGTGGTAGGATTCGTTCTCCCCCTCTACAAGGTCAGCCATCCTACAACAAGCATGAGAACAGACAATGAATCAACACTTCAAAAAGAATAATGACAGTCAATTCTTTATGTTACCATGTAATGGCTGAAGCTTGTGTGGTGGGAGGGGGTGGCATGCACCCTTATCAGTCCATATATGTATTTATTTAAGGTCTAGATGCCATTTCCTTTTAAAGTTTTAAGTAAAATCATTGCACACTCATGCAAGTCACGGCCGTTGATGTCTTAATATAGCTTATGCTGTGTTCGATCTCAAAACCACACAGAGTTTTGTTTTACCTTACTTAACTTACTTTAGTAAGTATTAGTTTTTTTTTATTCGTTAATTTACTCACCTTCGCAAGGCCTCGATAGGAGATCTCCCTTCTTCATCGTCAGCACTCCACTTATCGAGCAATGAGTTGATCTCGGTTGTACTATCAAGAGCTGCCATTTTAAGCAAGGATATGCCGATAAGAATCAGCTACTAACGGCATCTGTGTACCGCTTTACCGAGAAAAAAACTTGAAACTCCCGCCACATACTACAGAAGTACTAGATTATTTCAGAAACCTCTGATCTTATAACAACCAACTGCAACTACATTCGATTTTTTTCTATAGCATCTGTCCAGTATTTTGGATATCTTTGCAGGTAAATACACAGGAAGATGGATGATCGTCTGGAAGTGTTTTTGAGAATGATTTTCTGTTCCTGTTTTCCTTCTCACCCGCCATGTGATAGAATAGATGAGCCCTGTGAACTTATGGTCAGCGGGGCTTCTTGACTCGCCCTAGTCTTCTCGCATGCGCATATCTGCAAGGGCAGTAGAGGAACAAAGGAACCAAGTCTTAGGAAGATATGGCTAGTTATAAAACCAAGAGAGCATAAAGGCTGGTTCACACTAGCGACATAACAGACACTCTTATTTTCTATGTTCAAACTGTGAATGGTTAAAAATAATGACATAACGGCAGAGTCATAATGACATAGGAGAAATAACATGTTTTTTTTTTCTTATGTCGTTATGTCAATGCCGTTATATAAGGACACAAGGGCGCGATGTTATGTCGTTATGTCACTAGTGTGAGCCAGCCTCAAGATAAGAGAGGGACACTTTGCCGTGTCGATTCCCATTCTGGCTATTTTTAGACCGCCAGCCTGCGCGTGAGCATTTTTACTCACCTTACCCCCGCGCTTTGGCATTTGCATCTTGTTGTAGCCGCTGTTTTGTGACTTGAACAAAAAATACACCCTATTTGCACTAATAACATCGAAGATTTCATTCTAGCATCAAAGATAGCGGTTTATTTAGGAACTGTAGTACTTTGAGACTTGCAAGGTTTCGAAAACGTGTAAAAAAAAAGAGAAGGAAAACCTCAAATATAAAAGTGGTTGATCCTGACGGTGCTTCAAATACCGCTTCCGCTCTAACTTGCTGCTTCTTCGTGGTTTCTCAACATTCATTATCTTCCTAATGGTCAAACGAAATCTGTAAGTTAGATACGATATCGATTTTTGTGAATATTCCGGTGAATTGAGAAGGAATTCAATTTGGATTTGCTTTCATTTGTCGTGCGAAGTGCCGTATGGTGTGCTTACATAGAATCCGGTCAAATAAAGAGAATATCGATTAGAATAGATGGCTTACAATCCTGTGAATCGTAAATTTATATATACATACAATGTGCAGCTTCAGGTTCCCCGTGGAGTACCGCCAAGTCTTACATTTTCAACAAATTCAAATACAATCTTGGGATGGAAATGACAGGCGCGTTTTGACTAGTATTCGACGTTGGTTTGTGCACCATGGAGTAGCTAGAGCTTGGTGGCTCATATTTTATACGCCCTTGCACCGGCGTCGTATCTGCGGCGCCCAAGAAATAAATAATGAGCGGAGTAGTCGTGACATTGATTTAGAGAGCCGTGGTTGTGTGGAGTGACCATAAGAGATTTTGTAGTATTAGCGACTAGTGCTCTGTTGTTGTAAGGGGGTTGTGGTTGTGTGCCCATCTTACCGTGATTGGAGCGGTGATTGGGGGCGTGACCATGAGTTACGACCGTAAGAGATCCGTGGTTGCTAGGGAGTTGTGTCATTTAGGCATGACAGTGAAAGGTCCGTGGTTGCTAGGGAATTGTGTGAGCATGATCGCGATTGGAGCGTGACCGTTGATTAGGGTGTGGCCGTGAGTGCGTCGTGCCTACTGATTCTGATCGCGCAAGCTCATTGGTTGCATGACAGTGAAAATGAATGGGAGAGGCGGTGACTATGGTAACAAAAACTCACCATTACGTAACCGTCAGAGTGTGTCTCCTCAAAACAAGGGATACATGTTTTTTTATGCTGCTTTATTTGGACTCGCAATTCATCGCATTAACGCCCTTATTCTCGTCTAGTCCTCAATCCACATTATATGATATGGCAACGAATTATAACGAGACATGCAGTTCACTGGGGTCATGGAATCTTCACGTTTCAATGGGACGAAGCCTCGTAAAGGTGAGTCAACACGTGACGAAATGGTTGCCTGGTCGCTATGGCGACTGTCATTGCCGGCCATATCTACCAGTCTGAGTCTGAGTGGCCTTACTCTCATGCTGGACTTTTCTCTTAAAACCACCGAAAATGGCTTCTTGTTGCTTATTTTTCTTGGCGTATTCTTTTTCTTTACATTTTGGATCATCGGAATAGAGTGATGGAGCATATACAGTGAAGACAGCTCGGAGTTTTCTTTTTTGTTCTCATCTGACGTATCCCCGGAGTTAACTCGTGAGTCTTTCATTTCTCCGTACGAGTTTTTCTTGTCTCCGTGCCTTTCGTAGATACTCGTAGGTGACGTTGGCGCGCATGACTTAGCTGCGCGCGACAAATGATTTTTCTTCTGGAACAACTGTTTGAGTAAATTTTCTTAATCTAAGGTCTTTTTTAGAATCTCCCATCTCCTCTGTACCCTTTTTCTCTTTGATCTTCTTAGTCAGCAATTCATTTAGAAATGGTTTTCCAGGTTTGGGCTTGTTTTTGCCATAGAGAAAGCTTAGTAAGTGGTTCAATATTAGCTTATCCTCGGCACTGCGGCATTGAACCCGAAAAGTTTTTCGGGGCTCGTACAGCTGTTTCCTGACTGGCGGTTTTTCTAGGCAGGCAGTCACTTTGCGATCCAGTTTATACCGGTTTAACGTATTCGCTATGACTTCAGCTCTTGTTTCGCAATCGATCGTCCCATTATCCGGACTTTTCGGATTAAAGGTTTGAATTGGACTTCGTTGTTGATATCTCGTTTCTCTACTTCCTTCCTTACTTGGCAGCTCTCTTGGTAAGTTTTCCCCTTTTTCACCTTCAAGCTGTCCAGTTTGGTTAGCATCGGTCTAAGCTTTTGGAGGTGGATACTACGATTGTGTAGTTTGGGCTCCATAGCAAGCGCCTCCCCCGTTTCAGAGTATTACTAGGAGTCCCCTTATTCCCTCTGTTATATTTTGAGATGAAGTTCTCTCCTGTGATAGATGGTTTAGCAAAACCGTAAGCTCAGCCAATGTAATGCTTCTTTTGTGATGGGTCTTTCGGTTTGGTTGTTTGGGTTCGATATCCTGAAAATTGTCTGACCTATGGATACAGTTAACATTATGTCAAGGATACCGCAAATAATACCAAAAAACTAGAACCGAATCTAGACTCATGTTGTTTGTCCAGAGAAATTGATTTCCATTACAGAGACCACAAGAATGTGGTTCTTTGTAATTAGGAACAAATGAACAGCAAAAACTTTTGTTTATTAAGTGACAGTGTTGATGAGTTTTATGTTAATTTTGTTTATGCCGTGCCACAAAGAATTATTGTAACGTTTTTACAGCAAATTATTTATCATTTTATTTTTTCATCTTCCTCAATTTTATTCTGCGAGTTTATTATAGTTTTTTTACTTACAGTAATTTATATATTGTAATATATTTGCTCGGAGGGAGCGCAGCGGACCGGAGAGCAAGTCTAATGTTGGTATCGCATATGATTGTTCGTGTCCACACCATAGGCTTCCCAGTCAGCTTTTGTGTTTTGATTTCATGCAGATCAGCGGTCTTTCTAGCGCATGCGCGAGATTCATATAGTGGATGCGATTTTTCGTGTCCACACCACAGGTTTTCCAGTCGGCTTTTGTATTTTGATTTCATGCTGATCTGTGTTTTTTTAGCGCATGCGCGAGTTTTATATAATCCATTTTTCGTGTCCACACCATAGGCTTCCCAGTCGGCTGATTTGTATTTTGAATTCATGCTGATCAGCGGTCTTTTTCGAGAACCGCTGTACTGAAACATGTTCGTCCCGTCCTCCGAGCATTCACTTTCTATTAGAAACTTCTATTAATATACTAATTTAATGGCATTTTTGCTTATAACTATCAACTGTTTGGAAGGTCAACGTGAAGAATGACAGGTGCTTATTATGGCTTTTTTGTTTGTTTGCCGTAGATTCTTGGCTTACCACAGCCTTGTTTTTTCTTTTGTAATACAAATAAAACGCGAAAACAAATACAGCGCAAACAATCAAATTTTTCCAACGATTCCAAAAGCAGCGAGGACAAGTCCCGTACAGCGTGCAACCAGCATGTAAGTCCACAGGGAGCCCAAGATCGCAACGTAACTTGGCCGGGTTCTCTAAAAAGACAAACACAAACAAGCACATTTCAGTCAACTAGAGAAAACCTCGTGCTTTAGAATTTAGCCTAACAAAAATGTTCCTCGTGCCCTTGTAAAAACCTTGAACAGTTGAAGAGAGTGTGCGCGCATTTTTTAAAAGAGACTGGGTCATAGCATACCTGTTGCCAAGCAACGTTGCTGCTAATACAGTCGCCATATTGAAAAGAAGCCTTCGAACCAGCAAGATCAAAGCTTCGGTTTGTCTGAAAGCTATAGTTACTGCGTCTCATACAAAGAAATATGGCTAATGCTAAGAAAGCAGAAAGACCAGAACTGAACTTCGTCCATCAGAATGCCATATTATGCGAAACGATAAAAAAAGAACAAAGAAATCAGCAGTTGTATACAAGCTATAGTGTTAACCCGTTCAAAAAGAGTGAGTTCTTTATTTCTCTACTCACTGTTAAGTATTCTCAGTAACTTTAATAAGTACTTAACCATACTGTGGTTTGGTTTTTAGTGTATACACTCACTGGAAAACCTAACTCACTTCACGACTCCGCCGATGGGGAGGAAGACGGTAAGAAGCTTTTGTCGCTGTTGTACTTTAAATTTTGTTGTATACTTAAGTAATCAGTGTTTTGCTCTAACCTTTTACTTTTTTTTGTCTCAGATCACTTTCTTAAAGTTATCAAAAGAGCTCACGAGACACCTGTAGATAAATTTGATTTTCCACAAACTTCAGCTCAAGATATTGGATGGAACACTGAGCCCTTGGTGAGCAAAAACTGCAGCTTTTTATTCCGATGCCTATGATTCAATGGAAGTAAATGTAGCAAAGGTTGTTTGTGAAAGTGTTATGATTTTCAAACTAGCAATACTTATTGACCAGTATTCTCATGGCTTTCAACTTACTTACCATCAACCCACAGGCAGCCCAAGGCTGCTGCCAGTGTTTTATAAAGGAATGTATGGGGAAATTTGTATGTTAGCGAAGAAAATACTTTATCGTGAAAAAATAAATCTTTACACTTTGCAACATTGTGTTTGTATCCTCCTTTATTTCAATTTTGCTGATAGAATAACAGTACAATGAATTTGAAGCCCGCCACAAATTGCATTCATTTAGGTAAAAAAGGAAAGGCTGAGAATTAAATCATCAAACTTCAAACACACAACAACTCTGCGGCCATAGTTGTGTGTTCAAATTTGCTGATTTAGTCTCCAGCCTTTCCTGTTTTTAACTGACATTATATTGGCAAAATTGAAATAATGGAAGACACACACACTATATTGCAAGGTCTATAGTGTTTTATTTTTTACAATAAATATTTTTTTTTGCTTCCCCATTCATTCCATCATAAACAACTGACTGACTTGGGCTGCCTGTGTTAGCCTTGCATAAACAAATTCTGGTCCTCCTAACAAGATCTCCCACATATAGGCAAAATCACAATGATACATTGATATCATAAGAGAAACAATCTACTCAAGAAATCCTTTAAAGTCCAGCATTAAGACTTTGGCTATAGTGGCTGCTTGTTAGTGCTATAGACTAATCATTCCCTACTTGCTCCTCCCAAAAAATAGCTATTCCTGTATATGAACTAAGCCTTATCTTCTATCTTCCACCTCAGATTGATAAGACATGGTATGACCAAAGACTCCATCATCCCCGCAAGCATTCAGAGATCACCAAATATATGGATGCAGCGTGGAGAGTCAAGGAGCAGTCAGAAAATATGAATTAGGGGCCTTGTTTAATAATAACAAGAATTATATTAATTTAGAACGTTGGCTGTTTCACCAAAAAAATTAGTTGCGGTTTAGTGTCTGACACTGATATATTATGTTTTAATTTAATACTTTGTTGTTTTGTTTAACACTATTCATTTTGCCGTGACCTTGTACAATCTTCTAGCTGCCTGTTTTAAAACCTTTTCATGTATATATTTTTTAAATTGTAAATAAACAATTTCTGCGAGTTATGGAGAACAAGGTATGGAACATGTGGTTTTATCCACATAAGAATTATACAGGACCAAGTTACAACTTTCCCCATCTATGTGAAGAAGGGTGAGGATTTTTATGTATAATAAATACACTATTTAACAGACATGCTCTATGTTGTAGGTCATATGAATGTTTCTAAAAAAGGGAAGTTCCCCTGACATTTCAAGCATTAGTTCTGTGTATGAGCCAAAAGTGCTAAACATGTGTTCCGGCAAAAGGCTAACTTTCAAACATAAAATACTTCTTGATAGGATCATTACAAAAAACAACAAACCTATGTTGCTTTAATTCTCTTTTGTAATAATGCTATGCTTGCCAAGTTACAACTTTCCTCAGTCTAGTTATACCACTGCCTGTATTTTGAATCGTTTGGTTTTGGGTTGTTCTGGTGTTTGGTTTCAGAGAGTTGTGACTGACCATCATTGGTGACGAAGTGTCCAGTAAATATCTTTGAAATAGTATAGATAAAATATTTAGTAACATCACACCCTGATGCAGGCGGGTATCCAGGATTGGCCGAGGGGGGTGTGTAGTCATAGGTATCATATGAAAAAAAGATAGTATTTGAAGATTCCTTAATAAGAAATGACACACTTTTGGGCCGCTTAGGGGGGGGGGGGGGCTGCGTAGTCATAGGTATCATATGGAAAAAGCATAGTATTTGAAGATTCCTCAATAAGAAATGACACACTTTTGGGCCGCTTAGGGGTGGGGGGGGGGGGGGGTACGTAGTCAGGTATCATATGGAAAAAGCATAGTATTTGAAGATTCCTCAATAAGAAATGACACACTTTTGGGCCGCTTAGGGGTGGGGGGGGGGTACGTAGTCATAGGTATCATATGGAAAAAGCATAGTATTTGAAGATTTCTCAATAAGAAATGACACACTTTTGGGCCGCTTAGGGGTGGGGGGGGGGGGTACGTAGTCATAGGTATCATATGGAAAAAGCATAGTATTTGAAGATTCCTTAATAAGAAATGACACACTTTTGGGCCGCTTAGGGGTGGGGGGGGGGGTACGTAGTCATAGGTATCATATGGAAAAAGCATAGTATTTGAAGATTTCTCAATAAGAAATGACACACTTTTGGGCGGCTTAGGGGTGGGGGGGGGTACGTAGTCATAGGTATCATATGGAAAAAGCATAGTATTTGAAGATTTCTCAATAAGAAATGACACACTTATGGGCCGCTTAGGGGGGGATGCGCAGTCATAGGTATCATATGAAAAAGCATAGTATTTGAAGATTCCTCAATAAGAAATGACACACTTTTGGGTCGCTTAGGGGTGGGGGAGGGGTACGTAGTCATATGTATCATATGGAAAAAGCATAGTATTTGAAGATTCCTCAATAAGAAATGACACACTTTTGGGCCGCTTAGGGGTGGGGGGGGGGGGGGTACGTAGTCATAGGTATCATATGAAAAAAGCATAGTATTTGAAGATTCCTTAATAAGAAATGACCCACTTATGGGCCGCTTAGGGGTGGGGGTGCGCAGTCATAGGTATCATATGAAAAAAGCATAGTATTTGAAGATTCCTTAATAAGAAATGACACACTTATGGGCCGCTTAGGGGGGGGGTGCGCAGTCATAGGTATCATATGAAAAAGCATAGTATTTGAAGATTCCTTAATAAGAAATGACCCACTTTTTGGCCGCTTAGGGGTGGGGGGGGGGGGTACGTAGTCATAGGTATCATATGAAAAAAGCATAGTATTTGAAGATTCCTCAATAAGAAATGACACACTTATGGGTCGCTTAGGGGTGGGGGTGTGCAGTCATAGGTATCATATGAAAAAAGCATAGTATTTGAAGATTCCTTAATAAGAAATGACACACTTATGGGCCGCTTAGGGGGGGGGGGGGTGCGCAGTCATAGGTATCATATGAAAAAGCATAGTATTTGAAGATTCCTTAATAAGAAATGACCCACTTTTTGGCCGCTTAGGGGTGGGGGGGGGGTACGTAGTCATAGGTATCATATGGAAAAAGCATAGTATTTGAAGATTCCTCAATAAGAAATGACACACTTATGGGCCGCTTAGGGGTGGGGGGGGGGGGGTACGTAGTCATAGGTATCATATGGAAAAAGCATAGTATTTGAAGATTCCTCAATAAGAAATGACACACTTTTGGGCCGCTTAGGGGTGGGGGGGGGGGGTACGTAGTCATAGGTATCATATGAAAAAAGCATAGTATTTGAAGATTCCTCAATAAGAAATGACACACTTATGGGTCGCTTAGGGGGGGGGGTGCGCAGTCATAGGTATCATATGAAAAGCATAGTATTTGAAGATTCCTTAATAAAAAATAACCCACTTTTTGGCCGCTTAGGGGTGGAGGGGGGGGGGGTGCGCGCGAACCCTGCCTGTGTACGCGCATGCTGATGGAAAGTGTATGATTTCAGAAAAGGTCTATCCCTTTTTGCCCCCCTTTTCTACAATCACACAAGTTTAACGAAAACCTTACCTCTCCGCCTTTACGTCCCTTCTACAGCTATACTATTTAAATAACCCCCTACCTCTGTTTATCCCTACCCTTTAGTAGTAAAACGCTTTTCCATAGTGTACCTTGCATGTATTATCAAAAATGGATAGCAGCATACAATAATTATAGAATTCAAACTGGTGGAAGAGCCGAAATAAATACTGCAAAAAATGGATTCAGATTTTGAAATAAGTGCCCCCGTTTCATTACCAAAAATCAGGGACAATATGGCGGCTATTTTTACGGCGCATGTCTGAAATGCCATTTAAAAATGGCCGATTATTTTCAAAGATTGTATGCAATGAAATTTGAAAAGCTCGAAATATAGTATTTATGCAAACTAATACAATTTTGCGGTCTTCTTAACTTATTTACCTGACTTCAATCTACTTACCAGGATTGGTTTTTGAGGCTTTCATGGAAGTTTTGATCGGGCAATATTATAGCTAAATATACCATAAAACTCTCCGTGGATTTTCTTCAAACTTGTAATAGTAGTTCACCAAATACATGAAATGATGTTGCAGCACATCGATGAATCGATTACGCGGTCTTCCCATGTTATCGAAGGCAGCATGATCTCGTGAAACAGCCATTTTTAATGGCAATTGATAATCATTTGGAACGGGCAAAACTCTGTCGAAGTCCCTGAATTTCATTCTTTAAGTATTGCTATCTGAATCTGAGGTACCGCGGTTTGTAGCTTGAGAAAAACCTCTGAAATCTTCGAGTAAATGCTACTAAACCACTTCTTTCTCCGCCATTTTAAGCCTATGTAACCAGGCCTAAAAGGTGCAAAAAAGATTCGTGGGGGTATAAGAGAGGCAAGAGAAAGTATAATAAATTCGCCATGTAGGACGAAGTTATCAAGGCCAGTGTACTCATTGCATTCATGATCCTTCAAAACAATATCTAATATTTAGATTCTCGAATATTTTTGTACATTATATTGCTTTTTACTTAATCAAATAAATAATGGGATTCCTGTGGTTAATAAAATTCCAACACTGAGCTAGCAGAGCTAACTAAGAGCAACAAAATATGTCTGAGATTTTATCCGAATACTCTAAACAAGCAATAGATTGGAAATTAAAATTTGATTCAGAGATTAATCCAAGGAGTTCATTTGCTTATTTAACTGGAGAATCTGCAAAGCTATTTGAAGTTGCTTTCACTGTTAAGGTTCCATTTCCTTTGTTCAAAATATGGAATAATTTTTCAAAAAAAAGTACCTCAGATGGAAGCTGTTATAGTCTAACAGACCTGCTCAATGCCACAGTACCTGGACACTGTTGGGCTATTGCAAAGGGATCAAGTGGACGGTTGGAAGAAAATCTAAGAAGGGAAACTGGAAAAGTTCTCTCCCTCTATAAGAAGTGCAAAGGTGGAAGGAACAGAAGGGAACTGGATAAAAGATATGCAGAATTCAGTATCCTTTCAAAAGAGCTTGAATCTATCTCAAAGCTCAGAGATGAATATGAAGATGTGAATCTGGAACTTCAAGAATGGAAAAATAAATGCACTGATTTGGAGTTGCAGAAAAAAACACTTTTGGAAGAGCTTAAGCAAGTTCAACAAACAAATTGTGAAGAAATTGAAGTTTTAGAAGCACTAAATGAAGAACTCAAAGCTTATGCACTGGCATTAGAGGAAGGGGATGAAAAATTGTGTTGTTCTTCAAAAAAGATTTCTGAGGTTGGTACAAAACAAAAATCAAGAAAACTTAAACAGCTAAAAGAGAGAGCTCAATGTGCTCTCTGGTTCTCAAAGACATTTGGTCTGGACATTGCATCTATTGCTTTTAAAGATCAGAGTGATGATGGCAAAATATATACTTTGAACTATGATGAACAGGAAAAAAATAGTGATGAAACTCAAAGACTTACAGAGGAAGAGAACCATAGGCTTGAACAAGTATTGTTTCTACTAGACAAATTTTGTGTAAGTGATGAATGCTATCATGAACTCAGTTTCCTAACAAATGATATCCCTCGATCTTACCTCATTAAACAAAAGAGGGACAAGCTCAATTCTCTCTGCCACATTGAGAGGGTGCCTGGCCCTGACCCTGGTGCTCAACGTTCCTTTTCCTTACTGCTAAAGGAGGTCATATCAAAGTATTTGGATTCACACCCATCTTTTGATTTCACTAAAAATCCACTAAAAGTTAAAATAAGTGGTGATGGGGCAAAGATGTCAAGAACAACCAATTTTATGATTCTCTCTTTCTCATTGCTGCAGTCTGGTGAATACAATGCATCAAAAGGAAACCATACGATTGGAATTGTGAATGGACCCGAACAATATGAAACACTGAAAGTTTCATACAACAGTCTAATTAAGGATATTAATGAGCATGTGAAAGCTAAAAAAGTCACTTTGGGAGACAAAGAAATTCCTTTAGAGTTTTTTCTTGGGGGTGATTTGAAATTTTTGCTGCTTTCAATGGGTCTCAGTGGTGCCACTTCTGATTATGCTTGTTTGTGGTGTATAGTTCACAAGTCTCAGAGGTGGAATATGAAACATGAATCAACATACTACAACTCAGACACAATGAAAAGAACAATCAAATCACTTAAGGAGTGGTGTACAAAAAAGAAAGAGAATTATTGTTGTATCAACCCACCTTTATTTGAGATTGAACTAGATCATGTCATTCTGGATGAACTGCATATGATGTTAAGGATAACAGACAGGCTGACAGAAAATTTGATTATTGAAGTAATGGAAAAAGACAGCAAAGAAGATATGCACAAACCAAGAGGAGAATGTAAAGGCATAGGCCTTGATAAGCTAATTAAAGCAATTAATGACATTGGCATAACATTTAATGTGTGGGAAAAACTGAATGCAGATGGAAAATCAAGTAAGCAGAAAGACTGGACAAGTTTAGTTGGCTCTGACAAAAAAAAGCTGATGAAATTTCTTCCTGAAAAGCTGAAATCCATGAATATACTCTTTGATGAAACCAAGTCTGAGGTCATAAAGCTTTGGGAAGACTTCCATTCATTATACCTGCTGATATGCTGTGCAAATGCTGATGAAACTACACCAGATTCTATTCACCAAAAGGCCAAAGCATGGATAGAATTATTTTCCAAGCTTGGTGCGAAACGTGTTGGTTATGGTAATGCCAGGGTGACCCCATACATGCATGCAGTTCCATACCACATACCCCAGTTTATCTTAAGTCATGGGCCAATCATACAGTTTTCAGGGCAAGGTGTGGAAAAAAACAACGATGATGCTAAGCGCATATACTACCAAAAGTCCAATAAATGGGATGCAGCTAAGGACATTCTGCTTTTGGAGTCTAGGCAAAAATCTCTAGAGCACCACGAAAGAGAGAAGAGAAAATATGTGAAGCGAAATGAGGAATGGTGGAATAGCAAAATTTTAGACTCAAGGAAAAGAAGAAGGAACACAGAATCAAATTATACTGCAACTACGAGTAACACTCTGGATGAATAAACATTATAAGTAGCAATAACAATGCTATTAATAACAACAGTACAATAAATTGTCATGTAAATAATTTTAAAACTATTCAACATTTCCTTGGTGATGTTATAACAATTTCTTTGTATATACATATATTATTCTATTGAGTCATATATTATTAAATCCTATGAATGATAAAAAAATATATTATAAAAAAAATCAAACAAACAAATTGTGCTGATCACAAGCTTTCCTATTTAAAGTTATAACTATTTTTTCTACAGGAGATGTTGGGCTCTTTTCTAATTTCCCACATGACACTATGTAGTAAGCTTTTGTGTATGAAAGGACAGTTTTGATTTTGATGGGGAAATCCACTGTAATTCCTTGTCCATGTTCATCCAGGCAGTAATACCAATACACTGGAAGGCCAAATCTTTTGAAATCAGATTTCTCATAAAACATAGACTTCTTGTCAGCAGCTAATTTACCACAGCCCTTAAATATGTATCTTACTATGTCATGATCAATACGGATTTCGGTGCTATGTACAGCTTTTACTGCCTTGGATTTCAAGATGCTTGTAATCCCCTCCAAAAACAAAGCTGATGCATTTTCTAGTCTTTCAGGTGTTATTACAGGGAATAGGTAAGATCTGAAAGTTCAAAATACATCAAAAGATCAGAAGCTATGACTTCCGGAATTTTTTATTAATAATATTTTTTAAAAAAAATCATTATTGAGGAGTTATTTCAGAATATTCACCTAATCAAAGCTTCTGTTAAATGATTCGCTGGCTCCCAAGTACTAGTCCAAATCGGCCAATTTTTCCACTTCACTAGGTACTCTTTATCCCCCTGTATCGAAACAAAATACAAAAATACAGCAATCAATGGAAATTCGGTGTACAATTCCTTTTGAAATCAAACCAAAAATGTGAGTTTCCAATTTATATTTTAACAAAATTGGGATTCTACTCAAATAAAAAGGTTTGCTCGAGCAAACTATCACTTACGTTTCTGGAGGTAATTCGCTGACTTATTATCCTTTCCACATCATATACCTTTGATCCACTTTTATACTTTCGTTTTCTTTGAAAATCGAAATTAAAATCGGCAGATGAAACATTATTCAGTGCTTTATAATCAATTCTTCTTGATCTCTGTCTTCCCTCCGCCATTTTGTTTTGGGTGAGCTGATATTCCGAAGCATGCGCAGTAACGCCTAAATGAGACCGCTGTCAAAAAATACCGCCTGAACAAAATGTCCCTGATTTTTGGTAATGCCAGGCAAAAAAAAGTCAGTCTCCTCAACGGCATATTAGGGAACTGACGGTATACACTTATTTTTATTCAATTATCACATCCTAAATTATTATGTCACAGCTAATTGGAAAATCTCATGGAAATTAAAAGAAAATGTTCATAAAAGAGAAAATCGATTGAGGTGCGGCGACCGAAACTAGTTTGGTTGCAATTTTGCCTATAGGTAATGTCTTTTCATCTTAATATTTCTTCATCTTGTCTCACGTAGTAACACAGTACATCTTCTTACTTGTTAGAACAAATTACTTCCTAAGCAGAAAATATTACTCGGCAGTGTTAGCCTGTCAAGATAATAAGCTCGTTGATAACAAGGAAATGAAACGTCAATAAGACTAGTTATTCAGTCTTTATTATTGACTCAAGTACCCTTAAATAAGGAAGGGAAGAATCTTCAATACTGAGTTCCGTAGCAAGAAGTGAACCATGAACGCATTCATCATTTCATGCTTTGTCGTCCTAGCCTGGGCTCCTGGGCTTTACTCAGGTAAGATCAATCTTGTCTGTGCTTCCCCAACCCGTTAACTCTTGTCACATAGGCGTGTGTAGCCAGATTTGGCGTTTCTTAAATAAGAAAATAATGGAAGCGGCCCTAGGGGGCGCCTGTCCCATCAGAAATGTATTTTTTATCTTTACTTCTGGTTATGTAAGGGTTTTTTTTTTTTTTACTATATCATTTCTCTAGAAACCTAACAATACACATAGGGTCATCATTGTTTCGTGATTTTTAAACTATTCTGGCAACAGAAACATATTTATTCCATGTGCGTACCGAGGATTGGCTGAGGGGGGGGGGGGGAGGGGGGGTGCGCAGTCATAGGAATCATATGGAAAAAGCAAAGTATTTGAAGATTTCTTAATAAAAAATTACTTAATTTTTTGCCGCCAAGGCTGGGTGCGCGTGCCCTGCGCACCGCTTGTGTACGCGTAGAATAAACGAATAAGCGCCTTTCTCATTTAAGCTAACCTGATTTCTAAGGGAAAGGAAGTGAAACGAACGATCACGTGCCGTCTGATAAATCAGGCTACATATAGGTGCCTCCCCAAAATAAGTGCCTCCCCCGAATACGCGCTTCTCCTAAACATTTTGCATGTTATAGACTTCGAAGTGGAGTGATTATTAGAAGAGATACGAAAACTGGCTGCTGCATCGATATAATTGCTAACTCGACTCTACAAGTCGCCAAAAATTCGGGAATTAAATGTTGATAGAGATGGAGAAGAGTAGGGGAGAAGGAAATGAAAGCATATAACTTTTTTACGCAGGTCAAACACAACCGGCAAGAGAGCTGTGGACTAAAATCAACCTCCTCCCAGTATGCTTTGAGGGCCAAGGCGACAGGCCAGGTCACCTGGTTTATGTTGGGCCGGGGAAGCTGGTGGGAGCATTAAAACTTGTGTACAAGTCCGGATCTATTCGGTGCGGCGCAAACACCGCTTACGACAGCCGATGGGGCTGCTATCAAGTCAATGGCAAGTTATAGGTTCATATACATTTTGGTCAGTCTATTTGGATGTACCCTCCCCCACCCTCCACACCCCCTCAACACACCCTCCCTCCGTCCACCCTCAACACACCCTCAACACCCCCTCAACACACCCTCAACATACCCTCAACACACCCTCAACACACCCTCAACATACCCTCAACACACCCTCAACACACACTCAACACGCCCTCAACAAACCCCTCTACTCACCTTACAATCCCTCCCACACATGCGATAGTAAAGCCCGACCCCACTGTAGTTAAGAATTCAAATGCAAGCTTATGCGTGGAGAGATAGTATATTAGTAACCTTAACCTTTCGTAGAGGTTATTATACATCCGAAATATCCATGTGTATTAGTTAGAGGATGAACAGGAAAATATAAGTAATATTGTTCTCATGGTGTCGATGGGTAAAATAAGCGTGACTTAAACAAAATCCAGGTTTAGAGGTATGTAGTATTCTTATTTTTGCATCTAAAAACATCATCATCAACAGTTATCGTACCAATGACCCGCGGCAGGCTGTAACCTATGAGTTTAAAGGCCCACCGATTCTTTACTTGCATCTCTTGCAAGAATGTATTGCAAGAAACCGTTACATAAGTCGAGGCATACTGTCAGGGCACTGCAAAATAAAAAATGCGCGAGCATGCGTCGTACGCTTTTTTTTTTTGCAAGGAAGTAAATATTTTGATGCGCCATTCGGGACTCTAAGGTTTGGGTTATATGATTTTTGAGCGCGCAATGTGACAAAGAATACAATCAACCAGTTTACTATTACTTGTTGCAGGCATGACGCAGTTTCCACTGAACGTGGTCATTACCGATGAGCATAGGAATGTGATCTTCCCACTGCCCAAGAACCTCGCCACCAATGGCTTTAAGTCAGGTCTGTGGTACTACCTGCCAATGACTGACTCCGGTCACTCCGACGAGCTGGTGTTCACAAACTACCTGGATCCGTTCTACCTACCGAAGTACCAGAAGCTGATGGTCTGGTACGGAGAAGACCTTACGAACTGGTATGAAGGTGATGACGTAGGCAGGGTCTGCGTGGATGTGTACGCGCATATGCTGTAAGGGGTACTGCCGCTGGTCATGTTGTTTGGCCTTTGAATTGGCAATAAAATGTACGAGATTAATAAGTTGTAGTTCTACTGTCACCCTCGATCGTCACAGAAAATCACCATGGGATGGGGTGCTTGTGAATCAGTACAACACCATGCTTACTTGGGGAGTTAATATGATCTAGTGGGGGGTACCCTAGGGTCGTCATTCACGTCACCAAGAAGGGCTTCTTACCAATTAAAGCTTTTTTTACAAAGTTAAGTTTGGGCTTGGTCTAGCCTACCAAGCCAATTAAACAAATATCCCCCCAATAAGTTATATTTTTCTGAAAATGCAAACTCTGATATCCTGACAGGATAATCGATTCGCCGTGATAACCAGAAAATAGGGACCTTAAGCAACGACAACGGCAACGCGGAAGCCGACGGCAGAAAACAATTTGATTAAGATTTCAATAGCAGCACGTGGAAATGCGTTCTGTCTGATACAATTCAGCCGTTTTCCGTAAAACCACGAACGAAAACTCCAAGTTTAACGGTCAATTGAGGACGCGGACGTTTGCACTGAAAACTCCACTAACAACTTTCGCTGCTGTAGAAATAATGTCCTTAGTTTATTTTTATCTGTCTCTGACTTTAATGTTTTGCTTATTTCATTGCAATTAAATGATTATTGATCGCCACTCGCGAAAACATCTTTTTCGAACGCGTTGTCCTAGCCGTCGTCGTCGCCCTTGCTTTAGGTCCCTAATGAAATGTCACTCAGACCTAGCTCAATCATGAGAAGTCCGTGTTAAGTGCTTTTAATGAAATGCCAGTGTCGGGCGAGAGAGCATGCGCGCGAAAACTTGGTAAGTTTGCATCAAGTGCGGCCCCTCGAGCTAAGAAGATGGAAGATATCGAGAGAAAAGGGAAGGGAAGATTTGAAAAGGAAAATTAGTTATTCCAATTTGTTGGATCGCGAGAAGGAGGTTCACAAATAAATTGCCAAGTTTTCATTACGCCAAAAGTTAAAAGTAATCCCTTGTTTAACATAACCTTAATAATTTTCAACAAGAGAATAAACAATGTTTATTAGAATTGACAGAAGAAAATAGGACAATATTTGAATAAACACCTCTTCTAGATACAATACATTACCCTAATTTCCTATCAGGATGTTGATTTTTAATTTATAGTTACAGAAATTTTCACTGGGCGATACTCCCAAGGAAATGAAAAACAATTAAAGAGAAATTTTAAAAATAAAAAGCCTTTGCAAATGTGTATTTAGAATTCCGTGAAATTTCTTGTATTAAAAGATATCCTATCATGAAACTAATCCAACCTTCAAAGAATTTGGAAAATAATACCTTGGTTCTAGGCCCTAACGATATAAGCGGCTCTGGTATCAAAACATATCAAACATATTCCCCATGGATAGTATCCTTCGTTTGCATTGCCTGATATGGACATTGGATTGCCCATATTTAGAAGAGCTAAAGTTTTCCCGCTCCCTGATCTTCAGAAAATGTGGTGAATTTGTCAAGAAAAACTTGATCGCTTGGTCAAATTTTCATCTCACTAATCTTGAAAAGTCCTTTGACATACGCCTCTAAGAGATTGACCGAGGGTTTGCAGGTCACCCAAATATTTATATGCTTGAGAAGCCCCCCCCCCCCCCCCCCCCTCGGGGGGAACCTATGTGATTAAAGTGATTTCAATTTGGATAAAAAAAGATCTACCTTGCTTCTGAAATGTATATCTCATTTTTTTCTCAGTAAAAGACTTGTTGAAATCCTATTTTTATCCTAATTTGCTTTTCACAAGTTGTTGGGTTCCCTGTGGGTCACGCCTTCCTGGTCAGCCATAGAGCATGGGAGGTGACTACGCGTGTCGCCCTTAGCAACCAGTGCCCCCATATCACGTGACTCGAGCCGAAACACGCACCAGTCCCCCAAGCAATCCGCACCAATCTTCTTGTAGAATCTCACTGACGGGCGTCCCTGTGGTGACATCAACTGCATGCGCGCGCATACTTTACCAAGTGCTATCTATATAATGAGACCATTTTAAAAGGTTAGGCCTGCGAAGTAGGATGAGACCAGCGATAAATTCGAAATGGGATAAGAACATTGATGAGCTCGTAGACCTAGAGGTGTGGGGATGTCCCCACGAATCTTTAGGCTCTTAAATCAACTTATAGTGTTTTATCATACAATTGTATATTGGTGTATGCCTTTTTAACCAAATTTAAAATATCTGACGCGTTTGTTGATATACACTTTGAAAGTAAGCAAAATATTAGCTCTAAATTGCTCGATTGTTTTTATCCAGTGTAGTACAGACCTCGCGCGAATGGAATGACGCGAACAATTACTCTAGAGTCGGGTATGTCCACCTTCCCCTAGTGTAGTACAGACCTCGCGCGAATGGAATGACGCGAACAATTACTCTAGAGTCGGGTATGTCCACCTTCCCCTAGTGTAGTACAGACCTCGCGCGAATGGAATGACGCGAACAGTTACTCTAGAGTCGGGTATGTCCCCCCTCCCCTAGTGTAGTACAGACCTCGCGCGAATGGAATGACGCGAACAATTACTCTAGAGTCGGGTATGCCCCCCCCCCCCTCCCCTAGTGTAGTACAGACCTCGCGCGAATGGAATGACGCTAACAATCACTCTAGAGTCGGGTATGTCCCCCCTCCCCTAGTGTAGTACGAACCTCGCGCGAATGGAATGACGCGAACAATTACTCTAGAGTCGGGTATGTCCCCACTCCCCTAGTGTAGTACAGACCTCGCGCGAATGGAATGACGCGAACAGTTACTCTAGAGTCGGGTATGTCCCCCCTCCCCTAGTGTAGTACAGACCTCCCACAAATAAAATGACGCTAACAATTACTCTAGAGTCGGGTATGTCCCCACTCCCCTAGTGTAGTACAGACCTCGCGCGAATGGAATGACGCGAACAGTTACTCTAGAGTCGGGTATGTCCCCCCTCCCCTAGTGTAGTACAGACCTCGCGCGAATGGAATGACGCTAACAGTTACTCTAGAGTCGGGTATGTCCACCTTTCCCTAGTGTAGAACAGACCTCGCGCGAATGGAATGACGCGAACAATTACTCTAGAGTCGGGTATGTCCCCCCCCCCTCCCCTAGTGTAGTACAGACCTCGCGCGAATGGAATGACGCGAACAATTACTCTAGAGTCGGGTATGTCCCCCCTCCCCTAGTGTAGTACAGACCTCCCACAAATGGAATGACGCTAACAATTACTCTAGAGTCGGGTATGTCCCCACTCCCCTAGTGTAGTACAGACCTCGCGCGAATGGAATGACGCGGACAGTTACTCTAGAGTCGGGTATGTCCCCCCCCTCCCCTAGTGTAGTACAGACCTCGCGCGAATGGAATGACGCGAACAATTACTCTAGAGTCGGGTATGTCCCCACTCCCCTAGTGTAGTACAGACCTCGCGCGAATGGAATGACGCGGACAGTTACTCTAGAGTCGGGTATGTCCCCACTCCCCTAGTGTAGTACAGACCTCGCGCGAATGGAATGACGCGAACAATTACTCTAGAGTCGGGTATGTCCCCCCTCCCCTAGTGTAGTACAGACCTCGCGCAAATGGAATGACGCGGACAGTTACTCTAGAGTCGGGTATGTCCCCACTCCCCTAGTGTAGTACAGACCTCGCGCGAATAGAATGACGCGAACAATCACTCTAGAGTCGGGTATGTCCCCCTTTCCTAGTGTAGTACAGACCTTGCGCGAATGGAATGACGCGAACAATTACTCTAGAGTCGGGTATGTCCCCCCTCCCCTAGTGTAGTACAGACCTCGCGCGAATGGAATGACGCTAACAATTACTCTAGAGTCGGGTATTCCCCCCCCCTCCCCTAGTGTAGTACAGACCTCGCGCGAATGGAATGACGCGAACAATTACTCTGGAGTCGGGTATGTCCCCCTCCCCTAGTGTAGTACAGACCTCGCGCGAATGGAATGACGCTAACAGTTACTCTAGAGTCGGGTATGTCCCCACTCCCCTAGTGTAGTACAGACCTCGCGCGAATGGAATGACGCGAACAATTATTCTAGAGTCGGGTATGTCTCCCTTCCCCTAGTATAGTACAGACCTCGCGCGAATGGAATGACGCTAACAATCACTCTAGAGTCGGGTATGTCCCCCCTCCCCTAGTGTAGTACGAACCTCGCGCGAATGGAATGACGCGAACAATTACTCTAGAGTCGGGTATGTCCCCACTCCCCTAGTGTAGTACAGACCTCGCGCGAATGGAATGACGCGGACAGTTACTCTAGAGTCGGGTATGTCCCCCCTCCCCTAGTGTAGTACAGACCTCCCACAAATAAAATGACGCGAACAATTACTCTAGAGTCGGGTATGTCCCCACTCCCCTAGTGTAGTACAGACCTCGCGCGAATGGAATGACGCGAACAGTTACTCTAGAGTCGGGTATGTCCCCCCTCCCCTAGTGTAGTACAGACCTCGCGCGAATGGAATGACGCTAACAGTTACTCTAGAGTCGGGTATGTCCACCTTTCCCTAGTGTAGAACAGACCTCGCGCGAATGGAATGACGCGAACAATTACTCTAGAGTCGGGTATGTCCCCCCCCCCCCCCCTCCCCTAGTGTAGTACAGACCTCGCGCGAATGGAATGACGCGAACAATTACTCTAGAGTCGGGTATGTCCCCACTCCCCTAGTGTAGTACAGACCTCGCGCGAATGGAATGACGCGGACAGTTACTCTAGAGTCGGGTATGTCCCCCCTCCCCTAGTGTAGTACAGACCTCCCACAAATGGAATGACGCTAACAATTACTCTAGAGTCGGGTATGTCCCCACTCCCCTAGTGTAGTACAGACCTCGCGCGAATGGAATGACGCGGACAGTTACTCTAGAGTCGGGTATGTCCCCCCCCCCTCCCCTAGTGTAGTACAGACCTCGCGCGAATGGAATGACGCGAACAATTACTCTAGAGTCGGGTATGTCCCCACTCCCCTAGTGTAGTACAGACCTCGCGCGAATGGAATGACGCGGACAGTTACTCTAGAGTCGGGTATGTCCCCACTCCCCTAGTGTAGTACAGACCTCGCGCGAATGGAATGACGCGAACAATTACTCTAAAGTCGGGTATGTCCCCCCTCCCCTAGTGTAGTACAGACCTCGCGCGAATGGAATGACGCGGACAGTTACTCTAGAGTCGGGTATGTCCCCACTCCCCTAGTGTAGTACAGACCTCGCGCGAATAGAATGACGCGAACAATCACTCTAGAGTCGGGTATGTCCCCCTTTCCTAGTGTAGTACAGACCTTGCGCGAATGGAATGACGCGAACAATTACTCTAGAGTCGGGTATGTCCCCCCTCCCCTAGTGTAGTACAGACCTCGCGCGAATGGAATGACGCGAACAATTACTCTAGAGTCGGGTATGTCCCCCCTCCCTTAGTGTAGTACAGACCTCGCGCGAATGGAATGACGCTAACAATTACTCTAGAGTCGGGTATTCCTCCCCACTCCCCTAGTGTAGTACAGACCTCGCGCGAATGGAATGACGCGAACAATTATTCTAGAGTCGGGTATGTCCCCCCTCCCCTAGTGTAGTACAGACCTCGCGCGAATGGAATGACGCGAACAATTATTCTAGAGTCGGGTATGTCCCCACTCCCCTAGTGTAGTACAGACCTCGCGCGAATGGAATGACGCGAACAGTTACTCTAGAGTCGGGTATGTCCACCTTCCCCTAGTGTAGTACAGACCTCGCGCGAATGGAATGACGCGAACAATTACTCTAGAGTCGGGTATGTCCCCACTCCCCTAGTGTAGTACAGACCTCGCGCGAATGGAATGACGCGAACAATTACCATAGAGTCGGGTATGTCCCCACTCCCCTAGTGTAGTACAGACCTCGCGCGAATGGAAAGACGGTAACAGTTACTCTAGAGTCGGGTATGTCCCCCTCCCCTAGTGTAGTACAGACCTCGCGCGAATGGAATGACGCGAACAATTACTCTAGAGTCGGGTATGTCCCCCCTCCCCTAGTGTAGTACAGACCTCGCGCGAATGGAATGACGCGAACAATTACTCTAGAGTCGGGTATGTCCCCCTCCCCTAGGGTAGTACAGACCTCGCGCGAATGGAATGACGCGAACAATTACTCTAGAGTCGGGTATGTCCCCCTCCCCTAGTGTAGTACAGACCTCGCGCGAATGGAATGACGCGGACAGTTACTCTAGAGTCGGGTATGACCCCCCTCCCCTAGTGTAGTACAGACCTCGCGCGAATGGAATGACGCGAACAATTACTCTAGAGTCGGGTATGTCCCCCCTCCCCTAGTGTAGTACAGACCTCGCGCGAATGGAATGACGCGAACAATTATTCTAGAGTCGGGTATGTCCCCCCTCCCCTAGTGTAGTACAGACCTCGCGCGAATGGAATGACGCGAACAATCACTCTAGAGTCGGGTATGTCCCCCTTTCCTAGTGTAGTACAGACCTTGCGCGAATGGAATGACGCGAACAATTACTCTAGAGTCGGGTATGTCCCCACTCCCCTAGTGTAGTACAGACCTCGCGCGAATGGAATGACGCGAACAATTACTCTAGAGTCGGGTATGTCCCCCCTCCCTTAGTGTAGTACAGACCTCGCGCGAATGGAATGACGCTAACAATTACTCTAGAGTCGGGTATTCCCCCCCCCCCCCCTCCCCTAGTGTAGTACAGACCTCGCGCGAATGGAATGACGCAAACAATTACTCTGGAGTCGGGTATGTCCCCCTCCCCTAGTGTAGTACAGACCTCGCGCGAATAGAATGACGCTAACAGTTACTCTAGAGTCGGGTATGTCCCCCCTCCCCTAGTGTAGTACAGACCTCGCGCGAATGGAATGACGCGAACAATTACTCTATAGTCGGGTATGTCCCCACTCCCCTAGTGTAGTACAGACTTCGCGCGAATGGAATGACGCGAACAATTATTCTAGAGTCGGGTATGTCCCCCTTCCCCTAGTATAGTACAGACCTCGCGCGAATGGAATGACGCGAACAATTACTCTAGAGTCGGGTATGTCCCCACTCCCCTAGTGTAGTACAGACCTCGCGCGAATGGAATGACGCTAACAATTACTCTAGAGTCGGGTATGTCCCCCCTCCCCTAGTGTAGTACAGACCTCGCGCGAATGGAATGACGCGAACAATTATTCTAGAGTCGGGTATGTCCCCACTCCCCTAGTGTAGTACAGACCTCGCGCGAATGGAATGACGCGAACAGTTACTCTAGAGTCGGGTATGTCCACCTTCCCCTAGTGTAGTACAGACCTCGCGCGAATGGAATGACGCGAACAATTACTCTAGAGTCGGGTATGTCCCCACTCCCCTAGTGTAGTACAGACCTCGCGAGAATGGAATTACGCGAACAATTACCCTAGAGTCGGGTATGTCCCCACTCCCCTAGTGTAGTACAGACCTCGCGCGAATGGAATGACGGTAACAGTTACTCTAGAGTCGGGTATGTCCCCCTCCCCTAGTGTAGTACAGACCTCGCGCGAATGGAATGACGCGAACAATTACTCTAGAGTCGGGTATGTCCCCCCTCCCCTAGTGTAGTACAGACCTCGCGCGAATGGAATGACGCGAACAATTACTCTAGAGTCGGGTATGTCCCCCTCCCCTAGGGTAGTACAGACCTCGCGCGAATGGAATGACGCGAACAATTACTCTAGAGTCGGATATGTCCCCCTCCCCTAGTGTAGTACAGACCTCGCGCGAATGGAATGACGCGGACAGTTACTCTAGAGTCGGGTATGTCCCCCCTCCCCTAGTGTAGTACAGACCTCGCGCGAATGGAATGACGCGAACAATTACTCTAGAGTCGGGTATGTCCCCCCTCCCCTAGTGTAGTACAGACCTCGCGCGAATGGAATGACGCGAACAATTACTCTAGAGTCGGGTATGTCCTCAATCCCCTAGTGTAGTACAGACCTCGCGCGAATGGAATGACGCGAACAATTACTCTAGAGTCGGGTATGTCCCCACTCCCCTAGTGTAGTACAGACCTCGCGCGAATGGAATGACGAACAAGTCCTCCAAGTAGAGCATGGGGCCTTCCCATGTGAAGTAGGTGTAGAAATAGATCGCTACGCCGGGGATCATTACTGTCGTCGCTCCTCCGTTTGAAAAAATGGCGGGATCAAGCACTAATACAGAAGATAAAGAAGCTCAGATAAAATCACGATGAAAATAAATTATTAGCCCAAACAGATAAAGTCTACCTTCATCGTGCCTCACTTCCTCAGCGACCAGGCAATGGAACAGCGGTCTCTCGCCAAAACCGTCCCGCAACAGTTCTAGTGAAAACGACACAAACCAATATGAAACCGTTGAAATGTTCACGTTATATTCAATAAATATACAAATACTTATTGTTTGCGCTTTGAAACTAAAAGATGGCGAAAGTAAATTCGCCATCGTTTGTGTATTGCCTTTTTCACCGATCTTCAAATGTTCAGTCTCTCCCAGATATTCCGCAAGACCCTATTACAAAAAATAAATAAAACGAGATTAACAAGCATCGAACAATAGAAAGAAAAAAACAGAAAATATTATTCTTTTATTCCTTTAGTTCTTCACTAATTCAAAAGCGGTGTTTGACCTCTCAATTGATGAGCGAACGCTTTCGCCTGAATATACCAAAAATATGATGAAAAGTACCAGCACAAGGAGCAATATCATACTGGAGTCTGGTATGTTCAGTAGAGAACAGTGCTGTGAATGGGACCGCCGTACATAGGACCAGTAATTGGTTAATGTATCGGAATGTACCAATGAAAATTACCTTAATTATTTTAGCGATCGCTGGCACATCTTTCCGAGTTGCTGATCTAATTCGGTAATGCTTTTCGGCATTTGTTAATGGTTCCATTTTTCAAAGATGTCAAAAACTTACCAGAGCAAGACTACCTTCATCTGTCTGATGGGTCAATAACGAGAGTTTCTTACTGGCAGTCTCTGGCGTCACATGGCCTTGATAATCTTGACCAATCAGGTTCTTGCATGGATCGATTGTTATTGGTGCTGTGATTGTAATTAGAGGTAGGCGAGAAAAACAAAAAGCAATAAGCAACTCAATTTAGCAGCATAGTGGTTTTTAAATTTTTTTCTATCATCTTCATTTACAATTTATCTAAAACCCAGTAGTTTACAAAACTTGTAGTTGTTTGTCAGTTATTTCCATGTCATCACCCGTTTGTCATAACAGAAATATCAAATTCCCTTTTTAAAAAAACTGTTTTCAATTTTAACTTGAACAAAACGAAAAACAAAAAAAAGACCATCATATATAAATATGGAAGTCCTGTTTTTTTTCAATAAGGGTTTAAAGGAATAACGGTATTTCTATTAGATGTTGTCTTTTCTTAGATTTGGCTTATTTTTACGTCATCACCTACGTTAGCATGAGCGTAGTCAGGATTGGGGGGGTGGGGGTGCGCAGATGTAAACATGTAAATAGCCCGTTAGATTAGTCGTGGGGGGAAGGGTGCGCAGGTGTAAACATGTAAAAAGCCCGTTAGATTAGTCGTGGGGGGAGGGGGGGGGTGGCTCTGTAAAAAGTGCCAATTACCAGCTTTAGAAATTTGGGTTGTACCATTTCTTTCTGCGTTAACTACAAGTCAGAAGCTATTGATATACTATTTTGCTAGAATTACTTTCAATAATTGAAGATGGGATGGGCACAAAGGGGCGCGTCTTACCCCACCCTTCCTCCTCGGCCGCCAAAATATGTCCATAGTCTTTACTTTGATTCTGCTGGGAGCAATATTGTGTGTTTTGCTACTTTGCCTTTGTTGCGACAGTGTTTGCGATGGAGATTTTAATGTGAGGAAATTGACAAAAAGAAGGGAAATAACAAAGAGGAGAAACGGTGAATACAGGGTACATCGCAAAGAATAAGAACAATTGGAGACGAATAAGAATGATAACAAAGACAAAAAAGAATATATTAACAGCAATTTGATAAGAAAAACAAAAATGGAGAAGCTCACTCATCACAACATCAAAAACGGTAAATAAGTCTCTGCCTTCAACACTAAAATGCCGCTTCCGACTGTTGTTTTGTTTCCGTTAAAAACCAAAATGTACAATTTAGAAAGTTATAATTAAGTTGGCGATCTCATTTAGTCCAAGGACATATAAAGAAATGAATAATTTATTTTTATTATCTTTTGTTTATGGCTCTTTGCGAAAGGGTTGCCTGGTTAGTAGTAATCGAGTCGCGGCATATACGCAATGCAACGCACTTAGAGCGCAAGTTAATCGCACGAGTGTAATGATAGAATAAGACAAATAAAAATCGGTGTTTGCAAATATTTTGTTCTTCTCATTCTTTTTATTTTTTTTATCTGTTAAGTACTGGGGCTTGAATTATACTCTTCCAATAACAAATTATATTATTTCCCTTATAAATAATTGACAAGGTGATCAATATAGTCGTGTCTTTTACATTTAGTTTGATCTCACACAATACAGCTGCCGTTCTTCGTGCAGAAATTAAAATCGCTTTGTCCATTTCTATCAGTTACATCAACGAACGCATTCAGTTCAAAAGCTTGTCCTCTTTTTTTTAATTGAGTCAGATAAACACATTTGCGTGTTTGACTATTCTTTTGTGCTACATTATTTTATCGACTGTTTTTACAAATGCACATTTACTTTTGGTGTACCATTGCTACATTGTCCATTTGAAATGCTGTTTCCTTGTTCAAAAGACCAACCATTAGCAAGCTAAAAATTATGTTTTTTCAAACGTAAACACTAGGTAATTCCATTTCTTCCACTTGTCCTTCAATATCGAAACAAGGATTAATTAAATAAGATAAATGCTCCAAATGTACTATTCCTGGCAAATTAACTCATGCATCTGGGTGTTTAGCAACTGTGCCCAGTCAGATAGATGGTAGCTCCGCAAGTCTCCAGTCGAGACGAGTGTTGAGCGGTTCGTCTGTCATACAAGATTAACACGAATGCTACGAGTTCTCGCTCGTCGCTGCTCTTTCGCGGTGGCTTTATACACGACAAAAGTAAAGACCCCAACTAAGATCCCCACGAGTAAATACACAAATCCGAACCCGATCAATATCGTATCTGTCGTGACATCTATTCGCGCACAGGCCGGAGTAGAAACCCGTGTCCCTTTCTTTGACGCAGACGTACAAATAAAACCCAGTGATAAAAAAACCAATGCCGGTATGACGAACAGGAACGCCGAAAGAATCAGCCCGCAGATGTTTAAGTCCATAGTCTTAAAGATACTCATCCTTGTCGTCTTTGTTCTAGTGTGATTTCATCTGGGGCCTTGAAGGTTTGTGAAGCGGAGCGTTGAATCTCGCCAGGGTAACGGTTCGACAAGTGATAATGGCTGTGGGGATGCAAGCTGTCTGAGAACCAGTGAATTCTGGCGCCAATTTGCCGCTCTAGTGTCCTAGTATCTTGTGCTAACGATGGCTTGCCTTATATCATTGTGACCTTAAGCCAATTGCGCTTTAAAGTAATGCCCTCCGACAAAGAGCTGATTTACATGTTTTGCAGATGGTAAGAAGGTACAAGTATCTAATACTTAATCTCCTGTTGTAGCTTTTTCAGCGGAAAGTTCGAGTTTGCGGTAAACCTAGAAACTGCGTCCGTTTGTACTACTCGCGGTGCATAATCAATATTTAGTAACCAAGGAAATTGAATTAAAAGCCGTGTAGGTGTGCATTTAGATCAGCTTAGTGTTGCAGGTGTATACATAAGATCCTATGCGGACTTTATTATACCCATTATTCAATGTGGTACGATACAAACACAAACAAAAAAACAACTTGCTATCAATTTATGACTAAAAGTTGCGTTTTATCTATTTACAAAAACTTGTTCTTTCCTGTGCGTGTGAAGGCATCATGCCGTCTCGATGTTTTCCGCAAATTATCTTTCAGGGAAGAAGGAAAAAAACACACACATTACCATTTTTATGAACAGAAAAAGTCATGCTGCGGAAGCAGAAAATGAAAAGAACAGACATGAATGGAAATAACAATGAAATACGCTAGCTAAAAGTAAGCAAAAGCGTCATACAGACCCACATTTAACATAAATTATGGTCGGGCAAATCTCTCGTCATCATTTTACCATCTTTGGAAAAAAACCGCCAATAAAATAATTAGACAAAATTGACACCACAGACATAGACAAACCGCAAAAAAACAATAATTCACCAAAAGCAACAGATTCTGAATTTAAACCTTTATGAACATGATGACATTACGTGGGCATAAAAAAACTATAAAATTAAAGAGTAAAGTATACGAAGCACGGCCTATGTTTGTTTTGTCTGCAAGCTTCTGTATATCGAATGCTACATTATTGACTTTTAAGAGTATTATTTAAATGTAACTTGAAACCCACACTTTTTATCTTTACCAAATTTATCACTAATAATTTCTGCCCAAATTCGCCATTGGTCGACTTCGTGTTATTTAATTTCTTCAAGATTCATGCTATCAAAACAGCTTTATAAAAAATGCTTGCGTTTTTATTTTTTCTTTCTATCTGTATTCTAAGACTTCTCTCCTTCATGTGTTTTTAAGGAGGCTCAAGATAATTGGTTTAATGCTAGGAATATGTCATTGCGTGTCGTTTTAAGTGAAAAACAGTATCTCTCTCTACTGAACAACACTCCAATTTTATAGATCGAGGTACGATGTTACTTGTGATTCATTTTTTTCCTAATAATAACCATGAGTAAATTGAGATTTCGTTCTATTGAAAACGGCAAAATTCCTTAAAAAACAAGCTCACATTCGTAAAACAGCTTTTCTTTCTCTTACAAATAAGTGCAAGTTATTGTAACCCCAAGTTATTGTAACCCCTCCCTTAAACCCCGGGTATGGGCGGAAAGCTTAAAACGAAACGCTCTAATCGGCGCTATCCCCGCCGTCTGACATGGTACTTTCCACCTTTTAAAACTTTTGAACTTGCTTTTATTAGTTGTTTTATTTTTTGCTCTTTTCAGGAACTATTAACTTTAAGGTTACAACCCGTAGGACCCTAGAGACTATGTCAACTGTGTCATTGTAATATGGCAAGAGGTATTCAGAGGTGATTAGTTACTCTGAGAGCTTCGTGTGTGGCTGAGAATGAGTAATTTGAAAAAGGATTTAGTACATTTGTTTGATGATATCTCCTGTAAATCTAAAAACTCAACAGGGCTGTTGATTTAAGTCTCATATTTAAGACCAACGAATTAGACTTAGACATAGACAAATGATTTATGACTCGTTATACCTGTATACTCGTACTATGGCATCGACAATATCAAGCTTTAGACACGAAAGACGAAAACACGCCATAACGGGACAAGATCCAGACAAGAGATTGGCACACAGACTAATAGAATAATAGAGGGGATGAGATGAAGAAGAGGGGGGTTGAGATAAGCTTTCTCACTCCATATTGGTCATATTTCTTCAAGCCATTGCCCGCGACTATGTGTTTAAGGAATCCTTATTTTGTTTGATTTAACTTATGAATCTACGTCAAAACTTGCGCCCTTGTTGTTTAAGGAGTAGGGAACTAGACATTAGTAGTCTTCGCGAGGTTGATGACGGGCTCATATTGATACAAAACAAAAAGACTCAACTCTGAAATTGGCAAGCGAGAAATGTTGGCTTCCATTAAGTCACATCATCATCGCACCTTGTGTGTGGACCCCTGTCGGCTTTGTCATCCTAGCGGAACAAAATGCCACTAGAAAGCATCCACTGCCCGCATCAGTTGATTTTGAGAAGCTTTTGTTTTTATTGAATTTGGTTAATGGAGTTTAAAATTTTGGCTTGGATGTTTATTTCGCGATTTATTTAAAAAAATTGAATTCTAATCTAGAATAAAATACAAGATGTGTCTGGCTAAGGCTCTTTAATTCTTAAACATGTACGGTTTACATTCACCAAAGGGAGACCTTTCTTGCTTTTTAATCAATAACACGACAACGACTACACAATAGAATTTGCCGCTCTAATCCTAAGTGGTATCTCGTAGTATGTACGTCATTTCCTATACGCAATTCTCTTGAGACCCTGGTACCGCCCCCTCACAGACCCCCCCCTTCCTCGCTTTGCCCTGTGTGTAATTCTGTATATTGTGGACACACAAAATGGAAAACAACTGGAACTACTCAAAGAAGAATTTTGTAAAAGGACGTTCGACAACCAAAGTTGCAAATAAAGAGGGGAAAAAAACTCGACCTATTACAAAGTATTTTATTCGTCCTTAGCCATGATCGAATCGATGGTCGAAGAATTTAACACTACGCATTGACGTTATGTGTTTTAACGTCTCTGTTTTAACCATCGAACCACATGACTCTTTGCTCCTCGACCATCCAGAAAGTGTTTACAGAAGTGCATAACTAGGAGTTTAGAATCCATCCATTTAGAATCCGATCAATCAGAATGATCTATTTGTTGAACACTTCAGTCCATGATCAAATAAAGTTTTTTAGTAAATGAACAAGCACGTAAACTCCTCACCATTCACCTCCTTCAATAAGCTTAGAACAGTGAGTAGAGAAGGGGGTGATGGTCTCAAACGAAAACAAACAAGCATACAGTATAACCCACACAAATAAACACGCATGTCAATGTGACGTGTTTCCGCTAACACGCTTGATTAAGATTCAAGGAGTTACGCAACTATTATTGGGATTACTGCATACCACAAAGTCATTCACGTTGCTCAGAAATAAAGAAACGTTGCACGAAACGGTTTAAACGAGGAGCAAAACATACTCAATAAGCTATCCTGTCCATCTTTGAAAAGATGCTGCTAGGACACAGTCCAAGACTGGTGATTCTAGTCTTTGCAGGCGTAATAATTCAACTTCTTACAGGTAAACGAGCCCTACTTATGATCTTGTTAAAATGTCTTGCTTCCTTTGAAAAGTTGGAAGGTAGCACTTGTAATTCTACAGTCGAAACAGGGAAAAACCTGGGGTTAAATAGAGACAAATATATCGAGCACTTTTAACAGGTAATCGTGCCCTACTTATTAACTTACTGATTGTCTTGCAACTTTTGAAAAGTTTGTGGGGTAGGACCTATAACAATACAAAACACGACAACAAACTGGCTTGAATAGAGACCTAGGATTGATAAGGTGATTATCGGGTGGATATAGAAAATATAAAAAGTGCGTGTTTTAATTTGCGACAGGTTTCTCGTGTTTTATAACAAAATTGTTTAGAAAGCAGTAATATCTGCAAGTAAGAATTATCGGTTTAGAAATTTATAAGCTTGAGACATCCCCTGATAATGCAATAATGTATAAGCGCATATAAACAGCCTTGCTAATGATTGGCGAAGACCTAGATAGCGCCAAGGGTCTTCTTTACAAGGTCCAACTGCGCCACCCAGCTGCGGCGAGCCGTAAAACTAAATAGAGCTGGTGAGTGAGACAAAATGGAATAGCATTTGCTGATGAGTAAACATCAAACGCCTTTTCCATTTAACCCTTACACAAGTTTTTGCAAAAAGCAAGTGTCATCATCAATTAAACTATACTTATATACTTTTTTTTCAATCCAGATTCCAAAGTCACCACAAGTTTATATTATTTGTTGGTTATGATAAATACGGCTTTCTCACCACGTTATCAATCAAATAAACATTGTCAATTTGAGTAAATAGAACTTAATTGTATCCAAGATATTTTAAATGCATATTTTGACATTTACATGACGACTTTATTCTCCGTAGCTAATGGCGTTTCTCCAATCTCCTTTGCACGATTGATCACGACGATTCGCAGAAATCTCGCTGTGACAAACCTAATTACTGTAAGGAGATTCGATTGTGTTTCCCAAACCCCCAAACACTCAGTAAGACAACTCGTATCTTCTGCTACATGGATCGGAACATCAGTCTATTTGGCCGTGTCATGTATCTATGGATAAACTCTATGAAAATGCCAAGTTTGTTTACATTACTGTTTCCGTGGCAACAGTGAGCCCCTTAAATTCACTAGTGCTGTTCGCTGGGGTCAGTACGCAGCTGTTACAAGCTGCAATTTGATTGGGCAAATGAACAATATCCGCACCTCGACACAAAGAACGAGAAGAATAGAGACAAAAGAACACTTTTGTAGAACAAAGATAATAGGAGACAAAGAAGCTGCGTACTAATTCGCTGTAGGGAAATTTTTGAAAAAACAACTTTAGGATATTGCACTTTCGACCTTGGACGACACTTAGAGGAAGTTTTATTAAAATCTTTAATAGGAATTCTGAGATCTTGGTGCATTTATATTTTTAGTCACTGTTATTTTTCCACTAGTCATTTTAAACCCCCACCCTCATGGTCTCTGGGAAGTGTGGGGTTAAGGTGGGGGTTAATAGAACTTTTGAAGAAGAATCTGTCCTGAGGGGGTGGGGGAATTGTCAGTTTTTGACTCTAAGACTTGTCCCCACCATGGGGACTTGGGGACAAATGAATAACATCACAAAGGTACTTTGTGTCATGTCAGTTTTTGGGTTTTGAGTCTCTCTTCTTCTATAACAAGCAATTCCATGTATCAATGTGGCAAGCTGCACGATGAGATGAATATGCAAAAACGAATATGAATGATAACTAACGCCAGATGAAGATAATTTATTTTGGGGATGGTTTTTGGGATGGTTTTCATAGTTATTAGTACAAATTCGCTGAAGTGTACTGGCTTTAGAGATAAAGGCTTTTTTCAGATGACTTGTTGTAGGGTAGTTGCGTGCCTATAATTTGCATCCCGAGGGGTATGGGAATTTGACTGCAGTTTTGTCCCTAGGGGGTGGGGGCTTTCCTCTGTTTTGTACAGCGTCAAAGCTTAATCCCACATTCGTCCCAGGGACCATGGGGGTGGGGGTTTCAATTGACTAGTGCATTACTCACTTTGGAATTCGCCCGTGATATAAATTGATGGGAAAGGAATATTTATACCGTTGTTATTTAGCTGCCTCTAATTTCTAATAACATACCTAAAATAAAAGGGTTTTGTTGATCGTAAGTTTTAGGGGCCCTTTTCTGGGGACTATTTGATACTTTCAACATAAAGAAGATGAGCTTTTTTTTGGCCGCAAAATAAAATTTTCCCGATTAATTTTTTCGTCGCTTTCGTAGAATAAAATTAATATATTGAGAGACATTAGGGTTAACTTTGAGCTCCATTGTAGGGTTGCAGGTAAGAGATTAGATTTTTTTTAAATGGGCATTTCAAGCGCAGACTTTGCGCTTGTTTTGCTGCTTCGCTTTGGATATTGTTCGTTTTACTTCGTTGTACTTTTTGCATGGTGTTGGCATAACGCGTGTATTAATCTTGAGTGTATGTCGTGTCGTGGCACAACGCATGTATTGAGCGCGAGTTCATGTCGTGGCTTAACACGTGTATTGAGCGCGAGTGCATGTCGTGTCCTGGCATAACGCGTGTATCGAGCCCGAGTGCATGTCGTGTCGTGGCATAACGCGTGTATTGAGCGCGAGTTCATGTCCTGTCGTGGCGTAACGCGTGTATTGAGCGTGAGTGCATGTCGTGTCGTGGCTTAACGCGTGTATTGAGCGTGAGTGCATGTTGTGTCGTGGCGTAACGCGTGTATTGAGCGTGAGTTCATGTCCTGTCGTGGCGTAACGCGTGTATTGAGCGCGAGTGCATGTCGTGTCGTGGCGTAACGCGTGTATTGAGCGTGAGTGCATGTTGTGTCGTGGCGTAACGCGTGTATTGAGCGCGAGTGCATGTCGTGTCCTGGCATAACGCGTGTATTGAGCGCGAGTGCATGTTGTGTCGTGGCGTAACGCGTGTATCGAGCGCGAGTGCATGTCGTGTCGTGGCATAACGCGTGTATTGAGCGCGAGTGCATGTCCTGTCGTGGCATAACGCGTGTATCGAGCGCGAATGCATGTGTCGTGTCATAACGCGTGTATCGAGCGCGTGTGCATGTCGTGTCCTGGCATAACGCATGTATTGAGCGCGAGTGCATGTCGTGTCGTAGCATAACGCGTGTATCGAGCGCGAGTGCATGTCGTGTCGTGGCATAACGCGTGTATTGAGCGCGAGTGCATGTCGTGTCGTAGCATAACGCGTGTATCGAGCGTGAGTGCATGTCGTGTCGTGGCATAACGCATGTATCGAGCGCGAGTGCATGTCGTGTCGCGGCAAAACGCGTGTATTGAGCGTGAGTGCATGTCGTGTCGTGGCGTAACGCGTGTATTGAGCGTGAGTGCATGTCGTGTCGCGGCAAAACGCGTGTATTGAGCGTGAGTGCATGTCGTGTCGTGGCACAACGCATGTATTGAGCGCGAGTTCATGTCGTGGCTTAACGCGTGTATTGAGCGTGAGTGCATGTCGTGTCGTGGCGTAACGCGTGTATTGAGCGGGAGTGCATGTCGTGTCGCGGCAAAACGCGTGTATTGAGCGCGAGTGCATGTCGTGTCGTGGCATAACGCGTTTATGGAGCGCGAGTTCATGTCGTGGCTTAACGCGTGTATCGAGCGCGAGTGCATGTCGTGTCGTGGCATAACGCGTGTATTGAGCGCGAGTGCATGTCGTGTCGTGGCTTAACGCATGTATTGAGCGCGAGTGCATGTCGTGTCCTGTCATAACGCGTGTATTGAGCGTGAGTGCATGTCGTGTCGTGGCATAACGCATGTATTGAGCGCGAGTGCATGTCGTGTCGTGGCATAACGCGTGTATTGAGCGCGAGTGCATGTCGTGTCGTGGCATAACGTGTGTATCGAGCGCGAATGCATGTGTCGTGTCATAACGCGTGTATCGAGCGCGAGTGCATGTCGTGTCGTGGCATAACGTGTGTATCGAGCGCGAGTGCATGTCGTGTCGTGGCATAACGCGTGTATCGAGCGCGAGTGCATGTCGTGTCGTGGCTTAACGCATTTATTGAGCGCGAGTGCATGTCGTGTCGTGGCATAACGCGTGTATCGAGCGCGAGTGCATGTCGTGTCGTGGCATAACGCATGTATTGAGCGCGAGTGCATGTCGTGTCGTAGCATAACGCGTGTATCGAGCGCGAGTGCATGTCGTGTCGTGGCATAACGCGTGTATCGAGCACGAGTGCATGTCGTGTCGTGGCATAACGCATGTATTGAGCGCGAGTGCATGTCGTGTCGTGGCATAACGCGTGTATCGAGCGCGAGTGCATGTCGTGTCGTGGCATAACGCGTGTATTGAGCGCGAGTGCATGTCGTGTCGTGTCGTGGCATAACGTGTGTATCGAGCGCGAATGCATGTGTCGTGTCATAACGCGTGTATCGAGCGCGAGTGCATGTCGTGTCGTGGCATAACGCGTGTATTGAGCGCGAGTGCATGTCGTGTCGTGGCATAACGTGTGTATCGAGCGCGAGTGCATGTCGTGTCGTGGCATAACGCATGTATTGAGCGCGAGTGCATGTCGTGTCGTGGCATAACGTGTGTATCGAGCGCGAATGCATGTGTCGTGTCATAACGCGTGTATTGAGCGCGAGTTCATGTCGTGACGTAACGCGTGTATTGAGCGTGAGTGCATGTCGTGTCGTGGCTTAACGCGTGTATTGAGCGCGAGTGCATGTCGTGTCCTGGTATAACGCGTGTATTGAGCGCGAGTTCATGTCGTGTCGTGGCATAACGCGTTTATGGAGCGCAAGTGCATGTCGTGTGTGGCATCGCGCGTCTTGCGCGTGCTTGAGTAGACGTGCGTGAATGTATACGTATGAAATTGTGAATATTGTGAGTATATAGTTGATTGAAACGAGGTTGTCGTCAACCGGCTGCGACTACGCGACAAGCCCGCATGTAAGCATGGGTAAAAACCACTTAAGCGCCTAGTTGCATACAACTATTTCATCAATAAAGGTTGTCAGCGCAAACGGTGAATGGCAATTGCCAAATGGCAGTTCTACGACCGAAAGGTGCTTATGGATATTGATTATTTGTAAAAATAAAATTGGTAAATAAACTCAAGCGATGTCAGAACCATAAATTAATTACATTTATTGGAAAGCTCTATGTTTTATCTATGTTTCTTAATTTTTGGCTTTAGGGGTTTTTACCCATGCTTACATGCGAGGTTGTCGCGTAGTCGCAAAACCGGTTGACGACAACCTTTTGTCAAACGACTATATATACATCGCACGTGCCGTGCCACGAGCCAGTAATAGCACGTGACTTATCTTCTTAAATCCTTGTAGGTGTGCGTTGTTTGCTCATCACTACTTTCCCCCCTGGATTTGGGGGCCTTGCCTTGTATGCTTGGTTTCTTAATTATGCATGTTTCGCATGTTCACTTACACTCGTGTGTCGATCTGGATGTAATTGCCCTCTGGGAGTTTGGTCTTATTGATTGTATATAGATATCGCTAGTGTATATGTTATGTCTTGACACATCTCGTGGCCAGGTGTTGCCCTGGGACTTGGGTTCTCATGGGTCGTGGGAACACATCCTTCGCAAAGATCTTCTCAGTAATTACGACAAAGAAGTCCTTCCACCAGGCTCTTCCTCGCTAATGTATGTGTTTTTTTTTACACATCTCGTGGCCAGGTGTTGCCTTGGGAAAGGGTTCAAATGGGTCGTGGGAACACATCCTTCGCAAAGATCTTCTCAGTAATTACGACAAAGAAGTCCTTCCGCCAGGCAAGCCGCTAGTTGTGAAATTTGCTGTTCGTATTCAGCGACTGGCAAAAGTGGTGAGTAAACTTTTTTTTTTACCTCAGACCTTCAGCAAATGATAACGCTGGTGCACCCTTGCACTCAAAGCGCACTCACCTTTCAGAGGGAGGGTGAGCGCTAGACTATACTTTCGGTTACCAATTCTTTTTGCACACTCCCTTTTTTAGAATTATCCCCCAAAATTTTACATGGCAGTGGTATCCACTTACCGTGAACACTGAAAAGTAGTGTTTGTGATATCACCACGTAAGGTCGCTTTTCCTCCCCAGGACAATAAAGATGAGCTGTTTACTGTCGACACTTGGACTGTGCTGGTAAGTAAAGGGCTCCCGTCTTTCTTTTTATTTCTTCTTTAATTTCCCATTGATGTACATGGACGAGCCGTTTTATGCCCACCAAGGGAGGTCAAACGAAGGAGCTGATCATTCATAAGAAATATTGTTGGAATAATAGATTGGAGTTGTTCAGATATAAATAAGACTAAGCTTTGGTTTGTTTGAAACCCCCATTTCAATTTTTCTTTTTTGATATTTGTTTGCGTTCCTTTAATTTCTGGAATGTCTACATAATTAAAGAAACACCAGTGAATCTCACGTGCTGATTGGTCGTGAGCTTTAAATGAGTGTAAAAAAAAAGAAAGAAAAACGGACAGACAACCTTGTGTTGCTTATTAACGCATTTCGAAACCAGGAGACAGTTTTTCTCTTGAATTTAAACAGGCAATGTCTGCTTATGCTTGATTTCTATCTTGACGTTTTACCCATAGCCATACAATCATCTTTGGAAGCCGTGCGTGATGCTAAGAGCGGTGCTAAACAGACTACTTATAGCATGATAGATATATCTTAGTTATTTTATAAACGTAATTACTTACGAAAATAAGTGGAAGGCTAGGTTTTTCAGGGTTGGGAGTTGGGAGCATTGTTAAAAAAAACCTTGTGACTTTCTAGATTTTTTTTTCTATCAATTCGATGCTAAGATAGGTGCCATGAAAAGGCCGGCATCGGCGATCAAAAATAACCCCTCACTATTGACCAATCAATAACAAGTCAATAACATATAAAGAAATAAGTCTGAGATATAGTGTATACTGTATAAGTCGCAACTTTCTCATTTTGATTTATGCTTGGTTTTAGACTTGGGAAAATTCATTCATGAAATGGAACTCTAAAGACTATGGCGATAGAGACCGCATCCGCCTTAGCCCATCCGAAGTCTGGGTCCCAGATATCGTGCTATATAACAAGTATGTTATCCCCCTCCCCCCCCCAAACACACACACATACACACATGCCTACTATATGGTAGCGAGTTCCTTTCTTCCTCTCTTCTTTCCCTCACATTCCTCCCTTCCTTCCTCTATTCTTTTCCTCACATTCCTCCCTTTCTTCCTCTTTTCTTTCCCTCGCATTCCTCCTTTCCTTCCTCTATTTTTTCCCTCACATTCCTCCCTATATTCCTCTCTTCTTTCCCTAACATTTCTCCCTTCCTTCCTCTATTCTTTCCCTCGCATTCCTCCCTTTCTTCCTCTCTTCTTTCCCTCGCATTCCTTCCTTTTCTTCCTCTTTTCTTTCCCTCACATCCCTCCCTTTCTTCCTCTCTTCTTTCCCTCACATTCCTCTCTTTCTTACTCTCTTCTTTCCCTCGCATTCCTCCCTTCCTTCCTCTCTTCTTTCCCCCGCATTATCCCTTCCTTCCTCTTTTCTTTCCCTAACATTCCTCCCTTTCTTTCTCTCTTCTTTCTTTCGCATTCCTCCCTTTCTTACTCTCTTCTTCCCCTCACATTTCTCCCTTCCTTCCTCTATTTTTTCCCTCACATTCCTCCCTATATTCCTCTCTTCTTTCCCTAACATTTCTCCCTTCCTTCCTCTATTCTTTCCCTCGCATTCCTCCCTTTCTTCGTCTCTTCTTTCCCTCGCATTCCTCCCTTCCTTCCTCTCTTCTTTCCCTCACATTCCTCCCTTTCTTCCTCTGTTCTTTCCTTCACATTTCTCCCTTTCTTCCTCTCTTCTTTTCCTCACATTCCTCCTTTTCTTCCTCTTTTCTTTCCCTCACATTCCTCCCTTTCTTCCTCTCTTCTTTCCCTCGCATTCCTCCCTTTCGTCTCTCTTCTTTCCCTCGCATTCCTCCCTTCCTTCCTCTCTTCTTTCCCTCACATTCCTCCCTTTCTTCCTCTGTTCTTTCCTTCACATTTCTCCCTTTCTTCCTCTCTTCTTTTCCTCACATTCCTCCCTTTCTTCCTCTGTTCTTTCCTTCACATTTCTCCCTTTCTTCCTCTCTTCTTTTCCTCACATTCCTCCCTTTCTTCGTCTCTTCTTTCCCTCGCATTCCTCCCTTTCTTCCTCTGTTCTTTCCCTCGCATTCCTCCCTTTCTTCCTCTGTTCTTTCCCTCGCATTCCTCCCTTTCTTCCTCTGTTCTTTCCCTCGCATTCCTCCCTTTCTTCCTCTGTTCTTTCCCTCGCATTCCTCCCTTTCTTCCTCTGTTCTTTCCCTCGCATTCCTCCCTTTCTTCGTCTCTTCTTTCCCTCGCATTCCTCCCTTCCTTCCTCTCTTCTTTCCTTCACATTCCTCCCTTTCTTCCTCTCTTTTTTTCCTCACATTCCTCCCTTTCTTCGTCTCTTCTTTCCCTCGCATTCCTCCCTTTCTTCCTCTGTTCTTTCCTTCACATTCCTCCCTTTCTTCCTCTCTTCTTTTCCTCACATTCCTCCCTTTCTTCGTCTTTTCTTTCCCTCGCATTCCTCCCTTCCTTCCTCTGTTCTTTCCTTCACATTTCTCCCTTTCTTCCTCTCTTCTTTCCCTAACATTTCTCCTTTTCTTCCTCTGTTCTTTCCCTCGCATTCCTCCCTTTCTTCCTCTCTTCTTTCCCTCACATTCCTCCCTTTCTTCCTCTGTTCTTTCCTTCACATTTCTCCCTTTCTTCCTCTCTTCTTTTCCTCACATTCCTCCCTTTCTTCCTCTGTTCTTTCCTTCACATTTCTCCCTTTCTTCCTCTCTTCTTTTCCTCACATTCCTCCCTTTCTTCGTCTCTTCTTTCCCTCGCATTCCTCCCTTTCTTCCTCTGTTCTTTCCCTCGCATTCCTCCCTTTCTTCCTCTGTTCTTTCCCTCGCATTCCTCCCTTTCTTCCTCTGTTCTTTCCCTCGCATTCCTCCCTTTCTTCCTCTGTTCTTTCCCTCGCATTCCTCCCTTTCTTCCTCTGTTCTTTCCCTCGCATTCCTCCCTTTCTTCGTCTCTTCTTTCCCTCGCATTCCTCCCTTCCTTCCTCTCTTCTTTCCTTCACATTCCTCCCTTTCTTCCTCTCTTTTTTTCCTCACATTCCTCCCTTTCTTCGTCTCTTCTTTCCCTCGCATTCCTCCCTTTCTTCCTCTGTTCTTTCCTTCACATTCCTCCCTTTCTTCCTCTCTTCTTTCCCTCACATTTCTCCCTTTCTTCCTCTCTTCTTTCCCTCACATTCCTCCCTTTCTTCCTCTGTTCTTTCCTTCACATTTCTCCCTTTCTTCCTCTGTTCTTTCCTTCACATTTCTCCCTTTCTTCCTCTCTTCTTTCCCTCACATTCCTCCCTTTCTTCCTCTCTTCTTTCCCTCACATTCCTCCCTTTCTTCCTCTCTTCTTTCCCTCACATTCCTCCCTTTCTTCCTCTCTTCTTTCCCTCGCATTCCTCTCTTTCTTCCTCTCTTCTTTCCTCCGCATTATCCCTTTCTTCCTCTGTTCTTTCCTTCACATTTCTTCCTTTCTTCCTCTGTTCTTTCCTTCACATTTCTCCCTTTCTTCCTCTCTTCTTTTCCTCACATTCCTCCCTTCCTTCCTTTCTTCTTTCCCTCACATTCCTCCCTTTCTTCCTCTGTTCTTTCCTTCACATTTCTCCCTTTCTTCCTCTCTTCTTTTCCTCACATTCCTCCCTTCCTTCCTCTCTTCTTTCCCTCACATTCCTCCCTTTCTTCCTCTGTTCTTTCCTTCACATTCCTCCCTTTCTTCCTCTGTTCTTTTCCTCACATTCCTCCCTTTCTTCGTCTCTTCTTTTCCTCGCATTCCTCCTTTTCTTCCTCTTTTCTTTCCCTCACATTCCTCCCTTCCTTCCTCTCTTCTTTCCCTCACATTCCTCCCTTTCTTCCTCTGTTCTTTCCTTCACATTTCTCCCTTTCTTCCTCTGTTCTTTCCTTCACATTTCTCCCTTTCTTCCTCTCTTCTTTCCCTCACATTCCTCCCTTTCTTCCTCTCTTCTTTTCCTCACATTCCTCCTTTTCTTCCTCTTTTCTTTCCCTCACATTCCTCCCTTCCTTCCTCTCTTCTTTCCCTCACATTCCTCCTTTTCTTCCTCTTTTCTTTCCCTCACATTCCTCCCTTTCTTCCTCTGTTCTTTCCTTCACATTTCTCCCTTTCTTCCTCTCTTCTTTTCCTCACATTCCTCCTTTTCTTCCTCTGTTCTTTTCCTCACATTCCTCCCTTTCTTCGTCTCTTCTTTTCCTCGCATTCCTCCTTTTCTTCCTCTTTTCTTTCCCTCACATTCCTCCCTTCCTTCCTCTCTTCTTTCCCTCACATTCCTCCCTTTCTTCCTCTGTTCTTTCCTTCACATTTCTCCCTTTCTTCCTCTGTTCTTTCCTTCACATTTCTCCCTTTCTTCCTCTCTTCTTTCCCTCACATTCCTCCCTTTCTTCCTCTCTTCTTTTCCTCACATTCCTCCTTTTCTTCCTCTTTTCTTTCCCTCACATTCCTCCCTTCCTTCCTCTCTTCTTTCCCTCACATTCCTCCTTTTCTTCCTCTTTTCTTTCCCTCACATTCCTCCCTTTCTTCCTCTGTTCTTTCCCTCACATTTCTCCCTTTCTTCCTCTCTTCTTTTCCTCACATTCCTCCTTTTCTTCCTCTTTTCTTTCCCTCACATTCCTCCCTTTCTTACTCTCTTCTTTTCCTCACATTCCTCCTTTTCTTCCTCTTTTCTTTCCCTCACATTTCTCCCTTTCTTCCTCTCTTCTTTCCCTCACATTCCTCCTTTTCTTCCTCTTTTCTTTCCCTCACATTCCTCCCTTTCTTCCTCTGTTCTTTCCTTCACATTTCTCCCTTTCTTCCTCTGTTCTTTCCTTCACATTTCTCCCTTTCTTCCTCTCTTCTTTCCCTCACATTCCTCCCTTTCTTCCTCTCTTCTTTCCCTCACATTCCTCCCTTTCTTCCTCTGTTCTTTCCTTCACATTCCTCCCTTTCTTCCTCTGTTCTTTTCCTCACATTCCTCCCTTTCTTCGTCTCTTCTTTTCCTCGCATTCCTCCTTTTCTTCCTCTTTTCTTTCCCTCACATTCCTCCCTTCCTTCCTCTCTTCTTTCCCTCACATTCCTCTCTTTCTTCCTCTGTTCTTTCCTTCACATTTCTCCCTTTCTTCCTCTGTTCTTTCCTTCACATTTCTCCCTTTCTTCCTCTCTTCTTTCCCTCACATTCCTCCCTTTCTTCCTCTCTTCTTTTCCTCACATTCCTCCTTTTCTTCCTCTTTTCTTTCCCTCACATTCCTCCCTTCCTTCCTCTCTTCTTTCCCTCACATTCCTCCTTTTCTTCCTCTTTTCTTTCCCTCACATTCCTCCCTTTCTTCCTCTGTTCTTTCCTTCACATTTCTCCCTTTCTTCCTCTCTTCTTTTCCTCACATTCCTCCTTTTCTTCCTCTGTTCTTTTCCTCACATTCCTCCCTTTCTTCGTCTCTTCTTTTCCTCGCATTCCTCCTTTTCTTCCTCTTTTCTTTCCCTCACATTCCTCCCTTCCTTCCTCTCTTCTTTCCCTCACATTCCTCCCTTTCTTCCTCTGTTCTTTCCTTCACATTTCTCCCTTTCTTCCTCTGTTCTTTCCTTCACATTTCTCCCTTTCTTCCTCTCTTCTTTCCCTCACATTCCTCCCTTTCTTCCTCTCTTCTTTTCCTCACATTCCTCCTTTTCTTCCTCTTTTCTTTCCCTCACATTCCTCCCTTCCTTCCTCTCTTCTTTCCCTCACATTCCTCCTTTTCTTCCTCTTTTCTTTCCCTCACATTCCTCCCTTTCTTCCTCTGTTCTTTCCCTCACATTTCTCCCTTTCTTCCTCTCTTCTTTTCCTCACATTCCTCCTTTTCTTCCTCTTTTCTTTCCCTCACATTCCTCCCTTTCTTACTCTCTTCTTTTCCTCACATTCCTCCTTTTCTTCCTCTTTTCTTTCCCTCACATTTCTCCCTTTCTTCCTCTCTTCTTTCCCTCACATTCCTCCTTTTCTTCCTCTTTTCTTTCCCTCACATTCCTCCCTTTCTTCCTCTGTTCTTTCCTTCACATTTCTCCCTTTCTTCCTCTGTTCTTTCCTTCACATTTCTCCCTTTCTTCCTCTCTTCTTTCCCTCACATTCCTCCTTTCTTCCTCTCTTCTTTCCCTCACATTCCTCCCTTTCTTCCTCTCTTCTTTCCCTCACATTCCTCCTTTTCTTCCTCTTTTCTTTCCCTCACATTCCTCCCTTTCTTCCTCTGTTCTTTCCCTCACATTTCTCCCTTTCTTCCTCTCTTCTTTTCCTCACATTCCTCCTTTTCTTCCTCTTTTCTTTCCCTCACATTCCTCCCTTTCTTACTCTCTTCTTTTCCTCACATTCCTCCTTTTCTTCCTCTTTTCTTTCCCTCACATTTCTCCCTTTCTTCCTCTCTTCTTTCCCTCACATTCCTCCTTTTCTTCCTCTTTTCTTTCCCTCACATTCCTCCCTTTCTTCCTCTGTTCTTTCCTTCACATTTCTCCCTTTCTTCCTCTGTTCTTTCTTTCACATTTCTCCCTTTCTTCCTCTCTTCTTTCCCTCACATTCCTCCCTTTCTTCCTCTCTTCTTTCCCTCACATTCCTCCCTTTCTTCCTCTCTTCTTTCCCTCACATTCCTCCATTCCTTCCTCTCTTCTTTCCCTCACATTCCTCCCTTTCTTCCTCTGTTCTTTCCTTCACATTTCTCCCTTTCTTCCTCTCTTCTTTCCCTCGCATTCCTTCCTTTTCTTCCTCTTTTCTTTCCCTCACATTCCTCCCTTTCTTCCTCTCTTCTTTCCCTCACATTCCTCCCTTTCTTCCTCTCTTCTTTCCCTCGCATTCCTCCCTTCCTTCCTCTCTTCTTTCCCTCACATCCCCCTTCATTCCTTTCTTCTATTGTTTTCTCATCTCCTCCCTTTCTCCCTCTCCTCTTTCCCTTTCCATTCACTTCCAAGCGCTCTATTCCAAATGTCATACATGTCGTTCCCCTTTTTTTCTTTGTCAGCAACTGCATGCTTTTCAAATGTTTCTTTATTTGGCCTTGCTTTTTGAACTTGTATTGTGTTATCGCTAGCGGGGACAGCAACACGCCGTTTGCTGGAGGGCGTAGCAAGTTTCTCACGCAAGTTACGGGGGAGGAAAGCGGCCAGATGACCTGGTCTGGACCGGCAACATTTGTTGGGACCTGCGAGATGTCACTTCAGGTGTGGCCGTTTGACAAACAGAAGTGCTCTCTGTCCTTCGGCTCGATGTCATATGGGAACAATCTGCTGGATATAGAATTTTTCAAGGCAAAGGGTGACAAATCAGGTAGGATATTCGATATATCACGGTCGGTTTAGCCTCGTGAAAATAGTATCAGCATTCCCGGCAAAGCTGACGGTGTTTTCACACTACGTAGCAAGGTATTGTGAAGTTGTCCGCCAACAAGCGTGCCTGTGTCAGCAGTCCTGGCCCTATATTGGCGCTGTATTTACGGACACATAGAGAGTGATAAGAAAGTACGGTTTGTTTGGCTTGGTGGCACGATTGGCCGCTTGCACACACAACTGTGGGACAGGGGGTCAAACTTTCAACTCACTAATCTGAAATGAAGTGATGTATAAGAGACACTTAATCGTTACGACCATTAGTCTATCTGAAAACCTAACAACAAACTAAACCAATCTTTGGCACCCTTGCTGAGATAGCACAAATTGCCTTTTTCTTGATTTTTCTCGTGTTTTTAGATCGATACTTGACGAGTGGAGACTGGGATCTGGTAGAAATCAACACTGCCAAAACAGAGACGAGCTTTGGTAACTGCTGTCCGTACAACTACACCGAGATTCAGTACACGCTCCATATCCAGCGGCGTTACAAGTACCACATGTTCTACCTGGTGGGCCCGTGTCTCATGCTCTCAATCCTTGCAGTACTTGGCTTCTTCATCCCGTCAGAGAGCGGAGAGAGGATTGGCTTTGTCACCACACTTTTACTCGCGATGATGGTCTTCCTGTTGCTGATCCCAGACGCTCTGCCCGAATCCTCTCGGAGCATTCCCATATTAGGAGTATTCATGATGGCGACCCTTGTTATGATCTCGTGTATCCTGTTGGTCACAATCATGGTCCTTAATTTCTATCACTGGGAGGGACACCCACCAAAATGGGTCCAGAAAATGTTTTGCAAGTCAGCCAAGCCTACGAAATCGCCGATTGTTGGAGTTGAAATGAATGATAAGAGTGAAATAAGTCTGAGAGCCGTGCAGCCGTACAACAACCAGCCCAGTTCGGAAAACGTCTCCACCGGGGATGAGAACGCAGCGATGACTTATAGGGAACTGTCTTTGAAACTCGACAAGTTTTTCTTCTGGTTTTTCGTGGTTATCGCAGTTGTTATGTTTTCGATCATTTTGACAAATAGGGGTTAGAACGAACGATTAATGGAAGTTTTTTTTGATACCCTTCATAAATCTGGAATCTGATTTGGATCTGAAATACCTTCCAACATCAACACGTCGTAAGGAATTAGTGAATGTATGCCACGCCAAGTTATAAAACATAAATACAAACCGTAAGGAATTCGTAATAGTTGCTTATTAGTAGGAATGTTATTTAATAATGTATATATCTTTGGTGTTGTTTCTACTTTGATACCATCGATCTGATTGGTAGTATGTCAAAAATCGTTAATTAAATCACCGTTAATTAATTTGGACGTAAATTTCGCACCCCCCTATAAAAAAACTATAAAGCATAAGCGAATTAGATAAAAACGCTACTTTTTCACTTGATCACTCTGGAATATGATAAATCTATAAGTCAAACATTTTTGTAGACAAATCCAATAAACGTCCCGTGGAGATACTGCAACCTCTTTTATCTTTAGGGAGTGGTTAGAATTTTATCAGAACAGTCACGCCCCTCCCCCCCCCTCCCGAAAAAATAGGGTCTACTTTTTTCGGAATTTCGCACCCCCCTGTGTTTTGCATGAATTTTTCTTCTTTTTTTTCTATTCCGTGTTATTGTTTTACGACCGAACAACTTGAGCGATGTGAACCGGCAGTGCAAAAAGAAAAGGCTGTTATTATCGCCATTTTTTTGTTTTTGAAAATGGTCTTTTTATATAAGGAAAGTCAGGTTTTTCTATGCAGAAGTTGACGAAATACCATCACGTGGGAGTGTTTTATTGTAAAAAGAGCGCGAAAAAGTCACCAGCAGACAACAACGTTGAATCGTGGTCTATACAAATTTTATATACAACTTTGGATATTTGGTTTCAATAGAAAACTTTAGGTATATAGTGGAGAATTGAGCGCCTTTTTAATGAAAACACATCTTTATGGATATATTTACTAATTGACTTGACCTTTTTAAATAAAACACGTGCCTTTCACTAAAACCAATAGATAATAAAAGCAACTTCACATTTCTCAACATTTCTTAGCTATTCTTTAATTGAGCTTATTTTGAGATAAGTATGGTATGTCAACTTTTATTATCTCCATACTTTCCTACAGTAGAGCGTCCCAATGAATGAACTCCATAAATTATTTCACTTTCTTCGTATCCAAAATTTATATCCTCACACCTTTAGGTGGAATAAGAAGTAACAAGCAAGAGCCAAGGAAAGACCAAACCTCTTGTTCTATTCTCTTCTCGCCTTATTGTTTCCTATGCTTCCATATTTCCTATGTAGCTCATCGCCTCGTCTGTCACTTGTTGTCACTTGTTGGAATGGGCGCACCACACTTCATGTGTACGCGCCCCGTGCACCCCGCGCTTGCTTTTGTATCTAAGGTATTTTTGTAGACTCAGTCGCTCATTGTCTTTACCTACAATTGTCATAAGGTAGTTTCGAACTCTCTCTTATCTTGTGTCCCCTTGCTGTTATTATTATCATAGGGTATTAGCGGCACAGAGCTGTCCGATTGTTTACTATTTTGCCTCTCCTTGAAATACTCCACCTCTGCCTCGCTTTCGTCACTGCTCACTAAAGGGCACTCTTGGTGGAATGAGTCTACATACGAATCCTTGTACTCGCTCTGAATACCGAAAGGTCTCTCGGAGTAGAACTCTAACTGCACGGGAGACGTCCCCAGGCATGGCATTTCTTTAGTAAACGTGGGGATATTCTCCGTACTAATTTGTATCATACTGTCGTAGTTTATTCCCTCTGTACTAGGGACGAGTACAGTGAACGTTGCCGAGCCGCGGTTGCTATGGCGACCTTGTTTGTTCTGGCACTGACACGTTTCATTGGACATGCCGGATGTAATGCTCGTATCGCCGTCATCGACAGGTAGAGAGCATCTTACGCATGTGCTCGCAGCGCTGGGCGAGTAGGAGTTCCGTGGCGCGTTTAGTAGCGGCGGTCTTTGCGCATTAGATGGCATACTGTGTGAGCGCGATCGTAAGGTGCGATCATCAGGGGCTAGCCACATAGACTGATTTTCATATCTATTATCCCAGTTGGGTCTCGGCACGCTAAGACTAAGTCGCGGCTGTAAAAGGCTACTGTTAGGCGAAGGAGAAAATGCATCTTCATTTTCATGTTCAATAAGATCTCCAAGTTTAGGCGGCGAGCGCTCGTTACGGCTGACTCTCCGCTCAGCGCGCCTGATTGCCGCTGCTTTAGCAGAGGGTGGTCTTATCTCAGTCATCTCTTTCTCCGGGACAGATTTATTACTAGACATACTCCAGCTCCGCACATCCAAATTATTTTGCCTTGTTGTGCTGTTGTTTCTACTGCGCAAGCTGAGTCCATCCTGATCACACGCACTCGAGCTCCCAGGACTTCTCCGCCGCACGGCGCGCCTGCGATGCAGACCCTGCCTAGGCATAGCGGTCGCCAAGGTATCGAAATGAATCTTTGTTTTCTTCTTTGGAAGCTTAAGTCTCGCCTGCGCGTGCGCGTAGTAAAGACTAAAATTGCTACCGATGACAGATATAGGCAAAGCCACCATGAGTACCCCGAATATTGCGCATGCTCCGCCGATGATCTTCCCTTCCCACGTTCGAGGCGTCATGTCGCCGTAACCCACTGTTGTCATGGTAATGAGTGACCACCAAAACGACTCTGGGATGGAGCGAAACTTTGTGGTCTTCCCATCAATGTTTTTCTCCACGTAATAAATAATTGATGAGAACAAAACCACGGGAATGAGTAGAATCAACAGGAGCAGGAACAACTCATACGAGCTTGCCTTCAAAGTATGCATTATCACCTGGAGCCCGTACAGAAGTCGAAAAAACCTGAACAACCTGAGCAGACGGATGACCTGAAGAGCGTCCGCAAGGTCGTGCTCGTGCGGGAATATCAGACGAACATAGAAAGGTATGACGGATAGCACGTCAACCCAGAACGAGTAACTCTTGAAAAATGTCCGTTTGTTTGGACAGAACAAAAGGCGTAGCCCGAGTTCTATAGTGAACCATACCCCGCAGATGTACTCGATGACTGTGAAGGCGACGTACGCGGACGACTCGCTGCTCACACTTCCACCCTCTGTCGCGAACTGTGGCAGAGTGATGGCGCACGCAGTAGCTACAGAGAGCACAATCAGTAGGACGGATAAGATCCAGAACGCCTGAAAACAACCAGAGTATGTATTATATAAAAGAACAGTCTGTCACGCCTTTCTAATAGCTTCATTAGCATGCAAGCCGGCCACTGCGGGTTACGCAAAAATTACAGCTTTTTACATCTGGATAGTGCCTTTCGACATCATGAAGTCTATTTGAGCATAATTAATGCTGTGCTTATGGATGTTTGCACGCTGAGGTTGATTCAATGGGAAAATTCCTTGTTTGGGTTTCACTCAGTGAGAAAGGAATTATCTAGTCAATGGCCTCATACTCTCCAATGTGGGCCATCTTTGCTACCCAACCTTATTCAAAAATTGTTTTCCGGCTTATTCTGGGTTCCTTGGACCTGGAAATGTTTTGTTTGGCTTTGGGGCAAAGAAACTTATAAAAATACTGTTAAGATTATGGGGAAGGAGTTTGCCCGCCTCTCTGTGAAGGTGTTTCCAAGACTCCCATGATGCAGTGCAGGCATGCAATATAGCCTAAAGATGGCGACTCGCCTCTAATGGAGGTTTTAGCATTGGTTATTGTGACTGATGACGTAAAATGGGACCTGACGTAGCAAAATGAAAGTATCTATTTGTGATTTGATCTGTGTTTGCTTGTCTTTATTTGTAGTGGGAAATTTTGTGTCTTTTTTGGTAAGAAATGTTTCTGAGTTTAAGAATTTGTTTACAAATTGGTCAGAAATCAAGGTTGATATTTTGACAATGGAGTCAATTCTATTATATTTCATAGATGCCCTTTTGAAGGTCGTCTATGCCTTTGATGAATCCATGAGTATCCGGGTCTGGTAATGTTTAGTTTGCATTTCTGACCAGCTGACGTTTTGGAGTGGTGCCTATATTTTACGAACGTCTGGGGGCGTTATAGTAATAAAAGACTATCTAACCTGTCGCGTACACATTGGGGGGAGGGCGCACCCCCTCACCCCCCGATTGGCAGCCAAAAAGTTGGTCATTTCTGGAATCTTCAAACACTATGCTTTTTTAATATATGATACCTATAACAGCGCACCCCCCTCCCCCTCAGCAAATCCCGGGTACGCACCTTCTAATCCCACCATAATATGACACTTTGAAATGTCAAACCCAGCAATAAACGGATTCACCTGTCTGTTGCTCTTCACACAACGCCGATTATCGTTTAATTCAAATCCTCTGATTGGCTTAAACAGAGTGGGAATTTTGAGGAATTCAATGGCAATGAAAACACAGGTTTCCCGAACGCGCAGGAAAACTTTACCCCTCAAAACGCATCAAAATCAATAGGAAAGGATTAAGCTATAAAGTTCAAGAATGGTTCATCACGGATCCATTTTATGATTCTACCTTAAATGAAAAACGATTTTTTTTCGCTCACTTTATTGATGATGAATTTTCTAGTAGTGTCTAGATTCTAAGTGTGTACAAGAAGACATAATCTTATTATGATCTCTTGATGTGAATATCAGTAGCTGCTGCGGACATGCTTATGAAATAAAGTGTACTGTTGAAACCTTAAAACCTTCAAATCGATTCAAAGGTAATCAGCAGAGAGTCCTTTAGAGCAAACCGTATAAAAGGTTAAAAGTGTGCTTTCTGCAAAGTTCATATTATCTAAGTACCAAGGCAGGTTCACCCACTTTTGTAGGCCTTGTTAAAGCGAGTATATACAACAGGCTGTTAGGACGTATTATTTTTATTTTTCATTTTTTTATGGCAATCCAACAAATTATTTTTAAAATAAAAGTTACAGACTAGAGCTGTAGTCATAAATGAATATCGTGTTTACATGACAGGGCGGCGGTGTGGTCCCATAAGTGTGTGTGTGTGTGGGATGGGGGGGGGGGGGGGGGGGGGGCGAAAGGGGTGTGTAAATGTTTCAGGAATAGGGGTGGTTGGTGGTTTCAGGGTGGGTGTTGCGCTATTTATAAGAAGCGGGGGATAACCTAGGTTTTTAGGCACGGGATTTTTAACTGTTCAACAAATTTGTTGTCGGTTGCATATGAACCCCTTGAAACCCGTTAGCTTGAAAAAAACGTTCAGATATAAAGAAAAATCCGCTCAGAAAAGTGGGGGGCGCTGTCCCCGCCTACCCCTCCCCTCCCTCCCTCTCCTGCCCCTCCCCTTCCACCGCCCCTGCAAAAATATAATTTCATTAATCAATATCCAGTCAGTGGTCGCGTGTTCGACTTGTTGTGATAGTTTTCTGTTTGGAGCAGATCCAAATTTGTTGTTTGCACTTCACGGGTCTCAATATATTGAGTATTTGCCGAGAGTAGTTCAAGTGATATATTATTCATATTCATATAATTCATGATGCTCCGTTCATAATACACTCTAATAAGAACCTTTTTATAAGAACGTCCAGCCTGAGATTTCACAAAATTTTAAGAACATACAGAATCAAATTGTGTTCATAGTCACAATCTTATCATTGCAATTGATCAGTTGATCATTAGTGCAATTATCTTCCTAATAATTCATTGAGTACTATATTCTTATATAAACTAAAATTTATTCAGCCGTTAAATGTTCCAAAAATAAGAACGGCCCAGCCTCAACTGAAAATTAGACGTTCGTATAAAAAAGAGTACAGCCCAGGTCAAGTTTGACTAGTCTCCCTGCCCTCGCATGCGTTTTTAAGCAGGCGTCGCTCGCTCCCACCCAAGTTTGGGGGTGGGGGGGGGGGGGGGTGGGGGGAGGCCTACAAACATGCCTGCAGACAATACCTTAAAGGTTCTCTTCTACAATTATAGTAAATGTGTAAGAATTGGAAGAGAGCCTCGACTTGTTGCTTTTATCTTGTGAGCATTGAAGAGTATTTCGAACCGGGGCTAGAAACCTGTTCCCAGGCGTTGCCATTTGCATTTAGACGAGCGAGAGCTGGGGAGAGAAAAGAAAAAGGAGGCGGCCATGACTCAACGCTGACCCTCAGCCTTTGGAGCCCAGTGCAACGCAACACCTTATTGTGCGCGAAAAAGAAAACATTGAGTAAATTCCTTCGAGTGGATTAGATGATGAAAGCATTCTTTATTCTCAGCTTTTTAATCTTAAAGGCACCTCGAAGGGCTTACTTATATCTCATTAAATTTAACGTAATAATTGACAGCCTAGAATGCCACGAAAATATCTTTAAAGAAGTAAAATAATTTTGTCTGTTAATGAATGATGCTCTTTTTTGTGCTTAAGATGGAACGAGGGAGATAACAAAAACTCAACGTGTTCTCCTAAACTGTCTAATGTCTCTTCTTTCAAAAACCTCTTCGTCAAAACAAATGCTGACCCGTTTTGCATGTTTGCGTGTTTCCATAAACAGCTTGACCAAGGCCCTGAAGCACTGTAGATTTAACGAAAATCAATGATTCATTTTCTCTCAACTTAAATCTTTAAACGGCAAATTTAACCTAGCGGCCATTTTCCTTTTGAAATCTAAATTGCCGCAAAATATATCGATTGAAACTGCCCAATCCATGCGTAATATCTGTAGAATCTGACGTTTCGCGCTGAATAGATTCTAGTTGAATGTATATGGTATTATAATGTATATGGTATTATAACGGAGACTACAGGGACAAACAACCTGTTCTACTAGAGACACATAATAAATTACCAGTAACATTACAAGAAACAGCGTGGAAATCGGATTCTTCGGCTAAACAATCGCTTTTAAAGTAACAATGAATATGAATGATTGTAAGGAGTTTGATGGTTTTGCCTAGAACGGCTTGAAGTGCGCAGATGGCCTCAAAATAATTAAGATTCCAATGAATAATAAAACAGCCTCAGATATTTAACAAACCGACTCGTATTTTTTAGACCCACCCATATGGCCAGGACCGCTTGCCAGAAAATATTATTATTGTCAGTGAATTTGGGGCGTTTATTGCTTGGATAGCTCTCGTAGTATGCTTATGTTTTTTTTATCAGTCCATATACTGGTATATTTGGCCGACGCCATCTATCCCCCGTATGTCATTAAGGATATAGATAAAGTATAGCTTATAGTTATTGCTAGACGGAACAAATTGCCTTATAACAACGATTTCGTGGCCTTTCGCGCTAGGCTATCCTTGCTTCAGGCATAGACAGGGGTAAATAATGGCTGAGTGGTAGTTTCTACTTAAGGAGGTTTGTGGCTATCTTTTAATGGGGAGCTCTTATGCAACTCCTACTAAGATCACTAAAACAGCTTCCTAAGTGCAGATATAGCTCACATTTACATGCTAAGTGGCGTATTCATTTCGCATCAATCAAAACCCCCCTTTTTATTCAGCTCTTAAATGTGTAATTTCTGCTTGGATTTTTAAAACACTTTTTGGTAACAATTTACGGAACTAAGAACACTTGCAAAATACGCATTGATCTCACTTAAGATACAAGAAAATGGAATTTCCGTACCCCATGGATATTCGCGCCAAGTCAGGTTATCTCAACAAAACACGACTTTTTCTCTTTTTGTTTTGTTTTCCCGAACAATACGATAGTCATATGTTAAACGCGGTTTTCGACGCAAATCCTCCCGGTATTACAATCACTGACAAAAGCACGCGAAATGTTATGTATTCGTGTAAGGCAGAGCCATTCACAGTACAAATTTAAGGTTATTTCCGCAATCGTACAGCTTTCAATTGCCTAAACATACACTTGCTATTTACCTTTGGAGTAGCGTCGCCAATGATAGCAGTATACACCGAAAACTTTCGCGGGAAACTGTAGGAATCTATTTGTACTTTCGTTTAAAAAATATACATACTTTGTGTACATATTGGCAGTATTTGTTGACAGAGTGGTGTTTGCAGCAAATTTTATAGTGAAGCTAGAAAAAGGGTTTAGTGAATTATCATTCGGATGATAAAACAGGCGCGCGCCATTTGATATTACTTTTAGCGTTCGACAATAATATTTAGAATACTTGCAAAGCGCGGGCGCTAGATTTGTCTTTGATATATCGTGAGACAACATCAGGTTAAATTTTCGATAAAGATTTAAAAAGATTGTGAGCCAACTTGAACCTCAAAGCTACTGTTTTATCCCATCGATTCGGATATCCACTCCCTGGGGAGCATAAAACGCTCAATACAGCGCTTCGTGTCATTTCGACAGCCTTTACATTAACTAATTATTTTTAAACTCCAAGGTTACCCAGTTTTAGGGAAAATATTTCCTCGTTCCTAATTATAAACTATGAGTTTCTAATGAATAAACGTGATCGTATCGGTCACACGAGAAGCGAATGGGGAAATTTCGGCTCCCTAAGGAGTTTGCATCTGAGATTTAATAAGCGGGCATGTGAATGGACATAGATAAAAGAGGTTTGTTTTTACCTTGGCTGTTCGCGAAGATCTCGGTTCTTCTAAAATAGCCCATATTCTTGGTTGATACTTTACCCAAAAGGGATGCAGTCCCTTGGCTTTGCTCGTAGTTTCTGTTTCTTCTTGTCGGTCGCTATCAATGTCGGTGCTAAAGTCCGTAACATTAAAGCTCTTCAGGTTGTGTTCAGCTTCGCGGTGCTGCGTGTAAGTGGTCCAACAACATGGTTCCATTTCTTTCTCATCAATTCCCCAGTAAGCCAACTCCTCTTCGAATAACGGTCCGCATACATCATTTGGACAGTGGAGTTTTCCCGTCCGGTAGTAGTTCAAAACTTGGTCAAATATCTTCGGGTGCCTGTCGAAAAAGAGCTCGATTTTTTCCGAGTGGTAGTCTATTGCCTTCGTCACGTTTTCGACCACCCAGTAAAGCCTTGTATCCGGATAATTTCTTATGGTACTCAAGTATGTCTCATGCTTTTGACCACCAACATTTAGCGTGATTCTCTTTTGCGTTGTATCCACTACTTGAGGCATGATTTCTATTCGCTTCTTCTGGCAAAACATTTTTTATCCGGTTAGGCGCCAGGAAATCCTCGGCCGTGCATTAAAAAGGGCATGGTAGTCGATGGCGTATCTACCGTCACACGAGATGATTTGTATATCTTTGACGAGTAGACAAGGGTTTATGAATTCAGCTTTTGAGGCCAGATGTTATTATTTGTGTGCGTCTTGTCACGTTGTCTCATTGGTTAATCCAACTTGCAACTCCGTAAAAACTCAAACTGCCTCAGTTAGCATTCATTAAAGGCAAACAGGTGAGCACTCAACCCGATTCGGCTATCATAGTCGGATGACACTATCTCTTCAGAAATACAATCTTTTCCGGTATGAGAGCATTCTTCTTCTTTAGTAATTAACCAGATTTTATTTGATGCAGAAAACGAGGTTGCTTAGGTCGTATTTGCTTTTCGTTGGAACTTGTGCGAGATTTGATATAAAATTCTTGAGACAAACTACCCTCAAGGGCACAAAACGGATCTGTTCCGCAAAATATCTCGCCGCAGCCCGTTTTTGTGCGCTGGAGCGGATGCTTGGGGTAAAAAATCGTCCCGATCGGTGAAACGGGCAATTATTTATGTTCTAAAATGCCTAACCACTGCTGGGTGGGAAGGGGAGCTCGTTGTATGCCCTTGTACCCCCTCTCTCTCTTTATCCGGATCCTTTCATCCTGTTGTAGGCTCATGCAAAGGCCCCGCGACTCCACGATATCAGCATTGTGATGGCTCTTCATATTTTGCTCATACAATATGACATCTTTAGTTCCTTGTAGAGAAAGACATTAACGATTCCTTATCTTGCATTTAGCGGATTGGAAATTTTGATTTATCAAACACTTTTGCACTCTTGCAAATTGATGTTTGTTTCTTTTGATTGTTTTTTGAATAACTAGTAGAACAAGAAATGTCTTTATAATTTCCTCACAGTAACATGAAAGCGTAGAATCTACTTTACTTTACTTTACTGGTGAGCTTAAATCGTGAGATTTGGAGTATATAAAATCTCTAAACGGATAAAAACACCACAAGACATAATGAGTCTCCCGAAACATTATTACGGCACATACAATCGTTGTAATAAAAGAACCTGACAATAAACAAAATATAGGCATTTTCATATTGAATTGCGACGGAAGCAAACCTCTGCTTTGTCACATTAGAAGTATCATTTTAATTGCTGTTCTCAACAACCTTGTCATAAGCCAGATCTTCTGGTGCTTAGAGGTTGTAGTTTTGGACGTTTAAATTTGTCAAAGAAAATAAAATAAAAAGATCGACTTGATATTCGTTTGCGGAAGACAAAGTCTTTTTTTATTGTCCAGCAAAAAAAGAAATTGCCAGAGATATTATATTGGTGCGTTCAGTATAGCGAGCTCAACGACACCTTTAGTCACAGTTTTGTAATTTCTTCCACTATAACCAGATGCAACTTGTTAAAAGAATTGGACTTCCCAACAATACAAGATTTGTGATGTAATTACTTTAATTTTTATCTTTTTGATAGAGACCGCTTAGACCCAATGGATCATGTTATGTTAGATAATTAGTTTTCTTTTCAAATTTTGTTTCGAAAAAATATTTATGTAGCTATGATAATATGAAGCTGAGATGATTCTTGTTTCTATCTGAATGCCAAATAGGAAACTACCTATTAAGAATGAAACCACGATGTACATAATTTGAATAATTCCATTTCAGGTGTGTGGTGTTTTTGAGTGGTTCATGGTTCAACTAATTACTGGACGTGTGACTCCAATTGATTCATCTGCGATAACCACTCAAAGAAGCCAACATGTAAATTATTAAAGAATATTTCCATTAACTGAAGAGCTTTTAACGACAGCAAATAGGAATGAACAATTTATACACAAGAAAAAATGATAAAATTTTTTGCTCTCTGTTATGAGTTCCACTAACGAAAAGTTGTAACGTTTCTTTGAAGTGCGTCTTTAGGTATTTATTCTTAGCCTTTTGTGTTTGTTATAATAAATACTGGCTAATGGAAGTATTTTAGCTCAATGAAGGATTTACGAAAAATAAATAAAGGCTGCTGTATTATCCTCATTTTATCTACCCTTTCCACCTTCGTGGTCTTCTGCCTTTTTTGTCTTCCATACTGTAACATTAGCTGGGAAAGGGGTAAATTTATCGTATTGCCTTCGGGATTGTTAAAGGAAGTAAAATGTAAAGGTGGTCGATTGACTGGAAAAGTATGATAATCTAATCTAATATTGCCGCAGGGATAGTTTAAAAACAAAGTTACTTAATATATAATGGAAAAACAAAGATGAAATAGGATATTAGACTTGTTTGGAGGAGACGCCGACTTTTAAATATGCAAACTGGCAAACTGCCTGCGTGCATAAAGAGCTATATACGATTATATTAGATTTATTTATATTAAGAGTTATATTTATGCAGGGTATAATTAAGGAACGGGTGACGGGTAAGGAACAGGTAGCCAGGATTTTTAACAGGAGGGGGCCCAAAAGAGACTTTCAAGGCATTTTCTCCTGTATGAGTTAATGTCTCATACATTTACTGTGTTTTTGGCTGCTAAAGGGGGGGTGTTTTGTTTTTACCTCTTCAGTATTTTTGTGAATTGGGGTTCCTGTGGCGAAATCACTCGAGACGACTGCGGAGGAGATGGTGAAGCATGGTTTTACAACATCTATTCAACATTATAATTGGAAGCAATAAAGAGGCCTCAAAGGCAACATACCCGTGATCCTCCACAAAGAGATACGGTGTCTGTAAGGGAGTATATGAGCCACAGGAAGCCCATGCATTGGAAAAACTAGAGCGAGCAATACAAAGTTCAACTAATATAAACGTAGAAGAGAGTGATTGCAAGAAGTAAGAAGAAATGTAGATAACATTTCAGCTTATAAAAACGAAAACGAGCTTACGAAAAAAGCTGAATAAAGAGGATAAAAAAAAAACAGATTTTGGGGTACCTGGGCTGCAGAAAAACATCGTAAACAGGCCTCGCTTCCGCATCCGATGTTTTGATTGGTTGATCTCAAGGCGCCAAGTTTATCTGGAAAAGAACATCTAAACATGGCCACCAAGGGAAGGGATCGAACCGGGGATCGCTATCATCGTACAAGAAGCGCCATAAACGACTCCAAGAATAAAATCCAGCCCAACAACACATCCACAAATAGCACTAGAATAACATGGAGTATGGATGACCCCGCAACAGACGAAGTGTTCCGTGAATTAGATGTGGACGAACTGAGATGGCCAGAGGAAGATGCGCGAGATTCTAGTCAGGATCTGTCCATTTTACAGCTGAAAAATAAGACCAAAGTGAGTGCCGTTCCTGACAGATCGCATCACTTCTTTGAAATAACCAGTATTAAAGACTCAGGATCCTCAAATAGGGCTTTATTTTATCAAATACTGAGCTTTTCGCCATATGTATAGGATTTCCTTTTGGCGCGCATTTCCACATGTTTTGAGAGATGTCCACAAGTATAAAATTAAACAAATCACTTGATTAGAATCTAAATTTGTATGAAAACAAAAATGAATAATCTAAAGTGTTGATCATTAGCTAGTCAAAGATCGGCATCGATTGGTGTTGATTTATAGTACACCAGTAAGAATATAATTATAAATTAAAGGTCACAGCTACACTATTAAGAATATTGATTGGTCATTGCATTGGTTTTACTATTGATGATGATTATTACTTTTTGTTGTTAAGCATGTATTATGATTGATAATTAGTCTTATCAGTTTTTATACTGAATTTTGATTTAAGTTGATAACCACATACAAGTTGGATCCCTACATATTAACCCACATGTTTATGTTTTTTTTTTCACAGATTATGGGCACAGGTGTGAGTAGCAGGATAGCTTTTAAAAGATGCAGTCATGGTGCCACCATAAACTGTAATAGGGGCAGAGACTTGAAGCGTGCATGTAACCACTGTTCACACACCCAACCTAGACAAGACCAGGGTACCAGTGAGCGACCAGGTACTTCTTTAAGATGGCTAATACTCTTACAGAAAAATATGTTCTATTGAAACGATGAATTTCAACTCTTCATAGCTATTTGTTGTCCAACCATGGTTGATAATGTTGATGATACTATCATGCTGTAGCCAGACATTATAAAAAGTAAACAATTTCATGATCTTACTCAACAGATTTGTTTGCACAGCTAGCAGATGAAGTCATATTAGGAATTTTCAAGCTTTTACCCAGAGACACTTTGATAACATGTGCACAAGTGTGTAAGCACTGGCTAAGTTTAGTGTAAGTATATGGTACACAGTTAATAACCAGATGCTACAGTATGTATCAGAACAGGAAATATGGTATATATGTGTGTCATTGATTTTGCCATAGGTATGATGAAAGCCTCTGGCTGACTGTTGACATGTCTAAAGCTAAACTTCAGCATGGGTTACTAGGAAGAATCCTGCTGCGAGGGACTAGAGTCATGAGAATTGCATCCTCAAGGGTAATACTGTACTTTAATTTTACTTCATAATGATTTCTCAATAATCATTAACATGATATTCTTTTTCGTTCTTCAGGTATGTTCCCCTCTCTTGGATGAAAATCTTGGAATATTACCTGGAGTGGCTCCTCTGTCACCATCAAAGGCAGCATGCAACTCACTCTTCAGGCTGACATACTTGGATGCCACCCTCTGTACATTTGAAGACAGCACTTTACTTACTCTTTTACTGGTACTGTACATGCAATGTTCTTTCCTCATTTATTCACTCACTCATTCATTTATTTAAAATGGTATGTTCATTCTATTCCATTGTTCATTCCCTTTTTTCATGCAGCATTCAAGAAGGCTAAGATGTCTCAGCTTGGATTCCTCTAATTTATCTCTTAGTATATTAAGGTATGTCACAAGCTGTAAAACACAGGAATGGTGATGTATTTTTATGTCTGGTGTTGTTTTTTTTAGAGCGATAGGTGACTGCCATGACCTTGAGGTGTTAAATCTTGCCATGTGCACTGGTATCACCCTACAAGGTGTTAAGGCACTTGTCAATGGATGTAAGCGGTTAGTACACCTACCTTCTCTATTTATATACTGTACTATACTTTGCTATAAAAACATAAATGCTTCTCTGACAGTAGTCTCCATTCCACAGACTAACACACTTAAATCTTGCATGGACACATTTGAGCAAAGAATCTATAATTCAGGTACATTATGTAATTGTTTGACATTTTTATTGAAGTCCAAAAGACTTATGTTTGTATTCTTATTGTTTATTGATTGTTTGCCACCAGGTGGTCCAAAACCTTCCATTATTAAGGCAGTTGAATCTCAGTGGTAGTAGAGAGACAATGACAGATGAGGGTAAGAGAGGTGTCTCAAAAGTATAGTAATCAAGTAGACAAGATAGTCCTGCCCCTACCCTCTAAGAAAAACACCAGCACATTTCAGGGCGGCCATTTCACTTGTTTATATATATTTTATGCAACAGGCAAGAACATGAATATAAGAATGTCTGAGACTCCTTAAATAGATATCATATAACTGAGTCAAAGAACATACTTTTTTTTTACCTTTCATGTATAATTGACTTCTCATACAGTATGCTTACTTCTGTTTCCTTGTTGTAGCTGTCCTTCATTTGATAAGTAACTGCATACATCTGACACACCTGGATTTAAGGTACAGTATACTTAGCACGGAATATAAAAAGATTGAGCTACATAACCATAAATTATTTGCATACCAATAACACATTTTTATATTGTCTTATGCAATTTCAGTGATTGTATTCTGATTACTGCAAGATCTCTTCTTGCAATTATCCAAGAAACAAAAATAGAGCACCTTGCTCTCAGCAGATGTTACAACATCCCTCCTCAAGCATTCAGGTAATTATGATAGCTACTGTTTTCATAAGCTGTTGTTATGGTCCCTGTTGTTGCACTAACACTGTACTGTATCTGTCCTTGTGTGACTTTGAGCAGAGTAGGGAGAGAGAGGATACAACATAAGTAATTTTTTTTTTCATTTTTTTGCAGTCTTTGTGTGGAGTTGAAAAGTTTAGCAAAGCTTGATGTCTATGGCCTATTGAATGGAGATGGAGTTGAAATATTAAAGAGGCAACTTCCTGACACCTTTATCAACAGCTGTCTATTCTCCACTATAGCACGGCCTGTCGACAGTAAATACAGAGGAACAATATGGGGTATACGATGCCAGAGATGATAGCAAAACATAATGGATAAATATTAATAAGATAGTAAAAGCAGCAGCATTGACAGCTGTATTCAATTGCTTGTATTTCATTTACCCAAACTTGTTGTCTTTCTTTACTGATTTTTAGACATCAAGATCATAGACTCATTATATGCTTTACTTTGAAGCATAGGAGATGTTTAATTTGATTACTGTGCATAGGTTTTTAGTTTGTCCTCCAAACAGAAGATCTTACAGTATAACCAAACCCAAGCATGGACAAGAGTTGAGGGAAACTGGATTTAAAATGTTATTAGGCAAGACTAGAAACTGTGGAGGGTCACAGCTCTTAATTAGATTTTAATAGAGACCTGATTATTGGTCTGAATATTTGTACATATACGTTAAATTGTACATATGTTATATTGATTGCAGTTTTAGAAGATCCTCAAATTTTATTAGGTAATTTTTAAGGAATAAGAAACATTAACCTATAAAGTTGTATAGATTTGATAATTACCTCCCCCCCCACCCACACTCACAGCCCTGAAATAGCATGGTGACTGTACTTTCAAAACTTTGTCTGGTATTCCAGAGTTGTAGCACTTAAGATAGGGGGCACAATACAAAAATATTAAGAAAATAGTGAGGCCCTGTATTCACGATCAAGATTCCCTTCGTTCTTTAGCCTGCATAGCATCTGACTAGTGCAGGCACCTTGTAAGAATGTCATTAGCTAATGCATTTCCCTTTCTCAAGGATATAGATATAGTAAAATTTGTTTTATGGGGGGGGGGGCATGATACGAAGACATTAAATAATGTTGGGAGCATAATGAAGGTAGCAATTCAGTACTTCATGTATGGCCATGCAGACCACAACAACAACCAACACCAGCAGGATAGTTGTCCAGTGGTTGTCTTACTGCTCCATTTATGTATGCCTGTGTACTTTGATAAAGACAGAAAGCCCATGTCATTGATTTGAAAACTTTAAAAAAAATCATAACTTTGAACATTTATTTAAAACAAAATCATATTTTTTTTCAAATTTGCTAGATGATTATGTGATTAATAATTTATAATCTTGAAACATAACACCAGCAAACATACAAAATGTCTACACAATCTGTACAACAATTCAAGTTTCTTCTTTGCCTCTCTTTTTTTATTGAAATACAAAATCCATCGTAAGGTTGTGACTAGTAAAATAAAAACATTTGATAGAAATGCCCTTTGCACTTCTATGGCGATGCTTTGTGGGAAGGGAAGGGGTGACTGGTTGGGGAAGAGAGTAAGGTTGTTGGTGGAGCTTTCTTCATAAATCTTTGACTTTAGAGACAGGAACTTTTCATTTCCAGATCATCTTTTATATGTAACAATCTAACAAGACAGCATTATTTTAATTCATCAACAAAGTCTTAGATGAAACAATGATTAAGCCTTACCGCCAGTATTTCCAATAATCTTTAAGCTATTTTCTGTATTTACACATTGTTTAACAATAGTAATATAAATATTACAAATACTACATACAGAATAAAGGTATACCATCTAATACAACATGGAACTAATAGCATTTTCGGGTCACTACAAAATCAGGGGCCAGTTGAACAGAGCCTGGATAAGTTATCTGCTAGATAACTTTAATTCAGGCTTTATGAAACCAAATTACACTACTTGGATACCACTAGCTTATCTAGGCGGCTGGCCCCAGGGCTGGAACTAGCAAAATTTCACAAAGGACATGGCACCTGCCCAAGCAAAATTTTTTAAGCGATGGCCCTGAAACTGTATAAGATAAAAAAAGTACTACATAAGGCCTCATGATAGTGAATTTAAGTGAATTAAATTTGTTTTTCAGAACTTTTTTTCAACCCAAAATCTCCTGTTTATTTGTTAATTTTCTTGTATGTTTCCTGATGGGTATAGTGAAAAACAAGGATCCAGCAAGTCAAAAGATGTCCTACATAAAAATCCCCTAAACCTCTTATTTATATAACTTCAAAATTATTGCATTTCAAAATGATTTGTATTCAACAGTAATTTCTATGAGTTTGTATCACAAAGCAACAATCACATTAGAACCTCCTAGAATATCCCTTAAATCTCCCTTTATCTTTTCCCTAAGTTATGCAATAAATCAACACCATTTTTACAATGCACTTCACAAAAAAACACTTTGGGTAGTTGTGTGAGACTTTTGCACGTTAGTGTATAGAACAATAATAAATAGTTGGACTTAGAGAAATCCTATCATCCAGAACATAGTAGAGGGAGCTTCCCTCTACTTACTTTGCCCAGAAGAAAACTGCTTTATGCAATCATTTCTAATATGGGGAAGGCATAGATTATATTGGTGTATTTTGCTCAAATGTCATCAAATAAATTTTTGGGCGGTTTAGTTGTTGGTGATCTCCCAAAACCACCTACAGCACGATTATATCTACTTGTTTCAGCATCGTAGTCAGTTTCCGATAAGAGTTCTACTCTGTCATCCTCATTATCAAATCGTGAGTACTTCACTACTTTGACGTCACTGCCAGTCAGGTTGGTCTGCGAAGTGGCATGGTCCCGGCTAAGACTGGAGGAGCTTCTGTCTTTTCTTCTGTCTGAGAGACGACTCTTGGCAGCTTCAGCTCGTTCTGACCAGGTTTCCTAAAAGCAAATGTATACGCAGTTTTTTTGTATAATCCTAGTGATCAATCTTCTTACTGTACTTATTGAATCTTCACAATAAACCGAAACAGAAGTTCACAGTATGCTGTGGTTCGTTTTTTTAGTTTATGTACCCACATATAAAATACATTGTCTTAAAATTGTACTTTTAAAATATTACCTTTCTCCCATCCCCTGTAAGATTTTCTCTCTTTCTTCTCTCTGAAAAAAACAAACAAAAACAGGTTGCATGGGCTGAGTTGTGTAACACAGTTGTAATAACAGACAAAATGTAACATTGGTTCATAACTTTAGGTCTGAAATTTATTGAATGTAAGTACAGTACATGGACGGCGAAACTGGCTGAGGGAGAAAAGAAAACAACAGTATCTAAAGTTTTTTGGGGGGTACAGAGAATACTCCCTCACCCCTTGTTTCTCTCGTCCATGATGTAATGGGCACCATACCTCGTCTGACGAGATCCTTTCCTTCATTCACATATTCTATTGACATGTCATCTTCAATGATGAATGTCTGGAAGCCAAGGAAGTTCAGGCAGCGGGTACCAAGGCTGAAGTATGTGGCTAGACACACAAGCAGCACACACATTGGGTAATATAAGTTGAACCCCTTGGACACGAATGACAGTACATCCATGTGTCCCATGAACTGTTGGATGAAGGAAATGTTTTTTTTTTCAGTAACACCTACTAATCATAACAAAGCACAACAAATTTTAAGTATTGAATAAAAAAGCAGTTTGATTATTGGTACAGAAGATTGGCCTACTTTTGTAAATGATGTCTCCACCCTTTCAACCGCGCCTGTTACGTGACCATCAAGGTGAATCATTGCCAGAAAGTTGAGTGACAGGGCATACGTCAGCCGGCAAAGTAGCCTATTCACACAAATAGGTACAGATAAGAATGGCATCAGTCTACAAGAATGGCTAGAGGATCAAAACTGAGCAATATGGCCTAACTTTGAAATGCTGTGTTAAATACGGGTGCTAGACTAGAGCCATTTTATTTGCTTGTAATAGACTATAAAAGAAAGCACTCACAGACCACTGAAGAGTAGACTGTATGGGTCAGTCTGGTGATTAGGTGCAAAGTAGTAATAGTTGAACAGTCGCATCTTAAACACTGTGTAGTAGGAGCATACACACATGTAGGCAATGACGAAGAAACATATCAGCTGAAAAATCAAATAGAAGCACAGAAACTAAAGATTAGTGGTGTAAAATGAAATAGTGGTGTGAAATGACGTAATCATTATCCAATTTATTCAAATTCCATGCTAGACCAAGTTTGCTTACCTCCACATAGAAATAATAGTAGTTTTTCCCAGCAGCATTCACCAAGATGGCAAACAGGGAGAGGATAGGCTTTGTTGTGAAGAAGGTCACCTCTGACCAAACAAGTGCTAAGGAAAGGAGAACTAAGATTGCGGCCAAGAGGCGCAGAAATATTGGACAAAGCCAGATCTTCCAGTACCATTCTGTAAAAGAAACAGCAAAAACTTATCAGTGAACTACTGCACCTTAAAATAGTTCTCTTTACAAAATATTTTATTACTCTAAGCTAAATTTCTACAAGTCAAACCTAGATAACTCTAACAAGGATAACTAGAGCCCTCAACTAACTCAAACTAAATTTTGATTCCCTAGGTACTGTGTAACTAAAACCCTCTGACGGCTACCTCAAACTGTCTTTCATCCCTTAGAAGAGGTTGATTCAATAGGGTTTTACTGTTATTAATAGGGTTTTACTGTTATTAATAGGGTTTTACTGTCATTAATAAGGTTTTACTGTCTTTAATAGGGTTTTACTGTCTTTAATAGGGTTTTACTGTTATTAATAGGGTTTTACTGTTATTAATAGGGTTTTACTGTTATTAATAGGGTTTTACTGTTATTAATAGGGTTTTACTGTTATTAATAGGGTTTCACTGTTATTAATAGGGTTTCACTGTTATTAATAGGGTTTTACTGTCATTAATAGGGTTTTACTGTTATTAATAGGGTTTTACTGTTATTAATAGGGTTTTACTGTTATTAATAGGGTTTACTGTTTAATAGGATTTTACTATTATTAATAGGGTTTTACTGTTACTACAGCTTTTAAAGTTTTATTTTGGGTTGAACAAGTGGGGTAATTGTGGCGATTAAAGCAAAGAGACTTACCTAGAATTGGACTTATACTCTTGCAACAACCAGTTGGTTTCTTGAATGATGACTTAAAACACCTGCACATGATAAGAAAATTGGCATGACAAGAGGATATAGCAAGCATAAAATGCCATGATTGTCTGCATTTCCAATAATAGAAAAGATTGTTTACTCCAACAAAATATCTCCCATACTTTAGATACTTAGTAATATAAATTAGAATAGAATATAAATAAGATAAAAAGATTAACATAAAAATATTATTATCATAGCTATTATTATCATCACAATTAAAATTATTATTATCGTTTTTTTAATCGTTTACCATCATTACACATAAATGTTTCATTATTTCTATAAACACCTGTCCACATTTCCAGCATTGCGCACAATGTCTTCCAGACCAAATGCTTTATCCAGCTGCCCATTGTACTGGCACTGTGTACGTCTGGCTGTTTGCACAATGACGATGACACGTTGATGCAATTTTATCAAATTTTTCTCAGAGAATGGCTCTTTTATCTTGTTCCCAGTCTCTTTCAAGTAGTCATTGTAGTCTACATAATCATCTGTGCCTCTACTAAACATGGACTCGGACATCTCTGGACACTAAAATGGATGTAAGAAATACTTCAAAAAAGGCAGGCACTATGTGTGATAGGAGGAAAAAAAGTTGACCGAACTTTTATGTGCTACTAAATAGAGAAAATGTACAAGCTGTAGGAAAGTTGTCATACCTTCTTTATGATAGTATCAATACATTCCCTTAGAGGATCATTATAACGGATATTTTCTGATGCTTGTCGCACTTCCTGTGAATAAAAGTTCATAGGAGTTTAAAAGCTTTTGTACGTTCCTAATGATAAATTTACTTGTAATACTAAGAAAATTTTCAATATACAATAGATTACTTGATACAATCAAACATATACGTATAAAGGTTATAGCGGAATTTTTTGTCTTATCATGACCAAATGAAGAAACTGCATTATCATTAAAACAGCTCAAGCAAACCATGCCCTGTTTAACAAAGTCACAGTGACTAAGCAGAAAAAGCTTGTCAAGAACGAGTTATTGACCATAAATAATCATTTAAGTATGCCTTCAACCACTCCCACCTCGAGAACATCTGCTAGTTGTTCCTCTGCCTCCTCTCGCTCTACACTCAGTTTGGACACCTTGAAGTATGTATGGGCCAGCTGGTAATCTAGACTTGCTGCATTCCAGACATTTCGAGGAATCTCAACCAGGCCATAACCCATAAGTAAGACCAATAATAGTAGACCCCAGGTGTTTGAGGCTGTTATACCAATAATTGCAAGCTGCGAACTAACATAAGAAAAGAAACAAGGAAATTTAAAACACTAAGGCAAGAGCTCAAAATCCAGATTATATAATAGATACTTCTCTTACCCATTAAGTTCTAGGTCTGGGCGCACAATAACGTAAATGAGGAGGACCACAAAAATGATGACATAGCTGCCATACCACAAAGCATTCTCATACAGAGCTGTCTTAATTTTTCCCCTTACAGTGAAGTCTCCAGCGTATGAGTATGACTGCATTATTGGGAGAATCAACCTAAATGGAGAGAACAGCAGAACCTCAATAAGCATGAGTAAATATATAAAAGAACAAATAGGAATAAAATAAATTTTGACAACAGCCACTGAGTTCACATTGCAGAATTTCACAACTTCAATAGTACAAGGAACATGTTCCCATGGCAACTGTGAATTCCCATAAGGATATATGTTATAAGAACCTTATATGGGGCAAATGGTCAACGCAGGACATTCCCAAGAATAACCTTCAAGATTTTGCTCTTTTTAATCTAAGATTGAGAATAATTTACTGAGATATGCATCTAAAAATAGGACATGGTCTATTTATTGTCAGGAAATTCAAAAGAAAAATCTGAGATTGCAAGACCGTCTATAAGACTCTAAGATTTCAAGACTGTGTGAAACAAATAACTGATTCTGAAACTTCAACAAGTTTTGCGAAATTTTGTCAATCTTCAAAAACTTTGCCACCTTCAGATCATTAATCTTTATACTTTACCAAGACAATATCTGTGACGACCAATAAACCACTCTCCATAGATCAGGTAGAGCTTGCTTTGGGAGGTAACTCCATGGCGGCAGGCACACAGGAACATCCTGACCTGGTGTTGTTGATGCAGGTGTTGGGTGTCCAGTTCCATTTGGTGGCGAAGTTGTACTTGAATTACTTAATGTTACCAACTGGAAAAGTCTTGTTGTATTTTGTATTGGCTTGTTTTCAAGTAAGCATTTCCTATAGAATGTCTATAAACATAAAAAGAATGAATCAATCAATCGCACAGGTAAGAAGACAGCGAATTTTGAGATTATCTAGTCATTAACATCTGTAAGAATCATAAGTGTTTGATTATCATTAATATATAACATGCGCATTGATATAAATTTACAATGTAAGCGCTTGCTGATGACAGTGTATTTAGTTAAAGTTACTCACATCGGAAACGTCTAGCGGAAGCACTTCTACAATAACAAAAGAGAAATACCAAGCCACGAAGACAGCGATAGTGACTAAGATATGCTGTTTACGCCAGTTGCCAAAATAATGCAATAGACAAAGAGTCAAAACGAAGCAGAGAATCATCTCTATCGCCAACGATGCCCCACTCATGTCGGAATAGTGAGTGTTCTGAAGACCCTTCAAAGAATGGGTGTAGATGGCTGTTTTGATGGGAAATCGGTTGAAATGCTTCCCATTTCAGCCGTAAAGGTGATCTTCGGACAACTACATATCCCAGAGGCCTTTGCAATCAAGGCTTGCTAGAGCCTGGGGCCCAGTGGAATATGTTAACCCAATTGGTTAACCACTAGAGAACCCGCATATAAAAGTGTCTATGTCCTTTTCGAATCACATATGACCTTTTGTTGGCCCTAGCACTAAAATTCACATATGATGCTTTCAATCATCTTATTAATTAATATCAGGAATTTGGATTACAATATCATATTTTGATTTTTTTATGATCGGATGATTTCCTTCTTAGGGCTGCCTGTGTTACACAGAGCGACTTTGAAGACTGGTGTCTAACTATTGCACATGGTGACAACAACCGTCTCAACAAAAGAAACATCTAAAGAAAAAACCCTTTCAAAGGTAGAGATTTTCATGCTTTAGTGAATTTTCATGGCTATTTGTCTGTCTTAAGAATCAGTTATTTCCTGTTGTGTTTATGTTATTTGTCTGGTTTTTAACACGAGGCAAAGATCGGTGGTAACGAGGAACTTATGCAATTACAACTTTACCCACAGGCTTACCATCCGGGGGTTGTGTGAAATTGTGTGTGTAATGGCATCACATATGATCGCCGATCGGCTCACAGAAACATCTAGTAGTTTGCTCTTGCAACGCAAATGCCCTAAAATAAAGTCAGAGTAAATGAGAAATGTCTTGTGTTATATCTTTTATCAAAAAACAAGACAAGTGTGAAGGTTTGGGGGTTGTTTGAGAGAGAATCTCTCTCTCTTCCCCTCCGTCCACTCACCCCCTAAAACTCCTCTCAAACAACCCCCAAACCTTCACACTTGTCCTGTTTTTTGATAAAAGATATAACACAAGACATTTCTCATTTACTCTGACTTTATTTTAGGGCATTTGCGTTTCAAGAGCAAACTACTAGATGTTTCTGTGAGCCGATCGACGATCATATATGATGCCATTACACACACGATTTCACACAGCTTCAAAATGGTAAGCCTGTGCTTTACCACGATTTTCATTCACGCAATTTTGGTAAAGCTAGGCAAATTTGAAAACTTGTTGGGTGGCAGTTTGGTTGGGTTGATGTATGTGTAAGTAACACGATAAAAAGACTTGAGAATGTTATGAAATGTCTGAATTATCTTATTGCTAGTTATGGGTTCTGGCTCATCAACACCCGAGATAACAGGAAATCCCCCTACCCTACCTCCCTCAGTAGCTGCTCCGGCAAGTAAAGTCCAGGCAGGACCTCCCAGTGGATGTCCTATGCACCAGTCCAATCAGACATCAGGAGAATGGAAGAGCGAGTGCCCTGCAAGTGGGGCAATGTCTGCTGGCGGATGTCCCATGAGAGAAGATGGTTTAGATCCAACCAATATGGTAAGAAATAGGATATAAAACACTATTTTCTCAGCTATTTTCTTGCTATTTTTTTTCATTGAATAATGCTGTGAAAAACTGCTTCTTTCTATACTAAATGATGAACAGCCTTTAGTTTTAGGCCAAATAAAGTCTTATGTTTTGTGTGTTCTTTGCCATTCCCCCTTTCGAGTCTGCTATGGGCCAGAACATGACATCTCTTACCATAAAAATGATCAATGTCATATGACAAATTAACGAACACTATCAGGACATTATTAATGCTTTTTGTTTACATTGTACACACAGATGCCCCCAGCCAATCAGCAGCCTTCTCCAGGGCAGCCATTTCCATTATCCACTGACAGAGTGGTCTCAAGTATCCCAAAGGGTGGCTCAAATGATAAATGGGTCTACCCCTCTCCTCAAATGTTTTGGAATGCCATGGTGCGCAAAGGATGGAAATGGGAAAAAGATGACTTGAATCCCAATGACATGGGTCATATTATCAAGATCCACAATGCTAACAATGAGAGGGCGTGGCAGGAAATCTTAAAATGGGAGGCTCTCCATGCAAAGTGAGTACTGATTTATGTGATGTCTTTAATTGGAGTTTGTGAATTTTGTTTCTGATGGGCTATTTCTTTTCAGGGAATGTCGTAACCCAAAGCTAATCAGTTTCAAGGGCAGAGCCCAGGATTTCACAATCAGAGCACGGATTAGAAGTCTGTTAGGGTAAGAGACTTCAATAGCTAGAATTTCCAATTTCTTCTTTTCTCTTCTCTAAACTCAGCTTTGGTATGATTGGATGCATTATATGATAAAGTTTTCTGTCATTGTTATAAGAACAATTCCTAGTTATACACATAATCCCTAGACCTTTTTTGTAACCTTTAACAATTATGAAACATAATATCAGACAAAATGTATGTTTTTTTAAGGTATGAGCTACCATTTGACAGACATGACTGGATTGTCGACCGTTGTGGCAGGCATGTTCGGTACATCATTGATTATTATGATGTTGGTGATGAGGATGCATACAAGACTGGCGAGTTTGTGGAATTAGATGTCCGGCCTGCCCCATTTGACTCATTTGGCTCTGCCCTGGATAGAATGAGAGTTGCCATGCTTAGGTGGTCATTATATTTCAGCAGTGGAAATGAAACCTCTGATGCCCAGCCTTCAAAATCTGACTAGGTGTCCTTATTTAGCTTTCCATTAAGTTTATGGAGCTTTCCTGTATTTGAACTAATGTCCTCTTATCAAGGAGGTGCTTTACAGTAGAGCAGGGTTCTACTGTATTTTATGATCCCTGAAGATGCAATAATTATGAAATAATGTTTATTCTGTTTTGTGTTACCGCTCAGGAAACTTGGGCCTGACAACCCATGCTTTATTCACATTCAATGAATAGGTGTAATCAATCTGGCCTAGTGCAAGTACATTAGAACCTTGATGTAACATTATGGGATGGGACTGAAAAGTCTTTTTAGGTATGTCAAAACAAGGTCATTTCCCGTTATTTTATAGTTGGCGGGGTCAGAAATTACAGGGCCGTAGCAGGGGCTGGGCTACTGGGAACATGTCCCCCCCCCCCAATTAAAAAAAATTGTAAGAAAATTACCATTAGGACGTGGCTGTGCCCCCAATCTTACATGGTCTGCTATGGCTATGACTTAAGTTGTTTGTAGATATTGTTATATCTAGTATTTTGTATATGGTTCCCACTGTATACAACCCTGGTTCTAAAGCCTGTAACGTCCCTCTATTTAGTGGCCAGCGAGCTTGCGACTCTACATTGTCTCAAGTTTGCTGGCCACTAAATAGAGAGACATTCGAGGCTCTAGAACCAGGGTAACTGTAAACAAGCACATTCAAACTACTTGCACTAAACCTTTTCTCTTTTGTAACAAAATTTGGATTGGCCTTATTAATAACATTAGTTATCCAAAATGACAGAAAACGTTTTGATGGGTTAACAAGTTTGTAAAGAATAATTTATTGCAATAAGGTAAAAAATATATAAATGGTACACAAGTGACCTATTAGAAGATTTCAAAGTGTAAATAAACTTTTTGTTTTCAAATATGATTTATATTATTATCAAAATTACCGGCGGTAGCTTAAATTATTGATCATTTGCATTTTTCTGCAACTCCTTTTTTTATTATACTGTTTTAAAAATCAAAGTTATAAACATGACGTGATTGTGGATATACTGTATGTTCCAGGGTAATGTCCTATAGAGTATATAATTTCTAGAAAACGTCTTCACAAATTTGCCTGGGCTAGTTAACATCATAGTTCATCTTTGACGTTATTCTTCACCACCTCCCTGGAACGCAAGAAAATATTGTCAACCTGAGTTAGAAGGATGGGCTGTAAGGATGGAGCAATTCCTTACAATACAAAACAATGAACTAAGTTAGACATCTTTACCCAAGTTTTCTAACTTATTGCATATGATCAATGATATGTAGTTTTTTGTCTGATTCTTTTGTAACATAGAATGATGCTGTAGGTAGTGTCATGGTTGTTTTCATTAACCTGTTCACCAATTGTGTCCTAAGTATTTATATATAAGGGAAAACAAAAGAGAACAAATAATGATAAGCTTGATAAACTGTTTTACTGCGCTTTATTTTTCAATAAGCATGATAACTTCAATACTGTATATCAGAATCTTGGTATACTCACTTAAAAATCTCGTTTCCATCGGCAGTGTAAACTTCCTTTAGGTTGATCTCCCCCCTGTACTTTTCCATCATAGGTAAATCCTTCCAGTGCTTCTCGTGAACAGAGTACAAAAACTTGGCGATGGTCATGTAGCTAACAGGCCCGTACGAGTATTCGTAAGGAATAGCGCTAAAAGTAAGCTGCTTGTTTGAGGTTAAAGTCGACAAGAGTACCATGCACTTTGGCAGAGAAGTGACGCCAAATTTCTGCATGAGATCCTTTGAGGGCTTGCGTGCTACGCCGAAGTGGAAGTAAGTGGAGTATTTTAGCGCTAAGGCTTTGTACACGACGGGGGTTTCCCTTTTGTCTGCAAAGAGAATGGAAATATTTATCGTTATGATTCTATTATTTCTCTGACATTCTTGAACCAGGCCTGTAGCTGAGGATGGGCGTATATCCACCCTCCTTTCCACCCTCCACCTCCAAATTATATTCCATTACCTATAAAGAGAAGGACAGGAAATCTAGGTGGTGATGTCTGAAGTGACGTGTGGACGAATCCTTCAAGATCTTTCATATCGGACACCTTCTGAGTCCTGTCCGGGACATTTTCGATGGCAACCATGCGGGCAGCTGCGAAGGAATTGACATCCATATGACCTGCTGTCTTAATTTTCCATCCACCGTAGGGGTAAACTCGACAAGTCAGCCACTCACTCGACTTGTCCAAGAAGCCCTGTGGAGATATCATACGCGAAAATGCTCCTTTCATGACTTAGGGAGTGCCCATTAAATGCCCCGCCGGGGGATGGGAGGTAGAGGTATATATTTTGACTCAGGACACCTTAGAATTTCAGAGCCACCACTGTAAAGATTTCCACGCCTGCAATAAATGTATATAAAAAAGCGAGGGCAGGGTAATCTTTCTGGGGCCCGTTGCACAAAGCCTGGATAAGTTATCCGCGGTCTCGAGAGGGGCTACCTGGGTTTGACATAGATGAGCACCGCTTAATATGAATGTGAAAATATTGTTTTGTCGATTTATATGTGACCCTTGATACATATTTAGGTACACTTGAAAAATCCACATCCACCCAGAAAAGTAAGGGGGATGAACCAGCGCCCCTCTGCCCTCGTTGTCCGCCGCCCCTCAAATGGCAATCCAAGAGGGTGCTCATAAAAAAATGTATTATTTTGCTGAAGCACAGCCCATGGAATTCTCGCATCAAAATAAAGGAACTACGAAGCAGACGCGTACCCAGGATTGGCCGAGGGGGTTGCGCAGTCATAAGCATAGTATTTGAAGATTTCTTTTAAGAAATGGGCCACATTTGGCCGCGAAGGGGGGTGCGCGCGCACCCTGCGCACCCCCTCCTGTGTACGTGTCTGGGAAGCGTCATGGTGCAAGAGATTATCAAATTAGTGTCTTGACCTGTGAGGCGCTTACCTGTTTTTTCAAAAGATCGTTATCCTTCTTAGGGTCAATCAGCCCGACTCTTATGAGAAGACCTCTCAACTCGAACTCGGATCTATGCACCTCTTTTTCTACGCTGATATCCGTATTGACGCAGACTATCCAAACCTCGGGGGTAGGGCTGTCTATCACTAGAGACCTAAAGTTCTTTGAGGTTATGGTATGTACGCCATACAGGTCTTCGCCACAAGCAGCTTTGGGTAGCAACAGCGCACAGAGGATTAAGTTCCATTCCATAAGGAATAGAGGAAATTTATCCCTGAAGGACACTTTATCGAGACCTAACATGATTCTAAACAGAGAGCTAGAGCTAGCGCGCTCGAATAAAATGGCTAAAAAACGAAAGGCAATGCAGGAAAATTAGCCTTCTGATTCTGACGAATAAAACGTGTTGCTTTCTTTAGAGCAGTATAATAGAACTAGAAGTGAATAGATTCAATAAAGTGAGAGTAAATTGATGAATATTGTCTCAATACGTGGCGATTAGTCGTAAACTGCACATCATCGCATCACAGCTGTGTCCACAGTACAAACGACCCGATGCGTCTGCCAAACACCGTCACCTGTGGTACATCAAATAGTTCGCACGGATTACAATTCTAAGCACTGCGCTACTTTGATTGGCGAATCGAACAGTTTTTGTGTGTGTTATTTACCTCCTTGGTTTGGATATTGCCGGGAGTCCTCTGTTTCCGATGAACAAAATCCTTTCACCCCCTATCGCTATTCTCTTTTGGGCAACAAGTTGATCCATAACTTGCAAAAAATATCAATTGTCAGTACCTATCGCACCCACTCACCTACCCAGTTTCGCGGTTGATCTAGTCCATTGTATTCTTTTCGCACTCTTCATACTGGGCATAATCCGGTCGGAGTTTGAGCTTGCATATCACATTTTTCACGCGTTTTTTGTCAAGTGAAAGGAATTAGGAATAACCAAAAGTTGGGTACTCGGGGCGCACAATGCGAATCGGGTTCTAGAGGTGTAGTGCAAGCCTCAGCGCCCTTGAAACAACATTAACCTTCCCCGGGAACAGGACACCTTTTTAAACTCACCCTTACATTGTTTCCTTCATCTTTTAACCCCTAAACCAGAAAAAAGACAATGGTGGCAATGTATTTAGAGTTAGAACTTGATTTACTGGCGGGTTTTACTTGTTCATTTAGTTTTATTACGCAGCGGGTCTTACACAAAATTTTATAAAGAAAACGCTATATCATAGATATGTTATTGTCCAAATTTGCTTGGGCCGTGCGGGAGCATATTGAGCATCAAACTTTCTCATCGTTTTATTGCCCAAAAGCGAAGCTCGAGTCCGAAAGATCCTTTACAACCCACGCCATAGTAAAGGTTGGTTTTCACTAGGACGCAAGCGCAAGCGTAAACAAGCGCAACACAAGTGAGAATCGATCAAACACAAGCGCAAAAAAAATCAAGCATTTGCGTTCTCTTGCGCTTATGTTCTAGTGAGAATCGGAAAACTACGTGCCTTCCGCTTGCGCTTACGTCCAAGTGAGAACCAACCTTAAGAGACTGGTTGGTTGTAGGTGAGCTGTGTACTGCATGCTCTAAATCTACTCATGCTTGACTTATGCACCTACACAACCAGGTGACAGTTCCCCCTACTCTAGTCCAACGCTATCACGCCACAGGCTTCCCACCCGCGTCAGTGAAGGATTTCTAAGGATACACGAATTCACGCAAATAAACATCTATTAAGTTATATCTTCATTCTTATTCATGAAATAAACTTGGTTTGGATGTAAATGTATCCGTTTGTGGTGTTTTTCCCCTCTAGCTCAATTTTATGAGTTTAAAGCGATATAAGTTTGACTCGATTTTGAGGCGATACTAAGGGGAAGACCCTGGGAACGAGGATGACTTAGCATAACATACGTTACGTGTGTCCTTAGAAATCCTTCACTGACGCGGGTGGGAAGCCTGTGGTATAGAGAATATGCCATCCTGCGTGGTTTTTCTGTGGTTTTGGCGCGAATCCCTGAACGCGCGCGCGCGTCATACAAAAAAAAAAAAAAATCAAACAAATTCCCTCTCACTTCTTTTTACAATACACGCTTTTGAAGCTAAACAGGTAAGACCTGACCTATAGCTTTTACTTTATGTATAGTGAGAGTTAGCGTTGGTATTGCTAAATCTGTTTTGTGGCGCCAAAATGATAGCTGTCTAATGAAACTTTTACATTTCCGAAGAGCCTCGAGTCCTGTTGACTGAAAATGGCGACTTCTATTTGACTTTTGGATTGATATGTTATTCAATAATTCATAATCCAGCTATGGCCAATAAATGTTTTGGTTATCTAGAATATTTAACTTTACTTTCTGATGTAGTTTTCGATAAATTCCACACATGGCATTTTCGTTTTTGTCAGTATCTTTGGAAATACTTGCGCTATGAGCCTTTCCAAAGTAATCCCTGAAAGAATCACGTGTTCTGTTGAGAGGCGAACCAGGATTTGGGTTAGTCTCTCGTGATCCTTCGGAAAAATAAGATACAATTTGAAGTTGTGTCCTTGACTGTGTCCTCAATAAAGCTATTTACATTTTACTATATTAGCCTTGTGTGTGGTTTTAGAGGGAACTGTGGCACAAAAAGGGGTATAGTCCCTCGAGAGAAAAGTCCCCCTCCCCAAATAAAGAGTAATGTAACTAGCTTGATTGAGGAAACAGTCAAGACACAACTCCAAATTATATTTTACTTTGCCGAAAGATCACGAGAGACTGACACATCCTTGCAAAACCTGTGTGGAATTTATAAAAGACCTCTTAAATACTTGTTTTATCTATATTGTATCTATATTGCTGGTATCTATATCTATGTATCAAAATAACAATCAAAAAGAGTTTTGCCCAGCTTACTTTATTACATCTTCTTTCATTTGCTCAGAGAACCAATCCCTGACTTCAAAGCTCTCGTTTATGATTTCTGGCACACTCTTTTTCCGTATCCGAATACTTGGCGCCGGTGCCGGTGGCGGCTCAAACATCTCTGTCGGAAAAGTCACGGACGTCATCTTTCGCTGTGAGGGGATTGGTCGTTCAGGATTTGGTGATAATACTGAAACCTTGCGCTGCCTTGGAGGTGACGACGGCGGTATGACAAATGGCGATGGCGCAGTTAGTAGACCGGCAGACGTGCAATTTTGCGAAGGCTGCTCGGCCTCTTTGTCTTTTTCCTCTTCGTCCCCGCTACTTAAGTGTTCCCCTTCATGCTCTCGATGTTCCTGTTGCTCTGTGTCTTCAGTTGCACCAGAGTAGCTATCGTTACTTGATGCACCTTGACTGTTCCGTTTTTCTCGCTGCTGCTTCTCAAACTCGCGTTTGAGGCGTAACTTCATGAACCAGTCTCTTATTGTTTGTATGGCGACTTCTTGTTCAATGGTGTACTCAAGTTCCTCACGCTCGAGTAACTCCTCGAGTTGTAAGCTACGCGAGATGTCAACGCTGCGGTACGCGATGATTCCCAAGACATCGTGAAATGACACATCGCCACCATTACGGAGTTTCTCGATCTCACAGCACATATGTTTAAAAGGAACAGTCCGATTATCCATGTCTAGGCGACCCTTTAAGAAATTATTCTGCTTGAAGAAGATATAGACGCGCATGAAGAGCTTGGCTTGAGGTACGGACATGACCCCTTTACGACCTTTATCAACTAGATTCCATGCCATCTGGAAATCGCGCAAATCTGTGTTACTCAGTAAAGAGTCTTCGTCGCTAGCGTAGAACAGTGAAAAGTTCTCTATAATTACGGCTACAAACACGTTAAGCAAAATGAAACTCACCACGATGTAAAATGTTATGAAGTAGATTAAAGAAGCCGTGTAGTTTCCGCAATCACTTTCCCAAAAGTTTTCCTCAGGAGTACAGTACGGTTCTCCAACCATGCAATCATGCATGATCTTATTCCAGTCTTCACCAGTAGTGACACGGAATAGCAGAATCATAGCGTTAAAACTTGTACCAAAATTCGCATATCTGTTTATAGCCTCTCCATACTTCACGGTACCGAAGAGAATTACTCCCATAAGCGAGTAACACATCATTAGGATGACAAGTACTGCGATGGTGAAGAAACTCTTGACTAAACTCATTACTACAGTCAACATTAGCATCTTAAGCATGTCATGTTTACCGGACAGCGTCAGGAATCGAAAGATAATTATCACAACGCCAAAGATTGTAGATATTAGGTATGCGTTCTCATTGCCTTTCAAAGAGAAATTCAAGACGACCCATATCAAGCCGAGGCTAGTTAATAACAAATCAAATCGGTTTCTTCTACTGTGCCAGTAACCGCGGACAGTGTAAGCAATAAGCTTGAGGATGGTGTCGACGACAAAGAGAAGTGTGCAAACAGCTGCAGTGCTAGTAATGAATTCACGGACTGGTGCGTCCACCGTGGTCCACTGCCCGACTGCCAGGGTTCCACACTCAACCAGTACCACTACGGCTACAACTCGGCGGTAGATGACGGACTGTACAAGATCATAGAGGGTCTTTCTGATGCCATTATCATCCGGGCGTGGTGGCAGGTGAAGCGGCTGGGCCAGACGCAAGCGCTTCTTCAGGTCTTGCCATCTTCTTTGGTCTACAGTGAGCAACGCTATCCCTTTGTGTTCATTGAAGTTAGTAACAACAACACCGACAAAGAGCGTCAGTCCAATCATACTACCAAGTAGCACGTATGTGTGAACGTAGAAGCCGTACTCTGGTCCCACTGCATAATCGATGGTATCTCGAATCTCGAGCCATCCTTCCAAAGACAATGCCTCAAATAGGGCGAGGAATGCCTGGAAGACATCATCAAAGCTAAAGTTGCGTGGGTTCTTCCAGACACGCGGGACCAGCATTGCTGGCGGCTTTCCATTTAAGGTAAATATTTCACGTGGATTCGCTAGTGGCATGTAGAACAGTCCTTTGCATTCTGATTTTAGCTTTATTGAGGGGTCACTACAACGGCCAAGCCTTCGCGAGAAGACTTGTACGCCGTAGATAGCAAAGGAGAACATAAGAATTAACTGAAGGGCCGATACCTTGAGGATTTCCTTGTAGCCTCCGACAAGTTCAAGAATGACTTTCTTCATTTTGGGCATCAATGTGAGGACGCGCAGAGGACGCAGACATCTGAAGATCATCAACATCTGTGCACCGGAGTTCACAGGAACGCTCTTAGGCTGCCAGCATATGTAGATGAGGCTGATAAGATAGATCATGATGTCAAGAGCACCTCCAAAATTCTGTATAACTGCTTTTGGAGTAAACACCAGTCCGTCGGCGAGAATTCGTACTCCGAGCTCCAAACTCATTCCGACCACGAAGATGTGCTCGAAGGCGCTGGTAGCGATGTTATCAAAGGTGCGCACTTGTGGGGTCTCGGTCATCATGGCGAGGCACGAGGCAAGCGTCAGGAAAACCATAGTCCATTCCAAGTACGTCTGCGTTGCTATTATCTTATGGATAGTATCCATTGTAATCAATCGATTTCGAGTGGCGCGCTCGATGTATCCGGGTGGTATTATGTAACGCGCGTGTACAAAACTCTGGAGCAAGGAGCGAAGCCATGAGTCACGTGGGAGCATGAAGAGAGGCTGGTCAAAGAAAGGGTGGTTTTCCCGGAGGGTTTCCTCTTGCATTCGGCGTTTACTGGCTGCTTGTTCACGCTTCTCCCGTACGGACTGGATATCCCAATCGCGGCGGGTAGGCGCCTCATCTTGACTAAGCTGAGAATGTATTTTCTTGCCACCGTGACTGGCCATTTCCATGGCGCGTTTCACGTCCGCCTCTGTAACTGCTCCTCTTCCAGTTCGCGCGGTCCGAATGCGTCGCGAGGCCATGCGAAGACCTGCGCTCTTCACTCCACCTCGAGGGGTGAGCTCAGTTGGTGATAGCTGAGCGAGAGTCCGGCGATGGTTTGCGTCGTTTATCAGAGCCGAAACGGTGGATTGCTTACGGAATATTCGCGTGGAGCGGTTAATTTCTGGGACGGAGGAGTTGAGCAACTTAACGGGCAAGCTTATTGCAGCTCGGCGGCCTCTCATTCGATTCGGTGAGAGAGACTCGTCACCCGGTACGGACATAGACAGATCAAGCGGCATGTCATCGACACTCTCCGTATTGACGAAGCGTTTCATGAAACTCTCACGAATCTTAGGCGTCGGAAAATCTGAGGCGAACTTCAATCGACTCATCTTAACGAGCCTTGGATCTTCTTTAAAGCGCTCGTAAACGCGCAAGCGTAGTGGTAATTTCTCGTGCGTCACCGAAGTCTCTTCACCCATTTTACGTTGTTTCATGATTTTGACTTCCTCGTCTATCTCAAGATTATCAACAATAACAGCCACAAACACACTCATAATGATGAGGGAAGAGAAAAGATGATATGCTATGAGAAAAATCGCAACCACTGCTGCGCCATAAACTTCTGCACTAGTCATTGCTTTTTCCACGATCACCACCCAGCCGTCTTGTGTGAAAATTTGGAACATTGAAGATAAGGAAGTGAGATATGTTCCAAAAATTTTAATGCCGCTTCTGTCGCTCAGTGTTAGGAAAAGCTGCATGCTTATTGCGGAAGAGACCATGACGAAGAATAGCGTAAATAGAATGACACTTCCTAGTTTTTTTCCTGTTCCAAAAATCTTTAGGCAGAAGTCCTGTAAACCCGGAATTGCAGCTATAAGGCGTATAACTCGCATGACGTGAAATATCGCAAGCGCGTCTATACTCATGAGAACTGGCAACGCAAACACGGTACTGCCTACGGCCAGGATAAACTCGAAAAACTGCATTCTTGAGCTGTTCAGATAGGTCCGGAAGCCGACGCACCAGATCTTGATTAGAGCTTCTATATCAAACAGAATAGTGAACACAAACTGAGCTTGCCTTCGCCATGAACCGTTATTAGCTTGGATTAAGGCGTCCACGAGCACAGCAAACCAGATAAACCAGCACGCATAGCGTGACGCCACGATATTTCGGATTGGCAGAGGCGCGTGTCCTTTGCTCGCTTCGTGGTCCACGGACACCAGGTGCCAGCCCGCGCCCTGGTCTTTGATCACTAGGGAGGAAAGACCCGTGTAACGCCTTCGAGACGATAAACGACTCTTGGAGTACTGAGATCTTACGTCAGCAAATGTCTCCGATACTACAGCAATAAAAACATTCTTGACGAGCCACGCAATAAAAAACATCATCAGCACAAAGTATATGACAACTAAGACTTCAGATCTGACATTCATCATCTGATACATAACTAACACCCATCCTTCTTGTGTCGAACTGGTGTAAACGGTTAGCAGACTGTAAAAGAAATGATCGAAGTAACGGCGAGCAGCCATAAATTTATCCAGGTTGATTTGCGCACAATAAAAGTTCGCTGGGCAGATATAACCTTTTTCATTGGATATGCTGCAGCGAGCTTCAGGCAAAAGTAGATCTGAATAAGTGACGTTCGACAAATCAGTGGTATTTCTAACACAGTAATTATTCTTCGAACCAAACATCTGAACGCCAATAATCGAGGCGAGAGTCATAAAATAAAGAAAGAAAATTGTCACAGACCAAATTTGTCTTCGACATCGTCGCGAGACTTCGTTATCCAAGCGAAAGTTGACAAATAGCTTGAACACCCGAAACATAATAAGAGCTCTTGGGGCTCTAGGTATTGAGAATATTATGTACGGATCGGGTTTATAACCCGTCAGTTCAACTAGCTGTAGTATAATCGATAACACGATTAAAATAAGCATACTCAAGTTGAATATACACTGAGGTCGCTTTAAATACGCTCTCAAATCGACAATAAAGCCAAATTTGCGAATCTGAGCAATCATTTCGACAGTAAACACGGTGGCAAGGGTAATGTCTAGCACAAGCGTCACGTAAAAGAGGCTGGGGACATTCCGAAATGTCTCTGGAGTGTTCATAGCCATAGACATCAAACTGAGCACTGAACATACTTGAATGAGCCGCTTGAACCACCAGCTCTTCAACCAAGCGAGTCTTCTCGACTCTTCGTCGTCTCCAGCTTCATCGTCAACTGCTTCCGGGAAAAATGGATGCTTCGCCCAAAGATTCGTAGAGGACGACATAAAATCTGACTCCAAAGCGTGTGAGGGCCGACCCTCCATGGTTTCTTTTCGAGTCGAGCGGTGTTATTAAAAGGCGCAGGCAAGTATAAAACGACAACTTGGTGTCTGCGTTTAGGTGGCGGAGACGGAGAGAAAGGTGTGAATCCAATAAAACTGATTGTTTTTCATCCGCCGAGGCTGAGCGAGAATGTAAATGTGGGCCCTTTAAAAGCGCACCTATCTTTATGAATATATTTACACGAATTTGACAGCCCCAACCGGTATCAGGTCTGACGCCAAAGGCATCAACACACTTTATAATCCCAAAACCGCCAGTCGGCCTAGTTTGTATGCAAGTACGTACTCTGCTAGAGTTGGTGGAAAGTTAAGCCGCCCTAAAAGCCAGCTATCGAAGGTGTCTTTCTAGGATGAACGTAATCGAATAAGCAGGAAAACGATAGTTGCTCAAAAGAACAAACAATTAAAGCGGCAATAGACGAAACGCGGGTAAGAAAGATATTAATATGTTATATACTTTCGCCAAAAATGGGTATTCAATACATTATACCGACCACTGCGTAGAATTTAAATTTATCCTTGAGCGACTGTTCATTTTGGCATGACGCCGATATTGGCTTACCCCGGAGAAATTTGCACCTGCTCAGGTGGCTTTTGAAATATTTTTAATTCAAATAAATATATTTTGTAAGGATTTAGAGAGGTGTGAGTGTCTTAATGGAGCAGAGTTTTTTTAAAGTAGGTTTTGTTTTATTTTTGTTTTAAGGGGTATTCCATAGAATCGAATAATCAAATGGCTTTTATGTAGATTAGGGGGAAGGATCGTAATAATCACTTCCACAATGACGCGCTTATAATCTGAATTGGTGATATGAGTATAAAGAAATGAATGAACACTGCTTTGATGTATTCCTATGTATGATGTACAAGTAAAATATTCAATAAACACAAAGCGAACAGGAAATATGATTAAACGGCGCAAACAGATCAGCGAATAATGAGTGGTATTTGAGGAGAGATTGTTTGGAGCCTATGGTAACTATGAAAGATCCCCCCGTCTTGCCGATTTAAAACAGAAAACAACCACACTACGGAACAGTCTCTGGGTTATCAGTTGGTGAGTAAACCGTTGTTTTCCTAGAAAAAAATTATTTGGCATAACCGGTATTGATTGTGACCCTTTAAGCTAAAAAGGGTAAAACATCTAATCGACAATGAAAATTTCACTGGAAGAGAATAAGACAATGGCTGTATATGAAATATGAAACAATACGTCGGTGGCGTTGGCGACGCCATTACCAGTGAATCAATGAAGGGATAATTTTCACAAATGGTTCAACGTTGTTATGGGAAAGCCATCATGTCAACACTATGATATATGGAATTATTATGAATGATATTCAACGCCACCTTTATCTTTTAATATTAACTCACCAATGTCCCCAATAATCAAATATGGATCGTTAATGTTAAGATAATATTTATCTATTTTCTATGATAGGGTACACATTTCGGTTAAACGAAATGTTGAAACCTCTGACCAGGTTCGTCAGACAAAGCCCGACTTCTATGAAGTGACCCGTATGATGTCCCCAAGTTCTATAACTGAGCCCTTAAGCTTAGCACTTATCCCATCACCTGAAAAAGGCCCTCCCAATGGTTTTAGCGCTAGTCCTGCATCTAACACTAGAAGGGACCTCTTGTGCTACTATTATAACAAAAATATACTTATTGTATTCTCGGTGCTACATCCAGCCGTTATATGGGCTATACGGGGAAGTGCCGCTGGACAGGGTATGGTTTTTGACCTCTGTCCTGAACAGTGTATATATTTCAGGCCTCTCTGTCCTGAACAGGGTATACATTTCAGGCCTCTCTGTCCTGAACAGAGTATACATTTTAGGCCTCTCTGTCCTGAACAGGATATACATTTCAGGCCTCTGTCCTGAACAGGGTATACATTTCAGGCCTCTCTGTCCTTAACAGGGTATACATTTCAGGCCTCTCTGTCCTGAACAGGGTATACATTTCAGGCCTCTCTGTCCTGAACAGGGTATACATTTCATTTCAAATCAAGGGTGTTGTCCTAAACAGGGTATGGTTTTTCAGAATTTTTGTCCTAAACAGGGTCAGGTTTCAAAACCCCCAGCGGCACCCTTATACCCAAACATAGGCTGAGTCCCCCCAGGGGGGGGGGGGTGCTACAATCGCTTAAGTTCTTTAAGAATGATACAATGGCATTATCTGGTACTGCAACTACCTATATATCAGTACTATTAGTATATAAAACTCGGGAACCTCGCAAGAACAAGCGATTTGATTGGTTGAGAAATTCGGGATAAAATGCAATATACACCTCCTAGGAAGTGGATATTTTTCTGCGGCTCGAAATCAAGCATAATTGCGGGCGTAACAGCCGATTTGCAAGTGTTTCCGAAAAGAAAATTGCATTAAAGCTCGTCTTTAAAAATATCGCCACTATCCACCTCAATGGAAATGGTATAATTGGTAAATATTTACATAAAAGTACTACTATGTATATATAAATTCTGCTTTTTTTGTATAGTCTATATACAAGATGCTCCACTGTCACAAGTTAGTGACGATTACGAAAACAGGTTTGTGTTGCTCGTTGCACACACACAATGCGTCTACTTGATCTTTGTACTTTGCTACATTTTCATCTACGCAACCCGTGGCGCTATGTTTTCCTAATCGTTAATTCCGTTGAGATTATTTGTATGGCTTGCTACCTCACGTTCATTAGCTTAGTGGAGTGAGCAGGTCTTCAGTATTGTACTCTGATAGACCATTTTCACGTTGCTGCGTACGCATCCAAAAGGCCACAGACTGGCGGGCCACAGCTGATCCAAAATGTAGACGGAGCGGAATTTGAATCCAAAACTCTGTGAAAGAAGCACTCTGTCAGCATTTTCTATAGCTTCGTCTATGAACTCCATTTCGTACGCCATTTTAGATCAGTTGTGCCCCGCCAGTCTGTTGCATTTTTCGTGAAAAGGGTCTATACAGTACAGAGTCAGAAAATCGGCGATTGAACGCCTTTTGATTGTCTAATTTCATTCGTTAAATATCCTTTCTCATTTGCTCAGAAAACCAGTTCTCAACTTCGAAGTTCTCCTTGATTTCAGGCATACTCTTTTGCCGTATCCGAACGCTCGGGCCAGGTGACGACGGTTCCACGACTAATGACGGAAAGGTCACGGACTGTGTCTTGCGAGGTGAAGACAGTGGTCGATCGACACTCGAGGCTGAAACGTTACGATGTTTCGGAGGTGACGACGGAGGTATGACAAACAAAGACGGTGGTGCATCAAGAAAGCCTCCCGATGTTCGATATTTAGTGGCCTGGTCAGGCTCTTTCTCCTTCTCCCGTTCAGCCTCGTCGCCGCTGCTGGTTCGATCGCGTTCGTGATCCTCGGCATCTTCGACGGCATCAGAGATACTCTCGTTACTTGAGGCACCTGGACTGTTACGCTTCTCTCGCTGCTGCCTCGCCAACTCGCGTTTGAGGCGTAACTTCATGAACCAGTCTCTTATTGTTTGTATGGCGACTTCTTGTTCAATGGTGTACTCAAGTTCCTCACGCTCGAGTAGCTCCTCGAGTTGTAAGCTACGCGAAATGTCAACGCTGCGGTACGCGATGATTCCCAAGACATCGTGAAATGACACATCGCCACCATTACGGAGTTTCTCGATCTCACAGCACATATGTCTAAAAGGAACAGTCCGATTATCCATGTCTAGGCGACCCTTTAAGAAATTATTTTGCTTGAAGAAGATATAGACACGCATAAAGAGCTTGGCTTGAGGAACGGACATGACCCCTTTACGACCTTTATCAACTAGATTCCAAGCCATCTGAAAATCGCGCAAGTCTGTGTTACTCAGTAAAGAGTCTTCGTCGCTAGCGTAGAACAGTGAAAAGTTCTCTATAATTACGGCTACGAACACGTTAAGCAAAATGAAACTCACCACGATGTAGAATGACATGAAGAAGATCAAGGAGGCCGCGTAGTTTCCGCAATCGCTTTCCCAAAAGTTTTCCGCAGGGGTACAGTATGGTTCTCCTACCATACAGTCATGCATGATCTTGTTCCAGTCTTCACCAGTAGTGACACGGAATAGCAGAATCATTGCATTGAAACTTGTGCCAAAGTTCGCATACCTGTTGACGGCCTCGCCGTACTTCACGGTACCGAAAAGAATTACTCCCATAAGCGAGTAACACATCATTAGGATGACAAGTACTGCGATGGTAAAGAAACTCTTGACTAAACTCATTACTACAGTCAACATGAGCATCTTAAGCGTGTCGTGTTTACCGGACAGCGTCAGGAATCGGAAGATGATGATCACAACGCCGAAGATGGTAGCCACTGTGTATGCTTTCTCGTTGCCTTTCAGAGAAAAATTCAAGACTACCCATATCAATCCGAGACTGGTGAGGAACACATCAAATCGGTTCCTTTGACTGTGCCAGTAACCAGGTCCAGTGTACGCGATGACCTTCAGTATGGTGTCGATGACAAAGAGAAGTGTGCAAACAGCTGCAGTGCTAGTAATGACTTCACGGACTGGTGCGTCCACCGTGGTCCACTGCCCGACTGCCAGGGTTCCACACTCAACCAGTACCACTACGGCTACAACTCGGCGGTAGATGACGGACTGTACAAGATCATAGAGGGTCTTTCGGATGCCATTATCATCCGGGCGTGGTGGCAGGTGAAGAGGTTGGGCCAGCCGCAAGCGTTTCTTCAGGTCTTGCCATCTTCTTTGGTCTACAGTGAGCAACGCTATCCCTTTGTGTTGATTGAAGTTAGTAACAACAACACCGACAAAGAGCGTCAGTCCAATCATACTACCAAGTAGCACGTATGTGTGGACGTAGAAGCCATACTCAGAGCCAACTGCATAGTCGATAACATCCCGGATCTCGAGCCATCCTTCCAAAGACAGGGCCTCGAAAAGAGCGAGAAACGCCTGGAGAACATCATCGAAGCTAAAGTTGCGTGGATTCTTCCAGACACGCGGTACCAGCATAGATGGCGGTTTACCTGACAGAGTCGTTACCTCACGGGGATCCGCTAGTTGCACATAAAACAGTCCCTTGCAATCTGACTTTACAGTTATCGAAGGATCACTACATCGACCAAGTTTCCCAGAAAATACTTGAACGCCGTAGATAGCAAAGGAGAACATAAGAATTAACTGAAGGGCCGATACCTTGAGGATTTCCTTGTAGCCTCCGACAAGTTCAAGAATGACTTTCTTCATTTTGGGCATCAATGTGAGGACGCGCAGAGGACGCAGACATCTGAAGATCATCAACATCTGTGCACCGGAGTTCACAGGAACGCTCTTAGGCTGCCAGCATATGTAGATGAGGCTGATAAGATAGATCATGATGTCAAGAGCACCTCCAAAATTCTGTATAACTGCTTTTGGAGTAAACACCAGTCCGTCGGCGAGAATTCGTATTCCGAGCTCCAAACTCATTCCGACCACGAAGATGTGCTCGAAGGCGCTGGTAGCGATGTTATCAAAGGTGCGCACTTGTGGTGTCTCAGTCATCATGGCGAGGCACGAGGCAAGCGTCAGGAAAACCATAGTCCATTCCAAGTACGTCTGCGTTGCTATGATTTTATGAATGGTTTCTATGGTGATCAGTCGCCCACGCGTGGCGCGCTCAATGTGTCCAGGTGGTATCGTGTAACGCGCGTGTACGACACTTTTTAAAAAAGAACGTAGCCACGAGTCACGTGGAAGCATGAAGAGAGGCTGGTCAAAGAATGGGTGGTTTTCCCGGAGGGTTTCCTCTTGCATTCGCCGTTTGCTGGCTGCTTGTTCGCGCTTCTCCCGTACTGACTGGATATCCCAATCGCGGCGGACCGGTGCTTCATCTTGACTTATCTGTGATTGGAGATTCTTGCCTCCGCGATTCGCCATTTCCATGGCACGTTTGACGTCTGCCTCGGTCACAGCTCCTCGACCAGTGCGCGCAGTGCGAATGCGTCGCGATGCCATGCGAAGACCAGCACCCTTTGCTCCGCCTCTTGGGTTGATTTCAGAAGGTGCGATCTGAGCGAGTGTGCGGCGATGATTTGAGTCGTTTATTAGCGCTGAAATCGTGGATTGTTTTCGGAACAGTCTGGTAGAGCGATTCATTTCCGGCATAGAAGAGTTCAGTAACTTGACAGGCAAGCTCAGTGCGGTTCTACGACTTCCCACATTGGATGAAACTGTACTGTCGCCAGGTACAGACATGGACAAATCAATCGGCATGTCATCAACATTCTCAGTGTTTACAAAGCGTTTCATGAAACTCTCACGAATCTTTGGTGTAGGAAAGTCCGACGCGAACTTCATACGACTCATCTTTACGATCCTCGGATCTTCTTTAAAGCGCTCGTAAACGCGCAAGCGTAGTGGTAATTTCTCGTGCGTCACCGAAGTCTCTTCACCCATTTTACGTTGTTTCATGATTTTTAAGTCTTCATCGATGTCAAGATTATCAACGATGACCGCCACAAACACGCTCATGATTATGAGAGAAGAGAAAAGATGGTATGCTATGAGAAAAATCGCCACAAGTGCCGCGCCATATGCCTCTGCGCTTATCATTGATTTCTCCACAATTTCCACCCAACCTTCTTGAGTAAATATTTGGAACATGGAAGAGAGAGATTGTAGGTATGTACCAAATATAGTATCACTTCCGTCTTTTAGAGTCAGAAATAGTTGCATACTTATAGCCGAGGAAACCATAACGAAGAATAAAGTAAAAAGGATGACGCTGCCGAGGTTTTTGCCTGTACCAAAGATCTTCAAACAGAAATCTTGAAGTCCTGGGACCGCGCCTATAAGACGTAAAACTCGCATAACGTGAAATATCGCAAGTGCGTCTATACTCATGAGAACTGGCAACGCAAAAACTGTACTGCCTACCGCCAGTATAAACTCGAAAAACTGCATCCTTGAGCTGTTAAGATAAGTCCGGAAGCCGACGCACCAGATCTTGATTAGAGCTTCTATATCAAACAGAATAGTGAACACAAACTGAGCTCGCCTTCGCCATGAACCGTTATTGGCTTGGATTAAGGCGTCCACGAGCACAGCAGTCCAGATAAACCAGCGCGCATAGCGTGACGCCACGATATTTCGGATGGGCAGAGGCGCGTGTCCTTTGCTCGCTTCGTGGTCCACGGAAACCAGATGCCAGCCCGCGCCCTGGTCTTTGATCACTAGGGAGGAAAGACCCGTGTAACGCCTTCGAGACGAGGAACGGCTCTTAGAGTACTGAGATCTTACGTCAGCAAATGTCTCCGATACGACAGCAATAAATACATTCTTGACGAGCCACGCAATAAAAAACATCATTAGCACAAAGTATATAACGACTAAGACTTCAGACCTGACATTCATCATCTGATACATAACTAACACCCATCCTTCTTGTGTCGAACTGGTGTAAACGGTTAGCAGACTGTAAAAGAAATGGTCGAAGTAGCGACGATCGGCCATAAATGGTTTCAGATTGATTTGCGCGCAATAAAAGTCATTAGGGCAGAAATAGCCTCTCTCATGGGATATGCTACAGCGGGCATCGGGCAAAAGTAGATCTGAATAGGTGACGTTCGACAAATCAGTGGTATTTCTAACACAGTAATAATTCTTCGAACCAAACATCTGAACGCCAATAATCGAGGCGAGAGTCATAAAATAAAGAAAAAAAATTGTCACAGACCAAATTTGTCTTCGGCATCGTCGCGAGACTTCGTTATCCAAGCGAAAGTTGACAAATAGCTTGAACACTCGAACCATAATAAGAGCTCTTGGGGCTCTAGGTATTGAGAATATTATGTACGGATCGGGTTTATAACCCGTCAGTTCAACTAGCTGTAGTATAATTGATAAAACGATTAAAATAAGCATGCTCAAGTTGAATATACACTGAGGTCGCTTCAAATATGCCCTCAGTTCAACAATAAAGCTAAATTTGCGAATCTGAGCAATCATTTCGACAGTAAACACTGTGGCAAGGGCAAAGTCTAGTAGAAGTGTAACATAAAACAGGCTTGGAATATTCTGAAATGTTTCTGGAGTGTTCATAGCCATAGATATCAAACTGAGCACTGAACATACTTGAATGAGCCGCTTGAACCACCAGCTCTTTAGCCAAGCGAGCTTCTGTGATTCTTCGTCGTCTCCGTCTTCATCGTCCTCGACCGTGTCCGGAAAAAATGGGTTCTTTGCTGGCCATATATTTGAAGAAGACGATTGGAAATCTGATTCAAAGCCCACAGATGCCCTGCCCTCCATCCTGGGATGCTTGCTAGCCGAGAAGAACTAAACAGAAAAACAATGGATCGTAGAAAATGTAGTAGATATTACCCGGCAACTTCGCAGGGGGTAAGTGTTTGTTTATTGAATGCTCTTTTCGGTACGATGGCGAGCAATTCCCGAACGATTAAATGTGACTTTACACTTAACACCATTTTTTATATCTTTTATCTCAATAAAGCCGGATCCCCCTAAAGTGTTTCAATTAAAATAAAGTGCCAAAAGCTTTTCTTTATGTTTTATCACTATCTTTTGTAATTTCCGATTACTCTACGAAGACTTGCCGATTAGTTATCGGATTTTGACCGATTTCACCAGAGTAGAGTCGACAAGTCGACAAAATACTAGCGGTGTCCATTGACACTGTGATATCATCGCATTCCCCCTTTGGTTTCACCCCCTTCTTATTGTTTAGCTATTTTCATCACTGCCATGTTTTCATGCAGACTTGCATTGAATTCAGCCGTAAAGCTGTCTGTTTCGAGCAATGCCAAGCGAAGCGTTTTCCACTTTCGTGGACCTCGTGTTGTGCCGAATCTAGTAAGGAATGTATCGGGGCCATACAGTACAAGTGACTGCCACAACTTTCTCTTCACGTCGGAGTCGGTAAATGAGGGTCATTCAGATAAAATGTGCGACCAAATATCTGATGCAGTCCTTGATGCACATTTGGAGCAAGACCCCTATGCCAAAGTTGCGTGTGAAACAGCTACAAAAACGGGCCTCGTGTTATTGTTTGGAGAAATCACGTCAAACGCCAGGGTAGATTATCAGGCAGTCGTCCGAAACACAATAAGGGATATTGGATATAATGACTCTTCCACTGGATTTGATTACAAGACTTGCAGTGTTTTGCTGGCAATCCAAGAGCAAGTTGCAGAAATCGCTCAAACTGTACATCTTAATAGGAGAGATGATGAGATAGGGGCAGGGGACCAAGGGCTGATGTTTGGATACGCAACTGATGAGACAGAAGAGCTTATGCCGCTTACTACTGTGCTAGCGCATAAACTTTGTGCTAGGCTCGCCGAGTGCCGCAAGGGTAAAATCCTACCATGGCTTCTTCCCGATGGGAAGACCCAAGTTACTGTGGATTATCGGCTTGAGAGAGGGGCCTGTATCCCAGAACGTGTGCACACCGTGCTTATCTCCACCCAACACACTCCCGATGTTGGCATCGAGGAGATCAGGCATCATTTAAAAGAAACCATAATTAATCATGTCATTCCAGAAAAATATTTGGATGACAAGACAATTTTCCATTTACTACCATCTGGCCAGTTTATAGATGGTGGTCCCCTTGGAGATGCTGGACTTACAGGCCGTAAAATCATTGTGGATACATATGGTGGATGGGGTGCCCATGGTGGCGGTGCTTTCTCTGGAAAAGATGTCACCAAGGTGGACAGGTCTGGTGCTTATGCATGCCGCTGGATTGCCAAGTCTCTTGTTGCAGCAGGACTCTGTCGTAGGGTGCTAGTGCAAGTTGCATACGCTATAGGGATCGCAGAACCACTCTCCATCTCTGTATTTAGCTATGGGTCTGGGAATTACACAGATAAGCAGTTGCTTGGTGTGATTAAGGATAATTTTGACCTTCGTCCAGGGGTTATTATTAGAGATCTTAATCTGCTCAGGCCTATCTATAAGGCAACTAGCACTTTTGGGCATTTTAAGCCAGGCTTTCCTTGGGAAGAGCCCAAAAAACTAAAACTGTGAATATTGCGATACATCAAACATGCCCCTACCCAAACTTCAACTTCCTCCTTCATGCTAAAAGCACTTTCTCTGGCTTGACTCCACTTACACACATGCACTATTATACTACCTAATTTCCTACACCTCATGGTTATTTTCTGTAATTGTATTCCTGTCTAAACTAAATTACCCATACTCCACAACAAATATGCCTTACAGCACCATCTACAAAATGCACGTAAACACTAGCCAGTAATGTTTGTAGGTTCTATCCATTTAGAATGACAAAGAGATTTAAAAAAAGATTTGTGCAAGTTTAAAAAGATATTTTAGAATTTATAAAAAATAATTTAGTGTTTATGAGCATGATTTTGAGCATGTAGAACTTATTTCTAATTTTTTCTTTCATACTGTCATTTTTTTTTCACTTAATTTTTAGTGATGTTGATAACTGATAAATTTTAGGCATTGATTGCTTTAAAGGTTGCTATATGTTTTGCATTCTAATATTTTCATTTATTTTTATTATGATTATCATTACAAAGTACAATTGCTTATCTGTTCATATGTACAAAATGTGTATAATTAAAAAAAACATTGTAGTATATACTGGCTTGTAGTCGTTGTAGTTTCATTTCACAACAATATAAAATACATATCAAACATTTTAGGGGAATGCTTTTTACTACAATACTCCAAAACTCCAGATCATGATGTCTGTATGGGTACAGCAGATTGTATTTTCAAAGTATTTTAAAGTATTTTCAAAAAAATTTTGAAACACACATTTAGCACATCACACTTTACTCTACACTTATTCTTTTGTTCCCTTTATTCAGAGTTACTATTTTTGATACTAAGGCAAAATTCAAAGCCATATTCAATGCAAATGCATGCTATGAACCAAGCTGAATACGGCTCGTGGATAATATAACGTTTGAACTTATCCTAAGATTATTTCACATTAAAGTCACTATTTTATATTCTGATTTTTTTACAGTGGATGATTTACTGTAGCTGAATACATGATTTGTATGAATACTATATAAGAAATGCAAGTTTGGTGTGTGTTGTTTTGAACCCAAAAAACACAATCACTAAAACCCAGAAAATTGTTATTGAAATTCAAAATTTAAAAAAATCCTCCCAAAAATTGTGAGAGATATACTGTATATGCATCATTTTTGCTGGGAGATCAAGGCTTTCCCTTCTAACGTGGTAAAGTTAACAGCATGGGTCATTTGTCATTTATGTTTAATGTTATTTTTCTATGCTCTCTGTAGTCACCAAAATGGGCAGAGATTCATGGATTTCAAATTCCCCACTTTCACTAATGTTGACAACGTCCAAAGAATGCTGAGTAATAGCAGGACTAGCAATAGCTGTGCATCCCGTAGTTCCTAACTAAACTAGAGTCTGGCCTGCGCCTGCGATTCCAATGGTAATTATCATCAGTCATGCGCAGTAAACGTTTTTTCAATGAAACATGAAGTCATCAGTTTTGTTTCCATTTTTATAATTTTCTTACTCGAAAATGATACTAGGTTTTCTACTGTGCAACCCTAGATCAACTTAAATAATGGAAGAAGATGCTACAGATATTTTCACCAGCTATAATACTCGACAATGACGGCCCAGATAGAGCTATTTGAGCGCTTCTTATCTGTACGCTGTCTTGCTCACTGCAGCCAACAGGGACAAAAATCAGGGCCTCGACCCAAAAAGGGAGTAGACGAGCCTTGTATTGCTAACCAGGGGAAATAGCACGCCATTAAGGACTTGGTGAACTTGGTGAAAGTCCGTGGTGAACCACTTTTGACAAGATGCTGTACGTGTTTCTGGTTGATGTTGGTGCCATGTACACCTTTGAAATGGAAATGGCGATGGAGAGGTGAGAGCACTGCTTATCCTATTCTTTGAGTTTGACCGATAAATTTAGAATTTTCAGTTTCATAAATGATTTTGCTTGTCACAGATCAAGAGCGGCAGAACAAAGTATTTTTATGTCGAGACCTTGAACTTAAACCGTCAAAATTCTGATGTAAACATTCGCTGAATGATGCAAATCTATAATGACAATCTGTCATTTTGTAGCATAAAGAAGTGGATATACTCTACTTATTTTTATCTTTTTCCTAAAAAGGTTGCACTCAAAAATGTTTTATAACCCACTGTGCTTCATGGATAAAATAAGTTTATTAAAAGATTGACCCAAGTTTGGTAAACATGACTATTTATATGTGTCTCTAAACATTTTCATAAATTGCCTACAGCAAATGTATTTTCAGAGGGCTCAAGTAAACATATAATTATAACACAGCAAAGAGCTCAACCTGCTTATTACTTTTGTATCAATGATTGTTTCAAATCTGTTTCATTGTTTTCGCACTTTTCACTATGTATGTGATTTTGCCTGCTGAGCTGTGGAGACGTGCAGGGTGGAAAACAGTCACCTCAACAGTAAACTCAACTCATGTGGAAATCTTTGTTAAAATACTTACCTATCCAATATTTTGTGAAATAAAAACAATTCTTTGATAATACATTTTTTTTGTCTATCTATAGCTACATAAGAAAGGGATTTTTTTTATAATATGCTAAAACAAAACAAAAATAGTATTAGTCTATAGACCACATTTGCTGCTACTTGCATTACTTTCCGTCAGTACTGTAAGACAGCAAACCTAAAAATACATTTTTATCAAAGGTATATTTAATCAAATGTAAAACAAAACATCAAAGTACTAATTAGTTGACTGGAAGATTTCTGTTATGTGAAAGATTGAAATTTGGAAGTTTTTTGGTGTTTACAGTACTTTTAGTTATTTATTATCTGATGCCTGTTGATGCTTAGTGTGGAAGCATTCTCGATGTTTAGTCATTACCATGTTTGTTCACATTTAGTGTGGAGACATTGATGGGTTCTATTGCATCATCTGCCGGGATCCCTGTGGACAAGCAGGTGCTGTTGATTTGTGGCGGTGAAGCCTTGGATCCTAATGACCGGGTGTGCAACTATAGTAATGCAGGCACAGTAAGTAATGTCTTATTGTTAGTATTTTTACAAAACATTTAGCCCTTTCCTTTAGTATCATGTTTAGAGCCATAGCAACCCAGTTGCAGAAAGGGAGGGGGGGGGGAGAGGACATGAAACAAATTGGCACCTACCTCCTTACAAGGAATGACCTCTCCCATACATTATTGTATATTATGAGTTTATCATCGACCATGGTATCAATAAACAACAATAGCTGTTTTGAATATTTTTAGAAGCCTTAACCCATTGACTCCTGGCTTTTTTGGAGCTGAATTTACAAAAAACAGACTGAAAACAGATACCTCCCCCCCTATTCTGAGTTTTATACAGCCCGTCAAAGTCAAACACAGCTGCACCTAGTCAGCGGTATCCAAGCTTTCCAACAGTGCTTTGCGGTCCCCACTTTTAATCCCTCGTCGATGTGCTGAAGCCAGCACAAGTTGATGGTTGCTTGTATTTTTCATCAAAAATACAGCTATGAGCATATTAGGAGAGTGTCTCAGGACATCATGAAGTCTTTTGGGGCATAATTGAGTGCCTTGCTTATGGATATTTGCAAGCAAAGGTGGATTCATGATGATTTTTTCTTGTTTGGCTTTGCCCGGATGAGAAAATAATTTTCTAATGAATCACCACAGCTCTCCTAAATGCTGTCTTTTCTGAAACCAAATTGATTGCAAAATTGTTTACACTGCTATTCTGGGTCTGTATGGCCTGAAATTGATTCGTTTGGCTTCGGGGTGAAAAGACTTATAAAAAACCATCTGACTTTGGGGAGAGGAGTGTTGACTGGCCCTCCCCTCGTGAATTTTCCCCTGTATCTCCCAGAATGCTTTGCAATACGTAAACATATTTTCGTGGTTGTACAATCCTTCAAGGAATGGGCATTGTGTTTTGAGGCCAAGGAAATGTACCTGGAGGATCAGAATAAAGGTATCTATTTGTGTCTTGAGCTGTGTTTGCTGATCTCTCTCCCTTGTGTGGTATTTTGAGCGTTTTATTGAGAGGGGTGATTCTGCTTTTCTCTCCTTGATATATACCACGTGCATGTTCACTTGGACACATGCCATGGTGATATATACCACATGCATGTTCACTTGGACACATGTCATGGTGATATATACCACGTGCATGTTCACTTGGACACATGTCATGGTGATATATACCACGTGCATGTTCACTTGGACACATGTCATGGTGATATATACCACGTGCATGTTCACTTGGACACATGTCATGGTGATATATACCACGTGCATGTTCACTTGGACACATGTCATGGTGATATATACCACGTGCATGTTCACTTGGACACATGTCATGGTGATATATACCACGTGCATGTTCACTTGGACACATGTCATGGTGATATATACCACATGCATGTTCACTTGGACACATGTCATGGTGATATATACCACGTGCATGTTCACTTGGACACATGTCATGGTGATATATACCACGTGCATGTTCACTTGGACACATGCCATGGTGATATATACCACGTGCATGTTCACTTGGAGACATGTCATGGTGATATATACCACATGCATGTTCACTTGGACACATGTCATGGTGATATATACCACATGCATGTTCACTTGGACACATGTCATTGTGATATATACCACGTGCATGTTCACTTGGACACGTCATGGTGATATATACCACGTGCATGTTCACTTGGACACATGTCATGGTGATATATACCACGTGCATGTTCACTTGGACACATGTCATGGTGATATATACCACGTGCATGTTCACTTGGACACATGTCATGGTGATATATACCACGTGCATGTTCACTTGGACACATGTCATGGTGATATATACCACGTGCATGTTCACTTGGACACATGTCATGGTGATATATACCACGTGCATGTTCACTTGGACACATGCCATGGTGATATATACCACATGCATGTTCACTTGGACACATGTCATGGTGATATATACCACGTGCATGTTCACTTGGACACATGTCATGGTGATATATACCACGTGCATGTTCACTTGGACACATGTCATGGTGATATATACCACGTGCATGTTCACTTGGACACATGCCATGGTGATATATACCACGTGCATGTTCACTTGGACACATGTCATGGTGATATATACCACGTGCATGTTCACTTGGACACATGTCATGGTGATATATACCACGTGCATGTTCACTTGGACACATGTCATGGTGATATATACCACGTGCATGTTCACTTGGACACATGTCATGGTGATATATACATGGTGCATGTTCACTTGGACACATGTCATGGTGATATATACCACGTGCATGCTCACTTGGACACATGTCATGGTGATATATACCACGTGCATGTTCACTTGGACACATGTCATGGTGATATATACCACGTGCATGTTCACTTGGACACATGTCATGGTGATATATACATGGTGCATGTTCACTTGGACACATGTCATGGTGATATATACCACGTGCATGCTCACTTGGACACATGTCATGGTGATATATACCACGTGCATGTTCACTTGGACACATGTCATTGTGATATATACCACGTGCATGTTCACTTGGAGACATGTCATGGTGATATATACCACGTGCATGTTCACTTGGACACATGTCATGGTGATATATACCACGTGCATGTTCACTTGGACACATGTCATGGTGATATATACCACGTGCATGTTCACTTGGACACATGCCAGGGTGATATATACCACGTGCATGTTCACTTGGACACATGTCATGATCTTATTTGCTTTTCATTACATAATGGTTATAATAAACCTTTTTTTTTAGGATACAAGCCCCATCTACCTGTTTAGCAAGAGCACAATAGAGTCCTCTGTCCCACCCTCGCCAAGCCTAAACCTTGGCTCAGGTGAGTCTAAGTATTACAATCACTCTCTCTCTCCACGGAACAAGAAACTGTTCACTGCAAGGGCATTATATTCCAGCTATCAGTTGTATGAAATATTGTGTCTGTTGTTCATTATTGCCTATCATTTATCATAAATTGATTCCCTGTTGTAATTTTGTTTCATATTCACCAGAGGCCAGTCTGAAGGAGCAAGCAGAGATCTCCTTCAAACTCCCACCTACCTATGAAACCTTGGTATCCAGGGCACAGTTGGCTGCTGTAAGCTTTTATCACATGCAAAACACTTTAGCATTAACCTCTTCCAATAGCATAAACAATCACATAATTACAGTAACATCACAAAAATATGTTTCTCAGGCAATCCAGGATAGCATCAGCAAACAACAAATAACCACAGCTGTTATCTCGTAATATCATAAGATATTTATTGATCTCTTGTATCTATGTTTATAGGAGTTCCATCATTATGCCCTGGAAATTGCTCAGAGCTGTGACTGTTTGATCAGTGAGCAAAAATTCCAGCAATTGGGATGGGGTGCAGTGGTTGCTAACTTGGAGAGCATTTCAAGGTAGGCAGATGTTAAAATTATTATAATACATGGTATACATGGAAGTTGGGTTATCCTTGGTCATCAGGAAAAGTTATGATTATGAGAAAGGTTTGTGGTTCACTCTGTGTTTTACTTATTTATTATGTTCTATCTTTCAGGGAGTTCAATGATCGAGCTGTCAGTGTACAGCAAAGCTATGCAGAATTTCTTGAATCAAGACCAAGATATCAAGAAATGTTGTCCAGGTTAGTAGCTCTCTATTAATAGAAGATTGAAAAAAAAAAGATGTATTACAGTAGTTATCACTATTTATCACAGCTTTAAGGAGATGCTTCCGCTGTTGGGAAAAATTCCAGTTTTACACTGCCTTCTATCAAGCCAGCACCAGCAGTTAAATTGGCCTCAAATGGTGGATGGTATCACACTCTTGGACTGGATTAGTGCTCAGGACAATAAGTACAGCTTGCAGGACATGGTGACGCAGTGCCAGGCTGCTGTGGAACAGTTTGATCAGACAGTGCTTGAGGATGTCCTGACTGAGGTTAATCAGGTATAGTGCAGTCTAATAACATGTACCCATGTTCAAGACAATAATAATTAGATCAACCTGAATTTGAATTATGTGTTTGAATGATGAAGCTAAAAAAAATACAAAAGGTAGTGCGTCAAATCACAACAGATAAAATGTTTTTTTAAAACATAAAAATGTTATGTAAACTTAGCTCTGTGACTTACCATACCATCTATATGACATTGTTCTGTATAATAAGATGCATCAAATCACTTTTGAAGGCTGATCAGAAGTGTCTGCATGCAAAGGAGCTGACTTTGTCCATGTCTAACAAGAACAATTGGACATGCACTTGTTTGTGAGAAGTGTAGGCAAGAAGTTGTAAGAGTATGTGATTTCCCCATCCAGAACAATCCTATGCATGTGTCGGTGTGTGTGAGGTGTAGATAAAGCTGCGAGGATGTGGGTAGAGTATGTGACTATCTTTGTTACCTTTTGGATGCCCCTAGGTCCAAGAGGCTCTGGAGAATGAAAGCATGAAAGAAATCAAGGGTCTAGAGGAGCGACTTGAAGGCTTGCAGCAGCTATTGCAGAAGGTCCAGGAGCTTGTCCAGTCACAATCAGACATGGCACAGGTTGGTGAAAGTCATACAGTTCTGATGCCATACATTACAAGGTAACCCTACTCTAAGGACACCCACTTGATAAGGACAGCTATTATCATTATCATCACCATCTCTACACCAACAACAAAGTTCAACTGCTCTGTCTTACAGTTGTTATTTTTCTTTTTGAAGGGATTTCTACAGAATCAGACCAGAGCACAGAATATTGGTGATCCGTCTGTATTGCCTGATCTTTGTGCCAGTCATCAAAAACAGCTGATGATGCTTCTGAAAAACCACTCTCAACTTAGGTTGGTACTGCTGCTATTGATGTGGGCAAAAACTCAAAAAAATTACAGGATGACTTAAATGCCTACGCATTGAGTTGTAGACCAATATTTTAAGAAAGAATGCAGTGTATGAATTAATTAAGAAACCCTTGCTTGACCTCCCCCCCCCCCAAACATGAATTGTGTAATTTAGAATAAAATCCTCTATGTTAACTGTACTTTGTGTCGTCCTTACAGGGATTTCAGACGACGCTCAGCCAGGGCCAAAGATGAGCTTTCCATCAACCTCCACACCAGACTAAGGTACATGCATAGTCATGGAATCACTGAGCTTTATCCATAGTTAATTAAATCCCTTTTTTTTTTAGGTGGATAATGTATGTGGAAAAGAAGGTGTGTGATTGTGATAGCACTCTGATAATTTATCATGAAAACATCAGGAGGATCAAAAGAAGGTAAATCTAGGGTTGACCTCATTCACCACTACTGCAATGTAGAAGCATAGCCAGGTTTGAGACAAGGAGCACGCACATATTCAAGAATTTTAAAATGCTTTTGGTGGCAAAGATGCATCTTCTGTGCCTACTAATGCACCTTACATGAAATGACAGCACAGCCAAAAAGCAGCTACACCTTAATGCTAACAGATGCATTTTGATTAGCCACTGATTCTTTAATAGGCTTGACATCTTGGAACAAGTAGAGGAAGCACCTAAGCTGTACATACTTGCAGTAGCGGAAGTTGTGCGACGGCGCTCATTTTCATCTCAGTACTACAAGGTATTTCTCAAAATTGACTTCTGTCTGAGAACCAGGTATCGTACAAGTCCTTGAAAACCTTGAAAGTGCTTGAATTTTAAAATTTGAAATTCAAGGTCTGGAAAGTGATTGAATTCTTATTATTGGTCCTTGAAAGTCCTTGAAAAATATTTGATTAAAGAAATAAAAGTAAATCTTATTGGAGTAAAGATTAATAGCAAATTGTAGCCAAATATATGGTTTGCAACTTATTTCTTTATATAATTATGTACAAGATAAAGTATGTAAAATCCATGCCCAGAAACATTATCAGCATAGATCATACGCAGATTGTACAAAGAAAGGAAGTGTGCTGCGCCATGTTCTAACTCTTGCTGATGACGATGGTGGGCTACAAGCATGTGAAGATAGGAGATTGTGATCTCTGTATTGCTCCCGTACACAGAATTTGTGGAGAAAGCTGAGCAGGCCAAGAAGACGATCTTCTTGGATTTTAAATACAAGAGAGGTGGTCCCTTGGATATATTGATTTTCTCCCCAAATTTTAAGGCATCTCGATTTCTCAAATTTAAGAGATTCGACTTCTCGTTCTGGTACTTAAGAAAAGCAAGATCTCGTTTTCTCTGATTTTCAAAAAAGGCCTTCTTGTCCTCTCGGAACTATTTCTCGGATTGAGCATTCGCAACAAGCTAGACAGGCTGGGTGCGTACTTCTTCTTCTATATAACCCCATCTCCTTTTATGCGAAGATTCTTATAAGGTATCATAATTTCAACAAAAACGATAATAACAAAAATATAATAAGTAGAGTTACATAATGCAATAATAGTTCGCTTGCTTTCTTAAAAGCGTTAAGACTGGCTGCCCTTGCAGTTAGTTCCGGTAGACAGTTCCAATCCCTGATGGTCCGCGGGAAGAACGATTTTTTGTGATAGTTGGTTCTTGAAGGTGGCACTTTGTAGCTATTCATATGCCTGCTTATTCTATACATCGGCGGGACTGTTGGCAGGCCATCAGTGACAACAAGGCCATGGTGTATCTCATAGAACATCAGGAGCCTTGCTCTCTTTCTTCGGATTTCTGGTGAGGACCAATCAGATAATTGAGCATCTCACTCACACTTGCTGTTCTGTCGTAGCGATGAAGCGCAAACCTTGCTGCGCGACGTTGTGCCATCTCTATTTTGATGATGTTTGTCTTTGTGAATGGGTCCCATACAGTACACACATACTCAAGGTATGGACTCACTACAGCGAAGTAAGCAGACGTCTTTAGCTTGGGGGAGCCTATTCTCAGGTTACGCCGAAGGAAACCGTGTTTGCTGCTTGCTTTGTTGCAGATGTTGTTTATATGCTTATCCACCTCAAGTCTGATGTTAGGGTGACCCCAAGGTATTTTGCCGAGTCGACAGCACACATGGTTTTGCCGTGAAATGTTTTTGCTTGCGTCCAACCCTTAAGATCTTACATTTAGCTGGGTGAAACTCCATGCTCCATTGTTTCTCCTACATGGCTAATTTGTCTATGTCCTGTTGCAAAGTGAAGGCATCCTCGGTAGACTTGATGATTAAATATACGATGGTATCATCTGCAAAGAGTCTCACGGAGGAGGTCAGATTGTCTGGGAGATCGCTAATGTAGTAGAGGACATGGGCCCAATACAGAGACTTCAGGTACCCCAGAGAGGATGTCTACAACTTTAGATTATTCCCCGTCAAACACCACCTTCTGCTTCCTTGCAGATAGGAAGGACTTAATCCACTGATTGGTTTTAACACAAACACCATAGTGCTTTAACTTTGATACAAGGAGTCGGTGATTTCCCTTGTCAAATGCTTTACTTAAATCCATCACCAAAACGTCGATTTGATTACCTTCATGCATATTGTCCACCAACGAGTGTATAAAACCAAGAAGCTGTGTTTCACATGATCGTAGTGCTCTAAATCCATGCTGCTGTCTCTCCTACAGGGCTTTATAAAGTACCAGAAATGCTTCATCTCCTAGAATTCACCTTCTGAATTATGAGTTGTTGTTATACTTGTGCCCAATATTCTTTCCTTGATTCTGACTGGATTCTTCTTACAGCATCTAGCCTGGAAGAGTTGTATTTGTATCTGTTGACACTCTCTCATGGTCAGGCAAGAGTCGAAAGAGAAGAACTAGAGAACAAGTGAAACTGTTCAAAGGCCACAACTAGGCCTCCTCACTAAGTCGATTGCACTGCGAATCTGTGCTAAGGAAAAGCAAAAGGCTTTGAAAAAAGAAAGTTTTGAAAATTTGAGGATCTCACCCAAAGTTGAAAATCTGTAGGCGAACGTTTGCTTGAAATCACTGTTCAATAACAGTCTATTTTCGTATTGAAAATAAACAATGTACAATTGATAAAAGCTTGGAAAAGTTTATTTGCCCTCTATTGTCTCTATGAATTTATCGTATCACTAGTCCTAGAATTTCTACAAAAAGTCATTGAAAAAGTCCTTTAAAAGTCCTTGAATTTCATTTGTGGAAAATTGTACGAACCCTGGGAAACTTTGGATACTTTGTTTTATTAATTGCAAATTTTCATATCTCAGTGGGCACTGAAGCTGCATGAAAGTGCAGCTCAAACACATGCCGAGGAGTTAGCCAGAAGGGAGGACTTTGCTGAGTTGTTTGGTATGTAGGTGATTCATAATGTAACCTTTTTTTAAGATAATATGACATTTTCTTATTAAGGCATGGTAAAACTTATTGCCTGCTTATTTTTAGGGAGGCATTTCTTACATGCCATGTTCACTGGAATGGAAGATAGGCCCCCAAAATTATTTGTGAGTATCATGTTGTTTTAGTTAAATTCGTAACATTTGTATTAGAAATAAATTCATCACAGGTAGAGTAACTGTCCTAAAGCTCAATGTGCATGCTCTAGGTAATCAAGTCAGCCTAGGTAGTGACCTTCCTTTTAAGGGGGGAGGGGGTTATAACAAAGAATGAAGCCAAATAGAGGGTGGCTGATAAAATAACAATAGCATGGGGTGAGGGGCAAGAGACCCCTCAGATTTTGCTCTCTGTTCCCTTGTTTTCTTACATTAGTTACCCAAGAAATGTCAGTCCTTAGAAACTGTAAATATACACCATTCTTCTTTAATTTTCATACTTATTAGGAATGATTTCACTTTTTTAGGATAAACCACCAAAAGAGTTTGACCAGCGTCTTCCAATCATAACAGAAAATGACCTTCAGCAACTTCAGACATCTGTTCCAGAGCTCTCAGAATATCTGGACAAGAGTTATGATGCCAACAACATCAGCATGCTGGATGTCACCCTGTCAACAACACCTATCACTTCAGAAACACAGTCAGCCTCAGCCGCAACATCCATGAGCAGGTGTGTCTGCACCATGAGTGTCGACACACAGGATGATGGAGAGAGTGGTGTTGCAGATGGTAAAGAGATGCATATTAGTATGGGGAAGGGGACAGACATGAGTGTAGTACAAGAACCAACTGATGACACAGCACACATAGTGCTCGCTCCAAGTGATGCTGAGGAGCCAGCCAAGGAATGTAGCAGCCAAAGTGAAGCCGGATCTGACAGTGACTTGATGTTCAGGTCTGCACAAGAGGACTATGTGACAGTGGCAGAGGCTGACTTGGGAAAAGAATTCACAGAGGAGCAATCACTAAGTGTTGAGGATCAAGTCTTGGGTAGTCACAATACAAGTCAGACCCTTACTCTCACCAGTTCTGGCTCTCAAAGCTGTGAAACTAGCACACAGACGGATGATGGTCTTGAGAACAAGGCTGATGATGAAAGTGCTTCTGAGGAGAGTACGCCAGTGCAGCAAGAAGAACAACCAGCAACCATAGAGACAACAGATGCACCATCGATGAACAAAATTATACAACTAGAGGAACAGTTGCAGTTTTACAAAAAAGAATTGAATAGTGTTACAATGGAGAAGGAAAAAATAAAAAATGACAATTTTCAGACTGGAAATCTGTTTGGTGAGACATTGACTAATCTTAGGGAGAATCTTTCACAAACGAGACAAATGGTTATTGATTCTAGAACTCAATTTAAACATGAGATAGTTGAAGCATTAGAGAAATTAAGTTCTACATTAGAAAAAGCTTCAGAATTGACACAAGAAAGGACTAGTAAAGAATATAAAAAAATCTTAAGAGAAGTTACTGATAAATATGATAAAGAGAAGAAACATTTGCTTGAAGAAAAAACACATTGTGAGATTGAGAAAAATGATGTTGAAATCAAGCTACAAAGTGTGATGGCAGAAAAGGAAGCATTGGAAATCCAGCACAAGGATAAAGTGGAGGAACTAAATTCATCTCTTGGTATTCTTCAAACCCATTTTGAAGAGCAAAAGTCATTGGCAATGAAACTAAAAGAAACCAAAGAACGCTCAGAAGAAGACCAACAAACAAGATTCAATGCCATAATTATGCGCTTAAAAAGGGAGCGTGACCAAATGGTAGGACAACTAAATGAGAAGTTAACTATGCTTGAAGGTGAATATGAGAAGCAGCAGCAACATCTGGAAGTTTTAGAACAAGAGAAAGTAGCATTACAACAAACAAAAGAGGAAGATTCAATGAAATTCACCAAGAAGGAAAAAGAACTGCTCACAGCTCTTAGTTGCACAGAAGCTAAGCTGCATGAGATTCAGAGCACTGTCGAGGAGAGAGAGAGGGAGTTTGAAGGACAGTTACAAAAGGAGAAGGCATCAGCACTACTGCTATTGGAAGTGGAACGGCAGATGTGGGAAGCTGAGCACCTAAAGGAGAGCAGCATGGAGGTAGATGAAGCAAGGTATGTATTTTACCTTCCCCCTTTAAAAAAAAACAGCTCTATTTACCCCTCCACTAAGTAGTTGTCTTAATCAAGTAAACCTTTTTAGGCAAAGTGTCAACCTCAAATAAACTAGACCAAGCTTACCACTTTATTCAAAACTATGCTGCTCCCTGAATCACTTTTTAGTTCAAATGCACCTTTTTAGGCTTGGTGCTTTTGGTGCTCTATTGTTGGTTAGTGGTCTAACATATGTCCAAACATTGTTGTTTCCTAATTATACTTGAATTTCTACAGTGGTGGAATTGTTACACAGAATTATCAAGAGAAAATCAGGCAACTGGAACAGGAGAACAAGATACTGAGTACAAAGCTTGCAAATCAGACAGGTATTGGTGAATACAGTATGAACCTCCATTTCTTTATTTTTAGATTGCTTACTCTGCTTGTTTCAGATGTTCTCAGCAAGACAGTGATGGACTTTGAGGAATCAGAAATCAACCCTGTCATAGCTCAAGCTAAGCAGGTCTGGGGTATAGGTTTTCTTTAGAAAAATATTTTTGAATCCCTTTGTGCTTTACAACTGTTCCGCTGCAAATCTTTTCTACCAGCTTACCAAGCCAATGCTGAAAATGCAAGCCTAGTTTCAGTACCGCACGGTTAAAACAGCCTTTTTGTTTTAAAATGGCAGCTTTTTACTGGTGAATTGTCACATTTTGGCAAATGCTATAAAAACTAGAGCAAAGCTGAAGCTATAATTTTCTTTATGACTCCCTCATTATCAAGCAAATCTGTCATCTTTTGTTCAGTATGGTTTTAATGCTGTACACTTAGTCAAAACAGCGACTGAAGCCATACTTCCGTACATTTACTCAAACGATTTAACACTATGATTGTGTTGGCATGCACATACGTTATTCATCACTGTCAGTTACCAATATTCATTATTCTTGCTCATGCGCATTTGTTATTCAGCGCTGTCACTTACCAAGATTTATGATTCTTGAATGTTTTTCAGGCATTGCAAGATAAAGATGAACAGATCAAACATCTACAACAGCAAATGGTAAGGGAATTACACATCGCATTTGAATATTATATAAGGGGGTCAATTCTCCCATACTTTGGTCTTTTATCCTGGTTTCCTTGATTAAGGTCAGAGTCCTCAGAGCATTGAATACAATGGGATCTGTTTACAGCCAAACTCATTGTTGAACAACGTCAGCAAATTAAAAATTATTTCCTCGTTTTGGAATAGCACATAGTCAATCAACCATCTAAACCAACTGTTGACTTGTTTTCACTCTCATGTCATAACCCATTTGACTCTACATAGCAAGATCACTGTAGTATGATTGACTACGCTCTATTCTCAGCGATCACTCAACAGCAAATTCAGCTATAGAATATATAGGGGTTATTTGCCAGGTGGCAAATAACCCCTATATACCCCTATAACCCCTACTTTTAGAAAATAGTAATGTTAAAATATTACTGCAAAAAAAATATGTTAGATTTGAGCAGTAGCTTCTCCGACACGTTTTTCTGTTCTAGGTCACATGACCATGGGAGGGGTCAGATGACGTCATCATTTGTGTCATTTATGTCTAAAACACTTATGTTGAAAGTTCCAAGAGATTTGACAAAAAACAGAAGCTTTTATAAAACAAACAAATTTCCCTAGCAATGGACTCAAAAGATAATACCATAGGCCATAAGTAAACATTTAAAAATCCAAGAAAACCACCCCACCCACCCCCTCTTCTTTTTTTTTGGAATGACCATCCATCCTTATATTGACAGAACTTGACAACATATAATATTAATATTTAATATTATTTTTTTAATTCTTTTTAACTTTAGAAGATCCCTAAACTTAAGTCAGGCAAGTGCACTTAAATTCATATTAAATTCACATAAATTCAATGGATCCTCTTCATAGTGATAATTGATATACAATGCTAAAGATTTCTAGTCCCAGCAACAGTAAGATATTTGTCGACAATAATATGGATTTAATTTTTTCATAATGTAACAATTTTTGGTCTCCTGCCATATCATTACATTGAGGTAATTTTGTATGTTTTCTTTTTTGAAAAGGAGCAACAGCAAGGTACAGCTGGTTCTGTGCCGAGGAATGACAAAGTCAGTCTAAAAGAGTAAGTCGAACTCACCTTGAACTCTCCCTGCTTATGTCACTTGCTTACACATTGACAAACCCAAACACACTGTGAACTCATAGTTTTCAGAGTGGAGACCTGATTCTTCTGGTGTTTGACCCTCGCTATGAAAACTACCTGGTGTTTAGCACAGCGTCTGCCCTGTACTTCCTACACCCAGATTCCATGGCCATGCTGGACATTGCCACAAGTAAGAAAAAGGCTCTTGACCATCGTCTTTGGAATTGTTTTAGTAATTTTATTAACAATAGCATGCGGCCAAGGCCAACTATAATTTTAGTTTGTTTTCTGAAAACAATAGGTGTACTCCCCTGATATGAGAGCTTTAAATTTGATGATAAGAATACTAGCCACTCAATGGTCTCTTTTCAATTTATCTTTTTTTGTGAGAAGTTATATCCAGCTTTGAATAAAACAATCTGTAGAATTTTGTGGGCATGCTATTGTGAAACATGCTGGGCTTAAATCCAGCTGCACTTGTTGTAATTGTAAAATCTAAAAAATCCTATATTTATGAAATCTGATAAAATTGCTTGATATCCAGTTTGTTGACCATTGTTTTGGTTTTGATATTAGCTGGACCCAAGAGGCGAGACTGGAGTTTGGCCATCCTTACAGACAGAGAGTACTGCCAGGCCAAAAAGGTACACCATATTGGGAGATGTTGTGAACATTTCCTTTGTCTTATGATCAGCCAAGCAAAGAGTGTCAGCAATGTGTTTGTATTGGAATCAAAATTCTTCTTTTTAATCTGTACTATGATGTTTATGTTCTCACCACATTTTCTTTTTTTTTTCAGGCCAATAACCGCTTCCATGTACCTGTGGGGACAAAGTTCTATCGAATTCAAGCAAAGCCATGGGAGAAGTGAAAGGAGTCAATTCAATCCATGGGACAAGTGAAAGAAGTCAGTTCAAGCAATCAGGAATGTGAAGATAAAAGGTAGATTCTTCCAGATATTAATAGGGAGTGTTTGAGGTAGAAGCCCAAAAGTAAGGGACAGCAGTGTGTCCTCTTGGTTAATTTATCAGCATGTACTACTGAGAAGTGAAGAGAATGTGGTGTGTAAGAACTGCTAAGCCAGGTTAATTCAAACTTTCCATAACGTATCTAGGGTTTGGCCAAGCATGCTGAAACCCTCTCCCCCTATTCTCAAAGCTTTCATATAAAATATACAAGGAAATCCACAGAAGAATAACATATCCAGGCCCACCCCCTTCTTTCCAACCCCACTTCAGTCTTTGTGAACATTTTTTTCTACCTTTACTGAGACTTACAAGATCCAAAATGCATAATGGCGAAATTTTCAAAAAAATATAATAATTGGTATTGGTTCAGGTTAGACTTTGTGAAAAAGGAATACTGAAAGCTATTGGTATTCTGCTTTTAAAACAATTATTTTTCTATCTGGTACAGTCAAAATGATATTAAAATTGTGGGTCATTGGGTAGTTATATATTGTATAAGAGGAAGAACCTCCAAAATGTACAATTTTGTATTGATATAATGTAACATATTGTGTAGTAATGTTTTATTTTTATTAACTTTAAAATTTATAAAGGCTGCATGTTACTGTTTTATGAGCTGTAGAGCCAAATAAATGATTTGTGATCCCAAGAGATCCACAATAATAATGCAATCTATTCAAGAAATAAAGTATTGAAATAAACCCAGTGGAAATTTATTTGTTACAGTTTAGAGATAGTATTATTTATATTGCAGTGCTTTACTCATGCATAAAACTCAGTGATTAATCTGTGAAGAACTTCACAAATCTAATGAAGTCAGTGTCCAGGGTTTTAACACTAATACCCTCCATTACCTAATACTAAATCCCTTTCTTACATTGCCTATCAATGCATACAGTATTTTAATATTAAATAATGTCTCCTCTCAGTACCTCAATCCATTAAATTAATAGTAAGCTGCTCCCCATCCTATAGCACCTGACACTTTCAAACTGTCTAACTAACCAAAGCATCTAACAAGCATTGCTTCTTTCGTTGAATTTCTGGGTGTCCACCACAGCTGATGTAGGACTGCATCAAATCCTCATCAGACTCTGCATTATGTTGACTTAGACAGGGTTTTAATCTCTTTTTCTGGCTGTTTGTTTGGTACTTTAGGTATTTTCTCTTTCTAGTTTCTTGTGCAATCCTTAGATCAGAGTAATGATTTTGAGCTGGCTTAATACTACATGATGTCCCAACACAGTTTGCAGAAGTAAGAAAAAGTGTTTGGGCTGTTATTGTGATGTTATCCTTCTCCTTGTGCTTCTCTGTTTTCTCAGTGTTATCTGTATCTTTATAGAATTTAAGCCTCTGGCCGGAGCAAATGGGCTTCTTTTTCCTTGTAGTAGCACCAGTTACCCATTTATCAATGATAACTGTAGCCCATCCCTCTGTTGTAGTAAAGGGTTGTTTGAAGCTCGAGCCCTAAAACAGGGAGAAATGATACTTATATAAAAATATTCTGATGCTTTTAGCAAAGTATTTGATGTTTGTGCTGACTATGTTTCATAAAAGTTTCAGCAAAATTTATCTATAAAAAGAGGCATCCTTTTGCAGTAGTGGTTTGTATTCATATGAATTTTTTTAGATTTCGCATTTGCTTTTTGAATTTAGAAATTTACCATACAATCAGGGTCCATTTGGACCATCTTGTTTCCCTAGAAAACCACCCCTTCAGGTCAATTTTTATTCAAGGATCATCAAATACCATTCTTTTTCCATAAATGATACCCATATGATTGCACCCCCAACCACCCCTAGCCCATCCTGGGTACACATCTGCTAGAGCTATGTTCAATGGTCATGTGCACATCATCTGATCATGTGTGTTCAAAGATTTTGTCTTAACCACATCCAGGCTAGAGGCCTAGAATCCTTACATCGCATGTCCAGTGCAGAAGAGTGCTTCTAGTGAGGTCTATGACATCCTTAACTCCTGTAGCACTAAGATTCAGTGATGCCAGTTTAGTCAGCTTTGATAGGTACTTGAAGGAGTGGCCAGTAATCTTGGGGTTCTGAGAGAGGTCTAGAGTACTAAGGTTGCACAAGCCTCTACCCAGCAGTCGCACAGGTAAGGTCATGTGACCAACATCACCATCCCCAAGGCAGTTGTCTTTAAGGCTCACCCTCAATAAACTGTAAAGAATAATTTGCTTTTAGTGCTTATCAATGCAAAAAAAATATACAAAACATGTCAAATGTATTAGTAAAAGTGGACCAATGGGGTAAGTGGTGGGGTATGGCCTTAGGCCTGACAGGGATGTCTTTCTGAAAGCCCGGACCCCTGGCCCAATCAATGACAGTAGAATCCATTAGGGACCCTATTTAAGACTATTAAAGAAATTTACATCAACCTGTTATAATTTGCAACAAAGATGCAGCTCTACATCAGCTTGAAAAACAAAAAATTCAATCAAACCTCTACCATAGTACCGTAGTATTGTGGTAGAGGAAGAGAAAACACAATTTTCATCTAACCTCTACCATAGTATTGTGGTAGAGAAAGGGGAAAAAATGCAATTTCGACCAAACCCCTACTTTAGTACCCAAAATAAATATGTATAAATGGGTTGTTGCAGAGAGTTTGACTAGAGCAATCTGCTAAGATAGTACACTATGGCGGCAGACAAAAATTTGGTCATATTTCTGGCCTGCTTTAGTCTAGGGCAGGAAGCTAAAACCCCTGACTCATGGCACATAATTGTACCACAGTTGGAGTGACCCGAGGGTAGAAGATCACCTTTGCATATTGCTGATGTGTGTTAGCAACTCATGAGATTTTCCCAGGCGACAATGACTCACATCCAGTTCTGTCAGATAGGGGAAGCATTTCAAGCACTCAAGCTTGCTATTCAAGACCAATGCTTGACCACTCAAGCACAACTTGGACAAAACCAACTCTGGATAAGCTTCTGAGAATAACTCCATATTTTGTGATGTGTCCTCTTCCAACTCATGGTTAGCATAGACTCTGCCAAACAATTGCTCTCCCACAACGTCTGGAAAGCCGAAAAGTGACTCAACCATGTGAATATTTCTGGCTATGAAGTCCAAGCAAATGAAGAAAAGTGACACAGGGCTGTACAACCCATTCTTAAGGGTCTCGGAACAAATGGCGCCTGAAACTTGAAGCAAGATGGTAAGTTATAGGTGTTACAAGGGCAGACAACAAGAATAACAACAAAAGCCAGTGGCAGTTCAAGGTCCCCCCTTCCATAGATTTGTCATGTAGGGGGTGGGGTGGGGGGTGGGAAGGGGCTTAAAAGTAATAATTCATCACGATGAAGAAGGAATGAGTTACCCAGAATGTACGAAAAATGTTGTTACGTAGGGTGGGGGGAATGGGGGCATGTAAAAAAAAAATAGGTCCACAGTCAGAAACGAAGCTAGTAGGTCGAAGGTACATGTGGCATAGCCAACGTGCCGGACTATGTCATCCTTTTCGGGTATAGTTTAGTATATAGTCTAGTTGTTTGAGAAGCTAGCTAGAGTTAACTTACCTTTCATTTCATTGTCGCTACGCGTTCGAGGTTGTGTTATGTGACCGTTTTGCGAGGTCAGGCGACCATATTTGTCTCTCGTGCAGATGATACCAACACTCTCTTCACTTGCCGACTCAAACCAACCGTGATCTCCGTCAAAAGACATGGCAATACGTGGTAATATTTTGTCAATGTTCGATTGCTCACATCGAGATATAGTAAAAGACACAAATGTCAATTTTCGCGCCGAAACCTTTCAATGCTAGTTCCCAGGACCCCGTACAGAGTGTACACAGGTATACCAGCAAAATACTTTATCTTCGTGTTTTAGTATATAAAAATGCAATCGGGAAAAAACGGCTCTAGAATCCAAGGTTGCTTGCTAAAATTTTATTTGGAAGTGACTTTGACAAAAGGTCAACGGAAATGACAATCTTTATCGCAGTTGGTATTCCTGTGTTTTTATGACCGATGTTTTGGGACGGGGCTAGTAGACAAGTGAGCTGCGACAAGTAGGAACATATGACATCATTCATTCACTCTTTTGCTGCCTTGTTTTTGTGGGACTCTTTCCAGCAAGATGGAATCCGGAACAAGGTAATATAATTGCACAACATTTTAGATAGTGAAACATCATCCTCAACAGGGGGTTGTTTTTGTCATTTGCGGTTGGACGAGATTACATTAGAACTGATAATCAAATTCAAAAGAATGGCCTATCAACTGTGGTGTGGTCATCAGCCACGATAGCAAACATTTAAACAGTGGGGGATATTTTCTTTCTTAGTGCTAAACTCAATTACCTACTCCACTGACACACAATAGCAATCATTTAAATACACTAAGTAGGGTTCCTCCAAAAAAGAATTTATCAAGGATCACGTTCCATACTTTTATGCATGTCTTCCTGAAAGTGTTATCCATACAAAAACAGTGTTATTACATTATTGTCCTCGTACAATGTTTTCTTTATACAATAGCAAGCAAAGGATGGTACATAAAGACAATTGTTTAAACTGTACCATGGTGCTTTGGGGGAAACCCTGGGAAAGGGCTAAACAAGGTTGATTGATGGCTTATCATTTAATAGCAATCACAGCTGTATAATGTATAGTTTTGTCAGTTGACATTAGGACCTGAAAGATAGAGCTCTCTTTGAGGAATTCCTTCTACATAACAAAGGGCGAGGAGTTGAACCATAGCAAAGGGCCAGATGTCAAACAAGGCTGCACTGTGTGCTCATGCTTTATGATAGATAAGGGGAGCCCCAAATATATCTGCCTAAGCCAAGAAATAAGGGCAAAGGGCTTCAGCATTGATATCTTTTTATTATGAATTTTCATTTTCACTATCAGTAAAATGATTGTACAGATCAATTTTCAATATAGTCAGCCAGCAGCTTATGGAGAAACTATATACTGAAAGGACAAGAGCACCCGGACAAAGCTCACCTAACTTTAGGTCTGAAACCTCTTAACTAGTGACCTTTGCTTGTATGTTCTAGATTATACTAGATAAGTAGCAGCCTTGCCCAATGGAAGGGTATTGCTTTGAAAATAATAGTGATAAGTTATATTCTGATTTAGAACATAAAATCACTCTTGCAAATAAAGCATATTTAATATGGTTAGCTATAAGTAGGTCACTTTCACACTTAGAACAATATTTTCAATTAAAGAAAAAAGTCAAGTATTCCTTGTCAGCCAATATATTAAATTTTGACATTGTCAAAAGGATATTCAGGAGCAAAATAGGACCACATTTGACCCGAATTCACTTTTCATGCTACCTTTGCCAAACATTTGTTTAAAAAATATAGCATCAAAACCCCTGTCTTTTAATTTGAAATTCAATCCTTATTTTCCCTTCAAAATAATGTAGATGCATGTGTGGAGTTGATGCTTCTCTATTCTATGAATGAATACTCTAGATTTGGGGTTAAAAAATCACATATCTACATATTAACATCCAAATTTGTCTTCTATTTACAAATACCCTATTCTATTACCAAGGTCTTTTTGGAATGACTGTGACAGAGGCTTCAAAGTGTCCTCAAAGGTTGGTATTTCCATAGTACTTAACACCTTGGTATAGTAAGGCTGCTGAGGTTCTTCCATAGTAGGGGTTGTTGCCCTAGCAACTGGCTGGACATTCGGTGGGGTGAATGGATACACACTGTCTGGCATATCCCAGGAGTTTTGCATTTCAACTCCCATCTGATAATTGTTTTCCATCATATTCATTCGCATTTCTGTGCTTTTCCGATGTGCATCAAAAGTTCTTTGCCTTTTCTCATGCTCATCAAGAACCCCCAGGTCAACTAGGCGTGTCACCCCCTCACCAAGTAGCATTCTTTTTGACGCCCGTGATCCTCTGCCCTTTTGCTTACCCTGTGAAGACAGTAAACAAAAAATAAGAATAAAGAATTTCTAAATATCATTGATATTATAAGTTTTTGCTTAGTACCTGATTTTTGGATATTTCCTTTTATAGATTAAAGAAGTATTTTGATGTAGTGTATGTCCAGTAATAATAATATAGTGTGCCAGTGAGGTTCTGATTGCACCAAATCAGGTTTTTGAATACATCCAATAAGTAGGGCCATGAAAGAAAAACCAGACTATAATACACCTTTGCTTTAAAAAATACTTTTTAGATTTTGAACATTCCCATTCATACACCCAGCCGAGCAACAATTGACAATACAAATCATTTTAAAAGCCCTTCTAAGATGAAGAGACATGCACTGACACACACTTTGTTTTTTTTGTTCTTCCTTGAGAGGCTATTAATTAGCAAATGTCTATAATTAATTTTCTTTTCAAGAGATCAAAAAGCAGTATGTCATCTGTCTATAGGACAGTAGTTTAAGTGTTTTCTGTGTTGCCTTTTCTTATAAATATTTACCTTTCCATTTGTATTGTGTGAAGACATTTTCCCACTTGCATGTTGTTTGAAGTGTTTTCTCAGGGAACTAGGATCAGTGTATCTCTTGGGACATCCGGGTACTTGGCAGGCATACGGCTTCTGTATGGAAAAGTACAAAGAACATGGTTAAAACTGGTTAGGCAATATCTATAAAACACTCACAATCAATGTTTTCTGAAAAGAAAACTGTTAAGACTTATATGGTGGAAAATAGTTTGTCAATATCTAAATTGCACTCTTAAACAAGTAGCATAGTAGAATTAGAATGTCTACCTTTCACTTGGAAGAGTAAAATGCAAATTTTTAGACTCAAATTACTGATTAGCTTTTATCATTATTATTGTCACCAGGGCTGTTGTCAAGTGGTCATTAATAATATTGGCTCATAAAGAATCTGCTTTGCCCTGATCATACAATGCCACCTAATTCATACATAAATCAAATAGTCAAGTGTGGATTGCTTATGATAAAAAAGGAAAAGTACTCTCCCAGTAACCATTTTAGAATCTAAAGATGCCAAACTCAATGATGTGCTTAATGGTGTAAAAAATGACACTATGACCCAATCAAATTGATCGTTGTGATATATCTTAAAAACTGTCAGCCCATTTGTTCCTTAGTCTGACATTCGTACAAAGCATTTCTTTCAAAGTCACGGAAGCCAAAAGTTACAAATAAAAGTTTTTGTATAGTATTCTCTAAGTGTTTTCAGCCCATTAAAAGCTGAACTAATGACTTTGGTAATAGTGTTGAACACTAGATGACGAAAGAGGTTGAGAAGCCTCAGTTAGTAACTGGAAGGATATGATTTCTCAGAGTGAACCAGCCACTATCCCAGATCCCAACTTCTGTTGACCAGAGCGCTATAGACAGTTTATAGCACACATACCCCACATCTGCATCAGATTCTCTATCTGTATAACCATGAATGCCTGTACATACCGTATCTAAGTGTGTTCTCTGGTGTTTGGCCCGATCAGAAGAGTTTGAGAATGCTTTGGGGCATCCCGGGAACTGGCATAGATACGGCTTCTCTCCAGTGTGAGAGCGCATGTGAATTTTCAGATTTTCTAGTCTTGAAAATGCCTTGTTGCAGCCAGGGTGCTATAAAAATATAACAAATAAAGAAATAGGTGAATAATGTGAACTAGAGAAGTAAATAGATAGCTTGCTTTCAAATAATGTTTTTCAATTATTTTTAGTTTAGAAATATACAGATTTCCATTCATTTCCTTTTTCAATTTTCAGTATGTAATTTTTATTTGTACAAAATGCTGCTTTGATAAAAACCGCCCAAATGACACCGATACGATCACAGATAATTCGAAAAGAACCAAGCCGAGAACTTTTAATGCATCATAATATTTTATCAAACCACTTGCATTTAACACAATTCCAAATCTTCTAGAAGCTGGTCGATTTGAACAAAAAGCTCAATTCTTAATTGTCTGTCTATAGAATTTTTGTCGGCATTTTCCTTTTAGGCCTTCCGTGATAATTCTATATTGTTTTCTTTAAAAGTTTACATCAATTACCGTGCTAATTATTATAAATGCACTTTGCTGATTCCTATCAAGGGAAACATAGAACGACCTATTTACCCGTATTGCACCGCGGGTAAAATATTCCCTCGAACACTTCTGTATTATCAAAAATATAATCGAAGTTTTGATTGCTAGTCAAAATTAAGGGCGAATATGATGAGCAAATAAGCCGTATTAGAATAACGTTTTCAGTTCTGAAAGACGTATTCTTGTCGATTGTGTCATGTTTTGACTGTGAAATAATTAGCGCCGATAAAAATTCGAACGCCTCTACTAAGAGATCTTTGTTGAGTAGAAAATTATTCAGCAAACAAATGCTTGAGAAATCTCGCAAATATAACTTGAAGAAGTAAATAAAATTATTAGCAAACTAGATATACTTGATTATTCTGTGTCAAGATCTATGTATAAGTCGAGTTTCATTAGGAGATCTGACGGACATATGTTTTTTCTAACCTTGGCATTAAGGTCCGCAAAAGAGCGACCGGCATTTTTGCGGTTTGAATCTCTAATTTCCAAAACTGCCGGTAAAATTTCAAGAAAAATATGCTCGGTATTTTAGAGTGAAAATGATTGTCGCTGCTAACAACGAAACATTTGTACTTTGCACCAAAATAGAAATGTTATCGAAATAGGATATAGGGCCGTTTCCTGACCCGGTAGTATTGCTATCAACTATCTCGAATGAATTATTCTGAGGGCATTTGAAAAGCCAACAAAGGTTACGGATTTGTTAATCATAGGAAGCAAAGAAAAAAACTCGTCTATAACACCTCAAATGTTCGGGGGATTATAAATCAATTGAAATCTTCGAACCAAAAATGCGTCGAAAAATAATCCAGACCGTTTTTTTTTAATAAATAATAAACAATATGACGAGATAATATCAGAACGTGGATTGTGCCAAACACTTGGAACAATAGCTGGTTGCAAATATTAAATACAGCAAGTGCCGCTAACACGGGAATACACAGCGTATTTATCGCTCGTCGCACTTACTCATCGACAGAGTATTCCAGCAGTTACGCACATTCACATTCCTTAAAATCTGCAGTAGAAAAGGACGAAATTCTCAGGCTGTTTTCAATTTTATATTAAATAGAAGCTTAGGAGCATATGTGAATGCCCAATCTCGTTTTGTTTCACCTCAGGGCAATTTGAGCGCTTCAAACAATTGTTACGCTGCTCCCCGCTGTTTCTCCATACTAAACTGTCAATACATTTCAAGCCGCTTGAGATTATGGGGCCATAAATTCGCCCTAAAATGCGCTTTTTCTACAATCTAACGCGATAAAAGTCTCCTTGAGCATCCAGCCCGTGTGTATAGCATGTTTCATGAGCTTGGAAGCACTCCAGAGACGCGCTTTCCATTCCGTGATTCGCGTGCTAACGTTAATGTCGGCATATCGACTGTTGTTTTCGCATTTGGAAAGACTTGACCACAAGCATACGAAGTAGAGCATTGAAAACGCTGCGCTAGAAGTCCATTGATAATATAAAGAACAATGAGTTATTTTGTCTTGTTTCGATAATTATACGGGGAGCTCTGCGAGAGATAATCGTAGTTTTGTGATGTTTCTGCGCGAATTCTATCATGAAATTCTAGATCCTTGTGGAAAGCCGTCTTTTGTACAGTTCAATTTTCCTGACAAAGATCTCGCCGTCTTTGGTTCATGAAGCCATGGCTATAGAACCTGTTATTGACAAATTATATCGAGAGAACAATCCTTGACTTTAAATTGTGTGCATGACACCTCGACGGTACACATTTGTCTAGGGAATTGTCTAATAATGTTAGGCGTTGTTATTTATTTTAGGCAAACAGAGAATCACTTTGATATAAAAACTATTTGAGCGATTAGGTTGTATGGAGAAATCACTTAAGAAAAGGAGCCGCAAAGATTTCCATATAAATCTGCTAAACTAGGGTGATTCGTGGAGAACTTATAAACATGACTTGTGTTTAGATTAGTTGGTTAGTTCGCGGAGTTAATACGAGTTATGTGTTTTGTTCTTACCGTGCACTTATTCGGTTTCTCGCCGGAGTGAACTCGCATATGGATAACCAATTTGTAGCGCGCATTGAACGGCTTGGTCTGGCGACTGCAGTCCTGCCAATAGCAAATATATAAATCGTCCGCCTTTCGCTGGTCAATGTGCACTTTTTCGATGTGCCGCACCAGGTCATCTTGTTCGGAATAAACCGCATCACAGCCGAGCCATCGGCAAGAGCAAATCCCATCGTCAGGTTCACGCGTTGACCTCTTTCCATTGAACTCAAGTCGTTTCTCTTTCTTGTTCTCTGTCGAATCCGTTCGTTTTGAGCCTAGTTGTAGCCTCCCTTCGCTCTCCCCATCACTTGGACGCAAGATCGCCTCGAAAGTCGATAAAGTTTCCTTTAGAATCTGCTCCGATTTAGATTTCACCGGCGCACAAAATATCTCAGATTTTCTCTGTCGGTCGGTGTTGAAGACGGTGACATTCGGAGTTATTGACTTGTCCTTACTCAGGGTCTGGTAATAATCAAAAGACCGCGACTCGCTGCTCGCTCGCTGGTAGTTGTATGAGTAGTAGTCGTTGCGATTCTGACGGTGTTCTTGGTTTAGCGTTGAATAAGGGCCCTTTGGTATACTGAGCTGTGAATGGCGCGCGCTCTGTCTAGACTGGTCGAAGTCAGTCAGACTGGAGCCACTATGGAATGCCGGAGCATCGTGCAGGGATGTGCCACTGGTGTCATAAGAACTCCCAATAAATCCCTCCTGGTTGACATTTCCAGCCACAGAATAACATTTATCTGTAGCCTCGACCATAGGGTTCCTAGAATTGTGCCCATTTACGCGGGGAAGTACTGCGTTTGGCTCTAATTCGCCAAGACTTGAGCGCGAGCTAACGGCAGACCGCGTGTCACCAGTGAAGTCTGCGAGCGGGTCCCGGGTGAAGTTTACTTTCTCTGCTAACTGCGACAGCTCAGTGATAGGGTCTGTTCTGACATTTGGTGAACAGCTATGAATGCCAGGGTGTATGTAGTTTGTGTTCAGGTCTTGTGGTATCTGTCTCATCATTTTGTTGCCGAAATCGTTTTGCTCGACTTGCGTGTTGCACGCTATGAAATTAGCACCTCCGTCACTTGAAGGTAGTCCGTTTGGGTGGTTGTGTCCTCCGTACTCGTAATTGAACCCAGCCCCTCTCTCAACTCCGAGATATTTGTGGTTGATATTCATATTCTTGTCCAAGGAGAGACTGTATTTAGGACGAACGAGCTCGTGCTCCCTTGCGCTACTTGTGGACTCGTCGAGTACCAGTCGCAGTTCCTCTCTTGCAGACCCTTCGCCGTCTCGTCGTGATGTGATGCTTTCGTAGTTGTTTTCCTGTGCTCTGTACATAGCAAATAACCCGCTCTTAGTCGTCAACACACCTCGAGTACTAGCCGGCGGATGTGAGTGCCAAATACATCCTCTGTAATTTCCTTTCTGATCGTAGGCTTGATTCCTCGGTTGGTTATCGAGTACTGGCAGGGCTCGATGTGAAGACGGGTTCGTAGTCAGAGTTCTGCAAGATTCAGATCAAAACAGTCCCTCAGCATTAACAATGTCACCCATTAATACGTTATTGCTACTTTCATCTTAGGGCAGGTTCAAGCTGTGGTTTTCTCGTGTCACAGACGAGTTTGTTTTGAAGTTACTTACTCGGGAGTTTGCTTTTGTGTTTGACCTGCGTCCCCGCGAGTTTAAAGAAATGCCGCCAATTTCTCAAAAAAATTGGCCAAAGAGCGATCTGATTGGAAGAGAGCAGCTCCACACGTTATGTTCCCTGTAAACGTCTGAAACACTACAGCCCCCTCTCCTAGCCCCCTACCCTCTATACCACCTGATCCGGTGAAGCCTGTATGATTGACAGCATGACCTTGATGTCGCCATGGTAACTATTTAAAACTTATTACATTTCAAGGCTAGACCAATCAGAAGCCCGCTAGACTGGCAAGAGGCGGAGTGAGTATTGAAGTCGCCACAGCCATCGACTCAAATATGTCAGCAATAAGCACCCTCTCTAGCTCACTAGATCGAGCCAACAAATATATCGAGCGAAACATTCGCTGCCGAAGCGCGCGCACAGTTTGAACATCAATTATTCGAATTCGCGCTTCAAACAGACTCTTTTACAGTTAGTTATTGTTGGGTTGAGTAAGTGGGAATTTAATTGCAATTGACGTCCTCTTTGACAGCTCTTGACAAAGGGCAGTTGCATACCTTTTCCGGAGTTTGTTTGTGTGTCACGTCAAAGTTCGGTCGCTAGTCCCTAAAAGTTGTTGATTATTAACCTGGGGCCTGAGTATGATCTAAACGCATCAGTGATTCTCGATAAACCTCTAGCTTTCCGCAGATGTGCGCGCTGAAATGTTGTGGATCGCGAGCTATCTTTCCTGTTTGCAGCAACATAGAATGTCCAATAAAACCGCTGTTAGCCTCAAGTGTTAGCGACTAAGTATTTTAATTGATTTATGGCTGGAATCTAGTATAAAGTCGTTGTGGTACAGCTCCGTGCCCGTTAGTGCTATCTCCCAAAGAGCAGACTGAACGTGAATCTTAAGGCAAGATTTATATACGCTCCCCAATTTCAATCCCAAATTGAGAGTGCATCTGAATTGAGTTTGACCAGCCTGACAGGCTTTGTTGTGGGACTGAGACCCAATATCCGGAGTGTAGCAATCGCACGCGGCCACAGAACGGCCCAATTCAACTGAACCCTCACGTTATTTGAGTTTAACTCCATCAAAAGCAAACAAACCCGCGATGACGGAACCCCCAAATCACGTCCTCATCCTAGAGTGTAGTAAACTCTCCGCACTTACTCCAGGCCGTGACTGTGCTTTTCTCGCTACCAATTCAATTTTACCCACCCCCTAGTGCCTAACCCGAGCCAGTATCGCACAGACAACAACTCGCAGAACACAAGGTAAATAGCCCAGTGTCCATGTCCATAGATTTGGCAGAGCGATACTGATTTCGAGCTAGGGAAGGTCTAACGCTCGTCTTACCTCTAGTTTGAGAGTTTGAGGGCGATCCCTATTGGTTGAAAGCGAATTTGGTGTGCTCAGACTTCGCCAATTTCGATCCGAGCGCTCAATTCGGAAAGGCAGACTGCGTGGCGCTAGTGTCGGCGGCAAGCTTTTATAATGAGAGGTGCGGCTTGACTGACAGCTAATTACAAATTCCGAAACATTCCACTGAACTATGGAATCTATACTTTGATGAAAATGAAGATCGTATAGCAAGCTAGGTTTCCTCCCGATCTAAATAAACTTGGTTTATAAAAGACCTGTAATGGTACTCAAGCGGTCAATGTGCAGTTTTCGGCGTGTTTTGTGTTGTGATCATTCGCTCGATTAGTAATTCGCTTAATTACTTTAGCACCTCCAAACTGATCTGCCTTCAACAGCACATGTGAATAAGTAATCCTTATAGACCTCATAGTCCCCCGTGCCTGCCTTACTAGAACCTTGCCTTAGCAGTAGAAATACCTCAACGCACCTCGAATGACCTGTGGTGCTTATTGTGGATACAAAGCGATAGGATTTCGGTATTTCTAGTGTGGTTTGTTTGGGACTTTGGAGCTCATTTGTAATGCGAGCTATGCTCTGAGTGTCGCGTTCACAATGCTTCCGGTGAGAGACTAAAAAAGAATTCACCAAGGAGCATTAGTTTGCTCCAGTTGAGATTTTTAGACGGAAAGCTAAACACCTACTCCGACTTCCTTATTTCTTTGAACTTCCTGACTACAGTTTTTCTTCATTTTTAACTGCACATATTCAACGTCTTCCGAACCAAAAGATGGCATCAACTTTTAACAAGTCGTCTTTCTAGCTTTGACACCTTCTTCAATTGGTTGGATTGCATTAGACATTTATAGTCTTTATTTATTTTAATAATACGCAACGCCATAGTTATTCAAGCTTGTAGAATCACAGCTTTATTATCGAGGAGAGCGAAATCAGGGACGATGGGGAACTTCATTAAACTTATCTCAACCTTTTCAACTTTGTACTCTTAAACTTAAGAGCCAAGTTTTTTTTCTTGCGAAGTTTCCTGCCAAAATTTGAATAACTTCTGTCGAGAGCTTTTGAAGTATTCAAATTCAAAACAAAAGCCAAGCGGTTTTCCTGAATTACAAGCAAGGAAATACGCTTTCTGGTTTTTATGGTCTCTTCAAGCAACATCAACGTATTATTTATAATTTTATTATTAACACTGCGACATTTGTTCCTGCTTCAGAGCTAGGTAAATCTTAACAAATAACGGAAAGATTCGGCAGTAAACGAGATATACACTGACATCCTTTTAAGCGTAAGGTCAGAGTTTGCTGAATATTTCTTTCTAGCTGTCTGTGAGGTTGCCCTGGCTCTCTACTACTAGCCTCAATAAAGATGCCTCATGACAGGTTGGGGACATTCATCTGAAAACATTTTTCTTTATTCCGGATGGATTAATTCACTCAGTCATGAAGGATTTTATTTGGTAGGCAGAGTGCGGGACAATTGTTTTATTAGTCGTTTTACGTCAGACCAGTGTTTCGTTTGAAAAATGGCAACTAGCACAGCACGTTTTCACACGCAATAACAAACGTAATTTGATTAGGAATATTATGTAATAAATTGACCGAAATCGTTTATCACCCTAGCTCCAATAAATGTCCAAATTTGAAACCCCTAGAAACGCTTCCAAATTAAAACTATATCACTTTCTTACAATTAAATGTCGGTCAACTTTGAATATTTATTAAAGATACATTTGATGTGTATTCGATTGAAATTTCCGTGACTGTTAAGTTTCTTTGAAGTTTCTTGTGAGTAAGCCGTTGTTTCGTGGTCTCCGAGAAACCATAACTGCGATAAAACAGTCAATAAAACTGATATTCGCTTTCCGTTTGAGTGATATGTCCTTCATAAGGCGTAAACTGGATACCACAGCAAGTCAAGTCATCGATAAAATATCTAGACATCTCACGCAAGGGAAAGTAGCGCTTAAATAGTAGACTTGGGCGGGTAAAAAGCTTTCTCTGACTCATATAGGAAATAATCCAGTGCGTCTAGAAAAGATAAATACTCAGCTGAAAAATAAGTTCATAGAGAAATACTTATTAGTTAGCATTGAGCTTGATTACTGCGCGCAAGACTCCCCTCCTTCGACATATTCTTGAGTCAATCAAACATAAAAAAACACCAGAGTAGGAAATTATGATTCATAGTTAGACCTGAAATTTATCCTCTATCGGATGCCAAGTCTGGGATTTACGCTAGAAGTACTCTTATAAATTGCTAACAGCTTGGCGAATAAGTACGACATAGGAGTGGTGATATACTTGAAATTGTTACAAATGGCCTGGTTTAATATAAACGAACCTTCCACCCTACCAGATCACAAGACTCTAACTTGTCAAACCGATCAGTGCAATAGACGAGCTAGCAAATGAGTCTGAATCGAGTAAAGCGACTTGAATGACCCTATTGAACATTATTTACCTAGAGATAACAGTGTCGCATCGCACTTGCCAGCCAAGATAACGGCGCGTCAGTCTAGCCGAGATAAACCCCGCGCTCGTTCTTCGGCTCTGGCGTGAGAATCACTCGCCTCTGACTCGTTAGGTGTGAGTGTTTTGGTGGTATCGTGAGAACCAATCGTTCTCCTGACAACCCCCTTCCCCCCCCCCCCCCCCCCCCCCCACCTGACTCGCTAGAATCAATCGGTCCCCGTGAACAATGATGTTTAGCAAATAGTGCAACTCGCTAGAAATCGGTCCTTCTTATTCGTGAAAGTCAATCGATCCACTCATTCTAGGGGTGCGGTTTCCACATGTTTTTTTTTCTGGCACATGGATAAATCTCCTTAAACCCTTTGTAAAGGCGTTAAAACTCGTATACACTAGCACTATTTGATACACCAACTTTAGGGAGGAGTTATTCGATAAAACTCATATGTACTTGCACTTCTGGCTATCTAAACTTAACTTCTTATCTAAATAACATATTCGTAATAAGTGTGTCATTAAGACAGGGTAGTGCATAAACGTGAGAACAAATGACGAGTTTATTTGTTCACAAAATGCGGTACAGGTATTTTTCAAGCGCCAACTTTGTACTTGTACAATAAAGCATCCATCCAAGATACGACCTATCAACTCATGCTATGGTTGCAAGAATATCGTGAGTCCTCTATAGCAACCTAACAACTTCTCCGCGGGCAAAATGTAATATAATTTCGATTATATTGGGCATGGGTCAAGTATACATTAAGTCCAGAGTTCTAGAATACATTAAGTCCAGAGTTCTAGAATGCTTTAACCTAAGAATCAGGCCTCCAATGCGATTAAGGTAATGTCAACTTTTAGTTTTTGATGATAATTATTTATACACTGAGTACACGAGTACATCAGAAGAAACTAACATGCCTTTTGATGTTACCATTATGCCCGCGGTTATTTTTTGTAGAAAAATAAGCGCCCCGACCTGCTGTTTCTATCTCTTGATGACTTCACTTGATTAGCTGATCCCTCCACGGCAACTCTCGATCATTACAGAACTATGCAATACAACTTTAAGCATCTCCTTGTCACGACTACCACTACCTTTATTAGAAACAGCCAGCTGCCAAATTAGATCGCGCACTTTAAACTACCACAACCTTTATTAAAAATAGCCAGCTATGAAATTAGATCGCGCACTTTAAACTACCACAACCTTTATTAAAAATAGCCAGCTATGAAATTAGATCGCGCACTTATAATAGCTCCTAAGTTTGTCATAACTAGCATTATTCGCCCATCTTTTCACAAGTCCCGCCGAGTAAAATTGGATCGCGCCATTTAAACACCCCCCACGTTTTGTTATAACTAGTATTCGCCCATCTTCTCGCCGCCTAGCCATCCCCCACTAGGTGCGTAAACTACAAAGGGGATTCCTGCGCGTATCGTGATGCTAATCAGGTATCGGAGCCTGGGGAGAAGTGACCCGAGCTCGCTCCATGCTCTAGAGCTTACATTTGCGAGAGCGATCTTAAATGCGCGGTTGAGTATGTAAAACCGTTGCATTAATGTTTCCTGTTTTCTTCCTCTATTAACGGGAGCCTGGTTTTGCGGTAGTCTACGGGATGTGACGTCGAGGATGGCGGGGGAGGAAGTGGTTTTAATGGTTTTTTTTCCTACTGTGTTGAATTGTAACAGCTTCCCTGTAATCGGCATTGCGTTTTTTGATGCTCATATTTGAACGATTTTCTGATTCTTATAAAATTTTAATATTACTAAAAATGACCCAAAATTGTGAATTATCAATATTCGGCCCCGGTTGTATTTGACTGATGACTTCATACTCGATACAGGCCCTATTGGGACTTCATTTTTCGTCTAAACGCACAGACCTCGGATAATCGAATTTGTAAACAGTTTTTCGTTTCACCCAGGTCCCAGATTGTGCAACGCTCTTGTGGCTGTCTCAGTTCTTGGTATGATCTGGAAAGGACGCAAAAGCAAGCGATCGAGCAAGTATACCGCACGCTAACCCCTCGTTAATAACTTCCTACTTCTGTGAGGTGCGAATGATAGTGTTAACAAAGATGATGCAAGCTTATTGCCATCTAGCTCGTGGAGAAGGGTATACATTTCCCTTCCTACGTGCCTGTTTTGTCTCTTTTTCGGATATTTGATACCTCAGGGTTTCCTAGACGGTTCACCCGAGATTATCTATTCAGGAGTAAAATCGTAGGGTATAGATCTGACATGTTTTTCGTATACAAAGAGATGTGAAGGAAGGGAAAAAAATGAACTCCTCTTCATGAGCCTCACTGACCAATGCTATTGATTTTTGGCATTTTCCTAGCCTCGCCTTCTTGCTACATTTGACAGAATAATCGCAAGGATGTTACATAAGCAGGGCTGAACTAGCAGCGATTGTAGGAAAAACCAAAAGATTTGGTGCAGGTTTAGGGTTTAGTAACCTGCTTAACAATTTCGATGGAAGCCCGAAAAATGATAATCAAAGATTACAGAAACATTGCATATCATTTACCAAGGACGCTTATCGCTTTTTGTTACTCACTGAGCAGAATGGAAGTTTCCACCTTATGCGATTTTGGTCAATTTTTCCAATTCTTTCCAGCTTGACCTGCTTACCTGATCTTCTCATCTACACCCAGGCTCAATTTGTTCTTTGGTCGGCTCTTTTCAGATTGATTCCATGTCAGCGCTGGTCTGGTAATATGATTTTTTTTCCCTAAGCGTGTACCCAATCCATGTCCACTTCCTTCTCCCAATCAACCTCCCGGCTGGTTCCTGGTCAGTCATTCCAAAAGTCATCGCTGCTGATCTTTCCTGGCCACCATATCCTAAGAAGCCTTCTCGGACATCTATTGATGAATGATTGAGTTTTTCCAAGCATGGCTTTGGTGGTCCCTCACGTTTATGGGTCATAAAGCAATCAAGACTTGACGTTGTTGTTCCAATGCTTTCAATATTCAAAGATGTGCAAAAGCTGAAACTTCTTCGATGTCTCCTGTCTCCCCTCATTGCTGTTATAGTTATAAATTCTCAAAGATTTGGTCTTGTTCTTACTGACGGAAAGCCACACACTGCTTTTTTTGTTTCATAGGAGGCTTCAATATCGTACCAAAGAAAAGGCTGTTGGTGTTGAAGGTTTTAGTAACATTTTTGGCCATGCATTGCTTATCTCTAAAATGACCTGTCCTAAGGAATGCAAAATTCTGAAAATCCTAGAAGTCAACAGTCATTCAGCTGTCGCCACGTATTAAGCTTGTTAAATGGGAGTCTTTTCATTTTTTTAACCTAACGAAATGATCAAAATCACAACAAGCTGTCACTAGCGGCATTATCACCCCGCATTATCGCTTGACAAACCCCGTCATTTTCATCACCTTTTTATCTCGGATATTTTCTCATTAAACAACCTACGTAAACCGTTACGCGATACGCGCGATGATGTGAACCGTTACACGATACGCGCGATGATGTGAACCGTTACGCGATACGCGCGATGATGTGAACCGTGGTTACGCCCTCGACAGCTTCATTCAACAACATCAGGCAGACTTTAAAAAAAAAATTTCGAAATAGCCACGAAAAGTTTTTTTTATCTACAATATTTAATTGATCGCAATAGCTTCCCAAATCGTCCATTGGGAATGGATGTATTCTTACTCCTGGCATTTTTTATGATTTCTAGGATGGCAAAAGAGTGGCTGTGAGAGAAACTTCCTGGAAAACTCATTGCTGGAATGGTACAAGACGACTATTTGCAGTGCACCAATTTTGCTCTAACGCTCTGCTTTTATGTTTCCCCCCATTTAGTGCCCTCCTAATTCAATCCCCTCTCTTGCCCCCCCCCCCCTCCCCCTTATACCCTCGCTCACTCTTTATTTCTCTAAACCCTGACAAATAAGTTAGAACAGAGAATCAAAGCTCGAGAGTCTAGATACGATTCTAGTTATTAAGTATGTATCCTTCTTGTTCGCTTATTTCTTTGTACAAATATTGTTTCAGTTTCTAGATTTATGAAGTTCGTTCTCTTGTGCATCCCAACGTGCCCTTAATAAGCCAGTCTGTTTAGATATAGAACTTCGTAGAAAGTGAGAAACGAGAGGAAGCTTTCTCAGGCGGGATAAAGCCAAGGAATGCGTAAAGTTATAACAACCGGAACATTCACAACCCAAGCTTTTACTCACAAATAATTATGAAATCGGAAATACTGAATCGATAATCAGGGTGGAATATCACATATTCCATGCGTCCGTTCGCGCCGTTCATTTGCAGGTGCTGTCGTTCCTTGTTTATTAGAAATAAAGTGCATGGATAAACTCGAAGCCTTACATTCTGCATGAGGAAACCAATGGTCGGATCGGCTGTAATCTCGGCGTTATTTTTTTTAAGAAGATTAAAAGTGTTTTCTGGCGCGTGCCACACCTCATAATCGCAGCGTTAATACTTTTAGCTTAACCGACCGCAAAGTGTAAGAACTCGAACACACGCGTCACAAGGATGTCGATGCCTTTTTGTGGAGTTTGCCAGAGAATGGCTAATCTACGTTTTCTACGCATCTCATTAAACTAGCTCATTCTACAAACCTATTCTGCTGCTAGTCATCTTGGCAAAAATTACTGGCAAGATTTATCCACCCTTATCGATTAAAATCTCCTGTATTCTGGATTCATAGTTGCGTGAGTCCGCTACCAATCAGAGGAATTACAATAAATGTTTTTAGCGTTTTTAAAGCTATGTGTATACAAAGATTATATTCAAACGATGATTGTATAGCCCTGTTTGAGATGCACGAAAGATAACACTTCTCTTTTTTACTCCCTCCTACTGTGTAAAACGTAACCATTGTTTCGTTTTATTAAATATTTTGAGCAAAATGAATCGTTCTTCGCCCTAAACATAGCCTGTGAATGAACCATTATACGTGTATCTCGACATGATACCAGTTTCCAGATTTACTTAAGACCATAAAATCGAGACTAATCAACGCACACCATCTTGGGAAATAGGCTTTTTTTCGCGCGAGCCTTGTATATGAAATCCTTCTAGTGCAAAGCCTCAAATCTAACGTTTTCTCCCCTTTGGCTCTTCAAGAAGCAATTCGTGCTGTTTGTAGGTAAAAGTTCATTCCAAGAGACTATGAAGTCTAAGGGAGTAGTCCGTTACACTATAGTTTGAACCGGACCTAATGATGCGGTATACGATGATGGGCTGACTTACCTTGAAGACGTTACGTCTGTTGTTGTAATCAGTTCTCGCCTGAAAACAAATAAAAGAAAAGAAAGTTATTTTGCTTAAAATTTCAAATGTAGGGTTGAAAACCAACGACCAGTTTGCAGGCTTTACGAACTGACAAACGATCCTTAAATGAGATGAAATTTGTCAAATATTCTTTTGACGTTTTGACAAGCGTAAGGGTTTGAAATGACCGAACATTGTCTTTCAAAAGCATTCCTTTCCCCCACAATCACGCCTTATAAACAATCCATAGCAAATGTCTGACTTTTTCCTTGCCGAATGTTTTAAATTTATAAAATTCTCGATCCGTGGCATTTTAAAAAGCTGACAATATATTTTTTTTCAACAAATATGAAATAGTTATGCGATGACTTAACATAGTGTTTTTAATGAATTTTTTTTTTTCTCGAAATCAGACCGAAACCAACAGCTATTATCGGTAAGAAAGTACTAAGCGATACTACAGCGGGCTCTGTTTACCGGAGTTTTAGAAAATTGTCAAGTTAACGGCTTTCCATTACAAACGTTTTTCTCTATCCGTTAAGTAAAATTTGTTTTAAAGAACCCCCAATCAAAATCTTGTGAGTCCTTTAAAATGTAACAATTAATAGCTAGATGGTTTTCATTTCTGCCTTACCCTCGCAATAATCTCCGCGATTCTGTATCCCTGTGCGAAGCGCGTTTGGGCAGACGAAGACATTCAAGTGCGCGTTCTTTATTTCCTTGGAGTTTATTCTGCTATTTTACGCTAATCCTGGGAGAGGTTCTGACTTGATAGGACGAATCCACAATCACCAAAATGCCAGTCAAGATTAGTTGTTCTCCAGTAGATTAGTATACAAGCTTCGCCAATCAAAGCTTGAACGCGGCAAAACACTGTATAGGGATTGGATGAGTGATTCGTTGAGCGAGAATAGAGGAAATTCGTGGTGCCACCACAACTCTAAAACAGGTTCCTTGAAGCAGCGGCTGAGTGTGCCATTCACTCCCTATTTGTTTGTTTTCCAAGATAAACTATAGTATGGTATACACAGAAAAACGTTGAATGTTGTCCATCGTCAGTAAGTTATTGTAAACGAGATAATTCTACAGATTACTCGAGTATTGTTCTTGTGTATGTCACTTAGTTTTGACAGTTTCCGAAATGACTGACAGTAGCACATGACGTCAGGTGATTTTCAAAGAACACTACTTTGCTGCTTTTATTAAAGATATGTTTATTCAAATTCGAAATTCCCTTTTGTTATTTATCGTTTTAGTCGCGTGCCTCGGCCTACGCTTTCGCCTGTTTTTGAAGCGATTCTGTTTTTCACCGAGATTGGACGCTACTGTCTCTTTTGACATTATCTTTAGTGTATAGAAGTTTGATTGATTGTTAAGACTTCCCGACGACAGTTTGAGTGATAGCCATAAGTACAACACAGAGTTTCAAGGCATTACATGATCCAAACCATTTTAGAAACAGGTTCTTTGTGAGTCCTCTTTCGTGTCTCCTTTCTTTCCTGTTCCCATGAATATTTCTGATTGCCTTCCTCAGTGATTCGGTTTGCTTTTGTGTTGAAATGAACCGTCGACAAATCATTGGGTAAGCCGCTTTGAGACCAGTCAGACAGTGATGAAGTACTTTTTACTGATATCATGTTATAATTGATCCTTGTTATTGTGATGGTACACGCAGTACACGCAACTAAAATATTAAAATCTACGCTTTGCTTCCTCTTGTTATTACTTACATTCCGTACACAAGCGCCTTTAGTGTGTCAACCGTCGTTTTTTTTTTTTTACAAAAGGCTGCTGCCACCAACAGATGTTGGTGATGACGTCATTTTTTTTCCGCCACAGGGACCCCATTCTGGCGCCCCAAAAAAAATTATGATAGAAATTACCCCGAGTCTCAATCTATCAGCTCTTCTCGATCGCCTTCTATTTCCCCGTTGGATTCTAAACTTCAAACACCAAATTAAACCGTTTTAGCGGACTCCCTATCCCGAGACACTGGAACATAGCGTGTGCTGTCTCCGGGGGCAACAATGTGACTTGCTTCTTCGTAAGTGATATGACTCATCATAGCCAAGGTCAATATTCACAACTAGCCGTCTCGAGTTTATCTATTCGCTTTGAAGGGAGGAGGAGGCATACATGTTTGATTTCTGATATTCACCCTGGTTTCTGTTTTGATTTCTTCTAGGGTTATTGTCGATATTGTTGCTGCTTTTGTTGCCTTATTACTGCTTGTGTTACTATCATTTTTACTGCTGCTCATTGTGTTGTTGTTGTTGTTGTTGTTGCCGCTTCTTTTGCTGCGCCCCCCCGCCCCCCCCCCCCCCCAAAAAAAAAAAATAATAATGTGGTTATTATTTTTTTTATTAAGGAGTCTTCAAATACTATGCTTTTTCCATATGGTAGCTATGACTACCTATGACCCCATCCCCCTCAGCCAATTCTGGGAACGAGCCTGGTTTTTGTTGTTAATTTTACTTAGTAGAGTCTTTAACTTGGTAGAGTCTTTTACTTGGTAGAGTCTTTTACTTTGTAGAGTCTTTTACTTGGTAGAGTCTTTTACTTTGTAGGGTCTTTTACTTGGTAGAGTCTTTTAATTGGTAGAGTCTTTTACTTGGTAGAGTCTTTTACTTGGTAGAGTCTTTTACTTGGTAGAGTCTTTAACTTTGTAGAGTCTTTTATTTGGTAGAGTCTTTTACTTGGTAGAGATTTTTACTTGGTAGAGTCTTTTACTTGGTAGAGTCTTTTACTTGGTAAGTCTGGCTGCTAGGGTATTGAAAGGTGCTAAGGGTTTATCAATAAAGTAATAAATGAAATTTCTTTCGAGGTGTGCGGGCTATTTTGTTACAGATGTTATTCATTCTCTTTTTATTCTCTTCACTCTGCAAGGGGTAGACTGGACCGGGTGGCATATGCTGACTAAGTGCCTCCTTGTCCACGTGATCATAGTAACAGGGACCCCTAATTTGTATTAAGGAGGAAGTGAACGTGTCAACGAGAAATTATAGTTTTTTTGAGTACTTTATAGCTCTTTCTTATCAACCCAAGTTCAGACAAGAACGTGATGTTATTATCGACCCACCCTTCCAAAGAAGTACGGAGTTAGTAAATGCTATCTGGAAAAAATATCGCCCAGTCTCTTCCAGGCGTGGTTACATCGCGCGCGGTTCCTTCACTGATGGGATGGGATCGCGGGCTCACCAAAAACACCATAATAGAGATTGTAATTCGAGTCTGTGTCCAGTCATTTTATTTTTGTCTGCTTGCAACCTGGAATTCCCATTCCTGATGTCAAACACAAAAGGATTCTAGGATCTATTACCTTTTAAACTCTGGAACCGGGTTACGTTTTTAGGAAGAATGGAAAATTTATAGACTCAATGATTTATATTTGTCTTTGTGATCCCATCCGTTACTTCAACTGACCAGTAGTTATCCAATATCCATAACTAGCATCGACCAAGAGAACACATTAAGTTATTTTCCGCCACGATAAAAACGTTTAGTCATCGCGTGCATTGATTATTTCATTTCTAGGTGTCTTTTGTTCAGTATTCATTTCTTAATCTCAATTAATGCTTTTATTGCCTAATTACATATTATCGGTAGGTCGTTAGTGATTGTTGAACTCCAGGGGGGTCAGATATCCTGAACCTCTACTGCTTTTAAACTGCAATGTTCATTCTGTCGTGGTTATTAATATGCTGGGTGTGGTTCTCTTCGTCGGCATTGTTTTCCGGTGATTGTTCCAGTGTGGAATTTAGTAGCTTAGTCTAACTTCTCTCGGAAACATCAATAGGTTATTTCTCTCCCCACAATGATACTAAATATATGCAGCTATGCAGAGAAATAACTAGACTTTTTTTCGTGATAACAGCTCTCGCAAACAATTGAAGCATCGCTCCTATTTAGGCAAAAGTCACGTTTCTTTTTGCGGTCCAAAGCACTCCCTCCCACGACGGCATGCTTTCAAGAGACCTCCAAAAGATAGACGCGTGCCCTAACAATTGCCAAAATCAAAAAAAATAATTGAAATCGCGGAATTGGGCTTTGTATACAGATCTCGATTGGAGTTTAACACCCTGATCTCGCCATATCGGAAAATCTCACGTTTGAACGCCTCCCCTTTATTAATAAGTGCCAATAATCGCACGCGTCCTTTAAAACCACCAATACATGGTGAAATTCACTGTGCCAATATAACGTTCTATTAGCTCTTCTGTGTATTATTCTTGTTGTCAAATCTTTGAAAATTTAATCGTCTCGATAAAGCTTTCACGTGCGCCGGTTAAAAACAAGAAGAAAGCAAACGATAATTAAAATACCCTCTTTTTAATCATGTTTTGTTTATATATATCAAAAAAAACATGAATTGCGTTTTCCCGCCAGTATCCATATCGCGAATTAATGTACTCGGCCATGAGAATACACTGGCCTTCGTAAAATAGCTTATAATACTGTATTGGCTTCGATGCGCCGACATCGCGACAGGCTTGGCAAGGCGTGCTTGTTATAAAAGTGAAGACCGTTGAAAGAAAAAAAGTCTGATTATTAGCACGGTGCCTTCTATTCGTTAGGCAACTCGCGTTTCTAGATTCTCCAGGTTTAGATGGGCTTTCTGTGCGCTTTTTTATCGATGGGGACTAAGTCTGATATCCCAGAATTCCTGGCTTGCTACAAAATTCTGGCGGGAAAACCCCACGAGGTGGCTCCCTAAAACCATGAAGACTTTTGAAGAAAACTAAAATGTTCTATGCCTGGTTTTAAACAATGTTATACTGCTATACTTTAGACAGGACTGTTGTCAATTACGAAGTTCTTATTACTATGACAAACATAAGTAAACTGGTAATAAGAATTTTTACGTTGATCACAGATCTTTATCTGCGCACTAGGGGCGAAGCCTAAACTGTTGTACTATAGACGTGACTGATATCAATTATGAAATTCTTTTAGATGATAATTTCAGAAAGGCGCCGTTTGGAAGTATCCCTAAAGATAAAAACGGCTCTCCCAAGATATTCAATATTTCTTTCATCCCGCAAGATGTCAAACTTTTCAAAATATTAGAATGCGGGTGTTTCCTGGTTACTGAAGCCGTCTTCAGCCATCTTCTTCGGTTTTATCCCATGACGAGGACATTGAAGATAACTACCGGTTCACGCATAGTTAGTTAAGTTGTTTCGTAAGAAAAGTGAGCATGTTTGGCTTGCGCTTGTTCTATAATCCACAACAACTTTGTGAACGTTAGATTCCCGCCGTGTATCCTGTCCAATCGAGTTCAACCAGAAGAAATCCTAATCAATATAGGCAGATACAATCCATTGTTCTTGCGCATGCATAGTTAATGTTTCCAGCGGCGTAGCCAGGATTTTTAACAGGAGGGGGCCCAAAAGGCCATTTCAAGGCATTTTCTCCTGTAATATATATAATGTCTCATGCATTTACTATAGTTTTTGCTGAGGGGGCCTGGGCCACCCCTCTGGCTACGCCCCTTTTTCCCTAGATCTGTAAGGATATGAAACCTGTATGAAACCTGCTCTGAGGTAGTGGGTTCTCCATCTCTAATTCCTTTCAAATCAAGCGCCTTGCCAGCAATTCGATCCTTGCGGATACCTGGCCATCTGCGACGTTTTTATACCAGTCGCCGTACCTAGACAATAGCGCCAAGCTAGAATAGGTTCAATTATTTAATTATTTTAAGTATACCACGAAATCCATGGCGGTGTGGGAGTCATTTCACTCTGGCATCCGCTGCGCAGAACGATATAGTGTGTAACATCATTATTCGACTGTTTATGATGATTTCAACATGATAAGTCACTTTCTCACCTACCTTTGTTTCCAAACGCAAGTCCATAAACCATGTTATAGTCAACAGCCGTGGCCAAAATGGCATGTGGGATCTACTAGCTGACCCATTAAAAACGGTAGACTGTTAGTGATGGACGGTGATGTGCCATGTGATGTTAGCGATGGATGAAGCTCTTGGGATGTTGAGTTTGTCTGGGAGAATGTGATGGACGGTGATGTGCCATGTGATGTTAGCGATGGATAGAGTCCTTGGGATGTTGGATTTGCCTGGGAGAATGTTAGTGATGGACGGTGATGTACCATGTGATGTTAGCGATGGATAGAGCTCTTGGGACGTTGAGCTTGCCTGGGAGAATGTTAGTGATGGACGGTGATGTGCCATGTGATGTTAGCGATGGATAGAGTCCTTGGGATGTTGGATTTGCCTGGGAGAATGTTAGTGATGGACGGTGATGTACCATGTGATGTTAGCGATGGATAGAGTCCTTGGGATGTTGGATTTGCCTGGGAGAATGTTAGTGATGGACGGTGATGTACCATGTGATGTTAGCGATGGATAGAGCTCTTGGGACGTTGAGCTTGCCTGGGAGAATGTTAAGGATGGACGGTGATGTGCCATGTGATGTTAGCGATGGATAGAGTCCTTGGGATGTTGGATTTGCCTGGGAGAATGTTAGTGGTGGACGGTGATGTACCATGTGATGTTAGCGATGGATAGAGCTCTTGGGATGTTGAGTTTGTCTGGGAGAATGTGATGGACGGTGATGTGCCATGTGATGTTAGCGATGGATAGAGCTCTTGGGATGTTGAGGTTGTCTGGGAGAATGTTAGTGATGGACGGTGATGTGCCATGTGATGTTAGCGATGGATAGAGTCCTTGGGATGTTGGATTTGCCTGGGAGAATGTTAGTGATGGACTGTGATGTACCATGTGATGTTAGCGATGGATAGAGCTCTTGGGACGTTGAGCTTGCCTGGGAGAATGTTAGTGATGGACGGTGATGTGCCATGTGATGTTAGCGATGGATAGAGTCCTTGGGATGTTGGATTTGCCTGGGAGAATGTTAGTGGTGGACGGTGATGTACCATGTGATGTTAGTGATGGATAGAGCTCTTGGGACGTTGAGCTTGCCTGTGAGAATGTTAGTGATGGACGGTGATGTGCCATGTGATGTTAAGCGATGGATAGAGCTCTTGGGATGTTGAGATTTTCTGGTAAAATGTTAGTAATGGACGGTGATGTGCCATGTGATGTTAGCGATGGATAGAGCCCTTGGGATATTGAGTTTGCTTGGTAGAATGTTAGTGATGTCCTGATGATCCCTCCACACAGCTGTAACAGTTTTCTCTCCATGTACAGAACGTTCTGAGAAACATGAAGCTCTTCACTCAAGCTAAAATTGAAGCTGGACAACTAAAGAGATGAGATGTTCACTGACCAGAGTAATGGTAGTCATTTGATTCTATCTGAAGATATAGAGCCAGCTTTTGATAAGGCTGCCAAGATCCTGGAGATGAGCAGAACTCTATGAACTTGGAAACCGCTTAGATAAGGAGATGAACCATACAAATGAGCGCTTGCCTTTTGTGCAAGATACTTTTGCAGCCAGAAAAGAGTTTGATTTTACAAAATCTCTTCAAGATCGTCCTAAAGGATGCAATTGACTTCGAAGACGTTACAGCAAGCATTCAAAATACATTGTTTGCTTCACTGAGCAGCCTATCCTGTATGAACAGGATATGAAGTGAACTGTCTCATCCTGCGAGGCTATTGACGAGAAACGAAAATTAAGGATGCGGATGGAAGTAATAATCTCTGTTGAAGGTTAGATCCTAAGATACCTGAAAAAGATTGGTGAGGGCAACTATTATACTATACAGACACCTCTCCTGAATTGGTAAGCCATGTTTCCAGGGATTTGAAAATGTGCTTAACATTCTAGAACTCATCTTGACCTCTGTGATAGATGTGAGATGTAGCCCTCATATTCAGAATCGGTCTAGTCTGACCTACTATGAAAATAATCGTGATGTTGGTGAACAACCTTTTTTCTTGCTCTCCTTAACTACATTTTGGATGTCTTAAAGTTCTGCCGTCTAGCAAATTATTGCCAGCCAGAAGCCATCCTTTTTTTATATAGATCTAGTGCCCTGATATCAGAGCTACATTTAAGAATGCCAATACAAGCATAACCATTCCCCTAATCAACCCCTTAGTGAGTTACTATATTACTATACTATAAACCCCAAGCTGCATTTTCTTCTAGACACGCCCCTGACTTGCCATGCCATGCCTTGTTTAATAATAAAGTAAGAAAAATTCTAGATGTTGATATAATCCAGATTATACTTATGCATTACTTATCAGGCCCGTAACCAGGTTTTTTCTTGGGGGGAGGGGGGGTGGGGGATGCGAAATCCGAAAAAGTGGACCTAATGAAAAATGACGAAATAATATTGACCTAAAAGGTATGCCATTAAGTTGTATTCTCTATGCCGACGACTTAGTTATCCTATCAAAATCAGCAAAGGGCCTGCAATAATATCTGAATAGCCTCGAAGAATATTGCAAAGCATCCGAAATATCCATCAATTTAGATAAAACAAAAGTGATGATTTTTAATAACAACGGGAAAACTATGAATAATTACCGAATCATTTACGGAACCTATAAAATAGAAAATGTCAAAAGTTATCTTGGACTCCATTTTTGCCCTTATGGAAATTTTAATTTGGCTAAGGAGGAGCTAAAAAAAGTAGCATTAAAAGCGATGTTCAAGTTTAGAAAAGAAATGGGAAGGCACTTCAGACAAGATATCAAACTAACTCTCCGCCTTTTTGACACCTTGATACAACCAATCCTACTTTATGGAAGCGAAATATGGGGAGTGGACTGTAAGGGAAAGTTAGAAAAAGATCCAATAGAAATGGTCCACACTAAGCTTCTAAAATGGCTTCTCGGCGTAAACCGATACTGTAGCTCGAACCGTGTAGGGCTGAATTAGAACGATTCCCTCTCAGAACAAAAGCAAAGTGTAGAGCGATCAAACTTTGGCTTAAACTTTCACACAACAATGGGAATAACAAAAAACTCTCCCGCAAAGCATTCTCTTCCATATCTAATTATGGAAACAAGAACTTTTGGCAAAAAGTACTTGACCTTGCGGGTAGGAGCGATATTTGGCTGACTGGCACAAACACTCCCGAAGCAACATACAGTTATCTTCAACAAAGGCTTTATGACATTGAACAACAGACATGGCTCAGCTCTATTCAAAATGACAACAGAAAAGACCAAGACCAAATTGCGTACGCTCAGAAAATTTAAACTGTCCCACAATTTAGATTATCTAACGGACGTAAAAAATATTGACCATGGGATTACCCTTACTAGGCTAAGCAATCACAAGCTAGCAATTAAAACTGAAAGGTATGAAAAGCCATACAAAAAACCTAACGAAAGCAAATGCTTAGTATGCCAGACAGGTAAAATTGAAGGATGAAGAGAATTTTCTGTTAGAATGTCCGGCCTATAAAAATGATCGGGATGATTTACTGGAATTCCTTAAAACGCATGCAGGTGTCAATGTTAGACCCCATGCCAACAAAGAAAATAATTTCGTCAGAATTATGGAATTGAGCCGGAATGAAAACGTGAATCGGCGCTTAGCGAAACATATTTTTGAATGTATGAAGACAAGAAATGTGAAACTTCATGACAACGTACAGGGAGGTCACCTAATCCTCCTAAACAAGGAGAATAAAAAAATGCAAAAAGGCAAAGTAAGAGGAACATATCAATACCTTTCAATATCATTTATTTAATTGTGGATCTACACCGATGTAAATATTTTATAAGGTGCCATGAATAAGATATCTATCTATCCTAATTTTTCTGGGGGGGGGGGGTGGATTTTTCTTATAAAAATCTGACCACCCCCAAAAAAAACAATACATTGTTTTATGCCTTTGCAGTATCTCCATGGGACGTTTATTGTCGGATTTGGCTATATACCAGAGTGATCTAGCTAATATTTTATAAATTTGTGCACAAATAGCACATCGATTGAGAACTTAAAGTGGACCTTCGGCCATTGTGAGGGGGGGGGGGGGGGCGTTCAAATCAAACATGGATCTTAATTAGTTGATCATTATGCAATTAAAGCAATAAATGCACTAGCACACAGTTGCATTGTCTACATTAGCAGTTGCATGTACAGTGATTTTTATTACCTTTTATTGCCTTTTTGGTAATGAATACATTTTTAGCGCTACCATGATACCCAGGATAAATACCTGGTAAAATGGGTTTAAAATGTGATAGCAGTAAACATGCTCTGACCTTTTAAAGCTTGCTATCAGTTAAAATTTGCTTTTTGAAGAATTCACAAATAATTTTGTCCAGCTTCCAATTAAATGCAATCTAGTGGACACAACTCATTTTTGTCCAAATGCATTTTCATCTCATTTAGGTGAAAATTTCACGTCCAAAATATTTATGTCAAACAGTAACCAGATGACATTGATATATTTTATAGTTAAAGTTTTATTCAACAACTTCCCACAAAAACAAAACTATACAAAGTTATTATTTAAGTACTGCATTAACTAGGTCTGCACTACCCAGTAACAATCAATTTCAGCTGACTCCCATATGAGTTTAGAGCTAAAATGTCATTCTTGCAGTCTTAAGTAACATACATAGCACAGTATGCAGGGAGATTTCCAAGCATGTAATTGCTTTGAAAATATCTATAGTTGAAAGTTATATTAAGTTATGAAACTATAAATTAGAATAAAGAAAACAAGTTTCTATACCTCATGAAATAAGCAACACTTTCTTAAATCACTTTTCTATTTTCCATATAGAAGAGGCTTAAATTTCATTCTTATCAGAATTGAAGAGCTCAAAAAGAAAATTTGAACATGTAAATTAACTTTATACTCTGATCAAAAGTATAAACAATTATTTTTCTAGCTGTTCCTTAATGTCTTTCTCAATGTCAAGGGGGGCTGTGTTTGGCGAGTAACGTTTAACTGGTACACCTTCCTTGTCACATAAGAACTTGGTAAAATTCCACTTGATTGCATTTGTCAGAGTACCATGCTTCGCCTCCTTTAGAAACACATATAGGGGATCGGCTCCCTTTCCATTCACTTCAATCTTGGCAAACATATCAAACTCCACATTATATTGCTTCACAAACTCTTTGATCTCTTCAGCTGTTCCTGGTTCTTGCTTTCCAAACTGGTTACAAGGGAAGGCAAGAATGCGAAGTCCATTTTCAGCATACCTGTAGAGTGAATAGTATGAGATTGTCTGATTAGCACCCTACTAAATTCACACTTTTATTTGAATAGTCAGCTCAATAACAGGTTCATTTTATTGGTAGAAGTTAGTCCTTGCCAAAAGTTTCAAGTTTTAAGTTTCCTTGTACAGCAGCATAGCAGTCAACTTTACTGCATTAGGCAGGAGTCAAAATTTTGGACCTCTTCTCCCGCTCTCCCGCATGGAGCACCACATCTCCCGCATTTGAGCATGTGAGCTTTCTATACGGCAAATGCCTGCAGGGGTATACTCACCCCTCCCCACTAAAAAATTATCAAGCCATGAGATTTTTGGAGGTTGACAGGTATGCAGTATCCCCAAAGAGGGGGAGTATTTAAATACCTTGTTTGAATAAGCGCCCATTGTTTATAAAACGATGACATATTGTCTTCATTTTGAGCGGGGAAGTTTGTTTTCCCATTTATTGGACCATTTTCTCCTAGCTCGCAGTGCTACTCAATTTTCCTTCATCAGAGCAGACCTTCCATGGCGAGTGTGGATGGCTTTTCTGAACCCCCCCTCCCCCCCGGCTACTTGCATGAGCTTTCATTGATTACTAGATTCTTGGTTGCATGTGGTGCCTTTGTTGAGATCTTTTTAGAAGCAGGGGGTGCTTATTCCAAAATTTGAGGTTTGTGGGGGAGGGGGGGAGGTTATTTAAAGGAAGGCACTTATTTGAATCATTACGGGCCCAATTCAAACAAGATTGGATTAACACACAGGTAGCCAAAGCTCTGTCAATGAGTAATTTGAACCTTAATAGAGAGAACATATGGATTTGTTACTTTATGCTAGTATTTTTCCATAAAAATCTAATAAATTCAATCCAACGTGATGTAGTTCTTGTAGCCATCTATTATTTCAACGTTTATGAGATTTAGAGCGCTTTTGGGGTAGTTTTAGCACTGTTCGGTGAAATTTAAAATTCCCTCTATACTTTCTTTAAAGTAAAGTAACAACACTACATGTTGCATATAGTAACAACACTACATGTTGCATATAGTAACAACACTACATGTTGCATAAAGTAACAACACTACATGTTGCATATAGTAACAACACCATGTTGCATATAGTAACAACACTACATGTTGCATATAGTAACAACACCATGTTGCATATAGTAACAACACTACATGTTGCATATAGTAACAACACCATGTTGCATATAGTAACAACACCATATGTTGCATATAGTAACAACACTACATGTTGCATATAGTAACAACACTACATGTTGCATATAGTAACAACACTACATGTTGCATATAGTAACAACACTACATGTTGCATATAGTAACAACACTACATGTTGCATATAGTAACAACACTACATGTTGCATATAGTAACAACACTACATGTTGCATATAGTAACAACACTACATGTTGCATATAGTAACAACACTACATGTTGCATATAGTAACAACACCATGTTGCATATAGTAACAACACCATATGTTGCATATAGTAACAACACTACATGTTGCATATAGTAACAACACTACATGTTGCATATAGTAACAACACTACATGTTGCATATAGTAACAACACTACATGTTGCATATAGTAACAACACTACATGTTGCATATAGTAACAACACTACATGTTGCATATAGTAACAACACCATATGTTCTTTCTATTAACGGTCAATGAGCTGGTCGGTTCAGATTACTCATTGACAGAGCTTGAGCTACTGTACCTGTGATTAATATTGATAAAATATCAAATATCAAAATTTCTCCACCCTCCCGAAAAAACTGCCATAAGTTAGTTAAAATCGAGGTGAACAATCGCAGGTTGTTTATTTATTTCTTAGCTAAAAAAATGATTACTTTGAGCTTAAGCTTACTAGATTGGGACATAGATCAGCTTTTTATAGCATATACTTAAGTAATTCATTTTTAGGGGACAAACACAACTTCAGCTTGGCTGTCGAGTGTGAATGCCCGTTTTGCGTTCTTCGTTCTGAACACGAGTTTTGCTTCCGCTTTATAATCTTGATTACCTGGAGTGCAGTTCCTGTAGCTGGGTGTAGTTCTTCTTGGTGAACCCTCACTGAGAGGCCACGTTAACGATAAGGGTCACGAACCCTTTGTACTTGGACAAAGCGACATCGTTGCAATCAATATCTTTCACTTCAAAGTCGAGTATCGTTTGCTTCCCTCCGGCAGCCATTACTCTTGTCCCGAACAGGGCAGTCGAAGCTCCAAAGCCTAGCAAACCGCTAAACGCCTTAGGGGTAAGAGTGACTGACCCTTTAACCGCCTGTAAAAGTCGCCCAGAGAAGTTTAGCATCGAGGGGTTGAAATGGAGGACGCCTACTTTATGTAAACAGACCTGCAGCTCGTGATGCAGCTCATAAAGGATTTACCTTCCGACGGATTGACGAAGTCTTACCGAAGAATCACGAGTAGGAAAATTTACTCTCTAGGGAGGGTAAGGAATTGTTTTTGTACGAGTGGCTACCAAGCTGTGAGTCATCGAGGGTTCGCAGATTGAAAGAGGAAGGCAAAGTTGCAAGATCCCAGTTGTCACTTAGTTAAAAGCAAGAACATGACGGTTCAGTGGACGCTAGCGGCGGGTTTTCTCTACTTCGAGATTGGTGTACTCTTACTCTTTTGCCTTCCCTTTATTTCGCCTTCAAGGTTAGTGGGAAAGTTTGATATTAGTGATTAAAGAAGAGAGCAACAGAATTTTGTTTCATTCAGCTGTTGTTTTTGGATGGTGCAACGTTGCAAATTTCGCAGATTACTTTTCTCGCATTTCACATTGGTCCATTCAACGCTAAATAACATTTTCTAAGGCAAAGAAGTTCGACTCTGATAATACTTTCTTTTAGGTTTGGTTTCTTTTTTTTTTAGGTGGAACAAAATCTTCAAGTCCAGCTTTATTTCTACAATCTTTGAATACAGCAACTTCTATTTCAATGTCTTCGTCATTATCATGATTTTGCTGTTGTGTGGTAAGTCATAAGAGATCCTAGTGTAGGAATGCGCCAATTGATGATCATGACTTTGTTGTCAAAATAGCATGTCATGTAAGTCTAATAAGGAAGGTATTCCAAAACATCAAGCTGTCCTCAAATTTTCTAGATGATATATTTTTTCTTTATTGTCAATATAATAATTGTGAATTTACCAAAGTCTTTCTACAAATTTATAATATTCCCTCTGGGATATCATTTACCAAGGTGCAACACAGTTTTTAAATAACATTGTAACTTGGCCAGGGAAGTAATGAAATTTAATGTACACATTGCCCACTAAAAAGAGAATATAAACATGATAATGTCTTGGTGTCACAATGTAATTTGCCATGTTGGTGATTTAATCAAATTAACTTGAATGTGTCTGACGAGGTGTTGTTATAAAATCCATCAAGGGAGAGCTGCTAAGAATTCTGCCTCAATGAAGGATAACGAAATTGTATTTATGATGGGAAGGATGGGGGGGGGGGGGGGGGGGCAACAGAAGAAATGCATCAAAACACTTGAGGGCTGAATTCTGAAAGTGTATTCACTGAAACCCTTATATTCAAACTTTAACCAGCTAACTCAAAACAATTGTTTTTCATTGTGTTCCATTGTAATTATGATGGAATATGCCTAAGATAAAAATGGACAAATTGATTAATTTGAGCATCTCTCTTATAATGTACATGTTTTCTTGTTATTTCCAGACTCCTTGAGAGAGATTTTCAAGTACAATAAAGTTGATGTCAGTCACATGGACTTGAAGAATAACCCTCAGGCAGAAGCCATGCTCCACATGAAGTTGTTTAGAGCTCAGAGAAACCTCTACATCTCTGGTTTCTCCCTGTTTTTGTTGATGTATGTATTCTGAATAGGGTAAATCAGGTGTCACTAGTAAATCAAGTCTTGAGATTCTCACTATTAAATTATTCTAATAGTAGTGTACTAGGTGTTATGACACACAACATACATTTTACTATATTCATAGACACAAAAAACATTTTGATTCCCCATTCTTACATTGCACAAAGGATAGGAATAAAAAAAAGTTGCAGCAGATAGGTACTGTGCAATGTTATCATGATTTCAAGTTTGGGGTTATGTTCTGGTCATGTGATTACTATTTATTGCATAGATGTTTATTTTTCTATCTTTGTTTAAAAAAAAACGTTTTTCTGTTACCAGTGTGCTTCGTCGGGTAGTCACCCTCCTGTCTCGTTTGGCTGTGTCTGAGGCATCTGCCGAGGCTAGCATCAAGCAGGCTCAAGGTGCAAGTGATCAATGCAAGAAGCTCATGGATGAGAATGATAAACTCACCAAGGTTGGAACTTTTTTTAAATTAAATCCATCACAAGTCCCATGTATTTTATGAGACGAAACAGAAAAATGTAGAGTTTGTTATAATACAAAGCCGGATATATATCTGTTAGCTTTGTCAGTAATTGGGTAAAACAGACAAACTTTTGCCTGGTGTGAATGGGCCCTTACACTCATGTGTTGTGTTTTGATTATATAATGACGGCATTATACCCATCTAAGGTTGTATTGACTGCATTTCCTAGAAACTGGAAGGAGAGAAAACAGCAGATAATGAGGAGGCTGCCAGTGATGAGATGAACCAACTGAAGAAAGACCTGGAGGAGAAGGAAAAGCTCCTTGAACAGAAAACGCGAGGTATCCAAACAAGCACTGCATAACGTGACAGGGAGTACAAAGATAATGGTATTCAAACAGCATTACGTAGAGGGGCAGGGGGTAAAAGAACACAAAGTCAACAAATATTTTCCCTATTAGCTTGTTTGTCACCATAATCACAGGGGCAACAGAACTGCTCTTATGAAATTGGGGAGCAGAACTCCAAATCTGAGGAGACCGGGAAAAGAGTGTTGCATATTTAAATATTGAAATGTGTTTACCATTGTTGCCTATAGATTTGGAAAAGACAAAGAAAGACTTGACTGCCTCTAAGCAGCAGGCAGAGGGCGTGTCCCGGGAGTATGATAGACTGCTTGAAGAGCACTCCAAGATACAGGTCTGTAGAACGGGGCCGGACTCCTTTTCATTGTTTTTGCCTTGGCTTTGGCTGCTTACAAAATGCAATAATGTCACAGCACAAGATTACCGAACCAGTAATGCACCCTTTTTATGCAAAATGTGACCTTGAAAATATGGGTGCACATTATGTGTGAAATTTATTGTTTTCAGCATGAAAGCAAAAAAAGCGGAATCATTAAAAAGTGCAGCAATCTTATTTTGCACCATCAACACTGTCATCAAAATCATCACAACCCATCACTGTCATAATCATCACCACCACCATCAGTGTCATCATAATCATCACCACCAACATCATCACTGTCATCATAATCATCAACAACATCACTGTCATCATAATCATAACCACCAACATCATCACTGTCATCATAATCATCACCACCATCACTGTCATCATAATCATCATCACTGTCATCATTATCATCATCACCAACATCATCACTGTCATCAACAACATCATCACTGTCATCATAATCATCACCACCAACATAATCACTGTCATCATAATCATCACCACCATCATCATAATCATACCCACCATCATCACTGTCATCATAATCATCACCAACACCATTATCACAATCATCACCACCACCATCACTTTCATCATTATCACCGCCACCATCATCACTGTCATAATAATCACCACCACCATCATCACTGTCATCATTATCACCGCCACCATCATCACTGTCATAATAATCACCACCACCACCATCATCACTGTCATCATAATAATCATCACCCACCATCATCACTGACATTATCATCATCACCACCACCATCATCACACATCATAATCATCATCACCCACCATCATCACTGTAATCATAATCATCACCACCATCATCACACATCATAATCATCACCACCACGGTCATCACTGTCATCATAATCATCACCACCATGGTCATCACTGACATCATAATCATCACCACCACCATCATCACTGTCATCATTATCACCATCACCATCATCACTGTCATCATTATCACCACCACCACCATCATCACTGTAATCATAATCACTACCATCACCAAGTGTAGTAATGTTCTTTCTATTTTTATTTCAGGGTCAGTTAAACCAGACTGGAGAAGAGAGCAAAAAAGATGACTAAATGTCTGAGCTCTCTTGCAAGATATAAATATTTAAAATATCACCAGCACTGCTAGGTGATTTTGATGATTTAGTGGTAATTTTACCAAAACCAGAGAACAAGGGTCGAATGTAAACCTTCACAGAGTATGATAATTGTTCTTTAGAATGCCCTTCAATTTTAACGTTTCTCCATAAAAAAAACTATACCCAAACTTTGTCATTATAATAGCCTAGCCTATAAACCTCTACTAAAGATAGTTGTTCAGGTGGTAATTGACTATCTTTCAAAGCCACTTTCTCCAATGTATTGTCCATTGTAGATCCAAATTGTTTGGGGAACACTTTTTAGAGGGCAATTTTAGTTGAAATATGTATACAGGTCCTTAGAAATAACCTCATCTGACTGTCATAGTGTATCAATATGGATGTAAGAACTAGACTGTTTTCATGAGAGTTCTATAGTCAAGCAACCATGCCAATAATATTATTTAGCATTTTCGTCATGGTCGTCAATGATATAGGATGGTAACTGACCAATAAAATATGTTTAAAAGTTGTTTTAGATAAAAAAGGAAAATAAAATGAAGTAAATAAAGGAAGGTTAGTTTGGTAATACTGACATGGCCCACTCATACTTTTAAAGTTTTTGATAAAAAAATATAGGAACATATAAGCTTGCTATTCTGTACTACTCCCAGTTTCTGGATATTGTTACTGTTCATCACCCCCCACCCCACCCCACTTGTTTTAGACATGCTACGCAAATAAATTACATTAAACCATTTATGGACATCCTCAGATGTTTGGATATAATTGAGGTGTCCGCCCAATGGAGGTTTGGATATAATTGAGGTGTCCGCCCCCCAATGGAGGTTTGGTGGTGTGTACTATATCAGCTCTTGCATTCAAGAAACTTTTTTTAAATTGATTTTAGAATCGATTAGGGAATACACAGCACTTGCTGCCGAAAATGTTACTAGTCTAACGATTTGCATAATGACGCCATGACAAGGGACAATAAAAAATAAAGAGATCTGTTAGGACGGATATGACAAACGGTCATGGAATACCCGAATACAAGTTATGTGATAAGAGGTCTTCTCAGTATTCTTGAAAATTCATGTGATAACAAAATCGGAACCCTTTTCAAGCAGGAAAGGCTTGAAAATAATATATGGGGTATCATATAGTCTTTACAAAGCTTTAAATATATACCCTGTCTAGGACCTAGGGCAGAGAAGGTAAAAAAAAAAATACATACCCTGTCCAACGGCATGTCCCGTCCCCGTATAGTGGATATAGAGAGTGGCACGTCCCGTCCCTGTATAGTGGATATAGAGGGTGGCATGTCCCGTCCCCGTATAGTAGATATAGAGAGTGGCATGTCCCATCCCCGTATAGTGGATATAGAGAGTGGCATGTCCCGTCCCCGTATAGAGGATATAGAGAGTAGCATGTCCCGTCTCCGTACAGTGGATATTGAGAGTGGCATGTCTTGTCCCCGTATAGTGGATATAGAGAGTTGAGCCGCACCTTCCTTTTCAGTTCCAATGTTTACAGTATTCACCAAGCACAATGTGAAGTTAAATATTAGCTTTTTGTTTCGTTTTTGTTTTACATTTTGTTTTCTTTAGAAATGGTTGCGCCATTCCGAACGCGGAATTAAAAGATTGCTGTCAAACCTATTGTTGAAAACCTATACGTTTTGAATGTCATTTAAATTTGCAAGATAAGAAAACTTTTCTTATTTTACCAAATTTATAAGAATATTCGGAGGCTGAAAGACAAATATTAACTTTTTCATTTTACAACAAGTTTCTATTCAAGTAACTATTAAGTCTTGTTTCTTTATAACGCCAACAGTGCACAAGGGCGTGGTTGATGAAAAGGGGATATACAATAAAGTGGCATATCGTTAAAACTCCAAGGGGTGCACACACAAAACAATTCAAAACAAAGTTAGACGGGAGGACAGGATTTCATTTCGCGTTAGGGTTAAACCAAATCGATTATTTGCTTATAGTACATTAGTAAATACAAATTCGGGTGATTTGAATCCATTTTATTCAGGGTTCATTTACAAAGTATCCCAAAGGTTTCACACCAAATCGGCACCAGTCTGACATTCGCACACCGTCCAACAAGCATTCGTAGATTTGCTTTCAATCCCCTCCCTCAAGGGAAGTTAGCCGTAGGATGAACACGTTGTCTGGTTCAGGACCATATCAACAGAGACCACCAAGGTTTGCTTAACATCCCCACCCCCCCCCCCCCCCCCTTAAGGGGAATTAGCCATCAGGATGTAGACTTCATCAGGTCCAGTTCTATATCAACAGGGAAATCTCCCTGGGTTTGAGTAACATCCCTACCCCCTCAATCAAGGGGAGCTAGCCATCAGAGTGTACACGCTATCAGGGCCAAGTCTATACAACAGAGACCACTTTCTGATAGGCACTCAAAGCTTCGCTTGACATCCCCATCCCCCTTCCTCAAGGAAAGCTAGCCATCATGATGTACACGTACATAGCTGATCCCAGTCTATATCAACAGAGAAGACCTCCCTTTCTAACCAGCATTCGTAGTTTTGCTTGAAGTCTTCGCCCAGCTCCACTCGTTGGCCGAGGACGCTCAGCGGATTGTTATCGACTGGTTTGTAGTCCTCGTCTTCACCAACATCCGGGGATTCCAGTCCGTAGCGACGGCTGTTAAATCTGTCGACACATGTGCGAAGAGAGCACTCCTCGGCCTGGAAATCCCAGGGTCTCGCATCCAGGTCTGTGCAACGCCAACAAAACACGAAACACTATAAGCCATAATGCCAGGAACATTGAACGATAAAGGCTATAAACAATACAATGTGTAATAAAGCATGTGTCCAAGTGATGTTACTCCACTAGTACTACTTTACTAGCAGAACTAATCTACCGGAGGAAGGGCAATTAAAACCAGTGGAAGTGGATTGTTCAATGGACATCAAATTCATCTTCAACAAACCAAAGCTAAGCGCGAAGTACACGCATACGTACCGTTACCGAACGCCCAGTCGTCGTTCAGCCTGTGGCGCACTTTCTGGTAGATGGCGGAGATTGTCTTCATATTACTCTTACGCCAGTTGCGCCCGAGATACTTGGTCTGTGCTTTGAGTAACTACGTAGGAATTGAGAGGGATTATAAGACAAAGAAATTAGAAGTACGTGAATGGTGGTCTGATCGTTGAATAACAGCGTCAAAGTGCATAATCCACGGCCCATGGGTTCATATAAACCCTAGGCTGGTTGTTAAGACAAATTTTGGACTGCAGATGGTCCAGTCATATTCACACCCCTCCCCATTAAATTATACATTGGGCACGTACATGTCACGTGTGACCCCAACGCCTCTTTGACCGCAAAAGATCCACTTACATTCACGATCATTTATAATGGCACCGACCCCTTAAACCGCCCCTTTATACCTTGAGTAATTATGTCATGTGTGAGCCCGTCATTCATGATGACACAGACCCCTTGAACTGTACCTTTAGCACATACAACTGCATCAAGTCATGCTTGACCTTGAGGGCTCTCTTGAGAATGGGAGCCGACTTGAACACGACCAGCATCTGGAAGAGCAACAGGGAAAACAATCTGAAGCAGGGTCGTAACTAGTATTGAGGAAAACCGAGGCACTTGCCTGAATCATGATTCAGACGAAAGGAAATAATATTCTTGTTTCACTAAACCGTCAGTTAGATCTCCCAAAAAATGGCACAAGAGTTGGCGGATCTTAGCTCTGCTCGTCGTTCTCATTCACTCATCAGCCACCCAAGAGAGCAAATGTCGTAATTTTCAGTCTCATTGCACGCAAGCAAAGGGTGTGGTAGGAGGGTGTGGCTATGGATGCAAATATGCCAAAAAGCGTGCCATTTCACGGATTCCAATATGCAAAAAAACCGTGTCACTGCTCAGATTCAAATATGCCCAAGAGCGTGTGATTACACGGATTCAAATATGCCAAAGAGCGTGTGATTACACGGATTCAAATATGCCAAAGAGCGTGTGATTACACGGATTCAAATATGCCAAAGAGCGTGTGATTACACGGATTCAAATATGCCAAAGAGCGTGTGACTGCTCAGATTCAAATATACCCAAAAGCGTGTAATTGCACGGATTCAAATATGCCAAAGAGCGTGTGATTGTACGCATTCAAATATGCAAAAGAGCGTGTAATCACACGGATTCCAATATGCCAAAGAGCGTGTAATTACACGGATTCAAATATGCCAAAGAGCGTGTGATTGCACGGATTCAAATATGCCAAAGAGCGTGTAATTACACGGATTCAAATATGCCAAAGAGCGTGTGACTGCTCAGATTCAAATATACCAAAGAGCGTGTAATTACACGGATTCAAATATGCCAAAGAGCGTGTAATTACACGGATTCAAATATACCAAAGAGCGTGTAATTACACGGATTCAAATATGCCAAAGAGCGTGTGACTGTACGCATTCAAATATGCAAAAGAGCGTGTAATGACACGGATTCAAATATGCCAAAGAGCGTGTAATGGCACGGATTCAAATATGCCAAAGAGCGTGTAATTACACGGATTCAAATATGCCAAAGAGCGTGTGATTGCACGGATTCAAATATACCAAAGAGCGTGTGACTGCTCAGATTCAAATATACCAAAGAGCGTGTAATTGCACGGATTCAAATATGCCAAAGAGCGTGTGATTGTACGCATTCAAATATGCAAAAGAGCGTGTAATTACACGGATTCAAATATGCCAAAGAGCGTGTGATTTATTGATTCAAATGTTACGAATTGACTACTGGAGTGTCATACCATTGTCCGCGAGTGTTTCCACTTGGTGAGTTTCTGAAGAATACGGACCAGGTTTACACACGAGAACATGTTTCTCCAACAGCAGCCTTCCACATCAACAGTCTCCTGTAAGAACCACGCACGCATGTCAGTGACGTTACGACGTCAGCAATGGAAAGAGGTGTATCCAGTTATGTAGGTATATTGATTTTGGTGGAGTTTTACCAAAAGATCAACCACTACCAATGGCCAGTTTCTTAAATCAAAAATACTGAAACTTTATCTGAAACTTTATATACACCCCGGATATCGGGGCATCCACTAAAGACGACGAAGAATGGAGAGCTTTCCTTCAACAAATCCCTCTTACCTGTGTTAGAGTCTAGCAAAGAAAAGTCATTGCAAAGTTGTGTTGTGCTGCAAAAATAGTTTGTGACGTTGCTCTACCGGCGCCAACTTTTGTCGCAGCAATTTTTTTGTTCCAAGTTGAAAAAGTTTGCTGCAGAAAGTAGATGGTTCTACTTTTTCAAAAAAACTCGGAGACGTAGCCCGTATTACTACATCAACTAACTTGTCTCGCAGCAAAGTGACGTCAAGTAGTTGCAATTAGGTTTTTGATTGGTTGACCAAGAGTCACAGATCATTGTCATGGAGAAAACGATGGCGGATCACCAGCAAGAACCAGTTTATCTTTCACTGCAACAAAAAATTGTGCGCCGGTAGCAAAACGCGCAACATCGGCTTCGAAAGTTGTACGGTTTTGCTGCTCGTATTTCCCGGGCTTAAGGGATAAGGTTGAAAATATGTTGCTCCCGATATATCACCGTTTGAATGGTGAACATTACAAGAAATCGTTTTGACAGGTAATTTAAAGTGATAGTGTGTACCAGGCTCTCCGCGGTGAGTTCTGATGGCGTCCCAAGTACACAGCTCGGGAAGTCCAACTGTGGGATCCTGAAAACATGCGAACACATGAGATTACTGAAAACATGCGAACACATGAGATTACTGATAACATGCGAACACATGAGATTACTGAAAACATGCGAACACATGAGATTCCTAAAAACATGCGAACACATGAGATTCCTAAAGACATGCGATCACATGAGATTACTGAAAACATGCGAACACATGAGATTCCTAAAACATGCGAAGACATGAGATTACTGAAAACATGCGAAGACATGAGATTACTGAAAACATGGGAACACATGGGATTACTGAAGACATGCGAACACATGGGATTCCTAAAACATGCGAAGACATGAGATTACTGAAAACATGCGAACACATGAGATTACTGAAAACATGCGAACACATGAGATTACTGAAAACATGCGAACACATGAGATTCCTAAAAACATGCGAACACATGAGATTCCTAAAGACATGCGATCACATGAGATTACTGAAAACATGCGAACACATGAGATTCCTAAAACATGCGAAGACATGAGATTACTGAAAACATGGGAACACATGAGATTCCTAAAAACATGCGAACACAAGTGACATAACGACACTAATGACATAACGACACTAATGACATAACGACACTAGTGACATAACGACACTAATGACATAACGACACTAATGACATAACGACACTAGTGACATAACGACACTAATGACATAACGACACTAATGACATAACGACACTAATGACATAACGACACTAATGACATAACGACATAAAACGAATGCAGGGAGCATGCGGTAAATGAGAGAAAAGAAATGGCAGCTGCCATGCTCCTTGTCCACGTTCGTCTCCTTCGCTATGATTTACACAAGCGCTACACAAGCATATGACGTGGGGAAAAGCGATTACTCACGTGTTTTTGGCAGTGATGAAGGCAAGCACGTTCTGGTTGAGGAACTTGAGGATAAGTGGGATGCAGTTTGCGAACACAAGATGTTGGCTCATGAACTCGAACTGGAATATAAACACTCTGGTCAATAAGGCCTTCAATGCTAGTACTTAAAGCCGTAATATACAAGATTGAATCACGTCTTTCTAATGACAAATTCACCTCATAGATGTGATACGGTAGTACCCGATAGACTCCAAGTAGCGACATCTTGTTGAGAGGCTCACCTGATAGACGTGATTGATCTTGAAGTGCTTCAACAGAATGAACATCATTCCCGACACAGCCTTCACGATAACCTCCTGGAAAGGTGCAACACATGAGCGTCAGAGCATGAATGCTTGTTCTCGCTCTCTGCGCACAAAGGTTACCCTTAAGCAGATGATGCTGTAATATGGTAACTACATGATAGTAAACACGTAGAATATAACTAGATAAGAGGATGGCGTATAAGTTATTGTGTATTACCTTGTGACGATTTACGTCGATACCCAGTCGCATGGAGTGCAACACTGTAGATCTGAAGGCAGCAAGAAACCATTAGGGTGATGACTATATATTCTACACTACTGATCCAATGAGATCAGCCACGCTTTACAACGTGTACCACTGCACAACACACATGTACCTCAACAGTATAACACAATCATTTTCAAAGGCCGTAGAACACGACGTGACACTACAATTTACACCGCAACCATATCACTTTATTACAATCAATACTACCTCACACAGGAAACTGTCTATATCTCGACGCAGATCGTTAAACCGTTACAATACACATAAACAAGATTAATAATTGCACGACATTGCACACAAAACTGACAATATTAAACAAATGAATCATCCCCGAATTCAATACTGCACTACGAAAAGACTTCCCACCAAACCTCCTTTAAATCTTCTTTCCTGTGTATTAATGGTTTGTACGTACGGCATGTTTTCGGGGAGGACATCGGCCAAGATGTTAATCGAGTCTGTCTTGGCTTTGGCCGTGGGAGCAGCCGCAAGAAGTATCTTCAGCAGAGCAATCTGCACAGAGCAGCAAACGAGATTTCAAAATACATGTAAGGTCAAGAGAATCTAACTTATTCAGTACTCATTAGGGCTTCTGGCCGAGACATAGTTACTATAAATTCGTTCATAAATAAAACAACAATGGATCAAAGGAAACTAACAAAAACAAAGATGAAAAAGAAAAATGTTTATTGCTAAATTTCGGAACCATAGTGAAGCTGGCAGGCAACTCAGCAGGCAACTCGGTGAAGTTAGCAGGCAACTCAAATGTGATGATTTGTGTAATATCTCGGCAGGTATATGGCCGATTGTCACGAAATTTTGACACGATTGTACAAAAAGTACAACAAACATATTCATGCATGTATGATATCAAATATTATTAATCACGTGACTGTGTGACGTTGAACGTTCCAGCAGGCAAGTCGTTACATCACAATTGTCGCGATAACTACGTCCCATTTTCACCGATAGTCATCAAACTTTAACCTAAGTGTACAAATGTAATAACGAAGACAACGCCGTATTAGTTATTCTCATGACGTCATCAATCACGTGACCGTGGGAAAAAACATTTTCTCGAGTTCCTATTGAGAAAACATTACGAAACTTTCGAAATATGACAAATAGCACATGGGATTTTACAATCATGAACTTTTAAAATATGACGCCATCAATCACGTGACCGTGGGAAAAAAAATCGATATCTAGAGTTCTGACTGAAATAACAGTGAAATCGAAGTACGACAAATTATGTATGTCGTTATTAAAGCCTAACTTTTTTTGAATGTTTTCGTGATTTACTTTTATAAAAACATATAGCAGGCAACTTGACAGTACAGCAGGTAACTCGTGATGCACTGGGAATATCGTATTTGTCGTTATTAAATCTTCACTTTTTTGGCATTTGTAAGTGATTAACTCGAATAGAAACATATACTGGAAATATCGTATTCGTCGTTGTTAAATGTTCACTTTTGGCACTTGCACGTGATTTACACATCTTAACCTGCACTGTAATTCCTACCGTTTCTCTGCCGTATCTACGCGTATTATTTTCGCTCGATATGGGCCATCGCTTAAGCTCATCGATTATCAGTCACTAACCTAGAGCGCGAATCCTAACAAACTCTCTCTCTACACGACACAATATAAAAACCCATACTCAAGGAGCCAACTGTCCAATACTTATATAACCACTATCTATCTTCTATTTGCCATCATTGATTTGTCCCCTATCTGCACGCTTTCAGATATTATTCCTCACCGGTCTTGTTATTGACTTGATTTTTCACAAGCTCACATTACACTCACAGGAAATTATCAACAGGTAATTATCACCCTCGTTCCAAGGTCAAATACACTGTTCTGCCCTAACTCCAAGCCCGTTTTCTACATTTCATTTATAGGCACAACTCTTAACTAACATCCCCAATGCAATACACCATATATAATAGCCATAATTGCACACTTTAACCCACGCACTAACGTCTATCACCATACATTTTATAACCCCACACAGCCGCCTCGGTACAAATACCAGATTTAAATGTTCACTTTTTGGCATTTGTACGTAATTTTCGAACAAAAACATATAACAGGCAACTCGACAGTACAGCAGGTAACTCGTTATACACTGGGAATATTGTATTCGTTGTTGTTACAGCTTCACTTTTTGGCATTTATACGTGATTTACTTTAATAAAAACATATAGCAGGCAACTCAATAGTACAGCAGCTAACTCGTTATGCGCTGGGAATATCGTATTCATCGTCATTCAAGCTTCACTTTTTTGGAATTTGTACGTGATTTACTTTAATAAAAACATATAGCAGGCAACTCGACAGTACAGCAGGTAACTCGTTATGCACTGGGAATATCGTATTCGTCGTCATTCAAGCTTCACTTTTTTGGAATTTGTACGTGATTTACTTTAATAAAAACATATAGCAGGAATCTCGACAGTACAGCAGGTAACTCGTTATGCGCTTTGAATATCGTATCCGTCGTTATTGGAGCTTCACTTTTTCGTATTTGTACATGATTTACTTTAATAAAAACATATAGCAGGCAACTCGACAGTACAGCAGGTAACTCGTTATGCGCTGGGAATATCGTATTCGTCGTCATTCAAGCTTCACTTTTTTTGAATTTGTACGTGATTTACTTTAATAAAAACATATAGCAGGCAACTCGACAGTACAGCAGGTGACTCGTTATGCACTGGGAATATCGTATTCGTCGTTATTGAAGCTTCACTTTTTCGTATTTGTACATGATTTACTTTAATAAAAACATATAGCAGGCAACTCGACAGTACAGCAGGTAACTCGTTATGCACTGGGAATATCGTATTCGTCGTCATTCAAGCTTCACTTTTTTGGAATTTGTACGTGATTCACTTTAATAAAAACATATAGCAGGCAACTCAACAGTACAGCAGGTAACTCGTTATGCGCTTTGAATATCGTATTCGTCGTTGTTAAATGTTCACTTTTTGGTATTTATACGTGATTCACTTTAATAAAAACATATAGCAGGCAACTCGACAGTACAGCAGGTAACTCGTTATGCGCTTTGAATATCGTATTCAACGTTGTTAAATGTTCACTTTTTGGTATTTATACGTGATTTACTTTAATAAAAACATATAGCAGGCAACTCGACAGTACAGCAGGTAACTCGTTATGCGCTTTGAATATCGTATTCGTCGTCATTCAAGCTTCACTTTTTTGGAATTTGTACGTGATTTACTTTAATAAAAACATATAGCAGGCAACTCGACAGTACAGCAGGTAACTCGTTATGCGCTTTGAATATCGTATTCGTTGTTGTTAAATGTTCACTTTTTGGTAATTATACGTGATTTACTTTAATAAAAACATAGAGCAGGCAACTCGGCAGTACAGCAGGTAACTCGTTATGCGCTTGGAATATCGTATTCGTCGTCATTCAAGCTTCACTTTTTCGTATTTGTACATGATTTACTTTAATAAAAACATATAGCAGGCAACTCGACAGTACAGCAGGTAACTCGTTATGCACTTGGAATACCGCATTCATTGTTATGAAATGTTCACTTTATTGGCATTTGTAGGTGATACACTCTGATAAAAACATATACTATATTACTCCTTATTTTCAAATTTTAAAACACCAGTATGATAAGAATACCAAACCCCCTAATCATATTTGAAAGTAGATATAATACAGCAACACTGTACTATGTCCGCTATATCTACTAATGTTAAAATTGTGCAAATACAATAGAAAGAAAGCTATAGCAAAGACAAATAATACAATGTTCATCAAAATTGGGGGGGCTCAATACAGAAACATTAGGAAAATATTTGGGGACACAGACACGCCCCTCCTGATTATTTCCTTATAATTTTTGAAAATATTAGGGGGGTCACTTGCCCCAAGTGCCCCACCTCTTGCTACGGCCCTGTGTATTAGAGAAAATCACTTACAAATACTACAAAGTGAGCATTGAACTGTACTGTCGAGTTGCCTGCTATATGTTTCTAATAAAGTAAATCACTTGCAAATGCCAAAAAGTGAACATTTAACAATGAAGAATACAATATTCCCAGTGCATAACGAGTTACCTGCTGTACTGTCGAGTTGCCTGCTACATGTTTTTATCAGAGTAAATCACTTAGAAATGCTTAAAAAGTGAAGCTTAAACAATGAAGAATACAATATTCCCAGTGCATCACGAGTTACCTGCTGTACTGTCGAGTTGCCTGCTATATGTTTTTATTAAAGTAAATCACGTATAAGTACCAAAAAGTGAACATTTAACAACGACGAATACGATATTCCCAGTTCATAACGAGTTACCTGCTGTACTGTCGAGTTGCCTGCTATATGTTTTTATTAAAGTAAATCACGCACAATTACCAAAAAGTGAAGCTTGAATGACGACGAATACGATATTCCCAGCGCATAACGAGTTATCTGCTGTACTGTCGAGTTGCCTGCTATATGTTTTTATTAAAGTAAATCACGTACAAATTCCAAAAAAGTGAAGCTTGAATGACGACGAATACGATATTCCCAGCGCATAACGAGTTACCTGCTGTACTGTCGAGTTGCCTGCTATATGTTTTTATTAAAGTAAATCATGTACAAACACGAAAAAGTGAAGCTTTAATAACGACGAATGCGATATTCCCAGTGCATAACGAGTTACCTGCTGTACTATCGAGTTGCCTGCTATATGTTTTTATTAAAGTAAATCACGTACAAATTCCAAAAAAGTGAAGCTTGAATGACGATGAATACGATATTCCCAGCGCATAACGAGTTACCTGCTGCACTGTCGAGTTGCCTGCTATATGTTTTTATTAAAGTAAATCACGTACAAATTCCAAAAAAGTGAAGCTTGAATGACGACGAATACGATATTCCAAGCGCATAACGAGTTACCTGCTGTACTGCCGAGTTGCCTGCTCTATGTTTTTATTAAAGTAAATCACGTATAATTACCAAAAAGTGAACATTTAACAACAACGAATACGATATTCAAAGCGCATAACGAGTTACCTGCTGTACTGTCGAGTTGCCTGCTATATGTTTTTATTAAAGTAAATCACGTATAAATACTAAAAAGTGAACATTTAACAACGACGAATACGATATTCCCAGCGCATAACGAGTTACCTGCTGTACTGTCGAGTTGCCTGCTATATGTTTTTATTAAAGTAAATCATGTACAAATACGAAAAAATGAAGCTTGAATGACGACGAATACGATATTCCCAGCGCATAACGAGTTACCTGCTGTACTGTCGAGTTGCCTGCTATATGTTTTTATTAAAGTAAATCACGTATAAATACCAAAAAGTGAACATTTAACAACGACGAATACGATATTCCCAGTGCATCACGAGTTACCTGCTGTACTGTCAAGTTGCCTGCTAAAAGTTTTTATAAAAGTAAATCACGAAAACATTCCAAAAAAGTTAGGCTTTAATAACGACATACATAATTTGTCGTATTTCGAAAGTTTTGCAATGTTATTTCAGTCAGAACTCTAGATATCGACTTTTTTTCCCACGGTCACGTGATTGATGACGTCATATTTTAAAAGTTCATGATTGTAAAATCCCATGTGCTATTTGTCATATTTCGAAAGTTTCGTAATGTTTTCTCAATAGGAACTCGAGAAAATGTTTTTTCCCACGGTCACGTGATTGATGACGTCATGAGAATAACTAATACGGCGTTGTCTTCGTTATTACATTTGTACACTTAGGTTAAAGTTTGATGACTATCGGTAAAAAGGGGACGTAGTTATCGCGACAATTGTGATGTAACGACTTGCCTGCTGGAACGTTCAACGTCACACAGTCACGTGATTAATAATATTTGATATCATACATGCATGAATATGTTTGTTGTACTTTTTGTACAATCGTGTCAAAATTTCGTGACAATCGGCCATATACCTGCCGAGATATTACACAAATCATCACATTTGAGTTGCCTGCTAACTTCACCGAGTTGCCTGCTGAGTTGCCTGCCAGCTTCACTATGGTAATTTCGGAATGTTCTACGGATGGCGTGTTTTTGGTTATTTAGGATATGGCTGTCAGAAAAATTAAACTGTAATCAGTTAGATGTTGAGCCATAAATCCCATGTTACACAGTGCTCACCATGTACTGAGGAAGATTTGGCAGTAGAGCCTGATATAGCATTTCCGTTGGGTTGTTTGGTAATGTCACCGAGCCCTGAAACAAGATACGAGCCAAGCACGATCAACAAGAATTATGGCGAGGGTAGGAAATAAATACTGTAGTCTATTTGACGGTTTTTAACATGACTAAGCACACTTTACCTTGGTGAACGGTTTCTCTGTCGCTTCCTCTTCTTCACGGATCTGCATCTCGGATAAGGATGTGTACATATGCTGTGGGGTGGGGCAGAGTATGTAATCAGCAGATACACTAATGGTTTGAGGCGCGATACCGTGACCACTGAGGCAAAGGTATTACAATGCAACTTGCGCTACCGTGGTCACAGAGACAAAGTATTACAATGCGACGCGCGCTACCGTGGCCACAGAGACAACGTATTACAATGCCATGCGCGCTACCGTGACCACCGAGACAACGTATTACAATGCCATGCGCGCTACCGTGGCCACAGAGACAACGTATTACAATGCCATGCGCGCTACCGTGACCACCGAGACAACGTATTACAATGCCATGCGCGCTACCGTGACCACCGAGACAACGTATTACAATGCCATGCGCGCTACCGTGGCCACCGAGACAACGTATTACAATGCCATGCGTGATACCGTGGCCACCGAGACAACATATTACAATGCCATGCGCGCTACCGTGGCCACCGAGACAACGTATTACAATGCCATGCGAGATACCGTGACCACCGAGACAACGTATTACAATGCCATGCGAGATACCGTGATCACCGAGACAACGTATTACAATGCCATGCGCGCTACCGTGGCCACCGAGACAAAGGTATACGAAAGTTTGCCAAATAGAAACTGAGAATCAATGTATTGATTGACACGAACTTTTAAGCTATGAGGATTCCGTGCTCTGATGTACTCTCTTGCATTTACTGTTACACCATGAAGACTCCGTCGTGCTCTGATGTGCACTCTAGCATTTACTGTTACGCTATGAGGATTCCGTCCTGCTCTGATGTACTCTCTTGCATTTACTGTTCCACCATGAAGACTCCGTCGTGCTCTGATGTGCACTCTAGCATTTACTGTTCCACCATGAAGACTCCGTCCTGCTCTGATGTACTCTCTTGCATTTACTGTTCCACCATGAAGACTCCGTCGTGCTCTGATGTGCACTCTAGCATTTACTTCACCACATCGTTAGGCTAGTGAGGCTCTTGTCGATGATATAACACGTTTCTCGTTTCTCACGTTTCTCCTCATTGGTTTTAGATGGCTCTGTATTCACAAAACCGGTCAAGGTGGCCACGCTAGCGCGCGTCGCATTGTAAAAGCACGCTTATTTTTATCATAATTATACGTATAGGTACTCAGGTATCCAGAATACATAAGGCGCATCTGACCTTTTTGAGAACGCGCAGACCTTCATGGATGGGCAGTGGTAGACCGGCGATGGTGGATCGATCACTGATAAGAGAACATGTGGTGTTAAAAATAGAGACACAACCGCCCCTAGGACCCAGGGTAAAGCCTCTGAGATTCAGCAGCCATTTTGTCATCCTGGCTATACTTTCGATTTGGTAAATGAGCTATAATCAGATGATGATTTGATCAGATAATTTGTTTTCCAATATCAAATGAAAACAATAAGAATGTTGTGGCTGACAAGGGCTCTTTAACTCACGCTCTCCCCAAAGGCTCCTTTTCCCTGGATCCCTTGGGATAGGGTGTGTGGCAAAGTCATAATCATAAGATCATAAGATGAAAGCTACTTTGTTATTGTTAGAAAAAATACTGATTGAGGGTATCAAGACTGCTGCAATAAAAAAAGTATCAAAGGTAATAAACGCTTAGTACTTTCCTGCCACAACGACCTTAAAGAAATATGAACACCAACTTCCCTTCACCTTAGACCGATTATAATCACATATCTTAACTATCATACGTGCTACCCTCGATAGAGCGACAAGTTTTGGTTGTGATGTTGTTTACACTGTAAAATCACTCTAAAAAGAAGGAATTTATATTGAAACAGAAATGTGTTTATAGTATGGGCAGTTGTCCAGTGGCGATTGAGGGAGGTAAATCTTTACCGACCTATGGCACTAGTAAGGGGTCTAGATATTGTATATGGAATTTGCCTAGCTCGCGTCCTTAACAAGCCGTGGAAACTCGGCACTACCCGGAATAAGACCGGTTCTATTAAAGAGGACTCTGGACAACTCGGAATGAGTTCTGTGCTAATCGAGAAGGACTGGTTACGACTCGAAATGAAGTCAGGTTAAAAGGACTGGGAACCATCCGGAATGAACTCAATGCTATTTGAGGGGACTCAGGACCATTTGGAATGATCTCAATGCTATTTCAGAGGACTCGGAACCATTCGGAATGAACTCAATGTAATTGGAGAGGACTCGGAACCATCTGGAATAATCTCGGCGCTATTCGGTAGCACTTGTTACCACTCGGAATAAGCATGGTGCTATTCGGGAGGACTCGTTGCCATTCGGAATAGATTTATTTAGGGAAAGGTGATATTTGGGAAGGGCAAGATTCCATTGAAGCTGATGGATTTCCTTACAGGAAGTCCAACAGTAATTTTCTCCGCTTATCCGCTTGTTCCAGGAATACAAGCTCGTAGAATCAGAGCCCAAAAAAAACTTCTTGAGTTCGTGGATAATGAAAATAGACAGGTCTATGGTTAGGCAGCTGCTTTAATCTTGGCCGACGTCAATAAGATTTCAACGTTGGATGACACACGGCAACGACCCTAGAAATGAAGAGGCGATTAACTGACGATATCCCACTTTTAATAACAGGTTCACTTGTGCAGGCTACGAAGGCATTCCACCAGGCGTTCTTACCCGGATTTTCTTTTACTGGTACGAATTGTATCTCGTTCCACGCCAAACGCTGCCTCACAGCTCATTTACGAGCACAGAAAGCCCGGTAAGAACGGCAAACAGAAAGCTCGGAAAGAAGGCCTAGGACCAGACAGAGCACAGGAAGCCCGGTAAAAACGCCTAGTACTAGACAGAACACAGGAAGCCCGGTGAGAGCGCCTAGGACTAGACAGAACACAGGAAGCCCGGTAAGAGCGCCTAGGAGTAGACAGAACACAGGAAGCCCGGTAAGAGCGCCTTGGACCGGGGTAAACACAGAAAACCCGGGTAAGGACACCTGGGACTAGGCTAAACACAGGAAAACCGGTAAGGACGCCTAGGACTAAGCTATAAGCCCATACCAATTTTATATGCTTTCTTGGAAAACGAGGAATTTCAGAGAAATTGGCTCTTACAATCTATTTTATATTTTGGAAGATAGCGGATTCAAACATGTGCAAATAAAGAGAAGAACAACAACAGTAACGTAACCTAAGTAAAAACAACTTCGAGATAAAAATACCTTCACAAATGAAAACGCATAAAAAGCTCTAGCGATACAGGAAGCGCTTTAAAAATACATCAGATATTTACAAAAACAAAACACTTCGACATGCGGAAGAGAAACAAGTGTTCATGTTTTGTTATGGCCAACGTGATGTCGGGGTCTCGCGATTTCCATATATGCTCTAGGATAAATATGTTTATAGATATGTGTGTTTGTATAGTTACGTTTTATTTACGTTTTATTAGCGCGTTGAGGCGCAGATAACAACCTTTTTTACTAACGCTTGTAAGACATTTGCTATCGAAGGACTATGCTTTTAGAGGTGTGACGAGAAAAAACCCTTAGCATTTTCCACAGAGGACCCTCACTAAACCAAGGCCTTACACGGAGAGTAGAGTAGAAAAATAAATAGTATGTTTTTTTTACACGGGTAACATTTCTAGTAACATTCCCGAAAAGTTGTTAGGACCCCAAGGAAAGAATAAAGAAACTTTGATCTGGCAATAAATTAACACAGAATCGTATCAAGCTGAAAAGGCTTATGCTTAAGTAAGCACAATGCTTGAGAATACAGCGCTTTCTTCTTCGCTTGCAAAAATCACGCCGGAAATAGTCATTTAGACACTCTTGGCCGAGCGCCAGCCATGACTCCCATTCAGCGATTAAACCAGAGTTACATACTGCGTCAACACAACATAGCACATTCACCGAAACAATAATTACATGTATGTGATTAGCATGCGTGACTCCGTGAGTGCGTTACGCTGGAATTGCGTCACCTTTGGGTTATGATAAAAGGCAATAAATGTAAAGCAATCAAGGGAGGTTATGCCTCGCTAATAACCTGTCTGTGAACCACATTTCGGCAAGCTCGTAATCCAAAGAGAATAAAGAATTCCGTGTTCGGGACAGGGGCGGGTTCGACTTTGAACCAATCGGTCAAGGGAGGAAATAATCGTCGCGGGATGAAACCATCTGAGCCGCTTACAAACGAACTGTGAGGTTTAGAGACACTGTACTAAAACCTCGGTAGATTTAACTGGAAGAGCAGTGTAAATAACAATCGGCAAATGGAGACAAGACAAAAACCTGCCGAAGGATCATAAAAATCAAGCATGCCCGGGGAGGTTAGATGATAAGTCAACTGAAAAAACCTGCAGTTTTGCTATCACGTATATCATATGTCACAGATAAACATGCATCGGCTAAAATGCAGAATACCCGTCCACTTATTTGCATTTTCCTTGTATTTACTGTCTCGTTCTATAGAAATCGAGGTGTGAAGTCTCATTGTTAACTTTTTGTGGACGGGTATTCTGCAGTTGCTCCCATGCTTTTCTAATATTTTAATGGCACCTAGACTAGCAGAAGTGTTTTTGTATCCTGCAATGCTAAGCTTTAGCATCAGCTACGCCGGAAGTGTGTGAATAAAAATGAGGACTCATTTTATAAAATAATTTCGCACAAATGCATGCGCACTGGTGGTGCCTGCCCCGTGTCAAGATGCGTCCCCTTTTTGCCCCCTTTACAATATATGGGCAATGGTTAACGCTTAGTGTGAAACAAGTGTTATCATAGTGATGGTGGCGCTTGAAGAAAACTCCGTGACGCCCTGTCTCAGTCGCAACAACTCTCAAACTACTTCCGATCGTCACCTGTCTAGTATGCGGAAATTACCGGAATCCTGTGCAGACCGAAATCGCATCAGGAAAACCTCAAAACTCCCTCTCGCTCGGGACGTCAGATAAGTCGCTCTCTGAGTAAAGGCGAATACGACGCAATCAGCACAATGTCGCGCGGTCTAAAAATAACCGCCATATTATAAGCAAGCTGAGGCAGCAAGTAGAAGTGACTAGTGATTACGGCTGGTTATTGACCGAGTGCTGGGAGATTATTCACAGCACAGGGCTAGCCTGTCATCAGAGCCGTGTGTGTGTCAATGTGATCTGACAGCAATCAAAACCTCGTGACGTGATCGCTAGCGGCGGGACCAGCACAGTACTGGCTCAACACTTAGGAATGCAGCACGAACAGTAGGACCGAGCAGTAAAACCAACAGGACGCGAGAACACGACTCAAAACGACACACAGACCTCGGACAAGATGCCCCGCTCGTTTCTAGTCAAGAAAACATGCGATAAGAAGGCTCTCTTGCTCCGTAACGGGCCGGTAATGACGCGCGAGGAGGGTGAGTATTTGCAATGCCTGTTTGTGCACTTGTTGTTTTTCTCGCCGCGGGTAACAAGTGTACTAACACAAACTCGTGATTCGCTCGGGTGTTCGCTATTCTCGCCGCTACAAGAACCAGGCATACTATTTCGCTGTTCTATTCAAATGGAAATTTGCTGTAGAGTGGGTACATTGGGTTTATTTAGGCTCGACGGGCAAGAAATCGATGCGTTATCATTGGCATACCTTAGGACTTAGCTCTCGACATTTTATTCACTTGATAGGAGGCAAGAGCGTAGAGTCACACCGCAAGGGTAGTTCTCCCGAGAGAGTGGAAAATGAAGACAAGGCGGACAAGCGATTGCAATATTGGAATGGTTTAGGAACCAGCCTGGTGTACCCGGCTGAAGTGACTAGCGTTCCTGGCTTGCACAATAAACCCACCGAATTCTGCATAGACGTGAAATACGAGCGCTCAAACACCAAGGATGATGTTGACATGGGCCTAAGCCGGGAGCTGGAATACGGCACGAAAACTGCGTCTTTAACCGCGGAGGAATCGCGACCCAAACACCAATGCCATCAGTGCAACAAGGGCTACTCCACACCACTCGGTCTCGCCAAACATCAACAATTCCACTGCAACACGCACCACAAGAAATCGTTCACCTGTAAGCACTGTGACAAGATCTACGTGTCCCTGGGTGCACTCAAGATGCACATTCGCACGCACACTCTACCGTGCAAGTGTTCTATATGCGGCAAGGCGTTTAGCAGACCGTGGCTGCTTCAGGGACATATAAGGACTCACACAGGAGAAAAACCATACCAGTGCACCAACTGCAAGCGAGCGTTCGCTGATAGATCAAACCTGCGCGCTCACATGCAGACTCACGCGGTGGTAAAAAAGTACTCGTGCTCGCGGTGCAAAAAGTCTTTCTCTCGAATGTCGCTACTCGTCAAACATGAAGACTCGGGCTGCCCGTCACAAGGATAGATAGAGGAGTTAGCTATCCTGCCAGTTAAATCACCCGCTGATACGCCAAACGACACGCGCAACACCTTACACTAAGCGCTGTGTGCCCAAAGAGACCATATGTACATAGTTATCGAAACAGATCACTAGAAGGACTCACTGAGACCTTTAGAGAATTATAGTGAATGCATAGTTTGAACGTGATTGATAGAGGCTATTCACATTATCCAAGGGATTGGTATTCAGAATTAAGGCGATTATAATTATCAAAGGTTGATGAGGAACTCGTAGATCTGCAGGTAATTATCAAGGTAGTGACGCCGCCGAGCTCGATATCATCGCTTGCAAACGCGCAAAAATCCACCCAAAGGAATTCTCTTTAGTTTATTGTGCAAAGAATAATACGCCATTTCCGCTGGCGGTGAAAGAGTTGAATAGGGCATCCGTAGGTTTCCTGGCGCGGGGATGGGAGCCGCTGCAGGTTGTGTAAGAGACTGGTTGAAATACGAAAAACAGGTTCGTTGAAGATAAGACCCCGCGCCTGGTCTATCGCACCGATAAATTTAATCATGCCAAACACAAATTTAATCCACAAGTGGGGTGAGATATGTTATTGTTCTTGAGACTGTAAAGAGGCTTTCATAATAAAAAAAAGTGCCATTTGTGCAGGTGATTTGCGTTATAATGTGGTGCTGGTTTGGGTTTCGCCTCCCTGCAACAGGTTGAATATGTCAATGAACGCTATTCTGCGAAGCGATAAGGCCAATCACTGATACAGCGATGCTTCTTTTTGATCGCAATCGCATGCAGTTAAGCGTAGTGAGCAAGCCAAGCGATATCTCGCACACATTACCCAGTGCATGCGAGATATAAACAGGCCATGGGTAATCAACCCGAACAGCGCGCCAATGGTGACGAAATAATCAATACGTTACGCTAGAAGTTTACACGCACATCTATCAACCAACACACAATGGTCCAATTCAGCTGCTATCGAGCGCAGTTTATTTTTCTGCGACGCTGCAGGATAGTGGTCCAATGGGAAGGTCTCAGCGCGATAATGCAGCGTCAGTAGAGTTGAGATAACACTAGAAAGGGTCGCCCTAATGAGCCGCAATGTGCGTAATCAAGTGCACACGAACAATGCCGGTACCGAGCGAGGTTTGACCTCCACGCCACGCCTGGCGCTCGCAATAGAACTAACACCTGCACAAAGGCACTCGTTCACGAGGCTCGCACCACCTAGAAATACTGAAGCAAGTCTTCCAAACGACAATCAAACATCTGAGCACACCCCATTTCCTTTATTTGGCGTTAGACTCGCACCCGTATAGCGCGTTGATGTGGATTTAGTCCATTAGAATGTGCCATTAGTCTCGCACTTGCATACTAGCCCGGGCATCAGGTTTCGCCTGATGTAATTACATTGCCTTTTACGGCCGCGTGACTCCAAAGTGTTTTCGAGGGATGTTCACGGATATCAAAGAAGCACGAGGATTTCCTGAGGGTTAGTGAGCATGCGGGTCATGCCGTAAGGACTGGACTGAGGTTCAAATCATGCGAGACGAATGTCCGAGAGATTTTTCCTTAAACCTATAAAATGGCGGCAGACACGCCACTACACTTCGCGCAGAGTCTATTAAGTTTCAGCATTGTGATGTCAGGCAGTATATACGCCTAAACTAGTGACTGTGAAATGGCGCAGAGTCTATCTGGTTTCAGCAGTTGTTAGGCAGTATATACGCCTACCCTACTAACTATGGTCTATCCGGTTTCAGCACTTGTGAGGCGGTAAATACGCCTAAACTAGTGACTGTGACATGGCGCAGAGTTTTTCTCAGTGGTTTTCAGGTCGCACCCCGTGGGGGCGGTCACTGTCTCAGCGCGTATTCTCCGCATGCTATTGCCCCCTGAAGAGCAAGCACTGCTTTGCTAGCAAACCGCTAGATTCCAGCAGACTATAGCGCTCACCCTCGAATAGGACCAATACACATGTTATTACTCCCCGCAATAACACAATCAAGACTCTCTTCTATTGCAGGGTTTCAAATACTTTCTTAAGCAATAAGCTAATATTCAACACGCAAAACCGTTAAAGTTTTGTTGCTTGAAATGATTGTCGTAGTCATGAATATGAGAATATAGTCCCAAGGTGACGGGTATTGGCCATAAAAGCAGCAGTAACAGATAGCCCTCCAATCGACCCTTTACTGATTATTGCACTTGCAGCAAGATCAAGTTTCCATAAGGCTATTATTGACCTTCACAATATTAAAGAGGTACTTTCCTTGTTCGAGCAGAGATTCTGAGATCTATGTTTCGAATTAGAAAAGATTATAACGGAGAATCGCTAGCTGTGGCATGCTTGCGTCAGATTGCATTCGCGCAAGTAAAAAAAAATAGGACATTCTCTCTCGTGAATGTGTGGAATGTTTTCCTGTTGTCGTAAGATTGTTTTATTCATATATCGGCATTGTAAGTAAATCACACACTTTCTAAAATCAAAGACAAAAGACATGATGAATACTTTGTCTTGAGAGTATCTCGAACGCGAGTAAACGCTGGCACAGGTTCAATCGAGACCTCTCAGTGGCCATGTGATCAGGCAGTCTGAAAACGTTAATCTAAACTCACTGATAACGCGATGGCTGGCTGTTGCGCTCAAAATAACCGATAGTGCCTGCTTGAATGATAATAACTCGTCGAGATCACTTCCGAGGACGAATTCCGCAAGAGATACCGAAAGATGCAAACTAGTATTAGCCTGAGGGGTCAGACCATGAGCGCAGTGACGGTTGCAAGGTTTGGTATCCTAATCGATTTTTAGTGTACTTTGGATAGAAACACTAGAAATCGCCAACTAAAGAGTTTCAACTGCAGAAACTCTTAGTTTTTCTTTCACATATATCAACTACTCAGCGACACTTGTTTTGAAAGGTATTCATTTACCTCATGGTATTTATAGCACTATTGATGAAGGAGTAAAGGTCGTCAATGCCTAACCATGGGTTATATGTCCCATTCTTAAAGGCGGAAACGTATCGTCCAAATAAACCTCACTTCTACTTAGGCCCTATCAAACTTGGCTTGGCTCCCAAATTCTGCATGGGCAGGAACTCTGCTAAGATACTTAACTCGCATTGGGTTATGTAGCGTCTGTACAATCAACACTTGCTTCGCCCCCGATCATTTGACCTTTGCGACTTTTCTGTAAATATTCAACACGCAAAACAGTGAAATATTCAGAAGCAGGATATGGCATATTACGGGCATATTTTCCACGCGTATTAACGTAGGTTCTTTAGAAACCATTAAAAATACATAGCTTAACCTCGGGGGAAATCGCTATCTTAAGCCTGCTCATTTCCCTGCTAAAAGAAGTCCCGAGGACACCTCTGTTGGGACATGCACATGTGAAATAAATGCCACCATGGGGCCTTTCTTCGAGATTTTCGGTCTACTTCAACTATTTTGCGCTGCAGCGGTGTACAAATCGCGCTGCTTCCATAGAAAAGTCCTTTGTTCCCACAGTGCTATCTGATGTCTGCACGACAGTGGCTAATATCGGTGATTTGGAAAATGCGCAACAACTGATAACCACCTGTCTGTCGCGGGAGGAGACATCGGTATACGACATGATAGTCACTCTATAACGCCGCCATGTAATAATCATAGCTCTCCTTAAAGGGGAAACGGAGTGTTTCCGATAAACAGACTGACACTTTTCCTGAGACTAGAAATTTCTAGTGCGAAATGCGAAACGGGACCCTAGGGAGAAAGGTTTTTATTTCAAGGGGAAATAAAAACAGGGGATTTTCAACACTGGTGCCAGGAACTCAGGGTGGATTTTTAAACAACGCTGGCTCTTACACTAATCCTCGCATCGTCTAGGGATGAGCGCCGACCGGAAGTGAGTGGTCATGAGGCGAGCACGCTCCGTCTAGAGTGCGTCCAGGGGCACGACATAATGATTTGCACTTGGGCTGTGTGTGTGCACTTGTTTTTGAAAAAAAGCGCTCCGCTGCGTGTGGTTTTCCATGCGTTCATCGCGAGATTAAACGAGAAAAAAAAAGCGCTGGTTAAAACATGATTCTAAAAAACGGCGTTCTGCAGGCAAATATTACATCAAATATATAGTAGAACAAGATTGCTGTTTTATCCTTTCTCTTTCGACGCAGTCACGAAAAAAAAAACTCCATCCAAAGGCTAAGGTTAAATTTGAGGCTACGCCAGGCCCCAGGGGCGAACAGGATAGCAAAAAAAAAAAAATAATAATAATAATAATAGGGGCCATAGTAATCGAGTAAAATTGTTGGAAGGCTGTGGTTCACTGCGACAGTCTGTGGGATTATCTCTTATCGTAGATTAGTCGGAATAAGAGGGACTAAAACAGAGAATATGGCGGAAAGTGGCGGCATACAGAAGTGACCGCATGCTCGAAGATCCCGCGTACTTTGCGGGCGCTCTCGGAGTGAAGCTCGAGACTCTGGTACCCCGCTCCCAAAGGCTGCAAAGTACGCTGGACCTTCGAGCATGGAGTGACCGTGGATTCGTTTACACGTAAGGACTCTTACATTTGACCCATTTCCTGTTTCCCTCTACTCTACTCTATAATTTACCGAAAACAAGATTTACGTAAGCCAGGTATGCATGGAAGGTCTAGTGCAAACTGCAGGTGATTGAAAAACAACTTGCACAGCACTGCGAGCGCGCGACGACACGTGATAAGAACACTCCGCTGGCTGTGGGGACCTGGTGAGGAATTCGTGAACAAAATTCCCGCCAAAGACAAGTGCAGAACTCACGAGCCATACACTCATCAATGCGAACTTTACCAAACTGTTTGAGGAAGACAACCATTTTCATTGTAGGTTGATTGACAGTTCTCTTAATACGCTGTGACAGATAATGGCTTCCCAGATGCTAAGACCGCGCAACAGGGTTTGTGTGGCTATGAGTATTTTATTTGTTTTTATATCGAAGTGCCGATTTGACAGACAGGTTGATTGACAGTTCTTTTAGTATGCTGTGACAGCTCGATGGTTTTCCAGATTCTGGGCCGCGCTAGGGTTTGTGGGCATATTGCTTATTTTTGTAGCGATTCGCATGTTTTCTGTCTCAGGAATTCCAACCAAGAGAACCTTGCTTGTCGCAGCGCCATGACGTAAGTCCACATTAGAGTGGGGATTAACGTCTGTTGTTTGTTTTTGTAGCGAATCGCATGTTTACTGTCTCAGGAGTTCCAACTGAGAGAATCTGTCTCGGTGGTGTGCGACGGTGTACGGGTCACGAAGCCTGGGTTTTTGCTACCAATGCGAAGTTGTTTTCTTAGAAAACCAAACTCGTCAAATCCTTCTCCTAATGGAAAATCTCTTCTGTTTCTGAGAGGGCTAAAGTCTAATCTCAAGTGCATGACAGCGTCTAGGAACACACGCAGCCTTATCTAGAAACACAGGTAGATACGTCCCTATATAAAATACGGATCGTGCCAATTTACGGGTTGTCCCGGGGTCTGAGTCGACTGTTTCAAGGCGTTCACTTAACATTCCGCCAAACAACATCTCTGAGCTCCGGGGACCAAAATGACAATGAAAACGTCTGTACGATAAATATTTGAGGCGCATTCACTTTGTCTGTTTTGTATTCCAAGCGGTGTTGTCACTCCGCTTTTCCGAAACACGAAGATACGTGACGAGGATTAATGACGAAATTGGAAGTATATTATATGTAGTTGAGCTTTGCACAAAATATCTAAGTTGAAACCCTACAAGAGAGAAACAAAAAAAAAACTTGCCGTGGTCAGGTATAATTCGAATGGCTGTGTCTCCTCCCTCCTAATTTAGCAAGAAGGGTAATTACACTGCCAAAGATGTCATTTATATTACATCAAGATCCGTAACCCCAAGAAGCCAGAGAGTAATTTGAATGACTATTAAGTATTTTAAAATACACTTTAAAAAAATAAGGTTATCCATTAGAAACTTAATAACCATCTAGAACATGTGGAACACGTTTGCATTTACTCCCAGTCCCTCTTCTGTATAGGTATGTACTGTACGATACCCCACATCATCCCATACATTAGAGTAAAAGGGCCTATGCTGTTCAACAAACCAAGAAAAGAAGTTCCAGGATTTACTTTTGCAGCGGGAATTGGGGGGGGGGGGGATTATCCGAATCCCCAAATTATGCCTACGCACTGCTTGCCACCTTGAATGGGTGCTATTATACTAACCTTCGCAACTGGAAGCCAACAAACTTGATGCGGGTATTATCTAGAAAATTGTCGAGATCTCTCCCTCTGGGAACAGTATTCAAAGATTTATTAAGTGGATAACGATAAACAATTGAAATGATTTGAAATCATTAAATTTTTCTCTGTTTTATCATTTGAGTTTTAGAGTCCTCGTTTGCATTACTCTGACAAAAAAGTTGTACACCTTGTACATTGTCATTTGGGTATTTTGTTATTTAAAAAAAAGATCTCGTTCACGGACCGAAAAACGGCTTTTTTACGTTTCATGAGCTGAAACGAACAGCATTATTAAAAAATATATAACTAATCCAAATAATGATCTAAAACAAATTACGTTTCACAGACTTAGCTACTGTAAATTTCGATTTACTTACACTCAAAACTGATAAATCACGTTCAGTAAAAAGTAAAAATGTCTAAATCTCATTTCACAAAAATCTTTAACCATCCTGTTATATGACTTTTTATTTACTTAATCGAATAACCAGGTTGAATAAAAAAAACTCACCTAACTTTAGGTGTTGGTCGAGGCAGAATCCGGACATTCTCTCTCTCCTTGTCAAACTGGGCCACCTCGTCAACCATCAGATCTCCTACTGGCCTCCCCCCACCACCTACTATGGGGGGAGGGGTGTGGGGAGTGGGAACCCTGCTGCTTCTGCCTGCCAAGGGTGGTGCGGGGCATTGCTCCTCATATGTCGGCGGGAGACCAGCTCGGACTCTTGCCTCTCGTTTAAGCACTTCAATCTGCTTGATTCCACCCAAAGAAGCCTGTAACAAGGATTAAATTCCAGATTTTAAAAAAAAACTTTGTAGAATGGTGTTCGGTTTTTATATTAAGTGTAAATACCGGATCTGGCAAAAAAAATATATAGTCAAATAGTGTAATTACAATCTTCTCAATTGTTTGAGGAAACTAAACAAATTTGTTGTTCTATATTTTCACATATGTATTCACATATATACAAAAAATATATATATACAACCAAAAGCTTACTATACAGGAATTTCTGAACATCTGTTCTATTTTTCAACACCTTTTTGAGACACCTTTTCAACATAAAAATTGAATAATGCAGAAACCTTCTCTACCATGTGGACACAGTATAACAAACTCACAAGTGAACTTTGTGTTGTCCTATAATAGGTATCACTCAAAACTCACATAAAGAGATTTAAAGAACCCTGGTCAGCCACACCTATTTATTTCAAACCAATGTTGGAAGAAAAAACTAGAGAGGAAATCTTAAAACAACTGCCTAAAAAAACAAATGATTCATCTACCGAACTCAATCGAAAATATTGCAACAGCTATTGCAATTAAGCCTGTGGAAATGGATGCTTTCTCACACTTTTTACTTTGCTATAGGATGGCAAAATGGCGGCTGTCAGAAACTCTTTAAGACCCAACTCACAAGAATAGTCTTCCATAGCATGATCAGCACTTTCTTAATGGGGAAATGAGGAGAGCTGCCTGCACAGAACTTGAGAACCATCTCAAACAGTATGACAGCTAGGCAGTCATCACCTACAATAGGCAGGCCTAGAAAGAGAGTGTTGAATACAGTGGGACCTCAATATAAAAGTACTTGATGTTATTTTAGTTTAATCATGTAAATATATAGCAATTATGGCAAACTATAGCAAACTGAAAGTGATTTCTTGTCCTATCCTGTGGTACAGTATAATACAGAGAACTGATCCTGATTTAATTGTTTTCCTGTTCCATTGCCATATTATCATATCCTCTACAGGGTTCTGTTTCATATACAGTGAAAGCAAAATTGTAGAAACTGTTAGAAAAATAAATTAGGGAAGGAATCACATAGATTTTATGCAAGCCCTTTTCACAAACCCTGATTTTTGGTTTGAAAAGTCGGGGCTCACCCAAGCTATGCACTAAGTGATGCAGGCAGGACAGCAACTAGTGACTTACTTAATTCCTGGCAGAAGAAGTGTTTGATTGACTTGGATTCTGGTGTGTCAGTCTTGTGTGGCACACGCATCCACTCAACCATTGTGTAAAGCAAATTCAAATAGATTCTAGAAAAATGGAAAACAGTTAAAAATAGTTTGAGCCATCATTTATTAAACTTTGCAAATTTGAGTTGGCTTACACCATCCTGGGAGCTTGAGTAACAGTTAGAGATAATTGTACTGTAACAAGCATTTCACTGTATGTAACTTTATATATATATATATATATATATATAGTGTTGGTTTGAGAAAAATACAAACTACATAGGTTTCCCTACAGGTCTGTTTCGTGGTTGCCCACTCATCAGGGGATTTTATATATATATATATATATTTCATAGCAGAGTGCATAGCAAACACTACCTGATATTAATGCTATCAACCATGGATATTGAAGGCTTGTGAAGGGCTGATGTTGCAGCCTGACTGTCACTGTAAATCAAAGGCAAATGTGAGTCAAGTATCTATAGATCAATCACCAACAAGGTGATCTCACAAACTCACTCAATCTCCATTTGTAACATCTGCACAATGACAGGGAATGTCTCAGTCTCATAGAGAAGGAGGATATTCTGATTTGTCTGCAAGAAAAGGGTTAAACCATGATAATCTGGTTAAACATTAGATTATATTGTTACAGTTTTAATTTAAATAATGAGATACTGCTCGTCACAAAACAAAATCTAAATATACCCACCCAGTATTCTTGTTCTTCTTTAGTGCTCACTTCTGCAAAGTTTCCTATTTAATAAAATACCAGCACACATTGAATTAAACACCTCAAGCCTTAGATGGCAGAGCTACTGTACAAATTAAATTTATTTGCTCAAAGATTTTCAATTGAACTTTTGAAACTACTGTTCACAGAATAAATTAAGTTGAATACTTTCCAAAATACCTTTAGGACCACAGAGTAAAGTTGAGAACTAAAAGTGTGAAACTAAATATGACAGGGTAAACCCAAGTACATGTACCATACAACTAACGTGTAGCGTAACAATAACATTAACCACCAAGCATAAACCTTCAAAATTGTCATCCTTTTATGATCAGATTAGTTATCATGACATGCATGATAAATGATAATAACAATAATAATTTAGAATAAAAAGTTATGAATAAACAATACTAGTCCAAAATACATTTTACTATAAACATTGTGGATTTGCAAGGACACCTTTCTACGACTTTGGTTTATTATCATTGTATTATCATCACCTTGTGCTAAATAAAGCAAGATCCTAGCAGAAGAGACCCTGACATCAGGGTCAACAGACTCCACATGGTCTAGTATGCTCAGGATGTAGGCACGCCGTGACTTCTCCCCACAGCGGATCCACTTGCAAGACTCTGGATGTCACATTGAGTTATAGAAAGAGTAGTATTCAATGATAGTAAATATAATCTTAAGGGCCTATGGTACTATCTTTTGAGTCCGTTGCTAGGGAAATTTGTTTGTTTTATAAAAGCTTCTGTTTTTTGTTAAATCTCTTGGATCTTTCAACATGAGTGTTTTAGACATAAATGACACAAGTGATGACATCATCTGACCCCTCCCGTGGTCACATGACCCAGAACAGAAAAAACATGCAGGAGAAGCTACTGTTCAAATCTAAAATACTTTTTTTCTGCAGAAATATTCTAACATCACTATTTTCTAAAACTTCACGCATCGGAAAACATATAAAAGTTGCATTTTCTTTTACAAAATGTCGAAAGTTTATTTTAATCTCTTTGAAAAAAAGGAAAAAAGAAAATTAGAACTGGAGTTTCAAAGAAAATAAAAATAAAAAGAAGACTCAACCAGGGATTGAAACCGGAGCGCTTGCTTACGTGTCAAAGGTGCTAACCACTGGGTCAAGCTGGAAGGTGCATGGCGATTTTAGTCTATTTAACCAAATGTAGCGTTTTCCCCTTTCGTAGCAATGAGATAGTACCATAGGCCCTTTATCTCACAATAAGTGTGCTATTTTAGTCAAATTTTGATACGGGCTAGGAAGCAATGCTAAGTGTATCTGATAACTATTTTTATAGACTGAGAGGTTGGTGAGCCTGTGATCTGACACGGCAATGGTTGAAGGGATAGAGTAAAGACTGCTTTATTCTTACTGTGAATGTTTCACAGGTTACCAACTAAGTAAACATCTAATTACATATAGTTTTACACTGACAGCAAATAATGTACTATAGCCAGGTGGTAAAATAGTACACTGGCCCACTTTTTTCTTAGAGCAGAAAGAGCACAATATGAAACTGATTCAACTGAGAAAATGGAAACCAAAGTAAAAAAAAGGAAAATAATTACCATGCTGATAGAAGTCGTTTTCAAATGCGTCCTTGTTTAGTGCGAATTCTGCCTCCTCAGTATAACTGTACAACTCTGAAGGACAAATTGTTAGGTTATAATAATCAAAATATTTTATCAACGCATACTTATTACAAGGGGAGAAAGGCGCTTAGGTCCTCTTACTACTTTTACCGATACATTCGTAGATATTGGAGTTAGAAATGTCAAGACCTGGAATTATTCTCTCAGAAAATCTAAGTCTGACGCACGTTCGTGCGTTCGTCGCCTTTGGAAGTAATAACAGCTACACTGCAACATGTAAGGGATGTACGTATAACTGTATAAGTATAAAGTAGACATTTTTTTACCGGCGATCTCGGCAGACAGTTCGTCCGTATCATCGTACTCAAACTCTACATCGGGAGATGTGTCTATCTGACCCTGGGAAGCAAAATTCACCATTTGTATTATAGGGAAACTTTGGAAGGGGAAAGTAGATAGTAAATACCTCGGATTCCCGGCGCTGGCGGCGTAGAATATCGCGCAGTTTAGGGATTCCGCGCTGCTTTCGATCACCGCCGTCCATTTTGTTTTGAGAATGAAGCGCTTTGTGACCTCGCCTTTCGCTTGGCAGAGGAGAAGGGCCTGGAAACCATACAAAGGTGTAGGAGTTTTATACACCTATTCCAAAAAAGTTTGACGATAAGAGAATGGAAAAAGGAACAAAGTTTGGCCAATAATAATGTTTCCGTGTATTTAAAATTCGTTCATTCATTACAAGGACCTCGCCACAACTTAATTTAGCCTCACTCAATGTCATTAACTGATACAAGACTTATTTTCCCTAACCAGGGGTGTTTAAAAGCACACTAGCATACACACATTGGCACCAGTCGGGCCAAAACGGGACGCTAGCACAGTCCATTACCCGTGCAGTTCGGCAACCATGGACAGCTGTTTCGTCCTTATTAGGACTCGTGTATGGTAGTGTGCTTTTAAAGTCCACAGGGGTGTTTGGCAATCAGATAGACAAAGGAAATTGTTATAGTACCAAAAGAGCTGCTTATCACCTATAATGATGATCTTTAAATAAGATATAAAGCATAGGGAAGGTGGATTGCAGAATGCTCAAATTTGCGCCGCGAGTAAAATCACATGACACTGTAAATGGCGATTAAGAGCTTTTTACAAGTTACACAAATAAAGCTTAAAAATAAACAAAGACATTTATTTGGTGGACGAATTCGTGATTCTTGTTTCAGGGATTTCTTGATTCAGGGAAAAGTGCACGAGTTTGTGACTCCTTTCAGGGAGCTGTGCTTGAGTTTGTGACTCCTTTCAGGGAACTGTGCTTGAGTTTGTGAGTCGTTTCAAGGGGACTATGCGCGAGTGAGTATTCGTTTCAGGGGACTATGCGCAAGTGTGGGACTCGTTTCAGGGGACTATGCGCAAGTGTGGGACTCGTTTCAGGGGACTATGCGCAAGTGTGGGACTCGTTTCAGGGGACTATGCGCAAGTGTGGGACTCGTTTCAGGGGACTATGCGCAAGTGTGGGACTCGTTTCAGGGGACTATGCGCAAGTGTGGGACTCGTTTCAGGGGACTATGCGCGAGTTAGTGACTCGTTTCAAGGGGACTATGCGCGAGTTAGTGACTCGTTTCAAGGGGACTATGCGCGAGTTAGTGACTCGTTTCAAGGGGACTATGCGCGAGTGAGTGACTCGGTTCAGGGGACTATGCGCGATTTAGTGACTACTTTCAAGGGGACTATGCGCGAGTTAGTGACTCGTTTCAAGGGGACTATGCGCGAGTGAGTGACTCGTTTCAAGGGGACTATGCGCGAGTGAGTGACTCGTTTCAAGGGGACTATGCGCGAGTGAGTGACTCGTTTCAAGGGGACTATGCGCGAGTGAGTGACTCGTTTCAAGGGGACTATGCGCGAGTTTGTGACTCGTTTCAAGGGGACTATGCGCGAGTGAGTGACTCGTTTCAAGGGGACTATGCGCGAGTTTGTGACTCGTTTCAAGGGGACTATGCGCGAGTGAGTGACTCGTTTCAAGGGGACTATGTGCGAGTTAGTGACTCCTTTCAATCCTTTCAAGGGGACTATGCGCGAGTGAGTGAGTTGTTTAAGGGGACTATGCGCGAGTTAGTGAGTTGTTTAAGTGGACTTTGCGTGAGTTTGTTACTCGTTTCAGGAGACTGTGCGCGAGTTTTTTACCTGTGTTAGGGATTCGTGCAAAAGGGAGGGGAATCAAATAAGGGGATAGCCACTTATTGAGACTTTTACCCATTCTTTTAACCATTTTTAATACAAATTTGCTGCAGCCTATTCCAATAATGCTTTGAGATCATCTCACGATTTCTTGTGAGCTTCATGCACATTACAGCACATCCAAAACCACGTCTGATTCATTTTCTACCATACCAAATATACGAAATCTTTAGCCTAGGCACCAGAACCTAGAAGTTATATAAGCAGTTTCAGGGGACTAAAAAAACCTTAATAAACACTTAGAGGCCGTAGACGGTCGCTCGCGATACAGGCCATGGACTCTTATCCTATGACGTTCTCTGAGTTTTTTCTCCGTGAGTTATTTTTCGCATATTTGGACCCCCCCCCCCCCTCTTTAATGAGGCATGTGTCTAAAGCAAACGTTTGAAAAAAAAAGGTTGTTTCGTTCTTTTCGGGTCCTGGCTAAACTAGGAGACATATAGCGTGCGAGTTTACCCACCGCGAAAATTATTGTAGCGCGCGCCAAATCTTGTAGCGACAAAGAAATGTTTCTCATATCCGTCATGTTTTTGGCGAAACAAGGAAACATTTAGGGGACATGTTTAGTTTTGGCAGGCCTTTACGTAAAGGATAACCGTGATTCATGTGCTGGATGTAGTCGTTATTTCTCATTTGCCTTGGTCGGCTTCTGAGTTTTTTTTATACCTCGATCTCGTTGTTGAGACGTTGCTGTTGCCTCATTATGACGTCCTCAAATTCTTTACAGGCGTTTAGATGTCTTGCGCTCGCTATCGTATTCTTTTAGCTCCATTTAAGACTGCGAACATCGTTCTGTATAAGAAGGTTAAAATAATTCAGTAAAATAAAGATGGGGTTTGAACAATAACAAGTGTGGATTGAACAGAAATTACCTCCATGGTCTTTATTTGTCGACATAAGTTTGTTAAGCACTTCGCGTGGCCGGATGACGATTTCCTCTTTTTCAAATGAGGTCTTAAACCATATGCTTACCCTGTAACGACGGGCTGTCTTAGGGTTCGTGCATTTTCGGGACTTGTCAACAACCGAGTAGATTTTCCTGTTCACACTTCGAGCGATCACGTCAGAGCCGCGGGTGTTAACTGGTAGCCGAGGCATACTAGGGTTTTTTTCAAAGCATCTTGAACCCCAGTTGACGAGAACGCTCTTAGGTCCCACAGCGCTCTTCCGTTGATTTGAAGAATGTATGGGTCTAGGTTACAGCTTTCAGTTAGCGGGACAGACATGTGTATATTTCTAGGGTCGATCGGGGTTTCTAAGAGCTCTGAAAAGAGCTCCCAGTCGACGAGCTGGGGTTGTGATGAAGACGGCATTGTATATGTGGTGACCAGAAAGGAATTCTAACAACAAACAAGCAAGTGTATGTCGCTTTTATTTAAAAACAAAACAAAACAGAAAACAATAGAGGCGGTTGGGTATCAATTACGTTTCAATATTCAAATTCAAATGCACCAAACATCCATGAAAATTATCGTTTCTTTCTTGTTATCAACAAGAAAACACCAAACATCCATGAAAGGTATCTTTTCTTTCTTGTTATCAAAAAGAAATCAGAATTGTGACAAAACATGTGAATTATCTTCTCCCCACCAGGCTAATTAGGATTTTATAAAAAAAAAAAGGTGCTTACGTACGGTTCTTATACGCGTGTTTTTGTTATCCTTCTAAAAAAACGCAGGTTTTACAAATCATTAAAAGGCATTGTAAGCGAAATTTCACAATGGTTCGCGGTCTGTTTCTGCCCGGTTTATTTGGTTGCGCACTAATTCGAGTCCGGCGCGCTATGCCTTGCCACGTGACATTCTGCGCGAAGCTTTGCAAGAGAAAAGTGTGTGCTAGTTTGTGACGTCAGTAACCACCGCGCGTTATAGTGACGTCATAAAACCCCGCTTGTTAGTGACTTCAGTAACCACCGCGCGTGTTAGTGACGTCAGTAACCACCGCGCGTGTTAGCGACGTCAGTAACCAGCGCGCGTGTTACCGACGTCAGTAACCACCGCGCGTGTTAGCGACGTCAGTAACCACCGCGCGTGTTAGCGACGTCAGTAACCACCGCGCGTGTTAGTGACGTCAGTAACCACCGCGCGTGTTAGTGACGTCAGTAACCACCGCGCGTGTTAGTGACGTCAGAAACCACCGCGCGTGTTAGCGACGTCAGTAACCACCGCGCGTGTTAGTGACGTACGAGTCCTTTATGACGTAGATATCATTACGCGTTTTAGAATGGCCACAGGGACGCGAAAAGATGGGAGGACGGAAGTTCTGGCGATTTTTTGTCGTTTGTCTACTGTGCGCTACATTTATCATAAGTGGTGAGTCCGATTGGTTTACGAAGGCTGTGGCGTGGGCTTGAGCTTTCAGAGAAAAGAAAAATCGCTGGATACTCGAGCATGAAAATGACCCCTCTCCGCGATACCCAATTTCTCCCATTGGATTAAAAAAAGGAAAAAAAACAGTCAATTTATCCAATAACCATGATAAAAATGAGAAAATGCTATACAGAAAAAAAAGAAACTATTAGGCTGTTGGCTGAGAATAGAACCTGACCATACAAAAAAATAGACCATACATCCAGACGTGCGCTGAATCACCGTATGGCAGCTAAAGCTTTACGGCTAGGCTGGAGATTTCGGCCCCAACACCGCTATCTAACGAACTGTGTAACACAAAGGTACCGAGGCACCCGCGCATTAATAGGGAGGCAATAACCAGGTTCCTAGCCCTTAAGACCTTAGTCTTATACGGTTACGCCACACACAGCTCGCTGTGACGTAGGACGAAAAATATTGGGGTCCAGTCGGGCTCCTCTGGGTCTCTTGGGAGGCCACTCCGTCCAATAGCAGTATTGCAATAAAGATGCACGTGCGTATGACTTCTTTTGTGTGCAACAACAAAGATCAAATTGAGTTACTTGTTATATACGTTGAATAAGTACCCTTGCACTACAAAAGTCTATCGAACGCATTTTTGAGAGTTGAATTTTTGAGATTTGAATTTTTGGGAGTTGAATTTTTGGGAGTTAAATTTTTGGGAGTTGAATTTTTGGGAGTTGAATTTTTGAGAGTTGAATTTTTGAGAGTTGAATTTTTGAGAGTTAAATTTTTGAGAGTTAAATTTTTGAGAGTTGAATTTTTGGGAGTTAAATTTTTGGGAGTTGAATTTTTGAGAGTTGATATCTTGGGAGTTGAATTTTTGGGAGTTGAATTTTTGGGAGTTGAATTTTTGGGAGTTGAATTTTTGAGAGTTGAATTTTTGAGAGTTGAATTTTTGAGAGTTGAATTTTTGAGAGTTGAATTTTTGAGAGTTGAATTTTTGGGAGTTGAATTTTTGAGAGTTGAATTTTTGAGAGTTAAATTTTTGAGAGTTAAATTTTTGAGAGTTGAATTTTTGGGAGTTGAATTTTTGGGAGTTGAATTTTTGAGAGTTGAATTCTTGGGAGTTGAATTTTTGGGAGTTGAATTTTTGGGAGTTGAATTTTTGGGAGTTGAATTTTTAATTAAGAGTTGAATTTTTGTGAGTTGAATTTTTGAGAGTTGAATTTTTGAGAGTTGAATTTTTGAGAGTTGAATTTTTGAGAGTTAAATTTTTGAGAGTTAAATTTTTGAGAGTTGAATTTTTGGGAGTTGAATTTTTGGGAGTTGAATTTTTGAGAGTTGAATTCTTGGGAGTTGAATTTTTGGGAGTTGAATTTTTGGGAGTTGAATTTTTGGGAGTTGAATTTTTAATTAAGAGTTGAATTTTTGTGAGTTGAATTTTTGAGAGTTGAATTTTTGAGAATTGAATTTTTGGGAGTTCAATTTTTGGGAGTTGAATTTTTGAGAGTTGAATTTTTGGGAGTTGAATTTTTGGGAGTTGAATTTTTAGGAGTTGAATTTTTGAGAGGTGAATTTTTGAGAGTTAAATTTTTGGGAGTTGAATTTTTCTATCCTGTAATTATTCCGATTGAAACTTTTCCTGAGCAACTTGTATGGCGAAGAAAAGTCATCGTGGGCATCAGCACTTTACCATGAAGGAAGAATGATATGTAGTTCCGTCGTTGTAAAATTGGGATTTGGGGTTAGAGTTTAAGAAGAGTTTAAATTGTATAAGGTACAGAAATTTAAGGCAAGTGTTTTTCGTCGGGAAGAGTGGGTGTAAGTTTATTTTCATGGCACCATTATACTCATAGCTGAGTACTACTACTATTAAGTGCTACTAGCTACTCTCCTCCTTAGGCTCCAAGGTTTAACCTGGGTTCTCATTAGGATATGCCGCGGCTGGATTTTTTGGACGTCAAGCTATTGATGACAGTCGACCGACGTTAGAAGAGTCCAGACTGCATGAAGGGACGAAATACGGATATGGACACCACAGCAACAGACTGCCTCGAAACATCCGTAAGACCCACCTTTAATAAGTACAGATAGATATCATCATGCTCATCAGAATTTTGAATTTGGAAAGTCACGGCGGCTAGGAGGGCTGGAGAACGGGGTGAGAGTGAATGTCTGATAGCATTTGCAAGGAAATTCATGTTCGAAAGTTTAAAGGAGGACGCGGGCGAGAAGGGAGTGGCAGGTAGAGGGGGGGCTCCACTCCAGGAAGGGTATTTAAAACCTGTTTCTAATGTCCCATAGTCGATGAAGCCAAAGGTCACATGGACGACATTACAACAAAACTACAATGGCTAAAGGAGAATTTCCGCTATCTAGCAATGATCGTGGGCTCATGCCTATTCCTGATGTCTAGCTTTGCTATGTACCGGAAGTGCAGACGAGGCGACCAGGGGTAAGTTATGTGGAAATCAGTCGTCGTAAAGCTAAGTGCAAACTAGCGACATCAAACTTATGTAAAAACAAGATGCACAAATATATAATATGCTTCGCTTGACGACTGATGAAATTAGTCTCCTGTTCAGCCGGCGCTTTTTGGGTCGACACCTGATATTAGCTCCTCCCTTATGAATATAAGCGCCTCGCTTAAGGGAGAAAACTGAATATAAGCACCTCGCTTAAGGGGGGAATATGAATATAAGCGCGTCGCTTAAGGGGGAAATATAATGGATATAAGCGCCTCGCTTAAGGGGGGAAAAGTGAATATAAGCGCCTGGCTTAAGGGGGGAATATGAATATAAGCGCCTCGCTTAAGGGGAAAATATAAATATAAGCGCCTCGCTTAAGGGGGGAATATGAATATAAGCGCCTCGCTTAAGGGTTGAATATGAATATAAGCGCCTCGCTTAAGGGGGGGAATATGAATATAAGCGCCTCGCGCCTCGTGTTGCACTCACTCAACAGACTTCGATTTAGAGGGGAATACTGACAGTTCGACCCGCCAAAACATGTCAAGATTAAAAGCTTGTTTTGTTATCTTTATTGAATAAAACTCATTGGGTGTTGTAAAAATGCACTTTTTGTCCAGAAATGAAGCGGGTTTTGACCCTTATTTGACAGTATGTTTGATCGTGCGGGCGAATTGGCATAACATAATGACATGAGAGAACCGGGTATCGCCTCGCATTATGCATGCCATAACTATTGCAATCTGTTTTCTGTACTGCAGCTATTACGATGACGATTTGCCTGTGAATTATATTGTGGTACAAAGCCACCCCAGCACACCGAGCCAACAAGGCCAACAAGCAAAGTCAGATAACAAAGCATCTACCTCCCCTCCCCCTCCTCCTCGACCACCTCCCCCAAAGGCGAATTCGGATCTGAAGAAGAAACCCAGGAAGACAAAAAATTTCAACAAGGGTGAAAAGAATAAGGCTACGAGACAAGGAATAGCGGAAATAAACAGGAAAGCAGACCAGGGTGCCGGCCTTCACACGACAGTTGCCATGGTAACGGATGACGACATGATGTCACGCTGTATGAGTGACAGCGGAGTTGGTAGTGACTCAAGCCACGAGGAGCTTTTCCATGATGTCAGAGACGAGCTGGCTCAGGTTCGACCCACACTCAGTCTCTTACAGAGGATGTTTTCTCCTCGGGGCAGCCGAGAACAACTCGCACCTAAGCGCAGGTGAGAAACTGTAACGGAGGTCTTTGATTACGATACATACAATTACCTGGCTATAACGACGATAGTGGTCATATTCGGTAAAAGGTAAAGCTAGTACACAGTAGCAGCGTGCGTGCGAGGAAAATATCGACATAACATATCGACGGTTCCGTTTGCTTATCAAACGTCTATATTAAACCTTTTGTTCTTGAAGAGTAGAGAATTATAATCCCTCCGGACCCCCTTTACTACAGGTCTATTACCACCACTAAGCTATCCTATCGCCCGTGGATTATGCTAAACATGTCATTCATGATATGATGTAAACGAAGCATGAAGATGATATTAATGCACATGATAATACCAAAAGAAGGAATAATTTATTGCGAGTGTGTTAGTCTGAGTCAACTGACATAAATGCTCGATTCCACAGGAAGACCGTGATTGGCGTTATTAACAAAGGCATCCCACTCTCCTGCTATACCGAGATGCTCCAGATGCACGTGACAGAAATCAACATGCGCGAGAGAACGAACGACCACCCCGCGCGCTACATATCGGAGGCAAGGACGCTGGCTCACGCATTACAGGCTCAAGACCGCGCGTTTACCGGAAGTACATGCAAAGGTCCGTTTCCGGTGTTTGGAGAGTTCCGAGTGAACAGATGCCTCTCGGCCTCACTGTTAGAGAGGTGCTCGCAGTATTACCCAACGGCCTCCACGCGCACTGACCTGCCAATCAAAGCCATGACGTCACAATGTCGTCATGGATAACTTTATCCATTCTCAGGATTGTGTTGTCTCTTTAAAATAAAATAGACAGTTTTCGAAAATATATAAAAACCTATTTCTAAAACAATATTTGGTTGAAATTGTCTGAAAGTAGTTTCATTTAAACCCCTTGCTTTGCACTTCCCTTCATTGACACCCCTTTGCTTTGCACTTTATTTCATTTAAACCTCTTTTCTTGCCCCTTCCCTGTATTGCTGTCTCTTTCTTTCTTTCTTTCTTTCTTATTTTCACCTTTCCTTCCCTTCCCCTCCCCTCCCCTCCCCTGGGAATGAAACAACAACAGTACGATACACTTTGCATCTCCAATCACTCGTGAGGAAATCGATAAACATCTGTGTATTCGAAAAGGTATACTTATGATACTCGCGCAAAGGTCGGACGTGGCGAGGCTCAGCACGAAATAAGAGGCATGTGTCCTGCCTAGGGCTGTACACGGAACTTCACCTTCAATTGTTCTGTCCTACACCTAAACCTCGATTTTTTTCTCACTTTTTGGATAAATAACACACCATATATACCTCAACTTATTGCATCTGTCAAAAAGACTGACTTGAAAATAAAAGAACGAAAACTTAGCGCTTAATCCCCTTTAAATAATACACCACCTTTTTTTAACACAACCTATTAAATTTTCAAAAAAGACACCTGGAAACGAAGAGAAATGAAAGAAAGAATCATGTTTTTCTGGAAACTATGCTTTTGTCTGATTTATCTCACCTTGTGATACGTGCTGTTAACTCTTCGAAAAGCCCCTTGGAGTGGCGGAACGTGTGTTTGAGACACAGTGTATAAGCCACAACGGGATAAGGCAAAAGCGTATCGAAGGGGGGTAGCGATGGGGTGTTGGGAAGGGCTCGAAGAGCTTTTCTAAGTGACGGGCCGTGTGTTCGGGACACAACAGGATAAGACATCCCTACCCCCCTCGTGCCTGTGTGGGGGGATGGGTCATGTGGATTGTTATTATAAGCCTTACCAATCCAGCATAAACTTTTGAAAATAACTGGGTTTAATATACCAACGTATACTACTGTGTGAAATATCTTTACCTCAGAACATAAATAATAAGAATAAAATTGAACTTGTCTATATGGCGTCAGGTGCTTTCTTTACTTGGAATGCGCCTGATTGACATTCGTAATGTCGTATTGTTCTTGGGAAATTACAGTCGTTTTCTCGACAAACTCTCAGAAGATATATGCGTCATTCACTGCAATCTGTCCCGAAAATAAGTGTTTGCTAGCCGCTAACCCAATGTGAATTTAGAAATATAAAGTGAGATTTGAAAGTGAAATTGCTCAATACAAACGTCGAACTACAAAAGCAACAAAACTTTTGCCGTTTGATATGTGAATCAAGCTAAAGAAACGTTTTCCAGAGACTTCAAGATGCAAAGCTCACACATTTAAGTAGTTTCTGGACTTTTGATTTGTGCCTTTGTTTTTTACCGATCAACGAAATAAATGTTTTCCTGGAGACTTCCACTTATCTTCAAGATGGATAAAATTCCACACTTGCTTGAATTCAATTTTTCTTACAAAGATGCTAAAAAAGTTTATTTCTAAATATAGCCATCTAAAATTAATCTTTCTTTGAAAAATATAAGATAGTGATTAACTATATATTCCCACACTTTTTATGTTCAAACACAAATGTTCACTTTTTTTCTTGGTAAATACAAACCTATATTTCTAAAAGAATATTAGGGCGAAATCGGCTAAAATCAGTTCAGGGACCGTGAAAATTACTATTGACATTATCATTGCCACCATTCTTATACCCGCTGCATCTTTGCTTTGAAATAAAAATATTATTAGTTATTCGTCCGCCAACACATTTTAAATTAGCACTCATTCTCCAGACGGATGTTGGCGGTCGAGCGGAGCCTGTTCATACGTCCTTTACGCATGCGCGGTGGTGGTTGGTTTGGGAACCTGGCCATGAGCAGGCTCTGCTCCAGAGGACTGGCCCGGGGCCCCTTTTTCCCCGGTTTTTCGGTGATCAGCACGTACCGGCTGTGGATAAGTAATTTGTATTGCGTTAATTAAAAGGGTCATGTTATGCGTCTTTCGTGGGCCAAGGTTCTAACTGTCTGTCATTAGAGCCGGAAACTAGCCGAAGAATCCAGTACAAATCTCTATGGTTTTCCTGGCCATCCGCTTTCTTGTGGTAATTGGTGATCGAAGGATATCTTAGAGGTGGTTGTCTATGGTCGTGATTATATGATCGTTACGTCGGGTTATTTGCTGTATAGTTCCCTGTAACGGTTCAGACTTAGTCAGTCTTAATCTTTCCAAAATGGTCACCTATATATAAGTTGGTCGTTATGGTAAGGCTCAATCAGCTGTTTGTTGCGGGTTAATCAAAATATGTAGGTCGCTCTAAAGAGGTTAACTCACCTGCACTTGGCCGGTATAGAAGCAGTAGCCGAGCGCGGCATAACATTTGACAAATCCGCAACATCGTGTTCCGACGACCTCAAATCGATGATGGACCGAGCGACCGGCGAGAGGGTACCGACAGACGACCGAGGCCGTAGTCGTAGGCGAAAAGCTCTCTCCGAAGACAGCTCCTGTTCTCGCAACTCACGCGAGACGACATCAGGAGCCCCAGGAAACGGAGGGTGGGGCGAAGTGGATGGGGTGATGAATTCGATCGTCTTTTCCGAATTGTTGAGTGTATCTTTAAACATGACAAATGTCAAGAAGCAATAAACACACACAAACAAACAAGAAGACAAAATTTCTAAATGCGGCAAACTGGAATCCTAAAAATACATGATAAGGAAGCTCAGTCGACCAGCTTTGTCTACATTACATGCAAAAAAACAACCTAAGTTCATATACGATACATTATGCTATTGAAAGTATTCCAGTTACTCGCTTGAATGAATCGATGGAAATGGGCGTTGACTACGTGTTGTTGGTGACCGTAAAATGATAAAATGGTAAAAAATTTTCCTATGGCAGGGAACTCGAAAAAAACCCCACGAGATTGTCTGTAAAAATAATAAAAGAACTCAAAACCCACCGCACCTTGTGCACACTCTATGTGACCAGCTTTCTTACGGCGCTCCTTTTGCTGGTTATCAATCGTGTCGCGTCTCTCTTTAGCGCTCTTCTGTCTTTCGAGGCGTTGTTGCTTTAGCAGTCGTGCCCTGTATTGAAGCAATGTGTAAAAAGGATATATAACAGAAGAGCTATCGGCTATCCCGAACTACTCCTGAAGAACATTTGGTTTGGCATACTTTAGTTAACGAGGCAATTAAATGAGTGTTAATTAAGAACTAAATGCCAGGGGTCGGTGGGGGGTAGGAAGATGGGCATTACTGTCGCAGATTAGCTACCGTATGGGTGTGTTTTTAGATCGACTGAATTCCTCACATCAATAGGAACTCTACCTGTGCAGCACAATGTCTTGCCAGTTACCGCTATAGTCTTCCACTTCCAATGATGGGAAATCATGCGAGGAAACAGCTCTACAAATAAATGCAAATAGCCAAAGTTTAGAGAGCTCTTCCAAACAATATACCAATAGTTTGCTACTAATATAGACCGAGACTGTATCGCTTTCCTGGGATCAAAAAAACTCTACAAAAACAATTGCAAAAAGCCTAAGCTATGTGAGCTCTTACAAGAAATACAACAATAGTCTCTAATACAGTTCAAATGTAGTGGTTTTTGTTTCAAGATACGCTAACACTTAGTCTCCATCCAGGCCAAGTTTAAATTACATGGCTCTTTAGTGTCTAGGGGGGGAAGTACTTTCAACGGAAAACTGAAGTACTGATTAGAGAATTACCTGACACCAGCAGAGTGCGATCGATATATCATCTCTCTGCTGTTATCCTATGAAAATAAATTCAATAACAATCTTAAAAGGCGGAAGCCAATAGAGAACACAGTCTAATGTAGGCGCACATTGCATGAGAAGGGTCAACGAATCAGAATGTTTTAAAGGAATGCGAATAAATTAGAACTTTTGTTCTACGCCGTTAGTTTTCATCATCTTTAAATAACATTTGGCCTGCAAACAGGCCCTTCTCTGCTTTGTTTGGGAAAATGATTACTTAATTTAAGATGGCAGCAAATAAACCCTCTAATCGAAACATCTGACTGCAACTACAGATAGCTTATTGAGCGCATTTCTCTTTACTGTCGAATCCGTTGTATCGCGACGCCGTATTTTCAAAACATCGACTTGTTTTTGTCTTTTGGTATTTTCTGTTCCGCCAGTCAAATTATTCTAAGCCAATCAGATTCTTGCCATCTCTCGCCTAGTGCAGTTGCCTGGCTTTCTGTCGCGACACTGTCTGGATTTAGGGTCAGATACATTAAGCTCGAAAATTTGAGCATTATGCTTTTGAGCAATGCTCATAAAAACATTTTATTATTCTCAAAATTATGCTCGAAAAGGTGTATTATGCTCGACATAAATTATTGTTCTTTCCAAATTTTTTACCAATATTCCATGCCCTTCTATAGAATAAATGTCGAGTTCTGGCAAGGTGGAAGGTTTTGGACTTAATTGCGATAAAGCATTCTTGGCAGCTTCTGATGTTGTAGAGGGGGATGAGTCAAATCAACAACAGGCCCAGCAGGGTCAACTCTGAACTCTCAGCCATGACTCACGATGAGTGATCAAAGGCATACCTGTCAACTCTCCCGCATTAGGCGGGAGTCACAAGATTTTGGACCCCTTCTCCCGCCCTCCCGCGTTGAGCACCAAATCTCCCGCTTTTTAGCGATTATCGCTTCGGAAAAATTATTCTATAGAAAATCGTCATTTTTTCTATTTTCTATTAAAATATTTGAAACCATAATTCCCTTGAGTCGTAGCGCAATTTATCTAACACCCTCGTGAGATCTATAAGTGGATTTGTTCGTGAGAGCTTTCTATACGGCAAACGCCTTCAAGGTAATACCCACCCCTCCCCCAAAAATGAAATACCCCACCCCTCCCCAAAAAAAATTCTCAAGCCTTGAGATTTTCGGATGGTGACAGGTATGCAAAGGAGATGACAACTGTAAGGGCTTAGCAGCCTGGCATAAATTTAAAACCTAGGTACCGAGCCCCCAAATCAAAACACCCACACACTTTATTCATTCAGTTATTTTTTCATTTTGTTGGTTAGTCTCCTTTGCAGCCGCCCGAGGTCGAAGTCACGCAACCTGGGGCGGCTGCAAAGGAGAACCTTACTTGATGTCCTTAGTGATTTTGTACTATTATGCCTGAAAAAATGGGTATTATGCCGGCATTATGCTGGATGCTCCAACTATAGTATTATACTTAAAATTATCCCGGCATAATGTATCTGAGCCTATCTGGATTTCGTCTAGAGGATAGCCAGGGAAGTGCACTAAGCGAGACTCTGATCGGCTCAGAATGGTTTTACTGACGGAACAGAAAACCAAAACAAATCGTGTTTTTAAAACGCGGGTCGCGATACAACGGTTTCGACAGTAAAATATCATACTCACTGATTTCCCTATGGCGTCCATACTTGCATGCATCTCCCGATATGCCTCCTCCAAATCAACTGTAAATAACATTAAAAGAAAAACTGCATACATAAGATGGGAAAAGGCCCCAATCGTTTATTAGCTACGCGCCTCTTACCATCACTGTCCCTGCTGGGTCGCCTGCCGGCTGGGGCAGTCTTTGCTCTGACGTCACGCTTGAGCTGGTCACGTGATACCGGCAATGACGTAGGCTCGTCACGTGTTTGTGCGACGCCATGGTATGGGTACATGGCGAACTCTTCCTTGCTGTCCGTGGTTCGTACGGTGTCAGCGGTTTGGGGCCTCAACGTTCTGTGCTCACGCATGTTGATAACTAATGTCTCGCCTGGTAAGGTAGGGCAAGGAATCAAAAAGACGAAGAGTGGAGAAAATGTCCCTCGGCCAGTACGTTACATGAAGTACACATAACTATTTTGTTAGACTCAGTATTATACTTGTCACTACGCTTGTTCACTCATAAGACCATAGAGTGCTCCGCCACACACCCATTTTCAAACACAACCTTTTTCAAAAAAGATGTACTATCACGATCATTCTTTATCAAGTCGATCATCAATTTGAAACCCATGATGGTTGGGAACGTCATGCATCTCGAGTGCACCTTCATTTGAAAAAGCTATAAAAAATAGCCCCGCGAGGCGTGCATGTAGCTACTGCAACAACTATTATAGTTTAAGAAATGTTTAACTGTAATTTCAGGTATATACACAATACATATAACATATTTGGCAATAATCGTGTGCAAATTTAGATTGTTGAAAGATGTTTTCAAAACTGTTGGCTTGATCGATTAGCTATAAATTCTTGATTTACCCTTGAATAAGCTACTGAAATACGAAAACCCCGGAAAAACTATCAAAGCCTACAAGTAGGCTAAGCTCTACCAACTACGCTACACCGACAAGCACTTTCAAACTAAAATTTAGTTCATAAACCTCGCTTCTTCGTATTGTTTGAAGGACTTGGAAAACATGCCAAATTTCAGCTTCTTTTACGGTCAAGGAACTAAAATTTCAAACACAAATAGTCCCTATACTGACAGGCGTGCATGTTTACAATCTAGGAAAAGGTAAAACTATCATTCTGCGGAAAACATGATAAAATACACGTATTGCGAGCTTTTTGTAAATCAATAACTAGACGTAAGGCTGAGCGATTACAACTTGAAATAGAGCGAGCTCGGGTTATAATTATGTAATTTGTTTCAAACTTTCTTATGCAGCGAATAATGTAGGAATTGTTTTGACAAAATCTTTAAATGTTCAGAAAATTTAATAGGATCTTTCTTATAGAAGAGATTCAAAGCTAATTAAAAAAACCCATCCATGTCCTATTCCCGATCTCCCGAAGGCCGAAGTTCCCAGCATACCCCACGGGCGTTTTCACTCCTTTTTCCTGTTTTTTTTTTTTTTTCGACGTGATGACATGGTAGCTACTCGCACATGCGCAGTAGCTACAAAAAGATTACTTCGCACCTAGCACAATTCCCCGTTGAACAAAATCTGCGTGTCCAAGCAAATTTCACATAAATGCTTACCCTCTTTTTTGCTGCACGCAGACGCCACGCTCCGTATGCTAGGAGAACTACCGGGCCGTCTCGGCTTGGGGGGGAACATAATCTGGCGATGCGACTTCTTCAGCGCCTGCAGGCACCACGTGACCATGTCGGGCTGAGTGCGTGTTGAGCTCCTGGGTCTCTCGGTCGGCGAGGCAGACACGCGCGGCTGCGTGTGGACGTCTATTTGAGGCGCCTCCCTGTCGGATAGATCCCTATCGTCTTCGGGGCTATCGATGAATAGAGTACGCCCGTCAGGGGTCGTCTCGGACACGGCGTACATGACGTAACCGGTCCCCTCAGGAGGGCGTGCCCCGCGCTGTGGGCTCTTGCGCGCGTTCTGCTTCCTACTCCGTGCCAACGCGAATATCGTTAAAGGGGACATGTCCCTGGAGGATGAAGATTCCCCTGTTATCAGGTCCGCTTGAAGCTGGGGATCGTCAATGGGGACCACGGAGCTCCTTCCCTGTCCGCTCCCTCTTCTTTGGTTCCTTGCGAAATCAGGTCCCCTTGCTTGGGTGATGCTCCCGCGAGAGGCTCTTGGGATTCGCCTGATGTTCTTGTGCTCGCTGAAGGTGACCGACTTTTGGCGTTTGCCACCCTGTCTGGAGTTTGTCAGCCCCTCGGGCCCTTCATCTTCATAATCGCCATAGTCACCATCATCATCCCCAGCCGCGCCATCATCCGCTATGTGCAAGACTTCAGCGTCCTTAGGCATCTCATTGTAATAACCTTCTACAGTTTGCCCAGACTCCGGATCGACATACACTACCCGCGTGAAGCCTGGGTCATAATCACGTGCACTGTCCCCTCCAGCCTCGGTACCGTGCTTGCCATGCGCATGCGTTGTGCCATCTCTTTTTGTTGCTCGTCGTGTACTATGATACTCATCTCCTGATTGGTCAGCCTGGGCGTCATCCGGGTCTTCTCCTCGGCTTCGGGTGTTCACAGAAGATTGCACAGTCTGACGCAAGGGATCTGGAGATAAAATAGGATACTCATGGGTTATTGGTAACTTATCTTTTATATCATTATTCTTGTTTGTGATGGCAGGAAACCATTTGCAAACACGGTTTACGACATTGACCAAAAAATAAATGTTAGTCTTCCAAATAAGCCAAACACAATCGCGCGCCAACTTTTCCGTCGATTAAAGCGTCCACCTGGATGCAGACAAATTTCGTTCGTAGTAAGCCAACATTTAGTTATCACAAGACAGGGACTCCCAATATGAGGAACACCTTACCTCTGCCATCATCTTCATCACGTGTGCCTTCCTCAGTCTCATCCTCAGAAACGCCCCATCTGCTACCGTCTACCCCCTCGCCTACCTTGGCACCCTCCTGCCTTCCTCTGGCACCCTCCAGCCCTCCTTTACCAGCCTCCTGCTCCCCTCCCTCCCTCCCGGACGCCCCTTCTTCCTCGTCTGTCTTGACGGCATTCCGTCTAGCCTCCTGGACCTCTCGCTGCAGTCTAGACTTCATGTCGCTGCCACCTTCGCCGGGGATGTCGAGAATGGCTTTACGTACTTCATCTCTGCCCTGCCCTCCCTCAGTGCCGTCTGTACCAGGGGGATGACTGGCATCGCCGGGTTGCTGATCAGCGTTCTCTGCGTCTTCGTCTTCCTTTTTCTCTTTATTTTTTTTGGACTTCTTGACGACTGATCTAGGGGCACGTCGGGCCTTGGAAAATATACATTTAAAATGTTAGAACAGTAGAATTGAGAGGAAAATAGCGTGTATTTGCCTGACTGTACTGCTATTATAGCCGAATACGTTGTTGCGCTACCTCGGCGAATACAAAATCCTTTGGCAATAGCGTTTAGTCAAACAACCGTCTAGAACAATCGGAGGCTTCATGTTTTCATTGTCGGATCATAAACCAATGACTGCACACAGCTAGGGAATTGATTGGTCACGGTGGTATGATTGACTGAGCGCTATTCCCAGACGAGGAATGGAATTGACTTCGGCTTTAAATAATATCCATTTTGGGCTTTCTTTCTTTATCTTGTCTCATGACAAGATATTCTCCCTTTTCCAATCTTTACTTAAAAACGGCTGTAATACCCGATTAGAGTTTTCCAAGGAAAAATAATTTAAAAAAAGGTTATTTTACTTCCTTGAACCTACCAAGAATCAATGCATTCGGTATTTATGTTTTTAATTTGTTTTCGTTTTTTTTTTTCGTTCTTTTTTTAATAACCTTGCCAAACGTGCACATTTTCATTACAAGGAGTGGATTTATTTGTGACTAGACCAACCTTGACTTGCTTGGGTTCAGGCGGGACATAGGAATCCCGCACCACTGGAGCAGCGTAACCCGGCCCAGTCCCCCTCAGCTTCTTGGAGTCGATGCGAACATTCCCGAGTCTACCCCCCTCGCGCCGGAAGCTGGGGATGTTGACCGCCTTCCGGTCCTTAGGGCCTTTTACAGCGTCCTTGCATTCGGTGCACGCTGGCGGCTTCTCCGTCTCGCCGAATTTACTCTCTGAACAGAATAAAAAAGCTCTGATGTGAACGAAACTTCTGCACATTTATTCCCGATAAATCAAACCCTGGAATCGAAACATCCGCTACTCTACCCTCGGTAAATCGAAACATCCGCTACTCTACCCTCGGTAAATCGAAACATCCGCTACTCTACCCTCGGTAAATCGAAACATCCGCTTCTCTACCCTCGGTAAATCTACTAGCCTTCAACTAGATCGAAGCAAATTATTTTCCATGGATTTTCTTTATGCATTTACTGTAAATTCGACCCCGCCAGAATCGGGTTCTCTTTTTAATCAAGTACTTTTACCCTCGAAAGCTCGAAAATCCGGCTTACACGAAACAAAATAAGTTTCCCTTGAATTTGCTATGCATTAGCAGTTTTTTTGCCCCTGTTTCCCTTTTCATTATAATATCAACCCTAGATAGCTTACGCCGATACCAGTGTACCTCCTGAGCAAGCGCAAAACATATCTAGGATGAGGCACTTAATTACACGGGACGTTTTTGAGCACTTTTGGTGAGCAAATCGTACAGTAACTTTATTTTGCGAACATTTTAAACATAAACCATACCCCAAGTGTCGACCCATATATCATAAATATTAGCATTTTTTTTTAAGCTTGTTTCATTTTCGTTTTTCATAGTGTTGTTTCCCTACTTCCAAAGTTTATTTTGGGCAATTTTTGGAGACAACACTATCGAACACGTAAAAAAGTCGCCATTGTCAAACCGACAAAGCAAAAAGATGGCATGAAATTTTCCCATTCTCAATATATAAGCTCAAGATTCCGCATACAAGGAGTTCCTCTGACAAAAATCTTAATTCCAAATTTTAAAGAATTTAGAAGATATGAAATTTATATATAAGGGAGCAAATTTGGCTTAATTTCTGATCAGAGCCCGACTTCTTCCTAAAAACAAGGAGAATTCATACTTTGAACATTTGAAAATTGCACTACAAGCCTCATATCTCGAAGACGAATCCATTAGAAAAAAAACACTTTTTGATATGTTGGTTTACATAACATAGGGAACCTCTATGCGAAAATTCATGCTTACCGAAGTTTTCCAGACCTAATTTTTTGGGAAAACTTGCCATTTTTTTTGCTCTTTCAAACCAGTAAAGTATCGTGGAAAATTGAAAAACATTAACTCTTGTTAATCATTAAATGTCCCAACTATTAGTGGGTAAGTTATCCAACGCAAGATAATTATTTATTTTCCTGAGTAGCTTGAGTTGATGTCAAGTAAGATTGTGTCATCGTTATTTTTTTGGTAATGTTTTATTGTGGCGCTCAATTGAGTGAACGAAAACATGACCAGCATGCTTGACTTTTTGAGGTTTAGCTCGAGTATTTTATATAAAAGGTCACCAAGGCTTAACAGACACCTGCTACCATTCACTTTGAAATCTATTTTCCAAAACGTTTTTGCTTTTGTGCACGAGCTAAGAGTTCAAGAGTGAAAAAACGCAATTAAAGAAGCAAAAACAACAGTCTAAATCCGGGAACTACCAAAATGTGTGGGCTTTGGCGTAATTACTCCATCTCATCTCATCGAAAACATCTCTTTCCTTGATGCACACACCAAGCGACAATAAAAATCTTCTAATTAAAAAACAACAGTTTTTAAAAGTCCAGGAACTACTTAAATGTGGGCCTTGCATCTTGAAGTCTCTGCACGAAAACATTTCTTTAGCTTGATTCACATATCAAACGGCAAAAAAAACCTGATAAATATTTTTTTTCTGCTTTTGTAGTTCTACGTTTGTATTGAGCAATTTCACTTTCAAATCTCACTCTATATTTCTAAATTCACATTGGATTGGCGGCTAGTGAACACTTATTTTCGGGATTGATTGCAGTGAATGACGCATAGATCTTCTGAGGGTTTGTCGAGAAAATTACTTTGTTATTTCCCAAGAACAATACGACATTACGAATGTCAATCAGGCGCATCCCAAGTAAAAAAAGCACCTGACGCCATGTAGACAAGTTCTGAAGTAAAGATATTCAAAACAGTATTAGACGTTGGTATATTCAAGTAAGTTATTCTCTAATGTTTATGCTGGATTGATTATTAGCTGGCACATTGAATCATTCTATTTTTCTAACTTGTGAAGCTCATAAACAATAAAGATCCGCCAACATTACACATCCCTCTCAGGCACAAGGGGGGGGGGGGAGGTCATGCCTCGTTGTGGCCAACCAGTGTCCCACACACACACGGCCCGCCACTCCAAGAAGCCCTTCGGAGAATTAACAGCACCCCAAGACGCTCTTTGAAGAGTAAACAGCTCCCCAAGACGCCCTCCGGAGATTTAACAGCTCCCATCACAAGGTACGACAAATTAACCCTTTTTTTGCCTTGTTAACCAGACACAAATATGAAAACAAAATTTTGGGGGTATTTTTCGCTCTTTCATTTTTCTTTTGTTTCCATAGATATGTCTTATTTGAATTCAATGGTTGCGGATCAAAAAGGAGGGTGCATTATTTCAAATTTTTCAAAAGTTAGTCTTTTTGCCAGATTCAATAAGTTGCGGGTAAAAATTGTGTGTCATTTTTATTTATCCACAAAGTGATAAAAAATAATCGAGGTTTAGATGTTAGATAGAACGCTTGGCGATCGGTTAAGTTCCATTCATAGATTAGAGCCGAATATGCAAAACATCAACAGGAACTGTAATTTAGGATGTAGTTTAGTTTTAACGTAAAAGTGGATTTTCCTGGCGAAAGTTGATTTGAAATCGATGTTAGATGAGTGTTTTTTTTTTCTTCTAAAAAAAAAACAACCCTATTTTTTGCATGAAAAAGGATCGCGAACAGGTGTACACCATATCCACCTGGCGTTTTAGTAAAAAAAATATATAATTTCTCTAAATATTTTAGCTTCTTATGTTGTTGCTGTTAAATATGACGGGTTGGTGACGAAAATCACCTAAAATATCTAGTGCGCTCTCTGGATAAAAATATTCCAGCAAGCAACGCGAACACCACTTGTGTAACTGCTTAATTTTGAAATTGGTTCTGAGTCATTTCGCCCGAGCCATGCCTTATGGTCGTGTCTCTGGAAACTAATTTAGGATAATTCTACCCGTGTTTTAACTGCATGTTATTTTGCGTTAATAAAATTACTGAGCTGATGTCCTCTTCCCCAATCTTAGGTTTTGAGTAATGTCTGTTCGCGGTAAATTTGAAATTAAAAACTTCGCCAAGCCGTCGTTTTAAAAAGATTTAAACACGAACATGGATTAAAACTCGAATTGTTGCAGTCATTTTCATAATCCGAAACAACAACAAAATACTCTTATTTAGTAGTCTTCGGTCGCGTCCTATTCGCAAAGATGAACAGAATGACACCATATGTTGAACACATATTTTCTTCGTATAAAGATGATTTGCTGCTTTTTCTATCTTGAATAAAATTTTAGCAAACTTCAAATTGTCGTTGCAAAATCATTACGGCGAAAACACAGGAAATGAATCCAGATAAAGTGACAAAGAAAGTGCCGTTTTAATGTAAAGCTCCGTAAAATTGGATTAAAAAGTACTTTTTTCAATCGTCATTTTACAAATCGAATCATTATTTCGAGCTTTGGGGATGAACGGTCCGATATCTCAGGGTCCAGATCGTAGGATTCCGGACCTCAAAAGAGCCAACCAGAGCGCGCGATTCGACAGATACCGGACCACGAAAAAAATATGCACATTACATTTACAATCAAAATAAGTATAACGTCATACGAGGGTATTCAAGTGACTTTTCATTGGCATTCAAAAATTATGATAAAGTATTATGCAAAGACTCATAACTCCTATTTTTGTTGTAGATGAACTCCACCTACGAGCAAGATCATCTGATATTAAATGCCAACTCGACAGCAGAAAGATCGAGGAGCATGACTTACACATTTATGCCTCTAGAATACCCCGCCAAGGTCTCCCTGACAGTAACAGCCTACACCATAGGCATTCTTGCTGCAGTCGGCAACGCACTCATCATCCACTTTACAAGAACAGAAAAGCGCGCAGCAAGAGCCCTAGGCAGGGCACACGCCTCTTATTTCGTGCTGAGCCTCGCCACGTCCGATCTTTGCGCAAGTATCATAAGTATACCTTTGTCAACTACACAGATGTTTATCGATTTCCTCACGAGTGATTGGAGATGCAAAGCGTATCGAACTGTGATTATTTCATTTCCAGTGATTACTATCAACAACCTCGTAGTCATTGCGGTAGAACGATACCTAGCGGTGCTCCGTCCCTTCCACCTTCCTTCTAACCGACTTGTCAAGGTACTTATCGCCGGTGCTTGGGTTGCTGGCGTGCTAATGACCATGGTGTATACTGCAACAAGCGGAATGATCCCAGCCATCATCGATCAAGATCATTTCACCCTGGTCTGCTTCACTGACGATACCGTGACCACGCACAGAGTCATGGTCCTGATATTTATCGTGATTATGAACCTAATCCCTACTATTGGGTTACTCATCATCGCTATCCTCATCACCAGGCACCTAAATAAGAGAACAGTGTCGCCTGAAGTACGCTCCAATCAGAAGTCTGACGCCTGGAAGCACAAGACCACGCGAATGTTTGTCACCATTGTGGTCTCGTTCGCTGCTCCATACCTGCTGTGGTTTGTGTACATCGCTCTAAACATCACGGTCAAGCCCGACCTTCGTTTTGCTGAAGAGTTCATAATACGATACAGCTTTTCGATAATGGCCCTTTCTAACGGAATGGTAAATGTCTTCATCTACTTTTCATACATTAAGCAGCTCCGCAAAAGATTAAGGAGTGTTTTTGATAGGGCCTGATCGATAATTTGGTGCTTAAAGCCGCATTGTCACCAGCATACTTCCGGTCGATTACGTAACAATCTCTGATAATTTTTAACGGAAAACGCTAAAACTATTTAAAAATATTGAAAGAAGAGTGTCTATTGGAAGTTTCTTTGGGGATGTGATTGATAATATCTTGATATATTTAAATATCTCGGATTCTAATAGATTCTTTTGTTGAGGTTTCCGTCGGACCTCCGGAAGTAAACTGGTGACAATGCGGCTTTCAGAGGGGAAGTTAGCGAAGAGAAAATAAAAGAAAATGAGAGAGCAGGGCAGGAAGGGGGGGGGGGGGCTGTAAATATAGGGAAGGGCCAAGTAAGGCGGGCTGTAAATATAGGGAAGGGCCAAGTAAGGAGGGCTGTAAATAAAGGGAAGGGCCAATTAAGGCGGGCTGTAAATATAGGGATGGGCCAAGTAAGGCGGGCTGTAAATATAGGGAAGGGCCAATTAAGGCGGGCTGTAAATATAGGGAAGGGCCAAGTAAGGCGGGCTGTAAATATAGGGATGGACAGAGTAAGGCGGGCTGTAAATATAGGGAAGGGCCAAGTAAGGCGGGCTGTAAATATAGGGAGGGGCCAAGTAAGGCGGGCTGTAAATATAGGGAAGGGCCAAGTAAGGCGGGCTGTAAATATAGGGAAGGGCCAATTAAGGCGGGCTGTAAATATAAGGAAGGGCCAAGTAAGGCGGGCTGTAAATATAGGGATGGGCAGAGTAAGGCGGGCTGTAAATATAGGGAAGGGCCAAGTAACGCGGGATGTAAATATAGGGAAGGGCCAAGTAAGGCAGGGTGTAAATATAGGGATGGGCCAAGTAAGGCGGGGTGTAAATATAGGGAAGGGCCAAGTAAGGCGGGCTGTAAATATAGGGAAGGGCCAATTAAGGCGGGCTGTAAATATAGGGAAGGGCCAAGTAAGGCAAGCTGTAAATATAGGGAAGGGCCAAGAAAGGCGGGCTGTAAATATAGGGAAGGGCCAAGTAAGGCGGGCTGTAAATATAGGGAAGGGCCAAGTAAGGCGGGCTGTAAATATAGGGAAGGGCCAAGTAAGGCGGGCTGTAAATATAGGGAAGGGCCAAGTAAGGCGGGCTGTAAATATAGGGAAGGGCCAAGTAAGGCGGGCTGTAAATATAGGGAAGGGCCAAGTAAGGCGGGCTGTAAATATAGGGAAGGGCCAAGTAAGGCGGGCTGTAAATATAGGGAAGGGCCAAGTTAGGCGGGCTGTAAATATAGGGAAGGGCCAAGTAAGGCGGGCTGTAAATATAGGGAAGGGCCAAGTAAGGCGGGCTGTAAATATAGGGAAGAGCCAAGTAAGGCGGGCTGTAAATATAGGGAAGGGCCAAGTAAGGCGGGCTGTAAATATAGGGAAGGGCCAAGTAAGGCGGGCTGTAAATATAGGGAAGGGCCAAGCAAGGGGGGGGGGTGTAAAAATATAGGGAAGGGCCAAGTAAGGCCAAATATACAAGGGCACAGAAAGGATCTGTTCCGCAGCCCTTTTTTTTATTTTGCTGCCTGTGAAGATGCTGGGAATATTTTTGGGGGAGCTGGAGCGGATGCTTGGGAATATCGTCCCGATCGGTTGGGTAAACGGACAATTATTCATGTGCTAAAATGCCAAACCAATGCTGGCTGGGTCCCTCCTGGAAAAAAGGAACAGATTTTTCCCCAGCAACTTTTGAAACGACCACCGTGGCTAAAAAATCTTGTCTAGAGGAGGGAATACCACAAGGGTCGTGGCTAGAAAATCTTGTCTAGGGGAGGGAATGCCATAATGGCCGTGGCTAAAAAATCTTGTCTAGGGGAGGGAATGCCATAATGGCCGTAGCTAGAAAATCTTGTCAAGGGGAGGGAATGCCATAACTGCCGTAGCTAGAAAATCTTGTCTAGGGGAGGGAATGACATAACGGCCGTAGCTAGAAAATCTTGTCTAGGGGAGGGAATGCCATAACTGCCGTAGCTAGAAAATCTTGTCTAGGGAAGGGAATGCCATAACGGCCGTAGCTAGAAAATCTTGACCAGAGGTTATGCCGTAACGGCCGTAGCTAAAAAATCTTGACCAGAGGAGGTTATGCCGTAACGGCCGTAGCTAGAAAATCTTGACCAGAGGAGGTTATGCCGTAACGGCCGTAGCTAGAAAATCTTGACCAGAGGAGGTTATGCCGTAACGGCCGTAGCTAGAAAATCTTGACCAGAGGAGGTTATGCCGTAACGGCCGTAGCTAGAAAATCTTGTCTAGAGGAGGTTATGCCGTAACGGCCGTAGCTAGAAAATCTTGTCTAGGGGAGGGAATGCCATAACGGCCGTAGCTAGAAAATCTTGTCTAGGTGAGAGAATGCCATAATGGCCGTAGCTAGAAAATCTTGTCTAGGGGAGGTTATGCCGTAACGGCCGTAGCTAGAAAATCTTGTCTAGGGGAGGGAATGCCATAACGGCCGTAGCTAGAAAATCTTGTCTAGGTGAGAGAATGCCATAATGGCCGTAGCTAGAAAATCTTGTCTAGGGGAGGTTATGCCGTAACGGCCGTAGCTAGAACATCTTGACCAGAGGAGGTTATGCCGTAACGGCCGTAGCTAGAAAATCTTGACCAGAGGAGGTTATGCCGTAACGGCCGTAGCTAGAAAATCTTGTCAAGGGGAGGGAATGCCATAACTGCCGTAGCTAGAAAATCTTGTCTAGGGGAGGGAATGCCATAATGGCCGTAGCTAGAAAATCTTGTCCAGAGGAGGTTATGCCGTAACGGCCGTAGCTAAAAAATCTTGACCAGAGGAGGTTATGCCGTAACTGCCGTAGCTAGAAAATCTTGTCTAGGGGAGGTTATGCCGTAACGGCCGTAGCTAGAAAATCTTGTCTAGGGGAGGTTATGCCGTAACGGCCGTAGCTAAAAAATCTTGACCAGAGGAGGTTATGCCGTAACTGCCGTAGCTAGAAAATCTTGTCTAGGGGAGGTTATGCCATAACGGCCGTAGCTAGAAAATCTTGTCTAGGGGAGGGAATGCCATAATTGCCGTAGCTAGAAAATCTTGACCAGAGGAGGTTATGCCGTAACGGCCGTAGCTAGAAAATCTTGTCAAGGGGAGGGAATGCCATAATGGCCGTAGCTAGAAAATCTTGTCTAGGGGAGGTTATGCCGTAACGGCCGTAGCTAGAAAATCTTGTCTAGGGGAGGTTTTGCCGTAACGGCTGATTGCAATGGGTATTCTTGGGTGGTGGAAGAGATCATCCCTAGCATTCGGTGATTTTATTAAGACGGCCATTTCCATGAATATATAACATATTTACAATTAAAATATGATGTACAATAAATTCAATTAAATAAATAAAGCTTAGGTCAGCCCTTACATGTTGTTCGATTACTGTGCGAGCCTTATTAACATATAACTGTATATGCTCATTGCAGTGCCAAGCTTCCAATAAGCGCCCCATTCTTATTTAGCGGTAATGATGACGATATCACTGCTGGTTGTCATGGTGATAATGCTGATAATGATTATGACGATAGCGGTTTTGGTTGCCATGGTGATAATATTGGTAACAATTTCGATTATGAAAAAAGATGATTTCCATTGAGTCCGATCGCGCAGAAATCAAACAATTAAAAGAGCTTTCGATTGATCAGTCCGGGATTGTAGTGCGAATATTTCAACGACTAAATATATATATTTTTTGTTATCCGTTTATTCTAAGCCTCGTAAATAACAAAGTAAGGTAAGGTATTTGCTAAGACATTTCCAATGTCTTAGCAAATACCATCGCCATCTTTTCCTAACTTTTAAAAGTCCGGTAGATATTGTTATTTGATGCTGTTGGTGTTTTCCTCTGAACTTTCCTGGTAATTCCCAAAGATAAGCTTACGAAATCGCAGACAACATCTTCTGCTACCGGCTCTCATTTGGGGTTAGTCAGTTTCTTTCTGAATCCGGAATCCTGTGGTAAGAATTTTATTTTCTTATTTTTTCGCACCCTCGCCCCAGCGCACCTCGGCCTTCGCGATTCCCAATATCCGAAAACGAACAAGCCCGAATGAGAGCCGGCTAGCAAGCTAAAACTTATAGCGCCTGAAATTGGTTAAAGCGAGTGCCCGAGATCGGCTAAAATCCGACCGAATTATTTAATTAGTATTAAATTCAAAGTATTCAATTTGTTTTTATTTTAAGACAGGCTTCTCGGTAGTGACGCCTAAGATTTAAAAGCCTCCCGGTGTGGAAACTAACAATTTGATATTCCTCTAATTTTTCTTTTAAATGCTCCAGTTTTGCATCCTCGAAAAAGATGAAAACGGAAAATGTTATGCATTTTTGTGATCTCCCGATACCTCGAATACATTTCTATTAAACCAGATTACCCTATATTACAAGTGTAGAATAATAAAATACATCTTTTAAATATAAAGGGATCGGGACTTTGAATAAGACCTACCTGATTTCTCTTCTTCTTCTTCCTCCTCGGATGATTCCTTGAAAATAATTCGTAGAACATCAATGATATCCTCTCTAGGAAAACTAGGCTTGCGAGCATAGATATGTTGCCTACTAGGCAACCTATGTTGTCCCTACTAGGGGTGGGTTGGGTGGAAGTGCCAGGGATCCTTGAAGACATACTACAATATACTACTTACCCAGGGGGGGAAAGGGCACTGTTGCATGACCAACAGGGACTGGGACACAAATCTTACGAAGCAGGGGTGGGGTAAGGCCAACGGGGAAATTGAGAAATATCTTATCAGGGGAAAGCTTGGGCCCCGTCACACAACAGGCAGGAAGTGTAACAAAATCTTACTAACCGGAGGAGGGGTAGGTGGCGGTGTAGGCTCTGGGGGTGGGGTGCGGGGTGGTGATGATACTGGAGAGTCGCCAAAGTAAGGCAAGTCCCAGAGTAGTGCGGTGGCCTGCTTCTCTTGCTCCAGGCGGTTTAGCTGTCGCTCCAGGGCGGGGATACTGGCGAGGGACAGCCTTCGGGGCGTGGTCCCAGGGGACATGTAGATGTCGGTAGGTGCAAGGGAAAGGCTGTCTGATATGGTACTGAGGGTCTAGAGACAATCGCATTATTACACTCAAGTCTGTTCCTAAAGCCTACGACACGCTCGCACGAGCGAATTTCAATCGCCATGTCTGTCTGCTGCAAGGGCGTCGGCAAATTTGCCGATATCTAGTCGCCTGATTCATCCGATACTGGAGATCAAATTCGCTGGCGTTTGCCACATGCTCATATGAGTGTAAAAATAGCCCAGTGTGTCGCAGAGTTAAGCGGTTCCAGCAACATCAATATTTAGCATTATAGTAGGACAATTTCAAAAACGGCTATTTGCAAAGCCCTCCAAACATACCTCAAGATCTTCTTCCTTATTTTGCTGCTCAAGATCAGGGGGGTTTCGCCCCTCCATCAGCAGTGCCGCCTTTAAGTGAAGATTGGGAAATGGCACCTGAAAATGAGAGAAACGGATATGACTCCATGGGCGTATGATACCCAAGGGGCGGCGCAAAGATATCGCGAGCAAAGGGCGCCATCTCCAAGGGATTTATGGATTTATAAAATATTAAGCGGAAGATAAATTCTAGGATCTGAGCTTTCGTATATTTCTTCAATAAATTTCATTCCGGAAAAGAAGGGGGCAGGAAGAAGGGGGACGGGGGGGTGGGGTGGGGAGGAGAGGGGAGGAGGCAAGGCTCCCATCAATGGTATTTCTAGAAGGAAATAGATCTAATAACGGACACCACTTTCAGGGCAGGAAGTTGATTGTACTACAAGGGCTACTATAAAGACTCACGAGGTAATTTTCCATGTTTGTTGGGTCAGGCTGGAGGATCTTCTTGCCCTCATATCGGACAGAGGGGTCCTCGTAGATGTCCGACTCTGCAGTAAGCAAGGGTTCGTATGATGCATCAATTATATATTTGAATAGCTTCGTTACCATAACCACGTAATAACACACACATCTAACTGCTTATAGGAAAACGATTTGGCCAAACACAACGTAAATGAACGTAAATGTTTGTCTGTTTGTTTGTTTTGTTAACAGGATTATATTGAGGGGGAAATCTTTTGTTAACTGTTTTCAAGCTTCATTTTGAAATGGTTAAGAAAACTTATAACTTGACAGCTGGAGAGAAAACAAATTTGGAAAGACTAGGCTAAAGTTATGTTTAAAGAAAGGCATAAAAGAAAGATTATTTAACGAAAAGTCAAATAATCCAACAATTCGCATCTTCTCTAAACCATTTTCTGATAAATCCATAATTCACCTACCATACATGCTTTATTTGCTTAGGTAAAACTAAATCCACGGGAAACTTGCTAAAAAAGAAAGACTACAGTAATTGATCATTGCATGCAGTCTTCCAATCTTTATTTGTATTCTACTACTGGTAGTAAGAGCACTATATCGCCAGCAAAACACATCTGTTATTTCTCATAACAAAACAAAATTAAGAATAAATTGTAAAATTGTTATGTTTATTAAGAAAATGGTTACTCTTGGCTACTCCTAATAAGCTTTGTCATTGAAATTCTTAAATCGTATTTATTTCTCGTGTTTGGCCTCCTAGGGAGCCCTCAAAGAACGAAAACACCGGTTATTAAACTTTTAAAAAAGGTTTCTAACTTCGACCAATCACAATTCACGTCATCCACTGTTTATAGGCGACTAGCTGTCACGTTCTCTAGCAGAACTTCGTCACCTCAGAAGGCGTGCACAGCTTGTTCCTTCAAGTTTCTTATCAAAAAAAGGTAGGTTTCGTACTCGCAGTTTGTCAAAGCTTGTTCACAGCTGTTCCTTCAAGTTTCTTATCGAAAAGAGGTAGGTTTCGTACTCGCAATTTGTCGTAGCTTGTTCACAGCTTGTTCCTTCAAGTTTCTTATGGAAAAAAGGTAGGTTTCGTACTCGCAATTTGTCATAGCTTGTTCCTTTAAGTTTCTTATGGAAAAAAGGTAGGTTTCGTACTCGCAGTTTGTCAAAGCTTGTTCACAGCTGTTCCTTCAAGTTTCTTATCGAAAAGAGGTAGGTTTCGTACTCGCAATTTGTCGTAGTTTGTTCACAGCTTGTTCCTTCAAGTTTCTTATGGAAAAAAGGTAGGTTTCGTACTCGCAATTTGTCATAGCTTGTTCCTTTAAGTTTCTTATGGAAAAAAGGTAGGTTTCGTACTCGCAATTTGTCATAGCTTGTTCACAGCTTGTTCCTTCAAGTTTCTTATGAAAAAAAGGTAGGTTTCGTACTCGCAATTTGTCATAGCTTGTTCCTTCAAGTTTCTTATCAAAAAAAGGTAGGTTTCGTACTCGCAATTTGTCAAAGATTGTTCACAGCTTGTTCCTTCAAGTTTCTTATGGAAAAAAGGTAGGTTTTGTACTCGCAATTTGTCGTAGCTTGTTCACAGCTTGTTCCTTCAAGTTTCTTATCGAAAAGAGGTAGGTTTCGTACTAGCAACTTGTCATAGCTTGTTCACAGCTTGTTCCTTCAAGTTTCTTATCGAAAGAAGGTAGGTTTCGTACTCGCAATTTGTCATAGCTTGTTCACAGCTTGTTCCTTCAAGTTTCTTATGGAAAAAAGGTAGGTTTCGTACTCGCAATTTGTCAAAGCTTGTTCACAGCTTGTTCCTTCAAGTTTCTTATGGAAAAAAGGTAGGTTTCGTACTCGCAATTTGTCATAGCTTGTTCACAGCTTGTTCCTTCAAGTTTCTTATGAAAAAAAGGTAGGTTTCGTACTCGCAATTTGTCGTAGCTTGTTCACAGCTTGTTCCTTCAAGTTTCTTATCGAAAAGAGGTAGGTTTCGTACTCGCAATTTGTCAAAGCTTGTTCCTTCAAGTTTCGTATGAAAAAAAGGTAGGTTTCGTACTCGCAATTTGTCAAAGCTTGTTCACAGTTGTTCCTTCAAGTTTCTTATCCAAAAGAGGTAGGTTTCGTACTCGCAATTTGTCGTAGCTTGTTCACAGCTTGTTCCTTTAAGTTTCTTATGGAAAAAAGGTAGGTTTCGTACTCGCAATTTGTCATAGCTTGTTCACAGCTTGTTCCTTCAAGTTTCTTATGGAAAAAAGGTAGGTTTCGTACTCGCAATTTGTCATAGCTTGTTCACAGCTTGTTCCTTCAAGTTTCTTATCAAAAAAAGGTAGGTTTCGTACTCGCAATTTGTCATAGCTTGTTCACAGCTTGTGCCTTCAAGTTTCTTATCGAAAAGAGTTAGGTTTCGTACTCGCAATTTGTCATAGCTTGTTCACAGCTTGTTCCTTCAAGTTTCTTATGGAAAAAAGGTAGGTTTCGTACTCGCAATTTGTCATAGCTTGTTCCTTCAAGTTTCTTATGAAAAAAAGGTAGGTTTCGTACTCGCAATTTGTCATAGCTTGTTCACAGCTTGTTCCTTCAAGTTTCTTATGGAAAAAAGGTAGGTTTCGTACTCGCAATTTGTCATAGCTTGTTCCTTCAAGTTTCTTATCAAAAAAAGGTAGGTTTCGTACTCGCAATTTGTCAAAGCTTGTTCACAGCTTGTTCCTTCAAGTTTTTTATTGAAAAGAGGTAGGTTTCGTACTCGCAATTTGTCATAGCTTGTTCACAGCTTGTTCCTTCAAGTTTCTTATCAAAAAAAGGTAGGTTTCGTACTCGCAATTTGTCATAGCTTGTTCCTTCAAGTTTCTTATCGAAAAAAGGTAGGTTTCGTACTCGCAATTTGTCATAGCTTGTTCACAGTTGTTCCTTCAAGTTTCTTATCCAAAAGAGGTAGGTTTCGTACTCGCAGTTTGTCAAAGCTTGTTCACAGTTGTTCCTTCAAGTTTCTTATCCAAAAGAGGTAGGTTTCGTACTCGCAATTTGTCGTAGCTTGTTCACAGCTTGTTTCTTCAAGTTTCTTATCGAAAAGAGGTAGGTTTCGTACTTGCAATTTGTCATAGCTTGTTCCTTCAAGTTTCTTATGGAAAAAAGGTAGGTTTCGTACTCGCAATTTGTCATAGCTTGTTCACAGCTTGTGCCTTCAAGTTTTTTCTTGAAAAGAGGTAGGTTTCGTACTCGCAATTTGTCATAGCTTGTTCACAGCTTGTTCCTTCAAGTTTCTTATCAAAAAAAGGTAGGTTTCGTACTCGCAATTTGTCATAGCTTGTTCCTTCAAGTTTCTTATCGAAAAAAGGTAGGTTTCGTACTCGCAATTTGTCATAGCTTGTTCACAGCTTGTTCCTTCAAGTTTCTTATGGAAAAAAGGTAGGTTTTGTACTCGCAATTTGTCGTAGCTTGTTCACAGCTTGTTCCTTCAAGTTTCTTATCGAAAAGAGGTAGGTTTCGTACTCGCAATTTGTCAAAGCTTGTTCCTTCAAGTTTCTTATGGAAAAAAAGGTAGGTTTCGTACTCGCAATTTGTCATAGCTTGTTCACAGCTTGTTCCTTCAAGTATCTTATGGAAAAAAGGTAGGTTTCGTACTCGCAATTTGTCATAGCTTGTTCACAGCTTGTGCCTTCAAGTTTCTTATCGAAAAGAGTTAGGTTTCGTACTCGCAATTTGTCATAGCTTGTTCACAGCTTGTTCCTCCAAGTTTCTTATGGAAAAAAGGTAGGTTTCGTACTCGCAATTTGTCATAGCTTGTTCCTTCAAGTTTCTTATGGAAAAAAGGTAGGTTTCGTACTCGCAATTTGTCATAGCTTGTTCACAGCTTGTTCCTTCAAGTTTCTTATCAAAAAAAGGTAGGTTTCGTACTCGCAATTTGTCATAGCTTGTTCCTTCAAGTTTCTTATCGAAAAAAGGTAGGTTTCGTACTCGCAATTTGTCATAGCTTGTTCACAGCTTGTTCCTTCAAGTTTCTTATGGAAAAAAGGTAGGTTTTGTACTCGCAATTTGTCGTAGCTTGTTCACAGCTTGTTCCTTCAAGTTTCTTATCGAAAAGAGGTAGGTTTCGTACTCGCAATTTGTCAAAGCTTGTTCCTTCAAGTTTCTTATGGAAAAAAGGTAGGTTTCGTACTCGCAATTTGTCAAAGCTTGTTCACAGTTGCTCCTTCAAGTTTCTTATCCAAAAGAGGTAGGTTTCGTACTCGCAATTTGTCGTAGCTTGTTCACAGCTTGTTTCTTCAAGTTTCTTATCGAAAAGAGGTAGGTTTCGTACTCGCAATTTGTCATAGCTTGTTCACAGCTTGTTCCTTCAAGTTTCTTATGGAAAAAAGGTAGGTTTCGTACTCGCAATTTGTCATAGCTTGTTCCTTCGAGTTTCTTATGGAAAAAAAGGTAGGTTTCGTACTCGCAATTTGTCATAGCTTGTTCACAGCTTGTTCCTTCAAGTTTCTTATGGAAAAAAGGTAGGTTTCGTACTCGCAATTTGTCATAGCTTGTTCCTTCAAGTTTCTTATCAAAAAAAGGTAGGTTTCGTACTCGCAATTTGTCAAAGCTTGTTCACAGCTTGTTCCTTCAAGTTTTTTATTGAAAAGAGGTGGGTTTCGTACTCGCAATTTGTCATAGCTTGTTCACAGCTTGTTCCTTCAAGTTTCTTATCAAAAAAAGGTAGGTTTCGTACTCGCAATTTGTCATAGCTTGTTCCTTCAAGTTTCTTATCGAAAAAAGGTAGGTTTCGTACTCGCAATTTGTCATAGCTTGTTCACAGCTTGTTCCTTCAAGTTTCTTATGGAAAAAAGGTAGGTTTTGTACTCGCAATTTGTCGTAGCTTGTTCACAGCTTGTTCCTTCAAGTTTCTTATCGAAAAGAGGTAGGTTTCGTACTCGCAATTTGTCAAAGCTTGTTCCTTCAAGTTTCTTATGGAAAAAAGGTAGGTTTCGTACTCGCAATTTGTCAAAGCTTGTTCACAGTTGTTCCTTCAAGTTTCTTATCCAAAAGAGGTAGGTTTCGTACTCGCAATTTGTCGTAGCTTGTTCACAGCTTGTTTCTTCAAGTTTCTTATCGAAAAGAGGTAGGTTTCGTACTCGCAATTTGTCATAGCTTGTTCCTTCAAGTTTCTTATGGAAAAAAGGTAGGTTTCGTACTCGCAATTTGTCATAGCTTGTTCACAGCTTGTGCCTTCAAGTTTTTTATTGAAAAGAGGTAGGTTTCGTACTCGCAATTTGTCATAGCTTGTTCACAGCTTGTTCCTTCAAGTTTCTTATAAAAAAAAGGTAGGTTTCGTACTCGCAATTTGTCATAGCTTGTTCCTTCAAGTTTCTTATCGAAAAAAGGTAGGTTTCGTACTCGCAATTTGTCATAGCTTGTTCACAGCTTGTTCCTTCAAGTTTCTTATGGAAAAAAGGTAGGTTTTGTACTCGCAATTTGTCGTAGCTTGTTCACAGCTTGTTCCTTCAAGTTTCTTATCGAAAAGAGGTAGGTTTCGTACTCGCAATTTGTCAAAGCTTGTTCCTTCAAGTTTCTTATGGAAAAAAGGTAGGTTTCGTACTCGCAATTTGTCATAGCTTGTTCACAGCTTGTTCCTTCAAGTTTCTTATGGAAAAAAGGTAGGTTTCGTACTCGCAATTTGTCATAGCTTGTTCACAGCTTGTGCCTTCAAGTTTCTTATCGAAAAGAGTTAGGTTTCGTACTCGCAATTTGTCATAGCTTGTTCACAGCTTGTTCCTTCAAGTTTCTTATGGAAAAAAGGTAGGTTTCGTACTCGCAATTTGTCATAGCTTGTTCCTTCAAGTTTCTTATGGAAAAGAGGTAGGTTTCGTACTCGCAATTTGTCATAGCTTGTTCACAGCTTGTTCCTTCAAGTTTCTTATCAAAAAAAGGTAGGTTTCGTACTCGCAATTTGTCATAGCTTGTTCCTTCAAGTTTCTTATCGAAAAAAGGTAGGTTTCGTACTCGCAATTTGTCATAGCTTGTTCACAGCTTGTTCCTTCAAGTTTCTTATGGAAAAAAGGTAGGTTTTGTACTCGCAATTTGTCGTAGCTTGTTCACAGCTTGTTCCTTCAAGTTTCTTATCGAAAAGAGGTAGGTTTCGTACTCGCAATTTGTCAAAGCTTGTTCCTTCAAGTTTCTTATGGAAAAAAGGTAGGTTTCGTACTCGCAATTTGTCAAAGCTTGTTCACAGTTGTTCCTTCAAGTTTCTTATCCAAAAGAGGTAGGTTTCGTACTCGCAATTTGTCGTAGCTTGTTCACAGCTTGTTTCTTCAAGTTTCTTATCGAAAAGAGGTAGGTTTCGTACTCGCAATTTGTCATAGCTTGTTCCTTCAAGTTTCTTATCGAAAAAAGGTAGGTTTCGTACTCGCAATTTGTCATAGCTTGTTCACAGCTTGTTCCTTCAAGTTTCTTATGGAAAAAAGGTAGGTTTTGTACTCGCAATTTGTCGTAGCTTGTTCACAGCTTGTTCCTTCAAGTTTCTTATCGAAAAGAGGTAGGTTTCGTACTCGCAATTTGTCAAAGCTTGTTCCTTCAAGTTTCTTATGGAAAAAAGGTAGGTTTCGTACTCGCAATTTGTCAAAGCTTGTTCACAGTTGTTCCTTCAAGTTTCTTATCCAAAAGAGGTAGGTTTCGTACTCGCAATTTGTCGTAGCTTGTTCACAGCTTGTTTCTTCAAGTTTCTTATCGAAAAGAGGTAGGTTTCGTACTCGCAATTTGTCATAGCTTGTTCCTTCAAGTTTCTTATGGAAAAAAGGTAGGTTTCGTACTCGCAATTTGTCATAGCTTGTTCACAGCTTGTGCCTTCAAGTTTCTTATCGAAAAGAGTTAGGTTTCGTACTCGCAATTTGTCATAGCTTGTTCACAGCTTCTTTCTTCAAGTTTCTTATGGAAAAAAGGTAAGTTTCGTACTCGCAATTTGTCATAGCTTGTTCCTTCAAGTTTCTTATGGAAAAAAGGTAGGTTTCGTACTCGCAATTTGTCATAGCTTGTTCACAGCTTGTTCCTTCAAGTTTCTTATGGAAAAAAGGTAGGTTTCGTACTCGCAATTTGTCATAGCTTGTTCCTTCAAGTTTCTTATGGAAAAAAGGTAGGTTTCGTACTCGCAATTTGTCAAAGCTTGTTCACAGCTTGTTCCTTCAAGTTTTTTTATTGAAAAGAGGTAGGTTTCGAACTCGCAATTTGTCATAGCTTGTTCACAGCTTGTTCCTTCAAGTTTCTTATAAAAAAAAGTAGGTTTCGTACTCGCAATATGTCATAGCTTGTTCCTTCAAGTTTCTTATCGAAAAAAGGTAGGTTTCGTACTCGCAATTTGTCATAGCTTGTTCACAGCTTGTTCCTTCAAGTTTCTTATGGAAAAAAGGTAGGTTTTGTACTCGCAATTTGTCGTAGCTTGTTCACAGCTTGTTCCTTCAAGTTTCTTATCGAAAAGAGGTAGGTTTCGTACTCGCAATTTGTCAAAGCTTGTTCACAGCTTGTTCCTTCAAGTTTTTTATTGAAAAGAGGTAGGTTTCGTACTCGCAATTTGTCATAGCTTGTTCACAGCTTGTTCCTTCAAGTTTCTTATGGAAAAAAGGTAGGTTTTGTACTCGCAATTTGTCGTAGCTTGTTCACAGCTTGTTCCTTCAAGTTTCTTATCGAAAAGAGGTAGGTTTCGTACTCGCAATTTGTCAAAGCTTGTTCCTTCAAGTTTCTTATGGAAAAAAGGTAGGTTTCGTACTCGCAATTTGTCAAAGCTTGTTCACAGTTGTTCCTTCAAGTTTCTTATCCAAAAGAGGTAGGTTTCGTACTCGCAATTTGTCGTAGCTTGTTCACAGCTTGTTTCTTCAAGTTTCTTATCGAAAAGAGGTAGGTTTCGTACTCGCAATTTGTCATAGCTTGTTCCTTCAAGTTTCTTATGGAAAAAAGGTAGGTTTCGTACTCGCAATTTGTCATAGCTTGTTCACAGCTTGTGCCTTCAAGTTTTTTATTGAAAAGAGGTAGGTTTCGTACTCGCAATTTGTCATAGCTTGTTCACAGCTTGTTCCTTCAAGTTTCTTATCAAAAAAAGGTAGGTTTCGTACTCGCAATTTGTCATAGCTTGTTCCTTCAAGTTTCTTATCGAAAAAAGGTAGGTTTCGTACTCGCAATTTGTCATAGCTTGTTCACAGCTTGTTCCTTCAAGTTTCTTATGGAAAAAAGGTAGGTTTTGTACTCGCAATTTGTCGTAGCTTGTTCACAGCTTGTTCCTTCAAGTTTCTTATCGAAAAGAGGTAGGTTTCGTACTCGCAATTTGTCAAAGCTTGTTCCTTCAAGTTTCTTATGGAAAAAAGGTAGGTTTCGTACTCGCAATTTGTCATAGCTTGTTCACAGCTTGTTCCTTCAAGTTTCTTATGGAAAAAAGGTAGGTTTCGTACTCGCAATTTGTCATAGCTTGTTCACAGCTTGTGCCTTCAAGTTTCTTATCGAAAAGAGTTAGGTTTCGTACTCGCAATTTGTCATAGCTTGTTCACAGCTTGTTCCTTCAAGTTTCTTATGGAAAAAAGGTAGGTTTCGTACTCGCAATTTGTCATAGCTTGTTCCTTCAAGTTTCTTATGGAAAAAAGGTAGGTTTCGTACTCGCAATTTGTCATAGCTTGTTCACAGCTTGTTCCTTCAAGTTTCTTATGGAAAAAAGGTAGGTTTCGTACTCGCAATTTGTCATAGCTTGTTCACAGCTTAATCCTTCAAGTTTCTTATCAAAAAAAGGTAGGTTTCGTACTCGCAATTTGTCATAGCTTGTTCCTTCAAACTTCTTATCGAAAAAAGGTAGGTTTCGTACTCGCAATTTGTCATAGCTTGTTCACAGCTTGTTCCTTCAAGTTTCTTATGGAAAAAAGGTAGGTTTTGTACTCGCAATTTGTCGTAGCTTGTTCACAGCTTGTTCCTTCAAGTTTCTTATCGAAAAGAGGTAGGTTTCGTACTCGCAATTTGTCAAAGCTTGTTCCTTCAAGTTTCTTATGGAAAAAAGGTAGGTTTCGTACTCGCAATTTGTCAAAGCTTGTTCACAGTTGTTCCTTCAAGTTTCTTATCCAAAAGAGGTAGGTTTCGTACTCGCAATTTGTCGTAGCTTGTTCACAGCTTGTTTCTTCAAGTTTCTTATCGAAAAGAGGTAGGTTTCGTACTCGCAATTTGTCATAGCTTGTTCCTTCAAGTTTCTTATCGAAAAAAGGTAGGTTTCGTACTCGCAATTTGTCAAAGCTTGTTCACAGCTTGTTCCTTTAAGTTTCTTATCGAAAAAAGGTAGGTTTCGTACTCGCAATTTGTCATAGCTTGTTCACAGCTTGTTCTTTCAAGTTTCTTATGGAAAAAAGGTAGGTTTTGTACTCGCAATTTGTCGTAGCTTGTTCACAGCTTGTTCCTTCAAGTTTCTTATGGAAAAAAGGTAGGTTTTGTACTCGCAATTTGTCGTAGCTTGTTCACAGCTTGTTCCTTCAAGTTTCTTATCGAAAAGAGGTAGGTTTCGTACTCGCAATTTGTCATAGCTTGTTCACAGCTTGTTCCTTCAAGTTTCTTATGGAAAAAAGGTAGGTTTTGTACTCGCAATTTGTCGTAGCTTGTTCACAGCTTGTTCCTTCAAGTTTCTTATCGAAAAGAGGTAGGTTTCGTACTCGCAATTTGTCAAAGCTTGTTCCTTCAAGTTTCTTATGGAAAAAAGGTAGGTTTCGTACTCGCAATTTGTCAAAGCTTGTTCACAGTTGTTCCTTCAAGTTTCTTATCCAAAAGAGGTAGGTTTCGTACTCGCAATTTGTCGTAGCTTGTTCACAGCTTGTTTCTTCAAGTTTCTTATCGAAAAGAGGTAGGTTTCGTACTCGCAATTTGTCATAGCTTGTTCCTTCAAGTTTCTTATGGAAAAAAGGTAGGTTTCGTACTCGCAATTTGTCATAGCTTGTTCACAGCTTGTGCCTTCAAGTTTTTTATTGAAAAGAGGTAGGTTTCGTACTCGCAATTTGTCATAGCTTGTTCACAGCTTGTTCCTTCAAGTTTCTTATCAAAAAAAGGTAGGTTTCGTACTCGCAATTTGTCATAGCTTGTTCCTTCAAGTTTCTTATCGAAAAAAGGTAGGTTTCGTACTCGCAATTTGTCATAGCTTGTTCACAGCTTGTTCCTTCAAGTTTCTTATGGAAAAAAGGTAGGTTTTGTACTCGCAATTTGTCGTAGCTTGTTCACAGCTTGTTCCTTCAAGTTTCTTATCGAAAAGAGGTAGGTTTCGTACTCGCAATTTGTCAAAGCTTGTTCCTTCAAGTTTCTTATGGAAAAAAGGTAGGTTTCGTACTCGCAATTTGTCATAGCTTGTTCACAGCTTGTTCCTTCAAGTTTCTTATGGAAAAAAGGTAGGTTTCGTACTCGCAATTTGTCATAGCTTGTTCACAGCTTGTGCCTTCAAGTTTCTTATCGAAAAGAGTTAGGTTTCGTACTCGCAATTTGTCATAGCTTGTTCACAGCTTGTTCCTTCAAGTTTCTTATGGAAAAAAGGTAGGTTTCGTACTCGCAATTTGTCATAGCTTGTTCCTTCAAGTTTCTTATGGAAAAAAGGTAGGTTTCGTACTCGCAATTTGTCATAGCTTGTTCACAGCTTGTTCCTTCAAGTTTCTTATGGAAAAAAGGTAGGTTTCGTACTCGCAATTTGTCATAGCTTGTTCACAGCTTAATCCTTCAAGTTTCTTATCAAAAAAAGGTAGGTTTCGTACTCGCAATTTGTCATAGCTTGTTCCTTCAAACTTCTTATCGAAAAAAGGTAGGTTTCGTACTCGCAATTTGTCATAGCTTGTTCACAGCTTGTTCCTTCAAGTTTCTTATGGAAAAAAGGTAGGTTTTGTACTCGCAATTTGTCGTAGCTTGTTCACAGCTTGTTCCTTCAAGTTTCTTATCGAAAAGAGGTAGGTTTCGTACTCGCAATTTGTCAAAGCTTGTTCCTTCAAGTTTCTTATGGAAAAAAGGTAGGTTTCGTACTCGCAATTTGTCAAAGCTTGTTCACAGTTGTTCCTTCAAGTTTCTTATCCAAAAGAGGTAGGTTTCGTACTCGCAATTTGTCGTAGCTTGTTCACAGCTTGTTTCTTCAAGTTTCTTATCGAAAAGAGGTAGGTTTCGTACTCGCAATTTGTCATAGCTTGTTCCTTCAAGTTTCTTATCGAAAAAAGGTAGGTTTCGTACTCGCAATTTGTCAAAGCTTGTTCACAGCTTGTTCCTTTAAGTTTCTTATCGAAAAAAGGTAGGTTTCGTACTCGCAATTTGTCATAGCTTGTTCACAGCTTGTTCTTTCAAGTTTCTTATGGAAAAAAGGTAGGTTTTGTACTCGCAATTTGTCGTAGCTTGTTCACAGCTTGTTCCTTCAAGTTTCTTATGGAAAAAAGGTAGGTTTTGTACTCGCAATTTGTCGTAGCTTGTTCACAGCTTGTTCCTTCAAGTTTCTTATCGAAAAGAGGTAGGTTTCGTACTCGCAATTTGTCAAAGCTTGTTCACAGCTTGTTCCTTCAAGTTTTTTATTGAAAAGAGGTAGGTTTCGTACTCGCAATTTGTCATAGCTTGTTCACAGCTTGTTCCTTCAAGTTTCTTATGGAAAAAAGGTAGGTTTTGTACTCGCAATTTGTCGTAGCTTGTTCACAGCTTGTTCCTTCAAGTTTCTTATCGAAAAGAGGTAGGTTTCGTACTCGCAATTTGTCAAAGCTTGTTCCTTCAAGTTTCTTATGGAAAAAAGGTGGGTTTCGTACTCGCAATTTGTCAAAGCTTGTTCACAGTTGTTCCTTCAAGTTTCTTATCCAAAAGAGGTAGGTTTCGTACTCGCAATTTGTCGTAGCTTGTTCACAGCTTGTTTCTTCAAGTTTCTTATCGAAAAGAGGTAGGTTTCGTACTCGCAATTTGTCATAGCTTGTTCCTTCAAGTTTCTTATGGAAAAAAGGTAGGTTTCGTACTCGCAATTTGTCATAGCTTGTTCACAGCTTGTGCCTTCAAGTTTTTTATTGAAAAGAGGTAGGTTTCGTACTCGCAATTTGTCATAGCTTGTTCACAGCTTGTTCCTTCAAGTTTCTTATCAAAAAAAGGTAGGTTTCGTACTCGCAATTTGTCATAGCTTGTTCCTTCAAGTTTCTTATCGAAAAAAGGTAGGTTTCGTACTCGCAATTTGTCATAGCTTGTTCACAGCTTGTTCCTTCAAGTTTCTTATGGAAAAAAGGTAGGTTTTGTACTCGCAATTTGTCGTAGCTTGTTCACAGCTTGTTCCTTCAAGTTTCTTATCGAAAAGAGGTAGGTTTCGTACTCGCAATTTGTCAAAGCTTGTTCCTTCAAGTTTCTTATCGAAAAAAGGTAGGTTTCGTACTCGCAATTTGTCATAGCTTGTTCACAGCTTGTTCCTTCAAGTTTCTTATGGAAAAAAGGTAGGTTTCGTACTCGCAATTTGTCATAGCTTGTTCACAGCTTGTGCCTTCAAGTTTCTTATCGAAAAGAGTTAGGTTTCGTACTCGCAATTTGTCATAGCTTGTTCACAGCTTGTTCCTTCAAGTTTCTTATGGAAAAAAGGTAGGTTTCGTACTCGCAATTTGTCATAGCTTGTTCCTTCAAGTTTCTTATGGAAAAGAGGTAGGTTTCGTACTCGCAATTTGTCATAGCTTGTTCACAGCTTGTTCCTTCAAGTTTCTTATCAAAAAAAGGTAGGTTTCGTACTCGCAATTTGTCATAGCTTGTTCCTTCAAGTTTCTTATCGAAAAAAGGTAGGTTTCGTACTCGCAATTTGTCATAGCTTGTTCACAGCTTGTTCCTTCAAGTTTCTTATGGAAAAAAGGTAGGTTTTGTACTCGCAATTTGTCGTAGCTTGTTCACAGCTTGTTCCTTCAAGTTTCTTATCGAAAAGAGGTAGGTTTCGTACTCGCAATTTGTCAAAGCTTGTTCCTTCAAGTTTCTTATGGAAAAAAGGTAGGTTTCGTACTCGCAATTTGTCATAGCTTGTTCACAGCTTGTTCCTTCAAGTTTCTTATGGAAAAAAGGTAGGTTTCGTACTCGCAATTTGTCATAGCTTGTTCACAGCTTGTGCCTTCAAGTTTCTTATCGAAAAGAGTTAGGTTTCGTACTCGCAATTTGTCATAGCTTGTTCACAGCTTGTTCCTTCAAGTTTCTTATGGAAAAAAGGTAGGTTTCGTACTCGCAATTTGTCATAGCTTGTTCCTTCAAGTTTCTTATGGAAAAAAGGTAGGTTTCGTACTCGCAATTTGTCATAGCTTGTTCACAGCTTGTTCCTTCAAGTTTCTTATGGAAAAAAGGTAGGTTTCGTACTCGCAATTTGTCATAGCTTGTTCACAGCTTGTTCCTTCAAGTTTCTTATCAAAAAAAGGTAGGTTTCGTACTCGCAATTTGTCATAGCTTGTTCCTTCAAGTTTCTTATCGAAAAAAGGTAGGTTTCGTACTCGCAATTTGTCATAGCTTGTTCACAGCTTGTTCCTTCAAGTTTCTTATGGAAAAAAAGGTAGGTTTTGTACTCGCAATTTGTCGTAGCTTGTTCACAGCTTGTTCCTTCAAGTTTCTTATCGAAAAGAGGTAGGTTTCGTACTCGCAATTTGTCAAAGCTTGTTCCTTCAAGTTTCTTATGGAAAAAAGGTAGGTTTCGTACTCGCAATTTGTCAAAGCTTGTTCACAGTTGTTCCTTCAAGTTTCTTATCCAAAAGAGGTAGGTTTCGTACTCGCAATTTGTCGTAGCTTGTTCACAGCTTGTTTCTTCAAGTTTCTTATCGAAAAGAGGTAGGTTTCGTACTCGCAATTTGTCATAGCTTGTTCCTTCAAGTTTCTTATCGAAAAAAGGTAGGTTTCGTACTCGCAATTTGTCATAGCTTGTTCACAGCTTGTTCCTTCAAGTTTCTTATGGAAAAAAGGTAGGTTTTGTACTCGCAATTTGTCGTAGCTTGTTCACAGCTTGTTCCTTCAAGTTTCTTATCGAAAAGAGGTAGGTTTCGTACTCGCAATTTGTCAAAGCTTGTTCCTTCAAGTTTCTTATGGAAAAAAGGTAGGTTTCGTACTCGCAATTTGTCAAAGCTTGTTCACAGTTGTTCCTTCAAGTTTCTTATCCAAAAGAGGTAGGTTTCGTACTCGCAATTTGTCGTAGCTTGTTCACAGCTTGTTTCTTCAAGTTTCTTATCGAAAAGAGGTAGGTTTCGTACTCGCAATTTGTCATAGCTTGTTCCTTCAAGTTTCTTATGGAAAAAAGGTAGGTTTCGTACTCGCAATTTGTCATAGCTTGTTCACAGCTTGTGCCTTCAAGTTTCTTATCGAAAAGAGTTAGGTTTCGTACTCGCAATTTGTCATAGCTTGTTCACAGCTTGTTCCTTCAAGTTTCTTATGGAAAAAAGGTAAGTTTCGTACTCGCAATTTGTCATAGCTTGTTCCTTCAAGTTTCTTATGGAAAAAAGGTAGGTTTCGTACTCGCAATTTGTCATAGCTTGTTCACAGCTTGTTCCTTCAAGTTTCTTATGGAAAAAAGGTAGGTTTCGTACTCGCAATTTGTCATAGCTTGTTCCTTCAAGTTTCTTATGGAAAAAAGGTAGGTTTCGTACTCGCAATTTGTCAAAGCTTGTTCACAGCTTGTTCCTTCAAGTTTTTTTATTGAAAAGAGGTAGGTTTCGAACTCGCAATTTGTCATAGCTTGTTCACAGCTTGTTCCTTCAAGTTTCTTATAAAAAAAAGTAGGTTTCGTACTCGCAATATGTCATAGCTTGTTCCTTCAAGTTTCTTATCGAAAAAAGGTAGGTTTCGTACTCGCAATTTGTCATAGCTTGTTCACAGCTTGTTCCTTCAAGTTTCTTATGGAAAAAAGGTAGGTTTTGTACTCGCAATTTGTCGTAGCTTGTTCACAGCTTGTTCCTTCAAGTTTCTTATCGAAAAGAGGTAGGTTTCGTACTCGCAATTTGTCAAAGCTTGTTCACAGCTTGTTCCTTCAAGTTTTTTATTGAAAAGAGGTAGGTTTCGTACTCGCAATTTGTCATAGCTTGTTCACAGCTTGTTCCTTCAAGTTTCTTATGGAAAAAAGGTAGGTTTTGTACTCGCAATTTGTCGTAGCTTGTTCACAGCTTGTTCCTTCAAGTTTCTTATCGAAAAGAGGTAGGTTTCGTACTCGCAATTTGTCAAAGCTTGTTCCTTCAAGTTTCTTATGGAAAAAAGGTAGGTTTCGTACTCGCAATTTGTCAAAGCTTGTTCACAGTTGTTCCTTCAAGTTTCTTATCCAAAAGAGGTAGGTTTCGTACTCGCAATTTGTCGTAGCTTGTTCACAGCTTGTTTCTTCAAGTTTCTTATCGAAAAGAGGTAGGTTTCGTACTCGCAATTTGTCATAGCTTGTTCCTTCAAGTTTCTTATGGAAAAAAGGTAGGTTTCGTACTCGCAATTTGTCATAGCTTGTTCACAGCTTGTGCCTTCAAGTTTTTTATTGAAAAGAGGTAGGTTTCGTACTCGCAATTTGTCATAGCTTGTTCACAGCTTGTTCCTTCAAGTTTCTTATCAAAAAAAGGTAGGTTTCGTACTCGCAATTTGTCATAGCTTGTTCCTTCAAGTTTCTTATCGAAAAAAGGTAGGTTTCGTACTCGCAATTTGTCATAGCTTGTTCACAGCTTGTTCCTTCAAGTTTCTTATGGAAAAAAGGTAGGTTTTGTACTCGCAATTTGTCGTAGCTTGTTCACAGCTTGTTCCTTCAAGTTTCTTATCGAAAAGAGGTAGGTTTCGTACTCGCAATTTGTCAAAGCTTGTTCCTTCAAGTTTCTTATGGAAAAAAGGTAGGTTTCGTACTCGCAATTTGTCATAGCTTGTTCACAGCTTGTTCCTTCAAGTTTCTTATGGAAAAAAGGTAGGTTTCGTACTCGCAATTTGTCATAGCTTGTTCACAGCTTGTGCCTTCAAGTTTCTTATCGAAAAGAGTTAGGTTTCGTACTCGCAATTTGTCATAGCTTGTTCACAGCTTGTTCCTTCAAGTTTCTTATGGAAAAAAGGTAGGTTTCGTACTCGCAATTTGTCATAGCTTGTTCCTTCAAGTTTCTTATGGAAAAAAGGTAGGTTTCGTACTCGCAATTTGTCATAGCTTGTTCACAGCTTGTTCCTTCAAGTTTCTTATGGAAAAAAGGTAGGTTTCGTACTCGCAATTTGTCATAGCTTGTTCACAGCTTAATCCTTCAAGTTTCTTATCAAAAAAAGGTAGGTTTCGTACTCGCAATTTGTCATAGCTTGTTCCTTCAAACTTCTTATCGAAAAAAGGTAGGTTTCGTACTCGCAATTTGTCATAGCTTGTTCACAGCTTGTTCCTTCAAGTTTCTTATGGAAAAAAGGTAGGTTTTGTACTCGCAATTTGTCGTAGCTTGTTCACAGCTTGTTCCTTCAAGTTTCTTATCGAAAAGAGGTAGGTTTCGTACTCGCAATTTGTCAAAGCTTGTTCCTTCAAGTTTCTTATGGAAAAAAGGTAGGTTTCGTACTCGCAATTTGTCAAAGCTTGTTCACAGTTGTTCCTTCAAGTTTCTTATCCAAAAGAGGTAGGTTTCGTACTCGCAATTTGTCGTAGCTTGTTCACAGCTTGTTTCTTCAAGTTTCTTATCGAAAAGAGGTAGGTTTCGTACTCGCAATTTGTCATAGCTTGTTCCTTCAAGTTTCTTATCGAAAAAAGGTAGGTTTCGTACTCGCAATTTGTCAAAGCTTGTTCACAGCTTGTTCCTTTAAGTTTCTTATCGAAAAAAGGTAGGTTTCGTACTCGCAATTTGTCATAGCTTGTTCACAGCTTGTTCTTTCAAGTTTCTTATGGAAAAAAGGTAGGTTTTGTACTCGCAATTTGTCGTAGCTTGTTCACAGCTTGTTCCTTCAAGTTTCTTATCGAAAAGAGGTAGGTTTCGTACTCGCAATTTGTCAAAGCTTGTTCCTTCAAGTTTCTTATGGAAAAAAGGTAGGTTTCGTACTCGCAATTTGTCATAGCTTGTTCACAGCTTGTTCCTTCAAGTTTCTTATGGAAAAAAGGTAGGTTTCGTACTCGCAATTTGTCATAGCTTGTTCACAGCTTGTGCCTTCAAGTTTCTTATCGAAAAGAGTTAGGTTTCGTACTCGCAATTTGTCATAGCTTGTTCACAGCTTGTTCCTTCAAGTTTCTTATGGAAAAAAGGTAGGTTTCGTACTCGCAATTTGTCATAGCTTGTTCCTTCAAGTTTCTTATGGAAAAAAGGTAGGTTTCGTACTCGCAATTTGTCATAGCTTGTTCACAGCTTGTTCCTTCAAGTTTCTTATGGAAAAAAGGTAGGTTTCGTACTCGCAATTTGTCAAAGCTTGTTCACAGTTGTTCCTTCAAGTTTCTTATCCAAAAGAGGTAGGTTTCGTACTCGCAATTTGTCGTAGCTTGTTCACAGCTTGTTTCTTCAAGTTTCTTATCGAAAAGAGGTAGGTTTCGTACTCGCAATTTGTCATAGCTTGTTCACAGCTTGTTCCTTCAAGTTTCTTATGGAAAAAAGGTAGGTTTCGTACTCGCAATTTGTCATAGCTTGTTCCTTCAAGTTTCTTATGGAAAAAAAGGTAGGTTTCGTACTCGCAATTTGTCATAGCTTGTTCACAGCTTGTTCCTTCAAGTTTCTTATGGAAAAAAGGTAGGTTTCGTACTCGCAATTTGTCATAGCTTGTTCCTTCAAGTTTCTTATCAAAAAAAGGTAGGTTTCGTACTCGCAATTTGTCAAAGCTTGTTCACAGCTTGTTCCTTCAAGTTTTTTATTGAAAAGAGGTAGGTTTCGTACTCGCAATTTGTCATAGCTTGTTCACAGCTTGTTCCTTCAAGTTTCTTATGGAAAAAAGGTAGGTTTTGTACTCGCAATTTGTCGTAGCTTGTTCACAGCTTGTTCCTTCAAGTTTCTTATCGAAAAGAGGTAGGTTTCGTACTCGCAATTTGTCAAAGCTTGTTCCTTCAAGTTTCTTATGGAAAAAAGGTAGGTTTCGTACTCGCAATTTGTCAAAGCTTGTTCACAGCTTGTTCCTTTAAGTTTCTTATCGAAAAAAGGTAGGTTTCGTACTCGCAATTTGTCATAGCTTGTTCACAGCTTGTTCTTTCAAGTTTCTTATGGAAAAAAGGTAGGTTTTGTACTCGCAATTTGTCGTAGCTTGTTCACAGCTTGTTCCTTCAAGTTTCTTATGGAAAAAAGGTAGGTTTTGTACTCGCAATTTGTCGTAGCTTGTTCACAGCTTGTTCCTTCAAGTTTCTTATCGAAAAGAGGTAGGTTTCGTACTCGCAATTTGTCAAAGCTTGTTCACAGCTTGTTCCTTCAAGTTTTTTATTGAAAAGAGGTAGGTTTCGTACTCGCAATTTGTCATAGCTTGTTCACAGCTTGTTCCTTCAAGTTTCTTATGGAAAAAAGGTAGGTTTTGTACTCGCAATTTGTCGTAGCTTGTTCACAGCTTGTTCCTTCAAGTTTCTTATCGAAAAGAGGTAGGTTTCGTACTCGCAATTTGTCAAAGCTTGTTCCTTCAAGTTTCTTATGGAAAAAAGGTGGGTTTCGTACTCGCAATTTGTCAAAGCTTGTTCACAGTTGTTCCTTCAAGTTTCTTATCCAAAAGAGGTAGGTTTCGTACTCGCAATTTGTCGTAGCTTGTTCACAGCTTGTTTCTTCAAGTTTCTTATCGAAAAGAGGTAGGTTTCGTACTCGCAATTTGTCATAGCTTGTTCCTTCAAGTTTCTTATGGAAAAAAGGTAGGTTTCGTACTCGCAATTTGTCATAGCTTGTTCACAGCTTGTGCCTTCAAGTTTTTTATTGAAAAGAGGTAGGTTTCGTACTCGCAATTTGTCATAGCTTGTTCACAGCTTGTTCCTTCAAGTTTCTTATCAAAAAAAGGTAGGTTTCGTACTCGCAATTTGTCATAGCTTGTTCCTTCAAGTTTCTTATCGAAAAAAGGTAGGTTTCGTACTCGCAATTTGTCATAGCTTGTTCACAGCTTGTTCCTTCAAGTTTCTTATGGAAAAAAGGTAGGTTTTGTACTCGCAATTTGTCGTAGCTTGTTCACAGCTTGTTCCTTCAAGTTTCTTATCGAAAAGAGGTAGGTTTCGTACTCGCAATTTGTCAAAGCTTGTTCCTTCAAGTTTCTTATCGAAAAAAGGTAGGTTTCGTACTCGCAATTTGTCATAGCTTGTTCACAGCTTGTTCCTTCAAGTTTCTTATGGAAAAAAGGTAGGTTTCGTACTCGCAATTTGTCATAGCTTGTTCACAGCTTGTGCCTTCAAGTTTCTTATCGAAAAGAGTTAGGTTTCGTACTCGCAATTTGTCATAGCTTGTTCACAGCTTGTTCCTTCAAGTTTCTTATGGAAAAAAGGTAGGTTTCGTACTCGCAATTTGTCATAGCTTGTTCCTTCAAGTTTCTTATGGAAAAGAGGTAGGTTTCGTACTCGCAATTTGTCATAGCTTGTTCACAGCTTGTTCCTTCAAGTTTCTTATCAAAAAAAGGTAGGTTTCGTACTCGCAATTTGTCATAGCTTGTTCCTTCAAGTTTCTTATCGAAAAAAGGTAGGTTTCGTACTCGCAATTTGTCATAGCTTGTTCACAGCTTGTTCCTTCAAGTTTCTTATGGAAAAAAGGTAGGTTTTGTACTCGCAATTTGTCGTAGCTTGTTCACAGCTTGTTCCTTCAAGTTTCTTATCGAAAAGAGGTAGGTTTCGTACTCGCAATTTGTCAAAGCTTGTTCCTTCAAGTTTCTTATGGAAAAAAGGTAGGTTTCGTACTCGCAATTTGTCATAGCTTGTTCACAGCTTGTTCCTTCAAGTTTCTTATGGAAAAAAGGTAGGTTTCGTACTCGCAATTTGTCATAGCTTGTTCACAGCTTGTGCCTTCAAGTTTCTTATCGAAAAGAGTTAGGTTTCGTACTCGCAATTTGTCATAGCTTGTTCACAGCTTGTTCCTTCAAGTTTCTTATGGAAAAAAGGTAGGTTTCGTACTCGCAATTTGTCATAGCTTGTTCCTTCAAGTTTCTTATGGAAAAAAGGTAGGTTTCGTACTCGCAATTTGTCATAGCTTGTTCACAGCTTGTTCCTTCAAGTTTCTTATGGAAAAAAGGTAGGTTTCGTACTCGCAATTTGTCATAGCTTGTTCACAGCTTGTTCCTTCAAGTTTCTTATCAAAAAAAGGTAGGTTTCGTACTCGCAATTTGTCATAGCTTGTTCCTTCAAGTTTCTTATCGAAAAAAGGTAGGTTTCGTACTCGCAATTTGTCATAGCTTGTTCACAGCTTGTTCCTTCAAGTTTCTTATGGAAAAAAAGGTAGGTTTTGTACTCGCAATTTGTCGTAGCTTGTTCACAGCTTGTTCCTTCAAGTTTCTTATCGAAAAGAGGTAGGTTTCGTACTCGCAATTTGTCAAAGCTTGTTCCTTCAAGTTTCTTATGGAAAAAAGGTAGGTTTCGTACTCGCAATTTGTCAAAGCTTGTTCACAGTTGTTCCTTCAAGTTTCTTATCCAAAAGAGGTAGGTTTCGTACTCGCAATTTGTCGTAGCTTGTTCACAGCTTGTTTCTTCAAGTTTCTTATCGAAAAGAGGTAGGTTTCGTACTCGCAATTTGTCATAGCTTGTTCCTTCAAGTTTCTTATCGAAAAAAGGTAGGTTTCGTACTCGCAATTTGTCATAGCTTGTTCACAGCTTGTTCCTTCAAGTTTCTTATGGAAAAAAGGTAGGTTTTGTACTCGCAATTTGTCGTAGCTTGTTCACAGCTTGTTCCTTCAAGTTTCTTATCGAAAAGAGGTAGGTTTCGTACTCGCAATTTGTCAAAGCTTGTTCCTTCAAGTTTCTTATGGAAAAAAGGTAGGTTTCGTACTCGCAATTTGTCAAAGCTTGTTCACAGTTGTTCCTTCAAGTTTCTTATCCAAAAGAGGTAGGTTTCGTACTCGCAATTTGTCGTAGCTTGTTCACAGCTTGTTTCTTCAAGTTTCTTATCGAAAAGAGGTAGGTTTCGTACTCGCAATTTGTCATAGCTTGTTCCTTCAAGTTTCTTATGGAAAAAAGGTAGGTTTCGTACTCGCAATTTGTCATAGCTTGTTCACAGCTTGTGCCTTCAAGTTTCTTATCGAAAAGAGTTAGGTTTCGTACTCGCAATTTGTCATAGCTTGTTCACAGCTTGTTCCTTCAAGTTTCTTATGGAAAAAAGGTAAGTTTCGTACTCGCAATTTGTCATAGCTTGTTCCTTCAAGTTTCTTATGGAAAAAAGGTAGGTTTCGTACTCGCAATTTGTCATAGCTTGTTCACAGCTTGTTCCTTCAAGTTTCTTATGGAAAAAAGGTAGGTTTCGTACTCGCAATTTGTCATAGCTTGTTCCTTCAAGTTTCTTATGGAAAAAAGGTAGGTTTCGTACTCGCAATTTGTCAAAGCTTGTTCACAGCTTGTTCCTTCAAGTTTTTTTATTGAAAAGAGGTAGGTTTCGAACTCGCAATTTGTCATAGCTTGTTCACAGCTTGTTCCTTCAAGTTTCTTATAAAAAAAAGTAGGTTTCGTACTCGCAATATGTCATAGCTTGTTCCTTCAAGTTTCTTATCGAAAAAAGGTAGGTTTCGTACTCGCAATTTGTCATAGCTTGTTCACAGCTTGTTCCTTCAAGTTTCTTATGGAAAAAAGGTAGGTTTTGTACTCGCAATTTGTCGTAGCTTGTTCACAGCTTGTTCCTTCAAGTTTCTTATCGAAAAGAGGTAGGTTTCGTACTCGCAATTTGTCAAAGCTTGTTCACAGCTTGTTCCTTCAAGTTTTTTATTGAAAAGAGGTAGGTTTCGTACTCGCAATTTGTCATAGCTTGTTCACAGCTTGTTCCTTCAAGTTTCTTATGGAAAAAAGGTAGGTTTTGTACTCGCAATTTGTCGTAGCTTGTTCACAGCTTGTTCCTTCAAGTTTCTTATCGAAAAGAGGTAGGTTTCGTACTCGCAATTTGTCAAAGCTTGTTCCTTCAAGTTTCTTATGGAAAAAAGGTAGGTTTCGTACTCGCAATTTGTCAAAGCTTGTTCACAGTTGTTCCTTCAAGTTTCTTATCCAAAAGAGGTAGGTTTCGTACTCGCAATTTGTCGTAGCTTGTTCACAGCTTGTTTCTTCAAGTTTCTTATCGAAAAGAGGTAGGTTTCGTACTCGCAATTTGTCATAGCTTGTTCCTTCAAGTTTCTTATGGAAAAAAGGTAGGTTTCGTACTCGCAATTTGTCATAGCTTGTTCACAGCTTGTGCCTTCAAGTTTTTTATTGAAAAGAGGTAGGTTTCGTACTCGCAATTTGTCATAGCTTGTTCACAGCTTGTTCCTTCAAGTTTCTTATCAAAAAAAGGTAGGTTTCGTACTCGCAATTTGTCATAGCTTGTTCCTTCAAGTTTCTTATCGAAAAAAGGTAGGTTTCGTACTCGCAATTTGTCATAGCTTGTTCACAGCTTGTTCCTTCAAGTTTCTTATGGAAAAAAGGTAGGTTTTGTACTCGCAATTTGTCGTAGCTTGTTCACAGCTTGTTCCTTCAAGTTTCTTATCGAAAAGAGGTAGGTTTCGTACTCGCAATTTGTCAAAGCTTGTTCCTTCAAGTTTCTTATGGAAAAAAGGTAGGTTTCGTACTCGCAATTTGTCATAGCTTGTTCACAGCTTGTTCCTTCAAGTTTCTTATGGAAAAAAGGTAGGTTTCGTACTCGCAATTTGTCATAGCTTGTTCACAGCTTGTGCCTTCAAGTTTCTTATCGAAAAGAGTTAGGTTTCGTACTCGCAATTTGTCATAGCTTGTTCACAGCTTGTTCCTTCAAGTTTCTTATGGAAAAAAGGTAGGTTTCGTACTCGCAATTTGTCATAGCTTGTTCCTTCAAGTTTCTTATGGAAAAAAGGTAGGTTTCGTACTCGCAATTTGTCATAGCTTGTTCACAGCTTGTTCCTTCAAGTTTCTTATGGAAAAAAGGTAGGTTTCGTACTCGCAATTTGTCATAGCTTGTTCACAGCTTAATCCTTCAAGTTTCTTATCAAAAAAAGGTAGGTTTCGTACTCGCAATTTGTCATAGCTTGTTCCTTCAAACTTCTTATCGAAAAAAGGTAGGTTTCGTACTCGCAATTTGTCATAGCTTGTTCACAGCTTGTTCCTTCAAGTTTCTTATGGAAAAAAGGTAGGTTTTGTACTCGCAATTTGTCGTAGCTTGTTCACAGCTTGTTCCTTCAAGTTTCTTATCGAAAAGAGGTAGGTTTCGTACTCGCAATTTGTCAAAGCTTGTTCCTTCAAGTTTCTTATGGAAAAAAGGTAGGTTTCGTACTCGCAATTTGTCAAAGCTTGTTCACAGTTGTTCCTTCAAGTTTCTTATCCAAAAGAGGTAGGTTTCGTACTCGCAATTTGTCGTAGCTTGTTCACAGCTTGTTTCTTCAAGTTTCTTATCGAAAAGAGGTAGGTTTCGTACTCGCAATTTGTCATAGCTTGTTCCTTCAAGTTTCTTATCGAAAAAAGGTAGGTTTCGTACTCGCAATTTGTCAAAGCTTGTTCACAGCTTGTTCCTTTAAGTTTCTTATCGAAAAAAGGTAGGTTTCGTACTCGCAATTTGTCATAGCTTGTTCACAGCTTGTTCTTTCAAGTTTCTTATGGAAAAAAGGTAGGTTTTGTACTCGCAATTTGTCGTAGCTTGTTCACAGCTTGTTCCTTCAAGTTTCTTATCGAAAAGAGGTAGGTTTCGTACTCGCAATTTGTCAAAGCTTGTTCCTTCAAGTTTCTTATGGAAAAAAGGTAGGTTTCGTACTCGCAATTTGTCATAGCTTGTTCACAGCTTGTTCCTTCAAGTTTCTTATGGAAAAAAGGTAGGTTTCGTACTCGCAATTTGTCATAGCTTGTTCACAGCTTGTGCCTTCAAGTTTCTTATCGAAAAGAGTTAGGTTTCGTACTCGCAATTTGTCATAGCTTGTTCACAGCTTGTTCCTTCAAGTTTCTTATGGAAAAAAGGTAGGTTTCGTACTCGCAATTTGTCATAGCTTGTTCCTTCAAGTTTCTTATGGAAAAAAGGTAGGTTTCGTACTCGCAATTTGTCATAGCTTGTTCACAGCTTGTTCCTTCAAGTTTCTTATGGAAAAAAGGTAGGTTTCGTACTCGCAATTTGTCAAAGCTTGTTCACAGTTGTTCCTTCAAGTTTCTTATCCAAAAGAGGTAGGTTTCGTACTCGCAATTTGTCGTAGCTTGTTCACAGCTTGTTTCTTCAAGTTTCTTATCGAAAAGAGGTAGGTTTCGTACTCGCAATTTGTCATAGCTTGTTCACAGCTTGTTCCTTCAAGTTTCTTATGGAAAAAAGGTAGGTTTCGTACTCGCAATTTGTCATAGCTTGTTCCTTCAAGTTTCTTATGGAAAAAAAGGTAGGTTTCGTACTCGCAATTTGTCATAGCTTGTTCACAGCTTGTTCCTTCAAGTTTCTTATGGAAAAAAGGTAGGTTTCGTACTCGCAATTTGTCATAGCTTGTTCCTTCAAGTTTCTTATCAAAAAAAGGTAGGTTTCGTACTCGCAATTTGTCAAAGCTTGTTCACAGCTTGTTCCTTCAAGTTTTTTATTGAAAAGAGGTAGGTTTCGTACTCGCAATTTGTCATAGCTTGTTCACAGCTTGTTCCTTCAAGTTTCTTATGGAAAAAAGGTAGGTTTTGTACTCGCAATTTGTCGTAGCTTGTTCACAGCTTGTTCCTTCAAGTTTCTTATCGAAAAGAGGTAGGTTTCGTACTCGCAATTTGTCAAAGCTTGTTCCTTCAAGTTTCTTATGGAAAAAAGGTAGGTTTCGTACTCGCAATTTGTCAAAGCTTGTTCACAGTTGTTCCTTCAAGTTTCTTATCCAAAAGAGGTAGGTTTCGTACTCGCAATTTGTCGTAGCTTGTTCACAGCTTGTTTCTTCAAGTTTCTTATCGAAAAGAGGTAGGTTTCGTACTCGCAATTTGTCATAGCTTGTTCCTTCAAGTTTCTTATGGAAAAAAGGTAGGTTTCGTACTCGCAATTTGTCATAGCTTGTTCACAGCTTGTGCCTTCAAGTTTTTTATTGAAAAGAGGTAGGTTTCGTACTCGCAATTTGTCATAGCTTGTTCACAGCTTGTTCCTTCAAGTTTCTTATCAAAAAAAGGTAGGTTTCGTACTCGCAATTTGTCATAGCTTGTTCCTTCAAGTTTCTTATCGAAAAAAGGTAGGTTTCGTACTCGCAATTTGTCATAGCTTGTTCACAGCTTGTTCCTTCAAGTTTCTTATGGAAAAAAGGTAGGTTTTGTACTCGCAATTTGTCGTAGCTTGTTCACAGCTTGTTCCTTCAAGTTTCTTATCGAAAAGAGGTAGGTTTCGTACTCGCAATTTGTCAAAGCTTGTTCCTTCAAGTTTCTTATGGAAAAAAGGTAGGTTTCGTACTCGCAATTTGTCATAGCTTGTTCACAGCTTGTTCCTTCAAGTTTCTTATGGAAAAAAGGTAGGTTTCGTACTCGCAATTTGTCATAGCTTGTTCACAGCTTGTGCCTTCAAGTTTCTTATCGAAAAGAGTTAGGTTTCGTACTCGCAATTTGTCATAGCTTGTTCACAGCTTGTTCCTTCAAGTTTCTTATGGAAAAAAGGTAGGTTTCGTACTCGCAATTTGTCATAGCTTGTTCCTTCAAGTTTCTTATGGAAAAAAGGTAGGTTTCGTACTCGCAATTTGTCATAGCTTGTTCACAGCTTGTTCCTTCAAGTTTCTTATGGAAAAAAGGTAGGTTTCGTACTCGCAATTTGTCATAGCTTGTTCACAGCTTAATCCTTCAAGTTTCTTATCAAAAAAAGGTAGGTTTCGTACTCGCAATTTGTCATAGCTTGTTCCTTCAAACTTCTTATCGAAAAAAGGTAGGTTTCGTACTCGCAATTTGTCATAGCTTGTTCACAGCTTGTTCCTTCAAGTTTCTTATGGAAAAAAGGTAGGTTTTGTACTCGCAATTTGTCGTAGCTTGTTCACAGCTTGTTCCTTCAAGTTTCTTATCGAAAAGAGGTAGGTTTCGTACTCGCAATTTGTCAAAGCTTGTTCCTTCAAGTTTCTTATGGAAAAAAGGTAGGTTTCGTACTCGCAATTTGTCAAAGCTTGTTCACAGTTGTTCCTTCAAGTTTCTTATCCAAAAGAGGTAGGTTTCGTACTCGCAATTTGTCGTAGCTTGTTCACAGCTTGTTTCTTCAAGTTTCTTATCGAAAAGAGGTAGGTTTCGTACTCGCAATTTGTCATAGCTTGTTCCTTCAAGTTTCTTATCGAAAAAAGGTAGGTTTCGTACTCGCAATTTGTCATAGCTTGTTCCTTCAAGTTTCTTATGGAAAAAAGGTAGGTTTTGTACTCGCAATTTGTCGTAGCTTGTTCACAGCTTGTTCCTTCAAGTTTCTTATTGAAAAGAGGTAGGTTTCGTACTAGCAATTTGTCAAAGCTTGTTCCTTCAAGTTTCTTATCGAAAAAAGGTAGGTTTCGTACTCGCAATTTGTCAAAGCTTGTTCACAGTTGTTCCTTCAAGTTTCTTATCCAAAAGAGGTAGGTTTCGTACTCGCAACTTGTCGTAGCTTGTTCACAGCTTGTTTCTTCAAGTTTCTTATCGAAAAGAGGTAGGTTTCGTACTCGCAATTTGTCATAGCTTGTTCCTTCAAGTTTCTTATGGAAAAAAGGTAGGTTTCGTACTCGCAATTTGTCATAGCTTGTTCACAGCTTGTGCCTTCAAGTTTCTTATCGAAAAGAGTTAGGTTTCGTACTCGCAATTTGTCATAGCTTGTTCACAGCTTGTTCCTTCAAGTTTCTTATGGAAAAAAGGTAGGTTTCGTACTCGCAATTTGTCATAGCTTGTTCCTTCAAGTTTCTTATGGAAAAAAGGTAGGTTTCGTACTCGCAATTTGTCATAGCTTGTTCACAGCTTGTTCCTACAAGTTTCTTATGGAAAAAAGGTAGGTTTCGTACTCGCAATTTGTCATAGCTTGTTCCTTCAAGTTTCTTATGGAAAAAAGGTAGGTTTCGTACTCGCAATTTGTCAAAGCTTGTTCACAGCTTGTTCCTTCAAGTTTTTTTTATTGAAAAGAGGTAGGTTTCGTACTCGCAATTTGTCATAGCTTGTTCACAGCTTGTTCCTTCAAGTTTCTTATAAAAAAAAGTAGGTTTCGTACTCGCAATATGTCATAGCTTGTTCCTTCAAGTTTCTTATCGAAAAAAGGTAGGTTTCGTACTCGCAATTTGTCATAGCTTGTTCACAGCTTGTTCCTTCAAGTTTCTTATGGAAAAAAGGTAGGTTTTGTACTCGCAATTTGTCGTAGCTTGTTCACAGCTTGTTCCTTCAAGTTTCTTATCGAAAAGAGGTAGGTTTCGTACTCGCAATTTGTCAAAGCTTGTTCCTTCAAGTTTCTTATGGAAAAAAGGTAGGTTTCGTACTGGCAATTTGTCAAAGCTTGTTCACAGTTGTTCCTTCAAGTTTCTTATCCAAAAGAGGTAGGTTTCGTACTCGCAATTTGTCGTAGCTTGTTCACAGCTTGTTTCTTCAAGTTTCTTATCGAAAAGAGGTAGGTTTCGTACTCGCAATTTGTCATAGCTTGTTCCTTCAAGTTTCTTATCGAAAAAAGGTAGGTTTCGTACTCGCAATTTGTCAAAGCTTGTTCACAGCTTGTTCCTTTAAGTTTCTTATCGAAAAAAGGTAGGTTTCGTACTCGCAATTTGTCATAGCTTGTTCACAGCTTGTTCCTTCAAGTTTCTTATGGAAAAAAGGTAGGTTTTGTACTCGCAATTTGTCGTAGCTTGTTCACAGCTTGTTCCTTCAAGTTTCTTATCGAAAAGAGGTAGGTTTCGTACTCGCAATTTGTCAAAGCTTGTTCCTTCAAGTTTCTTATGGAAAAAAGGTAGGTTTCGTACTCGCAATTTGTCATAGCTTGTTCACAGCTTGTTCCTTCAAGTTTCTTATGGAAAAAAGGTAGGTTTCGTACTCGCAATTTGTCATAGCTTGTTCACAGCTTGTTCCTTCAAGTTTCTTATGGAAAAAAGGTAGGTTTCGTACTCGCAATTTGTCATAGCTTGTTCCTTCAAGTTTCTTATGGAAAAAAGGTAGGTTTCGTACTCGCAATTTGTCAAAGCTTGTTCACAGCTTGTTCCTTCAAGTTTCTTATGGGAAAAAGGTAGGTTTTGTACTCGCAATTTGTCGTAGCTTGTTCACAGCTTGTTCCTTCAAGTTTCTTATCGAAAAGAGGTAGGTTTCGTACTAGCAACTTGTCATAGCTTGTTCACAGCTTGTTCCTTTAAGTTTCTTATCGAAAGAAGGTAGGTTTCGTACTCGCAATTTGTCATAGCTTGTTCACAGCTTGTTCCTTCAAGTTTCTTATGGAAAAAAGGTAGGTTTCGTACTCGCAATTTGTCAAAGCTTGTTCACAGCTTGTTACTTCAAGTTTCTTATGGAAAAAAGGTAGGTTTCGTACTCGCAATTTGTCATAGCTTGTTCACAGCTTGTTCCTTCAAGTTTCTTATGAAAAAAAGGTAGGTTTCGTACTCGCAATTTGTCGTAGCTTGTTCACAGCTGGTTCCTTCAAGTTTCTTATGGAAAAAAGGTAGGTTTCGTACTCGCAATTTGTCAAAGCTTGTTCACAGCTTGTTCCTTCAAGTTTTTTTATTGAAAAGAGGTAGGTTTCGTACTCGCAATTTGTCATAGCTTGTTCACAGCTTGTTCCTTCAAGTTTCTTATAAAAAAAAGTAGGTTTCGTACTCGCAATATGTCATAGCTTGTTCCTTCAAGTTTCTTATCGAAAAAAGGTAGGTTTCGTACTAGCAACTTGTCATAGCTTGTTCACAGCTTGTTCCTTCAAGTTTCTTATCAAAAAAAGGTAGGTTTCGTACTCGCAATTTGTCATAGCTTGTTCCTTCAAGTTTCTTATCGAAAAAAGGTAGGTTTCGTACTCGCAATTTGTCATAGCTTGTTCACAGCTTGTTCCTTCAAGTTTCTTATGGAAAAGAGGTAGGTTTTGTACTCGCAATTTGTCGTAGCTTGTTCACAGCTTGTTCCTTCAAGTTTCTTATCGAAAAGAGGTAGGTTTCGTACTCGCAATTTGTCAAAGCTTGTTCCTTCAAGTTTCTTATGGAAAAAAGGTAGGTTTCGTACTCGCAATTTGTCAAAGCTTGTTCACAGTTGTTCCTTCAAGTTTCTTATCCAAAAGAGGTAGGTTTTGTACTCGCAATTTGTCGTAGCTTGTTCACAGCTTGTTTCTTCAAGTTTCTTATCGAAAAGAGGTAGGTTTCGTACTCGCAATTTGTCATAGCTTGTTCCTTCAAGTTTCTTATGGAAAAAAGGTAGGTTTCGTACTCGCAATTTGTCATAGCTTGTTCACAGCTTGTGCCTTCAAGTTTCTTATCGAAAAGAGTTAGGTTTCGTACTCGCAATTTGTCATAGCTTGTTCACAGCTTGTTCCTTCAAGTTTCTTATGGAAAAAAGGTAGGTTTCGCACTCGCAATTTGTCATAGCTTGTTCCTTCAAGTTTCTTATGGAAAAAAGGTAGGTTTCGTACTCGCAATTTGTCATAGCTTGTTCACAGCTTGTTCCTTCAAGTTTCTTATGGAAAAAAGGTAGGTTTCGTACTCGCAATTTGTCATAGCTTGTTCCTTCAAGTTTCTTATGGAAAAAAAGTAGGTTTGGTACTCGCAATTTGTCAAAGCTTGTTCACAGCTTGTTCCTTCAAGTTTTTTTATTGAAAAGAGGTAGGTTTCGTACTCGCAATTTGTCATAGCTTGTTCACAGCTTGTTCCTTCAAGTTTCTTATAAAAAAAAGTAGGTTTCGTACTCGCAATATGTCATAGCTTGTTCCTTCAAGTTTCTTATCGAAAAAAGGTAGGTTTCGTACTCGCAATTTGTCATAGCTTGTTCACAGCTTGTTCCTTCAAGTTTCTTATGGAAAAAAGGTAGGTTTTGTACTCGCAATTTGTCGTAGCTTGTTCACAGCTTGTTCCTTCAAGTTTCTTATCGAAAAGAGGTAGGTTTCGTACTCGCAATTTGTCAAAGCTTGTTCACAGCTTGTTCCTTCAAGTTTCTTATGGAAAAAAAGGTAGGTTTTGCACTCGCAATTTGTCAAAGCTTGTTCACAGCTTGTTCCTTTAAGTTTCTTATCGAAAAAAGGTAGGTTTCGTACTCGCAATTTGTCATAGCTTGTTCCTTCAAGTTTCTTATGGAAAAAAGGTAGGTTTCGCACTCGCAATTTGTCATAGCTTGTTCACAGCTTGTTCCTTCAAGTTTCTTATGGAAAAAAGGTAGGTTTCGTACTCGCAATTTGTCATAGCTTGTTCCTTCAAGTTTCTTATGGAAAAAAGGTAGGTTTCGCACTCGCAATTTGTCATAGCTTGTTCACAGCTTGTTCCTTCAAGTTTTTTATTGAAAAGAGGTAGGTTTCGTACTCGCAATTTGTCATAGCTTGTTCACAGCTTGTTCCTTCAAGTTTCTTATCAAAAAAAGGTAGGTTTCGTACTCGCAATTTGTCATAGCTTGTTCCTTCAAGTTTCTTATCGAAAAAAGGTAGGTTTCGTACTCGCAATTTGTCATAGCTTGTTCATAGCTTGTTCCTTCAAGTTTCTTATGGAAAAAAGGTAGGTTTTGTACTCTCAATTTGTCGTAGCTTGTTCACAGCTTGTTCCTTCAAGTTTCTTATCGAAAAGAGGTAGGTTTCGTACTCGCAATTTGTCAAAGCTTGTTCCTTCAAGTTTCTTATGGAAAAAAGGTAGGTTTCGTACTCGCAATTTGTCGTAGCTTGTTCACAGCTTGTTCCTTCAAGTTTCTTATCGAAAAGAGGTAGGTTTTGTACTCGCAATTTGTCGTAGCTTGTTCACAGCTTGTTCCTTCAAGTTTCTTATCGAAAAGAGGTAGGTTTCGTACTCGCAATTTGTCAAAGCTTGTTCCTTTAAGTTTCTTATGGAAAAAAGGTAGGTTTCGTACTCGCAATTTGTCAAAGCTTGTTCACAGTTGTTCCTTCAAGTTTCTTATCCAAAAGAGGTAGGTTTCGTACTCGCAATTTGTCGTAGCTTGTTCACAGCTTGTTTCTTCAAGTTTCTTATCGAAAAGAGGTAGGTTTCGTATTCGCAATTTGTCATAGCTTGTTCCTTCAAGTTTCTTATCGAAAAAAGGTAGGTTTCGTACTCGCAATTTGTCAAAGCTTGTTCATAGCTTGTTCCTTTAAGTTTCTTATCGAAAAAAGGTAGGTTTCGTACTCGCAATTTGTCAAAGCTTGTTCACAGCTTGTTCCTTCAAGTTTCTTATGGAAAAAAGGTAGGTTTCGTACTCGCAATTTGTCATAGCTTGTTCCTTCAAGTTTCTTATGGAAAAAAGGTAGGTTTCGTACTCGCAATTTGTCAAAGCTTGTTCACAGCTTGTTCCTTCAAGTTTCTTATGAAAAAAAGGTAGGTTTTGTACTCGCAATTTGTCGTAGCTTGTTCACAGCTTGTTCCTTCAAGTTTCTTATCGAAAAGAGGTAGGTTTCGTACTAGCAACTTGTCATAGCTTGTTCACAGCTTGTTCCTTTAAGTTTCTTATCGAAAGAAGGTAGGTTTCGTACTCGCAATTTGTCATAGCTTGTTCACAGCTTGTTCCTTCAAGTTTCTTATGGAAAAAAGGTAGGTTTCGTACTCGCAATTTGTCAAAGCTTGTTCACAGCTTGTTTCTTCAAGTTTCTTATGGAAAAAAGGTAGGTTTCGTACTCGCAATTTGTCATAGCTTGTTCACAGCTTGTTCCTTCAAGTTTCTTATGAAAAAAAGGTAGGTTTCGTACTCGCAATTTGTCGTAGCTTGTTCACAGCTGGTTCCTTCAAGTTTCTTATCGAAAAGAGGTAGGTTTCGTACTCGCAATTTGTCATAGCTTGTTCACAGCTTGTTCCTTCAAGTTTCTTATGGAAAAAAGGTAGGTTTCGTACTCGCAATTTGTCATAGCTTGTTCACAGCTTGTGCCTTCAAGTTTCTTATCGAAAAGAGTTAGGTTTCGTACTCGCAATTTGTCATAGCTTGTTCACAGCTTGTTCCTTCAAGTTTCTTATGGAAAAAAGGTAGGTTTCGTACTCGCAATTTGTCATAGCTTGTTCCTTCAAGTTTCTTATGGAAAAAAGGTAGGTTTCGTACTCGCAATTTGTCATAGCTTGTTCACAGCTTGTTCCTTCAAGTTTCTTATGGAAAAAAGGTATGTTTCGACCTCGCAATTTGTCATAGCTTGTTCCTTCAAGTTTCTTATCAAAAAAAGGTAGGTTTCGTACTCGCAATTTGTCAAAGCTTGTTCACAGCTTGTTCCTTCAAGTTTCTTATCAAAAAAGGTAGGTTTCGTACTCGCAATTTGTCATAGCTTGTTCCTTCAAGTTTCTTATCGAAAAAAGGTAGGTTTCGTACTCGCAATTTGTCATAGCTTGTTCACAGCTTGTTCCTTCAAGTTTCTTATGGAAAAAAAGGTAGGTTTTGTACTCGCAATTTGTCGTAGCTTGTTCACAGCTTGTTCCTTCAAGTTTCTTATCGAAAAGAGGTAGGTTTCGTACTCGCAATTTGTCAAAGCTTGTTCCTTCAAGTTTCTTATGGAAAAAAGGTAGGTTTCGTACTCGCAATTTGTCAAAGCTTGTTCACAGTTGTTCCTTCAAGTTTCTTATCCAAACGAGGTAGGTTTCGTACTCGCAATTTGTCGTAGCTTGTTCACAGCTTGTTTCTTTAAGTTTCTTATCGAAAAGAGGTAGGTTTCGTACTCGCAATTTGTCATAGCTTGTTCCTTCAAGTTTCTTATCGAAAAAAGGTAGGTTTCGCACTCGCAATTTGTCAAAGCTTGTTCACAGCTTGTTCCTTTAAGTTTCTTATCGAAAAAAGGTAGGTTTCGTACTCGCAATTTGTCAAAGCTTGTTCACAGCTTGTTCCTTCAAGTTTCTTATGGAAAAAAGGTAGGTTTCGTACTCGCAATTTGTCATAGCTTGTTCCTTCAAGTTTCTTATGGAAAAAAGGTAGGTTTCGTACTCGCAATTTGTCATAGCTTGTTCACAGCTTGTTCCTTCAAGTTTCTTATGGAAAAAAGGTAGGTTTCGTACTCGCAATTTGTCATAGCTTGTTCCTTCAAGTTTCTTATCAAAAAAAGGTAGGTTTCGTACTCGCAATTTGTCGTAGCTTGTTCACAGCTTGTTCCTTCAAGTTTCTTATCGAAAAGAGGTAGGTTTCGTACTCGCAATTTGTCAAAGCTTGTTCCTTCAAGTTTCTTATGGAAAAAAGGTAGGTTTCGTACTCGCAATTTGTCAAAGCTTGTTCACAGTTGTTCCTTCAAGTTTCTTATCCAAAAGAGGTAGGTTTCGTACTCGCAATTTGTCGTAGCTTGTTCACAGCTTGTTTCTTCAAGTTTCTTATCGAAAAGAGGTAGGTTTCGTACTCGCAATTTGTCATAGCTTGTTCCTTCAAGTTTCTTATCGAAAAAAGGTAGGTTTCGCACTCGCAATTTGTCAAAGCTTGTTCACAGCTTGTTCCTTTAAGTTTCTTATTGAAAAAAGGTAGGTTTCGTACTCGCAATTTGTCAAAGCTTGTTCACAGCTTGTTCCTTCAAGTTTCTTATCGAAAAGAGTTAGGTTTCGTACTCGCAATTTGTCATAGCTTGTTCACAGCTTGTTCCTTCAAGTTTCTTATGGAAAAAAGGTAGGTTTCGTACTCGCAATTTGTCATAGCTTGTTCCTTCAAGTTTCTTATGGAAAAAAGGTAGGTTTCGTACTCGCAATTTGTCATAGCTTGTTCACAGCTTGTTCCTTCAAGTTTCTTATGGAAAAAAGGTAGGTTTCGTACTCGCAATTTGTCATAGCTTGTTCCTTCAAGTTTCTTATGGAAAAAAGGTAGGTTTCGTACTCGCAATTTGTCATAGCTTGTTCACAGCTTGTTCCTTCAAGTTTCTTATGGAAAAAAGGTATGTTTCGCACTCGCAATTTGTCATAGCTTGTTCCTTCAAGTTTCTTATCAAAAAAAGGTAGGTTTCGTACTCGCAATTTGTCAAAGCTTGTTCACAGCTTGTTCCTTCAAGTTTCTTATTAAAAAAAGGTAGGTTTCGTACTCGCAATTTGTCATAGCTTGTTCCTTCAAGTTTCTTATCGAAAAAAGGTAGGTTTCGTACTCGCAATTTGTCATAGCTTGTTCACAGCTTGTTCCTTCAAGTTTCTTATGGAAAAAAGGTAGGTTTTGTACTCGCAATTTGTCGTAGCTTGTTCACAGCTTGTTCCTTCAAGTTTCTTATCGAAAAGAGGTAGGTTTCGTACTCGCAATTTGTCAAAGCTTGTTCCTTCAAGTTTCTTATGGAAAAAAGGTAGGTTTCGTACTCGCAATTTGTCAAAGCTTGTTCACAGTTGTTCCTTCAAGTTTCTTATCCAAACGAGGTAGGTTTCGTACTCGCAATTTGTCGTAGCTTGTTCACAGCTTGTTTCTTCAAGTTTCTTATCGAAAAGAGGTAGGTTTCGTACTCGCAATTTGTCATAGCTTGTTCCTTCAAGTTTCTTATCGAAAAAAGGTAGGTTTCGCACTCGCAATTTGTCAAAGCTTGTTCACAGCTTGTTCCTTTAAGTTTCTTATCGAAAAAAGGTATGTTTCGTACTCGCAATTTGTCAAAGCTTGTTCACAGTTGTTCCTTCAAGTTTCTTATCCAAACGAGGTAGGTTTCGTACTCGCAATTTGTCGTAGCTTGTTCACAGCTTGTTTCTTCAAGTTTCTTATCGAAAAGAGGTAGGTTTCGTACTCGCAATTTGTCATAGCTTGTTCCTTCAAGTTTCTTATCGAAAAAAGGTAGGTTTCGCACTCGCAATTTGTCAAAGCTTGTTCACAGCTTGTTCCTTTAAGTTTCTTATCGAAAAAAGGTAGGTTTCGTACTCGCAATTTGTCAAAGCTTGTTCACAGCTTGTTCCTTCAAGTTTCTTATGGAAAAAAGGTAGGTTTCGTACTCGCAATTTGTCATAGCTTGTTCCTTCAAGTTTCTTATGGAAAAAAGGTAGGTTTCGTACTCGCAATTTGTCATAGCTTGTTCACAGCTTGTTCCTTCAAGTTTCTTATGGAAAAAAGGTGGGTTTCGTACTCGCAATTTGTCATAGCTTGTTCCTTCAAGTTTCTTATCAAAAAAAGGTAGGTTTCGTACTCGCAATTTGTCGTAGCTTGTTCACAGCTTGTTCCTTCAAGTTTCTTATCGAAAAGAGGTAGGTTTCGTACTCGCAATTTGTCAAAGCTTGTTCCTTCAAGTTTTTTATGGAAAAAAGGTAGGTTTCGTACTCGCAATTTGTCAAAGCTTGTTCACAGTTGTTCCTTCAAGTTTCTTATCCAAAAGAGGTAGGTTTCGTACTCGCAATTTGTCGTAGCTTTTTCACAGCTTGTTTCTTCAAGTTTCTTATCGAAAAGAGGTAGGTTTCGTACTCGCAATTTGTCATAGCTTGTTCCTTCAAGTTTCTTATGGAAATGAAATCCACGGGCAACCAGCTGAAAAAGACTCCAACCAGTCGATTAGCATTCTACCGTCTACTTTTGCTATGCTTTTATTGCTGCACGTCATGATGTCGCAGATCGTTCAACCAATCAAAATCATAGCTTATTCTTTTGATTTTTAACATTAAAAAAAGATGACCCTTAATAAAGCAATTTCATTAAAATGCTGAAAGTTATGCTTAAATATCATGACCCTAAATAAAGCAATTTCATTAAAATGTTGAAAGTTATGCTTAAATATTATGACCCTTAATAAAGCAATTTCATTAAAATGTTGAAAGTTCTACCTCAACAAACTTTTGTGATCGAAAACGTTTCATTTGTTTTTTTTCTTTGTTTTTCTAATATGTGAGCTTCCTTTTTTTATTAATATTCCAAACAATTAGGCAAAAAACTTTTTAAAAACTTTTCGCATTACTTCAAGGATGGTTTTCAGACAATTGCATAAAAAATTGAGGTTTTTACAGGCCTTTATAATAAGCTGGATAGTATGAAAAAAATGAATGATTTGTTTATATGTATAAGATGTTTAGGTCATACTGGAAATTTTGGGAACGAGTTGTGGAATTTTTTTTGGCAAGCTGTGCGGACGGATCACGGGCTATAGGATAATTTGACTCCGAAATGAAGTCTAATGTCTTGTTAGTGTTGAATAAAGCACGTATCCCTACTTCAACTGGATGTATTTGCCTTGGTTTCGCTCCTACAGTTGCAACCTTTCAAACAACGCGCTATGTAACCGCCGACAAAGCTCGTTGTAGGAGCGAAACCAAGGCAAACACATCCAGTTGAAGTAGGGATACGTGCTTTTCTAACAAGAGATTAGACTTCATTTCGGAGTCAAATTATCCTATAGCCCGTGGACGGATAAAAAAAAACAGAAGTTCGACTGTAACGCTGAATGTCACAAATAATCTAATTATCATACTCTTAAATAAAATCATATAAAACAAAACTTGATAAAATAATTCAATTTCATCGAACTTTATCTTAATTTTGTACAAACAATTTATTCCTTTTCTTCAATTTATTTCAGCCTAATGGACATATTTTTCTACGCCTTTATCTCGCTCATTATCCCAATTATCAAAAATGTGATGTCACAAGTTTGTCCGCTTCAAAACGGAATTTGCTACGGCGGGACATTCGAGGCTAACAAGCGTAAAAAGGGACAATATTTGGTTGGGGCCTCGTACAAGAACCTCAGCACGGTCCGTCATATCCAGGGGTGCTTCTCAGCGTGTGTGAATGAGTGCCTCTGCAGGGCGTATCAGATGTCAAGTACGGGATGTGAGTTACTGGAGGAAGATAAGAATTCGAGAACTCTTGAGCCAAATTCTGACTACATATACTTCGAGCTGAACCAGAATATCATTCGATCGGTGGGTTTGAACCATTACTATTTAGATTACGTTTGGCTAGAAAAGTACCTGTGATGATACTTTGACTTGTTTTTATTCTATATATTTTTTTTCTTTTACTTGTTCTTATTCTATGGAGTTTCTGTGGGATGTAGAGACTAACCATTCGGGAAGAACGTTGGGATCTTTACTGACTCTATTGGTGCCAATCCCGTTTGAACATTTCTCGCAATGTTCTATGCATGCATTTTTAGATAGTACCCAATATAGGGTAACGCTATCTCTTTTCCAGACATCGTACATGGCGAACCCGTCCATCTGTAAAAATGGTTGCTGTCTCTCAAGTCCCTGTCTCAATGGCGGGACGTGCACGGAGCAGTGCGAGCATCCGAAAACCAAGTTTGTCTGCGTGTGCCCATCCTATGCCATAGGGAAACGATGTGAACATTTCATGCCAAAATCGTGCCTTGACTTCTACAAAGCACCTAACGCTCGAATCAAACCAACCAGAGGAGTTTATACGATCTTCAAAAACGACAATAGCACACTATTCAAGGTTTACTGCGATTTTACACAGCCAAACAAAGCGTGGACTTTGATTGAATCGTTCGCAACAAAGCACATACAAGAGTTCAGACCAAAGTCCTTCATGGAAGACTACCCGCTGAATCAAGAGACGCCTGGAAATCACAAGAAATACCGACTAGCGAGACAGGACATGCAGATGATCAAAGCCACAGCGATGTCCTACAGAGCAACCTGTAAGTTCCTGACGAGGGCAAACGTAACTGACCGAGATTATATGGAAGGTCGTCTGTCAGCTTGGGACATCATTGAGGAAGCGAGCGATGATCCGTATCCAGAATACTGCAGAAGATTGACATATGTCAATGTTGAAGGCTACAGCTGCTCGGATTGCACAATGGCGCTCTTCCAAAAGAAAGGAACCTGGCATGCACATGGTGAAATGAGGCATGGGTGCGATTTCCAACCTCCAGGATACAATAATACTGCTTGGCAGGTATTTGGATGGTATCAACCTATAAGATCTTCCTTTCTATGCACCGACTCGGAAGATTCGACCACGGAGTACTGGTTGGGGCACGAGATGAAATAAAATGTCAACGCCAAGAGAAGAGAGACTGCGAATTTCCTAACCAGAGAAAACAACTTTCAAGGGAATTTTTATTTCCTCTCAAATAAATTACTGCGATGTATAGATAGCAAGGAGACACAAAAAGCAGCTTAGCTCTGCAGGATTCAACAAAGACAACATTCTTGGAAAGAACAAACCTGTAACGAACACTTCGTTATCATGCACCGAAATAATAATCAACTTCGAAAGTAAAATGACTTGAAATAACTCCTTGCTATTAGGACATTCAGCTCCGAGGTGTCCATAACACAATACAAACCCCCTTAACACATTCTTTGGAAATGATTGGATTTTATAATCGGCTGTGTTATGGAAATTCAGTCTTAGTGTTCTTAATTATAAAACTGTGACTAAATAACAGTGGGCGACACAAGATAAAAAATACTGACAATTTCTAACTAAAGTAATTTCTAGATTGTATACATGAGAACCTTTTTTTCAGCTTGAATATGAGCTCCTTTTTTTACCAAAACTCCTCCCGGGTGTAATCCACATGCCCATGTATGCGGGTTTTGTATGAAGCCATTGTATCAAGCCATAGCCTGCGAGGGCCGCACCTAGAAATCTTAGGCAGAGTTTACACTAGGCTGTTATCTCTTTAATGAAAGACGGAGATTTTATTCTCCCATGTTGTTTTTCACTTTTAGAGAAGGAGAGATACATAAATGTATCCCACCCTCTACCAACGTAGTAGGTATACACCGCGCGCATTTCTCACCTGTTTCAAACTCTTCATTGCCTTCGTCCGCTCCGTGATCCTGACCGAACAATAGCGCTTCTTCTCTTTTCTTCTTAACGGGGCACGCTAAACAAAAGTCACGTGAATGTGACACTTGTTTACATCCATCAAAAAACAACAAAGCAAGCATTTGGCAGACGGTTCAGAGTTCAAAACGTGAAACTAGACTCGGGGGGGGGGGGGGGGAGGGAGCTGAGAAAACTCCATATCAATCAAACTTTAGCGTAAAGACTTCTTAGATTAGCAAAAACGTAACATGTGGCAATTCTCGACTTATACACAGCTCTAGTTCGAGAAAATAAAAAAAACATGGAAGCAGTTGAAAAGACTGAGGGTTTTTTGGTTTGAAAGAGGTTCACGCGCATGTCCACCCCTCGACGAAGTCATCGAAGCCGTCCCAAGTTTTAATCTTATTCTAATATTTCCGTGCTTCTGGGTGTAAAATCCCGGAGTATACCACACGATAACATACCTTTCTCATGGGAAATGAAAAACAGTTGTTGCTTGAGCCCAATGATGATGTCACCTTGAAAAGAGAAAGACATGTAAGTCAACCATTAGCTAGTGGTGCAAACAAAGCGGTTCAAAAAAGGCGGTCCAAGCAAAGCGGTCCAATCAAAGCGGTCCAAGCAAAGTGGTCCAAGCAGAGGTCAATCAAAAATCCCAGTAAATTTCGCTTATATCCCTATCCTACCTTTCGAAGAGAGCTTACAAATATGTATAATAATTGTTTTTCACGATGGCGAAGAGCAAAGGACATAAAATCACATAGGACAAGATGACGCGCGTGAATATCCGAGACTTTTTCATTTTACGTCATTTTTGTGGCTTGAAAATTTTTCTGTAACAATTGAGTTCTAGTTTGGTTAATAAGCACGAACTAAACAAAACGAAGGAAACCTTTATCTCAAAGATAGTATAACAAGCCTTCTAATCTGTAGATACCCAGGGAATATCGTCTTTATTTGGAGTTTGGTGATATGATTCATTAAAGGCAGCATAAAGATAGAAGAAAATTATCATCCAAATACATGTCCCGAAAGACTAACGCTGTGTCAAATAACATGATATCAATATATAATACCTACACCGATTCCTTGTGTTGGTACTGCTGATGTTTTGCTTTGTAATCAATAAATGTTTAATGGGTCACACTTGTGTATGGGGGAAATGGTCGGAAATCCCTGGTCAGTCAGACAGACAGACAGACGGACGGACGTTACCTTTGAGGTTGAGGAAGCACACAGCAGTAAGGGTGTCATCGAGGGCGATCTCTCGCAATAGCATCTTCTGCTGGTCCCAGAGCTTAACAAACCCATCCGTGCTACCGAACATCAAACAACATCACACAAGCTAAGTTCAATGTATGAGACAAGGGACTGTCCAAGGTTTACTGGACAACTGTACTTTATTCCTTAAATAAGAGACTGAAAAAGTTGGACGGAGGAGAAAGAGGGGCGGTGGGGGGCGAGGTAGGCCAAATGTAATGTGATTCCTCTATACCTGGAGCTGCAAAATATGCCCAATGATCGGTTAGCATCGACACTGATGATTGGTCCCTGGTGATCACGTGGTACTCGCTTCCCTCCTGGTGTCTTTTCTTCGTCTAGATGTAGAACATCAAGAAAAGGTGTCAGGCGCGTACACAGGAGAATACGTCCCCTTGGCGGCCAAAGAGTGGGTCATTTCTTACTAATGAATCAAATACTTTGCTTTTTCCATACCTATGACTGCGCACTCCCCTTCAGCCAATCCTGTGTATGCACCTTGGTGTGACAACATATTTTATAACGGCAGTCCAGGCGCCCCTTACTCTCCCTCTTAAAACTCACATTAAAAATCGAGCTAGAGAGCTAATATCCACAAAAGTTTCCTCCCAGGATGTGTTTCCTCCCCTCACACTCTGGTAAGGTGAACTCCTTCGAGAAACCCTTGATTCGCTCTCAACTGAGCGTCATTTTCAACTAATAAGACATACCAAGCTGTTCACAAACGTCACACGCATGCGCAGAGAGGCGATGAACTCGTAAAAATCCGCTTGTGTGCCCGCTTAACATCAGGTCACCCTGTAATAGCAGAACATGACGTCATGAACCCTTCGGTAAATCAGAGCCCTATAACAAACTAAACATGACATCAACTAACGGTAAAGCAGATCACCCTATAACCACTAAACATGACATCAACCTATAACCACTAAACATGACATCAACCTATAACCACTAAACATGACATCAACCTACGGTAAACCAGATCACCCTATAACCACTAAACATGACATCACCCCATAACCATTAAACATGACATTAACCTATAACCACTAAACATGACATTAACCTATAACCACTAAACATGACATCAACCTATAACAATTAAACATGACATCAACCTATAACCACTAAACATGACATCAACCTATAACCATTAAACATGACATTAATCTACGGTAAACCAGATCACCATATAACCACTAAGCATGACATCAACCTACGGTAATCCACATCACCCTATAACCACTAAACATGCATCAACCTATAACCACTAAACATGACATCAACCTATAACCACTAAACATGACATCAACCTATAACCACTAAACATGACATCAACCTACGGTAAACCAGATCAACTTATAACCACTAAGCATAACATTAACCTACGGCAAACCAGATCACCCTATAACCACTAAACATGACATCAACCTATAACGACTAAACATGACATCAACCTATAACCACTAAATATGACATCAACCTACGGTAAACCAGATCACCCTATAACCACTAAACATGACATCAACCTATAACCACTAAACATGACATTAACCTATAACCACTAAACATGACATCAACCTACGGCAAACCAGATCACACTATAACCAAAACATGACATCAACCTATAACCATTAAACATGACATTAACCTATAACCACTAAACATGACATTAACCTATAACCACTAAACATGACATCAACCTATAACCACTAAACATGACATCAACCTATAACCACTAAACATGACATCAACCTATAACCACTAAACATGACATCAACCTACGGTAAACCAGGTCACCCTATGACCACTAAACATGACATCAACCTACGGTAAACCAGATCACCCTATAACCACTAAACATGACATCACCCCATAACCATTAAACATGACATTAACCTATAACCACTAAACATGACATTAACCTATAACCACTAAACATGACATCAACCTATAACCACTAAACATGACATCAACCTATAACCACTAAACATGACATCAACCTATAACCATTAAACATGACATCAACCTACGGTAAACCAGATCACCCTATGACCACTAAACATGACATCCACCTACTGTAAACCAGATCACCCTATAACCACTAAACATGACATCAACCTATAACCACTAAACATGACATCAACCTATAACCACTAATCATGACATCAACCTACGGTAAACCAGATCACCCTATGACCACTAAACATGACATCCACCTATGGTAAACCAGATCACCCTATAACCACTAAACATGACATCACCCCATAACCATTAAACATGACATTAACCTATAACCACTAAACATGACATTAACCTATAACCACTAAACATGACATCAACCTATAACCACTAAACATGACATCACCCTACAGTAAACCAGATTACCCTATAACCACTAAACATGACATCAACCTACAGTAAACCAGATCACCCTATAACCACTAAACATGACATCAACCTACGGTAAACCAGATTACCCTTAACCACTAAACATGACATCAAACTACGGTAAACCAGATTCCCCTATAACCAACTTAACATGACATCAACCTACGGTAAACCAGATCACCCTATGACCACTAAACATGACATCCACCTACGGTAAACCAGATCACCCTATAACCACTAAACATGACATCAACATATAACCACTAAACATGACATCAACCTATAACCACTAAACATGACATCAACCTACGGTAAACCAGATCACCCTATGACCACTAAACATGACATCAACCTACGGTAAACCAGATCACCCTATAACCACTAAACATGACATCACCCTATAACCACTAAACATGACATCAACCTATAACCACTAAACATGACATCAACCTACGGTAAACCAGATTACCCTATAACCACTAAACATGACATCAATCTACGGCAAACCAGGAGCACCCCATTCGCGAGAAACGAAGCATATGTAACAGAAATTTTGTACACTATAACACAGTATCTCACGGTAACCACGTAGACAAAACTATTACTACTGCATATCCTCTGAAAATAAATATATTTTCTTACAAAGATGTTTTAAGATCGTAAATTGTTTACCGACAGCAAAAGAGAATCCGAGCAGGCTTCTACAACAGATTTGTGTACGAAAAATATTCAGGTTGATTATAATGAGTAGGGTTGAAAGTGTTTATAGGTAAATAGAAATGTTTGAAGGGTCCAAATATCGACGACTAAGTGAATAATTTCATAAAACAAGTGGGTCCTTCCTTTACAATGCCTCCCTCTCTCGCGTTCATTTCAATTTAACAGCAAATAAAACTTAAGGTTAGCCGAGCTGAAGCTCGAAATAACTTGAAAGCATCGAAAAACCAATTGTTATGTCTAGTAAATTATGTTTACGCTTTGTAAGGATAAAAAACCTATTAACAACACAAAGACAATACCAATCAGGAAAAGAGACTTCCTGATAAAATGTCCACATCTTAAAGAGTGTCTGTACGCGATCCCTCGCGCGCGTCTTACATTAATAACGAGCGCCAGACATAACGGGGAAGAAACATTGTATTATTATATCCAAAGCAGAGAAAAGATGGCCACCGTGAAAATACGCCATCACGCCATCGTGAAAATACGTGAAACAAAGTCGAGAAGCCTATAGCATGTGTCATATCGGTCAAAGGCAGGGACACCTGTGGTACAGTATGCAGAACTCCAACAAACGCGAGAATGAAAAAAAAGAAACATGTCATTTAAACAAACGCCATTTTTGCAAAAAAAAAAAAAAAAAATGAAGACGCCAATTTCCGGAAATTTATCAATGAATGTTTATTGTGAGATCGTGCCTGGAAGAATCACAATCTCTGATACAAACGGTGTCGGCAGCTGTGCGAGAAATTTCAATTAAACTCGAATCTAATTGAAGGCAGGCATTTCATTACCCTGGTTCCAGAGCCTCGAACGTCTCTCTAGATTTAGTGGACAGCGAGGTTGGGACGACTGCCTCAACCTCGCTGGCCACTAAATAGAGAGACGTTCGAGGCTCTGGAACCAGGGTAACATTTCATGAGACATCGTATATCTTAGACAACTTTATTACCCCCTGGAGCGAGAGATTTAGCCTTTACAGTCCAGTTAAAACCAGTTTTTTTCAATTTGCATATGAACTCACCAACAGGATAGCCCACCGATCATGAAAACTTTAAATGAAGTTATTATAATCCCGTTGTTAAAAAAAAAAAATTTCACCATGCATACACTGTCATATTTTGACCGATTTGGGCAAGCCATGTTCATAATACTACGTTCTGAAAAGTTGTCTCCTCGAGTGGCGATGCTTGATGTATACTTAATGTATAACGGTCTTCCTCTTATGAGGGGGTCGGGCAGTTAAAGCTGCTTACAAGTGAGTAATTCTTTGGAGTGGTTGACACGATCACATGACGCTTTTCGCTTCTCGAGATAAGCTTCGTATGGCCCTGTGCTGGGCGATTTATATGACAACACAGATGGTCAAGACAGTAGTTGCCATTTAGCAAGAAATCATGACTTAAAATCGACCATTTTCTCTAGTATCCTGACTTCTTTAGCCTTTCACTCCAGCTGACTGAGACACCAATATTGGTTGCGATGGCTTTTAAAAGTACACGTAGATATAACGCATTTGGAGATAAGGTTCGCGTTTTTTCCATTTACACGAGACCGATAAAGATAAGAGGGAAGGAAAAGTGTGAAAAATTGCGATACAATCAGTAAGAGGCAGACGCGGCCATTGTAATATGTCACGCAACATTTGTGACCTGTAACGCAATCATCACGCATAGTGATTGGTTAAGCGCAGTCGTCCTTAGTGTCACGCGCAGTCGTCCTTAGTGTCACATGTAGTCGTGCTTAGTGCCACGCGCAGTCGTCCTTAGTGTCACATGTAGTCGTCCTTAGTGTCACGTGTAGTCGTCCTTAGTGTCACGCACAGTCGTCCTTAGTGTCACGTGCAGTCGTCCTTAGTATCACGCGCAGTCGTCCTTGGTGTCATGCGCAGTCGTCCTTAGTGTCACATGTAGTCGTGCTTAGTGCCACGCGCAGTCGTCCTTAGTGTCACATGTAGTCGTCCTTAGTGTCACGTGTAGTCGTCCTTAGTGTCACGCACAGTCGTCCTTAGTGTCACGTGCAGTCGTCCTTAGTGCCACGCGCAGTCGTGCTTAGTGTCACGTGTAGTCGTCCTTAGTGTCACGTGTAGTCGTCCTTAGTGCCACGCGCAGTCGTCCTTAGTGTCACATGTAGTCGTGCTAAGTGTCACGTACAGTCGTCCTTAGTGTCACGCGCAGTCGTCCTTAGTGTCACGCGCAGTCGTGCTTAGTGTCATGCGCAGTCGTCCTTAGTGTCATGCGCAGTCGTGCTTAGTGTCATGCGCAGTTGTCCTTAGTGTCATGCGCAGTCGTGCTTAGTGTCATGCGCAGTTGTCCTTAGTGTCACGCGCAGTCGTGCTTAGTGTCATGCGCAGTCGTCCTTAGTGTCATGCGCAGTCGTGCTTAGTGTCATGCGCAGTCGTCCTTAGTGTCCCATGTAGTTGTCCTTAGTGTCACGCGCAGTCGTCCTTAGTGTCATGCGCAGTCGTGCTTAGTGTCATGCGCAGTCGTCCTTAGTGTCATGCGCAGTCGTGTTTAGTGTCATGCGCAGTCGTGCTAAGTGTCACGTACAGTCGTCCTTAGTGTCACGCGCAGTCGTGCTTAGTGTCACGCGCAGTCGTCCTTAGTGTCATGCGCAGTCGTGCTTAGTGTCACGTACAGTCGTCCTTAGTGTCACACGCAGTCGTCCTTAGTGTCAAATGTAGTCGTCCTTAGTGTCACGTGCAGTCGTCCTTAGTGTCACGCGCAGTCATGCTTAGTGTCATACGCAGTCGTCCTTAGTGTCACATGTAGTCGTGCTAAGTGTCACGTGCAGTCGTCCTTAGTGTCACGTGCAGTCGTCCTTAGTGTCACGCGCAGTCGTGCTTAGTGTCACGCGCAGTCGTCCTTAGTGTCACATGCAGTCGTGCTTAGTGTCATGCGCAGTCGTCCTTAGTGTCACGTGCAGTCGTCCTTAGTGTCACGCGCAGTCGTGCTTAGTGTCATGCGCAGTCGTCCTTAGTGTCATGCGCAGTCGTGCTTAGTGTCATGCGCAGTTGTCCTTAGTGTCATGCGCAGTCGTGCTTAGTGTCATGCGCAGTTGTCCTTAGTGTCACGCGCAGTCGTGCTTAGTGTCATGCGCAGTCGTCCTTAGTGTCATGCGCAGTCGTGCTTAGTGTCATGCGCAGTCGTCCTTAGGGTCATGCGCAGTCGTGCTTAGTGTCATGCGCAGTTGTCCTTAGTGTCATGCGCAGTCGTGCTTAGTGTCATGCGCAGTCGTGCTTAGTGTCATGCGCAGTCGTCCTTAGTGTCATGCGCAGTCGTCCTTAGTGTCATGCGCAGTCGCCCTTAGTGTCATGCGCAGTCGTCCTTAGTGTCATCCGCAGTCGTGTTTAGTGTCATGCGCAGTCGTGCTAAGTGTCACGTACAGTCGTCCTTAGTGTCACGCGCAGTCGTGCTTAGTGTCACGCGCAGTCGTCCTTAGTGTCATGCGCAGTCGTGCTTAGTGTCACGTACAGTCGTCCTTAGTGTCACGCGCAGTCGTCCTTAGTGTCACATGTAGTCGTGCTAAGTGTCACGTGCAGTCGTCCTTAGTGTCACGTGCAGTCGTCCTTAAAGTCACGCGCAGTCATGCTTAGTGTCATACGCAGTCGTCCTTAGTGTCACATGTAGTCGTGCTAAGTGTCACGTGCAGTCGTCCTTAGTGTCACGTGCAGTCGTCCTTAGTGTCACGCGCAGTCGTGCTTAGTGTCACGCGCAGTCGTGCTAAGTGTCACGTACAGTCGTCCTTAGTGTCACGCGCAGTCGTGCTTAGTGTCACGCGCAGTCGTGCTTAGTGTCACGCGCAGTCGTGCTTAGTGTCATGCGCAGTCGTGCTTAGTGCCACGCGCAGTCGTGCTTAGTGTCATGCGCAGTCGTGCTTAGTGTCATGCGCAGTCGTGCTAAGTGTCACGTACAGTCGTCCTTAGTGTCACATGCAGTCGTCCTTAGTGTCATGCGCAGTCGTGCTTAGTGTCATGCGCAGTCGTCCTTAGTGTCACGCACAGTCGTGCTTAGTGTCATGCGCAGTCGTGCTTAGTGTCATGCGCAGTCGTCCTTAGTGTCACATGTAGTCGTCCTTAGTGTCACATGTAGTCGTCCTTAGTGTCACGTGCAGTCGTCCTTAGTGTCACATGTAGTCGTCCTTAGTGTCACATGTAGTCGTCCTTAGTGTCACGTGCAGTCGTCCTTAGTGTCACATGTAGTCGTGCTAAGTGTCACGTACAGTCGTCCTTAGTGTCACGCGCAGTCGTGCTTAGTGTCACGCGCAGTCACCCTTAGTGTCACGCGCAGTCGTGCTTAGTGTCATGCGCAGTCGTGCTTAGTGTCACATGTAGTCGTCCTTAGTGTCACGTGCAGTCGTCCTTAGTGTCACGCACAGTCGTGCTTAGTGTCATGCGCAGTCGTCCTTAGTGTCATACGCAGTCGTGCTTAGTGTCATGCGCAGTCGTCCTTAGTGCCACATGCAGTCGTCCTTAGTGTCATGCGCAGTCGTGCTTAGTGTCACATGCAGTCGTCCTTAGTGTCATGCGCAGTCGTGCTTTTTGTCACGCGCAGTCGTCCTTAATGCCACGCGCAGTCGTCCTTAATGTCACGCGCAGTCGTCCTTAATGTCACGCGCAGTCGTCCTTAATGCCACGCGTAGTCGTGCTAAGTGTCACGTGCAGTCGTCCTTAGTGTCACGCACAGTCGTGCTTAGTGTCACGCGCAGTCGTCCTTAGTGTCACGCGCAGTCGTGATAAGCACACTCGTGCTTAGTGTCATGGGAAGTCGTCCTTGGTGTCACGCGCAGTCGTCCTTAGTGTCATACGCAGTCGTTCTTAGTGTCATACGCAGTCGTCCTTAGTGTCACATGCAGTCGTCCTTAGTGTCATGCGCAGTCGTGCTTAGTGTCATGCGCAGTCGTGCTTAGTGTCATGCGCAGTCGTGCTTAGTGTCACATGCAGTCGTCCTTAGTGTCATGCGCAGTCGTTCTTAGTGTCACATGCAGTCGTGCTTAGTGTCATGCGCAGTCGTGCTTAGTGACACGCGCAATCGTTCTTAATGTCACGCGCAGTCGTCCTTATATATATATATAAGTAATACGAACGAACGAATAAATTAATAAAAATAAAAAAGAATGAAAGAATTTTAAATTAAAAAATATATATAAGTAATAATTTATTATTACTCTTTTCGATCGCTCTGGCCCTTAAAATGATTTTTTTATAGAAAGAGCCTGTGTCACCTTCCATTTTGTCATCCTTGCAAAATACCGGTGTGAAAAAGCATCCATTTTCAACGGATGGTTTTCAATTGAATTTGCCCTGACCCCAAGGGCAGCGAATAGAAGCAGTAAACACAATATAAAATGGAAGTATTTAAAACGATATGGGGTTGATGAAAAGCAAGTCAATTATACACAAAAATGCAATTTATCAAAACACAGCGATAAAGCAAGACCAGATGGCGGAAGATCACAGAAGCGAAGGTCCTGAGGGGCGATCCAGATAACCCTGTGTCAGGAAAACTGGAATTGTGAAAACCAACGTTGTGTGTACCAGATTAGCTAGAAAAGTTAATTGAACACGCTATAAATGTAATCATAGGCATGTTTTTCTATCAGAATAGGCAAAAATTGTATTCGATGTATCAAAATAACCCTAGAGATGTTAATGACGACTATGTTATGTATCTGAGGAAGAAACAAATGTTTGTTATAGTAATGAAAACAATAATCCAAGCAAAGTGACTTGACCTTGAATTTCATTGTCGAATAATGCATTTCAAAATATCTTTAATAACTTATATATCTTATACTGTATATCTTATATAATAACTTATCTACAATAACTTAATTTATGTTCAGAATCAGGGTTAATAGAGGTTCTAAATTGAGTCAGGAGATGTTTAAAGTGTTTTAAACCTTCTTGACAAAAATATCAAATAGAAGAATAGTCCGGACGGAGATGGAAAACGGCTTCCCACTCCGAAGCTGTTATTTCCTCTATTTCCCCTGAACCCTGCACAAGAGCGATTCACTCAGCGATGGTTAAAGTAGGTCTGTAATTACTTGAAAAAGTGCAATGTGATCCTTTTTATCGGAAGAGGCAGAGAATGGTTGATGTGATCTACAGGATATCGTAATACAAACTCTCATTTTCGGTCTAGTCTGTCGGTCTTCAATTTAGTACGGAGAAGTTACAAGTTGATCGGTCTACTATCGTTATGACTAAAAATTCTATAATACCATATTTATAATACCACGTTTCCCTTGGCGATTATGCATATAATACAATCCTTGCTTGCGACCACAAAAGGCTTTGCTCTTGGACTGATCAATGATCTGAATGAGAGGCGGGAAAAGGACGAAATCTTGTTACCGAACAAAGTGAGGATTATAACGTGCACTTTCATAATACACTTTAGAGGACTACTCAAAAAATACAACACAAGCCTTCCGGAATCCAAACCCCTAAATCCATTCGCATGACATCCTTAATCCTTTGAAGATCATTAGCTTCAAAGGACTAATCTTCTTTTTATGGATAACAATGAAATCAACGAGAAAAAACGCGAGGGGCGCAGAGAGCCAACCATGACGTGAAAGATGAAAGAAGAACAAAAACATAGCAGCCTCGTGGATTTACCCCGAGGGGTGTATGGAAGGGGAAGGGGGGGGGGGGGGGGGATTATAAGATAGAAAGAAAGAGAATAAGTGTCGGCTAGACAAGAAATTTGCTTATCGTAGACGTGCCACAAAACCATAGTATCAACATATCGGAAAAAGCAGACTTCTGGGTTGCCTCTTGTTTGTTGCTGTTAGGAATTCAATTTCCGCGGTACTTTGGCAAAATATCGACGAAACAATCAAATGAACGTGCAATGAAGCTACAAAATTTAATATTGTGTCTGTTTTGAAAGAAAGAAAAATGAACATTATGTTTAGTTTGGAAATGTGAAAATTTGTATGGATCGCCCTAATGATTTCAATAACACTAGTGTAAGTCACTTTTTATCGACTCATTTGATGGGAAAAAGCTTATTTGAAACATGTCTCCTTCAAAAGATCGCATCAAAATTAAATGCGTGGTTGCATTTGATATTTTGTTTACATTCACTTTGGAAGTCTTCGTCTTCTTTGATGTGAAATGAGCTTATTTGAATTTTTTTTCCCGACAGATTTTTTTTGGGGTTTATTTATGCACGCTCAATACATCTGAACATAGACCATGTTCGACTCATGTATTCTGCTGTCTGATCTTGTATGGCGCTTTTCGCACAACTACAATAGCATACACGATTTTTACCTTGTATCGTTAGTCTATTTATCATTTAGTAAGAGAAACTTTAATGTGGCGATCAAAACGTTTCGGCTCGGTTTTTCTAAAGGTACGGGAAGAGGGTCCGCCAGGAACCGCGCGAGTCAGGATACACATTTTATGAAACTATCTTCTCCCTTTTATCATTTAGTAAACGAAACTCTAAAGGTAGCAACCGAAACGTTTCGGGTTGGCTTTTCTAAAGGTACGGGGCCCAAGAGCGGCCAGGAACCGCGAGAATATGGAATAAATATTTGCTAAAAAGCTTAACAATATAATCTTTCCCAGAATATCAAGATGGTAGATTCTGTACAGTAGAACTATTACAAAAAATTAAGTGCTTTGAACATTCCGCGTATGTTTTCAGCGGCTGATAAAATGTCCATTTATTTTGATAACTAAACAGTCGGTACCTTTTGCCTTTAACTAAGCGTCTTGTGTGAAAAACCGTAGTTTTATTTATTCAAGCTAGCGAAGCGTTTGTGTTATTGGCAACGGCAGTTCGTGTACGCAAAAAAAAATCGATGTTTGCTACGGAGTCAACAAGAGATGGCTTTTGAAATATCAATCAAAAGCATCACTTCAATTATCCTTACTCGTGCGGACGTATGGTAAAAAGCACGAAAAAAACATATACCAATCTTTCTATACGAGCTGACTTAACTTTACAACGTTTAAAATGTGAATTTCCGCAGGAGAAATAAAATGACATAAAACAGATTAATTCGAGCGCTCTTTGATACATAAAATAAACAAACCAGCGGACTTTTTAATAAGAGATTAAGGCATAATAACATAATAACAAGTCTTACAAAAATGTTCCGAAAAAGCAGAAATAACAGATGCATAACATAAGAATAAGATACAAAAGATACTTTTCTAAGCGCAAGTCATGTTGTTTCAACGCCGGCAGAATTGAGAGAAAATACCAGAACTGGCACTGATTGCGGGCTGTCAATATCTAGTGATTGACAGGGCTGTGAGCCAATCAAACGAAAGGAAGGCTCGGTCGTATATGGCGTGTGAGTAGTTGCAAGAATAGACTTCTCTATACACACTAATTCCGAGTTTGCTATACGGTCGAATATTCTTATTTATGACCCTTGATTTTAAAGCCGTTATTTATATAAAAAAAAAGCTTTTCTGCAGCTATTTTTAAAAGCCGACAGGCAGTTTTAATTAATCTATATATCTGATGCGATTAACAAGGGCGATACCCTTGGAGCAATGTTTTCTCTATATAAATAGGATTTCTTACATCCTAAAAAATTTACTTGGTTTTCGAGTTGTGTCGTTAAAAAGTCATTAACGTGCTAATGATCCCCTAAGATAAGTGATCTCGAAAGAACGCAATACAGCAATATTCGAGGCTTTTCAAATCTGTTAGTCTGACATGAGCTATGTCATGGCTGTAGATAATGGGCTGATACATCAATATGAGTGTTATTGTCAGGTTTAGCCCTACGATACAATACTAGTAGTTCAAGGATCCTTTTGGTAGTGAAATAGTATTAATACGATATAACTGATGTGAAGATTGTGGTGAGACGATCTTGTGTGTTTTTTTAATGAAAGCAGAAAGCGAAAAGCGTGAAAACAAGAAGGGAATATAAACCTCTTTAGAACTTCATGTTGTCTCTATTTAGGAATACAATAGAATTTTATGACTAGTGATTAATTCGTTTCAATCGCCACATTATAGCATAGCACTCAGTAACACTGCAATTTCACGCGAGACCCAAGAAAACCAAATAATCACCACCTAGCCTGACAACTGTGTAAACAGGCGTATGGTAGACATACAAATCTATTATCCTGTTGTCATCGTACAGAAAAGTTAAAAGCATTTTCTGTCCAAAATAGCTAGTGGTTTGTTAACTGTGTACGCGGTTATTTATTGCGCCGGTAAGGAAGGCACGAATGTGGACACTATGGCTGGGAATCGCCTTTCGCTGGTAGGATCCGGTGACGATGGTGTGGAGTTGAGGCTCTGAAGTTAAGGTACCTTGGCGGTCTCTCTGACTATTCCAGGGTACTCAGGATAAGTAACAAACTTGAATGCATTACCATGGCTGCCACTAAGTTGATGGATCTAAATGACAGTAATTCAGAGATTCTGTTGACAATTCATGGCGCCCTTATTTCCTTATTCCTTAGAGCTTTTTATCTCTTTCACGATAATTGGTCTCTGAAGCATGTTGAAAGAATTATTAAGCTTTTCTGCGGTAAGTAGATAGACGACGAGTGGTAGACAAGCCTTTTTGTAAAAAAAAAAGGAGCCGGGCCGCCAGTAGTTAAGTTGTTTATTTTAGCAATAATACATGTACTCCTGAAGCGCACTTAAGAAATCTAACATGACGGGCGCAACGCTCCAATTTTACCAAGACCCATCGTCTTTAAGCTGTGCTGTAAATTAGATTTTACAAATGCAAATATAACCTGACGATTTGCATTTTATTTCCCTTTTAATGAAAGCCTAGCGAGGTGCTTTCTTCTTCAATGTCAGTACAACATCGTTTACTCTTAAACAATAGAATTCATGAATTGGATAATAAAAACAAGATTAAAAAACGTCCAAGGAAAATGAGATAGTGAAAAAAGGTAATAGAAGAAATATTGGATGTCAGCCAGTAGTACAGTTTGCACGGACTGCGGTCGAGCACATCTTGGAAATCAGAAAAAGATTGATCTCAAGGGCATTTTAATTTGCCTAGAAAAACAAATAGGCGATAATAGGCCAAATGAGGTAATGAAATAAACGTTTATAGTTCAGATTATAATTATTATCTTGATTACTGCGCTCAACGAGATGATCACTTACAGCTTTTTTCTTACAGTTTCTGCAAATGAATCGAGTTGGTTTTCTTGCTTTGAATCTCGTTGTTCTTCCTAAATGAGTAGCTTTCCTGTGTATTGTCCAACTGGGGTCGAGCGCTTGCTGGATCGCAGTAGGTAGATACGACCTGCTTAAGTCCACGCCGAAACCGCATGTTAAACATGAAATAGATAAAGGAATTCTGCGCGCAATTTGAGTGCACTAAGAAGTCAGCCACAAATTTAAAAGTGCGGATATAACAGGGCGGCTGCCAGTTCCAGGTGAAGAAAATCAAGAACGCCACGGCATTGAGCGGTGCCCAGCTTGCGGCGAAAAACAGCACGACGACTATGAGCATAACAGCGACTTCCCTATTCTCCTTGTCGCGAATCCGTCGCTGCTCTTGGTCAATCAACTGGCGATTCCTCGACAACTCCCAAATCACGCCAGAATACAACACGCTGATTACAAGTAGGGGAAGCAAGTAGAGCAGAACGAACTGCACGGGGTAGTAGATCCGCTGGCTTTGCTTGTTGTCTAAAGACGCAGCAAGGTTGGCCCAATTCATGTAGCAGTGGCTTTCATTGTTAAACTCCCTCAAGCGCAGAATCAGGAGGTAGGGGAAGTGAATGGCGGACGCGAAAAGCCAGATAACACCTATGGAAATATGGCATCCGCGCTTGGTCATAAAATGCGTGCGCATGGGAAGCACGATAGCATAGAAGCGGTCCAGCGAGATAGCGGTCATGCTGAAGATCGACACAGCAGCGGACACGTCCTGGATGAACGGGATGAGCTTACAGAGCGCTTCGCCGACCGGCCCAGACATCAACCAGCTATCATAGTAGATGCTGTGTATGGTAGGGGGTAGAACGCACAGGGTGACCATGAGATCGGAGATACACATGTTCACAATGAACCTGTTAGTGTTATTCCCCATCCGCCGTACCTTCCACACGACTAGTATGACGAGCGTGTTTCCTACGAGCGAGAAAATGATGATGAAGCAGTACGCGAATGTCTTGAGCGCCGTCACAGCGTTAGAGTCTGGATGCACTTGGCACGGCGAACCACCTCCGTCGCTCGAGTTAACGCTGCTCGCATTCATCGCGGGTTTGTGCTCGCGGCAGCAAGACGAGCTTAACGTGACACCAGGTAACCAACCCCTTTATCAAGCGTGCTTATAAAGCGCGCCGCTATTTGCACAGTGGTTTGTAATGTAGCGGGTTGCCGGAGAAGTATCCAAGAGACCGATGTTAAGGGTAACAATTCAATTTAGCCATCACACGACTAACCGGCAGTAATAAACCATAATTTGGCGCTTCTACTTGTGCCACTTTTGTCTTGAGTTCCCACAGTTTTAGATTACCCAATTCGCCAGTAAATGAGTCCGCCAAATCGTCTCTAGCCACCGCCAAATCGTCCCCAGTCTAACGCTAACCTTCGGAAAAATTAGTGCGATCCGTAGCTTAGTAATTCACAGCTCTGTTTAAGACTATGTGAAAGGATAAATGGTCTTCTGAAAGACGACGTGTTGGTGCAAGCTGTTGATCTCGTCATGACATCTGCAGAATAAGCTGTAAGCCGGTTGTTTCGAATTACTTATACTCGCTGACACTCGCCTCACGTGGTCAGAATAACAAGTAGGCGCGTGAGTCGCGCGCGTAAGTCTCGAAAGCCCCCGCCGAGCCCCCGCTAGAATATTCCACACACGATGAAATCCAAAACGACTATGTAAAACGCACGTAGAGAAGGGAGGGTATTCGATGTCTGACTTTGCTTGGTAACTGATCCTCTTATTTGTTTGTTCATTGAGCTTTTGAAAGCACAATCGATTATGAATCTGACTAGTACATGAGCTTAGCTTGGCACAGCGGTAAAGGGTCCAAAACAAAACAATATAGAATGGATATTTGAAAAGGTGTGACGGTAATCTTACGGACCTGTGAGCATTGGCTCGAACGCAAAAAAAAAGTGTGAGCAAAAACACGCTGAAATCCTACATTCATCGGGGCCCTTTGAGTGAAGTCGGTAAATAGAATAGCAAAATATAAAGAGTAAGTAAATTCTGTGTATTGTGTATTAATTATTCGCGTCACTTTATTTGCGAAACGAGCATCAAAGACAAAAAGGCCATTACAGTCCAGGCAATGAGATGCCGAACGCAAACAGCGCAAAGACTTAGAGCGATTGGTATGCTTTGAATAAGGATGACTGACAGGTCAGCGTGTTTCCTTCCATCTTTCATAAATTCTCAAAAACAGCGGAAAAAAGTACTTGGACTGGCTTTCATTCACTTAAAGATTCCGAGGATAGAGAAACGACACATTGCACATTTTACCACACCGAGACAAACACGCTGTTTGTTTTCTCGAAAAGAGTCGATGTTTTCGCAAATCTGCTTCGCTCAAGGCCGAGGATAGAGGAGTTCATTTACAAGCAATTGACGTAGGCGGGTAGGGCATCAAAAGTGCGAGACGTTTTGTAATAAACAACGAAGCTATCAGAGAGCTGAAACTAAATCTAAATTGCAGCCTAAATTAATGACATATGCGAGAAGCGTTATCAGCGAGAAATCTCCTAGCATTTTAGTGTGATTCTGCGAGATGAGATCAAATTCAGTCTTTGTGGAAAATGCTGTATGACCATAAGCGAGAAATGCGCCTCAAATTAAGCGATCTAAATACGAACACCGCACCTGTCGCAGATCGCTGTAACTACTCTCGCGTGGAGTTCCCTCGAGAAAACCATAAAATGCGATTTATCATAACTCGGCGCCACGATTATAATGGGATATTGTCAGTCAGCTCAGCAGGATGTCATGAAGACTAAAAAAAGCGCAGCGAGGGCACGAAATTCGCACTACTAAACATTGACTATTTGATTGGTTTTGAGTGCGGCTCGTGAATCAGAAACAACAAGGGATTATCGACTTTTGAGGGAAAACAATCGCTGATTACAATTTATATAAAACTACAGAAAAGCAAACTCAAATGACAAATGAACAAAGCTGGATTTTCACTATGCCTAGAACGAAGCGTTATTAAGTTAAATTTTCGAAAGCGATTGCAATAACTTCTGTCATTAAATTCACTTTTCTCTTTGGACCATGAAAGAAGATCTGAATTTTAGCAACCAAAGCAAATATCAATAAGAATAGCCATAACACCAAATAGCATGTTTGCTTTGGAAGGAAAACATCCGCTGGTGTCGCTAATTATTTTCCCTGGCCCGATACCAAAAATACAATGCAACTTTGTTGGAAATTGCAAATATCTTGAGGGATATCCCCCACTGCCAGGGTCAGATAATTATGCTCCATAATTTGACAATTATGCTTTTGAGCCTCACCCTAACAATATCGCCATTATGCTCAAAATTATGCTCGTGTCGTACCATGCTGTTAAAAAATCCCCTCCCCCTCCCAAAAAAAAAAACAGTCCTTAAAACTTTGAACACAGCATGTGTTTTTATTTACTTGCATTTTACATTTTATAAAAGAAAAATATTATTTTTTACTATTATGCTAAACTTATGCTGAAAATTATGCCATTATGCCGGCATTACGCTCGACAGTATGCCCTGGTCAAGTGAATGAATCTAACAGTTCTCATTACCTAAGACTTTTATCTAATTACTCTCTACAATTGATCATTATTTCTATGTACTCTACTTTATATCCGGAGACCTTTGAATTAGTTTTCCTCCTTTGATTTAGCTACAAAATAATTGAAAAAGTGAATATCTAAAAAATACAGATTTTAGACAAAGAGTTATTTTCAAAATAACATTTGTGAGCAAGAGAATATATCCGTGATTAGTTGCAAGCTATTTTGTTTGCTTTTAAACGGTTTTGAGTATAGAATATTCCGCTATGTATAAAATAGATTTATTGTAGTGTTTATACAACTGAAATTTCGTCTCCTTATCCTGGTTTCTAGCGTCTTTCTGTCATCTATAACCTTATGATATCAAAACAAATTCAATTTTCAGTACTTGAAATGTATTCGAACTCTATCTCATCAAAAGACACCCTATGTAATTCATGATCCGTATTGCCCATTTTTCTTTGTCAACATCACTCTGAGGTGAAGTGCTGTCATTGAATTCTGTTGCAACGACCAAGTAACGTCTTTTTTAGAATGATAAATAACTTTTCTTGGGCCTTGTCGTGGCGGTTTGAGTAAGATACTATAAAAGATAGCTTGTCTCGTTCAAATGCTATAATTTCGTTTTTAAATATTAGTATCGAGCTACGTCAAGATAAACGTAAAGTGATTGGTTTACGTCCCTTCTAACGTGAACAAAGTATAGGTCCTTACTTAGAGAGTAAAAGCCTTTTAAAATGATATTCCTAGTTCCTGATTTGGGCATTTACACGTCAAAGTAGCCTGCGGCTATCTGATTTAAAAAATGCGTTATCTACCACGCCTCGGCTTTTGGGATTTAAAACAAGGTACAGAGGGCTATGATTTACAAAAAGGGAAGGATAATGAGTTCAGAGAGGGGACGCATACAACACACACATTTTCAAAGTAATATTGCCTCGGGCATCGTTCAGCTGATGGTTTCCATTAGATTGGTATCCATTCCATAGGATAAATTGTTTGTGCAGTTGAATTCCTTATATGTAATCAATTTTGCTCACAAGGGCACAGAGTCTGTTGCATCGTAAGACTGTTTTTGTATGGCTTAGATGGCGGATAGCTGACTAGTCTGTTAGGGAATTGCTATGATGATGGGCCTGCATTAGGTATTCGCTCAAGTGGATTACCTGAAGAGGTTCATTTGTGTACGGATGAAGACACACACACATGTTCGACATCTTCGAGGCATGTGAGGTTACCCTGGGTACCAGAGCCTCCAGACTTCTCTCGTCCAGTGACGCTCAGCCAAAATGCTCGCTTCGCTCGTCGCGGCATTCTGGCTGAGCGTCACTGGACGAGAGAACTCTGGAGACTCTGGTACCCAGGGTGATGTGAGGCCTGTCACAGGGACAGATTCAATATCAGTCAGTAAAAACACGCAAAAAAGATGTTTAACGTCTTCTATAAATATAAGAACATATTTGTAACGCAGGAAAGAACGCAGTTATAAAACGGTGTACGTTGAAAATTCTATTTTTATTTCCTCAGCGGCGAGTGTTAGCTGAATAAGGCTTTTGTTCCCTGTTATTTTACATTTTGACATTAGATGAATTCAGGCCTAAGAAATAAACTTATAAACTTTTGACTATAGCCTCTCTGCAGCGGGTTTTTTCTCAATTTTCCCAAATTTCATCAACACATTTGATAGAACATGAAAAAAAATCGTGGAATTGGACAAATTACAACGGACAACGGCGATTTCTCTCTTTTGTAAATTAATGATTATTAAGAAAAATACACTTTTAGCCACTTTCTAGTGAGCCTTATCACAAGAGCAGATTCAATTGTGTCAGTTAAACACTCAAAAAAGGGACTGAATCAATCTAATGTAAAAATGTCAAATAACAAGGAATAGAGGCCCTGTGGTGCTAAGTTGTTTTTCAATTTTTATCAACACATTTGATACAAAATAAAAAAGATCGTTCAAAAATCGAGCAATGGGATACATTATAACGGACAACGGCGATTTCTCTTTTTTGTAAATTGATTATTGAGAAAAAAATTCTAGTGATACTTAGAATAAAGCATTTTTATACCACTTAGGGATAATAATTGAAATGACTTGAAATTCAGAGGAAAAAACTTGTGGGTCGCAACAAATAAATGGTGGGTAAAAAAAGGAAATAAAATCCACTCAAATATTTACCTATTGATTGGAAACTATTTACGCTGTTTTAATAATGAAAATGAGTTTTACTGGGACAGATAAGAAGTTGATTGAAAAAGCAAGAAAACAGAAATATTTTCATGGAAATAAGAATGAATTATTGAAAATCAATGGGTCAATAAATTTATAATTTCTATTTCTAGTGATACTTAGAATAAAGCTTGTTTATAACACTTGGAAATAATAATTGAAATGACTCGAAATTCAGAGAGAAAAACTTGTGGGTCGCAGCAAATAAATGGTGGGTAACAAAGGAAATAAAATCCCTTAAACTTCAAATATTTACCTACAGATTGGAAACAATTGACGCTGTTTAAAAAAAAAAACAAATTTATGTTTACATGACATTTTTTTCAATACAATAAGCTTTGTTGCATGTTTAAAGAAAGGAAAACAATCCTTTTTTTCTAAAAACTTATTTCCTTTCGCGAATTATAATTTACTGTTATATGAAAATGAGTTTTACTGGGACAGATAAAAAAAGTTGATGGAAAAAGCACGAAAACAGAAATATTTCCATGGGAATAAGAATGATGTATTGGCAATCAATGGGCCAATATAACATCATCTTCTGGTGACTACGATATGGTCTTCGATAACGCAAAGATAACGTACGAGCACGGAAATAATTTACTCAATAAAGTGGATTGAAATGATGGTAATTGGCCCTGTTTTACTATCAGGCATGACAATATGACTGTTGTGAGTGTACGGTATAGCTGGAGCTATAGCTGGAGGCCAGCCCGTGTTATATTGTAATGCGTGATCACTTTTGTTGCGGGCCGGATCTTACCAACGGGTCGTTGTGTGGTCTTTGTGAGTAGAAAATGGTTAAGAGGTTTCTTCACTAATCGTGGTATAAATTTGAAACTCTTCCATTGATTATAGACCGTGGCTATTATCAATTATTTACCAACGCGTCGCTAACACTAAACAACGCCACAACGACTTTTAAAGATTTGATTTTGTAGGAAGATACCAAGGCGGGAATAGTTAGTATGCAAGGCTGATTCAAATATGTTTGCCGATAAATTTAGCGTCCAACAAATAATATCTCTGTGAAATTAGCATGGGTCTTAGTTATCTAAAAATCCAATTTGAGACAAGAAATTTGTGTGTGAAATATTTTTTCTTTATCAAAATTTTTACAATGTACTGTACGGTTTTTGCGGTTCCCTTTTGGCGACCTTTTTAGCTTTTGGCCACAATAATTGCAAGGAACATAAAGACTTTATAAGCAGAAATCCATGTTTCTTTATTTCATCATTTTCGCAATTTTTTTTTTAATTTGTGTAATCTAATCTAATACGAGGTGGAAATTGTGTATTTGTTTTCAGTGAGAGACTCACGCTTTCCGTTGTATGGAGATGGAGTTTTTTCCTAATTGTCATATTTTTTGAAAACTGTTCTGCTAAACTAACAATAATGGCGTAAAAGGCAATGTTTTTACATCCGAGACCCAATGCTAAGGGAGCAATTATAACTGGAAGCAAAAAGTTCTGTGACAGAACTAGATGACTTTGAAGATATTCAGAAAAAAAGAAAATAAACAAACTTCCGACATATCAAACTAATACCTCATCATCATCGTCATCCTCCGGCAGAACTCTTTGTACAACGAAAAAAACTTGAAGCCTAATATTTAAAATTCACTGTTAAACGGGTTTAGACAAAACGATGGTAAGGGTAAAAAGTGTTAATTAAATTACCGTGTTGACTTTCATACTCCCATAATCAAACTTAAAACAAATGAAAAAGGATCACACTTGAGATCTGTAAATTAATTAAAGGAAAACTGATGGAATCCATTAAAACAGACGAACTACAATTAGCACTTCCGTTGAAAATTAATGCCTAAAAATGACAAATCTTATTTGAAACGTATGGATCATAAAAACGGACAAAAAACTGTTGAATATTCTGTAAGGTTGTTGTTCCTCTCTATTTACACACGACCTCTTTGCCACAAGTCACGTGACTACAGTAGATGCCAATCAAACAACATGGCGCCAAGTGAGCCCGCAATCGTCGCCACTGATCAAATAAAAAACATGGCGGTTAGCCATGCATCAAGGGTTGGGCTTTTCCGGGTTTTCACTTGTTTAAACAAATAGTCCGACTCTAATGGTGTCTACGTTAGGACTCTGGTGGTAAACCTTGCCATGCTATATTAGCTAAGCGATTTGGTCGATTCCACATTTTCATGGATTTCCTGTGTTTAAAACAACTAAGTAACTTATATCAGTGTTTTACCGCCAGAAAAAGGAACCCATAATTATTTACAGTCAATCAAAACACTCTGCTATTCTATACATACACGTTTCACACCAGGCACCATCAGAGTGAGTGGGTAGGAATGTACATCGTAGTAATTAGGTAGCTATTTCAAACGTTTAGGTTATAATTGCTGACAAATATACATCACATCGTTCAAATATAACTTAGCAGTCAATCGAAAATGTTTTCGTTGCGGATTAAAAAAAAAAATACCAAACGACGCCAGTGGGTTAACAATATACGAAAGATCGTGTAGCGATAAACTACAACAAAAACCGAATATCTCGGCTATCTACCAGCAAGAACGCTTAATTGTACCCGTTCTATCTATTTACTTTTTTATTTCATTGTTGGTTTTGAGGGGCTTCCAATGAAAGGCCCCAATAACATTAGAGAGCAACCACTCCTTCCTCTGAAGATAGTGAGTGGCCCTATTTTATAAAATTTAGATAAACAATATCAGTAGTTGCCAGGAAACAATAATATTCGTAGCAATATAATCTTCATATAGAAGTATCTTTAACATGGCACTAATTGGAATTGGGTTCGGCTATGCTGGGGGTAGCCGATGGTACCACGGGAATCAGAGATTTCTTCTTATCAAACAGGCGTCTCTAGGCCACAACGCACACATTTTGTATCATTTGTCTTTTGTTCTTCCATAATTGAAAACTGTTAATAGCAATAATAAGGTGACGTTTATCTACTTTGGGAAGCAAACCGAAGATTTATGACAAATTACCATGCATTGGTGATGCGCGCAATCCTAAGATTCAAGACTGAGTGCCTTAATGCTTACCAAAGATAATGCGCACAATCCTAAGATTCAAGACTGAGTGCCTTAATGCTTACCAAAGATAATGCTCACAATCCTAAGATTCAAGACTGAGTGCCTTAATGCTTACCAAAGATAATGCTCACAATCCTAAGATTCAAGACTGAGTGCCTTACATGCTTATTACAGGTAATGCGCGCAATCCTAAGATTCAAGACTGAGTGTCTTACATGCTTATTACAGGTAATGCGCGCAATCCTAAGATTCAAGACTGAGTGCCTTACATGCTTATTACAGGTAATGCGCGCAATCCTAAGATTCAAGACTGAGTGCCTTACATGCTTATTACAGGTAATGCGCGCAATCCATCTATTTTTTTGCTTATCAAGGGTAAGCTTCACTGTGTCTGAATAATTTACACCCTTCGAGACTAATAACACACGTGTCTGATAATTTAGACGCATTCATCAGCAGGGACTCGTAACACGCGTGCAGATGATCGATTTACAACCGTTCAACAGAGGCGATTACTTCACGCGAGACTTGGTGACATACACCGGAATGATGCGCGAGATACAAGGCACCTGCTACTTGACAGGAGTATTTTCATCGTTTTTAATCTGTCAATGAAGCATTTAGACTTCAGCCTCCTTTAACCTTTCAAAAACGGGGAGAATTAATTACTGCCGGAAACTCTAGTCTGGGAAAAGGTTCGCATAGACAAAATTAAAGGAGAATAGATACTGAAAAAAAATTATAGAGAGCAATATCACTTGAGGTTCTAAAAGAAATAGGACCACAATCTTCGATAACAATTAACTCGAGGTCGAAACGATACGTTTTTCACAAACGGTCCATTTGGTTAAGTGACAGTAAAAATTCGACAGCTAGGGGAGCCCCGGGGTGTGCTAGTGTATCTTAGACAGGGCGTGTCTTGGCATTACCGTTCTACTAACATTGCTTTGGGGTGTGAGTGAGCATTACTCTCTATCACTTGTCAAACCCTTTCCTAGACGGCCAATTAGAGAGTTATCAAGCAAACAGTTTAATAACAGTAGACGGATAATGGGTCTTTTGTCATAGCTGAGAGATATGACCACAAACGCAATATTACTTGACATCAAACAAAAACATGAGGGCGCATTTTTTAAACCATTCTTTGGGGAAAAACTCAAAACATTTGTGTATAAACGTTGCACTTTAAGCGATAAAAGCATAAACGCCCAAAAGCTGATTTAAAAACCAACGGAGAGAGTAATTTTTAACTCGTATTTTGTGTATATCAAACGCCAGACGATCACGCGAGCAAATTAATCAATATATAGCAAAGCTAGCTGAAAAGAAAGAAAAAACGTATTTTTTTTACTAGCTGCACTATGTTCTGGCCTTAGGAAATAAGAAACAACATCTGTCGATATTATCTTAACAAAAACATTAGGACATTTGCATAAAAAGAAACGTTATTGATAACAGTTTCTTTAACAATTGTTATATAATGGTTTGGCTTTATATGCGGCGACTCCATCAATATGGCAAATGGAAAGCTTTAGGCGCGGCGATTGTAAATGATTATATAATGTGCGAAAAAAAAATTAAACAATGTCTTAAAGCCTCAGGTCAACAGAAACATGGAACTTACCATGCGCACGTGGCACGTGATGTCCTCGTCACAAGTGATTTGTTTCTGAGGGACAAGGTGAGGCAGCGACCAAAACTGTACGTCCACGCCATTGAGCGATCGGCACTTGCTGACCAGGGTATTGGTGACTTGATCATGAGAGACAGAGATGATCTGCAACCAAGAAAGACAGACGACATAAGAATGTGCACTAGAGCTACGACACCCACGCACACAAGCATAAAGATAGACGCAAAGGCATAAGAATGTGTATTAGATCCATAAAAATTCATGCACATATAACAAGGATGGGCGTAAAGGCATAAGAAGTACATTAGACCATAAGAATTCATGCACATAAAGTCTGACAAGGATGGACGTAGCACAAGAATGTACATACTAGTTATGAATAAAAGGCATGCAACTTGACATGCAACTTTTGTTATACGTGTTTTTTAGAGGACGGACGCACTTAAAAATGAGATCTTTTTGTTGAATAAAAATGGAAGATTAATACTCACCAAATCTTTGTGAACCTGTAGCTGCCCATACTTCATTCCTTTTAGAAACATGCTCAGAAATAAAACACGGCCATCCTACAAGGAAAGAGGGGCCAGTAGCTAAGTCTTGGTATACGTATCGTTTCTGCGTTGTCGTATCAAAATGAAAACGCTTCGTGTGGACACGGATCTTTTTGAAAACGGATACGTGGGGACAGGGTCTCAAAGGGCACATGCTGTTTTGATATTTTCAAACATTTTCTTCTTTTTTTTTTGGTTACAAAAAAAAAACAAAATTATTTTGTTCTGGTTTTCCGTGGTGTGTAATCTTATACACCACGATATCTCTAATCTTATTATCAAAGTATATTTTCTTTTGGCTTGTTCCTCGATTTGTTTGCTTGTTTATCATTGTTTGACCACAAACACGGCTTTTAAACAATATTTTTGCCTTTTGGCATCGTCAATTTCCTACTCTTTCAATAACTCATCAATATCTTCCCTCTCTTCCCAATCCTACGCCGCCATATTTTCTTGTTGACAGTAGCGCGAAATGTAACTTTGGAAGGCGTTGTACGAGAAAAATTGGCCGTAGACCTGTTACACGCGTCGTTTCCGTCAATATTTGCATTTACTAGCGTTGGGAGATTTTGAAGTCAAATCAAAAACTCGCAATGCGTTGCCGTATCCGAAAACTATCTGACCCTTTTACGCGCATTGTTTTTTTCGCGCAACAACGTATCGCGGAAAAACGACGCCAAAAAACGATGCGTGTAACATAACCTTTAAATATGGATGATGACAGATCGTGCTTGGGTGTCAAAAGGGAAAGGGTAGAGAAGGTGGCAATAGCGATTATGACATATGCTTGGGTGTCAGGGGTAAAGGGGTAGAGAAGGTGGCAATAGCGATGATGACAGATGCTTGGGTGTCAGGGGGGAAGGGGTAGAGAAGGTGGCAATAGCGATGATGACAGATGCTTGGGTTTACTAGTACAAGCAAAATTGGAAGAGATAAACTGTTGTTGGCCATGAGGAAAAGGAGATGAGGAAAACCAACCCAAAGGAAAGGGGTTGTGTGACCCTAGGCTGGATGCTAGATTTGAGGCTTAAGACAAACTCAAGACAATACCTTAGTGCCAGCCATAAGGAAATTTGTGGCATCCGGGCATGCTTCTCCCTCCAATGTGTGTATGATAACAGGAGAACACAACATGCCGATGCAAGTGAGGGCTAGCCTCTCATGCACGGGTTGTGACTCACGATACACCGACCCCTCCCATGGTGTAGCACAGGGACTTGGAGGCTCAGGGACACTTTGCCTTGAGTTCAGTGTCCTAGAGAGAAAAGGCATGGCATCAAAACCTGGGCATGATTTTTAACCTAAGCATTTCCAATAGTTGGCCACTTGACTCATGGAAGCCCCCTAAAATTAAACATATTTTTCTAATTTCACCTGCGCAGAGGGTCATTTGTAGTTGCTACTGGTGCCACCCAGGGGGCACTCCCACGTGACCTGATAGAGTGCTCAGGGGAAGGGGTGGCATGAATGTCTTCAATGTAGTCTAGCTGCCAGGCCTCAAGTCGAGTGGAAGGATTCGTCCTGCAAGAAGGAAAGGCAAATTATAGAATAACAAAAGTCAACATTTATAAAATGACTTTTTCATACATTTATCTTATATCTTTCTCTAAATTTTGCAAAACAAATTTTTCTTAAAAAAATAAACATATCAAATTCTCAAGGGAGTAAAACTAAACAGGAAACCCTTGCTGCAATAAGAATATAGCTTGGAAATATCAACCTCCACATAATGTCCCCCAAGGAGATGGTTAGTAAACGAAGGCTTGTCACTGTTATATGCTCCCATGCTATACCCAATCTAGTTAAGCATCCATTACCATCAAGTAATCAAAATCAACTGAGTTTTTGAGAAACAAAGATAAGGTATGAAGCTGCAAATGAGGGATGCTTATTTGGGAGTTTTCTTCCAAATAATAGATGATGTTTTTTAATGTAAACAATAACAAAGCTATGGCTGTTTGACACTCTTTAATTGAAAGTGCACTGTACATACCTGGTGTAATAAACCCATATTTCCTGCTCTTCTATTAGTAGATACATCATGCTAAGCTCCCTGTTGTATGCAATATCTAGGACTTGGGTGAGGGGAGAGATGGGAGGTGGAGGGAGTACCGTAGTGAGACTTCTTCCCTGACGAGACAGCAACCGCACACTGAGCAGATAGAGCAACACACAGTTAGATACCAAGCTGCTGTATGTCTACTTATTTAGTATACTGCACATAAGCAGAGCTATGGAGAATGGTAGCACTGCAGTAAGTTTATGGGTTGAGCCACAATTGCCTGTGTACCCCCTCCCCCATTTGGCAAATCCTGGCAACATGCCTGCTTATGAGTATGCATTGAATTCTGAACAAGGCTGAAACATGGCTAGAATACGTACCAACAATTTAGATAATTCAGTGTGTTGGCATAAGTATGGCTTATCAAGTTTAAATTTTCACACTTACCTGCTATCTGTCCCTACAGCCATCAGAACAGATGACTTGCCTTGACAGGACTCTAATGATAACGAACGCATGGAGCAGCGAGACAATGCCCAGAACTGATATACATGATTCAATGCATACACCTCAATCTGTCTGTTCGAACAGCAGAAGAAGAACTTTGGGGAGACCCAGTCCATCCAGTAGATGCCTTCAGGGAATATGGGAAGACTGGAAATCACAGAGAAGAAGGTATTTAGTGAATTTTCAATGATTATCATTATTAGCCCCATCATCAACATCATCAATACACGATCACCACTGTCATAATTACTTTTTTTATCATCATCAGAGGTACATACATCATCAACACCAAAATACCATCACCGTCACCATCAACACCACCATCAAAATTACCACATTGCTATCATATCTCCTACCATCAACCATCATCATCAACACCACTACAATTGCCATCATAGCTCCTACCATCAACCATCATCATCAACACCACCTTTACCATTGCCATCATAGCTCCTACCATCAACCATCATCATCAACACCACTACCTTGCCATCATAGCTCCTACTGTACTATCAACCATCATCATCATCATCAACACCACCACTACCATTGCCATCGTAGCTCCTACTGTACTATCAACCATCATCATCAACACCAACACTACCATTGCCTCCATAGCTCCTACTGTACTATCAACCATCATCATCAACACCACCACTAACATTGCCATCATAGCTCCTGCCATCACCACCCGAACATTCAACCACCATCATCATCAACACCACTTCCATTACCATCATAGCTCCTACCATCATCATCAACACCACCACTACCATTGCCATCATAGCTCCTACTGTACTATCAACCATCATCATCATCATCAACACCACCACTACCATTGCCATCATAGCTCCTACTGTACTATCAACCATCATCATCAACATCAACACCACCACTACCATTGCCATCATAGCTCCTACTGAACTATCAACCATCATCATCAACACCACCACTACCTTGCCATCATAGCTCCTACTGTACTATCAACCATCATCATCAACACCACCACTACCATTGCCTCCATAGCTCCTACTGTACTATCAACCATCATCATCAACACCACCACTACCATTGCCATCATAGCTCCTACTGTACTATCAACCATCATCATCAACACCACCACTACCATTGCCTCCATAGCTCCTACTGTACTATCAACCATCATCATCAACACCACCACTAACATTGCCATCATAGCTCCTGCCATCACCACCCGAACATTCAACCACCATCATCATCAACACCACTTCCATTACCATCATAGCTCCTACCATCATCATCAACACCACCACTACCATTGCCATCATAGCTCCTACTGTACTATCAACCATCATCATCAACACCACCACTACCATTGCCATCATAGCTCCTACTGTACTATCAACCATCATCATCAACATCAACACCACCACTACCATTGCCATCATAGCTCTACTGTACTATCAACCATCATCATCAACACCACCACTACCTTGCCATCATAGCTCCTACTGAACTATCAACCATCATCATCATCATCAACACCACCACTACCATTGCCATCATAGCTCCTACTGTACTATCAACCATCATCATCATCATCAACACCACCACTACCATTGCCATTATAGCTCCTACTGTACTATCAACCATCATCATCAACACCACCACTACCATTGCCATCATAGCTCCTACTGTACTATCAACCATCATCATCAACACCACCACTACCTTGCCATCATAGCTCCTACTGAACTATCAACCATCATCATCATCATCAACACCACCACTACCATTGCCATCATAGCTCCTACTGAACTATCAACCATCATCATCAACATCAACACCACCACTACCATTGCCATCATAGCTCCTACTGTACTATCAACCATCATCATCAACACCACCACTACCTTGCCATCATAGCTCCTACTGAACTATCAACCATCATCATCATCATCAACACCACCACTACCATTGCCATCATAGCTCCTACTGTACTATCAACCATCATCATCATCATCAACACCACCACTACCATTGCCATCATAGCTCCTACTGTACTATCAACCATCATCATCAACATCACCACTACCATTGCCATCATAGCTCCTACTGTACTATCAACCATCATCATCAACATCAACACCACCACTACCATTGCCATCATAGCTCCTACTGTACTATCAACCATCATCATCAACACCACCACTACCTTGCCATCATAGCTCCTACTGAACTATCAACCATCATCATCATCATCAACACCACCACTACCATTGCCATCATAGCTCCTACTGTACTATCAACCATCATCATCATCATCAACACCACCACTACCATTGCCATCATAGCTCCTACTGAACTATCAACCATCATCATCAACACCACCACTACCATTGCCATCATAGCTCCTACTGTACTATCAACCATCATCATCAACACCACCACTAACATTGCCATCATAGCTCCTACTGAACTATCAACCATCATCATCATCATCAACACCACCACTACCATTGCCATCATAGCTCCTACTGTACTATCAACCATCATCATCAACACCACCACTACCATTGCCATCATAGCTCCTACTGTACTATCAACCATCATCATCAACATCAACACCACCACTACCATTGCCATCATAGCTCCTACTGTACTATCAACCATCATCATCAACACCACCACTACCTTGCCATCATAGCTCCTACTGAACTATCAACCATCATCATCATCATCAACACCACCACTACCATTGCCATCATAGCTCCTACTGTACTATCAACCATCATCATCATCATCAACACCACCACTACCATTGCCATCATAGCTCCTACTGAACTATCAACCATCATCATCAACACCACCACTACCATTGCCATCATAGCTCCTACTGTACTATCAACCATCATCATCAACACCACCACTAACATTGCCATCATAGCTCCTACTGAACTATCAACCATCATCATCATCATCAACACCACCACTACCATTGCCATCATAGCTCCTACTGAACTATCAACCATCATCATCAACACCACCACTACCTTGCCATCATAGCTCCTACTGAACTATCAACCATCATCATCATCATCAACACCACCACTACCATTGCCATCATAGCTCCTACTGTACTATCAACCATCATCATCATCATCATCAACACCACCACTACCATTGCCATCATAGCTCCTACCGTACTATCAACCATCATCATCAACACCACCACTACCATTGCCATCATAGCTCCTACTGTACTATCAACCATCATCATCAACATCAACACCACCACTACCATTGCCATCATAGCTCCTACTGTACTATCAACCATCATCATCAACACCACCACTACCTTGCCATCATAGCTCCTACTGAACTATCAACCATCATCATCATCATCAACACCACCACTACCATTGCCATCATAGCTCCTACTGTACTATCAACCATCATCATCATCATCAACACCACCACTACCATTGCCATCATAGCTCCTACTGAACTATCAACCATCATCATCAACACCACCACTACCATTGCCATCATAGCTCCTACTGTACTATCAACCATCATCATCAACACCACCACTAACATTGCCATCATAGCTCCTACTGAACTATCAACCATCATCATCATCATCAACACCACCACTACCATTGCCATCATAGCTCCTACTGAACTATCAACCATCATCATCAACACCACCACTAACATTGCCATTATAGCTCCTACTGTACTATCAACCATCATCATCAACACCACCACTAACATTGCCATTATAGCTCCTACTGTACTATCAACCATCATCATCAACACCACCACTACCATTGCCATCATAGCTCCTACTGTACTATCAACCATCATCATCATCATCAACACCACCACTACCATTGCCATCATAGCTCCTACTGAACTATCAACCATCATCATCAACACCACCACTAACATTGCCATTATAGCTCCTACTGTACTATCAACCATCATCATCAACACCACCACTAACATTGCCATTATAGCTCCTACTGAACTATCAACCATTGTCATCAACACCACCACTACCATTGCCATCATAGCTCCTGCCATCACCACCCGAACCATCAACCAACATCATCATCAACACCACTTCCATTACCATCATAGCTCCTACCATCATCATCAACACCACCACTACCATTGCCATCGTAGCTCCTACTGAACTATCAACCATTGTCATCAACACCACCACTACCTTGCCATCATAGCTCCTACTGAACTATCAACCATCATCATCATCATCAACACCACCACTACCATTGCCATTGTAGCTCCTACTGTACTATCAACCATCATCATCAACATCAACACCACCACTACCATTGCCATCATAGCTCCTACTGTACTATCAACCATCATCATCAACACCACTTCCATTACCATCATAGCTCCTACCATCATCATCAACACCACCACTACCATTGCCATCATAGCTCCTACTGTACTATCAACCATCATCATCAACACCACCACTAACATAGCCATCATAGCTCCTACTGAACTATCAACCATCATCATCATCATCAACACCACCACTACCATTGCCATCATAGCTCCTACTGTTCTATCAACCATCATCATCAACACCACCACTACCATTGCCATCATAGCTCCTGCCATCATCATCAACACCACCACTACCATTGCCTCCATAGCTCCTACTGAACTATCAACCATCATCATCATCATCAACACCACCACTACCATTGCCATCATAGCTCCTACTGAACTATCAACCATCATCATCAACACCACCACTAACATTGCCTCCATAGCTCCTACTGAACTATCAACCATCATCATCATCATCAACACCACCACTACCATTGCCATCATAGCTCCTGCCATCACCACCCGAACCATCAACCAACATCATCATCAACACCACTTCCATTACCATCATAGCTCCTACCATCATCATCAACACCACCACTACCATTGCCATCATAGCTCCTACTGTACTATCAACCATCATCATCATCATCATCACCACCACTACCATTGCCATCATAGCTCCTACTGAACTATCAACCATCATCATCAACACCACCACTAACATTGCCATCATAGCTCCTACTGTACTATCAACCATCATCATCATCACCACTACCATTGCCATCATAGCTCCTACTGTACTATCAACCATCATCATCAACACCACCACTACCATTGCCATCATAGCTCCTACTGAACTATCAACCATTGTCATCAACACCACCACTACCATTGCCATCATAGCTCCTACTGTACTATCAACCATCATCATCAACACCACCAGTACCATTGCCTCCATAGCTCCTGCCATCACCACCCGAACATTCAACCACCATCATCATCAACACCACTTCCATTACCATCATAGCTCCTACCATCATCATCAACACCACCACTACCATTGTTATCATAGCTCCTACCATCAACACCCCACCATCACTATGGGCACCATTGTAATCAGAGAACATGTCATCATCACAACCTTGACCATTACCATAACAACAATGACTTCCATCAGCCAAGTTAGCATTACTACAAATTGGCAACAACATTGCATTACCACAAAAGCCATCATTACAGCCATTTATTGATTAGAAAGTCAACAACCTTTCATACTTTCTAGCTCTGTCTCTAATGTTGAAAAAAGAAGGCCCTCCTAAATCTTATATTCTGTTTTGAGTTACCTGTAAATTTCTTCCATCGTGTCAAGGCAGAAAATCTTCACCATCCCATCAAGAGATGAAGTGATGACCATGCCCTCGGCTTCAGGGTGCAACATTATTGTAGTAATCACCTGGAAAAAGGTTAATAAAACAGGTTTAGTGAAATCTATAAAAGCTTTATATCCCCTGTCATGAAATAAATCAGCATATAAATGACATGTAAAACAAGGGGGGTAATTAAAAGAATACTGACCTTGGTGTGACTGCTAAAGGTATGTACCTTGCCACCAACTCTCCCCCATACATTCACTATAAGAAATGGCAAAACAATTAATGGCTAGGTTCCTAGCTGCATCTAGCTCACTCATAATTATCCTCTTAGAAAGAAGACTACCATCACCATCATTGCCAGTACTTACTCACACATTTACTATTACTGGCAGTCAAAAGCATGTATATAACAAGACTACTTACATACCATCACAGTCATTGCCTGCACTTTCTTACCATCACATACATTGCTAGCACTAACTTACACAGTTATTACTGGCAGTCAAAAGCATGTATATAACAAGACTACTTACATACCATCACAGTCATTGCCTGCACTTTCTTACCATCACAGGCATTGCTAGCACTTACACAGTTATTACTGGCAGTCAAAAGCATGTATATAACAAGACTACTTACATACCATCACAGTCATTGCCTGCACTTACCATCACAGTCATTGCTAGCACTAACTTACACAGTTATTACTGGCAGTCAAAAGCATGTATATAACAAGACTACTTACATACCATCACAGTCATTGCCTGCACTTTCTTACCATCACAGGCATTGCTAGCACTAACTTACACAGTTATTACTGGCAGTCAAAAGCATGTATATAACAAGACTACTTACATACCATCACAGTCATTGCCGGCACTTACCATCACAGTCATTGCTAGCACTAACTTACACAGTTATTACTGGCAGTCAAAAGCATGTTATATAACAAGACTACTTACATACCATCACAGTCATTGCCTGCACTTTCTTACCATCACAGGCATTGTTAGCACTAACTTACACAGTTATTACTGGCAGTCAAAAGCATGTATAGAGCAAAGACTACTTACATACCATCACAGTCATTGCCGGCAGTCACAAGCATGTTACAAGACTGGGAGTAGACACAGCCAGTGACAGGACCACGGTGAGCACTGTAGACAGGAAAATACAGCTGAGACAAAGGGACTAAATCAAGCCATCAACTTGGTACAACAAAACATTGTACTACAACAACATACCTCCCCCCCTACAGTATTTTTTTTTTGGGGGGGGGGCTTAAATAAGGAGGGGGGGTATTTAAAGTTGGTTTGGAATCTTTTTAGCTACAGTACTGAATGTATCCTCCACAAGTCTCTGATCTTACAAATTCATAGTGTTAGTCTTGGAAAATTATTATTTGTTTTGTAAGGGGGCTTCTTTGAAATGTTTTGCTTTAAAGAGGGGGTTACTTTAATACTTACTTAATTTTTGTAACATTTCAAAAGAAGAGGGCATGGTAGAGCTTTCACTGTATCCACTTACTCTCTGATTTCAAATAATTGATTTCCTAGCATGTCATAAGCAACAACATTCCTCTCAGACAGGCAGTAGAGACGCTATCAGAAGACAAAAACAAAACAAAGACATTACAGAAGAGAGAAATGGGGGATTCTATAAGTTGGTAAAGATTACACAAGAAAGGATAAATGATTTGCATGAGAAGTAATCCAAATCACACAAGCATAACTTTAAGTCCCTGATACCACAAAGGCACTCAGCATAGAGAAAATTAAAAAACATATTTTTTTTACTGCATACCTGCATTCCAATGTCTAACTCAACTTGCTTTACCCAGCTTCCACCCATCTTAGGATAAGCAGCCCTAGTGGGTACAAAAATGGTTAAATCATACATTCAGCAAGAGCCAAGTACTGTGCCATACCAAGTTATTAAGTGTATTGTACCTTAACGCCAGCCCATAATTTGCCATTGGTCTTGAGTCCTTGTCCCAAACTCTGCGGTGATCTGTTGAAACCTCACCAAATGTCCAGAACTATAGCAAAGAAATTGTCACATCTTTAATTTACAGATGGCTGTTATTTTACTAGACATACTCTACAATTGATCTCTCAAATCACCCATGGAGTTTAGAATAGTTTATAAACAAGGATCAGCTACTCGTTTTTGTTTATGCCCTTAAATGCCCTTACCTTCATACCACCTGTTCCCCCAGTTATCAGCTCGCTGCGGACAGGGTTAAACACCATACAGAGCACAGAGTGCATTTCTGCTGACACTGACACTACCTCATGGAAATTGATATTGAAAACCTGAAATCAAATTACAATAGAAAGATGGCATCAATAAAGATGGTTTGATATATTATATACAAATGTATGTAAACAAACATGATTGATACTGCCTATCCTATCAATGACTTCCTATCCATGAACTTCACTATCAATGGAAATACTGAGTGGTAACAGGACCAATCCCTTTGGTGTACCTACCACTATAAAACGGTTAGACAAGAAATAAACCTTATACAACTGAAAAACTGTCCATACCTTGAGAGCATACTCTTTAGAAAGAGCAAAATAGACATTATACTTCCGTGAATAAATAATCAGTCTAAGAACATTAAACTGATAGGCTGGGTAGTTCAGATGTCTGGTCACTGTTGAAAAATGACAGAAGAACGTTAAAAACACAGGCATCCAGCTTTTTTTTACCCCTAACCATTCTCTTTCCCATTCAGCACACATACTACCCACTTAATGTAATAAAACCCCCCTCTCTTGTAAACACATATACCAGTACACGCCTATTCAATCAACCTCCTCTCCCCCTCCTCTCCCCCTTAAGCAAACACACACATCCCTGCTCACGTATTTCAATCAACCCCCCTACAACAAATGCACTGTACACCCATACCTGTTCAATTCAATCAACCAATCACATTACATTACACTACTCTGTGCACCCCGACCCATCCAATTTAATCAACCCTTCTCTAGACATTACAAACACCATGCATACACCCCTAAACATGCAATTCAATCAGACCCTACCCTCAAGTAAACACAACAGCCTCAATTCAATAACACATATTAAAAAAAAAATGTGAGTATGCCCAGCAGTCAGATCCAAATATTTATTAAGAGGAATGGGGGTAGATTTCACTCTCTCCCACTTCACCCCACCCCCTCTTCCACCACACACCCCAAACCTCCCTCCCCCCACCCCCCACACAAAGCGACCCTTATGAATGTGCAACTATGTGCACCATGACAACCTATATGGCTTTACCTGTCTGATAAACACTGTCATAAGACCAGCTCGTGATGCCACGAGAATCAAGAAACACAAATTGATGGAATCGAGAGTTGTATGTCACTGAAAACAGGTCAAAGAATCATCAACAGTTATTTCAGGCATACAAAGATGGAAATATGTGGATAGCAAAAACAAGATAAATAATCGCTAGTTCACTTTCAGGGATAATTAACTCATTACTTAAAATCTTAAGAAGCAATGCTTGACCTCGATTAATAAAAGTACCCACATAACTTAAAAGTACTTAATCAGTTTCATGAAAACAAACAAAAAGAGAGATTATAATTTCTAAACCAACCCACCTCCGACTATCTCACAGTTTTTCGATGCATGTTTATAACACCCCCGGCTTTGAAATCCATAGGGGATCTGGTAGTATGCTCCTTTGGCTTTATTACTTCCATCCTCGTCTTCACCGTCATCGTCAATACTGCGATATTCGTCATCATCAATTCGGCTGCTTCCAGAGGCTATATCATCTTTGTCCAAAATTATTTCGCTGTTAGTATCATTGGTACCAAACACTGAGTAGTTATCCTCAGTCTCTTTATTACCCAACTGATTATAGGTAACGGCGCTTTTGCTTTCGGACATTTCTTGTTTAATACCGACGCCGAATCCCAAGTAGAAACCTTTTCGAATCGTCCCGCCAAATGCAGCGCGCTTCCATTATCAAACATTGATGTTGTCTTTGGTGCCCATTATAACCAAACTATGGAGATTAATTTAACAAAGATACCTATACCGTGTATTCCAGACAATGGCATCTGTATAGTTGTCCACCCTAAGCGTATTTTGTGGTTTTAAGCAGTTTCTTGCAGCCCCTTCGTGATTTCTATTTTAGGGGTTTCGCCTTCCAGTCTAATTTCAACCCCATCACAACAGAATCTAGCCTTGCTAGCAATAAACTTAATACTTCATAGTCTCTGTAACAAGCTCTTGCTTTTCCTGGCACCAATTAATGGAAAATATTGGTGTTCAATTAAAATTATTGGCGAGAAGAAACGCATACATACCGACACATAGTAATTCAAATGAGCAACTTGTTGCTACGGGACGAATTTTTATACCGTCCCTCCCTACCCCCCCTTCGACTCCATTCAAAAATTATTACATGTCACCCAAAATTATAACACCGCTCGGTCACGGAGAATGATTTCTAGGCATTGTATTTAGTCAACGGACCGTGAACTTTTACCTCTTATTTAAGAGCAAAGGAGTCAGGAAAGTTGTGCCAAACATACAACCGTCGGATCCTACAAAACCAGAACTAGAATGCAGTCCTATTTGGGGATACTGCTAGCATCTTCTTTGTTCTCAGGTAATGGAATACATCACGACGCGAAATGCTTTTTTTTTTTTTTCGCGTTTACTAAAACACCATGTTTAAACCCTGGATAGGGCCAAACGCGAGATCATGTATTCGTAAAATTCACACTGAAAATTACATTACCTACCAAATCAACCATTCCAAATCAACGCAATGTATATAGTGTCCAACAGACTTCATATCCATGAAGCTACAAAGGGCATTTGTTGAAAGCATTAGAGAGCTAGTTAGGACATTAATAGTTTATTATCCCGCATCTGAGTTGGGCTTCTGGCAGCACCAAACAATGTTCGTTCGGTCAGGTTTCTGTATTTAAATTCAATGCTTGTAAAAATATATTGCGCATACACACGTCTTACATAACAATTTTGCAGTCACCATAATTTATTTCGTCACGCTGTCCTTGACAAATGCCACCCAGCGTGACATGATTGTGTTATGTGAATAATTAGTGAATAAATAGTCTTCCCCCACCCCCTACCCCTAAGCATGTAACACTTTTTTCCAACCTTTATATTGCTCGTCACCAAAGTGAGCTTCTATGGTTCTATTTCGGCCCGTTTATCTGGGTGACTGTAAAAATGAAACTTGAGGCTAGACTAATTGAAGAAGCAACAACCTAGGACACGATAATCTGCTTAGTGTTCTGTTCTTAGCGCAAATTACAATTAAAAGCGTGCTCCTATGAGTTACGAAACTGCATTGGAAGTAGCTGTGTCAAAGTCCATCCCTCTCCCTATGTAAATGTTGGTTCTCACTTGGACGTAAGCGCAAGCGGAACGCACGTAGTTTTCCGATTCTCACTAGAACATAAGCGCAAGAGAACGCAACTGCTTGATTTTCTTGCGCTTGTGTTTGACCGATTCTCACTTGTGTTGCGCTTCCTTTTGAGCTTGCGTCCTAGTGAGAACCAACCTTTACCAACCCTAAAACGAGATGTTTTTCTCTGCATAAATTGACAAATGTGTGCCGTGTATGTGTGTGTGTGTGTGTGTGGGGGGGGGGGGGGGGGGGGGATGGGTGGAGCCGGTCACTGCATCTGAGAAAATCTTCTTTGAGAAGGGGTGAGCGCCATCATGCCGCTATCATTCATAACAAACTTAACCCTGTATTTGTGTCAGTGATTGCATGCCACAGCCACATGTGTAACCACACCCAGCTTAGGACACAAGTCGTAGAATGTGAGAAGTCCTTCTTCAAAGCCATGGTTGACAACAAACAAGCCGACTGCAAGTAAGTTATCCAATTATCCAATGTTAAGTTTGCATACCGTAGCGAGGGAGGTGAGAGCCCCCCCCCCCCTGCCCTAGGATCACCAGCTCCTTGGTATTATTGATATGTAAGTAACAGTTCACTATAATGTCCTCATCGAGATTACCCAAATTATGTGTAGTGAGTAAATGTGCAAATGTTTGTGCGCAGTTGTCCCCTGTATTGTAAGTTATTGTCGCTCTTTAAAAAAGTTTCCTTTTTTACACAGTGCAAAGTATGTGTAAAAAGCAGTAACATTTTTGCAAAACTTTCCAAGTTGACAATGCCCCTTTTTTTTGTTGCAGATCTGAGTACGATAAAATCGTCTCGTGTGTTGGAAGTCTCGCCAAGAATTGTCACCCGCATCTGCCTGTGGCTGTGGTCGATAACCTAGTCTCGCTAGTGTTTAACCAAATGAAGGGCCACGAATTCTACTGCGAGAAAAATGTCATGACTTTTCACTGGCAAAACATCCCAAAAGCTTTAAAGGATAACATGCCTTGTAAAATGGAATTCTACAATAAGTCAGCGGAGTGCGCACAGGACTTTAGGGAAATCTTTAATGGCGACCCAAGGAACTACGGAATATGCAGGTGAGTGTGGTAAGATATAACCTGAGTATCAGGCGATTTTATTTTTCAAAAGTTGGAGAGAGGAAAAATAAAAGTCTTGATTCTCGCCGGCGCGATAGAAACATAGGAGGGCCTGATACTCAGGTTAGGTAAGATAAGGTGTATCATATATGTATGCCTTATGCGACAAAGCGGCTAAGTGCAGGTTCTCTATATTCAGTGTCCTGAGGGGATGTCTAAATTTAAAAAAAATTATAAGGAAATGAACAGTAAGTTGTCGTTTATAGGAAAACGACTGTAATTTATCAGATTTCACGTATATTTTATTTCACGTCTGGCTCTTCGAATTCAGAATTGTTTTCTGCCTTTTCGCCGTTCGCGTTGCCGTTGTCGCTGCCTGAAGTCCCTATTTTAATAATTCGAGGCCTGCTACGGCTATGCTCTTTTGTTAAAAAATCTCGTCCTTTTGTTTGCTGCATCACTAATCTTGCTTTCCTGTTCCTGAAAGCTGAAATGCCTTTCTTTTTTTCAAGACCTTATAACTAATTTTTCTGATTTGCTTTGGGAAAATCTTTTGCAAAAACACGTTTGATTTTTACGCGGGCAAAAAGAAAGAAGCCCCAAAAGTGAAGAAGTATCAGTGCGTGATAAGGATTGAAAACCCCAAAGAATACAGTGCGGTCTTGGCCCCAAGACAGACCCCAAACATGCTCATATTTTCCTTTCCCTTTATTGCAGTGCTTTTGACGGTGCAAGGCTATGCATCGGCAATCACGAGAAGGCCCACTGTTCCGCAGCCCTTGGCGGCCCGAAGTATCCGTATCCTCACAAGTGCCCTCCTAGCTCAGCCACCGCGCCTACTCAGCTTGGTATCCACGCCTTGTTGGTTCTTTTTATCGTTACCTGGTTACTGTAGAAGCGTCACGTTATAACACACTGGGTCCGATTTGTGTGTAATCTCATTCTTTGCACAAGTTGAGTGAGTCTTGAACAGAGCTTTAATATGGGGTACCAGGCTCGCTTGAGGGTTCAAATTATGTAGTCGCCTGCATTCGCACCTTGGTAAAAAAAAAGGCATAAAACGCGCTATATCATGATACGCTTATAGTGCTGCCCTGTGGTATGAACCGTCGGTAACCATTCGTGGTTCCATCGGCAAAATTTCGGCGCAGAGTCGGGCAACCGCCTTAGGTAATACTTTTTTCGCACTCTTAATTTATTTGTTGCTAGAGAATTTTATATCCAAACACATACAGTATTAATTATTGTAGTTTATAGTTATTGAACTAGCGCGTTCAGGGGCGGATCCAGGACTTCAAAATGGGGGCGGATAATGGTCGGATTGACGGCTTATAACTGATCCAGTGGTTCTTGATATGTCACTACATAGATCTTACATACTTCACACTGAATTGGATTTGTCGCGTCAGCAAAGTCAAGCAGGCATGGGAGAATGGACAGTACCTCCCGTCCCTCAGGCATTTATTTTCTTCAAACAAAGTGACTTTTAATTTTTTTTTCTCAAAAAGGTGGGGTGGATATCCACCTCCCTGAATCCGCCCCTGGCGTTTAATATTAGGTTACTTGCATATGTATGTTTTCACAAGAAAATTGCTAAAACCACTTTATTCGCTTCCCTTTAAAAGGGGCCTCTTACATTTACTACTCAAAAGGAGAGCGGAAGCCTACTTGGATGATTCAAAATCTATTTTATTGTTCCGTCGGAAATTAAAGTACTATAAATCCTTTGTTTAGCAATTGAACCATTCTAGATCTTTTGTTATACGTTTTCGTTGCTAAGAAATGAATGTCACGTAGTTAGAAATGAAAATAAATGTAGTTAAAACGAAAAAACTTTCCCCTTTTTTTGTCTCCTAAATTGCAGCACTATGCAACGTCTCTAAAAAAAGTCACAGAAAATCAAGAAAGTGAGAGAGCTAACAAATTATGCACTATTGGGTTTTGACTCTTAGTGTTAGTTTGGACGACAGTAAGTGACAAAGGGATCAAAGAAGAGCCGGAGCTCGGGGGATTGTGCAAGTTTGAACAGTGTCCACTTTTAATCCAGAGAGGTATTGTGCCACCATTCATCTCAAGAGTAATAAAAAAACGACTATGAAAGCCTCGCCATTAAACCAATACTGACATACTTTGTTGACACTTTGAAATTCGCTCGAGTATAATTTATGATTGTCATCACGGAGTTGTCAATTTTTGAAAAGTAGACACTCCGAGTTGTGAGGGTTTTTCAAGTCTCTTTGCGTATATGCAATTATCACTTGTCTCTATCCGAACTCTTCTAAGAACTCTAGCTGCATATGATCTGGTGAGGATGTGAGCATGGATCATAAAAAAAAATTATAATAAATTTTTTTTTTTATGATCCATGATTTGAGTTTTTTTTTTTCTTGAGAAACAGGTGAAAAGTAGAGATTGACGCCTGCTGTCATAGATCTGATCCTCGACTGCTGATCATTTGACTGTTTTGAGGTTTAAATGATTTTTGGTGCGCGCTATCAAAATACAGCGAGGACGTACAATATTGATTCACGAGATGCATTAGAAATATCAGACGTATATAAAAAAGAAGTTAGTCCAGAGCAGAAAATAACATACATTGCGTCTATAAAATCATTAGATTTCCGACGCAAACGATACATGAGTAAAATTGCCAGTTGTTACACTAAGACAATTTCTTACTGTCTTTACTTCTTACTTCAGTAATAAACTCCGACCTTCAACAAAAACAATATACAAACACACAGAGACAATAACTAATGCAAGTGTTCCCAATATAAACGATTCGTAGCGTAATAAAAATTCTTCCCGCTGTGTTAAATCCCCCTTTTCAATGTTCTCGTTATTTAGTTTCTCTTCAAAACTGTCGGGTCTTGCGTAGACGGAAATCTTCCTTTGGCGCTGTTTTCGCCCATTTGTAGGACTCACTTGTAAAATTTGCTGCGTTTGAGATACCTTTCGTACTAGCTCACTCGAATAGGGAGTTTCGTGAAAACTCGACGTGCTGTGCTCGTTTATATCTGTTTCTAATATCCCTCGGGAGATCTTTCTCGTCCGTTCACTTTCTTCCCTTGACACCTTGCGGCCAGATCGGGATGATAGTCCAATGCGACGAGCCGAGGAAGCCATTCTCAGGCTACCCTCGCGTTTGAGCCCAGGAAATAAGTCGTCTCCCCAATGCAAAGTTAAATATCAAGTCGATTATGAGTCAAGTTGACTAAAAACCGCGACGAGGCGGAAATAATAAAATCGTTTTATCATACCAAAATTGCAAACGGCATTATTCTTGTGATTTTGATGCAAATGTTACGTAAGTTGACGGTTCCTCGGTGTACCTGCAAACCACCCTCGAACTCACGCATGTACAGTACAAATGGGCGCAAACATCCAACGCCTACAATAAATAATACAAATAACAATCAAGCCGCCAGATATGTGATAGCGCCAATAATGAAAACAAAAATGAGCAACTGGGGATATCCGAAAGCATTATATTGCTAACTGGCAGGTGAACGGTATATGCAAATTGTACAATAATCGACCGTAGCTCCATTTAATAATAGCAGTCGGCTGAATTAGAAAGAAGAGACGCCGTTTATATCAAAAGCTTAATAAATCAATAGGTATTTAGCCAAATTCGTTGTTGTGCGACCGTCGAGAATTCAAATCGAAAATGTGGTGTTCAAATGTTGTGTACAGTCAAATGGTTTATGACAGCGAAAACAAAAAAGCCATTGTTTTGGATGTGTTTGGAAGTGCTGCTTCCATACGAGACAAGGATTTTGGATTCACCGAGGCCGCGCAACATAAATTCGGCTATAAACACAAACGCACATAAGGTAAAAGTGAGGGCATTATTTACTATAAGTTTTCGGTATTTTATTATTTCGTAACATCCTTCTTGCAAATTGACTTCGCAAAAAAAAAGCGATGTACATACAGCCCCAACATACATATGGAAAGACCCGGCACGCGCGTACAGACACCAACACGCGCGTAGACACCAATACGCGTACACACACAGTACGCAACACGCGCGTACAGACACCAACACGCGTACACACAGAGTACTCAGCACGCGCGTACAGACACCAACACGCGTACACACACAGTACTCAACACGCGCGTACAGACACCAACACGCATGCACACACACAGTACGCAACACGCGCGTACAGACACCAACACGCGTACACACACACAGTACGCAACACGCGCGTACAGACACCAACACGCGTACACACAGTACGCAACACGCGCGTACAGACACCAACACGCGTACACACAGTACGCAACACGCGTGTACGGACACCAAACATACAACACACGCAAACAGACACCAAACATACAACACACGCAAACAGACACCAAACATACAACACACGCAAACAGACACCAAACATACAACACACGCAAACAGACACCAAACAAACAACACACGCAAACAGACACCAAACAAACAACACACGCAAACAGAGACCAAACATACAACACACGTAAACAGAGACCCGACACACAATACACGCGTACAGACACCCAACAGACAATACACGCGTACAGACACCCAACAGACAATACACGCGTACAGACACCCAACATACAATACACGCGTACAGACACCCAACATACAATACACGCGTACAGACACCCAACACACAATACACGCGTACAGACACCCAACACACAATACACGCGTACAGACAGCCAACACACAATACACGCGTACAGACACCCAACATACAATACACGCGTACAGACACCCAACATACAATACTCGCGTAAAGACACCCAACATACAATACACGCGTACAGACACCCAACAGACAATACACGCGTACAGACAGCCAACACACAATACACGCGTACAGACAGCCAACACACAGTACACGCGTACAGACACCCAACATACAATACACGCGTAAAGACACTCGGCACACAAAACACGCGTACAGACACCCAACACACAACACACGCGTACAGACACCCAACACACAAAACACGCAAACAGACACCCAGCACATAAAACACGCGTACAGACAACCAACGCTCAATACACGCGTACAGACACTCGGCACACAACACGCGCGTACAGACAACCAACACACAACACACGCGTACAGACACCCAACATACAATACTCGCGTAAAGACACCCAACATACAATACTCGCGTAAAGACACCCAACATACAATACACGCGTACAGACACCCAACACACAATACACGCGTACAGACACCCAACACACAATACACGCGTACAGACACCCAACATACAAAACACGCAAACAGACACCCAGCACACAAAACACGCGTACAGACAACCAACGCTCAATACACGCGTACAGACACTCGGCACACAACACACGCGTACAGACACCCAACATACAATACTCGCGTAAAGACACCCAACATACAATACACGCTTACAGACACCCAACACACAAAACCCGCAAACAGACACCCAGCACACAAAACACGCGTACAGACAACCAACGCTCAATACACGCGTACAGACACTCGGCACACAACACGCGCGTACAGACAACCAACACACAACCCCCGCTTATGTACAGACACCCAACAAACAATACACACAAACAGACACCCAACATACAATACTCGCGTACAGACACCCAACACACAATACACGCGTACAGACACCCAGCACACAAAACACGCAAACAGACACCCAGCACACAAAACACGCGTACAGACAACCAACGCTCAATACACGCGTACAGACACTCGGCACACAACACGCGCGTACAGAAAACCAACACACAACCCGCGCGTATGTACAGACACCCAACATACAATACACGCAAACAGACACCCAGCATACAATACACGCGTACAGACAACCAACGCTCAATACACGCGTATAGACATCCAACATACAACACGCGCGTACAAACACCCAGCACACAATACACGCGTATAGACACACAACACACGCGTACAGACACACAGCATACAATACGCTCGTACAGACAACCAACATACAATACACGCAAACAGACACACAATACACGCGTATAGACACACAGCACACAATACACACTCACAGACACACAATACACGCGCGTACAGACACCCAACATACAATACTAGAGTACAGACACCACCACACAATACATGCTCACAGGCACACAGTACACGCGTACAGACACCAAACATACAACACGCGCAAACAGACACCCAACAAACAACACGCGCGTACAAACACCCAACAAACAATAAACGCATACAGACACCAAACATACAATACTTGCATACAGACACCCAACATATAATACACGCGTACAGACACCCAACATACAATACTCGCGTAAAGACACCCAACATACAATACACGCGTAAAGACACCCAACATACAATACACGCGTACAGACACCCAACATACAATACACGCGTACAGACACCCAACATACAATACACGCGTACAGACACTTGACAGGAAACCAGCTGATTCACAAAAATCCATATTTTATTTGATTCTCTTTTTTGTGAGAATATGATAAATGAAGCAAAGAGTATATATAAATTCGCAAATTTTCTATATCATTACTTAATGGTACCAGAGCTGTTATAACATAGAAACATGAAACATGAAATTTGCACAGGAAATAAAATATTTGGCTAATAAAACTTTATACAAATGAAATCTATGTCTGTGCTACGTGGTTTTAAGCTTGAAGGAATCAACAATTCATAATGCTAGAAAAGTATATTTTGAAATTGGCGTTTTAGCAAATCGAATAGGAACTAGAGAAAAGACTATTAATAATACAGTATCACTTTGTCCAAGCAAATCTTGGGGTTGAGAGGAGACCCGAACATGAGTCTGGCCAGCGAATTGATTCCAGACAAACTTTTCTCAAATCACGTAGCCCTATCTGTCATATGACCACCCCCTCATCTTCTGCTAGAATTTGATTGACAATGTCATCCACCACTTCCTTGGCTAATTTCTCGGGTGGTGGCTCCTCCTCTTTAAGCGGCTCAGGAGGTTCAGGGGTACAGGGCGGGGCATGTTCTCTGGTACTTTGAGAACTTTCGCCCTTAGTAGTGATCACAGATCCCTGTGTATATCAAAAACATATTTTCATTGTATTTGTATCTTTAATCCAATCTCCAAACTGGAGCTTTGTTAATCCTGTACCAGTTATCATGATTTTAGCATTTCAGCATTGCATGGTAAACAACAACAAAAGGGTGACTCATCAACGTTCTTTAAAACAGGTTCAAGTATTAGAAGAGCACCTACCAGTTTGTTAGGTGAGCTGTCCCTTGCAAGACCAAGTGTAACATTATCCACTGATGAGACTGTAGTAGAGACATCTCTTTCCTCAGTTCCATTCTCTCCATTTGATAAAGGATAAGCAAGTCTTGATTTAGATTCCTCATCTGGGCTAATCTTTTTCTTCCTTGGCAGGTTAACTAATGACTCTTCTCTTTTATAACTCACTCCTGCTTCTTTGAGATAGAAGCTACCTCTGGATTCCCTAGACTGTGATTTCTTTGGCTGTCGGCGAACTGACTCTAGGAATGGTTTGTTTGGTATTGGGTGTGGTTTATTTGGGGGGTCCACTGGGGCTAAGACACGTGCGTGACTACCGATATGCTCATTTGAAAACTCATCAAGGGAGGGGCTTGGCCTTGGCACTGGACTCAGCTCTTTGGGAACAGATGGTTGATTTGTTATTCTGCAAACAAGGCATTTATATCTGCTTGATATCATACATTACTAGGTAGCTGTCAGGCCCGTACCCAGGATTTTTTTTTTTTTTTTTGGGGGGGGGGGGCTGCGACATCCAAAAAATGGGCCAAATTTTTTTTTTGGGGGGAGGGGTGGGGGTGGGGTGGAGGGAGTGAGTTTTCTGATAAAAATCTGACCACCCCTGAAAGAACAAAAGCGATTTTTAGTGCCTTTGCAGTATCTCCACGGGACGTTTATTGTCAGATTTGGCTGCAAAAAAGTCTGACTTATGGATTGATTACATACTAGCTTATGCTTAGTAGATGCAATGGATAATTTTGCCCTTAAATTTTCACTTGGCACCCCATGGAACCCCTCCCCAGGGCCAAAGTTACAAAATTTTGCTTGGAGGGGTGGGGGGTGGGGCAAGGCAAGCCTAAGTCATTCCTTGTATTAATAGTTGCTGTTTATTGGTCCTATGTAAAGCTCTACAGGGGGAGGGCAGGTGACTGCCCATTCTTTCCTGAGACCTTAGATATCATCATCTCCTTCCCACCTGGGACCTGGGATAGGATTACCACACCCTCCTGGAACCTGAGACAAGATTATGCCACTTCTTCCTGGACTACCCCTTTCACCTGGAACCTAGGATATAATTACCCATCCCCCCTCCTGGGACCAGAGATATGCCTATCCCTTTCTCCTGATATGATAACCTTCCCCCTGGGACCTGGGATATGATCAGTTCTCTCCCCTCTCCACCTCCATCCCATCCTGGAACATAGGATATAATAATGACCCCGTTTATCCTGGGATATAAGATTTTTCTGTGTAGCTTTATAGTTACCTCTTTTTCTGTTGTTTCCCTTTCTTTTGCTTTTTTTGGAAGCTCCTATGAACATAAAACATTTCAGTATAAATCCGATGATAGAATAAATGACGATCATTTGACATACATTATTTTGAAAGGCCATGTCTCTGGCCACTCAACAACGTAGTTGATATTCCTGTTATCAAATGCCAAAGTCTTCCGATTGTATCCAAACGGATTTATGTTGATATCAATGCTTTCTTTATTCTGAAAAAAGACAAGAAAAAGTCAATTAATTTTCAATGCAAAAAATAAAATGCATTCTATTGATGGCAGCAAATCCTGCTTACATTTATATCAAAAATGCAGTTTAAATGTAACTCACCATCATCAATGCATTGCCATTGTACAAACTGTTAAGTTTTTCATCTCCCCAGACAGAACTGGCTTTCATGTTTGAAGGTGGAAAGGTTTGGTTTAAATTCAATCCACTCTTTTTATTCCCAGGGAGGTGGTGAGGGACCCTTTTTGTCTTGTGCGACCCATAACCTGGAGGTTGCACTATTTGCTGGCTTGTCAAATTAGCTGTTATTCTGAAAGAGAAAATAAAGACAAATCATTAAATAAAAGACCCTGAAAACATTTGCTCTCTAAAGACCCTAACCTTGACTGAGCTTTTTCTCTGGCAGTCTTCAAATCTGGAAAAAAAGAGCTTTTGGTGCTAGCAGAACTTACATTCTCGTCGGCTGAAAAACAAACAAAAAAGAAAAGATTTGAAAATGAAATAATAATACCCCCAAAGAAAAAAAAAAGTAAAATAACTAAAAGTACCTGCGCTGGTTTTATCCACTGAAGGTAATGGAGTTTGGTTCTCTTCATGGGGTGCAAATAGCGATAAGCCAGTCTGCAATAATACAGTTTTTAAAATGGCTATTTATACATGAACGCTCCAAAAATCAACTCCCTGACCATTAATAATATAAAGCGGAGTTAAAACGTATTTTTTAATACATTTTCCACTCTTTTGCAATTTACAAAGACCGCAAACTTTGGGTCTCCATAGAAACGTGAACTAAGCAGGCATGAAATTTAGCGGATTATTCACTTTACCGCAGCTTAAATTATAGCCTGATCATAAACAAAGAGCTGTATTATAACTCCTTTGGTATTAGGGATTTGCTATGACTTAAAACCTTGTTTAGGATATATTACGAATACTTCCATAGCCTTTTATTCGCCACGCGATCAGAGAAAAGAGCACCCTCCATTTCACGCTGGCTTCATCTTATTGCTACTATTGGGAATTTGAAAATACACGAAACGCAGGGGGAATATCAAAAGTTACTTGTGCTTTATAAAGCTCTGTTTTGAAAGAGATAAGCATATAAACATCACATAACTAAAATACCTTGCTTTGTTTTTCTTCAATTCTCGCAAGAATTTCGCGAACGGGATCGTTGTTCTTCGGATTCTACGCGACAAATATAATTCATTACCTCAAGCTTCACATGAAAATGAGTCTATGTATTAGTAATCATTCTCGTAAAATACAATGAATGTACGTAGTACGAAAGACGGGTGGTTTTGGCCACCTTTTAAGTTTACAATACCTTACGATTGAAAGCCAACATGTCCAGTGTAGGAATCAGCCAGTCAATTGTTCAAGATTGTCACATTCTTGTCCAAGTTCTGTTTTTTCCTAGACCGCAATAGCTTCAGGTAACCCAAAAGTCTACGTCGGTTGTGTATTACTCTTGATTGCCATATAATAATGCCACAATAAAAGGAATAGCTCTGCACGATGCATGTAGCCCTTGATTCCTAGGAAATGGAATCCACTAAAAGTTGTAAATTGATCCGTGTTGAAGGTCAAATGAGTGACAGAACAAAGAGTCGACCAATCAGAACGCACCTCTTATTAACTTTCCGCGTAAAGTACACAAAACCCCACATAAATTGTAAGTGCAAGCTTTTGTGTGAAAATGATAATGAAAAATAAGGGTGTTAATTATAGTGATTGTTAGTATTGAATAGATGGGCTGTTATAAACAAGTCATTAGGGAGCCAGTAGAATGGTAGAGTCGAATGATTGTAAATCTTCATAAAATTTTGACACCGAATTTTTTTTTGCACGGTACTCAAAATACAGGCATGCCATATAAGACCAAACAACTGATCAATTTTATTTATTTAGTAATTCTTACCCCTAAGAAAGCATGTTGCGTGTGGTCAAATAAATATTTAGCCTTAAGAGATAGCAGTAAAATAAGAAAACGATTTTTTTGCAGTCCTTGAGACATCGTCAACGATAAAACCAAAAGTATTAACCATTCAGCTAACTTGTGGTTGATTGTGAAATACATATTGGGGAAACAGCCCGCCATTAACGCGAGGCCCCTTAAGGAATGGCAGTTGATTGAATTTCATACCCTGAAAGACAGGTGATCACTCCATCTACTTTTAAGGAGTCCCCCCAGGGGCTGATGGTTCCCAAATAAATGCCTTAAGTGCTTGCGCATTGATTTATGCATTGAACAATACATAGATAGACAACAGAAAGTAAGCGACAAATATGTGCAATGTTTTGACTAGATATAACAACATTACTAATCAGGATGATAAAGGAACAGTTCAAAACCTAATCTCAACCAAAATGTGTTAACAAAAGTAATGTTGTAAATCTGATTTCTCCCCATACACCATACACTAAGCAACTAGTATTTATGTATTCTCTTTCAGTTTTAGTTTTTCATTAAAAAGGTGGAAAAGAACTTCCATTTCACATCAAACTTTGCTGATGTGCAAAACACACATCTAAAATAACTGAAAGTGGTTTTATTGAATATGTCACACTGTGCCACAGTATGCAAATAAATTTGCTTTACAAAATAAAAGATGAAATAAAACACAATCTTTTAGGTTTTTAAGAGGTATTGATGATTATAGAAGAAATATAAAGCAGGATATTATTCAAACTGGAGCTGGCAGGATACTGGGCCCCATACTGCACAGGGTGGATACAGGGGGAGGGTGGACTGGGTGGAAATTTAGCCTCCTTTAATCAAAAATTAAGGAAAAGTCATGTCTCTTTGTTTTGTATAAAATGACAAATAAATCATTCATTTGTTTGGTACTCATATCCACTCCTGGAACATTTTATGGGAGTTATTTGATGAGAACACACAATAGTCAACTTGGCTTCAAGTTAATATTTGTTTATGTATTATCTAAGGTGATTTTTCCCAATCACTATTCATTGTCCTCGCCACTTTCAGCATGACTTGTCTCAACTCCCTCTTCCACATTATTTTCCTTCATTTTCTTGATGATATCCTTGGCTGGGTTAAAAACCCCATATGTCTGCACACCACACACAAAGCACTTGGAGTTCTTCTTGTAATGTTGCAAAGCACAAGCCTCACAGAAGTAATGTAAACACTTAGTCACTACAGGGTTCTTAAAGGTTTTTCTGCACATTATGCATGCAAAAGGCAAATTGTCTTCATTGTCACTGTCTATTTCGTACTGGTGGGGATCTGCACTGTCTGGTTTGCCATGCTCCCATTCACGTTCAAGCTGCCATCCATGCTTATAGTCACTGCGATCATGCAAAAACTTACAGCTGTCCCCAAAACCACAAAAACCAGTTTCCTTATAGTCTTTACAGATGTCTGGCTGGTAGTCCCAGCGGATCGTAGCACGCAAGTTCTTGGGGGCTCTTATGGGTCCTTGCCTGTAAATAAAATCAAGAGGTACATGAGTTTTAAAGTTGAGTCAACTTAACTAATCCAAATTTAATTCCAATCACTTTTCTGCTTTTATGTAGAAATGACTGGGATAATGAAATCATATTTTTAAGCTATCACAAAAGACAGTTTTTGTAATAGAATATAACAAAATCAAAATTGACAGAGTTATTATCATCTATAGTTTTATCCTATTGCAAATAACCTATTAAACAATCTTAATCTCTGCATCTGAGGTTATCTCGGACACACACCAACACACACACAGAAACTGGAACAGACTAAGAGATCCCTGTCGCGACACTTACCTACTCATTGTAATTTAAGTGTTTTACTCTAGCTGTAATCTAAACTACAATGGCGACGAATAAACTTTATTATTATTATTATTATTATCATTGTTACTTTTATTGTTATTAATTAAATAGAAACACTTTTTGTTTTAGGCCTTTTATACAGTGTAATTGAGACAGGGAGATTTTCTGGTAAAGAGCGGTTGTATCTTACCAGAGACATGCCATATCGTAAACTATTTGCACTTCTTAATATAAGCTTACACTAGGCTAGTGCACGCCTTTCTCCCTCAGTATATTCTAACATGCCAAAAGTTATACAAGCTCCCAAATACACTTCTTTTTATAACCTACCTAACCATGCCACTGGCAGCATTTCCTTGCGCTGTGTCTCGCTTTTCATAGAACTGCATGTAATTATTCAAACCCTTGTAAACTTTCTCATCTACTTCTTTCTCCATCAATTCTTTATTCACTTGTAATTTCTTCTCGTATAATGCTTGCGCGTCCCGATCAAAATCCGTATCGAGCTCATAAGTCGCAGTAGCACCTGCATCTGTCGGTCCAGCGCTCATGGCTGATCGAGTGGACTTGAAGTCCACGTGTATTTTCTCTTCTTCGTCTTGGCCTTTTTCCTTCGCGAACCCTTCAGTTTTTTGTATCATAGGGTTGAAGCCTGTCTTTTTCTCTTTTCGAATAACCACCGTCTGACCTTCGTCCTCACTCCCCGAGCTTTCAGCTTTTCTTTTGCGGACATTTTTACTTCGATTGGACTTCTTGAAGAAAGTGCAAGTCGGTTTTTCTGCATTTGCCGTCTCGGCTGCGTCATCCGCCATATTGCTTTCCTATCGCTAGAACTCAGGCCCTCTCGGCATGGGGCCCTAGAGTTTCAGAGTTTGTAACAAGAAAAACAATAAAGCGTCAGGAAGGAATAATTTCCGGAAAAGGAAGCCAAATAATGTTATCTTTTTGTTTTGACGTTGATCATGCTTGTTTTCGAGCTCATTGCCATGATTTATAGTTCCCGCTATTTCCACAGGAAAATGCTATTCCAAGTGACCGCGCCTGCGCGGGAAGGCCAGGCTGCACCATTCGACTCGTGTTATGGTCGGAGTTTTCAACAAAACGCACAGAGAGAATTATTCACAACATACTAAAAAAACCAACCATATAATAAGTTCATGATTTAGGAATTATGGAACATTGCTTGTTATTCTGTAAGCCTTCCTGATCACGGATGGCTTTGTGGGACCGAGACAGGACGAGATAATAATTTCGAGGTGCTTTTATTTCACTAGCCCGTTGAATGACTATCGTTCGATTGTGTTTGTTAGTTTATGGCATAAATTTGTTGACTCCTCACCTACGAGTACTCGAAAGATATTCTAAGATGGGTAGATTACTCTGAAGAGCTAGTTCCAGCTGAGCCGAAAGCTTTGCGCGGTTGTATCGATTAAAATGGCAGATAACGAAAATGTGAATGGCGAATGTGTCTCTGGCGAGGAAGAAAGCTCCGATGGCAGTTACGAATCTGGAGAAGATTTCGAACAAGAAATGGATTTTGAAGGTGACGATGAAAACGAGGAAGACACAGTCGAGGATATGTTGGAGGGGAATGAGAGCACTGATCGCATCGGGAAGGGAAAAGGACCAGCAAAGGTGAGAGGGGGGCGAAGACAAGGAAAGAGGAAACGAAAAAAAATAGACCCTACAAAGAGGAGGCATATAAGAAGGATCCTGGAAGAAAGTGAACTTGATAAGGAAACTCTAAATGCGCAAATGGAAGAAAAGGAAAGACTAAGGAGATTAGAACTTCAAAAAAGTTTAGCAGCAGAATCATCTGTTGCGCCTAAGATTGCAATCAATCAGACTAAAAATGAAGAGAACTCTTCAAATAGAACAAGAACACCATCACCTGTTGTTGTTGATTTACGGCAGAAAAACAAAAAGAAGTCCCAGGTCATTGTAATCGACAGTGATGACAATGACGATGTCACTTGCAGTAATACTAGTCCTAGCCAGGTTCAGGTTATAACATCTGGGTCAGACTCAGATACGGATGTGTGGGACAGTGAGTATTACTCTGACAATGAGGTAATAGATGAGACGAACACTGGAGTTCACTCAGAAGATGCTTACAATGTCCCGGATGAGCAGGGTAGAGTCCTTGTGAACACAAACCATCCCGTGACAGAGGAGGATATATTTCTCGCACCACAGATAGCAAGCGCAGTAAAGCCTCACCAGGTTTGTATAAAAGTTGATAACATAACTGCAGTAAATCCTGTATTCTGATTTTGTATACTGAGTCTTAGTAAAGTGTATGTCACTTTCAGTCACTCTTGAGATATCTTTTTATCCAATTGTGTCTGTATGTATGGCAAATTACAATTTAATGAATATCCATTTTATTGTGTACTAGCAATTGACCAGCTAGCTAATAATTTGATTTAATAATGACATGGTCAATAATTTGACTGTATAATTCTCAGATTGGTGGCATCAGATTTCTTTATGACAACCTTATTGAGACCCTTGCCCGCTGCAACATCAGTGCAGGATTTGGGTGCATTCTTGCTCACTGTATGGGTCTAGGGAAGACATTGCAAGTTGTGGCATTTGTAGATATCTTTCTCCGCCATACGACAGCCAAGAAAGTTCTTTGCATAGTTCCTATTAACACCATCCAAAATTGGCTCAGCGAATTTAATAGTTGGCTGCCAGGTAAGCCTTCTGAAGAAATGAGTGAAAATGGGGAGCCCATTAGAGATTATAATGTCAGATATCGAGAGTTCAAGGTCTTCCTTCTTGGTGACAATCAAAAATCTACAGTGGCAAGGGCAAAAGTTATAGGTAAGAGTTGCCATTATTCTTATTCCTATTCTTATTCTTATCTTTCTATATACTACCAATGTGTTTAATTCCCAGAATGTGCTAATCAGTGAAAAAAATGTTGCACTGGTCTGACCTTGCAGTGATCCTTGTGCAGTGGTCTTTATCAGACTCAAGTAGCTGTTCTATGTCACTTTTTCTCCATTTTGCTGTAAACTAATTAACCCATGTCAACATTGTGTTAGGTGAGTGGAATGAGTCTGGTGGGGTGCTGTTAATCGGTTATGAACTGTATCGCATTCTCGCCTTATCAACGCCCTGCATGGCAAGCAATAAATGTGCCCCGCCCAAGAAGAAGAAGAAAGAGCAGTCAAACTCTAGTCAGGAACCAGAGATAATAGACTTGGAGGAAGAAGAGAAGAACATGGATTTCTTGATTGGTGAGCAACTACAGTCAGTAGTATTTAGATGGTTTTTTTTAGTACCAGCTGTTAATAATACATTTTCACAAATAAATAGTCATGATTTATAAAACGTTTATGTTTGTCTTATTGAAGGTATTCAAAAGGCTTTGTGCAAACCTGGTCCAGACCTTGTTATTTGTGATGAAGGACACCGAATCAAGAACAACCAAGCAAACATTTCACATGCTTTAAAGAAGATCAAGACAAGGTTAGGTTACTTGGTCACACAGAATGTTTGTGTTTGTCCAGAACAGAAGGTTTAACATTTTGTCTCTTTTTTCAAATTGCATGACTAAGTTGTTTTGAATATTTTGAATTCTCATCTTTAAAAAAAAATTTTCCCTGTATTATCTGATTCTTTACAAAAAGAACTGAGGCATTTTTCTGTATTAAATCCAGACGGCGAGTTGTGCTGACTGGCTACCCACTACAGAATAACCTGGTCGAGTACTGGTGTATGGTGGATTTTGTCAGACCAAACTTCCTGGGCAATCGGCACGAGTTCTCAAACATGTTTGAGAGGCCCATTATGAATGGCCAATGTTGTGACAGTACACCGGCAGTGAGTATTTATCAGAGGTCATCATAATCTCATGATATTGTCATCATAATATTAAGATATGTAGTAACTTTTCTTTCTAGGATATGAAGTTGATGAGGTTCCGGGCTCATGTTCTTCATAGCTTGTTGGAGGGATTTGTTCAAAGGTATGTTCTAGTCAAACCTCAAAGGGTTATTAGTTATATTAATTCATTTGATTTCATGGGTGAAAATAAAACTGATCAGATTGTTAGTAGGTCAGGATTTGTTTGACCCATAATCAGATGGCTGACATCAAAATATTTTCCCCTATCATAGGAGAAGCCAGTCAGTTCTCATGAAAGCACTACCGCCAAAAAATGAGCATGTGATTCTAGTCAACATGTCATCCATTCAGTCTCAGCTGTACAAAGCCTATATTGACTACCTGCTCAAGTCTGTTGGTCACCTTAACCCCATAAAAGGGTTTCACACCTGCATGAAGGTACAGCAGCACTCACCTACAGTAGTTAGACCATAATTTTTATTTGCAAATACAGTGGTACCTTTATTAATTAAGTGGCCAACCTCAATAAAGCATTTTATATTACCTACCAAAACACTTGCTTTTTACTAAGGATCTATAAGATACCTCCATTAAGTGGCCATTTGTCTCTACCCTGAGGGGGGCCACTTATTGGATGTACATACCACTGTACAGTGGAATCCTGTTTATTCTAATGGAAACATCTAAAAGTTTGAGTCATCAATGAGTTTGAATTCCAAGTTAGCAGTGAGTTTCAGTTATCTGTATTATCAGGGTGTTACTGTAATGCTCTTGATTGCAAGGTTAGATAACTACCAAAAGGAAAAATGATTTATTTGCTCTGGAATACTTGCTGACTAATGGAAGTAACTCTACTTTCCGTCAGTACTGTATTTTGCTTGTATTAGATGTTTTCCTAAAAAGAACCCTGTTAATATTGCTAGTATTATTATAAGCCTTGGGAGTAACATGGTATTTGATAGAAGTTAAGAGTGTTAGATTGTTGAGTTTGCATTCCTAACTTGCAGATTTGGAATCATCCAGACATTTTTTTCTCAACACTAGAGGGAAAAACAGATTCACAAAGAAATGATTCCCCACTGGTAAGAACAATAACATAAGTGGTTATTCTTTACGGTGGGAAATTCTGGAAAATTTAATTGGTTTATCTAACTTGTTTACTACATTTTAGACACTGCCTGACCAAGAGGACAGTAATTCAGGACTTGCTTCATCTCTTCCATCATCTTCACAGTCTGTGGATCAGACTCCAATTTTCTCTAATCTAGACTGGGTGGGTTCTTGCTGTATCAACCAATGCATTTTTATGTTGCTTTTAGAGATACTTTAGTTATGTTCAGAGTTTGCAGAATGTGTAATTGGAAAGGAGATTTTTGTCAGAGAAGGTTTTGTTTTTCTAAAGCTTGATTTAGTTTCTATTGGCATAACACTATGTAAAATCCTTTGTTTTATTATGTTTTGTAAATTTAAAAACCCTTATATCTTGTTCTTTTCTAACAGGCAAAGCAAATTATGAGGAATTACAAGCCCTTTATTGCTGAACAAGGAGGCAAAATGGTTCTATTGTTTGAAATTATCGAAGAGAGTTTGAAGCTTGGAGAAAAGATATTGATTTTCAGGTAAAACCAGTAATCTGTGTTTGTTAGAGTTTGGGAGATACAGCTTTGATGATTGTTGTTGAATAGCTTTATAAAAATAACATATTCCTAGTTTATTAAGATTAGCGACATAGACACATTTAAAAACGTAATTTGCAAAGATTATTCTAACATTATATTGATCACTCTAATAGCCAAAGCCTGTCAACATTATCCATCATTGAGGAGTTCCTAAATAGCCGAGTGGTTCCATTTTTCCCTGGGCGACAGTCAGATCCATCCACCAAATGGGCCAGGAACAAAAGCTATTTTAGTAAGTACTTAGTTGTTATTGATTGAATTCAACATAAAAGTTGTATATATGAGGGTATTTACATTGTAATTTGTGAATTCAAGGCTAAAGCTGATGGGGGAGGGAACAGGTCTGCCCCGCTGTCAGTAAAGTCATAATTACAAAACAGGCATGCAGAAAATGCATCTCCCCTACCCCCACCCTGAAAGGAGTTATTTTGGCCTTGATCTCTCCTTCGTCCCCCCTTCAAGGTCCCCATCCCCTAGTATATGTTCAGGACAATATTTATTAAGTCTTTTTAAGATAGTGTACTAATGTGTGTAATGGTTGTTAGGGCTAGATGGCAGCACCTCAGCTCAGGAAAGGGAGAGGCTCATCAACGCATTCAATGACAATAGTAGTAATGAAGTTCTCTTATTCATGTTATCAACAAGGTAAAGTGTAATAATATTAGTGTCAGCCCAAGGATTTCTCACTGGGGGAGAGGGTATATCAAACCTGTAGTAAGAGGTAAGGTACATACCAAATATATTCACCATATTTGTGGTGTTTGCTTGCAGAGCTGGCTGCCTTGGGGTAAATCTGGTTGGCGCTAGCCGTGTGGTGGTGTTTGACTCTTCCTGGAATCCCTGCCATGATGTCCAGGCTGTTTGCAGGTCAGTATGGACAGCATTTGCTATAAATCACATCATTACTTCTGGTCTGTAGCCTTCAATTTAGCAATCACTTTATAATCCCTTTGTCTTAGGTGCATTTTTTGTACTTCATTTAAAATAATTTTTACATTCTCAAATTAAGGGTTCTCAGTATGACAGTGATTCTGATGTATAATTATTGGTGGCGTGGTGTTATGGTGGCTAATGAGAAGACAGAAAGAGGGAAGGTTTCAACATCTTTCATTGAATAGTAGGTTTTGTTGCAGGGTTTACCGATATGGTCAGGTCAGGCCATGTCACATCTACCGTCTGATAGCGACGGGGACAATGGAGAAAAAGATCTATGATCGTCAGGTCTCCAAGCAAGGTGTTGCAAGTGAGTAACATGTTATCACATCTGAAGAAGCCACACCCTTACATACATTTTGTTTGAGAAGTAGTAATACTAAGTTGTTTTTTGTACAGAAGGGAGTTTTTACTTTAATTTGAGTACATGCCTTTTGTTGTCAGATCGTGTTGTGGATGAACTTAACCCTGAAGCAAACTTTACCAAGCAAGAAATCATGTCTCTCATCTGTGAAGAGGTGGGGTTTAAACCCTGGATGGATTTAAGTGGCACCTTACTTTTGTTAAAATTAAATATATTGTTGTTTAACGTGATCCTCATAATTCTACATAATACTAAGGATTATTTTTATGACTCCTTTATTTCCTTAACAAAAAGTATTCTATAAAAACGAATGTTGTATGATTTACTAAAACTCAGCTGGTACATTAACAAATCTGGGTATAATCATTTTCAGGTTTAATTGAGCTAGCTTTTTTTCTATAACAAAGCAATAATTTGCATTTTTTGTTATGGAAAATCTATCAAAATTTATGGGAACAAAGTTGTATTGTTTGGTCACATTTCAAACCCTCAACCTAATTTTTTCCCCTCTAGGAGCCACTGGTCCCTAGCCAGGATGTGTCTGTAGCTGCGGCGGACTTCCAAGACCCTATTCTGAAAAGAGTTTGTACAAACTGCTCTGAATGGATAGCAAAGGTAATAAAACTCAGCATTTGGCTTTGGTTAATCAATGTTTCCCATGTTTATTATTCTGCTTTTATCACTCTTCAATATTTTTAATATTGTGAAAATGAGGAATAACCTACCAAGAGACTTGAATTTCAAGAGAGAGACACTTATCCTATACTTCCTGATAGCCCACAATAACCAGTTCACAACCATTTTTTTTTCTTCAGGTGCCATTCAAGCACGAGTCGCTGCTTGTGGACAAGAAAGAACTCAAGCTCACCAAGGAGGAGAAACGAGAAGCAAAGAAAGGTAGGACTTTGTGTATGTCCACAACATGTAATGCAGCATGTGAAATGAAGTAAGGTGGGCCTTTGGGTATGTAATACAACACGTGAAATGAAGTAAGGTGGGCCTTTAGGTATGTAATGCAACACCGTGAAATGAAGTAAGGTGGGACTTTGGGAATGTAATACAACACGTGAAATGAAGTAAGGTGGGCCTTTGGGTATAATACAACCCGTGAAATGAAGTAAGGTGGGCCTTTGGGTATGTAATGCAACACCGTGACATGAAGTAAGGTGGGCCTTTGGGTATGTAATACAACACGTGAAATGAAGTAAGGTGGGCCTTTGGGTATGTAATACAACCCGTGCAATGAAGTGAGGTGGGCCTTTGGGTATGTAATGCAACACGTGAAATAAAGTAGGGTAGGCCTTTGGGTATGTAATGCCACACGTGAAATTAAGTAAGGTGGGCCTTTGGGTATGTAATGCAACACCGTGAAATGAAGTAAGGTGGGTCTTTGGGTATGTAATATAACACCGTGAAATGAAGTAAGGTGAGCCTTTGGGTAGGTAATACAACACGTGAAATGAAGTAAGGTGGGCCTTTGGGTATGTAATGCAACACGTGAAATGAAGTAAGGTGGGCCTTTGGGTATGTAATGTAACACGTGAAATGAAGTAAGGTGGGCCTTTGGGTATGTAATACAACACGTGAAATAAAGTAAGGTGGGCCTTTGGGTACGTAATGCAACACGTGAAATGAAGTAAGGTGGGCCTTTGGGTATGTAATACAACCCGTGAAATGAAGTAAGGTGGGCCTTTGGGTATGTAATGCAACACCGTGAAATGAAGTAAGCTGGGCCTTTGGGTATGTAATACAGTACGTGAAATAAAGTAAGGTGGGCCTTTGGGTATGTAATACAACCCGTGAAATGAAGTAAGGTGGGCCTTTGGGTATGTAATACAACCCGTGAAATGAAGTAAGGTGGGCCTTTGGGTATGTAATGCAACACCGTGAAATGAAGTAAGGTGGGCCTTTGGGTATGTAATACAACCCGTGAAATGAAGTAAGGTGGGCCTTTGGGTATGTAATGCAACACGTGAAATGAAGTAAGGTGGGCCTTTAGGTATGTAATGCAACACGTGAAATGAAGTAAGGTGGGCCTTTAAATATGTAATGCAACACGTGAAATGAAGTAAGGTGGGCCTTTGGGTATGTAATACAACCCGTGAAATGAAGTAAGGTGGGCCTTTGGGTATGTAATACAACACGTGAAATGAAGTAAGGTGGGCCTTTGGGTACGTAATGCAACACGTGAAATGAAGTAAGGTGGGCCTTTGGGTATGTAATACAACCCGTGAAATGAAGTAAGGTGGGCCTTTGGGTATGTAATGCAACACCGTGAAATGAAGTAAGGTGGGCCTTTGGGTATGTAATACAACACGTGAAATGAAGTAAGGTGGGCCTTTGGGTATGTAATACAACCCGTGAAATGAAGTAAGGTGGGCCTTTGGGTATGTAATACAACCCGTGAAATAAAGTAAGGTGGGCCTTTGGGTATGTAATGCAACACGTGAAATGAAGTTAGGTGGGCCTTTGGGTATGTAATACAACCCGTGAAATGAAGTAAGGTGGGCCTTTGGGTATGTAATGCAACACGTGAAATGAAGTAAGGTGGGCCTTTAGGTATGTAATGCAACACGTGAAATGAAGTAAGGTGGGCCTTTAGGTATGTAATGCAACACGTGAAATGAAGTAAGGTGGGCCTTTGGGTATGTAATGCAAACTGTTAAATGAAGTAAGGTGGGCCTTTGGGTACGTAATGCAACACGTGAAATGAAGTAAGGTGGGCCTTTGGGTATGTAATGCAACACGTGAAATGAAGTAAGGTGGGCCTTTGGGTATGTAATGTAACACGTGAAATGAAGTAAGTTGGGCCTTTGGGTATGTAATACAACCCGTGAAATGAAGTAAGGTGGGCCTTTGGGTATGTAATACAACCCGTGAAATGAAGTAAGGTGGGCCTTTGGGTATGTAATGCAACACCGTGAAATGAAGTAAGGTGGGCCTTTGGGTATGTAATACAACACGTGAAATGAAGTAAGGTGGGCCTTTGGATATATAAACAACCCGTGAAATGAAGTAAGGTGGGCCTTTGGGTATGTAATGCAACACGTGAAATGAAGTAAGGTGGGCCTTTAGGTATGTAATGCAACACGTGAAATGAAGTAAGGTGGGCCTTTAAATATGTAATGCAACACGTGAAATGAAGTAAGGTGGGCCTTTGGGTATGTAATACAACCCGTGAAATGAAGTAAGGTGGGCCATTGGGTATGTAATACAACCCGTGAAATGAAATAAGGTGGGCCTTTGGGTATGTAATGCCACACGTGAAATGAAGTAAGGTGGGCCTTTGGGTATGTAATACAACCCGTGAAATGAAGTAAGTTGGGCCTTTGTTTATGTAATGCAACACGTGAAATGAAGTAAGGTGGGCCTTTAGGTATGTAATGCAACACGTGAAATGAAGTAAGGTGGGCCTTTAGGTATGTAATGCAACACGTGAAATGAAGTAAGGTGGGCCTTTGGGTATGTAATGCAAACTGTTAAATGAAGTAAGGTGGGCCTTTGGGTATGTAATACAACACGTGAAATGAAGTAAGGTGGGCCTTTGGGTACGTAATGCAACACGTGAAATGAAGTAAGGTGGGCCTTTGGGTACGTAATGCAACACGTGAAATGAAGTAAGGTGGGCATTTGGGTACGTAATGCAACCCGTGAAATGAAGTAAGGTGGGCCTTTGGGTATGTAATGCAACACGTGAGATGAAGTAAGGTGGGCCTTTAGGTATGTAATGCAACACGTGAAATGAAGTAAGGTGGGCCTTTGGGTACGTAATGCAACACGTGAAATGAAGTAAGGTGGGCCTTTGGGTATGTAATACAACCCGTGAAATGAAGTAAGGTTGGCCTTTGGGTATGTAATGCAACACCGTGAAATGAAGTAAGGTGGGCCTTTGGGTATGTAATGTAACACGTGAAATGAAGTAAGTTGGGCCTTTGGGTATGTAATACAACCCGTGAAATGAAGTAAGGTGGGCCTTTGGGTATGTAATACAACACGTGAAATGAAGTAAGGTGGGCCTTTGGGTACGTAATGCAACACGTGAAATGAAGTAAGGTGGGCCTTTGGGTATGTAATACAACCCGTGAAATGAAGTAAGGTGGGCCTTTGGGTATGTAATGCAACACCGTGAAATGAAGTAAGGTGGGCCTTTGGGTATGTAATACAACACGTGAAATGAAGTAAGGTGGGCCTTTGGGTATGTAATACAACCCGTGAAATGAAGTAAGGTGGGCCTTTGGGTATGTAATACAACCCGTGAAATGAAGTAAGGTGGGCCTTTGGGTATGTAATGTAACACGTGAAATGAAGTAAGTTGGGCCTTTGGGTATGTAATACAACCCCTGAAATGAAGTAAGGTGGGCCTTTGGGTATGTAATACAACCCGTGAAATGAAGTAAGGTGGGCCTTTGGGTATGTAATGCAACACGTGAAATGAAGTTAGGTGGGCCTTTGGGTATGTAATACAACCCGTGAAATGAAGTAAGGTGGGCCTTTGGGTATGTAATGCAACACGTGAAATGAAGTAAGGTTGGCCTTTAGGTATGTAATGCAACACGTGAAATGAAGTAAGGTGGGCCTTTAGGTATGTAATGCAACACGTGAAATGAAGTAAGGTGGGCCTTTGGGTATGTAATACTATGTAATACAACCCGTGAAATGAAGTAAGGTGGGCCTTTGGGTATGTAATGCAACACCGTGAAATGAAGTAAGGTGGGCCTTTGGGTATGTAATACAGTACGTGAAATGAAGTAAGGTGGGCCTTTGGGTATGTAATACAACCCGTGAAATGAAGTAAGGTGGGCCTTTGGGTATGTAATACAACCCGTGAAATGAAGTAAGGTGGGCCTTGGGGTATGTAATGCAACACCGTGAAATGAAGTAAGGTGGGCCTTTGGGTATATAATACAACCCGTGAAATTAAGTAAGGTGGGCCTTTGGGTATGTAATGCAACACGTGAAATGAAGTAAGGTGGGCCTTTAGGTATGTAATGCAACACGTGAAATGAAGTAAGGTGGGCCTTTAAATATGTAATGCAACACGTGAAATGAAGTAAGGTGGGCCTTTGGGTATGTAAAACAACCCGTGAAATGAAGTAAGGTGGGCCTTTGGGTATGTAATACAACACGTGAAATGAAGTAAGGTGGGCCTTTGGGTACGCAATGCAACACGTGAAATGAAGTAAGGTGGGCCTTTGGGTATGTAATACAACCCGTGAAATGAAGTAAGGTGGGCCTTTGGGTATGTAATGCAACACCGTGAAATGAAGTAAGGTGGGCCTTTGGGTATGTAATACAACACGTGAAATGAAGTAAGGTGGGCCTTTGGGTATGTAATGCAACACCGTGAAATGAAGTAAGGTGGGCCTTTGGGTATGTAATGTAACACGTGAAATGAAGTAAGTTGGGCCTTTGGGTATGTAATACAACCCGTGAAATGAAGTAAGGTGGGCCTTTGGGTATGTAATACAACACGTGAAATGAAGTAAGGTGGGCCTTTGGGTACGTAATGCAACACGTGAAATGAAGTAAGGTGGGCCTTTGGGTATGTAATACAACCCGTGAAATGAAGTAAGGTGGGCCTTTGGGTATGTAATGCAACACCGTGAAATGAAGTAAGGTGGGCCTTTGGGTATGTAATACAACACGTGAAATGAAGTAAGGTGGGCCTTTGGGTATGTAATACAACCCGTGAAATGAAGTAAGGTGGGCCTTTGGGTATGTAATACAACCCGTGAAATGAAGTAAGGTGGGCCTTTGGGTATGTAATGTAACACGTGAAATGAAGTAAGTTGGGCCTTTGGGTATGTAATACAACCCCTGAAATGAAGTAAGGTGGGCCTTTGGGTATGTAATACAACCCGTGAAATGAAGTAAGGTGGGCCTTTGGGTATGTAATGCAACACGTGAAATGAAGTTAGGTGGGCCTTTGGGTATGTAATACAACCCGTGAAATGAAGTAAGGTGGGCCTTTGGGTATGTAATGCAACACGTGAAATGAAGTAAGGTGGGCCTTTAGGTATGTAATGCAACACGTGAAATGAAGTAAGGTGGGCCTTTAGGTATGTAATGCAACACGTGAAATGAAGTAAGGTGGGCCTTTGGGTATGTAATACAACCCGTGAAATGAAGTAAGGTGGGCCTTTGGGTATGTAATGCAACACCGTGAAATGAAGTAAGGTGGGCCTTTGGGTATGTAATACAGTACGTGAAATAAAGTAAGGTGGGCCTTTGGGTATGTAATACAACCCGTGAAATGAAGTAAGGTGGGCCTTTGGGTATGTAATACAACCCGTGAAATGAAGTAAGGTGGGCCTTTGGCTATGTAATGCAACACCGTGAAATGAAGTAAGTTTGGCCTTTGGGTATATAATACAACCCGTGAAATGAAGTAAGGTGGGCCTTTGGGTATGTAATGCAACACGTGAAATGAAGTAAGGTGGGCCTTTAAATATGTAATGCAACACGTGAAATGAAGTAAGGTGGGCCTTTGGGTATGTAAAACAACCCGTGAAATGAAGTAAGGTGGGCCTTTGGGTATGTAATACAACACGTGAAATGAAGTAAGGTGGGCCTTTGGGTACGTAATGCAACACGTAAAATGAAGTAAGGTGGGCCTTTGGGTATGTAATACAACCCGTGAAATGAAGTAAGGTGGGCCTTTGGGTATGTAATGCAACACCGTGAAATGAAGTAAGGTTGGCCTTTGGGTATGTAATACAACACGTGAAATGAAGTAAGGTGGGCCTTTGGGTATGTAATACAACCCGTGAAATGAAGTAAGGTGGGCCTTTGGGTATGTAATACAACCCGTGAAATGAAGTAAGGTGGGCCTTTGGGTATGTAATGCCACACGTGAAATGAAGTGAGGTGGGCCTTTGGGTATGTAATACAACCCGTGAAATGAAATAAGGTGGGCCTTTGGGTATGTAATGCAACACGTGAAATGAAGTAAGGTGGGCCTTTAGGTATGTAATGCAACACGTGAAATGAAGTAAGGTGGGCCTTTAAATATGTAATGCAACACGTGAAATGAAGTAAGGTGGGCCTTTGGGTATGTAATACAACCCGTGAAATGAAGTAAGGTGGGCCTTTGGGTATGTAATACAACACGTGAAATAAAGTAAGGTGGGCCTTTGGGTACGTAATGCAACACGTGAAATGAAGTAAGGTGGGCCTTTGGGTATGTAATACAACCCGTGAAATGAAGTAAGGTGGGCCTTTGGGTATGTAATGCAACACCGTGAAATGAAGTAAGGTGGGCCTTTGGGTATGTAATACAACACGTGAAATGAAGTAAGGTGGGCCTTTGGGTATGTAATACAACCCGTGAAATGAAGTAAGGTGGGCCTTTGGGTATGTAATACAACCCGTGAAATGAAGTAAGGTGGGCCTTTGGGTATGTAATGCAACACGTGAAATGAAGTTAGGTGGGCCTTTGGGTATGTAATACAACCCGTGAAATGAAGTAAGGTGGGCCTTTGGGTATGTAATGCAACACGTGAAATGAAGTAAGGTGGGCCTTTAGGTATGTAATGCAACACGTGAAATGAAGTAAGGTGGGCCTTTAGGTATGTAATGCAACACGTGAAATGAAGTAAGGTGGGCCTTTGGGTATGTAATGCAAACTGTTAAATGAAGTAAGGTGGGCCTTTGGGTACGTAGTGCAACACGTGAAATGAAGTAAGGTGGGCCTTTGGGTATGTAATGCAACACGTGAAATGAAGTAAGGTGGGCCTTTGGGTATGTAATGTAACACGTGAAATGAAGTAAGTTGGGCCTTTGGGTATGTAATACAACCCGTGAAATGAAGTAAGGTGGGCCTTTGGGTATGTAATACAACCCGTGAAATGAAGTAAGGTGGGCCTTTGGGTATGTAATGCAACACCGTGAAATGAAGTAAGGTGGGCCTTTGGGTATGTAATACAACACGTGAAATGAAGTAAGGTGGGCCTTTGGATATATAATACAACCCGTGAAATGAAGTAAGGTGGGCCTTTGGGTATGTAATGCAACACGTGAAATAAAGTAAGGTGGGCCTTTAGGTATGTAATGCAACACGTGAAATGAAGTAAGGTGGGCCTTTAAATATGTAATGCAACACGTGAAATGAAGTAAGGTGGGCCTTTGGGTATGTAATACAACCCGTGAAATGAAGTAAGGTGGGCCTTTGGGTATGTAATACAACCCGTGAAATGAAATAAGGTGGGCCTTTGGGTATGTAATGCCACACGTGAAATGAAGTAAGGTGGGCCTTTGGGTATGTAATACAACCCGTGAAATGAAGTAAGTTGGGCCTTTGTTTATGTAATGCAACACGTGAAATGAAGTAAGGTGGGCCTTTAGGTATGTAATGCAACACGTGAAATGAAGTAAGGTGGGCCTTTGGGTATGTAATACAACCCGTGAAATGAAGTAAGGTGGGCCTTTGGGTATGTAATGCAACACGTGAAATGAAGTAATGTGGGCCTTTGGGTATGTAATACAACCCGTGAAATGAAGTAAGTTGGGCCTTTGTTTATGTAATGCAACACGTGAAATGAAGTAAGGTGGGCCTTTGGGTATGTAATGCCACACGTGAAATGAAGTAAGGTGGGCCTTTGGGTATGTAATACAACCCGTGAAATGAAGTAAGGTGGGCCTTTGGGTATGTAATGCAACACGTGAAATGAAGTAAGGTGGGCCTTTAGGTATGTAATGCAACACGTGAAATGAAGTAAGGTGGGCCTTTAAATATGTAATGCAACACGTGAAATGAAGTAAGGTGGGCCTTTGGGTACGTAATGCAACACGTGAAATGAAGTAAGGTGGGCCTTTGGGTACGTAATGCAACACGTGAAATGAAGTAAGGTGGGCCTTTGGGTATGTAATACAACCCGTGAAATGAAGTAAGGTGGGCCTTTGGGTATGTAATGCAACACCGTGAAATGAAGTAAGGTGGGCCTTTGGGTATGTAATACAACACGTGAAATGAAGTAAGGTGGGCCTTTGGGTATGTAATACAACCCGTGAAATGAAGTAAGGTGGGCCTTTGGGTATGTAATACAACCCGTGAAATGAAGTAAGGTGGGCCTTTGGGTATGTAATGCAACACGTGAAATGAAGTTAGGTGGGCCTTTGGGTATGTAATACAACCCGTGAAATGAAGTAAGGTGGGCCTTTGGGTATGTAATGCAACACGTGAAATGAAGTAAGGTGGGCCTTTAGGTATGTAATGCAACACGTGAAATGAAGTAAGGTGGGCCTTTAGGTATGTAATGCAACACGTGAAATTAAGTAAGGTGGGCCTTTGGGTATGTAATGCAAACTGTTAAATGAAGTAAGGTGGGCCTTTAGGTACGTAATGCAACACGTGAAATGAAGTAAGGTGGGCCTTTGGGTATGTAATGCAACACGTGAAATGAAGTAAGGTGGGCCTTTGGGTATGTAATGTAACACGTGAAATGAAGTAAGTTGGGCCTTTGGGTATGTAATACAACCCGTGAAATGAAGTAAGGTGGGCCTTTGGGTATGTAATACAACCCGTGAAATGAAGTAAGGTGGGCCTTTGGGTATGTAATGCAACACCGTGAAATGAAGTAAGGTGGGCCTTTGGGTATGTAATACAACACGTGAAATGAAGTAAGGTGGGCCTTTGGATATATAATACAACCCGTGAAATGAAGTAAGGTGGGCCTTTGGGTATGTAATGCAACACGTGAAATGAAGTAAGGTGGGCCTTTAAATATGTAATGCAACACGTGAAATGAAGTAAGGTGGGCCTTTGGGTACGTAATGCAACACGTGAAATGAAGTAAGGTGGGCCTTTGGGTACGTAATGCAACACGTGAAATGAAGTAAGGTGGGCCTTTGGGTATGTAATACAACCCGTGAAATGAAGTAAGGTGGGCCTTTGGGTATGTAATGCAACACCGTGAAATGAAGTAAGGTGGGCCTTTGGGTATGTAATACAACACGTGAAATGAAGTAAGGTGGGCCTTTGGGTATGTAATACAACCCGTGAAATGAAGTAAGGTGGGCCTTTGGGTATGTAATACAACCCGTGAAATGAAGTAAGGTGGGCCTTTGGGTATGTAATGCAACACGTGAAATGAAGTTAGGTGGGCCTTTGGGTATGTAATACAACCCGTGAAATGAAGTAAGGTGGGCCTTTGGGTATGTAATGCAACACGTGAAATGAAGTAAGGTGGGCCTTTAGGTATGTAATGCAACACGTGAAATGAAGTAAGGTGGGCCTTTAGGTATGTAATGCAACACGTGAAATTAAGTAAGGTGGGCCTTTGGGTATGTAATGCAAACTGTTAAATGAAGTAAGGTGGGCCTTTAGGTACGTAATGCAACACGTGAAATGAAGTAAGGTGGGCCTTTGGGTATGTAATGCAACACGTGAAATGAAGTAAGGTGGGCCTTTGGGTATGTAATGTAACACGTGAAATGAAGTAAGTTGGGCCTTTGGGTATGTAATACAACCCGTGAAATGAAGTAAGGTGGGCCTTTGGGTATGTAATACAACCCGTGAAATGAAGTAAGGTGGGCCTTTGGGTATGTAATGCAACACCGTGAAATGAAGTAAGGTGGGCCTTTGGGTATGTAATACAACACGTGAAATGAAGTAAGGTGGGCCTTTGGATATATAATACAACCCGTGAAATGAAGTAAGGTGGGCCTTTGGGTATGTAATGCAACACGTGAAATGAAGTAAGGTGGGCCTTTAGGTATGTAATGCAACACGTGAAATGAAGTAAGGTGGGCCTTTAAATATGTAATGCAACACGTGAAATGAAGTAAGGTGGGCCTTTGGGTATGTAATACAACCCGTGAAATGAAGTAAGGTGAGCCATTGGGTATGTAATACAACCCGTGAAATGAAATAAGGTGGGCCTTTGGGTATGTAATGCCACACGTGAAATGAAGTAAGGTGGGCCTTTGGGTATGTAATACAACCCGTGAAATGAAGTAAGTTGGGCCTTTGTTTATGTAATGCAACACGTGAAATGAAGTAAGGTGGGCCTTTAGGTATGTAATGCAACACGTGAAATGAAGTAAGGTGGGCCTTTAGGTATGTAATGCAACACGTGAAATGAAGTAAGGTGGGCCTTTGGGTATGTAATGCAAACTGTTGAATGAAGTAAGGTGGGCCTTTGGGTATGTAATACAACACGTGAAATGAAGTAAGGTGGGCCTTTGGGTACGTAATGCAACACGTGAAATGAAGTAAGGTGGGCCTTTGGGTACGTAATGCAACACGTGAAATGAAGTAAGGTGGGCATTTGGGTACGTAATGCAACCCGTGAAATGAAGTAAGGTGGGCCTTTGGGTATGTAATGCAACACGTGAGATGAAGTAAGGTGGGCCTTTAGGTATGTAATGCAACACGTGAAATGAAGTAAGGTGGGCCTTATGGTACGTAATGCAACACGTGAAATGAAGTAAGGTGGGCCTTTGGGTATGTAATACAACCCGTGAAATGAAGTAAGGTTGGCCTTTGGGTATGTAATGCAACACCGTGAAATGAAGTAAGGTGGGCCTTTGGGTATGTAATGTAACACGTGAAATGAAGTAAGTTGGGCCTTTGGGTATGTAATACAACCCGTGAAATGAAGTAAGGTGGGCCTTTGGGTATGTAATACAACACGTGAAATGAAGTAAGGTGGGCCTTTGGGTACGTAATGCAACACGTGAAATGAAGTAAGGTGGGCCTTTGAGTATGTAATACAACCCGTGAAATGAAGTAAGGTGGGCCTTTGGGTATGTAATGCAACACCGTGAAATGAAGTAAGGTGGGCCTTTGGGTATGTAATACAACACGTGAAATGAAGTAAGGTGGGCCTTTGGGTATGTAATACAACCCGTGAAATGAAGTAAGGTGGGCCTTTGGGTATGTAATACAACCCGTGAAATGAAGTAAGGTGGGCCTTTGGGTATGTAATGTAACACGTGAAATGAAGTAAGTTGGGCCTTTGGGTATGTAATACAACCCCTGAAATGAAGTAAGGTGGGCCTTTGGGTATGTAATACAACCCGTGAAATGAAGTAAGGTGGGCCTTTGGGTATGTAATGCAACACGTGAAATGAAGTTAGGTGGGCCTTTGGGTATGTAATACAACCCGTGAAATGAAGTAAGGTGGGCCTTTGGGTATGTAATGCAACACGTGAAATGAAGTAAGGTTGGCCTTTAGGTATGTAATGCAACACGTGAAATGAAGTAAGGTGGGCCTTTAGGTATGTAATGCAACACGTGAAATGAAGTAAGGTGGGCCTTTGGGTATGTAATACAACCCGTGAAATGAAGTAAGGTGGGCCTTTGGGTATGTAATGCAACACCGATAAATGAAGTAAGGTGGGCCTTTGGGTATGTAATACAGTACGTGAAATGAAGTAAGGTGGGCCTTTGGGTATGTAATACAACCCGTGAAATGAAGTAAGGTGGGCCTTTGGGTATGTAATACAACCCTTGAAATGAAGTAAGGTGGGCCTTTGGGTATGTAATGCAACACCGTGAAATGAAGTAAGGTGGGCCTTTGGGTATGTAATACAACACGTGAAATGAAGTAAGGTGGGCCTTTGGATATATAATACAACCCGTGAAATGAAGTAAGGTGGGCCTTTGGGTATGTAATGCAACACGTGAAATGAAGTAAGGTGGGCCTTTAGGTATGTAATGCAACACGTGAAATGAAGTAAGGTGGGCCTTTAAATATGTAATGCAACACGTGAAATGAAGTAAGGTGGGCCTTTGGGTATGTAATACAACCCGTGAAATGAAGTAAGGTGGGCCATTGGGTATGTAATACAACCCGTGAAATGAAATAAGGTGGGCCTTTGGGTATGTAATGCCACACGTGAAATGAAGTAAGGTGGGCCTTTGGGTATGTAATACAACCCGTGAAATGAAGTAAGTTGGGCCTTTGTTTATGTAATGCAACACGTGAAATGAAGTAAGGTGGGCCTTTAGGTATGTAATGCAACACGTGAAATGAAGTAAGGTGGGCCTTTAGGTATGTAATGCAACACGTGAAATGAAGTAAGGTGGGCCTTTGGGTATGTAATGCAAACTGTTAAATGAAGTAAGGTGGGCCTTTGGGTATGTAATACAACACGTGAAATGAAGTAAGGTGGGCCTTTGGGTACGTAATGCAACACGTGAAATGAAGTAAGGTGGGCCTTTGGGTACGTAATGCAACACGTGAAATGAAGTAAGGTGGGCATTTGGGTACGTAATGCAACCCGTGAAATGAAGTAAGGTGGGCCTTTGGGTATGTAATGCAACACGTGAGATGAAGTAAGGTGGGCCTTTAGGTATGTAATGCAACACGTGAAATGAAGTAAGGTGGGCCTTTGGGTACGTAATGCAACACGTGAAATGAAGTAAGGTGGGCCTTTGGGTATGTAATACAACCCGTGAAATGAAGTAAGGTTGGCCTTTGGGTATGTAATGCAACACCGTGAAATGAAGTAAGGTGGGCCTTTGGGTATGTAATGTAACACGTGAAATGAAGTAAGTTGGGCCTTTGGGTATGTAATACAACCCGTGAAATGAAGTAAGGTGGGCCTTTGGGTATGTAATACAACACGTGAAATGAAGTAAGGTGGGCCTTTGGGTACGTAATGCAACACGTGAAATGAAGTAAGGTGGGCCTTTGAGTATGTAATACAACCCGTGAAATGAAGTAAGGTGGGCCTTTGGGTATGTAATGCAACACCGTGAAATGAAGTAAGGTGGGCCTTTGGGTATGTAATACAACACGTGAAATGAAGTAAGGTGGGCCTTTGGGTATGTAATACAACCCGTGAAATGAAGTAAGGTGGGCCTTTGGGTATGTAATACAACCCGTGAAATGAAGTAAGGTGGGCCTTTGGGTATGTAATGTAACACGTGAAATGAAGTAAGTTGGGCCTTTGGGTATGTAATACAACCCCTGAAATGAAGTAAGGTGGGCCTTTGGGTATGTAATACAACCCGTGAAATGAAGTAAGGTGGGCCTTTGGGTATGTAATGCAACACGTGAAATGAAGTTAGGTGGGCCTTTGGGTATGTAATACAACCCGTGAAATGAAGTAAGGTGGGCCTTTGGGTATGTAATGCAACACGTGAAATGAAGTAAGGTTGGCCTTTAGGTATGTAATGCAACACGTGAAATGAAGTAAGGTGGGCCTTTAGGTATGTAATGCAACACGTGAAATGAAGTAAGGTGGGCCTTTGGGTATGTAATACAACCCGTGAAATAAAGTAAGGTGGGCCTTTGGGTATGTAATGCAACACCGATAAATGAAGTAAGGTGGGCCTTTGGGTATGTAATACAGTACGTGAAATGAAGTAAGGTGGGCCTTTGGGTATGTAATACAACCCGTGAAATGAAGTAAGGTGGGCCTTTGGGTATGTAATACAACCCGTGAAATGAAGTAAGGTGGGCCTTGGGGTATGTAATGCAACACCGTGAAATGAAGTAAGGTGGGCCTTTGGGTATATAATACAACCCGTGAAATGAAGTAAGGTGGGCCTTTGGGTATGTAATGCAACACGTGAAATGAAGTAAGGTGGGCCTTTAGGTATGTAATGCAACACGTGAAATGAAGTAAGGTGGGCCTTTAAATATGTAATGCAACACGTGAAATGAAGTAAGGTGGGCCTTTGAGTATGTAAAACAACCCGTGAAATGAAGTAAGGTGGGCCTTTGGGTATGTAATACAACACGTGAAATGAAGTAAGGTGGGCCTTTGGGTACGCAATGCAACACGTGAAATGAAGTAAGGTGGGCCTTTGGGTATGTAATACAACCCGTGAAATGAAGTAAGGTGGGCCTTTGGGTATGTAATGCAACACCGTGAAATGAAGTAAGGTGGGCCTTTGGGTATGTAATACAACACGTGAAATGAAGTAAGGTGGGCCTTTGGGTATGTAATGCAACACCGTGAAATGAAGTAAGGTGGGCCTTTGGGTATGTAATGTAACACGTGAAATGAAGTAAGTTGGGCCTTTGGGTATGTAATACAACCCATGAAATGAAGTAAGGTGGGCCTTTGGGTATGTAATACAACACGTGAAATGAAGTAAGGTGGGCCTTTGGGTACGTAATGCAACACGTGAAATGAAGTAAGGTGGGCCTTTGGGTATGTAATACAACCCGTGAAATGAAGTAAGGTGGGCCTTTGGGTATGTAATGCAACACCGTGAAATGAAGTAAGGTGGGCCTTTGGGTATGTAATACAACACGTGAAATGAAGTAAGGTGGGCCTTTGGGTATGTAATACAACCCGTGAAATGAAGTAAGGTGGGCCTTTGGGTATGTAATACAACCCGTGAAATGAAGTAAGGTGGGCCTTTGGGTATGTAATGTAACACGTGAAATGAAGTAAGTTGGGCCTTTGGGTATGTAATACAACCCCTGAAATGAAGTAAGGTGGGCCTTTGGGTATGTAATACAACCCGTGAAATGAAGTAAGGTGGGCCTTTGGGTATGTAATGCAACACGTGAAATGAAGTTAGGTGGGCCTTTGGGTATGTAATACAACCCGTGAAATGAAGTAAGGTGGGCCTTTGGGTATGTAATGCAACACGTGAAATGAAGTAAGGTGGGCCTTTAGGTATGTAATGCAACACGTGAAATGAAGTAAGGTGGGCCTTTAGGTATGTAATGCAACACGTGAAATGAAGTAAGGTGGGCCTTTGGGTATGTAATACAACCCGTGAAATGAAGTAAGGTGGGCCTTTGGGTATGTAATGCAACACCGTGAAATGAAGTAAGGTGGGCCTTTGGGTATGTAATACAGTACGTGAAATAAAGTAAGGTGGGCCTTTGGGTATGTAATACAACCCGTGAAATGAAGTAAGGTGGGCCTTTGGGTATGTAATACAACCCGTGAAATGAAGTAAGGTGGGCCTTTGGGTATGTAATGCAACACCGTGAAATGAAGTAAGTTTGGCCTTTGGGTATATAATACAACCCGTGAAATGAAGTAAGGTGGGCCTTTGGGTATGTAATGCAACACGTGAAATGAAGTAAGGTGGGCCTTTAAATATGTAATGCAACACGTGAAATGAAGTAAGGTGGGCCTTTGGGTATGTAAAACAACCCGTGAAATGAAGTAAGGTGGGCCTTTGGGTATGTAATACAACACGTGAAATGAAGTAAGGTGGGCCTTTGGGTACGTAATGCAACACGTAAAATGAAGTAAGGTGGGCCTTTGGGTATGTAATACAACCGGTGAAATGAAGTAAGGTGGGCCTTTGGGTATGTAATGCAACACCGTGAAATGAAGTAAGGTTGGCCTTTGGGTATGTAATACAACCCGTGAAATGAAGTAAGGTGGGCCTTTGGGTATGTAATGCAACACGTGAAATGAAGTAAGGTGGGCCTTTAGGTATGTAATGCAACACGTGAAATGAAGTAAGGTGGGCCTTTAGGTATGTAATGCAACACGTGAAATTAAGTAAGGTGGGCCTTTGGGTATGTAATGCAAACTGTTAAATGAAGTAAGGTGGGCCTTTGGGTACGTAATGCAACACGTGAAATGAAGTAAGGTGGGCCTTTGGGTATGTAATGCAACACGTGAAATGAAGTAAGGTGGGCCTTTGGGTATGTAATGTAACACGTGAAATGAAGTAAGTTGGGCCTTTGGGTATGTAATACAACCCGTGAAATGAAGTAAGGTGGGCCTTTGGGTATGTAATACAACCCGTGAAATGAAGTAAGGTGGGCCTTTGGGTATGTAATGCAACACCGTGAAATGAAGTAAGGTGGGCCTTTGGGTATGTAATACAACACGTGAAATGAAGTAAGGTGGGCCTTTGGATATATAATACAACCCGTGAAATGAAGTAAGGTGGGCCTTTGGGTATGTAATGCAACACGTGAAATGAAGTAAGGTGGGCCTTTAGGTATGTAATGCAACACGTGAAATGAAGTAAGGTGGGCCTTTAAATATGTAATGCAACACGTGAAATGAAGTAAGGTGGGCCTTTGGGTATGTAATACAACCCGTGAAATGAAGTAAGGTGGGCCATTGGGTATGTAATACAACCCGTGAAATGAAATAAGGTGGGCCTTTGGGTATGTAATGCCACACGTGAAATGAAGTAAGGTGGGCCTTTGGGTATGTAATACAACCCGTGAAATGAAGTAAGTTGGGCCTTTGTTTATGTAATGCAACACGTGAAATGAAGTAAGGTGGGCCTTTAGGTATGTAATGCAACACGTGAAATGAAGTAAGGTGGGCCTTTAGGTATGTAATGCAACACGTGAAATGAAGTAAGGTGGGCCTTTGGGTATGTAATGCAAACTGTTAAATGAAGTAAGGTGGGCCTTTGGGTATGTAATACAACACGTGAAATGAAGTAAGGTGGGCCTTTGGGTACGTAATGCAACACGTGAAATGAAGTAAGGTGGGCCTTTGGGTACGTAATGCAACACGTGAAATGAAGTAAGGTGGGCATTTGGGTACGTAATGCAACCCGTGAAATGAAGTAAGGTGGGCCTTTGGGTATGTAATGCAACACGTGAGATGAAGTAAGGTGGGCCTTTAGGTATGTAATGCAACACGTGAAATGAAGTAAGGTGGGCCTTTGGGTACGTAATGCAACACGTGAAATGAAGTAAGGTGGGCCTTTGGGTATGTAATACAACCCGTGAAATGAAGTAAGGTTGGCCTTTGGGTATGTAATGCAACACCGTGAAATGAAGTAAGGTGGGCCTTTGGGTATGTAATGTAACACGTGAAATGAAGTAAGTTGGGCCTTTGGGTATGTAATACAACCCGTGAAATGAAGTAAGGTGGGCCTTTGGGTATGTAATACAACACGTGAAATGAAGTAAGGTGGGCCTTTGGGTACGTAATGCAACACGTGAAATGAAGTAAGGTGGGCCTTTGAGTATGTAATACAACCCGTGAAATGAAGTAAGGTGGGCCTTTGGGTATGTAATGCAACACCGTGAAATGAAGTAAGGTGGGCCTTTGGGTATGTAATACAACACGTGAAATGAAGTAAGGTGGGCCTTTGGGTATGTAATACAACCCGTGAAATGAAGTAAGGTGGGCCTTTGGGTATGTAATACAACCCGTGAAATGAAGTAAGGTGGGCCTTTGGGTATGTAATGTAACACGTGAAATGAAGTAAGTTGGGCCTTTGGGTATGTAATACAACCCCTGAAATGAAGTAAGGTGGGCCTTTGGGTATGTAAGACAACCCGTGAAATGAAGTAAGGTGGGCCTTTGGGTATGTAATGCAACACGTGAAATGAAGTTAGGTGGGCCTTTGGGTATGTAATACAACCCGTGAAATGAAGTAAGGTGGGCCTTTGGGTATGTAATGCAACACGTGAAATGAAGTAAGGTTGGCCTTTAGGTATGTAATGCAACACGTGAAATGAAGTAAGGTGGGCCTTTAGGTATGTAATGCAACACGTGAAATGAAGTAAGGTGGGCCTTTGGGTATGTAATACAACCCGTGAAATGAAGTAAGGTGGGCCTTTGGGTATGTAATGCAACACCGATAAATGAAGTAAGGTGGGCCTTTGGGTATGTAATACAGTACGTGAAATGAAGTAAGGTGGGCCTTTGGGTATGTAATACAACCCGTGAAATGAAGTAAGGTGGGCCTTTGGGTATGTAATACAACCCGTGAAATGAAGTAAGGTGGGCCTTGGGGTATGTAATGCAACACCGTGAAATGAAGTAAGGTGGGCCTTTGGGTATATAATACAACCCGTGAAATGAAGTAAGGTGGGCCTTTGGGTATGTAATGCAACACGTGAAATGAAGTAAGGTGGGCCTTTAGGTATGTAATGCAACACGTGAAATGAAGTAAGGTGGGCCTTTAAATATGTAATGCAACACGTGAAATGAAGTAAGGTGGGCCTTTGAGTATGTAAAACAACCCGTGAAATGAAGTAAGGTGGGCCTTTGGGTATGTAATACAACACGTGAAATGAAGTAAGGTGGGCCTTTGGGTACGCAATGCAACACGTGAAATGAAGTAAGGTGGGCCTTTGGGTATGTAATACAACCCGTGAAATGAAGTAAGGTGGGCCTTTGGGTATGTAATGCAACACCGTGAAATGAAGTAAGGTGGGCCTTTGGGTATGTAATACAACACGTGAAATGAAGTAAGGTGGGCCTTTGGGTATGTAATGCAACACCGTGAAATGAAGTAAGGTGGGCCTTTGGGTATGTAATGTAACACGTGAAATGAAGTAAGTTGGGCCTTTGGGTATGTAATACAACCCATGAAATGAAGTAAGGTGGGCCTTTGGGTATGTAATACAACACGTGAAATGAAGTAAGGTGGGCCTTTGGGTACGTAATGCAACACGTGAAATGAAGTAAGGTGGGCCTTTGGGTATGTAATACAACCCGTGAAATGAAGTAAGGTGGGCCTTTGGGTATGTAATGCAACACCGTGAAATGAAGTAAGGTGGGCCTTTGGGTATGTAATACAACACGTGAAATGAAGTAAGGTGGGCCTTTGGGTATGTAATACAACCCGTGAAATGAAGTAAGGTGGGCCTTTGGGTATGTAATACAACCCGTGAAATGAAGTAAGGTGGGCCTTTGGGTATGTAATGTAACACGTGAAATGAAGTAAGTTGGGCCTTTGGGTATGTAATACAACCCCTGAAATAAAGTAAGGTGGGCCTTTGGGTATGTAATACAACCCGTGAAATGAAGTAAGGTGGGCCTTTGGGTATGTAATGCAACACGTGAAATGAAGTTAGGTGGGCCTTTGGGTATGTAATACAACCCGTGAAATGAAGTAAGGTGGGCCTTTGGGTATGTAATGCAACACGTGAAATGAAGTAAGGTGGGCCTTTAGGTATGTAATGCAACACGTGAAATGAAGTAAGGTGGGCCTTTAGGTATGTAATGCAACACGTGAAATGAAGTAAGGTGGGCCTTTAAATATGTAATGCAACACGTGAAATGAAGTAAGGTGGGCCTTTGAGTATGTAAAACAACCCGTGAAATGAAGTAAGGTGGGCCTTTGGGTATGTAATACAACACGTGAAATGAAGTAAGGTGGGCCTTTGGGTACGCAATGCAACACGTGAAATGAAGTAAGGTGGGCCTTTGGGTATGTAATACAACCCGTGAAATGAAGTAAGGTGGGCCTTTGGGTATGTAATGCAACACCGTGAAATGAAGTAAGGTGGGCCTTTGGGTATGTAATACAACACGTGAAATGAAGTAAGGTGGGCCTTTGGGTATGTAATGCAACACCGTGAAATGAAGTAAGGTGGGCCTTTGGGTATGTAATGTAACACGTGAAATGAAGTAAGTTGGGCCTTTGGGTATGTAATACAACCCATGAAATGAAGTAAGGTGGGCCTTTGGGTATGTAATACAACACGTGAAATGAAGTAAGGTGGGCCTTTGGGTACGTAATGCAACACGTGAAATGAAGTAAGGTGGGCCTTTGGGTATGTAATACAACCCGTGAAATGAAGTAAGGTGGGCCTTTGGGTATGTAATGCAACACCGTGAAATGAAGTAAGGTGGGCCTTTGGGTATGTAATACAACACGTGAAATGAAGTAAGGTGGGCCTTTGGGTATGTAATACAACCCGTGAAATGAAGTAAGGTGGGCCTTTGGGTATGTAATACAACCCGTGAAATGAAGTAAGGTGGGCCTTTGGGTATGTAATGTAACACGTGAAATGAAGTAAGTTGGGCCTTTGGGTATGTAATACAACCCCTGAAATAAAGTAAGGTGGGCCTTTGGGTATGTAATACAACCCGTGAAATGAAGTGAGGTGGGCCTTTGGGTATGTAATGCAACACGTGAAATGAAGTTAGGTGGGCCTTTGGGTATGTAATACAACCCGTGAAATGAAGTAAGGTGGGCCTTTGGGTATGTAATGCAACACGTGAAATGAAGTAAGGTGGGCCTTTAGGTATGTAATGCAACACGTGAAATGAAGTAAGGTGGGCCTTTAGGTATGTAATGCAACACGTGAAATGAAGTAAGGTGGGCCTTTGGGTATGTAATACAACCCGTGAAATGAAGTAAGGTGGGCCTTTGGGTATGTAATGCAACACCGTGAAATGAAGTAAGGTGGGCCTTTGGGTATGTAATACAGTACGTGAAATAAAGTAAGGTGGGCCTTTGGGTATGTAATACAACCCGTGAAATGAAGTAAGGTGGGCCTTTGGGTATGTAATACAACCCGTGAAATGAAGTAAGGTGGGCCTTTGGGTATGTAATGCAACACCGTGAAATGAAGTAAGTTTGGCCTTTGGGTATATAATACAACCCGTGAAATGAAGTAAGGTGGGCCTTTGGGTATGTAATGCAACACGTGAAATGAAGTAAGGTGGGCCTTTAAATATGTAATGCAACACGTGAAATGAAGTAAGGTGGGCCTTTGGGTATGTAAAACAACCCGTGAAATGAAGTAAGGTGGGCCTTTGGGTATGTAATACAACACGTGAAATGAAGTAAGGTGGGCCTTTGGGTACGTAATGCAACACGTAAAATGAAGTAAGGTGGGCCTTTGGGTATGTAATACAACCGGTGAAATGAAGTAAGGTGGGCCTTTGGGTATGTAATGCAACACCGTGAAATGAAGTAAGGTTGGCCTTTGGGTATGTAATACAACACGTGAAATGAAGTAAGGTGGGCCTTTGGGTATGTAATACAACCCGTGAAATGAAGTAAGGTGGGCCTTTGGGTATGTAATACAACCCGTGAAATGAAGTAAGGTGGGCCTTTGGGTATGTAATGCCACACGTGAAATGAAGTGAGGTGGGCCTTTGGGTATGTAATACAACCCGTGAAATGAAATAAGGTGGGCCTTTGGGTATGTAATGCAACACGTGAAATGAAGTAAGGTGGGCCTTTAGGTATGTAATGCAACACGTGAAATGAAGTAAGGTGGGCCTTTAAATATGTAATGCAACACGTGAAATGAAGTAAGGTGGGCCTTTGGGTATGTAATACAACCCGTGAAATGAAGTAAGGTGGGCCTTTGGGTATGTAATACAACACGTGAAATGAAGTTAGGTGGGCCTTTGGGTATGTAATACAACCCGTGAAATGAAGTAAGGTGGGCCTTTGGGTATGTAATGCAACACGTGAAATGAAGTAAGGTTGGCCTTTAGGTATGTAATGCAACACGTGAAATGAAGTAAGGTGGGCCTTTAGGTATGTAATGCAACACGTGAAATGAAGTAAGGTGGGCCTTTGGGTATGTAATACAACCCGTGAAATGAAGTAAGGTGGGCCTTTGGGTATGTAATGCAACACCGTGAAATGAAGTAAGGTGGGCCTTTGGGTATGTAATGCAACACGTGAAATGAAGTAAGGTGGGCCTTTAGGTATGTAATGCAACACGTGAAATGAAGTAAGGTGGGCCTTTAAATATGTAATGCAACACGTGAAATGAAGTAAGGTGGGCCTTTGGGTATGTAATGCAACCCGTGAAATGAAGTAAGGTGGGCCTTTGGGTATGTAATACAACCCGTGAAATGAAATAAGGTTTGCCTTTGGGTATGTAATGCCACACGTGAAATGAAGTAAGGTGGGCCTTTGGGTATGTAATACAACCCGTGAAATGAAGTAAGGTGGGCCTTTGGGTATGTAATGCAACACGTGAAATGAAGTAAGGTGGGCCTTTAGGTATGTAATGCAACACGTGAAATGAAGTAAGGTGGGCCTTTAGGTATGTAATGCAACACGTGAAATGAAGTAAGGTGGGCATTTTGGTATGTAATACAACCCGTGAAATGAAGTAAGGTGGGCATTTGGGTATGTAATGCAACACGTGAAATGAAGTAAGGTGGGCCTTTGGGTATGTAATGCAACACGTGAAATGAAGTAAGGTGGGCATTTGGGTATGTAATACAACCCGTAAAATGAAGTAAGGTGGGCCTTTGGGTATGTAATGCAGCCCGTAAAATGAAGTAAGGTGGGCCTTTGGGTATGTAATGCAACACGTGAAATGAAGTAAGGTGGGCCTTTGGATATGTAATACAACCCGTGAAATGAAGTAGGGTGGGCATTTGGGTATGTAATGCAACTCGTGAAATGAAGTAAGGTGGGCCTTTGGGTATGTAATGCAACACGTGAAATGAAGTAAGGTGGGCCTTTGGGTATGTAATGCAACACGTTAAATGAAGTAAGGTGGGCATTTGGGTATGTAATGAAACTCGTGAAATGAAGTAAGGTGGGCCTTTGGGTATGTAATGCAACACGTGAAAAGAAGTAAGGTGGGCCTTTGAGAATGTAATACAACACGTGAAATGGAGTAAGGTGGGCCTTTGGTTATGTAATGCAACACGTGAAATGAAGTAAGGTGGGGCTTTGGGTATGTAATGCAACACCGTGAAATGTAGTAAGGTGGGCCTTTGGGTATGTAATGCAAACCGTGAAATGAAGTAAGGTGGGCCTTTGGGTATGTAATGCAACACGTGAAATGAAGTAAGGTGGGCCTTTGGGTATGTAATGCAACCCGTGTAATTATGTAAGGTGGGCCTTTCGGTATGTAATGCAACACGTGAAATGAAGTAAGGTGGGCCTTTGGGTATGTAATGCAACACGTGAAATAAAGTAAGGTGGGCCTTTGGGTATGTAATGCAACACGTGAAATAAAGTAGGGTGGGCCTTTGGGTATGTAATGCAACACGTGAAATGAAGTAAGGTGGGCCTTTGGGTATGTAATGCAACACGTGAAATGAAGTAAGGTGGGCCTTTGGGTATGTAATGCAACACGTAAAATGAAGTAAGGTGGGCCTTTGGATATGTAATACAACCCGTGAAATGAAGTAAGGTGGGCCTTTGGGTATGTAATGCAACACGTGAAATGAAGTAAGGTGGGCCTTTGGGTATGTGATGCCACACGTGAAATGAAGTAAGGTGGACCTTTGGGTACGTAATGCAACACGTGAAATAAAGTAAGGTGGGCCTTTGGGTATGTAATGCAACACGTGAAATAAAGTAAGGTGGGCCTTTGGGTATGTAATGCAACACGTGAAATGAAGTAAGATGGGCCTTTGGGTATGTAATACAACCCGTGAAATGAAGTAAGGTGGGCCTTTGGGTATGTAATACAACCCGTGAAATGAAGTAAGGTGGGCCTTTGGGTATGTAATGCCACACGTGAAATGAAGTAAGGTGGGCCTTTGGATATATAATACAACCCGTGAAATGAAGTAAGGTGGGCCTTTGGGTATGTAATGCAACACGTGAAATGAAGTAAGGTGGGCCTTTAGGTATGTAATGCAACACGTGAAATGAAGTAAGGTGGGCCTTTAAATATGTAATGCAACACGTGAAATGAAGTAAGGTGGGCCTTTGGGTATGTAATACAACCCGTGAAATGAAGTAAGGTGGGCCTTTGGGTATGTAATACAACCCGTGAAATGAAATAAGGTTTGCCTTTGGGTATGTAATGCCACACGTGAAATGAAGTAAGGTGGGCCTTTGGGTATGTAATACAACCCGTGAAATGAAGTAAGGTGGGCCTTTGGGTATGTAATGCAACACGTGAAATGAAGTAAGGTGGGCCTTTAGGTATGTAATGCAACACGTGAAATGAAGTAAGGTGGGCCTTTAGGTATGTAATGCAACACGTGAAATGAAGTAAGGTGGGCCTTTGGGTATGTAATGCAAACTGTTAAATGAAGTAAGGTGGGCCTTTGGGTACGTAATACAACCCGTGAAATGAAATAAGGTGGGCCTTTGGTTATGTAATGCAACACGTGAAATGAAGTAAGGTGGGCCTTTGGGTATGTAATACAACACGTGAAATGAATTAAGGTGGGCCTTTGGGTATGTAATGTAACTTGTGAAATGAAGTAAGGTGGGCCTTTGGGTATGTAATGTAACACGTGAAATGAAGTAAGGTGGGCCTTTGGGTATGTAATGTAACACCTGAAATGAAGTAAGGTGGTCCTTTGGGTATGTAATGCAACACGTGTAATGAAGTAAGGTGGGCCGATGGGTATGTTATGCAACCCGTGTAATTATGTAAGGTGGGCCTTTCGGTATGTAATGCAACACGTGAAATGAAGTAAGGTGGGTTTTTGGGTATGTAATACAACACGTGAAATGAAGTAAGGTGGGCCTTTGGGTACGTAATGTAACACGTGAAATGAAGTAAGGTGGGCCTTTGGGTATGTAATGTAACACGTGAAATGAAGTAAGGTGGGCCTTTGGGTATGTAATGTAACACCTGAAATGAAGTAAGGTGGGCCTTTGGGTATGTAATGCAACACGTGTAATGAAGTAAGGTGGGCCGATGGGTATGTAATGCAACCCGTGTAATTATGTAAGGTGGGCCTTTCGGTATGTAATGCAACACGTGAAATGAAGTAAGGTGGGCCTTTGGGTATGTAATGCAACACGTGAAATGAAGTAAGGTGGGCCTTTGGGTATGTAATGCAACACGTGAAATAAAGTAGGGTGGGCCTTTGGGTATGTAATGCAACACGTGAAATGAAGTAAGGTGGGCCTTTAAATATGTAATGCAACACGTGAAATGAAGTAAGGTGGGCCTTTGGGTATGTAATACAACCCGTGAAATGAAGTAAGGTGGGCCTTTGGGTATGTAATACAACACGTGAAATGAAGTAAGGTGGGCCTTTGTTTACGTAATGCAACACGTGAAATGAAGTAAGGTGGGCCTTTGGGTATGTAATACAACCCGTGAAATGAAGTAAGGTGGGCCTTTAGGTATGTAATGCAACACGTGAAATGAAGTAAGGTGGGCCTTTAAATATGTAATGCAACACGTGAAATGAAGTAAGGTGGGCCTTTGGGTATGTAATACAACCCGTGAAATGAAGTAAGGTGGGCCTTTGGGTATGTAATACAACCCGTGAAATGAAATAAGGTTTGCCTTTGGGTATGTAATGCCACACGTGAAATGAAGTAAGGTGGGCCTTTGGGTATGTAATACAACCCGTGAAATGAAGTAAGGTGGGCCTTTGGGTATGTAATGCAACACGTGAAATGAAGTAAGGTGGGCCTTTAGGTATGTAATGCAACACGTGAAATAAAGTAAGGTTGGGCTTTAGGTATGTAATGCAACACGTGAAATGAAGTAAGGTGGGCATTTTGGTATGTAATACAACCCGTGAAATGAAGTAAGGTGGGCATTTGGGTATGTAATTCAACACGTGAAATGAAGTAAGGTGGGCCTTTGGGTATGTAATGCAACACGTGAAATGAAGTAAGGTGGGCATTTGGGTATGTAATACAACCCGTAAAATGAAGTAAGGTGGGCCTTTGGGTATGTAATGCAGCCCGTAAAATGAAGTAAGGTGGGCCTTTGGGTATGTAATGCAACACGTGAAATGAAGTAAGGTGGGCCTTTGGATATGTAATACAACCCGTGAAATGAAGTAAGGTGGGCATTTGGGTATGTAATGCAACTCGTGAAATGAAGTAAGGTGGGCCTTTGGGTATGTAATGGAACACGTGAAATGAAGTAAGGTGGGCCTTTGGGTATGTAATGCAACACGTGAAATGAAGTAAGGTGGGCATTTGGGTATGTAATGAAACACGTAAAATGAAGTAAGGTGGGCCTTTGGGTATGTAATGCAACACGTGAAAAGAAGTAAGGTGGGCCTTTGAGAATGTAATACAACACGTGAAATGGAGTAAGGTGGGCCTTTGGTTATGTAATGCAACACGTGAAATGAAGTAAGGTGGGGCTTTGGGTATGTAATGCAACACCGTGAAATGAAGTAAGGTGGGCCTTTGGGTATGTAATGCAAACCGTGAAATGAAGTAAGGTGGGCCTTTGGGTATGTAATGCAACACGTGAAATGAAGTAAGGTGGGCCTTTGGGTACGTAATGTAACACGTGAAATGAAGTAAGGTGGGCCTTTGGGTATGTAATGTAACACGTGAAATGAAGTAAGGTGGGCCTTTGGGTATGTAATGTAACACCTGAAATGAAGTAAGGTGGGCCTTTGGGTATGTAATGCAACACGTGTAATGAAGTAAGGTGGGCCTATGGGTATGTAATGCAACCCGTGTAATTATGTAAGGTGGGCCTTTCGGTATGTAATGCAACACGTGAAATGAAGTAAGGTGGGCCTTTGGGTATGTAATGCAACACGTGAAATAAAGTAAGGTGGGCCTTTGGGTATGTAATGCAACACGTGAAATAAAGTAGGGTGGGCCTTTGGGTATGTAATGCAACACGTGAAATGAAGTAAGGTGGGCCTTTGGGTATGTAATGCAACACGTGAAATGAAGTAAGGTGGGCCTTTGGGTATGTAATGCAACACGTAAAATGAAGTAAGGTGGGCCTTTGGATATGTAATACAACCCGTGAAATGAAGTAAGGTGGGCCTTTGGGTATGTAATGCAACACGTGAAATGAAGTAAGGTGGGCCTTTGGGTATGTGATGCCACACGTGAAATGAAGTAAGGTGGGCCTTTGGGTACGTAATGCAACACGTGAAATAAAGTAAGGTGGGCCTTTGGGTATGTAATGCAACACGTGAAATAAAGTAAGGTGGGCCTTTGGGTATGTAATGCAACACGTGAAATGAAGTAAGATGGGCCTTTGGGTATGTAATACAACCCGTGAAATGAAGTAAGGTGGGCCTTTGGGTATGTAATACAACCCGTGAAATGAAGTAAGGTGGGCCTTTGGGTATGTAATGCCACACGTGAAATGAAGTAAGGTGGGCCTTTGGATATATAATACAACCCGTGAAATGAAGTAAGGTGGGCCTTTGGGTATGTAATGCAACACGTGAAATGAAGTAAGGTGGGCCTTTAGGTATGTAATACAACACGTGAAATGAAGTAAGGTGGGCCTTTAAATATGTAATGCAACACGTGAAATGAAGTAAGGTGGGCCTTTGGGTATGTAATACAACCCGTGAAATGAAGTAAGGTGGGCCTTTGGGTATGTAATACAACCCGTGAAATGAAATAAGGTTTGCCTTTGGGTATGTAATGCCACACGTGAAATGAAGTAAGGTGGGCCTTTGGGTATGTAATACAACCCGTGAAATGAAGTAAGGTCGGCCTTTGGGTATGTAATGCAATACGTGAAATGAAGTAAGGTGGGCCTTTAGGTATGTAATGCAACACGTGAAATGAAGTAAGGTGGGCCTTTGGGTATGTAATACAACCCGTGAAATGAAGTAAGGTGGGCCTTTGGGTATGTAATACAACCCGTGAAATGAAGTAAGGTGGGCCTTTAGGTATGTAATGCAACACGTGAAATGAAGTAAGGTGGGCCTTTAAATATGTAATGCAACACGTGAAATGAAGTAAGGTGGGCCTTTGGGTATGTAATACAACCCGTGAAATGAAGTAAGGTGGGCCTTTGGGTATGTAATACAACCCGTGAAATGAAATAAGGTTTGCCTTTGGGTATGTAATGCCACACGTGAAATGAAGTAAGGTGGGCCTTTGGGTATGTAATACAACCCGTGAAATGAAGTAAGGTGGGCCTTTGGGTATGTAATGCAACACGTGAAATGAAGTAAGGTGGGCCTTTAGGTATGTAATGCAACACGTGAAATAAAGTAAGGTGGGGCTTTAGGTATGTAATGCAACACGTGAAATGAAGTAAGATGGGCATTTTGGTATGTAATACAACCCGTGAAATGAAGTAAGGTGGGCATTTGGGTATTTAATTCAACACGTGAAATGAAGTAAGGTGGGCCTTTGGGTATGTAATGCAACACGTGAAATGAAGTAAGGTGGGCATTTGGGTATGTAATACAACCCGTAAAATGAAGTAAGGTGGGCCTTTGGGTATGTAATGCAGCCCGTAAAATGAAGTAAGGTGGGCCTTTGGGTATGTAATGCAACACGTGAAATGAAGTAAGGTGGGCCTTTGGATATGTAATACAACCCGTGAAATGAAGTAAGGTGGGCATTTGGGTATGTAATGCAACTCGTGAAATGAAGTAAGGTGGGCCTTTGGGTATGTAATGCAACACGTGAAATGAAGTAAGGTGGGCCTTTGGGTATGTAATGCAACACGTGAAATGAAGTAAGGTGGGCATTTGGGTATGTAATGAAACACGTAAAATGAAGTAAGGTGGGCCTTTGGGTATGTAATGCAACACGTGAAAAGAAGTAAGGTGGGCCTTTGAGAATGTAATACAACACGTGAAATGGAGTAAGGTGGGCCTTTGGTTATGTAATGCAACACGTGAAATGAAGTAAGGTGGGGCTTTGGGTATGTAATGCAACACCGTGAAATGAAGTAAGGTGGGCCTTTGGGTATGTAATGCAAACCGTGAAATGAAGTAAGGTGGGCCTTTGGGTATGTAATGCAACACGTGAAATGAAGTAAGGTGGGCCTTTGGGTACGTAATGTAACACGTGAAATGAAGTAAGGTGGGCCTTTGGGTATGTAATGTAACACGTGAAATGAAGTAAGGTGGGCCTTTGGGTATGTAATGTAACACCTGAAATGAAGTAAGGTGGGCCTTTGGGTATGTAATGCAACACGTGTAATGAAGTAAGGTGGGCCTATGGGTATGTAATGCAACCCGTGTAATTATGTAAGGTGGGCCTTTCGGTATGTAATGCAACACGTGAAATGAAGTAAGGTGGGCCTTTGGGTATGTAATGCAACACGTGAAATAAAGTAAGGTGGGCCTTTGGGTATGTAATGCAACACGTGAAATAAAGTAGGGTGGGCCTTTGGGTATGTAATGCAACACGTGAAATGAAGTAAGGTGGGCCTTTGGGTATGTAATGCAACACGTGAAATGAAGTAAGGTGGGCCTTTGGGTATGTAATGCAACACGTAAAATGAAGTAAGGTGGGCCTTTGGATATGTAATACAACCCGTGAAATGAAGTAAGGTGGGCCTTTGGGTATGTAATGCAACACGTGAAATGAAGTAAGGTGGGCCTTTGGGTATGTGATGCCACACGTGAAATGAAGTAAGGTGGGCCTTTGGGTACGTAATGCAACACGTGAAATAAAGTAAGGTGGGCCTTTGGGTATGTAATGCAACACGTGAAATAAAGTAAGGTGGGCCTTTGGGTATGTAATGCAACACGTGAAATGAAGTAAGATGGGCCTTTGGGTATGTAATACAACCCGTGAAATGAAGTAAGGTGGGCCTTTGGGTATGTAATACAACCCGTGAAATGAAGTAAGGTGGGCCTTTGGGTATGTAATGCCACACGTGAAATGAAGTAAGGTGGGCCTTTGGATATATAATACAACCCGTGAAATGAAGTAAGGTGGGCCTTTGGGTATGTAATGCAACACGTGAAATGAAGTAAGGTGGGCCTTTAGGTATGTAATACAACACGTGAAATGAAGTAAGGTGGGCCTTTAAATATGTAATGCAACACGTGAAATGAAGTAAGGTGGGCCTTTGGGTATGTAATACAACCCGTGAAATGAAGTAAGGTGGGCCTTTGGGTATGTAATACAACCCGTGAAATGAAATAAGGTTTGCCTTTGGGTATGTAATGCCACACGTGAAATGAAGTAAGGTGGGCCTTTGGGTATGTAATACAACCCGTGAAATGAAGTAAGGTGGGCCTTTGGGTATGTAATGCAACACGTGAAATGAAGTAAGGTGGGCCTTTGGGTATGTAATACAACCCGTGAAATGAAGTAAGGTGGGCCTTTGGGTATGTAATGCCACACGTGAAATGAAGTAAGGTGGGCCTTTGGATATATAATACAACCCGTGAAATGAAGTAAGGTGGGCCTTTGGGTATGTAATGCAACACGTGAAATGAAGTAAGGTGGGCCTTTAGGTATGTAATGCAACACGTGAAATGAAGTAAGGTGGGCCTTTAAATATGTAATGCAACACGTGAAATGAAGTAAGGTGGGCCTTTGGGTATGTAATACAACCCGTGAAATGAAGTAAGGTGGGCCTTTGGGTATGTAATACAACCCGTGAAATGAAATAAGGTTTGCCTTTGGGTATGTAATGCCACACGTGAAATGAAGTAAGGTGGGCCTTTGGGTATGTAATACAACCCGTGAAATGAAGTAAGGTGGGCCTTTGGGTATGTAATGCAACACGTGAAATGAAGTAAGGTGGGCCTTTAGGTATGTAATGCAACACGTGAAATGAAGTAAGGTGGGCCTTTAGGTATGTAATGCAACACGTGAAATGAAGTAAGGTGGGCCTTTGGGTATGTAATGCAAACTGTTAAATGAAGTAAGGTGGGCCTTTGGGTACGTAATACAACCCGTGAAATGAAATAAGGTGGGCCTTTGGTTATGTAATGCAACACGTGAAATGAAGTAAGGTGGGCCTTTGGGTATGTAATACAACACGTGAAATGAATTAAGGTGGGCCTTTGGGTATGTAATGTAACTTGTGAAATGAAGTAAGGTGGGCCTTTGGGTATGTAATGTAACACGTGAAATGAAGTAAGGTGGGCCTTTGGGTATGTAATGTAACACCTGAAATGAAGTAAGGTGGTCCTTTGGGTATGTAATGCAACACGTGTAATGAAGTAAGGTGGGCCGATGGGTATGTTATGCAACCCGTGTAATTATGTAAGGTGGGCCTTTCGGTATGTAATGCAACACGTGAAATGAAGTAAGGTGGGTTTTTGGGTATGTAATACAACACGTGAAATGAAGTAAGGTGGGCCTTTGGGTACGTAATGTAACACGTGAAATGAAGTAAGGTGGGCCTTTGGGTATGTAATGTAACACGTGAAATGAAGTAAGGTGGGCCTTTGGGTATGTAATGTAACACCTGAAATGAAGTAAGGTGGGCCTTTGGGTATGTAATGCAACACGTGTAATGAAGTAAGGTGGGCCGATGGGTATGTAATGCAACCCGTGTAATTATGTAAGGTGGGCCTTTCGGTATGTAATGCAACACGTGAAATGAAGTAAGGTGGGCCTTTGGGTATGTAATGCAACACGTGAAATGAAGTAAGGTGGGCCTTTGGGTATGTAATGCAACACGTGAAATAAAGTAGGGTGGGCCTTTGGGTATGTAATGCAACACGTGAAATGAAGTAAGGTGGGCCTTTAAATATGTAATGCAACACGTGAAATGAAGTAAGGTGGGCCTTTGGGTATGTAATACAACCCGTGAAATGAAGTAAGGTGGGCCTTTGGGTATGTAATACAACACGTGAAATGAAGTAAGGTGGGCCTTTGTTTACGTAATGCAACACGTGAAATGAAGTAAGGTGGGCCTTTGGGTATGTAATACAACCCGTGAAATGAAGTAAGGTGGGCCTTTAGGTATGTAATGCAACACGTGAAATGAAGTAAGGTGGGCCTTTAAATATGTAATGCAACACGTGAAATGAAGTAAGGTGGGCCTTTGGGTATGTAATACAACCCGTGAAATGAAGTAAGGTGGGCCTTTGGGTATGTAATACAACCCGTGAAATGAAATAAGGTTTGCCTTTGGGTATGTAATGCCACACGTGAAATGAAGTAAGGTGGGCCTTTGGGTATGTAATACAACCCGTGAAATGAAGTAAGGTGGGCCTTTGGGTATGTAATGCAACACGTGAAATGAAGTAAGGTGGGCCTTTAGGTATGTAATGCAACACGTGAAATAAAGTAAGGTGGGGCTTTAGGTATGTAATGCAACACGTGAAATGAAGTAAGGTGGGCATTTTGGTATGTAATACAACCCGTGAAATGAAGTAAGGTGGGCATTTGGGTATGTAATTCAACACGTGAAATGAAGTAAGGTGGGCCTTTGGGTATGTAATGCAACACGTGAAATGAAGTAAGGTGGGCATTTGGGTATGTAATACAACCCGTAAAATGAAGTAAGGTGGGCCTTTGGGTATGTAATGCAGCCCGTAAAATGAAGTAAGGTGGGCCTTTGGGTATGTAATGCAACACGTGAAATGAAGTAAGGTGGGCCTTTGGATATGTAATACAACCCGTGAAATGAAGTAAGGTGGGCATTTGGGTATGTAATGCAACTCGTGAAATGAAGTAAGGTGGGCCTTTGGGTATGTAATGGAACACGTGAAATGAAGTAAGGTGGGCCTTTGGGTATGTAATGCAACACGTGAAATGAAGTAAGGTGGGCATTTGGGTATGTAATGAAACACGTAAAATGAAGTAAGGTGGGCCTTTGGGTATGTAATGCAACACGTGAAAAGAAGTAAGGTGGGCCTTTGAGAATGTAATACAACACGTGAAATGGAGTAAGGTGGGCCTTTGGTTATGTAATGCAACACGTGAAATGAAGTAAGGTGGGGCTTTGGGTATGTAATGCAACACCGTGAAATGAAGTAAGGTGGGCCTTTGGGTATGTAATGCAAACCGTGAAATGAAGTAAGGTGGGCCTTTGGGTATGTAATGCAACACGTGAAATGAAGTAAGGTGGGCCTTTGGGTACGTAATGTAACACGTGAAATGAAGTAAGGTGGGCCTTTGGGTATGTAATGTAACACGTGAAATGAAGTAAGGTGGGCCTTTGGGTATGTAATGTAACACCTGAAATGAAGTAAGGTGGGCCTTTGGGTATGTAATGCAACACGTGTAATGAAGTAAGGTGGGCCTATGGGTATGTAATGCAACCCGTGTAATTATGTAAGGTGGGCCTTTCGGTATGTAATGCAACACGTGAAATGAAGTAAGGTGGGCCTTTGGGTATGTAATGCAACACGTGAAATAAAGTAAGGTGGGCCTTTGGGTATGTAATGCAACACGTGAAATAAAGTAGGGTGGGCCTTTGGGTATGTAATGCAACACGTGAAATGAAGTAAGGTGGGCCTTTGGGTATGTAATGCAACACGTGAAATGAAGTAAGGTGGGCCTTTGGGTATGTAATGCAACACGTAAAATGAAGTAAGGTGGGCCTTTGGATATGTAATACAACCCGTGAAATGAAGTAAGGTGGGCCTTTGGGTATGTAATGCAACACGTGAAATGAAGTAAGGTGGGCCTTTGGGTATGTGATGCCACACGTGAAATGAAGTAAGGTGGGCCTTTGGGTACGTAATGCAACACGTGAAATAAAGTAAGGTGGGCCTTTGGGTATGTAATGCAACACGTGAAATAAAGTAAGGTGGGCCTTTGGGTATGTAATGCAACACGTGAAATGAAGTAAGATGGGCCTTTGGGTATGTAATACAACCCGTGAAATGAAGTAAGGTGGGCCTTTGGGTATGTAATACAACCCGTGAAATGAAGTAAGGTGGGCCTTTGGGTATGTAATGCCACACGTGAAATGAAGTAAGGTGGGCCTTTGGATATATAATACAACCCGTGAAATGAAGTAAGGTGGGCCTTTGGGTATGTAATGCAACACGTGAAATGAAGTAAGGTGGGCCTTTAGGTATGTAATACAACACGTGAAATGAAGTAAGGTGGGCCTTTAAATATGTAATGCAACACGTGAAATGAAGTAAGGTGGGCCTTTGGGTATGTAATACAACCCGTGAAATGAAGTAAGGTGGGCCTTTGGGTATGTAATACAACCCGTGAAATGAAATAAGGTTTGCCTTTGGGTATGTAATGCCACACGTGAAATGAAGTAAGGTGGGCCTTTGGGTATGTAATACAACCCGTGAAATGAAGTAAGGTCGGCCTTTGGGTATGTAATGCAACACGTGAAATGAAGTAAGGTGGGCCTTTAGGTATGTAATGCAACACGTGAAATGAAGTAAGGTGGGCCTTTGGGTATGTAATACAACCCGTGAAATGAAGTAAGGTGGGCCTTTGGGTATGTAATACAACCCGTGAAATGAAGTAAGGTGGGCCTTTAGGTATGTAATGCAACACGTGAAATGAAGTAAGGTGGGCCTTTAAATATGTAATGCAACACGTGAAATGAAGTAAGGTGGGCCTTTGGGTATGTAATACAACCCGTGAAATGAAGTAAGGTGGGCCTTTGGGTATGTAATACAACCCGTGAAATGAAATAAGGTTTGCCTTTGGGTATGTAATGCCACACGTGAAATGAAGTAAGGTGGGCCTTTGGGTATGTAATACAACCCGTGAAATGAAGTAAGGTGGGCCTTTGGGTATGTAATGCAACACGTGAAATGAAGTAAGGTGGGCCTTTAGGTATGTAATGCAACACGTGAAATAAAGTAAGGTGGGGCTTTAGGTATGTAATGCAACACGTGAAATGAAGTAAGATGGGCATTTTGGTATGTAATACAACCCGTGAAATGAAGTAAGGTGGGCATTTGGGTATTTAATTCAACACGTGAAATGAAGTAAGGTGGGCCTTTGGGTATGTAATGCAACACGTGAAATGAAGTAAGGTGGGCATTTGGGTATGTAATACAACCCGTAAAATGAAGTAAGGTGGGCCTTTGAGAATGTAATACAACACGTGAAATGGAGTAAGGTGGGCCTTTGGTTATGTAATGCAACACGTGAAATGAAGTAAGGTGGGGCTTTGGGTATGTAATGCAACACCGTGAAATGAAGTAAGGTGGGCCTTTGGGTATGTAATGCAAACCGTGAAATGAAGTAAGGTGGGCCTTTGGGTATGTAATGCAACACGTGAAATGAAGTAAGGTGGGCCTTTGGGTACGTAATGTAACACGTGAAATGAAGTAAGGTGGGCCTTTGGGTATGTAATGTAACACGTGAAATGAAGTAAGGTGGGCCTTTGGGTATGTAATGTAACACCTGAAATGAAGTAAGGTGGGCCTTTGGGTATGTAATGCAACACGTGTAATGAAGTAAGGTGGGCCTATGGGTATGTAATGCAACCCGTGTAATTATGTAAGGTGGGCCTTTCGGTATGTAATGCAACACGTGAAATGAAGTAAGGTGGGCCTTTGGGTATGTAATGCAACACGTGAAATAAAGTAAGGTGGGCCTTTGGGTATGTAATGCAACACGTGAAATAAAGTAGGGTGGGCCTTTGGGTATGTAATGCAACACGTGAAATGAAGTAAGGTGGGCCTTTGGGTATGTAATGCAACACGTGAAATGAAGTAAGGTGGGCCTTTGGGTATGTAATGCAACACGTAAAATGAAGTAAGGTGGGCCTTTGGATATGTAATACAACCCGTGAAATGAAGTAAGGTGGGCCTTTGGGTATGTAATGCAACACGTGAAATGAAGTAAGGTGGGCCTTTGGGTATGTGATGCCACACGTGAAATGAAGTAAGGTGGGCCTTTGGGTACGTAATGCAACACGTGAAATAAAGTAAGGTGGGCCTTTGGGTATGTAATGCAACACGTGAAATAAAGTAAGGTGGGCCTTTGGGTATGTAATGCAACACGTGAAATGAAGTAAGATGGGCCTTTGGGTATGTAATACAACCCGTGAAATGAAGTAAGGTGGGCCTTTGGGTATGTAATACAACCCGTGAAATGAAGTAAGGTGGGCCTTTGGGTATGTAATGCCACACGTGAAATGAAGTAAGGTGGGCCTTTGGATATATAATACAACCCGTGAAATGAAGTAAGGTGGGCCTTTGGGTATGTAATGCAACACGTGAAATGAAGTAAGGTGGGCCTTTAGGTATGTAATACAACACGTGAAATGAAGTAAGGTGGGCCTTTAAATATGTAATGCAACACGTGAAATGAAGTAAGGTGGGCCTTTGGGTATGTAATACAACCCGTGAAATGAAGTAAGGTGGGCCTTTGGGTATGTAATACAACCCGTGAAATGAAATAAGGTTTGCCTTTGGGTATGTAATGCCACACGTGAAATGAAGTAAGGTGGGCCTTTGGGTATGTAATACAACCCGTGAAATGAAGTAAGGTGGGCCTTTGGGTATGTAATGCAACACGTGAAATGAAGTAAGGTGGGCCTTTAGGTATGTAATGCAACACGTGAAATGAAGTAAGGTGGGCCTTTAGGTATGTAATGCAACACGTGAAATGAAGTAAGGTGGGCCTTTGGGTATGTAATGCAAACTGTTAAATGAAGTAAGGTGGGCCTTTGGATATATAATACAACCCGTGAAATGAAGTAAGGTGGGCCTTTGGTTATGTAATGCAACACGTGAAATGAAGTAAGATGGGCCTTTGGGTATGTAATACAACACGTGAAATGAATTAAGGTGGGCCTTTGGGTACGTAATGTAACTTGTGAAATGAAGTAAGGTGGGCCTTTGGGTATGTAATGTAACACCTGAAATGAAGTAAGGTGGTCCTTTGGGTATGTAATGCAACACGTGTAATGAAGTAAGGTGGGCCGATGGGTATGTTATGCAACCCGTGTAATTATGTAAGGTGGGCCTTTCGGTATGTAATGCAACACGTGAAATGAAGTAAGGTGGGCCTTTGGGTATGTAATACAACACGTGAAATGAAGTAAGGTGGGCCTTTGGGTACGTAATGTAACACGTGAAATGAAGTAAGGTGGGCCTTTGGGTATGTAATGTAACACGTGAAATGAAGTAAGGTGGGCCTTTGGGTATGTAATGTAACACCTGAAATGAAGTAAGGTGGGCCTTTGGGTATGTAATGCAACACGTGTAATGAAGTAAGGTGGGCCGATGGGTATGTAATGCAACCCGTGTAATTATGTAAGGTGGGCCTTTGGGTATGTAATGCAACACGTGAAATGAAGTAAGGTGGGCCTTTGGGTATGTAATGCAACACGTGAAATGAAGTAAGGTGGGCCTTTGGGTATGTAATGCAACACGTGAAATAAAGTAGGGTGGGCCTTTGGGTATGTAATGCAACACGTGAAATGAAGTAAGGTGGGCCTTTGGGTATGTAATGCAACACGTGAAATGAAGTAAGGTGGGCCTTTGGGTATGTAATGCAACACGTGAAATGAAGTAAGGTGGGCCTTTGGGTATGTAATGCAACACGTGAAATGAAGTAAGGTGGGCCTTTGGATATGTAATACAACCCGTGAAATGAAGTAATGTGGGCCTTTGGGTATGTAATACAACCCGTGAAATGAAGTAAGGTGGGCCTTTGGGTATGTAATACAACCCGTGAAATGAAGTAAGGTGGGCCTTTGGGTACGTAATGCAACACGTGAAATGAAGTAAGGTGGGCCTTTGGGTATGTAATGTAACACGTGAAATGAAGTAAGGTGGGCCTTTGGGTATGTAATGCCACACGTGAAATGAAGTAAGGTGGGCCTTTGGATATATAATACAACCCGTGAAATGAAGTAAGGTGGGCCTTTGGGTATGTAATGCAACACGTGAAATGAAGTAAGGTGGGCCTTTAGGTATGTAATACAACACGTGAAATGAAGTAAGGTGGGCCTTTAAATATGTAATGCAACACGTGAAATGAAGTAAGGTGGGCCTTTGGGTATGTAATACAACCCGTGAAATGAAGTAAGGTGGGCCTTTGGGTATGTAATACAACCCGTGAAATGAAATAAGGTTTGCCTTTGGGTATGTAATGCCACACGTGAAATGAAGTAAGGTGGGCCTTTGGGTATGTAATACAACCCGTGAAATGAAGTAAGGTCGGCCTTTGGGTATGTAATGCAACACGTGAAATGAAGTAAGGTGGGCCTTTAGGTATGTAATGCAACACGTGAAATGAAGTAAGGTGGGCCTTTAGGTATGTAATGCAACACGTGAAATGAAGTAAGGTGGGCCTTTGGGTATGTAATGCAAACTGTTAAATGAAGTAAGGTGGGCCTTTGGGTACGTAATACAACCCGTGAAATGAAATAAGGTGGGCCTTTGGTTATGTAATGCAACACGTGAAATGAAGTAAGATGGGCCTTTGGGTATGTAATACAACACGTGAAATGAATTAAGGTGGGCCTTTGGGTACGTAATGTAACTTGTGAAATGAAGTAAGGTGGGCCTTTGGGTATGTAATGTAACACCTGAAATGAAGTAAGGTGGTCCTTTGGGTATGTAATGCAACACGTGTAATGAAGTAAGGTGGGCCGATGGGTATGTTATGCAACCCGTGTAATTATGTAAGGTGGGCCTTTCGGTATGTAATGCAACACGTGAAATGAAGTAAGGTGGGCCTTTGGGTATGTAATACAACACGTGAAATGAAGTAAGGTGGGCCTTTGGGTACGTAATGTAACACGTGAAATGAAGTAAGGTGGGCCTTTGGGTATGTAATGTAACACGTGAAATGAAGTAAGGTGGGCCTTTGGGTATGTAATGTAACACCTGAAATGAAGTAAGGTGGGCCTTTGGGTATGTAATGCAACACGTGTAATGAAGTAAGGTGGGCCGATGGGTATGTAATGCAACCCGTGTAATTATGTAAGGTGGGCCTTTGGGTATGTAATGCAACACGTGAAATGAAGTAAGGTGGGCCTTTGGGTATGTAATGCAACACGTGAAATGAAGTAAGGTGGGCCTTTGGGTATGTAATGCAACACGTGAAATAAAGTAGGGTGGGCCTTTGGGTATGTAATGCAACACGTGAAATGAAGTAAGGTGGGCCTTTGGGTATGTAATGCAACACGTGAAATGAAGTAAGGTGGGCCTTTGGGTATGTAATGCAACACGTGAAATGAAGTAAGGTGGGCCTTTGGGTATGTAATGCAACACGTGAAATGAAGTAAGGTGGGCCTTTGGATATGTAATACAACCCGTGAAATGAAGTAATGTGGGCCTTTGGGTATGTAATACAACCCGTGAAATGAAGTAAGGTGGGCCTTTGGGTATGTAATACAACCCGTGAAATGAAGTAAGGTGGGCCTTTGGGTACGTAATGCAACACGTGAAATGAAGTAAGGTGGGCCTTTGGGTATGTAATGTAACACGTGAAATGAAGTAAGGTGGGCCTTTGGGTATGTAATGTAACACGTGAAATGAAGTAAGGTGGGCCTTTGGGTATGTAATGCAGTACCGTGAGATGAAGTAAGGTGGGCCTTTGGGTATGTAATACAACCCGTGAAATGAAGTAAGGTGGGCCTTTGGGTATGTAATGCAACCCGTGTAATTATGTAAGGTGGGCCTTTGGGTATGTCACGCAATGTCAGTCACGTAATGTATGCCAGTCACAGCATATTCCTTAGAATCATATCCACGTTACTGGTCACGTTTCTTCAACTTATTTTTTATCTAAATAGTAAAAAAGGAACAAATATGTATCCTTTTCTCGTACATCGTGTACTCTAGTACCTAGCTCTTTGAGGAGCATCGCTCATTTTTGTCGTTCTTATTAGAAACCAGTCAGGATATAAGAACTCCCATTGGAATTCTCTTTCTTTTTCCATCTTCGAAAATGATTCGATAAGCGCCAGCACACGGAATGTAAAAATGCCTTTTAACATGTGCAAGAACTGCGGCATATGTTAAGGCCAAAAATAATTTTCGATTATTTGTTTGAGAAAAGGACTTTTGTTCAGTTACAGAAAATGTTTAACCAGCGTTTCAAGTGTCAAGACATGTGCGTCATTTAAACGTCTAACGAACAAACCACGGATAACAAAGTTCAAGGAATAATAAAACCCGTAATAGCCTCGCTTAATGGTATGGGACATAAAAAGGAAGTCATTCCACCCTTGTAACGTCATTTGAATGATGTTAATACCTAGTTATCTGCATCATTGACGTCGCTTGACAATACCTCGTGCGTAGAAAGAACTAGTTATTTTAATCGCTGTTTAGCATGAAAAATCCGGCCAACACGTAGAAAAATGTATAAACTGCAGGTGTTTCTACCTTGGCCCACGCTGACGTCATGAGGAGATGGCAAAATTTAGCACGTGCTGGGACTTGGATGTTATGTTCGAGAAAATGTTTTCGTCGCGCACGCGAGCAGCATGGAGTGATTGACGCAATATTATGGCGTCATATGTCTCGATGTGTGCACGTCCTGCGAGACGTTTTTTTTATCCAGGGAGGGGTACCTAGTGGTCGTGCTCGGAGCTGCTGTCTCTGCAGTACAAACTAAAGAAGCCCCATAAGTGGTCCTTGGCCGAGTGAGTCCTCCGATCAGTTACGAGCATGCGATTATCAGCATAAAAAAAGAATATGGTCAAATTGAAAAAAATTCAATTGAATATACAAGTACTTGGAAATAAATATTGCTATATCATATGGGAACCTGCGGTGAAACTTTAACTTTTGAGGAGCCATTGTGCTAACAATTATAGCCTTAGATGATCGAATGTTTACGAGCCTTAGAACACTAGATCAATCGCGTGGGTTACTGAGGTACATATCTGAGGAGTTGGGCAAGAAGTGATCGAAGACAGCGCTATGGTATCCATTCTACCAATTACTCAGCAAAGACGCGCTGTTCGCGTTCTTCAGTCTGGGAACTAGATGCTTAGTTTAAACCATGCATGGCTTTTGAAGTATCATTTCTTTCCTGCAAGTGTGGGCGACACAGTCGACCGATTATTCGTTTTGGACTAGGGAGGGGCTGTAGCTGGGGGTGTTGGTACTCTAAATGCATGCAGTAATTCGTAATTTGTATTTCAGGCTATGAGATGGAAAAGCGAATGGCGCACCAGGGTGCAAGATACTGTTTAGCGTCTCAAGCACAGACTGGAGTGAGGCAAGTGTTAAGCGTTACTCGCCATAATATCCCAGTAATTATTTCCCAGTCATTTCCATTGAGTCCTGTGTTATTTGGTACAAATACTAATAGAGATACTCATATACGCCCTCACCATCATCTCCTCACAGATATATAAAATACGAAAATCGTTATTCAAATATTCTTATGGAAAGATATTAGGCATGTCATTATTTGATAACCTTTTTTCTTCGCACCTGTTGAAGATGGCCAGCGTCTATTCAAAATGACTGTTTTAACAAAAAAATATTCACCTTCAAAGCGCTTCCATGCGATCATGTTTTGCGCGATCTCTCTGGTCTCTTTAATTCTTAATTCTTCCGTAATCTGTATGGATATAACCTATTATTACAGTTAAATCAGAATCTACAGTATTTCTAAAATTGGTGTTATTCCGCAATCTGTATGGATATAACCTAGCATTACAATTAACTCAGAATCTACAGTACTTCTTAAATTGGCATTTGAATAAATTAGAATTGCGCAAATAATAATCGTCGGGAGCGCTTTGAAAATGTATTTCATATTTCATATGTATTTTGTTAGGTTGGGGGGGGAGTCCTTTTAAATAGACGCAGGCCAACTTAAGATAAGAATTTCGTTATTCGAGTATTGTATTGTGTATTCCTTGTAAGGGATGTTCGGTATTTCATATTAAATAACATTTTCCTTCACACCTCATCTAAAATAAGACTATCGCTATTCTTAGCTCCTTTGGCTAATGGTCCTTGTTACAGTCCTTTCACTGGCTATTGTTATTCTATATAAGGATTCCTCAAGCCACTGTGAGCGGCGTCAAGAGACCTATCGTAACAGTCAACCCTGTCCAGGCATCGCAGACCAGACCAACGGTCGTCCCCTCCACCCTCTTCCAAGGCCAGCTTTCTGGCAACATGCCATGGGCTATCCAGTACGCCACGCTTAACCCGCAAATGACGGCCAACCCGATAACCGTCGGTCCAAATGTCCCATACGCCGTGATTCCGAACCCCGGGGTACCCCTCGGTAACAATTTCTCATCCGTGATGCCTTCAACCATGAGTCCCAGTCTCCCGTTTTTTGTAGCTCCCCTAGCCGCCAACCAGATGCCCTACCCGGCCCTCCCTCACCTGGCCGGCCCTGGTAACGCCCTACCACTAGGCCAGGAAGGGATGGTGGGTCCTCGGCCTCTAAACCTGCCGATGCCGGCCATCAACCAGGGGTCTGTCGCTATGACCAGTCTGACTAACTCGCTGTCGGTGATGCCGTCCGTGGCAGGTCCAGGAAGGGAGTCCAGGAAGGAGGTGGTGACAATTGATCTGGACGACCTGCCCTCGCCGACGCTAGACAAGACGAAAGAGAGTCAGCCATCTCCCAGTCCCCAGGGGGATAGATCTTCCTCGACAAGTACGGAGGAAGTCGTGACGGAGCTGGAAGTGGCCGAAGCACCGCGCACTGGAGCGCCACCGTCAAATGAGGTCCATAGCTACTTAACAAACCACAGTGGTGCAATGGGCGCTGGGCCCTCTGTAACCTCGGCTAGCCCAGCTCTGACACTGGCGGTGTTGCAGAATTTACTGAATGCCCGTGGAGGGCTTGCTGCAGATGCCCCGGTACGCCCGGTATCCGAGGGCGAGGCGGAGAGTGCACCCCTGGGTGATCGGGTATCGCAAGCGGAGGAACCAGATGAAGCCATCATGTGAACGGCGCGACAAGGCTGAGACGCCGATAAAGGGGGCGAGCAGCGAGGAAGAGTCACACCCAACATCAAGTGAAAGGGACGCCTGATGCTTGGATCCACGATTATGATTGGCCGATACCATCCACGACTTGATGCTTTCAGATCAATATCGCCACTTTGCACAGAAAGCTGTATGTCCACATACCTAGCATGTCTCATATCAAGTGATTTGCACGTGACTCAGAGATAATCATAGATCTGTTCTGATACCTTGCACGTGACAAATCATGTGGTTTGCACGTGACTCAGTGGTATGTAAAAACTAATAGATCTGTTCTCACGATCAATACACATATCATATGATTCGCACGTGAAACCTTATAAGGGATAATAATAGATCTCAGTAGGTGTCAATAATTCAAAATTCTGACCTCGGGTTTTTAGCTCCACAAGAGAAACACCAATCTACTATTGGAGGAAGCTAGGAACTTTATTAAATATTTCTTCTGTTTACCCATTTCAGATAAAAACTGAGAATAGCTTGTGAAATATATCTTCCTTCCTAAATCCCCATCCTTGATACATAAATCTTACATTACTCATATATTCTTTTTAAGAAGAATTAAAACAGGCTTTTTACTAGCGAGAGAAGTGGAGACGTTAGAGCTTAGGAGAGTGTAAAAAAAACCCCACAAACATGAAGTAAAGCGTGTAAATGTACAATATGCCATTTGATTCCTTCTAAACACAACATTAAGCATTTTACCTCTCTGCTGCTGCTATAGGCAATAGGTAGGACTTTTATAGTGATTCATGATTTTCCATATAGCCTCTTTGATGCGAAAGGCGATAAGCGATAGCGGAAGCCGTACGAACACCTGTGTATGGGCGTATGTCGATGTGGACGTCTCGCCCGAGGGGAGAGAGAGATAGTATTATCGCAATTGACAAATTGCCTTGTGTCGTCCGCGACGGGCGCACCACTACTTCTCATACGTATAACACCTCGCGTAAAGATCATAATATAGTATTCAGTATTATACTTTTAAAATAATACAAATGTATATTTACCTCATTGGTATAGAGTTAAAAAATCATCGCAATAAAATCTTGTGATATTTTATTTGTCCGTTTTTTAATCATAAATTTCATTTATCAAAAAAGTTATATCCATTATTCCTTTTACTACAAAAATGGTATAATTAAAAGAGACCTGTAAATTATTAGACTGCGCGAATTCTAGAAAGAGCTCCTGTAAAATATGGAAGGCGAGGCTAGGGGTGTACGATGTCACGGTAATCTATTATTGTTTGGGGTTCTGTGTTCGCTTGTGTCATTAATTCATCTCAGATATTGTTAGTTTCTGTGACTTTATGGAACACTTCGTGCAATTGTGTGATTCTAAAAACCCCCTGTTTTTTTTCCCCAAGCAAACACTGCATTTTGGGAGAAATTCCTGGAGGTGGCGTGGCCCGGAAGAGAGAAAAACGAATGCCGTCATAAACACCTCGACTAGTTTCTTCAAAATAGAAGAAACAGGCCCGTAGCCAGGATTTTGTGCGGGGTAGTTCCTTTTTCCATTTGAGCGGACCAAATTTCCGGTATACCCCTCTCCTCGCCTTATTACTTTAGGCAATCAAAACTTCAAATAAATTCAATCTTGTATTTAAACTGTTATTAATAGGGTGATTTTTAACATATAACAATAATAATAAAGATAATTATTTTAAAAATATTTTTATAGTCATTTTTTATAGCTTGACTCATTAGCTCGACGATTGAGTTAGGCCTATAGGTTAAACTGCGTGCCAGAGTTGCACTATGGTATAACCGCTCTAGTAATGAGCTATGGTTCAATATTAGGATTACCTGGGGGTCCCAATATCTAAGACAATATTTTGTTGAAGGCGTCGATCGCGTGCCACATGGCAGTAGGCTTGCTAGCGAAAACTCGGCAAACCGCGCAAAATGGACTGCAAGACTAGTAAACAAGGCTAGCCCGCACGCACTCGTACGTGAAACCTTACGTGAAACAACTTCGCAGTGATGGTCACACTAGGGTGTGTGTCCGAGTATAGTTCAGTGTGGACAGCACCAGCCTTGGAAATAAAAACCTTTCTTTATAATGCGGGCTGTTTGCATGAGTATCGAGAGATTCCATTAGAAATGAGGACCTGAAGCCATAGGCTAATTATTCTGAATTTCCTTTTTCATCAGGCTATAGGATAGAGAGGTTTCTAGGACAGTGTTGATGATCCGATACCGAATATTGCCCATGGAAGGTCAACGTACGGCTATCCATTGCAAAGTCGAATGTAGGAGAACAGGTGGACTATAGGTGGACAGGTGGAATATTGCCCTAGTAGGTCAACGTGCGGCTGTCCATTGCAAAGTCGAAAAATTCCCCACATGAATCATACCAAATACCACGTGAAATTCACTCGTGCTTTGATGCCAATCTGATGCGTACTCAATCATTTTGTTTGCCTCGCTGTTTAGCTAGTAGATACAACGTTCCTCTCATCCTCGTTTTGGTTGTCAAGGTGGCCACGCTAGCGTGCGTGGCATTGTAAAGCTGTCAATGTAATACGTTAGCGGGCGTCGCAATCCAGCGTGTCCCACAAAAAATTTAGCTGCATGCGCAGACTCAATGCGCAATTAATAACATAACATATCTTTTATCCGGAAGCTTTTTAATGATACGAGAACCTTCAAGGAACGAAACTAGACCTCAAAGAACATAAGTTTATAAACATGGCATTTTCAAACACTGAAGCATGGTCTATTTAAAGTACTATTCCTCTTGAGCATTCCGAGTTGAAAACGTGTTTACTGAAATACAATAGGAAAACTTCACAAAAAGGCGGCTCGGCGAGGCCTCATCAAGGGCAGAACCACTCAAAGATTAAAAAAAAGAGAAACAGGAAACTTGATTTTCTAGATCCTTGTGTTGTCTAGATTTTTTTAATCTTGAAGTTCAGTATTGGATTCAGTTTATTGTCCTTGAGTAGCTCTTGAAATTTTCACTTGCCGCTTGTTCGGCGTTGATAGCAAAGTATTTGTGCATATTTAAGAAAGCAGCGTGCGCTCGTGACTCTCCAATCGTTTGTGCTGCCTTTGTTTTTTCTCTCAGGTGTTTTGTCTTCGATTATCTAAACAGCAATCGAGAATGACAATCGAAGGTCTAAATTGTCTAGAGTTCTGGGGTAGTTCAAACGTAATTGTATTGCAATAGAAGACTGAATTGGGCAAAACAAAGATTGGTAACAAGTGTGGGCTTTTAAATTCGCTGTTTCATTAATAACCGTATATCAAAATAAAGTCTAAAGGATTTCTAAAAGCTCCTCCCTATTTGCACACGGGCCCAAAGTGATCTTTTCCAATTCGCCGAGATTGCTTACACTCGCCTACAGATTCATTAGACAATAACACAAACAGTTTGTGAAACCCCTTTCGGTATAGCTATCATAGGCTAACTCGAAATCAGTATAAGACGTGATGTCGTGCGCAAGTTGTTATGCAACATACTAGCTATCCTTTTGTTGATCTTAAATGGAAATAGCGACTTCCTCTAATTTAACTGATTGGCTATGAGCTCGCTAGAAACGTGCGACAGACTGTTCCTTCGAATGTGTGCCCGTTTGTTTCTGCTTACTAGAAATACTTAATAAGTATTGCAAGCATTAATAAGTATTGCAAGCATTGGGTTGTACCCTTAAGTTCAGGTGGAACTTGCTCGGACTTCCATAGTGCCGCGAGGTGATAACACCAGGAAGCAACTGCAATAGGTCGGGAAAACAACTTGATAGAAAAAGATTGATATTTTTTACGCCAGAATATGGAAGCGTTTCAGGCGAGGGAGCAATATGAGTCGATTACATCGATAGTTTTAGAATTGGTGGGAACTGAGCAGCCCTTTTTGACTTGAAAACCCGTAATTTCCTTAATAGTTATCTCCTTATTCCGTTGCTCATTACAAATGTTCGAGGGGAAAAGGATAATTTCCGATTTTTCGTGGAAAAGGGGGTCAAAATTTACACCAATTCTAGCAGCTTCTATATCTATATTTATATCTATATATCTAACCATATCTATATTTTGAGCTGGTGAGCGTCAGGGGAAACATAGCATGGGATGAATGGGACTAATGGCTTTCTTTGTTTCTAATAGGAATTGCTCCAATTATCATATGATATTCAGCTGTTGTTATTGACAACACTGTTAAAAAATAACAATTTTTTTTCTCATGGGAAGTTTGCAAGGCAAAAAAGACATTTTTGAGCGGTATTTCTGCACAATCAACCACGGGAAATGGATTTTATTTATCCGACCGTATATGCATGCGTCTAGTAGTTAAAAGCTTTTTTGGGGCTGCTTTTAACTTACACTAGCTTCGTTAGCAATTTTATTGAAATCTCTGAATGGAGCACGGCAGGTGCTGTCTCTCCAGTATTACAAAAACTCTCCTAAATTTTAAAATCCATTATCAAAATCGCCAACTCCCCTAGGGCTTTGTTATTGAAATGCGCACAAGAAATATATAACGCATAACCGATTTAATAAATTATAAAGGAGATTCTATACTGATACTCTAAGGTTTAGTTGCCTTCGTTGCGTAAAAATACTTGTAAGAGTTAATTTCATTTGTTTGATCAAGTTACATTTTAGTATCGTATAGACTGATAGGTATAAATAAATATTTATGTATTTATGTCTAGATAAAAGTCAAATGCTAGATCGGTGAGTGTGTAAGATACGATAAAAATATGATATATAAATATAATATAGAGATACGTCGTTGTCAAGCGGACATTTTTAAAATTTGTTTTCGACTGAAGGCATTGCAAGTCTCTTTACAAACGTTTTGTTGGAATTTATTTTAACAAAGTGAACATATACAAGGCTAGAAAACGTACAACACCTCGGATTTAGTATCGAGGACTCTAGATTTCCTGCCTCTATTTTTGTGCACGTCTTGTGGGGCAGAGTGCCAAGCACGCTATCAAGTGCACTCCACCCGGATATTCTAGGTTGTCTCACAGGACGCTATGTCCAGGTAAAATGCACATTCAGAAAAGAATCAAAGTCTATTTTGTTCGTATCCTGTTTTTTTATTTGTGTTCGTACTTGTAGCTGTAGAGGACGAGACACGCAGTCCCATTGTTGGGCGTAGCCATTTTTTTTGCAATGATAACACCCCCAAGTTATCGTCTTGTGGCTAAATTTCACCTTGCATCTCTTGGTTGGTCCCTCGGTAGTGGTCTGGGCCTAGGGTAATCGGGTGAACTGTAGCTTAGCTGTTTTCTAAGGCTGCGCAATATGACTTGCCTCCTCTGAAGGGTACACAGGTGGGTGCGCAGGTGAATCTTCAAATACTATGCTTTTTTCCATATGATACCTTCGACTGCGCACACCCCCCCTCAGCCAATCCTGGGTACGCGCCTGGCCTAGGATACAGCTTACATCTCATCGAGGATCTTCGTGGCTTAGACTTCTGCAATGGGATGTGCTAGAGCTATGCTACATCTTGCACGAACTCCTGAATGGCCTCCAAGATCGAGGCTTAAGCCTTTACAATAGGAGTAGCTATTTTACATCTTGCATGCATGCATCTTGCTCGGGTGGTCTTGGTATACATTGTTTGGGTCTGCTGTAGTGGGATGTACAGTAGCTATGACACATCTTGTATCTCTTGAATGGCCGCCGTAGGAGGGGTTTGGGCCTGTTGTAGTGGGATGTGTTGCTGGTTGTCTCGCTGGGATTGGGTGGACGGTCTTGTCTGTGTAGACGTTGTAGCAGACCCAAGGCGAGAGCGCGTCGTGGTTGACCCATCTGTTGTTACGTAATTATCTGTGATATTCCTCAAATAGTCGAGAATATCCTTGGGTTCGTCATCTGCGCTGGGCTGGTTGCATCTTACCATTGCCTTGATAGCCTGCACCAGTTCCTTCCTTAGTCGCCTGTTTAGTAAAGTATACACGTATGGAGTTGTAAGGGAACTCATGTACATCAGCCAAGAGCACGCGAGTTGGGCAGACGGGGTACAAAACTGGCGTTCTTGAGCCCATGCCGCCATATTACACACTAGATTAGGTCCTCGACTCAACACAAAGCTACCAATGATGATAAACACGGTAATGTTTGCCTTGAGATAGTCGAAGGACTCCTGGCGCGCTACGGAAGTGAATTGGCCGTCTTGGAGTGTTTGTATTTGTATGTTCCCTGGACGAATTTTCCTGGCGCTTTCTTTGGCTGACTGGAAACTTTTGAAGTACATTAATGTCATTCCTATCAGAGGTAACACGAAGCTTACCATTAACAGCACAAAGTAATATAGCCCGTAATTTCCCCCAAGTGTCCAGTGCACATCACAGCGAGTCTGATTTGGCAAATATATGTACTCGAGATTTCCAATGCCATAAAGAGGAAAACTTGACCAAAACCCGGCATTAGCGAGTACGAAAACTATCATGCAAACGACTGTTTTCTCCGATAGATGGGCGACATGGCCCATAGGACTCGCCAGAGAATAAAATCGATCAACACTGATGACTGAAGTTAAAGTCCCAGAGACCAGAAACAGTGTGTTGAAAATGTATCCCTGAAATACACAAAGCTCCTTGTGAAAAGACCACAGGTGTTTACCATAGGCAATAATCGAGAGTGGAATAACAACTACGGTTATAAAGAGCTCGGAAAGTGCCAAAGCTGCTACGAGGATATTGCTTACTGTGCGGAGACTGTCCTTACGAAGAATAAGGATTACGACTGCCAGATTACTCAGCGCTGCCGCCGCATCGCACATCGAGAGAACGATAACCGTTCCGATGTCCGAGTCATGTGTCGCCATTAAAAAGTACGAAGTTCCTCGTCCTCCACGTTGTCGTTGAATAACTGCCTCTGACTATATGGGGGGGTTTCCCGGTGCCTTTTTTAGTGTAGTGAGCTGTTCGCTTCGTGGCCGCCGCATTTCCACCCTTTACCTGGATGATGTTTTGGCGGTTTGACCAACACTCAAGCATTCGGCTACTTTAATTGTAAAATGCACATCCGTTCCCACCAAATACTCTGAGCGCATGCGTCATGCATCCATTTTCGCGTCGTCTGAAATAAAAGATAGCAATTGTCAGTCATATATTTTTATCCTGATTTAAGCTAAGTAAACGTCAAATGTAACATTTTTCTTAACGCTATTTCAGGCTCATTTCTCCTTTTTGTGTAAGCAAAGGTGTTACGGTTGATGTATCTATTTTTAGATCGTCGAATTTGAATAATCAAATTTCATGTCAGAAGATTTGGAGTGCTTTGGGATCTACGAAGCACCTGACTCGATCAAATGATTTAGATAAAGAAAAATCGTCACCTCAACGAGATTACCTAGAGCCACGACTTAAAATATAAAGTCAAAATAAAATGAAAAAGGGACAAAAAAAATGCAGGGATAAAAAAAGGAAAAACAAAAAATGACATCAGTTATTCTGTAGAATAAATGTTTTATCTTTCAACAACAAACAATAGGTGTGTTTGTGTAAGCCTTTCTGTAATTCGTGAAAAACAAACAGTCTGTGAAAAAGGGACAGAAATTAACTTGTAACTAAACATTAGCGGTCGATTGTCAGAGCGGATTCTACTCTCACATTGGCAACACTATCAACACACGCTCACGCAGAACAAATTATGAGCGGAAAAGGAATTTTAAAATCTGTACGATTTGGGTGTCATTGAATAATCCAATATTTTTGTTTTTGTCTGGGGCAAATTGTTCTAATAAACCAGCGCCAATTTGGATGAAATTTGAGACGCACTTTTTTAATAATGCCTTCGCTGTTATTAGAATTTTGGTTAAGTAATTAATTTGATGAGCCAAACCTGAAGTTTTTATTGCTTGAACGTAGGCAGGGACTCATTTTACTCTTATCCTAATAAACTTTCCTATCATATACGAAGGCAAAATTAACAAGGGGAACTGCAAGGAGGGATACGGGTGGCGCTATGTCTGGACAATATAACCCCCCATATATGGCCCACGATTATATCGCCAGCTGAAATAGTCATTCGAACATAAAGCCTTTATCTTCCCTTGCAGGGTTTTCGAAATGTTTTATATCTAATCCTCTTGAGAATGCGGGGGGCAAGTTACTTTCGTATTTCAAAATTTGAAAAATTGAAGAATAATTTCCAATATAGCTTACAGCCAGGGTAAGTGTAGATAATGACGTTAATGACGTGAAGTTAATGATGTTGTTAGTTCTTTTGTTTTATAGGAAAAAGCCCCGTTTAGGGTTGTCAACGAACCCCTGTTTTTGTCTATTTTTTTACGTATTTCCCTCCTCAAATCATATTCCCCATACATATAATGAGAAAGTACAAAATTGCCAAGCGATAGCGATCAACAAATAGACGTATATTTGCTCATGCCCCGTTCGAATGCGTGGGAGGGTGATTTCCCCGCTGTTCGACCATTACGGGTGCTTGTCCTGCTAAACCTGATATAAATAGGGTACGACAATAAGAACAGGCCAGCGAGACACAATATTCCACGTACAAGGAATTTAGAGAGAACAACACTGTACGAAAGTGACAGAGAAATGAAACTAAATGTGGAGACATAAGACCAGCAAGATCTAAAAATAGGGCACTACCACAACATATCAGTGCAAAGACACATAATACCATTGTAAAGGAAAGGAGAAACGACAACACTCGTACGTGGCTAAGAGAGTGGGCGAAACAAAAAACGGAGTCGTAAGACCAGCAAGGTCTAAATATATGGCATCAATACAATATCAACAGTGTAGAGACATAATATCATTGTAAAGGAAAGGAGAGAATACAACACTGTACGGGGCTAAAAGAGTGAGCGAAACGAAATACGAAGACGTAAGACAAGCAAGATCTAAATATAGATCACTACCACAATATAATATCATGTACAGGAAAAGAGAGAAGGCAACACACTTAAAGGGGCAAAGAGAGTAGGCGAAACGAAATATGTAGACATAAGACCAGCATCTAAATAAAGGGCATTAATACAATATTAGCAATGTAGAGACACTTTATACAATGTACAGGGAAAGAGAGTAGACTGCAGTCTGTACGGGAGTGAAGGAGAAGCGAAACGAAACACGGAAACATAAGACAAATGTTGCACAATAAGAAAACATACCGGAAAAGGAAAAGGATATTAGAGACTTTTCCCTAGCGGGAATGGGGATAGAGTGGTTTGAGATGAGGGAGTTTTTTTTTTTTTTTTTTTTGGGGGGGGGGGGGGGGGTCTAGAAACAGAAACAGCATACAGACGCACAGAAAGAAGACTCGTGATTAGGATTTTACATTGACCCCGCCCTTTTGCCAGGTGAATATGAATATCATTTCAGGCAGATGAAAGGGGTGAGATTTCTTGAGAAAAGCCGAATAAAACCTATCTATCTATATACGATCTTCGTCTCTAAATTTCAATCAGATAAAGTAGGCATATTTTGAACACAAAATCAAACTTCCTACACAATAAAAAAATAGTAGAACAGCAGTGTAGTACGTCACGTGTGTTTTTCGGGATAATTGAGACTTTGAAGTAATTGACGCACGTCAAAGTGACGTGACGCACGTTGAATGACTAATGGTACTCATTTTGAGAAGATTTGAAATGTGAAATTGAAATACCCGACGCACTTCCAATTATAATAGCTGACCTGCTAAGAAAGAGGCTGCGTAGCAAGCAATTCCGTGGGCTCCGTATTCTATAGAAATAAAGAGACGCGTAAGAAGTGTTTAACTGCCCCATAAACAGTTAGCTCTCCACTTGAATTTCACCGGTTAAAACCACGCAAAACGCACGTACGTGCGTAAACTTCATAAATCACAATTTTTATATACAAGCTGAACTTATTTTCTAGTGCGAATTAGCTTTTTCCAGCTTTTTTTAATTGTATACGTTTTGCGTTTTTTTCTAATTGTGTCCGGTAAAAATAGATTTATTGGGGGTTGTGGTCTTTGTCTCTTTGTCCAAAAGGGGACGTCTTGCTTTTGGCCCTTCAGATATCTTAGGAAAAATAGCAAAGATCAAAGAATCATACCTTAGACAAACGCAAGACTGCAGTTATTGAGCAACCTAGCCACAAAGAAAACTATTTTTGGATGGCTTTTCGCATTTCTTGGTTATCTTGAAATTTTGCCGCCATTTTCTTTCGAGGGTTTGTTGTAAATATGCTGTGCTGATTAAATGCTTGCGTCTCAGCGAGTTTCACTGGAAAACTCTATTGCAGGTGAGGCGTTGAGTTTTATCATGAGATACGTGTAACTGAATGAATTAGTGGAGCAATCTAACGAACTAGACGCAGTTGGTCCTCACAACTGACATAGAAGCTTTCATATCTTGCGAGTTCAGAGATAAGAACACCAAGGCCTCTGCATCCACGAGTGATTAAACGAGTTCTGTCAAATCATTGGATTCGGCATGAGGCAATGGGGAAATAAATATAGCCCCGCAAAATTAATGTAGCTTTTTAAAACCGAATTTAGGCTACACATTAACCCCACAAACTCCATTATCCCATTTTTTTCTACCGAAATGACAATTTATTATGTTTTCGAATTCCTAAATCCCCATCGTAGAAGAAAAAAACACACACCCAAAATCGAAACCTAGTGTAAACTCTTTTATCTATGTTTTCTAGAAACTGTAGCTTTGCTTGAGATAAATTATTGGATAGCTTCTTTGTGCGAAATATAGCAGTTGTGATGGTAAAAGTGTACAGAAGTTAATGCTTAGATGAAATCGAAGAAGTTGCGTGATAAACCTCAATTACATCTTTCATTCAAACAAGATTATTTTTTTTTTATCAAGACATCGATAGATGATCATAGAATGACCACCTTGGTACAACGACCAACTCAACACAACAATCACCCCTACACAATGACCACCCTTACTCAACGGCCACTTTAGAATGACAACCTCGATACAACGAACACCTCTACACAATGACCACCCTTACTCAACGGCCACTATAGAATGACAACCTCGATACAACGAACACCTCTACACAATGACCACCCTTACTCAACGGCCACCACAGAATGACCACCTTGTACAACGACCACCTCTACAAAATGACCACCCTTACTCAACGGCCACTATAGAATGACCACCTTGATACAACGACCACCTCTACAAAATGACCACCCTTACTCAACGGCCACCACAGAATGACCACCATCACACATCGGCAATTTCTAAACACCGAAAAGAAATTTGATCATGCATATTATGGGCCAATCAGAGCGTGCTTTTTTTATTAGCATTGTTTTCTAGTCAATCCCAGTGGGCTCAAAATATGAGCCCCGAACATGAAAATTTTACAGTATTTGTATCAGTACCCTCTTTTTTTATCACTTCCCGGTAGGTATAGGGAACGATAAAAAGGCCTGACACTCGGGCTATATTTTATGTACAAATACCTAAATGAACATTCTTTTTTTTCTAGATCAGGTATGCTTCAAATCGCGTGCTCCGATTGACTCAGACTGTTGCTCAGTCCGGTATCTCACAATCCATAGACCCTAATACCGGACAAGTGCGCGAACGAGAAAACCCTCATTCTTACCATGTTCTTGTGTTATTTCCCCACCTAAGAATCAGTCCGTATCATGCAATACCATGACCTCGGTCTAAGAAATAGTTTTTAAGACCACTGAAACGATATTTCACGATAATAATCTGCGTGTAACAAAAAAAAAATTTTCATGGGATTTTGAGTGGAACTTCATTAAGTTGAGAATACCATAGCATTTATATTTATATTTCGTTACCATTTTGCTATAAAACAATTCATACAGTAATAACTGGAATGCCTTAAAATCAGTTGATAAATATTCCACAAACATCAAGCCAAGAATCTTGTGTTTGGTTAATTTTCAGCACTTAATATCATCTACACATACAGTATCTTAGTCAAGACTGGTACTTTACTAAAATAAATTGCATCTGAATTCAATCACTATAAAAGCCATAAGCAAGTGTGAGAAAAAAAAAACTTGTTATAATTGGAGTTTATTTACTTGATATTTTATAGTGACTGAGATTCTTAAATAAGAGAAATGATTAGTCGATCAGGATAGTCCATGCATTAGAAGCTAGTATATATTAATTGGGTGATTCAAACTAGTTTTAATGGAAGTCAGATCCACACAAATAAGTCAGAAACTGCAAATCGCAAGTGCTTCAAACTAGATAAAATTGAGATATTTGTCAGTTAGTTCTGAGCTTCATGTGCTTGTGGTTTCACCTTTGACATGATTGATACGATTATTTTGAAATTTCTTCAATTACTTTGTCTACCAATTTCGAAAACAATGACAGTGACGAGGCTGAAAAATGCTGTTGAGGTAGACATAGTTGGATCCTGCTTTCAAACAAGAGCAAAAGAAGGGAAAGAGGTGTAGGGACAAAAGCTCTATTCCCAACCATTGCTTGGCGCCCTTGGCTGGGCACTATGTAGTGGGATAACAGAAGCTGGGAATTGGTCAGGTAGCTTTACAAGCTTATTACATCCTACAGTCCTCCTTCTGTTCTTTATCTCTTGCTACAGACAATAAGAAAAATCTCCAAATCTTTTAGACTTGGGTGCTAAAGTACTTGCATTCCATACCTAAAAACTACAGCCCACAACGGCCTTATGTTAAAAATATTCTCATTATTTGGATTAATTTTCAAACCCCATCTATGGTCATCTCTGCGCAAAACATCAAAGTTTAAGTGCTAATAGAACTAGATTAACTTGTGTAAAGCAAAAAAAATCTCACTCTCAGAACTATACAAAGTGTGGAAATTGTGTTGGATATTCATCCCCTGTACATTGTCAGATTTCTAGGGTAATACATGCAGGCCCGTAGCCAAGGGTGTTAAACCAGAAGGCTCAACTTAAAGGTCTGCTATAATAAAACAGCATTTGTGACACAGAGCTGATGATACATAGCAAAAATTGGTCCACTTATTGGGTGAATAAGACACCCAGTTAAGATCCTGGCTGTTGGCCTGTTCTATGGTGGCATCCGGACAACACCATATATAGAATAGATACACAAGCTAACAAAATATATTTTGCATTTTGGGAGATGTGTCTCTATAATAAATTACTATATAGGTCGGATTGGTTGTGTCGTGGTGGTCTCGCAAGTTGACAATGTTGCTCATAGCAGTACACAGCCTCTCTTTTTCTTCCTCGACTTTGTTTCTGGCGTTTTTCTGTTTATCTGTCTTACCAGATCATAAAATATTTCATTTACATTTATTTTGGCTTTAGCTGAAGTCTCAAGGAATGTGCTGCAAAAATAAAAGAACAGTCAGCATCAGACAAAACAGCTTCTACACATTGTGTTTTCATCCAAGAACTGAGAATTACCTCAGAATCTTTATTGTAAAAAGTCAAAGTCAAAGTATGTTAGCTATAAAGTTAGAACAAAAACTGAATATCTTTGTAGGGTTAAAATATGTATGAAATATCCCAGTTTTATTTCTTGCAATACAAAAATTAATTATCAAGTTTAAATAAACAAGATGTAATGTTAATCTTGAAAGCAGTCTTCCCATATCTCCCATATCAAACGGCATTCCCCAAAAGCTTCACTCACCAGTTGGCAAATTGTTTTGCCAAGTTTTGTCCCTGGTCCTTTCCCACTACTCTCTCATCTTCTAAATCACATTTATTTCCAACAAGTACCATTGGCACCTGTAATACAATTTCTTATTTTAAAACATGAAATACCAATATGCTTTGGAAGCTGGGGTGGATCTAAGTTTTTGCTAACAGTTGGGGAGGGGGGGGCTAATCGAAAAGGGGAAGGGTACTATACCCCATTATTAAATTTTCTATTCAAAACACATCTCACTTAGCAGCCATAATGACCCAAGACCCCCCCCCCCCCCCCCCCAGTGTGCTAGAGAAGATGCTAGATAAAGAGCATGAGATGATCCGTACATCATCTGTATCTTTGACACGAAGAATTTGCTCTCGTAGATCTTGTAGGTCGTTGAAAGTAGACTGTGCTGTTATAGAGTAGACCAGAACAAATCCTTGCCCATTCTTCATATACAGATCCCTCATTGCTGTGAATTGTTCCTGGTGAAATTTTAAACGTATTTAAAATAAGGTTTCTAAAGTGCTTATATATCATTATACATAATATGCAATAGTATTTCAGTCACTGTTTGGTAAAAACAAATAAAAAATATACAGTTGCATGGAAAAAGATGATAAAACTGGAGTCTGCTGTCAAAAAAAAAGGAAGAAAGAAAAGCAAGCTTTTGTTTGAGACCCTGTATGATTCAGGTGACAACATTCCATGGGTACAATGCTGTGTTCACAGAATTTCAGACAGAATGTTCTTCTGAAATCTGCATACCTGTCAACTCTCCCACATTAGGCAGGAGTCTCAAGATCTTGGACATTTTTTCCGCTCTGGATTTGGAGCACCAAATCTCCCGCTTTTGAGCAATTTTTAACACTTCTGAAAAAATATTCTATAGAAAATCGACATTTTGCACTGATTTCCTTGGGTACATAGTTCAACACCTTTGTGAGATTTTTAAGTGGATTTGTGAGCGAGAGCTTTCTGCTCAGCAAACGCCTGCAAGGGTATACCCACCCCTCCACCCCAAAAATTATTATACCCACCCCTCCCAAAAAAACTTCTCGAGCCTTGAGATTTTCAGAGGTTGACAGGTATGAATCTGGATGTTACTGTCATCATAAGAAAGTTAAAGCTAGGTTCTAGCAAAATTGTACTTGACAATACTCTTTCAATGAAATAAACTGAATATTTTCATCCTTACCTAAAAATTGTATTTGAATGATTGCAAATGATTGTGAAAAATCTTAGGTGACACTCTACATGTAAGAATAATGACGAATCAAAAGTCAATTCTCTGAGAGCGATAGCAGGATTCAATCAGGAAACATTGTGTTATGGGGACATCAAACAAAACAGAACATCCCTGTTTAACATTGCAAAACTATAAAATATATCTATAAATAGGCGGCTAGGTTAGTACAATACCTCCTAGGCTGCAGTGTTATCTTGTCAGCTAGGTGAGATGTAAGTGTCAGTGTTAGATGCCCGAGATCCCATAGTAATAAAGCTTTTAAGTTCTGCACTATTGACATTGGTTCCAGTATGATGGTTTTTAGACAGGGGATATTGAACAAGTTGAAGCACGTTAAAAAAATTACCATATGTGAGTGTAAGGTGATCACCCATTTAATTTTTTCCCAAAACTCTTAAATTCACCAAGGTCATAAAATACATAAAAGGTATAACAATCAGAATTAGAAAGTTATGAATGAGGAAAATAGTGCCTCTATTAATGGCAACATTATTGTCACATTTTTTTAATGTTTTAATGTAGGTTTATGTAATATGAAGTTTTCCTGGTGAAATTATGTATAACTTATAGGTTAGAATTTTTTTTTGCCTTTGCTTTGCCCTAGAAACGCCAATGTCAACAACTTTACGAAATCACTTAAACAATACAAAAAAGTCCACCATCATCTATAAGGATGTGAAGTTCATAAAAAAAATCAGACTAAAAATTGTGCGTAATTCACAGAAATACATTAAGCTAATCAATATACACGCTGAGCTTGGTGTAAGTATCAAAGCAGGTTGGTCCTGTCAAAGTGTTTGTTTTTCAATTCAAAACTTGATAAAATGACAGGACAAAAGTACTGGATTAGAAACACCTACGCAGTATTCTAACAAGACGGGAATAATACCTCAAAGTATAAATATTGCCAAGTAATAAAACTTGAGTGTCGGCCATGTGACCAATATGAATAAAGAAGAGCCGAAATCGTCTCGAAATGGGACAAATGTCAGACATAATTTCTTTGTAGTTTTATAAGCCTTACGTTGATCTTAAAAAAAAAAATAATAACCACCAATTACATAGAAAAACCACAAATTTGCCTACATCTAATAAATTCCTCCTCCTTTGTCATAAGAAAAACACAAACTTGATATCAACCACAATAACAATAGAAACTTCTCTTGGAAACTGATAAAATACTATATTATGTGTTGGAAACACATAGAGTAGACAAAATGACGCTTAGATATTCGATGTACTATATCTTTATTTTCACTCACTCATTTCGATAGAAAGTTTTCGTGATCAGTTGTTCTTCGTTGCTTAGTTTGTTTCGCTAGAGCCTTTACAAAATTAGGAGCGTTCTATTTTCGATTAAACATGTGCAAAGAACTCTCTAGTTTGTTGAACCATAAAAATTGATCTCGACGACTCGTCTACCGTGATGCGCTTTCTTTAAGAGCTTACCGTTCCTGCTGTGTCCAGGATTTCTAACATACACTGCTGGCCATCAACTTCGACTTGCTAAAAGGAAACGGAAGACAGCAAAACTTTTATCGACCCGTGTGTTGCGAACAGACAAGTTACGGCCGAACGCTCTTTGATCGTTACAATACAACGCGAAGAATAGACGTTATATACGGCTATATTTGAAATCTATGGATACACTACGAACCTTTCTGTATGAGTCCTCGATAGTTGGATCATATTTTTCGACGAAGATTCCTTGTACGAATTGCACAGTCTAGAGAAAGGGTAGTTTGTGAGTTCGGGACACTCAACGGTTAGCTAAATCACTGTGAGGGCGCCGATGGACTATTGACATCAATTCACTTCTATAAGTTTGCAAAATTAGAGCGAATTCAAAGGACATTATGAAAGAGAAACATATGAATGTTACCAGAGCACTTTTTCCGACGCCACCAGAGCCAAGGACAACGAGTTTATACTCTCTCATATTGCTTAACACCGAGTAAACTCGACCTGACAAGAAAACTCGCCATGTTAAAACTTCAATAAGACACGATAAAACGCAGGGTATTTGGCAAATATATGCAATCAGAGCGATCAGGCCCACGAATTACTCACCTGGCTTGTAGATGCGAGGGTTTAGAAAGCGAAAAGGCGGGTTGTTTGGACAGAATAATCCAGCTAAGTTGATATACACAATCCAAGACGCTCCCTCTGCATCAAGCGAGATGAAATTTCGGGCGTGTACGTCACTACGAACGGTCGGCAAGTTATATACGCCTCGCTTCCATGGCGCTATTTATAGACCTGACCAGGGGAGGGTAAAATGCGCTGCGCGCAGAGAAAGCGACTCATTTTGTAAATATTTGGCAAATATTGCTGCTGCATTCGATAAGAATCATCAGCCTATTCCTGAAATCACTAACTGATAAAACTGGAATTTTGGAAAAGGACACGTTTCACGACAGGAATTTCCGTCAGGTCTAAACACAAAGTCTAGAATTGCTAGAAAATAAAAAAAATCACAATATCTGGTCATCTATAGCAAATATTTTGCATATTAAATAAACTGTAAAAAAAAATTATAAGAGAATAGTTGATTTTCTATTTTGAATGGAGGGACCCCCGAGTAAAACACGATTCATAGGCGAAAATAAATTGACTGTTTTTCCCTGGCCTGTTGGTGTGCCGAGTTCTTATCGACTTGTTGAGCTATTGTATGCCACAGTAGGCTAGTAAACAACAGTAAGATGGCGGCAGGGCGGACGAGTGAAACCTTTGATAGCGAGCCAGGCGGGTGAGAACGAAACCTTTAAGTTTCTCAGTGCGTTTATTAAGGTTTTTATTTTGTGTAACACATGGAGAATGCACATACTTTGGATGTTTCTCCAGAAGACAAGTCACAGCCCACCGCAAAAACTTCCAAAAGACGTTTAAAAACGCGCTCCAAAGTTTGGGAGAAAGTTGCATGGTTCACCCGAAAAACTAAACAAGGGAAAGGGAGTAAAGAGAACACTCCTGAGACTTTCAGGAAAGCAGATAGGGATCGGACTCTCCGAGGACGAAATGTCTGCCTTGAAGCCGACATACATTTTGCCGACTCTAGATTTGCCAATTCGTTATCTTGCAACTCCGTAAAAACTAAACCAAAGTTTGGGGTAAAAAAGTCAAGGAGCTTCAACTACCTCCGGAAACGCAAGTTAAAACAGTTTGACCAGGAGTTGGATTCTGTTTTTGTGGAAGAGTCGAACTGTCAAACGGCAACTGGAACCTTTCATGATTTTTCATCAGAGAGGACACAATTTTCTCGTCGCCAAAGAGACGTCTGTTCATCTACCAATAACCCCCTTCTATGCAAAATGGCCCGGGAAATCGGCATTGAACACAAAGAAACGACAAAACAAATGATCAACGCATCGACAGAACAAAACCCAAGGTCTTTATCACTCAACGATTGCTTTGTTGATAGGAGAAGAAAATGTAATGATGTGTCAAAGTCTATTCAAGATTTTCCCAATTTACAAAGTTGCAGAAGTTTTTGCAGCCGAACATACAATACCTGGCCTAGAAAAACCCGATTTACAGTAGATTGTAATGCTGAACCACTCAGTCCTCCTACAAAACAGAAACGGATCATTGGCTTGAGAAAAAGTGCTACATTTAATGGATTTGATTCCTTTAAGATTGGTATCATCAACCATGAAAGCTTGGGACTTGGGAAAAGTACTCCATTTCTGTCTGGTCATAGTCAAATTATGAACCAAAATGGCAAGACTGTTGGTGTTATCCACTTTTTTAAAAGCCCCCAAAGAAGCAAAGCACATAGGCTGGTTGCAATTAACTCTGCTAATGCCGAGTGTGCTGAAGCAATATCAAGAAATAAAATGACAAATGTAGATTTGATGTTGCCACATCAAAAACATTTGGGTATGGCTTCAGAAGAAGAATATATGGAATTTCAGGATTCACAACCAGCCAGCCCTGAGGATAAAAGTAAAAACATGCATTTAAGCAATACAGGGCAGGGCTGTAGGGACACTGAGGAGCAAGGATACATAGAAAACATCACTCACAAAACCTTGATTGCCATGGGAAGCAGTCTAGGAGCTGTTGCTACTATGAAGGAATGCTTTGTAGTAGAAGACGAATCAGTGGAGTTCTCTGTCATTCCTGAAAACAGCACAACATGTAGCGCCCTTTATCCTGAAGTTGTTCTTAGTACAATAAGCAGTAAATGCAAGAGTATTGATGAAAAAGTTGAAGAGCTTTCTAATATGAACTCTGTCACTGGTGTAACTGGGTTGGGTTTGATTGAAGATACGGGGGAGGAGGAAGCAGATAATATGCCTGCTACTATAGCGTGTTCAGAAAACTACACATTTACAGGCTTGACTCAAGTTAAGGTATCAGATAATGAACCCATGGGAGATATTCAGCATTCTGCTGATAACGACTCTGTGGATACTGCAATGCAAGGCACCTCACACTTTAATGATGCATGTACAAGTGACAGTTTACCAGTTAGATGCTTACAGAATACTAAAGAAACACATTCTAGACAATTAATGAATTCAAATGAGAAGCAGAGTTTGTCAAAGAAACATGGTCTGATTTGTGCAGAGAGGCCTAAAGTCGATGGCTCCACCTTTATGCAGCAAACGGAAGTAAGCATGTAGTAGTCGGTAGTCCTATTTTGTTTTAGAATATGTGCATTTGAGGCTGGGACATGGTTGTTTACTGACAAAAATCATTCCTTGTATTACTTCACAGGCTTTCTTGAAGTGGTTTGCAGAATTTAATGACGAGCAGAAGAATATTCTCATTCGTAAAATACTTGTGAGTATGAAAGAAAGATATAATATTACTTGAGAAATTTATGTAGGCTGGTGTTATTATAGCAAAATATGGTGTCATGTTGTTTAGTCAACATAGATTATTACCTAAAATTGAGTGGATAGTTACTATGGTACTGTACGTAATGTTTATGTTTGAAGTTTCATGACTTTCTCTTTGTCAAGGTATATGTGATTAAGAATGTTCATTTTTCCCTAGGATAAGTGTGAACTGCCTCAGATGCATCTCCTGTCTGTCTTGATGGAGCCCATACTGCATAAAACTTGCCCCTCAAACTGTCAAGACATGTTGGCTTGGCTACCACATAATGTCACATCAGTGATCATGTCGTATCTAGATCCAGGTGAGGATTGGTGTTCAGTACTTACATGTAAGTTCAGTCCAAGGGGGAAGGACACTTCTTCCCAGCATGCATTGCTAATGACTTCTATTATCAACGGTTTCCCCCCCCCCCCCCCCCCCCCGCGAACGGGTCAGTCGATCAAGGGCACAGCAGAGAAACGATCTCTGTGAGCTGCGAACTTTGAAAGTCGAATACCCCATTGACTCCTGGCTATTTTTTTACTGAATTTACAAAAAAAAACAGACTGAAAACAGATACCTCCCCCCCTATTCTGAGTTTTATACAGCCTGTCAAAGTCAAACACAGCTGCACCTAGTCAGCGGTATCCAAGCTTTCCAACAGTGCTTTGCGGTCCCCACTTTTAATCCCTCGTCGTTGTGCTGAAGCCAGCACAAGTTGATGGTTGCTTGTATTTTTCATCAAAAATACAGCTATGAGCATATTAGGAGAGTGTCTCAGGACATCATGAAGTCTTTTGGGGCATAATTGAGTGCTTTGCCAATGGATATTTGCAAGCAAAGGTGGATTCATGATGATTTTTTCTTGTTTGGCTTTGCCCGCATGAGAAAATAATTTTCTAATGAATCACCACAGCTCTCCTAAATGCTGTCTTTTCTGAAACCAAATTGATTCCAAAATTGTTTACACTGCAATTCTGGGTCTGTATGACCTGGAATCGATTTGTTTGGCTTCGGGGTGAAAAGACTTATAAAAAAACATCTGACTTTGGGGAGAGGAGTGTTTACTGGTTCTCCCCTCTTGAATTTTCCCCTGGATTTCCCAGAATGCTTTGCAATACGTAAAGACATCTTCGTGGTTGTACAATCCTTCAAGTAGTGGACATTGTGTTTTGAGGCCATGGAAATGTACCTGGAGGATCATAATAAAGGTATCTATTTGTGTCTTGAGCTGTGTTTGCTGATCTCTCTCCCTTGTGTGGTATTTTGAGCATTTTATTGAGAGGGGTGATTCTGCTTTTCTTTCCTTGTTCGATTTGAAATTTGTCAAAGAACCTGTGCTATTATTTGGCTCAAGAGTAGATGCCAACACCTTGGTTGGATGCATATCTTCAAGACCATTTATCCCTTGACTGTTTCCTGAGTATCTTCATCTTGTTGTGTTTATTTTGCATTTATGAATTTTTTGGGTTGTGGGTACTTCCCAAAGCCGGTACAGGCCGGTTGAGGGGTCAATGTGTTAAGCTCTTATTCTCTGTCATCAAAATCCTTGCTCATATCTGATTCGCTGTCTTCCTCGCTCTTTTTGCTTGCTTTTACGTCATCTATAGCATTAACCATTATCAGGTTGCAACCTGGAGTTAGTCGCATCTTTGAGAAATTGAGTGCCTTCACTTTTTCTGAATTAATGTTTTCAGCCAATTTCTTCCCCTCCTCTTTCTGTCCAGCTTGCAGCTAATCTCTTGATCGCGTTCCTTTGACATTGTCATTGCTGTTCCTTTCTTTGCTACTTCTTTCTTCGATTTTCGGGAGGGGGGGGCACCAAAAATATGCTAAGCAAAACAAACAATCATGGAACAATACAGCACATAAGCAAGGGCACAATAAAATATAATTCTACTAAGGTCTCCTATTCTGAGGCTTCTTATGAACTGTTTGCTTTTTCCCTTTTCCCAGGCCTGTCAGTAGAATCCTATAAATTTTAAATAAAAACAGTTAAAGACAACTAGAGTATAAATTTAGGACGCTGACACAAACCAATCTATCAGTCTATCAGAGGTCATCCGACCTCGACGGGAGCCAAAAATAGCCAATTTTGAACATCCCAAAAATGATCAAAACATGGAGTAATATGGAGTGCGAAGGAGCAGGAAGCTCTGAAACGCATGCTACGATCCCGCCGCTTCTCAGTTAAATCCCCATAGAAGTCTGAAATTTATAGCAAAAGACACAACGGGAAAAGGTGTCCCCCTTTGCTCAGTCCTTACCAAGGACTATAGGAAGAGAGGGGTAGAATGGGTGGGGTTGGCAAGTCCATAAAAGGGGGCATGGCTTATGGGAGTATTTAAAGAAATACAGCTGGACAATATGGCCAGTAGAAAGACCTTTTTTTTAAATTCCAATCAAATCTCTATTGCTGTATTTATCAAATATTTGAAGATTGTACCCACTCTATGATTGGTCAAATTGGTGAACTTTCAAAGGGCTAAAATTTCATGCATTGATACAGAAGAAAGTCTTGAAAGGGGAATTCATCTATTGTCAGTAAACAAATGCTGTGAATTTACACATTTTTGCACACTAAAACATATTATTCTTTGTGGAAAAAACTATGCCTCAGGTAAGTAAGATGTAAACTTACCTGAGGTCTCATGCTTTCTTGTTTCGCTATAGAATTCTCCCAAACAAAAACACTCCGGTTGTGTGACAGAGGCACACACACAAAGAATGTCTTCATTGTGTACTGTAAACACCTTTTTTTTTCAGTGAGTCTATGCCGATGCAGTCTTGTGAACAGACTTTGGCATGACTTAGCAAACATGCCAGCCCTGTGGCAGAGGTTATGCAGGTGAGGTTCCTATGCTTTTTCAGACAGCCTTTTAATGATGAAAGGCTGTGTGGTGAAATGTTAAATACCATGTTTTGTGGGACTATGATACAATCCCACTTACAGTCGTCTGGACAACATTGATTGACTCCTGATATAAAAGTGTTTGCTTTTCTCCTCATTCTTGTTTTGTAGCAATGATGAGTGGAAGGTCTCCAGGGTTGGGGAGAAGCAACAGTTCCAGAGACACACTCTCCCAAGTGGCATCATTCAGGTTTGTTCTGTACCCAAGTGGCATTATTCAGGTTTGTTCTGTACCCAAAAGGCATTATTCAGGTTTGTTCTGTACTCAAGTGGCATTTTTCAGGTTTGTTCTGAACTCAATTTGAAATCAATGTGTGATGCCAGAAAAGATCCCCAATGGAGGGAATTTTCTCAAAGCCCACCTCCCACCCTGCCCTGCATAATTTCTACCACCTAAAAGTGGTTAAATTACAATGTTCATTATATAGAAAAAGGTGTTTACTCACGCTGAAAATTGCCACTGATCCATCCCCTCAACAGCCAGGATTGCCTAGAGATGTGTGTAGTCAGGATGATTTAGACAGCATGATTTACAGTAGTTCTATGCGACACTTCTACAGGGTAAATCAGCCTACAACTCCGCTATGATGCTTGACAATGAAAGTTGAAGTGTGTAATTCCAGAAGCCCTGCATAGACAGGTCACACACAACTAAATCCTGCTCTCTAAATCGGTCTATAGATATCATATGGTGAAAGTATATTTGCATATGCCCTCCTTGGGGAAGCAGATTTTTTTTAGAGTCACACAATTTATTTAAATGCGTGTACAACTTCATGGAAATGTTGTATATTTTCTATAGTGGAAGAAGATGTTTGCTGAGCGCTTTCTCCTGAGAAAAAACTGGCTGAATGGGAGATGTGATGTTCGCACTTTTGAGGGCCACACCCAAGGTAGGCATTCCCTTGGTGGATGACCTTTGAGCCATAGGCAGGCAATCGTTTTTTCTGTTTTCCATTGTTGGACCTTAGGACCATATGTACAAAGAAAATATACTAGATGTTGTTATCAGGTTTATTACAGGCCTTATGTCTAAGAGAGAGAAGGCCGATAGGACTGATCCAAAACAAAACACTGTGTTTTGTCTGTGTCTGTGTTTTCAGGAACTGCTTAAAGAGGTCTATGACAAGAGCAACCCCCCTCCTATTTGTTCGCATACTTCTGACAACTAAGCTGGTCAGATAATGACAGAAAAATAGCACATAATTAATGAACCCTAAAAAGTGGCTGCTTAATGGTGGTTGGCTAATTGAAAAATATAGGGAGCATAGATATTTTTGTGGCATGATTAAAAGCCATTTGCAAAAGGTTTGTATTTCTTTCTCTAGGAATTTCATGTGTTCAGTTTGATGACACTCGTATAGTCAGTGGCTCATCAGACAAGACCATTAAGGTGTGGGATCTGAGTAGGGAAGACACCAGTGCAGTGCTAACCCTAGCAGGGCACTCTGGCACTGTGCGCTGCCTTAACCTCAATGGTAACAGACTTGTCAGTGGCTCTGTAGACAGATCCATCAAGGTAAATACCCTCCTTGCTGAATAGTAATTTATAAATGGATTCATGATGACTTCGAACCCCTCCTTTGTCAAACTAGCTCTGATTCCCCTACAGTACTAGTGATCCCTAGTCAGTCAACTTGAACACCCTGATAACTTCATCTTCCCAAGGGATTTTTTGTTTCACTTGTATTCTATCAAATTATAGGTGTGGGACTTGTCATTTGAGTCATATTGGAGTGGGGCGTCTTGTAAGGTGACCATGGTTGGTCATATGCACACTGTAAGGTGTCTTCAGGTAAATGTTCCTTTTTTCTTATAAACCTTACGTTCTTTTCTACCCCTGATGATAATTGATGCTGTTGTTCTAGGTGGATGACGAGAAGGTTGTGAGTGGGTCTTATGACAAGACACTCAAAGTATGGGACATCAAGACTGGCAACTGTAAGCTTACTCTCAGGTAACTAAAACTGAGTATCTACAGCACATAGCTAGGGCTGGTCATTTTTTTAATATGAAAAATTGCCAGATTTTTCTCCCCGAACCCCTATGCACTGTGTGTGTCAAGGGGGGGGGGGGGGGGCTGCAGATCAGAACTTCCTTTATAAATCATTGTTCATCTTATAATTGCAGGGGCCATAATGCTGCTGTGCTGTGTGTGCAATTTGATGAAAGCAAGATTGTTTCTGGATCATATGATAATACAATCAAGGTAAAGGAAATAAAATACTGTACATTGAACTATTCATTGTACAAAAAGCAGTTGACAAAGGCCTACAGCATGGAACTAGTCAATGTCTGGCTTTATCGTCTTCCTTACCTACCAGGATTTGACTTTAAGTATTTTGAGGTGTGTTTTAAGGCAAAGAAGCTCCTGATATAGATCATTTATGCATTCTTTGTCGTTATGTCCCCACTGTAAATATGTCTTATGTATGACAACTGGGAAAAGAACCAAATGGATTCTACATGTTCCTCATGGGCAATTTCTTATTTTCTTATTCTCAAGTATAATCAGGTTGTGTTGCACAACACCTTTCCCATTTTCTAGTTCTCATATTTTGTGATATCATATTGCTACACCATACTCATATTTATGTTTGCATGTCTTGGCATGTTATGTTGCATCACCATACTCATATTCAAGTCTGCATGTCTTGGCATGTTATGTTGCAACACCATACTCATATTCTTGTATGCATTTTTCGTCTGCATGTCTTGGCATGTTATTCACCACTGGGTGACAGTCCCTACTCATTTCCCAGTTCTCATGTGTTGTATTATTGTGCCACAGGTGTGGAGTCTCGTGGAAGGCAGTTGTCTAATGACCCTTGCTGGACACCATGATGCTGTTACCTGTCTTAATCTAACCCTCGACCGCAGAAAGGTTATCAGTGGTTCCCTGGACCACAACCTTAAGTTCTGGGATCTTGCTACTGGAAAGGTGAGACTTGTACTGTATGGCTTACCCGCTAGATTGAGGCCTCATTAGTTACTAGTGCCAACTTGGTAAAAAAAAATAAACTCAACCAAAGGTAATCAATCTCTTGTTTATAGTTCTGTTGTACAGTCATGGAAGGGCAACCCATTGTCTAACAAAAATAGATGAAAAACACTGCTTGGAGGACTGGAGTTATTACAGTACTTGTATGGTTGCCTTGGTCAATTACTTGTATGGTTGCCTTGGTCAATTACCTGTATGGTTGCCTTGGTCAATTACCTCTGTATGGTTGCCTTGGTCAATTACCTGTATGGTTGCCTTGGTCAATTACCTCTGTATGGTTGCTTTGGTCAATAACCTGTATGGTTGCCTTGGTCAATAACTTGTATGGTTGCCTTGGTGAATAACTTGTATGGTTGTCTTGGTCAATAACTTGTATGGTTGCCTTGGTCAATTACCTGATGGTTGCCTTTGTCAATTACCTGTATGGTTGCCTTCGTCAATAACTTGTATGGTTGCCTTGGTTAATAACTTGTATGGTTGCCTTGGTGAATAACTTGTATGGTTGTCTTGGTCAATAACTTTTATATATGCCTTGGTTGCAAACAAGGGCTTGATTTTATCTTTCGAAATGGCACAGAGAACTATAATCATTATAGTTTTATAATAAGCTTTTAGTGAAAGGTACATAGTCATTATGAAGGCTAATGGTAAAATAGTGTATGGACATAAATGTGGCGAGTACATGGTTTAACCTGATGGTACTGTTTTTAAATAGTGCATTGGAACATTGGATTGGATTCGATCAGAAGGGCATACTGGAGTAATCAGGTATGCAAGACTGTTCCCATCACTATCATATTCAAACACACCACATGGTAATCACACTTTCCCTCTCTTTGAGAAATGCTATGACTTGGAAGTGGCCCTTTAACCATTTCATTTAACCATTTGAAAATACAGCCTATTTGCACAAACACCCCCAAAGTATTGTACTTTAATAACAATATTTGATTGAAGTTTCTTAGTTACTTGCTTCAATTAGTCAATCAAAGTGGGCGCTATGTGAGACTTGATGTTGTGAGCATGCTTAAAACAGCCGCATATACATTTTCTCAGCGGGAGAGGGGTGGCGAACAAACCGAAAACTTTTTCCATCCATCCCACCCCCTGTATTTGTCGATGACATGATACAGTGTAAGCCTAACTCAAAGATAACAAGCCAAGTTTACCGTATTGTGCCTTGTGATGCAGGTGCCTGCAGTCTGACAGCTGGCGGATTGTTAGCGCAGGGGATGACAAGACACTAAAGGTAGAATGCCTTTGTGAGCCAATCATTAGCGATCATTAGTGAAGCATTAAGGTGCCAACTCGTCCACACCAACAAAGCATTTCTTCCTTTTTTTCAACACCTATAGTGAGTTTGAGAATTAGCCTATTCTAATACTCAAAATGAGTGTTGGATAGCAGGCAATAAAAGAAAACAACAATACATTTAAATTTTTGAATTTATGGAGGGTAAGATATGTTCTTATAAAGTGTTTTCTGTTCTACTGCTTTTGCCATAATATACCATAATTTTAAGGTCTTTAAGTAGGGGCTTATTGGAGAGGGGGCACTAATTGAGGAGGTGCTTATTCCATTTGGGAAATAAATACCAGATTCTGAAAAGGGGGCACTTATTCCAATATTCAAGGTCATGTCTGGGGTGCTTATTATTAAAGGAGGGAACTTATTCGAATCATTACAGTATTGACACTCCTGTCACTAATAGTTCTATTTGTTATGATGTAGATGTGGAGCCTTGAGTCAGGGCAGCGGCTGCTGACCTTGCGCTGCCATACAGATGGGGTCACATGTCTGCAGTTCAATGACTACAGAATTGTGTCTGGCTCCTATGACAAGACTGTCAAAGTGTGGGATTTCTCTCCCAAGCACGAGTTTCTCAGTCATGGGTAAAATTACCAATCATCCAGCATGCATGTAGATGTGCAGTAAAGGGATACCAATCATCCAGCATGCATGTAGATGTGCAGTAAAGGGATATCGACTGTAGGTGTTGGGTATGCAAATATAAATGCTGTAGGTTGCATTTGAAGAACTTGGGGAAGGTTTCCCCCCCTCTCCACCCCCAATATTAGGTGCAAAAACGTCATACATGAATTTCTTATTGCTGTTGTTTTGACACTTTCACTGTACTTGCCCCTTACAAATCAGTATAGTGGTATCAATTCAATTGCCCTGACCACAAAGGAGTCTTGTAATCATGAAAAATACTGCAACGTCACTGTCACTTATTTTTATCCTTTTTCTCAGTGGGGGTACATTCATGTCTAGTACATACATCCTGCTATGATATCAGGAATCACAAGTCAGGGTCTATAAACCGATGACAGGGAAACCAAACACTCAAATGCAATTGTTGGACTTTGATGATGTTTTTTTTATTAGATCTGCAAGTGTACATTGCACGAGTCCATAAAAAAACGTCTGTCTTGTTTAAAAAGCAAGCTGAAAATAAGAATGTAATCTGCTAGATATGTACACTTTTTCCCTACACCCTTTGCTACATACTAGAGTCACATTTACTAAAGATTTTTGGACAGTGATAATGATGAGTAGTACCATTTTATCCATTCAAACCACTATGGATGGCTGGATAGATAACTTATGGCATCTACTTAAAATACTTTTTTTGCTAAAATTCCAATAGACTAAAAATTATTTTTGATCTAAAGCATGATCAATAAATCTTGAGCACTGGCAGACTTTAACCCAGACAGTACGGTGAATGATATACACCCCATGATGCATGCCACAGGAAACCTTCATCATCTCTGTGGTATCACCTTACATCATTAGCAAATAGTGGCTGGGCCAATGTCTGGCATTAAATTTATGCAACTATGATATATACTGTATAATATAAAGTTAAACAATAAATTGTTCAATCTATTATTAGTAGTTCTAATACAATACAATAAAATGCTAGTGGCTTGGCTTACTCTATAACCTAAAGAAAAAGTCTAACTTGATTTCCTTTCTTTTACTAAATTTCTCCCAAAGCTCACTAAGAAAAACTTATCATCCATAAAAATTTATACATTATTATTATTCCTTTACTACCTGGGCACCCACATTCGGTCCTTAGTTGGAAATTGAGGTGAAAGAAAAGACAAACAAAATCAGCCTGAATAGCAAGCATTTATTACATAGACACTATGGATTAATCATCATCTTCTTCTTACAATGATCTCAGTCTATTTAATGATTGTTTAAAATAGACTTGATTTCCAGCTATTTTGCAGTATGTGAAACCCGCAATCTGGTCTCCTGGACCCCGAATGGCCGATGTGGCCAAGCGATGGCTGAAAATCGAGCCTATGTGGGTCCCCTATGTGCAATACTCAATGACCATGACTTACATAGTCATGAGAGCAAGCCTGCAATCATACATTATTCATACATGAAGGCTGATGCCGTTTTTAGCTCTTTGCAATATAGTATTATAATATTGAGATTTTTATTGTTTATGTTTACAATAAGAAATATATATAATATATTTAACAATTAGTGGGTTCGAGTTTTCTATGAGTCAATAGATAGTCAACGAGGCGCATTGTGCCAAGTTGACTATTTGACTCATAGAAAACGAGAACAAGTAGTCTTATTGTTTCAGTCTAAATCCACTCACATACTACCTTCAAATAAATGATTTTTATAATAAATAACCGCTTTTGTCGCCACTTTTTCGCTACTCACTATTTATGGCTCAATAGACAGTGAGTATGGGAATAAATCAATTGGTGAGATTCGTGGTAGTATGTGAGTGGATTTATACTAATATATAATATATGTTATTCTAACAGTCTTTATATTTAACCAAAAACATTTATATGAAATCTACTAGCAAATCTTTACTTAATTTACAGGATCTATATTTTTAAAGATTTTTCAATTTGTACAGCCCAAATATTTATAGTGAAAATGAACATTTGTTTGTAGATAGAACCCAGGGATACCAATATATTATACACATTCCAAAAGAACAGACATAACATAAATTTAAGAAGATGAGATTTAAATTTAAAAAATATCTTTAATTTAGAACATTAACTAGTAGATGTCTGAACCAATGGAAGTCCTATAATTTGTAAACATGGAATGGTCACATGGAAACTAACATGGAGGTAGCTACTTAATGTAGAACCATTTAAGTTGAGATTGTCCCTGAAAGCAAATCCAATTCACCATTCTGTTCCTTTAACTGACACAATTTACAATTCCATATACTAAATAGCAAAAATATTGAAATATCAAACTTCTAGTAACATCTATACATATCACAATTGTAGTTCCTGACTACAATTTAATGTAAGATATGCATTCTAGAATCTGCAATCTTTTCATTGCTCTTGATAATCCACATGTGATAATCAAATATTGTCATCAGGGGAAAACATGGAAAGACAACCACCATTACTATTTTGATCCATCAAAAATCAAATTTCCCGTGTATTAAAAAAACATAAATTAAATGACCTGGGCGTATAAAAATAAAGAAATAATATGATAATCAGTTATTGTTCCAATCAACCATTCCCTGAATCAAAAACTATACTATAATGTATGTGATTACATCAGATAATATTAATAACCTGGTAAAAATTGACTATAATTAAAGCTTTGACATTGTCAGGTTTGTTTATAGATATGTATAGGAAATGAAGGTGTTGCAACACTCAAAAGCGATGGTATGAAATCTACAATGGTACACTTGGTACAGTGTGAATTTGATGTATTTCAAACAGATTGGGAAATGTTTCTTGTTTCTCTAATCTGGTCCCAAGTTTCATATATAATTCATAATTGATTGACAGTCTGTAGTTATGATTTGAAAGTATTCAAGCAATAAACATATGGTATTTGTCATAATATTTTTTCTTACATAGAAGCATCTCTGGCTTAAATGGGAATCCAACAAAATCTTAATTTTGATTGGTAAATGCAATTCCACAGTATACCATGAATCAATAATAAATTACTATTGCGAATCTTTTAAAGCAAACAAAGCGTTTGTAAATCACTCAATCGCTAAAGTCACACCTAAATAATTATGAAAAGTATTAATATTGGTCAGTTGCAATTGAAACATGGCAAAAAACGCTATGAAAGATTAAAGGATGAAGCACTAAATTATATATAAAACAGTAGACCAACCAGTCAGTGTTTGAACTCTCCTACTAAGTAAATATGTAAATAAGTAATGAAATTGGGATTTTATGAAATAAGGCTTCTAAGCTATTTTAATGTTAGGCTTAAGTAAAAAGTATAGAAAAGGAATTCGAATTTGCCTAAGACTCTGTCATATATTTTAGAATTCCTTCTGATATTAAAATATCAATAAATACCTTTCAATTCATAACTAGTTATACTAATTTACTGAGTAAGGGTGCTTTCTTCAAAATAAAAATAAATCCAAAAACAACTTGAAATTTCAGAATTGACAGGTTTGTAAGAGCTTAGAGTAACCCTTTGATGTAAACTAATCTGCCTTAGTTTCTTTTCTTCTGGTAAAACCTGGTACGGTCATAACCATTCAGGTTCTTGTGACACACAATTTGGGTGCAAGTGGAGTTACCTTGGCGAGCAATAATGGTTGACCAGCTCAAGAAGATGTTCCAGATGCGAGCAATGCGACCATACTTCTTTACCATTGCTTCCTGGGCCTCTGGGCGCATCCAGTTCTCATACCAGCGGTTGATGGTGTATGAGTAGTGGATGCCAATTTTCTCTGTGCCTTGCACTTCAAATCCTGCTTGCTCTAGATGAGTGATAAACCAACCCAGGGGGCAGCTAGCATCAGCACCTGGGAAGATATATTTGGCCATAAACAAGCCCCAGATGAAGTCTTCCCACTGCCATGCCCTACGCAGGCCAGCAATCTGCAGGAAGAACACGCCATCATCCTCCAGCATCTCTCGCACCTGCCAAAGGAATGACTGGAAATTCCTGATACCAACATGCTCGGCCATTTCCAGACACGTTATTTTGTTGTACTTGGTCCTTGGAATGTCACGATAGTCTAAGCAGAGGAAGTTGACACGGTTCTCAACCCCCTTCAGTTGGGCAACTCTGTTACCCCACTCCACCTGGTTTTTAGCCAAAGTCACCCCCGTGGAGTATGACCCATAGTTTTCAGCAGCATAGTTGACTAGGGTACCCCAACCGCACCCGATGTCCAAGTGCTTGTCACCCTTTTTCAACTGTACTTTCTCACATACGGCACTGAGTTTGTTTCGCTGAGCATCTTCTAGACTTTCATCTTCGTTGTAGACGATGCCAGAGGTATAGATCATCATTGGTCCGAGGAATGCTTCGTAGAAGTCATTGCCGCGGTCATAGTGGTCGCGGACTTGCTCACAATCTTGAGTCCTCGAGTGCGACAACAGCTCCGGCACAAAATTACAAAGAAAAAATTTCAAGTGATAGTAGCCAAGTTCGTAGGTAGTGAATTCATTGCGATGTTCTAAAGCTTGTAGCGGTTCCATCTTGAAGTCTAGCTTACCGTCGGCATACGACTCGTACAACACATAGATGGGGATTTTTCTATTGCTGTAGCTTTTCTCGAGCGAAGGGTCGTTGAACTTCACATATTTCGACATCACATTGCATTTTGTCCCAAGTTCACCGACACAAATACGGTTAAAAATTATCATAAATGCACCGAAAGTCGGCAGAAGGCAGAGAAGGAATGTGACAGGGTAAACCCACCAGGGAAGGCCTGAAATATACTGGACCACGCCTGGGACGCCGACCAAGAGAGAAATCAAAGTCGTGTAGGAAACCTTCTTCCAAGCCAGTTGATCTCTCGATTCGAGCGACGAAATCCGAGGGGAGTTCCCGACCGAACCATTTTGAGCGTGAGCCATGATACGGTTCTCGAGTAGAGAGGCGAAGGTACCGTTCTGAATGACTGCGCCTGGGTTCGGTGAGCTTTTTGGTTTACCGGCCGAGAGAAGCAGCGCTGACAAAGAGAAGGGCACAAGTGCAAAGTTTTACTGTTGTGTACACGTGTCTAGAGCCAAATCAGCTGTGCGAAGAAAACAACGGGGGAGGGGCTAGTAGCCCGTCCCATTACCCCAAATATCCTCCGTGTATTCGATATTTACTACCTGAAAAAAAAAGGCAGAGGCGCAAGTTAAGCTCTAAGAAAATTTTTTTTTAGACCTCAATGGCTCTATTATTGAGCCAACGCTTATATCTTGTTTGCTTACAAAATACGTTACCCACCCCTCCCCCTAAAGAAGCGTTTATCACGTGAGGGTATTAGTATTCAAGACTGATTAAAATTTTTGACGGACTCGCTCAAAGCATTTTATTTGGAGGCAGCTGTGTGCCATGATTAAATTGTCATATTTGCTCGGCCATGTTTGCTTTGTTCTTATTTAGAAAGCAAACCAACAGTTGAAGCATTTTATTTTATATTTTGGTCTGAATCAATCAGTATCTCGGGCTCGAACTTGTATTTCTAGGTGTGCCAGCTTTATTTCAATAATGAAGAATCATTGTGGGAAGCCGCAGTATTTCGGCGAATGATGTAGACAAAGCTTTTTGTGAAGGCGAATGTAGTGTAGTGAATTTACATATGGCTCTGTTCGCATTAGCTGAGCTTCTAGTACCATCTAGACTGTTTGAAGATGGATTAAAGAGCTTGTTCTGATTTTAAAGTTAAAAAATGGCTGTGCGGTCAAACTGCCCGATTTCCCGTGTCTGTCGTTAAAACAACAGCTGAGCCACGCGTGCGATTGAATGGTTGAAAATCGCGAATTAATTATACGAGTAATGGCCATGTATTGTGTTTTGCACTTTTTCTCTAAGGACAGGTAAAAGCTGTCGATGCGTAACAAAGAACAAAAACATTTTAAAATCCCCCGATTGTATAATACTAGACCTCCATGACCATTAAAGGAAAGTTAGCCCCGCGAATTAGCTTTTCGGTTGTAAATACATTCCCATAATGAATGCGACATTAACAGCAACTCGCTAAAAACAAAACGAGAGGTCACAAGACCATATATTCCTCCTCTGACATAATTATACTATTGTCAGCAGGTTGTCACAAGATCGCTTGTTGCCCTTTCTCTTGTAGATGTGGACGATTGTGGCATCTTTAAAATCTTGCGGGAGGGTCTCACTTTCCCAGAGCGATTGGAATAGCACTGTTAATTTGTGTAGGAGAGAAGGACCGCCTGACTTGAACACTTCGGCAGGGATGGCATCAGAGCCGGGGGCTTTTCCAGTCGACATCTGCTTGATTGCCTTGACAACCTCATCCTCTGATGGTGTTATGTCCAGGTCTGGGTTTATGTCCACCTGTGGAAGGCGTTGTATGGCTTCGTCATTGATGGATGATGGACGATTTAGAACGCCATTGAAGTGTTCTGCCCATCTCTCTACTATCATGTTTTTGTCAGTGATGAGTGTTGCTCCGTCAGCGCTCAGTAGTGGGAAACTGCCCGGTGTTGGTGGTCCAAATATACATCTGAGCGAATCGTAGAATCGTTTCGTGTCGTGTCTGTCTGCAAAGCCTTGAATTTCATCAGCTTTGTCACTCAGCCATGTGTCTTGAATGTCACGGAGTTTTAATTGGACCTGTCTGCGTTTGCTGACGTAGGCGTCTTTCTTCGAGACTGAGTTGGGATCATTTTGATGAGCTCTGAAGAGTTGCCGTTTTTCTTCCAAAAGAGCTGTGATTTTGGCATCATTTTCATCAAACCAGTCTTGTGACAACCATAGAGGGATTTCACTTCTCTCCATCGCTGCAAAGATCTTTGCCCGACTGCTTCTCAATCGTCTCCTCAAACACCTTGAGCAAGGCCATCTCCCTGAGAGCCAATGCGGTTTCCGTGCAGGTCGAGGAACTGTTGATATGATCTTTGCTGCACGTCAGATTCAGGAGAAAAGTGTGGAACAAAATCAAGATCTCTATACCACTTTTGTAGATTTAACAAAAGCGTTCGACACTGTGAGCAGAGAGGGACTGTGGAAAATCATGGCGAAGTTCGGCTGCCCCGAGAGGTTCATAAAGATTGTTAGACAATTTCACGATGGGATGATGGCCCGTGTTCTTGATGATGGAAATACCTCTGCCCCTTTTCAAGTGTCAAATGGAGTCAAGCAAGGTTGTGTCCTTGCCCCTACACTGTTTAGTTTGATGTTCTCTGCAATGCTGACCGATGCCTTCAGGGAGACACCCCTAGGCATCCCCATCAGGTATAGGTGTGATGGAAAGCTGTTCAACCTACGACGTCTGAAGGCCGTCACTAGAGTCAAAGAGACTGTGATTCGTGACCTGCTTTTTGCTGATGACTGTGCCCTCAACGCCGTCAATGAGCATGACATGCAACAGGAAATGGACGCTTTCTCATCCGCCTGTGACAACTTTGGCCTCACCATCAGTATCAAGAAGACTGAAGTGATGTATCAGCCCGCCCCAGGAAAACCATATCAGGAACCAAACATCACAGTTAAGGGGCAGCGACTTCAAGATGTAGAAAACTTCACCTACCTCGGCAGCACTCTCTCCCGCAACGCCAACATCGATGCAGAAATCAACAACCGCATCGCGAAGGCAAGCAGTGCCTTTGGGAGATTGAGGAAGTCAGTCTGGGAACGCAGAGGCATCTCACAATGCACCAAGATCAAAGTGTACAGAGCAGTCGTCTTAACAACACTTCTCTATGGCTGCGAAACTTGGACCATCTACAGAAGACATGAGAAACTTCTCCAGCAGTTCCATCTCCGCTGTCTCAGAAACATCCTAAATATCCGCTGGCAGGATAGAATCACAAACACTGAGGTTCTGGAGAGAGCAAACCTCCCCAGCGTCATTACCACCATGCGCAAAGCTCAGACACGATGGGCAGGACACGTCTGCCGTATGTCAGACTCCAGAATACCCAAACAGCTGTTGTACGGTGAACTAAGCCGTGGAAGCAGGAAAGCTGGAGGCCAGCGCAAACGCTATAAAGACTGCATCAAATCACATCTGAAAGACTTCAATATCGACGTTTCAACGTGGGAAACTGCAGCATCTGACAGACCGATTTGGCGTAATCTGATTCACAAAGGTGCCATCCACTCAGAAAATAAACGCTCCAACGCAGCCAAAAACAAACGCCAAAAACGCAAGGCTAGAGCTGACCAACCTACCAATATGACCCCCTCTTACTGGTGTCCGACTTGTGGAAGGGGTTTTCTTGCACGAATTGGCCTTATAAGCCACCTGCGGATTCATCCCTCCGCCCCTTAGACATTGTTATACTGTCAGTATTGCTATGGTCATACTCGACTACGAGTTGACGAACAACACTATTGTCAGCAGCCCTTTAAACAAGAAAACAAAAGAACAAAGGGATAAATTAGTCGTGGAGCATTCAGGAAGGAAAATGACAATTCAGCACAAGTGGTCCCCTTTTGATAGCCGCGGTTTGGACTTTGTACCAAGGCGCTATTTTCTAGAAGTAAGTACCTCGCATTTTATCTAGCTGTAGGCCGCCAATGTTATTCAAGGTCATGTGAAATCGAATGGTTGCAATACCACTAAACTGTACATGTCACGTCACTCATACGATGGCGGCCAAAGTCATTCAAGGTCGTGTTGTGCAATATGCTAACTCATAGTCCTCGTTTATTTTTTTATCGATATCGTTAAATTTTAATATCACCTAAAAATAATACAAACGATGACAAAAATGATTAAATAACAACTGATGAATTCATTTTACCATCACGTCAGTTGTTATTGTTTGGGTTTAGCCAGATATGAAAGTCTGATAATTATGAATATGAAGTCATACTTGAATTCAGTCGTTATTTTAGTTCTTTCAAGCAAAAACAAAGACCAATCAATTCCATTCTTTTTTATTGTGTATGTGAAAGCAGAGATGAAGCAACTCGATTATTTTAACAGATGAACAATCTCATATATTCTAGAAAAAAATATCAGTAGCATTCGATATCATGTTTCCTTTCGCCTGTGGTGTAAATCTGGTATTTTTATCTTCTATAATTTTAAGGGGAAACAGCCGTAGTATGACATCCTTGGGGTGCTAAAGAGCCAATTCGCCAAAGGGCTGTTTGGGGTTGTATTTTTTGTTGTAAACTCTAAAAACAAAGATGATATCTACGCTACAATCTTTTCCCATGGTCATCAAATACCCTATGAAAATATATTTTCCTCTTTGAAAATCATTGTATTGATTTAGTGCAGCTTGATAACCACTGAGCAAAATGAGACTAGATGGGATAAAAAAGTCACATTTTTGAAGTGTATTCTTTACAATAACATACAACCAGTTTTACACAGGGTACCTCTCAAATTCATATTTACACTAAATTATTTACATTTAGATCTATCATGCTTAGCGCTACTGCAAGCAAAAGCAATTACTTTAGATAAAGGACCGGCGCACGCACAGGCTTGTAAAACAGAGCTTTGAGTGGACTTCGCAGATCAAAGATGAGCCCGTGATTGGGTCCAAGGTCTATCTTGATGGGTATTTTAATCCCATGTTATACGAACTGCATGCTTAATAAATTCAAGATAATATCACAAGAGGGTTTTGTAGATGACAGGCACTTGTCTTACAAGTCTTGACCGTGTGACACCCTGAATGGTCTGAATGCTCAAATAAAACCCCTAAAGGTATATAAAAGAGCGTCACAAGGGGTGAGTTAAGGCGGTATGGAATTTCTATTAAAACGATAAGGTCAGCATTTTAGTGGATAGGGGTTTTGCAAGAGTATCTGGTGACATGAGTACTCAAGCATGAAATGTATGGGTGAGAAAACGTGCGGATATAACTAGCTATAAGCACGTGTGTACTGGTCTCGAGAGCTCTATGGATGACAGAATTAAGTATGTGTAAACGCGCAAGGAATAACGCATTTAGCTAGGATAGGAAAATGCTGCTATGGGCGATTACTAAACTGGAAAATACCCCTTTTTCGCTATTTCTTTAATCGACTATTTTCCAAATAATTGAATTTGAGCGCAAAAGCAGGGTTTTGACATGTCTTAGTTTGCTTTAATACCTTCTTGCAAATTTTGCGGCTTGTTTATCTTACTAAACTACCACATTTTAAGCCCTTTTAACCAGGTGTTTTGCTTCAGGCTTTCTTGTAAAACAAACAAAAACTTTGCAAATAAATAAATAAATAAAAAATGCACGACAGCTGTAACCGTAAAAGGCCTTGCTTTCGCGCTCAATTCCATCACCTGAAAACGGCCAATAGAAAAAAAAAAACGCTTTTTGGCTATTCTTTAATGGAAAAAGACCGCCTTTTGGCCATTCTTCAATGGGAAAAAGACCGCGTTCTGGCTATTCTTCAATAGGTAAGTACCGGTTTTATTTTTGTCTAGGAGGGTGTTTGCGCCCCCAAGTCCAGCCTCTAGCTACGCGCTTGGCGCCAAGGCATTGCCATCATTTCCGTTTTGTGATCAGTGAAGGGATGCTTTTCCCACAGTGCTGGGAGATGTTTGCATGATGCGATGATAAAAAAAAGCTGGATGTGTGGTGGATGGTGTTAACGTGGCGTATCGGCGTTATTGTGACGTAGACACGAGTTTATAGGTGGTTGGCTGGCTTTCTGCAAAACGGACAGGAGTTCTTTTGTAGAACCATCAACTCGTAGTCGTCAGTGTGGAATACCTAAAAAAAACGATAGAAATGACGTCACAATAGAAGCGGGTAATTCATAACTTTGACAGAATAACAGCCTAAAGTAACCAACAGATGTTTTCTATCTAGCTCACAACTATAGGAAACTGGGCATGTGTACGGCCTAGATCATATTTCGGGGTATTTTTTTGACGGTGTTTTTGGAGGATGTTGTTTATCTAAACAAATAGGATGGTTATTTATTAACAGGAAATGGTACCAAACCTGGAGGCTGTGATTGGTCAATTTCTGGTAAAGTCAGCGGTCTGATACCACATACCTGTTAAAATTAACCGCAACAAAGAACAAAAGAAGGTGAATGAATACGACGGCTTTTGTCTTTTGCTACGATACTTAACAATTATACCATTTCCATTGAGGTGGATAGTGGCGAAATAATTTTTAAGCCACCATCCTCCGAAATCGAAATGGTAATGGTATAATTTGTTTAGTATATGAAACGAGCTTTAGAGCACTTGCAAATAGGATGTTACACCCGCCATTTTGCTTGATTTCGTGGCGCAAGAAAATATCCACCTCCAGTATATTGCATTTTATCCTGAGTTTCTCAACAATCAAATCGCTTGTTCTCCCGAGGTCCCCGAGTTTTATATACTAATAAAGGATATACTAATGGCAAGAAGACAGCTATGTAGATCATAGTCTTGTTATGTGTTTTTAGTTGTTAGGGGAACACAGGGTACAAGCTACCCTGGGTAGCAAGCGTGTGTGGGAAACGGAAATAGAGACCGAGCGAAGAGTATGGCCGCGCGGAAGGGTGCGGAGAAAGGCGAAAGGTACCCTCACCCCATTCTTCGCGCAGCCACAGTTTTCTCTCGACATTTTCTTCCGTCGCTAGGTCTGGTGTCCAACCCACACCTCCCCTCTAGCCCTACAGTAGTTTTTTACTCACCCTATTAAAGGCCACCGAAAGGCGATATTAAACCACCCCCACTAACGGCTTTTTACTCACTCTATCAAAGGCCACAGGACCACGTTATCAGCACACCCCCACTATAACGGCTTTTTTACTCACTCTATCAATGGCCACAGAACCACGTTATTAGCCCACCCCTCCCCTCTACCCATGCAGTTTTTCACCCACCCTATTACAGGAGTCGCAGAGTGTGATTGACACGTCAGGCATGAGAGACCGGTAGTACTGGTGCTTGAGAGGAACCGGCCATCTCTTGATGATTACTTCGTTCCTATTCATGGAGTGGAGAGTAGCGCGACCGACGCGCACTGGGACGAACTCAGACCCGCCTTGCTATAAACACAATTACAAATATATGTAAACATATTCAGAGAAAGATATTACCGTAATGATTCGAATAAGCGCCCGTGTCTTTTTCGAGTCTTCTAAAGAGGGAATTAGTTGTATCTTGTACCAAGTGCCTTACCTCAAAGCTCATGAGTTTTGCCGTGAAGGGGTCATCGTCATCATTTGATGGGGGCGGATCCGATAACGAGAGAGTCTGGACGTCTGTGTACATGGTCAAGGATTAGAAACAATGATCATCTCCACGAGGAATAAAGGTAACAAACGAAACCCAGCGGCAAAAAACACTATCTTCACTAGTAAGTTCGATGGTTATATCCCAACACAATACACGAAGGTGAGTTACAGCATATTCAAGTGGTGAGGCTGAGAATGGTAAAATGAAACAATCTAGATCAAAACGATAGGATGTCAGCTCATCTAACGCCTTTAAGGATACTGCCCATGTCCGTAGTCTGCCATTTCGACAGGTCCTTTCGGCGTTGGTTTGTGGGTTCAGCCTCGATCAGTTTGATAGCCTCTTCGTCACTGCAAAACATAATTTTTTAATCCAATGATGCACGAAGGACCTATTCTTATATTTCTTTTTAATCAAGCATTTCCAAGATGTACGAACAGGCCTGCTCACCTTATGTCATCTTCGAGAACAAACTCGACTAGCGGTAGAACCTCTGCGTAAGACAGGGAGAGTAAGTACTGTACAAAGGGAGCGAAGGAGAAAGGGCTTAAGGTATCAGAGAGGCCTTTTGCCTGCCTGTAACAGACAGGGGAAGTACAGTGTATAAGAAGCGAATGAGAAAGGGCTAAGGGTGTCAGAGAGACGTTTAGCCAGCCTGGTCCAGACAGGGGAGGTAAGTACAGTGTATTGGGAGCAAAGGGCTAAGAGTGTCAGAGAGGCGTTATTGGGACCAGTCGGACGTTTAACATTTCCTTATGTCTAGCCTGTTCTTCTACAGCTTGCTTGAAGTCTTTATGGATATACTTTTAGAATTATTGTTGTACAGGAAAAAAAACACGGGAGGAAACGGTAGTTTGCGTCTTTTTTTTTATATATCAAGATATACTCGAACGCCTACACTCTCGCATTACTATTAGAATTCTGTTTATAGTTTAGGGTGAGGAAAAGCACTCGTTTCTCACCGAATGACGAAAATGAGTAGACAAAAGGTTGTCTGCAGTTGATGCATTGGTTGCCCTTGTTGTTGAGTAGTGGGTTCGTGGTTGAGCAGCGATAGCACATTGGTAACAACTCCTGTAACAACAACAACACGGCATGTGACGAGGTACTTGTTACATTCAAGCCAAAGTGAAAGGTGAAGTGATAATGTATAGTGGCTTCGTCTTTAAATAGCGGTAGCACATTGGTAACAACTCCTACAACAACAACTAAACGGCATGTGACATGAATTAAGACAATAAGGTCATGTGTCTTTTGACATAAAAACCTCGTGATGTTACGGGGTATTCTGACTGGCTCACCTCGTTGTCGTGGAAAGGCTTGGAGCGTATGGTGACGCTTCCAAGGTCAATTGCTTCTTGGAACCTGGTGGGTATCTTGAGCGCCTATAACGAGCAGATTTAATCAAGGCCAAATTCCAATACATGCAGTACTTATTAACAGTATAGTACATTCGCGACATTTTACCTGGAGTTTGTCGAATGCTGTTCGCGCCATTTTGAAGGCACCCAAGTTTTTGCTCTGCTTGGCCAAGGCGAAGAGAGTTGCACTTAGATTTGTCAAGAAAAACAATAAGCCAATAAATAGAATTTCAGTCTTCCGGTAGTCAGCTTAAAGCGAGTATCAATGTTAACCCCTAATGCTTAAATACATGCCTTCTACACACTAAATTATGTCTGAGTCATATCTATTACTATTGTTGCTCCACTTCCATCACGGTCTGCCTGTGAGCAAATGGTTTATGATTTCGCGTTCCTTGATTCTAGATCCTTATAAGTGTGATATTAGGTAAGACCGGAAATTACTAAAAATACTATTATAATGTGTATAATAAGTGCTCAGTGTGAAAGACGATACACCCTTGAAACGCTACATGGTAAGATATTGGTTTAGACGACATTTGGTAAGACGGCAAATTACTAAAAAAATGTGTTGAAGTGCTCAGCGTGAAAGAGGATACACCCTTGAGACGCCGATGGGCGTGTCTCTGATGAGCATATGGAGAAGGTACCGAGCGATGTTGAACAATGTCTCGGGCAGATGTGACGTGAACGGCTCGTCCTGCGCAAAAAAAGGTATTAAACTATGTGAGTAGGGCTGCCCTGTGTAAAAACAGTATCTACAATTGACACTGCTGTAACTACTTCTAAGTAAGAAACAACAATTGAAAGTTGTAAAAGTTACCATGTATCTGTGTTACACAATGTTATATATATCAAGTAACCTTAGTCTTGCCTTGTATCTAAGCCTTACCGTGTATCTAAGCTTTACCGTGTATTCAAGCCTTACCGTGTATCTATATCTGATTGTGTATCTAAGCCTTACAGTGTATCTAAACCTTACCTTGTATCTAAGCCTTACCGTGTATCTAAGCCTTTCCGTGTATCTAAGCCTTACCGTATATCTGTGCACTGAGTGATACAAGTAGTAAATTTCTGCCTTCTCTTGATACTCGTGGAACTTTTCCAGCATGCCAATGTCTGGCTCGCCATTGGTAGTCTCTGCAATACAAGTATAAACACTTACTGTAGACTGTCCAAAATGTTGATCGTACACCGAGGCTTCAATTCATTTTTGTACGAACTTCAAAGAGTACCTGGCGACCCTTTGGCGAGATCCAAACACTGCATTGACAGCTTCCAGTAGTAGTATCCGGCATCATGAAACCTAGTAAACCAAGAGTGAAGGGAAGACACTACACCGACATTTAGCGAGACGATCAAAGATATTGCAAGGGAAAAGAAAAAATCCTATACCGTAAAAGCTCTGCTATGGACCCCCTCTAGAGGAAAAACCTCCAAATAAGCAGAAGAGTTGGGAATCTAAGAGTAGAAATACCATGCTTACAGAAGGGCCCACGGAACCGTAGCGCTAAATTACACTCTGCTAACATTCATCCCATACAAGAGTGCACGCTTATTTTAGAAGTCCAGACATACCTGTGTTCAATGACTGCGTTACGGCACAAGACCTCCAACACGTGAACTGCGTCATCCCTGCGACCAGCTTTGTGGAATGCTGGTACGACAAAAAGAAAAAAAACTCCCCAATCAGCAACGATATCACTGGACTTGGGAAAGACAGGAGACAATGTACTCAAAGATAGCAAATGTCAGGTGAGAGATGCAGAGCCTGTGTTCAATTTACTCAAGAATTGAGGTTTTCAGGTGAAAAAAAAAAATGAGTCCGTGATAGTGATAGAATGTTTACAAATATCGATAGGATGAGGTGAATAAAGGCTCAGCAACCAACATAGCACTCAAGTTTACAATTTCAAGGTTTGGGTAAAAGTACAGCATGCACCAAAACCTAAATGTCCACTTTCAACCCGTGACCAACTGCTTATTGTGAGAAAAAAAGTTTAGCACTGTAGAGCAATGGGCGTGCCCCACTGCTCTTTCCTTACCCTCCTGGGCCTCGTCGAATCTGTCGTTTTCAGCCAGCCAGTTCGCATACGGGACATAAACGTTATCCTAAAAGTAGTCCGAGTGCGGTTAGTAATGAATGAAAGCAATATAGTAAAAAATATATATCTATATATATTTATATATATAATTTGAGCAGTAACTCGCTTACTTTGAACTCGGGATGCTTCTCCACAAGCTCAAATGCCTGAAACAAAGTTAACACGAGATTGACAATCAATCTATAAATCAAACGTTGACCGGAGCACGTCATTTGAGTCTTACATACCAATTCTACCCACTCAAGCCATAAGGTAAGTTGGACAAAGCATCCAACATCACCCCATTACCTCAACATTACCCACAAGACCTGTCCACAACTGAGTTACCTAATCCAACATAATCCACAACTGAGTGACCTAATCCAACCCAATCCACAACTGAGTGACCTAATCCAACCCAATCCAAAACTGAGTTACCTAATCCAACCCAATCCACAACTGAGTGACCTAATCCAACCCAATCCACAACTGAGTTACCTAATCCAACATAATCCACAACTGAGTGACCTAATCCAACATAATCCACAACTGAGTGACCCAATCCAACCCAATCCACAACTGAGTGACCTAATCCAACCCAATCCACAACTAAGTGACCTAATCCAACCCAATCCACAACTGAGTGACCTAATCCAACCCAATCCACAACTGAGTGACCCAATCCAACCCAATCCACAACTGAGTGACCCAATCCAACCCAATCCACAACTGAGTGACCCAATCCAACCCAATCCACAACTGAGTGACCTAATCCAACCCAATCCACAACTGAGTGACCTAATCCAACCCAATCCACAACTGAGTGACCTAATCCAACCCAATCCACAACTGAGTGACCTAATCCAACCCAATCCACAACTGAGTGACCTAATCCAACCCATTCCACAACTGAATTACCTAATCCAACCCAATCCACAACTGAGTGATCCAATCCAACCCAACCCACAACTGAGTGACCCAATCCAACCCAATCCACAACTGAGTGACCTAATCCAACACAATCAACAACTGAGTTACCCAATTCAACCCAATCCACAATTGAGTGACCTAATCCAACCCATTCCACAACTGAATTACCTAATCCAACCCAATCCACAACTGAGTGACCTAACCCAACCCAATCCACAACTGAGTGACCCAATCCAACCCAATCCGCAACTGAGTGACCTAATCCAACCCAATCCACAACTGAGTGACCTAGTGACCACGTGTCTTTGTCTGGTGCCCTAACCAGTCGTGGCAGAATTCACCTAAGACGTACCAATTCAACCCACTCAAACCTCAAGGTGTGTGTGTTGTGTGTACAAACCTCAAGGTGAGTGTGTTGCAGGTACAAACCTCAAGGTGAGTGTGTTGTAGGTACAAACCGCAAGGTGAGTGTGTTGTAGGTAGTAATCGTTACCTTGTCCCACTCAAACCTCAAGGTGAGTGTGTTGTTGGTACAAAACTCAAGGTTAGTGTGTTGTAGGTACAAACCTCAAGGTGAGTGTGTTGTAGGTACAAACCTCAGGGTGAGTGTGTTGTAGGTACAAACCTCAAGGTGAGTGTGTTGTAGGTACAAACCTCAAGGTGAGTGTGTTGTAGGTACAAACCTCAAGGTGAGTGTGTTGTAGGTAGTAATCGTTACCTCGTCCCACTCAAACCTCAAGGTGAGTGTGGTGTAGGTACAAACCTCAAGGTGAGTGTGTTGTAGGTAGTAATCGTTACATCGTCCCACTCAAACCTCAAGGTGAGTGTGTTGTAGGTAGTAATCGTTACATCGTCCCACTCAAACCTCAAGGCGAGTGTGTTGTAGGTAGTAATCGTTACCTCGTCCCACTCAAACCTCAAGGTGAGTGTGTTGTAGGTAGTAATCGTTACATCGTCCCACTCAAACCTCAAGGCGAGTGTGTTGTAGGTAGTAATCGTTACCTCGTCCCACTCAAACCTCAAGGTGAGTGTGTTGTAGGTAGTAATCGTTACCTCGTCCCACCCAAACCTCAAGGTGAGTGTGTTGTAGGTAGTAATCGTTACCTCGTCCCAGTGTCTGGTGTCCACGTGAAGCTGAACCAGAGCCTTGGTGTCTCCCATCTTCACGTACATCTCCGCAGCATACGCATGCTAAAGTGCAAACAAACACTGAGTATCCTTGCCACCGCATGCTAAGGTGTGAATAAAGAATGTCTTAGTGTAAACGTTGCATTAACTGCTACTCAAACACTGCTCAAATTCCTCTTTTTCTTCGGCTTCTTTTCGTGAGTACGCGTAAACCTATTGTCTTTTCCTCCCCCTCTCCCTACCTGGTCCAGCTGTTTGAAGAAATGTGCGCATCTGCCGATGCACTCAGTGTCAGCCTTGTTCAGGTTGCGTCCAACATCCAGTAGTCTGTAAAAGCAGATTAATTAACCGCAGTTCGGTGCAGTGTACTTTCTACCTTCGATGTAAGGGTGTCTTTTTATATCCAATTTACTTTGATATATGTTACAGTGTTTCTATACATCATGTAAATCAACTAGTGGCAAAAACGCAGCCACTGCATCACACATTTTTTATATTTTGTTGATTATACTTACTTATCGATCCATCCATTTTCACCGATAATTTCTATCGCCTTCATGTTTTCTCCTGCTGTTAGGAACATGTCTCTGTAATAGACACACATAAGGATCATCAACAATAGCAGACGGGTGCAAAGCTTCAATGGGTTATGCTTGCGGATACAGTTGTTTAGGCTGTGTGAAAAAAGAAGAGATGCTCCTTGACATAAGGATTTGGGGTAAGGGAGATTATAGAGATAAGTTTCTGGTTTATTGCATCGTCTCTCTGGTCCAGAAGTCCAGAAAGAAGAGAAGTACTATTTCAGATTGAGATTGATCTGTGTCTAAAGGAAAGTATTGACTCCCTTTTGAGTATGCCATTGCAGGAGAAAGAAAGAACACGTGAAGCTACTCACGCTGCGGCCTTTGGGTCGTTAGTAGTTTCACACCACTGTGCCTGCTTCTTGATCAGTTGTTTGACATTCTTGGGATCACTTGCTCCAAGGAATTCCTAGGAAACCAAGAGCTCAAAATGTAAATTTGGAATCATCTGTTTTAGGAAATTTCTTGGCGAAAGTAAGGTTGGAAATATTCAAGGGACATTAGTTCACCTTTGCGTACTCAAATTGCCGAAGATCTGAGAACATCTCCATAGCCTAAAAAAATGAGAGTAAGACAACAATAAAACAATTCTAGTGGACGACTTAGGGGCTAGGTCTTTATTAAAATGTGGTGGATAATGAACATTTGCAATTAATATAATGCGCAACTTGATGTGAATTTTGATGCAGTACTGCCAATATAACCGACAGCTCATGATTACCGTATCAGGTTATTGTTATTGTGAACGGTACTTTAAAACTAACCTTCTCCTCGTTGCTAGTTTTCTTGTAGAGCTTCGCAGCATCATGGAATTTACCCTGAAACAGCCCAATCAGATGCATAAGAGATAAAGAAGTACAGGATAAGGGCTGAGACGGCCATAAGACAAGGGAAACAACTAATGCAATGTAGAAAGTAATATGAGAAAAAAGAGACATATGAGAAAAACAGCACTGGCTTGTAGCCAGAGACCGTTCTAATGCCAGCCACTGCATGACTGGAACTGACTGGGTCTGCTCAAAAGAAAAACAAAACGTATCACTACAACCTGGGACGAGAAACCTTCCCCCTGCTCGAGATCCTAGCAACGGACCTGGACTACACTAACCTGATAGGCGTAGACATCAGCGAGAAATGCTTGGTCATCCGTCTCGCCTCGCTTCTTCCGCTCCTTCAATGCCAACAAAACAGCATTCATTTAGAAACAGTTTTAATGGATCAATAAAGCAAAGGAACACACTAACCTCAATGTTGTGGATTAACTCCAGGTATCTCAGGTCTCGAACCCTGATGAATGCCTGAAGTAAAAGAAGAATTAGATGTAATACTATAAACAAAATGCAAATATTAACAATCAATTCTTCTTACCTTTTTCGCTGTTTCGAAGTCCAACCCCTAGTGAAAGTATTGAAATAAGTCATTGTCTGGTTAGTTCCATTATTCCTAATTGAATGCATCTTTTTTGTACAGGCTCTTCGTCAACGTATGCCCCCAAAAAGTTTAGATCGTTTGACTTGAAATTGAGGGGTTTTTGGTGTAATTTCCCGAATAAGCGGCTGTGTCTACCATAGAAATAGTCAAACGCTTAGGAATGTTCCCGTTACAAATGTTGTTTAAAATAATATTATTTTAAAAAGAGTTAAGCACGATACCTCAAGAGCATCAAGGGCAAGGGCCCTCCAATCTCCTTCCGTGACACCAAGGCAGGCTACATTATACGCATCCCTGTAAGACAGAAGGTATAGGTGAAGCATGGTTCATTTGTACTGTGTAGTGAGGGATGGTAACAATAGAAAGCCAAGCTATTTACAGAGGTCGGGCTACATTGTATATATACCTGTAAAACAGAATAAATACAAAAGCCCAAATTGTCATGTTGGTGAACCAGAAGAATCAATACAATACACCAAAAACTGGCAGTGGCAGAGTCTGCCCTGGAGAAGTCTTATTAAAGATGACAATTTGGGCAGAGTCGACTACTAAGGACAGATGAGATAAAACATGGTCCATTTGTACTGTGTAGTGAGCGATGGTAACAATAGAAAAAAAGGTAGGGATGAGGCAAGGAAACAGTACATTCAGCATAAAACATCATCTTACACTTTATTTACCTGTACATCTTCTTTTCCAAATACTGGTACATAGGGGCAGACTATGGGAAAATACAACACGTTTTTATTAGTCAAAAATTGATTTAGGGTTATGGTACAATATATAAAGCATTTCCATGCCAAAAGTAACTACAGATATAGATAATCAAATTCACCTGGGGAACTTCCACTGCAGACATCGTGTACACATGAAGGCAGAAGATCTTGGAACCACTGAAGCCAACTACGAATCCCTACACCAAGACACACAAGTATTGATACCACGATAATATATATAACATGAAGTATTGATAATCAAAGCTCAAAAGAAATACGAAAAAGGATACATACACGGGAATTTATATACAGTAGAAATGACCTTAAGGACTTATTTAAGCCAGGACACCTCAGTGATTCTAGAAGTCCTTTCTTATTGTTTTAATTACCTCTAAGGTAATAATATGCAATGTGTATAAGAGATATATTGTACAGTAAGCAGTATTGTACAGTATATACCGTACAGTACTGCTTTCGACATATGCACATGTGTTTGCGAACACTGTTTGCGAACGTTGTTCACAATTTTCGCAAACATTGTTCGAAATTTTGGGAACACTGTTCGCGAACGTTGTTTGCAATTTTTACAAACATTGTTCACTAATTTTGCGAATGCAGGACTGAGATGTTTATAGGTATACCCAGATGATTACTATAATTAGTCCTGGTTATACTTTAATCACCTGAAGCTTCTGCTGATGAACAGGAAAGTTACTGGCTTTGATATTCAGCATTCCACCGCCTGAGAAACACAGCATGTCCTGTAACAAAAAGGACAAAGAAAATAATCAATATAATATATTTAGAATCAATGTGAAAGGCGAAGTGTGACCTTAGATTTACTTACAGCATTATGAGTGTTCCATGCAACACTGTTTGCATTAGGTTCCTGAAAATGAAATAAAGAGAAAAAAAGATGTTGGTAAAATAAGCTTTTGTTTTGGGAAGTATTTGTAGTGTACTTTAGTTGTTGGAACAATATTACTCCAAATACTGGTACATACAATCAACTCTCTCTTTTACAGACACCCTAGGGAGCATAATTCACAGATGGTTTAAAAAGAGTCTGCTTTAATTCAATGCCGGTAAAATGAGGGTAAATATAAATGGGATTCAGTACTTTCTTTGTATCTAGTTATGCTGAGGACTGTTTTTCTGTCTTTAATAGTGGGTGGTCATATTCACAGGGTGTTTGTATCTAGTTTTGCTGAGGACTGTTTTTCTGTCTTTAATAGTGGGTGGTCATATTCACAGGGTGTTTGTATCTTGTTTTGCTGCTCACTCTGCCCAAGGAAGATTTCAATATTTATTGACAGCTGGTAGTCTACAGTTTGGATCATGGTAACCACTTTGGTCATTATGTTGTTTTTTAATTTCATTTTTTGGAGGGGAAAGGCAAAAAAACTGAAGGGAAATTTATACACAAGTTGACTTCACCTGGAAGAGGAGCTCCTTAGTGTTGAGATCATACACCAGACATGTACTGTTCTCATCTACAACAGCAAGCTTTGTACGTCTAAATAATGCAAAAGCATACAAACAATGTCAGTCCCCAACAAGCTGGAACATACAAATTCATTGTAAAACCCAAAACAAAGAACAACTATTAAGTTGTATAGGACCTTTACATAAATCAGGCATCACTTACTGTTGCAAAATTGGGTGGTACATTATCATTAAAAAAAAGCCCCGATTGTTTTTTTAAACAAATTTACTTGTATCAGAAGCAAGAATGAAAATTGTCAAAAATTGGTATAAAAAACATTATCTGGTCCCTTTTGATGCACATCCTTTTTTTCTTCAAATTTTTAGTCTATTATCGACCAACCTTGCACAGAGGTCAAGGCACCTGACGCTTGTCTCTTGCTTGAGAAGGCTCACAGGAAAGGGGTTGTTGACGAAAATCTTCATGATCTGGCCATTCTTGAGTCCAACAAGAAGACCTTCTTTACCAGAAGGACCCCCTATGACCTTGATGTAACGGATGACTGATTCCATGACCCACTCCCTAAAACATTCATGTTATGGCATATTAGAATACCAAGTTGATCAAAGCAATGTGAATTATAGTAATTCCAGGTAAAGTGGAACCTCTTAAGTGGTCACCCTTTGGACCAAGACTTACTGTATTAGTTGGCCACTTAATAGAATTATGAATGCCATGCATAATATATTGATCAGTCATGCTATAGTGTACCTTTAACATAAATCTTCAGACAGGGCATCCTTGAAAACTCAGGGGGTTGATTTTAAAGAACCAGCATAAAGATGTAAAAAAAGACTTTTAATGGACGTACCTTTCTTTGTTGCCTGCGAAGGATAGGCACTGAAGTCTTTTTTCCTGGAAAAACAGAAATGCAAAGTTATTTATTGATTATATAAAAAAAACTGTTGAAATGGAACTGAGAATGGCTTATTTACCTGGCAGAGAATGATATGGTTTGAGCACACCACTAAAAGGTTACATTCCAGCTTCTTATCTATCTTTTCCTGAAAAGACACAAAAAAGACGCTACGTTAGGAATAACGGAATTAACCAGAACTTGCTCAACAGGGCAGACTGAAACCTTGTGTGGAGTGGTTTTGAACAATTCCAGTACTCACTTTTTCCTACTCAACACTCAAAATGTCTATACATACAATTATTCAGATGTAATGTACTATAAAAAAGTCTATAAAATGGCATAGAATTATATTTTTAATTAATGACATTTTCATGTCGGAACAAAATCTCTAAAATTGATCAAGCAACGAAAAGAGCTTTTTTACAAAGTGCAACGAGTAAAAGTTAGTTCCAGAACCATAACCAACCAGTTTTCAATGTGGTTGGTAGTACTGCCATCTTTTTTACTTCCCACTGCAACATGTTGAGATGAGGCACTTATTTGTGGATGGGCTAATTCATATTTGCCTCCTAGATCAGGAGCTTATTTGGTGAAGGCACTTATTCTAGCAATTACGGCACTTGTTTTCTCCTCCTCTATTTTCACAATAGCGTCTGGCCAATATACCTTGACCCTGTAATGCATATCTGATGTGTCATCAGTGTTGAGCTCATAGATAATCACTTTGTCAGGAAGCTGAACCTAAAACATACAGTAAAAATGCTGTTAAAGCCAGTTACTTAACCTTTTATAGAGGTTTCAAATTGTACTTACAGCTAATCTGTGTCTGTAGATTGCAATCTTTTTTACGAGGTCCCTGCACTTGATTCTCACTACAGAGAAAAATGGTCACCTCAAATCTGATTCAGTTTAGCAAACATTTTGCCTGTTTTTAGTCACACATGCACCCTGTGCTTTTTGAAAGTTGTGACTGTCAATGCTTTAGATTGGTCACAACCAAAAGAACATCATTTAGTGAATTTCCAGCACTGAGAAGGAAATGCTTAACTCAAAACCAGTGACAAAGCTGTGCATTGTTGTTGACTTGAGTATGTATTTCTTGCATGCTTTATTTTTGCCTGGTGCTTTTAGGCACTTGGGCGCTCTCTAGGCACCCTCATTGGTTTGGGGTCTAATGGCTGAAGTTGTAACTGCGAAATGGCTCTCATCACCGAAATTAACAGCCCAAGGTGCAAGAGTAACTAAAATGGGTGTACCTTTCTTCTGAGAGATATTAAAGAGCTAGGTAATGCACCTTAAAGGGCTGTGCAAATGGTCCAGAACTTATAAGTTTATTTACAAAAGCTTTGTTAAGAGTAATCACAAAAGAAAATGCATTATGTTTTATTTTTAGGCAATGAAGCCTTGTTAACTATTACTACCTGTCTATCTCTATCTCTCTCTAGCTCTATCAGACCCACCATCTTGAATCCATAATCTTTAAAGAATATGCTCTATCGCCTTTATTTTTAACAGACAGTACCTAGTAATCATTAATGAACAGAAATTGAGATGCCTTGAACTTGTACTGTAACAATTTATTTCTGTTACCTTTCTGTTCAGTTGAAAGATGCTGGATGATGACATCAGTCATATTATCACGGAACGCGTATCTGAAAGTTTTAGAGACAAGTTAGTATGCAGTACCTAGGGTAGTACTTTACCAGCATGGTATATTATTCTTTATGCAATTAATTCTACTAACCTGTCCTTGTACAATCCATGCACTGTGCTGAAAATAAGCTGATAGTAAGCAATAGTGCCATCTTGACATCCAAGAGCCTGCCAAAAACAGTATAAAACCAAGTCCAGGAACACTTAAATTACACAGGGATACACAACAAAATACTGTATGGTGTTATTTCCATTTCTCTGTAATTAAAAATGAACAGTCAAAAGTTTATGAATAATAAGCCAAATAAAACGTCTTGTAAAGCGTCATAATGAATACGACATACCACAAAGTTTGCGTCAGGTCGTACTTTGCAGCACCACACCCAGCTCTGCTGTTCACCTATAGTAGTGAGCTTCACACCCTCTTTGGTGTGCAAAGAGCACTGCAACAGAAACAATGGATAACAGACGTCTCAAACGCTTTGTTAATAAGAATAATCACAAACAAAAATACATTAACTGTATGTTTTTTTAGGTGCTGAAGCCTTGTGGCCATTACCTGTCTATCAGAGCCGCCAAGGATAAGGTATTCTCCTTTTGAGAAGTACCCAAGACTGCAAGGGTCATAGCCCAGGTGACGGTCTTTGCCAACCTTTAATGTAAATATAGTTCAGGTATTTTGTAAAATGTCTAGAAAAACACATCACTAATAGTTGACGGATTTTGGTACCAGAACTACTTATTAATAACATAGAAAAGTACTATAAATACTATTTAGGGAACATCCTGAATGTTAGCGACAACTGTTATCTTTTGTCAATCATCGTTGATTCTTCTAGTGTTAGTCATGAGTTCTCAACTTTGTCTCCAAAGCTCAAATTGACACCCTTGACGGTAATTTGGTTTCTTTAAAAAATTCATTGAAGGAATTCAAGTACTGTATGTAATCTTCTCTTTGCTAGCATATTTTTATCATAAAAACCTTTTAGACCTTCTTTATATATCAATGGAAAAACATAAGATGGTTAGGTCATAAAACCTAGGGTTGGATATTTTGGAAATTATAACACTTTTTTTTCATTAAAACTATGGGATCTTATAAACCTCTGTAGTTATTTTTTAGTCAATTTATGTATGAAAAAAGGAAATAAAAACATGTTTTCTGACAGTAACGTACCTGTTTGCCACTAAGTTGATAAAATGAGAGTCTCTGATTCCAATCCCCAATAGCTAGAATATCATAGGGCTCATCCCTGTTAAAGATCAACCCAAAGAATTAGGATTTGGCAAAGGCAAAAGAGCTGTAACTAACAGAAATATAAATGTAAATACAAATATCAATTATGTTAATACTAAAAAAGGAAAACTATCAAACATTTAAGCCAATATAAAAAAGTTAATAGTGAACAATAAAGCACAGTCATCAAAATCATCTTGGGTGTGGGATCATCCAATGTGACTTGCTATACAATGTTACTTAGTAAAATTACTATTAGAAAATATGCCCAGCTTTTTTTGTAGTTTATTCTGTAACTTACTTGGATGGGTTCCATTGGATGGTCCAGACTGGTGAACCCCCTGGCCTCTCTAACTTCACCTTTTCCTCACCCGCCTGTAACCAATAACACAGAGCTTGGTCATACTGTAAATACAACAAGATTTGATGTCTAAAATAAAGAGAGAACATACCTTGTTTCTAATGCTGACATAACCACTAAACAGCCCCAAGGCAAGATACTGTCCATCATTAGTCCAGCTGGAATTGCAGCAACCGATACTCAAAATGGGTTTAGGATAAACCAACTGAGGTGTATTCAACTGAAAGCATGTTTGCTATTAACACAGTAACAGAGGTGTCCAAAGTTAAAAGCACAGTTTATATCAAAACAAACCTGCAACAAGTTACTCTAGAAGAAACTTTGTGTTTAGACACAGATTTCTGCTCAGGAGACCACAAACCTATCACAACATAAATGCAATAAGATATAGGAGAGTCAAATTTCATGTACACAAAATAAATGGAGTTTTTATACTATGATGTAATAGCTCTAATAACAATAGAATGCTACTATGGCCGTAATAGAAAAACTTTGGTCATATATGGGGCTCCTTTGCTGACCTTTGTGACAAATATTTTACTACCAGCAAACAATTGATGCAAACGAGATATACATTCCAGCAGCAAACTAAATCTATATGAATCGTTGTGAAATCCAATTCATTATAAAATTCAACAGCTGATAATTGCTGGAGCATCAAGAAAATTATCGACAATAATAAGTTGCACAATGCTAAGATAATTTAATTAGCAAAATAAAACTAACAGAACAGTGTGATGCAAGTGAAATCCTCTGGAAATCCCCCGGTTTAGTTCCTTTCACCCTCTACTAACCAAAGTCATTGGCTGTACAGCTTGCAAGCTGCTGTGTTACCGGGTTGTAAGCCAAGCACTGGATAGAGTCATTATGCCTAAACAAGAGAGAGTTATTGACTCAAATGGTAAGGCAAAACTTTGTACACAATATGTACAAAGTGTACTGCTATAGTAAGACTGTTATTAAATCAGTAAAAACTACTGTAAAAGGGCCGACGTCTAAAAAATCTGAACATTAACTTCACTATAGTATTTATATTTACTACATTTTCAACACAAGTAGGAAAAAAAAAAACAGCTAAGTGCAGGTAGGTTCAAGGCAAGTCATACTTACGTGTATTTCAAAATGCCTTCTAGCTTTGAGGTCCATATAACAACACTTTTATCAGCTCCACCAGATGCAAACCTCTTTCCTGGAAAGATTGATCATTAGCAAATCAATTATGAAGATCAAAACATCTTTGGCTTCAAATAAAAAACAACACATACCAGAGGTTGCACCTACTACAATTACATATGTAAACATACAGGCAGAAAAAAGGATAGATAGACTGACGATACAGGTTAAACTGTGACAGATAAAAGGACGAAGACAGATAGCTGACACAAAGACTGAAAAACAGACAGGAATATGACTACCTTGCAGAAACTTATGATATTTCACAGATCACGTCAATGTTTTTTTTTTTTCATAAATCAAGGTCATACAACCAAATAAACGGAGATTGTGCTTCAAATAAGAAGAACTATATAAGAAATTCCAGGAGAGTTGGCGGATAAAAATCCTGATAAAAATGGTGACCTCCTTCCTGTTCATAATCATTGGCCACACTTGCACAACAACCAGTAAGAACAAAGACACCATCAACAACTCTCATAGCATATGCCTGAGACTAATACCTTTTGGATACTGCCCTAATTCCTCCATTCTGCTCTATCAACATGTCTGAGCCAATGAGAGGGGATAATAAAACGACATATTTTTATCGAAATTCTTTCTTACCGTCCCTGGCGTATGCCACACAGAAAACTGTTTCTTTATGACCCTTGAGCGAGTCGATTAGCGTTCCATCATTCGTATCGTACACCTAAAATGAATAGTTCGACGAATCGGAAACAGTAAACTGGGGGGAAAACCGAGAATCACAAAAATCGGCGTGATTTATGCACTAACCAAAACTCTGTTTCCAGCGGCAACGATTAGTTGACTTCCATCGGGGCGAAACGCGAGGTCGTAAATACTGAAATTTACCGGCAGAAAATCGTCAGAAAAATAACAAAAGCTTTGTCAAACTCATTGTCAACATAATCTGTCTCACCATTGCTCGACCTTATCTTTATCGTGGACCTTATCAACCCAAGTTGGTACAGCTCTCATGGCCGCCAAAAAATTGAACTAAAAACACAGTGAGCTCGCAAGGATGGATGGGAAATAGTATGGCAGCTACACGGAAAGTAATGCATTGTGGGTAAAAGCGCAATTTTTTTGTTTTCAATTTAAAAAAAAAAACTCGACCTTTTAGCATAGCATCTTCCTCTCTATCGGAAATAAGGCTCTGTTTTATATCGCTTACATAAAAAAGCAACTCGCGCTGTATCAACTTTTTCAGCATCTATTCAAGCCCAAGTGATGGGTGTTGGGATATACGTTCCTCCGTCCTACAAACGGCTCGACGAATGCTCTAGTTCACTTGTTCCTACGTACTGCGGGTTCAGAAACGACTGGTAAAAGGTGGCTAGGCTACTATTGAATGGGAAATCTTAGACAGACGCACAGACGGGGTACAACAAGACAAGACATGAGAGGCGGACAGTCGGACAGACAGACAGAGAAACTGACGGACAGATTAACGGACAGGCAGAACGATGGATAAACAGACAGACATGTATTTACCGGTATTATCGTGGGATATACAGTAAACGGTATCCCGGTGTCCCTTAAGCATGTCAATGATGCTCCCATCGTACGTATCATAAACCTGTCAAAACAAAAAGATCAGTTTGCTATTTTGTATTGGGTAGGTCAGGGATGGATAGATTCAGTGGATTCATTTTGAATTACAACAACAAAGTTTCTTCTTTTTCGTAGAGGTACCACGGTCGTCATACAAAGGGTGTTCAAATAGTTCAAACCCATCCATAATAGTTTGCGAGGTTCCACGGTCGTCATACAAAGGGTGTTCAAATAGTTCAAACCCATCCATAATAGTTTGCGAGGTTCCACGGTCGTCATACAAAGGGTGTTCAAATAGTTCAAACCCATCCATAATAGTTTGCGAGGTTCCACGGTCGTCATACAAAGGGTGTTCAAATAGTTCAAACCCATCCATAATAGTTTGCGAGGTTCCACGGTCGTCATACAAAGGGTGTTCAAATAGTTCAAACCCATCCATAATAGTTTGCGAGGTTCCACGGTCGTCATACAAAGGGTGTTCAAATAGTTCAAACCCATCCATAATAGTTTGCGAGGTTCCACGGTCGTCATACAAAGGGTGTTCAAACCCGTCAATAATGCGAGAAGTGGCACCTCCCAGGCACATAGTCATAATTTGCCTGGGAGGGGGGGGGGGGTGATCAGGCCCGCTTGCACCCCCCCTCCCCCACGTCCACACTCCTCACTGCGCACCTACGACCTAACTCTTTTTTGCCCCTCGACAAGCGCAGCGATGCAGGGGCGTGGCCAGGGGGGTGTCCTAGCCCCCTCCCCCCCCCTTCTTATCATCAGCCAAAAATACAGTAAATGTATGAGACATTATCTAAAATACAGGAGAAAATGCATTTAAAGTCCCTTTTGGGCCCCCTCCTGCTAAAATCCTGGCTACACCGCTGCGATGTCCTTACGGTCTTGCTGTTTGTGAGGGTGTATTGTGTATATATATATCGCCGGAATACCCAGAGAGTGTGACGGTAGTCTACCGAGAAACAAATTAGACCGCATGTCGGTCTGACATACACTCACAGCATCGCCTAATCTTATTACCACGTCTTGCGCCTATTAAGCTGTGCTAACAAAATGCAACAAAAATAACATAAGCCGGTAAGGAAATCAGAGGTGTCAATTAAAAACTATTAATTACTGCTTTCGATAAACAGTCATTAAAGAATTTCAATTGATCGCTTCGCGTTTGATAATCATCTTTTTAGCAATTGCTAAGGTCACGGGAGTCGAAGGCTATTTCGCGTTGTCACGATCACAATTCCACTACGTATAATTCTGAAAGCTTATGCTCAATATTTAGTATATATAAAGTATTTTATAATAAAGCTACTAAATCAATGGATATGATAAGTAAATATGAGAATGTCTACCAGTATAACATTCCCTGCCGCCGCAAGTAAACGAGTCCCGTCCGGGCTGAACGACAAATCGTAGATCCTAGAAAAAAAATCCCTGCTTTCAAAACAGTTTACATCAGCATCTGCCGTTGCTTTGAAATCGCGCATATGTCGACTTACCGCTGGGGCTCGCTGTTACGATCTTCAAGGCGGTCAAACCATATTTTGTTGACTCGAGCAAGAGCCATTTTAACTCGAGATTTAACTTCACAATCGTCAAGCTATTCCAGGCGCAATTTGTTCAGTGTTAATCCAAAAGCTTGGATGCCATACAAAATACCTTGCCGCAAATCTATACTTAGACCGACATGATTTGAATATTCCCGTTCGTCAGAGGGATAACAAATGAGAGGGTACTTATTGTTGCCGGGGACTGGTTACTAGCCTCGATGAAAGATGTATGAAAAGCGGCGGGCATATATTTTCGTTTCGTCGCTAAAAATGGAAATAACTAGCAACTAGACCCATTCTCTTGTATTGTAATGCACTGTATAAACTCATTTAAGTTACTGTGATGCTGATGTTTTAAACAAAAGGACATTTGAACAAGTTTAACCATAGGGGAGGAAGAAAATACGCCTAATGATTTTGATAATGTCATGATTGGAGACGGTTTCCGACACGGCGTTCACAAAGACTGATTTAGAAGCAGATGTTACTAGTGATCATTTTGCTATCTTCACCTTCACCGTATGGAAGCCTGCGCTTTTTTTACTGATCGCCTTTAGAATTTAGAGAAATAAAATGTTTCTAGACTTTGTGACGGGAGTGATCCGATGGTAGTTTAGTATTTTACTTGTGTCTTTTTTGTCTTTTTTAATTATCGTCGATAAAGATATATAGCTTTTCCTATTATTTTCAAGGCCATTTATCGTAGTCTGGTACAGCGATAACTGTTTGCCCCCCAAAAAGAGATAAGAAACGAAACGAGCGAAAATTGTCGTCAAGCAGAAACAAAACTACATGCCTTTTGCGAAAACTGGGTATAACCAATTTAAAAAAAAAGGAAAAGGAACAATTATTCAGACTGATCCCCCAGAGTGGCGTATGCTTGCCTTAAATTTGTAGCCATGACTGGTCCTTGGTAAGAGCTGTTAGCAGGGGGGGAGGGGGGGGCACAATAAAGAAACAATCACAAAATATTGGGGGGGGGCACAGCTAGGCCCCTACAACATATTACTCTTGCAGCGCATTTTAATTCTGCATTGGATAACGAGAGAAGGGCTAATTTATAGTTAAATTCACGGATGTTTTTATTGCGTACAAGTTGAAAAGTATTGGTGGTACCGCCCAAAACGGTAAATATGAGGGAGAATGGGAATTGGATAAGTTTATTGTGTCTCAGAGCTTACATACAAAACTGTCCCTAGGTAAACCTTAAAAAAAGTAAGGAGAGAACATGTTTAAAGTGGATATAAGAATGTACGCGTCTGATTTGCGATTTAAGTTACTTCATGACCCTTAAAGCATCAAATGACCGCCAGTGAACCATAAAGTAAACCATGGCCCACGAACAATTTAATATATCTTTTTACAGTATAGGAGTTCTTGAGTTGATGTTTGTAATGAAAGTATCAGAAGTATCATCAGCTGTATGATGACGAATCGTGTTATTTATCATGTGCTCTTTAAGCAACAACATTTGTCGAATATTTTGCCAAATCACCGCGCACTACGTGTTGTCCGAAATTCGGCGGCTCTTCAATCAGAAAGGTTGCGTTTTTGGCTCCCGAGGGGGAAGGCACCCCTGCGATCGCCCCTAGCTAGGCGCATGATCACATGTCTCTTATATGCCGTATTTCGTGTTTTAGTCTATAAGTATCTTCTTTCATATCCCGAAAATCTTCCAATGTTCTGTGCATGGATTGTCTCAATCTCGCGAGTTCCAGTTCTAACGAATCATAGTCAAAGTCTTTTTCGCTGTGACTCAAATTTATCGTGATTGCAGATTCTTTAGATTTCATTAACAGCTCAGTCGAATTCATGTTTGTCCTCAAATTAAGATTACTCTGGTATCTTGCGCCAGTATCAGAGCTTCCTACGGAACTTAGAATATTTCTTAACCTCATCTGTGTCTTCTTATCCTTAGCGAGTCGAGGAATGCGCGACGTGGTTGTATTGCCTGTGATCTGCCCTGACTTGCTACTATCCTGCTGAATCTCTGACGATCCGCTGCTTCCGACGTTCCTTTCCTCCTTATCAAGGCTATTCCAGTCCTCATACTCATTTTCTACACCAATCACAGTACTCACGGTTATCAAATCTTCAGATTCCCTTGAAGCATTGCTAACGTTTTCGTTTGTGCCTTTACTGAATGACAGTCGATTAGATATACCAATCTCTTCCTTTTTCTGTGTTTTATCAATATCATTTTGAAGTGTTGTTTTTGTGTTTGTTTTCCCGCGCGTTCTTACTGGAAATTTCCCGCGTAAATGTTTTACGGCGGCACCAGCTGATGGCGCGGGGGCAACGACAGCACTTTCACCTGACTCGCCATACGACGAGAAAATCTCTTCAAATTCCTCACTCTTTTTATTTCCACCCACCGATTCCTTCTTTTTCACATGCGAAGAATTCATGCTTGTTAGTGTTTTCTTTGATTCTACAGTAGACCCATTTTTATTATACAATTTTTGCCCAGTTCTTCCTGCATCCTCCGTTTCAAATTCCTCCTCTTCAGAATCTTGCAAACTAGATCGGGTAGTGGTCGTCGTTCTACGCGTGACTATTCTAGAAGTTGTTCGGCTATTCTTCACGATGTTATCTAAGTTTGGAAGCTGCATTTTACCCGAAGAAGACCTCTGCCTTCGCCTCATCATTTCTACCAAGTTATAACTGCTCTCCTCACCTTCGCTTTGGCTCGTACTAGCAGAAGAACTTTTCGGTCTCAGGCCTAACGCAATGGCTAACTGCTTCCTCAGTACTTTGCCCTCCTTTCCGCCAGCCGTTATATGAAGTCTTTGCCTTCCGACGGACGAGGCTTCCGAGTCAGTTCTGCTTGGTGGCCGAGGAGGGAGATCGGTCAAAAAGCTATCAGGAGACACAACAGAAAAGTCCATGGGACCAGGCTTTTAAGACGCAAGTTAAAACCAACACAGTCTAATCTTGTTATCTCTGAGAAGCAACAAAGCAACATGGGTTCACTTATGTCCTATTTGTTCTATTGTAAACAGCAAATCGATTATAATTGAGGAACTTACTTGGCACTTAGTGGTGTTTACTTGTTGTAAACACACCAGACAAGGCATCCCACAAGATGTCAAAGCGAATAATTCGCCATAACATTCGACTAACACCGATTTCGCAAGTAAACGCAAGAAAATTACGCGCCTCAACACCCACACTCGAAAAAATATTGCAGATATTCCGAGTAGAATTGCAGCAAATCAAAGATTTCACGACCAGAACGTTTAGTAACCAAGTAACAGAGCTTCCTTCGAAACAGTAGCGCGGTCTTCGAACACAAATATCGAAATATGAGAATGAAATTGGAGACTGTAGCGTGACCTCGAGTATAGGATTCTGTTAATAGTTTACTAACTGTCATTCAAATGGAACCGCCTCAAGGGCATGCAAAGCACTCAAGGCGTCACAGAGCGGCTAGACAAAAGAGCTATATATTGGTTATTAGTTATAGCCCAAAACAAAGTGAATCTTTATCTTTGACATGCGTGAGGATTCTGCATTCATCTTATAAATAGTTTTCAGGCGGAATGCGTCACGTTACTCAGGGGGGTGTCCGAGTCCTCTTTTTGCGCGCTTTTTCACCGCTAAACGGAGGCCCTTCGTTTGATATAGCTTTAACTATTTAAGAATTTTAAAAAAAAGTCGACAACGTAGATTTAAAAAAAAGATATTTCGGCAGGCCAGCAGGCCAAACTAAATTAACTATTTATCGGTCATTCAAACTTGGTACGGCCCCGTCTTTTTGCAGTATAAAGGGTATCGTCAATCATGCCGAGGTCATAGTTAACCACGCACTAATACCACAGTACACTAATGATTATTTGCTGGATGTGCGTGTGTTATTAAGGAGGGGGGGGGGGGGGGTACAAAAAACAACATTTCAAATACACTGTTTGAAAGGCGGAAATTATATTACTTAATTATATTACACTCCCTTGCTAGGCCCGTGGAAAAACATAAACATCGAAGATCTTGCAAACCTTCGGTGTGCAGACATGGCGGTTAATAGATGCTAGATTATCATTTAACTCGAGATTAACACAATGCATATGTCCTCCGTAAGAAATTGCAACAAATAAAAGAAAACAACACAATAAAAAAAAACTAGCATTTTTATTCATATTCTATTTATTGGTTGAAAATTAAAATTCCGTGATTCCCTCATCCGCATAGCAGAAGACTCTATCCTTAAAAAGAGTGCGCAATACTTGAGATCAGAAAGTTTGAGACTCTGGTTTTCATGATCGCAGCTAATTTGACAGTACGATCGCAACCGATAGAGTTCCGATCGCAAAGTGCTTTCCATAAGCACACCATCGCACTCAATCGAAGGGTGACTTTCCATACAAGCGTACGCGATCGCCTGATTTCTTCGTCGAGTCTAGTCTCCGCACAAAGCTACCGGACCTGCCGATAACACCCATCTTTATAGAGTTTGTGTAATAAGTCAACTTAAGTTGCCCAGTCACCTTCGCAGGCTATAGATCAGCGCTGACTGTCCTTCCCGTTATTAGAGCAATCTATTCAGGGAGCATCTAATCTAAGTTCCAAATAATGGCATTGAATAATTTAGAGACCATTTAGTCATCTCACAACACTATATTATGCGGCGCTTATTCGTCCTGACAGCGCAGTAGAAGGAACATTCAAATTCGACGACAAGCTTCAGTCCCGTTTTGCTTGTAGGCGCGCGTCAGTAAAAATGCCACTAACACAACCTATCTATTAGATCTTTTAAAACGATTCTCAAGTCTTTTTAAAAGCGCTCGTAAAAGATGCTGTAATTTAACGAGTAATGGGCACCCTGTGGTGGTTTGATAATGTCTAGCAAGGATAACCGGAGACCCAGAATGCATCGCGATCGCTACATCACCCAGATGAGGTGTTTCGTGTTGTGTTGTGACCATTAGTGGATATTCGCCGTCAATGAAAACTCATTTATACCGTCGAGTTGGTTACCCAGAGAGGACAGACTCGTATTGAAGAAAGCACTATGTCTGCTGCATCTTAAAATATTCTTCTTCAAGCTCCATAAGGTTTCTCTCTAAAGTTTCCACTTCATCCATGCGCTGTTCTTCCCTTGCTTGTTTTATATAATTCCTAATAATATCCATTTGCTCGACCAGAGGGTCGCTGGGACGTGAAAATCCGCTAGAGACTGGGCCCCATCCACCCGGGGATGATTGCTGACTAGATTCGCTCTGGTGTGCGGGCGCAGAAGGACTGAAGTCGGCGCTCTTGTTACGTTGGTACTGCATGCGATTGTGTTGTTGTAGTTTAGTGGCGGCGAGGCGTTTTTCCATTGCGCGCTCTCTTTCCGCCTTCTCCTCGGCAGCTCTTCGCGCAAGACTCGTCGCTCGCTCGTGCTGCAGTCGCTTGACCTGGTCGTGTTGAGGGAGGTTGGGTAAAGTGAACATGTTTTCCTGCAGGTAGCCCGAGGCGAACGCCCGAATGCCGCGCTGAAGCTTGGTGAGCTGGGCACTAGGTGGCATTTCATCCTGGGAGCCCAGCGCGCCAATCTTTTTACTGAATGTATTAATAAAAAAAAGAATAAATAAACAAATAAAATAAATTTGGTAAGCTTTTCAACCTCTTTGTAGCTGGAATGTGGTATTACGAAGGTTTTTTCGAGGATAAAAAGGGCGCCTCAGGCAAACATCATACAACTCATGACTGACCACGGAACACAGCTTTTTTAGGAAATTTTAAGAAATTTTTGATATTGAATTATTTTCTTTTCTGAAACATTGGCAGAGAGAAGGTTTGGTGGTGGTATTTGGGTTAATATGAAGGTTTTTCATCGAAAAGATACAATTCCCATGTGCCTTGCGCCCCATTGTTTGCAAAACCAAGAAAGACACACACAACTAAATGAGGCGGACTGCATTTTGGATCATCGTCATTATTGTTAATTTGCTGCTATTATTATTATTTTTTTACTTTTGTTTTGTACAGTACCTATTTGTTTGTTTGCATCATAGACAGAAGCAAAGAAACAAGCAATCAAAACTCACTAACCTTATCACATCGACGGCTTCGTAGCTCTTGATCAGTTTTATCCTCAAATTTCCTGCCTCCGTCAACTCGTACTGGACATCACCAATACTGTGAGAGATAAGAACATCAAAATAAACACTAGGGGTAAAATAAACATCCTTCCATAATGCAAGATATGCGAGAATCAAAATAAACACTTGTCCTTACACGGTTGTCCTTACAGGAAGGAATAAAAGTATTTTCATAATGCAAGAGGTAATAAGAAACACTAGCCCACCGAAGAGTTAAACATTTTTCATTGTTATTAACAATAAACCACTAGGCAAGCCCGTAGGGAGTCGTGTGAAAGTGTCAGGGAAAGTCTAACAATCCATAGTCACAGGATAGGAAGTACACCGTACATGGGGGATAAACGAAACACCATACAGCGATAGTATAACGCGGAACCGCACTATAAAAGGGATAAGGCCCATACCATTTGAATTTGTACTCGAACTGAAATGGCCTATAGTAATCCAAAAGCGTAAGGATAAATACCTCCTGCTTGTCCCATAGCATAAGCCTATTGCATAAGGGGGTGGGGTGGGGGGATTTTTGACCATGTTTAACTAACAAGAGTGAGGGAATGAAGCGCATAATACGAGCAGCTACCCAACGATAGACGCCATGGTGGAAAGGTCTTACTTCAATGAGTCTACCATCTTTATGTACAGCGGATGTAGTTTTTCGGCGTCGGACATCTGCTGTTTCATTTTCTAAGAATAAAAAATAGAGAAATTCGGGGGCCAATAAAAGACGACATCCCACAGACAACTCGGGATATAACTCGGTAATAAACAGGGTTTTAACAAACCTCGTAAAGCTGTACTATCACAGGCGTGGTTTGTTTCTCCCGCTCCTGCTTTTCATACCTGGAATATAATATTTTGCATCTCTGTTTCAGTACAATATAAACTTACATTATCTCTTATGCCATAACAAACCTAGGTATCCCACAGCATCCAGGATGCATAGCTGTTGGCTCAAATCATTGCTAAAGGGACATTGGTTTCAAGTATCAAACTGCCCCACAACGGTTATAAAATTCTTTTACGCAGGTTGTTATTTTGTCACGCGATTTTGTCACGCGATTTTGTCACGAAGACTAGGATCTTTTCACGCTCTAAAGCCGCATCGTCACCAGTTTACTTCCGGTCGATTACGTAAAAATATCCGATAATTTTTAACGGAAAACGCGAAAAATATTTCGAAATATTGAAAGCAGTGTGTCTATTGAAAGTTTCTTTGAGGATGTGATTGATAATTTTGAGCGGATGGCCTGTTAATATCTCGAATTTTAATAGATTCTTTTGTCATTTATCGGTTGAGGTTTCCGTCGGACCTCCGGAAGTAAACTGGTGACAATGCGGCTTTAACGGTGAACTGACATGCTACTATCTGTCCACTAAAACTCCTATTGAGAAGGCAAGCCACAAGTCACCTAGTCAGCAGATTGGAGCACACTTGACATGCACGTATCCCGGGCTCGTCTGTATCGTCACGTGATCGTCGCTTGCTTCCTTGAGGAAGATCTGCGCTCTTATCCAGCTTTAAGAGTTTTACTACGAAGGAAATGGAAAAGTTGGGGTGACTATTTTATTTTCACAGAGGCCGTCTTTCCGCAGAAAGTGAATAAAATAGGCTTGCATTTACCAGGATCAAATTAATTTAGTTCTAATGAATGACCAACGCAATATCTATTAGAGCACTTTCAACCTTTCACAAATCACTTCCCTGCTAGCAGAGGCCTCTTTTCCTTGTATTTCGCTGGGCTGGCGTTCGCGAACGGAAGCGCAGCGAAATACAAAGATAAAGAGACCTTTGCTAGCAGGTAAACAAATCATGTCCATAGACCAATTCGGGGTCGAATATGCTCCACTCACAGGAAATTAACTAAATACCCGCGAGGACAAGTTTAAATCACTGACAATGCGAATAAAAGTTGGGGACCGGCAAAAACGGTGTCTATGCGGCCTTCCGTAAATAGGATTGGTCGAGGAGCGCGAAAGTATGGCAATTAGATTCGCGCTAAAACGGAAAAGACGATAACAATAAATCAGTAGAAGCGAAGGCTACAGCCTTCTACATTTCTATCTCAATTTCAAAAGCGTAATAACGTAATAACGTAATAATACAGCGATTCTGTGTACTTTTGGTTGAAAGACTTCCAGTGTGGCTTCGTACTTTTTTGCGGAGTTTAATTTTGATCAAGCCGATACAAATACTTACAAAAAATTATATAAAATCATTACTCTTAAACATTCAGCCTCCAAAATGGTTAGTATTCTCACTAAAAAGGCTATGGGTTAGTTATCATTATTTTTTTACACTTTTTTTCGCACTTCGGTAGGAGTAGCGCCACCGAAAAAAAAAGACCACAAAAGCGATGGAAAAACGACACAATCATGATAAAATTTTCTTAAAAGTATTTCTGGAATCTCTGTTGATTAATCAGTTGAGATCTGTGATTTACTTTTCTGTCTTTATTTGCCGAAAATAACGGAGAGAATTCGCGTCGCGCGCCAGAGGAATCGTAACAGGCCCTTGCAGCAGACAAACTCGGCCCGCTTTTGGCAGTCGGTTCTAAATACCATTACCTGTGTGCTGGGAAGCACCGACAAAGGTGACAAGGAAAAACAGGAAATATCTTTTTTGCTTCAAGAAGAGAAAGCCTTTTCAGATTTTCAAGGGAAGGAAGCCTTTTCAGATGCCTTTAAAGGCCCCTTCTCCAGTATTTTAGATGTCTCATATATTGACTGTATTTTTGGCTGCTAGAAGGGACGGGGACACCCCTGGCTAAGCCCCTGACGTAATAGACGCATTCGTAAATAAAGCTAATTTCACGAGGGCCATTTGTATTTTATCTTTTGATATTCGGTGTGAGCCTCAATCAGGGTTCGTACAATTTTCCACAAATGAAATTCAAGGACTTTAAAGGACTTTTTCAATGACTTTTTGTAGAAATTCAAGGACTAGTGAAACTATAAATTCATAGAGACAATAGAGGGCAAATATACTTTTCCAAGTCTTTCAATACGAAAATAGACTGTTATTAAACAATGATTTCAAGCACACGTTCGCCTACAGATTTTCACTTTTGGGTGAGATCCTCCAATTTTCAAAACTTTCTTCTTTCAAAGCCTTTTGCCTTTCATTAGCACAGACTCGCAGTGCAATCGACTTAGTGAGGAGGCCTAGTTGTGCCCTTTAAACAGTTTCACTTCCGCTTGGTCTCTAGTTCTACTTGGCATTTTCGCTTACAGCTTACAACAATCTTCTCCTTGGCCGTTCACTAGTCTTTATGACATTGGATCTAATGTTTCCTCCCTTGACTTGCCGCATCTAGCAGCGCCTTACTTATATCTAGATCAGCAAGGCCACGATTGTGAACAACTTTATAAGTTTCTTTATTAAGGTTTTCAACTGAAATTTACAGAGAATTCTCTTTCGACTCTTGCCTGACCATGAGAGATTGTCAACAGATACAAATACAACTCTGGTAGGCTAGATGCTGTAAGAAAAATCCAGTCAGAATCAAGGAAAGAATATTGGGCACACGTTGAATCACTCATAACACCAACTCATAATTCAGAAGGTGAATTCTAGGGGATGAAGCGTTTCTGGTCCTTTAAAAAGCACTGCCAGGAGAGACAGCAGCATGGATTTAGAGCACTACGATCATGTGAAACACAGCTTCTTGGTTTTATACACTCGTTGGTGGACAATATGCATGGAGGTAATCAGATCGACGTTTTGGTGATGGATTTCAGTAAAGCATTTGACAAGGGAAATCACCGACTCCTTGTATCAAAGTTGAAGCACTATGGCGTTTGTGTTAAAACCAATCAGTGGATTAAGCCCTTCCTATCTGCAAGGAAACAGAAGGTGGTGTTTGACGGGGAATAATCTAAAGTTGTAGACGTCCTCTCTGGGGTACCTGAAGTCTCTGTATTGGGCCCATGTCCTCTATTACATTAACGATCTCCCAGACAATCTGACCTCCTCCGTGAGACTCTTTGCAGATGATACCATCGTGTACTTAACCATCAAGTCTACCGAGGATGCCTTCACTTTGCAACAGGACCTAGACAAATTAGCCATGTGGGAGAAACAATGGAGCATGGAGTTTCACCCAGCTAAATGTAAGATCTTAAGGGTTGGACGCAAGCAAAAACGTACACTTCATGACCATACTTTTCACGGAAAAACCATGTGTGCTGTCGAATCGGCAAAATACCTTGGGTCACCCTAACATCTGACTTGAGGTGGATAAGCATACAAACAACATCTGCAACAAAGCAAGCAGCACCCTCGGTTTCCTTCGGTGTAACCTGAGAATAGGCTCCCCCAAGCTAAAGACGTCTGCTTACTTCGCTGTAGTGCGCCCATACCTTGAGTATGCGTGTACTGTATGGGACCCATTCACAAAGACAAACATCATCAGAATAGAGATGGTACAACATCGCGCAGCAAGGTTTACGCTTCATCGCTACGACAGAACAGCAAGTGTGAGTGAGATCCTCAATTATCTGGGTTGGTCCTCACTAGAAATCCGAAGAAAGAGAGCAAGGCTCCTGATGTTCTACAAGATACACCATGGCCTTGTTGTCACTGATGGCCTGCCAACAGTCCCGCCGATGTATATAATTAGCAGGCATATGAAAAGCTACAAAGTGCCACCTTCAAGCACCGACTATTACAAAAAAAATCGTTCTTCCCGCGGACCATCAGGGATTGGAAATGTCTGCCGGAACTTACTGCAAGGGCAGCCAGTCTTAACGCTTTTATGAAAGCAAGCGAACTATTATTGCATTGACTTATGTAACTTTACTTATTATATTTTTGTTATTATCGTTTTTGTTGAAATTATAATACCTAGATAAGAATCTTCTCCTAATAAGAATCTTCGCATAGAAGGAGATGGGGTTATATGGAAGAAGAACGCACCCAGCCTGTCTAGCTTGTGGCGAATGGTCAATTCGAGAAATAGTTCCGCGTGGACAAGAAGGCTTTTTTGAAAATCAGAGAAAACGAGATCTTGCTTTTCCTAAGTACCAGAACGAGAAGTCGAATCTCTTAAATTCAAGAAATCGAGATGCCTTAAAATTTGGAGAGAAAATCAATATATCCAAGGAACTACCTCTCTTGTAGTTAAAATTCAAGAAGATCGTCTTCTGGGCTTGCTCAGCTTTCTCCACAAATTCTGTGTACTGGAGCACCAGGAGATCACAATTTCCTATCTTCACATGCTTGTAGCCCACCATCGTCATCAGCAAGAGTTAGAACATGGCGAAGCACACTTCCTTTCTTTGTACAATCTGCGTATGATCTATGCTGATCCTGTTTCTGGGCATGGATTTTACATACTTTATCTTGTACATAATTATATAAAGCAATAGCTCGCAAACCATATATTTGGCTACAATTTGCTATTAATCTACACTCCAATAAGATTTACTTTTGTTCCTTTGATGAAATATTTTTCAAGGACTTTCAAGGACTGATAATAAGAATTCAAGCACTTTTCAGACCTTGAATTTCAAATTTTAAAATTCAAGAACTTTCAAGGTTTTCAAGGACTTGTACGAACCCTGTCAATAAATCGGTGATTTAAAAAAATGTTAGTTCGAAATTTACCAGAGCTTAATTTTTACAGACTGGATTAAACACTAACAATGATTCTTTTCATTTCTTCTTTTTGCAGGTGTGGTAGCTTCCGAGAATGAAAATCCCCAAGGCATGAAAAACACAACAAGTGGTCATGTGGGAGTATTCAAAAGCAGAGAAGCAAGCCGAAAGGTACATCCAGCTAAAGCACCAAGCAAAGAACCCCAACAAGCAGAAGAGTATGATGGGGAAGAGCAAGTGAAGTGGCGGAGAGAGTGGGAGGAGCTTCCTGGAAAGCCAAGGTCCTTCAGTGCTAAAAGGCCCCAGCCAGCAACCATGGTCTGGGGGCAAGAAAATGTCCTCAAGCCCCGCCCACTCACTGCCCAGGAGCTGCGCAGTGTGAAAAAGGTTGAACCACCCAAGCCAGACAGGAAGCGGGATCTCGGCACTAAACCACACCTTAACTGCTGGATGAAGGGAACAGAAATCAAGCCAGTTACAAGGAGAGTGATCAAAGAGTCATTCATATTAGGAAAGCACACCAACACGCTTCTCAATGGAGTAACCTCCTAGAAGGGGTTAAGAGGCAATATGCTTTTAAAATGAACTTAAGATCAGCCTTGTGTTGAGAAGAAAGGGTTTAGGACTAAGAAAAAACGTAAATAGAGCTGTCAAGGTAAAAGCTGGAGCCTAAAAGCACCTATTTTTTTGGATATAAACTTGATGAGCTCAGAATGTTGCTAAAAGATAATTTATGAGTGTAGCATAGGGCCGTAGCCAGCATGAGGCAGGTGAGGCACTCGCCTCGCTTGATGTTTAGTGATGATTAGCGTTTCACAATTGAAAAGTATGAGATAAAACACCTGCTTTTGTTGGATTTATCATCTAGTGGCTAGCTTTGCCTTGGTAAAATTTTGATTCTGGCTACAGGCCTGTAGCCTTCCATGTTATGAGCTGTATACCATTGCAGGTATAAAATATCTGATGAATGACCGAATACAGGCTGGAAAAATCTTAGGATTGTGGCCTCCATAGCAGCAAAAAATCAGCCTGCAAAAAAATAAATGTTCTGGGAACTAACCCACCTGCAAAATTTACTGCCACTGATATTGAACACTTTGCACATATAATGCCACCACAAAGCCGGCAGTGATGCCGCCTTCGAGCCAGGTTGAATGACTTTTTACAGATTGGACAGAAGTCTACTTCACTGTCTGCAACCCATGGCACAAGACTTCTTTCTTTGGCTGGACAAAAACAGAGCAAATTATTAGACCCTGTTAGGATTGAGCCTTTATACGTTTCTATGATTATTCTTACTCTTTCTGCTTGAGTTTCCTGGTAAAGGGGAGTCTTTAACATGTGTTCCTGCACGTAAAAGCTGGGAAAAAGAAAGGATAGGCATTTACAATTTTCAAATGTACATTAACACGCCATTCTGTTACATTAAAGCAGCAAAGGAAATTGCAACTTGTGTTCCAAAACAATATGAGACCTGCCAACTATCTCTCGAACAAACTATATATCCAAATGACCGTTTTCACTATGTTGCGTGCGCATCCAAAATGCCACAGATTGGCGGGCCACAGCTTATCCAAAACACAGACGAAGGGGATTTTGACTCCAAAATTCCTCAAAAGTAGCACTGTGACAGCATTTTCTATAGCTTTATCGTCGTGTGGCATTCTGTGGCTGTGGCATTATGAAACCGTGAAAACGGTCTATTCCTAAAAGAATTCAGAGGGCTTCAATTACAATATGTTGGTGGATACAACTCCTAACAAAGGCAATCCAAAACATTATGTGTAGTATGACATTTACTATGATCATGATTTTGCAGTTACTAGATTGAGTTAATGCACAACAATTGTATAAATCATTAGTGTGATTAATTGTGGTGGGTACTTTTGATTTGTGTCAGAAAAAATAGCTGAAGCTGACATTCTCTCAAAAGGCTTTTCGGACGATATGATAAAAATAGTATCAAAATTAAATTTGAGTCAGTTGTCAGGTCAACAAATGCATGTAAGTCTGGCAATTTCTTTTCGTCCAGTGCTTCTGGCTCGATCCCCACTGTTCCCACTATGTTTTTTTAATTTTTGGTTTTACTTTTGTACTTGGGGTGTCATCACATAGAAAAAAAGGTAAAAAGGACAGTTTTATGTACTCTCAGCATTTTTGATGTGTTATTCTTTAATAGTGGGTTTGTTATCCCGTATATACTTTATGCACACAAGAAAATAACTAGGAAAATACATTTTCACTCAGAGGTTGGCCCCAGAGCCTTTGGTTTGTTACCTTTTCTAGTCTGATAAGAATCTTGTTGGTATTAACAACAAATCTGTCAATCTCAGCATCCCTTCTCTCTTCGAACAGTCTGGTGTAGCTTCTTGTTGCACCTTCACGTATACAAATAAGAATTTAAAACATTTGTAAAAAGTCAGGTACAATAAGTAGGGAGGGCTGTCTTGTTTGTGTTTTTCACATCAGAATGCAAGATAGCACAAAAGAGATATTGTTTCCTGACATCATTTGGCACCCCCCCTTCCACTTTTGAAATCATACTAGAAGGTGAAGTTTCCCTCAATCATTATGGTGGTATTATTGGTTCGCTTCTTGCTGTGTGGTGGCACAACAGAACATAGAGAGTAATACATGTCTCAATTTTAATGGAAATACAGTCAAAGCTCTCTGAGCGACCGCTCTCGTAAGCGACCAGCCCCGATAACGACCACTAACACGAACCACCGATTGAATTGTCAGACAAACTCTGTAATTCTAAGCTCTCGTAAGCGACCAACTTATCGGTGCGACCAGCTCCGTTAACGACCACAATTTCAAAACACCAACTGAGATTTTCTTTTATTTTTAAGCTCTTGTAAGGGACCATAATGATTTTTGGCTTTACAACATCAGTCAACACGTGATAAACATCATGTCCAATGCATGCTGAAGTCACATATAAAGCGGAAATGTTGTTGTAATGTTTCACAAAAGCTGCCTTTCCAGTAGGCAACCATTGAAGAATCTCATAATTTCAATTTTCTAACTTCAATTTCAACCATGGGATTGACATTTCTTTGTCTCTAGAAAATGTGTTAATGCAAGGAATCTCTAGTCCATTGCCAGCTCCACGATTTATACTTTTTCCAGTTACAATAGCCATCCACTTGTTTGTTGCACGCTTTAGAAATCGATCATCGCGATCGTCGTAGACGCAGAAGATATTCTCATGACGAAAAGCTTAAGTCGTTGATATAAACGAGCATTAAATAAAACAACTCACTCTCATGATAGTCAAATACCTAGTTTTAAAATCAAGCAATAAACCAAAATATTACAGCGTTGTTATTACCACGATAACTTTTAGATTCCATTTTAATTAAGCTCCCGTAAGCGACCAACACCTATTGTTTAAGCTTTTGGCGCCCAGTGGTCACTTATGAGAGTAAGCTCTCGTAAAAGACCAGCTCCGTTAACGACCACAATTCTCAGTTCCCAAGGTGGTCGCTTACGAGAGTTTCAACTGTACGTCTGATTTGTGTTGTATGTCAAAGAAAATACTTATGTTACTGGAGCTTGAAGCTTTATAAGTTGCAAATAAGATTGCGATGCTGGTTATAATGAGGCTCACTGCTCAATGCTTCCTTTGAGCCATTTGCTTTTTTTCAAATCCCAAGTGTCTTAACAAAGAAATGAAAAGGGTGTAGTGGCATTATGGACTCCAATGCTCTTTTTGAAAACTTTGTCAGTACTCTACAACATTTTGTTTGTGTTATCATGCTTTAAGGTAATTTCCTTGAAATAGTTCTACAACCCAGAATTTTTTTAAACTTGGCATAAACAATATTAAAGTTAAGGGCTTTTAAAAAATGTAATAAAAAAATGGGGGTACCGACCTCGTTTTCACAACAGAGGGGCGTAGATTTCACATGTTTTTACTGATCGCGCGAGGAAAAATCCCAACTTTTAGTTTTCAAAAAAAGTGCCTATAGTCTTTAGAAAATTAAGTTCTGTTTGTCAAGCTACCAAAATACGATCTCCCAAACAATAATCCGTAGTAGCTAACGTTCAAAACAAATCAATAAAAGACAATGTTTTCGCCATTTTGAAGTATTTTACAGATTTTAAGGGAAAATAAACAAACTTCTACAACTCAACTTTTTTTCTTCTTACAGTATATCATTTTTCTGTATATATTTGACTATTTGAGCAAATAAAAAATGGGGGTAACTGACTTCGTTTTTCTGTCAAAGCAATTTTAAGTAAAAAACATGCGCCTTTTGCTTTGTTTTCTTGTTCAACTGTGGCGCGCACGCACTTAATACCGGAAAATTCGAACAAACAGTGCGCAGAAGTGGTGCGGAGTGCAATTCAAGGGAATTACCTTAACATTCTATTGCAAAGGGTATGTGCGCTCCCCTTCCGGCCTAGCCCTCGCTCCCTTTCCCTAGTACCTTAGCCACAGTTTTATGAACAAAAGTTACAAATACTTATTCTATTCTACTCTGTTAAGACAATTAATTATGTTTTTTTTAACTCCCGGCAATTGTCTATACAAATCAAAACAATGTCTATTTTGCACTCAAAATAACGGAGACCTTACCGAACTCTTGGTCGTCCCATAGAAACGGATCGAGCCCGCGAGCAACAGTCTTGCCCTCCTCGGTCCTTTCCGTGTCCACAATATAAGACCCATCTACATCTAGCTCCGGTTTTTTCAATATTTTTCTCTTGGCCTTGTCGAACATTCCCCGCAACTGTCGAAGAGTATCCTTCTCGCTCGCATGGAACTCCTCGAAATGTTTAACTAACAAATCAGGAGCATTGAATTCTTTCATGCACATAGGGCAGATAAAGCCCTCCTTGATTGTCTCGTTGTCCATGTGTGCTATCGGCGAGGGGAAGTATTGGGAGATGATAGCGGCGTTGCTCCATGCTCAAGACGGCTACTAAGCCGCCATATTGAATAACCTGAACAAGCGCGCAGGGGTATGTGGGTAAACGTGTAGCCGCTGACTCGCGAAAATATCCTCTCGTAGCGTCTAACTCTATGGCTGCGATAATCGGACAGATTCATAGCGTATAGGTGGTAGAGTCGTAATGTTCATCTACATATTTGAACCGCTCGATAAACTCAAATCTGAGCCAATCAAAATATCCAAGAGAACTCACTAAGTGAGTGGCTAATCAGAGACTATTATAGGTTTTCCTGCTAAAGCCGTGACGTCACGGAACACTATCGCCGCCGTTGCGTAGACGCTACGAGAGGATATTTTCGCAAGTCAGCGGCTACACGTAGGCTACGTTTGAAACAATGGGCTGTAGGATAGCTTTATTGCAAAATGTCAATGATGTCTACTCGTGTCTTGGTAAAGTGTCGAACAAACCACGTTTTCATAGCTCAACTGGTTGTATTTGCCTTGTTTTGCTCCTCCAGCGGTTTATGTTAGCTATAGCGCTATATGTGACCGCCACCGCCTGGTGACGCCTAATGGCGCGTTTTTTCCATTCATCTGGAAAGGCATAGCGATTTCTTTGGCGCAAAAATTTAAAGTTTTTACGAAAGTGGCGAAGGAAGGCGGATCGGTCCTTCAACAAGCGAGGATTATGTTCTTTCATACTTTGGGCCCCAAAATTGTAAAAGTGACCGCAAACGCTAGCAGATGAAGTCCATGAGCAAAGAGAAAGCTTAAATTAATAGCCCATTGCAAAATTACGCTGCACTGCTCTTGAAGAAAAGCTTTAAATCCAGACCATGTGTCCATTATGTTTCATTTGCTGTAGTTTTAGCACAGATATCAATTGTCAATTGTTAACCGTCAAATAACGGGCAACCCAATGACTCTTTTTTAAGCCTTTATTTGATAACAAATAATGCATGCTGAGCAGAATACTAAAGGAAAAACTAGAAAGAGATAAGATATAAGAAGGAAATAAGATTTGAATCAGATCAAATTTAACGAATTCAGCCAGCCAGCCTTCCCCCTTCTCTCCTTGATTCATTTCCCTCAATATTTTTTCGCTGTCAGTTAGGTTATGCTCGATTTTTTTATTGGATCTCCACTTTGCTTTTGCAACAAGGTTTTTTCTAAAGATCTTGGCTTGGTGGATTTTCAAATTTTTTTACTTATTTTGGTAGGTCACAAGCCTTATAAACAAGTACATGGACGGACATGCCAAAGGTATAAAGTTTTCCAGCCCCTCTACTTTATAATTGTGTTATATAACGGGCTCATTTTTCATAGTTTCTTCTGATCAATGGTAGAAGCCGCTCAAAGCACATTGGATAACCACGACCAATAAAAACATTTCAATATGCGCATGTCCTGCATCACTGCATGGTAGCTCCGCTGTCCAAGCTTGAGCCGTTGTTCGTGCCTTTCCATCACCCTTATTGTTGATAAATGCGAGAACTGGGTTCGAGTCTGGTGTCGAGCTTGGGTCCTGAGCGAGGACGATGGCGCTGCAAAAGGGGTTGACGTCATCAAGCTCATCCGGGACATCGAATGTTGAGTTGCAGTGGGCATTGGCTATGGCTGCAGTGCATTCTCGTGTGTAGTCGTATTCTCTATTGGAATAACGAAAATAGTAAATCGGTTATCAAAATGGGCTGACGAAATAAAAAAAAAGGGGTGAGTCATCTGAGTCTAGATCAAGTCCGATGGAGTAGCATTAGAACTTTTAGCATGTATGATAAATGTTGCCCTGCTGAATAGACGCACATGTTTTATTATTAAAGTCTACTCCCATTTGCATGATTCCTGTAGTTTGATTGGTTCGCTTCTCGCTATCTATCAGTTGTATACAGGAATAATTTAGCTCAATGAAAAGAAAATGGATTCCGGGTACCGCGAGGTCCCGAGGCCGACTGCATCGGTTAATAGGTGGCCCTTGCAACTTTGACTCAAGCTGATAAATCTATAAAAAATATCTTCAAACAGAAACAAACAAAAATAACGGGGAAATACACTTTAACGCCTTAAAATACGCAAACAAATCAAGATCATTTCTATTCAAGGTAGAAGCCCGAACACCTGTCAATGGAAGAATAACAGCGAAGATATGACAACGACAGTAATAACAATAACAAACTTCTACAAGTAGGCAACAACGACAACAAATGAGTTTATCTATTTTACCTTTGGGACTTGTTATGCTGCCTGTTAATCGATATACAAATATAGAGACTGCAAATTTATGTAATATACAGACGCTGTCGAACATTCGAAGAATATTAAAATATGAATTATACAAAAACAAAAATATCCCATGCGCGAATAATAACCATATTTAAAATGCGCACTAAGCAAAATTCGGGCAACTCGAACTCCTTGTAAAAAAAATTAATTCTAAAAGTTTTATTTCCTTTGACTTACAAGCCGAAATTTTGAATATCTTTTCAAGGATACCAGAGGGAAACGTAAACCAAGACGCTTTTATTTTGCTTTCCTCATAAACAAAGCCTTACGGCATGTTTTACCCCGATTGGCAATCAGCGGGATGCATACCGTGCTTGCATAAATTTCGTAGATTCAGTGTGGAGCAACTGCAGAATACCCGTCCACAAAGAGTTAACAATCAGATTTCACACCTCGACTTCTCGAGACAGTAACTGCGGGATGCGGGATAACAGCCTGTGTCCGGACAACATTAATTTATAAGGGATACGAAGGTAAGTTCACAAAAAACCTCAGCTTTTAAGGATTGAAAGAAGGTATAAAGGCTATATAATAAGTACTTACGTAAGGGTTAAATACCGATGACGGATGCAGTTCACCGTATAAGAAGATGGCGGTTTACAGAGAGAATTGAGAGAAGTTTGGTCAAGTAACCGAGGGAGACGACAGTAGTTCTGCGTTTCGCGAGCGGACCGGTGCCACTTTTATGCTACCAGAAGACTTTTTTGCGGTGGATTTCTTCCTGATACTGTTTCCAGAAGAACTGATTCAACATATAGTCTTTGAAACAAATAGATATGCCCGCCAGTGCCAACAAACGAAGCCCGAGAGATCGATAGCGATAGCGCTATATCGAACATTATCACTGATATCTGATATTGAGATTAGGATATTATCATTGTTTTCCTCTAATTGTATGCTATTAGATAGTGGTTAGACCCCTTTCCTCTCCTCTCCTCATCCCTCGATATTGTGTTATTTTCGGAGATCATCTTATTTAATCTACTAGACGTCTATTTGGATACCCTCCTTCCCTCTGCTGGGCCCTCGATATTGTGATACTATCGGAGACTATCTTATTAGAATCTACTAGATGTCTATTTAGATACCCTCCTTCTTTCTGCTGGACCCCTCGATATTGTGCTATTATCGGAGATTATCTTATTAGAATCTACTAGATGTCTATTTAAATCCTTCTCTTTCTTCTGCTCTACCCCTCAATATTATGATACTATCGGAGATTATCTTATTAGAATCTACTAGATATCTATTTAGATACCCTCCTTCTGCTGGGCCCTCAATATTATGATACTATCGGAGATTATCTTATTAGAATCTACTAGATATCTATTTAGATACCCTCCTTCTGCTGGGCCCTCGATATTGTGATATTATCGGAGATTTTCTTATTATCATCTACTAGAAGTCTATTTAGATACCTTGGATGCGGGAAACACCCCGGGGACTACGTGCAACTATAATTTCTTAAAAGCTTATTTAATAACTTCCAGTTTATAATATATTTGCATCATTTCTACTCGGGTGACTAGAATTTCCCACTGATCGGACCTATCCGCCTCCGCCAAGGGTGTCAGCGATGTTCCCAGATGAGTTCAATAGTGTCCCATGATGCCTCATTCCACTGTAAGTTAGCTGAGTGTTGCTGCTGCGTCACTATCTCGTTCCTAGAGCCCACGTACCTTTAGACCAGCTGCAAATTCACGCATGCGCAGAAACTAAACACGTGACCTCGGGGAAGTACGCTATTGAATCTACATATCCCGCGAAACCCCGCGAGAAAAAAAGGAAGAGAACGACTCTTTAAGATTTCGGTGTTACCATTTTGTTTCAGGTCCCGTTTTGATGAAACGCAAGCTTTACCAACTCCTGTGCAGAGCACGGCCAAGACTTGTTATTCTGTTCGCACTGTTTACTGGACTTGTATACTTTAGTCTTCTGAACACCATAACTGTCAAAGAACTTACTTTGGGACACAAAGATGATAGACACAGGACGAAACTGATCTCCAGTAAGACCTGCCACTCTAAAGTAAATCTACTGATCCTAGTATCGAGCTATGTTGGCAACGCTGCCAGGAGGAAAGAAATCCGCTTTACCTGGGGTACGGATTTTTTGCCAACACCCCGATGGAGAACAGTGTTCCTCATAGGCGCTAACGATAACCAAGAGGAGATGAGACTGATGGCAGCTGAAGATAGACTCTACGGTGACCTGATTACGAGCGAGTACAGGGAGGGTTTTTTTAATATGAGCTATAAAGTAGCAATGGGTTTTGAGTGGGCGATGCGCTACTGCCCGTTTGATTTCATGCTCAAGTCGGACGATGATGTGTTCGTGAACCCGTACGCGATGCTACAGTACTTAGCCAAGTCAGCTCCACGAAGTAACCTGTACATGGGGAATCCCATGATTTTCAGCCCTGTTCTCCGGTCCGGTCGTTACGCTGTGTCGGAACAAGAGCTAAACAAGACGTATTTTGAACCGTATTGTAGTGGCGGCGGCATACTGATGTCTTCAGATGTGGTCAGAAAATTCATGGAGTTTTACGATGTACAGGCGCCGCTTAAAATAGACGATGCCTACTTGGGTGAGCTTGCTAAGAAAGCGGGAGTCCCTGTGAAGGAAAATGGCAACTTCCGTATGTACGAGGACAGCTGCGTCTTCCGTAATTGGACCTTAGTTCAGCATCCTGCAAAGGGCGATTGCCTTCAGAAACTGTATAAAGGGTTGCAAGACGTGCTGTCCACGTACGATCTGTACAGTATATAGCAGGCAAAAGTCAGCAAAGTAATAATTACCAAGCAATTAAAATAAGATCTGACTTTTCCCAAGCAATTAGAGAGACGATCTATTCTACGGACTATGGTAGGCAAAACTCAAAATATTTTTTCTAGCAATAACATGTAGAGTTTTACCAAACACATACGATCGCAGTAACATATACGTTTTCTATGGTCTTAATTAGCAGTCAAAAATCTGTATTACACCAATCATTTTTATTCATCCTAGAAAGAAATTATTTTTTTCAATTATGAAAACTTGGAGTCTATCTATAGCGGGTTTGGCATGGTAATCAGGTAAAATAAATGGAAAAAAGAGTGTGATGAAACCCAATAAGCGTAACACAAATCACGACTATGATAACTACAAATAAATCTCAAACGCTTCGAATTGCGAAGTCCTATATGTCATAGGCGCTTGTTTAAAAGCTCTAACGTAAACTCCATTTCTTATTAATCATTTGGTACTACAAAATTCGCCAATAGATGGCTTTTTTTTCGAAAAGTGTTCGAAATTTGTTTCAATGATAGGCTTTTGTTTTTAATACCGTGTGGCCAAGTGTCGCCACATCTTACCAAGAATAAATTTTGAAACTTTTGTTTGATTGAAACAGGGGGCCCTCTTATTGATGTAGAGGTGACAATCACTATACAAATCATCATTATTAGAAAGCATTGGAGCAAAACGTTGTCTGAAAGATAAACCTTGGTTTGTTATATCTAAGAATTTAAGAGTTTCATAAACATATTTATTTGTGTAATTATGACACATCTGTTTTGGGGGTTTACTATTGAAGCCTTATTTTCTCGTTAAATTTATTAGGGTGATGAAAGTGTTAAGTACTTCACATTCGCCCGCTACCGATGAAACTGCATAAAAGCAAACGTTTTCTAATTTTTTATTTAAAGGAATTGGCAGAATTTTAACCCCCCCCCCCCCCCCCAAAAAAAAGGAGAGTTTGTGCTTCTCATCAGTGTTATAATCAGTGTTATAACATAGCATTTAGGCAAAGAGTAAAAATTATACATATATTTAAAGGTGGTATTTTATGGCAGAAATAAATGTTGATTCTTTTCAGCGCAACACAGGGGCCAAGACAAATTGTGGATATACCTGAAATATCACAGGTATCCCAGTTAACCCTTTCCGCAAGGCTCACTTTTATTTAAAAGACTTTTTTTATTCTGGTTACTGGTACTGGTTACAGCTGCAGAAAAAAGTTCATAGCTGTCAACAATTATTGTGCACGATAAGTGAAAAGTGATAATTGCTTCCTCCCAAAGCGTTTTGTTTGTATAGAGGAAAGGAATACCGGCAATCTGGGAGTAAACCTCGCAAAGCTGAGAGTGGGCGGGGAGACTTTGGAATTTCATAGACATGGAAACACGTTTCGCATAGATAAACAATTAGCAATAATTGGCAATTACTAATCTACGTCGGGACCACTTCGCGTAGATAAACAATTAGCAATAATTGGCAATTACTAATCTATGACGGGACCACTTCGCGTAGATAAACAATTAGCAATAATTGGCAATTACTAATCTATGACGGGACCACTTCGCGTAGATAAACAATTAGCAATAATTGGCAATTACTAATCTATGACGGGACCACTTCGCGTAGATAAACAATTAGCAATAATTGGCAATTACTAATCTATGACGGGACCACTTCGCGTAGATAAACAATTAGCAATAATTGGCAATTACTAATCTATGACGGGACCACTTCGCGTAGATAAACAATTAGCAATAATTGGCAATTACTAATCTATGACGGGACCACTTCGCATAGATAAACAATTAGCAATAATTGGCAATTACTAATCTACGTCGGGACCACTTCGCGTAGATAAACAATTAGCAATAATTGGCAATTACTAATCTATGACGGGACCACTTCGCGTAGATAAACAATTAGCAATAATTGGCAATTACTAATCTATGACGGGACCACTTCGCGTAGATAAACAATTAGCAATAATTGGCAATTACTAATCTATGACGGGACCACTTCGCGTAGATAAACAATTAGCAATAATTGGCAATTACTAATCTATGACGGGACCACTTCGCGTAGATAAACAATTAGCAATAATTGGCAATTACTAATCTATGACGGGACCACTTCGCGTAGATAAACAATTAGCAATAATTGGCAATTACTAATCTATGACGGGACCACTTCGCATAGATGAACAATTAGCAATAATTGGCAATTACTAATCTACGTCGGGACCACTTCGCGTAGATAAACAATTAGCAATAATTGGCAATTACTAATCTATGACGGGACCACTTCGCGTAGATAAACAATTAGCAATAATTGGCAATTACTAATCTATGACGGGACCACTTCGCGTAGATAAACAATTAGCAATAATTGGCAATTACTAATCTATGACGGGACCACTTCGCGTAGATAAACAATTAGCAATAATTGGCAATTACTAATCTATGACGGGACCACTTCGCGTAGATAAACAATTAGCAATAATTGGCAATTACTAATCTATGACGGGACCACTTCGCGTAGATAAACAATTAGCAATAATTGGCAATTACTAATCTATGACGGGACCACTTCGCGTAGATAAATAATTAGCAATGGTTAGCAATCATTAATCCGCTGTCTATCGACAGCAGCGGGACTGGGGCCTTTCATAGAAACGAGTGGGAACCTTGCAATTAGACACCCGTCTGTCCTGTGGTATACCGAGCGTTCGAAGGATGAGGTGCGGAAAGGATTATTGCGGGTGGCTAAAGGTCGGCCACGAAAACACGGGCGGCCAGAGGTGCATGGACACCTACTGCAAGGTGCACCTCCAAAGGCTCCGTGAGGGCAGCCCCCTCCCCGTGCCGTGCTGGATCTGCGGCATAGGGACGCAGTCGGAGACGCGGTTGTGCCGCCCCTGCGGAGCGAATCTTGTAGGGCAGAGGATGCGCGGCATCAAGAGGCGCGCTCGGGAACGGTTCGAACAAATTCCTCACTTGCCACCTTCTAAGCCGAAATCCACAACTTATTCTAGATACGGTTACGCGATTTCACAACATACATAACGGCGAGTGTTGAATTCACGGACAGGCAAAATGCGTTTTGAGGCAAACATGGCATCTAATAAACGAATCTAAACATTTTGTCATGAGGTTCCACCCGGCTAAACAGAATCTTCTAAAGATTCTTATAAAAAACTGGCAACTTATCACGGATCTCAGCCTCATACGGCTAAAATCTTTAATGAACCTATAGTCTCTTATAGAAAGGAGAAACCGCTTTTAGACTTTTAAGTCAGAGCCACAATCTCCCATAAAGGACAAGGTATCAAAGCAGATTTATTTACAATTGTGGCGGGTGTGGCTGTTGGCAATATTACACAACAAACTCGCTCATGCCGCAAGTGTCACAAAGGCAATACAGACTGCTACACAAGTGCTTCTGTCCTCAACCAGCTGAATCGAGCCTACAAGATAGAGATGCGAAATAAATCAAAACCGAGTAGAAAAATATAATTTGTAGCTACAATTTCTTATATACTCTTCAAATCCATGGATTTATCTGTTTTATTTTTCATCGATAGCGTTATATAGCACGCCACGTGTTCACAAAAAATTGTGGGCTTTAACCTTCACATTGCCGCTAGAGATGTGAATCCTTTAAAAAACTCTGCCAGACTTTTCATGAACACAAGCCGATAGCCTTCTGCTGGTTCTGAAGATCCTACAGAAGCATATTCCTCTCCAGAATCATCATCATCTGTTACTTGAAGCTTCCTCTTAGATGCCGAGGGGACGGGAGGAGTGAGTTGAGCGTCTTCGCTCGCTTCCACATCGAGATCAGACACGAAAGCTATCTGTGGCTCGCGATCCTCATCCTTTTTCTTCCAAGAAGGCTTCGCTTTAAACCCAGATCGCTTTCTACTTCTTTTGTTTGCTCGAACCCGCCATTTGGAGCCGATCGGATCGCCCTAAGGCATAATTTTCGTAGATATATAATTCGGTGTAGAAAGCGTGTGGCAAGTGATAATGTTCTAGTGATCTTTGAACACAACTGCCAAACCACCAGGCCTTGCTTCTTTGTAAAATCGGAGTGGAACACTCTCTCTGGAGGACTGTTGGAGTGTACGAATTGGAATGACACCGAATGTTTTAATTTGCTTGCGAGAAAACGCCTAAAATTGCATTGTTTTGACTTTCGTTGCTATGGTAACGGAAAAACAAAGGTCGAGAGCCCTGTAGAAAATCATTCATAACACGGAAAGTAATAAAGAAATTGAATTGAAACTTTCTAGGAAGAGAAGGTCTTGCAGGGATCTGTGAGATCTTTGACATGCCACTTCCTGTCCATCCAATGCTTGGGCTGCACATGATGCAGTGCTATACGAGCAGCATCTTGTTGTGGTAAAGGAGGAGACAGAGAAAAACCAGCGAGAACTGAAGGACTACTTGGCTGAAAATGAACTCGAGTCAGCCTCAGTAAGTTTCAATGGCAATGAGCCAAACGAGGCTTTACCTCTAAACAAGAGGCAGCGTTTGCTATCAACACTGAAGCAGGGAAGGTGCTTGACTATGCTGTTGTATCAAAAGAATGCAACGCCTGCAATATTCAAAAGAAAAAGCTGTCTGATGAGGACTTTGAAAAGTGGGCTGAGACACATGAATGCCAGGGAGGGTATGATGGTTCCAGTCCTAGCTTGGGAAGAGCATTTGCTAAAATTATATGGGACAAAAGTAAAAATGTTGGACTGGAATACAGATATACTGTATGGTATCTGATGGCGACTCTAAAGCTCATGAGGAGGTTTGTACCACTTATGGAGTGTGTGATACCTGCCAAAAGTATGATGCAATGAAGTACAAGAAGTACAGAAGAGCCACCAAGAAAGTGACTCTCAGAATTGAGGATGGTCACCTTGCCAAAGAGGATACCACATATGAGGCTGGTGGATTTTAAGCCCAAGAACACATGTTTTTTAAGCAAATTAGCTGGAAGACCTTGTAAATAGACTCAGGACCACTCTAAGTAGAAAATATAACTAACAAAGTACATGTATAGAACATTTAATGCTAAATGATCACGATTTTTAACTTTAACGGCCATTTTCTCAAAATGTGGTTTTCCGCTGGGTTAACTACTGCCCATTCTCATAACTTCTCTAATAAATGATATTTTTGGCTAATATTTTCAGGGAGAACTCTATTATGTATTTACTATGCAATGAATGATTTAGAATATCAGTTGCTCACCAAAAAAATAATCCTTCCTTTTTTTGCCTTTTCAATTGTTTTATTGAGCTGTTGCTAAATTCTGGATCATAAAAATTGAAATCTAAATCATTCATTGTATAAATCTACCATTTTGTTTTTCAAAATAATCTTTGATTTGAGAATATTTAATAAACCAAAGCCGCTAGAAAAATGGGCAGTGAGGGGTGCCATTTTGTGGTACTTCAAGTACTCCATTAATAATTAACTCAAAAATAGTTATATATTAATGACATTAGTATATAATAAAAGCCAAAGCCTTCATGATTCCATTGATGTATAACATGCCTTTATTCTTTTATTTTAAAGGTTTCAAATATTTATTTTAAAAATGCTCAATTTTTGGTCGCAATGTGACTGTAATCCCCCCTTAATATCTTTAGAGGAGAAATATTCACGCTTTACTTGACTACGTACGCGTGTAGAAGGAATTTGACCCTGCTAACAAAACCACAATTTGACAGATAGTGCTTGTTGTCAATTAACACCTTGGCTACTAGATAAGGCTCTGACAAAACAAATAGATTAGTGCAGTGACACGAATAGGGAACTGTTCCTTATTCAAGTTAGTTTTCGCGAATAAGGAAATGGAATCTCCCGTTTTAAGACTTATCCGAATAAGGAAAAAACTATAAAGAGGATTGTCAGTGTTTGCTCATCATTTCTCAATAAAGGAAATGAAATTTCATAACGCCCGATTTCGCTTTAACGACTCCTTTGGAAAGAGTTCTCGAAAAAGAAAATGGTATTTCGTAACTCCCGATCTCGTTTTAACTACTTATCCGAATAAGGAATAGACTAAAAAGAGGTGTTTTTTTTTATATTTTTTAAAACATTTCTTTAATAAGGAAATGGTATTTCATAACGCCTGATTTCGTTTTAACTACTTATCCGAATAAGGAATAGACTAAAAAGAGGTTCGTTACTGTTTTCTAAACATTTCTCGAAAAAAGGAAATGGTTTTTCATAACGCCCGATCTCGTTTTAACTACTTATCCGACTAAGGAATAGACTAAAAAGAGGGTTGTTAGTGTTTTCTAAACATTTCTCGGAAAAGGAAATGGTATTTCATAACGCCCGATCTCGTTTTTTAACTACTTATCCGAAAAAGGAATAGACTAAAAAGAGGGTCGTTTGTGTTTTATAAACATTTCTCGAAAAAGGAAATGGTATTTCATAACGCCTGATTTCTTTTTAACTACTTATCCGAATAAGGAATAGATTAAAAAGAGGGTCGTTAGTGTTTTCTAAACATTTCTCGAATAAGGAAATGGTATTTCATAACACCTGATTTCGTTTTAACTACTTATCCGAATAAGGAATACATTAAAAAGAGGGTCGTTAGTGTTTTCTAAACATTTCTCGAATAAGGAAATAGTATTTCATAACACCTGATTTCGTTTTAACTACTTATCCGAATAAGGAATACATTAAAAAGAGTTTTTTTTTATATTTTTTAAAACATTTCTTTAATAAGGAAACGGTATTTTATAACGCCTGATTTTGTTTTAACTACTTATCCGAATAAGGAATACATTAAAAAGAGGGTCGTTAGTGTTTTCTAAACATTTCTCGAATAAGGAAATGGTATTTCATAACACCTGATTTCGTTTTAACTACTTATCCGAATAAGGAATACATTAAAAAGAGGGTCGTTAGTGTTTTCTAAACATTTCTCGAATAAGGAAATGGTATTTCATAACACCTGATTTCGTTTTAACTACTTATCCGAATAAGGAATACATTAAAAAGAGGTTTTTTTTATATTTTTTAAAACATTTCTTTAATAAGGAAACGGTATTTTATAACGCCTGATTTCGTTTTAACTACCTATCCGAATAAGGAATACATTAAAAAGAGGGTCGTTAGTGTTTTCTAAACATTTCTCGAATAAGGAAATGGTATTTCATAACACCTGATTTCGTTTTAACTACTTATACAAATAGGGAATACACTAAACTGCTAAGAAGAGAGTCTTTAGTGTTTTCTAAACATTTTTCGAATAAGGAAATGGTATTTCATAACGCCTGATTTCGTTTTAACTACTTATCCGAATAAGGAATACATTAAAAAGAGGGTCGTTAGTGTTTTCTAAACATTTCTCGAATAAGGAAATGGTATTTCATAACACCTGATTTCGTTTTAACTACTTATTCGAATAAGGAATACATTAAAAAGAGTTTTTTTTTATATTTTTTAAAACATTTCTTTAATAAGGAAACGGTATTTTATAACGCCTGATTTCGTTTTAACTACCTATCCGAATAAGGAATAGATTAAAAAGAGGGTCGTTAGTGTTTTCTAAACATTTCTCGAATAAGGAAATGGTATTTCATAACACCTGGGTATTCGTACCAAGACGTAGGGGCCTATAGTGGTGTGGTAGTGAGGTGGGTGTGATCATGTGGTATGGTGATGTTGGGGGGTGCTAGTAAGGTAATGTAGAGTGGAGATGGTAGTAATGTAATTACGGTGAAAAGGTGGATAGGTTAGACTAGTAGGTAGTGGAGGGTGGTGGAAAGATAAAGTGGGACTATAGAATAGGTTGTGGTAGTGTGTGGTGGGTAGGTGAAGAAGAAAAAATAATGATAATATGGTGTGGTATGGAGATGGCTAATGGCTGTGTTGGTGGGGGAAAATTGGTACGGTGTATAGGTAAGAGTGGTGGTGAGGGAGATGTGGAGTAGATAAGGCTTATAATTTAGCGTGATGGGTCTGTGTGTGTTAAAATGGTAGTGGTGCAGAGGTCGATTTAAAATTTGTGAGGTTATGGTGTAAAATGGTGTGAAGTCGGGCGTTATGAAATTTCCTTTCGTTTATTGAGAAATGATGAGGAAACACTGACAATCCTCTTCATAGTCTATTCCTTATTCGGATAAGTCGTAAAACGAAATCGGACGTTTTGAGATTCCATTTCCTTATTCGCGAAAACTAACTTGAATAAGGAACAGTTCCCTATTTGTGTCTCTGCCCTAATCTATTGGTTTTACATAGCCTTATCTGGTAGCCAAGATGTTAATTGACAACAAGCACTATCTGTCAAATTGTGGTTTTGTTTGCAAGGTCAAATTCCTTCTACACGCGTACGTAGTCAATTCAAGCGTGAATATTTCTCCTCTAAATATATTAACGCGTTTGGAAAGAAAGCCCAAGATACAAATACATTTATTAGATGCGAGGTAGATTTCCTCTCTTTTGCTAGATTCATTTGTGAATCCTTTTGTGATCCTTTTGCAGCAGATAGGGTCTCATGTTCACAGCTCCGTTTAGCAGCAAAGCACGTGAAAGCAACCAGAATTACCCGACGAAAATGCTGTTGGACTTGTTCTGAATAAACTGTAATGCCTAAATACTGTTTCAACTCGAATTAAAATGTATCATGTAAGTACCCCCCCCAGCTTTGAATAAGGAACTGAGCGAATAAGGAAACAGACGAACAAGGAACTGCGAATAAGGAACCAACTTCACGCTGGTTTGCGAGAAAACGCCAAAAATTGCATTGTTTTGACTTTCGTTGCTATGGTAACGGAAAAACAAAGGTCGGGAGCACTGTAGAAAATCATTCATAACATGGAAAGTAATAAAGATATTGAATTGAAACTTTCTAGGCATGTTACTGAATAGTTTGTGGCTCCTTCAAACCTAAAACCCAAAAACAGCAGTTACTTTAAATTTTTCGGCAATTGGTGACTGTAATATCCCCAGGAATGTTTACCCCGATTGGCATTCAGCGGGATGCATACCGTGCTTGCATAAATTTCGTAGATTTAGTGTGGAGCAACTGCAGAATTACCGTCCACAAAAAGTTAACAATCAGACTTCACACCGATTTCTCGAGACAGTTAATACAATAGCCAGTGTCACACGGAGCTGAGACGATCACTGCGGGATAACAGCCTGTGTCCGGACAACGTTAATGTATAAGAGATACGAAGGTAAGTCCACAAAAAAACCTCAGCTTTTAAGGATTGAAAGAAGGTATAAAGGCTATATAATAAGTACTTACGTAAGGGTTAAATGCCGAGGACGGAGGCAGTTCGCCGTATAAGAAGATGTGAGTTTCCAGAGAGAATCGAGAGAAGTTTGGCCAAGTAACCGAGGGAGACGACAGTTTCTGCGTTTCGCGAGCGGACCGGTGCCACTTTTATGCTACCAGAAGACTGTTTTGCGGTGGATTTCTTCCTCATACTGTTTCCAGAAGAACTGATTCAACATATAGTCTTTGAAACAAATAGATATGCCCGCCAGTGCCAACAAACGAAGCCCGAGAGATCGATAGCGATAGCGCTATATCGAACATTATCACTGATATCTGATATTGAGATTATTATATTATCATTGTTTTCCTCTAATTGTATGCTATTAGATAGTGGTTAGACCCCTTTCCTCTCCTCTCCTCATCCCTCGATATTGTGTTATTTTCGGAGATCATCTTATTTAATCTACTAGACGTCTATTTAGATACCCTCCTTCCCTCTGCTGGGCCCTCGATATTGTGCTATTATCGGAGACTATCTTATTAGAATCTACTAGATGTCTATTTAAATCCTCTTTTTTCTTCTGCTGGACCCCTCGATATTGTGATACTATCGGAGATTATCTTATTAGAATCTACTAGATATCTATTTAAATCCTCCTCCTTCTTTCTGCTGGGCCCTCGATATTGTGATACTATCGGAGATTATCTTATTAGAATCTACTAGATGTCTATTTAAATCCTCTTTTTTCTTCTGCTGGACCCCTCGATATTGTGATATTATCGGAGATTATCTTATTAGAATCTACTAGATGTCTATTTAAATCCTCTTTTTTCTTCTGCTGGACCCCTCGATATTGTGCTATTATCGGAGACTATCTTATTAGAATCTACTAGATGTCTATTTAAATCCTCTTTTTTCTTCTGCTGGACCCCTCGATATTGTGATACTATCGGAGATTATCTTATTAGAATCTACTAGATATCTATTTAAATCCTCCTCCTTCTTTCTGCTGGGCCCTCGATATTGTGATACTATCGGAGATTATCTTATTAGAATCTACTAGATGTCTATTTAAATCCTCTTTTTTCTTCTGCTGGACCCCTCGATATTGTGATATTATCGGAGATTATCTTATTAGAATCTACTAGATATCTATTTAGATCCTCCTCCTTCTTTCTGCTGGACCCTCGATATTGTGATGTTATCGGAGATTTTATTATTATCATCTACTAGATGTCTATTTAGATACCCTCCTTCCTTCTGCTCTACCCCTCGATATTATGATACTATCGGAGATTATCTTATTAGAATCTTTTAGATATCTATTTAGATACCCTCCTTCCCTCTGCTGGACCCTTGATATTGTGAGTTTATCGGAGATTTTCTTATTATCATCTACTAGATGTCTATTTTAATCCTCTTTTTTCTTCTGCTGGACCCCTCGATATTATGATATTATCGGAGATTATCTTATTAGAATCTACTAGATATCTATTTAGATACCCTCCTTCCCTCTGCTGGACCCTTGATATTGTGATATTATCGGAGATTTTCTTATTATCATCTACTAGAAGTCTATTTAGATACCATGGATGCGGGAAACACCCCGGGGACTACGTGCAACTATAATTTCTTAAAAGCTTATTTAATAACTTCCAGTTTATAATATATTTGCATCATTTCTACTCGGGTGACTAGAATTTCCCACTGATCGGACCTATCCGCCTCCGCCAAGGGTGTCAGCGATGTTCCCAGATGAGTTCAATAGTGTCCCATGATGCCTCATTTCACTGTATGTTAGCTGAGTGTTGCTGCTGCGTCACTATCTCGTTCCTAGAGCCCACGTACCTTTAGACCAGCTGCAAATTCACGCATGCGCAGAAACTAAACACGTGACCCCGGGGAAGTACGCTATTGAATCTACATATCCCGCGAAATCCCGCGAGAAAAAGAGGAAGAGAACGACTCTTTAAGATTTCGGTGTTTCCATTTTGTTTCAGGTCCCGTTCTGATGAAACGCAAGCTTTACCAACTCCTGTGCAGAGCACGGCCAAGACTTGTTATTCTGTTCGCACTGTTTACTGGACTTGTATACTTTAGTCTTCTGAACACCATAACTGTCAAAGAACTTACTTTGGGACACAAAGATGATAGACACAGGACGAAACTGATCTCCAGTAAGACCTGCCACTCTAAAGTAAATCTACTGATCCTAGTATCGAGCTATGTTGGCAACGCTGCCAGGAGGAAAGAAATCCGCTTTACCTGGGGTACGGATTTTTTGCCATCACCCCGATGGAGAACAGTGTTCCTCATAGGCGCTAACGATAACCAAGAGGAGATGAGACTGATGGCAGCTGAAGATAGACTCTACGGTGACCTGATTACGAGCGAGTACAGGGAGGGTTTTTTTAATATGAGCTATAAAGTAGCAATGGGTTTTGAGTGGGCGATGCGCTACTGCCCGTTTGATTTCATGCTCAAGTCGGACGATGATGTGTTCGTGAACCCGTACGCGATGCTACAGTACTTAGCCAAGTCAGCTCCACGAAGTAACCTGTACATGGGGAATCCCATGATTTTCAGCCCTGTTCTCCGGTCCGGTCGTTACGCTGTGTCGGAACAAGAGCTAAACAAGACGTATTTTGAACCGTATTGTAGTGGCGGCGGCATACTGATGTCTTCAGATGTGGTCAGAAAATTCATGGAGTTTTACGATGTACAGGCGCCGCTTAAAATAGACGATGCCTACTTGGGTGAGCTTGCTAAGAAAGCGGGAGTCCCTGTGAAGGAAAATGGCAACTTCCGTATGTACGAGGACAGCTGCGTCTTCCGTAATTGGACCTTAGTTCAGCATCCTGCAAAGGGCGATTGCCTTCAGAAACTGTATAAAGGGTTGCAAGACGTGCTGTCCACGTACGATCTGTACAGTATATAGCAGGCAAAAGTCAGCAAAGTAATAATTACCAAGCAATTAAAATAAGATCTGACTTTTCCCAAGCAATTAGAGAGACGATCTGTTCTACGGACTATGGTAGGCAAAACTCAAAATATTTTTTCTAGCAATAACATGTAGAGTTTTACCAAACACATACGATCGCAGTAACATATACGTTTTCTATGGTCTTAATTAGCAGTCAAAAATCTGTATTACACCAATCATTTTTATTCATCCTAGAAAGAAATTATTTTTTTCAATTATGAAAACTTGGAGTCTATCTATAGCGGGTTTGGCATGGTAATCAGGTAAAATAAATGGAAAAAAGAGTGTGATGAAACCCAATTAGCGTAACACAAATCACGACTATGATAACTACAAATAAATCTCAAACGCTTCGAATTGCGAAGTCCTATATGTCATAGGCGCTTGTTTAAAAGCTCTAACGTAAACTCCATTTCTTATTAATCATTTGGTACTACAAAATTAGCCAATAGATGGCTTTTTTTTCGAAAAGTGTTCGAAATTTGTTTCAATGATAGGCTTTTGTTTTTAAAACCGTGTGGCCAAGTGTCGCCACATCTTACCAAGAATAAATTTTGAAATTTTTGTTTGATTGAAACAGGGGGCCCTCTTATTGATGTAGAGGTGACAATCACTATACAAATCATCATTATTAGAAAGCATTGGAGCAAAACGTTGTCTGAAAGATAAACCTTGGTTTGTTATATCTAAGAATTTAAGAGTTTCATAAACATATTTATTTGTGTAATTATGACACATCTGTTTTGGGGGTTTACTATTGAAGCCTTATTTTCTCGTTAAATTTATTAGGGTGATGAAAGTGTTAAGTACTTCACATTCGCCCGCTACCGATGAAACTGCATAAAAGCAAACGTTTTCTAATTTTTTATTTAAAGGAATTGGCAGAATTTTAACCCCCCCCCCAAAAAAAAAAAAAAAGGAGAGTTTGTGCTTCTCATCAGTGTTATAATCAGTGTTATAACATAGCATTTAGGCAAAGAGTAAAAATTATACATATATTTAAAGGTGGTATTTTATGGCAGAAATAAATGTTGATTCTTTTCAGCGCAACACAGGGGCCAAGACAAATTGTGGATATACCTGAAATATCACAGGTATCCCAGTTAACCCTTTCCGCAAAGCTAACTTTTATTTAAAAGACTTTTTTTATTCTGGTTACTGGTACTGGTTACAGCTGCAGAAAAAAGTTCATAGCTGTCAACAATTATTGTGCACGATAAGTGAAAAGTGATAATTGCTTCCTCCCAAAGCGTTTTGTTTGTATAGAGGAAAGGAATACCGGCAATCTGGGAGTAAACCTCGCAAAGCTGAGAGTGGGCGGGGGGACTTTGGAATTTCATAGACATGGAAACACGTTTCGCATAGATAAACAATTAGCAATAATTGGCATTTACTAATCTACGTCGGGACCACTTCGCGTAGATAAACAATTAGCAATAATTGGCATTTACTAATCTACGTCGGGAACACTTCGCGTAGTTAAATAATTAGCAATAGTTAGCAATCATTAATCCGCTGTCTATCGACAGCAGCGGGACTGGGTCCTTTCATAGAAACGGGTGGGAACCTTGCAATTAGACCCCCGTCTGTCCTGTGGTATACCGAGCGTTCGAAGGATGAAGTGCGGAAAACCTTACTGCGGGTGGCTAAAGGTCGGCCATGCAAACACGTGCGGCCAGAGGTGCATGGACACCTACTGCAAGGTGCACCTCCAAAGGCTCCGTGAGGGCAGCCCCCTCCCCGTGCCGTGCTGGATCTGCGGCATAGGGACGCAGTCGGAGACGCGGTTGTGCCGCCCCTGCGGAGCGAATCGTGTAGGGCAGAGGATGCGCGGCATCAAGAGGCGCGCTCGGGAACGGTTCGAACAAATTCCTCACTTGCCACCTTCTAAGCCGAAATCCACAACTTATTCTAGATACGGTTACGCGATTTCACAACATACATAACGGCGAGTGTTGAATTCACGGACAGGCAAAATGCGTTTTGAGGCAAACATGGCATCTAATAAACGAATCTAAACATTTTGTCATGAGGTTCCACCCGGCTAAACAGATTCTTCTAAAGATTCTTATAAAAAACTGGCAACTTATCACGGATCTCAGCCTCATACGGCTAAAATCTTTAATGAACCTATAGTCTCTTATAGAAAGGAGAAACCGCTTATAGACTTTTAAGTCAGAGCCACAATCTCCCATAAAGGACAAGGTATCAAAGCAGATTTTTTTACAATTGTGGCGGGTGTGGCTGTTGGCAATATTACACAACAAACTCGCTCATGCCGCAAGTGCCACAAAGGCAATACAGACTGCTACACAAGTGCTTCTGTCCTCAACCAGCTGAATCGAGCCTACAAGATAGAGATGCGAAATAAATCAAAACCGAGTAGAAAAATATAATTTGTAGCTACAATTTCTTATATACTCTTCAAATCCATGGATTTATCTGTTTTATTTTTCATCGATAGCGTTATATAGCACGCCACGTGTTCACAAAAAAATGTGGGCTTTACCTTCACATTGCCGCTAGAGATGTGAATCCTTAAAAAAACTCTGCCAGACTTTTCATGAACACAAGCCGATAACCTTCTGCTGGTTCTGAAGATCCTACAGAAGCATATTCCTCTCCAGAATCATCATCATCTGACACTTGAAGCTTCCTCTTAGATGCCGAGGGGACGGGAGGAGTGAGTTGAGCGTCTTCGCTCGCTTCCACATCGGGATCAGACACGAAAGCTATCTTTGGCTCGCGATCCTCAGCCTTTTTCTTCCAAGAAGGCTTCCCTTTAAATCCAGATCGCTTTCTACTTCTTTTGTTTGCTCGAACCCGCCATTTGGAGCCGATCGGATCGCCCTAAGGCATAATTTTCGTAGATATATAATTCGGTGTAGAAAGCGTGTAGCAAGTGATAATGTTCTAGTGATCTTTGAACACAACTGCCAAACCACCAGGTCTTGCTTCTTTGTAAAATCGGAGTGGAACACTCTCTCTGGAGGACTGTTGGAGTGTACGAATTGGAATGACACCGAATGTTTTAATTTGCTTGCGAGAAAACGCCTAAAATTGCGTTGTTTTGACTTTCGTTGCTATGGTAACGGAAAAACAAAGGTCGAGAGCCCTGTAGAAAATCATTCATAACACGGAAAGAAATAAAGAAATTGAATTGAAACTTTCTAGGAAGAGAAGGTCTTGCAGGGATCTGTGAGATCTTTGACATGCCACTTCCTGTCCATCCAAATGCTTGGGCTGCACATGATGCAGTGCTATACGAGCAGCATCTTGTTGTGGTAAAGGAGGAGACAGAGAAAAACCAGCGAGAACTGAAGGACAACTTGGCTGAAAATGAACTCGAGTCAGCCTCAGTAAGTTTCAATGGCAATGAGCCAAACGAGGCTTTACCTCTAAACATGAGGCAGCGTTTGCTATCAACACTGAAGCAGGGAAGGTGCTTGACTATGCTGTTGTATCAAAAGAATGCAACGCCTGCAATATTCAAAAGAAAAAGCTGTCTGATGAGGACTTTGAAAAGTGGGCTGAGACACATGAATGCCAGGGAGGGTATGATGGTTCCAGTCCTAGCTTGGGAAGAGCATTTGCTAAAATTATATGGGACAAAAGTAAAAATGTTGGACTGGAATACAGATATACTGTATGGTATCTGATGGCGACTCTAAAGCTCATGAGGAGGTTTGTACCACTTATGGAGTGTGTGATACCTGCCAAAAGTATGATGCAATGAAGTACAAGAAGTACAGAAGAGCCACCAAGAAAGTGACTCTCAGAATTGAGGATGGTCACCTTGCCAAAGAGGATACCACATATGAGGCTGGTGGATTTTAAGCCCAAGAACACATGTTTTTTAAGCAAATTAGCTGGAAGACCTTGTAAATAGACTCAGGACCACTCTAAGTAGAAAATATAACTAACAAAGTACATGTATAGAACATTTAATGCTAAATGATCACGATTTTTAACTTTAACGGCCATTTTCTCAAAATGTGGTTTTCCGCTGGGTTAACTACTGCCCATTCTCATAACTTCTCTAATAAATGATATTTTTGGCTAATATTTTCAGGGAGAACTCTATTATGTATTTACTATGCAATGAATGATTTAGAATATCAGTTGCTCACCAAAAAAATAATCCTTCCTTTTTTTGCCTTTTCAATTTTTTTATTGAGCTGTTGCTAAATTCTGGATCATAAAAATTGAAATCTAAATCATTCATTGTATAAATCTACCATTTTGTTTTTCAAAATAATCTTTGATTTGAGAATATTTAATAAACCAAAGCCGCTAGAAAAATGGGCAGTGAGGGGTGCCATTTTGTGGTACTTCAAGTACTCCATTAATAATTAACTCAAAAATAGTTATATATTAATGACATTAGTATATAATAAAAGCCAAAGCCTTCATGATTCCATTGATGTATAACATGCCTTTATTCTTTTATTTTAAAGGTTTCAAATATTTATTTTAAAAATGCTCAATTTTTGGTCGCAATGTGACTGTAATCCCCCCTTAATATATTTAGAGGAGAAATATTCACGCTTTACTTGACTACGTACGCGTGTAGAAGGAATTTGACCCTGCTAACAAAACCACAATTTGACAGATAGTGCTTGTTGTCAATTAACACCTTGGCTACTAGATAAGGCTCTGACAAAACAAATAGATTAGTGCAGTGACACGAATAGGGAACTGTTCCTTATTCAAGTTAGTTTTCGCGAATAAGGAAATGGAATCTCCCGTTTTAAGACTTATCCGAATAAGGAAAAAACTATAAAGAGGATTGTCAGTGTTTGCTCATCATTTCTCAATAAAGGAAATGAAATTTCATAACGCCCGATTTCGCTTTAACGACTCCTTTGGAAAGAGTTCTCGAAAAAGAAAATGGTATTTCGTAACTCCCGATCTCGTTTTAACTACTTATCCGAATAAGGAATAGACTAAAAAGAGGGGTTTTTTTTATATTTTTTAAAACATTTCTTTAATAAGGAAATGGTATTTCATAACGCCTGATTTCGTTTTAACTACTTATCCGAATAAGGAATAGACTAAAAAGAGGTTCGTTACTGTTTTCTAAACATTTCTCGAAAAAAGGAAATGGTTTTTCATAACGCCCGATCTCGTTTTAACTACTTATCCGACTAAGGAATAGACTAAAAAGAGGGTTGTTAGTGTTTTCTAAACATTTCTCGGAAAAGGAAATGGTATTTCATAACGCCCGATCTCGTTTTTTAACTACTTATCCGAAAAAGGAATAGACTAAAAAGAGGGTCGTTTGTGTTTTATAAACATTTCTCGAAAAAGGAAATGGTATTTCATAACGCCTGATTTCGTTTTAACTACTTATCCGAATAAGGAATAGATTAAAAAGAGGGTCGTTAGTGTTTTCTAAACATTTCTCGAATAAGGAAATGGTATTTCATAACACCTGATTTCGTTTTAACTACTTATCCGAATAAGGAATACATTAAAAAGAGGGTCGTTAGTGTTTTCTAAACATTTCTCGAATAAGGAAATAGTATTTCATAACACCTGATTTCGTTTTAACTACTTATCCGAATAAGGAATACATTAAAAAGAGGGTCGTTAGTGTTTTCTAAAAATTTCTCGAATAAGGAAATGGTATTTCATAACACCTGATTTCGTTTTAACTACTTATCCGAATAAGGAATACATTAAAAAGAGGTTTTTTTTATATTTTTTAAAACATTTCTTTAATAAGGAAACGGTATTTTATAACGCCTGATTTCGTTTTAACTACCTATCCGAATAAGGAATACATTAAAAAGAGGGTCGTTAGTGTTTTCTAAACATTTCTCGAATAAGGAAATGGTATTTCATAACACCTGATTTCGTTTTAACTACTTATACAAATAGGGAATACACTAAACTGCTAAGAAGAGAGTCTTTAGTGTTTTCTAAACATTTTTCGAATAAGGAAATGGTATTTCATAACGCCTGATTTCGTTTTAACTACTTATCCGAATAAGGAATACATTAAAAAGAGGGTCGTTAGTGTTTTCTAAACATTTCTCGAATAAGGAAATGGTATTTCATAACACCTGATTTCGTTTTAACTACTTATCCGAATAAGGAATACATTAAAAAGAGTTTTTTTATATATTTTTTAAAACATTTCTTTAATAAGGAAACGGTATTTTATAACGCCTGATTTCGTTTTAACTACCTATCCGAATAAGGAATACATTAAAAAGAGGGTCGTTAGTGTTTTCTAAACATTTCTCGAATAAGGAAATGGTATTTCATAACACCTGATTTCGTTTTAACTACTTATACAAATAGGGAATACACTAAACTGCTAAGAAGAGAGTCTTTAGTGTTTTCTAAACATTTTTCGAATAAGGAAATGGTATTTCATAACGCCTGATTTCGTTTTAACTACTTATCCGAATAAGGAATAGATTAAAAAGAGGGTCGTTAGTGTTTTCTAAACATTTCTCGAATAAGGAAATGGTATTTCATAACACCTGGGTATTCGTACCAAGACGTAGGGGCCTATAGTGGTGTGGTAGTGAGGTGGGTGTGATCATGTGGTATGGTGATGTTGGGGGGTGCTAGTAAGGTAATGTAGAGTGGAGATGGTAGTAATGTAATTACGGTGAAAAGGTGGATAGGTTAGACTAGTAGGTAGTGGAGGGTGGTGAAAAGATAAAGTGGGACTATAGAATAGGTTGTGGTAGTGTGTGGTGGGTAGGTGAAGAAGAAAAAATAATAATAATATGGTGTGGTATGGAGATGGCTAATGGCTGTGTTGGTGGGAGAAAATTGGTACGGTGTATAGGTAAGAGTGGTGGTGAGGGAGATGTGGAGTAGATAAGGCTTATAATTTAGCGTGATGGGTCTGTGTGTGTTAAAATGGTAGTGGTGCAGAGGTCGATTTAAAATTTGTGAGGTTATGGTGTAAAATGGTGTGAAGTCGGGCGTTATGAAATTTCCTTTCGTTTATTGAGAAATGATAAGGAAACACTGACAATCCTCTTCATAGTCTATTCCTTATTCGGATAAGTCGTAAAACGAAATCGGACGTTTTGAGATTCCATTTCCTTATTCGCGAAAACTAACTTGAATAAGGAACAGTTCCCTATTTGTGTCTCTGCCCTAATCTATTGGTTTTACATAGCCTTATCTGGTAGCCAAGATGTTAATTGACAACAAGCACTATCTGTCAAATTGTGGTTTTGTTTGCAAGGTCAAATTCCTTCTACACGCGTACGTAGTCAATTCAAGCGTGAATATTTCTCCTCTAAATATATTAACGCGTTTGGAAAGAAAGCCCAAGATACAAATACATTTATTAGATGCGAGGTAGATTTCCTCTCTTTTGCTAGATTCATTTGTGAATCCTTTTGTGATCCTTTTGCAGCAGATAGGGTCTCATGTTCACAGCTCCGTTTAGCAGCAAAGCACGTGAAAGCAACCAGAATTACCCGACGAAAATGCTGTTGGACTTGTTCTGAATAAACTGTAATGCCTAAATACTGTTTCAACTCGAATTAAAATGTATCATGTAAGTACCCCCCCAGCTTTGAATAAGGAACTGAGCGAATAAGGAAACAGACGAACAAGGAACTGCGAATAAGGAACCAACTTCACGCTGGTTTGCGAGAAAACGCCAAAAATTGCATTGTTTTGACTTTCGTTGCTATGGTAACGGAAAAACAAAGGTCGGGAGCACTGTAGAAAATCATTCATAACATGGAAAGTAATAAAGATATTGAATTGAAACTTTCTAGGCATGTTACTGAATAGTTTGTGGCTCCTTCAAACCCCAAACCCAAAAACAGCAGTTACTTTAAAATTTTCGGCAATTGGTGACTGTAATATCCCCAGGAATGTTTACCCCGATTGGCATTCAGCGGGATGCATACCGTGCTTGCATAAATTTCGTAGATTTAGTGTGGAGCAACTGCAGAATACCCGTCCACAAAGAGTTAACAATCAGACTTCACACCGATTTCTCGAGACAGTTAATACAATAGCCAGTGTCACACGGAGCTGAGACGATCACTGCGGGATAACAGCCTGTGTCCGGACAACGTTAATGTATAAGGGATACGAAGGTAAGTCCACAAAAAAACCTCAGCTTTTAAGGATTGAAAGAAGGTATAAAGGCTATATAATAAGTACTTACGTAAGGGTTAAATGCCGAGGACGGAGGCAGTTCGCCGTATAAGAAGATGTGAGTTTCCAGAGAGAATCGAGAGAAGTTTGGCCAAGTAACCGAGGGAGACGACAGTTTCTGCGTTTCGCGAGCGGACCGGTGCCACTTTTATGCTACCAGAAGACTGTTTTGCGGTGGATTTCTTCCTCATACTGTTTCCAGAAGAACTGATTCAACATATAGTCTTTGAAACAAATAGATATGCCCGCCAGTGCCAACAAACGAAGCCCGAGAGATCGATAGCGATAGCGCTATATCGAACATTATCACTGATATCTGATATTGAGATTATTATATTATCATTGTTTTCCTCTAATTGTATGCTATTAGATAGTGGTTAGACCCCTTTCCTCTCCTCTCCTCATCCCTCGATATTGTGTTATTTTCGGAGATCATCTTATTTAATCTACTAGACGTCTATTTAGATACCCTCCTTCCCTCTGCTGGGCCCTCGATATTGTGCTATTATCGGAGACTATCTTATTAGAATCTACTAGATGTCTATTTAAATCCTCTTTTTTCTTCTGCTGGACCCCTCGATATTGTGATACTATCGGAGATTATCTTATTAGAATCTACTAGATATCTATTTAAATCCTCCTCCTTCTTTCTGCTGGGCCCTCGATATTGTGATACTATCGGAGATTATCTTATTAGAATCTACTAGATGTCTATTTAAATCCTCTTTTTTCTTCTGCCGGACCCCTCGATATTGTGATATTATCGGAGATTATCTTATTAGAATCTACTAGATGTCTATTTAAATCCTCTTTTTTCTTCTGCTGGACCCCTCGATATTGTGCTATTATCGGAGACTATCTTATTAGAATCTACTAGATGTCTATTTAAATCCTCTTTTTTCTTCTGCTGGACCCCTCGATATTGTGATACTATCGGAGATTATCTTATTAGAATCTACTAGATATCTATTTAAATCCTCCTCCTTCTTTCTGCTGGGCCCTCGATATTGTGATACTATCGGAGATTATCTTATTAGAATCTACTAGATGTCTATTTAAATCCTCTTTTTTCTTCTGCTGGACCCCTCGATATTGTGATATTATCGGAGATTATCTTATTAGAATCTACTAGATATCTATTTAGATCCTCCTCCTTCTTTCTGCTGGACCCTCGATATTGTGATGTTATCGGAGATTTTATTATTATCATCTACTAGATGTCTATTTAGATACCCTCCTTCCTTCTGCTCTACCCCTCGATATTATGATACTATCGGAGATTATCTTATTAGAATCTTTTAGATATCTATTTAGATACCCTCCTTCCCTCTGCTGGACCCTTGATATTGTGAGATTATCGGAGATTTTCTTATTATCATCTACTAGATGTCTATTTTAATCCTCTTTTTTCTTCTGCTGGACCCCTCGATATTATGATATTATCGGAGATTATCTTATTAGAATCTACTAGATATCTATTTAGATACCCTCCTTCCCTCTGCTGGACCCTTGATATTGTGATATTATCGGAGATTTTCTTATTATCATCTACTAGAAGTCTATTTAGATACCATGGATGCGGGAAACACCCCGGGGACTACGTGCAACTATAATTTCTTAAAAGCTTATTTAATAACTTCCAGTTTATAATATATTTGCATCATTTCTACTCGGGTGACTAGAATTTCCCACTGATCGGACCTATCCGCCTCCGCCAAGGGTGTCAGCGATGTTCCCAGATGAGTTCAATAGTGTCCCATGATGCCTCATTCCACTGTATGTTAGCTGAGTGTTGCTGCTGCGTCACTATCTCGTTCCTAGAGCCCACGTACCTTTAGACCAGCTGCAAATTCACGCATGCGCAGAAACTAAACACGTGACCTCGGGGAAGTACGCTATTGAATCTACATATCCCGCGAAACCCCGCGAGAAAAAGAGGAAGAGAACGACTCTTTAAGATTTCGGTGTTTCCATTTTGTTTCAGGTCCCGTTCTGATGAAACGCAAGATTTACCAACTCCTGTGCAGAGCACGCCCCCGACTTGTTATTCTGTTCGCACTGTTTACTGGACTTGTATACTTTAGTCTTCTGAACACCATAACTGTCAAAGAACTTACTTTGGGACACAAAGATGATAGACACAGGACGAAACTGATCTCCAGTAAGACCTGCCACTCTAAAGTAAATCTACTGATCCTAGTATCGAGCTATGTTGGCAACGCTGCCAGGAGGAAAGAAATCCGCTTTACCTGGGGTACGGATTTTTTGCCATCACCCCGATGGAGAACAGTGTTCCTCATAGGCGCTAACGATAACCAAGAGGAGATGAGACTGATGGCAGCTGAAGATAGACTCTACGGTGACCTGATTACGAGCGAGTACAGGGAGGGTTTTTTTAATATGAGCTATAAAGTAGCAATGGGTTTTGAGTGGGCGATGCGCTACTGCCCGTTTGATTTCATGCTCAAGTCGGACGATGATGTGTTCGTGAACCCGTACGCGATGCTACAGTACTTAGCCAAGTCAGCTCCACGAAGTAACCTCTACATGGGGAATCTCATGATTAACAGCCCTGTTCTCCGGTCCGGCCGTTACGCTGTGTCGGAACAAGAGCTAAGCAAGACGTATTTTGAACCGTATTGTAGTGGCGGCGGCATACTGATGTCTTCAGATGTGGTCAGAAAATTCATGGAGTTTTACGATGTACAGGCGCCGCTTAAAATAGACGATGCCTACTTGGGTGAGCTTGCTAAGAAAGCGGGAGTCCCTGTGAAGGAAAATGGCAACTTCCGTATGTACGAGAACAGCTGCGTCTTCCGTAATTGGACCTTAGTTCAGCATCCTGCAAAGGGCGATTGCCTTCAGAAACTGTATAAAGGGTTGCAAGACGTGCTGTCCACGTACGATCTGTACAGTATATAGCAGGCAAAAGTCAGCAAAGTAATAATTACCAAGCAATTAAAATAAGATCTGACTTTTCCCAAGCAATTAGAGAGACGATCTATTCTACGGACTATGGTAGGCAAAACTCAAAATATTTTTTCTAGCAATAACATGTAGAGTTTTACCAAACACATACGATCGCAGTAACATATACGTTTTCTATGGTCTTAATCAGCAGTCAAAAATCTGTATTACACCAATCATTTTTATTCATCCTAGAAAGAAATTATTTTTTTCAATTATGAAAAGTTGGAGTCTATCTATAGCCGGTTTGGCATGGTAAAATAAAATAAATGGAAAAAAGAGTGTGATGAAACCTAATTAGCGTAACACAAATCACGACTATGATAACTGCAAATAAATCTCAAACGCTTCGAATTGCGAAGTCCTTTATGTCATAGGCACTTGTTTAAAAGCTAGCTCTAACGTAAACTCCATTTCTTTTTAATCATTTGGCATTACAAAATTCGCTAATAGATGGCTTTTTTTTTGAAAAGTGTTTCGAAATTTGTTTCAATTATAGGCTTTTGTTTTTAATACCGTGTGGCCAAGTGTCGCCACATCTTACCAAGAATAAATTTCGAAACTTTTGTTTGATTGAAACAGGGGGCCCTCTTATTGATGTAGAGGTGACAATCACTATACAAATCATCATTATTAGAAAGCATTGGAGCAAAACTTTGTCTGAAAGATAAACCTTTGTTTGTTATATCTAAGAATTTAAGAGTTTCATAAACATATTTATTTGTGTAATTATGACACATCTGTTTTGGGGTTTACTATTGAAGCCTTATTTTCTCGTTAAATTTCAATTAGGGTGATGAAAGTGTAGTACTTCACACTCGCCCGCTACCGATGAAATTGCATAAAAGCAAACGTATTCTAATTTTTATTATAATAACGGTGCTCGTAAATGAACGGTTTTTTTGTGACGTCGACCAGGCAGAGAAAGGAATTGGCAGAATTTTAACCCCCCCCCCCCAAAAAAAAAGGAGAGTTTGTGCTTCTCATCAGTGTTATAACATAGCATTTAGGCAAAGAGTAAAAATTATACATATATTTAAAGGTGGTATTTTATGGCAGAAATAAATGTTGATTCTTCTCAGCACAACACAGGGGCCAAGACAAATTGTGGATATACCTGAAATATCACAGGTATCCCAGTTAACCCTTTCCGCAAGGCTCACTTTTGTTTAAAAGACTTTTTTTATTCTGATTACTGGTACTGGTTACAGCAGCAGAAAAAAGTTCATAGCTGTCAACAATTATTGTGCACGATTAGTGAAAAGTGATAATTGCTTTCTCCCAAAGCGTTTTGTTTGTATAGATTTATTTTTGGCAATAATTAGATGCGTGAATAGAGTTTGTTCAAATAAAGAACAAAAGAAGGGTTTTTTCCCGGCTCGATTACATGTAAATCAAATTTTTCCATAATTATAAGTATTTGAAGCAATATCTTCCTCCTTTTTATCACAAAAGTACAAGGATAGAACGCTGCTGCAGCTAAGATATAGTTCTCTGTATTTGTTTTGACCTAGGACTACTCCGCAGATACGTGATCCATCACTCTGGGTGAAAGTAAAATGGCAAAGCGCACATTTGAATCGACTTTCACATTCACACTTAAGTAGAATTAATTCAGCAAAGAAATACCGGCAATCTGGGAGTAAACTCGCAAAGCTGAGAGTGGGCGGACATTTGACTCGATACCCCCATTCATACCGACTTGTCTTGACTTCATGTTAAAAGCATAGCTGAAGCACAGCTATAGATTCGCGCACACGGGTGGCGTGATACCCTTCCCTTAGTCCAGACCTGGGACTCTCTTTGCGCTCGACATTCTGGCTCGCGTGAGAATGTTGAGCGCAAACCTTCCCTCAGTTAGCTCTTTTAGAACAGGTATCCTGGCTGCCTGGGTCTGACTTACTTGCACAATCGAGGGTCTGTGCGGTCCGAAGCAAGCAAGTGACGGAACCTCTTGGAGCAGTTCTGGCCGGCAACCAGGTACTGATCGCTACACGGGATGTGCGCACGGAGTCTTGCGGGCAGGCGGGAGAGCTGGTCCAGCTCCACGTCCGTGCAGTAGAACTGTGCACTCCCCATGACCTCAAGCATTAGTAAGGCGAGCTGGATGATCCCGCGCCATCCCGCGCGCGTGTCCCGAAAGCAAGTGAGCAGCGTGTGATTGTAGCACTGCTCCACGTGGGTCTGGTATAATGAGCTGTGAGATATGAACAGTGGTCAGAGAACATGTCTCTCGATAACTATTCTAGTCAGGCAGGATATCGTGCGTGCGTTACGATTTCCAAGTCAAGAGCAAGTGTGTGATTCTTTACGTAATGACAGACATCATTCTATCATTGCTAGAAAGCGATGATACGTTTGGTTTGGTAATTGGAAGAGATTGATATATATATATATGGTTGAAGGCTTTCATAGAAAGTGCTCAATACTCGAGAGTAGAGCGGTGTATAGTGTTGGTTTGAGAAAAATACAAACTACATAGGTTTCCCTACAGGTCTGTTTCGTGGTTGCCCACTCATAAGGGGATTTAATGAGAATATTCCTACCATCGTATATATACTATTAACATTGAAATTTACATAATAATAGACTGATAGTTTTAGCTAAGGCGGCAAGAGGAACAATAGCGAGTTACATAAATATGCAGGGCGGAACGTGTGAAAAATTGATAGCGCGAAAATTTAACGGTGACGGGATTAACAGTTCTAATTGTTTCGTAGCAGGGCTTTGTTTCTGTGGCGGCACGAGGACACGAGTTCATTGCGTTTATTTAGAGTTGATAGTTTGGGTTGGCAGATGATCGTCAGCTTTTCCTTGAGGCAGAGGTTGCAACGCTTAGTGGTACTGTTGTAGGCGGAGTGGGAAGAAAGAATGCGCCATGAAATAAAGTACTCAATCATGTTGTCCTTGAGAGTCCAGACGTGTTTGCTGAGTTCGGTGAAGTTTCTGTGTTTGGCGTGTCGGAATGATGCGGTGTGGTTTCTGTACCTGGTCTTGAAGCTGTTTTCAGTGAGCCCGACGTATGTTTCCGAGGTGTTGTTGTCTTTTCGAGTTACGGTAGCTTGGTAGATAACAGATGTCTGTAGGCAGTTTCCGTCTAGAGGGCAGGTGTCTTTCTGTCGGCAGTTGCATGTCTTGTTGTTGGTAGTGGTAGGGGCGGAGTTGGCGATCTCGGTGGCCGACGATGCGGTGATGATGCGCTTGTTGTGGTTGTCGATGATCTGTTTGGTGTTGTTCATGCAGCTGTAACTGATTTTGATGGTGTTTCTGTTGAAGATTTTACGGAGGTGGTTGTCTTTCGGGAAGTGCTTGTCTATCAGGGTGAGGAATCTGTGGCCGATGTTGGTGCTGGTGTTCTTGCTGAAGGGCGGGTTGTACCATAGGATGTTGTTGCGTTTGCGGGTTTTTCGGTTGGTTACGGTGTTGGGATCGTAGCGTAGCGTGTAGTTGTATCCGCTATCGTCGAGTGCTTTCTGGTAAGGCGGCGCGGTCTGGTCAAAGGAGGCTTGGTCTGAAGATAGGGCAGATAGGCGTCTGTTGATACCAGCAGGGATGTTCTTGGTGATGGAGGGCGGGTGGTTGCTCTCACGGTGGACATATTGTAGCGAGGAGTTCGGCTTTGTATAAGGCTGGTGTGCATTACGTTTTAGGTCGAGGGTGACGTCTAGGAAATTGACAACTTGTTTGTTTGCCTCAATGGTGATTCGGAGTCCGTTGTTGTTGAAGATGCGGCATAGTTCCTTTTTTAGGTTTTCGGTGGTTCTGGGTGTGGCGTTGGTGATGGCTAGTCCGTCGTCGCGGTAAATTCCTACGTTCATATTGAGGTCCTGAAGTTGGGAGAGAAGGAAGTTGCCTACAAGTTCACAGGTTTCTGCGCCATCGAAGCTCCCCATCGTAACATCAAATATCGTGTTGCTTTTCTTCTGCCAGGGTGTTTGGTTGTGGACCATATATATATATATATTTTATCTTATTTCACCCAGGCCCTTACCCAGGATTTTTCTTGGGGGGGGGGGGGGGGGTGTGGCTGTGGAATCCGTAAAAATGAACCTTATTTTTCCGGACTTTGAAAGCACACTAGCATACACACATTGGCACCAGTCGGGCCAAGACGGGACGCTAGCAGAGTCTATTACCCGTGAAGTTCGGCAACCATGGACAGCCGTTTCGTCCTTAGGACTCGTCAGCATGGCATAGCCGGTTTGCCTCAGTTAAACTTCATGCCGATGAAGTTTAACTGAGGCAAACCGGCTATACCATGCTGACGAGTCCTAATAAGGACGAAACAGCTGTCCGTGGTTGCCGAACTGCACGGGTAATAGACTGTGCTAGCGTCCCGTCTTGGCCCGACTGGTGCCAATGTGTGTATGCTAGTGTGCTTCTAAAGTCCTTATTTTTGCGGAGGAAGGGGGGGGGGGGGGGGGTGAGTTCTCTGATAAAAACCACCCCCGAAAGAACAAAGATGGGGTTTTTAAGCCTTTGCAGTATCTCCACGGGACGTTTATTGTCGGATTTGGTTTCATACCAGAGTGATCTAGCTTATGCTTTTTTAGTTTTGTCTACAAATAGCAACGTCTATAGAGACTACATTTTGACCTGTAGAAGGTAGCGCCAGGCAGCACAAGGCAACCTCGCAGGCCCTCCTATAACACTCCTCCCAATCACGCCCCCTTACTCCTTTCCATCCAATGGTACGTCTACCTTCATTATGTTGTATAATAATAATCCATCCAATTGTACGTCTACCTTTATTCTGTTGTATAATTCTCATAGCCCCTATCCCCCTTTCCTATTCTCCCCCCTACAAGGGTAGGCTTCCTTTCCCTCCCCTCCCAGGCTAAGTTCTCACCTGCAGTTTGCTGTGTGATCAGAAGCTAGCGCCTGAAAGAACTTATCTTCGCAGCCGAGTGCTCGAGTCAGAAAGTACGTCTCGTTACATCGACCAAACTGGGTGGCAGTGCATTTGGAAGCAGCTGACAGGAGATAATCAGACTAATCTTATCCATGTTAAAACTGACGTCAAGTCAACCAAGATTGAGTAAAAGAGGGGTGTGTATATTAGGATAACTTTGGCGTGTGCAGAAAACATGTGATGTGGCAACGTGCATGGATGACGTGCATATTCCCGCGCCAACGTGTTACTCGTGTCGATGCATTATTCCCCTCTTAAACATCGTTTTCATGATTGAAAATAATTCACGCTAAAACATGACATCGAACCAATTTAGATTTCAAAACGAGATGTATAAGAAAGTCTAGTACAATGTCAAATAAAATAACATGTCGCTTGAATGGCGCGCTTTTTCCTGAGAATGTATCATTCCCTTTCAAACTCCTTTTTGTATGGTTTTGTTATTATTTCTGTTATATATTACCGTTAATACCCTTAAAGGTACTTCAAACCAATTATTCACAACCAAAACAATACTTTAGAAAAAAAAAATTTTGGGGGGAAATTTTTGAGATTACGAAACCGAGAAAAAAATTCTTAGCTTGACATGACAGAATTTTTTTAGACCTCAAGTAAAAAAACCTTTTTGTTATATTTATTCGAACCACTCAAAACATCTACGCTTCAAGTAAAAGCTGACAGAATCAGTAGCAGTAAATGTCAATTTAAAAACTTGAGGTTCGGAATGTGCTAACGCTTGCCAAAATTTGACAGAAAACGTCATAATATAAGAAACTGGCTTTTATGTCTTTCAACAATGACTCATGAGAGTAGTCAGGTGTTATTTTGATACTAATAAATTCCTTATAAAACATGATATGCAGTTATCTCCCAGTAAACCGGCAAAACGATTAAAATCCCTAATAAAAAATAAAAGCAAATAAAAAGATATACAATGTTTTGGGGAATACAAAACAAATAAAAACCTTAGGAGATCCTGTATTTGGAGTGACGAACCTGTAAGTAATCCAACTCCGAGCAAAAGCCAGTTGTACGAAGCCATGCCGTGAGGGTGTTTGCGGAGAATTACGGTGCAGTGTGGCCAGAGACCTTATGAGTGTGAGGTCTTCGGGCAGAGACCTTATGAGTGTGAGGTCTTCGGGCAGAGACCTTATGAGTGTGAGGTCTTCGGGCAGAGACCTTATGAGTGTGAGGTCTTCGGGCAGAGACCTTATGAGTGTGAGGTCTAGGCGCAAAGTGTAAATGCCCAGAAACGCACAGGAGCAGCTCTAGCGAAATCCAACAAAGGATATTGAGCGCATCGTCTCTGAAAAATAAATGAACGGTTTGATTCGCTGACAAGTTGATGTGTTTAGTTTTCAAGTTGAAGCCGCGGGCGTTGAGGATGTAATAATGTAATGCCATAGAGCGATTCTTTACGCCCTCACACTCAAAACTCTCACCGACTATAAATGATAGCTCTGATTCTTAATTTTTTAATATTCTTAATCTGTTCGAACATGTTTTGAGAGACCGCGGATATTTTTCTTTCAGAGTTACTGCAAAAAGTGCTTATGTTCCGTTTAACCATTAAAGATTGATGATAAAGCTCATTCCCGATCTTCCGTAATCTACAAGCACTTCAAATGCCTACAAGGGCATATTTAACATTTGATCAAGTGCACCAGGCCTAATCAAAAGCCTGCTCAGATCATCCAGGCAAATGGGACGTGGTGCGACCAGGGCTCGTTTGAGGCGCAGTGTGTAATGTTTATTAAGTAAACTTAGAAGTGCTATCCGCTCGTGATAAGTACGTCCAACCCACACTAATACTCGCTTTCGGGTAAACACGGAAGTATAATCCATCCGTGATATAAGAAGGCCCAACCCACGCTTATAACCATTTTGACCATATAAACATTTCTGTATCTATCCCTCTGAGAATTTTCTTCAAAAAAAGTTCGAATATTGACCTCAATTAACCATTGTTTCGCCAAAACAAATAATTTATTTTCCCTAAAACATCTATTACAAAGAAATCCATAATTTTTACTAACAACGTGGTTGTTGATGTGACGGCATATCACTTCTCACTATTCCCTTTCAATTGCTTTTTTTATCTAAAATTCAACTAAAAAACGTCCATGGAATAGAGTATGTCATCTTTCAACCATTCTAACCCCAGAAGTAAATCGCGCTATAAGCGCCAATTCCCTCCACTTCAGGGTAAAATCATTGCGCAATTTAAAATGCAATATCCAAATGACGAATTTCTTTGTTAAAGAGAATCACCCTCGGGTCATTAACAGCGGTAGGGACTGATACGTGAGCTGGCTTAAAAAAGGCGTGGTCCGATTTCAGTGTGGCGGTCTGACGCTGATTTCCTTGTAATCTCAGCTCGAAGGGAGCCGATACTCAGTGGGGAATAGTTTTAATGATTTTACTAGAAGAGGATTTCGGCTAGAAGCCATGGTGACACAGTGGAAAGAAACAACGACGACAAAACTTGTAAACGGTAAGGATGATTAATGTATAAGATGAAGGAACATGGTTCCACTTAAAAAATGAAAACTAAATTTCTAGTTTTCATCATCACTTTTCTATTATGCTTTTTCAGTAAGACACGCGCACAAATCTTATATTTTGTGGTGTAAGCGTGGTAACAGAATTGCATTTTGCAGACTATACTTATCTAGACTTATGTAGATGAAGGGACTATAGGGGGAAATGCACGAGCTCACAGCCTTGGACTGGGTGGTCGAGGGTTTGAACGTGACAAATGACTGGACTCGTGCATTAGAAAATGGTAGATCAAGGTTTGAATGAAACAAAAATTAATAAAGAAAGAGTTCACAGCTATGATGGCCGTAGATCATGGGATATAACCAATAACATGGGTTGAGAAAATGATTCATTCAACATAAAATGTCATAACCGTCTCGTGGTGCTGCCATCTGCAAACCGCACCTCTCTACAAAAATCACAACCCAACTCTTGTTGGGACAAATATGCTATTTTATCCCTTCACGCTACTAACATACAACATCTGTGTGGAGTAAGGAGTAACTATTATACGGTAAAAGCAAATATGAAAAACGTTCATATAGATATTTTTACGACATTTGAAATTATTATCCGTGTAGTACAATATAGCACCTGATAACGGTCCCTTTTTGCTCGACCCACGAGTACACAGAAGCACGAGACACCGTGACTAAATAACAAACTTGATGCGGGTCCGGCTTGAAAACTCCACTAAAAGTACGGTTACGTGTCCCATGAAAACAGATCTAGGCCTATAGGTACAACATTTGTAGAGTAACGAGAATCCTTGCATTTTTTACCGATTGTAATTTTGTCATTCAGCATACCCCGGTAAGGTGAAGGGATTGAACTTGCAAAGACTTTGGGATGTGGCATACTATGTGCTTTTTGTTTAAGGATGGCGAAAAATATTGCCCACATATAGTGACATTGAATGATACGTTTCTCATAATTCTTGCATTGCGACAGAGTCAGTTAATATAGTTAATGAATCTTCCAGACAGACTTGTAGATGGCGTTTTTTTATTTATTTTCATAATTACGCGTGGAAAGAGGTCTGAATGGATACGAAAATGAATTATACATACTTTAGTTCCTTAAAAAGGAGACAAATACTGTATAAGCCTCCCCCAATATGACGTCAACAGAAAGTCAAGGTTCAAACAATCAAATCAACTGTGAAGTAAAAAAATAGCGCATTGTTTCTATCGGTGAATAATAATGACTGACACAAGACTATACACAACATAGAAAATATATGCATTAAGAAATACATTCTTTACTTATCTTACCTTTCATTCAGACCAGAGTGAAGTTAGTTCCTTATTCGCAGTTCCTTTTTCGTCTGTTTCCTTATTCGCTCAGTTCCTTATTCAAATCCGGGGGGGTACTTACATGATACCTTTTAATTCGAGTTGAAACAGTATTTAGGCATAACAGTTTATTCAGAACAAGTCCAAGAGCATTTTCCGTCGGGTAAATTTGGATGCTTTAACGTGCTCGCTGCTAAGCGGAGCTGTGAACATGAGACTCTATCTGCTACAAAAGGTCAAATTACGCTATGCGTGCAATCGCTTTCACAAATGAATCTAGCAAAAGAGAGGAAATCAACCTCTCATCTGATAAATGTATTTATATCTTGGGCTTTCTTTCCAAACGCATTAATATATTTAGAGGAAAAATATTCACGCTTTACGTGACTACGTACGCGTGTAGAAGGAATTTGACCTTGCTAACAAAACCACAATTTGACAGATAGTGCTTGTTGTCAATTAACACCTTGGCTACTACATAAGGCTCTGACAAAACAAATAGATTAGTGCAGTGACACGAATAGGCAACTGCTCCTTATTCAAGTTAGTTTTCGCGAATAAGGAAATGGAATCTCCCAACGTCCGATTTCGTTTTACGACTTTATCCAAATAACGAATAGACTATGAAGAGGGTTGTCAGTGTTTGCTCATCATTTCTCAATAAAGGAAAGGAAATATCATAACGCCCGATTTCGCTTTAACGACTCCTTTCGAAAGAGTTCTCGAAAAAGGAAATGGTATTTCATAACTCCCTATCTCGTTTTAACTACTTATCCGAATAAGGAATAGACTTAAAAGAGGGTTTTTTATGTTTTCTAAACATTTCTCGAATAAGTAAATGGAATCTCCCAACGTCCTATTTCGTTTTACTACTTATCCGAATAAGGAATAGACTAAAGAGAGGGTTCTTTAGTACTTTCTAAACATTTCTCGAATAAGGAAATGGTATTTCATAACGCCTGATTTCGTTTTAACTACTGTTTCGGCATAAATCTATTACATAAGTGACAAGTGACAGTTTCGTTAATATCGATTTCAACCACGTGATTATAACCATTGTAAATCAGTCAGATCAACAGTAACCGAGATCGGAACTCTGAAATACAGCTAACCAGTACGATTACAAAACCTACAGCTAACCAGGACTTTGAGAATCAGAAAACACGATCGGATACGCCATTGAAGTAAGTTAATTTGTGAGTTTGAATAACTGTAAATAAGCTTTGATTCCATGCAATCAATGTAAATCAAATAACTTTCATTCATTCTAGATCGAATAAATATATATTTACACATCGTTGGATTGTTATACGGTTTGTGGCGAAATCCTCACGGGAACCTAACGCAACAACTACCTATCCCAATAAGGAATAGACTAAAAACTGGATTGTCAGTGTTTGCTCATCATTTCTCAATAAAGGAAATGGAATTTCATAACGCCTGATTTCGCTTAAACGACGCCTTTCAAAAGAGTTCTCGAAAAAGGAAATGGTATTTCATAACTCCCGATCTCGTTTTAACTTACTTATCCGAATAAGGAATAAACTCAAAAAGAAGATTGTCAGTGTTTTTTCAACATCTCTTGAAAAAGGAAATGGCATTACATAACGCCTGATTTCGTTTTTACTACTTTTTTTTACCGAAAAAGGAATGGAGTAAAAAGAAGATTGTTAGCGTGTTTTTTTTTTCAACATCTTTTGAATAAGGAGATGGTATTTTATAACGACCGATTTCGTTTTTACGAATTATAGGAATCGAACGAATTTCTCGAATAAGGAAATAGAATTAGCTTTAACGACGCGAATTATAAGACCGAATGACTAGAAGGGCATGGTTGTCCCCCAAATAATGTCCCTTTAACCGTGTTCCCTTCAAAATTTTTTACCATGTTACGGCTTGTTTGGGTTTCCTAACATTTCTTGTATTGTGCACCCCCCACCCGCAATTTTGTGCTTATTCGGATAAGTCGTAAAACGAAATAGGACGTTGGGAGATTCCATTTATTTATTCGAGAAATGTTTAGAAAACATAAAAAACCCTCTTTTTAGTCTATTCCTTATTCGGATAAGTAGGTAAAACGAAATCAGGCGTTATGAAATACCATTTCCTTTTTCGAGAAATGTTTAGAAAGTACTAAAGAACCCTCTCTTTAGTCTATTCCTTATTCGGATAAGTCGTAAAACGAAAACGGAAGTTGGGAGATTCCATTTATTTATTCGAGAAATGTTGAAAACATAAAAAACCCTCTTTTTAGTCTATTCCTTATTCGGATAAGTAGTTAAAACGAGATAGGGAGTTATGAAATACCATTTCCTTTTTCGAGAACTCTTTTGAAAGGAGTCGTTAAAGCGAAATCGGGCGTTATGATATTTCCTTTCCTTTATTGAGAAATGATGAGCAAACACTGACAACCCTCTTCATAGTCTATTCCTTATTCGGATAAAGTCGTAAAACGAAATCGGACGTTGGGAGATTCCATTTCCTTATTCGCGAAAACTAACTTGAATAAGGAGCAGTTGCCTATTCGTGTAACTGCACTAATCTATTTGTTTTGTCAGAGCCATATCTAGTAGCATTGACAACAAGCACTATCTGTCAAATTGTGGTTTTGTTAGCAAGGTCAAATTCCTTCTACACGCGTACGTAGTCACGTAAAGCGTGAATATTTTTCCTCTAAATATATTAATGCGTTTGGAAAGAAAGCCCAAGATATAAATACATTTATCAGATGAGAGGTAGATTTCCTCTCTTTTGCTAGATTCATTTGTGAAAGCGATTGCACGCATAGCGTAATTTGACCTTTTGTAGCAGATAGAGTCTCATGTTCACAGCTCCGCTTAGCAGCGAGCACGTTAAAGCATCCAAATTTACCCGACGGAAAATGCTCTTGGGCTTGTTCTGAATAAACTGTTATGCCTAAATACTGTTTCAACTCGAATTAAAAGGTATCATGTAAGTACCCCCCCCGGATTTGAATAAGGAACTGAGCGAATAAGGAAACAACCAAAGTGAAGTTAGTTCCTTATTCGCAGTTCCTTTTTCGTCTGTTTCCTTATTCGCTCATTTCCTTATTCAAATCCGGGGGGGGTACTTACATGATACCTTTTAATTCGAGTTGAAACAGTATTTAGACATAACAGTTTATTCAGAACAAGTCCAACAGCATTTTCGTCGGGTAAATTTCGATGCTTTAACGTGCTCGCTGCTAAGCGGAGCTGTGAACATGAGACTCTATCTGCTACAAAAGGTCAAATTACGAAATGCGTGCAATCGCTTTCACAAATGAATCTAGCAAAAGAGAGGAAATCTACCTCTCATCTGATAAATGTATTTATATCTTGGGCTTTCTTTCCAAACGCATTAATATATTTAGAGGAAAAATATTCACGCTTTACGTGACTACGTACGCGTGTAGAAGGAATTTGACCTTGCTAACAAAACCACAATTTGACAGATAGTGCTTGTTGTCAATTAACACCTTGGCTACTACATAAGGCTCTGACAAAACAAATAGATTAGTGCAGTGACACGAATAGGGGACTGCTCCTTATTCAAGTTAGTTTTCGCGAATAAGGAAATGGAATCTCCCAACGTCCGATTTCGTTTTACGACTTTATCCGAATAAGGAATAGACTATGAAGAGGATTGTCAGTGTTTGCTCATCATTTCTCAATAAAGGAAAGGAAATTTCATAACTCCCTATTTCATTTTAACTACTCCTTTCGAAAGACCATTTCCTTATTCGAGAAATGTTTAGAAAATATAAAAAAACCGCTTTTTAGTCTATTCCTTATTCGGATAAGTAGTTAAAACTAGATCGGGAGTTATGGAATACCATTTCCTTTTTCGAGAACTCTTTCGAAAGGAGTAGTTAAAGCGAAATCGGGAGTTATGAAATTTCCTTTCCTTTATTGAGAAATGATGAGCAAACACTGACAACCCTCTCTTTAGTCTATTGCTTATTCGGATAAGTAGGTAAAACGAAATCAGGCGTTATGAAATACCATTTCCTTATTCGAGAAATGTTTAGAATATACTAAAGAACCCTCTCTTTAGTCTATTGCTTATTCGGATAAGTAGGTAAAACGAAATCAGGCGTTATGAAATACCATTTCCTTATTCGAGAAATGTTAATAAAATACTAAAGAACCCTCTCTTTAGTCTATTGCTTATTCGGATAAGTAGGAAAAACGAAATCAGGCGTTATGAAATACCATTTCCTTATTCGAGAAATGTTTAGAAAATATAAAAAACCCGCTTTTTAGTCTATTCCTTATTCGGATAAGTAGTTAAAACTAGATCGGGAGTTATGGAATACCATTTCCTTTTTCGAGAACTCTTACGAAAGGAGTAGTTAAAACGAAATCAGGCGTTATGAAATACCATTTCCTTATTCGAGAAATGTTAAGAAAATACTAAAGAACCCTCTCTTTAGTCTATTGCTTATTCGGATAAGTAGGTAAAACGAAATCAGGCGTTATGAAATACCATTTCCTTATTCGAGAAATGTTTAAAAAACACTAACGACCCTCTTTTTAGTCTATTCCTTATTAGGATAAGTAGTTAAAACGAGATAGGGAGTTATGAAATACCATTTCCTTTTTCGAGAACTCTTTCGAAAGGAGTAGTTAAAGCGAAATCGGGAGTTATGAAATTTCCTTTCCTTTATTGAGAAATGATGAGCAAACACTGACAATCCTCTTCATAGTTTATTCCTTATTCGGATAAGTAGTTAAAACGAAATCAGGCGTTATGAAATACCATTTCCTTATTCGAGAAATGTTTAGAAAGTACTAAAGAACCCTCTCTTTAGTCTATTCCTTATTCGGATAAGTAGGTAAAACGAAATCAGGCGTTATGAAATACCATTTCCTTTTTCGAGAAATGTTTAAAAAACACTGACAACCCTCTTCATAGTCTATTCCTTATTCGGATAAAGTCGTAAAACGAAATCGGACGTTGGGAGATTCCATTTCCTTATTCGCGAAAACTAACTTGAATAAGGAGCAGTCCCCTATTCGTGTCACTGCACTAGTCTATTTGTTTTGTCAGAGCCTTATGTAGTAGCCAAGGTGTTAATTGACAACAAGCACTATCTGTCAAATTGTGGTTTTGTTAGCAAGGTCAAATTCCTTCTACACGCGTACGTAGTCACGTAAAGCGTGAATATTTTTCCTCTAAATATATTAATGCGTTTGGAAAGAAAGCCCAAGATATAAATACATTTATCAGATGAGAGGTAGATTTCCTCTCTTTTGCTAGATTCATTTGTGAAAGCGATTGCACGCATTTCGTAATTTGACCTTTTGTAGCAGATAGAGTCTCATGTTCACAGCTCCGCTTAGCAGCGAGCACGTTAAAGCATCGAAATTTACCCGACGAAAATGCTGTTGGACTTGTTCTGAATAAACTGTTATGCCTAAATACTGTTTCAACTCGAATTAAAAGGTATCATGTAAGTACCCCCCCGGATTTGAATAAGGAAATGAGCGAATAAGGAAACAGACGAAAAAGGAACTGCGAATAAGGAACTAACTTCACTCTGGTTAAGGAAACAGACGAAAAAGGAACTGCGAATAAGGAACTAACTTCACTCTGGTTTCATTCAGACACTAAATATATTACTGCCTACCTGCCTTGTCCTCTCTACTTCTTCTTTAGTTCAGCAACATATTACCGTTGACAGTACATATAAGAGGCGACCATTATGCAAAGTCAAGTCACCATTTATATATTTGCCAACCTGTTCTGTATACTCCCCTAGTTCTCCTAGCTAGAAAGGCTGGCTTGTGGAGATCTAGAAATCTATCTTCTGTGCGTTCAGTCTATGAAGCTCCATTGCTTCTGGTTTTAACCAAGCTTGATCTTCTTGGCCAAGCTGTGAAAAAAAGGACTGGATGAAAAAAATGCATATTGTTATTTTACTATTTAAAATAACAATTTACGGATTTTAAGGGAAAATAAACAAACTTTTACAACTTAACTTTTTTTCTTCTTTCAGTGTATCATTTTTCTGTATATATTTAACTATTTGAGCAAATAAAAAATGGGGGTAACTGACTTCGTTTTTCTGTCAAAGCGATTTTAATGGGGAACTGCAAGGACTCGTATTTAGATGTAAAAACAAAAAAATACGCTTACTGTAGGTGTTTTCGCGCGGTTATAATTCGTTTTCGAGAAATTCGACGTTTCGCCGCCATCTTGGATGTTTTGCTCGTCAGCGCATAAACTGTCAGCGGTCGCTTTTGTGACGTACTGTATGAACAAATTGGCGTGGTCTAAGTTGCCCTTTGAGATTACCGCTGAAGTGGCAGCCATTTGTTTTCGTCTCACTCCACGTTGCATCAAACAACCTCACGTTGAATCATTCAAGCTCAAAACTATGCAAGAGCAAGCATATCACAACCAAACCACAATGGATCTGAGGAATCGGTGTACATGTGCGTAAAAACTTTGTCGTGCTGCTAATGAAGTTATTAGCCTTAAAATGGGTAAAATAAGCTTTTACTTGAAAATGAATAAGAAGATTCAGGTATAACATTTTCCTTGTCTTACATTCTACATTTCGAGTACTTTGCTTTGAAGTCAATTGTGTAACATAACATCCGAAATTGCATCCTTCATACGCTAGGCTACTATGAGAATTTATTTAGAAACTTCAGGTTTTCATTCTTCTTTATTTTGCGAAATATCTTTAGTAATGCTACTGTAATAGCTTTGACTGGCTATGGTTTTAATTTGTATTTTATAATATGAATGGCGTTTTCTTTAAAATAGTTCATATATCATTTATTGTTAACTATACATTATATATTATTTAAAATTTATACTGCAAGGATGCTGTAATGTTTTTCAGTCAATAAAGTACAACCATCATTTTATTGGCTACTTTTTACACAATTATTTGAACTCATGGATGCCTACTATAGTGTTTCAATATAGCATCTTGATTGTCTGCTGGTATTTGGACTTTTCATAATATGAAAGTCCTGTAAGTTATAATAAATACATTCCTTTTTTTATAAGAACCTTATAATATTTTTTTTATTAGAGTGATGCTCTAAAAATGAAGAATCAAGCTAGTGACTTAAAATACTATTGTACAAACAGTCCATTTTATTTGTTCATTTTGGTGGCAGTCACAATCTGATGTGCTGCTTATCATTTTCTGGAATGTGGTTCATGACTGCATTCCCCACCTCTGGATGATAAAAGTCCAATCAAATGTTACCAGTATATGAGAATGTTTGAATGCAAGGATTACACTGATGAAGAACCTAAAAAGAATAACTTCATGCTTCATACCTGTACCACAATAAAAGGTTGTGCAGCTGTGCTATATATGTGATTCTACATTCATTTTGACTATGTGGAATATACTGACTTGTTTCAATCAAATTGCAAATATCTGAATCTAGGGTTATGGGTCAGTGTTAGACTTTTACTTGAACACAGTCAATATCAGTCATTAATAGATTGGGCAAAAAGACCAACCCTTTTAGTTTTCTATGGACAGAATCATGTGGGCACCACACACTGCCAATATCTGAGCTAGTTTTTATATGATTTTGTATAGTGTTCCCCATTGCCTGTAGCCTGGAGTGTGTCAATGAGGGGGAGGTGGTTGTTGGATTGGGGCTGCAATTCCTTGGAAATGCACTAATGCTCAGCAGAAATCTTATATTCATTCTTTTGTTGAACCAATAAATGGCGGAAATAGAGAGGAGTTGTCTTGTTTTATTTTATATGAACATTTATTAGCTTATTGCTTAGTGCTACCTACTATGTGAACACAGTAAAAGCTCTGCTAATTAGGGGCTAAAATCACCAAGTGCCAAAAGCTAGAGACAGATTTTGAAATAAAACCCCTATTTCTATCATTCTAAACCCCCCTCTTTCCATTTTCCTTTAAGACCCCTCTTCTAGCCGAAGAACAAAATGTCCTGGGGGCTGACTAGTGAGGCTTACTAGGGGAGTTTTGATGCTGTTATGGTGATTCCAAATTTGTTATAGTTGTTCATATTTTACCAAGATGGTGAACATCATACCATGCACGATCTCTACTGCATGATTACTTGAAATGCAATGAAAAAAGGGGTTGCTTTTTACAATAATTTTACCGTAAATATAAGCCTGTTTTTATGATTTGGCGCTTTAATTCCAGTAAGCATGTTAATCATGGTCTCTTGTAGTGTTTGGTATTTAAGAACTATTCCGCAACAATGATGACTGATTATTTCATTTTACCAACACTCTCCCAGACTATGAAATATTTTCAAGAGATTGGAGCCATTTGAGAAAAGAGGAGTTGCTTTTGATTCTGCACACATAGCCCACATATAAACTGTGTTGTGCTTGCTATACCCAGATATATTTTTTTGTCTTATCATTGGGTAGCATGTAACTTATTCTGTTATCCTTTAGGTTTTTGGTTGTATTTAGCTTGCAGTAAGAAGATGTGAGTTTTCAGAGAGAATTGAGAGAAGTTTGGTCAAGTAACCGAGGGAGACGAAAGTAGTTCTGCGTTTCGCGAGCGGACCGGTGCCACTTTTATGCTACCAGAAGACTGTTTTGCGGTGGATTTCTTCCTGATACTGTTTCCAGAAGAACTGATTCAACATATAGTTTTTGAAACAAATAGATATGCCCGCCAGTGCCAACAAACGAAGCCCGAGAGATCGATAGCGATAGCGCTATATCGAACATTATCACTGATATCTGATATTGAGATTAGGATATTATCATTGTTTTCCTCTAATTATATGCTATTAGATAGTGGTTAGACCCCTTTCCTCTCCTCTCCTCATCCCTCGATATTGCGATATTATCGGAGATTATCTTATTTAATCTACTAGTCGTCTATTTAGAACCAGCGTGAAGCTGGTTCCTTATTCGCAGTTCCTTTTTCGTCTGTTGCCTTATTCGCTCAGTTCCTTATTCAAATCTGGGGGGTACTTACATGATACATTTTAATTCGAGTTGAAACAGTATTTAGGCATTACAGTTTTTTTCAGAACAAGTCCAACAGCATTTTTGTCGGGTAATTCTGGTTGCTTTCACGTGCTTTGCTGCTAAACGGAGTTGTGAACATGAGACTCTATATGCTACAAAAGGTCAAATTGTATCACAGATCCTTCCTTTCTTCTGCTGGACTCCTCGATATTGTGATATTATCGGAGATTATCTTATTAGAATCTACTAGATATCTATTTAGATACCCTCCTTTCTTCTGCTGGACCCCTCGATATCGTGATATTATCTGAGATTATCTTATTATCATCTACTAGATGTCTATTTAGATACCCTCCTTCTGCTGGACCTTCGATATTGTGATATTATCGGAGATTTTCTTATTATCATCTACTAGATGTCTATTTAGATACCCTCCTTCTGCTGGACCTTCGATATTGTGATATTATCGGAGATTTTCTTATTATCATCTACTAGATGTCTATTTAGATACCCTCCTTTCTTCTGCTGGACTCCTCGATATTGTGATATTATCGGAGATTTTCTTATTATCATCTACTAGATGTCTATTTAGATACCCTCCTTTCTTCTGCTGGACTCCTCGATATTGTGATATTATCGGAGATTATCTTATTATTATCTACTAGATGTCTATTTAGATACCCTCCTTTCTTCTGCTGGACTCCTCGATATTGTGATATTATCGGAGATTTTCTTATTATCATCTACTAGATGTCTATTTAGATACCCTCCTTTCTTCTGCTGGACTCTTCGATATTGTGATATTATCGGAGATTATCTTATTATCATCTACTAGATGTCTATTTAGATACCCTCCTTCCATCTGCTCTACTCCTCGATATTGTGATATTATTGGAGATTATCTTATTATCATCTACTAGAAGTCTATTTAGATACCTTGGATGCGGGAAACACCCCGGGGACTACGTGCAACTATAATTTCTTAAAAGTTTAATTAATAACTTCCAGTTTATAATATATTTGCATCATTTCTACTCGGGTGACTAGAATTTCCCACTGATCGGACCTATCCGCCTCCGCCAAGGGTGTCAGCGATGTTCCCAGATGAGTTCAATAGTGTCCCATGATGCCTCATTCCACTGTAAGTTAGCTGAGTGTTGCTGCTGCGTCACTATCTCGTTCCTAGAGCCCACGTACCTTTAGACCAGCTGCAAATTCACGCATGCGCAGAAACTAACCACGTGACCTCGGGGAAGTACGCTATTGAATCTACATATCCCGCGAAACCCCGCGAGAAAAAGAGGAAGAGAACGACTCTTTAAGATTTCGGTGTTTCCATTTTGTTTCAGGTCCCGTTCTGATGAAACGCAAGCTTTACCAACTTCTGTGCGGAGCACGGCCAAGACTTGTTATTCTGTTCGCACTGTTTACTGGACTTGTATACTTTAGTCTTCTGAACACCATAACTGTCAAAGAACTTACTTTGGGACACAAAGATGATAGACACAGGACGAAACTGATCTCCAGTAAGACCTGCCACTCTAAAGTAAATCTACTGATCCTAGTATCGAGCTATGTTGGCAACGCTGCCAGGAGGAAAGAAATCCGCTTTACCTGGGGTACGGATTTTTTGCCATCACTCCGATGGAGAACAGTGTTCCTCATAGGCGCTAACGATAACCAAGAAGAGATGAGACTGATGGCAGCTGAGGATAGACTCTACGGTGACCTGATTACGAGTGAGTACAGGGAGGGTTTTTTTAATATGAGCTATAAAGTAGCAATGGGTTTTGAGTGGGCGATGCGCTACTGCCCGTTTGATTTCATGCTCAAGTCGGACGATGATGTGTTCGTGAACCCGTACGCGATGCTACAGTACTTAGCCAAGTCAGCTCCACGAAGTAACCTCTACATGGGGAATCTCATGATTAACAGCCCTGTTCTCCGTTCCGGTCGTTACGCTGTGTCGGGACAAGAGCTAAGCAAGACGTATTTTGAACCGTATTGTAGTGGCGGCGGCATACTGATGTCTTCAGATGTGGTCAGAAAATTCATGGAGTTTTACGATGTACAGGCGCCGCTTAAAATAGACGATGCCTACTTGGGTGAGCTTGCTAAGAAAGCGGGAGTCCCTGTGAAGGAAAATGGCAACTTCCGTATGTACGAGGACAGCTGCGTCTTCCGTAATTGGACCTTAGTTCAGCATCCTGCAAAGGGCGATTGCCTTCAGAAACTGTATAAAGGGTTGCAAGACGTGCTGTCCACATACGATCTGTACAGTATATAGCAGGCAAAAGTCAGCAGAGTAATAATTACCAAGGAATTAAAATAAGATCTGACTTTTCCCAAGCAATTAGAGACGATCTATTCTACGGACTATGGTAGGCAAAACTCAAAATATTTTTTCTAGCAATAACATGTAGAGTTTTACCAAACACATACGATCGCAGTAACATATGCGTTTTCTATGGTCTTAATTAGCAGTCAAAAATCTGTATTACACCAATCATTTTTATTCATCCTAGAAAGAAATTATTTTTTTCAATTATGAAAAGTTGGAGTCTATCTATAGCGGGTTTGGCATGGTAAAATAAAATAAATGGAAAAAAGAGTGTGATGAAACCTAATTAGCGTAACACAAATCACGACTATGATAACTACAAATAAATCTCAAACGCTTCGAATTGCGAAGTCCTTTATGTCATAGGCACTTGTTTAAAAGCTAGCTCTAACGTAAACTCCATTTCTTTTTAATCATTTGGCATTACAAAATTCGCTAATAGATGGCTTGTTTTTTTCGAAAAGTGTTTCGAAATTTGTTTCAATTATAGGCTTTTGTTTTCAATACCGTGTGGCCAAGTGTCGCCACATCTTACCAAGAATAAATTTCGAAACTTTTGTTTGATTGAAACAGGGGGCCCTCTTATTGATGCAGAGGTGACAATCACTATACAAAACATCATTATTAGAAAGCATTGGAGCAAAACTTTGTCTGAAAGATAAACCTTTGTTTGTTATATCTAAGAATTTAAGAGTTTCATAAACATATTTATTTGTGTAATTATGACACATCTGTTTTGGGGTTTACTATTGAAGCCTTATTTTCTCGTTAAATTTCAATTAGGGTGATGAAAGTGTTAAGTACTTCACACTCGCCCGCTACCGATGAAATTGCATAAAAGCAAACGTATTCTAATTTTTATTATAATAACGGTGCTCTTAAATGAACGTTTTGTGTGTGACGTCGACCAGGCAGAGAAAGGAATTGGCAGAATTTTACCCCCCCCCCCCAAAAAAAAGGAGAGTTTGTGCTTCTCATCAGTGTTATAACATAGCACTTAGGCAAAGAGTAAAAGTTATACATATATTTAAAGGTGGTATTTTATGGCAGAAATAAATGTTGATTCTTCTCAGCACAACACAGGGGCCAAGACAAATTGTGGATATACCTGAAATATCACAGGTATCCCAGTTAACCCTTTCCGCAAGGCTCACTTTTATTTAAAAGACTTTTTTTATTCTGGTTACAGGTACTGGTTACAGCAGCAGAAAAAAGTTCATAGCTGTCAACAATTATTGTGCACGATTAGTGAAAAGTGATAATTTCTTTCTCCCAAAGCGTTTTGTTTGTATAGATTAATTTTTGGCAATAATTAGATGCGTGAATAGAGGTTGTTCAAATAAAGAACAAAAGAAGGGTTTTTTCCCGGCTCGATTACATGGAAATAAAAGTTTTCCATAATTAAAAGTATTTGAAGCAATATCTTCCTCCTTTTTATCACAAAAGTACAAGGATAGAACGCTGCTGCAGCTAAGATATAGTTCTCTGTATTTGTTTTGACCTAGGACTACTCCGCAGATACGTGATCCATCACTCTGGGTGTAAGTAAAATGGCAAAGCGCACATTTGAATCGACTTTCACATTCACACTTAAGTAGAATTAATTCAGCAAAGAAATACCGGCAATCTGGGAGTAAACTCGCAAAGCTGAGAGTGGGAGGACATTTGACTCGATACCCCCATTCATACCGACTTGTCTTGACTTCATGTTAAAAGCATAGCTGAAGCACAGCTAAAGATTCGCGCACACGGGTGGCGTGGTACCCTTCCCTTAGTCCAGACCTGGGACTCTCTTTGCGCTCGACATTCTGGCTCGCGTGAGAATGTTGAGCGCAAACCTTTCCTCAGTTAGCTCTTTTAGAACAGGTATCCTGGCTGCCTGGGTCTGACTTACTTGCACAATCGAGGGTCTGTGCGGTCCGAAGCAAGCAAGTGACGGAACCTCTTGGAGCAGTTCTGGCCGGCAACCAGGTACTGATCGCTACACGGGATGTGCGCGCGGAGTCTTGCGGGCGGGCGGGAGAGCTGGTCCAGCTCCACGTCCGTGCAGTAGAACTGTGCACTCCCCATGACCTCAAGCATTAGTAAGGCGAGCTGTCCCGAAAGCAAGTGAGCAGCGTGTGATTGTAGCACTGCTCCACGTGGGTCTGGTATAATGAGCTGTGAGATATGAACAGTGGTCAGAGAACATGTCTCTCGATAAATATTCTAGTCAGGCAGGATATCGTGCGTGCGTTACGATTTCCAAGTCAAGAGCAAGTGTGTGATTCTTTACGTAATGACAGACATCATTCTATCATTGCTAGAAAGCGATGATACGTTTGGTTTGGTAATTGGAAGAGATTGATATATATATATATATATATATATTTTATCTTATTTCACCCAGGCCCTTACCCAGGATTTTCTTGGGGGGGGGGGGGTGGTGTGTGGCTGTGGAATCCGAAAAAATGAACCTTATTTTTCCGGACTTTAAAAGCACACTAGCATACACACATTGGCACCAGTCGGGCCAAGACGGGACGCTAGCAGAGTCTATTACCCGTGCAGTTCGGCAACCATGGACAGCCGTTTCGTCCTTAGGACTCGTCAGCATGGCATAGCCGGTTTGCCTTAGTAAACTTCATGTGTGTATGCTAGTGTGCTTCTAAAGTCCACATTTATGTATACATACTCGCAAGGATAGTTTGGCTATCCGACGGAGTTTTAGACTAGCAAAGGTCGCATGCGTGATCCGCACAATTGCCATCACTCTAGCCCGGTCGCAGCTCTAGATCCCACATGGATCTGAGCTGTGGTTTAAAGCACTTCGTTCGAGTCGAAGTCGCCCTGCAGTTTTTTTTGCCGATGAAGTTTAACTGAGGCAAACCGCCTATACCATGCTGACGAGTCCTAATAAGGACGAAACAGCTGTCCATGGTTGCCGAACTGCACGGGTAATAGACTGTGCTAGCGTCCCGTCTTGGCCCGACTGGTGCCAATGTGTGTATGCTAGTGTGCTTCTAAAGTCCTTATTTTTCCGGAGGGGGGGGGGGGGGGGTGAGTTCTCTGATAAAAACCATCCCCGAAAGAACAAAGATGGGGTTTTTAAGCCTTTGCAGTATCTCCACGGGACGTTTATTGTCGGATTTGGTTTCATACCAGAGTGATCTAGCTTATGCTTTTTTAGTTTTGTCTACAAATAGCAACGTCTATTGAGACTACATTTTGACCTGTAGAAGGTAGCGCCAGGCAGCACAAGGCAACCTCGCAGGCCCTCCTATAACACTCCTCCCCATCACGCCCCCTTACTCCTTTCCATCCAATGGTACGTCTACCTTCATTATGTTGTATAATAATCCATCCAATTGTACGTCTACCTTTATTCTGTTGTATAATCCTCATAGCCCCTGTCCCCCTTTCCTTTTCTCCCCCCTACAAGGGTAGGCTTCCTTTCCCTCCCCTCCCAGGCTAAGTTCTCACCTGCAGTTTGCTGTGTGATCAGAAGCTAGCGCCTGAAAGAACGTATCTTCGCAGCCGAGTGCTCGAGTGAGAAAGTACGTCTCGTTACATCGACCAAACTGGGTGGCAGTGCATTTGGAAGCAGCTGACAGGAGATAATCAGACTAATCTTATCCATGTTAAAACTGACGTCAAGTCAACCAAGATTGAGTAAAAGAGGGGTGTGTATATTAGGATAACTTTGGCGTGTGCAGAAAACATGTGATGTGGCAACGTGCATGGATGACGTGCATATTCCCGTGCCAACGTGTTACTCGTGTCGATGCATTATTCCCCTCTTAAACATCTTTTTCATGATTGAAAATAATTCACGCTAAAACATGACATCGAACCAATTTAGATTTCAAAACGAGATGTATAAGAAAGTCTAGTACAATGTCAAATAAAATAACATGTCGCTTGGAATGGCGCGCTTTTTCCTGAGAATGTATCATTCCCTTTCAAACTCCTTTTTGTATGGTTTTGTTATTATTTCTGTTATATATTACCGTTAATACCCTTAAAGGTACTTCAAACCAATTATTCACAACCTAAACAATACTTTAGAATAAAAAAAAATTATTTGGGGGAAATTTTTGAGATTACGAAACCGAGAAAAAAATTCTTAGTTTGACATGACAGAATTTTTTTAGACCTCAAGTAAAAAAACCTTTTGTTATATTTATTCCAACCACTCAAAAAATCTACACTTCAAGTAAAAGCTGACAGAATCAGTAGCAGTAAATGTCAATTTAAAAACTTGAGGTTCGGAATGTGCAAACGCTTGCCAAAATTTGACAGAAATCGTCATAATATAAGAAACTGGCTTTTACGTCTTTCAACAATGACTCATGAGAGTAGTCAGGTGTTATTTTGATACTAATAAATTCCTTATAAAACATGATATGCAGTTTTCTCCCAGTAAACCGGCAAAACGATTAAAATCCCTAATAAAAAATAAAAGCAAATAAAAAGATATACAATGTTTTGTGGAATACAAAACAAATAAAAACCTTAGGAGATCCTGTATTTGGAGTGACGAACCTGTAAGTAATCCAACTCCGAGCAAAAGCCAGTTGTACGAAGCCATGCCGTGAGGGTGTTTGCGGAGCATTACGGTGCAGTGTGGCCAGAGACCTTATGAGTGTGAGGTCTTCGGGCAGAGACCTAATGAGTGTGAGATCTAAACGCAAAGTGTAAATGCCCAGAAACCCACAGGAGCAGCTCTACCGAAATCCAACAAAGGATATTGAGCGCATCGTCTCTGAAAAATAAATGAACGGTTTGATTCGCTGACAAGTTGATGTGTTTAGTTTTCAAGTTGAAGCCGCGGGCGTTGAGGATTTAAGAATGTAATGCCGTAGAGTGATTCTTTACGCCCTCACACTCAAAACTCTCACCGACTATAAATGATAGCTCTGATTCTTAATTTTTTAATATTCTTAATCTGTTCGAACATGTTTTGAGAGACCGCGGATATTTTTCTTTCAGAGTTACTGCAAAAAGTGCTTATGTTCCGTTTAACCATTAAAGATTGATGATAAAGCCCATTCCCGATCTTCCGTAATCTACAAGCACTTCAAATGCCTACAAGGGCATATTTAACATTTGATCAAGTGCACCAGGCCTAATCAAAAGCCTGCTCAGATCATCCAGGCAAATGGGACGTGGTGCGACCAGGGCTCGTTTGAGGTGCAGTGTGTAATGTTTATTAAGTAAGCTTAGAAGTGCTATCCGCTCGTGATGAGTACGTCCAACCCACACTAATACTCGCTTTCGGGTAAACACGGAAGTATAATCCATCCGTGATATAAGAAGGCCCAACCCACGCTTATAACCATTTTGACCATATAAACATTTCTGTATCTATCCCTCTGAGAATTTTCTTCAAAAAAAGTTCGAATATTGACCTCAATTAACCACTGTTTCGCCAAAACAAATAATTTATTTTCCCTAAAACATCTATTACAAAGAAATCCATAATTTTTACTAACAACGTGATTCCTTTTCAATTGCTTTTTTTTATCTAAAATTCAACTAAAAAACGTCCATGGAATGGAGTATGTCATCTTTCAACCATTCTAACCCCAGAAGTAAATCGCGCTATAAGCGCCAATTCCCTCCACTTCAGGGTAAAATCATTACGCAATTTAAAATGCAATATCCAAATGATGAATTTCTTTGTTAAAGAGAATCACCCTCGGGTCATTAACAGCGGTAGGGACTGATACGTGAGCTGGCTTAAAAAAGGCGTGGTCCGATTTGAGTGTGGCGGTCTGACGCTGATTTCCTTGTAATCTCAGCTCGAAGGGAGCCGATACTCAGTGGGGAATAGTTTTAATGATTTTACTAGAAGAGGATTTCGGCTAGAAGCCATGGTGACACAGTGGAAAGAAACAATGACGACAAAACTTGTAAACGGTAAGGATGATTAATGTATAAGATGAAGGAACATGGTTCCACTTAAAAAATGAAAACTAAATTTCTAGTTTTCATCATCACTTTTCTATTATGCTTTTTCAGTAAGACACGCGCACAAATCTTATATTTTGTGGTGTAAGCGTGGTAACAGAATTGCATTTTGCAGTATACTTATCTAGACTTATGTAGATGAAGGGACTATAGGAGAAAATGCACGAGCTCACAGCCTTGGACTGGGTGGTCGAGGGTTTGAACGTGACAAATGACTGGACTCGTGCATTAGAAAATGGTAGATCAAGGTTTGAATGAAACAAAAATTAATAAAGAAAGAGTTCACAGCTATGATGGCCGTAGATCATGGGATATAACCAATAACATGGGTTGAGAAAATGATTCATTCAACATAAAATGTCATAACCGTCTCGTGGTGCTGCCATCTGCAAACCGCACCTCTCTACAAAAATCACAACCCAACTCTTGTTGGGACAAATATGCTATTTTATCCCTTCACGCTACTAACATACAACATCTGTGTGGAGTAAGGAGTAACTATTATACGGTAAAAGCAAATATGAAAAACGTTCATATAGATATTTTTACGACATTTGAAATTATTATCCGTGTAGTACAATATAGCACCTGATAACGGTCCCTTTTTGCTCGACCCACGAGTACAAAGAAGCACGAGACACCGTGACTAAATAACAAACTTGATGCGGGTCCGGCTTGAAAACTCCACTAAAAGTACGGTTACGTGTACCATGAAAACAGATCTAGGCCTATAGGTACAACATTTGTAGAGTAACGAGAATCCTTGCATTTTTTACCGATTGTAATTTTGTCATTCAGCATACCCCGGTAAGGTGAAGGGATTGAACTTGCAAAGACTTTGGGATGTGGCATACTATATGCTTTTTGTTTAAGGATGGCGAAAAATATTGCCCACATATAGTGACATTGAATGATACGTTTCTCATAATTCTTGCATTGCGACAGAGTCAGTTAATATAGTTAATGAATCTTCCAGACAGACTTGTAGATGGCGTTTTTTTTATTTATTTTCATAATTACGCGTGGAAAGAGGTCTGAATGGATACGGAAATGAATTATACATACTTTAGTTCCTTAAAAAGGAGACAAATACTGTATAAGCCTTGTCCTCTCTACTTCTTCTTTAGTTCAGCAACATATTACCGTTGACAGTACATATAAGAGGCGACCATTATGCAAAGTCAAGTCACCATTTATATATTTGCCAACCTGTTATGTATACTCCCCTAGTTCTCCTAGCTAGAAAGGCTGGCTTGTGGAGATCTAGAAATCTATCTTCTGTGCGTTCAGTCTATGAAGCTCCATTGCTTCTGGTTTTAACCAAGCTTGATCTTCTTGGCCAAGCTGTGAAAAAAAGGACTGGTTAAAAAAACTGCATATTGTTATTTTACTATTTAAAATCACCATCCCTACCATTCTAAGTTATCAAGCTCATCTATTCTTTAGGGCAAACACTACCTCTCCACTTCTAATTTTTTTAGCTCACCTGTTCCTCCTCTTAAAAGCTCACCTGTTCTTCAGGGTAAACCCTGCACTGGCTTCCGCTGAGAATATTAAGTCGCGACCATCACCATCCCTACCATTCTAAGTTATCAAGCTCACCTGTTCTTCAGGGTAAACCCTGCACTGGCTTCCGCTGAGAATTTTAAGTCGCGACCCATGAACTAGTGGGCTCCCGCCTCTTGAATCAGCCACCTTGCTCGGGTGTCGATTGAGCCTGATCTTGATCAACACCGCAGCCATCACCGCCAGCAGCACCAGCGCGCCCAGCGACACAGTGATTATACCCAAGGGTGTGGTCAAGAAGCTGGCACGGGTGGACAGGACGGGGGCATCGGGAGTCATTTTGCCACGTCGTGTGCTCATCACGGTGGTGCCTGGGTCTGTTGAACATTTTAATCAACTCTCAAACAGAAACGCTTGTACACAGACAGGACTAAAGACACCTTTCTTACCTAAAACAGCGTTAATTTGGACATTATTGAAAGCGGACTAGGGCTTTGGGCTTTGGTTCAAAAGGGCAAAATCTTCTTTTTCTTTCTGAGCTCTCAGAATTGAGGTTCATTGACAACTAATAACTATACTAGATTACAAACTAATTATATAAGAAGCGCATTCATACCAGAATTGAGCTTAGTGAAAACACAATGATGATTGTGTTATGATTATGATTATGATTATGGCTATGGGATTGAAGATGAAGGTAATGGCGATGTAGGATGGTGATGATGTTCTATGACGATGATAATGACAATGCAGGATGGTGATGGAGACGATGGTGAATGACGGTGATGATGGCATTGCAGGATGGTGATTGTGACGATGATGAATGACGGTGATAATGGCAATGCAGGATGGTGATGGTGAGGATGGTGAATGACGGTGATGATGGCAATGTAGGATGGTGATTGTGTCGATAATGAATGACGGTGATGATGGCAATGCAGGATGGTGACGGTGAGGATGGTGAATGACGGTGATGATGGCAATGCAGGATGGTGACGGTGAGGATGGTGAATGACGGTGATGATGGCAATGCAGGATGGTGATGGTGACGATGATGAATGACGGTGATGATGGCAATGCAGGATGGTGATGGTGAGGATGGTGAATGACGGTGATGATGGCAATGCAGGATGGTGATGGTGAGGATGATGAATGACGGTGATGATGGCAATGCAGGATGGTGATTGTGACGATGAATGACGGTGATGATGGCAATGCAGGATGGTGATTGAGACGATAAATGACGGTGATGATGGCAATGCAGGATGGTGATGGTGACGATGATGAATGATGGTGATGATGGCAATGCAGGATGGTGATGGTGACGATGATGAATGACGGTGATGATGGCAATGTAGGATGGTGATTGTGACGATGATGAATGACGGTGATGATGGCAAAGCAGGATGGTGATGGTGACGATGATGAACGATGGTGATGATGGCAATGCAGGATGGTGATGGTGACGATGATGAATGACGGTGATGATGGCAATGTAGGATGGTGATTGAGACGATGATGAATGACGGTGATGATGGCAATGCAGGATGGTGATTGAGACGATGATGAATGACGGTGATGATGGCAATGTAGGATGGTGATGGTGACGATGATGAATGACGGTGATGATGGCATTGCAGGATGGTGATTGAGACGATGATGAATGACGGTGATGATGGCAATGTAGGATGGTGATTGAGACGATGATGAATGACGGTGATGATGGCAATGCAGGATGGTGATTGAGACGATGATGAATGACGGTGATGATGGTAATGCAGCATGGTGATGGTGACGATGATGAATGACGGTGATTATGGCAATGCAGGATGGTGATTGAGACGATGAATGACGGTGATGATGGCAATGCAGGATGGTGATGGTGACGATGATGAATGACGGTGATGATGGCAATGCAGGATGGTGATGGTGACGATGGTGAATGACGGTGATGATGGCAATGCAGGATGGTGATTGAGACGATGATGAATGACGGCGATGATGGCAATGTAGGATGGTGATGGTGAGGATAATGAATGACGGCGAAGATGGCAATGCAGGATGGTGATTGAGACGATGATGAATGACGGCGATGATGGCATTGCAGGATGGTGATGGTGAGGATGATGAATGACGGTCATGATGGCAATGCAGGATGGTGATTGAGGCGATGATGAATGACGGTGATGATGGCAATGCAGGATGGTGATGGTGAGGATGATGAATGACGGTGATGATGGCAATGTAGGATGGTGATTGAGACGATGATGAATGACGGTGATGATGGCAATGCAGGATGGTGATTGAGACGATGATGAATGACGGTGATGATGGCAATGCAGGATGGTGATGGTGACGATGGTGAATGACGGTGATGATGACAATGCAGGATGGTGATTGTGTCGATAATGAATGACGGTGATGATGGCAATGCAGGATGGTGATGGTGAGGATGGTGAATGACGGTGATGATGGCAATGTAGGATGGTGATTGAGACGATGATGAATGACGGTGATGATGGCAATGCAGGATGGTGATTGAGACGATGATGAATGACGGTGATGATGGCAATGCAGGATGGTGATTGTGACGATGATGAATGACGGTGATGATGGCAATGTAGGATGGTGATTGAGACGATGATGAATGACGGTGATGATGGCAATGCAGGATGGTGATGGTGACGATGATGAATGACGGTGATGATGGCAATGCAGGATGGTGATGGTGACGATGGTGAATGACGGTGATGATGACAATGCAGGATGGTGATTGAGACGATGAATGATGGTGATGATGGCAATGCAGGATGGTGATGGTGAGGATGGTGAATGACGGTGATTATGGCATTACAGGATGGTGATTGTGACGATGAATGACGGTGATGATGGCAATGCAGGATGGTGATTGAGACGATGATGAATGACGGTGATGATGGCAATGCAGGATGGTGATGGAGAGGATGGTGAATGACAGTGATGATGGCAATGCAGGATGGTGTGGTGATGATAACGGTGATAACAGAGATGATGAAGATAATAGAAATGATCTGATATAACGACAAACATAGCGTGATTACAAGACATAAAAGTTTGGGAGATCATCACTATACCTGTTGACGGCACAGGGGACTGGGTTCCAGTGACTGTCAGCTTCAGCACACTAGTGCATGGAGGTGTACCCTGATCACGTGCCATTACAGTCACGTGATAGTCCGTTGCAAGCAATTGCCCAATCAACGACAAGCTACCTGTCACTGCATCAACTGCAATTACACCATTGGCCGACACACTGTAAATGACAATGCTGTTATACCCAGCATCCTTATCGGTTGTAGTAATCACATCAAGCTGTGTTCCAGGCGCGGTGTGCACCGACAAATTGTAAGTGGTTCGGATAGAAGGATCGAAAACGGGACAGTTATCGTTCACGTCGAGTAAATTGACATAAACCCTCGTCGATGCGAACTTCATCGGTCGGCCGTTATCTGATGCTGTCACGTCAAACGTATACAAATGCTTCCTCGGGATGGCTTCGTAGTCGAGCACCGAAGAAGTAACGATTTCTCCCGAAAGACCATCGACTGTAAATGGCATATCTGCCTCGTTTGTCGCTAGAAAGTATCGGACTTCACCGTTTCTTCCCGAGTCCTCGTCGGTGGCATTGACACGCAGTACTGACGAACCAGGAGGGGAGTTCTCCACCACAGACACGTTGTAGTATGTGGATTGGAATACTGGCGGGTGCAGATTGGGTGTGGCTTTTTTGTTACAGGAGGGGCCATCCCATCCAGGGTAGCACTCACACGTGTCTGGCGCCATGCAGTAGCCTCGTTTGGAACATTCTTGTACCGCGGTGCAGTCTGGGATATTACACGCAGCACCGTACCACTTTGGCTCACAGCGACACACATCGTATGCAATACATTCACCATGACCTGAATAAGATAGACAAGTGCAAGAGTATGATAGGCTTAGTGTATAATATACTCAATGATTTACTGATTGACTGACTGACTAATTGACTTAGTGACTGACTGGCTGACTGACGGACTGATTGACTTAGTGAGTGACTGACTGGCTGACTGACGGACTGATCTACTGACTGACTGACTGACTGACTGACTGACTGACTTAGTGACTGACTGACTGGCTGACGGACTGACCTACTGAATGACTGACTGACAGAATGACTGACTAACAGAATGACTGACTAACAGAATGACAGACAGACTTAAATAACGCAGACGAAATAACCTCTATAACCTTACCTGAACAGTAGTTGATTGCTTCACATGAATTGTTTGAGCAGTCGGGTCCTGTATATCCAACATCACACTTACAGAAACCCGACTCGAAGCACTCGCCGCGGTTCGAGCAGTTCTTGACTTTAATGCAGCTCGCAAGCTGACACTCGGAACCGCTGAAACCAGTGTAACACCTACGAGTTGATAATACCATTTGGTGAGATTGATTTCATTTCGCCATATAAGGCCCCATAGACGGCAAATATTGAGTCCAATTACACTAAAACTGTTGCAAACGCGCGCCAGAAATCTCGTAAAAATAAAAAATTGCTTCTTATCAATATATGGCCCTACCTAATGATATTTTTTGTAACTGTTACAACTTGTTAATTCGTCTTATACTACAGGGAACGGCTCATACAAATTACGTTTTATTAATTCCTCGCCGTCAGACACATTTTTTGATTAACAATTCACAACTTAAGATCAATGAGAACGTTGTAAACATTATGCAAATATATAAAGCACCTGTCGCCATAAAACTAAATTTGATATTTTAACCTTTTTTCTATCTATCTTAGTTTAATTGATTTTATTTATTTAAAATTTTGCTAAAGGGGCTTGTAAGACGTCAACCGATGCTTGCCCCATTTCTTTCTGCTGTCATTTTTTTGTATTGAACTCACATTAACTTTCCTCTGTGACAAAATAATTAAAACTGAAATAAATAAACTTTTTTTAGATTAAAGAATGATATATGGAAATCAACAACTGGAAATCAAAGGCTGCTCTAAGAAAGGGTTTCGTGAAAAAGAAATTAACTTAACTAACTAATAAAATGCAACACGTGTCATTTCCGTACCTGCACGTAGCATTTCCTCCCCTATCGATCACACATTCGCCGTGAAAGCTGCAGTTTCCAAAAGAAGAACAGTCCGCAACCTCACTACAGCGACTCCCCTGGTAACCCGGATGACACCGACACGTATTACTGGCTACGCAGTCTCCATGGGACGAGCATTGACTGACAGCTGCGCAGTCAGGTACTGCGCAACTGATTCCAGTCCACCCGGAGTTACACTCACAACGGTAGGCATTAACACAGCTACCCCTACCTGTAAGAAAAGACACATGAGCATAATCAAACAGGGCAGGTAAGAATCAAAACATCCTGGAGCCGTGCATTGACAACTTGATTAATCAATTGAGTTACCGGAACAGTAGTCGAGGTCAGCACAAGAGTTCTGGGAGCAATCCAGGCCGGTCCAGTCCTTGTGACACTTGCAGACATCATAGTTCACACAGACGCCTCGACCAGAGCAATGGGAGACATTACCACACGTGGGCACAATACTACAATCTACGCCTGCGATAGGAAATCACGCATATGAGAACAGGAGACTAGGGATGAGAGATATTGCCACACGCGAATAATGCATTGAAGAGTCTATAACCTATGGAGCGAGAGTTTTTATAATTACGGCGATGTTAGGGGTGCAGTAATTTATGCGACAAGTGAATAAACAATCTCTTATTGTTGTATTCAGGAATGACTGATTAAAAGACTAAATGGTATAACTCGAAAGACTACAGAGCTGTGAAATAAACTAGATGGTCTGCGTAGGCGTGGTGTAAAAAAGCTATAAATCAACACAAGGTTGAAAAAATGTTTGTTGATAGTGAATGTTGAACAACAGTGTGAATGTTGAACAACTGTGTGAAACACAGTAGTTGCGCTAACGTTTCGAGCGTTAGCCCTTCGTCGGAGCGACATGATTTATAGCTTGATGACAAGACTGCCCGCCAGAGTTCAATAGGAAGCAGATGCATTTGACCAAGAGACCACGATATAAGAGAACGAATCCCCTTGGCCCATGATGCAGTCCAAGAAAGCTATTTTTAGATTGCGCGAGCTTGTCAATCATAGCATCCATATATGGTTCATCGCGCCATATTTGGTTATGGGCACCTCGCGAGCTAGTACGTTTTCACAACTTTTTTCCCCTGTGCACTTCTTGACTTCGTTCGCTACCTGTTTTTATCCTTTTAGCTGCTTCTCATAGCTCATGATTACAATGCTACTCGTAGGGTGGTGTCCTGGTATCTGTTAAGTTATCTAAATGTTATACAAATAATTTAACGGGAAGACGTCGGGGAGACGGCGAATTTGGAGTTCATTCAAAATGCATCAGGCTGACTCCTAAAAAGTTCTTTTTCTCTTCAATATGGTGAGATGGAAAACCTAGGCATTCTCAGTCTATGTTATGTATTTAAATATAAGGAGGCCTTTATTTTTCTTTGATTTACAATATTTTTAGATGAATGAACTTCAATTCTTCACGCAAATGTTCAGAAATCATGTCACTCAAGAAACTCTTGTCACCGAAATAAGATTACTTCATTATAGAGACTTGAAATCTTTTATTTGTGAAATACCTGTCTTAAAAACCACAATATCGGTGTGAATATAATGGTATTAAGTTCTGAATGTATCTTTTTCATTAAAAGGGGATTGGAAGAGAATTGTGTCTTGTAAACACATATGTATGATTGATTGTTGTTTTATAATTTGCGAATCAGCCGTTGAAACTTTTACTGGGGAAGTTGATCCCCGAGCCTAAAATCACGCACTCTATGCATTTCAATGTCCGAGAAATGGTTGATTGGATCCAGTGTACTCTATTGAAGATCATTTTCACAGCGTTTGTAAAAAAGGACGGTTTTCGGTCAAAAAGATTTCCATAACATCCTTTGCCGGTTCACATAGCTCAAGATGTGATCGCGCGTAAGACTCATGTTGCTAGGAAACGTGAGCGCTAACCAATCAGAGGCGCATCTAAAAATAGCTGCTTGTTCTAAAATAGCTTTCACGGACGTCATCATTGGAACATACCCTAATACGGGGGATTCGTTCTCTTACATCATGGTCTCTTGATTTGACCCAAAGACATATACCTATATATCCATCTTGACAAAGACACTGGTCTGTTCGCTGACAAACGCCATGTTCGGGACTTGTACAGTTGTTCACATTGTAACATGTCGCTGAAGCATGGGAATGAAGCATGAATTTTAATTAAGTGACATAATGGAAGACAAAATAATACTGCAAGAGTGTATTCTACCTTGATGTTCACATCTTTCGCCCTCCCATCCAACGTCACAATAGCAGAATCCTTTAATGCATGAGCCATGCTCAGAACAATTCGAACACAAGCCTGTGAAAAGTGGATAATTATAAATATATCTTGAAAATTATCATTAACCCTAACCACTTAAATGTCAGGTGCAACGAAGGAGTGTTATAAATAACAGATTAAATAAGAACACATCACATACCTGTTTTACAATTTTCACCTGTCCATCCACCCAAACACTGACACGTACCATTCACACATCGCCCTTTCCCTGAACACTGATCCGGGCAACCTCAGGAGATAAAAATATCAGTCATCAAATTATCATTTCTAATGATAATAAGGTTCAAAGGGCATAAATCTATCGACCAAGCACTAAATTCCATACCAGTTTTTAGGATCTCTTGACTTGCCATTGAAGTATCGTTAGTGATTGCGACATCGTAAATGCAACTTTTAAGTAAATCTTCCGTTAGGTCTCTCTTTGCGCAAATCGTGTTTGCTTTCTAGACAAGAAGGAACACGATTTTTAACATTCAGGTAGCGCTCTTTTATCCTTGTTTCTTGGAAGTATAATTATCATACGAATGACCCGTTCCTACCTGTATAAGAACTTGCGGTATGCCCTCCAAACCGTACCGGGGCCTGTGGAATGGGTCTGTGTACGCTCTATCCATCTTATCGTCAGGATGGAAGTTAGAAGACGACCACGACCACGATCCATAAAGACTGGAGTCATTGGTAGATCTCTCTTTGATTTGCCCTGGTGAAGGAATAACAAAGAAATCTTTGTCAAGATTTTTCATTATCCGTTATTATGTGAACACGTACACGAAATGAATGGGATCTTAAATCCATAAATATACCTCCCGTGATATACTTGATACGCTCCTAGATAAGCGCTAGGATCTTGGTGTAAATGATATAAAAACGCAATGCGTTTATTGAGAGTCAAACACTTTCAGCCAGATAAAGACATTTCCTATAGGTATAAAACACTCATGCAACTGTTTGTTTCCTAAAGGGTCTTACACGACTCTGCAAACTGCACGGCGTCCGTGAAACGCTCTCCTGTTGGTCCAGTGAAGTCGTTAGCTGGGTTGTTATCCATATCGCCGCAAAGGCCTCCAGTGTTACCATAGAAAGCTGCTGTTGGCGTGAACAGCACGTTCAAGTACTGTCTTCCCATGGTTGGGCTGTGGCGTACATCGATTGTCAGGGACACGCCTATGATGTGAACAGATAAAGTTAGCCATTTTGCAAGATTCAGGTACGAGACCTCTTCGGAAATCTTGTGGTTGACCATGAGGCAGAAGGGGCTGGGAAGCGCGAAACGAGAGAGTTCGGGATGAAGGTCTATGTTCACATCTATTACCCATGGTACATTACCCGTCATGAATTTCCCGACCTACCGGTGATAAACTGCAGGGACAATAGCAAGACGGCACCCTCGTTCTCAGGCGAGCTGAAGGGCTTCTGTACATCCAGTAAGACAGATCCATTCTCAATCTTGAGTGGTCGCCCAGGATATGTATCCACCGTCAGGTTTATTAACGCACCGTTGATCCTAAGGTGATCAACATTGATATAATCTATATAGCTATCATGACGAGCACCACAACCGCTACCATCAACACAGACATCACCGTCATAATTACCACCATCAACATCAATACCGGCAACACCACCAGGAACCCCACCATCAACATCAATACCAGCAACACCACCAGGAACCCCACCATCAACATCAATACCGGCAACACCACCAGGAACCCCACCATCAACATCAATACCAGCAACACCACCAGCACCCACAACCATCCAAACCAACCCAATCATAATAAACTACTGTCAACTCCACCTTCAGCATCAATACCCCAAACAAACAAAGCCAACAAACTAATACCAGCACCATCATTACACACGGCCCAACCCAAAACCCGTATCAACCAGCACCCAAAACAACACTATCATCATCGTAGATATTTGTCCATATATTGTCTACTGTACATACAAGAAGATGCGTACTCTTATGCCTGGTGCACACTAGTGACATAATGACATATGCGCGTGCACCCTTATGTTTATATGTTCAAGTGTGAATGGTTCGACATTTTGACATTAGCCCAACATAACGACATGAACATAACGACATAAGAGAAAAAACATGTTTTTTTCTTTTATGTCATTATGTCCATGTCGTTATGTCGGGCTTAAAAGAGTGCGCGCGCGCCTATGTTGTTATGTGGTTATGTCACTAGTGTTCACTAGGCATTATTCTATCAAACATACAACTCACCTCAGCCTTGGCATGTCTTCAACACGGCCCGTCACTATCGTCATCACGGTCATCACACTTTTGCCGGCTTTGATGGCGATACCTCCGATAAGTGAAGCTCGCTCATACGCGAAGAAACGGAACTGGTAGCCAAAGTCGCCGGGTAGATTACGACAGCCCCAGAACTCGCCAATACCGAAATAGTCATAAGCTACACCTAGATAAAGAGGATAAGATCGATGATAAAGAAGTCTGGAGGAGTCTTTCAATACGCTATGCATCATGTATGTTCCTATGGTTAATTATAAACATTTTTTACATTTTAACTATAAACATTCTTATATTTTCCTAAAAATACCTCAAAACCAGCCATGACCATAGATCGAAAAAAAGCGTTTAAAATATTTTGTATCAATACCTTTTTACTAATGGATTCTGCATGAGAGCACCTGCACAGAGAAACTATAGCGCGCGTACCAATTTGCGGGAAATGTCTGGAATAATCCGGCATAATTCCAAGATAGAATTAAACCAATCTAAACAATTCGGTTGTTTAAATCAAAGTATTTTAAATCGGAACAAACTTAAAAACCTTTGATATCTCAATAGTCGATCTGTGAAGGGGATTTTTAGCGTGACAAACTCGATCTTGATTTTTTTGGACAGGCGAGTTTTGAGGGAGGTGGAAATAACTAAACACCAACAAACGCCTGCGGCTATGGATATGGGTGGGATTACCGCCTTATTGCGGGTGGTCATCAGGGCTGCACTGTCTCTGGCCTTTGTATTGAGGGTATTATCGCCTTAAAATGGGCGATGACTATGGTGTCACTGTAACATACCGTCCAAAGTCTGCAAATGAGGATCGCCGAACATCTCGTCCGGAAGGCGCGTCTCACAACACTGTCCGGTCCATCGGGCCATACATACACACCTTGAGCCACAGTCCCCCAAGACCACTGGGATACCATTACCTGAGCAGGAGCCTGCAGACAACGAGGATGTTAGTTAACGACAAGCGACTGCCGATTACAAGTAAACGCCGATTATCGTCAAGTAAACACCGATTAACGACAACTAAACGCCGATTATCGTCAAGTAAACACCGATTAACGACAGGTAAATGCCGATTAGCGCCAAATAAACACCGATTAACGACAAATAAATGGTGGTGACTACCGATTCATATGGCAATCTACGTTACAAGCGTATACAGAAATATCCCTTTTATTTCATTACTTCAATAGCATACAACGCTTCCTTTATTAGGCAGCCACCTTTAGAAGTCATGCACTATTCAGCCTCCATTAATCGGATTTTAAATTATTCTACTTTACAGGCTTGCAATAATTTAAAATTAAATAATGAGCAGGTGTGCCACTATCAAAGTTCTCTATCGCATTGACAACTGATCCCTGAATACTGAATGCAGATCTTAACCACAGTTGAGACTTGAATTTAAACATCTAAGCCTTTAATCACCATGCAAGGAAATTCTACTGTCCACTGGAGTAACCTGAATTGCATTACAAAAAGATTTTAGTAAAGAGGAAATATGGTTGCGTTACTTACTACCACATGGCGTGACATCAGGTTGTGAGCATCCCTCCCCTTTACAACCTGTCACGCTGGTTGCGTTACTTACTATCACATGGCGTGACATCAGGTTGTGAGCATCCCTCCCCTTTACGCCCTGTCACGCAAGCCGGATGCTCCCCGCATTCGGGAGGGGGGCACTTCCACCTGTTATTTACAAACTTCGGCTTTCTGCCATCGTCGCACTTCCTACATAAACAGAATCAGCGTCAAACCTTTATTAGAAAACTGGATATGATATGGACCTTTTTTGAAATCACATGATAGACAAGCGGGCATAACTTTAGAATGATGAAAATTGCTAAGGAGGCATAACTCACGGGGGACAATCGCATTTCCCATCTTCTGCAAGAACACCAGTCTCTCCGTCTTTACACTCACACGGCGGACGTGTCGTCGGCGGTGGAGTTGTACTTCCGGTAAACGGCGTAGTACTTCCGGTAAACGGCGTTGTACTTCCGGTAAACGGAGTTGTACTTCCGGTGAACTGAGTCGTTATTCCAGTTGGCGGAGTTTCGTCAGTATTAGGTGTCACACTTCCGGTGAAAGGTGTTATACTTCCGGTGAAAGGCGTCGTACTTCCGGTAAAAGGCGTCGTACTTCCGGTAAAAGGTGTGGTACTCTCGGTGAAAGGCGTTGTACTTCCGGTAAAGGAAGTAGTGCTATCAGTTAGTGTAGTGGAGAGCTCTGTTGTGCTCAGGGCTGTTGTCGTATCAGTTGGTGTTGTTGCCGTTGTTGTCGCAGGTGTCGTTGGGCAGTTACAGGCAGGATCCTGTCAATTGAAGGGGCGGGGTGATTTTTTTTCCCCTGGCGGTAATACACGGGTACCTGTATAATGCGGCCATTTCCAAAAGTTCAAAAATATTTACCACCTAACGCTACCTACATACTTAAATACTACTTTTTTACCCCTATTATGCGGCCACCTCCATTGAGCGGCCGCAGTCACCATTTTCCAACCTCTGTTAAGCGGCCAGTGAAATTCCATTATTAGATGTAATTACCCATTGGTGAAATACATTACAATAAATGTGAGCAGGTTACTGTTGAGAGCGACAAAAATTTGACGTCAAGCGGGAATTCAAGCGAACAATGTGACATTTGATTCGGTTTTTATCGTAAGGCCAACGGGGCAATTAAGGTTGGCATTAAATAGAGTTACCACTGTATATTTTGTTGTAATATTGTGGCGGTTCTACTCACCCATCCACATCGGAGACAAATGCTGAAAAAAATAAGGGAGAGGTCACATACAAGCAAACGTTATGGTTAAATAAATGTTAGGGGCTTTTAAAAATAAGAGGCTCCTATAAAAAAAACGTCTCAAAATAATATATATAGTATTTGTCACGTAAAAACGATTTGTGTGTACGGGTTACACGAACTCTTTTTCCCAGTAATCAATGACTTACTTTTTAACCAGGGCAGGACTCAGTTTGCCTTTGCATGCTAGTAGCTCTCTCTGCATGGTTCCAAATCCGGCCCAAAGTTGACCCACGATCTCCGAGAGCCCATAGCTAACGGACAACTCAGTCTTAGCGTACTGCTCTTTCGCACAATTGTCAGAGCAAGGCTTGAACACCATCTTGAGGCCGAACGGTAACTCAAGCGTGAGCCTGAGGATTGAAATGGCGCCAGAGATAGAACCGCCAGAATTGCCGGCTGTGGAAACATTACAATCAACAATAAAGTGAGTCCTAACTATAATAGCCCTCTAATCTAAAGAGTTAAAACACTCTACTAGAAAGACAAAACGTGACTTTGCGGGAGCTTTACAAAGCAAGCGATGAATCATCGAGCTTGATACTTACGAAACTTTTTAAAAATCTTCTTCCACAAATTGCTAAAGCGGTTGAAAAAGTTCCTTATCAAACTCGGGACGACAGGGAATCTGTAAGTAACCCTGGGAACAAGTACGTTATCCCACGTGGCTTCCGCCTCGACTTTCAGCTTTTTCAGGTCACGACTCCTATGCAGGGACCACTAAAGGAAAAAGACAACAAAACGTTTGCAAGGAAAAAGGAAAAGTGTTGGCGCCTATTCAGCCAACTCCTGCTTAACGGAAAGTCAACACCTACTATTAAATATAACTATTTAAAGGGTCCAAAGAATTCTGGTAAAGAAGGGACTAATAGACGAATTATTTAGAGGCTGGCTGGCTGTGCATCGACCTCTCTTATTGTTATCGATTCTTAATCTTGTTGGAAACCAATCTAGGTGGAAAGGTATTAGAGGGGTACTTTAGTATTGTTATTGACATACCCCATTTTTGACCTTGTTACATCCGGAGGACAATGAGCAGATGCCGCCTATTGCTAGATTGGCGGTACTTGTCATAGTGAAGGATAAGTACGCTTTGCCCTTTATGCGAGAAAATAAATAACATTCACATTAATTGACCCTATTGATAATCTACTAAACATGCTTACTAACTTACTCGCCAATTATCCTCTAACTCACTCACTAAAGCTCAATTAGGTACAAGAAAAGGTGGTCTAAGTATCTTCTGAACTAGGAACTTCGCTCTGCAGTGGCGAGTCCCGTGTGCACGAAACTGCGAACCATGAACACTTTTGCGATAATTAGACTTTTGCAAAAACACTCTCTTCTCCATAAAACATTCCGAGTAAGCAACTTGGAGCAAGTCTTGGCGCTAGTGTGAATGCAGCCTGACTCACGGTGACTTTGACTTCTTCTCTTGCTTCAACATCAAAGAAGAATGCAGACGGAATGCAGACACCAGGAATACAGATGTAGATGTCACCACCAATCTGTCGATGCCGGATGACCGGGATTTCGCTCTTATACAGGTTTGCGCTAGAGACAGAAACAACATAATCACCGCACGAGGTAACGAGAATTGTTTGATCGACAAGGATATTTTGTAGCCAATCAACGTAAATCTCGGGTCTCAACAGTCACTTACTTTTTATTGGTAAGTAGTTGATATACTAAGGAATAAGCTTATTTATAACCAGGTGTACATCTATGTTGAGGTCATACATCTTGAATCCCATCCATTGCTTACCTGGCTTGCTTCTACCCCTAGGTGAAGATCCACCTTAAAAGTTAGCTTGCTGTATATTTCGTGTCTGAACAGTCGTTTACCTGGCTTTTACCCTTAGGTGAAGATTCACCTTAGAAGTAAGTTTACTATACAATTCGTGTCTCAACAGTCGTTTACCTGGCCTCTACCCCTAGGTGGAGATCCACCTTAAAAGTTAGCTTGCTGTATATTTCGTGTTTGAACAGTCGTTTACCTGGCTTTTACCCTTAGGTGAAGATTCACCTTAGAAGTAAGTTTACTATACAATTCGTGTCTCAACAGTCGTTTACCTGGCCTCTACCCCTAGGTGGAGATCCACCTTAAAAGTTAGCTTGCTGTATATTTCGTGTTTGAACAGTCGTTTACCTGGCTTTTACCCTTAGGTGAAGATTCACCTTAGAAGTAAGTTTACTATACAATTCGTGAATTAAACTTTCGTTTACCTGGCCTCTACCCCTAGGTGGAGATCCACCTTAAAAGTTAGCTTGCTGTATATTTCGTGTTTGAACAGTCGTTTACCTGGCCTCTACCCCTAGGTGAAAATCCACCTTAAAAGTAAGTGTACTATACATTTCGTGTCTGAACAATCGTTTACCTGCCCTCTACCCCTAGGTGAAGATCCACCTTAAAAGTAAGTTTACTATACATTTCGTGTCTGAACATGTTTACCTGGCTTCTACCCCTAGGTGAAGATCCACCTTAAAAGTTAGCTTGCTGTATATTTCGTGTTTGAACAGTCGTTTACCTGGCTTTTACCCTTAGGTGAAGATTCACCTTAGAAGTAAGTTTACTATACAATTCGTGAATTAAACTTTCGTTTACCTGGCCTCTACCCCTAGGTGGAGATCCACCTTTAAAGTTAGCTTGCTGTATATTTCGTGTCTGCACAGTCGTTTACCTGGCCTCTACCCCTAGGTGAAAATCCACCTTAAAAGTAAGTGTACTATACATTTCGTGTCTGAACAATCGTTTACCTGCCCTCTACCCCTAGGTGAAGATCCACCTTAAAAGTAAGTTTACTATACATTTCGTGTCTGAACATGTTTACCTGGCTTCTACCCCTAGGTGAAGATCCACCTTAAAAGTTAGCTTGCTGTGTCAGTCGTTTACCTTGCCTTCACCCCTAGGTGAAGATCCACCTTAAAAGTTAGCTTGCTGTATATTTCGTGTCTGAACAGTCGTTTACCTGGCCTCTACCCCTAGGTGAAGATCCACCTTAGAAGTAAGTTTACTATACATTTCGTGTCTGAACAGTCGTTTACCTGGCCTCTACCCCTAGGTGGAGATCCACCTTTGAGATCAGCTGGCCATGCATCTCTAGTCCGAACACCGCGTCTGTCACCTTGAGGTCGCCATTGTGATCTTTTTCAGTGAACACGCCCATCGTGACGTAAAACGTGGCGGAGACAGTCACCGTCTGCGTGATGCTGACGTAGCCTTTGTAGAACTGAGAGACAAAGGAGAACAGCAAAAGGCTACAAGCATCTTGGAAAATAAAACAGCAACAGCTGAAAAGCGAGGAACCTAGACGGAAAAAATCACCTTCTTCCCCTTCTTCCACTTTGATAGTACGGAAATAAGCGGAATTTGCGCTCCTCAAGATAGGTACTGCGTTGTGAATTTGATGTCATGCTGAAAATCTTCAAAACATTTCCATACTTACAATAAGCGAAGAAGGGTTCGCGCATTCGCAGCGTTAGTGTTTTTCCAAGAATGCCAATATATAGTAGAAACTTTTTAGACCTTCGACCTTTTGGATCGAATAAAAGCTCGCTTAGTTAGTTCATAGCCTTTGACGGAAGTATTTGAAATTAGAACCTTCGAAAGTTTCCGCTATGACGAGGATAAATATTTAACTATATCTGAGATGTGAATAGCCAAATTATGTCTGTTTAACTGACCGGTATCTTGATGCTATTTTCATGGCTCTTGCGGAAGGTGAACATCTCTTTGTCAACGTCCCTTCGAGTGCGACGACGAGAAGGATGCAGCTGATGCAGTTCAGCCTCGGTCACGGCGGATCCATTTACTATCGTCAACACGGGAAGGACCTCCACGAGCACGTAATCCCTATTAGTGTGCGAGGAGATGACCTGAAGGACATCGGGATGTTGAAACCAGCGGTAATAATAACCAACTAGTGGTTACCAGTGAAATATTCACGAAAAGCAATTATTTGTTGTATAAAACTCTTTAAGAAATTATTAATCATTCAATGTATTGGACTTCCTGGTGCTTTAGTGGAATAGTATGCGTCGTCGTAAACATTAATTAAACAAATGCCTCCCTTTTGAGTCCCAAATAAATTTATCACATATTTAATTTACCTTATAAAAATGTGAAAAGGCGCTCTCTATAAAACATTCCACATTTTCCTATATCCGTGTTGGAAACCCGGTGTATCGTGTTTTTGGCGAGAATCGGACAACCAAATTCAAACCATGCCGGTTCGCACGTTCATATGTTGGGTGGATCGTTGAGTGGATCGTTAATCCTCGCTTTGTTGGATTTCTTGGGCTTTGTGTGTTATTTGGTTGTCAATTTCATACCTTTTAATGAAAATCGATGTGACATAAAAGGTATTTGGGTCTGAAAACACAAAATTACCGCCAACTATTTGTAATGAGCAAACCTTTTGCTTTTTTTAAAAATCGAAAAGTACTTACTTCTTATATTGGGATTGATCTGATAAAATAAGCGTTTATGCACTGTCCTTTAATGGATTGAATTAAAGTTGTTCAAAAGTCTTGCAGTTGTAGATAAAAGCTCTCTTTTCCCAGTTTTCTTGTTTGCGAACCGTTTTGTCCATCAGCGTCGTCATCATTATTATTATTACAATCATCATCTTAATCATTTCATCAGAAGCAGCAGCAGCATTATTACCACCATTGTAATTGACATTACAACCTCCACAGTAATTGCATTACCAATTCTCATCATCACATAATAACAACTATAAATATAACCAAAACATCAACAGCATCTCTTCACGAACGTTATACACCTTATGTAAGCGTGTAACTCAAAACTTGTCGTTAGATTAATTACTCTCCACCAACTTACTTTGGCTAACACGGGTTTGCTCCGCCTGCCTGCGATTGTATCATTGATGGAGATATCTTTCAGCTCACTATTCAGATCAGTTATGACTAGTCCAGGGTTGTTGTCACCTCCTGTGCAGATGATATCTTCATCATTTGCTGGTCGCCGAGGCTTGAACCTGTTTCACAACCACAGCAGTTAACTCTCCACAGTACGCGCAGAAACAAAGATCTTTAAAGTCAACGTAATGCCGAAGTGAAATTAGGAAGCATCATCAAAATTTATTTTGCCGTTATATCTATCGCCGCAAAAAATAAAGAAATAAGGAATTGTTTCTCATATATAAAGGGATATTGTTTCTCATAAGTATATTTTTGTAGCCAGTAGTAGTAGTTGACCTCTAGCAACAGCACAGTAGTTACAATGACCTGGCTACCCCCATATCTAATCTGGTTTGCAATTGAAATCAAGCTACTTTACCCATCAAGAGCTTACCTTCTGCTCCATGTGGTATCTTGACTACATCGTTCCAGTGTAGTTTGAATAAACAGCGCATGCTCAGTTTGGTTAAGGTGCGTGACACGCTCCAGGAAGCCGTGACTCTCGGGTGCGATTACTACGTCACCTGGTTCGGTTTCTACCGCGCTGGCCCGGTCCATAACCAAGTAGTATGACTTGCTATAGGTATCCACGCCAATCTCGTACATGTGACCAACGCATTTAAAAACATTAACATCTAGACAGACAAACAAGAACAGTCTTACAAAGAAAAGATATGCGTTGGCAAAGCCTCAAAAGCGGGGTAGCCTTACTTTTTAAATCTCTTTAGCGTTTTTAAGAAATTTCCCCCTTGGAGCATGCTCCCGAAACCCCACAGATACAGGTTCTATATCAAAGTACTCTTGTCTCAAAATACTACTTAAGCTCCCAGATATTTTGCCAAGTTCCACCGCCGCAGAAAAAGTAAGCGTCTTACCCGTAGATATTTTCTGAAGCGTGACATTCCCGTTGAGCGTGACGCGTCCGGTCATTAGTCCGCTGAGGTCCTTCATGTCCGGAGACTCGTCCTCTGTTACTTCGTCCATGATTGGCTCAGGAATTACCTTTTCCGAAAAGTCGGCGTACTGAACTACTTCTTCGATTTTGGCGCGAGAAGTGAGCATTACCATATACGGACCTGTACAACATGAAGAACATCAAAGGTTTGGAGAGCTGTCACATGAAGAGAGAAGACTTCTAAGCATTTAGCCATTAGTCCCACCGCTAGAGCTAGCCTCTATGTGTTCGAAGATGCAAATCCGTGCGACAGCAAGTTCAAGGGAACAGTAAACGAAAGTCACTCACCTATATCATCCGTCTGATTAACTTTGTGCATTATCCCCCCGGCTTGCTTACTGGCGATAATTTGACCAGCCTTTACCCCGAGGTCACGTGGTGCTATGATGATGGGTGTGGCCTCGTCTTGTCCAGGGAGCAGTACTGGACAGTTGTATAATGTGGTGGCGTTCGCGTCAATCACGATGACGTTGCCATGCAACACCGTATTGTTGATTCTACTGGTGTTTGAGTAGTCCACTTTGACGAAGCCGTCAGGGCATCGTGTGGTGTTCCATGAGCGGCACTTGCCTTCCTCCTGCACAGCGAAGCAGTAAATAATTTATAAAATACAATGGATAGTACGCGTGCTATGATAAGTTCTACGTGTGGTGTTCCATGAGCGGCACTTGCCTTCCTCTTGCACAGCGAAGCAGTAAATAATTTATAAAATACAATGGATAGTACGCGTGCTACGATTTGTTCTACGTGTAGTGTTCCATGAGCGGCACTTGCCTTCCTCCTGCACAGCGACGCAGTAAATAATTTATAAAATACATTGCACAGTACACGTGTTATGATGTGGTTTTAAATGAGCTGAACTTGCCTTCCTCCTAGATAGCGAATCAGAAAAGTGTCTACAAAATACATTGCAGAGTACACGTGCTATGATTGGTTCTACATGTGGTGTTGAATGAGCGGCACTTGCCTTCTTCCTAGAATCAGAAAAGAGCTCATAAAATGCCTACATACACACCTCACGGTTGTAGCACATCTCCAGGTCGTTGCAAGTTTGGCAGGATTCTTTGTTGGTATCAGGACGTGTAAAGTTACATTGCTTTCTCGTGCAGTCCACGTGCTTTCAAAACAAGCAGAAACAAACGTGAGAATGGAAATGGCCATCTAATAGGCACAACACTTCTAGTACCTGAATCTTCCGGGAGCAGTGGTTCTCGCTGCCGACTGTGTAGCAGTTGTGGTAGAACCAGTCGGGACACGGCTCTTGATGAGGCCTGGTCTGGTTACCCGGCATGCATTGCTGCGCGGAGTCGCACCATCCGCAGTTGGGGTCTTGGTTACATGTGTTACAACGGGTGTATTTACCGCAGTACGAGTACGTACAGCCGCGACCCTGCAAGGGACATCATACTATTTACCGCGACACAACTGCGTATACCCGCGTACGACCACGACCCTGGTTGCAATACGAATAAATATGTTCAACCACCACGATCCTCACGACCTGTAATTAACAGGCCCTATGTACATAAAAACTTCACCCTGAAAAAGGAGTATTATTTATAGCAAAAATATATACCTGCGTCCCTGAATTAAAGCTAATAATTTTGCAATCTGCAATACGAAAATCATTTGTAATAATACGTATAGATGCTCATTGTATGACCAAAGGTATTCATACCAGAAATCCCGTCATGCACTTGCAGACGTTGGGCCCGACGCACGTGCCAAACCCGGAACACTCGTGGACGTCCCGACAATGGAACTGGGAGCAGTCATGCCCTGTCCAGCCGCGGTAGCAGAAGCACGTGGAGCCGATACAGTCGCCATTGTGGAAGCATCCATTAGGGCAGCGCACAACTGAATAAAATGATACAAGTTGATAAGTGGTGGGTTGAAGGAAACGAGCATTTAGGTAGATAAAGGTTATATTCAAGGAAATTATGTTAAAATTGATTGTTCAAAAGAAAATGGCTTTTTTGTTTTTTGGTGTGTAAAAATCTACAAACTTGAGTTTCATCTCTACTCTGCACAATACACACTTCTCACTCTTTTCACACTAGTATTAAACTCAGACATCAGCTAGAATTACCAGACTCAAACCACCTGTGGTCTTCTGCACTCACTACCTTCCACTACCTTCCACTACCTTAAACAGGTATAATTTCTAATTCTGACAGAGAATTCGTATACATATCCACGGACCTGCACTTCGACTGCACCCAAACGGGTAAAGGCTTTGATTGGACACACTTTTGACACGGCCATCAGGGGTGAAAAGTCGCAAGGCGTGGCCTGAAGGGGTATCGGTCTCGTTCAAGACCCATACAGGCACAGGAGGTTTGCCGTCCGGTCGCTTGTTGGACATGAGTGATGCGAGTAGTAGCCTGTCACCAGATGATTCCAGTGACAACAAGTGACCGCCGTAATACTGAAATATTGAAACCAAAAAAAAAAACTGTTGGCATGCAAACGATGACTTGAAACTACCGCTAACTATACCATTTTCCTTGTATTTGCTTCAGATAGTTACCGTATTTTCACCGCCAGTAACTCGGACCTTTGATAACTTAAACTCACATTACTTCAAAGTAATTTAAGTAATGTTCTAGCTTTGATAAATTGAACCACCTCATGACGAAAGGCAAGACGGATCTTTACAAAACCATTTATACTGCAGTCATCTTATGGGGCTTGTTTTTGTGATATTTTAATACTACTTATATATAAAAACTTCCCTCTGACCTTGCAGTAATGGTCCGCTTGATGGTACGTCCTCGCACCAGGCCGATACACAAAACACGTGGCGCCTGCGTTCATCCAGTCAGCGGGACAACCGACTGCAAAATCAGGCAAAAAAGTGTATGAATATGAGGATTTAGATCGACTGATTATCAAATAGGGTACATATAATTAAATATCATAGGCTTCAAGTGAGTTATAAGGGGAAGCATTTTACTCTAAATTTGTATCAGAAAAAGTAAGGCAAGAGAAGAGATTGAAATAGCTCGTTTATAAAGATGATATTTGCTGGACTGGTTAGAAACGCTTTCGAGACCATTTTACTGATTGCTTAAGGGTAAACTAAATTTTTGAAGATGCGGGTATACCATTGTGGCCCTAAATCTCGGCTGCGTGATCATGGGTGGGTACAGGGGGGATGGAGCAACACGATTGAACATGCGACACCCGCAAAGCATCCTTACATGAAAACCGATTCCGAGGTTGTATCCTGTTGAAGGGCTCGAAAAGCACCAAGGGTAATCTATAATCGTCTTCGTTGTCTCTGATCCGGGACTCCACAGTAGGCTTGAGTCCGAACCCGAACCAGTTCCTCGTTGCGTTGACCGGGTCGCTGACGGCGGACAAGGTGGTGTCGAGTTCGTAAAGGTTATAAGGGTTCTTGAGGCTGTTGCCATGGTATTCCAAAGGTCCATTAGTGCGGATAGTCGCGCCGTAATCATTAGCCGTGCCGTAATTCAGGAAAAAATGGTTGTTCTCGCATTTTTGTCGGACTTTCTTGTCGGAAAAGGTGTACTCCATGGTAAACAGCCCAGAGTTATTGTAGAAGAGATTTCCGTGGATGCTTGTTGCAACGTTCAGGATTTTAAGAGTACTGTGTTGAGCATTCTGAAATCCAGTACCAGCATTGCTTCCAAAAACATTATCTCTTAGACCAACGTTACCTAATGACTCCAAGTTGGAAGATTCTAAGAAAACGGCTTCTTTTTCATTTTCCAAGAGCGTATTCCCGTAAATGAGGCTTCCAGTCTTCCTCTTTCCTTCGCTAGTTTTAATCTTGAGGTGCACGCCTCCGCCGGGGTTCCCGGTTATGTAATTATTTGTCAGGGATACCGTCATGTCGACAGTATCGCCCGCCACGCCTCCTGATGCTTCCTGCGTGTCCGACTCGCCATTGCCTATTATCGTACAGCGATGAATTGAGGCGCGCCGCGTGACGGAGGTGGTCGACTCGTACAAGATGCCATGCTCACGGTGATTGGTCAGTTCGGAGTTTAACAACTCGTGACGTGTTTCTAAGAAAAGCAACTCATAGATTTAGAGAAAGTAGGAGATAACGTTGGGTACTTTTGTGTGTCATTCCCTTGTCCGGACAAGGGAACTAAGGGACGACTCGAACGATGTGCCAGTCATATTCTGAGAATTATAACCTCAGAACTTTGTACTACTAGGGTACTTTGTTTGTTAAAAAGGTAAACCAAAGTATTTTTCCTCAGAGCATAAGTGTAATATATCTGGAGCTTTAACATTCTCATGGCGCATGGCGCATGGCACATGGTTTCACTGAGTTTTCACTTGATTTTTTGTTAGGCACAACAGAGCGACGATGCTCCTCGAGCAATCAGGGAGCCCAGAGTAATGGTACACCCACCTCGATCACAGCCTACAAAGTGTATGTCGTCCAGCGTGACGAAGTTTCTGTAGTGGTAGTTACTGGTCTTGTTGTACGAGCCGACGAAGACCAGCACATAGTCGTCATCGAGGTCTTGTAGATCTAGGATCACTTTAGTCCAATCTAGGACTTTGGGATGAGGAGGTTTCCATAGCGGCGTGAATTCCGTTGACCCGGAGAACACGGAATACCCCTTGCGGCGAAACAGCTCAAGCGCGGACCTCCCATCTCGGCCGAGCCTGTAGTAGAACACCAGCGAACAAATGTTGGAGCCTCGCGATACAGTCCTGCTCACGAGAGCCGAGCGGCCGGTGAGAGAAGGCCAGCGGGTGTTCCCCACGTAGAGAAGGTTACCTGATGCATGAAACATGATTTCGAACAACTTATTATGAGCGTCGATCTGGCAAATACAACGGTGATGGTGAGGATAGTTAATTAAAATACCATCCACGAAGAAAATCTGATACTTTATTAATGATATGTTAAAAAACTGAGTGTTTTCCAGTATTGTAAAAGTGTAAAGGATTAGACAAAACCAAATTTAGTAATCCGATGTGACCACACAAATTTGCAAGAAATCAGAATACTGTTCCTTTCGTATATGCTACTTTAAAGGTAGAGACTGCTCCGTTTATCCCAACCTTTACTATACCAACATAAGTCCCCCCACACCCCTCAAGCAAGCCCCACACATCTCCCTTTTATTTCCGCCGTACCTTGGTTGTGATAGTAGGAGTGGTCTGACCCCGCTTGGTACGTGTGCCAATCATCCGTTACCCGCCATTTCATGGTCATGTTGACCCCGTTAATAGTAAGATTGTCAAACGTCTGCCATCCGCACATGCCTGTGTCAAACGTGCACGGGTTGTCTAGGAAGAGCAGAGTGTCAGAAAACATCATCATCTCATTATCATCATCATCAATTATAATAATCATCACACACAATAGCATTACCAGGCCCGAAAAAATCACGATTACGACCATTGTTAATATCATTACATCGCCATACACCTACACAGGCATTAAGAAGACCAACACCACCATCGCTACTATTGTAATCATAGCTATTACAATCAATAGTGAGACACCGTTTCAACTCCTTATCAAACACCATTATCCTTTACTTACATTTGGAATCCAAGTCAAACGAATCCACTTCAAACATGACCTTGCTATTGACGTTTCCAGACCACCAGAGAAGAGCCTTGTCCTTCACAACAAAGATGTCTTTATGGACCAGCGACCGTACATCGTCACCTGACCTGTCCACCAACACAGGTCCACCGACATCCGAGTACAAACGTACCACATGCGACGTCACGGAGTGATACAAGAGACGAATTCTGACGCCTTTACCGGGCTCTACCCTGATGAGCTTGGAGCAACTAAGAGGCGACGATGCAGATATGAGTCCAGGAAGATCAAAGTATATGAGGGTTGGGCCAGTTATAAGCAATGAAGCGACAGCATCGCAGATAGATAGCTTCCCATAGTGGACTCCCGACATGACGACTTCGTTGGGTTCATAGAACACAACGCCCTTAGCCACTTTCGTCACTTTTAAGTTTTCCAGCTTAACGTCTTTTTCTGTTTGTACAAACACAAGTCCATCACCACCAAGGTTTGCCAGCTTGCTGTCAAAGATGTGGGTGTCTGAGTTGGGTAGAGATTTCACTCCGTCACCCGTACTATTAAGAATTTCGATATTGTTTAACACGGGAGAAGTCTGTACCATCTCAATGCACGCAACGTCCTGTCGTGCATGCTTGCCACAATAGGTAAACCGCGCATGCTCCAACACAGACTGCTGCTGGATATCCCAGCTTTCATTGTGGGCGACAAACCGGATGTTTCCCCATGGTCTCGCCTCGCATGTTATCTGTACGTACGTTTTGGCGACGCAAGAGGCATTCAGTAGCGCGGTCTGCTCGCATTCGTCATAAGAAGACTCGTTACCACTACAAGTCAGCTGGTATGGCAAGGAATCCATTCGCTCGAGGTGAGCCTTTGACCAGGAATATTTCTTGGACTCCGAGACGTATCCCAGCTGCTTGCAAACAACATGGGTGTCCCTAATAGTCCACTGGTCTGACCAGCAAACGGGGTACCAGTTGTTTTCTTGTAAAATTTCCAAGGTACCTTCCCATGGGTAAGTACCATCACGCAACCTTAGGGTCTCTTTCCCGCTCGGTCGCAGGAGAGTGAATTTGATATTTTTGTTAAAAGTTCCTTTAGCATTCAGCGTGCCGAGCACAAGTAAGCTTGTCCCTGCTTTGAACTTCAATTCAACATTTGGTTCAATGGTTAACGTCACGTTTGGTAGGATAGTGACATCAGAAGTTATTTCATAAGGGCTTGCTTCCTCTGTTAATGTCGTAGACTCGTAGAGTCGTCCCATTAACTTTGCACCCTGAAGCCCACTTGTACTCTGACCAGCGGATACTCTATCAAAGTCATTCGCACTTAGCAAAAACGGTCTAAAGTCCAACGAGAATAAGTCAAAGTTGTCATCAAAATCGAGAACTCTATCGGCGACGTCTTGTGCTGTGCGCGAGCCCCACCAGTTGTGACTAACATCGAGTCGATTCCTCTGAGAACGCGCAGGTACCGATATGCAGAACTCTTGATCAAAGTCGGGGTTGACGAATCTGTTGTGCCAGAACCGCGTTGTCTTATGCTGCAACATTCCACTAAGGGTAACAGCACAAGAACCACTTCCGCTCATCATCCAACTGGTATAGTTGTTATTGGAAAGAGTATTATCGACAAGGGTCAAATTCTTGGTGGGTTGTGGCAGAGTGTGGACTGACTGGAGCATCAGGACATTACGTCCGGTATTTAGTTGGAAGGTGTTTTCCGTGATTGAAGTGACATCTTCCAGCCTTCGCGCTGTTATAACAGCCAGTTCATAGCATGTGTTGTCGGTGAAGACATTGTTACTAATATAAACAGGTCCGTTAGCAGCTGTTTCTCTTAAAAACACAATCCCTCCATCGTTGTAAGCAAACATATTTTCTGATACAACCAGTTTTGTTGCTTTCTTCAGAATATCTATAACTGCATTAGGATTGCATTTATTCCTGAAAAACTTGTTGCTCTTCAACAAGAGAGGCCCAGAGCCTGAAGATCCTGAACCAGACCGAATAACCGCTGTACCTGCATTTCCCAAAAATGTATTTCCAGTGAACAACCACTCGGTTCCTGGAAAACCCTGTGCAATGTCTATAGTGACGTGGCGGTTTTGTATAATTTGGCACGAAGCGAACTCAACCCTTGCCGAATACGAGCTATGATAGTAGCTAACGAACGAGTAAAGGCAACCAAGCTTGTTGTACGCAAAGACACTATTCTGCGCCGATAGATCTACCCGCATATATCGATTACTACCGTCTAGTTTCACGGCTCGCTCACCACTTTTCGTGATGCTGGAATTCAAAATTCTTACAAACTTACGGTCACCCGTCTCGATCCAAATACCATTAGCCCTAGATCCATTCACGGTGGAGTTGACGATTTCTATTGATCCGGCAAATTTATTCAAGGAGATGCCCTGGTTATTGTTATCAAGGACACAAGATGACACAACACCGCGTGTGAGGTGGCCCAGATTGATGGATAATCCCGCGCCTAATGATCTGCTGATGGAGCAGTTACGGATGAGAAGGTCCTCAAGGTGGTTGGACCCCACTATCGAGATACCGCCGGGGTTGTTGTTTGAGTCAAAGATCGAATTGGTTATCTCAACGGTGCTTGTTATTGGCTGGACGTCATCTGCAAGGGAATAAGTAAAAACATCAAATGTCGGAAAAGTATAATATTTCCTTTTTTTTCACATAAGAGCAAAAGGTTAGATAAAAGTGAGGGAAACGTTGGAATCGCGGAGGAAATTTGGTGTGAAAATGAGAAATACACACATTTAATCATGACCCACCTGCGACTGAAAACACGAGCAAATGAAAGGAAAGTGCGTATCCATTCCTCTTGTACAGACGAAACAGCATTCTTTCGGAGGTCGAATTAAACGTCTGCCTACTGGCCCACGAGGCAGGGTTAAGGTTCCAGATCATAGAGCTGCTACCATCATCGCCATCATACATACGGAGGGAGCTATACCTGGTATCAAAACTCAAATAAACCACCTGTACAGCGATCTTGAATCCCTTGTCGGAAACAAACACGTGATCACAGCTCAAACCAGGGTTCCCACCATAAGATGAAGTCATGTACGTAACGGTATCCTTGGTAACGAAGGTTCTATTTCTGTCACAGATATCCCGGATCGTGTAGACTCCAGGGCTGGCCATGTGAGGTACGTGTGTGTAGGACACGTCCCAAGGGTTGTGATAGCCTACGCCAGGACCCTTGGAAGCCCAGATTCGCACATCTGAGACCCGCACGTAAGGCGACCCCGCCCAGATACCGTACGACTCAGTGTGGGAAATATCGGAATCTGGCATCAGGGACTTACTAAGGAATGGGCTCAAGTGGACCACATTTACACCCCTGGAGGCGGAGGAATTGATTCTGATATTACTGATGTTGTGAATGTCGTAGTCGATACGGAGGGCGGAGCCTGGTAACGAGATGTCACCCCTGTAAGGGTATCCAGCGTCGTGTATCTCCAAATGGTGCAAAGAACTCTGGGAGTTTCCCATGGCTATGTGGATACCGGACCAGTAGTTTCGCTGGCAGACAACGTGAGCGACGTAACCACCACAGTCTGAGCCGTATCCCCACTTGTCATTGTTACAGCCCATAATATCCTCATCCAACGAACCGCACTGTAAGTTATGTATAAAATAACTCTCTCTACCGCTTTTCCAGATATTTTTGTAAGTGATAAACCTCTCATAACCGAGCTGTTGGCAGAGGATTGTCCCTTCCGTGGAGAACCCGCGATAGCCAAGACACAGAGACATCCAGGTGCGGTTAAAGTAGATCTCTACACGTCCATCCCAAGGTCCCGCACCATCTACAAGCCGAATCTTCTCTTCTGGACTCTCCTGCACAAATCGCACTTTCTCCTCCCTCGTTCCAATGACCTGAACGTTGCCTTGTACGAGGAACAGCGAGCGCGGCGGAAAAAACAGAGTCGTGTTACTAGAGATCTTGAGTGAAATATTACGAGACACAACAAGGTCGTCGCGTACTTTATACGTCGCATATTGCGACGGCAGCTCGAGATCTCTATCTAGAGCGCCTCCGATCGTATCTCCACGAAGAAAACACATTTTTCTAGGGATATCAAGGGTAACTAGGTCCAATCGATCTTCAGATAGAAGGTAAGGGAAATAGTCTGCAGTGGCAAGCTGGGCGCGCGTATGAAAGTCTTGGATTCTGTCCTGAATCAAACACTCGTCCTTGGTGTCCCACCAATTGTATCTAGCGTCGATAACATTCCTGTGATTGTAGTGCATAGAGGCCAATAGTTTAGAGTGAGAATTATCAGAGAACAAATTTCCCTGCACTCTAAACGTTCCAACTTCAAGTACCACGACGCCATAGCTGGTGGCTCTTCGAAAGAGTCTCCGAAACTTGAGATGCCCAGTATTGCTTGCAAAGCTGTTGTTGGCTATAATCGAAATTCGCACGTTAGGGTAGCCCACAAAATCGACATACACGACGCGATCACCTCTAGAATGAGTAAATGTATTCCGAGTGATGTTCACCGAAACTGGTGTGGCCTGCCGTGTTGGTTCAAACTTGGACTGATCGTAAACAGTAACTGCAGACCCTGTGGTGTTCAAAAAGCTGTTATTACAAATCTCCGCTTGAAGCCCAAGGAATGCAATCGCAGACGACATCACAGCAAACCCTTTATTAGTGGAGAACACGTTCCCTGTGATTTGTGCTGTCACTCGCCTGTGGCGGTATGAGTTAATGTACCATCGGCAAGAGTCGGGCGAGATGGTTAACCCTCCATTTGTGTTGTTACTGATACTGCTCTGCAGTACCGCGATGGAAACGTTTTGCTCAGACGATGATACGAACTCGCAAGTGGGCATTACACGAACGCCATACTCACGATTGCTGTCCACCTGGCTGTTGTTAAGGATGAACATGGTGAACTGTCTGCGTGCGATGTTACTCCGGTAAGCTTGAATGTCTACGGATACGATACCACTTCTCCCGTTATCCTTAATCGCGCAGCTATCGAATGAGTATTCACCGCCTTGGTTTGCTAAGTGACACCCATCAATTTTATTTTTTGATAGTCTGGAATTTGTCACTCTAAGAGAGGCAGGGCCATCATAAAGCATTATCCCATACCCTTGGTTCATTGACACAGTGGCGTTATCGAACTCGACAAAGCCTGCAACTCGGTCCCCTCTGCTACCATCGGCAGAGTTCTTAACAAGACAAGCGTCCTGTAGTTTACAATCAAGCGAAGAGATCTGCGCGAAGATACCATTTTGCTTGTTACCAATACCTTTAAAATTTCTCAAGCTACACCCCGTAATGCTGGAGTACTGAATCATGAGACCTTCTACTGTGTTGCTAATACATTCTACGCCAGCTCCTGTTATAGTACCCGCGACTTTTTTTGCAAACATTCCGTGTCCTTGGTTTCCGATAAATTCAGTGTTGGTGATATCCATATGCCCGATGAAGTCCTCTACAGATAAACCTGTCCCTCGATTATCCAAAAACTTTGAGTTTGTAATGGTTAATGACGGGGGATCTGAAGAAACAAGGAACGAGGAAAAATAAGAGCGTCAACTGCACACACGCTAAGTTTTAAATTAAACAAATGAACAGCAAAAGTAGTTCACATAATACATTTTGAGAAAATCGACCTGCTTATGTGATCTTAATGTTTAACTGTATTCCGGTGTTTTTTGTGTGTTGGCATTCAATTCGTGTTTTTTTTTTTTTTTTTTACGAAGACAACCCTACTCTGGGTGATAATCAACATCTACTTAGTGCTATACACTAAAAAATAGAACTACTAGTGAGTATATGTGTATATCTCGTTTTGACTTGCCTTTGTTATGAGTAATAAAAATCTTCACTTCAGTGTTATAACTGCCCGTGTGTACAAACTGCACCCATAAGCGGTTGCTAGTGGTAACGGCAGACCTTGGGACCTGGCCAGCGTCGGCTTGGGAAGCGGTGGTGAGAATAGTACCATTGACGGAATCCCCATCTCTGACCGTCACATCGAAACCATTTCCAGACAGTGATTGGAAATGCAGAGTAAAGCGGTACCCTTTACTTGTGTTAAATACCTGAGACAATGAAACACTTTAATTAGTAAGACATGCCATCTTTGCCTTGTTTTTGTGTTTGGTCATAAAGGGTTGAGCTCTAAATACCGTCCGGTAGTATGTTTTAGAAACATTAAGAGCCGATAAATTGTGAAAAATCACCATTTCCATGCATAAAATGAGCCTGCAGGTTCCGACTTTTCTTGTTTTACCAAAACACCTCGAAGAGCCCGTGTGCCACGCCTTTGATGTTGTTTTCATTTACTATTGGAAGGGAATTATGTGCTTAAATCTCGAAATAACCATCTAAGACAAGGTTAAATACTTTATTTACCAAATTCAACCGAAAATATCGCATTGGCTTCCCCAAATCAGCCGATGGAAATGGATGCCTCTCTTACTCTGCGAGGATGATCAAATGGCGACTGACAGAGGCTGTTTAAGGTCCCTTTAACGGGCTAAGAATCATGGGCCGGCTGCACAAAGCTTGGGTAAGTTATCAGCCGGGTAGGCGTTACCCACCGGATAAAACCCCTATCCAGCGGATATAATAGCGTTGCATAAAAAAATGCCAGACAACAGTTTATCGAGGCAAAGTGCATGTGAATCACGAAATGATCAGAGGGGATAGTGTTATCGCGTGTCAGGGATAAAAAAACAGCCAATATCGATTGATTCCAGTCCTGTCAAAGCTATATGTAAGTTTGAAGTTCATTGTGAATTTACCAACTGTAAAATTCGTCGTTTGTATGTGTTGCAACTTTCACTGTGTTTAAAATTAGTCTAAATTCTGACAATAAATTTGAATCAAGACGCCATTTTGTTTTTTCTTAACATTTATTCGGTGGATAAGATTTTATCCACCCTCTATCATCCGGATAACTTTATCCGCTGGATAACTTTTATTCGGGCCTTTTGCAACCGAATCACGCCACTTGGATAAGTTTTAACCGCTAGGAAAAATTTAACCGGTGGATAAAACTTATCCAAGCTTTGTGCAACCGGCCCCAGTTTTTCAGCTAGCATATCGTTTATCTTTATATCTATATCGATATCATGAGTTTGTATCGTAAAGTTTTGACCATTACATATTAGATTGAATTACCATAAACATACTCGGACACCTTTGAGTTCTTTTAAAGCAGAATTTGTCGTCCCTCTCAGAGAAGGTGATTTGTCCATGCTCAATTATCAATAGTGACAAATCTATAAAAAAAGCAACGTTACCTTGACAACCTCAAGGCGTCTGCCACCCTGACCACGCGCCCTCAGCCTCATGGGATATCCCCCGGACTTTTCATCCGCCGCAGTCAATTCCTTCCATTCGGCTCCAGCACCTTGCCTGATCCCCAGGCCTCCGCCATTTGTCGTGTTAACCACAAGAGTGTCCCGGATTGTCAGGCTCACGTGACCGGAAACTACGTCAATCCCTCTGACCATACTTCCAGCGAACACACAGTTCTTGATGGTCAGCGGTGTCTCGAGGCCATCGGAATGAACGCCTCTCCCGCAATCTTTTGAAGTCACGTGATGTAGGTCCGGTAAGGTCTTCTTGCCTTTGACGGCGGCGAAGGCCTTGGCAATGTCCACGTACCGTAGGGGGGAGGGGCTGGGGGAAGTGGAGGCAGCGTAATCGATTCCTGACCACATACTCTTCGTGGCGACGAAAGCGAGGAGTGTAAAGCATTCGATGCCAACGTCACGTCGACGACCTGGTGACAGACACACGTCAATCACTCATACAAGTACTTCAAAAAAGAAAAGGAAACGGTGGTGCAGCTTCGGCGATGAGAATATTCCAGTTTTTTTTGTACTAAATGCTCAAATTTCGATGGCTGAATAATACAACAAAACGTCTAGGATAGTATTATGCAATAATAAATACGAGCGGTTGATTCGGCTGGCAGGTATGAAATCATATTATAGTTATTAAAGTATCATAGGTATGAAAGGGAAATGATAAAAATGAAGATTGGATAATAAATATTTCAATACAAATACCGACTAAAATTTGGGGTGATGTACTAACGCATATAGGGTTACTAAAATATTTCGATTTTTTTCAAACGGTATGCCGACTAAAATACCGTGGAACCTCAATTTAACCTTGTATGAGACAGAACCTCGTTGTAACAAAACCTCGATATAACGTACAGTTTTCCCCAGTCTCTTGGCACGTTAAACTTCTGTAGCTGGGTTGGGTATAGGGATGCATACGTGATGTAGATGTGGTATGGGGATGCATACGTGATGTAGTTGTGGTATGGGGATGCATAAATGGTGTAGGTGTGGTATGGGGATGAATAAACGATGTAGATGTGGTATGGGGATGCATAAATGATGTAGATGTAGTATGGGGATGTATAAATGATGTAGATGTTGTATGGGGATGCATAAATGATGTAGGTGTGGTATGGGGATGCATAAATGCAGATGTGATATGGGGATGCATAAATGATGTAGATGTGGTATGGGGATGCATAAATGATGTAGATGTGGTATGTGGATGTATAAATGATGTATGTGTGGTATGGGGATGCATAAATGACGTAGGTGTGGTATGGGGATGCATAAATGATGTAGGTGTGGTATGGGGATGCATAAATTATATAGGTGTGGTGTGGGGATGCATAAATGATGTAGGTGTGGTATTGGGATGCATAAATGATGTAGGTGTGGTATGGGGATGCATAAATGCAGATGTGGTATGGGGATGCATAAATGATGTAGATGTGGTATGGGGATGCATAAATGATGTAGATGTGGTATGGGGATGCATAAATGATGTAGGTGTGGTATGGGGATGCATAAATGATGTAGGTGTGGTATGGGGATGCATAGATAATGTAGGTGTGGTATGGGGATGCATAAATGATGTAGGTGTGGTATGGGGATGCATAGATAATGTAGGTGTGGTATGGGGATGCATAAATGATGTAGGTGTGGTATGGGGATGCATAAATGATGTAGATGTGGTATGGGGATGCATAAATGATGTAGGTGTGGTATAGGGATGCATAAATGATGTAGGTGTGGTATGGGGATGCATAAATGATGTTAGTGTGGTATGGGGATGCATAAATGATGTAGGTGTGGTATGGGGATGCATAAATGATGTAGGTGTGGTATGGGGATGCATAAATGATGTAGGTGTGGTATGGGGACGCATAAATAATGTAGATGTGGTATGGGGATACATACGTGATGTAGATGTGGTATGGCGATGCATAAATGATGTAGGTGTGGTATGGGGATGCATACGTGATGTAGATGTGGTATGGGGATGCATAAATGATGTAGATGTGGTATGGGGATGCATAAATGATGTAGGTGTGGTATGGGGATGCATAAATGATGTAGGTGTGGTATGGGGATGCATACGTGATGTAGATGTGGTATGGGGATGCATAAATGATGTAGGTGTGGTATGGGAATGCATATATGCAGATGTGGTATGGGTATGCATAAATGATGTAGATGTGGTATGGGGATGCATACGTGATGTAGTTGTGGTATGGGGATGCATAAATGATGTAGGTGTGGTATGGGGATGCATAAATGATGTAGATGTGGTATTGGGATGCATAAATGATGTAGATGTGGTATGGGGATGCAAAAATGATGTAGATGTGGCATGGGGATGTATAAATGATGTAGGTGTGGTATGGGGATGCATAAATGATATAGGTGTGGTATGGGGATGCATAAATGATGTAGATGTGGTATGGGGATGCATAGATGATGTAGGTGTGGTATGGGGATGCATAAATGATGTAGGTGTGGTATGGGGATGCATACGTGATGTAGATGTGGTATGGGAATGCATAAATGATGTAGGTGTGGTATGGGGATGCATACGTGATGTAGATGTGGTATGGGGATGCATACGTGATGTAGGTGTGGTATGGGGATGCATAAATGATGTAGATGTGGTATGGGGATGCATAGATAATGTAGGTGTGGTATGGGGATGCATAAATGATGTAGGTGTGGTATGGGGATGCATAGATAATGTAGGTGTGGTATGGGGATGCATAAATGATGTAGGTGTGGTATGGGGATGCATAAATGATGTAGATGTGGTATGGGGATGCATAAATGATGTAGGTGTGGTATAGGGATGCATAAATGATGTAGGTGTGGTATGGGGATGCATAAATGATGTTAGTGTGGTATGGGGATGCATAAATGATGTAGGTGTGGTATGGGGATGCATAAATGATGTAGGTGTGGTATGGGGATGCATAAATGATGTAGGTGTGGTATGGGGACGCATAAATAATGTAGATGTGGTATGGGGATACATACGTGATGTAGATGTGGTATGGCGATGCATAAATGATGTAGGTGTGGTATGGGGATGCATACGTGATGTAGATGTGGTATGGGGATGCATAAATGATGTAGATGTGGTATGGGGATGCATAAATGATGTAGGTGTGGTATGGGGATGCATAAATGATGTAGGTGTGGTATGGGGATGCATACGTGATGTAGATGTGGTATGGGGATGCATAAATGATGTAGGTGTGGTATGGGGATGCATAAATGTAGATGTGGTATGGGTATGCATAAATGATGTAGATGTGGTATGGGGATGCATACGTGATGTAGTTGTGGTATGGGGATGCATAAATGATGTAGGTGTGGTATGGGGATGCATAAATGATGTAGATGTGGTATGGGGATGCATAAATGATGTAGATGTGGTATGGGGATGCAAAAATGATGTAGATGTGGCATGGGGATGTATAAATGATGTAGGTGTGGTATGGGGATGCATAAAGTGATGTAGGTGTGGTATGGGGATGCATAAATGATGTAGATGTGGTATGGGGATGCATAAATGATGTAGGTGTGGTATGGGGATGCATAAATGATGTAGGTGTGGTATGGGGATGCATACGTGATGTAGATGTGGTATGGGGATGCATAAATGATGTAGGTGTGGTATGGGGATGCATATGTGATGTAGATGTGGTATGGGGATGCATACGTGATGTAGGTGTGGTATGGGGATGCATAAATGATGTAGATGTGGTATGGCGATGCATAAGTGATGTAGATGTGGTATGGCGATGCATAAGTGATGAAGATGTGGTATGGCGATGCATAAATGATGTAGGTGTGGTATGGGGATGCATACGTGATGTAGATGTGGTATGGGGATGCATACGTGATGTAGGTGTGGTATGGGGATGCATAAATGATGTAGATGTAGTATGGCGATGCATAAGTGATGTAGATGTGGTATGGCGATGCATAAGTGATGTAGATGTGGTATGGGGATGCATAAATGATGTAGATGTGGTATGGGGATGCATAAATACCATATTAGCTTCACCTACCACAGTTATGACTCCCTATCCCGCGATGCGAACATTCAAGAAGCGACTGCTCGCTCCCCTTACAGGTCACATCATCAAGCCAGACAGGGCCGCGCCCCGATGCATGACGGTAGTACCTGATTGCGCCCAGGAATCCCAGATGCTTACACGCGACCTGCGTATCTTGCATATCCCAGAGGTCATCACAAACCGTGCCCCACTGACCATTGATAAACACCTCTAGTCTGCCTGTACGGTAGTCAGCGCCCTCCGCTAGTCGAATCCCAGGGTTGTAAGGAATGGTCTCGTTTTTGTTAACGTCAATGGATGAATAATTCGTTTGGATCATTTGGAGAGTTATTCTCTCGTTTGGAGACCCTTGTGCAAGGAGAACGCCTCCTTCCTTCACCTTTATCCCGACCCCAGCAGCAAACTCGAGAGTTGTCCCCGGCTGGATGTGTAAAGTTGCGTCTTTTAAGATGATGATGTCATCCGTGACGATGTATGGCGAGTTAGCCTGTGTCAGGTTGGTAAAGCTGGTGATCTCTCCGCTGATCTCGCTGCCTTGTGAGTTGATAGGAAGCAGTAGCACTGTCCAGGTTATAGCCAAGACTTTAATGCAGCGGGATATTTGATTTAAGCGGACCATCCTGCACGGAAACAGAAGGATCAGAAGGAAGATTAATGTAAACAGTGTCAGCGATGTCAGCGAGCTCAATTAGGGCAGCTTCGGCAGCTCTTTTCTCGACGTTAAATAGTAAAAAAAGAAGACTTCCACAATGCTAGCTACCTTTCACTTCTAGAGCGTTCTGTTGTCACAGGCAATTCAGAAAAGCGAACTGATCTTATATTTGTCTCTGTGTTACGAAACTCTTCGCGTGTCGGTGCTAATTATTAACATTGTACTACTCAGACACTAGGTTAATCACTTATTCACGCTATCAGGTTTGCCTTTATCAATGCATCAAAATACAGCACTGTTGAAATATCTGTGTGAGATAACCCAATGCCTAAACCAGAAGTAAACAAATCTAAAAAAAATAAATTTGAATCACTGCTCCCTGAAAATCCATGCCAGGTGCAACAATGGTTATTGCGAGCTATGCCTTGTATCGACGCATAATGAGGAAGCAATTGAAGTGGTGTCTACATGTTTGACGAGGGAGTAAACATGTGAGAATGCTCTGACGTTACGCGGCTCGCATTGCTCCGTAAACAAGGGGACAGAAAATTGGTGTGGATAGTAAAACAGCCATAGCCTCTTTTAGTAACTGCACCGTTGAATTAGACATTGTTCGAACACTCCTCTCCTTCCCCAATATCGTATTCTCAGACGAAAAACAAAAGTAAAGTAAAAAGTACGGAGTAGGTAGGCAGAAAAGAAAGAAACATATTGTTCACGTTTCTTTTATATATCTCTTCTCATACAAGAAAGTAACCATTTAATTGTTTTGGTGCTTTTGCAAGTTTGCAGCAAACATTAGAAATTCGCCCATAAACAGTCATAAACACACTTTTAAAATTTATAACACTTTTAAAATTCAATATCCTTCTCTGTACACATTTCCTATCCGCCAAGTGTTTAGCCTACAAAAATCTTGCGCAGCCGCTAAAACCTACCAAGAAATATTATTTCACCCCAATAATAAAAGAGAAGAGCTAATGCGCCGTGGATCCGTCCCTAGCAGTCTTCGCGTGCGCTCCCCAAAGAGCTTTCATTTCGCGCTATAGGATGAACCGTCGTAGCTAGTATATAAGGCGAGCCCGGACCGACAAGGGACAAAAATATCAATAATCTAGTTCTACTTGTTTCGTGCATGTCTTGTTGCCCCCTCTGTTTTCTGTCTTTTTGCTATTTGTCCTCACAATATTTTATCGCAGTGATAATGACTCTGTCCCGGTTCTAGTTTCGTTCTGGCTAGGCCCGAGGGAAGCTCTTTTACACATTGCACATACCTTAGTACCTTTCAAGATGCAATCCTCTCTCAAGATATCATTTAGTTAAGAAAGAGTCTCTCTACACCGCGTAATGCTACAAAACTATTCGCAAAGTGTAGTATTCAGAGGTTAAGAACGGTTCGGTATTCGCATTAAAAGTCAACATTTCCCAATACTGATAGCTACACGTGTGACAGAAAAAATAAATAAACACTCGAAAAATGAACTAGTGACGTCAGAGAGGTAAAGCTATCGCTTGTTTCTAGAGCCAATAGAGCATATTTTCGGGGTTGGTGTACGAGGGAATAACTGAACTTTGTTTTCAAATGCAAAAGTCATTTGCTACACATATGGTAATCACATAAGCTACGTTCGATAGTTTCATGTCATATTTTAAAAGGGTAAAGGTCATTGTTGTGGACTTGCGGGGGATCAAAAAAAGCTTGTTCCGCCTCGTTCTCGCTCCTGTGATCTCGACTCCTTGGGTACCCGAGGATGTCGTTGGGGCGTATACCAAACGAGCCGATTAGCGCTAACCTAGAGTAAAATTGAATTTTTACCCCGGGATAAGTTACCGAAACGCTCGCTGGTTAGCGCTTACTCTGAGTTAGTTTGGAGGTAAAGTCTAACCATGTTCGTACGGTTTGGCCTCCCAAACTTTGTAGTAGAACTAAAGTTTCATAAAATGAAAATGCCGACAAAAAAAAACGTTAAACAAAAACAATGTAGTAGGGATCAAATGTCCTAATATTTTGCTTTGTTTGCGACCTTCGTTGCGATGCTGACTCGAAAATTGTAATGGGACAGACAGAAAGTTACATGAAATTTATACTTGAAATGAATCTGTCTCGCTAGTGTCGCGCACCAACTCGAATCCTGCAAATTGCATTTTTGGTAATGAAATGGAGGTAATTACAGGCGATGTAGAGGTGTTTGGGGAGCTTCTCTACGAAAATAAAACCACCAAACGTAAATTTGAGTTGCTCTCTGGGTATCCTCTGTGAATTTTACTCGTCAAACCAGTTTTTTTTTACTCGCTTAATTAATATAGGGTTAGTAAACCGGGGGAACGGTGAGTTATCCGTCGGTTAGCTAACCTACGATCAGCGCATTTTAACCCGGGATTAGGCGCTAATCTTGGGTTAAGCTAATCGGCCTTTCGGGAACCGGCCCCTGGGCTATTGCCCCCTCACTTCTCGTTTTGAACGATTTGATAGATGAGGACTTAACAAGATAAAGCACAACCAGCCTCCTTCTGTGAGCGATAACGCTTACGCATCTATAAAAAGAATACATTATTTCGACATACATCGTGAGGGATCCATGCGCACTAAAGTCAAGGTGGGCATACAAATTGAAATGTCTCTGAACCCTGTGTTATCTAATATTGAGCCCACGAATTGGTAAAACATAAAAAGTTTTTAATAGGCAGTTTTAGGCCTAGGGTCTAACTGCGAACCAGGGGCCGGTTCCTGAAAGGCCGGTTAACTTTTCCCTAGATCAGCGCCTAATCCCATCAGTTTAAGTGTTCTGAATGCAAAGGTACACACAATAATATAAAAGAGCAAATGCTAAGTAGACAGATATGACAATAAGCCTCAATGCTCAAATTATTGGGCAAACATACATGGGGAAAACAGGCTCAACCCCGATGTAAGAACTTGTTTGTTGCGTTATTACACAAACATCATTCAAAACAAGGTTAACGAGTTTATTTAAAAAAATTAAAACCATAAACTGACCCAAATTAGTTAAGAGCACAAATAGTAGCTTGAAGAGATGCGGATGACAATACAAGTCTAGATAGCTAGGCGGTACGCATTCAAGGTTCTGGTTTAATATGGTTTCCATATCATTTTCCATATAATCGCTCACGATCGCAAGTCGAAATAAGTGGTTTTATACAGCCGTTTGTGATCACTGAAGGAAAACGTCTATTGGGTCTCCATTTAGTTGAATTAACGACAACAGAATTACTCCTTATCTTTATTGATAGCTTTTCGGTTTACAATTGTCATTTAACAAAAGAATATTGGAATCCATATTTAAAAAAAATCAAAAAACAAAACAAAGAGATTGACCGACAAGAATCATTAGTTAGTGAAGATGTGATCACAAAATGTGGAACTAGGAAGACAGGCACGGGAAATATCAATCGAGGAGTTTCAAGTAACAATGTACGTAGATGGGTGCCGGAAGGTCTCGGTGAGCCCAACACGGGATATCTCCATCTCCTCTTTAATGCAAAAATTGCATTTTCTGACATCTTACACGAACACGTTCTGATGATATCGCCAGCTAAGAACAAAGTTTACAAAGACTCGAATAACAGACATAAGAGCCGGAAAATTGATATGCTCAGTTTGGGCAGTTTAAAAAGCACTTAAACTCGAATTAGCTTGTCAATAGAACCTGCAACACGAATACCAACTTGTGCTATACATTGTTATAGAAACTCCTCCATTTTAAGCGGTACCACCCCTCATACTGGATATATCCCTAGGATACCATGTTTAGCGCTTCTACCCGTCAAATGATTTTGATTGTCTTTGAAAATATTGAAAACAATAGCTGAGGAATCTAAAACCAGAGCTTCCATATTACCCTCTCGATGTGCTCTCGCTATGATGGCTCTGATTGCATTAAAATACTTAGGGCAGTTGGCTCTATTGCGTAATGATTTAGGGTAGTGGTTTCTATTTTGCTTATTGCAGAATTAATGGTTTAGCGTAGTGGTTTCTATTTCGTTTATTGCACAATTAATGATTTAGTGTAGTGGTTTCTATTTCGCTTTTTGAACTAGTAATGATTTAGAGTAGTGGTTTCAATTTTGCTTATTGAACTAGTAATAATTTAGAGTAGTGGTTTTAATTTCGCTTATTGCACTTTCGCTTATTGAACTAGTAATAATTATGGGTAGTGGTTTCTATTTCGCTTATTGCACAATTAATCATAAAGGGTAGTGGGTGGTTACGCTTCGCTTATTGCACAAGTATTCTTTTATGGTGGGTTCTAGTATCGTTATGGTGCTTACTGCATGCACTAATAACGAGTACCGGTTCTATAGCCGTAATGCCCTGTTTTGCTTTAGTATTGATAGAAATCCATTGGCGTGGCTCACTTAATTAATTTTCTTTACTTCTGAGTGAATAATTTGCTCAAGTGGCTTATGGGATTTACGGTAATGAGACTAATCTCTGTAACTAATATTTGTGACGTGAACACCTTTAGAGTTGTTTATCGTCGTGTGAATACATTAGTGTCCAGTAGTTTCTGCAGAATTACTGCGAGAAGGCCACAATGGCTACATTGTGTTTTTTTTTCCTCTTTTTTCGTTTCTTTCTTTTTTTTAACAATATTGAGAGACATTTGTCCCAAGAGCCCTGGGCTCATTTAGGGGACTCATGCCATCTATACAATTATAATTATATATCTCAAGGGAAAAACTACTGAAAAGACACAAAACGACAAACATGTTATAAAACGAACATTAAGTGGAGCTTAACTAATGAGTGAATACTCACTTTACCAAATTTGAAAACCTATTTGAATCTTGGATAAACAGCCTTACTGCAAAAAAAATAGAACTGTTGGAAAGGAAACTTAACGATGAGTCCGCCAAGTACCATTAGCGACAGATGAAACAGAGGCAAGCAAATTAGACCGTTGAGCAGCATAGCGGGGGCAAAACAAGAAAAATGTAAAACGTCTTCTTTCAAGGCTCCACAAGCACATCATAAAGGAGAATCTTTACAATTAATTTTTAAAAGATAATAATTAAGTGCACAGTGTTCAAGCCTGAGTCTAGTATGTAAGATAGATAAATACCTCTCACCTAAACAAAAAGTTCGTTTACAGTGTTTTGTTTAATACATCTTTTAAAAGTAGAGCCTTAAAGATACAGAAGCACTATCACGCAGTGGCAATGACAAGGAATTCCATAAATTAACAGATGAGCTTGGACTTTTCAGTTTTTACAAATGTTAAACACAAATTAGAACTGTTGCGTAATGGATACAGATAAATTTCTTTGGCAAAACGAGGAGGAATAGAAATTAAATATGATGGTACTAAACCATTGACTATTTTATACATGAGTATTAGCTTGTGCAATTTTCTTCGATCACTTAGTCTTAATAATCCTATATCAGCCAAAACATTTTCTCTGTGCGTTCCTTTCATATAAACATTAAAAATAGATAACGCGAGGTAAACAAAGGCTTCCCCACGGTAACACATACAACCACAAATTAAAATTTACAAGAAGTCACACCGTTTCCATATACATATTTATGATATACTTTATTTGATTCGATCTCGGCTATTTTTTATCTTTAAATATTTTTAAAATTACCTTTCAATTAGGTTCTACTATAATAGGAAGGAAGGATTGCAAATTGATACAATTTAATAAATCAATCAATGCAAAGATCCAAACTGTTAAGAAAAGTAATGAACTAGATACATCGGCTTGTTTACGGGATGTGCATGTCGTTAGTGACCCGGGTGAGGGGATATTATTTATCCACTTGCCCAAACTAAGTGATTCAGGTGCATCTGCAAAACAGCCAAAATATAATAAAACCCCGTTAGGTAAACTCTAAAGGTAAACAAAAATATGTTCGAGATGGTAGGGGTTCCATTCAGCGGGGGCTAGAGATGGCGGGATCGGTAGAAATTCATATAAGCTGCTCAAAGTTTCATTGAAATCGCAGTAGTATCGTTGTCCATTTATGCATGATGAAACTCACTCACACAATCCTTATCGATCAAAATACTTTGTAAAGAGGAGAATTTAAGTTATCGGGATTAGATTTTGTAGGGGTAAACGGAGAAGTTTTGACAGTTAAGGTTATCCGGGTTTTGAGTTAGAGTCATCCGCAAAATTATGAAATCATGTCCAAAGGAAATTGAACTCAGTTTAATTCAGTTGAACTCTTTTCTGAGAAACGTGGATTCGTAATGATGTACATTTTTTATAAGGCATAGATTAAACGGCGTGAAATAGTCGCATTATTCTGCCGCTCTAGAACTGTTCGTCAGATAATTCAGAAATTGAACTAATGAGGAGTTCGACCCTTCAGTTACTTTGAAACCGCTCTATGGTCAAACCGAACGACGATGTGTCTGTAGAACGCCGTCTAGTCTAAGGCTAAATTAGCAGAGTTAAGCCTGAAATTCGATTTGGTCGTTTTGTTGGAACTATTTGGCTAGTCTGCTTTTGCTCACCCTGACCCCCACATCAACATCCTTGTACAAAAGCACAAAAACACGGTAAAACACGTTTTGAAGTATCTCTTAAGTGGGCCTCTTTCTAGAAAAGCAAAATGACCTCATCAAACCCCTTGTCTAACGAAATAAATCAAGTACTTTTGCTATCAAATTAAATAACAACAAACGGAAGTTTTGGTCTTTTTCTTCGCCCACTTTTTTATCTTGTCAGTCTCATCTGGAGGAAACGAGTCGTAAAAGTACGTACTGTGGTCATTGTTCGGTTGTTTGGTTTATGCAAACTCCACTTTCGCCACCTTAATGATCAAAAGGAACCACTTGTTCGCGAGTGATATCGCGAAAATAAAAGACCATCAACTCAATTTTCCCGAGTGGACAATTAATCCTAAAGATTACAAGCAAAAGATTATCGCTGCCATGACAACAGCACGCTTAGATTCAGATTCAAATTAAAACGATTGACAAGAAATTGTTTTGAGGTGAATCCTCGAGTAATAGCAGTAAAAAGAAGGCTTGATAAATCACACGCCTCCAAACTAGTTGCGAACGGACAAAAGCATGAATGTAAAGAAGTCCCTTAGAGGCTCTGATACGCTGTAATCTTTATCTGGAGCTTCGGGGCAAAGCAAAATCGCAGGGTGATCCTAGACATGTCACTCGCACCTCACAACACATTCTTATGAGTAAATGGAAATTTCTATCGCACCGTGCATCTAAAGCGCCTTAGAAGTGTTACTGATCTGGGATTATATATATTGCAACTTCAACGCAAAAGACGCTACTGATCTATATTTCAGGGATTTAGGAGCAACTGTCATCCTAGCGTGATAGAAATTCTTAGCTACGATGTCGCGATAATCAGCTTCTACTCGAGCTCGAACGCTTCCTTCCGACTTTTTGGAGCATCCACTTGCCTCTACTTCAATGTCCAACAAAAACATGGCCCCACGCGCTGAGCATAGACCGCGGGTTAAAAAAAATCAACAGAGCTAGCACAAGAAATGGCGCATCGCGTTATGCACTCACAGCTAAGATCTGATTATTCGCGTTAAAACCTCTGCGCCCTAGGGGCAAAAAGGCAAAAGGGGAAGACAGATGAAAATGCAAATTATCCAAATTCTATTTGAGTCATAAACGCCCTTTTATCAAGAACAACTGTTTAGGCAACCGCCATTACCGAAAAATTTATAAACATTTTAAAAAGGCACTCGCCGTATGGGAAAATATTTTAACAAGTTGTTGTTAAGCCTTCTGCTCGCCCCGTTATCCCGCCAAGATAGCCATCAGTGAACCATAATAGCAACAGCATATTCACTCTCGTGATTAAAAACATACAATTAAGGGCTTGTTTTCAATTCCCCTTTATTTTTCTCATGCAAATACTACAAATACCCAGCACAGAATAGAATAATAAAAATAAAAATAAAAAATCAGAACCGGATAACATATGTTCCGTTCATTTCAAAAGCTTAAGTCATTTACATATTTTTAAGCAGCACCCAAGAATAGGGGACTTCATCTAAAACGCCAACAGGTGAAAGGCAAGCGTCAATTAACCCAAAACCCGCAATTCTACCCGGTTTCGAGTGTTCTATTGAAGACGGGGAACACAGAGAGATGAACTAACGTGACGTCACTTAGCATAGCGCCGAACGGCTGCAAGCCGTCCCTTTTTCTTGTACAGTGCGTAGATCTCTCGGCGAAAGTCGCTCTTCATAAACGCATAAACAATAAAGTTAGGCGCAGAGTTCGCGTACCGCAGTAGTAGGAATAAGTAGCTCTCTGCAGCGGACATGCTGCAGGATGGCGATAGAAAACACGAGAGCCTATACTGTACGAAACTATTACAGAGCAGAAATATGCCCACAATGATACCGACTGTGTACATAGCCCCATTTTTATTCCCCCTCTGGGCAAGCGCCACATCAGTAGACTCGCTAAATGACGCCATCCGCTTTAATCTCGCCGAGATCTCCTTCCGATGTCTTCGTGCCACTATCAGTATTCTCGTGTACGCGTACAGCATAAATACACATGGAAGGAAAGTAAAAATCACCATGTAGAGCCACAAGTGAATGGTGTACGCCTCGTCTCCGGCGCGCTGTATATCCAACACGAGATACGGAATCTCTAGTATGACCGTTATCCCCCACGCGGACACGATCATTCCGGCGGCGCGCGACGAAGTCATGAAAGACTCGTAAGTAAACGGGTGCACTACCGCCAAGTACCTATCTAAAGTCAGGAGGGTCAAGTTCGTGATGGACGCGTCCAGAAACACGTTCATGCAGAACCCTAGGATAGGCCATGTCCAGCTCGACGGCTGCGAAAAGCAGTTGAACGTAAACGCGTAGACAAACATTGTAGGGAAGTTAAAGGCGCCAACACAAAAGTCCGCGAGCGCTAGTGACATGACGAACCAATTAGGCGACGGTTGATCGCGCAGTGGTTTTCGGAACGACACCAGATATATGACGAGTCCGTTGCCGAATATCGTAATAAAAGCGATTAAACCTCGTAAAATCCAGTACCAGGCCTCGGTTGAGTACAGCGTTGGGTCTCCTCCGCATATCACGGTACTTTGGTTCAGTCGTGTTGTTAGGTTAGGTTGCGACATGGCGTACTCTACAGACGGCCGTATACTGAGTCAATAAACACGGCAATTCTGTGTGCTTTCCCTTAAGGCCTCCTTCACTCCTTTATGTCAGTCAAGTGGCATGAGATGGAAGCACTAATACAAGCGCCACAACTCGGGTTTCTAAATTGCGTTTGTCTTACCGTTAGCGTTTCTCAATTGTGTTTTCTATTTCGCCCCCAGGTTTCTTAGCGCGTTTATCTCAGGTAAGATCAGCGTTCGAAGAATGTTAAAGCAAGTCATGCAACGGAAGAACTCGCGCAGTAAAAAGCAGCGCTTCAGTGGATCCAAACCTCCTCTGTGGTCTCTCTCCCGCAAAGAGTGCGCTCGAAAGCTCGTAAATTACACCTTGCCACCGCTAGATATCCAGATAGAAATGTTCAAAACCCAATATTTGCAAACACTGCCGCCAATCCCAGCTCAATTTCCGCTAAAACTCAGTCCGGTTGGTTTTTCGCGGTACTAAGTACCCAGCTTCGTGACATCAAGAAGACCGATTTCCACTGTCTCTGCAGTCGCTATACCAGCACGCTTATTTATACCGTCGGCGCTCACGGCAGTCTGTTTTGGCGCGTCTAGCGTAGGAACACGGATTTGTGCGCGTTTAGTAAGTACGTGGAGGATGCTGGCGAATAAAATAAAACAAGATGCAAAATAACAATAGTAGAGACTCCTCTTTCAGTGTGCTTTGTGTGTGACTCTCCGCAACATACTGGCCAGTGATGGGAGAAAACAATGATTTAATATTCCTCACCAATAATACACTCCAAATACGTAATTCGTTATGCTAATTGAGCATTGGCAGTTGATTATCCTATTTCATTAGTTAATAGAGAAATTTACTTTTCTATGGATGACAGGTTGGGTGTAAATAGCGGGAGATGGTCGATTGAGTCTGACGGGCTTGGATCTAGTCGTATCTACCGAACGTCGCACATCTGGCCTCTGCAGACTCCCCGATGAGTGATCAGACCGAGACCGCGTGATCACACTTTCGATGTGTACACCCCGTCGCAACAAGACAACACAGAAAATGCGGTCTCTCATCAACCTCCCATTCCGTACCCCAAATAAAAAATCCTATATTTCAGTTTTACAATAAACGCGCATACAAAGTCACGAAATCGTACCAATACGATTTCCACATAGAAAATTAAATCAGTAAAATGATTCTGAGACACCGGATTTCGTTAGGAGACTTTCGATTTGAAAGACTGAATCCGCCGCGTTTGCTGATAATATACTTTGTGTGTTTATTAAGACATTCTGTCTATGTTTCCTATTTGTTCAATTATCACTAGAATCTGTTTTTCTTGTTTCTGTTGTTATTCTAGAAGCTGCGTTAAAAAATCACCAATGGAAAAGGAAATCGACACAATTTCCGCACGAGTTTTATTATGGCCCTTAAAATCTTAACCATTGTTAGGTGATTTTGTGACTGCTTTCAGTTCTTTAGCATGCCATTGTGTCACAATTAAGTTTTCCCTTCAAATAACCCGCAGTTTTTATCAGCTTTAAAATAGAAAATTTGACCCTGCAATGACGCAGAAGTTATAAACCATTCAGTTAAGTAACAAAACAAACAAATGTATAATCCCAACAATTGAAATTCCCCCAAAAATTGAAATTCAGTTGGGTTTATTCTTAACACGGCAGCACAGTAATTGTGATAACGAATCAAGCGTTATCTGAGCAAACTATTTGAATGTAATCAATAGAGAATGCTAAAACAGTGACGATAATCGAACCCTTTGGGTGATGTATTAGCGGCCCGGAGCCAATTGTGTGTATGTGCTACCACGAATGAGTCAAATAAGGCGGTGTTCTGATGAAAAAATCTATCAATAATGAAACACACAGAGCCACCTAGGCGACCAATCTAACATACCTCTCAAAAAACAAACACATTTCTAAAACGGAAAAAATACGCCGCAAAATATTCCGATTGCAATAACGGAATTCCTCGTCAATTAAAATAAGGCATACAAAATTATTAGGCCTAATGAAGTTTTTAATCTGACGCGGTATAAACTCAGCATACCTAAACGCTAACATTGGCTAAAACAAACGAAACGGCTTGTTTACGAGAGCGGTGATAAATCAACAAAAACCACAAACTAATTTCAACATGAAAGTGGAGCCGAAATTGATTTTCTGTTACTCATGGAAAACTCTAGACGCAAATACCATAAATCACTTTTTTTCCAAGCTTTATGACTTGTACAAGGACATTTCTAAAATGAAAAATGTAATTATTCCCTCATAAATCTAAATATAACAGGCGTGAGTACGGAGATCTGAATCAAACTTGGGCCCACTAAGCCATAGTATTATTCTGAAAAAAAAAATAGACAGAAAAAAATGTTTTTGTTTTAAAAATAATTGCAAATGAAACTCGTTAAGAAAATAAAAAAATCACATAATGACATAATTCATTAAAAATGAATGTATAGTTATTATTTTGCTCGAATAAAATACTTCTGGAAATGTATGAAGCCACGTTAATGAAAAAATGAGCAATTAAACAAGACTATATTGCGTGTCAATCTTCTCCAAATTGATATATCTCTTTGGCGATCACCGCACAACGAAGACATTAACTTGTCAGTCTGGGAATATCTAATCATCCTATTAGTTGGCAAGAACAGGGTGCATCTCATGTTAAATTTCTCTGTCTGACGTCAAGCCCTGTGCAAACGGCGCCAGCGCCGGCCAGCAGGCGAATTCTTGCTCGACTGACCACAAGACAAAGGAAATGCCAGAAAGTCGATTTCTTATTTTGACACTTCCTTTGTCCTATAGTCAGTCAAGCGGAAATTCGCCAGCAATGCTGGCAGGTGCTGGCGCAGTTTGCACGGGGCTTTACGGCTTTCTGTGTCCGTCATTCTGCCAGGAAACATTCCTGCGACAATTGGGAGATTTTGCCTTATCAGGGAAGGTGTGGTGATACGACTGTCCCCCTTCATTACTGTCCTGGTATTATCTATCCCAGTGTTAATACAAAAGGCAGAGGCGTGGCGCTTGAAAGCTACAAATACCAAGAAACATCCAGTGTATCAGGAGTAGTATACTGTCATGTAGACAATGTTAGGGGAACCAAGGTGGCGCAGTTGGCAGAGCGTCGCTCTGTAGTGCCTGTTCCTCTCATCACTGGGTCCCGGGTTCGATTCCCGGTTCCGACGTGAGTTGAGGTAGTTGGTATCGCCTTTGCTCCGAGGTTTTTCTCTGGGTTCCGGTTTTTTCCTCCCTCCATAAAACCAACAATTTCAATCTTAGCTGTGATCCGTGGTCAGACATGAGTTGTATGGCGGCTGCCTGAGGCGCCTTCCCATGCCTTCAACTTGATCACGTCGAATCTTCGCTCTCATAATGCAGCATCTAGCTGTGATGAGAGCGATTAGCTACTCCAAATTATTTTATTTATTTATTCACTAAAGGCTTGACGTAATAGCCACATTCAGATGTGATGGCACTGTTTGTCTTCGCAGTCTCTATATGTGTAAAGGTATAAATCAACACAAGAATGAAGATGTATGTTAAACGCCTCTGTGAAACAGAGTAGTTGCGCTGACGTTTCGAGCGTTAGCCCTTCGACAGAGCAAAAAAAAAAAAAAAGAAGTACAAAACATAAAACTACTGCTCGAAACTACTCTGTTTCACAGAGGCGTTAAACATACCTTTTCAGACTTGATTTATACCTTGTCTACTCCACGCCTACGCAGACCATCTAGTTTTTCTACAGCTTGTCTGTAGTCTTTCTAGTTATATCATTCTCTGTGTCATTCTCTAAGTATCTTTGCTTGTCTTCCAAAGCTAGCCTTGCTAGATTCACTTGATAAAAGCCTCAAAATGCACCACAAATACGTTGAATAGAACATTGAACTATGATAGTATGACTGATAAAAGCAAGTAATGCATTTGAAATTGGAACCCCCACCCCAACTCCACCCCAACCTTGGGAAAACATGAGACATAGAATTGAGTCAAACTTGAAGCTGAAACTGATGAGATCTTGACCCTCTATGGATGAGGTTTTGCACTACACTGTTCCATATGCCCACAAATGGGCTTTTACATCACATCTGCTTTCAAATTTGAATAGATATTTAAACAAACAAAAGTTGGAAACAATATAAGTGTTTGAAACAAAATATACTTTTGAGGTTAAGACCACAAACTAGAAATTGCTTTTACCGGTCTCGAAAATATGGCATTCCTCGTCGTAGTATGATTTATATATAAAGTTAAGAACGTAATATAATTTTCAATGACAATCACAATGATCAATACTTCAGTACAAAAATCGTTCATATTTTGCACATTATGGCCTCTTTTCGAGAGCCTCTTATATCTGAATCCAAACATAACACTTTTTTTCAATATTCACGTCCTTCATATGATAAAAAACATTCTTATATTTGTCCTCAAAAGTCCATTACTATATCGACATCATACTATGTGCAGGAATAAATTCATTTTAAACAACACCTGGTTCTTTATTGGCCGATGTCGGGCTTACCGTCTAAAATATTGTTTGTTATTATTACAAAACTCTCGAATAATATCTTACCGGGTCTCGTCTGGTTGAATTCGTGTTTTACTTTGAGCTTTTTATTTGCGACGATATGTAGAACATTGAAAAGGCAGGGCAGTAGCTAGCACGGGGCAAGGGGGGGGCGCTACCTCCTTACAAGAGCAGGAATCTTACACAAGACATGTAGAAATCGCGTCTGCCTCCAAAGTAATTAAAATACATATCTTTGGCTTGCCCCCTGAACAAAGTTTTCTAGCTACGGCCTTCAAGGGCTGGAGTAGTTTTAGAACTCACACAGACCAAGAGTCGAGAGCAGAGTCATAATATATGACGTGAGCCCACGATACTTTCGCCGTAACGAAATAGCTTCATGAAAGCTCTCTTCTTTCTCGAGACCGCAAAAAACATCCTCCCCATTAGAAGTACAAAACGAAAACGTTTCCAAAATTATCAGTGACAACGTAAAAGAGAGACTACAAATGTCACTGCTCGGAAGCGACCGCAGGAAGCCGAAGAGCAATCTATTATTGAAGTCGATTTGCGGTGTGTATTATATGGGAGTCAAGTTTTCATGTTAATGGTAACATTCTCGGATTTTATCACATCATTCGCGAAAGGTCAGGTCAGCGGTTAATTTCTGGGCATGTGCGAGATGTTCATATGGGTGTTAATTTGGGTTTTCATGTTCAGTCATGTGACCAGAGCGGAGAACACGACTCTTGGTTTATTGGGGACATCGTGTTATTCGAAAAAAAAAGCGACTTAATCTCTCGCTACCAAAAATACGTCACGTTTTACAATCGATCACCAGTATCGCTTCCCTGCTAGCAGAGGCCTATTTTCTCTGTATTTCACCGGGCTGACGTTCGCGTGTAAAAGAGACCTCTGCCATGGGTCGAAACTGTTTTCGTTGCGCATGCGTGAGGGTTTCTAAGCGACCGCATGAATACCCTTTTCCTCGCGAACGCCAGCCCAGCGAAATACAGAGAAAAGAGGTCTCTGCCAGCAGGAAACAGCATCGCGTATGCTGTGAAACTACGTTCCTGGAACGTATCCAAATCCACCGTTTTGTTCGAAGTGTCTACTCTCCTTGTAACCTCTTAACAGGCTGTCTCACTAACTTCCGCCCGGTAAAATTCGACCAAAAATGAATTATCCCAAGACTCTTGTTACTGAAAGCCTTTATCAAGTCTATTATTAAAATGGATTTTGTTTGGTTTAATTTTTGTTTTCCCGTGTGTAAGAGGCCGTTGAATATTTCGCTATTCGAGGGCCCTTGTAGCTCGTCTGAAATATGAAATCAAGCACATATCGAAGGCGCTTGAATGATATCTAAAATAAATCCATTTCACGTACAAATTTATGGGTTTGTAGATATATTATAGTACTTATAGTACTAGTTTTATTTATTTTTTTGCTATGTACAGAACCATGTTTTCCACCATACCAAACACGCTTCGAACGAGAGTACAAACTAGACCCATTTTAGAGCCTCGAATTTTAAAAGTGGGGCAGGGTTGAGCAATTATTCATATTTATCTGGTAAGATCAGTCACTAATTGTCACAAATCTGCAAAAACCTGTGTACGTTTTGCGTATTTACAAAATTATGGCTAATTTTCCAAGTGCATATTTCTAGGTTATCATGATTGGAAACAGTAGTTAAAGCTGGAACTAGTACGCCACACAGACAAGTTCATATATTTCTCGCCCTCTTGAATATGTCATGATATCTCTTTTGCTATATTTTGCTTCTTACGTTCTTTCTTAAACCAAACAAGGATTATTATTTACCTTGAATGGTCAACTTTTCAAATCTATCCGACCGAATGTGCCCATTCGGACGGGGGGACTGGGTGGTTTCATAGAACGGGCTGGGAGGCGCGCCGCGCCCCGCCGAGCCCCCCACCCTCGTCTCAGGGAGATCAAGGATCGCGTAGATTAATAATTAGCAATCATTAATCTACGTCGGGCGGGGTTCTGGTAGATTAATAATTAGCAATCATTAATCTACGTCGGGCGGGGTTCTGGTAGATTAATAATCAGCAATAATTAGCAATCGTTAATCCACGTCGGGCGGGGGCGAAAAAGCGCTGGCCCCCCTTGTGTGGTAACATGTGGGAACCTTGCGCAACTCTTTGGGGCGAAAAAGCGCTGGCCCCCCTTGTGTGGTAACATGTGGAAACCTTGCAATTAGACCCTCGTCTGTCCTACAGCATACCGAGCCTACGGAGCGCGGAATAACCGTTTTTCGGCCGTGAAGTCAAAGCCGCTGGCGTGGCGTTTAAACCTGAGTTTTACTCAAACACCTCGCTCCCGAACTCCTCGCGAATTTCTCGCAGTCTCTTTTTCATCTTTTCGCATGTCTCCAGGGACTTTCTCGGGGGCCCTTTCTTGCTTTTTTTCTCACGCGATGCGAGGCCGTGTGGGGCTCTGATAGTGGCCTTGAGCGCGTAGTATCTCCCTTGTTCCCGAAGTATTAGCTGAAACTCTTCGTCTGAGATATGCCTGTCTTGCAGAGCTTTAGAGACCAGCTCGCTGATCGAGTTTTTCTTACTCTCCGCTAAAACCATCGTGTCTTGCTCGTAAGACCTCTAGAGACTATCCCTGCGCCTAGGCCCACGACACCGATCAGCCCAGCGATCCCTACCAGCGGACCGCCGATCAGAACCCCTATCCCCTCAAAGAGACCCCTACCCCGGCGCTGGAAAGCGCCCCTGCAGCGATGCTGGATGCCACAGACACAGCATGGGTAACGGTGCGCTTATACTTTTTCCGCACTTGTCGATGATGCGTTATCTCGTTGTCTAGAACCGCCTGAGTGTCACATATTTTCTGGAGTCGAAAGCTTTGCACGTCGCCACCGCTGTGCATACTGGGAAGCGAGGGGTATATGGCACCACTGTTAACGTCGCTGTTTGCCATGTCTGTTACGTCCGAGCTAGGTTAGCTCTAATACAAGGCGAACAGGCTTGCCCTTAAAGTCCACCCGTCTACCGCAGTCATCCCTGATCCATATTTGGATACTCGAGACAAACTCAGAGGAAGATGCTGCGACACAAACGGGGATGTCGGGTCCATAGACGACTTTCTCGTGCGGTCCCCCGCAGGTTTCTAGGCAAGCGAGAACGTTTGAAGGCTCGCCTAAGGAGAGGCATCTACGATATCGCAGCAGATGTAGAGGGCCTCTATTTTTGGCAAAGCCACCTTAAGTGGGGGTCCCCCCAAGGGCAGTTCGAGGCCCCGCTCCCCCAACTGATTGTCTTTAGCCTCTAGACCAAATAGTGCGCACAGCTCGGCAATCAGGAACGCAACGCCACTGGACATAAGCGCGATCTTCCCGATGACGAGATCCAGCTTCGCGGTCAGAATCTTGCTTTCAGCGCGGTTGATCGTTTCCACGATAGACTCGGCCGTGTGGTGCCCGGCTGGCAGAGTAGCGATGGGCGGGAGGGAGGCTATGGTCGTTATCTGATGCTCCCGCTCGAGATTATACCAGCTGTTAAACAGCGAGCAGTGCCGGAGCGCCACGAAGCGTGGGCGCCTTATCGGCCCTTCGAAGAAGAGCGTCTGTTCGTCTTTGGTGAGCACAGTATGTAGGACCACCATTGTGTTGAACACAGCCCGCCTTCGTGTTTAATAGGACTGAGCATGGATTGGGAGGGCTGGCGGATGCTGAACGAGGAGGCCGCGAAGCCGAGGGGGCTCGCAGGGGCGGAAGAGACGAAGAAGGCAGCAACTGCGGCGGGAGCCTCTATAGCCGAACATATCAAACACGCTATAGCCGAACAAGTCAAACACGCAAAACCTGGTTTCCCTAGGTCTCTTACCTTCGGGCGGCCTCGCAGAGGCCTGCCTTACGCCGTGCCCGCGACCCCCGTGGAGAGCACGGCCTCAGACATCACCCCACTACTCACGCAGCTAGAGATACAAGTGGCTGAGGACAAATCATTCACGACTAGGGTCCGAGACATATTCAAAGAGACAGTAGTCACGCACAAGTCCGCCAAGGAGTCTCGCCGGTGGCTATCGGAGCCTTCCTATGGGTACTGGCCACTGCAACTCAACTTTGCAGTCTGATGCGCAACCGCCGGATGCGGGGTGTCCCTAACCGACCCCGCTTTCGCCACGCTCCCCTCTGTCATCAGGGGATTTCTAAGGTTTCACGTCTACTTTACCACGCGGAGGATACTCTACGAGCTCGGCGCTCCCCTACCTGGCGACAGCCCGTTCACTCAAAAAGGTAACCCCTACAAGAAAGCCGCTTTCGAGCGTCTATGTATAGAGTTCGGTTTGCCGCGTAAGCCGGACTTCCGATGGAAAGGCGGGCGGAACCACGGGCTAGGCGATGTGTTTGTGTTCTACCCGGGGGAGGGGTATCGCAACGTGCACGTGATCCGTGGCTACGACACGGCGGCGGACGAGTACCCGAGCCACCTCAATCTGTTTAGCGACGAAGGTGGGACGTACAATAGTAGGAAGCAGGTGGGTTTCATACGCAACGAAGACCACGGGGGTGTGCAATATAGCTGGTTTGCGCCTCCCAAAGGTGAGGGGCTGACAAAAGCAGGGCTAGGAAGACTCGATCGCTGGGTCGAGGCGTTCGTCTACACCGTGCTTGGCGCGCAGGTAAACGTCCTTTCCTCTATCGCGGGGGCCGGTGGGCCGGCCATGGAGGCGCAGGCGGAGTTCACGAAGCTGCTTGAAGACGCGATCATAGAAAACGACATCGCTCAAAGCGTGCAAAGGTACCAGTTAGCCGTGCAGGAGGCCAAGGTGAGACTGAGTCTTGCGGTCGCACCAGGAGTGTGGCTGATGCCGAGCGATCTGGTAATAAACACGCAAAGCGTCGTGGGCTACAACAGTAAACTGCAGAAAGCCACAGACTCCATGACGCTCGGCGCGAACGCGATCAACACCGAGACAAAGCCAGTCGGTGCTCATAACATGGCCGGTGGGCATCCTAGGGAGCAACACGTGACTGATCCGAGGATCGACCGCGAGGTGCGAAGCAAGGCCGTAGTGCACGCAGAGGGCGCGGCGCCTGCCCACTCTTCACGTATGCGCAGCATGACATCACCCGGACCGGGCGAAAAGAGTGGCCACACCGCCCTCAAGGCGGGGTTGTCGGCGCTCGCGGTGGCCGCGGCGTATTACTTGTTCCGATGATTGCTTTGCATTCGACGAACCAAGAACGCGGCTACGGCTAGAATGAGCAGCCACGCATTTTCGCCAAGGAATTTCACCGCTTCTCCTGCAGCCTTAAAGTTCGCGACGCTCCCTACTAGCCTAGGGAGAAGCTCGCCTAGCGCTTTCCCGATAGCCTTCAGCCCGTTTCCGACCCCTCTGGCTACGGAGGAGAGCGACTCGCCGAGCGACGTCATAATGGCCGCCATCGTCGTCGCTACGGCCAACCCGATAGCGGTGACGGTAAAGCCGTACTTTTTGAAGATGGCTTTGATGCGCTCTCTGAGCGGCTTTTGGTTCTCGAGCTCTCGGTTTTCGCGTTCTAGTTCGTAAATCTCGGATAGCCTTTCCTCGTTGCCCTCACGGGCCTCTTGGCGGCGACTCTCTGACGTGTTAGGGTCGTCGATGGTCTCCCTGTCTGTGGTTACCACCCCTTTCAGCTCTTGGACTCGTTCTGTGTTCTCCTGGATGACCGCGTCTATCTCTGCCACAGACCCCATCGCCAGCTTGAAGCCTTTTAGCTTCGCAACGTCATGTCGAACGCCCCCGTTCTCATTGAACAGCTGTCTTGGTTTAGTCCAACCTCCTTTCTCGAGGTTGCGAAGCTGTATTAGCGTCTTTTCCCTCTGGTCTGACTGGAACCATATCAGATTCTCGTTAAGGTCTGGGTATTTCTCCCTGAGGGACTGGAGACCGAGTCTTGTCGCTGCACCCTCTGTGGTGAACGAGGTTTATGCGGCCGTTTGCGTCCGGGACCCCCGCGATGACGTGCTCGTCATTGGGATCGACTCCCCATCGTCGGGGTCAAACGGGATAAGGGGCGTCTCGTCGTACCTGTCTTCGGCGGACGCACCCGGCAAGGTATCGTCAATGTCAACGTCAACATCATCCATGATGCGTAAATCATGGTACGCAATATTAGACATGTATAACAGTCCGCACCATAGTCACGTGACTTCATGCTACTAGGAATGTCAGTCAGCGATAAACTTGACCCCCAACGAACACCCAGAACTCTGGGGTTGAAAGCCGAGAGAACTGTTCACCGGGTCACTCTCAACCCGTCGACGGCTTCCCCCGGCGAGACGCTATATGTGGCGGTCCCAAAGCTATTGGAAGGCGTCACGCTTGTGCCTGGCTCCTTGAGGGTCGGTTTCGATCTCTCCATCTCATGCCAATCAAATAATACCGTCGTGAACGTCGGTCGAAATCTCGTGAGCCGCCTGAAAATCACGTTTGCAGGAGAGACGCTCCAGGACACCAACCGCTACGATGTCTTCAAGACGTATGAGGAACTTTACCTGTCCAAGGTCGAGAGAGAGGACCGCCTGGAGCAGGGCATACAGTCAGAAAACATGCGCAAGCTTCGCTCCAAGGCTGGTGATAAAGCGACTAGTAACGCCAAGGAGAACGCTCTAAATGCCGCCCACGGGGCGAAGTACACCATCCCGCTAGACCATTCTCTGCTGATGGACCACGGCGTACTGTACCCAAGGGCGCTCTCCGAGGCGCAGCTCTTCGAGATCACGCTCGCAAAGGTTGATCAGGTAGTCGTCGGAAGCAATGCTACCAAATTATCCTACGGCATCAAAAATCTAGAGCTGGAATATGAAAGCCTGAGGGACGACAACCTCGCCCGGTCTGCAGCCGCCGCCTACCAAAACGGCACACCGTTCTTCTACGAGCAAGTGAACCTCCACAAGACCTTCGTGATTAGCAAAGGGACGGACAGCATAATCAACGAGAGTGTCAACCTGCCGCGGAGGTCTATGAGTGGTCTGTTGCTCCTCTTTGTGGAGCCATACACGGCAGGGGCTCGCGACACCGAGAAGTTCGTGTACCCCGACATCAAGAGCGTCCGCGTTACAATCGACGGCATGCCAAACAAGGTCTTCAGCCAGGGACTACGCCCCACGGATTTCTGGAGGGAGGCGAAAAGGCGGTTCGTCAGTGGCAGCGGAGCGCCTAGTGTCAGCTCCGAGTCGTTCTATGGCCATAACAAGTTTGCTCTGTGGATCCACCTTCGAACGACGGACGACAATGCTATCCATGGGGGCGGTCTCCGATTGGTCAACACCCGCGACGGTGTGCATCTTGTAATAAAACGCACGGCAAGCGGCACGGGTGCCGTAAACTGTTACGTGTTTGTGGTGGCCGACGCCCAAATGAACCTTATGAACGGACAGCTAGAGTCCATACAATACTGAGCACAGTAGTACAGTATTGACCAGAAAAACATCCCATTTAACGCTCTCATCGTGGGCCCGACGTCATGCGGGAAGACCCGATTCATAGTGGACCGGCTGCGCGGCCCTTTCCGGGCCAAGTTTGACTACATCGTACTCGTGTGTCCTACCTTTGTCTACAACAAAACATACGAAGGCTTCGGCGAGGGCGACGATCGTCTGTTTGTCGTCACACCTGAGGCGGGTGAGATCGACATACTGCTGAGGTTTGTCTCCGCTGTCTTTGAAGGCACTAATACGCTAATCATACTCGACGACTGTGCGGCCTCAAAAGACGTAAAGAGGCGCTCTGATCAGTTCGTCAACTTGGCGTTCAGAGCGCGCCACGTGGGTATTAGCGTGTGGGTGATCACGCAGCAGCTCACCAGCATCACGAAGCCGTTCCGTGAGAACATCGCGGCCTTGGTGGTCTTCTATACCCCGAGCAAGGCGGACATGAAAGCTATCCTGCATGACTACGGCGCGGAGCTCTCGGAAAAAAAGATGAAAGAGTACATGAAAGCCCTCAAGACGAAAAAGTTCTCGAAGTTAGAGTTTGCTTGCGTCACCCTTATACCATTGCCCTAGTTGAACGGTAAGCGCAGTAAATCACAGCCCACGAGAACGCATTGATCAGACTTGACAACACACGTGTACCATGATGAACGACGAATACTTCGAGAGTCTTCTTGAGGGGGGCGCCGCAGATACCGAGTCGTTAGACTGCTCGACGCAGCCAGCTACCGGAGGTAAGCAAACTGAGTTAGCAGACGCGAGGGAAAAACTCGCGATTCTCGTAGCCTCGGGGAAGTCGTGAGAGATGGTAGGCAAGGCCCTGACTCACGACGACGTCAAACGCATGAGCGCCGAGGAGGTGAAGAAGTACGAGAAGCGATACGAGACCGCTCTAGCCAGCCGGACTACAGACGCCCTGGCAGACAGCTTCCTGAAGCTTACGACCAAGCTAGTAGGCATGACGCTGCCGATAGACAGTGTGGTCGATCTTCACAACGACCGCGTGTCCGACTACATCATCAACAACAAGCTCCGCACATTGTGCGGAAGCCTGTCTCTACGCTGCGCTCGTTTGATGGCTTTAGCCGTCGGGGCGTTACACGTAGCACGTCATGTGAACACCAACGGCGCTGACACGCGGCGTCAACACGAGGTAGCAGTCGCGGACTCACCAGATGGCGAGTCTGCCATGACGACTTTAGAGTAGACGCTCATTTGAAAGCTTGCCACTTCTTCAGCAACCAAATAGTTGCATCACAAATGGAGGAACCTCAAGGAAGTACTAGTGCTCAGCATCTTGCGGAACCTGACAAACAAGGTGCGGAACAAACTGCTCATGAACCTGCACGTACGCCTTCGACGTTGGTGGAGAGAATCACGAGCCCCGAGCCACCCGCGACCCGACCTAAACACCCTGGGCGAGTCGAAGCTGGAAGGCGCTTGGCAGAGTGGAACCGACTTAACAGAGCGAAGAAGAAAGCTGTGCAACACGTCGCTATGACGAACACACACCAGTCCCGGAAAGCAACTCTGCTTGGTCGGCCAGCTCGGTTATCGGGGTCGCTGGTCTTCTGGTGTCATTGATCGGCCTATACACACGTAGGTGGGAGCTAGCTGCCGCGTTCACTCGTACACCCAAAACAGCTACCGAAGATACCGACGACGTGACTTCGCCCGCAAATGCACAGCAACCACCGCTTGCCGTTCCTGCGAGCCGACCCGGACTATGCAAATCTCGACTGTCAGCCATGGAGTAACACAAGAGCCCCACCCATATCCGCACGTCCGTGCATCGCAATGTTACAAAGACCACCGACGCCGCAGTCATAACTGGCCTCGTCGCCGGTATTGGCTGGGTTGGGCGCAAGGTCTTGCGCGAAGACTTAACCAAAGACCCCTCCGCGAACGCCATGACCTACGCAAAAATGACTGCCGCTGTTGCGGGTGCTGTCGCTTTGAAAGATTACCTTGAGGACTAGAAGTGTAGTCTTGTGTAGGCCACGTATTAGACTCGTGTTCACGTACACAGCATCACTCGATGGCCTCCATCGCAATTTTGGTTGGTGGCGCCGTCCTAAACGCGACTGCATTCGTTGGTGGCAACTACCTCGCAAAGTTCCTGTCGAACGATGAGAGCCCTGCCTTAGCTAAGAAGGAGAGGCACGACAAGGCCCTCGAGAAATACCAACGAGACTATGGACACTACCAACAGCGGCGACAAAAAATCCTCGATTGACAAGCGCAAAGTCGCGAGGGAGGGGCCCTCGCTAAGCAAAACTTCACCGACACTGACTACGCGCTCAAACTCTACAACCAGACCCGGCCAAAACAATCCCTGGAGTCGATGCGGGCTCCTGAGCTGTCCGACTACTACATCCTCAGCAAAACGCAGAAAAAGGCCGAGTTGGAGTACATTTGCCCCGGCGCTCTCGCCATCGGCTACACAGCTAGCCGCTTGCTGTGATTTAGATCTTGGCGGCCTTTTTCCATACTGCGAGTATACGTATACGTATAAGATGATTGCAGACCGGTTGTGGAGTGTTATGCACGAGGTAGCAGCCGCTGCTAAGCGAGACAAGTCGATGATACCGAAGGTGTCGTCGATGGGTGGGTTATGTAGCTTTGGTGACACTGCTAACCGAAGTCTCGAGTTGTGGCACGCAGACAGGGAGTGCGATAAAAGATTCGCCAATGCCGTTCTTCGAGGGCCTACCGACCTCAGAAAGACCGCCTCGGCACTACCAGAGCAGACAGCAACCGCCTGTTGCAGTACATTGCCGACACGTAATGGCGGCGAAGCGCATGTCCGACGAAGAACTCGATGCGTTCCTTCGTCCTATATACTACGTCAGAGGTGGCTTCCAGGGAGTGACCGCTCTGCATGCCTACTATTTTTGCCAACCGACCGCGGGTACAAGTATGCCTTGACTGTCGTTGACGTTGCTTCACGATATAAAGCCGCCCGCCCACTGAGGACTAAGAACGCGGCCGTTGTCTCCCGCGAACTCGCTGACATCTATGCAGAGGGGCCTCTCACATGGCCTAAAGTCCTCATGGTTGATAACGGCACGGAGTTCAAGGGTGCTACCACAAAGCTCCTAACAGACCACGGGGTGGAGGTCCGACGGGCTGAGCCAGGGCACCACAGGAGCCAAGCTTTCGCCGAGTCTTTCCATTGCTGGCTGGCACAGCGCCTATTTCGTGCGCAGTACTCGAAGGAGATTGCATCCGGCGGAACAAACCGCGAGTGGGTTACTACTTGGCCAATCGTCATCTCGGACATCAACGCAACGAATACTCGCATGACTGGCTTTGCGCCTAAAGACGCCATAAAGCTGAGGCGCGTGCCTCTCAAAGCCGAAAAGCCCCCCCCCCCCCTAGAGGTCGGAACGGAGGTGTACATCGCCGTAAACGAGGAAGACCTCCAGGGCAAGGGCCGACGGCGAGCGACGGACCCGTGGTGGACGGTCAAGGCATACCCAATACTAAAGAGGGTTATGGAGCCCGGACAGTCAGTGTTGTATTACACGGCGTACTCTAAGCACGGCTTCACGCGTTCGCAGTTGCGTGTTGCTTGATCAGCGCTTGTGCCTTCTATTGCAGCTGAGGTACGTGAGTCTGACATTCCACTTGTAGTGACCCTGACCGTCGTCTAGCCGGTCGATACTGAAGCAGTGGTGATGGCTCTTGGTGTATCCCTGAAACAGAAGCTGAGTGCCACAGACCGTGCACTTCTTTTTCGCGTCAGCAATCATGCCGAGTACGTGGTCTACCGTCAGAACGTGGTGCGATCCCGTGTACTTTGTGCGACCCTTTTGCCTGTCGTCTATAATATATCGCTTGATTCGCGCTATAATGAGCTCTTCACTGGGCGTAGCCAGCAGTTCTGTGGGGACCAAGGCACCGGGGACGTTATCGGGGGGAATTACGCGGACTATCTGGTCGGCGTGCCGCACGCGGGAGATGCCGGTGTATACAGCATTCGTGATCCAGCCCTCTAAGCTGTGGTCTATGATAAACAGACGTCTTGGAGTATGGATAGTCTTGCCCTGCACCCGGTGGACGGTCCCCCAGCCCGCGTATTTCCACTCGAGGGGAAGTCCGTTAAGGACCGCGTCGAGAGGAACCTCGACTACCGTGCCTTTGTACGCGTCGACCTTCTCACCCCTTTTGCCTGGCACGGGCACTGGCCGCCCTTGCTTGCGATAACGTTCTCGGGAGTGAGCACCACAACGTTGCGGCCGTGGAACATGCTCACCGCCCACTCGGTCTTCCCCGATCCTCCTTGGCCCGCTAGATAAATCTTTGCAGAGGTTGCGGCCACTAGATCGCACGGCAGACTCGGCGCAGTGCTTGGCTCTTTGGCCAAGCTCCCCGACTTCTTCGGATCACAAGCCGTTTCGGGTCGCCACTCGTACTCAGGCTTCTTGTGGCGCCACTCTCCATACCTCGGATTTCGCTCCACAAGCTTTACACCACTGGGCACCACCTTTGCGTATATGGCATCTGTACACACCCGGAGGACGTTTTCGCGAGGAATCCGCCTCAACATGCGTCGCAACGCTATGTTTGTGTACGCCAAGACGAAGGCCCTGATATGGTACCATTGTGAGCGTCGGACACCGTCTTTGTATTGGATCAGATGAGCCCCGTCGGCATGCTCGAAGTTACGTAAGTGGTCGGTGCCCGCAAGGAGGTTTGTCAGGTACGCGGCTTCTTCACGGTCGCGAACTACGATCGAGGACTCGTCGCCACGGCGAGCGCACTTGCCTACGAAATGGACAGCGAGATCTCGACCCTCAGGATACTGCGGGTCTTCGCTACGAGTGGGGGAACCTGATGGAGTCCTTTTTTCCAACGCTATACAATACCTCCCTCGCCGTGGTCATGACGAGGTCACCCGAGTCTAACAGGTCCTTGAGCTCTGGCGTGGTGATCCAGCCCTCGTTTTGTTCCAAGTGCTGCCCTACCCTCCCGGAAGTGTAGGGGTGGCAGGCCTCAGAGAACTCCCATTCGGTCAGCTGAATGACACCGGTTAGTTGAAGAACCTCGCTCAATGGCAGTCCCACAACATCCGGGATACGATACACGTTCGTAGGGAAGCCGTATTTCCGTACCACATCAATGGCGTCCGAGGCGCCGCCGAAGACACTGTCCTCGCATCCAAGGTACGCCGCACGCATGTCGATGTGCGCATGAGGCTGCGCCCCTAAGTTTTCCTTGCTATTCCACACTTTGGACTCAACCTGCGCCGCTTGCCAGACGTCCCTGTATTTAAGAGGCGTTGATGTTCTCTCTTTGGATCCACTTCTTGAAACGATACCCTATTGCGCCGCCCATCGAGTGCGTAGCTTCGGTGTACTCTTGGTAGGCTGGGTGATCATCAGGGAGCCATTGAGGATCATGCCCCGTCTCGTCCGTAAACGCCCTGTCGATCGCGACGCTGTCTCTCTCCGATCGGTATAGCTTCCTCTCGTGCGTGAATATAACGCGCCCGCATAGCCAGATCCTCGTACTTCTTGGGATCGCCCTGTTTGTAAAGCGAATGAGCACCTCTCGCACTTTTGCCTCGCGCGTTTTCGTGGCGGCTCTGGTTAAAGCCTTCTCCTGACGTAGCGAACGAAGCTCATCCTCAGCCTCGAAGTCTAGGCCGTGGACGCTCGTGATCGCAGGTGGTTCAGTCGGAAGCTCCGCCCAGGCGTGGTTATTGTGGCAAGGGATAGTGACCCTCGCCTTAGTCTTGTACTTCTCCGAGTCCCACATAACGTTGCCTAGGGCGTCCACGGCTGCTAGCTTTATCTCGAGCTTCTTTTTCATCTCAAAGAGGTCTTCTTTGGTGCATCCCGTAGTAGCCAGCTTCTTGTCAAATCGCTCGCGGATCTTGCCTCGTGTCTTGGTTAGACCAAGGGAGCGTGAGGTACTGCGATTCCTCAAGAAGTCGGCAACATAACTCACAACACAGTTAGCGAAGGCGTCACTCCCCTCTCGCTCAAACATTAGCCCAGGCTCCCCATTTTGTTCAGGTAAAGGGCGAAGCTCGTATCTCACGTAAACGAGGTACTCTCGTCCTTTCTCCCAAATACCCGCATCGATGCCTTCCAGGGCGCCGACTGCGATTTGGTCCCCCCTTTTGACTAATGACCCACCGATCTTGTGCTCCGAGCGCCCTTCCCCCTCTGTGATTGGCGCCAATGGCTCTTCGGGGGCCTTACCAACGACCTTAAAGAGTCTGTAACGCCGGTCAGGGTCTGCCATCTCAAGCACCGGTGGCAACACTGCGTTTGCCCGCAGAGACTCTCGCTCGTGCGAGACCCACCACACTGAGCCATCGTCATTGATATCAGGCCCCGGATAACCGGCTTTGGAGCAATGACTCCTGCTCCACCAAGATCTCGTATCTCCTGGTAAACACCGGCGCTTATGTCTTGGCCCCGAAGGGTGGCATCCACGATTGGGAACCGAAGATGGGCGCCGCCGCCGAAGAGAGAATAGTACTTCTCGGGGTCTACGCTTTCTTGGCCCTTTTGCTTTAGAAGCAAATACAAACTCCACCCGACCCCACCCATGCCGAAGCAACTTACCTCCGCGGAAACAACAATATGGCGCCACTTCTATGCAAAGGAGGGAGAACGAATCAAAAAGACGTTTTCGACAAAGCAAAAGGACTTTTATGCAAGCCCCTTAAACTCCATATGTCATTATTATAATCAAAATTAAGGCTTGCAATCAACGGCATGTATTTGCGTTGCAAATGCGACTTCAAAGAATGACTCCGAACGGGCACATTCGGTCGGATAGATTTGAAAAATTGACCATTCAAGGTAAATAATAATCCTTGTTTGGTTTAAGAAGGAAGGTAAGAGCAAAATATAGTAAAAGAGATATCACGACATATTCAAGAGGGCGAGAAATATATGAACTTGGTCTGTGTGGCGTACTTGTTCCAGCTTTAACTACTGTTTCCAATCATGATAACCTTGAAATATGCACTTGGAAAATTAGCCATAATTTTGTAAATACGCAAAACGTACACAGGTTTTTGCAGATTTGTGACAATTAGTGACTGATCTTACCAGATAAATATGAATAATTGCTCAACCCTGCCCCACTTTTACAATTCGAGGCTTCAAAATGGGTCTAGTTTGGACTCTCGTTCGAAGCGTGTTTGGTATGGTTGAAAACATGGTTCTGTACATAGCAAAAATAAAATAAAACTAGCTAATCTTTGGTGCACGCTGAACTACTATAATATATCTACAAACCCATAAATTTGTACGTGGAATGGATTTATTTTAGATATCATTCAAGCGCCTTCGATATGTGCTTGATTTCATATTTCAGACGGGCTACGAGGGCCATCGAATAGCGAAATATTCAACGGCCTGTTACGCACGGGAAAACAAAAATTAAACCAAACAAAATCCATTTTGATAATAGACTTGATAAAGGCTTTCAGTAACAAGAGTCTTGGGGATAATTAATTTTTGGTCGAATTTTACCGGGCGGAAGTTAGTGAGACAGCCTGAGCACACAACACTAGTGTCTGTGCCATAGTCTCCCTTTCTGAAAAATATTATTTCCTAGTAGTAACTGTATTGAAATGTCAGTTATCATTCATGGCCGTAGCAAGCCTCGAATTATTGGCGGGGGGGGGGGGGGGGGGAGGCACGATACAGAAACATTAAGAAAACAATGGGGGCACAGCCACGCCCCTACTGGTCATTTCCTTATAATTTTTGAAAATATACGTGCCCGCAGTACCCCACCACCTGGTACGGCCCTGTCATTTCAAGAGAGACCATAAATTGTCACTCGTTCCTACAGTTGTCTACGTTCACAAGACAAATTACTGCGCTTTGCGTCATGGTACGTCCATCTTCGCCTTGCGTACAGTACTATGACAACACCCTACTATGACACACCACGAAATCACGTGACCCCTAGGGTCGAAAAGACAAATGGCGCGAAAAATAGTCGGTATCGCGGGGCTTTTACTCCATTGTAATAGGAAGTAATGTCTCCGGAATGGAGTCTCCGACTGTTTATTAGGAAGAACTAATTGGTTACAGCAAATGCTAAATGTAACTATTTACGATGGAGGAAAGGCCTAATGGAACGTCGGTAAATTTAAAATAAAGTGTTAAATTTATTTGAAGAGTTGACCGTCTAAAATTGCACACTAAAATTTCAACTCGCTATTAAAACCATACCTACAGCTTGGTTTCAGATTTAGGTTTTTTTACATTTTTGCAGGGCAAAGCAGGCGGGATGGGGAAAATTCCTACTTCATACCCTTTCATTTAAGAAGATAAGATTAGCCCGCAGTTCAACTAGTTCTCCAAAGCGAACCACTGACAATCACATTTCCATTCGCCTGTATCTTTTTCTTCGCAAACAGGCACGTTTGCAGGCTATGATCAGGGTGGACGATAATTGCGCGATATTTATTTGTTTACGCGGAAGAATGCCGCCAGAGTTTACTGTCACATAATGTCCGTAGAAAACAACGGCGATCGTTAAACGAATTCAATCTCGCCTCAGAGACAACGCTCAGCTGCGTAAAAATACTGTTTTCTTACTTTGTCGTCGCATTAAGTTTCCACTACAACTCGTTCACCCAAAAAAGAACAAATGAAGCACCATTTACACATCCGTTAAACCGTCATTCCATAAACCTCTACACACACAAGGTGTATTTGTTGCTAAGTGACGCATTTTTAATCATCCGAAAGCAAACAGATACCTCCGATGGGGTTTATTTTGATTTTAAACGCACACAAAGCTGCATAAACGTCGTGGTTTTATGTTAAAAGGGAAATACAATATTAACTTTTCATAGCTTGAAAGATATCTTCTTTTGTGCACTTCCTGTTTAATAACCAACTTGAAACTGATCTCCCGTTAATAGGCAAAATCACCGAGCCCTAAACTCACCGAACCAGAACTCTTCAATTAACCCAAACAAACGAAACCTTCGTAATTATTTAAGAGGCTTAGGGTTTTCTTTTTTTAATTCGACTACCACAACAAATCAGATTAATACTGTTAAGCCCATTAGCCAGAGATCACCTATAAATTGGCCGGCTCATCAGTGTAACGGTTTTGGTGTCAGAAATGGGATTTCTACCTCTCGCCTTGTTAATTACTTTACAAGGGATCGCCGTTTCACAAGGTAAGATAGCATTCAAGATAACAACTCATTAAACAAGCCAGAGTGGGATAAGAAAGAGTTGATAACGCAAATGACCCATAACCCCAACAAGTCATTACTCGGTCAAACTTTTGTAACGGCCTTTCAATCTAACTAATATTGAGTTCAGGGTTTAAGGTACTTAGGGATGAACACGCCTCTTGAGAATATAAAGATGGCCGAGTAGTATGGTGGCTTTAAGGGGGCCTCTGCCCTTTTTCAAGAAATGGAAAGAAAATGTGGTGAAGTAATATAGAATCTTCTGTAACTCATTTATAACCTGAAGGAGGCAGGTATTGGCCTGCCGAAATATCGTTCTAAAAACATAAATCTGCGTTGTTGTCGACTTTTTCTTTTAAAGCTTTTATTACCACCAATCTTATAAAGATTTTTTTTTTCAAATATATTCCAACACTTTTAGGGGTCCCTAATAATTATAAACTACTTACTACCGAACGGGGTAAATCATGCGCTATAACTATAAAAAAAAAAAAAAGAAAAATTTCGCTCCGAGGGCGACCTCTTTATGGTACTCTAGTTCCACTTTTAAGACAGGTTGCTCTGAGTCAAACATTGAAATAGTTGTGTTGGTTGAATATATGACCGACATCTTTATAAAGTCTTAACCCTTGACTTGCTTAAATGACAAATTCACAACGAAAACAGGCTCCTTCAATGCGGAAAACCAACGCTGACGAGAAATATTTGAGTGTAGATTGGCCAGCATCCCATAATACTCTTTATTTGTCCCCAAAGCCGGCAAAGTCTGTTACTCTTCGTACGGCTGCTTCACGGATGACCCCCCTTTCGATCGCACCCTCGTGCCTCTGCCCCAGTCCCCAAGAGATATCGGCACCAGACTCCTCCTGTACACACAGGCCTCACCTGACAAGTACGAAGTGCTGAGTGATGCGGATACGGCAACGATAGAGAAGTCCTCATTTCTCCCACACCGTACGACGCGCTTCATTGTTCACGGCTACGCAGGCTTGGATTGTGAGTTAAACGTATAGTAAAAACATCCTGATAACTCAAACTCTGATAACTCGAGTTTTCCGTTAACTCAAAGAATCGAACTTGATTTCCCTTGGATTTCCGTCATTTTAAGTCGGATAGCTCAAAATGAAAACCATAGACTAAGGGCGCGTTTTATTACTCGTGATGCCGAAATGAGAATGATTAGAATAGAAAAAGCGCAATGAAGGCCATTCTACCCGTTCTGCTACCTGTAGCAGAATGACTCGAATGCCATTCTGAACATTCTCTACAACCATTCCCATTCCAGAATGACTCCCAGCTTACTACAAATATTTTTCAACGTTTTCTCGTAACCTAAAAATTTGTAAAGCTAATTTGAAGATTCGTATTTCGGTCGTTTAATTCGGTTAGTTCTATCATGCATATACGGAAAGCGTTACTTTCTTCATAAAACTATATACATTTTGGTGGACCCCTCCAATCCAGCTCCCACTAAGTCGAAATTTCGAGACGTTGCGCGGGGGATTGGGTCGAGTCAATAAGCGAACAGCATGCTGAGACGATTTACGTTGATGTGATACTAAATAAAAATTGGAAAATGGTAGGCTTTGGCAATCCGGAATTTCTTCTTTAGTTAGATTCACAACATGAACATTTGCATCGTTTCGCGCCATGTTGAAAAGCTCTATTCTGAAAGCATGGCGACCTCATTGACAAATACTAATATACACATTGTTATTTCATTATCGAAAGCCGTGGATTCAATAATCGACCTAAAGGGATGGTGGGGTATTCGTATGAAGGATGAGCTACTGCGCAAGTCAGATGACAACGTGATCATAGTGGATTGGATACGAGGGGCTAAGATCCCGTATGTGAGGGCGGTGGCCAACACGCGGTTGGTTGGTGCCCAGGTCGCCGCGTTCATGAAGACGATTCTGTCCCTGTCTGGGTCTAGAGAAGGCGGTGCATTCCACTCGATTGGGTTTAGTCTTGGAGCGCATATTAGCGGTTATGTTGGACAGAGACTTAAGAGAATCGGACGTCACCTTGATAGAATAACAGGTAAGCGGAAACTCTTCAACCGCATTGATGGCATGAAATGGCATGAAGTACTCATCCTAATGCATAGGGTTTTACTCCTATATCAGCAGCTATATCAGAAAAATAAAGAAAGCTGACAGTGCTGACCATGCGATTCAATGACATCAAAAACACCAATTCTACTGCTTTTATTCTTAGACAAAAGAGTGAAAATTGGTGGTTATAGCACTACTCGACAAAGCAGTTGAATAACCCAAGAAACAAATAACATAAACAATCTAAAGCGTACCATCCACTTAGAAGGACGATAAAGGGACACAACGTGGTTGAGTCGAAGACATGAAGGCACCTCTAACAATCGCCACAGAACACATGTATGAGAACGGAACACACTCAAATGTTCGTGCAACCTCATTATTTACAAGTTTCCCTTGTTAATTCACACTGGTTTAACTAACCTCTTTGCCAGGTCTGGACCCGGCCACCTTGATGTTCAAGGGCGAGGCCCCTGATGTGAGGCTGGACCGTCTGGATGCTCAGTTCGTGGATGTGATTCACACAAGCTACGTCTTTGGGATTACCGCACCACATGGCCACATGGACTTTTACCCGAATGGAGGGACTTCACAACGTGGCTGCAGCCTATGGGATGGTACGTTTATTGGTGGATTCAAGGCGAGTCCATATCGATGTAGCAACAACAACGTAGAACGCCAAATGCATCGCAAGTGCTAAGTGTTCTAGAATCGATGATTATGGCGTCAAATGATAACCAGCCCTATAGCTGGTTCCTTATTTACAGTATAATAAAATGCAAAAGTCGGTGCGAGCATGTAATCTAGTTATTCAGCATTAATTTACGATGGCCTTGAACGTCTGGTAACTAGTGAACAAGCCAAGCGTAGTGCTGCGATATCGGCAAACGTCGCGACTAGCAACGTGTTAAGTTCTGGGATGTCGAAATTGAACCCTCAAATACCACTAACTAAGCGTCCTGCCTTCTTATAAAAATATAGGAATGACGACCATAAAATCAATTCATCAATTCATATTGATCAAACATCGCTATCAACGTAAATAAATAAATTAATTAATAATCACAGTTGAATAAAAACACAAGTAGATCGCTGAAAAGAACATACGGTACTTAAAAAAATGTTTACTCTGTAGTCCTTACCATATCCATACATGATCATCAGGCATGGAAGGGGTGGTCTGTCATCATATACGTGCCGCTGAGTACTTCATTGAGACAATCAACCCAAAGTCTTGCCCTTGGAGAAGCTATCGTTGCGGATCTAAGGATGAATTTGACCGAGGGAAGTGCATGAGCTGTGCATCTGGATGTCCGTCAATGGGATACAAAGCAGACAAGTTTAAACATCTGATCCCTGGGATGTTCTACCTTGACACAGCAGGGAGATCCCCATTTTGTGGTGAGACCTTACCATAGTACAGTTTTTTTTTAATTGATAAAGCATCTTATTCGGTATAGTTGAGATCACAAGAAAGTCAATCCTAACTGTTGATGTAGTAAGTTTTGGAGAGTAATAGCATGGTACATAAAGTCCTGAATAACAATGAACTTGATGATTCTGTAAGGCATGCCTGGTTCAAAGGCATTGTCTTTACAGCAGACAACAAGGGATAAAAAAATAAATCATGCACTTTATTGGTAGATTACTTGGATGATTCTTTATAGGACATGCTGCCTTGTTCAAAGGCATTGTCTTTACAGCAGACAACAACGGATAAAAAATAAATCATGCACTTTATTGGGAGATTATCTTTTAATGCAATCCCTTTAATTTTGGCAGTGTTCCATTATCGTATAACATTCTATACTGATGACTCATACTGGCCAGCAAGTCTTGATGCCCATGCATATGTAAAACTTGGCGGAGACCTTGGGTCAACAGGAGAGATCAAACTTATTGAGTAAGCACAGTAAACTAATGGTTATCAAGAGTAATTATTTGACAGTCAATTTTCTGTGCATAGTTTTACATTTGGTTCTATTCTTCATATCATCAAATGTGATGATTCTATTCTTCATATCATCAATTTGCATGTTACATTAAGGGCGGGGGGGATCAGGATTTCTCAAAGGCAAGATAAAAGCCAGAAGCCCATCCCAATCAAAGGGAAGGGTTTTTGCTTTAATATATTTCATCTAAAATTTCAGAGGGAATAAACCCAATAACTCAGGGATAGTATACCCAAACCAAGGGGAGGAAACGCACTTGTAACCCCCCTTTCAGAAAAAAAATGGAACAGGAAAAAATGGTCTTGATTTATTTAATCTGTGCACCTTTCATTCAAGATCATGATTATTAAACTGGTTCTAATGGTTCTAAGGTTATAATGTCACTTTACAGGAGAAAGTTAGAAGAGAATAGTGTTGAGTCATTTGTTGCAAGGGCATCAATATACCTGGGCAAACTCCAGCATGTCACCATCTATCACAAGCACCTGGCAGAGTTCTGGAAAGTAAAAAAGGTTGTTGTGAGGGCTGGATGGTCAAATGACATGTAAGTCCCTTAAATTTGTGAGTCAATGATTTAAAAACAACCCCTTTTTTCTAGCACCAGAGAGAAGGCTGTGCTTTGGTAGGACCTCTAAAATGTGTTTACTGCTAAGAAAATAACACCACACTAACTATCCCTTGCTAGTAGGGTTATGTGAGCTCCAAATTGAATAAAAGGAGGCCAAGGCACAATTGCTTGAAGTATTTTTCTACAAGAATTGAGTAATAATAACATAAATACATACACAAATACACACTTTTTAGAACTGCTGGGATAAAGATTTGACAACTTTTAGCATTGTCAATTTCTTAATTAGGCAACACTTTTCAGTCCTAAAAAATAAGTTCTAAATGAAATAATCCTTGATCATAGGTTTCTCTATTAATTTGTCTCGACCCCCTCTCATCCCCTCCTCCCTGTAAATAAAATACTGACTTATGATAGGGTTGTCTCTGAATTTGTCTGGACCACCTCTCCTCCCTGTAAATAAAATACTGACTTATCCAAGGGTTGTCTCTGAATTTGTCTCCACATCCCCTCCTCCATGTAAATAAAATACCGACTTATCAAAGGGTTGTCTCTGAATTTGTCTGGACCACCTCTCCTCCCCTCCTCCCTGTAAATAAAATACTGACTTATCAAAGGGTTGTCTCTGAATTTGTCTGGACCACCTCTCCTCCCCTCCTCCCTGTAAATAAAATACTGACTTATCAAAGGGTTGTCTCTGAATTTGTCTGGACCACCTCTCCTCCCCTCCTCCCTGTAAATAAAATACTGACTTATCAAAGGGTTGTCTCTGAATTTGTCTGGACCACCTCTCCTCCCCTCCTCCCTGTAAATAAAATACTGACTTATCAAAGGGTTGTCTCTGAATTTGTCTGGACCACCTCTCCTCCCCTCCTCCCTGTAAATAAAATACTGACTTATCAAAGGGTTGTCTCTGAATTTGTCTGGACCACCTCTCCTCCCCTCCTCCCTGTAAATAAAATACTGACTTATCAAACGGTTGTCTCTGAATTTGTCTGGACCACCTCTCCTCCCCTCCTCCCTGTAAATAAAATACTGACTTATCAAAGGGTTGTCTCTGAATTTGTCTGGGCCACCTCTCCTCCCCTCCTCCCTGTAAATAAAATACTGACTTATCAAAGGGTTGTCTCTGAATTTGTCCGGACCACCTCTCCTCCCCTCCTCCCTGTAAATAAAATACTGACTTATCAAACGGTTGTCTCTGAATTTGTCTGGACCACCTCTCCTCCCCTCCTCCCTGTAAATAAAATACTGACTTATCAAAGGGTTGTCTCTGAATTTGTCTGGACCACCTCCCTTATCCCCCTGCAATTTTATGCCAGCTTTGCTGCCCCTACAGAACTTGCCAAAAAAGTATAATATTGTATGTTTAAACTTTCAGATACACTGCATGCTTCAATGAGTGGATTCACTACAAAAACCACACCCAGAAGGCGCTGACGAGAGGGTACAGATCCTGCTAGAAATAACAGCATTCACAAAGGAGAAATAGATAACTCATCCTACTTTAAAATAGAACAATGTCGATAACCAAACATGAATAAATTCACCATCTTTCTCATGTGTAGAACAGTATTATAATTTTAGTGCAAAAGGATTTTCCTGTATGAAGTAACTTATGTGTATGCTTTTCGGGCATGTTTCTAGAAAGATGGACAGGGCTTTTTGGTGCATGTTGGAGCTACATATACACAAACAGACTTTACCTTGATAAGAATTCTTGAGTAGCACTACCTGTGCCAGTATCTCCGAATGCACAGGCACACGCACACACACACCATTAAAAGTAAAAAAAAAAATACTGGAAAGGTAAATTTCAACTGTACACAAATAATTCCATATTAGTTACCTTAAAATGAATCTGGCTGCTTGTTCTGACGATTACCCTTGGTCCATAATGGAACATTATGACTATGTCTTGGTTTGTCCCGAATTGAAAATTCGCGCGCAAAAGCTTAGCACAATGCCGTCTCGAGTTGAATGAAATTCTGCGCATTGCTTCTTTATATTGCATAATAACAAACGCAAAATTTCTTCCTTGTGTGGGTAATAAGGTATCTATGATTCAATATTAGAATGGCCCTTCACAGATCACGAAATAGAGCTCAAAAAATATGCACGCAGGGCGCCGCTATGTTTTAAACGAGCCCGCACTTGATGCAAAGAGCATGCGCTGTAGCAGGTAGCGCACACAAACAAAAAGTAGAAGAGATGGAAGAACCTTCACTTTGACTTGAGTTGAATTCGCGGTCTTAAAATTTTTCGAAATGCCACCAAGTGTGATCAAATATTGCATACTAACCCTGATCCTAGTGGTGCTGGTTTATGCTAGAAGAGATGGTTTGAGCGGTTTCAGACACGCTAAGGATGTATTTGAACGCAGAGACATTGACTCGCTGAATCACTTAACCAAACGGGACACAGCGGAAGAAATCTACATCCCAGTAAACTCGCACAGGACGAAGCGAAGTGATCCCTCTAGTGTGGACTTAACGGATAAAACATGTCCTGCGGACCCTAGTTTGAGTAAAGGCAAGACTATCGTTAACGATGAGGTATGTAGATGATGCGCTATTTGTAAACTCACTCTTATGCGAATCTAAACACAGCTTGTTGTTAACACTTAAAATCCTCTTTTAGCCATTGGCAATAGTATTTTGGGATTGAATCTTTCTCACTTGTCTGCTCCGTTATTTTTCAGTTCATTTTCACCAATGAATCCCGTCTGAGTATATCTATGAGCTGGGTTGGTTCTGATTTCAAGGTAATGTATATTTGGAGTTTTTGGTGTGTTTCACTTTGTTTACAAAAAGTTAGAAGTCGAAACTCGAAAGCTTTCGTTTCTCTTTATTACTTACTGTGCCTATCCCCATGTGCAATTTGTCAAGGCCTTTTTTCAGTCTTTCATTTTTAAAAATTAGCTTTTTTATTAAACTCTGAAGGTTATTATTTCACATTTGAGATGACGTAGTGAAATTATATGACAATCATGTGACCTGGCTCATGTATTCCAAGTTCCTTCTTGTCACCCAAAAAACAACGAAGGAAAAACGTTTTATGTTTTAAAAATATTTAAAACTTTAAATATTTAGTCTGCAAAATTGATCAGTTATTTTTATTTAGACTTAAAAAAGTTAAAGGAAGTTGTATAACTTACTCATGTTTTAAATTTTTAATTTGGCAATATTCCTTGACATCTATGTAAATCCATTCTTGCAAGAATGACTTGACAACTCTTTTATTCATTGAGTAAAAAGTAAAAATAGATCATATCATTTAAATAGAGGTGTAAATGATAAACTAGTGAATGCTCAATTCTATGTTAAAACATTTATATTTTCTCTTAGACAATTCTTCTGCTGGCAACATCAGAAATGCTAATATTTGCCACACAGCGATCTGCTCTCTACAAGAGGTAAATTTAATTCTAAGTAGTAAAGATAACAGCTGCATAACCTTAACAAAGACTCAGCATGTTCCAAAGAGTGCAAAATATTCTCAAACATACAATAGCTCAGAAAAATCGTTACATAAGACCAAAGAATCCTCCCTACTCTGTAGAAGGGTAACCACAGGCAGCCCAAGGCTACTGTCAGTTGTTCTATAAAGAAATGTATGGGGGGATCTATGTTCATGTAGAAAAGGATATTCAACATATATTTAGCAAGCCTAGATACATATAGGATGTAAGGTACTACTCTTTAATGTAAGTTTGATATCACCTTTTTTATGTATGTTTGGTTGTATTTCTGATTTTTTTGTTTTTGTCACTTTCTAGTTCTGACTTTGGAAAGACATTCAAGCAAATAAACACTGATATCTTTAATGCACATATCAGGAGAAACTTTGGGATCCAAAAGAGTCCTGTTGACCCAAATAGGGTACTGTATGTTATTCTCACCAAAAACAAAATGATACTGTATACTTTATTATCCAAGTATATAAAACAGTTATATAGTATAATATATAAAACAGTTATACAGTATAATACTGTAAACAAGGCCTTTTTTGCATGTATTAATTTTCTCACACATTTCTTTTACGCCTGTCAGTATTGTTTAATGTTTCCTAGAGATTTTGATTTTTCATTGTGTTTTATACTTTCATACAATGCAAATTCAGTGGGAGAAAGTTTAACATGTGATGGGTATTCATTTGTACCTTGAAGAGCTGAAGCTCTGCTATTATCTACAGTTTACATAATATAATTGCTACTCTTACTAAGGGCAAGATGGTTCATAAAATAATTAGAAATAGCTAGTACGCAAGTATTAACAAGTATTCTTACAGTAATAGATTATGAATCTTTTCTATAAAGCAATTTGTTATTTTCAGGTGATCTTAGTGTCTTATTCCCTTCCAATTTTTGGCAAGTTCTCTACACTTTATGTGACCATGGATGGTGCAAATAGCTGGAAAAGTTTCCAAGCACCTTTTCAAATAAGTGGGGCAATAGAATTCCACCCCCGCAATAACAACTGGATTCTGGCGAGGTCCAATCTATTATCACAAGGGGTGAGTACTGTCATAGATTGAAAGACAATGGCGTAGTACAGTCAGGAGTATTTTTTAGAAGGGGAGGGCACTACGTTATCAACCCATATGTACAAATGAACATGGTTGATTTGTACAGTAAAACCGTGAATAACGGAAATATGGATGGAATATTTGTTCCTACTAATCACTTGTTCAAATGAACATGGTTGATTTGTACAGTAAAACCGTGCATAACGGAAATATAGATGGAATATTTGTTCCTACTTATCACTTGCGAGATATTCAAAGAGTCAACTAGAAACGTCTCCTAGTGTCTGATTTGTCAGAAGACAATAAATATTCCACACATATTTTAGGGGTTCACAGTTTTATTGGTTTTATTTATTGTGCTGTATTTTGCATTGGATAAATGCTATGTAAATGTTAGAACTTGATTATGACTGGCCATTGCATGTTTTATTTTGTTCCAGGCTTTCTTGTCTACTAACTTTGGCAGATCTTGGACTAGGCTCAGGTCATATGTCATGAGTGCTAAGTGGGGTGCTCGTCATGAGTTTAAAGTTGAGAAAGAGGAGTCATCCATCTTGCTGACAGTAGCTCCAGTTGAAAATGGTATGTGAATTCTGGTACAGTCAAAACCTGTTGACCTTACAGTATAACTTCAACAAGCTATGTGGTTTAAAATACTGTACACAGATCTTGAGATTACTGTATGTTAGAAATCATGGTAATGAGAACAATTGGTATGCATCGCTCCTCTTGTATGCAATTTATATAGCAAAATATAGACTCAAATGATGATATGAACAGTATGATGTATGCCCAGTCATACAGTATGAAATATGACTATGTTTTTTTCTGTTTGGAACATCTCCAGGGCAACCCAATATTTATGACTTAGAACTGTGGAGGTCAAGAAACTTAGGGCGCCGTTTTCAGTGTAAGTCCTGCTAAATGTATAGTACGAAGCTTCACATTCCTTAAGAAGGGAGATTCTTCCACATAATACTTAAACTCTTTTCCATTTTTATTTATCCCAACGATAATATGGTAAGATGCCTGAGACCTTCAAATAATAAAGACATCTGCATAACGCACACTCATTTCAAATAAGGTTGCACTTGGAGAATCCATGTGTTGTATCCCACAGTGCTTTAAATATGTATCACATATAAAATACAGTATTAAGAAAGTGTGATTAAAAAAAGAGATCCATTCACATTGTTTTCAGAGACCAAAATTCAGCCATTCGTATGTTTCCCATGAGCCACTATTGGATTGTGGCATATATATATATATATATATATATATATATATATATATTGAAAATATGTATTGAAATATAGGTGTAATAATTGGTTTAAAGTATTGTCCTGTTTGTCAATCATGGATATATTCAATGTTGTTTTTTTTTTCTTTCAGTACTTGTGAAGCACTGCTATACATTTGGTATCCAGGGACCATTTCTTTTTGTATCTGTTGATCTCAACAAGGTAAAGGCAGCTCTCAGAATTGTCAATTTTATAACCGTTCTTTATTTTTAGAAAGATAATAGCATTGTTGAAAATGTTAACATTATCCATAGAACAACCGTACACGCATAATGCATGTATCTACAGATGGTGGAGACACATTTGACAAGGCAGGGGTTCCGTCAATTTTCCCAGAACAGGTAAGACTAGAGTACCAACTAAAACATTGAAGATGAGTTTTTAAAATGTTAAACAACACTATCATGCTACCGTTGCTTTGCTTTTCAGTTCTACTCCATCTTAGACATGTCAGAAGGAATGGTGTTTTTGCATGTAGATAGCCCACAAGGTAACTACAGCAGCATTGATTAAAGAAAAGACTTCTTCTTATTGGTGTTGCATACGTTTTGCATTTTAGGTAATTATTGTTTATGCCGTAATGTATTCCTTTTCCACTTATTCAGATACTGGCAAAGGAGCACTCTACACATCAGATGCAGATGGCATTGTGTTTGACAAGTCTCTAGAAAATCATGTGGTTAGTTGAGCATCTTTTGTGAAATATCATAGTTCTTTATAGAAAAGCCTGTCATATTTATAGTCTACTTTTGAATAATTTAACTATTTTATGAGCAAAAATCATGTTTTTTTAAGTAGGCTTTCTCTAAATCCAAGATTTAGATTGTTTTGTGATGTGTATTACTGTAATCCATTTGATCTCATTATTCATTTCTTTTTCAGTACACAAACTTTGACGCAGCGACTGACTTTTACAAAGTTGAATCCATGAATGGTACTTACATTACAAGCATCATGAATGCAGGTGAGAACTTGAACTTGATTCTTGATAGGATAATTATACATGTTTTAGTGTGTAAAATTTCGGGTTTACATACAGTTTACTATAACAATGCCTCTAGCTATGTACAGTTGTACATAGTGCCTAAGTAGTCAATTTTTGTCTTTTTTTCCTAAAGATAACAGCATCAGTACAGTGATAACATTCGATCGTGGTGGAGAGTGGAAACCAATACCACTAGATCAAAACAAGTTATGCAAAGGCATCAAGTTTAATGTAAGTGTATGCCCAAGAAAATATTTCACTGTCTCAAAGTATTACAGGAATGTTAATAGTGCTTTACCACCTGATTCTTACTGTACCATCCAGGCCTCGCAACCTCCAACAGAATCCGAGATCCTTGTCTTGTTTGGGAATAGTGCATAGTCAATCAAGCTTTGGGGGTACATTTGTTTGGTTTGATTGACTGTATTCCCAAATGACACAGGATTTTAGATTCTGGGAGGTTCTAATGGGGACAGGAGTATAAAACATATGGATGGAAATACATTTGTGGATTTCAGCTCTATCACATCATTTCTCAATTTCTTATTCAAAGGAGGGAAGGAGGTCTATGTACACAAATCCTGGCTACACATCTCTGTTCCTTTTTCTTATCCATGAATAGCAAATGCTACCCCAGGAACAAGAGGCTCTGGGCTTTGTGGCAACACTTAAATTGTTGTCGCCGCAAAGCTCTGAGCCTCAGGTACCCAGGGTAAGCTAATGCGGTAGCAAACAATCCCCTTCTCCACCAGAACAACCCCCTTCTCCACCAGAACAATCCCCTTCTCCACCAGAACAATCCCCTTCTCCACCAGAACAACCCCCTTTTCCACCAGAACAACCCCCTTTTCCACCAGAACAACCCCCTTCTCCACCAGAACAATCCCCTTCTCCACCAGAACAATCCCCTTCTCCACCAGAACAATCCCCTTCTCCACCAGAACAACCCCCTTCTCCACCAGAACAACCCCCTTCTCCACCATAACAACCCCCTTCTCCACCAGAACAACCCCCTTCTCCACTAGAACAACCCCCTTCTCCACCAGAACAACCCCCTTTTCCACCAGAACAACCCCCTTCTCCACCAGAACAATCCCCTTCTCCACCAGAACAACCCCCTTCTCCACCAGAACAATCCCCTTCTCCACTAGAACAACCCCCTTCTCCACCAGAACAATCCCCTTCTCCACCAGAACAATCCCCTTCTCCACCAGAACAATCCCCTTCTCCACTAGAACAATCCCCTTTTCCACCAGAACAACCCCCTTTTCCACCAGAACAACCCCCTTTTCCACCAGAACAACCCCCTTCTCCACCAGAACAACCCCCTTCTCCACCAGAGCAACCCCCTTCTCCACCAGAACAATCCCCTTCTCCACCAGAACAACCCCCTTTTCCACCAGAACAACCCCCTTCTCCACCAGAACAATCCCCTTCTCCACCAGAACAACCCCCTTCTCCACCAGAACAACCCCCTTCTCCACCAGAACAATAGGCCAGCAGTGTGTGCCTGTTCCACCAATCCTGATACTGTATCATTTTATGTTATATTTTTAATAACGCTTACTTTAATTCACAGAAAGATCAGTCATGCTCCCTCCACATCCACTATCGGTTCAGTTTGAGTCGGGGAGTGCCTGGCATGGTGCAGGGACCTCTCAGTGAATCCAATGCGCCTGGCATCATCATTGCTCATGCCAACCCTGGGGCTGCCTTGATGGCCGCAAATATTGGTATTTGGGTATCTCGTAATGGCGGTTACGATTGGAAACAGGTGAGTTATTACAGTTCTCTTTGATCATCCTACTGTATGTCATGTCTTCCCCCTGAGGCTCTGGAGTCTTTTACTGTTTAAAGAGAAGGTGGTAAAGCATACTTTTATTATCAGGAGCCAAGGATATTAGGTTCACTCAGCAATTATTTAGGGGTACAAGAAGGTTGTAGTCTGTGGGTGGCGTTTTCTGCTTGTTGGAAAATAATGTGCTAAACGTATGGGTTTAAAAATTGTTGATTTTGAAGGTTGGAAAGAAATGGGACAAAAGAAAGAAATCAGCTCAATATTTATCCTTTTTTATACTAGAAAGAAGTTTTAGTTCTGTTCCTTGATTGACTAGCAAAACGCACACCTGTAACAAGTCTTGAGTCTTAGTTTATTACCCATTCAGTGGGGCGCTTTCTCTTAAGGTATCTTGTCCTAATTCACATTGTTATCCAATTTCCATCCACTTTTACATGCCTTTACAGCTAGCTACTGTAACAAAGGCTTCAATCCTTTATTGGAAACCAAAAAGCAAAGCTGCATGTTCACACCTCATTTGCTTAGGACTAGCAATTAAAGCTTGGATTGCTTAGTGTATGGCTTAATTTGTGGCAGGCACTGAAAGGTCCACATTACTACTCCATCGCTGATCACGGCAAGCTAATAGTTGCTGTCCCTGCTACAGCATCAGGAACATCAGACTTGATGTAAGTAGCACATATCTGCCTTCCAACCACAGCAGGAAAAACCACAGAGTGACTTGATGTAAGTAGCACATATCTGCCTTCCAACCACAGCAGGAATAACCACAGAGTGACTTGATGTTAGTAGCACATATCTGCCTTGCTCTCCCTACCACAACGGGAGGAATTTCATTTTCCACTATAATACAAATGACATTTGTTGTCTGGCGTGTCCTTGTGCAGGTATTCTGTGGATGAAGGTGCTTGCTGGTACAGATACCAGTTCACGGAGACAAATCTTGTGTTCACCGGTCTTGTCACTGCACCAGGCGCTAGGACTCTGCGCTTCAGCATATGGGGCTACACCCTCCCCAACAAGACATGGAGGGTTATTACTGTCGACTTTGAAAAGCTTTTGACTTTTAAATGTAAGTCTTTGATATTAAAAAATTACAGTTTGTGATTATTTCAACAATCCTGATTTTTTGTTGAGTGTGTAGTGATCGCATGCCCACAAAAAGACAAAATCAGATCGCTTCACATGCACCTGAATTTGGGATAATAAAGTGCATAACATACAGGAACACGGGTTATCATCCTCATCCGAGAAATTCACAGTCACCAATGTAGACAGTAAGGCTTTTGTACCCCAAGATTGTACCCAGGACTTATATGTCTTGGGGAGAAGAAGCTATAGCTTTCGTCGCCATGCCACGTGTGCTCGAGAAGAAGATCCCACAGCATGCTAGTCACATACTCCAATGTCTCCGTATAACACATGTGTTCTCTGCACAGGTTTGAACAGTGACTACGAGTCGTGGGTACCACACGGTAGCGGTAAAAACGAAGGCTGTCTGCTTGGAAGGAAGGTCACATTCCGGAGGGCGAAACCTGACTCGCTGTACGTATATTCGTGCCCTTTGTCCAAATCAGCCATAATGTATTTGCCACTTGATCTCGATTATGTTGAAGCACAGTACCTTTTTTTTGGGGGGGGGGGGGGGGGGATTGTGGCTTACAAAACAGATATATGTTTTTTCTTCTTATCCACGAGAAAATACTCCGGGTACCAGAGGCTCCAAGCTTCGCGGTGAAAACGTTTGAGCGAAGCGAACACGCTCAAATCATTGTCGCCGCGAAGCTTGAACCCTCTGGTACCCAGGGTAACTAGAAAAACATTTTCCGATTTGATGTGGTTGCTCTCTAGATGCTATAACGGCGAGGACTTCGTGGGCATGACTGCAATGGACCACTGTTCCTGCACGATGGCAGACTTAGAATGGTAGGTCAAGGGATCCTTGTAGATGATGATAAGAGGCAGGGCGACAAGGGTATACAGTACGAAGGTCGGACATTGAAGTGGAAATTAGAAAGAAAGGCTCCAAGGGAAGGGGTGGGACATTAAAACAGGATATTGTTTCTACGAGCTTTATGGAATCCCTTAAATAGAGCGTACCCATACTCTAACACTATGATTAATTTTAAGTGAATACGGCTTCTACCGGAAGGTGGGCGAAAGCGAATGTAAGAAGGACCCAACAAAGAAGCCCAAGCTGTGTATTGGAGGAGAACAGGAAGATATCACGGATAGAGGGTGAGTACAGAGAACCGTTAGATAAACAGTAGTACCTCTATCACGGATAGAGGGTGAGTACAGAGAACCGTTAGATAAACAGTAGTACCTCTATCACGGATAGAGGGTGAGTACAGAGAACCGTTAGATAAACAGAAGTACCTCTATCACGGATAGAGGGTGAGTACAGAGAACCGTTAGATAAACAGTAGTACCTCTATCACGGATAGAGGGTGAGTACAGAGAACCGTTAGATAAACAGTAGTACCTCTATCACGGATAGAGGGTGAGTACAGAGAACCGTTAGATAAACAGTAGTACCTCTATCACGGATAGAGGGTGAGTACAGAGAACCGTTAGATAAACAGTAGTACCTCTATCACGGATAGAGGGTGAGTACAAAGAACCGTTAGATAAACAGTAGTACCTCTATCACGGATAGAGGGTGAGTACAGAGAACCGTTAGATAAACAGTAGTACCTCTATCACGGATAGAGGGTGAGTACAGAGAACCGTTAGATAAACAGTAGTACCTCTATCACGGATAGAGGGTGAGTACAAAGAACCGTTAGATAAACAGTAGTACCTCTATCACGGATAGAGGGTGAGTACAGAGAACCGTTAGATAAACAGTAGTACCTCTATCACGGATAGAGGGTGAGTACAGAGAACCGTTAGATAAACAGTAGTACCTCTATCACGGATAGAGGGTGAGTACAGAGAACCGTTAGATACAGTAAACAGTAGTACCTCTATCACGGATAGAGGGTGAGTACAGAGAACCATTATATAAACAGTAGTACCTCTATCACGGATAGAGGGTGAGTACAGAGAACCGTTAGATAAACAGTAGTACCTCTATCACGGATAGAGGGTGAGTACAGAGAACCGTTAGATAAACAGTAGTACCTCTATAAGCGTTTACCTAAAGAACCATACAGACTTGGCGCTTCCAGGAAGGCCAAACACAGCACATTTCTCAGTACCGAGCCACACAAAGCATTTACACTTACATTACACTTTTTGAAGAATTGTGTTTATCAAATATTGTTGAAAAAATATCAGGCTTTAATTGTGGTACTTGTAAACATAGACCGTTGTATTTTTAATGTAACCATTGACCAAGGATTCGAAAAGAGGTCGATTCGAGGAGTGCTGAGATTGAAAATATTGAAAAAAATATACATCTAACAAGAGTTGTTGTCTATGATGGTTATTTGGGTGGATCAGTCAAATAACAGAAATACCAGGTGCCCTTATTGTGGCAATAAATACTGTAAAAAGGTATCATTGGGGCCTGACAAGGAAGTTACTGGGCGTTCAATAGAGGTGTGTAATTCTGTTTTCCCTTATCACTGACTCTTAGAACGTTAGTCGGTTTTGGGGGTCTGTATAGGGATAGGGTGGTGGGTTGTTATTAATCCCGCAAAGAACAATATACATATCAATCATCAAAGTTTGGATTGCAAAAGCGAAACCTAGACTTTGAGTCCACCGTATTCTTCTACAATAGAGACTCTTAATAACACCCGTGTTGATTTCCGTTGCCCAGCTACCGTCGAATCCCTGGGGATGTCTGCGAGGGTGGTCTTCCTGACAAGGCTAAGTACTTGGATGCTCACAAACGGTGCTTCAACTCGAGTTACTACTACTATGGTATGGAGAAGATGCAGAATGATCGGCCTAAACCACAGGTGAGCCCTGGGTCAACTTGGCCTAGATAAATCTTGTCACCATTCCCGTATAGGTATAGGTTCCACTCTGAATGATATGCTCTCGCAAATTTCAAAATTACACTTTTTTTTTATAAAAAAAAACGTCTTATTTTCAGTTTTGAGGCTAGAACGTTCTTATTTTTGGAGCATTTTTAAGGCCGAATATGTTCTTAACGAGGTTCTTAGATTTTAGTGTAAGAATATAATATCCAATTAATTATTACGAAAAGAATTACGCTATCAATAGCAATACTAAGGTTATTACTATGAGCACAATTTGATTCTGCATTTTAGAACGCATAAGGACTAAAAAAGAAAAAGAAATCTGCTATCTGAGCCTCATCGGCATGTTCTTAAAATTTGGTGAAATCTCAGGCTGGACATTTTTATAAAAAAAAGGTTCTTATAAAAAAAAGTGTATTGCCCCAAAAATATATCTCTCAGTAGAAGAGGTTGCAGTTCTGCAGTAGCAAATATTCGCTGCTGCACTTTGACATAGATGCTCCATGACCCTAAAAATATTTCTTAGGAGCATTTTTGGAAGTGCAATTTTTAGTGTACAGTATTTCCTGGCGTATAATAAAATGCGCTCTCAAAATGCGATCCCATTGTAGGTGAGAAACAGTCACAAAATCGCTTATAAAACATTGTAAAAGTTATCTCAAACGAAGAATATCTTTAATTTCCTCATCATGTGTTTTGTAAGAAAATAAACCTAAAAACTCGCCAGAAAAACAGCAATTATTTATACTTACTTCGCGATTTCTTGTTGTCTGCCATTTACTCTACCCAGTCTCTGCACCGTTCAAATTGGCGGTAATTGCCGTGAACGAACACAAGATCGCATTTCGATGTTCCATGTGAAAATAAAATAATACAGCGATGAGAATAACAGCTATAGAGTTGATGATGCGCTGCTTATGCCTAAGAAAAGGTTCAAATTGATTATCACCTTCAATTTCAGATGTAGAAAAGCATTTACCGTACTTATGTATAAATGAAAAGAATCGTGAATCGGAACATTCATCTCAACTTGATACTTCTGTCTCTTTTTTGGTTGTCTCATTTCCTTGTTTTGTTTTTTTTTTCTATCGGGGTGCGTAGTATACGCGAATTTTTTTTCAAAGGCCTTGAAAATAGATGTGCAGATTTTACGTTGGTGCGCATTATACGCCAGGAAATACTGTAATTACCCTTTGACCGACATACGTGCCTTTTGTGTGCCTAGAAAAGCAATTAACACCGTTTTAGTTCTATATTTTTCTAGAAGTATGGTAGATCAGTATCCTGTTTCCTTCCTGAATCAATCCATGTTTCAGGGTCACAAGACTAATGTGACAGCTGCAGTGGTTGTGCCCATCATGCTCATCGCGCTTGGTATCTGTGTCTATTTTGGCAAAAAGTTCTGGGACGTCAAGAAATTGTGAGTAATTCGAGATACAGTAGATAGCTTTATTAAATCCATTTTAGGTGGTAGGCTGGATAGCAGACAGAATAATAATAGTGAATACAAAAATGGTGAAAAATAGTGATATGAACAGGGATTTAAGGCTAAACTTATGGCAGTATTGTATGTTTAAGACTTTGTTTGAGACTATCAGTCTTTTGTTAGGGTGAAGCTCAATAAAAAAATACATATTGGTCCGGCTTTTTTTCCCCAAACTATAGTAAACCGGGTTACCAGTACTCGTCCATCCCCACTGAAGCCAATCAGGGACATCAGAACGAGGAAGAAGATGACATGTTCGACCCAAGGCCCAAGGGACTGCAGCCGTACCATGACAGTGATGACGTATGTATCCCCAGCCCCCCTCTCCTACAGTGATAGAGATGACAAATGTATACCCTCTCCCCCTACAGTGATAAAGATGGCATATGTATACCCTCTCCCCCACAGTGATAGAGATGGCATATGTATACCCTCTCCCCCACAGTGATAAAGATGGCATATGTATACCCTCTCCCCCACAGTGATAAAGATGATATGTATACCCCCTCCCCCCACAGTGATAGAGATGGCATATGTATACCCCCTCCCACACAGTGATAGAGAGGACATATGTATACCCTCTCCCCCACAGTGATGGAGATGACATATGTATACCCCCTCCCCCCACAGTGATAGAGATGACATATGTATACCCTCTCCCCCACAGTGATAAAGATGGCATATGTATACCCCCTCCCACACAGTGATAGAGAGGACATATGTATACCCTCTCCCCCACAGTGATAGAGATGACATGTATACCCCCTCCCCCTACAGTGATAAAGATGATATGTATACCCTCTCCCCACACAGTGATAGAGATGACATATGTATACCCTCTCCCCCACAGTGATGGAGATGACATATGTATACCCCCTCCCCCCACAGTGATAGAGATATGACATATGTATACCCTCTCCCCCACAGTGATAAAGATGGCATATGTATACCCCCTCCCACACAGTGATAGAGAGGACATATGTATACCCCCTCCCCCCACAGTGATAGAGATGACATATGTATACCCTCTCCCCCACAGTGATAAAGATGACATATGTATACCCCCTCCCCCACAGTGATAGAGATGATATGTGTATACCCTCTCCCCTACAGTGATAGAGATGACATATGTATACCCTCTCCCCCACAGTGATGGAGATGACATATGTATACCCCCTCCCCCCACAGTGATAGAGATGACATATGTATACCCTCTCCCCCACAGTGATAAAGATGGCATATGTATACCCCCTCCCACACAGTGATAGAGAGGACATATGTATACCCCCTCCCCCCACAGTGATAGAGATGACATATGTATACCCTCTCCCCCACAGTGATAGAGATGAGATGTGTATACCCTCTCCCCTACAGTGATAGAGATGACATATGTATACCCTCTCCCCCACAGTGATAGAGATGACATATGTATACCCCCTCCCCCTACAGTGATAAAGATGATATGTATACCCTCTCCCCACACAGTGATAGAGATGACATATGTATACCCTCTCCCCCACAGTGATGGAGATGACATATGTATACCCTCTCCCCCACAGTGATAGAGATGACATATGTATACCCCCTCCCTACACAGTGATAGAGAGGACATATGTATACCCTCTCCCCCTACAGTGATAAAGATGATATGTATACCCCTCTCCCCACAGTTATAGAGATGACATGTATACCCCCTCCCCCACAGTGATAGAGATGACATATGTATACCCTCTCCCCCACAGTGATAGAGATATGTATACCCCCTCCCCCCACAGTGATAGAGATATGTATACCCCCTCCCCCTACAGTGATAAAGATGACATGTATACCCCCTCCCCCCACAGTGATAGAGATGACATGTATACCCCCTCCCAACACATAAAATAATTTTATGTATCTCTGTATCTCCATCCCCTTCTCCCTGTAGTTTGTCTGATGTATGCATACCCCTCTCCCCTGCACTGGATAGATACGACATGTATACCCCTTCCTCTGTAGTAATAGAGACGATGTATGTATACATCTTCCCCTGCGTTGGATAGATACGACATGTATACCCCTTCCTCTGTAGTAATAGAGACGATGTATGTATACATCTTCCCCTGCGTTGGATAGATACGACATGTATACCCCTTCCTCTGTAGTAATAGAGACGATGTATGTATACATCTTCCCCTGCGTTGGATAGATACGACATGTAGACCCCTTCCTCTGTAGTAATAGAGACGATGTTTGTATACATCTTCCCCTGCGTTGGATAGATACGACATGTATACCCTTCCTCTGTAGTAATAGAGACGATGTATGTATACATCTTCCCCTGCACTGGTGTACGACATGTATACCCCTTCCTCTGTAGTAATAGAGACGATGTATGTATACATCTTCCCCTGCGTTGGATAGATACGACATGTATACCCCTTCCTCTGTAGTAATAGAGACGATGTATGTATACATCTTCCCCTGCACTGGATAGATACGACATGTATACCCCTTCCTCTGTAGTAATAGAGACGATGTATGTATACATCTTCCCCTGCACTGGATAGATACGACATGTATACCCCTTCCTCTGTAGTAATAGAGACGATGTATGTATACATCTTCCCCTGCACTGGATAGATACGACATGTATACCCCTTCCTCTGTAGTAATAGAGACGATGTATGTATACATCTTCCCCTGCACTGGATAGATACGACATGTATACCCCTTCCTCTGTAGTAATAGAGACGATGTATGTATACATCTTCCCCTGCGTTGGATGGAGACGACATGTATACCCCTTCCTCTGTAGTAATAGAGACGATGTATGTATACATCTTCCCCTGCGTTGGATAGATACGACATGTATACCCCTTCCTCTGTAGTAATAGAGACGATGTATGTATACATCTTCCCCTGCGTTGGATAGATACGACATGTATACCCCTTCCTCTGTAGTAATAGAGACGATGTATGTATACATCTTCCCCTGCGTTGGATAGATACGACATGTATACCCCTTCCTCTGTAGTAATAGAGACGATGTATGTATACATCTTCCCCTGCACTGGATAGATACGACATGTATACCCCTTCCTCTGTAGTAATAGAGACGATGTATGTATACATCTTCCCCTGCACTGGATAGATACGACATGTATACCCCTTCCTCTGTAGTAATAGAGACGATGTATGTATACATCTTGCCATGCGTTGGATAGATACGACATGTATACCCCTTCCTCTGTAGTAATAGAGACGATGTATGTATACATCTTCCCCTGCACTGGATAGATACGACATGTATACCCCTTCCTCTGTAGTAATAGAGACGATGTATGTATACATCTTCCCCTGCACTGGATAGATACGACATGTATACCCCTTCCTCTGCAGTAATAGAGACGATGTATGTATACATCTTCCCCTGCACTGGATAGATACGACATGTATACCCCTTCCTCTGTAGTAATAGAGACGATGTATGTATACATCTTCCCCTGCACTGGATAGATACGACATGTATACCCCTTCCTCTGTAGTAATAGAGACGATGTATGTATACATCTTCCCCTGCACTGGATAGATACGACATGTATACCCCTTCCTCTGCAGTAATAGAGACGATGTATGTATACATCTTCCCCTGCACTGGATAGATACGACATGTATACCCCTTCCTCTGTAGTAATAGAGACGATGTATGTATACATCTTCCCCTGCACTGGATAGATACGACATGTATACCCCTTCCTCTGTAGTAATAGAGACGATGTATGTATACATCTTCCCCTGCACTGGATAGATACGACATGTATACCCCTTCCTCTGTAGTAATAGAGACGATGTATGTATACATCTTCCCCTGCGTTGGATAGATACGACATGTATACCCCTTCCTCTGTAGTAATAGAGACGATGTATGTATACATCTTCCCCTGCACTGGATAGATACGACATGTATACCCCTTCCTCTGTAGTAATAGAGACGATGTATGTATACATTTTCCCCTGCGTTGGATAGATACGACATGTATACCCCTTTCTCTGTAGTAATAGAGACGATGTATGTATACATCTTCCCCTGCGTTGGATAGATACGACATGTATACCCCTTCCTCTGTAGTAATAGAGACGATGTATGTATACATCTTCCCCTGCGTTGGATAGATACGACATGTATACCCCTTCCTCTGTAGTAATAGAGACGATGTATGTATACATCTTCCCCTGCACTGGTGTACGACATGTATACCCCTTCCTCTGTAGTAATAGAGACGATGTATGTATACATCTTCCCCTGCGTTGGATAGATACGACATGTATACCCCTTCCTCTGTAGTAATAGAGACGATGTATGTATACATCTTCCCCTGCACTGGATAGATACGACATGTATACCCCTTCCTCTGTAGTAATAGAGACGATGTATGTATACATCTTCCCCTGCACTGGATAGATACGACATGTATACCCCTTCCTCTGTAGTAATAGAGACGATGTATGTATACATCTTCCCCTGCGTTGGATAGATACGACATGTATACCCCTTCCTCTGTAGTAATAGAGACGATGTATGTATACATCTTCCCCTGCACTGGATAGATACGACATGTATACCCCTTCCTCTGTAGTAATAGAGACGATGTATGTATACATCTTCCCCTGCGTTGGATGGAGACGACATGTATACCCCTTCCTCTGTAGTAATAGAGACGATGTATGTATACATCTTCCCCTGCGTTGGATAGATACGACATGTATACCCCTTCCTCTGTAGTAATAGAGACGATGTATGTATACATCTTCCCCTGCGTTGGATAGATACGACATGTATACCCCTTCCTCTGTAGTAATAGAGACGATGTATGTATACATCTTCCCCTGCGTTGGATAGATACGACATGTATACCCCTTCCTCTGTAGTAATAGAGACGATGTATGTATACATCTTCCCCTGCACTGGATAGATACGACATGTATACCCCTTCCTCTGTAGTAATAGAGACGATGTATGTATACATCTTCCCCTGCACTGGATAGATACGACATGTATACCCCTTCCTCTGTAGTAATAGAGACGATGTATGTATACATCTTGCCATGCGTTGGATAGATACGACATGTATACCCCTTCCTCTGTAGTAATAGAGACGATGTATGTATACATCTTCCCCTGCACTGGATAGATACGACATGTATACCCCTTCCTCTGTAGTAATAGAGACGATGTATGTATATATCTTCCCCTGCACTTTATAGATACGACATGTATACCCCTTCCTCTGTAGTAATAGAGACGATGTATGTATACATCTTCCCCTGCACTGGATAGATACGACATGTATACCCCTTCCTCTGTAGTAATAGAGACGATGTATGTATACATCTTCCCCTGCACTGGATAGATACGACATGTATACCCCTTCCTCTGCAGTAATAGAGACGATGTATGTATACATCTTCCCCTGCACTGGATAGATACGACATGTATACCCCTTCCTCTGTAGTAATAGAGACGATGTATGTATACATCTTCCCCTGCACTGGATAGATACGACATGTATACCCCTTCCTCTGTAGTAATAGAGACGATGTATGTATACATCTTCCCCTGCACTGGATAGATACGACATGTATACCCCTTCCTCTGTAGTAATAGAGACGATGTATGTATACATCTTCCCCTGCGTTGGATAGATACGACATGTATACCCCTTCCTCTGTAGTAATAGAGACGATGTATGTATACATCTTCCCCTGCACTGGATAGATACGACATGTATACCCCTTCCTCTGTAGTAATAGAGACGATGTATGTATACATTTTCCCCTGCGTTGGATAGATACGACATGTATACCCCTTCCTCTGTGGTAATAGAGACGATGTATGTATACATCTTCCCCTGCGTTGGATAGATACGACATGTATACCCCTTCCTCTGTAGTAATAGAGACGATGTATGTATACATCTTCCCCTGCGTTGGATAGATACGACATGTATACCCCTTCCTCTGTAGTAATAGAGACGATGTATGTATACATCTTCCCCTGCGTTGGATAGATACGACATGTATACCCCTTCCTCTGTAGTAATAGAGACGATGTATGTATACATCTTCCCCTGCGTTGGATAGATACGACATGTATACCCCTTCCTCTGTAGTAATAGAGACGATGTATGTATACATCTTCCCCTGCGTTGGATAGATACGACATGTATACCCCTTCCTCTGTAGTAATAGAGACGATGTATGTATACATCTTCCCCTGCGTTGGATAGATACGACTTGTATACCCCTTCCTCTGTAGTAATAGAGACGATGTATGTATACATCTTCCCCTGCGTTGGATAGATACGACATGTATACCCCTTCCTCTGTAGTAATAGAGACGATGTATGTATACATCTTCCCCTGCACTGGATAGATACGACATGTATACCCCTTCCTCTGTAGTAATAGAGACGATGTATGTATACATCTTCCCCTGCACTGGATAGATACGACATGTATACCCCTTCCTCTGTAGTAATAGAGACGATGTATGTATACATCTTCCCCTGCACTGGATAGATACGACATGTATACCCCTTCCTCTGTAGTAATAGAGACGATGTATGTATACATCTTCCCCTGCGTTGGATAGATACGACATGTATACCCCTTCCTCTGCAGTAATAGAGACGATGTATGTATACATCTTCCCCTGCGTTGGATAGATACGACATGTATACCCCTTCCTCTGCAGTAATAGAGACGATGTATGTATACATCTTCCCCTGCGTTGGATAGATACGACATGTATACCCCTTCCTCTGCAGTAATAGAGACGATGTATGTATACATCTTCCCCTGCGTTGGATAGATACGACATGTATACCCCTTCCTCTGTAGTAATAGAGACGATGTATGTATACATCTTCCCCTGCACTGGATAGATACGACATGTATACCCCTTCCTCTGTAGTAATAGAGACGATGTATGTATACATCTTCCCCTGCACTGGATAGATACGACATGTATACCCCTTCCTCTGTAGTAATAGAGACGATGTATGTATACATCTTGCCATGCGTTGGATAGATACGACATGTATACCCCTTCCTCTGTAGTAATAGAGACGATGTATGTATACATCTTCCCCTGCACTGGATAGATACGACATGTATACCCCTTCCTCTGTAGTAATAGAGACGATGTATGTATACATCTTCCCCTGCACTTTATAGATACGACATGTATACCCCTTCCTCTGTAGTAATAGAGACGATGTATGTATACATCTTCCCCTGCACTGGATAGATACGACATGTATACCCCTTCCTCTGTAGTAATAGAGACGATGTATGTATACATCTTCCCCTGCACTGGATAGATACGACATGTATACCCCTTCCTCTGCAGTAATAGAGACGATGTATGTATACATCTTCCCCTGCACTGGATAGATACGACATGTATACCCCTTCCTCTGTAGTAATAGAGACGATGTATGTATACATCTTCCCCTGCACTGGATAGATACGACATGTATACCCCTTCCTCTGTAGTAATAGAGACGATGTATGTATACATCTTCCCCTGCACTGGATAGATACGACATGTATACCCCTTCCTCTGTAGTAATAGAGACGATGTATGTATACATCTTCCCCTGCGTTGGATAGATACGACATGTATACCCCTTCCTCTGTAGTAATAGAGACGATGTATGTATACATCTTCCCCTGCGTTGGATAGATACGACATGTATACCCCTTCCTCTGTAGTAATAGAGACGATGTATGTATACATTTTCCCCTGCGTTGGATAGATACGACATGTATACCCCTTCCTCTGTGGTAATAGAGACGATGTATGTATACATCTTCCCCTGCGTTGGATAGATACGACATGTATACCCCTTCCTCTGTAGTAATAGAGACGATGTATGTATACATCTTCCCCTGCGTTGGATAGATACGACATGTATACCCCTTCCTCTGTAGTAATAGAGACGATGTATGTATACATCTTCCCCTGCGTTGGATAGATACGACATGTATACCCCTTCCTCTGTAGTAATAGAGACGATGTATGTATACATCTTCCCCTGCGTTGGATAGATACGACATGTATACCCCTTCCTCTGTAGTAATAGAGACGATGTATGTATACATCTTCCCCTGCGTTGGATAGATACGACATGTATACCCCTTCCTCTGTAGTAATAGAGACGATGTATGTATACATCTTCCCCTGCGTTGGATAGATACGACTTGTATACCCCTTCCTCTGTAGTAATAGAGACGATGTATGTATACATCTTCCCCTGCGTTGGATAGATACGACATGTATACCCCTTCCTCTGTAGTAATAGAGACGATGTATGTATACATCTTCCCCTGCACTGGATAGATACGACATGTATACCCCTTCCTCTGTAGTAATAGAGACGATGTATGTATACATCTTCCCCTGCACTGGATAGATACGACATGTATACCCCTTCCTCTGTAGTAATAGAGACGATGTATGTATACATCTTCCCCTGCACTGGATAGATACGACATGTATACCCCTTCCTCTGTAGTAATAGAGACGATGTATGTATACATCTTCCCCTGCGTTGGATAGATACGACATGTATACCCCTTCCTCTGCAGTAATAGAGACGATGTATGTATACATCTTCCCCTGCGTTGGATAGATACGACATGTATACCCCTTCCTCTGCAGTAATAGAGACGATGTATGTATACATCTTCCCCTGCGTTGGATAGATACGACATGTATACCCCTTCCTCTGCAGTAATAGAGACGATGTATGTATACATCTTCCCCTGCGTTGGATAGATACGACATGTATACCCCTTCCTCTGTAGTAATAGAGACGATGTATGTATACATCTTCCCCTGCGTTGGATAGATACGACATGTATACCCCTTCCTCTGTAGTAATAGAGACGATGTATGTATACATCTTCCCCTGCGTTGGATAGATACGACATGTATACCCCTTCCTCTGTAGTAATAGAGACGATGTATGTATACATCTTCCCCTGCACTGGATAGATACGACATGTATACCCCTTCCTCTGTAGTAATAGAGACGATGTATGTATACATCTTCCCCTGCACTGGATAGATACGACATGTATACCCCTTCCTCTGTAGTAATAGAGACGATGTATGTATACATCTTCCCCTGCACTGGATAGATACGACATGTATACCCCTTCCTCTGTAGTAATAGAGACGATGTATGTATACATCTTCCCCTGCGTTGGATAGATACGACATGTATACCCCTTCCTCTGTAGTAATAGAGACGATGTATGTATACATCTTCCCCTGCGTTGGATAGATACGACATGTATACCCCTTCCTCTGTAGTAATAGAGACGATGTATGTATACATCTTCCCCTGCGTTGGATAGATACGACATGTATACCCCTTCCTCTGTAGTAATAGAGACGATGTATGTATACATCTTCCCCTGCGTTGGATAGATACGACATGTATACCCCTTCCTCTGTAGTAATAGAGACGATGTATGTATACATCTTCCCCTGCACTGGATAGATACGACATGTATACCCCTTCCTCTGTAGTAATAGAGACGATGTATGTATACATCTTCCCCTGCGTTGGATAGATACGACATGTATACCCCTTCCTCTGTAGTAATAGAGACGATGTATGTATTCATCTTCCCCTGCACTGGATAGATACGACATGTATACCCCTTCCTCTGTAGTAATAGAGACGATGTATGTATACATCTTCCCCTGCACTGGATAGATACGACATGTATACCCCTTCCTCTGTAGTAATAGAGACGATGTATGTATACATCTTCCCCTGCGTTGGATGGAGACGACATGTATACCCCTTCCTCTGTAGTAATAGAGACGATGTATGTATACATCTTCCCCTGCACTGGATAGATACGACATGTATACCCCTTCCTCTGTAGTAATAGAGACGATGTATGTATACATCTTCCCCTGCACTGGATAGATACGACATGTACACCCCTTCCTCTGTAGTAATTGAGACGATGTATGTATACATCTTCCCCTGCACTGGATAGATACGACATGTATACCCCTTCCTCTGTAGTAATAGAGACGATGTATGTATACATCTTCCCCTGCGTTGGATAGATACGACATGTATACCCCTTCCTCTGTAGTAATAGAGACGATGTATATGTCTACATCTTCCCCTGCGTTGGATAGATACGACATGTATACCCCTTCCTCTGTAGTAATAGAGACGATGTATGTATACATCTTCCCCTGCGTTGGATAGATACGACATGTATACCCCTTCCTCTGTAGTAATAGAGACGATGTATGTATACATCTTCCCCTGCACTGGATAGATACGACATGTATACCCCTTCCTCTGTAGTAATAGAGACGATGTATGTATACATCTTCCCCTGCGTTGGATAGATACGACATGTATACCCCTTCCTCTGTAGTAATAGAGACGATGTATGTATACATCTTCCCCTGCGTTGGATAGATACGACATGTATACCCCTTCTTCTGTAGTAATAGAGACGATGTATGTATACATCTTCCCCTGCACTGGATAGATACGACATGTATACCCCTTCCTCTGCAGTAATAGAGACGATGTATGTATACATCTTCCCCTGCACTGGATAGATACGACATGTATACCCCTTCCTCTGTAGTAATAGAGACGATGTATGTATACATCTTCCCCTGCACTGGATAGATACGACATGTATACCCCTTCCTCTGTAGTAATAGAGACGATGTATGTATACATCTTCCCCTGCACTGGATAGATACGACATGTATACCCCTTCCTCTGCAGTAATAGAGACGATGTATGTATACATCTTCCCCTGCACTGGATAGATACGACATGTATACCCCTTCCTCTGTAGTAATAGAGACGATGTATGTATACATCTTCCCCTGCACTGGATAGATACGACATGTATACCCCTTCCTCTGTAGTAATAGAGACGATGTATGTATACATCTTCCCCTGCACTGGATAGATACGACATGTATACCCCTTCCTCTGTAGTAATAGAGACGATGTATGTATACATCTTCCCCTGCGTTGGATAGATACGACATGTATACCCCTTCCTCTGTAGTAATAGAGACGATGTATGTATACATCTTCCCCTGCACTGGATAGATACGACATGTATACCCCTTCCTCTGTAGTAATAGAGACGATGTATGTATACATCTTCCCCTGCACTGGATAGATACGACATGTATACCCCTTCCTCTGTAGTAATAGAGACGATGTATGTATACATCTTTCCCTGCACTGGATAGATACGACATGTATACCCCTTCCTCTGTAGTAATAGAGACGATGTATGTATACATCTTCCCCTGCGTTGGATAGATACGACATGTATACCCCTTCCTCTGTAGTAATAGAGACGATGTATGTATACATCTTCCCCTGCACTGGATAGATACGACATGTATACCCCTTCCTCTGTAGTAATAGAGACGATGTATGTATACATCTTCCCCTGCACTGGATAGATACGACATGTATACCCCTTCCTCTGTAGTAATAGAGACGATGTATGTATACATCTTCCCCTGCACTGGATAGATACGACATGTATACCCCTTCCTCTGTAGTAATAGAGACGATGTATGTATACATCTTCCCCTGCGTTGGATAGATACGACATGTATACCCCTTCCTCTGTAGTAATAGAGACGATGTATGTATACATCTTCCCCTGCGTTGGATAGATACGACATGTATACCCCTTCCTCTGTAGTAATAGAGACGATGTATGTATACATCTTCCCCTGCGTTGGATAGATACGACATGTATACCCCTTCCTCTGTAGTAATAGAGACGATGTATGTATACATCTTCCCCTGCGTTGGATAGATACGACATGTATACCCCTTCCTCTGTAGTAATAGAGACGATGTATGTATACATCTTCCCCTGCACTGGATAGATACGACATGTATACCCCTTCCTCTGTAGTAATAGAGACGATGTATGTATACATCTTCCCCTGCGTTGGATAGATACGACATGTATACCCCTTCCTCTGTAGTAATAGAGACGATGTATGTATTCATCTTCCCCTGCACTGGATAGATACGACATGTATACCCCTTCCTCTGTAGTAATAGAGACGATGTATGTATACATCTTCCCCTGCACTGGATAGATACGACATGTATACCCCTTCCTCTGTAGTAATAGAGACGATGTATGTATACATCTTCCCCTGCGTTGGATGGAGACGACATGTATACCCCTTCCTCTGTAGTAATAGAGACGATGTATGTATACATCTTCCCCTGCACTGGATAGATACGACATGTATACCCCTTCCTCTGTAGTAATAGAGACGATGTATGTATACATCTTCCCCTGCACTGGATAGATACGACATGTACACCCCTTCCTCTGTAGTAATTGAGACGATGTATGTATACATCTTCCCCTGCACTGGATAGATACGACATGTATACCCCTTCCTCTGTAGTAATAGAGACGATGTATGTATACATCTTCCCCTGCGTTGGATAGATACGACATGTATACCCCTTCCTCTGTAGTAATAGAGACGATGTATATGTCTACATCTTCCCCTGCGTTGGATAGATACGACATGTATACCCCTTCCTCTGTAGTAATAGAGACGATGTATGTATACATCTTCCCCTGCGTTGGATAGATACGACATGTATACCCCTTCCTCTGTAGTAATAGAGACGATGTATGTATACATCTTCCCCTGCACTGGATAGATACGACATGTATACCTCTTCCTCTGTAGTAATAGAGACGATGTATGTATACATCTTCCCCTGCGTTGGATAGATACGACATGTATACCCCTTCCTCTGTAGTAATAGAGACGATGTATGTATACATCTTCCCCTGCGTTGGATAGATACGACATGTATACCCCTTCCTCTGTAGTAATAGAGACGATGTATGTATACATCTTCCCCTGCACTGGATAGATACGACATGTATACCCCTTCCTCTGCAGTAATAGAGACGATGTATGTATACATCTTCCCCTGCACTGGATAGATACGACATGTATACCCCTTCCTCTGTAGTAATAGAGACGATGTATGTATACATCTTCCCCTGCACTGGATAGATACGACATGTATACCCCTTCCTCTGTAGTAATAGAGACGATGTATGTATACATCTTCCCCTGCACTGGATAGATACGACATGTATACCCCTTCCTCTGCAGTAATAGAGACGATGTATGTATACATCTTCCCCTGCACTGGATAGATACGACATGTATACCCCTTCCTCTGTAGTAATAGAGACGATGTATGTATACATCTTCCCCTGCACTGGATAGATACGACATGTATACCCCTTCCTCTGTAGTAATAGAGACGATGTATGTATACATCTTCCCCTGCACTGGATAGATACGACATGTATACCCCTTCCTCTGTAGTAATAGAGACGATGTATGTATACATCTTCCCCTGCGTTGGATAGATACGACATGTATACCCCTTCCTCTGTAGTAATAGAGACGATGTATGTATACATCTTCCCCTGCACTGGATAGATACGACATGTATACCCCTTCCTCTGTAGTAATAGAGACGATGTATGTATACATCTTCCCCTGCACTGGATAGATACGACATGTATACCCCTTCCTCTGTAGTAATAGAGACGATGTATGTATACATCTTTCCCTGCACTGGATAGATACGACATGTATACCCCTTCCTCTGTAGTAATAGAGACGATGTATGTATACATCTTCCCCTGCGTTGGATAGATACGACATGTATACCCCTTCCTCTGTAGTAATAGAGACGATGTATGTATACATCTTCCCCTGCACTGGATAGATACGACATGTATACCCCTTCCTCTGTAGTAATAGAGACGATGTATGTATACATTTTCCCCTGCGTTGGATAGATACGACATGTATACCCCTTCCTCTGTAGTAATAGAGACGATGTATGTATACATCTTCCCCTGCGTTGGATAGATACGACATGTATACCCCTTCCTCTGTAGTAATAGAGACGATGTATGTATACATCTTCCCCTGCGTTGGATAGATACGACATGTATACCCCTTCCTCTGTAGTAATAGAGACGATGTATGTATACATCTTCCCCTGCGTTGGATAGATACGACATGTATACCCCTTCCTCTGTAGTAATAGAGACGATGTATGTATACATCTTCCCCTGCGTTGGATAGATACGACATGTATACCCCTTCCTCTGTAGTAATAGAGACGATGTATGTATACATCTTCCCCTGCACTGGATAGATACGACATGTATACCCCTTCCTCTGTAGTAATAGAGACGATGTATGTATACATCTTCCCCTGCACTGGATAGATACGACATGTATACCCCTTCCTCTGTAGTAATAGAGACGATGTATGTATACATCTTCCCCAGCGTTGGATAGATACGACATGTATACCCCTTCCTCTGTAGTAATAGAGACGATGTATGTATACATTTTCCCCTGCGTTGGATAGATACGACATGTATACCCCTTCCTCTGTAGTAATAGAGACGATGTATGTATACATCTTCCCCTGCGTTGGATAGATACGACATGTATACCCCTTCCTCTGTAGTAATAGAGACGATGTATGTATACATCTTCCCCTGCGTTGGATAGATACGACATGTATACCCCTTCCTCTGTAGTAATAGAGACGATGTATGTATACATCTTCCCCTGCACTGGATAGATACGACATGTATACCCCTTCCTCTGTAGTAATAGAGACGATGTATGTATACATCTTCCCCTGCACTGGATAGATACGACATGTATACCCCTTCCTCTGTAGTAATAGAGACGATGTATGTATACATCTTCCCCTGCACTGGATAGATACGACATGTATACCCCTTCCTCTGTAGTAATAGAGACGATGTATGTATACATCTTCCCCTGCGTTGGATAGATACGACATGTATACCCCTTCCTCTGCAGTAATAGAGACGATGTATGTATACATCTTTCCCTGCGTTGGATAGATACGACATGTATACCCCTTCCTCTGTAGTAATAGAGACGATGTATGTATACATCTTCCCCTGCGTTGGATAGATACGACATGTATACCCCTTCCTCTGTAGTAATAGAGACGATGTATGTATACATCTTCCCCTGCGTTGGATAGATACGACATGTATACCCCTTCCTCTGTAGTAATAGAGACGATGTATGTATACATCTTCCCCTGCGTTGGATAGATACGACATGTATACCCCTTCCTCTGTAGTAATAGAGACGATGTATGTATACATCTTACCCTGCGTTGGATAGATACGACATGTATACCCCTTCCTCTGTAGTAATAGAGACGATGTATGTATACATCTTCCCCTGCGTTGGATAGATACGACATGTATACCCCTTCCTCTGTAGTAATAGAGACGATGTATGTATACATCTTCCCCTGCACTGGATAGATACGACATGTATACCCCTTCCTCTGTAGTAATAGAGACGATGTATGTATACATCTTCCCCTGCGTTGGATAGATACGACATGTATACCCCTTCCTCTGTAGTAATAGAGACGATGTATGTATACATCTTCCCCTGCGTTGGATAGATACGACATGTATACCCCTTCCTCTGTAGTAATAGAGACGATGTATGTATACATCTTCCCCTGCGTTGGATAGATACGACATGTATACCCCTTCCTCTGTAGTAATAGAGACGATGTATGTATACATCTTCCCCTGCGTTGGATAGATACGACATGTATACCCCTTCCTCTGTAGTAATAGAGACGATGTATGTATACATCTTCCCCTGCACTGGATAGATACGACATGTATACCCCTTCCTCTGTAGTAATAGAGACGATGTATGTATACATCTTCCCCTGCGTTGGATAGATACGACATGTATACCCCTTCCTCTGTAGTAATAGAGACGATGTATGTATACATCTTCCCCTGCGTTGGATAGATACGACATGTATACCCCTTCCTCTGTAGTAATAGAGACGATGTATGTATACATCTTCCCCTGCGTTGGATAGATACGACATGTATACCCCTTCCTCTGTAGTAATAGAGACGATGTATGTATACATCTTCCCCTGCACTGGATAGATACGACATGTATAATAGAGACGATGTATGTATACATCTCCCCCTGCGTTGGATAGATACGACATGTATACCCCTTCCTCTGTAGTAATAGAGACGATGTATGTATACATCTTCCCCTGCGTTGGATAGATACGACATGTATACCCCTTCCTCTGTAGTAATAGAGACGATGTATGTATACATCTTCCCCTGCACTTGATAGATACGACATGTATACCCCTTCCTCTGTAGTAATAGAGACGATGTATGTATACATCTTCCCCTGCACTGGATAGATACGACATGTAGACCCCTTCCTCTGCAGTAATAGAGACGATGTATGTATACATCTTCCCCTGCACTGGATAGATACGACATGTATACCCCTTCCTCTGTAGTAATAGAGACGATGTATGTATACATCTTCCCCTGCACTGGATAGATACGACATGTATAATAGAGACGATGTATGTATACATCTTCCCATGCGTTGGATAGATACGACATGTATACCCCTTCCTCTGTAGTAATAGAGACGATGTATGTATACATCTTCCCATGCGTTGGATAGATACGACATGTATACCCCTTCCTCTGTAGTAATAGAGACGATGTATGTATACATCTTCCCCTGCACTGGATAGATACGACATGTATAATAGAGACGATGTATGTATACATCTTCCCATGCGTTGGATAGATACGACATGTAGACCCCTTCCTCTGTAGTAATAGAGACGATGTTTGTATACATCTTCCCCTGCGTTGGATAGATACGACATGTATACCCCTTCCTCTGTAGTAATAGAGACGATGTATGTATACATCTTCCCCTGCACTGGATAGATACGACATGTATACCCCTTCCTCTGTAGTAATAGAGACGATGTATGTATACATCTTCCCCTGCACTGGATGGAGACGACATGTATACCCCTTCCTCTGTAGTAATAGAGACGATGTATGTATACATCTTCCCCTGCACTGGATAGATACGACATGTATACCCCTTCCTCTGTAGTAATAGAGACGATGTATGTATACATCTTCCCCTGCACTGGATAGATACGACATGTATAATAGAGACGATGTATGTATACATCTTCCCATGCGTTGGATAGATACGACATGTATACCCCTTCCTCTGTAGTAATAGAGACGATGTATGTATACATCTTCCCCTGCGTTGGATAGATACGACATGTATACCCCTTCCTCTGTAGTAATAGAGACGATGTATGTATACATCTTCCCCTGCGTTGGATAGATACGACATGTATACCCCTTCCTCTGTAGTAATAGAGACGATGTATGTATACATCTTCCCCTGCACTGGATAGATACGACATGTATACCCCTTCCTCTGTAGTAATAGAGACGATGTATGTATACATCTTCCCCTGCGTTGGATAGATACGACATGTATACCCCTTCCTCTGTAGTAATAGAGACGATGTATGTATACATCTTCCCCTGCGTTGGATAGATACGACATGTATACCCCTTCCTCTGTAGTAATAGAGACGATGTATGTATACATCTTCCCCTGCGTTGGATAGATACGACATGTATACCCCTTCCTCTGTAGTAATAGAGACGATGTATGTATACATCTTCCCCTGCGTTGGATAGATACGACATGTATACCCCTTCCTCTGTAGTAATAGAGACGATGTATGTATACATCTTCCCCTGCACTGGATAGATACGACATGTATACCCCTTCCTCTGCAGTAATAGAGACGATGTATGTATACATCTTCCCCTGCACTGGATAGATACGACATGTATACCCCTTCCTCTGCAGTAATAGAGACGATGTATGTATACATCTTCCCCTGCGTTGGATAGATACGACATGTATACCCCTTCCTCTGTAGTAATAGAGACGATGTATGTATACATCTTCCCCTGCACTGGATAGATACGACATGTATACCCCTTCCTCTGTAGTAATAGAGACGATGTATGTATACATGTTCCCCTGCGTTGGATAGATACGACATGTATACCTCTTCCTCTGTAGTAATAGAGACGATGTATGTATACATCTTCCCCTGCGTTGGATAGATACGACATGTATACCCCTTCCTCTGTAGTAATAGAGACGATGTATGTATACATCTTCCCCTGCACTGGATAGATACGACATGTATACCCCTTCCTCTGTAGTAATAGAGACGATGTATGTATACATCTTCCCCTGCGTTGGATAGATACGACATGTATACCCCTTCCTCTGTAGTAATAGAGACGATGTATGTATACATCTTCCCCTGCGTTGGATAGATACGACATGTATACCCCTTCCTCTGTAGTAATAGAGACGATGTATGTATACATCTTCCCCTGCGTTGGATAGATACGACATGTATACCCCTTCCTCTGTAGTAATAGAGACGATGTATGTATACATCTTCCCCTGCGTTGGATAGATACGACATGTATACCCCTTCCTCTGTAGTAATAGAGACGATGTATGTATACATCTTCCCCTGCACTGGATAGATACGACATGTATACCCCTTCCTCTGTAGTAATAGAGACGATGTATGTATACATCTTCCCCTGCGTTGGATAGATACGACATGTATACCCCTTCCTCTGTAGCAATAGAGACGATGTATGTATACATCTTCCCCTGCGTTGGATAGATACGACATGTATACCCCTTCCTCTGTAGTAATAGAGACGATGTATGTATACATCTTCCCCTGCGTTGGATAGATACGACATGTATACCCCTTCCTCTGTAGTAATAGAGACGATGTATGTATACATCTTCCCCTGCGTTGGATAGATACGACATGTATACCCCTTCCTCTGTAGTAATAGAGACGATGTATGTATACATCTTCCCCTGCACTGGATAGATACGACATGTAGACCCCTTCCTCTGCAGTAATAGAGACGATGTATGTATACATCTTCCCCTGCACTGGATAGATACGACATGTATACCCCTTCCTCTGTAGTAATAGAGACGATGTATGTATACATTTTCCCCTGCGTTGGTTAGATACGACATGTATACCCCTTCCTCTGTAGTAATAGAGACGATGTATGTATACATCTTCCCCTGCGTTGGATAGATACGACATGTATACCCCTTCCTCTGTAGTAATAGAGACGATGTATGTATACATCTTCCCCTGCGTTGGATAGATACGACATGTATACCCCTTCCTCTGTAGTAATAGAGACGATGTATGTATACATCTTCCCCTGCGTTGGATAGATACGACATGTATACCCCTTCCTCTGTAGTAATAGAGACGATGTATGTATACATCTTCCCCTGCACTGGATAGATACGACATGTATACCCCTTCCTCTGTAGTAATAGAGACGATGTATGTATACATCTTCCCCTGCACTGGATAGATACGACATGTAGACCCCTTCCTCTGCAGTAATAGAGACGATGTATGTATACATCTTCCCCTGCACTGGATAGATACGACATGTATACCCCTTCCTCTGTAGTAATAGAGACGATGTATGTATACATTTTCCCCTGCGTTGGATAGATACGACATGTATACCCCTTCCTCTGTAGTAATAGAGACGATGTATGTATACATCTTCCCCTGCGTTGGATAGATACGACATGTATACCCCTTCCTCTGTAGTAATAGAGACGATGTATGTATACATCTTCCCCTGCGTTGGATAGATACGACATGTATACCCCTTCCTCTGTAGTAATAGAGACGATGTATGTATACATCTTCCCCTGCACTGGATAGATACGACATGTATACCCCTTCCTCTGTAGTAATAGAGACGATGTATGTATACATCTTCCCCTGCACTGGATAGATACGACATGTAGACCCCTTCCTCTGCAGTAATAGAGACGATGTATGTATACATCTTCCCCTGCACAGGATAGATACGACATGTATACCCCTTCCTCTGTAGTAATAGAGACGATGTATGTATACATCTTCCCCTGCACTGGATAGATACGACATGTATAATAGAGACGATGTATGTATACATCTTCCCATGCGTTGGATAGACACGACATGTATACCCCTTCCTCTGTAGTAATAGAGACGATGTATGTATACATCTTCCCATGCGTTGGATAGATACGACATGTATACCCCTTCCTCTGTAGTAATAGAGACGATGTATGTATACATCTTCCCCTGCACTGGATAGATACGACATGTATAATAGAGACGATGTATGTATACATCTTCCCATGCGTTGGATAGATACGACATGTATACCCCTTCCTCTGTAGTAATAGAGACGATGTATGTATACATCTTCCCCTGCGTTGGATAGATACGACATGTATACCCCTTCCTCTGTAGTAATAGAGACGATGTATGTATACATCTTCCCCTGCGTTGGATAGATACGACATGTATACCCCTTCCTCTGTAGTAATAGAGACGATGTATGTATACATCTTCCCCTGCACTGGATAGATACGACATGTATACCCCTTCCTCTGTAGTAATAGAGACGATGTATGTATACATCTTCCCCTGCACTGGATAGATACGACATGTAGACCCCTTCCTCTGCAGTAATAGAGACGATGTATGTATACATCTTCCCCTGCACTGGATAGATACGACATGTATACCCCTTCCCCTGTAGTAATAGAGACGATGTATGTATACATCTTCCCCTGCACTGGATAGATACGACATGTATAATAGAGACGATGTATGTATACATCTTCCCATGCGTTGGATAGACACGACATGTATACCCCTTCCTCTGTAGTAATAGAGACGATGTATGTATACATCTTCCCATGCGTTGGATAGATACGACATGTATACCCCTTCCTCTGTAGTAATAGAGACGATGTATGTATACATCTTCCCCTGCACTGGATAGATACGACATGTATAATAGAGACGATGTATGTATACATCTTCCCATGCGTTGGATAGATACGACATGTAGACCCCTTCCTCTGTAGTAATAGAGACGATGTTTGTATACATCTTCCCCTGCGTTGGATAGATACGACATGTATACCCCTTCCTCTGTAGTAATAGAGACGATGTATGTATACATCTTCCCCTGCACTGGATAGATACGACATGTATACCCCTTCCTCTGTAGTAATAGAGACGATGTATGTATACATCTTCCCCTGCACTGGATGGAGACGACATGTATACCCCTTCCTCTGTAGTAATAGAGACGATGTATGTATACATCTTCCCCTGCACTGGATAGATACGACATGTATACCCCTTCCTCTGTAGTAATAGAGACGATGTATGTATACATCTTCCCCTGCGTTGGATAGATACGACATGTATACCCCTTCCTCTGTAGTAATAGAGACGATGTATGTATACATCTTCCCCTGCACTGGATAGATACGACATGTATACCCCTTCCTCTGCAGTAATAGAGACGATGTATGTATACATCTTCCCCTGCACTGGATAGATACGACATGTATACCCCTTCCTCTGCAGTAATAGAGACGATGTATGTATACATCTTCCCCTGCGTTGGATAGATACGACATGTATACCCCTTCCTCTGTAGTAATAGAGACGATGTATGTATACATCTTCCCCTGCACTGGATAGATACGACATGTATACCCCTTCCTCTGTAGTAATAGAGACGATGTATGTATACATGTTCCCCTGCGTTGGATAGATACGACATGTATACCCCTTCCTCTGTAGTAATAGAGACGATGTATGTATACATCTTCCCCTGCGTTGGATAGATACGACATGTATACCCCTTCCTCTGTAGTAATAGAGACGATGTATGTATACATCTTCCCCTGCACTGGATAGATACGACATGTATACCCCTTCCTCTGTAGTAATAGAGACGATGTATGTATACATTTTCCCCTGCGTTGGATAGATACGACATGTATACCCCTTCCTCTGTAGTAATAGAGACGATGTATGTATACATCTTCCCCTGCGTTGGATAGATACGACATGTATACCCCTTCCTCTGTAGTAATAGAGACGATGTATGTATACATCTTCCCCTGCGTTGGATAGATACGACATGTATACCCCTTCCTCTGTAGTAATAGAGACGATGTATGTATACATCTTCCCCTGCGTTGGATAGATACGACATGTATACCCCTTCCTCTGTAGTAATAGAGACGATGTATGTATACATCTTCCCCTGCACTGGATAGATACGACATGTATACCCCTTCCTCTGCAGTAATAGAGACGATGTATGTATACATCTTCCCCTGCACTGGATAGATACGACATGTATACCCCTTCCTCTGTAGTAATAGAGACGATGTATGTATACATCTTCCCCTGCACTGGATGGAGACGACATGTATACCCCTTCCTCTGTAGTAATAGAGACGATGTATGTATACATCTTCCCCTGCGTTGGATAGATACGACATGTATACCCCTTCCTCTGTAGTAATAGAGACGATGTATGTATACATCTTCCCCTGCGTTGGATAGATACGACATGTATACCCCTTCCTCTGTAGTAATAGAGACGATGTATGTATACATCTTCCCCTGCACTGGATGGATACGACATGTATACCCCTTCCTCTGTAGTAATAGAGACGATGTATGTATACATCTTCCCCTGCACTGGATAGATACGACATGTAGACCCCTTCCTCTGTAGTAATAGAGACGATGTATGTATACATCTTCCCATGCGTTGGATAGATACGACATGTATACCACTTCCTCTGTAGTAATAGAGACGATGTATGTATACATCTTCCCCTGCACTGGATGGAGACGACATGTATACTCTTCCCTCTGTAGTGATAGATACGACAGATGTATACCCTCCCTGGGAGTGTCATAACAGTAGTTTTTACAGACTGCCCAGTCATACTTGTGCGAGAGGGAACTCATATTCTGCCGTCGAACCCCTTACAGTAACATTTACTGTACAAAGTGTTAGTAAGGTCTTTGTCTCACATTTAACTGATTTGGTTTCAATTCTTTTTAGGATGCACCTATGATCGACGTCTGAATCATAGTCCTATCTCAAGCACAGATAATTATTTAATATTTAAAGAATAGAAAACTAACAAAAGAAGAGAAATTGGTGCGTGCAAACAGTGCACGCATTGCTAGACCAAGAAAATCTGGAACTTCTTATACGCCATGTTGGCAGGTGCTGTGAAGTTGTTCGCCGATTTTTCTTTGTTTTGAGGCCAGCAATGTTCGCGCTATTTGCACTGCTTGGTATGTCCCTAGGGCTGATGGAATATAATATGACCTGACTGCTGATAAGACTGAAGTGAGTAAATTTTTAGTTTGGCTAAACAGGTCCTTTTAAAATGCACGTATTTTCAAAACATGTACACCATTAAATGAGGGTCTAGACAGGGTTCGGTATTTTTTCATTTCCATATGTGTAGTGTATGAAATTGCTGTTAGCTGTTTCAAGTAATTGTGTACTGTTATGCAGACCCCATCTAGTCCCTCTTGAATTGAAAAGGTACAAAAAGGCATCGATGAGCAAGATAATAATTTTAGCAACTGCAATACGAGACTGCCGTTTCAACAATTTATTGGTCCAGTGCCGTAGCAGACCTCCAAATGCTGAGGGGGAGGGGGGGGGGGGCACAATACAGAAACATTAAGAAAATATTTAGGGACACGGCCACGCCCCTACTGGTCATTTCCTTATAATTTTTGAAAATTTTAGGGGGGCACATGCCCCCAGTGCCCCACCACCTGCTACGGCCCTGTGGTTAACTGATTCATATATGTTGGTCAACTCCTGTTTTATAGTAACCATGGTAACCAGCCTTAGTTGCAATAGTAGTAGTAGTATTTTGTGACGGTTTAACGTCAGATATTTTGATAGATTTATTGGCTCTAACAATTGTACAGTAAATGTTTTCTAAACAAATTCCTTTGATGTAATGCACAATTGAGCCTTCAGCGAAATGCTGTATAAATAAATAAAAATTTCTACAACGCATGTAGTATTGTAGGGGACACCTTGCAGACCAAAGAGATGATGTAAGGAGGAGGTGGAGGTCGGAATGGAGTGGTTGAGTGTGTATGGGAGTGGGGTGCAGGTGTGTATGGGAATGGGGTTGTGTGTATGGGAATTGGGTGGTGTGGGAATGGGAATGAGTTGGTGTGGGAATGGGGTGGTGTGTGTGTGGGAATGGGGTGGTGTGTGTGTGGGAATGGGGTGGTGTGTGTATTGGAATGGGGTGGTGTGTGTATGGGAGTGGGGTGGTGTGTGTATGGGAGTGAAAGGAAGAGGATGCAAGATATCTTCTTGGCCTAATAAACACACGGGTAATCGATAAAGCAGTGAACATTTGTGATTTGTTTATCCATGGCTCTATACACTATTTTTGACAAGTTATTTCCTATGTTTTCGTCACTTCTCGCCTGGGCGTGGTATACTATTGGCAGAAAAATATATCAAATTTAAATCACGTAGCAGCTTGCTCAGTATTACTGTATCACGCTCTGCATCAACAGAAGCCAACAAGTTTGAACAAACGTGGATTGAAGTCCGTTTTACATGGAAAAGGAGTCCATGCCAAGTCCGTGTCACGTGGAGCTGAGGTCTCTGTCACGTGAAGAGAAGTCCTTGTCACGTGGAATAGAAGTCTGTGTCACGTGAAGTCGAAGTGCATTCCACGTGGAGTAGAATTCCGTAACACGTGGAATAGAAGTCCGTGAAACGTGGAATAGAAGTCGGTGTCAGGTGGAATAGAAATCATTGAAGTTGAGTCTGAGCAGGAAGTCGTCGAGATGTGACTGGTAGCCGCGCCGCACCAGCTTGCTGACAACCGATGCCAGGAATCCTGAGTATTGTTGGAATGACTTATGGGTGCTGCACATCAGACTAAAGGACGGGTGGGTCACGTGGCCTCGGGGCGTGGCCTGTTGCCATGGACACGAGTTAAGCTGCGCGCGGAACTTGAGTACAAGACTGAAGATGTCGTTGATGATTTTCATAACAGGCGCGGCTTTCTTGTTGAGCAGTGAACGAAAGATTGCCTTGTTCAGGTACTCCACGTGATGGTGGTGGAGATCGTCCAGGTCGCGTACCTAGACAGACAGCGGTTGATCAGTCAGAACTATACAATACAGTGATCTTTTTAGCACTGGTAAGCATAGGGTTTTTGTTGGACAATACTTTAGATAGAGGCTTTTGCGGATTTTTAAGCTCAATTTAGCACACTCATGTGCAGTGGTTTTCACATTTTTAATAAGTACAGCATTACTCTTTGCAACATTTTTGATGATTTTTATTACAACCCTTGTTTTGCTCGATTTTTTTCCACAAATCGCTTATTCGCGAATTTAAGGGAAATAAAATAAAACAGCAAAAGCGCGATAATAATAAAGTACTAACGTTGTTGGTAAGCTCTCCTCCCCTTCCTCCTTTCCCGTAAGTATACACACTGTGTAAGCAGGCCCCCCCTCCCCTTTTTGTTTTTACAATGCTACATCGTACTCACGTGTTTGTAAGCTCTTCTCCCCTCCTTTCCCGTAAGTATACAAACTGTGTAAGCGAGCCCCCCCTCCCCTTTTTGTTTTTAAAATGCCACATCGTACTCACGTTGTTGGCGAGCTCATGTTGGAATTCCACCCATGTAACCGTCAAAATCTGGTTGGACAGATACCCCTCGATATTCTGCACAAAATGCTGCATCTCGTGTCTGCAATAAAACACCAAGCGCTAGCCTCAGGCTGGTAATACAATGCATTGGGTGAGACGTGCGGTGCTCAAGTTAAATAGTAACACATTTTGGACAGAAAAAAGTAACCAATGTTTCTTAGGATAGCGACGGCTCGAGGTACAACTTGCTTTAGCAATGAGGGATTTTCACCTGTACAGCTGGAGTTGGCGCAGCTGAGGTGAGGAGGCCGCATCACGGGAGAACGCTGAGAAAAAGAATACATGTGCGTCTTTGTTTAATTACTGTCAATGGTTTGTAAAAACTTTTAAAATAGTATATTTGAAAGAGACAACATACAAGCACTCTTGCATGTAGTTAATTAAAGCTTCTTTTTTGATGAAAACTTTGAAAAGACCTTATCATTTCACAACAGTAAAGCCTAGCATCTTATTTCTAACATAGCGAACAAGGATATATCTAGTTCTTAGTTCAGAGCACACGTTCCCGCTAGACCGGCTGAAATATGCTCTGAATGAAATTTCAGATTATATTTCACCTCTAGCTCTTTTGCTTTCTGCCATCGCCGTTCGCGTTGCCGTTGTCGCTGCTTAAAGTCCCTATTTTTGCAAATACCGTTTTATTGTACGCAGATACATAAAAAGAAATGCCGCAGTGTCTTCGATAGATACTCCAGGAAACTGTACCATCCAGATAACTCGCCAGCGAAGGTCTTCACTATAAGACTGCGTCATATTTACGCCCTGAAAACCCTGAAACAACATATACCACCTCGCGGTATGGGTGCGTGCGGCAGAGCGCTCTTAGACAACGTTTATTGAAGTAGCTGTATTTAGAACACTTATATAAGGGTCCACCGATGTCTTCAATGCCATCGCTACAATATCTACCAATATCTAAGCTAAAAATCAACACAAGATTGAACAAGTATGTTGTACGCCCATGTGAAACATAGTTGCGCTGACGTTTCGAGCGTTAGCCCTTCCGACGAAAATATTGTGTTGCCTGGCTTTCCGCGATACAACGACTTACCTATATGCTTCAAGTGGAACCATATATCTCTTAACACCCAGGAGACCCTCTTCAGTCGCAACATGAAGGAGAAGATCTACAACATACATTAAAGGCTCGTAAGGGGAAGACCTATTACAACATACGGTATATAAAGGTTCGTTGGAAGATCTACCACATACAGTAAAGGTTCGTTAGGATAAGATCTACATTATGCATTAATGGTTCGTTGGAAGATCTACCACATACAGTAAAGGTTCGTTAGGATAAGATCTACATTATGCATTAATGGTTCGTTGGAAGATCTACCACATACAGTAAAGGTTCGTTAGGATAAGATCTACATTATGCATTAATGGTTCGTTGGAAGATCTACCACATACAGTAAAGGTTAGTTAGGATAAGATCTACATTATGCATTAATGGTTCGTTATTCGGTGACCAAAACGACTTTATCCATGGTATTAAACACCTACCTTGTTATATTTGATAATTGAATTCTCAGTGATAACAATATTCACTGGCCATTCAACCTACAAAAGTATAAAATTGTTACTTTGGTGATTCAGTGAATGACTGGCTTTACTGCCTTAACAACATTGGCATGTGTGATAAAATACCTTGTAACGCAGCTCAAGAAAGTCCAAGGCAGCAATATCTGCATCGAAAAACATGCAGTTGAACGTGAATAAAATACATACCATACCATTCCATTTACATACATACCATACATGCAAACAACTCTATCTTACACTGTCGCTACACCGTCACGCCATCTAGAACCCTGCCAACTCTACCAATCCTATTGGTCGATCCTATATTTATAAGTGGCACCTAAGTTCTAAAACTACTCACTCCATATTTATGGCAATTTCACTCTCGAAAATAACCTATCGCAAATACCGTTAGCGTTGAGCATATCGGGCATCCATTTGAGGGCAAAGGCCAGCTCCTGCTCAAACCCCGAAGCATCCGCGAAGACGGAGAGTTGAAGAGCATGGGACACTATGGCGTTCATTACAGTAGGGGAGCACAGCTCACGAGGGGAGACACCCGATGAGAGCTTCAACATAAACAAAAGTATGAGGCACTTGTCAAATGGTATCATGTCAGATCGTGTGCAATTTGAGAATGTGATGTATAGTACATACATCCCTTATAGTACGGGAGGGGGGCATCTCACGAGCAGCCACACCCCCTTTGAGCTTAAACATAAACAGAAATATGAGGTACTTCACAAGTAACCTTCTATGTCAAATGTTCTACGATTGAGAGTTTAAGTGATTTAAAAAAAAATTCTCACGTTATCTGGAAAACGTCTCGCTACTAACCGCGACTTTTTTAGTTCACAATACCTTTTCACACAGCTGATCAGACAGTGAAAGTGAGAATTCGCCATCTTCCATGAACAGGAACTTGCGGAAGACATCAAAGTGCCGCTGCACCTGAAGCTCCTCAATAAAGTACTCGACCACGGCCTTGTTAACTAGCGTTATCCTGATCATCGAGAATAATGGGATGATAAGAGAACCAGATTCGAGAACCAGATGGCAAGAACATTCGAGAACGTGATAGTAAGACATTCGATGATGAGATAGTAAGAACAATTGAGAACAGGATGCTAAGACATTCAAAAATTAATTTTAAATATTATTTCTATCAAAACAAAAAAACTCTTTTACTTTAATGGGAGTTATCTGATAGCTGTAAAAAATACATTATTTAAACATCTAATCAAAACACTTAAAAGAAAGAAACTTGATTGTAAGTAAGAGAGAAAGTGAGGCTGGTGTACTCACTGAGCGATAAGAGGTGCAGTGACTGATCTTTGTAAAAGGACTGGAAGAGACATCAGCTGGGCGGCGTCAACACTCTCGTCTTCATCTGAACATGAAATAAAATAAGCAGGAGTTTTCGTAAACTTAACGCCAGGCCGCCAGTTTTATTAAGAGCAACTTTCTTATGACCGAAAATGCCTACTTATAGTGGCATATATTTCACAAAACACTCCAAGGCTTCATCAAACAACATTATTTGAGATATCGGATGAGAGATGAGATGAGAGGATCTAGATGAGATACATAAAAGTGAATTGTTGGGCATTAAAGACAACTTCATAAAAAGCATTACACTTCGCGGTCAAACATATCTTTACTTCCCCCCCCCCCCCCCTCCCCCCGCTTCTTATTTTCACAGGTCATCCGCTCTAAATTATCAGTCACAACCTCTTCCAAAAGACACACTGCTTTTACAATTTTGAAATATTTTTTCGCGTTTTCCGTTAAAAATCATCGGAGAAAGGGGTTAGTTAATACTATAGATAGTGTTACCTTTGTCCTGTACTAATTTGAGTGCTCCTCGCAAAAGGTCTGTTGTCGGAACATCGTCTGTTAAGGCAGCAAGCAGGAAACGACCATGTTAAAAAGAAACTGAATGGAAAATACGTTTTTTGTGTGGAACGTACCTAAAGCAGAAAAGTCATCGCGCAGTGGTTCAACTTGAGAGGCCATCCAGATATCTTCAAACACAATCGGTTTGGCTTTTTCGAGTTTTTCTTCTACATTAAGATAAAGGTGAAAAAAATAACGAGATTCATAACTAATTTAAGGCATCTAAGAGTCGTGAATTGCATCAAAATCTTAAAGGTAGGTTAAGTTCCACAGGATCCTTGTAAATATTAGTCTGGCTTTATCTGAGCTCACCTTCAACAAGGGGGGCTGGATACATCAACTGTGTGATTCTCACAGCTGGTTCGTGCCCACGTGTAGAAACCGCGGGTTTCCCCTCCTGACCTGCACTACACACTCCAGGGTATAGTAGAGCCTTGGCGTGCTCGGCAGGGGGTACTCCTCGGGTGGTCTGGAATCCTGACTGGCCAATAGTAGAGTTTGTCACATTAGGAGGTATATCAGAGGAATCAGATAAAGAGGAGATGTCACCGAGGACTCTCTGTACAGTACTGCTCGAGGGATGGCCCCACTTTGATCTAGGCTGACGTGGGGATGTTGGTGTGTCGTCTGGTCTGTCGAGCTGAGAGTCCGATGGATGGCCGAATAAAGACTGTGGTTTGCGTAGTTGATCGCTAACAGAGGATTGATTTAGTTGCCATTGGGAATCTGAAGGGTGTCCATGGACCGACATAGAATGTTTCGTTTTTGTTGCCAGTTTTGAATCACTTTCCTGAAATTGCGAATCTGATGGATGGCCAAATGCAGATCTTGGATGTCCAGGACTAGTTTTCACACCTGTCTCTTGGAATTGCGAATCTGAGGGATGGCCGTACGCAGATCTTGGATGTCCAGGACTAGTTTTAACATCTGTCTCTTGGAATTGCGAATCTGAGGGATGGCCGTACGCAGATCTTGGATGTCCAGGACTAGTTTTCACATCTGTCTCTTGGAATTGCGAATCTGAAGGATGGCCGTACGCAGATCTTGGATGTCCAGGACTAGTTTTCACATCTGTCACTTGGAATTGCGAATCTGAGGGATGGCCGTACCCAGACTTCGTGTGTCTAGTTCCAGCTTCATAACCCTCATCAGGTAAGCCTTCAGAGTGTTCTGAGCTAGGATAAAGATACCCCTGGGCAGACGAATCCGTAGGGTGACCATACCTAGGCCTCGCTGGATAAGGGCTGATCGGAAGGTTCTCGGAAGGATACAGCACTACAGTCATGGTGGAGTCTGCAGGATGGCTAGCCCGGCCCTCTCGGCGTACCGGCGATGAGATGCTTTGAAGGAAGTCTTGGAGAATTGTGTCTTTATCAGTAGGTGGTGTTGCATTGTTCCTCGTTGCCTCTGTGGCCGTTGGCGTGTTTCCAGCTCCTGGAGTAGGGTACATGACGTTGCTGACTGTTGAGTCCAAAGGGTGTCCATGTGCTTCGCTGGTCGGGGTGCCAACTTCAATAAGTACAGATTCTAGCGTGACATCCGCTGCGCTTGGGCTGTGAAAAGACTGAGTATCTGCAGGTTCCGGGTAAAGGAGATGCTGTAGACTAGAATCCGCCGGATGTGCGGTCTTGGGTTGTTTTTCAGTCACTGAAGTAGTCTTGGAGGTTTCTACTTGTAACGAAGTAGGTTTATCACCATACATTGTGAATTGAATGGATGATTCTGCAGGGTGACCGTGAGGAAATTTGGATTCTGCCAATTTGATGTCCCCCTCAGCAGGGGCTTCCCACGCTTTCCGCATCTGCTCCCTCCCTTCGTGCTTCAGACTCAAGGAAGCGTCATCCTTAGGCTTGGTCCATTTCTTGCGCCCTTCATAGTTTACACTGGATGCCTCTGACACGTCTGTGTCATCCTCATCAAATGAGGGTACGGACACTAGGGTATGGGTGTCTAAAGCATCCGAATCCTGGCCTATTGGAAATTCTCTCTTATCATCAACTTCACGTCTAGAGACAGACACAACTCCTGAATCGGCCTCGCTGCGTTCTTGCATTAAGGACTTCTTTGCCTCAGCCTGCACTAAAGCGTTCGTTCTCAACCCGCTTGCAATGAGTGACACCAAACTTGGACTTGGTACTGAGCTAATGTCGCTTCTTTCTTCAACCTTTGGGGTTGCAATCGAAGCACTAAGGCTACTTTGATCAGGCTGCTCACTGCTAGACACTGTATCCTCTGTGGTTTGTAAGCTAACTGTGTCTTTGGCGTTTTCATGCAGGTAATGTAATGCCTCTAGTTTGGCTCGCTCCTCGGCGAAGAACTTGATGCGTTCAGTATCTAGCTCATGTCTGCGTATCTGCCACTGGGCTCTCTGCTCGCGCCGTTCCATTTCAACCGTGAGCTCTTCGTAGTACTTGATCAGATCTTGCCTGAAACACAACAATGATAAAAGAAAAAAAATAGTTGGCAATATATTCTAATACATTTTTAAAAGATTTCAAGTAACCTCTAAGAAACTAGTCGCACACTAGATAGGAATATAACAATACATGCTGATCCCAACCTGACGCCAAACCAACGACTTTACGTAAGACGTTCTACATCAGTTGGAATAATAACTGGATGGTTATTTTGCTCATGCCGCATAGGTTTGAGTGTTTCTTAGCTTCATCCGAGCGAGTGAAAAGGCTGTATTCCAATACCTGGCCTTCTCCTTCAATTCCTCTGCAGCAGAGGTAGTGAGAGCTTCTCGTTTTACAGCCTCTTCCATGTAACGTTTGTCTTCCTCTGCTTTCAGCTCTTTCTCAAGCTCTCGTTGCTAAAAAGTAAAAGCATAGTGTTTAACTACACTAACCAGACTAAGGGGGAGACAATCTGATTAACACGCTTACTTTGATGGCCTCTTCCATTTCTTCCTTGAGCATCTTGAGATCTTCTCTCTTCTTTTCCTCTACTGCGAGTCGCACCTGCTCTATTAACCCTAGCAAAGGAGAAGACAGTTTTTATTAGAAATATCATCTATTATATAGCCAGGGGGGGGGGGTGCGTCCGCCCACCAAGGGTGGAGCAATGACCCAGAAATCGTGCCTTCAGTTATATAACATGCATGGAAACTGAGCAAGTTTGCAATCATTTAAAAAGATGTTGGCGCTTTAGAGCCTAAAAACTATAAAAGATTTCCTAATACCGCAGCATTTTCAATTTCATAAATACCACTGAATCCCATGCCGCAATAACAAGACCAAATACCTGTAATTTCTGAAAAAGCCTTTTCAGCTTTCTCCTTTTCCTCCAGCAAAACCTTTTCAGCTTTCTCTTCCACTGCTAACCTCTGTGTTAAAAACACCAACAGATCATCTAAAGCCATCTATTAAGCCGACTTCTTTTTTGAAGGCATCTCTACCATCCCGCATGTCCACAATTTTCAATTCAGAAGACATCTGCACATGACGCCTTATTTGTCCAATAACGTTTTCAGCTTGTTAGTGTTTATACGTGACTATTTATAATTTAAGTGATCTTTGATGACCTATGGAGGCTTAGCTTTTTTAATTCCCTACGTTTTGATATTCAGAATTCTGAAGTATTAATTTGTTCAATAAAAAGCATAAAAAATTACTTCTTACATACTGTAACACTAGTTTACGAGCTTACTTTGTGTTTGTTTTTAATTTGTGTATTTGTATCTTCTGCTTTTTTTCATATATGTTAAATAATTCAAATAAGTAAAAAAAAGTTAAAATAAAATAAACTGAAGCTTGCAACAGACCTTGCGTCCTAGCATATTGCCTCCTTCGGTTAACAATGTAAATTATAAATAAACCACACAAATAGGAGAAAACGCCTCACTCTATCTGAAAAAAAAAAAAAAGATCGATACCCGTAGTGAATTGTTTACCTTGCTGTCTCGTTCGTCTTTGAGGCCTTGCGCTACCTTTTGCACGGCCATGAGATAGCTACGACACCGCTCATCACAAGTCTTCAGTTTCTGCATGGAGAACGTCACCTCCATTCTTGGCGGTGGGATGGAAGCATCACACAGGAAATGCTACAACAGAGAGGAGATTTTGTCAAGATTTTGGAGTCCAAAGCGTGTACCATTAAAAAGTACTGCCTCAGGTACATAAACGTATTTACTCATGTATAATGCACACTTATGTATAATGGCACCGTATAATTCGAGGTCATTTAAAAAAAATTAACTTAATTTTGACAAAAATCTAAGGTTAAAAAAATGTTGAAAAGGGACATTCCTTTTTATTTAAACCAGAAAAAGGATTGGAAAAGGAGGTTTTTCCTGGATCGAAGTATTACAGTGCTACCATGGCCACAAAATATAAGTTATATGAAAAATGTAAAGGTGTCCAGCTAGCATGTGTTCAGCTGTCAGATATTTGATATTTGGTACAGGTGTTAACTTGATCCAGTCCAACCATTAGATGCTGCTTGTTACCAAGCTGCATCCCCAGGGGGGGGAGGGAAGTGTAATTTTTGGTTCGTTTTAAAATGTCATTTTTTCTAGGGAAAATAAAAATATTAAATCTTAAAAAAACAGATTGTTACACTATATAAACATGTAATAAGTATCATTTAGCTATTTTTCCTTTCTCTTATGCCATTACTGATAGTGAAATCAATATTTTTTTAAAATGACGAAATTGCCCCTCCCCCCCCCCCCCCCCCCCCCCATGAGTCTCAGATTTTTGGCACCCCCGTGACAAAGTTATTTACTTGACCTAAGGAACATATGTACCAAGTTCGGTGCCTCTACTAAAAAGTGCACAAAACAGCCATTTTTTTTTGCAGTAAGCCACCCTACTATTATGAAAATTACCGAGAAATGGATCATATAGCAGTTATGGTTATGAAAATTACCGAGAAATGAAAAAGCATCGGATAGCAGTTATGGTTATGAAAATTACCGATAAATGGAAAAGCATCAGATGGTAGTTATGGTTATGAGAATTACTGAGGAATGGAAAAGCATAGGATATTAGTTATGGTTATGAAAATTACTGAGAAGAGTATTTAGTTGGAGTGGTAGGAGGTGAATATTCTAGTTTATCGTTACCTCAGGTGTGCACAGTCGAAGCAAGTTGATAGACTTGCCACAGACAAAAATGTCGTTGGCAAGATCACTTAAAAACATGGGCACACAGTCAAGTCTCTCATCTTCACTCATCACGAACCCATGACTCCAGTAATGTTTATCTAAAAAGTTAAATAATCTTCATATGTTGCTAACAACAAGTACAAATAAAATTGCTTACTCCATAACATTATTCATTAAAGCACACCATCCAATCACTATTTAGAAGCCACCTCTATTAAGCTGCAAATGTTTTAGCCCCAAAAGCAATTGTGTTAGGAAACCGATTGAATGGTGACTTTAGTCCAGTACTTTATTATGTATAGGGCTCGATATACCTCAGCTAATGGACTAATGATGGTTTATACCACAACAAGTTTCAAGCAAGTGCTTCACATCGCACTTTTATTTTCTTGACTTTTTTCATGGACCTCAAATGTCACTACTTAATAGAGGTCCCACCCACTGTTTTTAGAATGACAAAATATCCCTCAGACTGAGACAAACACAGCTTGTCATCAAGGTTGTCATCACGTTCTTGACCCAATCATTGATTGGCACTTACCACGATAGGCTAAGAAATGGTCGTCTACTTCTATAATAAACTCCCCAAATGTATCCTTACATACACCTTTGAACACCCAGTCCTGTACAAACCTGTACACACAAAAGGAAATAATTGGTTGGTCAGATAAGAAAAGGGTCTGCTCAAAGAAGGTTTGCTGCTAAAAGGATGTATATCTAAATATATTTTAGTGAAGAGCAACATTTTAGGGCTTGTATAGAGGCAGTTAATAGAGGTACCACTGTTATTATTTCCTTTTCAGTTCTGGTGTCCCAAGGGCCCAAGCTTGTATCGTAAAGCACAAAGCACAAAACCGCTTACATGATGTATGGTGCACAGCTCTGCTTGAGAAGGGACAGCAACACAGGGTAGAGAGGTGAACTGGCATGCTCTAGAGCCATCTGGTACAGGTACGTCAGCAACTTCACACCCTGCAAACATATGGTTCTTACATGTACTGCACCATACAAGAACATACACGGTATACCATGTATGTGCCCCCTCATCTCAGGCATAAAATACCAATATCCCTCCCCTTAAAATAAACGCCTTCTATATCCAACAATGCAGGAACATGGCCAAGTTGTTTTAATGGTTTTCGGGATTTAACTCCTAGTTGTCAGCCCTGTTGCTTATCGTTAGCTATAAGGATCGACAAGACATAAACTTATTGAGCCTGGGCAAAACGAAAGATTTGTATTGTGCAATGTTGCGAATTGAGAAAAAAAAATGCAGCATGTTTACTCAATTAAAATGGAAATGCGAATAAAATGGAAACTTAGATTAGAAGCGTGCCAAAAATTCATGACAAGGGTCATAGACCTCTTAGATTTCGTGACTGTTCCCTTGGACTTACAGTTGGTAATCTCGAGGTTGGTCCACCTTTTCTTCTGAATGAGCTGGAGCACATACACATATCTGCAAGGAATCTATAAGGCAACCACAAAAAAGCAGCTCTAAATTGTTGATTTTTAGGTTCATATGTGTCTCTCTGATACAATAAATTAGGTGGGTGCAAATGATAAGTATAACCAGAAACTTCAGGAATCATACAGGTGGTTAAGGAATTAAAGGTTGTAATCAGGATCCAAGGATAGCTCAAGGCATTCTTCAGAAGTCAGAGGCATATAGTACCAAAAATGCAGAGTTTGCTGAGGGATTTAGACACTCCCAAGAACTCAATGTAAAGATGCTTGAGAGCAACATATAAAAAATAAGGCTCTAGGTCATATACCTACAGTACATTTAGGGTAAGTCAAGTCACACAACTAAGGGTGGGGGGTTAATGAGGAGTCAGCTAACAGGGGACCAGCAGATTCCGAATTTTACACAGATAAATTTTCTAGCTTCAGCTGTCACAGTTGCCAAAAAAGATTACCATACTGTACTGTAGTACCTCAGCTGCTTCCCCCAACTTTGGAAAAAGAATGTCAACTGTAATGGACTTTGTACATCTGATTCTGTAGATGGACAACAATAAGGTCTTTAATGGATAACAGTAAAGTTATGTTTCACCAACATTTGATCTGTACTGAATACTGTAAACAAATCTGCAATACTGTAAACAAATCTGCAATACTGTAAATAAATCTGTTGTTGCTAGGTTGAGCTTGCTGTTGTGGGTTCATTCTTTTCGCTCACTTACAATGGTACCACCGCCTATTTAAGTTCAGGAAACAGATATGTCTTAGTTCAAATTCAAAATCCAAATAAAGCCAGCTTAAACACTGCTGAAAAGAATAATGTTGATGTTATACTAATTGTATCAAGCAAACTGACGTATAACTTACCTTTGATAGAGAGCACCACTGCCCTGTAACACTGCAGGTAGCTCTTGATACTGCCAAGGAATGCTTGCATAACAAGCCCTCCTGATTGCTGGGCCTCATCACGGCTGAAGCTAGCCACATGGAAGTAATCAGTGCCGATGGATGCAAGCTTTCTCAGGCCATCATGTAGAAGATCAGGGGAACAGCCAGATAGTCGAACAGTGTCATTCACAATAAAATCCACGGAGTCCTGGAAAAGTCATGGATGGCTCTCACAAAGGTGGAAGTATAAGCATTAGTAAAAAAACAGAGGTGGTCAGGGGTGAGGGCAGAGGACCACAAACTCCCTCAACTACAAAAAATATATATTTCCTTATTTAGATATCCCTTTTGCATATAACACCCATTTCTGCTCAACCTGCCCACCCCAGTATGTCCTGGTTACAACCCTAATGGTGAGCATAATGGAGATGGTGAAAACAACAAATCATGGTAATGGCTTGTTTCTTATGATTATGATGGTTGTAATGATAATGATGGTGGTGGAGGTGATGGTTATGGCTTGTTTCTAATGATTATGATGGTGGTAATGATGATGGTGGTGGTAAAGATGATTATGCTAATAATGATGATGGTGGTGGAGGTGACGGTGATGGCTTGTTTCTAATGATTATGATGGTGGTAATGATGATGGTGGTGGTGGTAATAATGGTGATAATAATGATGGTAGTGATAATGGTGATGATGGTGGTGGTGGTGGTGGTGGTAATGATGATGATGGTGGTAATGATAATGATGATGGTGGTGGTAAAGATGATGGTGCTAATGGTGATGATGGTGGTGGTGGTAATGATGATGATGGTGGTAATGACGATGATGATGGTGGTGGTAAAGATGATGGTGCTAATAATGATGGTGGTTATGATGATGATGGTGATGGTAATGATGATGATGGTGGTGGTAATGCTGATAGGGGTGGGGTAATGACGATGATGGTGGCGGTGATGAAAGTGAGAATTTAATATTAAAAAGGAAATAAAATATACTGTAGTTTTTAAAACCTAGACTCATTTTGTCAAATATTCTTATTTTACTTAATGTATTACTGAGCCCATGAGAACCTGTGATTTTACACATATATGATTCACATGGTGCAAACTTATTTCAAATAAGCAAACATGGCTATTTTCAACACTGGACAAACCTTATCCAAGAGAAAAGCTGACGATGGAACACCAATCAGGATATTCAAACAAGCATGGACAAGAGCTCTCAAAGACACCAGTCTATAGTGGGTGGGAGTTGATACAAGGAAGGACACTTGTCTGTTTAGTGAGTTGTACAGCTCATCAAATACAGCTGGGCCAGCTTCAGTAATGTATGGCTTCTCACAATCTGCATCTCTCCTGAAATGAAAAGAAAGGGTGGTGAATGAGGGTATCCCTAGTAGAGCAGTCCAGGACTAGGTAGCCAGTGTAAGGAGCTGGGGAAATGATGAACAAGAGACTGCGCATGTCTGGGAAGACAAATGAAAGAACACTTGCAGCCAAACCAAACTCCTCCAGGGATTGTTCAATGTTTTAAGACACATTCAACCTGCATTACCAAGAGGTTCTCTGTGCACTAGTTGAGGTGTTGGGGTTAGATTTAAAGCAATGGTGCAGTAGATAAATAAAACATTGAAGAATTTCTGGCAACTGTTACAATATGCATCATCAGTATTTATTCTTTATTGAAGTTGAGTATTTTTCACAGTCAAAAGACCATACCAGGGGTGTTAACAAATGTCATCATATGTGACCTGATTTTAAGTCAACCTATGTTTGTGTTCACACTTGAAAAGAAACAGAAGAGACATCATCTTTTCATTTTGTGCAATACTACCTCATCCTCTCTAGAATCTATACTTACTATATGCGAGGTACAGTAAAGAGACGCCATTAAAAATATGCCTTCTGCCCTCACCTTCCTCCCATCTCCCATGTGTAAAACCTTTGAGGCTCTAACTGCAAGGCAGCACTCCACACGGCCAGATCAAGACGTTTTTCAGGCATTGCAGGCAAGGAGGTGTCTTTGGACTGCTCTGAGCCCTCGTGAAACCCTTCATCTTCTGGTGACTGGATAGAATCACAACATAAAATTTAAGTATAACATAAGCCATCACATCGTATAACAGAGTCTTCAGTCAGGTTCCTTGTCAGGTCAGTTTATAATCTTGGCCATGCACCTGTCTGTGGCTTTATTTCTAGTTGTCTGGAGCATCTGCTGCCAATTGTTTACCTGCAATTCTTCCAACGATGACAATCCAAATGTCCTGGCAGAAAAAAAATTTAGTTACACAACACTGATAAAATTGGGACGTTTGTTAGCAAACAATTCATGCCAAACTCCTATGCAAAGCATTAAAGAATAGAGAGCAAAATTTCACAGGGGTGCCTGAATTACCCTTCAGGTGTAAGAGACACAGGCATTATTTATTGAAGAATACAAATTTAAGACTTCCACATATTATAACTATATTTATATATTATCTTGATGTAAAGGAAAAAAACATGCAAACTACTGTTTCATCCCTACAAGTAGCCTGTTTCGTGGTTTCCCATTCATCAGGTGATTTATTGATACAGTATATCCCACTCTACATCAGTTTATCGAGCACTCTTTTAAGAATACCTACACTCATACATAATATTTATATCTTATATATTATTATATATCTCTAATATATGTGCTAAGCACCTGATCTACTATAGGCTGATCTGAAAACATAAAAACTGTTTTTTTGAGGAACAGTTACAGACACAGCACTATGGGTGAACAACGAAAAACCTGTGATCTTTTTTGTCTTACTTGCTTGCAGGGTCCATAGGGAGATCTGGTAGGCCAAGCCTAACTTGCATATCATCAGCTCTAGCATGTGTCAAGGCACTAAATAAAGACTTTCTTGTCTTTTCATCATGGAACTCTTCCGCTTCCTCCTGAAAAAGAAAAAGTTCCATGTATATGAGTTTATACCTTGATGTGAGTCTTCTGTACACATACTGTCTACTGTAGCCACAAGGCGGCTTGCAAAATAATAAAGAGCTTTTAACTGAGCTAAAGCTGTAACTGTGCTACGTCGTATAGCTTCATCATCACCTGTAAAGTGAAAAATCTCTGGCGACCTTGAGTGGGCCTTGCGATCTGCTCAAATGTTGACAATCCACAAGGCTGCTGTTCAACACTTGATCCCAGGGTTGGCACTCTCTCAAACAGATCCCTGATGCATGAAATACAACAATTAACTTAGTATGTACCTTATTACAATTAGTTTTCGCGATTTTGAGATGGTGATGTTTTGCGACACTTTATTTTCGCGATTTTCCTACTTTTGTAAAGACCAGATCACTTTATTGTTTAATCAAGCAAAAACAAAGGGAATTAAAATGTGCTGTAATCATCAAAACTAAAAAAAATTTGAAACAAAAAGATGCGTTGTAAATTTAGTAATCAACCCCTTACTGTACTATATGTACATTGGATGGCTAAATAGATAAGGTGTTTCGATAAAGCTTATTAAACGGCCAATATTCCCCCAAAGGCTTCTTTTGTGTACTCACTTAATTTTCACGTATCCTAATTTTCACGAATATTTTAAAATCGCGAAATTAAAGTGATGCGAAAATAAAGTGTAATAAGGTAGATGGCATTGCATGATCAGCTTTGAAAATAAAACAACTTTGATACTACAGGGCAACTTCTACCCTATAGCCTGGGAACACTAAGTTGTCCCTAAGAGTTTGTTTTATGATTGGCTGGAATTCGCACGAATTTTGTGCGAATTTTGCAGGGTTTTTTGTGTGTAGTTTAACTACTGTAATTAGATTGCACTCAAACTGCATGCACCTTGAGTAGATTAAACTCATCACAAAGAGGCTTATAGTCTACATCATTGGAACTATATAAAGTACTGTTTTTCCCATTCTATATTGTAGAGTACATGGGATTATTCCTTTCCTAAACTGAAGCCAGGCCAAACAAAACAAAAAGCTTGTACATAAATGCAATGGCCCATAATAGGATGGAGGACTGTATGTAATTTGAGTCAAAAAGTTTTCCTGACCTTCAGAAGGGCTGAAGGTTTATTGGTTACCAATCTGTCACTATAACCATCCATTGTCCCTTTCAAAGGAAAATACCTACAGTATGCATTGTGATTCATTTAATAGCATACAGCACTTACACTGAGTAATGAACATAATGAGGTTGGAGCAAAGCCTCTTTTCTGAGCTTGTCACTATCAGTGTTTAGCAAAGGACCTTCTGGCAGAATGCTCTTAACTTCCTGAGGAAGGAAGATCAAAAGCACTCAAAGAAGCATACTGTACAATGCATAACCACCATCTTCCTGCTCCAGTATACTGCTACTGTAATCTTCCACATCTTTGCTTATTATACACAGGGTACAAACAAAATTCATTATAAGTGAATTTAACCTTAAATTTTATTTATAGATGATGAATTTCCCTTACGTGTTTATTTGCCAAATCATTACCCACCTTATAAAGCTTGTTGCTGCTCCATGGCTGTGACTGATAGCCAAGGACTGCAGTATCTATGTTAGGCTGTGAGTCTTCTAGTGCGACAATAAACCGGATAATGGCTTCTGGCTCAGCTATGACAGCACTTTCACCCACCAACTCAAAACTTCCTTTCTGTTGACCTACAAGACAAGATGAATAAACATAAAAGTGAACTGTCATTGTTTTTAAAATTGTACTTCAGCCTACATTTGTAGGTAAAATAGTTGTAGGTAGTGTAGGAATAACTGTGTGCATAGAGTATTTGTTTAAAATGAGACCCATGGTACCTTCCGGTCGTATAAATGCAATTTGCCAATTAATATATGCCGTTTCTACTGAAGATTTTTTATGTATAAGAGTACTATGTAACAAAACATGTAGAAGGTAGAAGATTTTTTTTTATTAATTTTTTTTATTTATTTTAGTTAATTAATTAATTAATGCATTTATTTATACAATTAATTTATATCCACAGTGATGGTAACCCCTTTGTGGATTAACAATGTAGATGTAGATGTAGAAGGTTATTTTTGTTTAAATCTGTTTTGTAAAATGACAGCGCATTCCTACCAGGTAAACTTCTCCATTTGGCAGACAGATACTCCAAAGCATCAGCTTGATCGAATTTTCTCTCCACCCGTAGATTGTACGCTATCACAGCAAGTCGATCATATGCGTCAAAGTCACTCGAATCTCGTCTGGTTTTGTCCAAACGTTCCCCGTTGTTGTCTTCCAGGGCCCAAGGAGCATGGAGTTCACGAAAGAATCGCTCATAGAGACATTGCTGCAGCTTTGCTCGCCTTGACCTCGTGAATCGTATTCGAGTATAGTTGTCCTCTCGTTTGGCTGCCTCTGAGGAAAAGGCGATCTCGCAAAGTCGAGAGAACAAGGCGTGAAAACCTTGTTTTCCTTCAGCCATCATCAAAGTCCGCCATGTTTGATTTACGCGCCGGGCGACAACGCTCGCAAATACTTGTGGGATACGTTTGCCACAGGCAGCCCAGTGCTACTGTCGGTAGTTAGTTCTAAGCTCTTTTAAAATTCTTTTATTTGATTCCATTTTTTTTTTTCGACTTTCATCAACATAGATTTCCCTACATACATTCTTTTACATAACTACTTACTGTAGCCTTGGATCGCCTTGGTAGTTTCCAGTGTCATTAACATTGGGATGAATGACTGACAGAGCAAGAGGGTTAGCAGATTAGCAGTTAGAATAAGTGTGGGTCTAAACAGGAGTATGATCCAAAAACATTAGTTGGTTTCAAAGTCATCTTTTTGTCTTTTCTCTGGCATGGACATATCCATGGGTACCAGAGGCCCTTAGCTTCACTACTGCATCGCATGCTCATCCTAGTGGGGTGGGCACGTGGGGTGGTCCCGTGTGCTGTCTGGCGGTCGGGCACATGGGGAGTGTGCACCACCCTTGTATCATATTTTTATATTAATTTGTTTTGTTATTTATTTATATGTTGCTTGTTTGTTTGTTTGTTTGTTTGTTCTTGTGTCTATTTGTATACACATGTCTGTTTACTTGTATCTACGCCTGTGATAGTTCGTCTATATAGTGTTTGTGTGTATATAATATATTATATTAATATGTATAATACGTATAGTTTTCTATAATATTTTTAATATTTTAAATATAGCTAGATTAGATTCTAAATCATATTATTTACTAATTATCTGATTATTTATTTTTATAGTGTCCACAATTAGCTTTTTTTAGCTAAACACTTTTGACACTTAAATAAAGTTTATGTATGTATGTATGTATGTATGTACCAAAGAGCCGCGAACCGGCGACAATGAATCTTCTAGTTCAAATGCGCCTTCCTCTGCACTCGATATCGGACGCACACATATTCGTGATCTCTCGTCAAAACAGTTTTGTTAGAATACTGAAGTGATTTATTTAACAAATTTCCCATAGTTTTCCGCCGAGTGATTCCGCTGTAAATTTTGACCATAAGATGACGAATATCGTGGTGTTTAAGAGTACATGCCACGGAAAACTATGGGAAATTTTTTTTCTACAACGCAAACAACGAAAACAGTATTTTGCAAATCAAAACAGCGCGCGCTTGTTTGAAATGGCGTGTTTTCTAGTGCATGCGCGAGCGCACGAACCGGTGTTTGCAGCGCACAGATCATCGAAAATTGAAAACTTTAGCTTTAAAACCCTGCAGTCTTCGTTAGTTTTAGTGCCCTTTTGTAAGGATGGAAAACACATTTACTAGAAAAGATTTAGAACCAAATTTCTCGAATTTGAATCAAGGTTTTTGGGCTCTTTCGCTTCAAGTGAATCTGCAAGGATTGTGCGAATGACGAATCACGTGGTATGTCTTCTAATTTACCATAGCCAACAACCAATCAGAATGCGAGATTACGTCAAGTGTTGTAGAACATTTTTTTTTATGCAACTTCACTCCTATATGGATTTATTTCCCTATTTTCGATACGCCCACGCAGACCACCTGGTTTTTAACAGCATGTTAGTAGTTTTCCTTTTTATACAATGATAATACATTTTTACAGTGGCTCCTGATTTTTATAGTAATGATAAAGAAAATTATTATCCATAGTTTCAAGGATTTTCAATTAGTGCAATCCGGTTCTCGCTAAATGCTTCATGCTAAATAATAGATGCTCACAAGATACTCTCTTGGTGCTCATTACAGTTCGCCAGTCCCCCTATGCGTCATCCGCAGGACCAGGTAACGGATCTAGGGGGAGGGTTTAGGGGTTACAAGCCCCCCTTGGGCTGCCTTGGACAAGGGGGGGGGGACTGGGGGTTTTCATAGACACTGAAACGCCCCTCCGGGCCTCCCAGCCCCATTTTAGGCTTGGGTGGTGTGCTGGGCCCCTCCGACCCCACCCCCCACCCCCCAGCCCCATTCCAGGCTTGGGAGGCGCGGCGCGCCCCTCCGAGCCCCCCAGCCCCGTCTCATGCAGATGAGGCCCCGCGTAGATTAATAATTGCTAATTTTCAATCTTCGTCGGGACCACTTCGCGTAGATTGATAATTGGCAATTATCAATCTACGTCGGGACCACCTCGCGTAGATAAATAATTAGCAATGGTTAGCAATCATTAATCCGCTGTCTATCGACTCTCCGTAGGGTGGCGGGACTGGTGCCTTTCATAGAAACGAGTGGGAACCTTGCAATTAGACCCCCGTCTGTCCGGTAGTATATACACATGTGTATAGCATTCGAAGGATGAAGTGCGGAAAAGATTACTGCAGGTGGCTAAAGGTCGGCCATGCAAACACAATCGGCCAGAGGTGCATGGACACCTACTGCAAGGTGCACCTCCAACGGCTCCGTAAGGGCAGCCCCCTCCCCGTGCCGTGCAGGATCTGCGGCATAGGGACGCAGTCGGAGACGCGGTTGTGTCGCCACTGCGGAGCGAATCGTGTAGGGCAGAGGATGCGCGGCACCGAGAGGCGCGCTCGGGAATGGTTCGCACTCGTCCTTTCTGACATCGCAGCCCGCGATACGGGCAATTAGAGACTGGGTGGCACAAGGCATACCCAAACACTCGTCCCGCCGGCTGTGATACGGGCAATTAGAGACTGGGTGGCACAAGGCATACCCAAACACTCGTCCCGGCGGCTGTGATACGGGCAATTAGAGACTGGGTGGCACAAGGCATACCCAAAGATAGACACCTACATAGAGGAGGTTCTCAATAGCATGTCTGACAAAAAGGCGCCTGCCGTGCTAGCAGGGCTGGTCCAGAACATCCTGGACAATCCTGGACATCATTGCTCTAAAGCCGGTTATGCGGGGGCCTGACATTCATGACGATGGCTCGGTGTGGTGGGTCTCTCACGAGCGAGAGTCTGCGGGCAAAAGCAGTGTTGCCACCGGTGCTTGAGATGGTAGACCCCGACCGGCGCTACAGACTCTTTACGGTCGTTGGTAAGGCCCCCGCAGAGCCATTGGCGCCAATCACAGAGGAGGAAGGGCGCTCGGAGCACAAGATCGGTGGGTCATTAGTCAAAAGAGGGGACCAAATCGCAGTCGGAGCACTGGAAGGCATTGATGCGGGTATTTGGGAGAAAGGACGAGAGTACCTCGTCTACGTGAGATACGAGCTTCGCCCTTTACCTGAGCAAAATGGTGACCCTGGGCCAATGTTTGAGTTATGTTGTGTTGTGTTGTGAGTTATGTTGCCGACTTCTTGAGGAATCGCGGCACCTCGCGCTCCCTTGGTCTAACCAAGACACGAGGCAAGATCCTCGATCGATATGACAAGATGCTGGCCACTACGGGATGCACCAAAGAAGACCTCTTTGAGATGGAGAAGCAGCTCGAGGTAAAGCTAGTAGCCGTGGACGCCCTGGGCAACGTTATGTGGGACTCGGGGAAGTACAAGACTAAGGCGAGGGTCACTATCCAATGCCACAATAACCACGCCTGGGCGGAGCTTCCGACCGAACCACCTGCGATCACGAGCGTCCACGGCCTAGACTTCGAGGCTGAGCGCTTCGCGCTACCAGTGCCGCCACAAAAACGCGCGAGGCAAAAGTGCGATAGGTGCTCATTCGCTTTATAAACAGGGCGATCCCCAGAAGTACGAGGACCTGGCTGTGCGGGCGTGTTATAGTCACGCACGAAGGCAAACTGTACCGATCGGGACAGGACGGAGCGGCTATCGACAGGGCGTTTACAGACGAGACAGGATGTGATCCTCAATGGCTCCCTGATGATCACCCAGCCTACCAAGAGTACACCGAAGCTACGCACTCGATTGGCGGTGCAATAGGGTATCGCTTCAAGAAGTGGACCCAAAGAGAGAAAATCAGGCTTAAGTATGCCCTCTTAAGTATGCCCTGACGTCAACGACAGTCAGGGCATACTTGTACCCGCCGTCGGTTGGCAAGAATAGCAGGTCCGACTGGTGGACCGGCAGCTGCATCACAGCAAGCGGCTAGCTGTGTAGCCGATGGCGGGAGCGCCGGCGCCAATGTACGCCAACTCTGCGGTTTTCTGCGTTTTGCTGGAGATGTAGTAGTCGGGGCCTTGTCGTGCCTCTCCTTCTCAGCTAAGGCAGGGCTCTCATCGTTCGACAGAAACTTTGCGAGGTAGTTGCCACCAACGAATGCAGTCGCGTTTAGGACGGCGCCACCAACCAAAATCGCGATGGAGGCCATTGAGTAGTGTGTGTGTGTGCTTCGCACACTTCACGTGCTGTGTGTACGTGAACACGAGTCTAATACATGGCCTACACATGCAGTGTAGTACACTACTACATGGGCAGGATCTTCTGGTCCTCAAGGTAACCCTTCAAAGCGACAGCACCTGCAACGGCGGCAGTCATTTTTGCGTAGTTCATGGCGTTCGCGGAGGGGTCTTTTGTGAAGTCTTCGCGCAAGACCTTGCGCCCAACCCAGCCGATACCGGCGACGAGGCCGGTTATGACTGCGGCGTCGGTGATGGTCTTTGTAATCTTGCTTTGCTGCGTCGTCGACATATATATGCGTACACGCGTATGATGCACGGACGTGCGGATATGGGTGGGGCCCTTGTGTTTAAATGTCTGCTTACTCCATTGCTAACAGTCGAGATTTGCACTGTCCGGGAGCGCGAAGCGCTGTCGCCGGAACGGCAAGCGGTCGATCCTTGATCTGCTGTGGGGCCGCCAGCGGCGGCCTTGCGGGCGGAGTCACGTCGTTGGCCACTACAAGTGGATCGGTAGCTCGCTGATCAACTGCTGGTGTACGAGTGAACGCGGCAGCTAGCTCCCGCCTACGTGTCTAGAGGCCGATCAATGACACTAAAAGACCAGCGACCCCGATAACCGAGCTAGCCGACCAAGCAGAGTTGCTTTCCGGGACTGGTGTGTGTTCCGGAGGCGTGCCGAAGGCATCTTCGGCGCGCGCGCGCAAGCCCTCACGTCCCTGCGACTCGCTAGCGACCGGCGAACGTGTTGCACGACACGAAGTGTCTCTTTCTTCGCTCTGTTAAGTCGGTTTAACTTTGCCAAGCGCCTTCCAGCTTCGACTCGTCCAGGGTATTTAGGTAGGGTCGCGGGTGGTTCGGGGCTCGTGATTCTCTCCACTAACGCCGAAGGCGTACGTGCAGGTTCATGAGCAGTTTTCTGATGATGCTCATCCGCAGCTTGTTTGTCAGGTTCCGCTGACCCGTTTGCCGTTCCGGCAGGCTGAGCACTAGTACTTCCTTAAGGTCCCTCCATTTGTGGTGCAACTACTTGGTTGCTGAAGAAGTGGCAAGCTTTCAAATGAACGTCTACTCTGGGATGGCAGACTCGCCAGTGTGCGTTTGCGGGCAAACCACTGGTGGGTCCGCGACTGCTATACCTCGTGTTGGCACCGCGTGTCAGCGCTTGCCGTTCCGGCGGTGTTCACATGGCGTGCTACGTGTAACGCCCCGACGGCTAAAGCCATCAAACGACCGCAGCGTAGAGACAGGCTTCCGCACAATGTGCGGAGCTCGTTTGATGATGTAGTCGGACACTAGGTCATTGTGGAGATCGACCACACTGTCTATCAACAGCGCCATGCCTACTAGCTTGGTCGTAAGCTTCCGAAAGCTGTCTGCCAGGGCGTCTGTAGTCCGGCTGGCTAGACCGGTCTCGTATCGCTTATCGTACTTCCTCACCTCCTCGGCGCTCATGCGTTTGACGTCGTCGTGAGTCAGGGCCTTGCCTACCATTTCTCTCGACTTCTCCGAGGCTACGAGAATCGCGGGTTTCTCCCTCGCGTCTGCTATCTCAGTTTGCTCACCTCCGGTAGCCGTCCCGACTGGCTGCGTCGAGCAGTCCAACGACTCGACGGCCGGGAGGCCGGCGGCGTCCCCCTTAAGAAGACTCTCAAAGTATTCGTCGCTCATCATGCACCCCTGCCGTGGCTAAGGTGCAACACGTGTGTATATATACGTTGTATAATATTGCCAACAGCCACACCCGCCACAATTGTAAATAAATCTGCTTTGATACTTAGTCCTTTATGGGAGATTGTGGCTCTGACTTAAAAGTCTATAAGCGGTTTCTCCTTTCTATAAGAGACTATAGGTTCATTAAAGATTCTAGCCGTATGAGGCTGAGATCCGTGATAAGTTGCCAGTTTTTTATAAGAATCTTTAGAAGATTCTGTTTAGCCGGGTGGAACCTCATGACAAAATGTTTAGATTCGTTTATTAGATGCCATGTTTGCCTCAAAACGCATTTTGCCTGTCTGTGAATTCAACACTCGCCGTTACGTATGTTGTGAAATCGCGTAACCGTATCTAGAATAAGTTGTGGATTTCGGCTTAGAAGGTGGCAAGTGAGGAATTTGTTCTCAACGGACGTAGGCCATCTCCCTAGACACAAACCCTTCTTATAACTAAGAGGGTGGCAAGAGGAGAGAATGCGTGTACTGAAAAGTTTCAGTAAGCTATGGACATCAAAGATATTTAAATCAATGAATCTTTCGCCCTTTTATAGACTTCTGATGAAGTAAATAAAGTGCGTAGTGTCTTTGAGATTACACTTTTGTTTGAGCGTTATATGCCGCAGAAATGGATCTACGGAGGACGATATACGCTAGACGTGGTTTATGAGGTGACAAAAACCTTAGGTGACATATATGTCTTTGTGGTGGAATTTGTCGTTCTTTAATGTTTCACGTCTATAGGAGCGTTGCTCGACCTGACATAAGCGCTTTCTTTGTGCATGTATATACGTATACATACGTATACGTATTCACGTGCCTTGAGGGTGGTGATCACCTACACGCTAATACCCACGTGACGCGCGCTGAACGCCAAGTTGACGAGCTGGTCAGAGCGCCTCTTTACGTCTTTCGAGGCCGCACAGTCGTCTAGTATGATTAGCGTATTAGTGCCTTCGAAGACAGCGGAGACAAACCTCAGCAGTATGTCGATCTGACCCGCCTCAGGTGTGACGACAAACAGACGATTGTCGCCCTCGCCAAAGCCGTCGTATGTTTTGTTGTAGACAAAGGTAGGGCACACGAGTACGATGTAGCCAAACTTGCCCCGGAAAGGGCCGCGCAGCTGGTCCACTATGAATCGGGTCTTCCCGCATGACGTCGGGCCCACGATGAGAGCGTTAAATGGGATGTTTTTCGGTTCCATGCCGCTTGCCGTTCCGGCCAGCGCTTCGCGCAGAAACGCGTTTCGGTGTCTGTGCTCAGTGTTGTATGGACTCTAGCTGTCCGTTCATAAGGTTCATTTGGGCGTCGGCCACCACAAACACGTGACAGTTTACGGTACCCTGGCCGCTTGCCGCGAGTTTTATCTCGAGATGCACACCGCCGCGGGTATTGACCAATCGGAGACCACCCCCATGGATAGCACTGTCGTCCGCCGTTCGAAGGTCGATCCACAGAGCAAACTTGTTATCGCCATAAAACGACTCGGGGCTGACTGCCGGGGCGGCAGGCGCTCCGCTGTGCCCCCTCGGGGAGGGGCGGACGAACCGCCTTTTCCTCTCCCTCCAGAAATCCGTGGGGCGTGGTCCCTGGCTGAAGACCTTGTTTGGCATGCCGTCGATTATAACGCGGACGCTCTTGATGCCGGGGTACACGAACTTCTCAGAGTCGCGAGCCCCTGCCGTGTATGGCTCCACAAAGAGGAGCAACAGACCACTCATAGACCTTCGCGGCAGGTTGACACTCTCGTTGATTATGCTGTCTGTCCCTTTGCTAGTCACGAAGGTCTTGTGGAGGTTCACTTGCTCGTAGAAGAACGTTGTGCCGTTTTGGTAGGCGGCGGCTGCAGACCGGGCGAGGTTGTCGTCCCTCAGGCTTTCGTTTTCCAGCATAGGTTTTTGATGCCGTAGGATAATTTGGTAGCATCGCTTCCGACTACTACCTGGTCAACAGTTGCGAGCGTGATCTCAAAGAGCAGCGCCTCGGAGAGCGCCCTTGGGTACAGTACGCCATGGTCCGTCAGCGGAGAATGGTCTAGCGGGATGGTGTACTTCGCCCCGTGGGCGGCGTTTAGAGCGTTCTCCTTGGCGTTACTAGTCGATTTATCGCCAGCCTTGGAGCAAAGCTTGCGCATGTTTTCTGACTGTATGCCCTGCTCCAGGCGGTCCTCTCCCTCGACCTTGGACAGGTAAAGCTTCTCATACGTCTTGAAGACATCGTAGCGGCTTATTTCCTGGAGCGTTTCTCCTGCAAACGTGATTTTTAGGCGGCTCACGAGATTTCGGCCGACGTTGTTCACGACGGTATTATTCGCTTGGCCTGAGATGGAGAGATCGAAACCGACCCTCAAGGAGCCAGGCACAAGCGTGACGCCTTCCGATAGCTTTTGGACCGCCACATATAGCGTGTCGCCGGGGGAAGCCGTCGACGGGTTGAGAGTGACCCGGTGAACAGTTCTCTCGGCTTTCAACCCCAGAGGAGTTCTGGGTGTTCGTTGGAGGTCAAGTTTATCGATGACTGACATTCCTATTACGTATATTATATATATAATATATATATATATATATATATATATATATATATATATATATATATATATATATATATATATATATATATATATATATATATATATATATATATATATATATATATATATATATATATATATATATATATATATATATATATATATATATATATATATATATATATATATATATATATATATATATATATATATATATATATATATATATATATATATATATATATATATATATATATATATATATATATATATATATATATATATATATATATATTATATATATATATTATATATATACATAAAGTACGAAGCCGCGTGGCTATGGTGCGGACTGTTAGACATGTCTAATCTAGCGTAGCACAAGTAATGCGCACACATCATGGGTAATGTTGACGTTGACATTGACGATACCTTGCCGGGTGCGTCCGCCTTGAAGGCGGTGTGGTCACTCTTTTCGCCCGGTCCGCGTGCGCCTGCCGTTCCGGCGGCAGTCATGCTATGCGCAGCATGCATACGTGGAGAGGTGGCAGGCGCCGTGCCCTCTGCGTGCACTTTCGCGGTCGATCCTCGGATCAGTCACGTGTTGCACCCTAGGATACCCACCGGCCATGTTATGAGCACCGACTGGCTTTGTCTCGGTGTTGATCGCGTTCGCGCCGCGCATCATGGAGTCTGCACGCTTTGAGCGATGTCGTTTTCTATGATCGCGTCTTCAAGCAGCTTCGTGAACTCCGCCGGCGCCTCCATGGCCGGCCCACCGGCCCCCGCGATGGAGGAACGGACGTTTACCTGCGCGCCAAGCACTGTGTAGACGAACGCCTCGACCGAGCGATCGAGTCTTCCTAGCCCTGCTTTTGTCAGCCCCTCACCTTTGGGAGACGCAAACCAGCTGTATTGCACACCCCCGTGGTCGTCGTTGCGTATGAAACCCACCTGCTTCCCACTATTGTACGTCCCACCTTCGTCGCTAAACAAATTGAGGTGGCTCGGGTACTTGTCCGCCGCCGTGTCGTAGCCACGGATCACGTGCACGTTGCGATACCCCTCCCCGGGGTAGAACACAAACACATCGCCTAGCCCGTGGTTTCGCCCGCCTTTCCATCGGAAGTCCGGCTTACGCGGCAAACCGAACTCTATGCATAGACGCTCGAAAGCGGCCTTCTTGTAGGGGTTACCTTTTTGCGTGAACGGGATGTCGCCAGGCAGGATGGGGGGCGCCGAGCTCGTAGAGTATCCTCCGGGTGGTAATGTAGACGTGAAACCTTAGAAATCCCCTGATGAGGGGAGCGTGGCGAAAGCGGGGTCGGTTAGGGACACCCCGCATCCGGCGGTTGCGCACCAGACCGCAAAGTTGAGTTGCTGTGGTCAGTACCCATAGGAAGGCTCCGATAGCCACCGGCGAGACTCCTTGGCGGACTTGTGCGTGACTACTGTCTCTTTGAATATGTCTCGGACCCTAGTCGTGAATAATTTGTCCTCAGCCACGTGTATCTCTAGGTGCGTGAGTAGTGGGGTGATGTCTGAGGCCGTGCTCTCCACGGGGGTCGCGGGCACGGCGTAGAGCAGCTTTTGCGCGAGGGTCAGAGACCTAGGGAAACCGGGTTTTGCGCGTTTGACTTGTTCGGCTATAGCGTGTTTGATATGTTCGGCTATAGAGGCTCCCGCCGCTGTTGCCGCCTTCTTCGTCTCTTCCACCTCCCTTTGGGGAACCGCCTCCTCGTTCAGCATCCGCCAGCCTTCCCAATCCATGCTCAGTTCTATTAAACACGAAGGCGGGCTGTGTTCAACACAATGGTGGTCCTACATCGTGAAAACGGCAAACCGCGCTAAAAGCGAGATTCTGACCGCGAAGCTGGATCCCCTCTCCGGGAAGATCGCGCTCATGTCCAAGGGCGTTGCGTTCCTGAATGCCGATCTTTGCGCACTATTTGGCCTAGAGGCTAAAGACGATCAGTTGGGGGAGCGGGGCCTTGCACTGCCCTTGGGGTTGGGCCCCACTTAAGGTGGCTTTGCCGAAAATAGAGGCTCTCTACATCTGCTGCGATATCGTAGACCGCACGCAATGCCTCTCCTCAGGCGAGCCTTCAAACGTTCTCGCTTGCCTAGAAACCCGCGGGAGGCCGCACGAGAAAGTCGTCTATGGACCCGACATCCCCGTTTGTGCCGCAGCACCTTTGTTTGTCTCGAGTATCTAAATATGGATCAGGGATGACCGCGGTAGACGGGTGGACTTTAAGGGCAAGCCTGTTCGCCTTGTATTAGAGCTAACCTAGGTCGACATAACAAGCATGGCAAACAGCGACGTTAGCAGTGGTGCCATATACCCCTCGCTTCCCAGTGTTTGCCCCCCCGCCCGAAGGGTACGCACATGACGCCTGCCGTTCCGGCAAGCATCGGCGGCGACGTACAAAACTTCCGACTCCAGAAAATATGTTACACTCAGGCGGTTCTAGACAACGAGATAACGTATCATCGACAGGCGCGGTAGAAGTATAAGCGCGCCTTTGCCGTTACCCATGCTGTGTCTGTGGCATCCGGCATCGCTGCAGGGGCGCTTTCCAGCGCCGGGGTAGGGGTCTCTTTGAGTGGGATAGGGGTTCTGATCGGCGGTCCGCTGGCAGGGGTCGCTGGGCTGGTCGGTGTCGTGGGCGCAGGCGCAGGGATAGTCTCTAGGGGTCTTACGAGCAAGGGGGCTAAACACGAAGACACGATGGTTTTAGCGGATAGGGGTTCTGATCGGCGGTCCGCTGGCAGGGGTCGCTGGGCTGGTCGGTGTCGTGGGCGCAGGCGCAGGGATAGTCTCTAGGGGTCTTACGAGCAAGGGGGCTAAACACGAAGACACGATGGTTTTAGCGGAGAGTAAGAAAAACTCGATCAGCGAGCTGGTCTCTAAGGCTCTGCAAGACGGGCATATCTCAGACGAAGAGTTTCGGCTAATAATTCGGGAACAAGAGAGATACTACGCGCTCAAGGCCGCTATCAGAGCTCGACACGGCCTCGCATCGCGTGAGAAAAAAAACAAGAAAGGGCCCTTCCTGGAGGCACGCGAAAAGATGAAAAAGAGACTGCGAGAAATTCGCGAGGAGTCCGGGAGCGAGGTGTTCGAGTAAAGCTCAGGTTTAAACGCCACGAAAGCGGCTTTGAATTTACGGCCTAAAAACGGTCGTTCCACGCTCCGTAGGGTGGCGGCCCAAACCAATGCTATACATATATACACGTGTCTGCATGGCCGACCTTTAGCCACCCGCAGTAATCTTTTCCGCACTTCATCCTTCGAATGCTATGCACATGCTATATACATATATATACTACAGGACTGACGGGGGTCTAATTGCAAAGTTCCCACTCGGTTCTATGAAAGGCACCAGTCCCGCCACCCTACGGAGTGTCGATAGACAGCGGATTAATGATTGCTAACCATTGCTAATAATTTATCTACGCGAGGTGGTCCCGATGTAGATTGATAATTGCCAATTATTAATCTACGCGGGCCTCATCTTCATGAGACGGGGCTGGGGGGCTCGGAGGGGCGCGCCGCGCCTCCCAAGCCTGGAATGGGGCTGGGGGGGGGGGGGGGGTCGGAGGGGCCCAGCGCACCAACAACAACAACAACAACAACAACAACAATATATTTTATTTGGTACCCTTATACATGATTATATATCAGGTGTTTTTCCAAATAGTTAAGATAAAAAGGAGGTTGTCATTATCCGTGGTGTGCATTTATTCGTTTAGGCATTCAAATCTTTTTCTTGTGCAGTCAAAAATATATTTTGCAGTTTCCCTGTTAATGATCTCGTTTCTTTGATCCATGGTAATAATAAAAAGGAAAGCTCTTTCAGATGTCATTGCATTTAAGTTGATATTAGTTTTGTCTTTGATAACACTATAGTATGCCTTTCTAATCGCGTTGTATGTAGGGCACCTCCCAAGCCTAAAATGGGGCTGGGGGGGGGGGGGGGGGGGTCGGAGGGGCCCAGCACACCACCCAAGCCTAAAATGGGGCTGGGAGGAACAGAGGGGCGTTTCTGTGTCTATGAAAACCCCCAGTCCCCCCAGACAAGTGTTATTTACAAAAGAAAAGCCATGAATATATTTTTTCTCTTCATTATGTCAAAGCAAAACCGCCTTTCAACAAACAGCTACATACGTCCCTGAGTCGGACGATGTTTTTTTTTTCTTAGTCTGACTTGAATTATGGTCTGGATTTCAACTTGGACACTGAAGAATCACACTGACTTGAACCGGCGGTAGAGATAGCTAAAAGAGGTATATTTCACCATATAACACGGACGAAGCACATAATATATTAATGGGTTTTGTTTTAATTACAAACTATTTTTCTCTGCACAGTCTGTACTCTAATAATCGTTTTGGAAAAGCAATTAAACAGAGGAGCAGCACTGTGGATTAGACTTCAATTATCAGGGGGCGTCAGGTGGCATATACAATTCTTACTAATTCTGATTTCTGCAAATTGAAAACATCGTAAAAGGTACAATTAACGCAGGTTTTAGAGTGTTTTGTTTAGTTAGAATTGCTTGCATGACTGATCTTTGTAGTTAACAGCTTGATATAAGTGATCATAATTCTAAAAAAATCCATTTGAATGACTTAATTCAATTTATAGATAGCTTGTTTTGTTAATGGAAGTAACAAATATTCTTTAGCATATTTCATCGGTAGTTCAAATAAACACCGTCATTCTGTAGTGAATGATCTCTTGGTCTTTATGTTGATCATCTTCGCGTGCAATATCGGCCATGTTGTTTCCTATGATGATGGCATTACCAGTGGTTTTCGCTTCATCTGGTGATTTCCTCTTTGTTTGTGATCGAAAAGATTTTGGAACGCGCGACAAAAACTGGCGTTTTGAACCTCGAGACAATGATTCCCTTAGTCTTAGGTATGAAGGTCTGAAAACTTGTTTGAAACCGTGGCGGAATTCATGGCTGAAAATAGCGAAAATGAATGGATTGCAGACGCAATTAGTGTAAGTAAACAGCCAACAAATGATGACTATTTTATCATAGGGTTGGTCGGTACTTCCTCCTCCGAAATCAGCCCACAACCAAATGACTTGGTTCGGGAGCATAAAGATCGAGAAAACCGTGACAACCACTAGGAACATTTTGGTTGCGCGCACATTCGCAGATGATGTTGCACCAAAACTTAGACTCCTCCGTAAAGTCCTAGCTCTACTTAGTTTTCTCCCGGTTTCGCTTGTTCTACCGCCGTAGTTATTTTTCTCTATTACGGATCTCATATGGAAAGTCCTTCCGTACGAATGGTACAACTGAATCAGCGCTAGTGTGTACATGATGATCATGAACACGAGGGGTAGTGCGTACTGAACAAGGAATAAGATCGCTGTGTAAGCTTGTCGATAAGAAAATGACCTCCATCCCTCCTGGCACAATCCAGACTGCAGGTGTAGGACATGGCTGTACGGCACGACGCATGCTATAGATAGAATATGTGAAGCGGCTATAGTAGCGGCGACCTGCTTGGTAGACAGGCGTGTTTTGTAGGGGTGCATGATAATTCGGTATCGATCCAGGGATATAACGGCAAGGCAGAACGCTGAGGACGTGGTAGTATATGTAGCTGCAGGCCATAATAATTTACACATAGCAGCTCCATACAGCCACAAGTATTCATTCTTCTCAAGCGCGAAGTCGAACGGGATGCTAAGAAGCGGCGTTAGAAAGTCACAGATGGCGAGGTTCAGGATGAGGTAGTTGGACGCGGTTCTCATTTTACGCCTTGAGCAAATGATATACGCAACCATTCCATTCCCCAACGAGCTAAACAACAGAATTACAAAGTAAAATGAGATCTTGGTAATTTCAAAAGACGTGGTTGCCATCCTTGACGCTTTAGAAGTTTCCAAAGTAAAGTTTGATGAGAGGTTCCTAAGTGTGGTTACTGTAAGATCGGAACCAATCGTTGGTATAAAGTGGTTGTTCATCTCGAGCCGTTTTACCTTGTGTCTTATCGTGGCTTTAGGATCTTATTATGGTTTCCGATACCACCCGTTGTCTACCCACCGCCTTCTGTAATTGTCTAAAGGAATTAAAAGTTTAATGCATTGTACGATTTGCATTTTTGAAGTGCTAATTGCTACATTCATGACACTAGTTAAAGTGTTTCCTTGGAAATCATGCTTAGAAATGTAGAATACAAAAAAAATGAACATCGTCACATCCTTTTAAAAAACCTCAACTGAAACCCAAGTAGACATAACAACAAAAAACACTTCTTTTCAGACCTATGTTCAGCAATCTTGTATTTTGCCTAAAGTCATAATAAGCCCCATCATTAAAGTGATCTTTGATTAATAGGTGGACTTCGATAGAACAGATAAAAAAATCTTGTAGCCCACATATGCACTTTGTATGTTAGAAATCTAGATTTTTATCTTCTCTTAAAAATTTCGATTAACATAATATTATTCTTTAACTATCATAAAAATGAAATGCTATCAGACATAGCTTATATGGGTTTGGTTTTATAACCTACCCTCAACCAACTTTTGTGTAGATAATTATTGTTTAGTTTGTGAGTTATAACACAGGAAATTAATTAAAGATAACGTGTATTGTATGTTTGGTATTCTTGGTATCGAAATCTCTGTTGGATCTTTTTGTTTGCAAAATTGTAAGTATACTATAATCCCCAATTTGAACTAAAACGAATTATTTCTTGTGTGTTTAACTTTCTTCCCATTTAAATCAAAACAGCCTATCTATGGCTTAGGCAATAGGAAAGGGTTTAATTAACAGTGATCAAGATAATGAAAAATTGATGCCCTGAAAGCAAACTTACACGAATTGTAAATGTCTTGCGTCAATTAGTATCTCGTATGATCGTATCTCTAAATGACAACCAAAGTTTTTATGTTGACTTTTCGACGTTTTATTGGCTTGCTGATTGCTTTTACTACGTTTACGTGTGAGGCGAACTGTGAGTGCTCATCGTATACGGTTGTTATTAGCTGGCGTGATGACTAGCGTGACTAGCGTGATGCCCTGATGCCACAGTTTTTTCTTGAACCTGTTGTGTGCATGTGGAGCTGAATAATAAAACTAAAGATATTGCATATTCACTGCCTCAGTCAAGCGCGAAGCAAACGGCGTGAGCAAACGGCGAAGAAGACCGCCAAACCTGCCTATGGCCCAAACGGTTCCATTTAGAGCTAATGGTCAGACAATCAGACCCTCTAAAACAAAGGGTAATATTGCATGGATCTAAAGCCGAGAAAGGTACTCTTGAAGGTCTGCATTTTGTACATTTTTAGTCCAAGTTTACATAAGATTGTTATGGAAACGAAATAAAAATGTTGAATTAGAAATCTGACTACTTCTGATTTCATGAATGCATGTGATTATGTCTTTTTCCGTCATCAATCGTCAAAATTAAAGAAAAATAACAGGGAGGGGGATACGCGAGAGACTGGAGTATTCGGAAAGGCGTGTTTTATTAACGTTGAAGCGTCCTCCTTTTCCCTACGCGGCGCACCATCGAAAAAAAAGGGACCCTTCGCAGCCTTTTTGGACTCGTCACGGCCTAGGGGAAAGGCTGTAAGGAAGACTAGGGAACGGAAGAGGCAACTCAGTACACAACCTCGTCCCCAGGGTCTTATGTTGGTGACGCCATATTGAACATTACCCCGAAGACCCTGGGGACGAGGCTGCTCAGGACATTATCCAGCACGTGAACTCTTCTAGACGGACATGACGAAAAAACATGACATGACGCTTCAAATAAGCCCATTTCACATATAATAAGGCGGAAAACTTTTCTTAAATTGATGCGACTTTTTGTAAAGTGCCATTGAAATTTGAACTTTTTGTCCCTGAGCCCATACATAGCGCAAGGATGATCAAGGAAAAATATTTTAAAAAGCCAAAACCTGGGTATGTGCATTTCGGCCTCACGTTATTTGTGTTTTGAAAATCATTGCGGAATACAAGGAACCAATGGCTATTGTAAGACATCGTGTCTTCTTTATCTATCTCGAATTGCGCATTTCCATGTATTTCCGTCATGTCTTCTAGACGGCTTCGTCTAGAGACCACAGGTAGACCAAGCCGAGTAGGATCATTTATGTACTTGAATACTGTATGGCTTTATTCATTCATTCTCACTTTATTAGACTACGATGACCAGCTTCATCAAAATTCTCAAAAAAAGTCTTAAACTTTAGAAACTAGAAACTTTCATCGCGGTTTGACCAAATGTTTTCATTGCTGCCAGTCGATGTTTGGTTCGGTAGTTTTGTGGGAGTGACCAGACACAGTTTAATTGTGCTATTGTTTTGGGTACATTACGCTAGGGGATTGAAAAATACCCTACCCCTACTGGGTGGGGACTCTCGAACCGCTCGAAATCACAAGAACCCATCATCCGTATACATTAAAAGGACGAGTGCGGTGATGAAATGTTGGTTAATGGCGCAAGGGTAGAGACAAACAATTTGCTTCCCATACGCTATATGAAAGGTTATGTTGTTTTTGGTCTGCTCGCACGATTATCAAACGTGAAAACAGGGAGGTAGAGCTCTTATAACATAAGTCCATCATCACATTTGGCCTTATGAGAGGAAATTGTAATAATTTGAGGTGCTGCCCCAGACAAGAGTCCACTGACCTCATAAATGCTTAGAATCGCGCACGATAAGAGAACATTACTTTTACTGAAGTTTTTCTAATTTTCTTCTTGAAATAGACCCAAAGATCCTTCTAGTAACCATCTCAATAATAGTTTCCAATCCATTTTGATCGGACAAAGCCCCACAGCCCCTCGCGCTATCCATATGGTGGAATTATTAACGCTTGTTAATTTATTGGGTTGGTGTATTCGATAAACTGTTGTCAGCAACAAAAGCAGTTCTATAAACATGAAGAAACATCTGTTTTTAATTCTCGTGGAAGAGTCAATTTGTCCGTCAGTAAAGCATCGTATTTCATGCCCATTTGCGCCTCAAGTCAGGATGGCAAAACAAGCAATAATAATGACAAGACAATAATATACACGAGGCGGCTGCATGGACAAAACATGTTCGGCTAAATTTCCATTTGAGAAACAAAGCAAAACCGTTAAGCCGTTCCTGATATCTTTGCTATTTATATTCCTATTTCATTTCTAGTCCAGGATAATAACATCGAAAGACTGTTAACAATGGTCTACAATATCTTAATGTCTTACAATGTCTTAATAAATATGCATTGGTATTTGGAGGGTTCTCCTATATATCTGTGGTGCATGTCTGTCTTCTGTTTCCCTGAGCGTTCAAAATACATATTCTTTAAGCATCTTTTATTTTTTGCCTTTCGATAAGTCACGTAACTTACCGTTGTGTGTGATCAAGATCTCACGTGACCCACAAATCTTAATTAACAAAGAATTCCATAAACCCAGATACCATCACATTCTAAGATTTTTTCGTGATAAATCGAAAAAAAAAGAAGTGTTCAATATCCGGCGAATGCCGCGTCTCATGAGGCCGAAGAAATACGTACCACTCATTTAGTGAACCGGAGCGTTCATCACTATCATTGCGCGATTCCAGAAAAATCACTCACTTACTACAGAGGGAATTGAAATCCCGGGGTGGGGCTTTTTCAGTACCGATCTCCAAGTTTTTGTTTCAAACAAGCACTGAATTTCGGATATTCCTGCATTCCAGTAAGGAAGCCCCGGGAGGTGGGAGGGTGCCCTCTAAAAAATCCCTCAGTTAGGGAATTATGGATCTAACAATGGCACCGTAGTGTTCGGCTGTAAGTGTCATACCAAAAGGACTCTGAAAGTAAGATTGTCAGTATGTTTGTCTCAGGCGATTTATATCGCCGTTATGAGAACGTATTATAATGAGATCAAGTATATGACAAAAACAGAGTGGAATTCAGGGCCTGACCTGAATGCACTCTCGTGCGCCGTTAATGCGCGTTCAAGCCTCGATAACAGGACTCCCTTTCGCGACAGAAATTCCAACTACGTTTACCATGGTCCGGTCAAGTATGGGGCGTCTATCAGTTCTCAAAGTGGAACTGCTCTTTTAAAATAATTGGCTCATTTGAGGGTCTCAGATGATACCGGTTACGGAGGTCTCCATTTTCACTTGCGTTGAGTGCGTTCAAAGTGTTTTCTTGCCTCTACGAGTGTTGGCTTTCTTGTGCGGTGACGAGAAATGTTCGTGTGAGCCTTGTTTACGTGTCGCCTTCATGCTAACCGGTAGCGCCACCGTTATCATCGCTTTAAGTACTCTACTATTTTGCGCAATCAGCGGGCGCTCTCAGAAATACGCACAAAAAGATATCCACTTTAAAACCCAGTAAAAAAAGTAAACTGATCTTCCTGACCTTAAAGCAAGGTAACGATAATGATCTAGGATTTCAAATTTAAACTTGATGATTAAAACCGGGTAACAAATTAGAAAGTTTGTCTCCATTAATCTTACTCATCTTGTATTGCGCTGGTACACGAGTTGACGATCGATCAGGTCCATTCCACGCACGGATAAGCTCACGCGACAAGGAAGCACTGTGCTTGTAAGGGACTTTCTGTATTGTAAATGAGATAAAGATACAAGTGCGCAAAGAAACAAAATGTACTCACGAAGCAAGTGCATAGGGAAGGCATTCTAGGAAACTTTTGAGACCTTTGGCTCAGAGTCCCCTATCAATCCTATATATGTGAATCGCACTTGAAATAATGACAAGTAATTATGTATTTATGCCATGTATGCTAGCGTCTAGATCAAATGTAATACCTTTCGATGATCTATCTACATTTGACTCCCGATAAATCAAACTCGCAACTGTCAACTCAAACATAATCCAGTTTCCCTTACTGTATTTATACCCTTCGATATCTCGAAGATTTATGTACATTATAAGCCAGCCAAAATGAATTTTATAAAGCCCATAAAGAATACTGTTGTTTTTATTGAACATTTTAATCGAAAGAGGGCGGAAAAGTGAATGAAACTTGTGATTGTTTATGCGTAGCCTCTGGTACCCCTAAAGTCGCGGGAATCTGGCGGTCAACCTGTGGTGAGTCTCTAGCTCGTCTCAAAGTCCCGTTGTTGCTTGAAGGATACACATGACCTTGATCAGTAGTACTCAAAAACGTCGATAATTTCCGTGAGTTGCCCTGCCCCAAGCAAACAATACACCTGAATATTTTTCTAAACCCGCTTCGAAAATCGTTGTTAAAAATGGCGAAGATGATGGGGTTCGCAACAGAGTTGGTATAAGTAAACAACCAGCATATAATAACCGCCTTTGAGAATGCTTTCTCGTCTCTGGCGCCATTACCAAGGTCGGTCTGCATCCATATGAATTGGTTCGGAAACATGAAGCACATGAAGATGATGACGATCCCTATAAACGTCCACGTCGCCCGTGTATTTGCACTTTTCCGCTTTAATGACAACTTTGACCTCAGTCGGCCGATGGTGGAGCTGCCATCCGATACCTCGCACACTCCATGCTTCCGAGTCCTATTCCTGGTTCCTCTTGCCTCCATAGTCGGAGTTCCACTTGGACTGTTAAATGTTTGTTTCATTTTGTTGCCTCGCACTTTGCCGGTTATGGAGTAAAGCTGAAATAACGCCATGGTGTACATGGTTACCATGTAAAGTAGCGGGAAGGCGTACTGCACGAGAAAAAGTACAACCGTGTACGCCTTCCGGTACTTCTGTGCCGGCCATGTCTCCTGACAGACCGACCCCTCCAAGTTCAGAAACGCTACATAAGGAGACACCACTACGCACGAGAAAAAGTGAATTCCGATAACAATAAACAACACCTGCCTCTTGGTAAGTCTTGAGCGGAATGGATGCATGATGATGAGATAGCGATCCAGAGAGATAGCGGCAAGAGTTAACGCAGAGGAAGTCGCGCTCAGAGTCGCTAGCGGCCATAGAAGCCGACACATAGCGCGGCCATATAACCATGTATACTCGTGTTCCTCCAAAGCAAAATCAAACGGTATACTGACCAGTGGCGTCAATAGGTCGCAAATCGCCAAGTTCAGTATTAGGAAGTTAGACGCCGTTTTCAGTCGTCTGTTTGAGCAAATGATGTATGCTACCAGGCTGTTTCCCACTGCGCTTCCGATCAATATAACAAAATAAAATGCAATTTTTATGGCCTTGAATTCTAATTCCTCAGACGACACGGAGGGGAGAGTTTTGTTTTCCAAACTCTGGTTGTCGCTTGACTGGTTTTGGTACGCTGTCGTAGAGTCCATTCTCTTTTACTCTTTGTTGTCCGCATGCATGCAATGTCATTAGGTGAAGATCATCTCTCATATGCGCGGCAAGTTGACTCCGCGCCTTTAGTGTCGAGTAGCTCTCTAGCTTTGAGTGTTTACTGTTAGCAAATACTCCACTCCAAACGACGTGACGATTATTCACAGGTCCTCACTGAACTTTGCCAAGTTATTGACACAGAGACTCTGCTGGATTTGGGTTAGGAATGAGGGGTCATTCGAGATATTAATACCGCAGCACTCATTGGATAAACAACTAAGCACATACAAAATAAAGTAGCGCCCCGCGTAGACTCCTTCAATGCTTTTTACACATCCACAATAACGCTAATTTAGGTTTCACAGACTTGCCGAAGGACGTGTAAGCATTTTACAAACATCAATTACGGATTAAAACACGATTTCCGTGTTTAATTTGATTGCTATCTGTTCAAAAGTGATAAGTTATAACTTTAAAGTAAACATTCAAGTTAACCGCCTGGCTTTTGATTTTTGCGCAGTTGTTGCGATTCTCTCGGTTTAAGTGTTCTCGATAGCGTAGAACTGTTTCTTTCTCTTGAGATATGCTTACTATCTCTTGCCCTTTGGCTTGTTTGAGTCCGCCCTAGAGACATGAGAGCTTGCAAGTAAAGCTTATCTCTGCGTGTTGAATGAAGATGATGAAGGATCGCTACGAAAGTTTCTTATGATGCACCCTGCTCAAAATATGGTCACAGGGGTAATAAAACATTTAATGTTTCCTCGATTATCGACATAATGGTAAGCTCCCGCCAAACGCCCAAACAGCGACATAAAAAGTTTCCTGGCTTATTGTGTGCTATGCTTTTTATGCCTTTTTTATGACGTTAGAGAAGATATGTTTCTAATTGTGTCCTGATAACATATCTTTTGAGACCCATTTTTGCGATCCATTGCATGGTAAATTGTTATGCTTTAACTAGTATACAAAAATAACAAAGGCGTCGTCGACTGCAAATCCAGTACGGCTGCTGTAGTCAAAACCAGTGGCCCATAACTAACTCGTTTAGAGATTAAATGAAATCTCTCAATACCAATCGAGTAATCAACCCAATTATTCTAACGCAGGCTAGCATATGATGTTGTACTCCGGTCTCGGGTACCTTTTTTCCTGTGTTTAACATATTCTTTATCAAAAGAGTGTTGTTTGTTATTGAATATTACATGACAGAAACCCTAGACATGATAATACCGTGGAGTATTCGGCCCGCCAGCGAAGCAGTCTGTAACTAATTATTTTAGATACGGAAGCTTATCAGTAGATGGACCTTGTGATTTATCGAAAACAGACCCTCGATATGGTGACCGCTGATGTCCACCTCACAGATAAATATGGACATTATGCTACCCAGACAACCTTGGGATCTTGAGCGTCCGAAAAGTGAGGGTCGATTCGCCAACAAATATATAGGTGATGTTTATGTGCAACTAGTTTAAAATATAAGGCAGTCTGGAAGGGGGTATTTGACGGGGGATGGCCCCGGGTTATATTGCTTTACTCCTTGCGCTGTAAGTATCACTCGACCTGATCTATGACGTAATTTCATGAAGTGAAGGGGGGGGGGGGGGGGGGGGGTGGCTTCTTCCTCCTGCTATACAGTGACCCTGACATCAGGGTATATTGCGATACTCCTTGTCCGTAGATATCACCTGACCCTCATAGGATCTAGGACGTTATGGCAAGAAGTGGTGCGGAGGGTGGAGGATGGGGGGAGGGCTACTACCATTGGTCCCCTTTCTCCTGACTCGCCGTAGGTCCCCTTTCCCCTTTCTCGCCGTAGGTATCACCTGACCCTTATATGATCTATGACGTCATGGCACCATGGTCTCGTCGGGTGGTGGGTGTGACGGAAATGACGCCTTAAGTGCGTGAGCCTTAGGTAGCTGTACTCTAGTGACACATGCTCAATTCCACGTTTCTTCGAAAATGTCAAGCATTTCATGCATTTCATGCAAGGAAAAGGAGATCCATTGTTCTTGCAAAGATTTTCGTAATACTTTTTATATTTAAAAATAAAATATTTTAGAATAGAGACACCAAAGCCCACCCCTCCTATCGTTTATAAACCATATATAGTAAAGCTAAGCGATAAGATTTTGAACATCTGTAACATAGTATCTTCAGTCTTTATGCAAAGCTGGAGCAATTGATCTCTTCTCTTCCCTTATCCATTATCGCTTAGCTATATTCCCCCTTGACGGAAATAGCTTGTCAAATCCTTAACTTTGTAGCATAAAAAATCTGCCGAACAAGCCGCGGCAACAATTTTTTAGACAAATGCTATCAGCCTCTCTTTCATGTCTAATTTCGGCACCAGTTTGCGCTCGCCATAAGCGATAGCGGAAATTGGCTATTGACGTCACCCTTGCTAGTAAAAGACTCGAGGCCGGTCATTTTACATGGAGCTAACGTGCGAGAAATGAAATTTGTTCCTACTTATATGCAAGAGGTGTAATGTTTCCAAAATTGAGGACACACTGCTACTTTATGACGTCATCACACGATATCGCTCGCAGCAACCATTTTGTGGTCAACCAAAGGTTCAGATGTTTTGTTAAAACAAAAGGCTCGAAAGTTTTGTTTAAACCAAAAGTTCAGATATTTTGTTTATTCTCAGTTCCTTTTTGAAAACTTTTTTCTGCAATGTCTATTTTTAGATAAAAAAAAAACTGTGCGTTTACTGCTAAACGATTAGAGCGTTTCTCTTTGAACTTCCATTATATCCTATGCTTTTCAGATGATTGTCTTCGTGAGATTAACTTGATATAATCCGGAAGACTTAGTAAGTATATTGGCTGTAGTTTTGTAGGAGTTTTTTAGTATTATTGTTATCCCTGTACGTATTACATCTTGTATCTTATTCCCTGCTATGAGCGCGCACGTCTATGACAATTCTAAGAGAAAATTTGATTGTTAAATGACGCCAGCTTCAATTTATGCAAGTGCTATCTTTTTTCTATTTTTGGATGACTATATGCGTATGATGTTCATTCCTTTTACCTGCCGAACAGAAAACAAATGGTAGAATTTGGAAAAGATAGGAATACAAATATGAGACCAGTCTACAAGGTCCAATAATGTTTATCCAAGTAATGTTTATGCCTAGGGAGGTAGCTTCACCGCCAAAGAAGTATTACCATATACTGTATCACTATACTATAATTACCTGTTTGGAACAGACTAATAGAAAAATGAAAGATAAGGAAAAAAAAACATAAGGGAAAGTTTGGAGTTGAGCACTCTTTTTTCGATTCATTTTTCATTTCTACTTCCTTTTATAACTCGGTCAGAAAAATCGCCCACGCACCTTTAATTCCATGCCTTAATAACAGTTCTGTTCCTCTTGGAGAGAATTCGCGAATCCAGCCTTTAAAACACGCGCACGGAGTGTCATAGAAATGTAAATGGAGACGTTTAAGAATTTGAGTAAGAGATTTTTTTTAAAGAAGGCATCAAATGCACCGCAAATAATTCTGAATGTTATATTTCATCAACATACTTTTTGATAATATGGAACATCGTTGCTCATGTTATTAAAGGTATAATGCCGGCATGATATTAGCTACAGTTGAATGACGATGATCGTACCCCTGTACCTTCGGTAACTCGAACTGCGCTACCTACTAAGGATTTGTTTCGTACTTTTATTGTACTTTTAACCCCCAATAATACGAATTCTCGATAACTCGATCATTACGCTAACTCAAAATTGCAGTTCCTAATCGTAGTGATATATTCAATATTGCATGTGTCATGTATGGTTTATTTTTGCAACAAGGTCCGTTATAAAATTATGGTGCACCTTTAGGTACATATTGGATATCTCCACATATTTCGGCTACATTTCACATATCTAAACTGAAATTCTGGCATTTTAGTTAAAATTAAATAAAAATTGAATGCTTTGGCTTCTTATGGATTTCTAACAGGATTTTTATGGGAACAATTCGTAATAACAAAGCCAATTAAAATGCTTAATTGATCTTTCTCAAGATCGGAATTATTAATATAGGAAACAAAGTACACAACATAAAAGTGCATTTCGTTTATTTAATTGTGGTACAAAGAGCAAAATATTCCTATAAACATTATTGTGTTTTATGTATTGATAGGTAGCATTGTGTAGAATATCGGAAAGAACGATTCATGCAAAAGAAAAATATTAACTTTGTAACGTAGACTGAATTTCTTTTAGTATTTCCTTTTTAATTTATCACACAAAAGATTAAATCCGGTTAAAATCACATTAGTCTTAATTGACTCCAATTCGCGTTTTTAAAAATAAAACTATTACTGGTTCTTATAAGATGTAAGCCATTAAAATTTAGATTCTTAACTTCAATGAATCCGCTAATTACAGAACTCAGGTCCTGAAAACAAACCAAAATGCGCTAACAAGGCCTTGTTATACAATACACTTATGATGCAGGTTATATCCGAGAAGTCTTTCAATCAAACTATTTACACAATTTCGCATTTTTCTAGCAATGAAAAATCACCAGGAAGTTATTCTTTTTTTAGATATAGAGGAATTGTTGAGTTAATGGTCTCCTCTGTATATATAACACACGCAGAGTTGTTGGTTAGTAGGAAAGGAAACTGAACGTTCGGAATAACCAAAAAAACAAGACAGGGCCATTGTGCCGTAGGTAAGTGTGGGAACGAGTATTGTCATATCTTTTTAATTATCTTTCTCATCACAACCTCCTAGCATTTACACCAATTCAACTGCGAAACCTTTGTAGAGTCACAGATTCTGCTTTTAAACGGTAAGGTCGCTCTAGATTTGACAGCCACGTCTTGCGTCCAGTATATCACTTGGAAAATCTTATAGAATGTGTATAGTGTATCTTGAGGAAATACTATCAGAAAATTGATGCTGTGTTACATATCGAGAATCATAAAAACGGACAAGCGCTGGGATAATTAACGATGAGAGAGTAAAATCGGAAATGGCGACGGAAGCAACTTGCGATGACAGTGTGGAACATGCGCGCAAGCTTGCTTATTACTTGTATCGCTTCTTGTGACGCGCAGTTTGTACTGATACCCGTATTTTTAAGTTATGAATGCTAAATTTGGTCTTCTACGTAATACGACCTGTGTTATCCCCATTACTTGTTTGTGCGGTTTTTCTATTAATAAAATAATGAGATAATGATATTCTTGTACGTGCGGACACTATGTCGGCTCGGAGTATGACCCCTGTTGATTTTAAAGCAAAGTAATATTACGGTCGTAATGTTGTCGTATTGCCTACAAAAAGTTCAGATTAACAACCTAAACATTTTTGGAAATCAGATCCTGCAAGCCTTTTAAGATAAGAAGCCGACTTAAAACTAGGTTCAGTCTGTGTTTGTTAAGCGCTAAGAGTTGTCAGAGAATCTGTCCCTGCGGGTACGGTGAAGGCAAAACCGCCTCTTAGCTCTTTGCTATTCCATTTAGCTAGCCAAATTATATTGCGTAGCTACGCAAATATACCACAAGTCATTATTCATACTTCTAAAGCAGCAATATGCAAAAATAGCTATTTAGTTTGAGAAACCGGGGTCTTTTCAAGTTTAAGAAAGTCCGACACCATATCAAAATAACTGCGAGCAATTTACTAGACCTTTTTGGAATTTATTGTTTTCCAGAGCATTCCGAACTTAAAATCACCTTTGGGCAGTGGTATGGTTTATTCACCAAAGGAGTGTAAGTGAATTCTGGAGAAAGACTGCAAAGGGTGGCACAGTTAGCGGAGGATTCAAGAGAGTGTCGGTCTTCAAGAGTGTTGTTTCACTCTGTGCTTCATTAGGGCATGAAACCGCGATCGACACAAGGGGTAGCACATAGTACGGCACATCTGATAGCCTTAAAATGCGGTGAGCTGCAATCTTTAGTTGATCGTCGAAACAATCAACAGCCACACCACGATCCGCAATCGGGGAAACGACAAATTCTAATTTAGGTATTACAATCTCGAGATAAGAAAGCCTTTAAAGACTAAACGCGTTTTTTAAGAGTTAAAGCTGTTAAAGAGTGAAAACTGGTGCGGGTGGAAGATACAGTACTGCCGCTGTTGGTGTTGTTATTGTTTTATAGGTTCTCGGGTATTTTTCATCAAAATTTCGTATGGGTGATTGGCAGGTAGGGCGAATATGTGCGTGTAAGTCTGACCTATTTTCAAATTAAGAATTTAGAGTCGATTAGACTCTTTGATACATGCCCCCCGCATGTGCAAATTGTGTGGCGTACAGTGCTAGTGGGTATGGATTTTTGTTAATATGCAGCTCAAATGCTCACAGGTCGTTTGAACTTCATGTTTGTTCCTTTCTCTCAGGTTGTTTTAGAGCATCTCTGGATCAATTACTCGAGATATAATCGACAGTAGCGTCACACCCCAGGCTAGTATGAAAGTGATCGTTGTCAGCGAGGGAAACAAACCAGAAATGTAAAACATTAGAGCGTGAGTATTACCCGTACGCAAACACAACAAGAGGCGTGAAATTCACCTGTGGATTTTGTAAAGTATGAGATTCTTTAAGAAAAGAACAGTAAAGCTAAGCTTAGAATCGATGTAAACTCAAAGAGACGTCAGAAAGTATAAGTCAAAGCGAGTCTGCCTCTGTCTGCCTTGTCGACGTCTAAAGAGAGATGACAGCAAACAGTCTAAGGATTATTGTATATAACCAAGACAACATGAGCCACATGAATAGATCTCCGTACAGTAATCACTAATGTTTTCTTTCTTCTTAGCTGAAACGTGACTGGTTGAATCGTTCTACAGTTAGACATCATCGTCACCACCTGCTTTTAGCCGCTTGCCCCTCGGAGTTAAAGGCTTAGTCCGGCTTTACTACATTAGTGGCCGTGTCTCGGGGCACGCAGGCGAACACTGACACCATTAATCACAGCATTTTGACAGGGATTAAATGGACTCAATTCGTTTTATTGCAATCCCGATGTTTACAATCCTTAGTGAAACCAGTCAAAACTCGAGTACTTGCAATTAACGAGGACACTAAAACCTCGAACGAACGGAAGCTTTGGAAAGAGCCCGCGGTACTTCTAATTGGTTTTGGGTTGTATCTGGTTTGGGGAATTTTGAAGCCATTATTAAAGGAGAACGGCGCTCAGAGGCTGGGGTTCTCACAACGCCTTGACTCGACATCATGGAAGAGCACCACCACGCCGGGAATTTCGATACTCAAATAAACGTCACAAATACAACTCTCGGGTTGACCGGTAGTACATCTGCCGAGTTCCGCGCTATTAAGATTCTATTCTACTTCATTATACTAGCATGCAGCACACTGGGAAATGGCTTAGTCGCGTACATTATCTGCTCGACTCGAAGCATGAAGACCTCGTCTAACTTCCTAATCTTGAATCTCGCGGTTTGCGACCTGCTAACCCCTCTTATCAGCATTCCGTTCGACTTCGCAGTGGAAGAGAGCAACTACCAGTGGCTTTATGGGGAATACATGTGTAAGACCTTATGGCCGGCGGCTACCCTAACAGCCACGTCCTCCGCCCTGACCCTGGCTCTGATCTCCCTTGATAGATACCGTCTAATTATGCATCCCTTCAAGCCGAGACTGACTACTAAACAGATCAAACTCGCGATTGCTTGCATATACGTCATTTCTGTAGCTTTAGTGACTCCTTATGTCACGATGCTGGGAGTAAAAGACGGTTCGTGCACCGAGAACTGGCCGCGGTTCGTCTATCGTCAGGTGTACACTGTAGTGCTCTTCTGCTTTCAGTACGCCTTACCGTTACCATTCATGATTACCATGTACGCGTTGGCTTTGGTAAACCTATACTCCGCTACTCGAAAAACCACTAAAATGATTTCCAAGGCAGCCTCGCCCGCACAGATATACCGTGTTGGCGACAATATGAATGGCATGACTACAAAAGAGACGAAACTCCTCAAGAAGTCCCTCAAAACTCAACAGGAACACTATGCCAACCAGCGCGCCACGAAAATGTTTATCACTGTGGTGACCGTCTTCGCCGTGTGTATGTTACCTAATCAGGCAGCTTGGTTATGGATGGACTTTGGCGGCCATGTGAGCGATTCCTTCAACACGGCATCAATCGTATGCTGGCTCTTCACCTATACCAACTCCGTCGTAAACCCGGTAATTTTCACGTTTTTTAGTAAGGATTTCAGACACGGAATGCAAGACGTCTTTAAAAAACTGTGTCAATGGAGCTACACCGAGTTCGACTCGTCTAGACGGTCCTCCGTCAGCGGCTCAAGACGCCCAAGTAACGCATGCGCGTTCGTGAGCCAATCAAATTCCACATTAGTCAGTAATACGTCATACAGACCGATGACTCCAGATATGAACGTCTCTTCGTCTGAGACGATGTTATGACGGAATTAAAGAGCTCTTGTCAGCCACATCTTTGTTGTATTTTGAAATTCGAGAAAACCAAACTAAGAAAACCATCTAAAAGCAAAGTCTATACTTTATTTGCCAAATTCAATTCGAAAATATTTCAATAGCATCCTCTAATAAGCCGATGGAAATGGATGCATTTACCCACTTTGCATTTTGCTCGAATGACAAAATGGCGGCTGACAAACACTCTTTAAAAGAAATGCGAATGGTGATATGGACGCTATACCTTATACGATATAAATAATGTGCCAAAAAAGCTTTTTGAGCTCTCTAAACTGGGAGACACTTTGGGTAGGGGTGAGGTGGAGGGAGGGGCCACCCTTCGCATTTACAGATAGAAGCAAAATCAAACTTTGGCTTAAAACGATGCACGCGCGTAGCTATGAGGAAAAAACCTGTTTTCGGAAAGGAGGGGGACGTTACCCGCATATTTGTTAGTGGGGAGAGCGTCACCCCATACATGAAAACCTTTCCCGCTAACCATTCAAGCGAAAATCACGATATTGTTTTTCAGTGAGGGGGGGGGGGGGGAGGTAATTATGGATATGGGAGTATGCTTCGCCACTAAAGACACAGGTAGCCCAAGCTATAGATGGATTGTCTAAAAATATGATAAAGTATAACAAATAGAGTTCTCGTTTGTGCTTGTGTGTGTTTTTTAAATTGCATTGGTTACTGAATTATATAAAAAAATACTGGCATCTGATGTCTCGAGGGCAGTTGTTTGATTACGAAGGCAATATACTGACTTTCACCAAACTCTTCGAGAGAATTCTTTATGGCTAACCATTCAAGCGAGGATCACGACATTGTTTTTAGGGGAGGGGAGGGGGGGGGGGGGGAGGTCATCATAGATATGGAAGATCCGACGAAAACTACAAAGACGTAACACTAAAATGTTTCTTTGATCCCTTCGCATTTCCAAGTTTCCCTTTGGCTGTCTAGCCTTTTCTCTAAATGAATAACTCAATAAAAGGTTAAATAAAATTTACTTAATGAAATTTACTTCACGATGATGAAAGCTATACAAAACATTTTACTTCATTGTAAGGTAACTAGTCAATTATTTAAGTCATATGCATGAAGTAAAATAGGAATCAATGGTAAAAACGAAAATGATTGATTCAGATAAGTAAGTGCAAAGACACAAAACGGATCTGTTCCGTAAAATGTCTGTTCCGCAGCCCGTTGTTTTGCTGGCTGGGAAGATGTAAGACTCCTCGGTCGCTGGGAAAAAAATGTCCCGAATGGTTCTGCTGGCAAATTTGTGGAGTCGAACTAGTTGTGCTGGGAATATTTTTGAGGGCGCTGGAGCCGATGCTTGGGGGAAAAAATCGTCCCGATCGATCGGTTATACGGGCAATTATTCATGTTCTAAAATGCCTAACTACTGCTGGCTGGGAAAAACAATTATTAATCAATGCTGCCTGGGAAAAAAGGATTTGTCCCTCCTGGGAAAAAGGAACCGGTAATTTTTTTCAGCAACTTTTAAAATGGATATTTTCGGCATCAGAACATATTCACACAACGAAATATTCCATTTAAATGTATCGGGAAAGAGGACTATTGTGTGCCCTTGTAAATAAGTGCAATGTCTCCCACTGACTAAGAAAGCGTGAACACTGATGCTTTCTCGCAGACTTCTAAGGACGTCCTCAAAGGAAGTGTGACCCAATTAAAACCCGCCATTGTAGTTGATACTATTGTTAACACGTTGTCGGCAGCACCTGCGTCAGTAACCCCCTCATTTGAAGGGTGATAATAATGTAGAAGGACATGATTCATCTTTTTCATTCCCGGTAAGTTGAATTCAGAGCGCATAGCCTATACAAGTGCATAGATAAAGCCACCGTCACATCGGTGACTTCCGCGCTAGGTTTGATATTTTTGTTAACTTACCCAAGGTCTTCCTATTAGGCGGTCAATTTTATTCCTAAACCACTTTGAAAAATGGCTTCAATGGAACGAGATGTCATGTACAGCTCCAGAATATTTCACAAACTTTCTGAGCACCTACTTACTTTCGTCGAAGATAATTTTATTATGAAACGTGTCAAATGTTTATAGCAACTAATATAGAAAATCAGATACCAACTAGGAATTATAAGTAAAAGAAAGGAGTAAATTTCAAAAGTTTAAGGCACTGACTAGGAAATATCTGGGATTGAAATATAAATATAATGGATATTTCTCAACTTCGAAATCTTTAATACTTTAATAATTTACTCCCCTATACCTATACAACAGTTTATTTAGTAGCTTACGCTAAAATGGGTCTCTTACTTGTTGGTTTGTGCAGTTCCGATTAAAGGGCTTGCTCCGCATTAAGCATAACATGAATACAAACGGTGCGCAAATTACTTGTCGTCAATTAACAACCAAATTGACTAATTTTAATTAGTATAGGTAATCATATAGTTTCGAGATCAATTCGGGATAAGTTTGCACGAGTGAGTTTTTCAAAAAGATTCAAAATTGCACGAGCCGTCTTTTGAGCTTTTTGAAAAACTCACAAGTGCAAATTTATCCCGAATTGAATGAGAAAACTGTATGATTACTTATTAATAACATACACGTACAAGTACAAATTAGGAAAGTCAAGTTTTTGTTTGAAACATGGTAAAACAGCGCACGCGTGTTGTCAAAACTGGCGTGATTCGTCAACATCGCGCGCGACAAGTTGTGAAAATTGAGAACTTTTGCATCGAAATCCTAACAATTTTCATGTCATTTCTCTCTTTTTCTTTCTAATGTTTGAATTGTTTGTTTTTATCAAAAAAATAGAATTGTGTAGAGTATTATACAGTACCTATCGTGTAAAAATAATATATAGATTTAGCCTAGCACTGCCAAAAAGCGGAGCCAGGAATTTTTTTTCACTCTAAACTGGGTGTATGTCCTCATCCCCACCTACCCCCCCCCCCCCCCCCCCAATGAAGACCAAACTTCAGCGAGGGACACACACAGGGACATAACAACAGGATTTTAAAATTCGATTTTGCTTCAGGTATTTGACCTTCAAATCTCAAATGCATAAAAATACATGGCTTATAACTTTTACTTTTCGACCTTTTCATATTTTAATAAAATTATATCCTCCCAATCCACCTAGAGAATACCCAAAACAATGACGCTATTAGTAGTTTTTATTGACAGTACTCAGGGTACTATTTGCATAAAGAAGGATCTGAGCTCTTATGGGTTGTACTTGATAGACAACCGATACAGAAAATATATTTCTAATTTGCCATATAATCAGATATTGTTAAATGGGCCTTATTGATTTATTTTAGTGTTGTTTTTTTATTGAGTGTACTTTCGGAGAATCTACAAAGAACTTTTTTAGTAGATCAATAGACTTCTTTGGGATCAGTACCCTCAGAAAAAAGGACCCTCAAGATTACGTGCCCCTTGAATAAATTAGAGATGAGTGGATATTATTTGGATATTATAAAGGGGGACTATCCTGAAATAAAAATCAAGAGTTAATGCAGTCAGTACTACAGCCAATGGTGTTTTCAGGTTGCCTTGAAGCAAGGGGGAATGTTAGGCTATAAACATGGTGGTATGGGCCAAGGTGCTGTTGGTGGCTGGTTGCAATTGGTAATAGTCGAAGTAGTATGATTTTAGATGTAAAGAGTGCTGAAAAGGATGATATTACAGACATTTTCTAAGCTATCCTTCAACAACCCCTAAGGGATTGTAGAAATTGTATACCCTAAAAGATAGGACGATCACACCCCCCACCATCCTTTTCCCTACCCAGAACAAGAGAAACTAAGATTCTAAAAGAAATAATTTTGTAGTTTGCGAGCTCCACATGTCTAATTCTATACTATAACTTTATTGTCATTGTGCATTATTCGTCATTTTTTTCATTCCAGTCAAGATGATTGACCCGGGAATGCTGTTTGCATGTGGAGCTGCACTGCTCCTACTGCTGAGCTACTCAGACGGGTCAGCCGTGCCACTTCGGAGCGAATGCGTCCTCAAGGAGAACAAGTTTGAAAACCCCGTAAAGGGTAAGAGAAAAAGAATAATGATTTAAATAAGAACATTACCTTCTGACAAAAAAATATATATAATATAAAATGCTTCCACACTTCAACTATAAACTAGCTAAATAAGCGCAAAACTAGGCCTAGAAACATAACTTGTGTCTTAGCGAAACAGAGATCTTCAAGATCCAGGTTTTTCGCGGTTTCCGGCTGACCGCGAACCTCAAGTGGTCACATGACCAGGGCTTGCCAACGCGTTTGCCGTTCGACATTCACGCTTTGTACGGCTGGGACCCCACGTTTAACATAAATGCTAGCTTTTACTTTGTGTTTACTTTCAACTGATATTAAATATCAGTGTTTTACAAGTGAAAAATACGTTTGAGAATGATTCCTTTAGCGCAAGTCAAAGTGGTCGGCATGAATAAAAATAAACATGGTGCCAAATTTCATACTTCTTGTTAAACGCTTGTTGCTACGAAGACAAAAAGCTTATCGATGCAAAGACCGTGTTTTTTTAACAGTCGTGTTATAGCGATATTTTTTTAACGTTTTAGATGGCTCATTTTAGATGGCCATTGCTATACAATGATTTAGCACTTGCAAAAGAATCTTAATTCAAATAATGGGCATATGTATAACGTGAAATCGCGTCCTGCAGTTTGCCTTTCGCGGTAAACTGGTCAAACCTCGATATTAACAGAGGTCAAGCCATGATTTTTAACAGAAGGGGGCCCAAAAAGCCCTTTCGGGGCATTTTCTTTAGTATTTTAGATACTGTCTCATGTATTTACTGTATTTTAGATAATGTCTCTTTTGGCTGCTAGAAGGGGGGGGGGGGGGGGGTGGTGGCCCTGGGCCATCCCCCTGGTCTATAATTCCCGAAATTTTCAAATTGCCACTAATAGCAATGCTTGCTCTGTACATCATACTGGGAAGGCGCAATTAGTGTTTATTTTTAAACATTTTCTTTTTGTATGGAACCCTCAAGCACAAAGAATTGTATGTTTCCTTTCTAAGACTCTGGTCTCATGCATTTCGAACTCGCTTGTGTTTTCAGGAAAAGCTCTCGCGGGTCACGTGATGTCCTCGATGCTAGTTGACTCTTACGGAGACTGCGCAATAGAATGCGTCGGAAATGACAGCTGTCAATCGTTCAACTACCAATCAGAAAGCAGTGGTTTACATCAATGCGAGCTGAACAACCAATCAGCAAACTCTAGCGAATCTTTGGAGGAACGAGCACAATTTTATTATTACGGTCCTACGGAAACTGTAAGTATTTTGTTTTTGCATATCACTTTTATTAGTCTGCTAGAGACCTTAACCAAAGACCACACGACTACGTGGGCGACGACGGCAAATAACTTAAGAATTGTAGACATTAATAATAGGTACAAGTGGCATTGCGTTCTGTCTGATTTCAGCCGTTTTCCACCGAACTACGAGTAGAGAACCGGCACCGTTTCAATTTCATTTGTGGATGCGGACGTTTGCACCAATTACTCGTCTATCTTTTGTTTATTATTGAAATAATAATGCCCTTGGCTTATACTTTTATTTGTTTCGGTTCAAAATATTTTGCTTTTCCAATTGCCAATAGCTTGAACGCCATGTGCAAACAAATTTGTTTCTAGTCTCTTTTATTATGTATATTTTTCTGGCTTTGATATGCCTCCCCCACTTGTCCGATGGAAGCTAGAGAGTGAAAAACATCAAATCTACTAGAATACAACTCCATGTGAGATGAAGGTAGTATGGGAGTTAATGCCACGTGTTTATAATGATATACGCTCGCAGTTGCTGGATCGCCAGTTGAAAACTAAGGAGTATTATGACAAAGGGTCAAAAGCCCCCCCCCCCCCCCCCATTGAAAGAGGGTGACACGGTAAGGTTTCAGAAGCCAGGTCAGAAAACATACACCCCTGCTAGAATAACCAGAACCCATGACACACCCAGGTCGTATGTGATAACTGATCAAGCTGGGAGAGAATACCGCAGAAACAGGCGCGCACTCAGCAAATCTAACGAACCACCACTGTATGTACAAGAAAATGTTTATAAGTCAACCCAGCGCCACGCAGATCAACTCGCATCAGATCAGCACCCCCTTGGCACAATGACTATGTCATGGGCACATAGCCCAGTCCTATTTTACATATACACATACTCCATGTTAGAATTTTTTTTTGTTATGTTTTGATACTTTCACTTAATATCATAGCTTAGCTTAAAAGGGAGATGTTGTGAGTTGTCCCATATATGGAGTCACGCCACCACGTGACTCACTACTGTTATGTAAGCTTGCCATGTGCGTTATTAAAAAAGAGTTGTTGCTTGTTGAACCCTGTAGTCCGATCATAACAGGAGTGCTCCTAGGAAGATGGTCTCAATGCCGTAGCTAGAAAGCTTTGTGGGGCAAGCCTCATATTTCTTTTATTCGCTTTTGGGCAGACGCTAGTTTTTTCATATTTCTTTTGTAAATTCTTGCTCTTCTAAGAGTCTAGCAGTCCCTGTGCTGGCTACCTGTGTCTTGAAGGACTGGGGCGTATTGGCGTGAATCCGTTTTTTTCAGAGTCCTGATGAGTGTTCGTCTTCTCCGTGCTTCAATGGTGGGACATGTGTCAGGTCGTGCGATGACCACCAAAAGTACGAATGTATTTGTCGCGGGGACTATGTTGGCCATAGATGCGAGATATACAAAGGTATATGTGTCTGTTTGTCGTTTAATCCGTATATTATTATTAAGGCTATATATCAAATGAATACTCTGTTATATTCAACCACGCCCTATGATACCCCTGCCCTACCCATGGCCGTAGCAGGGGTTGGGGCACACCCCAAATAGTTTCAAAATTTATAAGGAAATTACCAGTAGGGGCGTGGCCGTGCCCCCCTCCCCAAATTTTTTTATTGTTTCTGTAATGTGTCTCTCCCCCCAAAATTACTAGGCCTGTTACGGCCTGCCTACCGTAAGATATTGGCCTGGGCGTCGAGAAGTCTAATAGGGCATAGTAAAAGGTTTCGATTTATAAAGAAAGAAAAAACCCTCCGTGCCTACATAGATATGGCCTTAAAAAGGAAAAATTGTTTTTATCTAGGTCTGATTTGATTCAAAATATTTAATTCCCAGGGAACTTTGACTTGGTTTTCACAAAGCAAAGCACTTCGGATTACGCCGTCCTCGATGTGTCCAGCGGCTTCACATCATTCACCGCATGCGTGTGGCTCAATACGGCATTCTACACCGCTGAACCAGTCATTCTCTTCTCGTATGCCGAGTTGACTCTGCCGCACCAGATTCGTGTGGGATGCGATACGAACATGACAAGGTGTCACATGATGGTGGATGCTATTGCAAGGTGGGTGTTATGGGCTATAGTATTGCTAAAAAAGTAACCATTTCCTTGAGTTTTTACTGGGGAGGAGGAGGGAAGCTGGCTACAAAATAGTCCCGACTTATGGATGGACATACCAGAGTGATCTAGCTTATGCTTTATAGATTTGTCTGCAAATAGCACGTCTATTGAGAACCAAAAATGGACTTTCGGCCTTTCACCCCTTGCACCCCCCCCCCCTGGGGGTCCTGTGGACCACACCAAATATTGGCAAACATTTAGCTTGCAAACACTAAGCATTACAATTACAATAAAGTTTTTTTTTGTTTCTTTATTGATGGCAATTATTTAATAACAATTTATTCGGTTTTGTTACATATCATCAAGAGCTTTACTTTCTCAGATAATAAAGCAGATAAAACAATTGTTCCTCCTGACATGTCTTCGCGTTCATTGCAGGTTTGTGGAGATAGATTCCCTGGCTGACGGTCAATGGCACCAAGTCTGTGTCAAGTGGAACAGCACTGACGGCAATTGGGCGTTCTATGTCGACGGTGCCAAGCGTGGCCACGGTTCAAAGCTCAAAGCCGGGCACGTTTTCCATGGTCAAGGAAAACTGGTGTTGGGACAGAGGCAAGATGCTTATGGTGGCAGTTTTGCGGAGGGGAAATCCTATGTCGGTGCCATGAGCCACTTTAACATGTGGAACGAATCCACCAGTGATCACCTGATCAAGGAACGCTCACGAGCATGCGCAGTAGAGATGGCAGACCTTGTTCACTGGAGGAAATTTTATGATAGTTCCCATGGAGACGTCAGAATGCAGTTGCCATCAAACTGTCAATCAAGAGGTAAGAGGGGAATCATTGAGTATATTTATGACTGAAAAATATATTGCGATACTCTTCAATAATTATCGTAATACCGACAACCACAGAGACCTTCTTTCAAACGATGATTTTTGCTCTTCAAGTTCTGTTATGAAAGAGAGGGGCACTGTCGACAACTTTTACGAGTAGGGAAGGGTAAAGCTTGCCTCGTCTTCATGTCGCAAAAGCTCACGCTTCTCGGCCCGACTCTCCTCCCCTCCCAAGTCTGCCGCCAATGACAATGACAATAATTTAATATATTATTATAACAATCTGAATGCTTTACAAACATCCTACTCTATTCTACTCAATAATTTCGCTAAACTCTGTATCACTTAAATAACTGATGTCTATCAGTTATATACGACTCATGTACGACTTAAGACTGTAATAAAGCCGTTTGTAATCTTTCCAAACCCCCCTCCCACAACACTGAGCAGTGTTTTGTAAAATGACAGTTAAAAATAAGGTTGTTATGAAAGGTTTAGACTCTGTCCCCACGTATACGTTTAGGTTTGAAAACGCAACCTTTTTTTCCGTTTTCAAAAAGATCCGCGCCTACACGAAGCGTTTTGTTTCACTCTGGATACCGTTTTCAAATCGTCTTAGACCCCGTATCCACGTATCCGTTTTCATTTAAAAACGCAACATTTTTATACGGATATCTGTCCACCACACGTAAACGCGAAAACGATGACCAAAAACGGAACGATTTGAAAACGATCCCCAGAGGGGAACAATTTGATAACGATACTCTTTCGGTGCCGTGGAGACGGACGAAAACGGAACCTTTCGAAAACGATGGCGTTATAACTCAGGTCCAGTCCATTTGGCACGCGAGTACGTGCGCTGTAAAGCTTGTCGTCCCTTCATGTATCGTTTCTGCGTTTTCGTGGGGACGGGTCGTATTAAAATGAAAACGCTTGGTGTGGACGCGGATCTTTTTGAAAACGGGACAAAAAGGTTGCGTTTTCAAACGAAAACGGATACGTGGGGACAGGGTCTTACTCTCATGTACGGGAATTTTATGTTGAAAAGCTATGCAGAAATTCAAATAGACCATTTCAGCTAAAAGCATGCGCGCGCATATTTCTCGTCGAAACGTCGAGAAAATACAATCCAGTGGATCCAGGCATTTTTTATATATAATAATAAGGACAAAACAATCACTGCAAGCTTAAAGAGGCGCGCTTTGCATGACGGTAATCAAGGTAATTGTTTATTGTAATACGCCCGCAAGCTTTTAGCTGGAATGGCCTATTCTTAAAGTTTAAAATTCTTTTAATTGCTTTGAGGTGAGGAAACTTTTTTGGGGGGTTAGGTTATAAGCTTTCATTTGTATTTTTGGAATATGAAAGTTTTGGCATAGCAAAACATTTGTTTTGTTTTCTTTGCAGTAAATCAGTCTGATTATCTCATTGGCTACAAAACGAGAACAACGGCTGATTACATTCATCCCCCCACCCTCCCTACCCTGGTCAAGATCACAGCATGCTTCTGGGGTCAGCTGATTAGCGGTGGTATTACAGTCTTCAGTTACAGAATCAGTTCCTTTCATCGAGCCCTGGAGATGTTTTTAGGAGATAGCGCCGCTGTTCATTTGTATATTATGAACAAGTAAGCAAACTGCTTGTTTTTTTTACTAGCGAAGAAAGCGGAGATGGCGAAGGACGCGGAGATGATGTAAGAGACTTCCCGCTTGTGTAAAAGTTATCGCAAAGTAAAAACAATCTGAGAAAGAACAGGAAAAGGAAGAAAAACAAACCGGTTTTTATCTGCCTGTCCGGCTTGGCTTTTCTTCGCACTGATTTCCATACGGCTTTTCCATTAGAACAGGTATTTTTAAGGGGTTCGCAAAAAGGCTGCAACAGCTAGTATTTTCTAGACTATCAATTTTTTTTTTTAACACAACACGTTGACAATTCAAGTCACAGGAAATTTTAGGGGTGTCTTTCGAATTTCCCAAAAGCATCCCTATAACTTTTGCCCTGAAGACCTTCCGGGCTCTCGCACGGCTCCACTTACTTTTCCGTGTTCGTTTACTTCGCTAGTGAAAACCCGGCTTTAGAAGTTGGTTAAAACTTTGAGTTTCGCTGGCCATAGATGCATTTTACCACAGGTAAAGAAGCTGTCCGTTGATATTCTGCTATGTTTCACTCTTTGCACATTAGTGTCATATTTGGTGAAGTTTTGTTATTCTGTTGGCTAGCTACAGACGTTATTCAAGTCCATGGATGGTAGACAACGTATGGCACCACTTTTGTCTCACTTGGGACAGCGACGGCGGCCTTCATTGTCATTACTATGACGGGGTTCAGAAGGCCACATTCACCAGCTTCCAGTCAGGTGTCAGCGTGGAGGGAGGAGGGACATTGATAATTGGTCAAGGGCAACAAATAGATGGTACTCACAACTTAGAACAAAGTTTTGTGGGAAACATCACCCAGTTCAACCTGTGGAGCCGAGTCCTTCCCGGCAAAGTGATCGATGGTATGTCACTCGGGGTTGGTGCCGAGGCTGGTGACTTGGTAGCCTGGCCTGACGTGAGGAACAATGTCAACGGAAATGTCCAGGTTAAAGAAAGGCCCGAAATCATGCTGACTGGTGAGTAATGAATGGACCGATGAGTTTTCTGTGGCACAAACCAAAGTCATCACTGACTGGTAAGCATTACCCAGTATACTGGCCTTCCTGTGGTACAACTAGGGTGATGGGTATACTAGGATGCCGAATCGCGATCTTCCTTACAAGAAAAGATCAGCTTCAAGGAAAGCTCTACATTTGGCTTATGACAGAGAGCAGAAAGTATATTTTTTCTTTTGTATCATCTGGTAACCATGGTGCTTACTAGTCGTAGCACATCTTTAAACCTTATTGTACCTCTTTGTAAAGACCAAATTATTCATGGCAATGTTAGTTATCATTTATCACGTGATTTCAGCGCGAGATAATAACTACCAAATGGTGTTCGGCACGCGTTCGACGGGGAACTACGTGAAGTACGACGGCGTCATCCCGGATCTGTTTGCCGTGACAGCATGTATATGGTTCAAGACAGATGTCTCGAACACCTACGATATCCCGTTGATATCGTACGCGAACATTCACCATAACAATGCCTTATTCTTTTTTATCAAGTCTGATACACTTACGTTGTTAAGGTCCGACGCAACAAGGTAACCGTATAATCGCTGCTCCTTCACTATCCTTCATAATTATTGCTGTCCGAGATCGAAATATTTTATAGCGTATCCTGTGGTTTTGGGCTCATCCAAACCGCAGAAATCCTAATACGCAAGACTATAAACGTTAAAATCTTGACAGCTTTCTCACTTACGCTCGCAATGGTCCATTGGTTACGTAAAGACGTCTGGGTGTCTGAAATGTGATATTTCTATGGGTATATAGCAACTTTTCTTATTTGGGTATATAGCAACTTTACTTCTTGGGTATATAGCAACTTTACTTCTATGGGCACATATCAATTCACATTACAATCCCGCTTGTGGCGGAAACATCGGCTCTTATGCTGGAAAGAAAAGGAAGCTGGCTGTAATGGCAGTCTCTGGCTACGCAAAACTATTTCCGAAGTTTATTCACGTTTACTAACTCCTAGCGACTATGTGCAGGCTTTCTTTTTCTTTTCATCGGTTTAAATTCCATCCAACACCTGTGTCTCTACGCAGGTTTCTCATCCAAATGTCTTTGGAATTCCAGATATCATGCAGCCGAAAATCTTCGCGATGGAAATTGGAACAGTGGTTGTTTCCTTTGGAATTCGGTCAATGGTGTTTACAAAAGCTTCGTCAATGGCATACTAAAGCTCAGCGCCACTGGGATGAAGTCTGGGGTCAAGATAGGTGGAGGTGGCTCATTAGTCCTGGGCCAAGATCAAGACAGCGTAGGTGAGCAGAATACTGACATATCAAACATTGGAGAAAGAATTTGTCATCCACGCTAGTGTGGCCACCGTCACAGTTTCGTGAAGTACCGTGAATGCTTGCCCCCCACCCTCAAATAAGCTATATTAAAGAAGCTCCCAGGGCGCCAAATAAACCAACGAGGTACAAAAATGTTTCAGTGCGCATCTTTCAGAGTATTATTCAGGCACGACATTGTTATTCAGATCTCTCTCTCTCCCTGCAAAAGGCAAGCCACTTACTATCTGACAATGCCTTTATTTCAGGGGGAGGGTTCGATGTTACTCAAGTATTTATTGGCACTCTGTCCAACTTCGACATGTGGGACGTTGCACTTCCTGATGATATCATTCAAAGTATGGGCTATGGGTGCGGAACGTGGTCCGGAAACACAATCAGCTGGAGGAATTTGCGCAGCTCTTCGTACGGCAACGTTGGCATTCAGGAGTACTCAGAGTGCTATATACCCGGTTAGTTGTACCCAATATTTAGTCCGGTCATACAGTACCGGGATTTACTTAAATAGAAGCTATATACCATGTATGTATCACCATATATACGGTATTTAGTCCGTCATACAGTACGGGGATTTGTGATCATAGAAGCTATATACCATGTATGTATCACCCGATATACGGTATTTAGTTCGTTATTGACACGGTATATCTTTGTCTGTACATGCTATCATAGCTGCTCCCCTTTCTCTATTATTGATACTGCATATCTTTGCTATCATAGCTACCCCCCTTTTTTATTATTGGTACTGAATATCTTTGCCTGTACGATAATTGATACTGTAAGTATATCTTTGCTATCATAGCTACTCCCCTTTCTCTATAATTGATACTGTATATCTTTGCTATCATAGCTACACCCCTTTCTCTATAATTGATACTGTATATCTTTGCTATCATAGCTACTCCCCTTTCTCTATAATTGATACTGTAAGTATATCTTTGCTATCATAGCTACACCCCTTTCTCTATAATTGATACTGTAAGTATATCTTTGCTATCATAGCTACTCCCCTTTCTCTATAATTGATACTGTATATCTTTGCTATCATAGCTACACCCCTTTTTCTATTATTGGTACTGCATACCTTTGCCCGTAGGATAATTGATACTGTAAGTATATCTTTGCTATCATAGCTACACCCCTTTCTCTATAATTGATACTGTATATCTTTGCTATCATAGCTACCCCCCTTTCTCTATAATTGATACTGTATATCTTTGCTATCATAGCTACACCCCTTTCTCTATAATTGATACTGTATATCTTTGCTATCATAGCTACACCCCTTTCTCTATAATTGATACTGTATATCTTTGCTATCATAGCTACACCCCTTTCTCTATAATTGATACTGTATATCTTTGCTATCATAGCTACACCCCTTTCTCTATAATTGATACTGTATACCATCGCACATAGGTGTTATCACATGTGATTATCATAGCTGTTGACCCTGCTTATGTTCGCCTCTAGGTGTGGTGACGCGTACTAAGCGTGACAAGCTCTGTCAAGATCTCTATGCATCGTCCCCGGCCACTGGTTGCTCGCCGCCATTATACGCGCTGTTTGGCCGCTCACACTTGACCGAAAGCCTGTTGTGGGGTTGTTACTATAGCAACGCTCTTACAACAAGTATTGAAAATAACGCTGTTGTTTACGACTCGAGCGTGTTGTCCACATGTACATCGAAAAGAAATACTGCTCTCACGTCTATCAAAGACTAGGACATCAGTCCAAGACTGCTCCCAATGCGTAGCTATCAACTCATAAAGTCATTGCACAAAGATACAAGAGATCATGTTCTAGAGGTTCTTGCATCGTCGAAAATCGAAAGCGCCACGAACAAACGCCAAAGAAACCCGAAAAGCACCCGCAATGAATGACGGCGGAAGAGCTTCACCATTCCGAGACGAGCCCTTGTCACCCAGGCTAGAGATCATATGAAATAAAAAGAAACATTGACGTACTTCTGGAAAAATCCTGGCTCATCTCCCTATTGGTTGCTGAGTTATTTAAAAAAAAATAATAGACAGAATTGGCATAAACTTATGCGATAAATAGACTAATCGGCGTGCTAGCGTCGCATTTTTGTGCCGCTCTAGTGAAAGTCGTCAGATAATGCGACGCTAGCACGCCGTTTCTTGTGCACGAAATTGAATTAATGAGAAGCTCGACCCTATGTTTACTAAGGAACCGCTCTATGGTCGAACCTCAATCAAACCAGAACGGTGTGACTTTGGCACGACGTTTAAATAAGGCCAAAATCTTTTATCGCAATATTGGATTTAGCATTTCAGGTACAATTCACCTGGTGCCCAGTTTGTCTTTACATGCAGGCAGCGAGGATCACCAACATTTGTACATAAAAGTTTATAGAGAGATGTCCAGTCACATACATGTCAAAGAATCATGGCCATATTTAAGAACTACGCCCGTGTCTAAGCCTAATTTATGTGGTGCGGCTAATATATATGCAGATAGGCGCTTCAGGGTTTTTTTTACCCATGCTTACATGCTTACATGCGGGTGTCGCGTAGTCGCAAAAGCCGGTTGACGACAACCTTTTCTTAAACGACTGTATACTCGCACTTCACACTCATTGAGTATGGACGGGAATACAGAACTTGCGCAGGGATTTTGAAGTAGCTAGGGGTGCGCCGTAATGGAAATTATATTAAAAAACAAATGGAAAAGTATCATATTTGACAATCCTTCAATAAGAATCATACAACGACACAAGTAAATCGCGCGCTTTGATTGGTCCAGGTTCAATGTGTTTTTATGCCTAGTGCCCACTAGCAACATAACAACATAACGACATGGGCGCGCGCACTATGTTTATGCCTAGTGCACACTAGTGACATAACGACATAACAACATAGGCGAACATAAACGTTGGTTCTCACTAGGAAGTAAGCGCAAACGGAAGCGCAACACAAGTGAGAATCGGTCAAACACAAGCGCAAGAAAATCAAGCAGTTGCGTTCTCTTGCGCTTCCGCATGCGCTTATGTTCTAGTGAGAATCGGAAAACTACGTGCGTTCCGCTTGCGCTTACGTCCAAGTGAGAACCAACCTTAAGGGTGCACGCGCCTATGTCATTATGCAACTAGTGTGCACCAGGCATTAGCCCGACATAACGACGTGGACATAATGACATAAAAGAAAAAACATCGTTATGTCGTTATGTCGAAGATAAAAGTGCGCGCGCACATGTCGTTATGTCGCTAGTGTGCACTAGGCTTTAGAGGACACTCCCGCTTGGCGTCAGCATGCGCGCGCTCACCGAAACTAGACTGTAACGTAAGAAAACATTTTTATTGTTGTATAAAGAAAATAGATCGGATTTTTTGTCCGTCTGTCCTCTATCATTTTTATTGTTGTATAAAGAAAATAGATCGGATTTTTTTTATGACGCTGTGACGTCATCTGTGCATGTATTTGAGGAGAGACTCACGCAAAAATGAGATCTATTTGCTAAATAACTAATTTTTTGGTGGTTAAGGGGGGATGCGCGCCCATCCTACGCACCCCTAGCTACGCGCCAATAGCATTTAACTCGATTTTATCATCATCCACTTTCCCTACTTCTTCCTACAGCTCTTTGCGACGCGCGCGCGGAACCGAGGATAAAAACAAACTTTGCCATCTTGTTTACAATTTTGACTCCTGGCGTCGGTTTCACGCTCGCGTCGCAAAGTTGTGGGAAGATGTGAGGTAGGTGAATAGGAATTCAATACATTTTGAAAATTGTTTGAAATTATATAGAAAATACACAAGGCACTTAAAAAGCTTGCTTGTTTTGGATAAAAAGATTACGAGCGATGGCAGAAACCACGCCCACAAAGAAGATCACACTTGTATGTACAACGTGAAGGATATGAATTGTATGAGGAATGAGTCAAGACAATCAATTAAATGTTAAATGTACTTAAATTATACCTTTACTTGTCATCCCGAGGGGGGAATTTAATCACAAATTGCCATGATATAAGCGTGTAATACCATGTCCACAGAGAAAACTATAAATTACCAGTAATGTTGGATGAGCAAACATGGTTCTATGAATTTGCATTAGGCGAACACACACACGGAAAGATTTACATACTAGTTGCTCTATACAGTTTTGTTCTGTGACGTTACTGACACACAAATAGAAATGAAACATCATCCCTTCTAAAGTGGTTTCGGCATCACAAGATGAAATGCTTTTTTTTTATTTTTTTTTCGGTGCAGGGTCTATTCCTGTGTTGGGAATGCTGCCTTCTATTTATTTTCCTTGTACAAACTAGAAGACAGGCATTTAGAACAATCTCTTGTTTTCGAGGGAATTATGTTAGTAAGTTTCCCTCAGAAAACAATAGAATTCGAGTTGATCATGGTATTACCATAATAAAGCTCTACGGCCATTTTTAAAGGCCTTACGATAACTCCCCTAGGGAACTCTCTACGATATTTTACTGCACATAAGGCCTATTTCAATACTAGTTGGCTCTACAGCATACCTACAGGTGGCTACGAGGCAATATTCACCTTGCATGATAATCAGCGACTCTCATGGCAATTAGCCAAAGGCAGCTCTCCGGGTCATGTGCCTTCTAGAGACTTGTGAACTTCAGCCATTAATTCCTCTACAGCGAATTGATAAAAGTTCTGGTTAATCCTCTTCAGTTGTTGAACATCCTCGATGAGGTCTTCGTGGCTTCGCTTGCTGACTGCAGTAGCCTTAGTCTTTTGATCATTGTCAACCTAAAAAAAAGTAATTGAGATTTTGATTAGCTGTATTATTACTTCACTGAATCCGGCTAAGAAATTCATGAACATAATTTTTACAACATCCCTGGATCTACTAATTGGATCATTTGAAATATGGGCGTTTCACCCCAGGAAAATTTTGCAAAATATTGAAGAGGAGGCTTATGTAACAGTGAATCAGCAGTATTTTGGGTAACTAAGCTAAGCCAAGAGACTACCCTCGTGACAGAGCACCTCCAGTGCCTTCCCTCAAGAATGGCCCTATAGTGTTATCTGTATAGTGCTCCACATACCATTATCGTTCTTACTCTTGTCTTTAAATCTAGGGTTTCCTGCGAGCAAAAAAGTATAATGGTCAGTTTGTAAAAACAAAACCAAATAAATCAGGAGAACCGACCTTTGGTATTTTGTTACTAAGATTTACGGCAACTCCTGTGTCTTGTACGCTATCATTTGATTTGCTCGACCGGGACTCCATATGTCTTTTGAAGGGCTGTAGGGGCGGCCAAAGATTTCGACTAAGTGGATCTGTAAAATTGACTGGTCGACGAATTATCTGTACATTTGTGACTGCACCTTTAAAAAAAATTTTAGTGTTTATTAGGTAATATCTAACAAATGAAATGTTTGCTTAACAAAATACTGTATCTAAGTGGCCTAACAAATTCTTTTCAAAGTCCTACCTTTATGTGTTAAAGTTCTTATGGATTGCCTGCTTTGTATGTGCCACACCCGTGCTGTGTTGTCATTAGAACCAGAGAGAAGTACTGTTCCATCCATTGTGACAGCTAAACTAGTGACCTGTTTGCTACAAGAAAATACAGGGATTTAGTGTTTTGGTTTATCTGAAATCAGCAATGATTTCAGTAGGAAAAACAACCATAGCTTCTACAGTAATACACGAGTCATGATTAGACATGAATAATAATCAAAAGATGTGAGGCTATTCCGGGCCCAACCCTTGCCACAATCTTCTACTTGCCAAAGGCCTGGCTAAACTAGGCGACATGTCGAGCGTGTGCAACATTCTGCCTGCATGTCTCCTAGTTTAGCCACCCAGGGAGACATGTAGCACGCGCCAAATCTTATACTGTAGCAGCAACAAAGCAATGTTTCTCGGATAGTTGATAAGCATTTTTGTGTCGCATTCTACTGTACAAAATTTTGTCGCTGGAGGTGGCTAAACTAGGTTAGGCGACATGTTGCACTCTACATGTCGCACTCGACATGTCACCTAGTTTAACAAGGCCTCAAGAACACTGTCCATCTGTCAGTTTTTTGCTGACACCCAGAGATTTAATATTTTTTAAACTGTTTTACTCACTCATACACACTATCCATTTACACCGTGCTGTATTTCCACTATGGCGGGTATGACATTGCGTGGAGTCACACAGAAGTCTTGACTGCACTTTAAGCAGTAATATAGTGTTGCTTACTGAACATGTAATTCAGCTATAGCATTTACATACGCCAAAAGCTTACCTGTGTCCAGTAAAGTTAAGAGCACCCTCATTGGTGATATGATTTTCCTGCTTGAATCCCTGAATACACATACAATCAAATTATAAAAACCACAACCATGAGACAAAGCACTTACAGAAGTCAACTTAAGAGCCCATTTTCACTTACAGGATTGTACAACATTATCTGGTATATCCTGCCATTCGATGCTCCAGCAAAGAGGTTGTACTCAGCAGGGTCTGTCACTATTGCTGTAATACTGCAGTCAAATACAAATGAGCAGAGCAGATCCCCAGAAGCAAGGCTGTAGAGCTGTGAAAATCAGTTAGGAATATATATTAGCTCATAAGGCCCATAACCAGTGGGGAGTCAGGGGTTTTGACACCACACCAACCCACCTCAACCTGGCAGAGTGTGGGAAAAAATGATTACAACTGCACGCTAGGAAGAGAAACCATAAAAGCTCTATCAAAAAAGGCCAATCACACGGCCATTTTATGCTCCCGCTCAAATTTAGCATTGTGCTAAGTCACACAAAGAATCCACTTTCATCGGCTAATTCAAGCAAGTAACTGGGAAATTTTCTATAAAATATCATTGATAAAGTATCAGACTTCAATTATGGATGTTTTTTTAAAATTTTACTTGCAAATAAACCATTGTATTTTCAATGATAAGCAATAACAAAGGAAGTGACTGACATTCTTAAAGCTCCCACCTCATTAATAAGGCTTGCGAGCATGTGTGTGGTCTGAGAAAGTGTGTGAGCCCTCCTTTTACAAACTTTGAACCTAAATATTGCTAGAAACAATATACAAGTGAATATATTTAGCAATATTCTAGAGGATGGTAGCGTAAGCAATACATGCCTTGCATGTCTGATCTAATGAAGAGGTGAACACCCTAGCTCTTGAGCCCCCACTGCTGCAGTGTATGTCTGTCACAGGAAGGGCATGGTCAGACCAGGTATAGGTAGGGATTAGGGACTGCTCAGATGATAAACTTGGTGATGATTGACACAGTAATCTAGAAAAGGTCAAATTCATAATTAAATTAATATAAACCTAAGCCTATATAAACTTTTCAAGCATCTAATTGCCCCACATTCAACTGTCCTATTAGTTAGATGTATCTTATCTAGGTTTCATGTATGCCATGCCCCCTTAAAGCACATTCAACCTCACAGGCTTCAACACTTCAAAATTTAAAACTTGTCTACAGTATTCTATTTTAAAAAACCCTCCCTACAAAATAATCATGTTTGAACATTTTTAGGAATGCTGTACATGACTGAATTACGATTCTATTGCTTACTCTGCCATGCTCCAGATAATCACCATATTATCATCTCCGCCTGAGATAAGATGGGTACCATCATCTGTAAAAACCAGACATGTCACCCTCTGGTAATGACGCGCAATCACTGCATGAAGCCTGCCTGTTCCAACCTTAAATATGCAATCACAAGGTAAAATGTAAACATCTGTGGCTTGAAATACCCAGTTCTAAGAAAACACACTGTTAATGAAGACAGTTTTATTTAGCCAAATGGTATCCCTTTTTGTTTCATTGCCACTGTACTCTTCAATATTATAACTACCCCTAGAAAAAACCCTTGAAAGCAAGTGAGCCTCAACAGAAGACAATGGGCAAGATTATTCTAATATGGCATTTCACTCACCTGCCAGACATATATTTTCTCTCCACAGGCAGCAACACAGTAGTTACCATCTGGGGAACAAGTTACAGCTGAAATGCGGCCAGGGCAGATCATCTTCATGTGGAGCTGTTCCTAAAAAAATATCCATGAAGAAATATTATAGATTAAAACTTTGAGCAGCCAGATTTTGTGTTTTAGCTTTGAATTATGTTGCAGCATGGAATTGGGTGCCCTCTTATTTTTGGCATTTTTTTCTCTTATTGCAACCCTCACAATTCTTCCCCTGGATCTGCCACTCTATGAGCCACAATAGGCGACTTGATCACATGACCTTTCTGGGTGGCAAATTCAAAACAATATAATCAGAGAACGATGGAAAAAATCTTTAAATAAAATTAAACCCTTTCTAGAAAAAAAAGGATTCTGGCTTTTTTCGTTAGCACTGAATAAGTTGCTTTTTTGCAGTTATTTTGCTGCTAAAAGCCTGAGCGCATTCTCGTGATCTCTTAGCGCAAGTCCCCTTAGCCCATTTGCCTAATATATGCATTGAAAAAGATTTTATCCTACCATTATACTATGCAGAAAGTGATAGCACCATCAAGCCAGTGGCTTAACTTCTTGTTTTTTCCCATGTTGACATGAGAGGGGATACTTGAGAGAAAATATTAATTGGTATTTTAGGGGTTTGCCGAAAGAGGCTCTACAAGCCAACATTTTCTAGATTATATAATACTTTCGACTTCTATTCTAAACAAAACGCTTTGACAATTTGTCATTTTAGACTTTGTTAACCTCTCTATGTTTTGGTATTTTATAGGGTTAAATTGTGACAGTTCACGGAAAAAAACAAACTCGTGGGTTTGCCGTTTCGCGGAATATAAACGGATTGCTCGCGATAGCGAAACGGAAAGTTTGCGCTCACGTAACGGAAAGCCCTAAACCCAAAACTGAATGTTCGCGCTCGAGTAACGGAAAGACCCTAGACCCAAAACAGATTGTTCCCACTCGCGTAATGGAAAGACCCTAGAGCAAAAACGGCAAGCTTGCGCTCGCTAGAAATTTGAGCATAAGGCGACTCCAAACTTTCAATAAATTTAATGTATGCTCGATTTAAGAACAATAGCGCTTGCCGACTTTCTCGACAAGCATGTGTGCTTCAAATCGCATTGATCTAGCTTCCTTTCTACGAATGTGCATAAGCCAAAACTTTTGAACAGTGGGTAGCCGTTTTTCGACAAAGATTTGTAATAAACATGGCTAATGATTCGAAGGAAAGAATGTCTCTTCATCGGGTTTATTTTTACGAATGTGCGAAAGCTGCTTAGCAATGAAGGAATGTCGATCTTTTATTTTCATCGTTTTAACTGTTACGAATGTGCAAACTTTTGATCAGAAATTTTTAACAGCGGGGAGTTATCACTTCGACAAAGACTTGAAATAAACAAACCATGGATATTAATTTGAGAGAAAGAAGTAGATCTCTTCATCGAGTATTTCTACGAAAGTGAAAAAGCCAAAACTTTTGAATAGCTAGATCGATGAATTTTTTTAATCAAGCACAATCAACAAGGAGAGACAAGGTTGATTGTCGATTATATGTTCTTTCAGCGATGCATTGTAAATGTAAATAAGGCCGAAAATATCATGTATGATTATTTGCTAATAGTAACTAAATAGTATTGATTTCAAATGTGTTTGAACTCTTTTACTGTATTGCATTGTAAGAATAAGTGCGAATGCTGCACTACGAACTCCTGTATCTTGGTTGTTCTTGCTTAAACAACACCGAAACCGAAACACTAAAACCGGTCAAATAAATCACTAATCTTAGCCGCGCTACTGGATTCACACAGGAATGACTAAGAAATCCTTAGTCTATGTACTTTAGGGATAAATGCGGTGTTAGTTACGTAGGGTTTTGTGATGTATTGAAGGAATAAGTGCGAAAGTTGTGCTTCGAACTGGTGTAAGTCAGCCAAAGTTTTCTTTTAAACAACGCCGAAACCGAAGCACGAAAACCGGTCAAATAAATCACTAATCTTAGCCGCGCTACTGGATTCACACAGGAATGACTAAGAAATCCTTAGTCTATGTACTTCAGGGAGAAATGCGGTGTTAGTTACGTTGGGTTTTGTGATGTATTGAAGGAATAAGTGCGAAAGTTGTGCTTCGAACTGGTGTAAGTCGGCCAAAGTTTTCTTTTAAACAACGCCGAAACCAAAGCACGAAAACCGGTCAAATTAATCACTAATATTAGCTGCACTACTGGATTCACACAGAAATGACTAAGAAATCCTTAGTCAATGTATTTCAGGGATAAATGCGGTGTTAGTTACGTAGGGTTTTGTTATGTATTGAAGGAATAAGTGTGAAAGTTGTGCTTCCAACTGGTGTAAGTTGGCCGAAGTTTTTTGTTAAACAACGCTGAAACCGAAACATGAAAACCGGTCAAATAAATCACTAATCTTAGCCGCGCTATTGTATTCACACAGGAATGACTTAGAAATCCTTAGTTTATGTACTTCAGGGATAAATGCGGTGTTAGTTATGTAGGGATTTGTGATGTATTGAAGTATTGGAGGAATAAGTGCGAAAGTTGTGCTCGAACTCCGAAAAATCGACGTAAATGCTTCACCGATGCTTGGCTGAGTTGTACGACATCAATCGACTTTGTAAGCTCGCGCTCGCGTAACGGAAAGCATGCTCTTGCTAAACGGATAGTTCGCGCTCGCGTAATGGAAAGCTTGCTCTTTCTAAACGGATAGTTTGCGCTCGCATAACGGAAACTTCGCATTTGCGAAGCGGATTAAAGCTGTATGCAAATGAAGCCATGTTTGGTTTTCTCGTGAACCGTCACATTTTTACTTCTGGGATAAGTATATTTTAGGGCATCATTTTTTAGAGTGCATGTATTTTAAGGGATATTTTTCAAATTTCCCCCAAAGAATGCAGCTCAGAATGCAAGCGGAATTTACATAATCTAATATCAGAGAATGGTTACTTTATTGATTAAAAAAAGTTACCTTTGCCACGTTCCACACGTGCAAGATCGGTTTACCCATCTGCGCCCCGAGTACGTACTGACTTCCCAACAAACTCAGCCCGTGAGCCAAGCAGCTACCTGTTTTGTACGTTTTAATCTGCATTCCGGACGATATACTCCACACAGAGACGCAGAACGACTCCCCCGAACTGTCGGTTGTTAGAGCGATCTCCATGTCCGCCATGTTGGAAATTTACTTGAGCCTGCGTATGATGTAAATATTGCTCAGCAGTATCTCCTCCACAGGAAACCCGCCCCTGATAACACCACTATTTTCAGTGTATTTTGAAAATCTGCGTCGCTTTTCCATTACACTTCAGACTATAAAAATCTGTTAGAAATATATCTGATAAAACAAGTTTGAGTATAGTTTTCGGTAAACAATAAAGACAGAAATCTAAATCTACAGTATACACAGGGAGCCCCTCACAACATGCGAAAGATTTCAAAATGGCGGACGGCGCGCTTTTAGAGTACGAATCGGCGATGTTCCTTGAAATACAAGAGGAGGATGGGTTATTCATTACAGCGAGGTAAAGTGTGTTTGCTATGTATTACCATGAAGCCCTCGGCATTCTCTTTCGATTATTTTCATATTTTGCGCGTTGCAGAATCTAAGTTCTATTGCTTTTTATTGGCGTACTAAAATTTAACCCAACACATTTGAGTACTAAATAACTTAACACCTTCATTAGAGATGGTACACACTTATAAATGTTTACTTTTCTGTTCATTGAAAGATTTACAGCCATGTGCAAACTACAGCAGATGTTGAATTTACGATAGAGCCTTGCTTTTGTTGTTGACAGAGGGCTGAGTATTCACCGAGTACTGACAAGTTTCATTAAGATGTACTGCGACCCTGCCGCACTTGTGATCGTCGTCAACTCATCTAAGTATGAAGAGGTACATGTACAGTCAATCAATCAATAGTTTATTAAACACTTTTGCAGGCCATACCCTGAATCGCAGTGCATCACAGCATACAAGCCTTACAGTTAGTACAATAATATGTATCAATAAATCGACCATAAATAATAAAACAATATAATGTAACAATGTACTTAATGTACGCAATAATGTACTTTATCAAGTTTATTAACTGTTAACAAGTTTATCGTGAAAAAGCAACTTCAGAACCCTGATGCTTGAATAATTGACTGTTTTCACAATGTTGCGCACATGTCCAAAATGCCACAGGTTGGCGGGCCACAGCTGACTCAAAATGCGGACGAAGGGGAATGTGAATCCAAAAATCGGCGAAAGAAGCACTCTGGCACCATTCTCTATAGCTTTGTCTGTAAACAACACTTCAAACACTATTTTAGATCAGCTTGGGCCAGCCAGGGTATTTTGGATGTGCGTGCAAAGCGGTCTATTGTTTCTATGTTGTGTTATGATACAGTGTACATATGTAATATACATAAGCAGGCATATAACTATACTGTAGGTCGATTAAATACATCCTGATATACCTTTTTTATTTGATTAAAAGTTTTTATCATTATAATTATCTCTCACAGGATCGAATTGTTGAAGAACTCAAGTCAGAAGGAGTTATGCTTCCAAAAGTAATAACAACAGAGTACAGCTCCTCTGAAAGGTGAATAATAGGTCTGGAAGGTCATATACTATATGAATAAAAAACATTTCTATTACTTACTTACTACTGTCTTATGTCATGTTAGAGAGTCCATATACTTGGGAGGTGGCGTGCTGTTTGTAACATCTCGCATATTAGTAGTTGACATGCTGACCAAGAGGATACCAGTACATCTGGTTTCTGGGATGTTGGTTCTGAAGGCCCACAAGTAAGTCTGTAATTTATGTCTTACCTCTTGTAGGATAGGGTGAGAATGGAAGTCTGACATGTACAGGGTAGTACAACCATGGTTTTGCCTAAGCCCTCGCTGTATACACTGAATTACTACCTGCAGGTTAGTAAATAGGTACTGTTATCACTGATTAGTTTATGGCTAGAAAGATTAGAAGCACTCGGTTAAAGAAATAATGTTTATATTCAGTTTGCTCAATTCTTTTTAAATTCTTTTTCAGAATTATTGAGTCTTGCCAAGAAGCATTCATCCTCAGGTTGTATCGAGAAAACAACAAGGTAAAGTGACAGCTCTTCAACGACAAGTTATACACACTTTGTATAATGTTACTAATGCCAGTTCAGAATAAATGTTAATTATGCTTGCAAATAACAGTCTTGCTTTACTTCTACCTTGGCTAACCCTAAATCCTTGTACCACAGACTGGTTTCATCAAGGCTTTCTCTGATCAGCCTACTGCCTTTATGTCAGGTTATTGCAAAGTGGAAAGAGTCATGAAAAATTTGTTTGTCAGAAAGCTCTCACTGTGGCCAAGGTATTATTATATGCCTTAGTTATTGTACTATTGTTGAGATTTAAGTATTTTGCTATTTAAGCATGTATGTATACGTATTTCTGAGAGTATTGCTATATAGCCATTTAGAGATAACTGCCAGATATGATTGTTTAAATCTTTAGGAAAGGGAATTCTCAATTCTTACAAATAGACCTTCTTGTGACTTGTATTTTAATATTTCAGATTTCATGCTGGTGTTTCTGCTTTGCTTGAGAGACATAAGGTATTAAAGGAAACTGCATTCAGAGCGTTGATCTGTCTTTCTTATGATGCGCTCACCCCTCAGACAACACATGCAGCAGCACTTCCTCCTACAAAAAAAAAAAGAAATATGCCCCATTTATAACTTCCCAATTTTCATTGCATTATGTTTGCAGCCTGATGTCGTAGAGCTCCACCTTCAAATGACATCATTGATGTTAGCCAATCAAACAGCTTTATTAGATTTGATTGACACCAGTTTAAGAGAGCTAAGGAGAGCAAACCCTTCAGTAAGTTTACTCTTTGTTACTATAAGTATTTTAAATACTTGTTTGATTTTTGTGGAGGGTTAGTGAGAAAGATAATTTGTCATTTTGTAGAAATGGAGAAATATGATATTGGTTTTCACAGCTGGGCAAATCTAGAATTTCTCAAAAGAAAGTCATCATCCCAAAGAGGCGGCGATATCAACATTATAACAGTATAGTGGGAATGTGTCTTTGATCATGTATTTTTTAGATGCATTGCTTTCTCTCTTTTTTCTTTTTTTTTTTTTTTTTTGGTCTTGGACCCCTTGTATCTGCCAATTAGTTACTTTCCTATTTTTTTTTAGCTTGACGCAGATGAACTGTCAGTAGAAAATTGTATCATCAAGTCCTTTGATAAGGCACTTAGAGTGCTTCTTGATCCAGTCTGGCACCAGCTGGTAAACACTGTTAATATGATATAAACCTTCAAATGATCAATGATGATAATAAATGATTAATGATGATAATCAATGATAATGATAACAATGATGGTTAAGTTAGGGTAGTTATGATCTGACTATGTCTACTGTATCTGAATTTTTTGTGTGCTCTATAGGGTGTTAAGACTAAACAACTAGTGGCAGACTTAAAGGTGCTTCGGCTTATTTTATTGTAAGTTTGTGAGACAGTGTGTTGACAGTGGCTTGGAAGGCGATACACTTTTATGATGTTGTTTTGGTGTGATCAGTTTAAAGCTATGATAGACTACAGTTTACAGTAAAGCTGGCCCTGTAATACCATCTTGACAGATACAGTACCCATAATTATAAAATGCAGGGAGCAGTCTGTAGGTGGTAAAAATCAGCTCATAAACTTTGTAGTTAGTGCTATACACAGGGCTTCTGGAATTACACGGAAAAAAACTCAAAATTACACGGGATTCTTTGCTATTACGCGCTAAATTACGCGGAAAATCAATCATTAAGCACTAAATTATGCGGGATTTTACAATACATTTTTTTCTAAAAATCTAAATTTTGCGGGATTTTTTACTGAATTACTCGCTAAATTACACGGAATATCAACTGTTACGCCCAAACTCGTTTTGTACCGAAGGAAAGCACGAAATAACTTGAAAAAGGTTTATATCTTAGGCGAGTTTTCATTGGCTCCTAGCCACCAGCCAATTTAAAAAGGTATTTTATTATTAGTCCTAGGCCTTCGTGGTTTAGCAATGAATGCCTAGTTATTTCATTTGTTTTCGAAATTCAGTTCGAAATATCGCACTCTTACGAAGAATATCTCTCTTTCTTTACAAGAAATAGAGGTAAGAAACCTAAAAGAACACATCAGCTGTGCAATTAAATGTTTTGGCTTTCAAAATTTAGCCAAATTACGCGGGGTTATGCGGAAATTTGTGGATTACGCGAATTACGCGGATTACGCGGAGAAAGCCAAATTACGTGCTTCCGCACAAGCGCGTAATTCCAGAAGCCCTGTATACAAGAAACAACATTTACAATAAAAATCCTTTCAGTGTTTGCCATAAACTCTAATGGGTGCTTGTGTAGTAAAACCTGTTTCTTTCTCTTTCCCCAGCTATCTGACTCAGTATGATTGTGTTACTTTCTACAAGTTTCTTGAATCCTTAAGGTAGGTCATCATGTAGGTGAACATTACAGTTTTCTTGCTGGAAAACACATTCAAAATTATATCATACCACCTAACTGTGCGTTTTACTATCCAAAAGGTGTGTGTTTACTTTGTGTGGTTACTGACTTATAATAGCTGTCTTTAAAATAGTTGTCTCACAACTAAATAAATTTTTCAGGGCCAGTGAACGTGAGGTCACCCGGAAGTCACTATGGCTGTTCATGGATGCTACAGACTCTCTGTTTGTGGTATGTAATAAATGTTGGTATTCAGAACGATAGCCACTGTATACTGGACAAATCTTTAAGCTAGTGGGGACCCTTTGAAGCTAACCTGTCCCCGGGACACACCCTTGGTCTACTGGGGTACAGGGCACACCCTTGGACTACTGGGGTACAGGGCACACCCTTGGACTACTGGGGTACAGGGCACACCCTTGGACTACTGGGGTACAGGACACACCCTTGGACTACTGGGGTACAGGGCACACCCTTAGACTACTGGGGTACAGGGACACACCCTTGGACTACTGGGGTACAGGACACACCCTTGGACTACTGGGGTACAGGGCACACCCTTTGACTACTGGGGTACAGGGCACACCCTTTGACTACTGGGGTACAGGGCACACCCTTGGACTACTGGGGTACAGGGCACACCCTTGGACTACTGGGGTACAGGGCACACCCTTGGACTACTGGGGTACAGGGCACACCCTTGGACTACTGGGGTACAGGGCACACCCTTGGACTACTGGGGTACAGGACACACCCTTGGACTACTGGGGTACAGGGCACACCCTTAGACTACTGGGGTACAGGGCACACCCTTAGACTACTGGGGTACATGGCACACCCTTGGACTACTGGGGTACAGGGCACACCCTTGGACTACTGGGGTACAGGGCACACCCTTTGACTACTGGGGTACAGGGCACACCCTTGGACTACTGGGGTACAGGGCACACCCTTGGACTACTGGGGTACAGGGCACACCCTTGGACTACTGGGGTACAGGGCACACCCTTGGACTACTGGGGTACAGGGCACACCCTTGGACTACTGGGGTACAGGGCACACCCTTGGACTGCTGGGGTACAGGTCACACCCTTGGACTACTGGGGTACAGGGCACACCCTCATAGACAACTAATTTTAATTTGTATTACAGAATGCGAAGGAAAGAGTCTATGGAACTTCTAATAACAAGCCAAAGGCTAAGAAGATGAAAAAAGACAAAGAGCCTAAAATGTAATTAAGCAGGGGCTTATAACTAGGGGCAATCAACTTCCCCACATTCTGGTACTTTGACTTTTGTTGCTCTCTTCTTTTATATGAATCCAACCCTACCTACAACTTTTAATTCTAGCTTGCAATTCTTTTAGTAAACAACTAAAACCGACAGATGATGGGTAAAAAATATTCTTCATAACTGCAATTTGCACATGCAGCCTCATATCACTCGCACACGCGACCAATGTCAATGTACTTGATTGGCTCGTTCTTGCACGCAAGTCTGAAAATAGTCTAGGAAACGCCCTGACACTTATATAATACAAATGATTGCGCCTACTTATGAGCCCCTGAATTAAATTCAATTTTAGAATTAGTGAAAGGTGTTATAAGTGAATAGAAACTGGTCAGATACTCAGCCCTGTTTTTTTACTTCCTTTTCAGGTCAAAAGCATGTGATGGTAAATATAGTATATCATTTTAATGCTTTTTTTTATTCCTGTAAAATATGAACTGTTATACTTTATTTACATAGATGAACCATTGTTAGAAGAAAGCCCAAAGTGGAAGTTGCTTGCAGACATCCTTAAAGAAATTGAAGAAGACAATGAAAAGAATAAAAACCGTAAGGACTGGTGGTCATCCTTGTCTTCCATGCTGCTTGTTTAGAAACTGATAATTGGATCTTTTCACAGTGTGACAACTTGCATAGCCACCTTGACAGATTAGTGGAGTGAACAAATTTTAAAAAGATATGCGAATGCAAGGAACATAATATGACATGAACCAACCAGCCAGGAAAAGAAATGTTTTAGTGCACATCAGTGCAGGAAAAAAATCTCCTAATTATGAATTTTATGCTAATTAGCCAACTTTCTTGAAACTTTTTATTGGTGGCCATGGAAGTGTGCGTCCCACTATTAAGTTCAACATGTTTTCTTTTCCTGCCTTAATGTGCAGTATGTTCTGTTATCAAAACAGGGCACCACCTTTTACAGAATGGGTGGTTCAAGGAGTTGTAACAAGTGGGTAGAAAAAAGAATATTAAGAAAGCGGAATCATTTGTTCTTCAAATCAGTGGACTTATTTTTTTCATCTTCTTAAACATCCTTTAGTCCATCTTTGGGCCTATTTAAGCCTCTTCTGCTGCCTCTTTGTTTTTTCTCAGTTGGCCCGGGTCATGTGTTGGTGGCAGCTTATGATGAGAGGACATGTTACCAACTTAAGGAGGCGAGGATATGTTTTTTTTCTTTTATGCCACCAGTGTCTGGATAAGAGTCATCCACATTGTCGCTCTCGCCATTCAATTTGTTAGGGTCATGGTCATTGTAGTTATGTGAACCCCCCTTGCCATCATCACCACAGTTGTCATCACCATCATCATCATCATCAACAGCAGCAGCATAAACACCATCATTGTTATCATCATCCCCACCATAACCACCATCATCATTATCATCATCATCATCATCGTCGTCATCATCACCACCATAACCACCATCATTGTTATCATCATCACCACCATCATCACAACCATCATCAGTGTCATCATCACCACCTTAAACACTATCATCATTATCATCATCACCACCAAAGTCATCATCATCATCACCACCACTAGCATCATTATCATCATCACAGTTATCATCACCATCATAAACACCATCGTTATCATCATTGTTTTTACAACTATGATTACGTGATCATAAAACAACACCACCATGATTATCATAAACATAATTGCTTTACAACCTACATCTCATGATCATCATCAGAGTCACCATTAGTTCTCATTTATTTATATGTTGTTCACAGTTCCTCTGCAAGGGGTCTAGGGCTCTCCTGACTCGACTACTGGAAAACATGAACAAAAATACTGGCAAGGGCGGGGCAGGGGATAATCCATCGGAGCTACCTGTGCCCCCTCCCCTGACAGGAGACAGCGAGTCTGACCATGAGCCAGCTGTAGAACCTCAACCACCTGCCAAGGTATTTCAATCGGAGTACACCTGATTTACTTCAATCGGGGTAGCCCTGACTTATTTCAATCGGAATAGACCTGATTTACCTACATTGGAGTTGACCTGATTTACTTCAATCGGAGTAGACCTGACTTACTTCAATCGGAATAGACCTGATTTACTTCCATTGGAGTAGACCTGATTAACTTCAATCGGAGTAGGCCTGATTTACTTCAATTTGTTTTGCCTATTTCTGAATGCACAAAAAAGTATTTTATGCTTTTATCTTTTGTTAGACTTCTTCAAGGAGCCGAAGAGGTAAAAGCAGAGGCGGGAGAGAAACCAAGGGGAAGGCAGATGCTAAGCAAAAACGAATCGACCAGGATCTACCTGGAACCAGGTTTGTTTTAGGAGATGAATGAGTTATATTATATTATGTTTTTTGACATAAAACTCAAAGTAATATTATTATTTTACTATAATATTTTTTTTACTTCTACTCTATTATTCTTACTTAAACTATATTGTTATTTTCAGTAAAGAAAAACCGAATAAGGCAAAACAAAATATTGATGGTAAGAACGTTTTTTTTAATATATAATTACATGCCAACCCTTTAATGGCATCTTATTATTCTTATTTCTTCTGTTCCATAGAAAATGATACCCATAGAAACATTATCTTAAAGGTGAGTGTAATTGATCAATTAATGGCAAATCGCTTTTAAAGAAGCAGAAAACACGCTTCTCAGAATGCATTATTTGTCATCAGTAGCAAGTCCCAGATAATCCACGTTTAGAGACAATGTATGATAGGCGACTGTATCACACGCTATGGTGCCTTCCACTCAACCCGGTTATATCCACTGCCCCGTAATTTAGCATTCCAGCTGCAAAAAGAGAGGGGTACACTTTTCTCTTTTATGTATTTTATTTTAATTTGTATAGCTGTATAAGAATTGACAAGTGTTTTGGCTGTCACTTGCGTTGAGTAACGATTTACCATGTTTTGGTTGCGCTGGCCTCTTTAACTACAGTGTCTTGTCGCAACAGCTTGAGGGCGAGGTCTCTGAGGGGGCGGGGAGCCGGGTAAAGTTGCTGTCGTCACCTGTCATAGTCATCCACCCGCTGACAGGGTGCAGGTGAGGACCTGTGTGTATTTGTTGTGATCCTTATCTCATCCACACGGTGTGGTATCCACAACGTCTTATTCACACATTGTGGTATCCGTTAAGTCTCATCCACACGTTGTAGTATACTTAAGGTCTGATCCACACGTTGTGGTATCCGTGAAGTCTCATCCACACGTTGTAGTATCCGTAAAGCCTCATCCACACGTTGTGGTATCCGTAAAGCCTCATCCACCCGTTGTGGTATCCGTGAAGTCTCATCCACCCGTTGTGGTATCCGTGAAGTCTCATCCACCCGTTGTGGTATCCGTGAAGTCTCATCTCCATTCTGAATTATTTGAAACCATACCTATAATCTGGACAGTCTCATCCACACGCTGTGATATTTGTAGCGATCCGTACAGTCTCATTCACACGCTGTGATATTTGTAGCGATACTTACAGTCTCATTCACACGCTGTGATATTTGTAGCGATCCATACAGTCTCATTCACACGCTGTGATATTTGTAGCGATCCTTACAGTCTCATCCACACACTGTGATATTTGTAGCGATCAATACAATCTCGTCCACACGCTGTTATATTTCTAGCGCTCTATGCTATAGTCTCATCCACACGTTCTGATATTTGTAGCGATCCCTACAGTCTCATCCACACGTTGTACGAGGTAGAGCCAAAATACGTCGTGCTCTACGATGCAGACATCGAGTTTGTGCGGCAACTAGAGGTACCCAAGGCTTGATTACTTGTGTAAGGCGCTCTTCCCCGCCGCCACGCCTGTAGACAGCGTCGTGGTGGAATGGTGGAATGGTGGGATGGTGGAATGGTGGAAAGTTGTCTAATGCAGCTCGTTAACCCGGGTTGTGGAATGCAGCTTAATCTAGTACTTAGGGGCCGTCAACACTAACACTGATTCGTTTGAATCAGAATACTTTTGATACGTTTAGGCCTTTGGTCTACACTAATACGGGGGTCTGATTTAGATACTTTTGAAAACGCCAACGCCGTGCGTGGATCAAAATGAATCCGTATACTTTAGTCCGTAAAGTGGACGGTCGAATCCGTATCAAAATGAAAACGATGGCGCGAAGAAGACGTGTGCATGACACGAAATGATCCCCAAAAGTACCCCTACTGATTCCGGGACTCGAAACGATACTTAGGAGTTCCCGAAAAGAACCCTAAGAAAGAACGGTAAATTGGCAAAGGGGAAGCAGAAGAAATCACTTGCAATTCCTGAGCATAATAAAGGTTTTCCGGCGACTTTATTTCTTGATCGTGACTAAAAAAAGCTAAAATTCCAACACAATACCTTTATTCGTTATAGATTACCCCGGCGTCAGATCTGTGTTAAATCAGTACGACTAAACCCACAAACAGGGTCCAGAACAAAGACAACTTTTATCTGCTACCAAAAGGAATACAGCATAAAAATAACCAAAACATCCCCCTCCCCCCCCAAAAAATATATATATTTATTTAAATTTATTTTCACAAAAGGTTATTTATCGGCACATTATAGGCAGCCGGTCTGGTCACACTAAAGAACACTTTTTCTACCGTTGCATTAAAAACAATGACTTTAGGGAAATATTTCGCACCCTTTGCGTTTTTTTATGTTAAGCTTGGCATTAGTGACAACATGTCCATATTATATACTCGGCATTTATCGTGGGAAAATTTCAACCATTGATGTTATCATGTTCTTTGATGTGTGTGTTTTTTTCTATGGAATACATAACTCGCTTTGATTGACCCTAAGCTCAATCTCGCCGTAGGGGCGTGTCTAGAATATCGTGGACGGGGGATCAATAATGGCGCGAGGTTATTATTTCATGGATTCTAGCCCCCATGTAAGTCCCTATCCAATCCGTATGAGTTTATATATGTGGGATTCAATCCTTGGTGTTTGTTGGGTGCCCACGCAAAAATAACTTGTTTGAACGTTGCTGTCAATGCTGTCGCTAGACAAGTTGAAAAAGAGAATCAAGTCGTATAATGGCTTCGATATATGTATATCACGATAGCTTGTAAAATGAAGACAATGCCGTCAATTTCGCAGTTTAAGTTATGAGGGCTGGTTATGTCGATAGACAAGTCGACAAAGAGAATTCAAAGGCGGATAGCTTATAAAGGATGAAATACCGTGGAAATCCATTCCGCGTTGTTGCTCCCGGCCACCATGAAGGCAGTACTGGCGTGTGTTCTCGTGACGATGCTACTAGCTTCAATGCTAGAAGCCGAGCCACAACATGATTTTGATCCACCCGAACAGCCACAGCCGTGGGTAAGTGAAAGTACGGGGAGAGAGGGTAGGACTTCTTTACCATCTACAAACCTGCCATGAGAAAAACGTACTATACAGTTTTCTGTTCAATAATTGTCCAAAATACACGACGTTGCACGGGAATTCGATCCGTATTTACGAAATTCTTTCCTTGCTCCGGAGCTCTTTTCCATGCGTGCGTAATTTTATTCCGTGAGCCCGATATTTCATTCCGTGAGCACGATATTTTATTCTGTGAGCTCGCTATTTTATTCTGTGATCACAAGATTTTATTCTGTGAACACGATATTTTGTGCGATTTTATTCTGTGAGCACGAGTTTTTATTCTGCGGGCTCGATATTTTATTCTGTGAGCCCCAGATTTTATTCCGTTAGCGGGTTTTTTTTATTTGATAAGCACGATATTTTATTCCGTGAGCACAAGATTTTATTCCGTGAGCACGAGATTTTATTCTGTGAGCACGAGATTTTATACTGTGAGCACGAGATTTCATTCCGTGGGCAGGAGATTTTATTTTGTGAGCACGAGTTTTTATTCTGCGGGCTCGATATTTTATTCTGTGAGCCCCAGATTTTATTCCGTTAGCGGGTTTTTTTATTTGATAAGCACGATATTTTATTCCGTGAGCACAAGATTTTATTCCGTGAGCACGAGATTTTATTCTGTGAGCACGAGATTTTATACTGTGAGCACGAGATTTCATTCCGTGGGCAGGAGATTTTATTCTGTGAGCACGAGTTTTTATTCTGCGGGCTCGATATTTTATTCTGTGAGCCCCAGATTTTATTCCGTTAGCGGGTTTTTTTATTTGATAAGCACGATATTTTATTCCGTGAGCACAAGATTTTATTCCGTGAGCACGAGATTTTATTCTGTGAGCACGAGATTTTATACTGTGAGCACGAGATTTCATTCCGTGGGCAGGAGATTTTATTCTGTGAGCACGAGTTTTTATTCTGCGGGCTCGATATTTTATTCTGTGAGCCCCAGATTTTATTCCGTTAGCGGGTTTTTTTATTTGATAAGCACGATATTTTATTCCGTGAGCACAAGATTTTATTCCGTGAGCACGAGATTTTATTCTGTGAGCACGAGATTTTATACTGTGAGCACGAGATTTCATTCCGTGGGCAGGAGATTTTATTTTGTGGGGTAGCCTGCTTGCAGGCGGTACTCGTTGTTATTATCTCGGAAAACCCGCGCCATCTTGTATTCTAAGCCGCATGGTTCCTGGGGGCGAGCGCAAAAACGGAGAATACAATATGGCGCCCGATCATCGAACGGAGAGGGTTTTCCGCGATGATAACACCGAGTACCGCCTGCAAGCAGGCTATTTGTGAGCAGGAGATTTTATTCCGTGAGCAGAAGATTTTATTCAGTGAGCACGAGATTTTATTCTATGAGCACGAGATTTTATTCTGTGAGTACCAGATTTTATTCTGTTAGCGCGTTTTTTTAATTTGATAAGCACGAGATTTTATTCTGTGAGCACGAGATTTTATTCTGTGAGCACGAGATTTTATTCCGTGAGCACGAGATTTTATTCCGTGAGCGCGAGATTTTATTCTGTAAACACGAGATTTTATTCTGTAAGCACGAGATTTTATTCTGTGAGCACGAGATTTTATTCTGTGAGCACGAGATTTTATTCTGTGAGCACGAGATTTTATTCTGTGAGCACGAGATTTTATCATGTAAGCACGAGATTTTATTCTGTGAGCACGAGATTTTATTTTGTGAGCACGAGATTTTATTCTGTAAGCACGAGATTTTATTACGTGAACACGAGATTTTATGTCGTGCTCTGTCTGTTGCATCTTAAAATAACATTGAGCTCCATAGTCTAACCAATGCTTGGTTTTGCAGGGAAAATGCATTTCCGACGCTCGTGAGTGCATCCAGAACGCCACCAGCCTCAGAGAGAAGTTTGCTTGTAGGAATGCAGCCTTGGAGTGTCTCCATGGTGTCTACACCCAAAACGAAACAAGATAGATTCACTCCACCCGACGCAACACAGAAAAAAATGCTCCGACTGGTGAACAAACAAACATGTTTTCTGGCCCAAACTGTTTTTATTTTTTTATTTATTTAAATTTATTGTATTCGTAAAACAAGACGAAAGTCTTTGAATGGATAAAATAAAGTGTTCGTCATGATTGATGATGTAATCCGGTAAGGCCTATATTTATATACGCAATGTGCAAGTTTTATGTAACATATCAAGCTCCTTTGCTGATCGCTAACATTGGCACATAAAATCAATCACCAGGGGCTTGTCTGCTGAAAAACGTAGGGTGGAGTCCAGATAGTTCACTGCCCACTGGCGCGAGGTTATTATTCCATGAAATCTAGCCCCATGTAAGGCCCCCTCAATCCTGGTCCCACTGTACCTTCTGATGAAACAACGTATGAGTTAATGATATGCGGGATTCAACCCTTGGTATTTGTTGGGTCCCCATACAATGATAAAAATAACTTTTGAACGTTTTAAGGACAATGCTGTTATAATCTGGTGAAGTCGCTAGACAAGTTGACAAAGAGAATCAAGTCGAAAAATGACTTTTAAAGCAAGAAAGAGACCTTCAATATACATTCCACGATAACAATGACTTGTAAAATGAAGACAATGGCGTCATTTTCGCAGTTTGAGGTATGAGGGCTGGTAATGTTGATAGACAAGTTGACAAAGAGAATTCAAAGGCGGATCGTTTATAAAGATATGAAACTACCGTGGATATCCATTCCGCGTTGTTGCCAACATGAAGGTGTACCTGGCGCACAGGGAGCTCACCTCTACGGTTTGAATAAAGTTAGAGTTGTTTTTTAGCTTTGCGTTGTTGTTGATTTAGTGAGTGTGTGCGTTTGTATCTCTTGTCTACTTTTTCGCCGCCCGGTGCTTTCTGGCGCTCTCATTTGTTAGCGGTCTAACGGCCGTCTCGACTGCGAAATGGCTTCCGTGTCACGGCATACCTAGTCAAAAGAGTAAGCGGTAAGCGTTTTCAATGGAAAAATTGGCTCTTCTGTTACAATGAAAATACTATAATATATAATTCAAATAATAAAAATATATTCTATGCTTATGACTACATAGATATATAAGCAGAAAAATGTCGATTAAAGGGATAACATGTTGCGCAACACAAGAGCAACACGAGTTGCACTTATCTAGTAATTACCTTTTGCTTGTGTTGCGCATGAGTTTGCTTCTGTTGCGCGTGGGTTGCACTCATCTAGTAATTACCTTTCTCTTGTGTTGCGCGTGTTTTCCACTCATTAAGTAATCACCTTTCTCTCGTGTAGCGCAAGAGTTGCAATTATCTAGTGATTACCTTTCGTTCGCGTTACACGTATATTGCACTCATCTAGTAAACACCTTGCTCTCGTGTTGCGCGTGTGTTGCACTCATCTAATAATTACCTTTCGCTCGTGTTGCGTGTGGGCTGCTCTCATCTAGTAATTACCTTTCGCTCATGTTGCGCGTATGTTGCACTCATCTAGTAAACACCTTGCTCTCGTGTTTCGCGTATGTTGCACTCATCTAGTAATTACCTTTCGCTTGTGTTGCGCGTGTTTTTCACTCATTTAGTAATCATCTTTTGCTCGTGTAGCGCGTGAGTTGCAATTATCTAGTGATTACCTTTCGCTCGCCTTACACGTATATTGCACTCATATAGTAAACGCCTTGCTCTCGTGTTGCGCGTGTGTTGCACTCATCTAGTAATTACCTTTCGCTCGTGTTGCGTGTAAGCTGCTCTCATCTAGTAATTACCTTTCGCTCATGTTGCGCGTATGTTGCACTCATGTAGTAAACACCTTGCTCTCGTGTTGCGCGTGTGTTTTTCACCCATCTAGTAATTACCTTTCGCTTGTGTTGCGTGTGGGTTGCTCTCATCCAGTAATTACCTTTCGCTCGTGTTGCGCGTAAGTCTCACTTACCTGGTAATTCTCTTTCACTCGTATTGCGCGGGAGTTGCCTTTGAATTGCATTAATTAGGCTTTTTCTATTTTCAGTAGAAGTCCATTTTCTTATGCCTGGACTCATTCACACCTCTGTTCCACCCTACTCTGAAAATTAAAACTTAAAAATAGGGCCAACTTGTCCCCCTTTGGAGTCTAAAGGAAAAAACCGTTTTATCTACCGACACTAAAACCACGTCACTATAACTCCCCCTCCCCCCAGGAAATCTCAAGTTGTAATGACCAAGTCAAAGGATCATCTTTTAAGTCATATTAATATATTCGTAACAATCCGACGTAACGCGCTTTGATAACATGAAAAATGAGCTAAAAAGGAATTTTTCAGGGGTATTCCTCCCTATTAAGGCGGGGCTGGATAAACTCGATGGTAGATGCTGGAGACCGCAGCGAAGGGGAGAGGGATGTTTAGCTCCGTCCTTCTCTGATTCCTTTTCGCCCGCGTCTCCTTCGCATCGAATTTCACACGCCCAGCATAAACCCTCTTACGTTCTATTTCCATCTCCGTCTCCGCTCACTTCCCTTGGAGAAAATAGAGCTACGTCTACGGCGCAGCGAGAAAAAGAACCAAGCGCCGCTACGCAGGCTAGGCTGAAAGAATGATAAAAAAATGATAACAATGGAATGGCTAATTGAAATTCTTTAAACCATAGGTGTTCAAGGCCTCACGACCTGGTATCCCCCTTCGAGTGTACTTCATGATCTACACTGGATCTGTCGAGGAACAGGTACTGCCACCATTTTAGTCGTTACACTTGTCTCACGGATGGCATTTTGATGCGTTTGTTGATCTCTTTTGGCAAGAAATACTTGACCACCTTGCGGAAAGAGAAGGAGGCTTTCGAGAAACTCATCCGAGAAAAAGCTGTAAGTAGTTTTCTGCTTAGGAAGGACGATAAAGGTTATATTAAAACTACTATGTAAACAATTTCTTAGTTAAACAGAGCCATAAAGGGGGCACGTGCCCCCCCCCCCCCCCCCCCCACACACACACACACACACAATATTTAAGGAAATGACAATATATAAGGAAATGACCAGTAGGGACGTCGCTGTGCCCTCATTGTTTTCCTAATGCTTCTGTATTGTTCCCAACCAATAACTCGATGCCTGCTACGGCAATTTTGAATCTTTTATATCTTTGCCATTATGTATCCCGATATTCCGTTCGTTTAGAGCATGGTTACGCCTGAAGAGCAGGAGGGAAGAAGTTGGGCAGCAATGGCACTTAGCCGAGACCCTTCCAAAGCGACAGACGCCGTGAATACGCGCAAGGCTGGAGGCAGACAAACCGAGTCACAGGCACCAAGAAAGGTACACCATACGCTCGCCTGTCAGTGATGCGGATAAGACTTTTTGTGAGCTTTTTACTATGTATACACACAATCTTCTGGGTCTCGTTACGCCAGTGCGGTAAAACGTAAGACTAGTCCCAGTACCGCGCGGTACCAGCCTTTTCATTTTGAAATGGCGGCTTTTTACTGGCGAACTGCCACATTTTGGCAAATGCTAAGAAAACTAGCGCAAAGCTAAGGCTATAATTTTCTTTATGACTCCCTCATTATCAAGTGAATCTGTCATCTTTTGTACAGTATGGTTTTAATGCTGTACACTTAGTCAAAACAGCCACTGAAGTCAGCCTTTCAAACCTTTACTCGAACGATTCAACACTACGATTGTATTTGTTTTCGCTAGAGCCCGCGCAGACGTTATTCAGCACTGTCGCTCGTTACAACGTTTGGTTTGTTGCGCTTATTGAAAATGTTAACATGTACTGTGTCATTCCAGAAAAAATAACAATCGGCCATATCGTCGATGGACTGCTATATCTCAGAAACGTTTTTGGTGAGAATGTTTAATGCTAGTGCCGTCCTGTATTTGTCAGGTTATTGTTGACATGAGAGAGTTCCGTAGCGAGCTGCCTTCACTGATCCACAGACGAGGAATCGATATTGAGCCTGTGACACTAGAGGTAAAGGCTGAGGAACCTAGATTGATTTTAAGACGCGTACAAGAATCTAAAAAATCACGCAATGAGGATTCAACCACCATCTAATATTATTTGAAGGGGATGGGGGGCATGCATGCAGGTCTTATTGGTCTCTTTATGAGCTGTACTACACGGTCCTCTATAAAGCCCATAATCAACTGCCCTCCTCCCCAAGGGCCGGGGAAGGTTGTAGCCACAGAATTGGAAACCGTACGCAATGACGATGGCGACGGCATCAAGAACGGCTCTACAACAGAAATGACCATTGACGTCCGTATCACGTGTAGAACGTGGGAAATAATTTTCGTATGATCTCTATTATCATGTATAAGGAAAGTTTTAATGTGTAATTTGTTTTTTTGTAAGGTTGGAGACTACATACTCTCTCCCGACATGTGTGTGGAGAGGAAAAGCGTCGGAGATCTGATTGGTTCTTTGAACAATGGAAGATTGTAAGTCTATAATTGGCTGGACTGCTCTGTCACGAAAAACTATATCGTTTGGTCCTTTGAACAAAAATCTTGAGGTTTACAGTTTGAGTTTCGCGCCATTTTCCCGAAAAAGAAAAAATTGCGCGGGCATTTTATTGAAACTTTACAAACCCGGTCAAAATTTAATCATAATATAATGAAAGATCCGCATATATTTTATTTGTATGAGTAACAAGTAGATTGTGAGAGAAAACGCAAAGGCACAACCATGCCTTTGAGTTCATATGCCTCTGCCCCTGGTTAGAAGCAAGCGCTGGTGGGTGTGTTATATCGTGTTGACAGCAGACGCTCTGTCCATAGGTACAGTCAAGCAGTGGCAATGACAAGATACTACAAGCGACCCATTCTACTCATCGAATTTGACCCGAACAAATCCTTCTCACTACAGGCGAGTTGTGATTGAACGCTGTCCCATCCTTGTAACTCTAGCAACCTGCCGTTGTTATTGCACGTTGATTTGTTTGTCTTGTGGTTGGGCTTTCATTGAGCGAGTTTCTCATTTACAGGCGAGGACAAGTCTATCAGGAGAGATCTCTATACAGAATGTGACATCCAAGTTGACACTACTCACTATACATTTCCCCAAGGTACTCATAACCACGGCGACAGAAACACATTGTTATCAACAACATCGTCATCGTCATTATTGCGGGCGCTGGTTTGAATCCCACTTCTGACACCATGTAATGAAAAATAACTACTGTTTACATTAACAAACAACGTCCAGCTTTTTTGGACGGCCATCTTCAATCTCCCAAACTCTTTCTGGCAACCACAGGCAGCCCAATTTAAATTACTACACCACACATCCCCTTACCCACCAAATAACAGTAATTTTGAGAAATGTTTAGAAATACCATAAACTTTTTGTTTATGGCATCTATGGCTTCGCAACCCCCCCCCCCCTCCCCCAACAAATCTTGGTACGCGGCTCCTTGTCTTTAGGCTGGTTCTCACTTGGAAATGAGCGCAAGCGTAACGCACGTTTGCGCTTACGCTTGCGTCCTAGTGAGAACCAACCTTAAGTTTGTTGAATGATTCCTCCCATTCAGCTGCGAATCTTGTGGTGCCACAGTCCGTATGCCACCGCTGAGCTCTTCGATGAACTGAAGGTGCGTGAATTGTTAAAACACGAGCTACTCGTACTCTTGTCGTCCGCTATGTCGTCCGCTAGTGTACGCTATGCGGATGATCCGCTATGTCCGGGAGGGGGAGGGGGGGGGGGGTTTAGGGGGTCTGACCCTTTAATAGCAGTTAAAGGGCAAACACTGCGTGGCGGACTGAAATATGGCTTTCAAAGTTATTCCGAGGCTGGGGAGGGGGGAGGGGGGTTACGGCCTTAGGAAAGGGTTATTCTTCGGGAATTATAAGACGTCTCGCCATTATAATTATAAGACGTCTCGCCATTATAATTATAAGATGTCTCGCCATTTTCCAGATGAACCATCCCGAACCCGACTCTACTGTTGCCGTCAACGTAGGAACAGATTCTTCTACTGCCGCTGACCTTAAGTACAGCGTAGGCCCTCAGGCAAGTATAATTTCTATGCCATTTGATTCAGCCATTCCTGTTGGCTGGTGTGTGTGTTTTTACGCCTCTTTTAACTGGCCACCTCTAATTAACCGTAATCATTTCTCGATACGAGAAATGATAGATTGTAGTTGAGCACTGTTATTGGCAATAATGGTAACCAATGAAATTAAAACTCATTTGATTTGTCGTAAAACACACTCAACAGTCACCATCATAAGATAAACGTATTGCTGCAACGATGTTTGTTGTAGAGCGTGGGGCCTTGGGGGCACGCCCCCCCCCCCCCCCCCCCCCCTTATCCATCCCTAACATTGTAAAAAAATATTAGGAAATGAACAGTAGGGGCGTGGCTGTGCCCCCCAATATTTTCTTAATGTTTCTGTACCCCCCCCCCCCCCCTCAGTATTTCGAAGCCTTCTATGACACTTGACTCGACACACATAGCATTTTCAGTTTCTTCAATTTTACTGTGTACTTCTATTTAGAATCTATTTGTGTCTTTGATGGCGAAACACACGGATGTTGTAGCTTTAACTTCCACTTTTACCGTAATAAAGATGGGTATTTTTCCTTTTACAGGATTTTATTCTAAAACTTCCTGGCATCAACTCAAAGAATTATCGGTACGTTAAGTGTTAACTCTTTGTATTCGCAATAGTACAAGTTAAAGTGAAATACCTCCAGCGAACTTCCTCGTCTCATTTATATATTGGTGAAAGTTCTTTTGATTGAAATATCAATAATACAATATTGTCGGTAAAATATTTCATATTTTAAATCGTTCCCAGTAAAATAATGTCCGAAAATCATCTCCGTTTACACTGCAGGTTCGTCATGAACCAGACAAAAGACATCCAGCAGCTGTGTAATTTGTCTGAAGCGGAGCTCGCAAAGCTTCTAGGGAACAACATCAGTGCTAAGGCATTATGGGAATTCCTCCATACCGACAAGAGAGGAGACGGAGCTTTAAGAAAACCTGGGACCAAGTCAAGGAAGTAGTGACGTCATAGCTCGAATTGCTTTCACGTGGATGTAGCCGGGTGAAACAAGCATCTTCAGTTCCGCCGAAACCAATGGAAGCGATATGCTGCGGCAGCTAGAATCGACAATGGTAGAACCACGTCAAGCATGAACATAACTTGTTCATAGCAATAACCATAACAGTCAACACGTTATTAATTATACTATTTCTTATGTAACACAAAAACTACGCTAATAGAATAAAAAAAAACTAACTTTTGAACTCCGATGATTCGATGAAAGATAGTAATAGATTTGGTTTGTCAATTTTAATCGGGTCACTCACATTTAGTTTAGGGTGTGATTTAGGTCAGATTTTCTTGAAACCCCACTGGTAAATTTAACTTACCTAAATGCATCTGCATTGAATCTTGGTCCCAGCTTACAGTTGTTTTGCTGTTTGGACTCTCTGGCTCTAGTGTAAATTGCATAGACTCGTATATTATAACCACTCCCAGTACAAAAAGATTAACAGATAAATGACGGTGCATGGGTATTATCTTGCCCCCCCCTTTCTGAGACATAAAATATTAAAAATAAACAGCCATAAGCTCCACTCTTAACCGCCACGCTTAGCTTCCCTTCCTCCTCTTCCAACCAAAATCTTATAAAAATCTAATAAAACGCACATATTTACCCGGGAGTCCTTAACATGTCTGGCTCTCCGGGATGGTGCAGCCGTGCCCCGCCTACTAATAACAGTGAATTCAGGAGTGTATTAAAAGGCACAGTGATTATAGGAACAGGTTTTAGCCCCTATAGTACAAACGTCAAGAGAACCGTGACGAAAAAGTTTCTGTTCGATCAAAATCATTTTACTTATTCTCAGCTCCTAACCACTAATAATAGCATCATATAATTTTAAGTTAGTATACGAAACAGTACGTATATAAACTCATTTTAATGATTTTTACTCTGACTCATAATTTTCGCGCTATTTACCTGTCATGTAAAAAACAAATTATCTCAAATTACAATCGTAAGCACACGACAGACCTAGAATTTACGACAATCAATCTACTGTCTACATTTGCGAACAGTTTCCCTTTTCATGTTTGCTTGGTTTGTCGGAGGATCTCCCCGAAAGCTTTAAGCTCAGCGTTCCCTTTATCGTGTCAATAATTTGGTTCAATACGGCCTCGCGCTCACCGACATCTTCCTTTGACAATTCATCATTCAATAGATCAGGATTTATCGGGAAAACCCTTTTGTTGTCAAATCCAGGGGGAATATAATCTACAAGAATCTTTCTCCCAAATTGTACCACAATCAGTCTTTCCAATAAGGATTTCTTTTCGATGTGTTCCTGTACTAGTTTTCCGTTGAACACTACAAATTCGCCTGTTTTCTCGCAGGTTTTGCTTTTGATGAATTCATAGGACTGTTTCGAGGATACTAGGAGCACACAGCCTGTGTTTGTCAACTCGTTGTTGGTGTCTAAGTCTGCTGCGATTATCTCTTCCTCGGTGGTTAAATTCACTCCACTTCCTATCTTGACTTGAAGATAATCCCTGAGTTTTTTGCTGTCCTTCGTGTCGCTTTTTGTGAACAGAACCAGCACTTTCGACATTGTTGTAACGGCGGATACCTTCGTAAAAGACACAAATCCCCATTTAGAATATATACATAACAGAGAATATTAACCTTTGCTAATAAATTTAAGGTCAAAACATTGGTCTCCATTAAAAACATTGCGGTTTCGTTTCATTTTTACCTTGATAAAAATCACGGATTCTGTTAGTCGGTAAGGTACGCAAAACGTTACATCTCAAATGGAACTCACCATGCCGAGTATGAGGATTACAATAATTCAACATCTATTTTGAAAGACAATTATTTCCTGAAGAAGGTGTGAAATGAAATCGCTCACAATATCCCCTTTGTTTTGAGGGAGAAATTTCGCTGGGGGTATTAACCAATCAGAGCGCGGCTGCGTTCTTTACGGCTGCACCTGTTCGCATAGAGACAACGCATGCGCTATGCGTGCTGAATGATCACAATAGATAAAAACATTCTGACTGAAACATGCGTATCATTGAGTTGAGCTATTATTTCTCCTTTTAACGAAAATAAGAAAAGCATTACAAAAAGTTAGTGATTTATTTAAACTGAAATCACCGTTAAACTGAAATCGCCTTGTTGAGATGGAAACAACATCTATTTTAAAAGACAATTATTCCCTGAAGAAGGTGTGAAGTGAGGAAGATAGTTCGCTGGGGGTATTAACCAATCAGAGCGCGGCTGCGTTCTTTCTACGGCTGCGCAAGAGACAACGCGTGCTCTATGCGAGCTGAATGATGATAAAAACATTCTGACTAAAACATGCGTATCATTAAGTTGAGCTATTATTTCTACTTTTTGACGAAAATAAGAAACGCATTACGAGAAGTTTGTGTGATTTATATAAACTTAAATCACCTTGAAACTGAAATCGCCTTGTTGAGATGGAAACAAATAAGGAAATAAATACGATTTTTTATATAAAAATGTAGAAGGCAAATGATAAGTAAAAGCTATTGAAATATTTCTAGGTTATGTAATTGTCAAGCTTTGTGTTTACAGACGGTAACAAAAACTATATAGATGGTCTCGATGTGGGTTGCATAACTGTAAACAATCATAATGATTTTGGCTGTTTTTGTGCTAATATTGAGTTATGTAGGCATTTCACAGCTAATAGTAATTTTCAATGACATGTAACAATTAAAATTTCGTCCTTTATATGACACTAAATCAAATTTAAAGAAATCGGTTTCGTACAATCAATAAACTATCAAAGGTCTCGTAAAGGAGAAAGATGTCACGAATTAAAGCTATTATTGGTGAAAACAAACTTGGTCTCATCACAGACACTGTTAGCTTGCTATGTTCAACGCGCTTTGGTGTTTCTTCGACCCGCTAGTCAACCATTCGAAACAAATGCGCGAAGTGCCATAGCTATTCGACAAAATACTTACAGTCCTGACAGAGAAACCTTGCTTGCTCTATGACGTACCTGGGGAGATGGCGTGAAGTGTCTAGGGCGCTAGAAGGGGAAAATAGCACACGGTATGAAAAACACTGTTTCAAAACGGAACAAACCAGGACAACTGAACCATTGTGCTCCTCACTCGCCGTGGCCGCTTTTCGGTTGTGATGAGTTCCTCTATGGGACCTATATTGTGCGCTGTAGCATAAGTTTAACCGTGCACGAATGGCTGCATTATTTGATTGATGCTATGTATTGATAACACATAGCTGGAGATCAAACACAACACAAGCATATTAGTCTATTTTCTAGAGCTTAGCCCAATTCGTCAATAGGGCTCACTAAACAGCCTCACAGGGATTAGAGCCTCTTAGCGCTTCTTGAATGTCTACGTCGAACAAAGCAACAATTATCTAGCTTTTTGATCCGATTCTTGTGTAAGAAAATGCGCAATGCTTAGCCAAAGATGTACTCATGATACTTGTGGATATCCCTACTTACCAGAAATCAGTCTAGGCTCAAAGAACAAGTAAAGTTGTGTGCCAAGCTATGTCTCCGAACAGAGTGTCCTGCAATCTTGAGGAACGGTAGCACAAGCAAACACGACGCAGAGGAGATGTACACGACTTGTATAAGGCAGAGGTGTAAAGGCGCTACCGCCTGGCCAGCGATGACGGACAAATATCTAGTCGCGCGCCCCCACTCCATGCCAGCCTGATCAGCGGTTGCTATGTTACCTATTATTACGATATGTATTGCATTTCTAAAAGAGACAATCATGGTCTCTTGATTACTAGCTCTATAAAGTGCTTCCACGACAACAAACAAGTTGTTCGTAAGTATTTCATATACCTCAATAACTTAGACTCGTTACAGAACATCTTATCATTAAGGTTTTCAGTAGCAAGCTGAGAATTCTAATAAGTCGTCTTTAAAAAGGATATCCCCGTCAAATAATATATCTAGTTTTATAGATAAAATAAACCATATACTGAAAGTGCTGATGAAGAGAAAGGAAACACCGTTTTGTTCCAAATGTTTATTATCGGAGGCTTAATTTTCTTAGAGAAAAGATCGAAGGGGCGTAACCCCCTGCAGAGCTCCATATTTGGTTATCCTTTCCCGCCATTTTCGCGAGGGGAAGTTAGGTATTTTATGAGAGTATCTAAATCGGGTATTTTTATTAATTTGTTTTTAGGAAAGTAAGCTTCCGATGATACATATTTTTCCCAAAACAGTGTTTCCTTCTCCTCAGCAGCATTTTTTTTGGTTACAGGTTTGGGCGTATATATTTATAAAATGTCATTTTTGCTTATGTAGGTGGCTGCAAAACGGGTTGAATTAAAAGCCTAAAATCTGACTCTATCTGACAATATCGCAAAATCCCAGATCAGCTGATGGAAATGGATGCTTTTATTCACACTGGCAACCAGGGGTGGATCCAGTCCTTTGAGCGGTTCAAATCTATTATGAAAGATTGTGTAGGATAAATTCTGATTTTAGTAATTGTAGTTAGCGAATATAGAAGTTTAGATATTTAGTATAGCTAGAAGGCAATGTTATGAAAGTTTAATATTCTAGCTGTAGGAATTAACAGATTTACACTGGTCGTAGACATTTCGCAGTAATAACTCTTGGCAGGGCCGTAGCTGGGGGTGGGGCACTATACACGTGTCCCCACAATATTTTCAAAAAATAATAAGGAGTGAACAGTAGGGGCATGGCTGGGCTCCCAATAATTTTTTATGTTTCTGTATCGTGCCCCTCGAGCAGATAGAGGTACATTAGCCAACTAACCGCCCCCCCATATCTAGTGAGCCTCTGGTACCCAGGGTACCCCATATCAATCTATCAATCAATGGCAGTCGATTTTCTGAATTTCCCGGCGGCGCGCGGGAACCCTGTGATGTTCTAAAAACCGTAGGCCCTTATTTTCAATATGGCGGCTTGTAAAATCGTAGTAAGCACGAATTCCTGCAAGTTTACGTGGAAATTCTCAACGAACACAGTTCAAAGGCGACAAAAAAGCGAACTAAATGATTGGAGCGGGCTTCCAAATGTGATATGTAATGTCCTAGTAAGAAAATGACCGAGCGAGCTAGAAAAATGACAAAAAAATAATAGGACCTAGATAGATAATATGCCAAATATCAGACTCTCCTTTCATCTTGTGGTAGTAATTTGGTAGATCAGGCGTCTTTCTGTTGTACAGTTTCCAGCAATTCTTACCCATGCAATACTGTCATCGTGTGTATTTTTAGCCGCAGCCCCACCACTTTTTGCTACAGAAACAAGTCAGATACTATGATTTATTCCTTGTTCCTTTTTCAATATGATATTTGTGATATGGTGTCTGCCCACCACACTTTTGAACATGCTCAGAGTGTTGGGCGAGTTGAGCCTAGCGGAAGTTATGGGCCTCCTGTAGATTATATTTGGAACGCCTTGCAAAAATCTTATTGATTGTCAAATTTATCTTATTGATCATTTTGATGCACTACTAGTTTAAAACTTTTCATACTTATGCATTTGCAGACAGGAATACTACTAACCTTACCGATATTGCAAATCAAGTCGCATAGTGTCAGGTAGGTGAAATCAGGAGTATTTCTGGTCTTTATGTGATTTTAACTTAACTTATCTCGTGATTGCCGCGTATTTCCAAATATCACCAACGCCCAAATGCGTTTTCTCCACTTATGGTAACTTTTATAAGCTTTTATTCTAATCGTGTTGTGATCATGTGTTCTTTTCCTTCCGATCGTACGGTGCATTCTAGGCGATACTTATTGAAGGGTTATTTGTAAACAGCTTGAGTCCATAGCTCTTTCACGCTTGAACAGCGCAGATGGCGGCGAGAGATACCAAAGGACAGTACACTGCACTGGAAATGAAAGCTAAAGAGTCTGAGAAGGAACAAGCTTCAAGTCAGTCTCACTGGCAGATTACGGGAAACCTTGAGGATGAATTTGATAAAGACTTTTGGGTCGAGGTTGGTATTATTTTAGAATGACTTATAAGTGTTATGCTCATTATCATTTGCTGAATAAAATTTATACCAAATTTGTCGTGGATTATATCCTTTATTATTGTACTTTATTACTCTAGTAAGCTTACCTAAGTTATCCACTATAGGCTAGGGGCCAATCTTGTAAGGATTCGATCTTTTAATGCTAAGATAATGCATAGCTATTTACCAGTCAAGCCTACTGACTGGTAAATAGCGTTTATTATTTATGAGTATAAAACGATATGCATTTTAAATAAGTAAAGTCTTTCAATGTGGATTAGCATGTGTATGTTAAAACTTTTTGCTTGGCATATGTTTGTCTATTGTTATTGTTTTGAGTTTTTATGGCAGGATGGGGCCTTGAGCTTAAATTTGTTGTATAATATCATGTAAAGGAACTATTCGACCCCTTACAAGTTTTCCCAACACCTTGAATGATTTTCAATGTTTCTCCTGGTTGCCATTATCTTAAATATGATCTGAATAATATGGCTGCTTTAATTTTCCCTTTGTGCAAAAATGTGGTGCTGCCACAAGATGCTTGAATCCATCAGTATACAATAAGGGCTACCACATCTTTATCCCTTTTTTAAGATGGGTCTTTTAAGTGTTTTAGGTATTATCAAAGCAGATTGTCAATCCCTATTTGCATTTATACCGTCTTTGTGAATTTTATTTTTATTCTTTTATTTTTTCCCAAAAAGCCATGAAAATTAGATAATTATTGCAGGTAAGAAGGAAGTTTAAAGAAGACAATGTGAGACCATGGTCACATGCTATGGATGAGGTCAGGGTAGCAAGATTAATCAAGCGCTTCAGAGATAATGGCTCAAAACCAGATGAAGACCCCCTTCTCATCATGTGTAGAGACTGGCCCAAGGATGAGAAGTTTAAAGGGAAGCCTGAACTCGTTGAACAACAGGTTACCTAAAGCTCTAATTATTTGTTTACAAATTATAGAAAAATTGAGGGGTGATTTTATAATATGAATACATAGTGTAAAAAACACAGCAACAGCAAGAATGGCATTGGAGTGATGTAAATGGAGAATGGAGTGATGTAAAAAAGCATCAAATTTTTTAAAATAGCACTTTTTTCTGCAAAGCTTGGCCCTGTTTTAAGTCATTGTTGGGTGTTGCCAGTTATACAATCAACTGCACATTCTGCAAGGAATTGCAGGTAAATCAAATCTACTGCATTACCAGATAATAAGCTTTGGATTTACAGCAAGATTAAGCACCAAGAACACACCCCTTTACTTAAACCAGAAAACAAGCTGCATTTATACAAGAAAATGTTTTTTCTGTCATTCCAGTTGAAAAAATTTGCTGAGATTCTGCTTTCTGATGACAATGATATGAACAAAGACAATAGATACGAGAGATTGAGAGACATCTCCAATGATGAAGAAAAGACCCTCCTTCACTATGCAGCTGAGCAAAACTTCTACCACTTAGCTTCTACCCTCATGAAGTACTGTCCAGGGTTACTTGCCCTCAAGACAGAGCCTGTGCTAGCTCCAGTAAAGAAGGCTGCCATGCTCCCTGTAGAGGTTGCACTGATGAAAGAGAATGATGATGTGGCAGCGGTCATGATCAGGAGAATGAGTCACGAAAGGTAACTTCTAACAAATTTCTGAGGGGTGTTGAGGCCAGAGCCAAAGCAAAGGGAGGGCATCCTGCCGCAATATTTAAGAAATTATAAGGATATAACTTAGTAGAGGGTGATGTGCCTCCCCCCTAGTTTTTCCAAAATGTCTTGGTGGCTGCTGCCTTTACTATTCAAATATGATTTCCTGCATACACTAGGCTCACACATGCCCTCTTACTCCACCAATAGTTATATTATTGTTGCCTAAACATTGTTTTGTTTTTGATTTTCGTATAGGATCCAGAGCTTATTTTTCTGGAGACCAGATAATCCGTTGCAGTCTCCAAGACCATCTTTGTTCAGTTTCCAGAAAATCCTAGCAAGTAGTAAAATGAAGGTACTACAGTCAGATCCAACAACTTTTCGAATTGTTCAATTAGCCATTCCAGTACATCCCATCACACTTGCTGGTGATATTTCTTCTTTTTTTTTTTAGAAATCCTCTGTGGCCATCTTAGACTGTATGGTAAACCCACACTGGCCTTTTCTTCCTGAACGCAAGGGCAACTATGACTGTGAAGAAGAGGAGGATGCCATTGAGGGTGCATGGGGGACTATACCAGATGATCCTCTAGACTATCACTTCTTCTACCATGTGATTGATGGGGACTGCGAGGGACGCCCACCAAAGATCCCAGATGACGATACTCCTAAGAAAATGATTAATAACACATTCTTTAACAGAAAGTCAAGGTCTTGTTTGAATGTTATAGCCAAAAGTAAGAATATGGTATGTAGTATTTATGTGGGGTGAGGATTGTTGGGAGAAGAAGGTTTTTATTTTTTATTTATTCTTCCTAGGATGCCATCCAGCACCCAGTTGTTAGAATGTTGATAAGTGCAAAGTGGAAAGCTTATGGACATTTTATTTTATGGTAAGAAAGTATACAAGCACAAGTTGCAATCCAGTTTTTTTTCAACAAAACATGAGTGGTGAAACAACAAATGACTAAGGAAGTCTATACTCTAACAAGCTTATTTGACTGTCTACTTCACATTGCCTGCTTATTGATTTTCATCATATCCATACCAGTATCCAGGCCCTGGTGTACGTCCTATTCCTGGGCTTTCTCTCCTGTGCATTGATTCAAGGATCCACTCTTGCTGACCCCCGCAAGTACATTGGACATGGTGACAGGGCGAGGGGGTTCTGTGAGGTTGCTGTACTTATTATGCTGCTGCTCTACCTGATAGAGGAGGTCAACCAAATGTCAAGGTAACCTGACAAGTCAGATGGACAGACATATACCTACAGAAGCAGGCCCATAGCCAGGGGGGGTAGGGGGGGTTCGGACGAACCTCCCCACTCGGCTTGAAGGTCTGTTCAGGGAAAACAAAAAATATATAACTTTTGGCTGGATTACCGTGCACATCAATATGTCTTTAAAATGCCTATAAAAATCTTTTTTTTAAATAATCATCTTGATTATTATCGCTATATGTTTAAAAAGCACCCTATTAATACGATGCTTTAAAATACATTTTAAATACAAGATTGAATTTATTTTGAAGTATTGATTGCCTAATGTAATAAGGCGAGGGCATGGGTATACCAGAAATTTGTTCAGCTGAAATGGAAAAACAACCCACCCCGCTCAAAATCCTGGCTACGGGCCTTAGAAGAAAAAATAGACAGACGTACAGGCATCAATTGAGCATATTATGCTGTCAACAGGAGATAAGGCTGATCCTGTATCTAGTCAGGACTTAACTAAAGATTTTCTGAAAGTATCTTATTCTTATTTCTTACATTCTCCTCATTTGTCAGGGAGCAAGCAGCATATTTCAAGGACGTGTATAACTATTTTGATTGGCTTGGTGTCATCTTCATCTGGCTCATGGTGCCACTCAGAGTTGTCAATCATGATGCACAATGGGTCTTGGCTTCTCTTGGCTACCTTTTTAACTTTTTCAGGATTTTCAAGTTTTCTAGTGTCACACGGTAAGATGTTACTCTTGTAATTAATAGAATGGAATAATAGCTCGGTACAGTGGAACCTGGATTTTACAATATGCCTTGGGAGAAAGAAAATGTATCGTAAAATCGAGGTATCATTGCAAAGAGGTCCTCGATTTTAGGATATAAAGGAAAATCCATTTAAAAAATCATTGTAGCGAGGCTGGGTTAATTATCAACTTTTATAAAATAATAATATTGAAACATTACTCTGAGGAAGACTGTTCTGTCACTCTCTGTAAGATTGTAATTTGGATTTAACAAGATCTGCCAAGAAAAAAAATTGATCAACTGTATTGTACGGTGATGTCTTGAGTTGTTCTCTCTTTGATGATAGACAGAATTAGCAATATGGTTGCATCGAGGTCAAAATATGCTTGGGAGAACAGATTTGTATCGTAAAATCGAAAATATCCTTATATCCAATATCGTTAGATTAAGGTACTTTCTTATACATTTCACTGTATTTGAGCCATGAGAAAGAAACGTCATTGTAAAATCATGGTTATCGTAAAACCCAGTATCGTAAAATCCTGGTTCCACTGTATCACCGGCTTCACTTCTTAAGTTAAGAAGTTTGTCAGGGGCAATGAGAATTTATTTCAGCTAAGGATTTTTTTCCAGAGGTGTAAAAACCTGTAAATCTAAATTGGCAAATATAAATACATACCTTAATCTTCTTGGAAAAAGGTGTTAAGCCAGAGGTGGTTCTCTTAAAGCACTAATAATTAACCTTTATTGAAGAACATAAAAGAACCAATCCCTGGAAATTTATATTTTGAGTACTAACAATTTTGGTTGTGATTGCAAAGGATAAATGACTGATAGCTTTTTCTTATTTCTCAGAACAACTGGTCTGTACACTAAGACCCTGGCACGGATTATCATTCATGATATTTCCCGCTTCCTAGTTGTGTTTGCAGTGATTTTCCTTTCATTCTCTGGTGCTTTGTTCCTTTCTCTTCGAGCCTACAATAATCAACATCTCATTGGGTAAGTTGTGCTGGATGTTTTGCAACTTTTTTATTTGTTGTATTAACACATTTTTGCTTGCTTATTTCAGCGGCTTTGAACAGGTTTTGTTAAGTGGTATTAGAACACTAGCTGAACAGCAACCTATCTCAGAGGATTTCTCCAAATTCAAGTAAGCTGACACTGGTATTAGAATTGATTACTCACTTCTTAAGTACCATCTATAACCACAATCATCGTCACATAATCATAATAATAATTTCTCCCTAACCCTACACTGCCATCACCATGACAGTCACACATCATCATCGCCATTGTCATCATCATCACCATCATTATCATATCATCATCATTATCATCTTCATTGTGGTCAGCATCATCATCATCGCTGTCATCGGTATTATCATCATAGTCATCATCATCATCATCATCATCATCAGTATTATTATCGTTGTCATCATGACCATAATTCCTACAACAGCAGCAATATTTTCCGAATAGTTGCAAATCCCATGACTTTGATCTTCAGGTGGCTCTCCATTCTGCTAATGATGTCTTACATGGGGACGGTGGCGGTGGTTTTACTAAATATCCTGATCGCTCAGCTTAGCACCACATACACACAGGCCAAGAAGCGTGCCAAGCTCGAATATGACGTGGACAGGATGCTGCTCCTCACGCGCATGGAGAACTACCCCTTCTTGGTAACCCAGCATGGTTGTGTTCAATGGCGTATAACATTCGATTTTAACCCATGTGTTAATTTATTCCCTCAATGCTAGCTCTAAAAGAGACATGAAGTGTTCGACATGTCTTCTATATATTAACCCCAACAAAGTGCGCGATAAATGTTGTTGCCGGTAACAAGAAAGTGTTCCTGAACTTACCGGGTATACTTGTGTTTATTAGACATGTGTGCACAAGATGCAGCTTATCCAGTAATATTTTGAACACGCTTCTTTCTCATTCCAGAACCTGCGTGTTCGTTACTACAAGGAAGGGGACTGGATTAGCGAAATGAACTTGGCTAAAGGTGACTTTCGAGCGCCAGACGAGTTATATTAATTAATTGAATTGGTGTTAATTTTGGGTATGAATATCCGGGGATACAATCTTGGGATTTTAAAAACAATGTGTTCACCGGGATCCCCCCCCCCCCCCCTTTAGCAGCCAAAAATAAAGTAATTGTATGAGACATTATCTAAAATACAGGAGAAAATGCCTTGAAAGTCCCTTTTGGGGCCCCTCTCCTGTTAAAAATCCTGGCTACGTTGCTGATATTGTTTTTGTGATCCCGATGTGTTACCCTGGTACTAAAGTTGCTACTCCTCCACCCTATTGCACTTTTCTTTTTCTATTTTTAAAAATATTTTTGCCTTTAGAGCTGCTTGAGTTCAGTGAAGACAGACATCCCCTTGAAACAATCGAACAGAAGCTGGAGATGCTTAGGTAAGGGCCACGTGACCAGTCACGTGTTGAGGGGACCCTATGGCTTATGGGTATCCCAGCTCTGATTTGCAGGGGTAGGGGGTGGGGATGACTAAATGGGGACGTAACTTAGCTGCTTTAGTTTTTGTGTTCTGATCTGGGCATCTTGTCGTAGTATACGTGTAGCCGCTTGTAGGGCTTGTTTCGCGAGTATCCGCCATCGACATACATAGGATATACCTGTCGTGGAAATGGCGCCCTTCACGTTTTTCAATGATTAAATCATTACTAACCGCATATTATGTTGTTCAGGGGGCTGATGCGCAAGATTGTGAAGACCATCAAGCCTGTCAGTAGCATTGAGAAATAAGCACGAAGAGTGACGTCAACTACATTAGGCACGGATAGTAATGTCAGCATCATGTAAAGTGTAACGTATGTTACGAAGAGTGACGTCAGCTACATTAGGTACATGTCAAACAGAGAGATAAGAGCACTGAGGTTGACTTCAGCAGCGTTATGCACAAAGAGTGACGTCAGCACCATTGTGCAAAAATTATCGTCAGGTACGAAGAGTGACGTCAGTAGCATAGAGAAATAAGAACGGAGGATGACGTCAGCAACATTAGGCAGGGTTAGTGACGTCAACAACAGAGAGATAATGGGCACGTAGGATGACGTCGTACGCACAGAGAACTAAGCACCATTCTAGTTTCATTTTACTGAGTCAGTAGGCATTGGATTCTAGAATTTTAGTAACAAAGAAGTGCCACAGATCTAACGTAAGATTGTTGATAACTCCTTTGGGCCCCTGTCGCTGCATCTCGTTCTATTTCTAGTTTGTTTCCATCTAGTGTTACGATTGCAAAGGTCTAAGCTTTTGTGTGCTATGCGTGATGCCTTCTTTATACAACTAGTATTATAAGCGTCGAAAGAATAGTTTTATATGATTTTATTATCGTAATTCGGCATCAATCATTTATGGTAAAGTCTTAAAATGTTCTCTTTTAATATATAATAAATCCTTTTTTATGGTTTGTTGTTGTTGTTTTTTTTTTTTGGGGGGGGGTGAAAAAGGATATGTCATATGTTCGAGGGTAGGAGAGGGTGTCTTGTATCATGCATCTTGGCATGTTTAATGTGAGAATTCGCGTATGCCATAGGTCTCAGGCGGGAGGGTTGCCTGTGGAGAGGTATCGATGTGAGAACAACCCATGGGTTTTAGGAATGGGGGAAGAGTTTATTCGATCTTGGTGCTGGAATACTTTTTTAATTTTTTGAAGAACACGATATCGAATTACTGTGGGCCCAGCGTTACGAATTACAAAAAAGAAAAAAAGAAATAAATAAAAGCTAAAAAAATCATGATATGGTTGCGCCGAGCAGCCCGGATTGATTACATTTGTTACAGATTGTCTTGAACAATGATATGCAATGTGAAAGCCTGCGCTCTATCTTAGCAAGTTTTAAGAGGAGGGGAGTTGTCGTATTAAGCTGGGATATCAATATGTGAAACCTCATATTTCATAGAGTGGGAGAAGAGAGTGCATGGGATATCGATATGAATTCCCGCGTATATCATAGGATGGGAGAAGAGAGTGCATGGGATATCGATATGAATTCCCGCGTATATCATAGGATGGGAGAAGAGAGTGCATGGGATATCGATATGAATACCCGCGTATATCATAGGATGGAAGAAGAGAGTGCATGAGATATCGATATGTGAACCCGCGTGTATCATAGGATGGGAGAAGAGAGTGCATGAGATATCGATATGAATACCCGCGTGTATTATAGGGTGGGAGAGGAGAATGCATGGGATATCGATATGAATACCCGCGTATATCATAGGATGGGAGAAGAGAGTGCATGGGATATCGATATGAATACCCGCGTATATCATAGGATGGGAGAAGAGAGTGCATGGGATATCGATATGAATACCGGCTTATATCATAGGGTGGGAGAGGAGAGTGCATGGGATATCGATATGTGAACCCGCGTGTATCATAGGATGGGAGAAGAGAGTGCATGAGATATCGATATGAATACCCGCGTGTATTATAGGGTGGGAGAGGAGAATGCATGGGATATCGATATGAATACCCGCGTGTATCATAGGGTGGGAGAGGAGAATGCATGGGATATCGATATGAATACCCGCGTGTATCATAGGGTGGGAGAGGAGAATGCATGGGATATCGATATGAATACCCGCGTATATCATAGGGTGGTAGAAGAGAGTGCATGGGATATCGATATGATTACCCGCGTATATCATAGAGTGGGAGAGGAGAGTGCATGGGATATCGATATGAATACCCGCGTATATCATAGGGTGGGAGAGGAGAGTGCATGGGATATCGATATGTGAACCCGCGTGTATCATAGGATGGGAGAAGAGAGTGCATGAGATATCGATATGAATACCTGCGTGTATTATAGGGTGGGAGAGGAGAATGCATGGGATATCGATATGAATACCCGCGTATATCATAGGATGGGAGAAGAGAGTGCATGGGATATCGATATGAATACCCGCGTATATCATAGGATGGGAGAAGAGAGTGCATGGGATATCGATATGAATACCCGCTTATATCATAGGGTGGGAGAGGAGAGTGCATGGGATATCGATATGTGAACCCGCGTGTATCATAGGATGGGAGAAGAGAGTGCATGAGATATCGATATGAATACCCGCGTGTATTATAGGGTGGGAGAGGAGAATGCATGGGATATCGATATGAATACCCGCGTGTATCATAGGGTGGGAGAGGAGAATGCATGGGATATCGATATGAATACCCGCGTGTATCATAGGGTGGGAGAGGAGAGTGCATGGGATATCGATATGTGAACCCGCGTGTATCATAGGATGGGAGAAGAGAGTGCATGAGATATCGATATGAATACCCGCGTGTATTATAGGGTGGGAGAGGAGAATGCATGGGATATCGATATGAATACCCGCGTGTATCATAGGGTGGGAGAGGAGAATGCATGGGATATCGATATGAATACCCGCGTGTATCATAGGGTGGGAGAGGAGAATGCATGGGATATCGATATGAATACCCGCGTATATCATAGGGTGGTAGAAGAGAGTGCATGGGATATCGATATGAATACCCGCGTATATCATAGAGTGGGAGAGGAGAGTGCATGGGATATCGATATGAATACCCGCGTATATCATAGGGTGGGAGAGGAGAGTGCATGGGATATCGATATGTGAACCCGCGTGTATCATAGGATGGGAGAAGAGAGTGCATGAGATATCGATATGAATACCCGCGTGTATTATAGGGTGGGAGAGGAGAATGCATGGGATATCGATATGAATACCCGCGTATATCATAGGATGGGAGAAGAGAGTGCATGGGATATCGATATGAATACCCGCGTATATCATAGGATGGGAGAAGAGAGTGCATGGGATATCGATATGAATACCCGCTTATATCATAGGGTGGGAGAGGAGAGTGCATGGGATATCGATATGTGAACCCGCGTGTATCATAGGATGGGAGAAGAGAGTGCATGAGATATCGATATGAATACCCGCGTGTATTATAGGGTGGGAGAGGAGAATGCATGGGATATCGATATGAATACCCGCGTGTATCATAGGGTGGGAGAGGAGAATGCATGAGATATCGATATGAATACCCGCGTATATCATAGGGTGTGAGAGGAGAGTGCATGGGATATCGATATGAATACCCGCGTATATCATAGGGTGGGAGAGGAGAGTGCATGAGATATCGATATGAATACCCGCGTATATCATAGGGTGGGAGAGGAGAGTGCATGGGATATCGATATGAATACCCGCGTATATCATAGGGTGTGAGAGGAGAGTGCATGGGATATCGATATGAATACCCGCGTATATCAAAGGGTGGGAGAAGAGAGTGCATGGGATATCGATATGAATTCCCGCGTATATCATAGGATGGGAGAGGAGAGTGCATGGGATATCGATATGAATACCCGCGTATATCATAGGGTGGGAGAAGAGAGTGCATGGGATATCGATATGAATACCTGCGTGTATCATAGGGTGGGAGAAGAGAGTGCATGGGATATCGATATGAATACCCGCGTATATCATAGGGTGGGAGAAGAGAGTGCATGGGATATCGATATGAATACCCGCGTATATCATAGGGTGGTAGAAGAGAGTGCATGGGATATCGATATGAATACCCGCGTATATCATAGGGTGGTAGAAGAGAGTGCATGGGATATCGATATGAATACCCGCGTATATCATAGGGTGGGAGAGGAGAGTGCATGGGGATATCGATATGTGAACCCGCGTGTATCATAGGATGGGAGAAAAGAGTGCATGAGATATCGATATGAATACCCGCGTGTATTATAGGGTGGGAGAGGAGAATGCATGGGATATCGATATGAATACCCGCGTATATCATAGGATGGGAGAAGAGAGTGCATGGGATATCGATATGAATACCCGCGTATATCATAGGATGGGAGAAGAGAGTGCATGGGATATCGATATGAATATCCGCTTATATCATAGGGTGGGAGAGGAGAGTGCATGGGATATCGATATGTGAACCCGCGTGTATCATAGGATGGGAGAAGAGAGTGCATGAGATATCGATATGAATACCCGCGTGTATTATAGGGTGGGAGAGGAGAATGCATGGGATATCGATATGAATACCCGCGTGTATCATAGGGTGGGAGAGGAGAATGCATGGGATATCGATATGAATACCCGCGTGTATCATAGGGTGGGAGAGGAGAATGCATGGGATATCGATATGAATACCCGCGTATATCATAGGGTGGTAGAAGAGAGTGCATGGGATATCGATATGATTACCCGCGTATATCATAGAGTGGGAGAGGAGAGTGCATGGGATATCGATATGAATACCCGCGTATATCATAGGGTGGGAGAGGAGAGTGCATGGGATATCGATATGTGAACCCGCGTGTATCATAGGATGGGAGAAGAGAGTGCATGAGATATCGATATGAATACCTGCGTGTATTATAGGGTGGGAGAGGAGAATGCATGGGATATCGATATGAATACCCGCGTATATCATAGGATGGGAGAAGAGAGTGCATGGGATATCGATATGAATACCCGCGTATATCATAGGATGGGAGAAGAGAGTGCATGGGATATCGATATGAATACCCGCTTATATCATAGGGTGGGAGAGGAGAGTGCATGGGATATCGATATGTGAACCCGCGTGTATCATAGGATGGGAGAAGAGAGTGCATGAGATATCGATATGAATACCCGCGTGTATTATAGGGTGGGAGAGGAGAATGCATGGGATATCGATATGAATACCCGCGTGTATCATAGGGTGGGAGAGGAGAATGCATGGGATATCGATATGAATACCCGCGTGTATCATAGGGTGGGAGAGGAGAGTGCATGGGATATCGATATGTGAACCCGCGTGTATCATAGGATGGGAGAAGGGAGTGCATGAGATATCGATATGAATACCCGCGTGTATTATAGGGTGGGAGAGGAGAATGCATGGGATATCGATATGAATACCCGCGTGTATCATAGGGTGGGAGAGGAGAATGCATGGGATATCGATATGAATACCCGCGTGTATCATAGGGTGGGAGAGGAGAATGCATGGGATATCGATATGAATACCCGCGTATATCATAGGGTGGTAGAAGAGAGTGCATGGGATATCGATATGAATACCCGCGTATATCATAGAGTGGGAGAGGAGAGTGCATGGGATATCGATATGAATACCCGCGTATATCATAGGGTGGGAGAGGAGAGTGCATGGGATATCGATATGTGAACCCGCGTGTATCATAGGATGGGAGAAGAGAGTGCATGAGATATCGATATGAATACCCGCGTGTATTATAGGGTGGGAGAGGAGAATGCATGGGATATCGATATGAATACCCGCGTATATCATAGGATGGGAGAAGAGAGTGCATGGGATATCGATATGAATACCCGCGTATATCATAGGATGGGAGAAGAGAGTGCATGGGATATCGATATGAATACCCGCTTATATCATAGGGTGGGAGAGGAGAGTGCATGGGATATCGATATGTGAACCCGCGTGTATCATAGGATGGGAGAAGAGAGTGCATGAGATATCGATATGAATACCCGCGTGTATTATAGGGTGGGAGAGGAGAATGCATGGGATATCGATATGAATACCCGCGTGTATCATAGGGTGGGAGAGGAGAATGCATGAGATATCGATATGAATACCCGCGTATATCATAGGGTGTGAGAGGAGAGTGCATGGGATATCGATATGAATACCCGCGTATATCATAGGGTGGGAGAGGAGAGTGCATGAGATATCGATATGAATACCCGCGTATATCATAGGGTGGGAGAGGAGAGTGCATGGGATATCGATATGAATACCCGCGTATATCATAGGGTGTGAGAGGAGAGTGCATGGGATATCGATATGAATACCCGCGTATATCAAAGGGTGGGAGAAGAGAGTGCATGGGATATCGATATGAATTCCCGCGTATATCATAGGATGGGAGAGGAGAGTGCATGGGATATCGATATGAATACCCGCGTATATCATAGGGTGGGAGAAGAGAGTGCATGGGATATCGATATGAATACCTGCGTGTATCATAGGGTGGGAGAAGAGAGTGCATGGGATATCGATATGAATACCCGCGTATATCATAGGGTGGGAGAAGAGAGTGCATGGGATATCGATATGAATACCCGCGTATATCATAGGGTGGTAGAAGAGAGTGCATGGGATATCGATATGAATACCCGCGTATATCATAGGGTGGTAGAAGAGAGTGCATGGGATATCGATATGAATACCCGCGTATATCATAGGGTGGGAGAGGAGAGTGCATGGGGATATCGATATGTGAACCCGCGTGTATCATAGGATGGGAGAAAAGAGTGCATGAGATATCGATATGAATACCCGCGTGTATTATAGGGTGGGAGAGGAGAATGCATGGGATATCGATATGAATACCCGCGTATATCATAGGATGGGAGAAGAGAGTGCATGGGATATCGATATGAATACCCGCGTATATCATAGGATGGGAGAAGAGAGTGCATGGGATATCGATATGAATACCCGCTTATATCATAGGGTGGGAGAGGAGAGTGCATGGGATATCGATATGTGAACCCGCGTGTATCATAGGATGGGAGAAGAGAGTGCATGAGATATCGATATGAATACCCGCGTGTATTATAGGGTGGGAGAGGAGAATGCATGGGATATCGATATGAATACCCGCGTGTATCATAGGGTGGGAGAGGAGAATGCATGGGATATCGATATGAATACCCGCGTGTATCATAGGGTGGGAGAGGAGAATGCATGGGATATCGATATGAATACCCGCGTATATCATAGGGTGGTAGAAGAGAGTGCATGGGATATCGATATGATTACCCGCGTATATCATAGAGTGGGAGAGGAGAGTGCATGGGATATCGATATGAATACCCGCGTATATCATAGGGTGGGAGAGGAGAGTGCATGGGATATCGATATGTGAACCCGCGTGTATCATAGGATGGGAGAAGAGAGTGCATGAGATATCGATATGAATACCTGCGTGTATTATAGGGTGGGAGAGGAGAATGCATGGGATATCGATATGAATACCCGCGTATATCATAGGATGGGAGAAGAGAGTGCATGGGATATCGATATGAATACCCGCGTATATCATAGGATGGGAGAAGAGAGTGCATGGGATATCGATATGAATACCCGCTTATATCATAGGGTGGGAGAGGAGAGTGCATGGGATATCGATATGTGAACCCGCGTGTATCATAGGATGGGAGAAGAGAGTGCATGAGATATCGATATGAATACCCGCGTGTATTATAGGGTGGGAGAGGAGAATGCATGGGATATCGATATGAATACCCGCGTGTATCATAGGGTGGGAGAGGAGAATGCATGGGATATCGATATGAATACCCGCGTGTATCATAGGGTGGGAGAGGAGAGTGCATGGGATATCGATATGTGAACCCGCGTGTATCATAGGATGGGAGAAGAGAGTGCATGAGATATCGATATGAATACCCGCGTGTATTATAGGGTGGGAGAGGAGAATGCATGGGATATCGATATGAATACCCGCGTGTATCATAGGGTGGGAGAGGAGAATGCATGGGATATCGATATGAATACCCGCGTGTATCATAGGGTGGGAGAGGAGAATGCATGGGATATCGATATGAATACCCGCGTATATCATAGGGTGGTAGAAGAGAGTGCATGGGATATCGATATGAATACCCGCGTATATCATAGAGTGGGAGAGGAGAGTGCATGGGATATCGATATGAATACCCGCGTATATCATAGGGTGGGAGAGGAGAGTGCATGGGATATCGATATGTGAACCCGCGTGTATCATAGGATGGGAGAAGAGAGTGCATGAGATATCGATATGAATACCCGCGTGTATTATAGGGTGGGAGAGGAGAATGCATGGGATATCGATATGAATACCCGCGTATATCATAGGATGGGAGAAGAGAGTGCATGGGATATCGATATGAATACCCGCGTATATCATAGGATGGGAGAAGAGAGTGCATGGGATATCGATATGAATACCCGCTTATATCATAGGGTGGGAGAGGAGAGTGCATGGGATATCGATATGTGAACCCGCGTGTATCATAGGATGGGAGAAGAGAGTGCATGAGATATCGATATGAATACCCGCGTGTATTATAGGGTGGGAGAGGAGAATGCATGGGATATCGATATGAATACCCGCGTGTATCATAGGGTGGGAGAGGAGAATGCATGGGATATCGATATGAATACCCGCGTGTATCATAGGGTGGGAGAGGAGAATGCATGGGATATCGATATGAATACCCGCGTATATCATAGGATGGGAGAGGAGAGTGCATGGGATATCGATGTGTGAACCCGCGTATATCATAGGATGGGAGAAGAGAGTGCATGAGATATCGATATGAATACCCCCGTATATCATAGGGTGGGAGAGGAGAGTGCATGGGATATCGATATGAATACCCGCGTATATCATAGGGTGGGAGAGGAGAATGCATGGGATATCGATATGAATACCCGCGTGTATCATAGGGTGGAAGAAGAGAGTGCATGGGATATCGATATGAATACCCGCGTATATCATAGGGTGGGAGAGTAGAGTGCATGGGATATCGATATGAATACCCGCGTGTATCATAGGGTGGGAGAGGAGAGTGCATGGGATATCGATATGAAAACCTGCGTATTTCATAGGTTTAAGGTGGATAGAATGGGATGCATTGATCTTTGTGATGTACAGCGATGAACAGTGTGAAAGGCTGCGTATGCCTAACACGTTCGTGTTACTAGGAGAGATGATTATGAATTATGTTATGGTGATGATGGTTAGAATTAGCTCTATACGATATATGTTAGAAAGTAACGAGGACAATGAAAATGATGACAATGACAACTGCATCGTCGATGAAAATAATGTTCATAGAAATTTTTAATGACGTGACGATGATGATGATAATATTATTGGTGACGACGACGATATGACGATCAGTAAAGCCAACTTGGATCCTCTGCTAGTCAAAACAAAATTTTCCATAAATAGTCAATAGCAATACGATACATCATCATTAAAACTTTTGTGTTTTTGAAAGATGATAGCGTAGAGCTTATCGCACGGTACACCGCTGACCCCCCCTCAAGAAAGTGCTGGCGCCAAATGTGGTTATTGGGACCCAAGTCGAGGCAGGTTTGCTATGTTTGCATATTGCGCATACCATCACTCAGCATAAACCCTCCGCTGTAAACAGGAAAAATCCGCATTTCGGACAAACTTAATCAAAGTGCCTGTCTTGCAGCCTTCCTAAACCGCTGTATCAGTTCATCAAAGAAGGTAATGCGTTCTACCCTGGTTGAACCATCATCATTTAGCACAGTGATTTATATTCTAAACCGGCAACCAGATCAATACGCAGCGAACCATATTATAAGGGGAGTATTGCAATGGTTTTGATTTTTCCCGCAGATGATAGTTCTTTAGGGGTGTGATTATGATATAGAATGAGATGCTACCCACTAAAAGGACTAAAGCATTAGCTGAAAAATTCTTTAAGAATGTTTTTAAAGGCACAATATGTAAATCTAAATCACAAGACTGATTAAGATGATAAGAAACGCGTTTAAACTTTGTCTAATAACTCTAAATATCCAAGCCAAGGAAACACGGGACCAACCCATAGGGCACTTTATATATAGTTCTCATATGCAGTGATATGTTGGTGTCGCCTAGGTACTTTTCAGACTTTTGGGTGGATGTTTGTTCCAATTCTCGCATTCCACGCATCATAGATTCGGTTTCGTTTGTGTACTTTGTCTAAAGGGTCACAGCGTGTGTGCAATGGTCTTATTTGGCTATTTCTTTTTTTAGTCTCTCTATCAGGACTGCAAGTACGATTTTTTTTTGTAAACATTCTTAGTTAATAAACCTATAGACACGAAACAACCATGGACAACTAAATCGGAAGATATACTTTCTTATTTGTGTCCAATTAAAAATACTGGCTTAAAATGTTATGGGGGAGGGGGGGGGGGATGGTATGAGAGATATTGAAGCAGCGAAGCTTATTAGTTGCAGCGTAAAATTTAAAATTGAACAACGATTAGAGTAACAGAATCACAGAAAAATAACTGACTGAATTGATTGATGGTTCTTTAATGTGAAGTATAAAGTGCAAGGATTATAAAGTGCAAGGATTATAAGTATTAGAGTAAGAATGAGCAGGATAAAGCTTTGTTCAAAAGTATATACAATATATTAGCTTTCTTTTTTTATTACGATATTTTTTGTTATATTATATGTTCTATTTTTTTTTTCATTACGATTTTTTTTTGTTATACTATATGTTCTTGATTCTTTTGGATTTTGGAGTCTAAAATATAGTTCGCGCCACCAAATAGCCAGTCAAGTGATTTTTTTTCTGCTTTTATTTGCAAAGTAAAATACGCCGTTATATCCAAACACCAAATAGTTATTTTCCTAGTTTTTAGCATTTCCACTAGGGGGATTTTCACTAGGTCAGCTGATTTACCGCTGGGTTACGCGAGTCTGTTCCGGCTTGGCCAAGGTGATCTCGTGCTTCCGGTTGAAGAGGGCACGGTAGCTTCCGTTCTTTCGCGCGTGACGACACTTAGCACTTATATGGTCATACGTTTCAGCGGATAATGAACCCTCGCCATGAGTTTAGTAACGTTGAAAACTGTGATTACTCCACTGATGTAGGACTCTCGTGAAAAACTAATTTACGATAAATCTACTGAAATATGGTATGTATTCTGTAATCCATAGCCCATGTGTGGGCCATTATGGCAGCTTTTTTTTCCTTTTTTAAGTTTTGCGTTAAGTTTGTTGTTGCTTAATGTATTTGTCATCGTCATATTTTCCCTACATTGTTTTCCTTGTATTCAGAAGCGCAGAAGAAAACTTAAATGTGAGAAAAATTATTAGCTTTTCACAAGACATCTCGAAAAATCGCGCACATTTTAATTAAATGCTGCAGTCTCACGAGTTATAAAATGTTTTTTTTTTCTGTTTAGCGTTGTTTTAATATTAATATAATTGACTTTCACCGCAGAATCGCTAGTTATAGAATGGACCAATGAAAGAGCGCGCATTGCGCGTTTTGAGGACAGGTGTTTCGCGGGAGTCTTTTCACAGCCAAACGTCGTTGATATAATACGCAAGTTTAGAGGGAATTTTAGCCACTAATGAGTACTCATTACTTCAAGGTTCGATTTCTAGGTCAGGATAGGGCTTTCTTTCTCTATTTCATAAATACCGTTTACCAGAAATAAGAGATATCCGTGCCATTCACATTTTTCTTTTCACACGCTTATACGGCACTTCGTTTTTTCTTTCAGACTAAGCCATACTTGGAGATGGGAAACGACTCTTCGAAAAAAGCGAATTCTCAGGCTCAATCGCAGAATCAAACATCAAGTCATGAAAGGTCAATAGACGGAGTAAGACGTATTCTTCTCGTCCATAACTCCTCGACGAATGAGGAGCTTCAATCGGTGAAAAATTTCCGCGATGCCTTGGTTCAAGCCGCTCCAGGGAGCATTAAAATCGACAAACTAGTCAACATTGCTGAAAAGAGCGAGAATTTCCAGGGTGTTACGTGGTTAGAAAAACTGAATAATGTGATTTTGATCCGACTTTCTACGGAACACGTGCAGAAAATAGCGGATACTCTTCGAAAAAATAATTTGGTGGACGAAAATGACCATCTTCATGGCAAAGTCATGGGGATCTCGTTCGGAAAGGAACTCCCCGCCGGATGGCCTCCGTCAGGCTCTAACAGGCGTGAGCAAGATCAGAGGGATTTCGTGTTTGGTTTGGAGGATGAAAATAACGCGAAAGCGAAGGATTTTACAGGGGCCAAGTTGAACTCTCTTGTGGCAGCGATAATGGCTACTAACTGAAATGTGGGCTATTTTGCTTGTTGGGTGAAAAAAGATGCTAGTGTGTATGAATCCAATAAATAATAGTCTAAAATTTAAAAGCATAAATGATACAGACGTTTTTTTTTATGGTTACGGATCGGAACCGGAATTATACTTCTTGTGTGCTTATAGGTTAATGTTGCTTAATTGTATATTGTTTAAACTTTATACAAAATAATCTATAGAAATTTGTGAAAATATTTTTATAAAAAAGAACAAATTAAACAAATTGTAGAATTTGTAGAAGTCACATACTTTGCCGGCTACCGGTAGCCTGCCCGTAGCCGAGGCTAGCTACCGGAAGTGAATGCTTTTTTTGATGTGGCAACTACTTCCGGTTGTAAGGGAGTGTTCTGTTGTTTTGAGAGAAGACAAACATGGCGGCGAAGCCAAAAGACTACACTGTGATCCCCTTGTCAACTAACCCCTCTCAGCCCAGAGAGCAAAAAAGAAGTCAAGTTGCTCGAGCAAGGGATTCTCTGGAACAACCTTTCGATGAGGAATTCTGGAATAAGGTAGTTGGTTTGTTAGAAAATCAAATATATATTTCGAATGTGCTCAGAATCAGAAATGCGAATCTCTGAGCTTGTTATTATTTATATATGTAAGCTTATATATCTAAAGCTTTGATCCTTCCTTGGTCGAAGTGAACATGCAATTTCTCAAGAAAGAAAGTCATAGACAAAAATACGTTTTATTAGTCGCAGAACATTTCTTTGATTGATCTTTGATAAGCTCATTTGTTTATCATTTTTGAGCATTTTTTGTCTACTCCACGTGCGTTCCGAATGACTGCACGCTCTCAAGCGTCAATTTCTCGTAACATGAAAACTGCATTTGCAAGGGGGCAGATCAAATTCTCGGAATCAGTAAAGGTATCAGTAGAGGTATCGACCAAATCTATTTTATAAATAATGTTCCAGTCTCTTGAGATTTCATCATTATGAAAACAAGAAAAAAAATATGATATAGTTGAATATTTTTCTTGAATTCCGTGAATTCGAACTGTTCTTTGCAAGGTTTCCGTGTCAAAATCAGACCCTTCAAACCAACTGGGCAAATGTTGTGAAAAGATAACGACCGATAATGTCTGGGCTATTTTGTTATTTGTATTTGTTATTATAAAAATCTTGTAATTGGAGTGGTTGGTCATGCAAAGCATGGTCACACAACAAAATATGCTTTTGAACATAAAAATATCAAAATACATCTTCATTTATTAATCATAGCTGTCTATTTTCACAGCATACACCCCTCTCTTCAAAATGATATTGATATTCCTTACAAAGCCCCCAGGGGCGTAGCCAGGTGGGTGGCCCAGGCCCCCCTTCTAGAAGCCAAAAATACAGTAAATGTATGAAACATTATCTAAAATACAGGAGAAAATGCCTCCTGTTAAAAATCCTGGCAACGTCGCTGGCCCCAGAAAGATTAAGTCAACTCTTAGTGTAAACAGACGTCTTTTAAAGATAAAAAAGATGCTAGTAGAACAGCCTGATACGATGATAGTATCTAGAAGCCGATACTGAATTAATGTTTCCATTATCAAAAATGTGTAGTTACAAGCTCTATTTTTGCACATTGAAAATAAGCAAAACCAGGGGCAGTAGGACTGGCCTAGAAATTTGAAGAGAGGGGTTGGTGGTGTGAACCTCAAGACAATGTTCAGAGACAAAGTTTTAGGACTAGAGATAATTTCATGCCACTGATCTGAAAGTGTAGGGGTAGTATCTCTGCCCTTCTTGGCTGCCGCCTATGAAAGCAAAGGTGTTTTCCTGCATCATCACATACAAGATTATCTTCTTTCGAGAGTAAATAAAACCCAGAGTTAATAGAGTTCCACTTAAAAGAGTGTCAGAATTAATTTTTAAAGTAGTCTTAAGGACCAACCATTTGATATCTGGTGTGTTGGTAACATCCCCTCAACAAACTACAGCAGGTGCATACACAGTGCGCAGGGTGCTCGGAATCTTCAATTGCTATGCTTTCTTATGATACCTATGACTGTGAACCCCCCTTTGGCTGATTCTGGGAACGCGCCTGCTACAGCAATAAGAACAACATCATACAGTAAAGTGCACACAAGTATAAGCAACAAAATAAGGCTTATCTTTTTTCATAGAAGAATAATCCCATCATGTTGAGCTAAAAAAGTATTTTAGTGATGGCTATTGTGGGTATTTACAGTCTTACATTAACAGTAAAAGATTGCATTTCCTGTGATGCCTTATGCCATATTGCCCTACATGCAAATTCAGGTCCAAGATGTGTTTGCCAAGGGAGGGTTGTCCTGGGCTTTGGCTATGGATGAGGTCCGTACTGACAGACTTGTCATGGAATACAAAGAGCAAACCCTGCAGGTGCTGATACGTGACTGGCCGCAGAAAGAGGAGTATAAGGGCAAACCTGAGCTCATAGCCAGCCTTGAACATCAGGTGACGGGATCTTGTTTGGGAGAGTTTATTGGAGCTCCTTTCCTCTCCCTCTCCCTTCCCCTTTGGTTACCAAAATTGGGGCAAAACTGTATGGTTTAAAAAAACTGGTTTAAAAAATGTTTTTATCTATCATAAAATAATGCTATACCAAGCTGTGTGTGCTCTAAAATACGAGCATTTTCATCACAGCGTGAGAATAATTCATGCAGGTGCGCTAGATTATGGATAGCACAAAATTTAAATATTTGCACCGAAAACGTGAGTGGACAGCAAATAACTAGTTTAACAATCTCTTAACACAACTGTCTTGTTACCTGTGCAAAAATAGTTTTATTCCAGCCGACTGAGGCTCTGAGATAAGCAATTTTACAGAAGGCTTATCATTTGTGACTGCTAGCGTTGCAGTGTTCTAATTATAATTGCAAATTCGAGCCCGGGGGTGGGAGGAGCTTTCCCTTTTATAGCGGAACCTCGTGTTTAAGGTTTCACAATTAAGTGCTAAGATCATTCAGTAGTCCTAGGGCTCTGGGATATTTTTTAAGATAGCCTTATTTGTACTTTTTCATGTATATTTTCTTTGCACCTGCCTACAAATATTCAGAAAAACTCTTAAAATGATAAAAATGAAAACAAAAGCCAAATTCATATATTTTTTTTGTTAATTATGATACACTGGCCTTTGCTATTTGTCCCCCCTGCTCATTTATGTTCAGTAATGGAATAACAAAATGTAACCCTTCCCTGCACTGCTTAAGTGCTAAGGTATTTCTTAGGATGAACTCCTCCACCCCCATTCCCTTGACCAAAAGATACACAGTTGCAACTTCTCCCCCACCCCACCCCCCCACCCCCTTTGAAAGCATACAAATAAAAGAAACAACAGGTGTTTGACCTCATACCAAGCCCCCCCCCCCCCCCACCAAACCCCCCCCCCCCCTAAAAATTAGGCACATACCCCCTCAACTATAAAAGATAGTTTCAAATATTTTACGTTATCCATATGACATAGGTGACTTATTTGCACCGGTTCTAAACAAATCCTATCCATCCAAGACCCGAATTTTGTTCTTGATTTAATGAAGGGGGGGGTACCTGTAATTGTTTCCTTGGTAGTCTCACCTTGACTCACCCACTAAAAGTTTGTTTCCCATTTCAGATTGATCGCTTCACAGAGATCATCTTAGACAAAGATAAGAATGGCACTGATTCACAGCCACCTGAAGAGCATTATAAATTTTTCCGGGTGGATGAGGACGACGACCAGCGCAGGCCGACTATACTACATCTTGCTGCCGAGCGTAACTTTGCCCATGTTGCCAAGACAATAGTCGATCACTACCCAGGCTTATTGTACATGCCTACAGAGGAGTATGACGATTGTCGTGAGCTGTTACCCGTGGAGGTGGCGCTGATAGAGTTTAACGACGAGACTGCCGCGTATTTGATTGGTCACATGAGGCATGAATGGTATGAGAACAAATCAAATTTAACTAAGACCCACGCATTTTCAACCCGTGTTATTTGAATCTGTTATTTCAGGGTTCATGATTTGTTTCTGTGCAAAGGAGGCGATGAAAAAGCCCGTTTCAGTTTCGGAGAATACATCAGGCACCCTCATATGAAGGTAAGGAAAATTTAACGAGGGAAGAGCTTTGTATTAGTGTATTATTATTCGCGCAAAAAAAAAAAAAACGCTATGCGAACAGGTAAATCATCTTCTCTATTCCTTGCGCATTTGGTTTGTACAGCAAGCTTGCATTCGGCAATTACCACCTATTTTATTTCGTATTATAAATTTTTTTAAACTTAGAGGCTTCGTTGTAGATCCTCACAATCAGCTACGTTTTGTACGTTTTCACTATCTTTTCCACAGGAAACCCGCATTGGAAAAATATTTTCTCTTTGAAGCGTGTGTAAAGAAAACGTAGTTTTTCAAATACTTACTTATTTTATGATTTCTGCTTTCCAAATATCGACAAATACCAGAGAACAGTTGTGGCCGTTTTGGATCGTCTAATTAGCCCTCACTGGCCATACCTTCCGAGGAAAAAAGATCGATACAACTCGGATCAAGAAGAAAGAGGTATCGACATGGCTTGGAGTAGTGTCCCTGACGACCCGATGAATTATCACTTCTTCTACCATCTCCTTGACTCTGATGAGTGTGGAAGAGTGCCCAAAATCAACGGCAAAATTAATAAGAACTTCACAGTCAAGGCGAAATCGAATTTACACTACCTTGCAGACAGCAACAATAAGGTATTGTTCGGAAATAAGCTTAATTGGCTATTTCTTGCCTCCCAGCGCGTAAAAAAAAATCGAGAATTGCAAAGAAAAAAGATTTGCAACAAATAAGTGAAGAAAAAAAAATTGAATTTTAGCCCTTAGAGAGACTCGAACTCTCGACCCCTGGTTTACTAGACCAGTGCTCTAACCACTGAGCTATAAGGGCTATCACGTCATGCGTAGGGCAAATTTAGCTTTATATTACTTTGGTATGAGTTATTGTTAGCGGCTTGTTACTCGGCCGCTGTATTTGTAAAATATGAAATAAGATTTTATTCTAAGATTTTTATCTTTTAAATAAATCAATCTTGAATAAGAAACGGAATTAGAAATGTTACCATGATAGATAATTTTTACACTTCAATTTAAATTGCTTTTTTTATTCGCGCTACCAACATCAGGAGCATACGTCGTTTATGTAACCTTATTTATAAGGTTTTGATAAATATTTCAATTAAGTCCTAAAGGTTTATTCCAAAAATATAGAAATGCTTCTGATATACCAACACTGGTCTCTCCGTTGCGATCAAGCTATCGCGTCCTAGAATAGTAAACAGATACGTTCAAGGCTTATCCATGCCGTTTGGTTATACAGTATATATCTTTTTTTTACATCAGGAAGCCATTCAGCACCCTGTGGTACGCATGCTTGTTATGACAAAATGGCGTCGATTCGCACATTGGTGGTTTGGGTACGTGTCCTATCCTCTAAGCTATTACATATTATATATCTTTGTCTCTCTCTCTTCAATGTCGAACGCAAGCTATTTCACATGCCCAGGCTCTGTCAATGAGTAATTTGAACCGACCGGCTCATTGACCGTTAATAGAGGGAACATATGTGTTACTTTGTGCAAGTATTCTTCCAAAAAAATGTAATAAATTCATTCCAACTTGATGTAGTACTTGTAGTTGTCTATGATTTACACGTTAAAGCGATTTGCGCTAGAGCAGCCCCAAGAGCCTGGGCTACAACCTGGAAACGGTGGAGGGGGGGGGGGGGGGGGGGGGGGGGGGGGGGGGGACGTTTCTCGAACGCTCGAAGTCCGGTTAGTAGACGGTTCCGCTGTACCGCTATGTAGAAATATTAGCATTGTATTTTGCACGTTTTAATTCCCTTGCTATTATATTTTACGCATTGGCAAATAATGTGTGCATTTTTCAACCTTTTATTTGATATTACTCTCCTTAGGCTGCAAGCTTCGTTCTATCTCTTCTTCCTTTTCGTGATGTCGTTTGCTCTGATCTACGGCTCGTCGAGACCCGATCCCCTCAAGTACGACGGCAAAGCAGACGGCATGCGTGCTTTCTGTGAGATTGCTACCGTTATCCTGGTTATGGTCTACTTCTATGCCGAGTGTTTGCAAGCTGACAAGTAAGACCTCATTAGGAGGGGGGGGGAGGGGCATTAGTCGACTTGCACTAACTGATCATGCGACTTTGAGTGAGAAATTCAAGCCATGCGGGGTTCCACTTCTGCGTTTTCGCGCAATGATAATTTACCTCAAAGGCTACCATTATTTATCCAAACAATTTGTGTTTGAAATGCGGCGAACGGGGTCTGATAAATCAGGCTACACAAAGACGGTAGCTTTCGTTTAGCCTGCGTAGCAAGCGTAAGGGACTGGGAAAAAGGGAAAATAAGGGCGCATGTCTTGGGGTAAACAATATTGAATGGTCGCTTACAGCAGATCCCCTGTTTTCATTTCCCCTTTTCCCTTCACCAGCTCGCGCGCGGACAGCTAGCTCACAAGTTTTACCCCTTGTGCTTGCTGCGCACGTTATTTGCCCTTGCGGCAGTACAGTAGATAGGAGCGTGTATGAGTTGCGTTTTTGGTTTTCAGGGAAGGACTGTACCGATATTTCCGTGACCCATATAACTATTTCGACTGGCTTGGTCTTACTCTGACATTCTTGGTGATTCCTCTTCGCTTCGCAAACACCAAGGTTCAATGGACGGTTGCTTCTATCGGCTTCCTCTTCAACTTCCTCCGAGTGTTCAAGTTCTCATGTGTTACAAGGTGAATCAATAAGAGGTAGTTTTCCTTGCCCTGTCTGATTGTCACATGTATCGGGGGAACAGTGAGAGAGCGACAAGCATTGACTGGAACTTCCTATCTGTCGTCTACTATACTCAAACATTAAGTGGCAGTCTCCCTAAGAGCGGCCGGGTCCGAATTTCGCGGCAGAATAATAGTAAGCCTTAAACTTTTTCCATCAAATGTGATGGTGTAAACAAAAGTGATGGTGTAAACAAAACAAAAAGATTTCATATAGGATAGATAGGGGTCTTTGGAATCTTGTAGCGCGTGAAGAAATAATTCGGAATAGGACAGGGAATCTGCCAATATAGTGGAAGTTCAAAGTTTCATTTTAGTTTTGGTATAGTGCAGCTGTGAAAACTGCCAATTTTACCCCTCCAAACATGCTATTTTTCCACTGGGCTACAACATGTCGAACAAGCAGAGGCTTGTTCGACATGTTGTAGCTATTCCATTTTTATTAGTTCTAGACCAAACTCTTTTGATGGAAAAAGTTTAACGCTTACTTTATTTCTTACGCGAAATTGACCCGGCCGCTCTTAGGGAGACTGCCACTTAATAATTGCTGTTTTGACGATAAATGATTTGTTAGTAATATGAAAGTGTTTTTGACACAACAAGAGAACACACAGAAAACGATGAAAGTTCCCGTATCTTATTGTCGTCGTTATCATATCAATCAATGGTTTCTTTAGTCCAGACCTGGGACTCTCTTTGCACTCGACATTCTGGCACGCGAGCCAGAATGACGAGCGGAAAGAGAGTCCCAGGTCTGGACTATGATTTCTAGTCTAGAGGAGCCTGGGGCGAGCGCGCTAGAAACCTGTTGATGCTGTTTAAAAAAATGGATAGGGGTTGAGTGGGTGGGGTTACCTCTATCCAGGTTTTTGTCCAGAAGTCGATGGTCGAACTACTTAAAGCGATTGAGAATACCTTTAATTGACGCATTCCATCCCTCATCAAGTCAAGCACACTAGCTGAACTAAACTGCTTTTTTTACCTTGTAGAACCACTGGCTTGTACACCAAGACTTTGGCTAAAATAGTCTATCGTGATATGACTCGCTTCATGGCAGTCTTCGTTGTCATCTTCCTGGGGTTCTGCGGTTCTCTCTACATCTCACTGAGCGCTATGAACTCCCAAGCGTTGTTCAGGTAAACCTGACTACCACCTGACCGCATTTCCACATCTACAACTGTTAACCTATATGTCGTAGGCTCACAGAAAGTGTCTCAGGTTGTATTCATTTCAATTGTTTTTCCCCTAGTGGCTTTCCAAGCGTGATGCTTGTCGGGATACGTGCGCTCGTCGAACAGAACCCAGTAGATGAAGACTACTCTAAATTCAAGTAAGTCTTTTACGTAGAGATCCCTTGCGAACAGAGTTTCTAAGGGCTTATGGAGTTCCCTGTTAGCAGAGGTCTCGAGGACTCATGGAGTTCACTGCTAGCAGAGGTCTCGAGAGCTCATGGAGTTCACTGCTAGCAGAGGACTCGAGGACTCATGGAGTTTACTGCTAGCAGAGGTCTCAAGGACTCATGGAGTTCCCTGCTAGCAGAAGTCTCAAGGACTCATGGAGTTCACTGCTAGCAGAGGTCTCGAGGACTCATGGAGTTTACTGCTAAGCAGAGGTCTCGAGGACTCATGGAGTTCACTGCTAAGCAGAGGTCTCTAGGGCTCATGAAGTTCCCTGATAGCAGTGGTCTCGAGGACTCATGGAGTTTACTGCTAAGCAGAGGTCTCGAGGACTCATAGAGTTCACTGCTAGCAGAGGTCTCGAGGGCTCATGGAGTTTCCTGCTAGCAGAGGTCTCGAGGGGTCATGGAGTTCCCTGCTAGCAGAGGTCTCGAGGGCTCATGGAGTTCACTGCTAGTAGAGGTCTCGAGAGCTCATGGAGTTCCCTGCTAGCAGAGGTCTCGAGGACTCATGGAGTTCACTGCTAGCAGAGGTCTCGAGGACTCATGGAGTTCACTGCTAGCAGAGGTCTCGAGGGCTCATGGGGTTCACTGCTAGCAGAGGTCTCGAGGACTCATGGAGTTCACTGCTAGCAGAGGTCTCGAGGACTCATGGGGTTCACTGCTAGCAGAGGTCTCGAGGACTCATGGAGTTCACTGCTAGCAGAGGTCTCGAGAGCTCATGGAGTTCACTGCTAGCAGAGGTCTCGAGGACTCATGGAGTTCCCTGCTAGCAGAGGTCTCGAGGACTCATGGAGTTCCCTGCTAGCAGAGGTCTCGAGGGCTCATGGAGTTCCCTGCTAGCAGAGGTCTCTAGGGCTCATGAAGTTCCCTGATAGCAGTGGTCTCGAGGACTCATGGAGTTCACTGCTAGCAGAGGTCTCGAGGGCTCATGGAGTTCACTGCTAGCAGAGGTCTCGAGAGCTCATGGAGTTCCCTGCTAGCAGAGGTCTCGAGGACTCATGGAGTTTCCTGCTAGCCGAGGTCTGGAGGGCTTATGGAGTTTCCTGCTAGCAGAGGACACGAGGGCTCATGGAGTTTACTGCTAGCAGAGGTCTCGAGGGCTCATGGAGTTCACTGCTAGCAGAGGTCTCGAGGACTCATGGAGTTCACTGCTAGCAGAGGTCTCGAGGACTCATGGAGTTCACTGCTAGCAGAGGTCTCGAGAGCTCATGGAATTCACTGCTAGCAGAGGTCTCGAGGACTCATGGAGTTCACTGCTAGCAGAGGTCTCGAGAGCTCATGGAGTTCCCTGCTAGCAGAGGTCTCGAGAGCTCATGGAGTTCACTGCTAGCAGAGGTCTCGAGGACTCATGGAGTTCACTGCTAGCAGAGGTCTCGAGGACTCATGGAGTTCACTGCTAGCAGAGGTCTCGAGAGCTCATGGAGTTCACTGCTAGCAGAGGTCTCGAGGACTCATGGAGTTCACTGCTAGCAGAGGTCTCGAGGGCTCATGGAGTTCACTGCTAGCAGAGGTCTCGAGGACTCATGGAGTTCACTGCTAGCAGAGGTCTCGAGGACTCATGGAGTTCACTGCTAGCAGAGGTCTCGAGGACTCATGGAGTTCACTGCTAGCAGAGGTCTCGAGGACTCATGGAGTTCACTGCTAGCAGAGGTCTCGAGGGCTCATGGGGTTCACTGCTAGCAGAGGTCTCGAGGACTCATGGAGTTCACTGCTAGCAGAGGTCTCGAGGGCTCATGGGGTTCACTGCTAGCAGAGGTCTCGAGGACTCATGGAGTTCACTGCTAGCAGAGGTCTCGAGGACTCATGGAGTTCACTGCTAGCAGAGGTCTCGAGGGGTCATGGAGTTCACTGCTAGCAGAGGTCTCGAGGACTCATGGAGTTCACTGCTAGCAGAGGTCTCGAGAGCTCATGGAGTTCACTGCTAGCAGAGGTCTCGAGGGCTCATGGGGTTCACTGCTAGCAGAGGTCTCGAGGACTCATGGAGTTCACTGCTAGCAGAGGTCTCGAGGGCTCATGGAGTTCACTGCTAGCAGAGGTCTCGAGGACTCATGGAGTTCACTGCCAGCAGAGGTCTCGAGGACTCATGGAGTTCACTGCTAGCAGAGGTCTCGAGAGCTCATGGAGTTCACTGCTAGCAGAGGTCTCGAGAGCTCATGGAGTTCACTGCTAGCAGAGGTCTCGAGGACTCATGGAGTTCACTGCTAGCAGAGGTCTCGAGGACTCATGGAGTTCACTGCTAGCAGAGGTCTCGAGGGCTCATGGGGTTCACTGCTAGCAGAGGTCTCGAGGACTCATGGAGTTCACTGCTAGCAGAGGTCTCGAGGGCTCATGGGGTTCACTGCTAGCAGAGGTCTCGAGGACTCATGGAGTTCACTGCTAGCAGAGGTCTCGAGGACTCATGGAGTTCACTGCTAGCAGAGGTCTCGAGGGCTCATGGGGTTCACTGCTAGCAGAGGTCTCGAGGGCTCATGGGGTTCACTGCTAGCAGAGGTCTCGAGGACTCATGGAGTTCACTGCTAGCAGAGGTCTCGAGGGCTCATGGAGTTCACTGCTAGCAGAGGTCTCGAGGACTCATGGAGTTCACTGCTAGCAGAGGTCTCGAGAGCTCATGGAGTTCACTGCTAGCAGAGGTCTCGAGGGCTCATGGGGTTCACTGCTAGCAGAGGTCTCGAGAGCTCATGGAGTTCACTGCTAGCAGAGGTCTCGAGGGGTCATGGAGTTCACTGCTAGCAGAGGTCTCGAGGACTCATGGAGTTCACTGCTAGCAGAGGTCTCGAGGACTCATGGAGTTCACTGCTAGCAGAGGTCTCGAGAGCTCATGGAGTTCACTGCTAGCAGAGGTCTCGAGGGCTCATGGAGTTCACTGCTAGCAGAGGTCTCGAGGACTCATGGAGTTCACTGCTAGCAGAGGTCTCGAGGACTCATGGAGTTCACTGCTAGCAGAGGTCTCGAGAGCTCATGGAGTTCACTGCTAGCAGAGGTCTCGAGGACTCATGGAGTTCACTGCTAGCAGAGGTCTCGAGGACTCATGGAGTTCACTGCTAGCAGAGGTCTCGAGGGCTCATGGGGTTCACTGCTAGCAGAGGTCTCGAGGACTCATGGAGTTCACTGCTAGCAGAGGTCTCGAGGGCTCATGGGGTTCACTGCTAGCAGAGGTCTCGAGGACTCATGGAGTTCACTGCTAGCAGAGGTCTCGAGGACTCATGGAGTTCACTGCTAGCAGAGGTCTCGAGGGCTCATGGGGTTCACTGCTAGCAGAGGTCTCGAGGGCTCATGGGGTTCACTGCTAGCAGAGGTCTCGAGGACTCATGGAGTTCACTGCTAGCAGAGGTCTCGAGGGCTCATGGGGTTCACTGCTAGCAGAGGTCTCGAGAGCTCATGGAGTTCACTGCTAGCAGAGGTCTCGAGGGGTCATGGAGTTCACTGCTAGCAGAGGTCTCGAGGACTCATGGAGTTCACTGCTAGCAGAGGTCTCGAGAGCTCATGGAGTTCACTGCTAGCAGAGGTCTCGAGGACTCATGGAGTTCACTGCTAGCAGAGGTCTCGAGGACTCATGGGGTTCACTGCTAGCAGAGGTCTCGAGGACTCATGGAGTTCACTGCTAGCAGAGGTCTCGAGGGCTCATAGGGTTCACTGCTAGCAGAGGTCTCGAGGGCTCATGGGGTTCACTGCTAGCAGAGGTCTCGAGGACTCATGGAGTTCACTGCTAGCAGAGGTCTCGAGGGCTCATGGGGTTCACTGCTAGCAGAGGTCTCGAGGGCTCATGGGGTTCACTGCTAGCAGAGGTCTCGAGGACTCATGGAGTTCACTGCTAGCAGAGGTCTCGAGGACTCATGGAGTTCACTGCTAGCAGAGGTCTCGAGAGCTCATGGAGTTCACTGCTAGCAGAGGTCTCGAGGACTCATGGGGTTCACTGCTAGCAGAGGTCTCGAGGACTCATGGAGTTCCCTGTTAGCAGAGGTCTCGAGAGCTCATGGAGTTCACTGCTAGCAGAGGTCTCGAGAGCTCATGGAGTTCCCTGTTAGCAGAGGTCTCGAGAGCTCATGGAGTTCCCTGTTAGCAGAGGTCTCGAGAGCTCATGGAGTTCACTGCTAGCAGAGGTCTCGAGAGCTCATGGAGTTCCCTGCTAGCAGAGGTCTCGAGGACTCATGGAGTTCACTGCTAGCAGAGGTCTCGAGGACTCATGGAGTTCCCTGCTAGCAGAGGTCTCGAGAGCTCATGGAGTTCACTGCTAGCAGAGGTCTCGAGAGCTCATGGAGTTCACTGCTAGCAGAGGTCTCGAGAGCTCATGGAGTTCACTGCTAGCAGAGGTCTCGAGGACTCATGGAGTTCCCTGCTAGCAGAGGTCTCGAGAGCTCATGGAGTTCCCTGTTAGCAGAGGTCTCGAGAGCTCATGGAGTTCACTGCTAGCAGAGGTCTCGAGGGGTCATGGAGTTCACTGCTAGCAGAGGTCTCGAGGACTCATGGGGTTCACTGCTAGCAGAGGTCTCGAGGACTCATGGAGTTCACTGCTAGCAGAGGTCTCGAGGACTCATGGAGTTCACTGCTAAGCAGAGGTCTCTAGGGCTCATGAAGTTCCCTGATAGCAGTGGTCTCGAAGGGCATTCACTTTCCTGCTTGTGGAGGTCACGAGGGCTCAGACTGTTGTGACCATATATATATATATATATATGTTAAGGCTTAGTGGTTGTTTAAAGGTAACCTCTTAATAGGTGACCGCTAGATATAGGTGTAACTCTATGCGTTTCCAGGTGGTTGTCTGTGCTGATCATTCTTGTGTACATGGCGATGGTGGTCGTGATCTTGCTGAATATCCTGATCGCTCAGCTCAGCTACACGTACGCCGAGGCGAAGAAGATGGCCAAGCTCCAGTACGACATTGATCGCGTGCTGATAGTCACCAAGCTGGAGCACAGTCGCTTTGCTAGATTCGTAAGATCTCGTCTCTACCCCAAGTCTTGTGTGAAACATTTTGTAGGTTTGATTGCATCGATTCGTAAAATCTCGTCTCTACTCTAAGTCTTGTGTGAAACATTTTGTAGATTTGATTGCATGGATCTCATCCCGGTGGGGGGGGGAACTCCCTATACCGAGATGACGGGGATGCTCGTAGTACCTTTTAGGGGTTAAAATCACGGGTTTGGTACTTTTTAGGGGGTTCGAGCTCAAGCGCTGGCCTTTTTTTTTTGTGACACGTTATCTTTTAGGGGTCAGAACAAGCTGCTATTCGATATTTAAAAAAAAACTAAAAGTAAATTTCCCTTTTCCAGTTCTGAGTTCTACAATTGCTAAATATAGAATGTAGACAAAGTATTGTAAGAAATATATTTTCATTATACTGAATGACAGTATAATTTAGTAAACATAACTGGTGGGGGTGCTTGATGACTTGTCATCTGCAGCAACTAAAGTAGTTTAAAAGTCTATATTTTGTTGGTACCTTTTAGGGGTAAAAATGAAATTTCCTTCGAGCATCCCCGTCATTATAATATGGGAGTCTCCCCCCCCAGGGGATTCCATAGATCTCGTCTCTATTCTAATTCCTCTAACAAACGGAGATGAGAATTGAGATTTGATGAGAGCCGATGAGGGTCCAGATTTTCATGGTCGTTTGACCGTGACTTTGTTATTTTTGAACATGTTCAAATCAACATGACAGTTGACTGTTTGATCGCGTGAACGAGAATTAATAAAAAAACATGATCACTCCTATATCAACTCTCCGTTTGATCACAGCCTAAGTCCTTTGTGGAACATTTTGTAGATTTTATTGCATAGCATTGTTTTGTCGCTCATCCTTCGATTCATTCCCCAAGGCTAAACATATTGTGTCTCGTTTTGGAAATGTCGCATCCCGAGAAGTATTCATTGTCTACCAAGAAGACCTATCACGCCTCCCTCAACACAGTTCCCACTTCCATGGGCTTACTCACAAGCACTCGATATTATCTATCAAACATGAGTGTCAAAATGAATTCATGGTATGGTTAATTTGAAGTTTTCAGTCAGTCCCCGCCCCCACCCCCCCCCCCCCCCCCCCCTATCTGTTGCCGTCAATCCTTAAACTCTACATAATTCATACCATCGTTTATTTTATAAACTTACCCACTTTGTTTTACCGGACAGAACTTGCGAATGAAATACTACCAAGAGGGAGACTGGATCGGGGAGGTCAAACTAGCTAAAGGTCAGTCCAGTTTGCAACAAATGAATTCGGAGCATTGCTTGATTTCATGATTTTCTTATCAGAGCTTCTTGAGTATAGCGAGGATAGCAGCCGCTGGGAAAGCATCGAGGAGAAACTCAGCCTCATTCGGTGAGTTGCCGTGACAGACCCCTTACGTGAACCTCTTGTACAGCGTGAATCCTTTCAATGTCCTCGTTAGTTTGTACTCGTAAAACTTCTCAGTTAGGGAAGGTTCAATATTTAACTGGGGGAGAGCTGCAATGTTTTGGGGGAGGGTTGCGATTTTTTGAGCGTCGATTTGGGGGAGGGCCTCAAATTTTGATACAGGGTTTAGTGGAGGGCCTTATTTTTTGAACAGGTATTCTGATCAACTTTCGAGCGTCCTAAATATCTGGAATTTCAAAATTTTTCGGGGGAGAACCCCAGACCCCCTAAAAAGAATTAAATAAACCAATGTGATGTGTCTGCTTACAGGTTTATGACTTGCGTTTCGCTGGTATTGAAAACCATTATCCCCTAAAGTCTGGCTTATACTTTTTTTTATCTTTTGCAGTTTTGGTTTTATTAACTTCAATCACTAAATTTGCGAATTTCAAATTTATGTCAAAGTCCCCCCCCCCTACCTTTAAGGTGGTATGAAAGATATGTAAATAAGGTTTCAGTTGGGGAGGAGCTAATAATGCTATTTTCCATTTAGGTTTTAACAATAATGGCATTTTATATATTTGGAAATGGCAAAATTTTAACGTGGGAGCATGCCCCCATACCCCGTATACAATAGTATTTGCGCCCCGAAAAATGGGCTCGGAACAACACCTCCAGGCATGGTGCCGCCCCTTCATGGACATGCCTAAGTCAGTGCCCTCCCTCACACAACAATTTGGCGTGCGGGGGGAGGGGGCGGTCTCGTCTCCCCACAATTTGAATTGGAAACAATGACAGGCCATATTCCGGTTAAGAAATTATAAGCATATATTTGTCTTCTTGGCAGTGCATAACCCCTTTTTTCGTTTGTACAGCACAGGCTGCTTGTTATTACAATTGTAGGTTTACTTCATTTGTGGGCAACTTCTTATTACAATTTTGGGTGTTTATTACATGGGCTGTGCACACAGTTATATGGAAGAACGTGCCGTACGTTGAGCATCTAACAACTACAGTATAATTTACTCTAAACTAACCAATACGCCTTTTTTAGATAGCCTTTTGTTTTGTTTTGTTTTGGGGGAGGGCCGTAATTTTTGGTCGCCTTTTCAGGGGAGGGTCACCATTTTTGTGCTTGAGATTGGGGGAGGGTCGAAATATTGAAACAGAAAAAATTCAACTTAGCAGCCCTCCCCCCCTCTCCCGATAAATAATTTCCTTTCCCTTAGATATTCTTAACATCGTAGTAAACGCTCGTAAATTGCTATACAACTACATGGTGGAAATAAAGGGGCCAAGGAAAATGAGTGATGGTCCAAAAAGAATTGTCACAGGATGGGTAATTCTTTATTTTAATAGAAAACAATGACTTTTTTGAATAGCTTATAATTAAAGTTGAGAGATTGACCATCTAATTCGTTTAGACAATTGAACGTCTTTCTTACTATAACTACAAAGGCTTTGACATCATATCGATAAAGAAATTTACACTAACAATTTCACAACTAAACTTGGACTTGTTTTCGCACGCACTGTTCATTCAGGCGTTGGATCGAACTCCAAGTCTAGCCCACTCCCTGTCATTCTTTCTGCGTACAGTTGATCCATTCGTCTGCTCTGTTCCTCCGTAAAGTAGTTACGCCAGTCGCCAACCTGGCCTTTGCGAATATGACTTGAAGCACCAGGTGCAATAAACGGCCTCATAAACGGACTCTCGTAGAACTGTTCACCGCCTTTCATTGCATCAAAGCTGGTTTGGCGGACAATTCTATTGAGAGTCTCTTCAGTAAGAGATTTGCCCACAAACAACGCGATTTGTCTGACGGCATGATGCAGGTCCTGCAATAAGAATGCAGTTAAATTACATTGATGTTAGAAAACTTTCACGGTTAAAATGTAACCCTCTAAAAATAAAGAAAGATTAAATAAAGGTTATTGTATGGGTTTGGCTTCTTCGTGCCCCGTCCTCGAAGAAGAAAATGTTGAGATATCATGAGCTTATCATTTTCCTAAAGTAAGAGAATGCGGATGCTATATATATTAATTATTAACCGAGCGCGAGGTCTGCTGCCTCGGCCTGTACAAAAAGCCCGCGGGCCGAGATTTCTCAGTACGGACCAAGCAAGCGAAGTTCATAAGTTATATATTTAATGGCTTTTCTAAATATCTATACGAGAAGGAAAACTTAAGCTGCTGAAGCATACCTTCTTCATGTCCTCGTACTTAAGAAAGAGGATGTTGGGATCGTCTCGATGCTCCCACCAGCCGAGCACGTGATCAAACCACGACCCATATATCGCTGACGTAAAAATAAATCTAGTTTATTTTGTTAAAAAAATATTATGCATATACAGTCTTCATTTTAAATGTATTTACCAACTCCATTTATGACCGCCTCAAAAAACTCATCCCAAGTGACATTACATTTGTAAGCTTTCCATCTCCTGCAGTGATGGTAATAAGAAACGGCGCAATCCTTGGGATTACGGATGACGTAGATATACTTTGGCTTAGCAGCTGAGCCTCCTCCCTTCGGGGCCACACGATATGGGGAGTGGATCTTGAAGATTCGCGGAGGTGCTACCTTTTTGTAGAACTCTGTCGTGGTTTCAGTAACTCCTAGAAGCAATTTTGTTAGTTGGGAGTCCAGGAAAGGTATCCGTTTTACCATGTCTGTTTTATCGACCTCGCCACCGTTGTATATTTGCCACAAGATCTCTGACGTCCATGTATTCCCTGAAGAAGAGGAAATGTAGATAAGGAAAAAAGATAAATAATCAAGATATAAAATGCATTCGCTGCCACTTTGCCGGTTGCTTTGAATGCCACAGAGAAATTGGAAAATAAAACCATAACCACGAGCAATCTTTAATCTTGTGTTGGTTCATACCATTATGTCACGCACTATCGCAAGCTAGTAAAATCATTGGAATGCCGAACAAAGTTAGTCAGTGAGCAACGGAATTTAAACAGTAGTGAGATCAGACAACAGCCCACAGTTCGCAAGCAGAGAGTTCAAAGAATTTGAGTAAAAGTACGGTTTTCGGCTGGTCACTAGCTCCACCATCTACCCTCAAAGCAACGGTTACATCATAAGGGCCCATAAGCCAGGTGAAGACGGTCAAGATGCTATTACAAAAGTCAAAAGAAACGCGCCAAACGATCCAAACATAGCGCTTTTGTGCCCCTCTAACGCCCCACAAGCTTTAGATAAAGACGCAATGAGCAGACTTGCTGAAAGACCATAGCGGAAGAAGATATTTTACCACGATCGAAACCAAATCAAAACCACTCAATCCCCTGAGACCCGGGCAAGACGTCAATGTACACTTTAAAGTGTAACTCAAAAGTGGACGCCGGCTACTGCCAGAGAACGACTCAAAGAACCAAGATCATAATTGGTGGTTTCTTGTAGTGTATGCTAGCCTTAGTATCAGGTCCTCAGGGAAGTAATACTCAGGCTAAGTGTATGCAGGACAATTGCATGTGGGTTTCCTGTGTTACACATCACGAGAAACGTGTTGAAGCGGCTCGATTGTGTGTTTGCTCGCTCCGATTTCTTTAGCCCTTTGTGGCCTTAAAAAATACGACATTACTCCAGACGGAGCAGGTCTGCGACGTGACCGGGTGCATCTACAAGAATCCAAGCCCCGGCCTGTTAAAAACCAAGAACAAAGAACAAACCAAACAATACAGGAACAGGCCAAGGTAGACGCTACCACGACGAACCAACACCCCAAGCTGGCACAATAGTAATACGAAGTGGAAGAGCCGTCAAACCACCCACAAGATTGGGACGACACTATCGCAATGTATTCGAGTCACTACAAGTCCAGAATAAAGAACGCAAAACCATTAATACAGTCGCTACAATTATCTACTTATTTCCGACTGTTCTCCTGGTTAAATCTTCTTGTTGCCTGTTTGGCATTTTTGCAATGTGCATGACAAGCACGCGAAAAGAGATCAACAGCTGAAGACGTTTCTAGCTTTATACAATCATGAAAAGTCTCGCGCGCGTTGCAGAAAAAAAGCGCCAAAACTTTGCGCCGTTTTTTTCTTCAAATTACCAAAGGCAATAACTCACAACCAAATGAAACCAACGCGACAAGAAAGCCAGAACCAAAAATTAGGCTAGCCTCAGCATCCGCAGGCATCTCGAGTAAGTGTTTTTATTTTATTTTTTCAGTATTTTTATGGATTGGGCTTTCTGCGGGTACTATTCATGGAATAGAGGGACTGAGATCGAGTTGAACCAAAACTAGAAGCCGGACGAGGGGAGGGGACCTAAAGAAAACGGTCTTCCTCGCTGCCAGGGCCCCACTATTTCTTGATCACGCCACAGGAAGTCCGAAATCGATAAAAGCCCTCTACAGACGCATTCTGCTTTAAATTGCCCAAAAATAAAAACGGCCCAGCCTCAAGTTAAAATTAGGCGTTCTCATAGAGAAAAAGAATGTATACATGGAAAGCGTAACTAGCATTGCAAATATATACAATACATTATGGGCGAACTCAGAGCCAAATGTTTATAAAAACTTGAATCGTTAGAAAATTCATTGTGAGTTCAACTTTTCTAGAGATGAGACAGATTGATACAGATGAGACAGTTTTTAAAACAAGATTGATTGGTTTGGTAAATAAATAAACAAACGAACGAACGAACAAACAAATAAAAAACAAACAAACAAACAAGCAAGCAAGCAAATAGATAAATGGTTTTTTTTTTACGATTTTTTTAACCCGTTCGCAACATCGCGGGAATTTCCTATGTGAATCGTACAAATCTTTGATAAACCAAGGAGAAAAAATCAATAAAATAAAAGGGGCCGCATGCTCCCTATGTTGATCTTATCAGGACGATAAACATGTTTTTATTTTTACTTGGCCTTATAGTCACAAGGTGCAAATCAATGATCCACTACATTTTCGGGGGCAAATCCGTGGATCCGCAGATATTTTTAGATCAGCATGGTTTGACAAATAAACAAGATTATCGATTGAAAGTCGACCGTCACAGCAGTCAAAATCCGAAATCCGCGCCCAAATTGTCAACAGATCCGTATTTCCAAAATCCGCCAATCCGCTGAACTAATCGGGGGGGGGGGGGGGGACTGAAACGCCCCTCCGGGCCTCCCAGCCCCATTTTAGGCTTGAGAGGTGCGCTGGGCCCCTCTGGGCCTCCCAGCCCCATTTTAGGCTTGGGAGGTGCGCTGGGCCCCTCTGACCCCCCCCCCCCCCCCCCCAACCCCATTTTAGGCTTGGGAGGCGCGCCGCGCCCCTCCGAGCCCCCCAGCCCCGTCTCATGCAGATGAGGCCCCGCGTAGATTAATAATTGCTAATTATCAATCTACGTCGGTACCACTTCGCGTAGATAAATAATTGGCAATTACTAATCTACGTCGGGACCACTTCGCGTAGATAAATAATTAGCAATGGTTAGCACAGCGGGACTGGGGCCTTTCATAGAAACGGGTGGGAACCTTGCAATTAGACCCCCGTCTGTCCTGTAATATATATATATATATATATATATATATATAGTGTTGGTTTGAGAAAAATACAAACTACATAGGTTTCCCTACATAGGTTTCCCATCATTTTATATATATATATATATATATATATATATATATATATATATATATATATATATATATATATATATATATATATATATATATATATATATATATATATATATATATAAAATGATGGTTGAAGGCTTTCATAGAAAGTGCTCAATACTCGAAAGTAGAGCGGTGTATAGTGTTGGTTTGAGAAAAATACAAACTACATAGGTTTCCCTACAGGCCTGTTTCGTGGTTGCCCACTCATCAGGGGATTTAATGAGAATATTCCTACCATCGTATATATACTATTAACATTGAAATTTACATAATAATAGACTGATAGTTTTAGCTAAGGCGGTAAGAGGAACAATAGCGAGTTACATTAAATATGCGGGGCGAAAACTAACAGTGCGGAACGTGTGAAAAATTGATAGCGCGAAAATTTAACGGTGACGGGATTAACAGTTCTAATTGTTTCGTAGCAGGGCTTTGTTTCTGTGGCGGCACGAGGACACGAGTTCATTGCGTTTATTTAGAGTTGATAGTTTGGGTTGGCAGATGATCGTCAGCTTTTCCTTGAGGCAGAGGTTGCAACGCTTAGTGGTACTGTTGTAGGCGGAGTGGGAAGAAAGAATGCGCCATGAAATAAAGTACTCAATCATGTTGTCCTTGAGAGTCCAGACGTGTTTGCTGAGTTCGGTGGAGTTTCTGTGTTTGGCGTGTCGGAATGATGCGGTGTGGTTTCTGTACCTGGTCTTGAAGCTGTTTTCAGTGAGCCCGACGTATGTTTCCGAGGTGTTGTTGTCTTTTCGAGTTACGGTAGCTTGGTAGATAACAGATGTCTGTAGGCAGTTTCCGTCTAGAGGGCAGGTGCCTTTCTGTCGGCAGTTGCATGTCTTGTTGTTGGTAGTGGTAGGGGCGGAGCTGGCGGTCTCGGTAGCCGACGATGCGGTGATGATTCGCTTGTTGTGGTTGTCGATGATCTGTTTGGTGTTGTTCATGCAGCTGTAACTGATTTTGATGGTGTTTCTGTTGAAGATTTTACGGAGGTGGTTGTCTTTCGGGAAGTGCTTGTCTATCAGGGTGAGGAATCTGTGGCCGATGTTGGTGCTGGTGTTCTTGCTGAAGGGCGGGTTGTACCATAGGATGTTGTTGCGTTTGCGGGTTTTACGGTTGGTTACGGTGTTGGGTTCGTAGCGTAGCGTGTAGTTGTATCCGCTATCGTCGAGTGCTTTCTGGTAAGGTGGCGCGGTCTGGTCAAAGGAGGCTTGGTCTGAAGATAGGGCAGAACATCCCTGCTGGTATCAACAGACGCCTATCTGCCCTATCTTCAGACCAAGCCTCCTTTGACCAGACCGCGCCACCTTACCAGAAAGCACTCGACGATAGCGGATACAACTACACGCTACGCTACGAACCCAACACCGTAACCAACCGTAAAACCCGCAAACGCAACAACATCCTATGGTACAACCCGCCCTTCAGCAAGAACACCAGCACCAACATCGGCCACAGATTCCTCACCCTGATAGACAAGCACTTCCCGAAAGACAACCACCTCCGTAAAATCTTCAACAGAAACACCATCAAAATCAGTTACAGCTGCATGAACAACACCAAACAGATCATCGACAACCACAACAAGCGAATCATCACCGCATCGTCGGCTACCGAGACCGCCAGCTCCGCCCCTACCACTACCAACAACAAGACATGCAACTGCCGACAGAAAGGCACCTGCCCTCTAGACGGAAACTGCCTACAGACATCTGTTATCTACCAAGCTACCGTAACTCGAAAAGACAACAACACCTCGGAAACATACGTCGGGCTCACTGAAAACAGCTTCAAGACCAGGTACAGAAACCACACCGCATCATTCCGACACGCCAAACACAGAAACTCCACCGAACTCAGCAAACACGTCTGGACTCTCAAGGACAGCATGATTGAGTACTTTATTTCATGGCGCATTCTTTCTTCCCACTCCGCCTACAACAGTACCACTAAGCGTTGCAACCTCTGCCTCAAGGAAAAGCTGACGATCATCTGCCAACCCAAACTATCAACTCTAAATAAACGCAATGAACTCGTGTCCTCGTGCCGCCACAGAAACAAAGCCCTGCTACGAAACAATTAGAACTGTTAATCCCGTCACCGTTAAATTTTCGCGCTATCAATTTTTCACACGTTCCGCACTGTTAGTTTTCGCCCCGCATATTTAATGTAACTCGCTATTGTTCCTCTTACCGCCTTAGCTAAAACTATCAGTCTATTATTATGTAAATTTCAATGTTAATAGTATATATACGATGGTAGGAATATTCTCATTAAATCCCCTGATGAGTGGGCAACCACGAAACAGGCCTGTAGGGAAACCTATGTAGTTTGTATTTTTCTCAAACCAACACTATATATATATATATATATATATATATATATATATATATATATATATATATATATATATATATATATATATATATAGCATGTGCATAGCATTCGAAGGATGAAGTGCGGAAAAGATTACTGCGGGTGGATAAAGGTCGGCCATGCAGACACGTGCGGCCAGAGGTGCATGGACACCTACTGCAAGGTAGGGGGCTCTTAATAATGCTCGTTTATTTCAACCGTTTGCAGTTCTTTTACAACTGAATTACCGGTGGGGTCAGCTAACTACAAAATACATTACACCATACATAATTCATAATAACATTAAATCCCCAGCATATTGCGCTGAGACGAATTTGGAAAAACGGTCCGTGCGACCCGGAACCACACTATGTGCGCGCTTAGATCTTAGGGAGTATGACGAATTGGAGGATATAAGTCTGCTTGACACTAGGGGGTATAAGACGCTCCCCTGTTTGATATTGCTTATGAATTTTCTGCACACATTGTGACGCCGCGCCTCTAAAGAAGACAAGCATGCGCGTTCGAGGGCGTCCTCGTAGCTAAGGTCACTACCGAAAATTATTCCTAGAGATCTTTTTTGAATTCTTTCTAAGGCAGCACATAGGTATTGCGGAAGGTTGGAAAAGACAACGCAGGCATACTCTAAGATGGACCTTATAAGAGAACAGTATACAGACACTAAATCCCTTTCTGAGACACCACATGATTTTAGTTTTCTGAGTGCATAGAGACGACGGTTTGACTTTTTGATCACATAGTCACAGTGCGATGACCAACTAAGGTCCGAAGAGATATACACACCGAGAAGCTTGAAACTGGTGACTGACTCAATAACGGAACCGCCGACCGCTATTGGTTGGCACTGAGAACTATTGTACTGTAAAAAATCAACCCGCATCTCCTTGCACTTACTAGGATTTAACAGCATGTTATTATTTTGTGCGAAATTGTTGACATTATTTACCATATGTCTCATGACAGATGGAGCGTTGCGAGGAATTATTTCTAGAATAGATAAGTCATCAACGTATTTCACCCTAGGACCCCAGGCGCGCACTAGATCATCTACCATAACTGCAAATAAAATGGGGCTCAATTTGGTTCCCTGAGGAATTCCACCATTTGGGTATTTACAAGCTGATGACGAGTTAGCAATTTGGACACTCTGTGACCTGCCTTGAAGAAAAGCGGCAACCCACCTGACTAAGGAGGGGTGTAACCCATAGCTAGAAAGCTTACTTAGCAAGATACGATGATCAATTATATCAAAGCCCTTTTTGAAGTCTGCAAAAAAGAATCTTAGCGAACAGTTGCCATTATCCAGCGCTTCTAATGCGAGATGTAATAAATAGACTAACGCTTGAGAAGTTGATCTACCTGCAAGGGCGAACTGTTTGGGGTCAAGTTTACTAGTTAATGAGGGCAGCGATTGATAGAGCACCGCAGGAAAAACTACCCCTGACTGCCAGCAACCATCCGCTTTGACCCCGATCCTAGCGTCGCGCATCGTTATCGCAAGCAAGGGCGGCCAGCGCCCGTGCCAGGCAAGAGGGGTGAGAAGGTCGACGCATACAAAGGCACGGTAGTCGAGGTTCCTCTCGACGCAGTCCTTAACGGGCTTCCCCTCGAGTGGAAATACGCCCGTATTTCAAGACTATCAGCAAGACTATCCAGACTCCAAGACGTCTGTTTATCATAGACCACAGCTTAGAGTGCTGGATCACGAATGCTGTATACACCGGCATCTCCCGCGTGCGGCACGCCGACCAGATAGTCCGCGTGATCCCCCCCGATTACACCCCCGGTGCCTTGGTTCCCACAGGACTGCAGGCTACGCCCAGTGAAGAGCTCATTATAGCGCGAATCAAGCGATATGCTATAGACGACAGGCAAAAGGGTCGCACAAAGTACACGGGATCGCACCACGTTCTGACGATAGACCACGTACTCGGCATGATTGCTGAAGCGGAAAAGAAGTGCACGGTCTGTGGCGCTCAGCTTCTGCTTCAGGGGTACACCAAGAGCCATCCCCAATGCTTCAGTATCGACCGGCTGGACGACAGTCAGGGTCACTACAAGTGGAATGTCAGACTCAAGTGCCTTAGCTGCAATAGAAGGCACAAGCACTGATGTCGCTGGCGTGACGCTACGCAAATGCGAAAGCGTGAAGTCGTGCTTAGAGTACGTCGTGTAATACAACACTGGCTGTCCGGGCTCCATAACCCTCTTTAGTATTGGGTATGCCTTGCTTGTCCACCACGGGTCCGTCGCTCGCCGTCGGCCCTTGTCCTGGAGGTCTTCCTCGTTTACGGCGATGTACACCTCCGTTCCGACCTCTAAGGGGGGCTTTTCGGCTTTGAGAGGCACGCGCCTCAGCTTTATGGCGTCTTTAGGCGCAAAGCCAGTCATGCGAGTCTTCGTTGCGTTTTTGCCTGAGATGACGATTGGCAAAGCAGTAACCCACTCGCGGTTTGTTTCGCCGGATGCAAGCTCCTTCGAGTACTTCGCACGAAATAGGCGCTGTGCCAGCCAGCGATTGAAAGACTCGGCGAAAGCTTGCCTCCTGTGGTGCCCTGGCTCAGCCCGTCGGACCTCCACCCAGTGGTCTGTTAGGGGCTTTGTGGTAGCACCCTTGAACTCCGTGCCGTCATCAACCATGAGGACTTTAGGCCATGTGAGAGGTCCCTCTGCATAGATGTCAGCGAGTTCGCGGGAGACGACGGCCGCGCTCTTAGTCCTCAGTGGGCGGGCGGCTTTATATCGTGAAGCAACGTCAACGACAGTCAGGGCAAACTTGTACCCGCGGTCGGTTGGCAAGAATAGCAGGTCCGACTGGTGGATACGGTTTGGTATCTGCTCCGAGAAGTGGGCGTAGGTAGTCGGAGGAGGGGGTGTCTGTGTGTAGCCCCCGACGGGCTGCAAGCTTACCCACTTGCGCACTCGATCTATGGAGGCTGAGCCCTTGGGGAGTTTGGCATGCAGAGCGGTCACTCCCTGGAAGCCACCTCTGGCGTAGTATATAGGACGAAGGAACGCATCAAGTTCTTCGTCGGACATGCGCTTCGCCGCCATTACGTGCCGACAATGTACTGCAACAGGTGTATCAGTCTCCAACAGGCGGTTGCCGTCTGCTCGGGTAGTGCCGAGGCGGTCTTTCTGAGGTCGGTAGGCCCTCGGAGAACGCCATTGGCGAACCTCTTAACGCACTCCCTGTCTGCGCGCCACAACTAGAGGCTTCGGTTAGCAATGTCACCAAAGCTACATAACCAACCCATCGACGGCACCTTCGGTGTCACTCGCTTAGCAGCGGCTGCTACCTCGTGCATAGCACTCCACAACTGGTCTGCAATCATCTTATACGTATACGTATACGCATACGTATACGCGCAGTACGGAAAAAGGCCGCCTAGATGCAGCGCCGGAACGGCAACTGCATCACAGCAAGCGGCTAGCTGTGTAGCCGATAGCGAGAGCGCCGGCGCCAATGTACGCCAACTCGGCGTTTTTCTGCGTTTTGCTGGGGATGTAGTAGTCGGACAGCTCAGGAGTCCTCATCGACTCCAGGGATTGTTTTGGTCGGGTCTGGTTGTAGAGTTTGAGCGCGTAGTCAGTGTCGGGGAAGTTTTGCTTTGCGAGGGCCCCTCTCTCGCGACTTTGAGCTTGCCAATCGATGATTTTTTGTCGCCGCTGTTGGTAGCGTCCATAGTCTTGTTGGTATTTCTCTAGGGCCTTGTCGTGCCTCTCCTTCTCACCTAAGGCAGGGCTCTCATCGTTCGACAGGAACTTTGCGAGGTAGTTGCCACTAACGAATGCAGTTTAGGCGTGCGCCACCAACCAAAATCGCGATGGAGGCCATCGAGTAGTGTGTTCGTTTCACGTGCTGTGTGTACGTGTACATACACGAACACGAGTCTAATACATGGCCTACACGTGTAGTAGTGTGTCACAGTACACTACTACATGGGCAGGATCTTCTGGTCCTCAAGGTAACCCTTCAAAGCGACAGCACCTGCAACGGCGGCAGTCATTTTTGCGTCGTTCATGGAGTTCGCGGAGGGGTCTTTGGTGAAGCCTTCGCGCAAGACCTTGCGCCCAACCCAGCCGATACCGGCGACGAGGCCGGTTATGACTGCGGCGTCGGTGATGGTCTTTGTAATCTTGCTTTGCTGCGTCGTCGACATATATATGCGTACACGCGTATGATGCACGGACGTGCGGATATGGGTGGGGCCCTTGTGTTTAAATGTCTGCTTACTCCATTGCTAACAGTCGAGATTTGCACTGTCCGGGAGCGCGAAGCGCTGTCGCCGGAACGGCAAGCGGTCGATCCTTGATCTACTGTGCGGCCGCCAGCGGCGGCCTTGCGGGCGGAGTCACGTCGTTGGCCACTACAAGTGGATCGGTAGCTCGCTGATCAACTGCTGGTGTACGAGTGAACGCGGCAGCTAGCTCCCGCCTACGTGTCTAGAGGCCGATCAATGACACTAGAAGACCAGCGACCCCGATAACCGAGCTAGCCGACCAAGCAGAGTTGCTTTCCGGGACTGGTGTGTGTGCCGAAGGCATCTTCGGCGCGCGCGCGCAAGCTCTCGCGTCCCTGCGACTCGCTAGCGACCGGCGACTCAACGTGTTGCACAGCTTCTTTTTTTTCGCTCTGTTATGTCGGTTCCACTTTGCCAAGCGCCTTCCAGCTTCGACTCGTCCAGGGTGTTTAGGTCGGGTCGCAGGTGGTTCGGGGCTCGTGATTCTCTCCACTAACGCCGAAGGCGTACGTGCAGGTTCATGAACAGTTTGTTCCGCAGCTTGTTTGTCAGGTTCCGCTGACCCGTTTGCCGTTCCGGCAGGCTGGGCACTAGTACTTCCTTGAGGTTCCTCCATTTGTGATGCAACTATTTTGTTGCTGAGGAAGTGGCAAGTTTTCAAATGAACGTCTACTCTGGGATGGCAGACTCGCCAGTGTGCGTACCCTTCGGGGGGCAAACCACTGGTGGGTCCGCGACTGCTACCTCGTGTTGGCACGGCGTGTCAGCGCTTGCCGTTCCGGCGGTGTTCACATGGCGTGCTACGTGTAACGCCCCGACGGCTAAAGCCATCAAAAGACCGCAGCATAGAGACAGGCTTCCGCACAATGTGCGGAGCTCGTTGTTGATGATGTAGTCGGACACTAGGTCATTGTGGAGATCGACCACATTGTCTATCGGCAGCGCCATGCCTACTAGCTTGGTCGTAAGCTTCAGAAAGCTGTCTGCCAGGGCGTCTGTAGTCCGGCTGGCTAGAGCGGTCTCGTTTCGCTTCTCGTACTTCCTCACCTCCTCGGTGCTCATGCGTTTGACGTCGTCGTGAGTCAGGGCCTTGCCTAGCATTTTTCTCGACTTCCCCGAGGCTACGAGAATCGCGAGTTTCTCCCTCGCGTCTGCTATCTCAGTTTGCTCACCTCCGGTAGCCGTCCCGACTGGCTGCGTCGAGCACCCCAGCGACTCGACGGCCGGGAGGCCGGCGGCGCCCCCATATATATATATATATATATATATATATATACGTATACGTGGGCGGTGGTTTACTGTGCTTACCCTTCAACTAGGGCCATGGTATAAGGGTAACGCAAGCAAAACTCTAACTTCGAGAACTTTTTCGTCTTGAGGGCCTTTATGTACTCTTTCATCTTCTCTTCTGAGAGCTCCGCGCCGTAGTCATGCAGGATAGCTTTCATGTCCGCCTTGCTCAGGGTATAGAAGACCACCAAGGCCGCGATGTTCTCACGGAACGGCTTTGTGATGCTGGTGAGCTGCTGCGTGATCACCCACACGCTAATACCCACGTGGCGCGCGCTGAACGCCAAGTTGACGAGCTGGTCAGAGCGCCTCTTTACGTCTTTCGAGGCCGCACAGTCGTCGAGTATGATCAGCGTATTAGTGCCTTCGAAAACGGCGGATGCAAACCTCAGCAGTATGTCGATCTGACCCGCCTCAGGTGTGACGACAAACAGACGATTGTCGCTCTCGCCGAAGCCGTCGTATGTTTTGTTGTAGACAAAGGTAGGGCACACGAGTACGATGTAGTCAAACTTGCCACGAAAAGGGCCGCGCAGCCGGTCCACTATGAATCGGGTCTTCCCGCATGACGTCGGGCCCACGATGAGAGCGTTAAATGGGATGTTTTTCGGGTCCATACCGCGCTGCCGCAGCGCTTCGCGCACTTCGTGTCTGTGCTCAGTATTGTATGGACTCTAGCTGTCCGTTCATAAGGTTCATTTGGGCGTCGGCCACCACAAACACGTGACAGTTTACGGTACCCGTGCCGCTTGCCGTGCGTTTTATCTCGAGGTGCACACCGTCGTGGGTGTTGACCAATCGGAGACCACAACCATCGTTAGCACTGTCGTCCGTCGTTCGAAGGTCGATCCACAGAGCAAACTTGTTATCGCCGTAGAACGACTCGGGGCTGACTGCCGGGGGGGGGGGGGGGGGGGGGGGCGCGTAGTCCCTGGCTGAAGTCCTTGTTTGGAATGCCGTCGATTGTAACGCGAACGCTCTTGATGTCGGGGTACACGAACTTCTCAGAGTCGAGAGCCCCTGCCGTGTATGGCTCCACAAAGAGGAGCAACAGACCACTCATAGACCTTCGCGGCAGTTTGACACTCTCGTTGATTATGCTGTCCGTCCCTTTGCTAATCACGAAGGTCTTGTGGAGGTTTACTTGCTCGTAGAAGAACGTTGTGCCGTTTTGGTAGGCGGCGGCTGCAGACCGGGCGAGGTTGTTGTCCCTCCCTTTCGTATTCCAGCTCTAGATTTTTGATGCCGTAGGATAATTTGGTAGCATCGCTTCGATCGCTTCCGCGTTTAGAGCGTTCTCCTTGGCGTTACTAGTCGCTTTATCGCCAGCCTTGGAGCGAAGCTTGCGCATGTTTTCTGATTGTATGCCCTGCTCCAGGCGGTCCTCTCTCTCGACCTTGGACAGGTAAAGCTCCTCATACGTCTTGAAGACATCGTAGCGGCTGGTGTCCTGGAGCGTTTCTCCTGCAAACGTGATTTTTTCAGGCGGCTCACGAGATTTTGGCCGACGTTGTTCACGACGGTATTATTTGTTGGCCTGAGATGGAGAGATCGAAACCGACCCTCAAGGAGCCAGGCACGAGCATGACGCCTTCCGATAGCTTTGGGACCGCCACATATAGCGTCTCGCCGGGGAAAGCCGTCGACGGGTTGAGAGTGACCCGGTGAACAGTTTTCTCGGCTTTCAACCCCAGAGGAGTTCTGGGTGTTCGTTGGGGGTCAAGTTTATCGCTGACTGACATTCCCATTACGTATATTATATATATTATATATATTTTATATATTAAAAATGATGGTTGAAGGCTTTTGACATTGACGATACCTTGCCGGGTGCGTCCGCCGATCGCGGAGCGGGGGACGACGAGACGACGCCCCTTATCCGGTTTGACCCCGACGATGGGGAGTCGATCCCAATGACGAACACGTCATCGCGGGGGGCCCGGACGCAAACGACCGCTAAAACCTCGTTCACCACGGAGGGTGCAGCGACAAGACTTGGTCTCCAGTCCCTCAGGGAGAAATACCCAGACCTTAACGAGAATCTGATACGGTTTCAGTCAGACCAGAGGGGAAAGACGCTAATACAGCTCCGCAACCTCGGCAAAGGAGGTTGGACTAAGCCAAGACAGCTGTTCAATGAGAACGGGGGCGTTCGACAGGAAATTGCAAAGCTGAAAGGCTTCAAGCTGGCGATGGGGTCTATGGCAGAGATAGACGCGGTCATCCAGGGGAACACAGAACGAGTCCAAGAGCTGCAAGGGGTGGTAGCCACAGGCAGGGAGACCATCGACGACCCTAACACGTCAGAGAGTCGCCGCCAAGAGGCCCGTGAGCGCAACGAGAAGAGGCTATCCGAGATTGACGAACTAGAAAGCGAAAACCGGGAGCTCGAGAACCGAAAGCCGCTCAGAGAGCGCATCAAAGCCATCTTCAAAAAGTACGGCTTTACCGTCACCGCTATCGGGTTGGCCGTAGCGACGACGATCGCGGCCATTGTGACGTCGCTCGGCAGGTCGCTTTCCTCCGTGGCCAAAGGGATCGGTAACGGGCTTTAGGCTAGGCGAGCTTCTCCCTTGGCTAGTAGGCAGCATCGCGAACTTCGTGTTTAAAGCTGCAGGGGAGGCGGTGAAATTCCTTGGCGAGAATGCGTGGCTGCTCATTCTAGCCGTAGCCGCGTTCTTGGTTCGTCGAATGCAAAGCAATCATCGCAACAAGTAATACGCCGCGGCCACCGCGAGTGCCGACAACCCCGCCTTGAGGGCGGCGTGGTCACTCTTTTCGCCCGGTCCGCGTGCGCTTGCCGTCCCGGCGGCGACCATGCTATGCGCAGCATGCATACGTGAAGAGGGGGCAGGCGCCGCGCCCTTTGCGTGCGCTTTTGCGTCGCCGTTGCGTATGAAACCCACCTGCTTCCCACTATTGTACGTCCCACCTTCGTCGGTAAACAGATTGAGGTGGCTCGGGTACTCGTCCGCCGCCGTGTCGTAGCCACGGATCACGTGCACGTTGCGATACCCCTCCCCCGGGTAGAACACAAACACATCGCCTAGCCCGTGGTTCCGCCCGCCTTTCCATCGGAAGTGCGGCTTACGCGGCAAACCGAACTCTATGCATAGACGCTCGAAAGCGGCCTTCTTGTAGGGGTTACCTTTTTGCGTGAACGGGCTGTCGCCAGGCAGGGGGACGCCGAGCTCGTAGAGTATCCTCCGGGTGGTAAAGTAGACGTGAAACCTTAGAAATCCCCTAATGACAGAGGGGAGCGTGGCGAAAGTGGGGTCAGTTAGGGACACCCCACATCCGGCTGTTGCGCACCAGACCGCAAAGTTGAGTTGCTGTGGCCAGTACCCATAGGAAGGCTCCGATAGCCACCGGCGAGACTCCTTGGCGGACTTGTGCGTGACTAATGTCTCTTTGAATATGTCTCGGACCCTAGTCGTGAATGATTTGTCCTCAGCCACGTGTATCTCCAGCTGCGTGAGTAGTGGGGTGATGTCTGAGGCCGTGCTCTCCACGGGGGTCGCAGGCACGGCGTAGAGCAGCTTTTGCGCGAGGGTCAGAGACCTAGGGAAACCTAGGGAAACCGGTTTTTTGACTTGTTCGGCTATAGCGTGTTTGATATATTCGGCTATAGAGGCTTCCGCCGCAGTTGCCGCCTTTTTCGACTCCTCCACCTCCCTTCGGGGAATCGCTTTCCCGTTCAGCATCCGCCAGCCTTCCCAATCCATGCTCAGTCCTATTAAACACGAAGGCGGGCTGTGTTCAACACAATGGTGGTCCTACATACTGTGCTCACCAAAGGCGAACAGACGCTCTTCTTCGAAGGGCCGATAAGGCGCCCACGCTTCGTGGCGCTCCGGCAGTGCTCGCTGTTTAACAGCTGGTATAATCTCGAGCGGGAGCATCAGATAACGACTATAGCCGCCCTCTCGCCCATCGCTACTGTGCCAGCCGGGCACCACACAGCCGAGTCCATCGTGGAGACGATCAACCGCGCTGAAAGCGAGATTCTGACCGCGAAGCTGGATCCCCTCACCGGCGAGATCGCGCTTATGTCCAGTGGCGTTGCGTTCCTGAATGCCGAGCTTTGCGCACTATTTGGCCTAGAGGCTAAAGACAATCAGTTGGGGGAGCGGGGCCTCGCACTGCCCTTGGAGGGACTCCCACTTAAGGTGGCTTTGCCGAAAATAGAGGCTCTCTACATCTGCTGCGATATCGTAGACCGCACGCAATGCCTCTCCTTAGGCGAGCCTTCAAACGTTCTCGCTTGCCTAGAAACCCGCGGGAGGCCGCACGAGAAAGTCGTCTAAGGACCCGACATCCCCGTTTGTGCCGCAGCATCTTCCTCTGAGTTTGTCTCGAGTATCCAAATATGGATCAGGGATGACCGCGGTAGACGGGTGGACTTTAAGGGCTAGCCTGTTCGCCTTGCATTAGAGCTAACCTAGGTCCGACATAGCAAGCATGGCAAACAGCGACGTTAGCAGTGGTGCCATATACCCCTCGCTTCCCAGTGTTTGCCCCCCAAAGGGTACGCACATGACGCCTGCCGTTCCGGCAAGCATCGGCGGCGACGTGCAAAGCTTCCGACTCCAGAAAATATGTGACACTCAGGCGGTTCTAGACAACGAGATAACGCATCATCGACAGGTGCGGAAGAAGTATAAGCGCGCCTGTGCCGTTACCCATGCTGTGTCTGTGGCATCCGGCATCGCTGCAGGGGCGCTTTCCAGCGCCGGGGTGGGGGTCTCTTTGAGTGGGATAGGGGTTCTGATCGGCGGTCCGCTGGCAGGGGTCGCTGGGCTGGTCGTTGTCGTGGGCGCAGGCGCAGGGATAGTCTTACGAGCAAGGTGGCTAAACACGAAGACACGATGGTTTTAGCGGAGAGTAAGAAAAACTCGATCAGCGAGCTGGTCTCTAAGGCTCCGCAAGACGGGCATATCTCAGACGAAGAGTTTCGGCTAATACTTCTGGAGCAAGAGAGATACTACGCGCTCAAGGCCGCTATCAGAGCTCGACACGGCCTCGCATCGCGTGAGAAAAAAAGCAAGAAAGGGCCCTCCCTGGAGACGCGCGAAAAGATGGAAAAGAGACTGCGAGAAATTCGCGAGGAGTTCGGGAGCGAGGTGTTCGAGTAAAGCTCAGGTTTAAACGCCACGAAAGCGGCTTTAAATTTACGGCCGAAAAATGGTCGTTCCGCGCTCCGTAGGGTGGCGGCCCAACCCAATGCTATACATATATGCACGTGTCTGCATGGCCGACCTTTAGCCACCCGCAGTAATCTTTTCCGCACTTTCATCGTTCGAATGCTATGCACATGCTATATACATATATATATATATATATACTACAGGACAGACGGGGGTCTAATTGCAAGGTTCCCACCCGTTTCTATGAAAGGCCCCAGTCCCGCTGCTGTCGATAGACAGCGGATTAATGATTGCTAACCATTGCTAATTATTTATCTACGCGAAGTGTTCCCGACGTAGATTAGTAAATGCCAATTATTTATCTACACGAAGTGGTCCCGACGTAGATTGATAATTTGGAATCTACGCGGGGCCCCATCTGCATGAGACGGGGCTGGGGGGCTCGGAGGTGGGATTCGCGCCTCCCTAGCCTAAAAGCCTAAAATGGGGGTGGGAGGCCCGGAGGGGCCCAGCGCACCTCCCAAGCCTAAAATGGGGCTGGGAGGCCCGGAGGGGCATTTCGGTGTCTATGAAAGTCCCCAGTCTTCCCCCCCCCTAATCATCAAAATCCGTAATCCGTGAGCATTTCGGGGCCGAATTCGCCGATCCCTACCCTGGAGACCAGAGGCTCCGAGAGCCTGTGACAGAACAACATTTGGTTCTGTCAAAATCGTTGTTTTCGGCCGCAAAATCTCGCACACTTTCCATATAAAACCATAAAGAACTATTGAAATTCCAGCAAAATGGTGACACAATTTACCTTTCACCAGAGCAGTCAGTGAGAATTTTGCGAGATGCCGACCCCAGAATTTCTTCTTCAATGTCTGAACTTTAAGATAGCGATTAACATGGCTCGAACGAAAGTAAAAAAGTTCGGTCAAAATTAACTTCAAAAAGTCGAATTTTGCTATATTAACTAAGAAAAACCTTGTCTTAGCATGGAGGGTTCTTGTTTACAAATGTTCGAATCGAAGCGCGCGATTTTTCCTCTTGAAATCTCCCCGACTTCTCTCTTCCGGATCGGTTTTGAGCTGTTCGTTGCTTCACTCCGTTGCTTAGTAACCTGTCCATCTCTTCAAACTACCGCTGGACCGATCGAGAAAGATACTGTAATATATCCAATTGATAAAAATAACGCGCGATAAGTGAATGGTACCTTTTTATTTTTTGCGAAGAAAATGTCTTATATCTTGTCTGAATATACAAAATACAAAACAAAATTCAATTTAAAAGTCCGTGAGCCTGATTTTCCATACATCAGTGATCATTATGTAAATAGATCTTTTGCCACTGAATTGGCAGTGGAAATTCCTTACCCTGTCTTGAAAGTATGTCATAGCATTCATGGGAAAAAAAGAATCTACACCGCCCCGTGCTCACAAACTCTTCGACTAGAATGTGCACGAACGAACCAAAATGATTTAATTCATTCCTTATTTTAAAGCAAAATTGTTTGCAGGTTTCCAAAATAGTCTTAAACTAAAGTTATTTGTTGATAATGGCAGATATTTGAAGGATAATGAACAATATTCAACTCCCGAGCGTTCGCTCGACGAAGGTAAACATGGCGCGCGCAACACCGCTGACCAAAGTACGTGTGGCTTCAGAAATTACCGAGATATCTGCTAATTTTTAAATTAAAGTAAGTCGTAAATGCAAGACGGCATAAGCTACTGTTCAAATTAGGAATTGTTTTTTCGCAGCCCGGGTCAAATTCCCAACTCACCGCACTTTTGATAAGAGGCTACAAACACATCTCCGTCTTGTACGGGGAGATTTGTCAGCTCATCGAGCAGTTCTTGGGTCATCCCCGGTAGATAGGTGACGCCATCAATGACAGGGAAATCTTCAGGGATTTTATAAGACACGACGCCGACGCTTTGCGAGTTCTCGGTCGGTGTTGTTGAAGTAGCCATCACTGCTTGTAGATTTGAATCCTTGACCGGCGTTGGACAATCCTTGGACATCCTTGACCGCCGTTGGACAATTAGGTACGCTCGGCTGAACACTGGAGCTAAGCAAACAACTTATAGCGCGAGGCTGTCACGGATTTCATAATTTTTCGTGGTCTAAAATTCAGAACTATCAGTTTTCGAAGCAAGATAAGTAATCTGTTATCTTTTATTTTTGTTTAATTTATGTAACAGATTACTATGCGCCGATGACAGCCTTGCAGACTTTCCACCTCGCAGGCTAATAATATTTGCTTAGCTCCGTGTTTAACCGAGCGTACCTAATTGTCCAACGGCGCCGGTCAAGGATTCAAATCGCTGCTTACTCGTTTTAAAAAATGGCTAGCGGCCAGGGAAAATGATTTAGCTCGGATGTTTTGCCACATATCGAATGTAAGTGTACCCTGGCATAGGTCTGCGAGATAAAAATATTTCGTTTGTTGTATTTTCCTCGCGAATTTCGACGGTATTTGATTGCTACCGAAAATGGCGCCTCCAGCCTTGTTTCTTTCCTTAGAAGGGGAAGAGAAGTCATATATTCCGTTACGAAAACCCCCCAAAATCGTATATTACACACAATATGACAACAACAAGGCATGTTCTAAGTTGTAAGGCAATTTTATTGGCAATGTTTTCACAAAAAATCGTGACTTCAATCCACTCGTTTTACCTCTAAGAATAACAGCCGATTCCAAGCTATACGAACAAGCTTCGAAACTATTGCCTGGGCTACCTGTGCTTGTAGCCAATAGGGAAGTAATTTTCCCCGGGTTTTGGGAGTGAGCCCGCACCTTTTCAGCGGTTGGAGGTTGAGAAGACTTTCAACTTCCGCTCCCAGTTTACAAAAGGAATGAAATGACTTGCGCTTTACGTTTGCGGGAATCTTTCTAAAAAAATGGAATGGAGTTTCGTAACACCCGATTTCAAGCGCAACAGTTTATTTATAAAGTACAGTGTCACGCTTGTGTAAGACAACAACAATTTGACAGATATAGTGCTTGTATCAATTAACACGTTGGCTACTTAGATAAGGCTCTGAACTCACAAATAGTCTCTCTGTCTCCTCCATTTATTATGAAGGTACCATTATCAAGTATAAGTTCTAAATATCCTACGTTTTTTTAAAGATTCCTCGAAAATCTCGTAAAAGTTATTTTCTTTTTGCTTAAGTTCTCGACAAAAATATTCTTCTATTTTTCAGTAAGAAAGCTTAGAATTTCTTGTTGACATACCGCGTGGAGACGAAACTTCTTTAAACATTCCCTTTGTAAACTGAAAGAGGAAACTGAGAGTCTTCTCAACCATCAACCGCTGAAAAGGTGCGGGCTCAGCCCCAAAACCCGCCCGGGGAAAATTACTTCCCATAGCAGTAAATGGAAGAAGCTAGTTCCAGGCTCTTCTACGGACGCCAAGACCGTCCGACCGTGAAGTTTGCTTTTGAATTTTACTTAGGAACTTAGAGATAGATCTATTTTAAATCCTAATTAAAGTAGATTTTAATTAGGCTTCAATTTGAGAGTTGAAGTTGCTAAAATTCAAAACTACAAGTCACGGTTGGCAGTCGTGGCTTCATTACTCTTCTCTGTTTGTATTGCCGTGACGTTCCAGTAGCGACATCTTCAAAATGGATTTTATGTTTTGCTTTTTTTTTGTATTCATCTATCTGAGCAATGACACAAGAAAAACAAAGAAAATAGACTAGGTTTAGTGCTAATAAACACAGGAGACGTTATACAACGTTAACAACGTTATACATCTTGTACATCTTAGACCTCTCTGCCGCATTTGATACAGTAGATCAAATCCTCGGAAACCCAGGGTTATTTTGCTCTAACGTTTCACTCGCGAGTGAAACGTTAGAGGAAAATACCCCTGGGTTTCCGAGGATGGGTAGATCATGAAATCCTCCTCAAACGACTGGAACACCGATATGGTATAACAAGTAAAGCTCTGGCATGGTTCAATTCTTATCTGACAAACCGCACCCAATTTGTAAAAATAGGTGACGGATTTTCTTTAAGTCAGAAGATGCTTTGTGGAGTTTCTCAGGGGTCGGTGCTGGGTCCTATATTATATTCGCTATATACTGCACCGCTTGCTAACGTTATCAAACAACACAGTGTAAACTTCCATTTTTATGCGGACAATACGCAATTATACTTATCATTCGACCCAAAACACGATAGTGAACTGAAGCAAGCAAAGTGCTGTATAGAGTCTTGCCTTCGTGAAATAACTAGCTGGATGACGACTAATAAACTACAGCTAAATAGTGACAAAACAGAACTGTTAGTTCTTAACGCTCGTCACCTTCTGCGTCCTCCTTTGCATTCGATCGCTGTAAATAATGAGATCATTTCCTATTCAAAGAATGCAAAAACTTAGATGTATGGTTCGATAACACTTTGACCATGGACAAACAAGTAACTTTAATATTCCAATCCTCCTTTTTTCATCTACGAAATATTGCTAAAATTAGGAAGTTTATTTCCTTTAATCACTGCGAGATTCTTATACACGCTTTTATTTCTTCTAAACTAGATAATTGTAACTCTCTTATCACTGGCCTTGATCAAAAGCAAATATCTAAACTACAATATGTTCAAAATTCTGCAGCGCGACTTCTTACAGGAACCCGCAAATACGATGACGTCACTCCTGTTCTGCGTACCTTAAACTGACTACCCATCAGAGAAAGAATAGATTTTAAACTCCCTTTTAACTTTTAAATCCTTAAATAAAACCGCTCCAGACTATATGAAAGACCTTTTTTAAAAGGTTAAAACTCCTTATAAACCAAAGCGCAGTCATCGTTCTTCAAATAAGTCTCTTTTAGTACAGCCCTCTTTTAAACCTTTTGAGACCTACGGCTCAAGAGCCTTTTCCGTGAGTGCACCAGCCATATGGAACTCCCTCCCACTAGAACTACGCAATTGTAAAGAATTGAGTATGTTTAAATCCAAGATCAAGACCTTCCTTTTTAAACGCGTCTTCGACAATTGATTCTTAATGATTGATTCTCATGATCTTAGTTATGTATCATAACTAAATTTTTTACTTTTTATTTTGTCTTTTTATTATCTATTTGATATATATTGTAATGAATTTTTAATTATTATTTTAACATAATATTAAAACTGTAAAGCGCCTTGGATCTATAGGAGAAGGGCGATATATAAATCCATATTATTATTAATATATTATATTATTATCTTGAACTTCGATATTGATTTTGTTTTTGTTCATGCCTGGTGTCGCACTAGTGACAAAAACGACATAGGCGCGCGCACTCTTTTTAACTCCGACATGGACATAATGGCATAAAGGAAAAAGAAAAAAAACATGTTTTTTCTCTTATGTCGTTGTGTCCATGTCATTATGTCGGGATCATGTCTTTATGTCGATATTCTCACTGCAGTTTTTTTTAAAGAACCTTGTAATAACTATATATTGAACAGGGAATTCATTTCATTTCAGCGACATGATGCGAAAAGTTGTCAAACGTCTTCCCGTCGGCTGATAACGAATCCTAAGGAAAAGGAGGAACCAAGGGAAAGAGGAGTGAGGAGGCCATCGTTTGGCTGTACACTCTAGATGTTAGCTACGCTATCAGTTACATCCAGTTTGTACAAGATGATTTGAAGACTCTTTTTCCGATGTGTTTTTTTTTTTTTTTTTTTAGTATATAGCGCAAGATTATAACAACCAGAACAGTAAGAGTGCATTGCAGTTACAAACTCTAGATAATTTAAAATATTGTTGTGGAATCCAACCCATGAATAAGAACGTCTGGTTCATTCTATTTCTAATCCATGAAATAGTCTATGGACGATGATTAAAAAAAAAAAGTTATTTCAATATTGAAAATGGTGGTTGGATATGGGTTAAGCCAAGCGGATGAACCAAACGATCCATGTGACATTGTGAGATTCTTTTTATGCTAGCTATGGTCTCTAATGGCGCATTCTTAAATAAACCGTAGGCCCCCAAAAACTGGCAACAACTTGCATATTCAGAATGTTTGTTAACGAAGTTAGAATAAAAGATACCACAAAGAAATGGAAATCTTGTATTTTAGAACAAATACATGTATGTACAGTTGAAGCTCTCGTAAGCGACCACCTTGGGAACTGAAAATTGTGGTCGTTAACGGAGCTGGTCTCTTACGAGAGCTTGCTCTCATAAGCGACCACTGGGCGCCAAAAACTTGAACAATAGGTGTTGGTCGCTTACGGGAGCTTAATTAAAATGGAATCTAAAAAATTAACGTGATCATAACAAAGCTGAAATATTTTGGTTTATTGCTTGATTTTCAAACTAGATATTTGACTCGTGAGAGTGAGTTGTTTTAATTCACAATAATTCAGTTTCCGATCCTAGATTCAATTTGCTCATTAGGTTTATTTGCTCATTTATATATGATACCCAAGAAGCACTGCGGGTTACCACACATGGTTTCCACAGGCGCACACAGGGGCGGGGGGCGTACAGAGAGGGGCCACCCCTCCCCCCCCCTTACACACACACATCGGCCGCCGAAAGTAGGTCGTTTCCTATTGAAGGATTGTCAAATACCATCCATTTTCCATGTGATACTTATGAAGCTCCCTTCTCCCCAAAAAAACCTGGGTACGCGCCTGTTCTAGAGTAAAGATGAAGAACTGAAACGTGTAAGGTTTTTTAAGTTAAAACTTATAATTATTATACCAATAATATAGGCACTGGAATGAAGAAAGATAATATACTTTTTATTCCTTTTAGACTTGCCTTCAAGTCTAAAATAACTATTATAAGGCGGTGAAATGCTTGTATCCTTATCCTCTGCGAGTCACTTGCCCGTCTGACGCTATTGTGAGCGGTACTCTGTAAGTCGAATATGTGTAAAAGGATTAATTGGTTTTGTTAAAGCACGCCGTGTATCTGCAATGTAACGGAATTTTCATTAGAACACGATTAACGGTCTATATCAGCACAAACGTTTGGTCTACTCATACTACGTTCCTCCCCCTATCGCAATCTGCTATCCACTAATACTAACCCAGAAGTCAGCGTATGTCTAGAGGTACGAACACCACCACCTGTCGCTTTATCCCTTATACAAGGATCCATATCGTCTACCAGCTATACCAACCAGCTACCCACATCCTCGATCTACTACTTCACACTAAACACTAAACTATCCCAAACTTAAACATGTACACTATCAATCCACGTATACACCCTAAACTATCCCAAACTTAAACATGTACACTATCAATCCACGTATACACACTAAACTATCCCAAACTTAAACATGTACACTATCAATCCACGTATACACCCTGAACTATCCCAAACTACTAACACTCTGGATATACTACTACACACTAAACTATCCCAAACTATGAACACCATCAATCCAAAACAAGGTCACATTCACTAACCTTAGTTCGTCAGTCTAGGGGCCGAGGGCTCAAGGTCTTGAGGGCTCATGGAGTTTACCGCTAGCAGAGGTCTCGAAGGCTCATGAAGTTTCCTGCTAGCGAGGTCTCAAAGCTAGCTTAAATCATCGTGGTAAACGCTCATAAATTGCTATACAACTACATGGTGGACATGAAGGGGCGAAGGAAAATGAGTAATGGTCCAAGAAGAATTGTCACAGGATGGGTAATTCTTTATTTTAATAGAAAACAATGACTTTTTTGAATAGCTTATAATTAAAGTTGAGAGATTGACCATCTAATTCGTTTAGACAATTGACGTCTTTGTTACTATAACTACAAAGGCTTCGACATTATATTGATAAAGAAATTTACACTAACAATTTCACAACTAAACTTGGACTTGTTTTCGCACGCACTGTTCATTCAGGCGTTGGATCGAACTCCAAGTCTAGCCCACTCCCTGTCATTCTTTCTGCGTACAGTTGATCCATTCGTCTGCTCTGTTCCTCCGTAAAGTAGTTACGCCAGTCGCCAACCTGGCCCTTTCGAATATGACTTGAAGCACCAGGTGCAATAAACGGCCTCATAAACGGACTCTCGTAGAACTGTTCACCGCCTTTCATTGCATCAAAGCTGGTTTGGCGGACAATTCTATTGAGAGCCTCTTCAGTAAGACATTTGCCCACAAACAACGCGATTTGTCTCACGGCATGATGCAGGTCCTGAAATAAGAATGCAGTTCAATGTACAGTACAGATATGTAATTGTTGAGATATTATGAGCTTATCATCTTCCTTTAGTAAGAGAATTCGGATGCTATATATACTACGTATTAAACGAGCGCGAGGTCTGCTGCCTCGGTCTGTACAAAAAGCCCGAGGGCCGAGATTTCTCAGTACGGGGTCAATAAGTTATTTATTAAATGGCTATTTTAAATATATACAAGAAGAATAACTTTAAAGTTGCTGAAGTGAAGGAAGGAACCCTTTCTAAATTTAAAAGCCACGAGTGCTCATCTCCAAAGCTCGAAATAACGACTCCATACCAACATACTGTTTAACAAGCCAACTTCCAACAGACCCACTGTTTTTACAATTTTGAGATATTTTTCGTGTTTTCCGTTAAAAATCATCGGAAATTGTTAGGTAATCTAACAGAAGCAAACTGGTGACAATGCGGCTTTTAGGGCCTGTGGTACTGTCTCGTTGCTACGAAACACCGTTGCTACACCGTTGCTAGGAAAAGCGCTACATTCAATTGAATAGACTAAAATCGCTGCTCGCCCTCCAACTTGATTCTGTGGCCAAGTGGTTAGCACCTTCGACTACCCGGTCAAGTCTTTTTTTTTTAATTTTATTTTCTTCGAAATTCCAGTTTAATTTTGAACATTTTACAACAATTGTGATTTTTTCAACTCAAACCATTGATTTTACCATTTCTAACAACTTAGCGCATGGGATTTTTGATGTTTGAAGAAATGAAAAAGTTATTACCAAATATGTAGTTTTCGAAGAACAAGTAAAAATTCGCCATTTCTCGCTTTCAAAAGTTCGCAAATCAGATGCGTGAAGTTTTAGAAAATAGTAATGTTAAATATTCCCATAAAAAATATGATGTTAAATTTGAACAGTAGCTTCTCCGACACGTTTTTCTGTTCTGGGTCACGTGACCATGGGAGGGGTCAGCTGACAGCTTTACGTTATTCAAAGTTCCAAGAGATTTGACAAAAAACAGAAGCTTTAATAAAACAAACAAATTTCCCTAGCAACGGATCAAAAGATAGTACCATAGGCCCTAAAGGAAGAGAATGTTGAGATTGATAAACATACCTTCTTCATGTCCTCGTACTTAAGAAAGAGGATGTTGGGATCGTCTCGATGCTCCCACCAGCCGAGCACGTGATCAAACCACGACCCATTTTCCGCTGTCGTAAAATAAATCGAGGCTTATTTATGTTATAAACGTATTGTGCATGTATAATCATTTCAAATGTATTTACCAACTCCATTTATGACCGCCTCAAAAAACTCATCCCAAGTAACATCACATTTGTAAGGTTTCCATCTCCTGCAGTGATGGTAATAAGAAACGGCGCAATCCTTGGGATTACGGATGACGTAGATATACTTTGGCTTAGCAGCTAAGCCTCCTCCCTTCGGGGCCACACGATATGGGGAGTGGATCTTGAAGATTCGCGGAGGTGCTACCTTTTTGTAGAACTCTGTCGTGGTGTCAGTAACTCCTAGAAGCAATTTTGTTAGTTGGGAGTCCAGGAAAGGTATCCGTTTTACCATGTCTGTTTTATCGACCTCGCCACCGTTGTATATTTGCCACAAGATTTCTGACGTCCATGTATTCCCTGAAAAAGAGGAAATGTAGATAAGGAAAAAAGATAAATAATCAAGATATAAAATGCATTCGCTGCCACTTTGCCGGTTGCTTTGAATGCCACAGGCCAATACAGAGAAATTGGAAAATAAAACCATAACCACGAGCAAAAAATGAATATTCTCCTTACACTCCCTACCCATAGGCAGCGGACATGGGGGCAGTTTTCATGTTGGTGGTATGGAAATGAGTGGTAAATATAGAACAAAGCGCGGGATAAAAGAATCTAACGACATTGTTATATAGAAAAACAACAATAACAACCATTTTGGGCAACTACACAGTCTTGAAAAACCGCAAAAAAAACCTCCCCGTCACCTCTAATGGTTAGTACAGTTGACGTTCTTAAAATGCTATAAATGCAATTGGCCTAGCTTCCTCCGCAGGCATCTCGAGTGTTTTTGTATTTTTTTTTATGAATTGGGGTTCCTGTGGCGAGTTTGAACCGGGAGCCGGAAGATGGGGGGGTGGGGGGACAAAATTTCTCTTTCCCCTTACCCAGGCCCCACTCTTTCTTGAACACGCCACAACAGCCCAAATTTAAAAAAAAAACCTTTTTACTGGGATACCTGTGGTAGCCCAGCCATAAAATGCTTTTTTTTCTGTCGTCTTGCGATTTGCACAATGCAATTCCCAAGAACCCTTGCGCCATAGGCGATACTTCTTATTCATTGGTTACCTCAACCACGTGAGACCACGTTCTCAATATTATCGACGCTATCATATATCTGATAGCTTATTGGTTATTTCCGATAGCGTGAGATAGCGAGAAGTCTCGTAGCGACGTATGGATTTTGCTTCGTTTTTTCTTTCGTCTTGCGAAGTACCAAGAACACTTTAGAAAATGGAGGTCAATCCTAAGGATGTTTTACTCTTTACTCGTCGGAGTGTTGAAATTAACATAGCTGTCAATTCCAGGCGATCCAAAATCTTGTGATAAATTAGGGGGGAGGGAAGGGGGTGCCAGTTTTGGTTGGGGGGAGGGGGGTACCTGAAGCTGGAGAGGTTGGTGGTTAAGCTATTGTGTTGTCATCTGTGTACTGTTTACTGGTTATATTGTCGGTACTCTGAGAAAAACCCGATTAAGGGATAGTATTTCACAGTAATATGAAAACAGAGGGTTATGAAGCCGAGCCCGAAAGAGAATAGAATTATTTCCTTTCTTGGCTGTAGAGCCCACCTTGTTATAAATGAAAAACTGTCCTTTGCATAGATAATTTCGATTTCTTAAGCGTGCCCCGCCTATTGTTCCTTTGTTGGAGAGCACTATCGCAAGCTAGTAAAATCATTGGAATGCCGAAACAAGTAGTCAGTGAGCAACGGAATTTAAACAGTAGTGAGATCAGACAACAGCAGAGAGTTCAAAAAATTTGAGTAAAAGTACGGTTTTCGGCTGGTCACTAGCTCCACCATCTACCCTCGAAGCAACGGTTACATCATAAGGGCCCCATAAGCCAGGTGAAGACGGTGAAGATGCTACTACAAAAGTCAAAAGAAACGCGCCAAACGATCCAAACATAGCGCTTTTGTGCCCCTCTAACGCCCCACAAGCTTTAGATAAAGACGCAATGAGCAGACTTGCTGAAAAACCATAACGATCGAAACCAAATCAAAACCACTCAATCCCCGGGCAAGACCCGGGCAAGACGTCAATGTACACTTTAAAGTGTAACTCAAAAGTGGACGCCGGCTACTGTCAGAGAACGACTCAAAGAACCAAGATCATAATTGGTGGTTTCTTGTAGTGTATCAGGTCCTCAGGGAAGTGATACTCAGGCTAAGTGTATGCAGGACAATTGTATGTGGGTTTCCTGTGTTACACATCACGAGAAACGTGTAGAAGCGGCTTGATTGTGTGTTTGCTCGCTCCGATTTCTTTAGCCCTTTGTGGCCTTCACAAATACGACATTACTCCAGACGGAGCAGGTCTGCGACGTGACCGGGTGCATCTACAAGAATCCAAGCCCCGGCCTGTTAAAAACCAAGAACAAAGAACAAAGAACAAACCAAACAATACAGGAACAGGCCAAGGTAGACGCTACCACGACGAACCAACACCCCAAGCTGGCACAATAGTAATACGAAGTGGAAGAGCCGTCAAACCACCCACAAGATTGGGACGACACTATCGCAATGTATTCGAGTCACTACAAGTCCAGAATAAAGAACACAAAACCATTAATACAGTCGCTACAATTATCTACTTATTTGCGACTGTTCTCCTGGTTATATCTTCTTGTTGCCTGTTTGGCCTTTTTGCAATGTGCATGACAAGCACGCGAAAAGAGAACAACAGCTGAAGACGTTTCTGGCTTTATACAATCATGAAAAGTCTCGCCCGCGTTGCAGAAAAAAAGCGCCAAAACTTTGCGTCGTTTTTTTTCTTCAAACAATCAAAGGCAATAGCTCACAACCACAATGAAACCAACGCGACCAGAAAGCTAGAACCAAAATTTAGGCTAGCCTCAGCATCCGCAGGCATCTCGAGTAAGTGTTTTTATTTTATTTTTTCAGTATTTTTATGAATTGGGCTTTCTGCGGGTACTATTCATGGAATAGAGGGACTGAGATCGAGTTGAACCAGAACTAGAAGCCGGACGAGGGGAGGGGACCTAAAGAAAACGGTCTTCCTCACTCCCAGGGCCCCGCTCTTTCTTGATCAAGCCACAGGAAGTCCGAAATCGATAAAAGCCCTCTAGGACGCCTGCAAAGGAGGGTATGATGGACTACGAATATGTCATCTTTACGGTGAAAGCATCGCGTAAAACAATCTAATACATTTCAATGCATTTTTTAATATTTGCTTCACCAACATTCTTAAATACATAAGATTGATAGCGAGGTAAACCCGGAGATAACCCGCAAAAAACCTTGTAATTTCTACTACTATGTGGGTGAGCGGGTGAGAGGCTCAAAATCTTGTGACATCCGCCTAGCTATGAAAAGACGAGGAGATCGATACCCCTGTCCAACAATTTTCGATCTCGATATGGAAAGTTCGTGTATATTACTGACTATCCCCAGCATGCTGCTCGAGTGCATAATGTTCGCCATGTGCGTGATAATTATTAAGCAGGATAGCAGGATACCAGAGAAACAAATCACCCGTATTTTACATAAATCTCGACTTGTAAGGCGCTTTCTTCGCAGCTATATAAAGAAAAACATTCCAAGGTCCTCTAGAATGCAAATTTTTACAAAGTGTTTTAGAAAAACACAAGCCTGTGAAGTCCTGTCATACACTCTTTTTTTTATAAAAACCTTTTTTATAAGAACGTCCAGCCTGAGATTTCACCAAATTTTAAGAACATGCTAAGAACATGCCGAGGCCCAGAAGCAGAATTTTTTTTTCTTTTTTAGTCCTGACGCGTTTTTTAATGAAGAATCGAATTGTGCTTAAAGTAACAACCTTATCATTGCTATTGATCATTGTGTTATTCTCTTCCTAATAATTCATTGGGTTTGATATTTTTATATACACCAAAATTTAAGAACATCGTTAAGAACATATTCAGCCTTAAATTGTCCCAAAAATAAGAACGGCCCAGCCTCAACTGGAAATTTGACGTTTTAATAAAAAAAAAGAGTGTAAACATGGAAAGCGTAAAAATCATTGCAAATATACAATACATTCTGGGAGAACTCAGAGCCAAATGTTTATAAAAACTTGAATCATATGAAAATTCATTGTGAGTTCAATTTGTCTAGAGATGAGACAAATTGATACAGATGAGACAGTTTTTTAAACAAGATTGATAAATAAATAAATAAATAAATAAATAAATAAATAAATAAATAAATAAATAAATAAATAAATAAATAAATAAATAAATAAATAAATAAATAAATAAATAAATAAATAAATAAATAAATAAATAAATAAATAAATAAATAAATAAATAAATAAATAAATGAACGAATGAACGAATGAACGAATGAATGAATTAATGATGTTCTTTGTCCGTTACTTTTAGTTCCAGCGTTCCAGTTCCAATAAATGAACTTATAAAAGTGAAATAAACCTGCTGTAATATGATTTTTTAAATTAAAGTAAGTTGTAAATGCAAGACTGTTTATGTTGTTCCAAATGAGGGATTGTTTTTTCGAAGCCCGGGTCAAATTCCCCACTCACCGCACTTTTGATAAGAGGCTACAAACACATCTCCGTCTTGTACGGGGAGATTTGTCAGCTCATCGAGCAGTTCTTGGGTCATCCCCGGATAATAGGTGACGCCATCGATGACAGGGAAATCTTCAGGGATTTTATAAGACACGACGCCGACGCTTTGCGAGTTCTCGGTCGGTGTTGTTGAAGTAGCCATCACTGCTTGTAGCAATGAATGGAAGAAGCTAGTTCCAGGCTCTTCTACGGACGACCGTCCGACCGTGAACTTTGCTTTTGATTTTCACTTAGGAACTTATAAAATAGATCTATTTTAAATCCTAATTAAAATAGATTTTAATTTGGCTTCAATTTTAGAGTTGAAGTTGCTAAAATTCAAAACAACAGGTCACGGTTGGCAGTCGTGGAATCCTTACTCTTCTCTGTTTGTATTGCCGTGACGTTCCAGTCAGGACATCTTTAAAATGGATTTTCTGTCTTCGCTTTTTTTTGTATTCATCCATCTTAGCAATGCACAAGAAAAACAAAGAAAATAAAGTAAGTTTATTGCTATAAGAAACACAGGGGATAGACTCGAGGACAACGTTATACATCTTGAACTTCGATATTGATTTTGTTTACGCCTGATGCAGACTAGTGACGTAACGACATGGGCGCACGCACTCTTTTAACACTCACATTACGACATGGACATCATGACATAAGAGAAAAAGACATGTGCATGTCTTTATGTCGGGTTCATGTCTTTATGTCGTACCATTTTCGCTTGAACATAACAGTGCGCGTGCCTACAGGCCTATGTCGATATGTCTAGTGTGCACCAGGCATAACAAAAATCAAAAGCTAGATATCAGTATTGATGTAGTTTTTTTAAATCTTGTAATAACTATATATTAAACAGGGAATTCATTTTATTTCAGCGCCATTATGCGAAAAGTTGTTAAACGTCTTCTTGTCCCTGATAACAAATCATAAGGAAAAGGAGGAACCAAGGGAAAAGTGAGGAGGCCGCCGTTGGGCTGTACACTCTAGAAGTTAGCTACGCTATCAGTTACATCCAGTTTGTACAAGATGATTTGAAGACTCTTTTTCCGATGTGTGTTTTTTTTTAGTATATAGCGCAAGATTATAACAACCAGAACACTAAGAGTGCATTGCAATTACAAACTCTAGATAATTTAAAATATTGTTGTGGATTCCAATCCATGAATAATAACGTCCGGTTCATTCTATTTCTAATCCATGAAATAGTCCATGGACGATGATTTTTTTTTTCAAAGTTATTTCAATATTGAAAATAAAATAAAAACAGTAGCTTCACCTAGGTGGTTGGATCTGGGTTAAGCCAAGCGGATGAACCAAACGATCCATGTGACATAGTGAGATTCTTTTTATGCTAGCTATGGTCTCTAATGGCGCATTCTTAAATAAACCGTAGGCCCCCCAAAACTGACAACAATGGCATATTCAGAATTTTCGTAGAATTTTTATAGTAGTTAAAATATATTTTTATCGAGTTAGAATAAAAGATACCACCAATTAATGGAAATTTTGCACTTTAGCACAAATACATACTTATTTCAAATAAGGCTGCCCACTCTGAAAAATTATTTTAGCCTTCACAATAATTCAGTTTCCAATCTTAGTTTCAATTTGCTCATTAGGCTTATTTGCTCATTTATATATGATACCCATAATGCATTGCGTGTTACCACACATGGTTTCCACAGGCGCATACACAGGGGCGGCGGGTGTACAGAGGGGGGCCACCCCTCCCCCCCCACTCCCACCCCCCCTCCCCCCCCCCCCCCCACACACACACACAACAATCAATCAGAAATTTGTGTTTACAACACACAATTCTCTTCCAATTCTTTTTTAATGAAGGAGATACATCCAAAACTTAATACCATACACCAAAAACTGGAAATCGACTCTGCCAAACTTAACACCAAACTTAATACCAAACTTAATACCATTATATTCACACCGATATTTTGGTTATTAAAACATGTATTTCACAAATAAAAGATTTCAAGTGTTTATAATTAAGAAAATCTTTATTACAGTGACAAGGGTTTCTTGAGTGACATGATTTTTGAACATTTGCGTGAAGAATTGAATTTCATTCATCTAAAAATATTGAAGATCAAAGGGCCTTCTTGTATTTAAATACATAACATAGATTCTGATAATGCCTAGGATTCTATCTCACCGAATTGCAGAGATAAAGAACTTTTTAGGAGTCAGCCCGATGCATCTTGAATGAACTCCAAATTCGCCGTCTCCTCGACGTCTTCCCGTTCAATTATTTATATAACATTTAGATAACTTAACATCTGATAACTTAACAGATACCAGTACACCACCCTACGAGTAGCATTGTGATCATTAGCTATGAGGAGCAGCTAAAAGGATAAAAAACAGGTAGCGAACAGAGTAAAAAGTGCAAAGGGAAAAAAGTTTGTTGTGAAAATGTACTAGCTCGCGAGGTGCCCATGACCAAATATGGCGCGACGAACCATATATAGATGCTATAATTGACAAGCTCGCGCATTCTAAAAATAGCTTTCAAGGACGACATCATGGGCCACGGGGATTCGTTCTCTTATATCATGGTCTCTTGGTAACTGATAATTATTATACCAATAATAGGCACTGAGAAGAAGAGAGATTACATACTTTTTATTCCTTCTCATATTTATTTGCTAAAGATTTTAAACACTTGAGTCTAAATAACTCAAGGCGGTGAAAGGCTTGTATCCTTGAAATAAATGCACAGCGAGTTAACCTCGTTTAATGTATACTTTGCTCACTTGCAGTCTGACCCTATGGTCAGCGGGACTCTGTACGTCGAGTATGTGTAAAAGGAGTAAATGGTTTTGTTAAAGCACGCCGTGTATCTGCAATGTAACGGAATTTTTATCAGAACACAATAAACGGTCTATATCAGCACAAACGTTTGGTCTACTCATACCACGTTCCTCCCCCTATCGCAATCTGCTATCCACTGATACACCTTTTGCTGTTCAATAACAGGAAAGGGACAAAATAGAACAAAATGACGAAGTAGAAAATTTATTAGTGCTATTAACATAAACAACGACAATCAACAAGCCTTTTCAGACAATAGCAATAATAGCACTAATAATAGCACAAATGAATTTTCTATTTTTACAACTGATTGTCAATAAACGCTTCTGATTGTTCAAACGCGTAATTGAATTTTCGATTGCATGTAAAAGAATGTTCCTTCCATTCGAATGAATGCCCAATTGCGTTATTTAATGTCCGTTGATGCTATTGAATGTTCGCGCATATTCAATGATTGTTATTGAAAGTCGATTCACACTAAGGATCTACTACTTCACACTAAACACTAAACTATCCCAAACTTAAACATGTACACTATCAATCCACGTATACACACTAAACTATCCCAAACTTAAACACGTACACCATCAATCCACGTATACACCCTGAATTATCCCAAACTTAAACATGTACACCATCAATCCACGTATACACCCTGAACTATTCCAAACTTAAACATGTACACTATCAATCCACGTATACACACTAAACTATCCCAAACTTAAACATGTACACTATCGATCCACGTATACACCCTGAACTATCCCAAACTACTAACACTCTGGATATACTACTACACACTAAACTATCCCAAACTATGAACATCCTCAAACCCACTACTACACACTAAACTATCCCAAACTATGAACACCAACAATCCACTAATACACCCTAACTATCCCAAAACTACCATACATAAGCTTAGCTTAGTTTGTCAGTCATTATTGAGTGCGTTGGTACGCCTTTCCAAGGTGTCCTGTTACTCACGTGCTACTCACGTGCACATTCACTAAGCTTAGTTCGTCAGTCATTACTGAGTGCGTTGGTACGACTTTCCAAGGTGTCCTGCTACTCAGGTGCTACTCACGTGCACATTCACTCAGCTTAAATCGTCAGTCATTATTGAGTGCGTTGGTACGCCTTTTCAAGGTGTCCTGCTACTCACGTGCACATTCACTATGCTTAGTTCGTCAGTCATTATTGAGTGCGTTGGTACGCCTTTCCCAGGTGTCCTGCTACTCACGTGCGTCGTCTTTCGTCGCGCACTGTCACTCTGTCGATGAAGAGTGCCTGTCCAATGTACTGCAACACTAGTTTGACGAGGTTTCCTGGGTTGACCTTACTCGGAACTATCAGACTGACCCGACCAGACTCCACGGAGCCCAGATCATCCAAATACCTGAAATGACAACGTCTTTGGAATTATTCTATAAAAGAATGTAAAAAAATGTAAACACCCCTTTAAAAATAGATAGCAATTGGTCGAATTTTATACCCTAAGAGATAACAGAATCGGAAAAAAACGTTAAATATACCCTTAGAAATACCTTTAGAGATAGCAAAATCTGAAAAAAATCCTTCAACACCTAAGGGATGGCAGTTGGTCGTAATTTATACCCTAAAGATGTGACGCCTGGATCACCCCGTCTACTTTTCTGGAATTTCCCCCCCCCCCCCATCCCCCCCCCCCCCCGGGTCAGAGTAATACTCACACCGGTTTGGGTAATATTACTGAGCCTTCACTACCGATGAGTGTGATCTTTATCTTCTTGCTTGTCAACACAAAGAAAAGACTAGAACCTGGCTTCAGACCAGACAGTACAACACTAAAGCTGTACGGCGGTGCTAGAAAGAAACAACCGCATCCATTACAATACTTAAGCAGCCTTGTTTTCCTTATGATAACTCTGGCATGGGGACATGGGCGACTTCAGGGGAGGGAGTTTTTTTTTAAACCATTGGAAACATGGAAACGCCCTGCTGAGCTTGCTCCTCAGAGCTTCCTTGTTCTAAAAGGTTTCGGAATGTGTGAAAAAATGCCTGATTTTCAGAAGCATACGAGAGATAGTTCTCCCTGGAGAGTCTCCTAGGATAGGTGAGAAAGGAACCTAATCAAATTTTAAACTTACTGCAAAATGGGGGCTCTGCTGTAGTTAACATGAAGAACTTTCCTGTGACATTTGGAGCGTTCTGGTCAGCGTCATATCCCATACGTGCGCACGCTCCGTTACAACCAAAGCATCGGGCCTCTTTGAAGTCCTCCCAGGAGTCGCAAGGCATTGCGAGATTAGCGCATGCGCTGTTTATAGATTCGGTGAAGAAGTTGATTACCTTCATGTGATCGCACGCGAAGAGCCACGCAATTGGTACGTTGCGCATGCTACGTATCTTTGCAAGTACGTCTAGATATGGAACAAAAAATGGTACTGATCTTTTAAATATCTCTGCGAACTCTCGCCGGCGATTTCCTTCTTCCGCCATTCAAAATCTTTCAAGCGTTTTATTGGCTAACACTGAAACGCTTTCCAAACACGCCAAATGCAATTCTGAGTGTTTGCATGACGGGAGCCAGAGAGCGGTTTAGCCAAAGACGACGATAACGGGGTCAGTTGGGGACGCCATCGTTTGCCAATGTCCTTAGTTTATTTTCATCTGTTTCTGGTCCTAATATTTTGCTTATTCAATTGCAGTAAAGTTTGAAATTAAACGATTGTCGATCTCAATGCACTAGCCGTCGTCGTCGTCCTTGCTTAGGGTTCCTATTATTGACGACGCGAGTACATTTTAAAAATATTGGAAAAGGAAACAAATAAATTGTATTTAATTGAATTGCGTCATATTGTTTCTCCTCTCTAGCTGTCCCACCCTAGGTTATCTGTATTCCCATATATAGCATCCAATGTCTCAGGAATTGGATGAGCGTGCACAATTTAATAACCACTACCTTGTACGTTCCTGATGTAGGTGCAGCCAGGCTGAGACTTCCCGCCATTTGGATAAAAATCCAGGTTACCACATGGTCTACTCAACCCCAGGCTCCCCTCCAAAAAATTAGTGCCAGCGTCTGTGTGAATGACGTCAACGAATAAAGCGTCGCTAGGGTCCAGTCTCACGGCCGCGTGGCTCACGTCGAAGCCGGGGCGTGCCGGATCCAAGCCTAAGTATTCATCAGCACAACTATAATCAGACGCTCTACAATTGATTAAGAACAATTTAATTACAGGGTATATATAAAGAAAAACAAGGTACCATAAAAGAAAAGCGGGGGGGGGGGGGGGGGGGGGTTGGACTAGCTCGGTAGGAGAAGGGCACCCCTTTATTTAGCACACCTCCTGGCCACGCCACGATTTGTATGGGTTGGTAGTTTGCATAATCTGGCTAAATCCAGTGCGTCTTCGATAGTTTATAAACCCCCAAAAGGCATCATCTGAGAGCGCGTGGTGTATTTCTTGGAAAGGACCGTACCTGTTATCCTTCCGACCTTCCCAGACAGCCTCTCTCCCGCGTACCCAGCCACATGCGCACCTAGACTGTGCCCAATCAAATGCACACGGCGCAAATCAAAGTCGAAAACGCGTTGTATGGTAGTGATGAGTTCGGCGAGCTGTGCTCCCACCACCCTAGTATTTCCAGCGGCCACGTGGTACAGATTTAGCCCGTCCGCTCCAGATTGCCAGTCTACGGTTATCACGTTCATGGGTTCTCTTTTGAGCAGCTCGTCCCGCATGACGCGTATCCAGGACACATTCCCGCTCTGCATGAAGCCGTGGATAATTAAGACGAGTTTACGATCGCCGCGAAAAGCAGTCGAGTTCCTCGCTAGTCGTTTGGGATCAAGACGTTCTCCCGCTTGCATCTCTGGTGTAAAGAGGGTGAAACTCGTCGCGATTTCTAACGGAGTTTGGGGAAGTTCCATATAAAGACAGTCGAATGGAGGTGCGGAAGAAAAGCACCCATAGTCGCCATAGCATACTGTATCTGTCGATATTAAATAGAGTGAAAGTACCATTAATTTGGATATTATTTTCTTGGTGGCCTATCAAAGGGTTGTGGATCAACCAAAAACCAAATGGCAGAATAGGAGAATAGTTGGTAACACGGCTTTACTTTTTCTCCGCGTGAAGCGAGTGACCTCCATGAGTCTAAGAAGAAAGAATATGCTGTATGGATCTCTTTAGCTCGATAAAAACATAGGATCTGTTCATCAAACAACTTTACTAAGGTATAACCAAAGTAGGGTTATGCTATATTCAGATAGATGAAGTCATCTTCATCTGCTTCATAGCCCGCCTTTTTGTTGGCCTTGATGATTGACCTTATATTCCAAAAGCGCATTGAACGGCTATTTTTAGTCGAAGGTAGGCGCATGGTTACAGCAACAAAAACCGGATAAAGAACAAATCTAACAACAAAACATTTGAGATCTTGCAAGGATTTTATTAGATAATAATGAATAGATAGTAAGATGATGTCATTTAAGACGGTGCTACACGGTAAATAAAGTATAACAATAAGCGCCGCAGATTCTATGTAGCGGATAGAGAACTTAAGGGAAGACCAATCGAGGTTACATGGATGACAGATACCCACCTGAAGATTCGCCAACGGCTACGAGCACCAAGAGCCATATAAACACAGATAGAAGTGGCTTCATCATGACATCTGCTAATTTGGCTGCCAACGCTTTGGCGTCACACGACTTCGCTTTGACGAAAGGGTCACAGGACCGAGGAGACCTGGTACTAGTTCAATTCCATTGGTGGAAGTACCGGAGACGTTATTGGTCATTACTGTATTCTTATACTTTCCAGGTTGGAAATAGTGGGGTGGAGGTTATCTCGTTCATTGAAAGTACTGGTTTGCCCTTTCTTTAAACAGGGTATACACAGGCTATCAATATCTATGCACAGTACAGTGTAGCGATATTAACCCTGACAGGGAAACTAAGAAAGGCTGATTTCGGGGGTCAGGGGTTTCAGATCTTTCTTATACTTCGTGTACCTCCTCCCGCCCACGTAAGACATGGTCAACAAAGTCCTAACAAATCGGAGAAACGACCGAAAACCGTATATAACGAGGTATCAAGCTAAGGCCCCCTAGAGCCTATCCCATATCATATCAGTAGCATTATGAGGGAAGTGGAGGTCTTTGCGTTAATATACTACAATGCTCAAAAGTAACAAAAAAAAAAATACCAGGGATGTTAAAATATCGCAGACGAGCTATCATATATTTACGTTTCCGAGAATTCCAGAGAGTAATATCGTGTATGACATCATGAGAATTTCCGCGATGTTTTCTGTCAGCGGTAGCGGACACACGAGAAGCACACAATACTGCACAACGAGAATCCGCCAGAGGGGTACGATAAGGGATAAGTGGGGTCAGTCATCAAATTTCATAACATTTCAACTCAAGCGAAGCGCGCTTGGCGGTAGAGCGGATCGGTATGTTACTCCCAACAACAATAAACGCATCAGTAATAATAACAGCACTACCAACACAGAACTCTACAATACAGTCACACGGGAGTAGCAAAGTATACTTACGATCAACAATATTGTGATTTGGTTTAGCGACACTACATAATCGCTAAAAAAGCAGACGTACGGGTGCCATTTTCTTAACGACATTATATGAAACGAGGGGGGAAATTGGACCTTCAATGGTAAAAAAAATTTTTAAAGCCTTAATTTATTTGTTTACTTTTAGGGCAGAATAATTTTAAAAAGGGGAAAGATAGTGCGATGGGAGTAGATGCCTTCGGAATTCACAATTTCATTTATTTATCTGCTAAATCTGAATAATTGTCAGGGCTGACGGTTCGTGTCAGTAATATCACGAAACCACAGGGACTTTTGACAACAAGTAACATATTAAAGTTAAACATGGATTTAATATTTTCAATATGAATTTAAAATTTACAACCCCTCTTTTTATAATATATACAATATTAATTTTTTTTAGAAATAGATAAACCAACCGTAATAATAAATGAAAATATTTTCTTTTTTATCTTATCAAAGTTTCGATATTGTTCATTCGGTAAAATGGAAGGATGGTTGATAATTTTTTTTCAGATTGTGGCAGTGCAAATATGTTTTCAAAATACAACATAGCAGATTTTCTTTCGGATCATTTTCCAGCATCTTCTTCCTCGACCTTTTGATACCCCGCGATGAGTTTACAAAATTATAGAAAAATTCCCTTTCATTTTGGATATGCCATTTATTATCCTTGTAATTATTATTGTCTTTTTAATGTTCCCTTGTCACAAAACAATGGGTAGTGTTATCAGTGTCAATGCATGAATGAAAGACCCCCAGGTTTTGAGAAGTGCTTCATGAAGGCTTCGCGTTCCATGGATATTTCAGATAAAATCTGATAAGGTGAAATCAAAGAATTCGCTTGTTTTGGTTAATGAAGAGCCCTTAGACGTGTTGATTCTTTACTTCTGTTGCTAGTGGATTACTCCCTGTAAACAGCAAATACAGTGCCAACTGCAAACAGTGAAAGGCTCTCGTAACTCTCAGAAACAAAGTTATCCGATTCTGTGTCCCAAACACACCGGCTTGCAATCCTAACAGATTGCCCAAGCATCTGACCAATACACACAGAAGATACAAACTTATATCGGGGAAAGCCTAACAATTTTAAGTCTTTCAGGATTCTATTTGAGAGCAATTTCGAGATTTCTCTACAGCGGTTGACTTCATATTCTGTAGTCTCCAAGAATCGGAGATGTTTTCGTATAACATCACGTATTTTATCACAAGCTATTTTCTTGTCTGGCACCATCTTGTATGTATTGGAGACTAAGACATCACCGCGCAAGCTTCGAAGAGTTCCGGCTCGAGGCCTGTGTGTATGTGTCGAACTTGTTGCGACGGAAGACTGTTCAGCGTGATCGACAGGGCAAGCAAAGTGGCTCAGCTGAAAGTTGCCTCGGTTGATGTTACTCAATTTATGTGAAAGAGCTCCCCCGAATAAGCTGGACCCAGAGCTTGCCCGAGGTCTAGCCGCCATGTCCTCTGCTGGTTTCATTTCCAGTTGCATACCAAAGCGAGCGGTGTGCAACTGTGTTTGGATCTGTGATTTCTAAGGCGACAGGGTCACCGACTGCCAAGTGCTTTTTAAAGCTGACTGCGTGTGGAGATTTGTAAGGAGATTAGAAAACATCAATTAACTAAGGCGACAGTTTTGTTGCGTTACCCGGGAAGGAGTGTCAGTCGGATGTCAGTGTTTACAAATCTAACAGTGTTGGATGGTCAAATATTGACTAGTACTTAACAACCCTGAGTAAACCCATTTTAAAAGCCTAGCAACTCGCGTATTTTTTTTTTATAAAAGCAAATAGCCATATCTGCCTTCAAAGAAAACATACCAGCAATTTATCAATCAGAAAATTTTCATAAAAGTCCGCGCGAGACACTTTCGAAACCACTACCAGGAAAGCAAGAAACTATTTCACACTGACAAATTCACATTTCACCAGACACAAGCCATGAAATATCAGTAAGTTGTAAAGTAGATGTTGCTAGCAGTTTAATTTGACGAGAAACGAAGATATATTAGCGCAAGAAAATGCCGTCCCCGTGCGCCAGTAAAAGTCTAACATCCCTTGTGTTGCGCTTGAGGTTACATCGTGTTCAAAACCCTTTTTTGGAAAAAGTGGAAAATTTTGTAGTGGAAAGGTAAACTTTGTCAAAACCATTGCGAATAGTAATTGTACTTGCAGGGGCTTTAGAGATCTCAATTAGCAGAAGTATTTCAGAAGCGTGAAAATAGTTGGATATCCCATAGAAATGACAGATCTTCTTCAGATCTTTCGAACTGCTATATTTTCTCAAGGAAAAATAATGGCAATTGAACTATTTGAGTGGAACGTAACAAAATACGTAATTATCAATGCGAATTTGTTTGTCTGATTCCAGCAGATAGCTTTCATACCAGACATTGTGTTCCAAACTGTAAATCTAATCTGTTCCCACGGCTGTTTTGACCTCACAGCCTATTTTTTTTAGGCTATTACGGATGTCTCAAGAAGAAAACAGGAATACATCGATGTTTTCGATTGTCTATTAGTTTCCTTTTGTGTATACACGTAATATATCATCATATCTTTTATTTCAAAGTAATCCCTCTCTAAGTACAATATTCGCGCTGTCTAGATACAATAGAAATATGATATTTTTATCCATTGTACTTGATTGCCGCATGTGAAATTATTAAACCCTCCATACCACACAACTGCCAAAAGGAGTGTGGGTAGGGAGGGGGCTTAGATTAAAACTTGACCAATACCGTAAAATACTGTAACCCGTCAGCTGATCTTGGAACCTTTAAATGAAAAGGCTTAAATTTTTAACCACACCTCTTCCACTTGAACCGTCTGCATCTAGTCCAGATTTAGTAGGCACATTGTCATAGTAGAACTCCACATAAAGTAGCAGAGTGCCTGCCAGCTTCACTAGGTTTCCATTGCTACTGTGTTGTGTAAATCTGACTGTCAATGACTTCTAGAATCCAGTGTGGCTCTGCTAGGGAGCTTTTTGTCAGATCAGATATCTTCAATACTCGGACAAGTGGGTGACCAACTGATGATGATAATGTCTTTAATTGCCCTGCGATCATCACATACATTCCTGAAGATAAAAGAGCAGAAAAGAGACCTTTGAATATGCTTGTTCACAGTTCTTTGATATGTTGGTTGAAATTAGGGAACCTTCCTTCTGGTTAAGTCCCTGTGGCATCGTTCTGTATCCCTGTGAACCAAAACCTTCAGCTGGGTAGCCAGGATTTTTTACAGGAGGGGGCCCTAAGGCACTTACAAGGCATTTTTTTTTCTGTGTTTTAGATAATTTCTCATACATTTACAGTATTTTTGGCTGCTAGAAGGTGGGGGCCTGGCTACGCCCCTGTGTTTAAACTGGGAGAGATACTATCAATGAGTAATAGACTCCATTATGGCTATTCCAGTGGCACCACAGTGGACAAGAAATGTGAATTACTCTATTAAATTAAAGATGTATAATAATAATGTGTTTAATCCTGAACCTTAGACATTAGAATGTTTTGGTGCTTAATGAGTGTATTCCATGGAAACAATCTATTTGTATTATGCCCTATTTGTGGGCTGATCAAAGAGTGGGCAGAGTGTGTCGCTATTCCCCCTTTTCAGAAATTGTTCTTATAAAATATGAAGAAATATAAGACAGCAAAAAGAAAACATTTTGGATCTACCAATGTTTACCCAGACAATGTAATTTGAGGGCAAAAGGGGGGTTTTGTATTTTGCTTGCAGCCCTGATGCAACTGTTGGCTCCTTTCATCAAAGCTTGGGGAAAACATTAAAGCTTTTCAAAGGGCTTGAAATGTGATAATTTGGTAAACAAATTGCAAAACCTCACTTCCATACTTAAATTCCACGGGACAATGATTATCTGTAAGGAAGCCCCTTATATTGTACACACCTTCTTTAAACAAGACATTCTTTACTAGCTTATTCACGCCTGTGATATGAGCCACACCAGTGCCATCATCGAGTAAGAAGTCATTGTTATCGTCAAACAATTTGACAATGTAGCCCTGAAGCCAAACTTGGCTCAGTCCAAGACCCTCCTGGCCAGATATACCACAGCATACCCACTCATAGAGGGGAGATGAGCCTCGATCAGATACTTGTTGGCAGTGCTGTACTTGATTGACAAAAAGTTTGATAGCAGGCATGGAGAGCCGGGATAAAGCTTGTTGCTTCTGTGACATTGTTTCAGCAACTTGAGAACAGAGTCAAAGTTTTCTAGGGAGTCATTGTGAAATGCTGCAACAATAAAACATACAGCTATAGCAAGGATTTGCATAAGTGTCAATCAAAAAGGGGAGACGCCCACATGCCCGCCGTAATTGGCCTAGCTGTGGCGGATACCCTGCCCTTTCGTTATTGTATGTATTTATGTTCTGTTTCTCATGTATAACGTATTATGTATGTGTATTTTTTTTTCTCCGTGGGCAAAGTCAATAAACTAAACTAAACTAAACACATGCAACAAACATCACAACACCATTCAACATAGCTTGCACAGTAGTATTTGGAAAGTGCTGTATTGATGCCAGGTAAATGTACAAGCAGTATGTAAACAGACCAAGAATCTCTCTTCCTGGGTAAATTAGGAACCCTATTCATGGCTGAAGGAGACCATACCCTATTAAAAACATATAAATCATCACAAGGTTGATAAGATATGTTAAACACCTCTGTGAAACAGAGTAGTTGCTCTGATGTTTCGAACGTTAGCCCTTCGTCATAGCAAAAAAAACTGAATCGGATGGGGGAGGAGTGGTATTAATAGTTTTAATAGTATAGTGTGTGAACAATAGGTAGTAATCAGGCTACAGCTTGTCTGCAGTCTTTCTAGTTATACCTATTTACAACAGCAACAGAAAAGCAATTTGATATTAGTTTGAAACGAAACAAGTCAAATATTGCTACCCTGGACGGTGCTGAAAAACGCAAGACTAGTTCCAGTACCACACGGTTAAACCAGCCTTTTTGTTTTGAAATGGCAGCGTTTTACCGGCGAACTGTCACATTTTTGCGAATGCTAAGAAAACTAGATTAAACCTAAGGGTAAAATTTTCTTTATGACTCCCTCATTATCAAACAAATCTGTTATCTTTTGTACAGTATGGTTTTAATGCTGTACAGTAAGTCAAAACAGCGACCGAAGTCAGCCTTTCATACCTTTACTCGAACGATTCAACACTGAGATTTTGTTTGTTTTCGCCAGGACACGCGCATGCGCATACGTTATTCAACACTGTCGCTACCCTGTAGGAACACTGGATAGCGAAACTGATTACCTATTTACGACACTTTTAAAACGAAATGATATAACTTTAATACTTAAGTACAGCTTTGAATCCCCCTCCCTGGAATTCCAACAAAAAAGCATGGCCAAAGACCACCACACCAAAATTATGTAGAAAAACTACAACTGCAACACAACACTAACAGCATTTCCCAGCATTGTTTGTATGAATTTTCTAAAATAAATGAAACCAACAAGAAGAATTTGAGGTTTGAAATCAGTCAAGAAGAGTATTTCATCTTGGTAGACGAAAAAAGCAAAAACTAATAATAAAAAATATACTTTTATTCTATGATATTATGCAAATACTCACCAGATTAAACCAAAAGATTTCAACTCACAACACCAGAACGGGTAAGAACATTTCCCGCGCCATTTTGAAACAAGTCTTAGCTGGCTCCCTGTGGGGGCTTACTCGTAGCCTGGGTACTACTTCAGTGACGTCAAAAGCAATATGGCGACCTTAGTGTTCTGAGTGTGTTCTGTTGTTAGCAGAAGACTAGCTGAAGGGAAAGCGAGCGTTTGACAGGGCAGATGTTGGACCAGAGATGACTACGGGGTGCTGGAATAATCACTAAGAAAGTTGCAACTAGAAGTAGTTATGACAAAGAAAAGAGTCGTATACTTTTACGATGAGGACGTCGGTAATTTTCACTATGGTAAGATTAGGATTTGTTTGCTATCTACTCGACTTGCTGCTGCGTGCATGTATTTTAGCCTGATTCATTCTCGTGTTTTTTGCGATATTTTTCTTTCCCTCGTTGTTGACAATATGTTATATTGGATTGAGTGTGATTGGTTATGTTATGAGACTCTAGCCCTATGTACAGCGTAAGAAGAGATTTTGTTAACAAAATCTTTTGTTAATAAAAATAAGTCAGCCCGAGCTTATATATTTTACAACGCTATATAAAGATTCCTTCATTTCTAGGACAATCTTTTTTCTCCTGCTTTTTTAACCCTATCTCCTTAGAAATAGTATTATAAATTTATATTGGCATGTACCGTAAACCTCGAAAGCGCACCTTCTCCATGCGATTTTTGCGCAACAATATTCACCAAGCTTCATTTATCACCATTACTTAAACTTCTTCTAGTCATGCCGGCCTTTGCAAAACCTTCCCTTGTGTATGTGTACGTCATATAGTTTTATATAGAGATTTGATAGTCTCTATACTTTATTATATTTTTTAATTTGTTTAATTTCTACCAATAATATTTATATTTTTAGTTTATATTATATTGTAACATAAACGTAATTCAATGATAAAACCATCCATCTAGCTCTTGAAACAGACACTGCGTGAGTTCACATTTCTTGGTCTAATAACATGTTTAAAACTTTGTTTTATAAACTTTTTACCACCCTATATGTTGCATACCTGACAATCTCCAGTCCTTAAAAAATCTATAGATTGGGCCTTTTTCCCTTTTTATAAGCATTGTTTTGTACAAAACCTGGAGATTTTGTCCCATAGCTAGATTATAAAAATTATTTTTCATCAATTCAAATTCTGAAGGTTGGGAGATTTGCTTCCAAGTTTAGAACCTCCTCGATTATCTGGTAGAATTTGCAGATGTGGTGTTATTGTGTCAATGTGGTTCAATAAACTTGTATTTACTGGAAGTTTTTCCTCTTTCTGTAGGACCTGGCCATCCTATGAAGCCCCACAGATTGACACTCACACACAACTTGGTGTTCAACTATGGCTTGCACAAGAAGATGGAGGTAGGGATAAGGAAATAAATTAATGCAGGGTTTTATACTTAGCGTCTCCTCTGATAACAGATTTTATTTGACGACATTTTGAGTGTTAGTCCTCTTTGTGAACAAAAGATATTGGGTAGGGGATAGCCACACTATTTCTGTGTTTCCAAAATAGAAAAATGGATGCTCTTTTTCTCCTATAAACAAACAAAAGTAGTGCGGTAACAGTGGGACCAGAGGGAGGTTGTGGAGTTGCATCCCCCTCCCCTGTGAGGGAAAATAAATTCTTTAACCCTTTATAGCCTGTAGGCCTGAAGAAATAAGAAATAGTCCTTGAGACTAACCGTAATGCCGCGCAAACAAAAGATGAGGATTGTGAGTGACCCGAAGTGGTACGCAACAACGAAGGACGAACTTTGTGTATACTTCGGAATACGCTTTCTTCAAGGTATCAAATCAGTCCCCTCTGAACGGCACTATTGGCCAAAGAATGAATTCCTTTTGGTCAAGAAGATCAAGAATGTCATGCCAAAAGATAGATACCTAAAAATCACACAGTATCTTCATTACAACAACTCTGCGACGGCAAAGCCACGTGGTCATCTGGAGCACGACAAGCTTCACCTCATCCGGCCACTTATAACAAAGCTTGGGGAAAGTTTTCTCGTGCAGTATAAGCCAAACAGGGAGAACGCGATCAACAAGAGCCTTGTTAAATTTAAGGGACGGCTTGCCTATAAGCAGTACATGCCGATGAAGCCTGTGAAGCGTGGCATCAAGGTTTGGATTCGTGCGGACTCCATTACGCACTACATGTCACCCTTTCAGGTCTACACGAGCAAACCACAACAAGGCCAAGAGCTCGGCCTTGGCAGAAGAGTTGTGGAGGAACTTTCTACCGATTTGATCGGCAAAGGTTACCACCTTTATTTCGACAACTTTTTCTCAAGTGTCAGTTTGATGGCTTCGCTCCTGGAGCGGTGAATTTGCGCAACAGCAACAATGCACCAGAACCGCAAAGAATTCCCAAAGGAACTGAACACGTTCAAGTTGAATTGGGGGGAGAGCAAAGTGATGCAGAAATCAGGAGTGAATGCATGTGTATGGCAGGACAAAAGAAAGGTTTTCTTTCTCTCGACAAATGCCCAACCGATCGGCCAGGACACTGTCAACTGAAAGAACAGAGACAGGAGTTTGTGTGAAGTGAGAGTTTGTGTGAAGTGAGAAATTCAAATACATGAACAGAACATTGCTTGTAAATATGTCTTTTACCGCTACTTATATAGCTTGAATTTGTTTTAGGAGACTTGAATCTGTTTTAGGAGACCATTGATTGACAAATTCAATATTGTAACATATATCATTTAAATTTTTGTATTTTAAGCATTGAGAGATGTTTTATTAAGATATGATGTAAATATTTGATCAATTTTCATGCTTAATCCCAATTTCAAAGATTTTTCGTGAGCGCTATGCACATTGCATTTTGCTTATAAGTTCTAAAATGTAATAGTTGCTTATCTAAGTCAAAGTATAATTTTTCTTGTAGCATTTCAAGCAATATAAATATATTAAAATGCCAATTGCCTTGACCATGTTGTTATTTTAATGCTGTCAGCCATTTTGGCCTAGGCACAGGACCCGCCCCTAGAATTTGATACCTAGGCTATAAAGGGTTAAATAGAGTCACCTTTACATTTTTTATGTTTGTTTGCCCCCCTCCCCTGCCTTCATGCTGCTCTCCCTGTCTACTGCATATACAGTACTGTACCATATTGAATTAGAGGAGCTCATAGTTAGCATAAAAAAACAACTCCCCCAAATAAAGGTAGAATTAGAGTCTCTACACAAATAAGGATAGGAAATGAGAAGGGCTAACCATTTTGGCTGAGCTAACCTGATTTGTAAAAATAATAACAGTAATAATGTAACAAATTGTTGTCTTACACTTCCAAGCCCCTGACTCCAATGACTTTCTTGTTTTTAAATTACAGTTTTCACATCACATGTTTTACAGATTAATTTTGGTCTGTTACTTTTTAGGTGTACAAGCCATACAGAGCCACAAACCATGACATGAGTCGGTTTCATTCAAGCGACTACATTGACTTTCTATCAAGGTATAACATTAGCTTTCAACAACAGTCAGACTTCTTAACCCCCCCCCCCCCCCCCCTTGACTGAAAAATATGTATGCTTTATAAGAGGAATTTTGAACCTTTGGTTGTATAGAGGTTGTCTGTTTGATGGAGGTCTGTTATATGGGGGTTCCATTGTATAGGAAAGTGTAATAGTTGCAATACCTTGACAGGAGGTATATCCTAGGTGACTATTTGATGTTTCCATCTCTCCAGGGTGACAATACAAAATAACCCTAACCTATCAAAGAGCATGAGTGACTTCAATGTTGGAGAGGACTGGTAAGCAAGCTTCTGTGTTGTTGTTCTTGCAAATACATTGCAAAGACAATTTTTCATCAGTTTGTATATTTTCAGGCTATTTATTGATATTGTGGTTTAATTGACAACAGTTGAATAATATCACTGACACTACTTATTTTCCCGTAGCCCTGTGTTTCCAGGATTGTTTGATTTCTGCTCGATATACACGGGTGCATCGCTGGAGGGGGCTGTTCGGCTGAACCAGGGGGTGGGTACATCTGCTGCAAGGGTTCAATCTGTAGAGTAGTTTATACAATAAAGGGTGGGTACTTCTGCTGCAAGGGTACAATCTCTAGAGTAGTTTATACAGTAGGGGGTGGGTACATCTGCTGCAAGGGTACAATCTCTAGAGTAGTTTATACAGTAGGGGGTGGGTACATCTGCTGCAAGGGTACAATCTGTAGAGTAGTTTATACAGTAGGGGGTGGGTATATCTGCTGCAAGGGTACAATCTGTAGAGTAGTTTATACAGTAGGGGGTGGGTACATCTGCTGCAAGGGTAAAATCTCTAGAGTAGTTTATACAGTAGGGGGTGGGTACATCTGCTGCAAGGGTACAATCTGTAGAGTAGTTTATACAGTAGGGGGTGGGTACATCTGCTGCAAAGGTACAATCTGTAGAGTAGTTTATACAGTAGGGGGTGGGTACATCTGCTGCAAGGGTACAATCTGTAGAGTAGTTTATACAGTAGTAGGATGGGTCAGGGAAGCAAATACTTCTGAGAAACATTTCTTTGTTGCTTCTACAAGATTTGGCGTGCGCTATGTCTCTTTGGGTGGTTAAACTAAGAGACATGTCACACGCTACATGTCGCGCTCAACATTTCGCCTAGTTAAGCCATGCCTTAAGTCAAATCAAGTCCATTTTTAACACAGATGTGGATGCTATGAAGTGTCCCTAGCTAGCTTAATCATTTAAGAATTGTTATTTTGTTTATTTGAGTAGATTTGTGACATTGCCATCAACTGGGCCGGTGGGTTACATCATGCCAAAAAGTGTGAGGTGAGATAATTTTTCTGTTTTCTACCAAAACTGGCATCACGATTGTAGATTTGAATTTTTGGACAGACTTTAATGTGACAAAACTTACCTTTTGTACCTCTTTTATCCATAGGCATCAGGGTTTTGCTATGTGAATGACATAGTTGTTGCAATCCTTGAGCTTCTCAAGTAAGCAAACTTTTGTTGATGTCATCTGCACCTCTTGTTTAGTTTGTGGTGCCTAATAAAGAATAGCCTGCCAAGGAATTCATAGTCTCTTTGTATTAGCCATCTGAAAATTACAGCAGGAAGCTGATTTACTCAAAGAATGTTCTTTATCTACCTATAGGTATCATAACCGAGTGCTGTACGTTGATATTGACATTCACCATGGCGACGGTGTACAGGTCTGTATTAACCCTGACAGAATCAAGATGATTGAAGCAACTGTTTTTTGGTGGCAAACCTTTCTAAAAGTGCTGACAAATTGTATCAGCTATCGTCACTTATTAAAGCCCTGTATATACCAACATTAAAAGACCTAAATATAACTTTTGAAAACTTATATAGAGCTATTATGCAAAAATCTGATTCAGTGTTTTGTATTGAATTTGCATACAGGAGGCTATTTACCAAACTATTACTATAAACTTCCTCTGTATTTTTCTGAGTCCTGATCATCACCCAGATGTTCTTCACATCCCTACTTTCTGTTTTGAGGCTGTATCAAAGTGTTTGTATGTTTTTAGGAAGCATTTTACCTGACTGATCGTGTCATGACTGTCTCATTTCATAAGTATGGCAACCACTTCTTTCCTGGTACAGGTAAAGTACACAAACTGTTATCTGGTTTATGTTGATAAAGCTATGCTTTTTTCTACTGACTGAGTTTTTTGGTACATGTCTACCCACCTAAGGAGTGTATCTTCATAGAAGTAAAGCATTAAGTGTACCAAAACTCTAGAAATTATTTGAAATACATATACATTTAAATAAGGTCGCACTCGGAGAATCTATTTTTCTTAACCCGCAGTGCTTCATGGATATAAAATTGAACAAACACGGGTGTAGAAAGCTTTTTTTAGTTATGTACCTCTAAACGTTCACACGGTGTTCAGAGACCAGGATTCAGCAGTTTTTATGTTACCCATTGACCACTGCGGGTTATGATGCACTGATTCGTGGGTGCAACCTTTATTGTAATAGGTGTATACTGTATGTTTGGAATATTTTTTCTTCATTTTTCCAAAGGTGACATGTATGAGGTTGGTGTTGACAATGGAAGACTGTATTCTGTCAATGTTCCCTTGAGAGATGGAATTGATGATCAAAGTATGTAACTTGTATTGTATTCTTAGTTAGTAGCTTATATTATACAGTATATATTTTTTATTATGCTACTGTAAGTTAGAAGTTTGTATTGCATTGTGTTCTTAACTGGATTGTTTATTTAATATCTCCACTTATGTTTCCATTTCTAGATTATGCCAGTTTATTCAAACCTGTTATAAACATGGTGATTGATCATTATCAACCAACATGCATAGTGCTACAGGTACAATATCTATCCATGAAAACTATGGTCCAGCAAAATTGCTTTACATGTACTTTACCCCACACAGTGCCTCAGTCATAGTATTATCTGGTCTTTCCAATCTGGTCTATTTTTTATCAATTATACTTCTATCCTATCACCTATAATTTGTAATCAATAAACATATTATTACTTTTAAAAGTTTTAGTCCTGTTTTGCACTGTACATTTGAAGGGATATTTGTCAGTAAAGCAAAAGAATGGTCTAAAATACAAGATACAGTTTAGTAGATTAATGTTTTGAAGTGTATTTCTAGTGAATGATGTGTTGTAGTGCAGGGCTGTTTACGATTTTAGAGGGTATGATTGACATTTTTCATTTCTTGTATTTTAGTGTGGTGCAGATTCTCTAGGCTGTGATAGATTGGGTTGCTTCAATCTCAGTACAAAAGGACATGGGTGAGTAAAAAATGTGATTAATTAATAGATGTTATAGGAATTTTTTTAATAGTTAAAGGAGCTTTAATATGACCAGAACTGAAAAAAAATAGGTCAAGATAATGAGAACTTATGTAGTCTGGGTTTTGAGTATTTTGAGTAGTCTGGTATTTTGAATATTGTTTTAATTAGAATTACTTTAAATTATCTAAATCAAAGGAAAATCAAACTTAGTGCAAGTTTTCAGGGAATTTGAAGTTTCCATGTTTGAGAAAAAATTCTACTGTATTTACAAGGCATTCTTTGCTGATTTAACAAGTGCAATATGCTCACTAACTGATGTGTTTGATGTGTAGGGAGTGTGTTCGATTCATGAAGACCTTCAATCTCCCCATGCTGGTGTTAGGTGGGGGTGGTTACACCATCAGGAATGTAGCAAGATGCTGGTGAGTACTGGTCAAATTTCATCTAGTGAAAGGCTTAACTGTCCAGTGCAGAGGTCTGACGTGATGCATGATATTCATGCCACAGTACTTTATGTTGTATGTAAAAGTGAAATTAATGCATTTGGTATCAGTTTCAAATTAACACCACCCTGTAATAGAAACGGTTCAATTCTATTTCTAAGATATCGAACAATGCAGGGAAAGCTATACTATTACGTAATGTAATTTTTAGGTATTCCAAAAACAAAACAACTTTGTCACAACAGCAACAGACTTCCAAAAGCCTTTCATTCAGTCCAGATGACTTGTACTGCAGGACATACAACATAGTGACAATTTTGTGGACTCTGAGAAGTTAGAACAACATATAAGGCTGTGAATTACTTGTTTGTTAATCTATCAATTACAACTGCACAGCCTATTCTGGATCAAGAGCCTCAATTTTTTTTTTTATTCTGTGAGAGTTAAGCTCCTCCTGTTCCAGGAGCATGCCACTATCACTAATGGAGCAACAGTCCAGGCTCTGAATCCAGGGTGCACACAGCCCAAACTGATTTCAGTGTATTCCCTTCACAGGGCATATGAGACATCACTCTTGGTTGACCAGCAAGTTTCCACAGAGATCCCATATAATGGTATGTACTATTCTAGCGAATCATCTACTATGGATGTACACTTCTAGTGAATCATCTGCTCTTTATGTTAACTTCTAGTGAATCATCTGCTCTTTATGTTAACTTCTAGTGAATCATTTCATGAAATGTATTGTACCTTTTATAGATTACCTGGAATATTTTGGTCCAGATTTCTCTCTTCATCCAGACATTGCATCAAGAATAGAAAATCAGAATACCAAACAAGTAAGTGCTTTTAATAAGTAAAGACCCTTTAGAAGCCCCTGCTTGATGCAGAGTCACACCAAGCATCCATTTCCATAGGCGAATTCAAGCATGTTACTGAGTTTATTTTCAATCAATTAACTCAATATTACTGAGTTTAATTTCAATATTTTCAATAAAGTATCAGGCTTCATTCATAAATAAAATGGTATGTTTTCACTTGTAAAAAATAACAAAGGTGTGGCTGACTTTAAGCCTGTTTTAGAATAAACAATGATTGACAGAGTAAAAAAATGGCATGTTTTCCCAAAATAAGGTCTGGTTAACTTCGGTAAGCTTGTCTTTTTGCATAGAGGTTCCTCATGTTATGTAAACCAACATATCAAAAATTGATTTTTTCTTATGGATTCGTCTTCTAGATATGAGGCTTGAAGTGCAATTTTCAAATGTTCAAAGTATGAATTCTCCTAGTTTTTAGGGAGAAGTAGGCCTCTGATCAGAAATTAAGCCAACTTTGCTCGCTAATATCTAAATTTTATATCTACTAAATCTTTTTAAAATTTTGAATTAGGCTTATGGTCAAAGTAACTCCTTGTATGCGGAATCCTGAGCTTATATATTGAGAATTGGAAAATTTCATGCCATTTTTTTTCCTCTGTCGCAATGATTACATTATGAACATCTCCCCAGTACCTGGACCAGATTCGCCAGACTGTGTCTGAAAACCTCAAGAACCTGAATGGTGCACCAAGTGTCCAGATGCAGCATGTTCCCCCTGACCTGCTTTGCCTGGAAGCCAACGAGGACCAGATGGATGCAGATGGCAGACAGACTGACGACGAGACCAAGTACGTGTAGCCCCCTTACCAGTACCAGTAGTTGTGTTTACCTTTCCCGTATAAATTGGAGGAGATACTGGAGATACGAGCATAACTGAGCTAGTGCAGCTCACCGAGCAAACATGTAAATCGTAACCAGCATGCTTTGCACCCGTCTCGCCTCTAGCGTTTTCATTCCTAGTAGACCAAGAATACCTTCCTCATACGTACAAGGCAACATATATACTTCTATGCGTGCTAATGCTGGCCTTTTTTCCGCTTGCTTATATTTTTTGCGTTATTTCAATTTCGCGATTTTTTGAAATCTAATTTATTTGATCCTTATTGAATGATTATTTGCGTTACCTCCATTGTTTGGTTGTTCTCAGGCTGGCCGATAACGAGTACTTCGATGGTGAGCAGGATGTTGACAGAGACGAGGCTTATCTCGACGTGTGACGATCACAAGGTCCGAGCTGGTGTCTCAGGTCACACAGTGGATAGAGATAGAAGGAGAGCGAGAAGGGTAGAGGGTGGAAAAACAGATGAAGAGGAGGAGTAGGAGGAAGAGACAAAGAAGAAGGAAAATAAAGGCGAACCAGAAGGGTAAAGGGTTTATAAACAATTGAAGAGGGAGGACAAACAAATGAAGATTTACGTGACGAAATCTGAAGGCAAAGACAGACAAGAGATGATCGGGCGTTTTATAGAAAGGGGGAAAGAAGAGACAATAACACAAACGAGTGTCTGCCAGATGGCGCGTCGTCTGTTTTTAGTCAATCTATGAAATGTACATTACACCAAACCTATTTATTGCAGACGTTACTGTACATAAACAAATGTGGTGGGAAAAATGATTTTGATGCTTTTATGGCAATGCGTCTGTCTTTTTGTCTCTCTCAGGCCCGTACTCAGAGGGAATGGGATGGGGTTACAGGGGGTATGCTCCCCCACCGTATATCCCCACCCCTACCATACACCACAACCACGAGAGCACAAGGGTTCCTCTAAACAACAATATCAAATTACCGTAATAGAGACGAAAGTTGAATGAGAGTTCCAACTCTCATGAAAGTTTAATCAACCTCGTACACAGCTGACCCTGGGTTGAAGTTTGATGCGAGTTGAAGGTTAAACATATTCCAATAGACCCCTCAGGGTATTTAAAATTGAACATTCCGTTATCTATGCCTGAATACAAGAGACCTAGCTGCACCATTGTGGACTAGGTCTCCTCTGTTCTGTCTCCATTGTTCCAAACTTCTACCACATGGGATTGTTTCGCACTAAACATACAGAAAGAGAGCCAAAAAGAGTTCTACTGCATTCTGCAAGTGTTATCAATTTTTCCTTTGCGCGTGTCATTCTTATGTTGTTCCCGACATGGCGTAAAAACCTTACGCGTGCGCACTGCGTAGAGTCACATTGGAAGCCATGAAGATGTATAATGTGTGCGTTATCTCTTTTGCTGCCAGTAAATTCAATGTTCTTGGCGATAAAACTCTATCTCACAAGATATGTTCCCTCCACCCCTTGCCCACATCTACTCTCCCCTCGTTCCTTCACATGTTTGGAAATGTCGTCATTTAGAGTCAAATTTCACGTCTGTCGTTGGCCGTGGGCCGGATATGCTTAGTAATTAGTAACAACGGATAAAATAGCCATTATTTCCGTCCTGCAGTGCGCGTTGATAGCCTAGACATGAGCGACATTCATCGTGAGTTATTCAAGAGATGCTACCGATTCAGTTGTTAGCTCTAACCAACCTCAACGCAGTATCGCATCGCCAGAACGCCGAACCTCAGCTCAGGAGTGACCAGCCACGCTGCGTTTGCAGCTTTGACCAAGGTTAGCGATACCCATGAATATCAACGAGTTTCACTAAGGGACAGTCGCAAGCGTCTTTGCGCTATAAAAAGGTTGTGTATGCGTAGGTTACAGTCAATTGCTCATTGGGTTCGCAAGCGCTTTTGCGCATTTAAGACTTATGTATGCGAAGGTTAGAGTCTGCTCATTGGGTTTTCAGAGACGCAACTGCAGATCCCTACCGCTTTTGGGGATAAATTAGCTACACAGGATTTTATTGGAAGGCGATAAACTTATACTTGCAATCCCCAGTAGGCGATTTGGAGCTTGAATGTGTTTTGGTTGTGCCCATTGAAGATGGGATTGTGCCGGTATGGGAAACTTAGTTTACTCAACCCGTAACAAAACAATTTCTCCTCTCGCAATAGCTTCAGCAGTACATTTTTATAAAGGCAAAATAAGCGCAGGGTTATCTATTTGTCATCGCTTATTTTCAATAAGGCAATATTGACAGTGATCTGTACTGAATTGTCCCTACTGTTGACAGACTTGCTTTAGTTTTATCCCAAAGGGAGGTTCAGCGTTTCCTCTAAAATCTCTTCCGGTATTTTCTGTAACAGCTTTTTGTTCATCGCAGGAAACCCAAGATTAAGCAGACAGGAATTTGTCGCTCAAGTACTTTAGCCATGTATTGATATTTAGCCAAGAAAAGTATTTGACACAAAAGTATATCATAGACTTCATGTGCGACTGCACATGGCTTTTCACCAGGGTAGGGTGAGGGTGAAAGGCGCAAACTCGATCTGGTTTCTGATTGGTCAATCCCTGTTGCGTATGAGCTTGACGTAAATTCCAACCCGCGGGATCTCCCGTAAGGGTGTTCATCACTGATAAACGCTCAAGTGCTGGAAGTGTTTTTCTTATAACTCGCAAGGGCTCAAGGTCACCTCAAATCAATCCAATACCTTAACCAATCAACCCAATGGCAATCGTTTTTTGTCTACAGCGTTCGGCCTCGGAAACAACAGTAGCGTGAGTGCGGCAGGATTTGTGAATACTGGTAAGCGAGATGTTCATGTATTAACCAACCATCATCCCTGTATTCAAGCCAGGGGATGTTTATGAACCCATGACGTGTTTCGGTATGTAAGGCATGCTGTTGATCTTTACCATACACTTTCTTAATCACCGATGGTCTTCTTCGTGTCGCTGTTGATGATGTTAATTTCGGATCCGAACTCTTGTAAACTGACGAACACCCCTCGATGACATTGTAACTGGGAGCCCCGCGAGATATCCGACCGCAACTTATTAATTACTCGGGGTCATTACATTGCAGATAAAGATTTGAGTTGCTGTAACCGAAAGCTGTTTCACTTGGCCAAGATGGATAAAGTGTTTATATTTCTTCTTATGGCAGGGCTGGGACTTACGGGTGAGTTCCTGCGTGCATAGGATTGTAGGAGTACCTAGATCTGTTGACTGTCCATCATTGTAATTTAACTCGATCGTAGCGTTATCTGTGCCGAGCTCATGTGCGTCATGCTACTTTCCCATTCTACCCTCTTAACCACACGTAGCACCACTACGTTGGTCTTTGAAGTGACGACTCTTTTCACGAGTCTAGTTATAAAGTCCAACCCTGCAGACTGTCGCAGTTCCTAAAATAGCTCGTGCCGCCCATGTGTGCCCAAATGCACAGGTGACTTTCCCAATTCAAGGGACATATCTATCTATCTCGAATCATATGAACCACGGGTCACATATTTCGTGATCTAAGCGCTAGTGGTATTATGACGAGGCAAATGTTATATTTCCATACAATACAAATAGAATAGTACTAGTGGTTACCCGTGAAATATTCACGAAAAGCAATTCTTTGTTGTACAAAACGTTTTACTGTTTATCACTCCTTCAATGTATTGGGCTTCCTGGTGCTTTGGGGGAATAGTATGCTACGTCTTAAACATTAATTAAACAAATGCCTTCCTTTTGAGTCCCCAATATATTTATCTCGTGTGTAGTTCCACATATCAAGAAAATTTTAGCCAAAAATTGTCGTTTTTTGCCAAACGCGGTCACTTCCATATAAGAAAACTAATATATTCCTTATTTGGAAAAAACTGTATGATTCTTGGCAATTTTCAGGTTGCCGTACCGCAGGTGCTTCGTAAACTTTATGACTTGTATTCAGAAAAGAAAAACAGTGACTGTGATCTTTTTTGGTAAATGGATAAAAGATCAGAAAAGAAACTAAGATTTCTCGGTACCAGTCCCTCAAAACGACAACGTTTTCTTCATATGAAATAAATATCCATCCCCCCCATGGAGGGAGTCGGAGGTATGACCCCCCACCCCTCTGAAATTTTCAACCCCCCGGAAAAATATGAATACAGTCAATGTTAAGGAAAAAGGGCATTTTATCCCCATCCCCCCCCCCCCCCCCCCCCCCCATTCTCCCCTCTGGAAATTCCTGTGCGTTTGACCCCCACCTCCCGGAATTTCTAATCCCCTCCATGGGGGTATGGCTATTTTCTGGAACTACACCGAATTTTATTTACCTTATAGAAATGTGAAAAGGCGCTTGCTATAAAGTACCGCCCGTATTTTAGTATTCCGCACCTTTTCCTATATCCATGTTGGGCACCCTTTGGATGTTTTTGGCGGGAATCGGACAACCCATTGCGGACAACCAAATTCAAACCATGCCAATACGCGCGTTCATATGTTGGGTTTTGTGAATACGAGAGTGGATTGTGAATACTCGCTTCGTTGGCTTTCTTGTGTGTTATTTGGTGGTCGATTCCATACTTTTTAATGAAAATCGATGTGACATAAAAGGTATGTGGGTCTTAAAACACATAATGAACGCCAACTTATTTGTTACGAACAAACCTTTCGCTTTTATAAAAAAAAAATCAAAGAATACTATCTTCTTATATCGAAATTGATCTGGTGATAAAATAAGAAGTGTTGTGCACCATCTCGATCTGATTAAATAAGCGTTTATGCACAGTCCTTTAATGGATTGAATTGAAGTGTTGTTCAAAAGTGAAAAGTCTTGTAGTTGTAGATAAAAGCTCTTCCGCTTTCTTGTTTGCGAACCGTTTTGTTTATGTGCAATGGAGCTAAAGAATCTAGTTTCTTTTTTAGGTAGGAATAATGCCTATCTAAATTACGATAAAGAGACGGTTGTGTTTTTAGCTACAATTAATCTATCTATGCAATGAAACTACGGCAAGTATTTGTTTTCACATCTTCCGAAATTGTCTAGAAAAAGATTTCTACTCTACGATGATATTTTTGTAGCTTATTACTGTACACTTGTAGTGTGTTTTTCTTGAGAGACACGGAGGTCTGAAGGTCATTTGTCCTTTTTGCTCCGGGAAATGAAATCCTGAAAATGGCGCCTTTGCGAGTGTGATCCTCTCGCTTACAATAATGCGTGAATTAGAACTTTCCTATCCGGTAGAATCTTGAAATAAAAACCATTTTGCGCACCTCCTCTCCGAAAATGTGTGGAAATGGCGTGGTTTCGGAGTTTTCTAACTCAGCCGTTTTTTCGTAAAAGGTGGACAAAGTCCCTTACTTAACATATTATATATAGTATAGATATATACGATGTTACAACTTGGTCTAGTTGTAGGCATAGAAGGCGCCTCAGACAGGCGCCATACAACTCATATCTGACCGCGGATAAAATCTTACGATTGAAATTATTTGTTGTTTGTGGGGCGAGGAAAAATGGTAAGCCAGGAGAAAACCCTTGGAGAGAGAGAAAGAGAGCTAACCAACTTACGTCGGAACCGATTGAAAATATTTGTTGTTTGTGGGGCGAGGACAACTGGTAAGCCCGGAGAAAACCCTTGGAGAGAGAGAAAGAGAGCTAACCAACTCACGTCGGAACCAAGGATCGAAGCCGGGACATAGTGAGGAGGAACACAGTACAGAGGTCTGAGGCTCTATCAACTGTGCAACTCTGTAATGAACTTACAGCTCTGATGAAACTAAGTTTGTTGCATAGTGACATCAACAAATCTTAGGCTGCATGTGTGATGTTCAACGTGCGCTATACAACGCCAACTGCTCCTCTTCGTTAGTTCCTGTGTTCAGCTGTTAAAGTTAAACAGAATGCTTCCTTTTAATTCTGCGCTCCCCTACAAAAAGTGGTTTTTATACACTCGATGCGCGGCAATGGAAAATCTTTAGAGTAAAGCTTATCTGACAGTAGTTTTTGCATCTTTCACCAGATTGCTCGCCAATACAAGGACGGGAGCGAGCCTCGGGTGGACGCCTAGGTAGTGAAAGGTGTGAGCCTTCTCGTTCAAAGTTCTCGTGTTATCTAATGCGACTCTTATTTTTCTTTTAAGATGAAGAAGAGCTGAAAAAGTATGACGGTAAGCATTGAGCTCAAAAGGGTATTGAAGTCAAGGGTTGATTGACCGCCTAGCGTGATTCCCCACCTACTGCTAGCCGACTCTCATCTTGGTGATACTCGGAAACGAACGCGCGAAGGCCAACGTTGACTATGCACCTTATTTCATTGCTCGCCCAAGCGCAATGTAGTACGAAACTAAAGCATCTCCGAATAACCCCCAATAAGAGCCAACTTCGGATCTTTTCAAATTCACATGTCTTAGAATGCTCCAAAATTTTCAGTATACAGGCCTTTTTCTAGTACTGATACTTGCATGAGTCGAACATGAATGGATACATCGGGCGACTCGCCTGCTACGGCTGTCTACAATATGAACACACCCTTTCTGTTTCACAACGGGCCTGATATTTTAATACTTGTGGAAGAGCTAGGTTTTGTCAATTCTTGGAATTTGCTTTTAAAAGTTCACTAAATTCGCCACACCCCTCAGAGATGGGCTAGTGTACACAACCTGAGCGTTCAGAATTAGGGGTGTTAACAGTGTTTCTGATAACTATGTGATATAATAGTCCAGTTTCGAGTTCCACTGTGCCTGCTGGTCATAGGCACTGAGGACGCATAAATACAGTGCAAGCCTCGGTTTCAGGTGAATCGTTTGCAAATGACAGAGAGATTGTGAAGAATTCACAAGTTTTTGTTTTGCTTTACTCGAAGATACAGGAGACTCTCGCTGGTGTGCGCATGAAATTTGCCTCAAATCGAGGCTTTCACTGTATTTATGCGTCCTTAGTCTGCAAGTCCAGCGCCGGGCATAGTGGAACTAGAAATTGGGTTATTCTTCCTGCCCTTTAAATTCCAGTCTTTCCTTCGTCATGTGGGGTTCCGAGTTTGCCAATAACAAAGGCGTCACGTGCCTTCCCTGTGCCACGTCGGTTCCGTCGAGTGGTCGGAGGAGATGAGGCCAAGGCGGGGCAGTTCCCCTGGCAAATAGCACTACTTTTCAAGCGCCAGCAATATTGCGGCGGGGCGTTAGTCCACGAGAGATGGGTGGTTACCGGTGCACATTGCTTCAGTAAGTATTGTTACAACACAGTTCTATATTTGTAAACAAGGATTTTCGCGGGTTTACTTCGTTTACTATAAAAGACTTGAGATGTTGTTTATTATAGGCATCGTTTTCGACATGATGTTTTCTGATACAAGATTTTTGTGTGATATTCAAGTATACACTATGGCGTTAGGCCACGCTTGTGTTGTGCTTAGTAAAAATCAAGCATTAATCAACGCATGCGTTTTTGGGATTACAGGCATCTTACTTTAGATTTGGTTTTGACGTTAGTGGGATTCGGTAAATGAATGTACTAAGAAATGGAAGGGATTTAATTCAGAATAACATTACATATAATTCACGAGAAGCCCTTATAAAAATCCTGTGTTGTTCGTTCTCCTCTCCAAGACCCTTATACGTCCGAAGACCCAAGAGATTGGAATGTGACGTTAGGGGAATATAACTTGGCTGTTAATGAATCGTTTGAGCAGCGTCGTGGAGTTAAAAGCATCACCGTACATGAACACTACAAGTCCATGTGGTTTGAAGGAATCACCGACACTCCGCCAATGTTTGATATAGGTGAGAAATGAATCATAGAGAGGGGATTCAGAGTCGGGGATTATGGGGGTGAAGCAATATCTACAGATCTGTAACACTTCTTTTATGTTTCTAGCTCTAATTGAGCTGGATCGGCCCGTCGTGTTCAACTTCCACGTTCAGCCTATCTGCATCATGCGTCCAAACATCTCCTTCAAATGGAACACCGCGTGCTTCATCTCGGGGTGGGGCCACACTAGATGGAACGGCTCCCAGCCCAACGTGCTCAACTTCGTGATGGTCCCCCTCGTGTCTCATGCTACATGCAATAAGCCGCTGTCTTATAACGGTACGATTCACGAGACGGCTCTTTGTGCCGGCTACGAGAGGGGCTTAAAGGACTCGTGTGAGTTCGACAGTGGCGGGCCACTTGCCTGTCAAAAAGGTGGACGATATTACGCAGTGGGACTCGTTTCCTGGGGCGATGAATGCGCGAGGGCGCACAAGTTCGGTGTTTACTCGCGTATGGCCAAGCTCACGCCTTGGATGGTAAGTAAAATCGCCGAGAAGGAGATGGCCACCAAGAAGGCTGTAAGAAAGGGCTAGCCACAGCCAAACACATCAAGAATTATTCAGAAAGTTATTATGTACCCCTAAATAGTTCATCACCAAGATCAACGAAAATACTGATTGAAAATCTTAACGGTCGTTAATATCACTGCACGGCCACCCAAGATATTTCTTCAACGTTCAAACTACTTTTACGTCAATCAAATGTGTTGACTTGCAACCGACTCTTACGCAAGTAGTTTTTTTTTTTGGTATTTTTTACGTATTTTTTGCTAGCATAGAGTCGACATTTTGATTCCAACAAAGCATTCTCTATTCTAGACAAAATAAAGGATGAACATGTGTAGGACGTCAACACTTAACGGAAGAGCACTTGGAAGCTGATTCAGACAGCACAATTTAGTCGTATGCGACCTGCCTACGACATGTCTTAGCCCTGAATTACATAACTGCGACTTTTGTAGTCGAACATCTTAGCGGAGTCGTAAGCTGATTTACACTCTACGACTCGAGTTGTAGAGGTGTTGCGGGCCATTCGCGTACGACTAAATCGCGCTGTCTTATTCAGCCTTAAGTCTTAACGGTTCGCTGTGAGTGCGGCGAAGCACATGGAGTTTATCTTATAATAGCCCCGTGCATTAGACACGCGCAAAATTGGACCATTTGTATAAATAGTCGCCAAATTATCAGAGACGAGGGTGTCTAAAATAACTCAAATTGTCTATATATACAAATCTGTTTCGTAGACCTACGTTGCCGTAAGTCCACTCCTCCATATATGACAGAATCCCACTAATCCCTCGCTCATATATAGACCAATACATCGAAACAATTTTATATTAGCATTGAACAATAATGACTTTATATTAACTTGGAATATTTTTTATACATGTGTAAATTCAAACAAACATATTGTTTCCTTGATATATATTACTTAGCAATAAGCAAACAAAGTCCATTGGACGGGGTTTCCCTCGCATATCAAGGATTTACCATGGCCTAGCAAGGAGAGGGGGGGGGACTTCGAGAAAAACAGACGAGGGTGCTCGACGGCAAAATAAATTTTAACTCAAGGGGTAGCACTAAGGGCGTGGTCAACAACAATTCTTACCCCTTAGAGATAGCACATTGGGTGTGGTCGAAGGAATTTTTAACCCCGAGAGATAGCATTAAAAAACAATGCTCGTTTTAATTGACTGACGGATCCTGTATTTTTATGTTACCGACAAAAAGTCGAAAGTATTAACCGATCAGTTGACTTGTGGTTTATTGTAAAATACGTTTCAAGCGATGGGCCACCATTGAGCGTGAGACACCCTAAAAGATAGCAGAATCGGAAAAATCCTCCCTCGGCGTGAAAACCCCTAAAAGATAGAATCGGAAAAATCCTAAAACACACCCTAAGAGATAGCAGTTGGTTAGAATTTTATACCCTAAAAGATAGGTCGAGCATCCCTGTCTACATTTCTGGAGAGTCCCCCCCGGAAGTTTGGGTCTGTTCCCCTTGATAAATAAACTTATTTATCTATTCCTTGAAGTCCCATCCTCATATACATGTTGGCAGGACGTGTCACAGTCCCTCCTCTACTTACAAAAAACACCGAATTGACACGGAAGTACATTGGCAATTTAGATTGGGAAATGGGATTCGACACGAGATCACATAGGGAAAGTTGGGGAATGGGTACAAGAGATAACATTGGGCAAGTGGGGTAGTCTATATAAAAGATTGCATGGGGCAAACCGGGAATGGATATAAGAGATTGCATGGGGCAAACGGGGAATGGATACGAGATTGCATGGGGCAAACGGGGAATGGATACAAGAGATTGCATGGGGCAAACGGGGAATGGATACAAGAGATTGCATGGGGCAAACGGGGAATGGATACAAGAGATTGCATGGGGCAAACGGGGAATGGATACGAGAGATTGCATGGGGCAAACAGGGATGTATACAAGAGATTGCATGGGGCAAACGGGGAATGGATACAAGAGATTGCATGGGGCAAGGTGGGAATGGATACGAGAGATTGCATGGGGCAAACCGGGAATGGATATAAGAGATTGCATGGGGCAAACGGGGAATGGATACAAGAGATTGCATGGGGCAAACAGGGATGTATACAAGAGATTGCATGGGGCAAACGGGGAATGGATACAAGAGATTGCATGGGGCAAGGTGGGAATGGATACGAGAGATTGCATGGGGCAAACCGGGAATGGATATAAGAGATTGTATGGGGCAAACGGGGATGTATACAAGAGATTGCATGGGGCAAACGGGGAATGGATACAAGAGATTGCATGGGGCAAACGGGGAATGGATACAAGAGATTGCATGGGGCAAACGGGGAATGGATACGAGAGATTGCATGGGGCAAACGGGGATGTATACAAGAGATTGCATGGGGCAAACGGGGAATGGATACAAGAGATTGCATGGGGCAAACGGGGAATGGATACGGGATTGCATGGGGCAAACGGGGAATGGATACAAGAGATTGCATGGGGCAAGGTGGGAATGGATACAAGAGATACGAAATATACTACTGCCAAGGAGGTTCATTTAATGAGAATATGATTACAAGCAGTTAGCACAAACTCGACGTCTATTTGATCGTCTGATAGGACAGCAATATGGAGATTTACCGGAACCCACCGGCAACTTTATTTATATACAACATATGGAATCATAGCTTTCTGCAATTATTTGAAAATCAATCGATGTAATCAGGTTCTAATCTACATCCCAAAATAAGCGCCTTCTCAGCAGATCTCACCAAGGAGCCTCTGCGCAATTTTTGAGGCTTTTCTTTTATATAACAAAATGCCGCGTACGACGAACCTTAGTTAAGCGCCTTTTACTTTTGCTAGCGCTGATAGAGTTGTTTCGCACCCAGGTAAAACAACTAAGCTCAGCGTAAGGATCACAGAAGTCAGCGGTGCAATGACTTGCAAGACACTGAGTGCGCGCGCATAGTAGAACCCATGAGAGTACCATGCCGCGGCCTGGTTTACGGGATTTTAAATGTATAGAGTTAGATAGTGACGTATGAATTTGGACCAACACGGCAGTTCATTTGAAAGGAAAATCACTCAGTATGAAATCTTCAAAACATTGGATCTTTGTGGCATTTTCATTGGTAATGAGAACTAAGAATCGTTATATGCAGTTTCTGTCTAGAACATGCGCATGTCTGTCACGTGTGTGACATTTGACGGCCATTTTTACACTTTTATTTTTTTTCTTTCGCTTGTAATTGACAATATTCCAAAAACCCTGAAATATTTCGTCTACTAAAATAATCAGCTTACATCTACGGTTTCAAAATCTTTATCTTGACGTGAATTTCTTGATACTTCGAACACCATAAAAGTGTATTTTTGGTATATCAATGTAGCTATTGTTAGTTGACAAAAGAATCCCAAGCCCTCCCCCCTCCCGCGGCGAGCCATTCACGATCCACACAACAAACTGCGCATGCTCAGTATAAAACGAGAACAATCGAGTAAGTCGCAGTTCCCGGATGTTTCGAAGCCACAGCTGTCTAAAAACATTTTAAATAGCATTCTATAGCTTGAGGTAAAACGCGACAAAATAAATACCCACCCTCCCTTCTCTGAACAGAAAGAGCGCAAGTTTGTCGCGTCAATATCGAACAGGTGTGTAATGTCTCTTGTTTTCTCTCTATGGCGATGTATATGTATAATATATATGTATATATAATATGTATATAGTATGACAGTTCACTATGTTGTGCTATTGTATAAAGAAGTCGTTTTCTTGGTCTGTTGATCTGCTGTCACCGTGCTCGAAGCGCTTCGCCTCTTCCTGCATTGTCTCTTTGATCTTAAGGATCGCAGCAGAGTCACAGTGAGTCTAAAATACAAGGCAGACAAGCAGTGAGCGAGTCGTTTATTAACTTCTAGAAAGTTCCACCTCTCAAGGATCGCAAAAAGGTTTAATAGGCACGCGTAGTATTGTGGGAAGGGTGAGCTAAGGGGAATGGGCACAAGTTTCTTGCAAGACCATCTAAACACAAGGAGGTCGACCCAAATGACACAACACTGTTTCTGAAAGACTTATTGGACTGCAAACTTTGCCAACAACAAGAACACCGGTAACACAGGTAAACCATAAGTCACATGGCTTAATAACCACTGCACACATCACGTGACACGGTTAGCAAACATTGTGTCATGCATGTGACAACAACAAGAGCACCGGTAACACAGGTAAACCATAAGTCACATGGCTTAATAACCACTGCACACATCACGTGACACGGTTAGCAAACATTGTGTCATGCATGTGTTGGAAAGCACACCGTACAAGGGCATACACCGGAGGCAGAAACGAGACTCGACAGGGTTAGAGTAATAAGGGAAGTAAGGGGCTTCCAACACACGCATGCCTCCTAAAAGTAACTCACTTTTAGGTGCCGGGCATGGTTCACTTTAGCTTGGAAACGTCTGCAAATGAACAACAAATCATTACTGACGTGCGCGGCGCTTCAGTGGTTATTCCGTCACGTGACCTATGATCGATGTATGGTGTCGATGGAAGGGCGTGATATGGGGTAAGAAATAGATGTACAACCTGGATATGCAAACGTAGCTAGGGGTACAAGCACCCCTTTCTGTCGCCAAATAAGCGGCCTTTTATGAAGATCTGGTTGCGCATCCCTCCCGTTGCAAACCCGTACCGATGTAATTCCCATTAAATGGTGGTGAGCTGTTGTGTATGATGCGTTTAGAAATGAGAGGCCACGATCTAATGGGCTGCATTTAATTTGAGGAGGCAAACACCAGGTACAATTGAAAAGTAAAGAGTCACACTGTAGTAAGCTACAACGTGTTATATGGGATTGACAATATAGTGGATTCACATTCCTTTTTACGTCTGGAACATGAAAAGCGGAGAATCCTTGTCAGTCACAACGGTTTTGTTTTCATTCAAAATTGGAGGAGAAATTATGTGATTCAATTTGAAATAATAACCTAAAAACAAAGTTTCATACTTTCCATACTAGATGAAAATGGACGCTTCCACACACGCTGAAATTTGCTGGATAACAAAATGGCGGGTAAAAGAGACTCTAAAATTCACTTCGTGGAATGGAATGGAATGTGACAAAAAGATTCACTAGCCTCATTTACCCCAAATATCATAACAACTAGTCACAACACGCGAGTACGAACACGAAATGGTCCAGCACTCGAAAAACCCAAACATGCTTCAAGTAAACACGGACATTTTTTTGATCACTTACGTTATCTTGTGAAAAGGGCAATAAGCCACCGAATTCCGAGCCATCTTCTCTAGGTGTACCGGGATTATGGTCATTTGAATTATCCTGAGACGAAAGATATGACTGCAAGATTATTTAATTGCATTACATCAAAGCAACACCATAAACAAAAACGAAAGCGTTCTATGGCCTAAACAGGAAGAGGGGCTGGCCATTTGACTCACCTTCGATAAACCGTCTAAGTCACCAGGGTTTGTATCTACAGGAGCAATAATAAGAAACTGTCTCATCTCCGGTAAAACACAGGATGGCAGAGTGATCATACAAGACAGATGAAGAAACGGTTAGGACTTACCGTTCATAACAAGGGACGCATCTTGTCCACCCATGGACATCGGTGGTTCCCCTCCACTCATGCCGTACTAGGTACAAAGAAAAGCGATGTCACAAAACGTGTCACACAACGGCGACATGTTAAAAGTACTTTTAAAATGATAGCACTCAGCGTTTAACAACATCGTGAAATCAGTGACCAAATAGCATAACATCATCAAACAAGAGCCCTCACTGTCACACAACACTACTCAAACAAGTCACACGTTACCATGTGTCACACAAACCAACTCAAAAAAGCACATCACAATCAGTGTCACACAACACTACTTAAACAAGTACATCACAACCAGTGTCACACAACACTACTCAAACAAGTACATCACAACCAGTGTCACACAACACTACTCAAACAAGTACATCACAACCAGTGTCACACAACACTACTCAAACAAGTACATCACAACCAGTGTCAAACAACACTACTCAAACAAGTACATCACAATCAGTGTCACACAACACTACTTAAACAAGTACATCACCACCAGTGTCACACAACACTACTCAAACAAGTACATCACAACCAGTGTCACACAACACTACTCAAACAAGTACATCACAACCAGTGTCACACAACACTACTCAAACAAGTACATCACAATCAGTGTCACACAACACTACTCAAACAAGTACATCACAACCAGTGTCACACAACACTACTCAAACAAGTACATCACAACCAGTGTCACACAACACTACTCAAACAAGTACATCACAACCAGTGTCAAACAACACTACTCAAACAAGTACATCACAATCAGTGTCACACAACACTACTTAAACAAGTACATCACCACCAGTGTCACACAACACTACTCAAACAAGTACATCACAACCAGTGTCACACAACACTACTCAAACAAGTACATCACAACCAGTGTCACACAACACTACTCAAACAAGTACATCACAATCAGTGTCACACAACACTACTCAAACAAGTACATCACAACCAGTGTCACACAACACTACTCAAACAAGTACATCAAAACCAGTGTCACACAACACTACTCAAACAAGTACATCACAACCAGTGTCACACAACACTACTCAAACAAGTACATCACAACCAGTGTCACACAACACTACTCAAACAAGTACATCACCATCGTTATCGCAAAACACTACTCAAACAAGCACATCACAACCAATGTCACTTTTAACACTACTATTCAAGCAATCATGTAATCACCAGTTTCACACAACACTATCAAGCAATCATGCAAGCACCAGTGTCAAACAACACTACTCAAGCAATCATGTAATTACCTGTGTCACATTATATTACTCAAGCAATCATGTAATCAACACACAATACAACTCAAACAAGCATGTCAAGATAGATGTCACACAATGGTACTTAAACAAGTATGCAATCATCACACAACACAACTCAAATGAGTGTATGACACAACTCTTGACCACGATCCACACAAGGTGTGGAAGTAGCATCCCAGTTCAAGATGAGTTTATCATACTCACCCCTGGCATGTTGCCACCCGGCACAGATTTCATCATTGCGTACATAGACTCACTACCCGAACTTGCTGTATCTAGACAAGTCAAAGTAACAGTATTAGTGAGATTCACAATCAGACATAGGGATTCACAAGCTATGGGATTTACAATGAGATTCCCAAGTCAGACACAACAATACAGTATGACTCACAGTCACATATATGAGATTTACAAGTCAGTCACAACCATAGGATTTACAATTCAGTCACAACATAGACTTACTACCTAGTATACAAAGGTCAAACATGATCATTAGGGTCAAACTAGTGATCTAATCTGACCACATCTACCCTATGGAAGCACCACATAGCATGTACTCATGGCAGAGTATCCTGTTAAAGCATCAAGTAAAGCTTTACCCACCTTGAGGACTAGGCATTATGGGTGTCCCTGGAGGGCCTGATACCTACAAAGATAAAGACAGTGAGTATACAGATGGTATGATACCAAGGATGTAAGATTGAACCAAAGAGAAAGGAACACCTCATGTATTGAGGCTCGCTGTGGTGAGCAGACTTATAATGCATATTAGACTGGGAGCTATTTTGACAGAAGGGCCCAGAAAATTCATTTCGCTGCACATCTCCTACACATTTGGTTTAGGTGCATAGAATGATAGAGCAATGTCTTGGGGTCATTTTGGGACCTGTTGTTGCAAGGTACTGGTGGGCCATCATGATGCAATAGGACCATTTTTTGTACCATGCCTAGAACCCCCAAAATAAAGGGCCACAATAAGAGAATCACAGAAACTCGTTATTTCCCTCTGGAAAATGATGATATGGGCTTAATACTTTGTAAACATACTGATTTAGTTACTTTCATCTTATCAAAACGTTAAACATCACTTTCCTGTTGCCATGGCAACCGTTGTATATGTTATTAACCTTTTTTGTACTATGAGTATTAAAAGTATTGAGTACTATAACTACGCATAATTAAATAAGTTCTTGTTCCACAATGAAGCGGAGAAGGTTAACATTATAAATTGTGCATGTTCTATTATCAACAGGCGTATAAAGTTTGATAGTAGTGTGGTCTTAAAGACCATTTTAACCTTTCACCCATTTAGCTTAGGCAGGGATTAAAAAACGCCATATAATGGAAATCACACTGTTGGCCAAAATTTCAGTAATCTTCAAGCATACAACTCTTCATTTTAATATGCAACTGGGATAAATGAATTAGAATGAAATTGCAGATAAGAAAGGTTGCCATGGAAACCGTTCCACCTGATTAACAGGCAGTCATCTTATATACACAATCCCAAAGTTCAATGACATATGTATTGAGGTAAAAATAAGACTTATCTCTTAAAAAATCTCCTTCAAAAAGATTTCCGGGTCTTTACGTTGTCTGAAGCTCCTCCTCAACTCTTTCCTGACTGGGCTCGAGGCTTCAATCGGCCAAGGGCCTTGGGTGTTGTCCGTAGGTGCTTTCACGCTATCTGGCACTTAGGCGGTCAACTCCGCGTAAGCGATCATTGATGTTTTTAGATTCATTTCCCATTTCATTGTTTTCCTTTCCACAGACCACTGAGTGGCATCTTCTTCTGGCCTATATGGCACTGTCTGTGTAACACTACTGCCGTCTTCTCTCTTTGCCACAACATGCTAACCCCTTCTGAACTGAACAAGTAGCGGCTGTCTCTCATAGGCCTGCGTTCCCATGTTCTTCGCCTCTCGGAAGGCCAGGACCGAGTCTTCTACTTTTATATCCTATGTCTTCACCTGTCGCTTCTTGTCTGCATGCTTCTTCATCCTTATCTTTTCTAATAGGTCTTTCTGATAGAGCTCTTCAAAGTCTATTCTCAGAATCGGCAGTCTTGTTCGGAAACATGATATCCGCAGGTGCCACCTTGGTGGTGCAGTGGGGCGTTGCTCTGTAGGCCCGCAGAAAACGGTACACTTCCTGTTTGAAGTTGCTTCGGTAAGTCAGGAGATTTGTTAAAGCGTCTTCACTATTCTCATGAACTGTTCCGCCTCGCCGTTAGCCTGTGGGTTAGGTGGCGTGTTGGTCTGGTATGTGAAGCCTTGGTATGTGCTTAAGTCCCTGAACTCTCCTCCGTTGAACGGCGGTCCATTGTCGCTCCCACCCGTAGCCAGGATCCCCAGTGATGCAAACATTCTGTCCAGCTTCGGGACTACTGCTCTGTCGCTTGTGCCTGTTACAAACTCTCTCTCCACCTTGACTGCTTACACACCACCACCAGCATGTATTCACCCGTATGTATAGGACCCCAAAAGGTTATTGCCACCTCTTGCCAGGCCTCCGAGGGTATGCAAGACATACGGAGCGGCTCGATCTCTCTTGTAACACTGTGACCACCTGGCACGGGTGGTCATGCTGGATGTGCTCTTCTACCATTCTGTCTATGCGTGGGAACCATAGTCTCGAGTGCGTAAGTACTCCGAAACATTTTCTCTCGGAGGAACCTGGGCACGACTATTCTAGCCCCTCTTACTACTAGTCCTCTGACAAATGCCAGGGTCGTAGGCAGCGCCCAGTATTTTAAACCATACAAGTATGTATGGTTGGTTAGGGACCCCCACTCAACTGCCTTTGCTACCTTGTCTCATTGTTGGTAGGTCACCGGCCTCCATCTTCTAGTGCTGGGGTCATATTGCTTCAGGGGGACTGCGATTCCGTTTCGTCCGGCATCTGTCTTTAGCCGTATCTTCCTCGATGGGTTGAAGTATGCCATCACAAGTAGGGCCCTTACATGCTCGAAGGAATATTTGCACTCTGCTGTCCACTGGAACTCAGCATCTTTCTTTAGTAGTGCCCGGAGTGGCGCAGTCACCCGGGCAAATCCTTCCATGAAGTCGGCGTTTGCTCCGGCAAAGAATAGGAACGAACGTACTTCTGCAACCGACTCTGGGTGTCCGGCCGCCTTGAGCACTGCTACCTATTTCAGGTCTGGGGAGATATCATCGCTCGTGAACACCTTGCCGAAGAACGTAACCTCTGTCAAATTAAATCTACTCTTCTTTAGGCTGAGCGTTAGATTGTTGTCTTTCCACAGCTTCAAGACATGTCTCAGGGCTCGATCGTGTTCTTCTTGGCTTGTTCCAATTATCAGGATGTCACAAAAATACTTATGGCATTCGGTTGTTGGGCTACCACCTTTTCCCACCTTTCGAACTTCCTTATTGAAGATTTCGGCTGCGCTGTTGACCCCAAAGTGTAGCCTCTTAAATCGATTGAGCCCACTTGGCTTGTAGAAGTTGGTCAGCTTCCTGCTTTCAGCTGCATGTAAAGATTTCTTTTCACAACTGAATGGTTTATGACTTGCACTTTAGTTTCCACTTGACCTTTTTGAATATTATCTCAGTTTCTAGCTATAAAGGACAGATTTGCATGACAGCCATTGCCATGGCAACAGGAAAGTGATGTTTAACGTTTTGATAAGATAAAAGTTACTAAATCAGTATGTTTACAAAGTATAAAACCCATTATTTTCCAGAGAGAAATAACGAGTTTCTGTGATTCTCTTATTGTGGCCCTTTATTTTGGGGGTCCTAGGCATGGTACCAAAAATGGTCCCATTGCGTCATGATGGCCCAACAGTACCTTACGACAACAGGTCCCAAAATGATCCCAAGACATTGTTCTATCATTCTATGCACCTAAACCAAATGTATAGGAGATGTGCTACTACATGATTTTTTCCGGTTCTTCCTTCTAGACTATATGGAAGACCTGTTAATAAGGATGCTTACAGATGAAGCGTTTTAATTCTTTGATTCTCAATCACAATCATATCAGATGAGAAAAGCCATACTAAAATTATGCCATGAGAACAGTACAGTAGCAACATCATGAATACTTACCGAAGTTGTTGGATTCCATGGTCGATTTCCCCTGAATTAGGATACATTTGTTAGTCAGCTGGTCTAGAATAATCATAGATAATCTGGCTAACATTTGTACTCACATTGGCATGTTGACACCAGGTGCAACTGCATTGTTGGGAGGAGGTCGCATTCCGCCATAATTCTAAAAACAATTACAAAAATGGTGAGTTGATAATCTATACCTAATTGTAGGAATGATAAAGAAATGAACTATTCTGACAAGTCTATTAATCAAATTTGTGATAGAAAGGTATTGAATCAGTCTTTAATGTGTGTTTATCTGCATGACCTTAAATTACTCAATATCAACATCTTTATGTTAAATATTCCAGCATCGCATGCTTACCGGTTGTAAAGGACCCCTTGGGTGGTTCATTCTTGACATAGGACCCTGCATCGGTTGGCCTGAGAAAAAAGAAATGTTACTTTTATTGTTGTGCTCACACTTAAGAGGACACTTGCTCAGTGACAAAATGGGCATTGTGTCCACAAGGTTGGAGTTTTCAATTTCAGATTGGAAAATTGAAGTCTCAAGCATGTCTGGGACAAAGAATTGCAAACCTTGATAAGGACTCTGTTGTCGAGTTGGGTCCATCGTGCTAGGAAGGAGGGGCTGCGCCCCTGGTACACCTGTCACACCGGGCTGTAGGGACATACCATCACCATTAGTTGCTAGGCTTTTGTTGTCTGCCCCAGACCAGACCAACTGAAGGACCAAAGTGCAGAGGAGAGGTAGAGTGCAGATGTCACAAGAGGAAGAAATGAAAGAAAGAAACTCTTATTAGGCCGCAAATTAAAATGTCTTAGGAAGAGTTGAGAAAAAATTATTCAGGGTTATTGATACTCAAGTTATGTTTATGAAAGTTAAGGTTTATTGTGCAATTCCAGAAAACATCCATCCCCCCCTACGGCGGGAATTGGAAAATCTGGCAGGTGGGGGGGTCACAGCCCCAGAAAATTACAGGGGTGTGGGGTATAGTGCATTTTACCATTTCCAGGGGGTTGATTTTGCTCTAGGCTGTAATTTTGACTTGTGTTACGGTTACGAACAAGCTCTCGCCTTTGACATAAATGTTATTAGCTCTTCACTTTAAAAAAACGGCAGAGAAAAGGCTTGCTCGTATTTCCATTCCAAATATTGTTTCATATCCTAATATTGTATCATTCTTATAAACTTTAAGCTGCATCTTCAAGCGTCCAGAACCAACACGTTTTTCTTTTGAAGTTGTGTGTAATGGCCGCATTGTCGTTTCCAACAACGAGCTCGCATTTAACAGAGGGATTCCAATCAAAGTTTTGAACTCTAAATCTTGCACGAAGCAGTCACAGGGAGCTCAACTAAAGAGTTTAAATAAAATTTGAATACCAATCTTTTCATGGGGGGTGGGTATGGATGTTTTCTGGAGCTGCACATTGGCTACACCCGCTATTTGTGATTTAAATTATTCAATTCATGGTTGTTTGTACTCATGTTATAATGTTCAAATACATATAGATTCATTGGCTTCATTCAGTATGTGTGAATTTGTTTTGTTATGTGTTTCTACACTAGATTAATCTAATTAAGCAATAATGGTCACAAAGTAGAAAAACTTTAAATTCTGTTAAGATTGAGAAATAAACTTAGAAAAGAGCCAGAAGCTGGTAAGGGGCCAGTACATAGGCCATCTATCTTTCAAAGGCTCAATGCCATGGGACCATGTCCCTATTTTTAAATTAAATTAGTTTTAAACTTTAAATAACAGACAACATAATTAGAGGAAAATTGACCCCTTTCTTTAGTTTAGTTTTAGCTCCTATTATTTTAAAACAAGGATTTCTCTAATTATATTTCATGCTAGTTGAGTGGATTAATTTGAAAAAGGTAAACCAACATTAACAAAATGTTGTGATGATTGATTCCTGCTTAGGCCAGAGTTAGAGGAGGGAAAGTATGGTGCAAAGATCAGGAGTTTACTCCATCAAACACAGTTGGTGTAGGTGCAAAAATGTAATGAGGTGAAAAGATATTATAACCTACCTGGCCAGGCATTCTGACATTAGGAGCTCGACCAGTTGGATATCTAGACATATATGGTGGCTGCAATTCCAAATTATCATAGCATTAGATAATTTATATATTACTGTCACTTCAGTGAGCTAATTTTTATTTTTTTTTATGGGAGGAAAGGAAAAGAACGTTTTCATGACGTTGCATGCACATCCAAAATGCCACAGACTGGCGGGCCACAGTTGATCTAAAATGGAGTACAAAGCGGAGTTCACAGACAAAGCTATAGAAAATGGTGCCAGAGTACACAACATGGTGGAAATGGTCTAACTAAAATATTTAAACAGAGCTTGAGTAAGGAGCAGTCAAAAGGTTTGAAATTCTGCCTATGGGAGTGTTACCTGGTTTGTCATGTAACCGGGTGGTGTTTGGTTCTGCATGTACGGAGGTCCTTGATGGGAGGGGGGTGGAGGGTGCGGTGACGCTTGTGAAGACTGAAATCGAAACACAGAATCACTGCATATTCATATGTCTGGTAAAAGTAAAGGTATTTGCTGTATCTATTATCTGTATCAGCTTTGTAAAACAAAGATATAAGAAACCATATGCAATCAGAACAAGCATTTTGTGCTTAGCGCAACCTTTTGCCACTTAACCAGTATACCCTTTGCCTTGTGGGAGGCCTTAGGCATGGACTATTTGATATTTGACTGGAGGAGTGGCTGACCCCACCACCCCCAAAACCGAGCAAGGCTCATAAGGCCCTTAAAAAAATCAAGCAGTAATCTGCCTGGGAAAAAAATTCAGCAAACAACAAATCAGCCACAACCCCTATCAAATATCAAATGGTCCATCCCTTACCTCCTAGTTCTTACACCGTAGGACCATCTGTCATAATTCAATTTGTGAAATGCCTTTACTAATTAAAGCTGACATCTTACCTGGAAATATCCAGGCATGCCACCCTGCATCCCTGCGGCGCCTGCGCCACCATCATTTGACATCTGGGCGAACCCAGGTGATGGGACTGCTCCTTGCTGAAGGTTTGGAATAACCTATTCAATAAAAATTGCTCCATGTTAAAAGACAAACACCTACTAACTAACTTGTTTTTTTTTAAAGATTTCAAGGCCCACATTTTTTGGTACTTAGATATCAATTTAACCACTGCCAAATTTAAGGAAAATGTAACAAGCATTAAAAAGAGACAGAAAACTTTTTTACCCTCTTAAAAAGAGCCATGTTCTAGAATTGTGCACACATAACTAATAAAAAAGCTAAATTTACTTACAAAAACTCCTCAACATAGTTGATAAGATCACTGACCTTTCTTTCTCTTCCGTACTTATAGATAAGTAATTTTTTTCTATATGGTGAGCTGGTAGGGACTAAAGTGATTACAAGACAATGTAATTATATTCTCTACCAAGTTTTTTGTTAAAATATAGCATCAAAAATAGTTTTCTAGGTGATATAATACACAAAAGGTTACAGGAGAGAAAGTTTGACTTATTGTAAAAGATGAGAAAGATGCCTCTATGAAAAGCTTGATCAAATAAGAAAAGGTTCTCTTGTCTCCTTTTGTTTGGCAGGGTAAAAACTATTGATGTTTTGACTGGCTGATTTGAGATAACATTTTTGAAGTTGTGATGCAAAAGCACTAAGATAAGGAACAAAGATAAGTACAGAGCCTCTGTACAGGGCGCATTGGATTTTTCAAAATGTGACAAAAAAATAAATTTGCCATAAACTTTATGACCAGCAAACATCTGCAAATGGGTTACACTTGTGGAAACACTTGCTCAAGAATATTAAGCACCTGAGCTTGCCTGTCAAAGGTGTTTAGATCAACTACTTTACAGCCAACCTGAGGTTCTGAGACTAAAATTTTAACCCAACGCATGCACCTTGAGAAAATGACAAACTTTGAGTCCTGTAATACCAGCAGCTGTGGCATTAAGTGACAGTAACCACATAGAAAAAGTTTCTATGAAATTTACCGAGTAAGAAATGACTGATTGAAAAATTTCAACATTTCAAGATACAGTGTTTTTATAATATGTTCTCCTCAGAAATTTCCCAATTCATTTAATAATAAATGGAATAATACAAAAAAATCACATCTTACTTTAAACCTAAAAGTAATGGCTGAAAAAGTTAAGTCTTTAAAGAAAATATTGTAACCTGCAGGTGTTCAGGCTCTACAAGGTTCTATTTTTAGCACTGAATATTCAAACAAACACAACTGTCAGAAATTCAATTATTATTCAGAAGTTCATACAAGTTCAATTTTTTAAGGTTCGAAAAGGGTCTCCATTTTTTGTAGAAAGCAGAGGAAATTTTACTCACAAAGTAAGGCATAAGCAACTCTTTATGGGTTGTGGAAGTTTGTACTTTTCAAAGCTTCATTACTTATTCACAAATTCATGAGAACGAGACAGACTAAAAGAGCACATCGGAACACTGAAAAATACTCCAAATGGCACTAGCTGAATTCCAAGATTGTTTTACAGAAATTATTATAAGGCAAAGCCATAAACACTAGCTGAAATGCATAGGGATCACTACAGATTTAAAGGCTCATTAAATTTGTCTAAAGGTCATCCACATTTAGTCTGGTCTTACATTTAATAAAATTGACATTGAACCATTTAGCTTAACAGTTCAGAAAAAAATTAAATGTATAAAGCAAAATGTCTTATGTGGGCTAACATGTTTTTATTTACTCGTCATTATTTCAAAATAATCAACTGTCCCACTGTTTTAGTTCAAGTACAGTTTGATAGCACAACTTGGGGCAAAGAGAAAAACAGAAATGTCCTACACTAGACAGTAAGGAATGATCGAATCAAAGATAAATGCTAAATATTTAAGGAAGCTTTTTCTTTGTCTGACTAGAAAAACAACTCTGAAACATCGACCCTGGTTTCTTATAGGTTGAGAAACAAAGGACATCTTTTGACAGGCTTCCCAAGATGCTCGAGCTAAGAAATTCAACACCTGCAGACGTTAATTTGCATTTTAGCACAAGAAACAAACCCAGATTTTGACCAATGCAAATTTCCGATCTGACAAGCGGGAATCGCCTTGAATACAAGACAAACCAGACTTTTAACAGAGACGTCTGCGTTTCATTGCAATAAAGTAAAAAATTCGTTGTGATCGGAATAAAACGCTAACTCGTACCATTTCGACTGATCTTTAAAGTTTGAGAACCCATTTCAATGTTGATCAGGTGTTCCACGATGACTTTGGTTGGCTTCCTGAATTTTTTTAAATGTATTTCCTGTGTGGAAGAAGTCATATTTTGTGACTATAATTCAACGTGTAAAACTGCAAAAATCTTTTGCGTGGACCGTAAACGTCATGTGACAACCAAAACTTGATTCCAGACTTTCTGAAGATATGTAAATGGACCAAAATCCCGGCATATTACTAGATGATATTCAAACGAACAAAGAACTTGCTACTCGTACAAAATCCCTTTAGAATATTGCTCTTATTCCATGGGATTTTTGCTACAACGATCCTTTACAAGGTCACGACTGTACTCGATTTATCTCGAGCGTGCAATTACACCAGCATATGTAAGCATGCGGACGAGCAGACCCAAAATAATTTCCCTTATCCAAGCTTGTGTAACTTAACTCTGTGATTTAATGTATTCACGACGCGGTTCAAATGAAGTCGAGGACGCTACGCGAATAAGTTACCAGTTTGTAAACGATCATTTATTGTTGCTCCCGATCCGTTCAGTTATGATAAACAACCAATTGATCATAGCTCACTACAACTATTCTTTCTAGGGTAAAAGTCCCCCCAAACAACATGTCGCTCAACTGGTGGTTCAACCACAATGACTACCAACAACCATCGTATCTCATTCATAAATATCACCAGCTAACGACAAAGAGGACTGGAGTAATTCGCCAGCCCTAATACTCAAAAGCGACCATGTAAAACTTGGCTAGCGCCATAAACACACATCGCGATCCAGTAATCGGGGATGGAGGTCTTAGAAGCGATATACCGTCAAAATAAACTCAAACGCATCGACTCGGCAGAAACAAGCTAGTATCGAACAATACCCCGTCTAGTTCTTTGATTTTCTTCAAAACGCATTTTAAAGATCTGAACGCACGAGAGAGCACAACTCCACCGATGGTTTGATTGGCCTTGAAATTTGAGATATTACTATTTCAAATTTCCGACCTCGAATCGTATGCGTGGAGTATTCGCTGCATAAGGTATATACGCGTACCCAGTGATAATAAATTACACTGTCTTTCATTCTCGCATCAGTAAACCATGTGAAAGTACAGGAAACAGGGTAATCAAAGCGATCTAAGGGGCTAGGAATGAATCTAGTATATGAAATAATTTATGCACTGGAAGAGTTTTGTGCGGGGGAAGAATTTAGAATAAATTCAACGCATAGAGGTCGATCACTAACAATGCCTGCTAGCGTGACAACTTTATGCGCTGCCAAAGGCACCCATCTTGCATTTCTAGATTAGAACACGGAAACTGCAATAGGAACTAGCAATATAAAAGTCCAAACATGAACTCACATAGTCGTGGAAGGCTTTGGCCTCGCTGGAGTGATCACAACTGTCCCTTCTCTCCGGCGCGGCACAGTAAAGATCCCAGAATACACTTCAAAGACAAGAAAACACTACCTTTTATAAGATGAAACAGCGTTCTTTTGGGCGGGAAAATCTTAAAAACAGATCATACCTAATACTAAAACATGTTAAATTACAAATCCTGGTTTTTGTCTGAGTACTGTGGATTGATTTATGATATAGTTTAAAAGTATGGACGAGCATTACACTGAAGCTCCTATTTACTACTGAATGTAACGAGCACCTTGAATGTAGTTTTAAAACTCACACCAAACATAGTTCATAATTAGTTCACCAATAGTACATACCACCACCAGGAGTGAAGAAATCCCGGCGGTTCTCCTAGTGTAATGTTTTTCTCCCATCTTATCTACAAAACCAAAAATCTACATGTGAGTAGAGAGTTTGTCTGATGGAAGCAAGCTCTACCGTCACAAGCCTTTGTACCCAAACAACGACTAGTCGATCGAGTCCATGGATTAAAACTTGTGCTTTGGAACGATTGAGTTACCTCATTTAGAAAAGTCTGTGCACTCTTCTGAGCTCCAACATGTAAGAGATATTCATATACGTACAACGCCAGCCTGGAGTAGAATAAAACATTCTCAATATAAACGTTATGACTGGGTACAACAGCCGACATAAGTTAAAATAGGCGGCGAGTCCTCCCAACTACTATTCGAATAAGACGCAAAATCGTTCGATTTGTCCACACAAACATAGGTTTTCGACCACGTAGAATGTGAATCAAGGGTCCATCATGTGTAATTTTTCTTTTGAAGGCTTACTTTTCCCTGGCCTGGGCATCCGAAGGCACTGTATTCGCCTTTCCTTTAGAGTACATGCTGTGTGCAGCCTGTCAGCGATGTGTCACTTGAGTTCGTCATGACCAGTGACTCGCACTGCGCCGCTCACTGCTGGGCCCAGCATGGTTACCATGGCAATCATTAAGGACCGGTCACTGATTGGCTAATAAGCGGCATCACGCTGCTAGAAGGAAATATCGGAATGGTTGTGTGTTTTAGGAAAATTTCGTACATCCTCCATGTGGTACACTACTATGTTTGTTTTCATCCATAAGAAAAAGGAACTGATTGTTATTTTATAGGGGGAGGGGTTCTGTAGAGCTTTCATGTAGGCAGGAAAATTAGATTTACACTTATGTTATATTATCTATCACTGGTCCTCACATCACCTAATATAATAATATATAATTTGCGAGAAGAAATGTTTTTATCAACAGGTTTTTCTTACATATAGTCAGGTGCTTGTCCACAGGGGGGAGGTAGGGGGAGTCCTAGGGGTGCGGACGAAACCTTCGTTGGTAGTAAAGAAGTACTAATCCGCCCACCTCTTAACCTTCAGTCATGTCCTTCACCTCCCATCCTCAAAGTCATCCCCGCCACATCCCAACCTCCATTCATGTCCGCCACCTCTCAACCCAGTCATGTCCGCCACCTCTCAACCTCAAGTCATGTTTTTCACCTCTCAACCTTCAGTCATCTCCGCCACCTCAACCTCCAGTCATCCCCGCCAGCTCTCAACCCAGTCATGTCGGCCACTTCTCAACCAAGTCATGTCCGCTACCTCTCAACCCGGTCATGTCCGCCACCTCTCACCCAGTCATGTCCGTCACCTCTCAACCTCCAGTCATGTCCGCTACCTCTCAACCTCCAGTCATGTCCGCCACCTCTCAACCAAGTCATGTCTGCAACCTCTCAACCCAGTCATGTCCGCCACCTCTCAACTCAGTCATGTTCGCCACCTCTCAACCTCCAGTCATGTCCGCCACCTCTCAACCTCCAGTCATGTTCGCAACCTCTCAACCTCCAGTCATGTCCGCCACCTCTCAACCTCCAGTCATGTTCGCCATCTCTCAACCTCCAGTCATGTTCGCCATCTCTCAACCTCCAGTCATGTCCGCCACCTCTCAACCTCCAGTCATGTTCGCCATCTCTCAACCTCCAGTCATGTCCTCCACCTCTCAACCCAGTCATGTTCGCCACCTCTCAACCTCCAGTCATGTCCGCCACCTCTCAACCTCCAGTCATGTCCGCTACCTCTCAACTCAGTCACGTTCGCCACCTCTAAACCTCCAGTCATGTTCGCCACCTCTGAACCTCCAGTCATGTCCGCCACCTCTCAACTCAGTCATGTTCGCCACCTCTCAACCTCCAGTCATGTTCGCCATCTCTCAACCTCCAGTCATGTCCGCCACCTCTCAACTCAGTCATGTTCGCCACCTCTCAACCTCCAGTCATGTTCGCCACCTCTCAACCTCCAGTCATGTTCGCCACCTCTCAACCTCCAGTCATGTTCGCCACCTCTCAACCTCCAGTTATGTTCGCCACCTCTCAACCTCCACTCATGTCCGCCACCTCTCAACTCAGTCATGTTCGCCACCTCTCAACCTCCAGTCATGTCCGCCACCTCTCAACTCAGTCATGTTCGCCACCTCTCAACCTCCAGTCATGTCCTCCACCTCTCAACCCAGTCATGTCCGCCACCTCTCAACCTCCAGTCATGTCCGCTACCTCTCAACTCAGTCATGTTCGCCACCTCTCAACCTCCAGTCATGTTCGCCACCTCTCAACCTCCACTCATGTCCGCCACCTCTCAACTCAGTCATGTTCGCCACCTCTCAACCTCCAGTCATGTCCGCCACCTCTCAACTCAGTCATGTTCGCCACCTCTCAACCTCCAGTCATGTCCGCCATTTCTCATGATCCAGTCGTGTCCGTCATTTCCCAAACTGTTACTCGTAAAAGAAACCCTATACTAAAAAATTAAGTATATAATACAACGTTCTGTCCATATCTTGGACAACTTAGACATATAATACCGATGAATAAAAGAAAACAGTATTAACACATCAAACATAAATAGTTAAAAAACGAAAAAAAAAATGGAGAAGATCGGACAAGATGTGCGAGAATTCGGTATTTTGAAATACCCAATTGGCCAGCTTGATTAGAAAATATCAATACCCCCCTAAAAAAATTTGTATTATTAATGTCCTTTAATCTCTTCTTGAGCATAATAGTTTGAAAAAAAAAAAAACTTTGAATTGAGTTGCACGTTATGAGTATTCTTCCGTTTTTCCATTTCCGCTTCCGGTTCCTAATTTTCAACGTTAACAGACAGTCTTTAGACGTAGCACCAGAATCGATCGCTTTTCGTACTCATAGTAGTCGTGAAGACCATGTACCCCTTCCCCATGACAACACAGTGGCTAAAAAATAAGGGAATACTTGATATAGCTGAATACTTCGGTGAACAGCGCAAAAGCAAGCTCTGCGGAATGTACAATCACTTAAAAATATTTTACCCACAAGGTCAATGAAAGACCTCGCTAGTGCAAAACATATTGCGCAAAAAAGAACAGCATTTCCACCGACCTCTTGAAACGGCGGCAACGAGGCAAAAACAAAATGCAAGGCAGAATCATCTTGAGGAAGTTTTCTTTTGAGTAAGGTAATCGAGCGGAACAAGTTGCATTTCTTTGGCCCGTTTGCGACGTATCAGTGTCAATAACATTTTTGCTGTCATCCCAGTTAAGTCCTCAGAACTGATCGAAACTGAATCGCACTGAGTTGATGTTATCATCATTTGCGTAGACGCACGCGGATGACTGGGAATTCTGCGCACTCGACCCTAGACCCCCAAATGGCAACACTTACATTTATGGTGGACGCTTTCCAATAACGAAAGAATCGCACATCTATTTGTCACGCATGATATAAATTTTCAAACTAAAAAAAACCCAACTATTTCTGTTTTGTTATGAATTAATTTGTCTGGAAGAAGTGCGAATTAAATATTCGTACACTCTGATGTTTTTTATTCTACAGGCGCTTTGTGAATTGACGGCAGATGGCCGATACCGTCAGTCTAGACAATGAAACAGTCAATCATGATCACATTGGCCCAGCCTCTAGCTGACGTCACTTCCTGTGTGCTGTTCTCTTCTTATTTGTTCTTTAGCGAAACTTGTGTGACAGCCTATTTAATATTACAAAGCATTTTTTATCTTGAATAGCCAGGACTTGGCTCATGTGAAGAGATGATCATTTTATTTCAAAATAATGCCCATTCATCAGGGGGAAATACATAGTATTTTTAGCATATTTTGCTTCGAGAGGAATTTTTTTAGCACTTTAAGAAATGCATCGCCTGATAAAAACTTTTCAAGTAAAAATTTAAAGAGAACTGAATCAAATTGTTTATTTTGTTTACAAATCACAACAACAAAGACTGGGTTTCCTGTGTACTCCCACGATGCCAAGCGAGCCCTTTGAAGTGCGCTCGACCACGTGGTCTCGTTCTCTTTCGCCTCCGCCATTTTGAGAACATGGACAAGCCTGTTAAGTTGGCAAAGGTTTGTTTCGATTTCTTCTTTGTTTGGCCTGAATCACGCATCCATTTATCGCTTAAAGCGCTAACGTATTATTCGCTAATGGTTGGATCACAAAAATATCACATTACGCTGATTATCTTAGGCGCTTTTTTGCCGTGTAGTTGTAGTTGGGCAAACCACTCGGCAATGTGCTGATCAAGGATAATATTCGGTTAAACTTAAGCCGAGCTACCTCACCTTATAAAAGCTCTCGCTTCCCCTGATTTTAAAGAGGGTTAAAAACTTGTATTTGCTACCGTTTCTTGTGTTGTGTTTAACTGTACAAATTAGACTTCACTCAAACTAACAGACGCAGTAGAATTAAGTAAAAAAGCTACGACGACTGTAGTAATGATAGAAACTAGATTCAACTTAGTTTTTTTGAGATATATAATGCTAATATCATCAACTAGATTGTAGATGGTTTTGTATAGAGGCGTACGCAAACCTCTTAAGTAGCATGGAAGGTAACTATGAAGTGACTTTTCATTTGATAATGGTATTATTTTGTATTAGGTGACCAAGATTCTCGGACGAACCGGCTCCCAGGGCCAGTGTACCCAGGTATGGTAGTGTAAACTTTCTCATAGCATCATAAATGATGCAGAGTAATGGCAATCACCTGTTGCCAATTTGACATGATTTTGACTTCAAGTTAAGCTGAGTTTCTTGTTTTCTTTGGTGGTTCTTTCTTTTTACCGTGACCTAAGATGCTCAGTACAAATGCAATCACCATAATGATTCAAGTAACCAGCATCCTTCAAGTTCAAGTTCAAGTTTTTTATTTGCCACATATTTACAATAAAAACATTAAATATATAATTAATTAGACGAATACATGGCAAGGAGGACCATAAAAACCACAAGGCTTATACGAGACAGTCCTCCCTATTTATAAGAAAAAATACATAATATTAAGTCATGGCTAAATATAAATAAGGAGATAACATACTAATATACCTGAACAATGATTTTATATAAAAAACAACAACATATACACACATACAAAAAGTCAAAAAAGGGAAAAAATTCAATATACTCGTTGAGAAGGACAGTTTTAAGGCTAGTTGCAGACTGGGTATCAGTGTCTAGGGAATTATAAAATGCAGACCCTTGATATCTAAGTGCAAATTTGCATATGTTTGTTCTGCATTTGGGGATGTGAAATAGCTTAGCACGTCTATTATTGTAATTATGAATTTGAGAATTGAGAAAAAATATATTGTCAAAGTATCGAGGAAGTATTTTAGTCTTAAATTGAAACATTAGCTTACCAATATGAAATAAATAAATGCAGTGAAATTTCAAAATGTTTAATATTTAGCTTACCAATATGAAATAAATAAATGCAGTGACATTTCAAAACGTTTAATATTGGCTCAGTATGAGCATCATATGGCTTATTTGAAATAATGCGTACAGGTCTTTTCTGGAGCAAAAAAAAAACGATTGAGATTTGGAGGGTATGTTGAACCCCAAACACAGATACAATATTGTAAGTACGGATATATTAGAGAATAGTGAAAGTCATAAGAGAACGCTTAGGAAGGCAAAAACTTGCTTTGTACATGATGCCCACTGCTTTGGAGACTTTCCTGGTAACATTAGAAATATGTGGAATCCACGTCAAATGTTCGTCTAAAACGACACCTAGAAAAACTGTTTCTTCAACCTGCGAAAGATAATGATGGCCAATACATACATCAACTTCAAGTATTTGCCTTTTTTGCCGTGGTCTAAATATCATATAATTCGACTTTTTTATATTCCAGTCTGCCTTTTTCTCCATTAACTATTAACTATTTCTGATAAAGCAGCAAGATAACTATGAGAGAAAAATATGCTAGTGTCATCAGCAAATAGTAATAGATCTAAGGCGCTCGAAACGGTACAAAGATCATTAATATATATTCAAAAAAGTAGAGGTCCAAGAACGGAGCTGTGTGGTACACCACACTCGACCACCTTCCTAGAGGAACAATCGCCATTAAAGTTAACGAACTGCATCCTTTCTGAGAGATAGCTATCAAACCATTTCAATGAAGTTCCACGCACACCATAATATTGTAGTTTGGTTAATAATATTTCATGATTGACCATGTCAAACGCCTTTGAAAGATCAATAAACACGCCCATCGTAAATTCCTTATTGTCTATGGCAGATGAAAGCTTATCATATAAGTGAATAAGTGCAAAGGCGGTTGAGTGGTGTTTTCTAAAGCCATATTGATTATCGAACAATAAATTATATTTGATTAAGAATTTATATAGGCGATCATACATAATTTTCTCTAGAAATTTTGAGAAAATTGGCAAGACCAGCACAGGCCTATAGTTAACATAGAGAGCCTGATCACCAGATTTAAAAAGAGGTATAACACGAGCTATTTTTAGCTCTTTAGGGACAACACCCAATGAAATGGACAAATTGATAATATTAGCTATTGGCTTCGAAATTAAGTCAATAATATTTTTTACGACGTCCATATGGATATTGTCATATCCAGCAGCAGTGCCTGGACGCAGACTTTCACAAATTTTAATAACTTCTTGGTCATCAGTGCTCTCAAAAAATACAGAATTCACTACCTCATTATGTAAGAAACTAGCGAATGGCTTAGTCGAAAAAGGGATTTTAGCTGAAAGAGTAGGGCCCAGGCTGGTAAAATAGTCACAAAAATCATTTGCAATTTTAACTGGATCACTGATTTCAGAATCAGCTACCTTGAAAGTGGAAGGCAATGAATTTGTTTTGCTTTTGCGATTATTAATTACTTCATTTATGATTCGCCAGGTATATTTCACATTGGATTTATAATCATTGAGCTTTCTTTCATAGTAATCACGTTTATGTAAATTTATCTAAGAAAATCCCATAACAGGGATCATTTGTTAGGGATATATTAACCCAATTACACTGCTGTAACCCTGTTCTAAACCTCTCCATATTGGATGCAGATTTTTCACGGTAAGTGATCCATGTATTTTTAGCACTACAATCAAGCTTGTCAGAAAGAATAGAAAAAACAGGAAGGTGATCAGAAATGTCAGAGAACAATAGCCCGCTATCACAGTAGCTGTTCAAATCGTTTATGAAGATGTTGTCAAGAAAAGTTGCGGTATGAGAAGTAATTCTTGTTGGTCGCATAATCAAGGGAAAAAACATTTTAGAATACATTATGTCTAGAAATTCCGCCGTTGGTATATGACAATGATGTTTCATCACATCAAAATTATAATCACCTAACAATGCACAGATTTTGTTATTTCTAGAAATATTTTGAAGAAGTTGATCTAATTCGTCGCAAAATTCATGAGCGTTTATATCAGGTGGCCTGTAAATTACACCCACAATTAAATTCTTCTAGTCTTTTTGAATAATTTCAACAAACAAAGATTCTGCAGACTGACTGGAAAAACACAAATCTGGCCGGAGTTTGATATAATCCCACTCCACCCCCTATCCGATCCATGCGATGCTCATGTACATAATTATAACCAGGAATATCGCAGAAATGATTTGAGTCCTTCAACCACGTCTCACTTATTCCGATAATTGAAAAATTCAATTTTATCGCTGAAATTAAGTTAAATTAGCATCGGGATCATTATCATTTAGGCTTAATCGATTGGTACTTTCAGAAAGTAATGGGTTAAATTTTAGGTCAGCCAATCTGTCCGGATCAAAGTTAATTGAACCATTTTGTTGCTCATAGAGCGCTAGTTGAAAATCATCATCTGTAAGATGACAAAAAGGCAAAACCTCGCAAAGAGGAATGGAACTTCAAGTGCTGCTACTTAGCTCACTATTGGCCGGCTGGAGATTCAGCGTTCTTCCTTTCTTTTATAACCAAGCGATCCAAGACAAAATATGCAATCTTGGGGATTTGGCCTTCACGTTTCATCAAAGTAGCCCTCGCCAGGTCTTCCCCTATGTACAGGCCTTCAGGCTTGACTTTCCTCGCCTCCCGGATCACAGCCTCGCGTTGTTTGCAATCACGGAGCTTGCAAACGATGGTCCTTGGCTTGGTCTGCTCACCGCCACGGGCTTTCTTTCTGCTCTCAACCCTGTGAGCTCGTTCTATTTCCACGTTTTTAAAACCCAATTTGGTTTTGATGGCCTCTTTTACCTTTACCTCTGTGTCATACCATGTTTCTCCTTCGAACTCCTCTGTTCCTGAAACCCGGATATTATTTCGGCAAGACTGGTTCTTGAGATATTCCAGGGAGTTTTTTACCTGGCCGATACAGACTTCTGCTGTCTCAAGCTTTGAGCTTAACAGCTTTAGTTCGTTTATATCTTTTTGAGAAAACTTGAGGCTAGCTTTTATCCCAATAAAATTGTACCGACAAGCTCAACACCCCGGGCGTTAATGCTCGACATAGTTGACTCGAAGAGGCTACGCAACATTGACTCTTGAACTTTGAGTAGGCCACGCACAGCCGCCATTGTCACTACATCTTCGTCGCCAACCGTTGAAGTAGATTCTGTCGGTTCTGCTTCACACGACTTTGACGCTGACTTCTTTTTATCTGAATGTCTAACCATTTTAATTTAACAATAAACACTGATCAATCTAAAGTGCGGTGTAAATCGTAGAGCTCCCATGTAAACTTTTGCTTGGAGCTCGAAATTTCATGACCATCCGCCATGACAGTAACAATGAAAAGCACACCCTCCACAATAAGCGCCCCCTTCACCTTAAAATTTTGGAATAAGCGCCCCCTTTGACCTCAAATTTTGGAATAAGTGCCTCCTCTCCAACAAGCACCTCCCCTCCCATACCCTCTAAACAAATCTTTATTATTCCTTCACTTTCTTTATCCATATAAGCGCAAGTTTTGTTCTCAGTCCATTCACAAGCTGGTATTTTTTGCTGAAATGAAATAAGCGCCCCCTCTCCAATAAGCCCCTTCTAAAAACCCCCAAAAGAAGCACCCCAGGCACTTATTTGAATCATTATGGTACTTACAATGCAAACAACAGCAACAATAAAATATGTGCTTAGAGACCTAAGTCTCAATTTCTGCTTTACACTCGGGAAAAGCTTTATATTTCAGTGGATGACTACCTCAGTATGCTATTGCAATGTATTTATAGAGTTTGAATGACAATTTGGTCATTATTTCATGTTGCATTCCTCCTTGTTGAATCTTTGGGGCTATGCGAGAGCCATGATGGGGTATTACATTTGTATGGAAACAGGAAGGCAGAAACAAGACAAGTCATTTGACTTTCAAGCACGAACACAAATACAAAATTCAGAAGGCTTACTACACAAAACTTGCAACACAATTACTGTGCAAGTTCTTACAGTGCTTAGGGAAGAGGGCATGGAGAGGTTTGCACCCTCCCTGACCTCAAAGTCCAATTCATCTGAATTTATCTAATTTAAATTGTATCATTTGCACACTATAATACATGATGTTGTATGACTCTTTTGACATTTCTTTTGCCCTGTAATTAGACAATACACTCCACACTAGCACTGAATTTATTCTGAAGAATAAACAGGTCATTTCAACAGAAAAACATGCGTTATGTTTCTTTTTTCTAAAACAGCTTGCTGTTGTCTTATTTTTTATGCCCATTTTCAGGTCCGAGTAGAATTCATTGATGACACAAACCGGTCTATCATCCGTAATGTGAAAGGGCCTGTCAGAGAGGGAGATATGCTAACCCTGCTTGAATCGGAAAGAGAAGCACGAAGGCTAAGATAGGTAATGGTATAATTCACATACAGTATATTCAAGGAGTTAGATTTAAGCTCACAGGTAACACAGTATTCTTTCTGAAAACCTTTGTCCACTAAGCTGTACATTTGATTTGTTTAAAATGCCTTTTGTGTGGATTTTGTATTAAATTCTCAAACATGTTTATTGTCTTTCTTTCAGTGGATGATGGATGGAGGCCACAGCTAAAAAATACCATGCAAAACCAGTGTCTTCTTGAAATAAATTTGTTCAAGATCTATGAGTGATATTTCAAATTCAGTGCATAATTCCCTTTCCCTCCTCAATTCGCAAACATCCTTTATATTGAGCAAACTAACAGTTATCTCAATGTTGTACTGTCATTTTGAGTGTTCTACAAACTTATGTTTTTATTTCAAGTGACATAGCATTTCATCTTCTATCAATCAAATCCTTGTAATGCTTATTGGTGTTAGTGTACCTAACTCTAAAATGGCTTTCAATCAGTCAGTTTCAGAGTTTGAGGAATACTCATATGTCAGCTTTTGGAAGCAACAAAGGATGCCATCCACCCTTCTATTCCTCCTATCCACCCTTCTATTACCTCCATTTCTGGGCCAAACTCCATTCTTCTTTGCTTTTCCCATTGTACTAAAAAATACCATTTTGTTTCTCATGGTAGATGTATTGAATATGTAACTGTTAACATGTTCAATTCCATGCATAACATGTATTCAGTCTATTTAACTCATCTGCTTTTTCTTTACTTTGTTTACTTTTTACAACAGTTTTTAGTGTGCTTTTTCAAGGCAGAAATTTCCAAGGCAGAAATGCTTCTTTCTCACTTATGGCAAAACTAATATATATAATAGTGTATATTGAGATTCTTCAATGTCATGCTCTTGTTGTACAGTTCCCTTCTTGGCTTGAGCAGTATTGCAAAGGCAAATTAAGCCCAACAACTGGCCCCACTTGGCTTAGCCAAGAGACTAAATAATTTGTCCTGAAATAAAACAACATGAAAACCATGTTATGGAAGAAACAAACTATAGGGCAACCTACAGTACTATAGTTTCCCTCCCCTAAATCATGCACATCCAGTCAGGTGTATGTCTGTTAGAGTGTTTTTCAAAATCTGTTAGAGTGGTTTTCGAAATGAGGTATATCAGATATCTTCGGGCAGTCTGTAACCAATGAAACGAACAAAGACCACGTTGACAAACATCTAACAGTGCAATTGATGACTCGCACAAAACAAACGCACCTGAGGTGTTGCATAATAAAGGGGTTTATTTTCGTAATAATATCAATCGCGCGTTAAATAGAAACACATTCTATCGTGCTCCCCTTAAAAAATAAAGTGGTAGAGTTTAGAGGTATGCATCCCCTACCATTTTGCAGGTCGTCCACATTAACATGAATTCAAGAGTATCAGGATTCATTTTGCATCACTTAATTCGAATCCAAACTATTGTTTTTGCAGCTTTTGTATACAGATTTATTTTGATTCACTTTCGACAGCATTTTTTTAAGGTATCCGAATTGGCTGGGTCCAACCCCTGTGTAATTGAAGATGGAAGGCCTAAACAAAAAAATTATGAATTCAAACAATTCGTGTTAGTGTGGACAACCCCTTAGATATCCCATATGTAGAGCTATAATATATAATAATGTAAATCAGCATTATAACATGATATCCTTCCACTAGAAGTCTAGTCCTATAGACAGCCTAATGTTACCCGATTTTACCGGATCTGTTTGCTGCCTTGTGCTGTACAACTTCCTGTCGGAGAAGTGTTTTTCATCAGGTCGGCAGTGTGACAAGGGTGAAGCTGGAAACACGGTGCCCCAAGTATTGGATGTTCCTAAATAAAGAACAAAAATCAACTTGCATCACCATGGAAATAAAGACCAGGTCAGGGCCAGCAGTATGGTAAATTAAGTGACTATTACACATAAGATTTTTTGTGAGGTATCCCAAGTCAAAATTGTCCCTCCTTAAGCTATTTAGTTGATCTGTTGGGAGATTCCACTTAAAACTGGTAAGACTCCTGGGTTAACCCAGGAAGTGGATAAGTTTTTGAATGCTCGACAATATATTCTGTTACCTGTTGAGTAAGAAATGTCCACTTTTCATACTGTAGTCGCTGATGGTAGACATGAGGAATGTTTGACCACACCTCCTCCAGACTCAGTGGAGTGCCATCTGAGGCCATAAAGAGCAGGGGTTAGAATTGAGCAAAAAGCAGCAAGCATTGTTAGGGAATTATAAGGCATTATTGGGTTCCAAAGACAGTCAAAACTTTTATCAAAGAAATGATGTGTGCTTTCCACATACTGTATGAAACATATGACTGTTGTGTTATTGTACTTACTTCCACCAGTAGTTATACTGGTGTGGAAGGGTCAAAACCAAGTGCCTATGAGCATGTTTGTTAGTAAGCACTGTCCTGAAGGTGGTCACTGCCAGAGGGTTTATTGCATCCCTAGTGGTTCTTTTATGCCCCTTTGATTCAGAGTAGTGTAGTGCAGCTTTGAAAAGATGGGACCTTTGGTCTAGTGTCCTTATCCAAGAAAACTGGAGACACAGGAGAAATAACCTCAAATCATTTATGACATGAATTTGAATCAAGACATGTGCTTGGAACAATCCCCAGTCAGAGCCAGGATTCGAGCTGAGCGTACACCTTGCAATGCCTGATGATGCAGGGAATATCTGCATATGGAACTAGGATAAATTCGGATGAACTCAGAATAATCCCCAGAGCCTGGATTCAAACCATGGGCCACAGCACTAGGCCAGCCATGCTCCCACTGCACATCCCCCTCTCTCGCTAAGCAAATGTGCTTTTTTTTTCTTTGTTGGTAGCTAAGAAAATCTACACATTGTAATGTCTGACGATGCAGGGATTGTTTGCACTGAAATAAGCTACAACAAATCGTGTCGATCCGTATAGCCTACCTTGTTTGTTGGCAGTAAAGTACAGAACTGGTACACTATAACTAGGGCTGTACAGCACATGGTACACAAATATCCAATAAGAGTCTTTAGCACTTGATGCTATGGAGATCAACTCACACTCCTGAAAAAAAGAAATTGATTTTTTTTTTCAAAGTTGTAGGTGATAAAGCTTGGGGGGGGGGGTTAAGGAGGTCTATTAAGTTGATGTGACAGCCTCCTGCCCTTCCAGATACTGCCCTGCCTTACATAACTTACAAAAAAATGAGCAAAGTGTGGGAAGGCTGGGGGTGATGTGACACTTTCTTTTGAAATTTGGCTATGTCCTGCCTGGAGGGTAAAAAATGCAGTTTGAGGTTGAGTACAAAATGCTAGCCTGCTTGCAGGCGGTACTCGGTTATCATCGCGGAAAACCCTCTCCGTTCGATGATCGGGCGCCAATTTGAAATTCTAAGCCGCACGGTTCCTGATAACCGAGTACCGCCTGCAAGCAGGCTAACAAAATGCAGGTCAAGTGATTTTACTTTTTTTTCTTTCTCTATTTTTTTTTCAATTTCTACGGCTCACGTGATGCGTTAAAATATTGAATACTTAGATTCTGGTTTATTACTAAGCAATTATGTGACCTTGGGAATAATACGAATATCTCGCCAGCGGTTTGCTGCACATCAAGTAAACAGTAAAATCGCCCAACCTGCATTTTGTACTCAACCTGCATCCGACCTGCGACCTGCATTTTGTTATTCTAATGCCCTGCTCTTTAAAAGGTATAGCAAAAGGGGGGAGGAGCTAGAGTTATTATGTGATAATTCCTTTTTTCCAAAGAAAAAAAAACACTTACATCATCACTGACATAACTTTCGCTTGCCTCAAGGCCTTCAAGATATTGTAGAGACCTTTCACCATCTTCTGCCTTGTGGCTTTCAATAGCCACTATACTTCGCTTGACAAGGTATTTCACAGGAACTCCTGACACGATCTGAATAATATGATGAATAACTAAAATGAGACACTGAAGTGAGCAATATGTGAGCACAAATTTTTTTTTCAAAAATACAAAACCTATCCCTTAAAAACAAAGACAAAAGCAACATAAAAGCTATTAGCTTTTATAGAAATATAGATACATATAAACAAATCATGCATTAAAAAACAACCAAGAAATAATATTTCTTATTGTAATAAGTCAAATGTGGCCTTGCAGCATTTTGAAACTGTAAAGAATATGTATCTATACCGATATCTATCTTTGCATGCCATATCACTAGTCCATATCACGCAGGACAATTTTATATTTTACTGCATGGACTGTCCTAATAAAAGATAATTATCATCTTGTAACCTTGGTCTGATAAATCTCCCAGATCTGGTACTTGGGGGGGTGTCCAAAGCAAAGGTATCTGAGACAGACTTTTTACACATTGACATTATCTAATAACCTGCCATACTAGATTCCTAGTATATTTTACAAATGCATATATTTCAGTTGTTGTTTTTTTATTGACCCTATTAGGTCAAGCTTAAATGAACTGCTACCGAGTAATATATATTGTAGAATTTGTCAATTGTGGTAAGCTGCATTGTAACCAGTTTACTTCCGGTCGATTACGTAACAATCTCTGAAGATTTTTAACGAAAAACTTGAAAATTACTTCAAAAAATTTAAAGCAGTATCTCTATTGGAAGTTTCTTTGAGGTTGTGATTGATAATTTAGAACGGATGGCCTGTTATATCTTGGGTCTTGTCTGTTATATCTTTTGTCTTGAACAGTTGAGGTCCATAGGACCTCTGGAAGTAAACTGGTGACGATGCAGCTTTAACAGCAGTTAATGTAGCCTAAATATGTTATTGGCAACGCTAGAAAACAGCTTTTCTTGCATTTTGATTACTCATTTCAATAATAATAAATAAAAAAGTTTTCAAATTTTAAGGGATGAAACTTTTTTGACCCCCTCCTTCAACCACATTGAAACTTTTATGACCCCCTCATCGATGTAGCCAAACTTTTTTAGCCCCCCTATGTGGGAACCAACCCCCCCCCCCCCCCCCCCCCCCCCCCCCCCCCCCCCCCCCCCTCGGCCATAAATGAACACTCCCTAACCGTTTAGGTTTGAGTCTTTCATACAAAACAAAACACCATAATTCCTAAATCAACCAAACCAATTAAAATATGCAGGGTCCTATAAGCAATCTGGACAGTACCTTTGGAGCATTAGCTACTATCCTAACTTCCCAGTCATCACCAAGTATTTTGGAGACCCGTAAAAAGTCTTCCAGGTGAGTGTTGAAGACATCGTGACTTATTCGGCCATCTTTCCACATCACAACACCACTCTGGGCTACCTGTCTTCCCAGAATGCTCACCGAGGAGGCCTAGCATCGAAATCCAAGATGGCGCACGTCACCAAGGCTATGGAAGTTCTGAGGAACTTTCTTGTCGGGGTAAGCTCGTTTTCACAGTTCTCGAGGATATTTAGCATCGAATGGATGCTTTATTATTTCTTTGTTTGTTTTGTGTCAGAAAAGACTGATAGTACCTCACCGATACGCCGACTTGCTGTCAAAAAGGTAGGGTCCAAAATAAGACTTCTCGATCTTTTACCCGAAGGATAATTTGACTTGAGCCGTTATCATTAGTGGGGACTGTTTTTTGCTGGGGTTTTCAGCGGGATGTTTTGATAGCTCACAAGGAATCTGCATATAGACCTAAATATACCTTGGATTTACTTATTTTGAGTGCATTGTTATTGTACCTATCATGTACTACCTCCCCTTTTCTTTGATCTCACCTGTGAGCATGTATTCACTCACTTTCTTAATATTAAATAATTTCACATATTCTACCCCATCATTTCTTATTCTATTATATACTTCAAGAAAATACTTAAACATATGCATGATACAAACACGTACCTAGGATTGGCAAAGGGGGGAGCCTAGTCATAGGTATTATATGGAAAAAAGCACAGTATTTAAAGATTTCTTAATGAGAAATGACTTGGCCACCAAGAGGGGTGCATCCGCACCCCCCTATGTACACACCTGTAATACCAATATGAATTATGGGAGGTGAACACCTGGCTTGACACAGAAGTTCTATTTGCCATCCTTCCATTTTGCAGGGGATTGGGGGATTGATAAGTTAACAGAAGGCTGGGATGATTTTAGGGAACACAATTGAGCATGGCATTGAACAATGTTCGTGGCATGTTGATGTTGTAAATCTAACTAATGAAGAGATTTACTATTTTCTAGCTTCATTCAGTATCACATCGGCATGTTTATGGGGCCATGTTGAATAATGTCCCCCAAATTGTCCCAGCATGCTGTTCGCTTATAAACTTGACCCAATCCTCAGTGCAACATAAGAATGGCAAAATGAAGCTTACTCCAATTCCTAGCCAATCAGTTGATGAATTTCATAAGCGCATCTGCATGCATAGCTGTGGCAGAGGGATTGGTGTGTGTATGTGGTTTAATGACCCTCTCCTTGTCAATCATTATATAGTGCCAAAGCACTTTCAATAATACAAAGTGAACATGTTTGTTGTCTGTTTTCAGAACCCAACCAAACCCTAGCCTTCCTGATGGACCAGCCCACAAGTTGAGTGCTAACTACTACTGTGATAGGGATAGCAGGCGGCAGGCTACTCCACCCTCTGTGGTGTATAGTTCACAGAAGCTACTGGAGCCCAGGAAAACAGGGTGAGTTAAACAAGGAGGGTGCTTATTTAACCATTTGTAGTGATGTTGTACAAGCATTTAGGCTCAGCTTCTTCAGATTGGTTAAAAAACAATATCTTACCCACACTAAAGAATCTGATAGTATTATCATCCCTTTGCTAATAGACCCTTCTTTTGTATTTCAACAGTCAAATTGAAGAAATAAAGTCTATCCAGCCCAAACAGCCTGGGGCCACCTACCTGCCTCAGTAATTTGAGACCTTTTTTTATAACACTATAGTTGACATGGTTATTACTCTCAACAAATACTTGAGTAACTGTTAACATGCTTATTTGTAAATATATGACAACATGTATTGGCTCTATTAATTAAATTAAAATTGAAATACATTTTACAACCTGTTTTTTTATCTTATATAATTCTAATTGGTGTGGCCAAATATGCTGAATTTGGAAACTGAATGGAAAAGTATGTGTTTCTGTTCATATAAGCCATACCCTCAAAGCCTTACACATCTTCAGCAATATATATTTTTTGCTTGCTAGGTGCTAAATACTGTAAAATGCCATTTAAAGCTTCAAGAGTTACTTTGAGGGGGGAAGGTAAAAAAGAATTATTTTAGCCTGCAAGCTAGAATAAAGCAAGCCTTCCATACATTAATGGCAAGTTTCCAACTTTTGATTCATCCTCAGAAATCCAGGGATATTTTCCTCTAACGTTTCTTGGGTTTCAGAGGATGCTTATGATTAAGTACTTCATCTATCGCCTTCCATCTCCTCTTCATCCTCTGCTAGCAAAATGTCTTCCGCCTCATACTTCAGGTCATCCAGTAGTTCATTGATTTTAGCCACAGTGCTCTGTAGTCTACAACAAGGTTAGATGTAAGTTAGTATCTTGAAATGAAATTTTTGATTACAGTCTGTACTTACCTTGCAGCTATGTCTTTAACTTCAGCACTGTTATCTTGCTCTGGGTGATCTCTTTCATTTTGCTCTGCCAACTGAAGCTTTGTAGTCTGTAACAAGAGTGTATCACAGATTAATGCTCTCAGTGACTCTAACTCATTCAATGGGATGTTTTCAAGATGACAGAATATGAGGGCAAATGTGTTATGACAAAGTTTAAAGAAAGAAAAACTTGGTCATCATTTGCAATAATTTGCTTGGTGTTTTTTTGCAAGACGACCTCAACAAACATTTCTCACTCAGATTTAATCATCTGGAAAAAGGCTTATTGGCTCAAGGTGGGGCACATCTATTGCAAATGTTTGCATCCTAACCTGTTGGATTCATAAAAATTGATTTGCTTTTTAAAATTCTTCCATGTCTACACACATACCTCACACACACCCAGTTTTGTCATATCCCTGATCAAGTTTTCACTTAAAAATAAAATATTCTTTGGATGGCCCTATACTACTTTGAAAGCAAGTTTTTTTTGTTTAGGAGAATTTTAGAGCAGATTAGTGGAGAATGAGACAGCAGGTTGAATGCTTTACTCGAGAATTCCCCAAACAATTAATGTTTTCAAAATGCTACAAAGACACAAATAGATTTTTTTATTTCTTCTATTAAGTAATTTTTATATTACGAGAAAACTTCAAACAGCTTGCACCCATGCATGCACGGCAGCTGGCATTTATTATAATCATTGTGTTAACTACATTTCAATTTCATTGACCATGATATCTGTGACCTACCAGCTCAAGTTTGGCCTTCTCTTGTTGTTGCACCTGTCTTATGAGGTCTGCAAGTTTAGATTCCCCATTCAACCTCAACACATCCTCTATTTCCCTTATGTCGTGAGACAGGTTACTAAATTTAAGGGTTATTTCATTGATGTATGTACGGTAAGTAGGAAAGTCGTAGTTTGGGGCATCTTGCAGATAAGCTTTGAACACCCTGTAAATTGAACAAAAATCTTTAGTGAATTTATACTAAGGAAATAATTGTAAGTGTTTATTTTTGGTGAAATTTTTGGGTCGAGAAATACAGACACGACACATAGCCAGGATTTGACAAAGGAGGAGGATGGTACCCTTAATGATCTAATGAATGCCCCGGATCTAAAGACTGCTTCCTATCTAACTAACACCTCCCCCCCCCCTAAGCTTACAAGTTTGTATTAACACCCCTCTCTAATAAATGCCCCCCACTATTTAATGCCTCTCCCTCCCACCCTCCTTCCCAGCTTAAAAAAAACAAAAGACAGGAATTCCAGTTATATAAATCAAATTCAATTGCCTTCTTGCTTAATTTGAACATGGCTTCTACTGGTTGAGACATGCTCAATGTTAAGAAGCACTAGCCACAGGCTATAATTAAAAGTGATCCTGACTGAGATTAGAACTCCACTGCACTTGAACGCCATCCCCCCCTCCCTTGGGTCATCGAAATTTAATCAATCATTTATGGTAAGCTGGCTGATCATGTGCTACAACACTCTAAGATCAGGCTATCAATAAAAAAAAACAATAATTAGCAGAGTGCCACCTTGCATTCGCCGAACTCCACTAGAAGCTTTCCGGATTTAAGAAAATGCTATATAGTGGATAAAATCTTGTCTTTTGATGCTCAAGATCTTGTTTTTGTTTTCATGAAAAGGAATAATACTCACTCGCCAAATACTTTGTAGGTCTTCACTCTATCTTCCTGGTGTGCGTAAAACCGCTTCAAATGCTGCTTGAGGCTAACAGCCTCAGCCTTAAAACAAAAAATCCAAGAAAAAAAAAATAAAAAAAAAGGATTTTTTGCAAATCCATAGATTTCATGGCGAAGACTTGAAAAAGCGAAGTTTTGAAAGGACTGGAGAGCCGTGTTTGGAGCTCCATGTTTTCATTACTTCAAAGATATAATGACGATGATTTGTCTAGCTTTCGTTTTAGTGCATAAAATATATAGACACATTACCTCTTCTGACAAACTGCCGTCCATTTTTTTTTTCAAGAAAAATACCATTTTTGCCAGGCGTTCCATGTCCTAAAAAGGGCCTGCGTCCTAAAGCGTGCGGCCGCTGACTTCTCTTTCTGTATATTCACTGGCGCATAATAACTAAGATGGCGGATGCGCGGAACCTTACGTACAGAGAGCTGCAGCAGTTATTTGTGAGTAATTTGAATGGCACGACGTTGTCCGAGATTGCGGTGGTTGTTTCATCAGCACCACTAGCTGTTCTTCTCAGAACATTCCTTGGGGTGACCTTACTTCGGAGTCTGTCTATTGATTCTCCCTTCAAATCAAGGTACTTCCTTTTTATGCATTTCAAATCCCTTGGAAGGGTGGGGTTAACGTAGGGGTTTAGAGCACTTTGAACTAGAATTTGTCCCGAGTGGGTGGTCGAATTGAGGGTTTTAAAATTTTAGACGTTACCACACCCACCCTGGGGAGTGGGGACGGAGTGCGGACAAAAATAAAAACAACCCGAGGGCACTGGCCTATATCAGGTGGATTGTTGTCTAAAATGTCATGTAATTAAACCTTTTACATAGGGGCACTTGAATGAAGTTAATACCAACGGGGTAGGGACTTTTTTCAGTTTTGTTTAGGGTTAAAGGAGGAGTGTCACGGTAACTCGCAAGACGGGAAGCCTGTGTACTATTTTTCAAAATAGCCAATCAGAGACGTCCATGATAGGAGAGTATCGGATGGCAAAGATTGCAAGAGAATCGCTTTAGTTAATTGTACTATTTGTTATGTCTCAGACCCCTGAGAAACCTCTTACTTCTTGATGAAATAAGCGTCTTGTTATCAGCGCTTGGAGGTCCCTGGAGGCCATATCGAAGACTCTGAGGCAACGCTGTGGTTCATATTTGATGTTTATTTCATTGTAAATTCCGGAGTTACGCTTCAGAGCTTTGCGTGGCTTAACAATTAAGTTACACTTCCCTCTACTAACAAAATATGTCTAACTTTGCCGGTTATTCTTCCAAGGTGGTGACTGTTACTAGAAATAATCAGAGGCCACCAGTAGCAAAAATGTCCGAGATAAAGAGGAGGACAGAGAAAGATAGAAAAAAGCAATACTCCAAAGAAGAGAATAACAGACATCAAGTTGTTTACTTGTGCAATAAAAACCCTTGCACTGAAAGTCTTACCAATGATATTATTCTTGTCAGCATTGAATATTCGATTTAGCTTTCGGATGGGCAGTAAAGCAGAGAGATATTTAGTGCTTAGCTGTTAGAATAAAGTATGTCTAGAGATGGTAGAGTGGAAATTGATTATCCAACTGCAATGACCTGATTTTTTGTTTGTTTCTCTTTTGTAGTGCAATCATATTACTGGATTATGCTACTTTAGTGTTCCCAGTGCTTATGAACTTCACTATAATGTCAGAGCATGTTGGTATATACTTCATCACCATGGTAACTGTCATGCTCAGCTTGACTGTCACCTTGATCATCACCAACTCCAATCATGCTGTTCCAACAATGAGCCAGATTTTACAATCAAGGATGTCTGGACGTCAGCCTTTCATCTGCAACTTTAGGGCATATGTTTTAATTGCCACTGCTATTAGCATACTTGCAGTAGATTTTAAAATATTTCCACGCCGGTTTGCTAAGGCAGAGACCTACGGTAGTGGTTTGATGGATGTAGGGGTCGGTGCATTTGTTGTTTCCAATGCCATTGTGTCTCGGGAAGCCAGGCAGGCACACAAGCCTCTTGGTGGTATTGTTAAAAACACTGTGAGCTCCATCCGGTCTGGGTTACCATTGCTAGTACTTGGCATGATGCGGTGTGTAGCAGTGAAAAGCACTGATTACCAGGAACATGTATCAGAATATGGTGTACACTGGAATTTCTTCCTGACACTTTTTGTAGTAAGGGTAAGTTCAAACATAGTTAATTGCAATAATAATCTCCTGAAAATGGTCTTCAAACATTACACTTACCAACTTTATGAAATCATTTCTTAGCCTTTTTTTGTTTTCACTTACTGTTTTTCTTTAAATCTCACAACTGCACAATCGTAAGACATGGAAAGGTACAAACCATGACTTGGATTGACAGTGCTGTCATTATTTTAATCATGGACTAAATGTGCTCAATCTTAGCTTTTTGATGCTTTTATACATGAGATCCTGAGTTCATTATATTAATATTGTGTTTTTTCTTTGTTCGAAGGTCCTATCTTCTTTTATTGTGTGTATAATTCCTGGCTCAAAGCTGTATGGACTGGCTGGTTTTTTGCTAGCTATACTGTACCAGTACTTCCTGTCTAATCTTGGTCTAAAGCAGATTGTCCTCTATGGTAGCAATAATGATGGTTCTAGAAATGGATTGCTGGATGCTAACCGTGAGGGATTGGTATCCAATATTGGGTACTTGGCTTTGTATTTTTTGGCTCTACAACTCGGGAAATTTCTTTTTGAGAAGAGGTAAAACAAAAAAACCTACAAAGTGTGGCAAATGGTAAACAAGATTTTTCACACTTTGACAAAAAATCTTGCTTCCAAAAATTCTGGGATCATTTGCTAACTCCTATTTTTAAATTTAATTTTGTCAAAATAATACTTTTTCTTTTTCAAATTCCCAGGGACACATTTGCATCATGGATGACGGTGTTTTTTGTGTTGTTCAGTCTGGATGCTTTGTTTTGGATTGGAACTTTGCTCTGTAGCCATAATATCAGTCCAGTATCAAGACGCCTAGCGAACCTTTCTTTTGTTCTGTGGCAGGTATTGTCCCTTTATTACTGTTGTTATTTGCATCACACAAGGTAGTAGTTTACCTGCCAACCCCTAGAGCTCAAAAGCAAGGAAAGTGTTCTTCAAATACAACTGCTGATAAGATAAGAATAAAGAATCCTATTAGATGCCACCATCCTTAATACCTTTGCTGAGAGATTTAAAACTGTGAGTCTTCCGTGAGAACCCGGGAGAGTAGGCAGGTATGTGCATACCTGTCAACTCTCCTGCATTAGGCGGGAGTTTCAAGATTTTGAACCCCTTCTCCCCGCTTTGAGCACCAAATCTCCTGCTTTTTAGCAATTTTAATCGCTTCCGAAAAATTATCCATAGAAAATCATCATTTTGCCTATTTTCTATTAAAATATTTAAAACAACAATTCCCTTGCATAGCACAATTTATCTAACACCCTTGTGAGATCTATAAGTGGATTTTTTTTGTGAGAGCTTTCTATACGGCAAACGCCTGCAAGGTTAAACCCACCCCGCCCCCCCAAAATGAATATACCCCACCCCTCCCCCCAAAAACTTCTCAAGCCTTGAGATTTTCGGAGGTTGACAGGTATGTATGTGTGGCCACAATTAAGATAATGCTGCATCATTTGCAGGGAGAAATTCTGTCTTTATGATACTAAAAGCAAACAATTGCTTAAAACTCATTCCAGATGGCTTACAACATTCAGCTATTAGCAAGCTTCCTGCTAGTTGACCTGCTTTCTACTGCTGTCCAGACTCTCCTAAGAACTGAGGGCTCACCTGCAGGAGGCTGTGAGAAGTGTTACCCTTTCTACAGCCATTCATCTTTACGTCGCAAATCGATCAAGGAGTGTGAATGCCAGTGTCTCATTGCAGCCATTAACAGAAACCAATTGGTATATTTCTTGTTAGCCAACATTCTTACTGGGGCAGTAAATTTCCTAGTGCAAACTCTGTATTGTGGTACATGGCTTAGCTTTCTTATTATCTGTGGTTACATGTTTGCAGTTAATTTGATAGCTCTTGTGCTGCATAGTTGCAATATAACATTGAGAGTATAATTTGAAGCTTATAGAGCACAGACCATAGGCAATTCTTGCTCCCAGCTTAGTAATTTTATCAGTCTTATAAGAAGTGGTCTCCTTTGCAGTCTCCTGATATGTTATGATCTTGTGGCTCATTTGGGTCACCAAGCAAGGACAGAGGCGTTATCCCTACCAATTATATACACAACAATATGACAACCTTTTGTTCTTGACACAGGCTCACAGCATTCTGAAACACTCTGCTATCAGATTTGCATAATGTTAAACACCAAACCTTGAAAAGAAAACCACAAAGTAGTATTTCTTGGTTTTCCTGGATTTCTAACTGGGGGGCATCGTTCTAGTATGTATTTCAGCCAGATCTGGAGGTCAAATGCTGATTTACTAATTCAGGTAAAGAAGTGTTGGGAAAGCAGTTGTCACTGAGCCTAGGCACAGTCTGACAGAGGTCAGGATGACTGCATATTATGAGTATCCTTCATGTGTGAGTCCCATTTAGATGACTTCTACTGAAATTACTTTGGGATAAAAGGGAAAATATCATAATTTTTCTTATACAGAGGATTTGAGAAAAAGTTGCTTTATTTAATTAAACCATGGACAAAAAAAAATCTGCAATAAGATTAATAAGAATATATTGAATAGCTCTTTGCATGATTAGTGATATGCATCAGTCACTTGGAGTTGTTGATGGAGGCCGGGATTTTGGGGGGCCTTTTAAGATGCTCAAGGAAAATTAATCATACTTCATGCGCCAAAGCAATGCTAACTTTTTAAAGCAAAAAGACAGTTGCTGTTTGAAACACATTTATTACGCTTGTGCATTGTTGATGAATAAATAAGTTTACATGGTGTGAAGAATTTACTTAGATTAATAAATAAAAGATAAAATATATTTGATTATTTTGATTTATATGAGATTTAAACTAATTTAAACTAGATTGAAACACATTTATTACGCTTGTGCATTGTTGATGAATAAATAAGTTTACATGGTGTGAAGAATTAACTTAGATTAATGAATTAATAAATAAAAGATTTATGAGATTTAAACTAATAAGGTGGCACATCTATCACAATAACTAAGTGAAACTCAATTGTCTATTTTATGAGATGGAAATCTTCCCTTATTAGTACAAATGTAAAACGGCTTACAAACCAGTGATTTGCAAATTTTGTTTAAACGTTTTGGTATTTTTTTTTGTGATTGTATAATGGTATGGAAATACTATAATGACAATGGTGTATTTTGTTTTCCTTGAGGACCCAGGGTGCAGTTGTGACCACCACATTTAGAAATAGGGTGGTTTAGTTCCGAGACACATACATGCATTCCTTGCCATTGTCACGCCACATTCAGGGTACCATTCTTTGCATGTTTTAAGTCTTCTTTATGATGTGATTGTGGCAAAAATCAGTGAGCATGCTGAATCAAATGTAAATGAGCCAGTATCCTGTCCATTATTATTGCCTCAGCACACTGTGTGGCCAAGAATAAAAAAGAGCTAAAGAAGAAGAGAGAATTCAATATAAGTGCCAATTCTGTATAGTGTAAAGAGGTTTGGATCTATTCTTTTCATGTTAGATTCAGAATCATCACAATGTTGTTTCCTTTTGTACTAATAGACTCCCAGGCTTTTGATTAATGGCTGCGTCAAGTGCTTCTGTGTATTCCCCATCACTTCCTTCTCCCTCTGACGCTGTGCTGTAGTCAGATCCCGCCTCCCATGTATCTGAGCAATCAAGGCTTTGACTTGTGCTGTCGGCATTGTTGTTTAGTGAAGATTCACCTTTCTTTTTTGCTGCTTTTTGTTTCTTCTTAATGTCTTTGAGTACTTCTATACCTGCATGGATTCGAAAGTGCAGTCGGTTTTCCATAAGATACCCTTGGTAGTCTTTCCTGCAACACAACACATAAACAGTTTGGGGAAAATTTGAAGGGACGATTTTGAGCAGGCAGCATTGCATGTCCGAAGAACTCACACTTAGACGCCATTTGAACAAGACTACACTAGATAATTTGCAATGTCTACCTTGCTTTGTTGAGGTACTTTTTGGCCAAGTCATAATTTTTCAGATCCATATACAGGAAGCCAACCTCGGCACATGCATATGCTCCCAGATGATTGTCCAAGACGATGTCCTTTGACCTAAAAAAAATTGCAGAGGTTTCTTTATAACCAAGCCCCCCTCCTCTTCCCTTCGTTTATGCTTTCCACGTGTTTACATCCCTCTCTTTTCTTCCCCTTAACCCTTCAAAAATTGGTTTCCATAGCAGAGCCCCTCTCCTCTAGGATTAAAAACTTTATTATACTGTAGCCAAGACATTCAAATCAAAATGGTCGCTGTCTGGTCACTGGTGTCCTTTGCGCAAATTTGGTTACTTTGCTAAGCGACTGTGAGAGAAAATCTAACTATGGATCTGAAACAAGCAACGTTTGATCAACGTCACCATTCTTAAGGTAGCCAATCAATAGAAGTGCTTATTCCATGGATTTGATGAGATAGTCACCTGCTGACAGCAGCAAGGAGGCTTTCTAACGCCCACTGCGGTTTGCCTGTGTGTTGGTAACACATTCCTTCCAGTATCTTTCCAAGACACCAGTCATCCGCATATAGCTCGTGACCTGAATGTGAGGAACCAGGCATTATACTAAAGCAAATACAGATTCGTAAAATACCACATCAACTGATAAGTATCTCCCAATATCTCACAACTTTTAATCATTGCAACAAAGCAGTGTTCATCGCGTCATAACGTTATTCCCAAAGTATCTGCCCAGGATTCAATTCACGCGCCTGTTGCGTTCGCTGCTGAAGTTGTCCTAATTTTAAATATCGGACAAAAATGATGAAACCGAAGAGACTTACTAGGATCCAGGGACTCGAGGGAGCTCTGCACCAGCTTCAGTAGAGGTTTGACGAGGTCTGGTCGCCGACGTAGCAGTCTAAAGCCATTCCACATGTGGATAAGCTCCTTATAAGCAAGACACGTGTTAACAAATTTTTCATGACACTCATGGTTTATGGTATCTTTGTCGTATGACCTTTACCGAGACAGGCTTACAGAAATGACAACCTTATAACTTTTATGGCAGTGTCTTAAGCCAAAAAGAAAGAGTTGATAACGTTTTTTGCACCTTTCCAACACCACCACAACCCCACCGATTTCCATCACAGCGTATGACAACATTTTAAAATAAAAATATGGAAGAACCAAGATTTCACAGCACTCGATTAGTACACGTCACCTCGTCTCTCTTTAACATTTCGGAGGTTTTCATAAAACAGCAACAACAAAATACATCAACAGCAAACGGCTGCCTTTTGTTCATCGTTCCATACTCACAAGGCCTGGGAGAAACAACCATTTGCCTTGGTTGAAGTATCTGCTGGCCTTGTATACACAGTACTTCTCGAAAGGGATAGACTTTCCTGCTATTCGCTGCTTGAAGTCTGGAAGATGGCTGGAACAAACGTCCTTTTTAATAAACCTGCAAGATCGCGGTTTTCCGGGATCCACATCGTGGAATGCGGGGTACGGTTCATGGAATACGGGATCCACGTCACTGAATACGGGATGCGATTCATGGAATAAGGGATCCACATCGTGAAAAGCGTGATCCGATTCAGGGAATAAAGGATCTACGTAATGAGACTTACTCTTTGAGAAGTTGTCTAAGATGTGTATCAAATATAGATATTTGCGGGATCATATTTGAGAGTACCTGAACATGTATTCCTCTCCATCAGACTCTTCGGTATCATCTTCTGGGTCTACTGGTTGATTCGTAATTCTGCACATGAACTTGAATGATGCTTTTAGGTACATATAGCTCGTCTAAAAGTAAAGGAAGCAGGAAACGTTCTTTTAGGCTACGATAAAGACGTATCCTTTCAGACCTTAACAAAAAAATTCAACTTAGCGTTAATCTACTACTTTTCCTCATTCTAACGCGATAAACAAAGTGAAAGCCTATTACCTTTGACCACCTGCTCTCCTTGAGTAACACCGCAGCATAATGATAGGCCTTTGCCCAGTCACTCTGAAAACTAAGACATAACAACGTGAAGCAACCTCCGGGATGCGAAGCAACCACAACAAGGATAAGACAGACAAGTCACACTCACCTATAACACCACATCAGCTCCCAGTAGCAAATGTGGTGAAACTGCTTCCATTCGGATTGAACTTGAATGGAGTAGTTGTACCGTTCTACAGCCTACGAGCAGAAAAGACAGCTTCGATAAGACCTCATATAATTCAGAGCAATGCTGGATAAAGTCGCGTCTCATTGTTATTCTATATTATATATTTATACATATTTTTGTATGTCTGCCACACCCACCTCATCTAGCTTTCCCTGAACCTGCTTGATGCGGCCAGCATAGTACAGAAAGATGGCTCCCTAGACATACAAAACAACATGTTAAAAATAATTTTTTAAAAGCTACAAAAATAAAGACAGCATCACCAGACTCGCTGAGGATATTAGGATACTTCAGCTTGGTATATCACGAAAAGCTATTGTTAGACTTTTCGGTTCTGGATCTGGATTTTGTCGCTAAAGGCAGAGGTGATCTACCTTGGGAAAAGTCTTCATGAAAGGCTCGATAATCTCCTCTGCGTAGTCAACATCACCGTCTCCGATACCTGTACGAGAAATTGGGATATAAAGCTCTATAAGAAGTTGTCCACGTATGAGTTACAGCGTACATATTAACAGTCTGTTGCGTGGGGTACCCACCTAGGTAGTATGTGATGACACAATGGTATGCAAGAAGGATCATTGCACACATAGGAGATCGCAAGCTCTCGGCCCGACAGCCCTTATCCAAGTGCTCAAGACCCGATTCCTATAGCAAAATTGTAACAATGACATAATTTCATACTTGTGACATACTAACAGAGCATTAGGTAATACAGTCAAAAGACATCTGTAAATCAAATTACACATTCAAAGAAGATTATTGGCCAATCAAGCCATCAGACAAACTCATAAATCTGTTAAATTAGCAGATATTTTTTTAATCAGACATTTTTATAAAGAATAAGATTTTCAGTTTTGTTTCAAATAGAGACGTGTTTTTCTAAGTAAGCATTAAACAAAGTTGACACTCACCTTGTCTCCTGAGAACCCCACCCATTCAAGCAGTCGTATCAGCTTGGCAGGCAAAAGACTTAGCAACTTGTAAAAAACGAAAAAACAAATGTATTTAGTGAAGGTAAGCAGGTTGTACCCCAAAGTCCCCTTCCTGCGAGATGCTTTCAATAACTTAACTTACAAGATTAAAGCTTCCAATTCCTAAATGTACACCACCCTCAAAGTCATTCCTTTGTGGAGAGTTCTTGAGGGAATCTGATTGATTCATCACCATGTCCATACACGTTCTGTGTGGGAAAAGTTAATGATTGTCCAAAAATTAAGAAAATAATAACCCGCCATTATGACTGCTGGTTGTCATATCCTCGATAACACACAAACAACACGCAACACGCAACCCCAAAGAAAAAGTTTTATGAACATTGGCCAATTAGCATGACTGAATGATTTACTGTTTGGCACAAACTTTATAACAAGGAAATATCATTGCCTAGTGATGTTGATGCCAATCAGAGATACTAAACAAAACTGTAGGCATGCATCCCATTGTATGCCACAAGATGGTGATAAATTGTTTACAATTTATTACACCAGGGAAAGATCTTTAGGGTCCATATAGGTACAGTTAAATACAGTACATGATCCTTGACATACACATGGTTCTACTCAGGGCAACTGTGCTTTTAGACCACTAGCAATGCTAAGGTGTGGTTGATAGTCAGGTGCTACTCTCAGGATCATGTGGTAAAGACTTACTTGTATGATTGGTAGCATGAACGTATCTTGAGAGCACCTTTGATAAAACTGATAAGATTTTCATCCTAAAGAGAGTGACAAACATGTTAAGAACAATTAACAATGACCAAACTGGAATAACTTTTGCCATACCAGCCACTCATATGCATATATTATGACTGAACCAGGAAGTATCAAAAGAGGGAATTAATATATATATATATATATATATATATATATATATATATATATATATATATATATATATATATATATATATATATATATATATATATATATATTATCGCAGAGGGAAAGATGACCCATATGACTATGATAAGGTAGTGTGAAGTGATTTAGTTGCCTAAATTGCTCTGGGTGTTTTTGTTCTTCGATCAGAATCACCTACTGTACATCTAATGGCAACCCAAAAGTTACCAATATGTGCTTGGCTGTTACTAAAAAATATGATGTTAATGTCATATTTAGCACCTCAGCATGCCAGTATGTGGATATTCCAGAGGGCCTCACCTGGATAAATGTGAGCAGTGCTCTTTGTAATAAGCACTCTGCATAACACAGCTCAGCATGTCTCTCCTGCTCTGTCAAAGAGTCATATGATGGATTCCAGATCCAGCTGGAGAAGGATTCTGACCAAGAATTTTTATGCCGCTCTCTGGAAATTGTGAAACAATTTGTTAAACCAAAAACCAACAAGATGGAAGATGACTCACATCATCAGCAAAAAGAAAACAAGGAGTTTTAGATCCATTTGCCTTTGTGTTTTACTAGTTCACTTCTCTTACAGAACTACTCTCAAACATATAGGTGTATGCATTGTGCACATAAGTCTAACAAACAACCTTTTTTGTAATTTGTGAACAAATCAAAGCCAACAGTTTGTCCAACAGGCAGATGCATGGCTAGAGGGTTGAGGGCATGTGCAACTCTGGTTGGTTTATGGTAAATATTACTTTCTACAATATTTGTCACCTACTTCTGGCAGACATCTAGAGCTGTCTTCATGCTTTCCACTGCCTGTTCAATTGCTTGCTGATCATTTCAACAAAATACAAAATAAAGTGTTAATGTTAGTTGTGTTATAGTTTTTTTGAAGAATTGACCAATACAATCAATGTACTCACAGGTTCAAAGGTCATAACAGCTTGAAGGTACATGATGGTACCATAGCCAAGAGCATGGTACATGCTTTCCTTTGCCCTAGTAAATTAATTAGATCAGTCCGAAGATAGGTAAATCAGGATTTTTTTTATAAATAATGATCAGGTGGAGTACACAGGATTGGCTGAGGGGGGTGAGCAGTCATTGGTATCATGGAAAAAGCATAGTATTTGAAGATTTTCAGCCACCAAGGGGGGGGGGGAAAGGGTTCCCACGCACCCCCTTGTCTATGCGCCTGGCATTTAGCAATGATTTGCTGGGGTGGTGGTATATGAGAAATGTCTAAAAATTGTTAATATTCTTCAACAAGTAGTGACTGTTTCAGGCCCTATACACTATACTACAGCACAAATGCAGATGCATGTTCAATGTTATTAACCATTGTCCACTTAATTCCCTAATCAGTCAAAAGACATTAGATAAATTTTCTAAAGAAAATTATGCAGTTGATTTATCATCCTCTAAAGGCATCTCCACGTGTTAGAAAATCAAGGATAGACCATCATGAATAAAAAATATAGGCATGGGATATGGTGGGCATGGCAAGCAAACAAGACAGGTTTTTGTGAAAGGGGGGCGTGAGGAGAGAGACTAAGCAGCTTCCACAATGCTACCCTTTAACTAATATGCCAAAGAAGAAGGTTGATGAATAATGCTAATGTAAGGTCAGTCACTGAAAGGTTGTAGGAGGGTATAACATGCCTATAGTATAGTATAGCTGAAGAAACTGCTGGGAATATAAATCTAACTCCACAAGAAGACAAACAAAACCTGAGTATGGAACCAGGCTTCAACATGACCAGACGTACTTAATTGATGAAAATCGATCATCAGAGATAAATCAATATCAATTGATGGAAGTTTTTTAATTAGTATCGATTGGTATTGGCCAATCGATGACCAATCGAAAGTCACACGAAGATCGTCGGCCAATCACATCAATTGATATCGATTTACATCGATAACTTACAGAGACCACAGGGGGAGGATTTTGTTGCATGTGTGTCGGCGTATTTGAGAGGCGCCGGATAATAGCTCTTTAGCCAGGTTTTTAGGCATACACCATGTATGCAGGCTTTACAGTTACAGTCTCAGTATAAGGTACAAACATTTTGTTTGGTAGTCAGGGATCTTGAAGGAATCTTTTGGGTGGGTAAAAAATTCCGAATTTCGGGGGTATACTGATTGTAGCGTAGCATTGTTCGTGGCTATGGAATTTAAGAGATGACAAGTTTTTTGCATTTTACCAGGGCATTTTATTTTTCTGACGGTGAAAAAGGGAATGCACTAATGTGTGCACTAGTCAACCCTGAAAGATCAGGGCTCGTAAAGGGGTTTTCGACAATAAATTACAGCTACATTTACAGTTTCAGTTTACAGTTTTTTTATCAGAAGGGTCTTTCTTATCAACAGGATATGGCTGTATGCATGGGCATCTTGCGATTCCAAGAACGCTGCTCAAAACTATTTTTTTTAACAGTCACATTTCACAAGTACCACTTCGTACCACTTTCGAAGTTTTGCGAAAAAAGAAACCAGCTTTCTGCAACCTAGGTTTATCCAAATGTTCACTCGAACTAGATCTTAATTTTGCTCTTGTAGTCTTGCCGCACCCAAACTTGCGTAATTGAAACACAGCATCACCAGTACCATTTTTATGTTTTTACTGATAGCAAAACTCTTTACATAATGCAGCTTACATAGAAAGGCTGTGCCAAGACACGAACACATCATATATTAACGTAATTTTTTTTCTTCGCATTCCCATATAACATTAATGATATTGCATATAGGTATTGCAACAAACTGACAACTTTGATAAAATAATAACAGGTTTATACGGATTAACAAATGATCACGTTTCAAGGATGTCTCCAGCCTAGCAATTTTTTGTTGACATATCAAGCCACCCTAAGCCCTATTATCAAGGGTAAATCAATAACACTCGATCATCAATCGATGAAAATCGATCATCAATCAATAAAAGGACACGAATACCTTGGTTATTGATTGGTCATCGATTTCCAATATCAATCAATTGTTTGTTATCAATTGTTAATGATTGGTATCGGTTGCGATTGATATTATTGGTTTTATTGATTAAGTATGTCGGGAACATGAGTACCTGTATACAAGTGTCTCCATGATGTTATAATCCATAGAGTGTTCTTAACTTACCATGGCTCAAGCTTTGCTTGTGCCTGGCCAAATTTGTTGGAAAGGCAGAGGTTAATTGCAACAGCTGTTGTCTTGATTGCATCTGGTAAAGCACTTTCATCTTTTTCATTGGGTACAGATCCACTTGCCCTAGAAACGACAGAGCTATAAGCATCTAAGAATGCCTCAACATACTTTTTATGATGCAGAAAATATTTTATTATTGGTGGTTATTAGGGTATGCTTTACAGGTTAAATTGGGGTATGTATCATTTAGGATTTAAGTCTACTTGGGAGAGTTGAACTTTAGGTCAAATAAGTTAATGTACTTAATACGGTTGTTTTTTTCTTGCAAAATTATACATCATTGATCACAGTACTTTTCTATAACACGAATATCACGATAAAAAATATATAAAAGGGAAAATGCTTAGTAAAAAAAAAAAAGCTTAATACCACCCCAAACAGGAATATTAAGTAAGCAAACCGAAAACAACAAGATCCAACAACATGACATCACGTCATTCCTCAACGAATAAAATCGTAGCTCAAACACATTAAAAGGCAAGCTAATTGAAGAATCCTCGCTAGATCTTTGTTTGCATGTCTTTGTCTTTCTCTGAAGGGAAACCGAAGGATAAAGTATATGACATAATGCGCAATAAACCCCCACAAAACATCGATGTGTATCATCTTGTTTAACAAACCGAGTACCGTGATTTTGGCGACAGCGCTTTTTTTGCTTCTTTTAAGGATGCCATCTAATAGTACTCGAGTTTCCATTGACTTCGTTAGAGGCTGTTGGTATATGATCCTGTAAAAGCGGGCATATTTAAGGCGTTTTATCGATATGTTTTCGCTTGAAGACCTAAATCCTTGTTTGTTTCGCCCGGTACTTCACCTGTCCTGTTTACTAGAACCCAGCTTACAAGCGGCCAACAAAAAAGAAAGGGGACCCCAGTTTGAAAAAATGAGGCGAAACACAAAACCCATACCACAATATTTTTTGGGTGCAAAAAAAAACCTGGGCACGAGGTTATTTTTGTGTGATGTAAGGTATGTTTTCCCTCCCAGGTCCAAAATAAAGAAATAGAAAATATGAGAGAAGAGAAAAAGCCCCATGAAGCCCACCCGGTACCCACCACCCCTCCCCCTACCCCTTAGATAAGCTGTAGGAGGCGTGACAACTGCCATGCTGTCTTGTCACAACACACCGCAGTCGCCACAAAGAAAAACGCTGCTTGTGTGAGAGAGTACAAAAAAATACTCTGGCGGCTTTCCTGTGCAATTCCAGCACTGGTTGTACCCCGAAGACATGGGAAACCTTCGTACAACTACCATGAAGCAAGGGAAATTAGAAATATTTCGCATAACTCTAAATACGGCTTTATAAGAACACCGGGAGTCTCAAATAACCGGCTAAATGGGGAACGAAAAGATAATGGTTTTTCGGCCTAGCCGTTCAGAGTTTTCCGATTTCTCTGGTTTTGTACGTAAGATGGAGGCCCAAGGAGCTCACAAAGCGGGGGCAGCAAAGGTACACACCAGATAATACTTCTATTACTAAAAGATGCAATATCCCGAAGAGATATTGAAATGCACGTTGTACTTAAACAATATTAAAATTTTGTTTGTTATATGTTCATAAGTTGACTTATTCACCTTCAGATAATCCCACCCAAAGGTTGGATTGCTAGACGTGACTACGATAATGTGAATGTGGATATACCAGCGCCTATTCAACAAGTTGTTACAGGAACACAAGGTTTGTGAATCAAGTGTTTTTATACAAGCGCCATAAAAATACGTAAGAGATAAAAAGTGCTTGCTCGACCGTGCAAACTTCGCCATATTTTCGATCACGAAAAACAATTTACCATTCATCATCTTCTATATTTTCCCATAAAATCTTTAGCAAAAATGCATTCTTGTTTTTAATCGTGAGATGTTCATCTTCACAACGGACAAAAGCTGTGATTAGTTAATATTATACTCGACCTCGCCAAAATGTTTGTTTTAAAGTATTGTCTAACTTTATCTAAACAAAGATTGACCAAAATAGATAGCCTTGTCTGACTCGAAAACAAACGTCTGTTTGTACCATTCTCGTTTGGGACGTGCTACAATGGTTTTGCACTTCACTTCTGGGGTATTTCCGGTGCATGTCGGTGGTTTATGTGTAATGTCTGAAGGCGTTAAAAATTTTAATATGACGATGATGACCTTTTTACCGATAGCAGGATGTTATCCACGTGGTTTTCTGTCACAAATGTCAACAGGTTTTAGTGTGGGTGAAAATGATTGAACTAATGAGATGCTAGAATGCTGGACACATTAAAAAAGAACATACAGAAATTATGGCATCGATCATGCTAGCAGTGTGACAGGACATTACCTGTAGAAAATGTTATTATTGCTGGAATATGGAAGTAGTTGTTTGTGAGAGGTGTGATCCCCTGTTCTACAGTAATAGATCTACTTGGGGCGAGGGTAAACTTGGAAATATTTCATGCCTCCTTAAACCTGTATTGGGGGGATGCTGGCTCCACAGATTTACAATAGCTGTCAACTCGCCCACATTAAGCGGGTGTCACAAGATTTTGAACCTCATCACAAGCCTAATTTTTGTGAGAATGTTCATACATTCTATGTATTCACCCGCATTGGTTCTCTTGTTGTTGTTTTTTTCACATATTTACTGTATTTCACATGATTTCACAAGATTTCTGTTCAAGTTGTTTTACCATCTTCTTGGTGTGGGCTGTCTCAGACTCACCAGTTGACTCAGTAGTAGTTGATATTCTGTTTGTAAAACTCATAGTCCATGTATCATTTTCCAGGCTTGTACCAACTATTCAATGTGCAAAAGAAGCCCATGTCATATGGAGAATTCAAGACTATTGCCAACAGTGAAAGGTAGGTTTCTTGTCAGTTTATGCACATTAAAGGCAGAGGCGACTGAAAGGCTCGATAATCTCCTCTGCGTAGTCAACATCACCATCTCCAATACCTATACGAAAAAATGGGATATAAAGCATACCTTTTGGACTCAGGTATGTTTTTTTTAGTGTGAGTCCTTCGAGCAATGACCATTTCAAACAGCTTTTTCTTTCACTCCTTTTCATCACTACTCAAACCATAAAAATGATATAAATTTGGTTACAAATAGATAGGGTTTTGGAAATAATAAAAAAGTATTTAAAATTATTTCAAGGGTTTTTTTTGTATCTAAGGGTAATTGATTTTCCAATTAACCTGAAGTTACTCCCCAGTCTTTTGGAGTGATGGGCAGTCTGAACATATAATTATATAGTTGCTAAACTCAACCTCTGCATGGTGCATGCTTTGGTAGCCATTAAAAACAATTTTATGTAGATAATACTTTTATGTTTTGTTTGCAATTTATGTTGCCCAAAATGTTCCCAAATGTCAAATATAATTGCATTCGGGGAATGGTAAGCCCCCTTATCCTACACATAATGGATTTTAACCAATCCTGGAGTTCCTGGCCCCAGAAATGATTCCCACACAATCATGGTAAGGTATTGTTGTCTTTTAATATATCTTTTTCTAGGTATCAGCCACCGAAGGGAGACTTTGATGAGCTGGAGCGCAAATATTGGAAAAACATCACATTTAATGCCCCAATCTATGCAGCTGATATATCAGGTTCAATATTTGACAAGACTGTGAAAGAGTGGAATGTGAGCCGGCTCCAGACCATTCTAGATCTCATCAATACAGAGTACAAAGTCAAGGTAGAGGGTGTTAACACACCTTATCTGTACTTTGGCATGTGGAAAGCTACATTTGCCTGGCATACTGAAGACATGGACCTGTACAGTATAAACTACATTCATTATGGTGCTCCAAAAACATGGTTGGTGCTCTCTGCTATTTTTACATAGGTTTTCTTTTATTTTTATTTAGTTAAAAGTTCTCATGTAAATCTGATATTTGGTACCAAGAAAGCTTATGTAGGGGTTGGAAATTCCAAACCCCCAAAATCTTGCTATAGACACCAATGCATTATATCCAAGCCCCCCTCCCCCTCCAAGCTTGATAATCCATGCATTATTTCTGGAGTTTTCATCACTTACCCCTGGATGTTCATCACGCTAGGTATGTGGTGCCTCCTGAACATGGCCCTCGTCTTGAAAGGCTGGCATCAGGCTTTTTTCCTGGCAGCTTCCAAAGTTGCCCCCACTTTATGAGGCACAAGATGACAGTTATCTCACCTCAAGTTTTAAAAAAGTTCTCAATCCCCTTTGATAAGGTATGTCTGTTCACATTCCACACTTTAAAGTGGATCACCATCCCTACTACCATCATCACTTCTACAATCATCATCACCAACATCCCTTTTACCATCACCACCATCATACATACTACCATCATCATCACCAAAATCCATTTTACCATCATCATCATCCTTACTACCATCATCATCACCACCATCCCTACTACCATCACCATCATCCTTCCAACAGTCATCATCATCACCACCATCCCTACTTCCGTCACCATCATTCTACTACACTCATCTTCATAACAGCCCTCCCTACTACCACCACCACCATCATCCCTACTGCACCATAATCAACACCGCCATCCCTACTACCATCACCATCATCCTTACTACACTCATCTTCATAACAGCCTTCCCTTCTACCATCACCACAATCATCCCTACTGCACCATCATCATCACCACCATCCCTACTACCATCACCATCATCATTATCCCCACTATCATTACTACAATCACCACCATCATCATCAACATCATAAGCCATTTCTGTATTAGTGTAGCTGTTATTTAATTTATTCCTTTCACACCACATTTTCAATAATTTTAATGTATTTTTTAGATCACACAAGAAGAAGGGGAGTTTATGATTACCTTCCCATATGGATATCATTGTGGGTTTAACCATGGATTCAACTGTGCAGAGTCTACAAACTTTGCATCAGAGAGATGGATAGATTATGGGAAGAAAGCCGGTGTGGTATGAATTTTATAATGCTTTTGATTTTACCACTGATTGTCACTCAGAAATGCTTAATGAATTGTTGTGTTTACAGTGTGAATGCAAGACAGACTCTGTCAAGATTTGTATGGATGCATTTGTCAAGAAATACCAAGTAAGAAGAAGGCAGAATTTTTTCCAGCATCTTGTTTTTAGAAACATTTTTATTAGCACAGTGGAACTTTGATTAATCAAACTCCCTGCTAAGTCAAACTGATTTTAATTTCCTGAGAGACTATTTTTCAGTTTTATTTAAGCCTCGATCAAACATAGATGGGAGTAGATGAGGATGAGAGTGCCACTGTTTCTAGCTTTCACAGAGTTTCAATTAGGATTCATCACCGAATAGGGAATAACAAGTTCATTTTCACTTTTTGTGAAATCTTTTAAACGAAATACTCTCATGTACTCTCAAAAGTGAATATTCTCAAAGTGATAGAGAGTCGATAAGTGTCTATGAGAGTGTATGAGAATGCATTGTCAAACAGTCATTGAAGTTGGAACTCTCAACCACTCTCATTATCTCTTATCTCTATTTGATTGAGGCTTTACTCTATGAAATCGAGCTGTTGTTTTGTTTCCCTTGTGGATTCAATTAAAAGTGTCCTACTGTTATTGCATTCTAGTGCTTTAAATCTAAATAAATATTCTAAAGCCACCTATTGTTATTTTTATTGTGTAGCCAGACCAGTGGGAGAGTTACTTGGCTTCCAAGAGTGAAAGTGACAGCAGCAGTGAGGGGGAGAGCGATGAGGAGAGTGAAGATGAAAGTGAGGATGAAGAAGTTGATGTAGAAACTGTTTGTCAAAAGGGAAGCTCGAGAATATACAAGAGAAAAAGGTACACACAATCTCATCACCATGTCACCAAAAACATAACCCGGATTGTCATCGTCAAGATTGTTATACTGTAACCATCTGCATCATAAACATCATAATCACCACAGTTTCATAATTACCATTAACATTCATTCCATTGATGACTATTTCGATTATAACTATACTCGTTCTTAGTGATCACCGTTCATCATCATTACTTAGATTATCATCATTGACATCATTATTATCAACAGTCATAATAGCCCTCGGTAAAAAAGAACATCATACCACCATTAAAGCCGCATTGTCACTAGTTTACTTCCAGAGGTCCGACGGAAACCTCAACCGTTAAAAGACAAAAGAATCTATTAGAATCCGAGATATTTAACAGGCCATCCGCTCTAAATTATCGATCACATCCTCAAAGAAACTTCCAATAGACACAATGCTGTCAATATTTCGAAATATTTTTCGCGTTTTCCGTTAAAAATCATCTGAGATTTTTTCTTAATCGACCGGAAGTAAACTGGTGACAATGCGGCTTTAAACTAACATTCATCTTCATTCTTAGTCAGTGATGAGCTGACTCAGTTGTTTCTCGCCTTTGCTTAGAGAGTTCACCAGTTTCCCTTCCTCCCTCCTCCCTTTGACTTCACCACGTTGTACATGCCCTCTAGTAATCCAGCATCCCAGCTGCAATAAGGGGGATTCATCATCATCACTCATACTTTAAATCATCGCCGTAATTCGTCTTTCTAATCTTGGTTCATTCCCGTATTTTTCCACACAGACCAGTCAGAAGCGCCAACAGACCAAGACCTAAACGCCAACCACTAGTCACCAAGTCAGTCACACTACCCAGTCCGAGAAGAAAGGTCAACGAGCCAGGGAAAGATAATGGTAGGCATGGGGATAGCTGTGGGAGGATCCTCCTGGTATGGGGATGCTCGTCAGAGAATTTTAGTACTCTAAAAGATACGTATAAAAACAAAGTAACAGGATATTTTTCGAATTTAATTTGAACGTGTGTATCATCGGCAAAATAGCGCACAGTGCTTCTCCCTTTTTATAAAAATGCTGAAAGTTACAAATACCTTGAAGGCATGGAAAAAAATAAATGATATTACAAACATTCTTATATCCAGTTCAGAGGAGAGAGTTCCTGCTAATGCAAGGATTTACAGTGTACAAGTTAGGAGTAGCAGTTATAGTATTTTATCTTGATATAGCTGTTCCCCACGTGTTGTAGGTGGTGTCGCCGGCAAACATCACAATCCAACAGTGATTGATCTGCCACCTGGAATTTTCACCTACGGCCCTCTTAATGCTCGCCTTGAGCAAGCGTTTAACATGGCTATGGCAGAACTTACGCCTAACTGCTCAGTCTGCCAGTTTTTCACCAAGCTAAAGGTACAGCAAGGGATGAAAAGTGGAGTTTTGAAGCACCCTGAGAACAGCCTTCGCTTAATCCAAAATGAGGTGGATCTATTGCAAGACTTTCACAGCCATTTGGCAATGGTATTTACGTACCAATTTCCTAAAAGATATCGTAAAAAGTCGTATTTTATTAATGGCCACAATATGTCAATCCAATAAACGCCATGATATCCGTTTACTCGATGTTAGTTTCACAAGAGCTGTAAACACTTCACCGATTCAACACCTGAGAACATGCTACAACCATGCTACAGCAGCCCCTCTTGATTTACAGTCAATAACAGGAATCCCGAACGACGCTAGGGCAAGGCTGCGAAAAACTTTATCCACTAAGTATTCTAGTCGACGTCTTGGTGTGGACATGTTTGACAATGCAGTATTTGTGTTGCTTAAGGTGCAGCCATTGAGTCACCTCAAGGAACGTATACCCAAGCTCTTAGACGTTCCTCCTCGCGATAGCACTTCGGGTTCTCCACCCATGTCTACGAGGACGCGGTCACGGTCATCCATCCCTGTCATCCCAGAAATCTGCTTCATGTCTGAAGGAGCAAGTCCCGAGAGCATGAGCTCCTGGCTGGACACTCGCTTCACCGGTGATTCAGACAGTCCGCTGCTTAGATGCCAGCACTGCATGGTCACAGTTCACGCAAGTAAGTTTTTAAGATCTACGGTAGATAAAAAGAAAGTTGATGAGATTTCTACTCCCCTATTCGTACTCTGTCATCAAGGCTAGAAGGGGAAGGGAGCGTTATTTTTTCTTTCAGACTGCCCGTTGTTTCCTTGATTTGTTCCTTAGCTTGCACCCCCTCCCCCAACCCGTCAAGAATTGTTTTCCATTTTAAAGCCCTCCCACTCCCCCCTGAAACTTTTACTCCATGTCCACAACTGGATTTAGGCTCCATTTTGGTAACTATCGATGGCTTCCAAATATCAAAACAGCTCTGAGAAAAATTAATAACACACTTGTTAAAGACTCTCCGTCTGCCTCGAAAAATACAAACTGTGGGAAAGCATCCATTTCCATTATCTTTCTATGGTTATTTCAAGTTTCCTTTTTCTAAATTGTATCCCAATAATAAGTGAAAAGGTGTGTGGCTGACTAGGATTCTTTAATGACTGCTCAGGTTGCTACGGTGTACAAGACGTCTGTCAAGATACGCCCTGGAAGTGTCAACGCTGCAGCCAGGAGGACGAGGAACAAGTTACATCAACGGTACGTTACCATGTAGTGGAATCTGCAAAAGTGTGGAACGCCTTGCCGTTGGATGTAAGAAACCAGGAAAATTTTACCACTTTTAAATCATTACTTGAGACCAATTTTTGGGGGAAGCTTTCAATGTTTAGATAAAGTATATAAATTCATATTATTTTACGTCCTCATATTTTTTATTTCTATTTTTAGAATATTTAATTGATTAGGCTCACTGCTATTTAGATATTATTAGATTATATATTATTGAAAGCGCATAACTCTGTATGTCAATTTGTGCTTAAAAATATTAAATGTTCTTATTATCTACTACTTATAAACCGAGTGTGAGGTCATTACCGGGAAATCTCAGACCGAGGTCTGAGATTTCCAGGTAATGACCAAACGGAAGAGGTTAATAAGTTATTTATTATATGACATATATCTTAAAAAGCGAATAAAAACTCAAAACGGAAATGGGAAAAACTTCCGCTTGCGCGAAAAACGCGACATCTTGAAAAAGGGTTTGTTGAAGTGTCTGAAATTAGCAAAATGTCAAGAACTTTTGCGAAGAATTTCCTGGTGAGAAAGTGATTCTGGTGTTTTCGCGTGAGCGTAAACACGTGTAAGGTCAAAATAACTTGTTTTGTTCTTATGCAAAGTTAATCCTCGTCGTTGAAAGAGGAGTTTGACTCTGACAGGAACCTTTGAATGCTACGCTGAAATCCGGCGAATGTGCCAGGCTCGTATTCGTCCCTGTTTAACTTCCTTACGTCTTTAAAAAAAAACTTTGCGAGTACGCGGTCAAGCTCGACTTCTGACATTTCTTTCAACTCTACGTTTTCCTTGTTTACTTATCTGAAGAAGGAAACGGTAAAAAAGCATTCAAATCGCTTGACGTCTTTCGAATTGTGTTTCTGATCTTCTGCCCTTGTGTAAATTGTTTTAGTTCCTCCTGGCTGTTGGGAATCTCCTCTTTGTTATAAAACATTTTACTGTTGTTGTTGTTGTTCTTTTTTTTACGACTTTCGCCGGCAAATTCTTCCTCTGGGTAGTAGAATTCGCTTTCGCTTTCTTCGTCGCTATTCATCGCTTCTTTACCGTTGTAAATAAAAAACCGATTCTTCCTGACTGTTGCTGAAACTTCCGTCGCTCGTACTTATGAGTCGTGTTGTTGTTTTTCTCGGGAATTTTGTCTCCATTGTCCTCTTCTGGATAGTCAAACTCACTATCTGAATGGTTTTCTTCGGTCAAATTGAAGCGTATCGATATTTGGTATAATTTTTCAGACTTTGGTTTGAGCGTTGAAAAACGCTAGAATAATTTTGCTTTGGGCGGCCGAGCACTCGGTTTCACTCTCAACTCACAAAAAAAAGATTTTTTCAAAATGCCCGGTCATTATCGTAGGATCTTGCCCGCTCTTCAGCCAATCAGAGCGCGCGTATGATCATTGCCATATAATAAATATTCTTATCGTGCTGCCTCTGTTCCGTACGTCGGAAGCTTAACATGTTCGTGTGCGATTTATGTTTACCTTACCTTCGCCTTGTAGTCCTGCTGCCTCTGTACGGTACGTCAAACGTTTCACATGTTCGTGTGCGGTTTATGTAACCCTTACCTTCGCCTTGTAGTCCTGTTGCCTTTGTACCGTACGTGGAGGAGCGCTGAAGCGAACACAGGAAGGAGAGTAAGTAGACCCTGTTCCGCGGCATACCACTAATGAGAACAATATCATAATTACCATCACTTCCTCAAAGTCCCCACCACCACAACTACATTATCAACACTTCCACCATACAACTACTATAGTTACCCGCGGCCATTACTATATGTTATCATCATTCATTATCATTATCCCTCGTTGTTGCCATGACAATTGTCATCGCCAGTGTCATCGTCATCATCAGCGTCGTCGTCATCATTATTGTCGTCATCATCATCGTTTTATCATCATAGCCATCGGAATCTGGTTGAAAATATTGGATTATCATTATCATCAATCGTCATAATCATTGTCACCATTATCGTCGTTCAGGAATTTATTTGTTATAATGTCTCCTAGGTGGGTACACATTGCGTGCGCTATCACTTTACCCGAAGTCGAGTTCACAGACATTGGTAACCGATCAGGCATCACCACTGAAAAGATACCGCCAGCCAGGAGAAAGCTGGTAGGACACTTTCTCTTAGCCTCGTTCCCAGGCGTCTTGTGACAGCCCACGGTTGTCAAACATTCTATGCGATGAATTGCCCCAGACGCCTGGCAAAACACTAGGACTTATCTTTCCCGAAGGCGAAAATCGTGACTTTAACTGTTCGAATTCGAATATTATTATTGGATTGGTATAAGCAAATATTCTAAACTATTATTAGATCGCTTGTTATACAAGATGAATTAATTAAGCTGCGGCGGTAAGCAATACACTTCACGGATAAGGCTTCGTGTGGGTTCCAAAGTAAATTAAATATCACGTTAAGTTTACTCTTGCGCCTTGAGAATCTTCCAAAACCAGTAAATAATCTTAGAAGTGAGATATGTGTGAATTTGCACTATACTCGACTGATTTCATGCTAAAACGCTCGGATAACAGTTCCCCTTATAAGCCATAGACATCTCAACCCAGCTCCATACAAGCCCATAGGCACGTCGATTTGCCGGACTCGATTGTTTTCCTAGGCTTCGTAGCCAGGGGCAAATCAAACGTGACGTCATTAACCTACAAGCCGCTCAATCAATAGAAGGCAGGGGAGGCTAACTCTCACTCACTCGATTGTTTTTAGCAATGAACACCCAAAAAGATTATTAAGGCGACCTCGTCTCCCTACAACAGGGCGAAAAGGAAGTGACCGTCGTGATACTGAGGTAGTTTTACTTAATGTGGAAGCTCCGTTCACTGCAAGTTCTAACGAAAAGAGGGGCTTTTTTCACGAATGATAAAGAGCCTGGCCTACCCCTTTTCATCACTCTTATCCAATCAAATGTCTTTACCTTGTTCAAGGTATCAAGTAATTCTCATGTTGGCTTTCACAGAGATGTTCTATATGCAACGAGCCTCCAGCGTCTGTCACTAGAAGCGCATGCGTACAGTGCTGTGCGGGAAAATGTGCCACGTCATTCCATGTGACCTGTTGCTTGTTGACCAGCAAGCCTTTGGAGCCGAGCGACTGGCCTCAGCCTATTAGCACGTACTGTGACAGGCATCGCAGGGATAAGTATAAGGTATGAACGGAATTCGACAAGGCAGACATAGGTTTGAATATTTAGTCTGTTATTAGGGCCCATATAAAAAGATGACGGCAACGCCGACTTCGTCAGACCACGTCAGTCTCGCATTGTCTGTCATTATGACGAATCCAGGATCTTTAAGCCTAACCAGTGGATCTCATGGTTTCTCCTGTGACTTTCACTTTTTAGGCAGCTGAGCGTGATTTCTCAGAAATAGGCGTTGGCGAACGTGTGATTGGAAAGCACAAAAACGGAAGGTAAGACCAAGATGATACATTTTACAGTTCAGGGAAGAAAACGAAGAAGACAAGTGAGACGTGAATGCTTCCGCTCGTGTGTAAATCAGCGCGAAACAGACGCGGGCAGACAAGGGAGTCGCCGAAGTTCGTAAAAGATTACCGACATCAATCACTGAAAAGACTGTAAATAAGTGTTGGGGTTTTATTCGCTATATTGCTTTAAAATTCCATTCTAAAGCATTGATAAATTATCATTGATACTGTGTCTATGCAGATACTATCGAGGGACAGTTCTTAGCATGACATCTGAAGAGTACTATGTGGTCTCATTCGACGATGGCACTGTCTGCGAAAACCTTCCGCCCAAGGATATAGAGGTGAGTCGAACAGCATCCAGGGGCTTTTGATTTTAGTTAGTCCTGTCCCGTCAGGATCGACCACTAGCAAATCTCCACCGTCTGCCTTATCTAAATGCCATATGACTTCTTGAGCATACACTTATTTCACAAAAGGTTGTCAGTGCAAATGGCGAATGGCAAATGGTAAATGGCTTATGGGTACCAATTATTCGTAAAATTAAAGGTATTAAATAAAGTCCAGCAATGTCAGAGCCAAGCATTGGTAACCTTTAATGGATAATTGTTTTGATTTATCCATATTCTTCGAGACGCGTGGTTACTTTCGAACGTAGAACTGCGTTTTGCCAATCGCCATTTGTCATTTGCACTGACAACCTTTCTTGAAATAGGTGTATACCGTTTGTGGATCTTCTCTTTCATTCGCTGTAATTTTCTATTTTATTGTCCAGGGTTATGAGAGGAGAAATGGCTCAATAGCAGAAGGTACCATGGTACTAGTCAACTGGAAGGAGGGCGAAGCCCTTTACCGCGCCAGGGTCAATAGTAGACGGATATGCGTTACTTACCAGGTAACAATGCCGAATCTCCGATATCAAATCCTTTTGCTCCAATAGTAGACGGATATGCGTTACTTACCAGGTAACAATGCCGAATCTCCGATATCAAATCCTTTTTCTCCAATAGTAGACGGATATGCGTTACTTACCAGGTAACAATGCCGAATCTCCGATATCAAATCCTTTTGCTCCAATAGTAGACGGATATGCGTTACTTACCAGGTAACAATGCCGAATCTCCGATATCAAATCCTTTTGCTCCAATAGTAGACGGATATGCGTTACTTACCAGGTAACAATGCCGAATCTCCGATATCAAATCCTTTTGCTCCAATAGTAGACGGATATGCGTTACTTACCAGGTAACAATGCCGAATCTCCGATATCAAATCCTTTTGCTCCAATAGTAGACGGATATGCCTTACTTACCAGGTAACAATGCCGAATCTCCGATATCAAATCCTTTTGCTCCAATAGTAGACGGATATGCGTTACTTACCAGGTAACAATGCCGAATCTCCGACATCAAATCCTTTTGCTCCAATAGTAGACGGATATGCGTTACTTACCAGGTAACAATGCCGAATCTCCGACATCAAATCCTTTTGCTCCAATAGTAGACAGATATTCGTTACTTACCAGGTAACAATACCGAATCTCCGACATCAAATCCTTTTGCTCCAATAGTAGACGGATATGCGTTACTTACCAGGTAACAATGCCGAATCTCCGACATCAAATCCTTTTGCTCCAATAGTAGACGGATATGCGTTACTTACCAGGTAACAATGCCGAATCTCCGATATCAAATCCTTTTTCTCCAATAGTAGACGGATATGCGTTACTTACCAGGTAACAATGCCGAATCTCCGACATCAAATCCTTTTGCTCCAATAGTAGACGGATATGCGTTACTTACCAGGTAACAATGCCGTATCTCCGACATCAAATCCTTTTGCTCCAATAGTAGACGGATATGCGTTACTTACCAGGTAACAATGCCGAATCTCCGACATCAAATCCTTTTGCACCAATAGTAGACGGATATGCGTTACTTACCAGGTAACAATGCCGAATCTCCGACATCAAATCCTTTTGCTCCAATAGTAGACGGATATGCGTTACTTACCAGGTAACAATGCCGAATCTCCGACATCAAATCCTTTTGCTCCAATAGTAGACGGATATGCGTTACTTACCAGGTAACAATGCCGAATCTCCGACATCAAATCCTTTTGCTCCAATAGTAGACGGATATGCGTTACTTACCAGGTAACAATGCCGAATCTCCGACATCAAATCCTTTTGCTCCAATAGTAGACGGATATGCGTTACTTACCAGGTAACAATGCCGAATCTCCGACATCAAATCCTTTTGCTCCAATAGTAGACGGATATGCGTTACTTACCAGGTAACAATGTCGAATCTCCGACATCAAATCCTTTTGCTCTAATAGTAGACGGATATGCGTTACTTACCAGGTAACAATGCCGAATCTCCGACATCAAATCCTTTTGCTCCAATAGTAGACGGATATGCGTTACTTACCAGGTAACAATGCCGAATCTCCGACATCAAATCCTTTTGCTCCAATAGTAGACGGATATGCGTTACTTACCAGGTAACAATGCCGAATCTCCGACATCAAATCCTTTTGCTCCAATAGTAGACGGATATGCGTTACTTACCAGGTAACAATGCCGAATCTCCGACATCAAATCCTTTTGCTCCAATAGTAGACGGATATGCGTTACTCACCAGGTAACAATGCCGAATCTCCGACATCAAATCCTTTTGCTCCAATAGTAGACGGATATGCGTTACTTACCAGGTAACAATGCCGAATCTCCGACATCAAATCCTTTTGCTCCAAGAGCTGTCCCAGAGCCGACAATTACCGCAGAAATTAAAATGGAGGTTGGATATTCTGTAACATGCCGTTACGAAAACAATATGAGTTTGGTTAGCGCATATCGTCTGTCAAAAAATAGATATACATCAATTGTTTTAGGCACAGCAACAATGTTTTCGTCAAATTTTTTTTCGTTTCCTGTAGGTTCTTGTATGCACTCTTGTTGTTCAATAGAAAAGTCCAGGATGACGAACTACGACTAACTTAACAAACGTCATATATATCGGGAATTATATCCACAATGCAGCAGTGTATGATGACCAGGAAAATAGCCCCCTCCCCCGACCTTCTAGCTCAGATGTTTAGCAAACACATTGTTTCTACTTTCCAGATACGATTTGAGGATGAGTCGTGCCTTGGCGTGCGCCGTGAGGACGTTTATAAAGAGCGGGAGGAGTTACCCAGCAGAGTCCGCCAGAAATTGGTCAGCGTTCTATAAACAATTAACCCCTGTAACACTTTGTAATTCCCACTCCCCCCCCCCCCCCCAGAAAGCAATATATTCCCCACCCCTGTATACGCTTCCACCTTACCCATGATCCCTTTAAACAGAGTGCGTCAAAGCTCGTATATCACTCTTACTGATCCATAGACCCTGTAAAGAGAGTGTGTCAAAAACCGTATATCCATCTCACTTACCCATAAACCCTTTAACAGAGTGTGTCGGGAAGATCGTGTATCCCTTTTATTCGCCCAATAAACCTTTCAAGAGAGTGTGTCAAAAGCCGTATATCCCTCTTTCTCATCCATAAACCCTTTAACAGAGTTCACCAAAAACCGTATATCCCTCTTTCTCACTCATAAACCTTCAAACAGAGTTCCCCAAAAACCGTATATCCCTCTTTCTCTCACCCATAAGCCTTTAAATAGTTTGTCATAATACCGAATATCCCTCGCTTCTAAACCTTTGAACAAAGTCTACCAAAGTCCGTATATCCCATTCAGCTATCCATAAATCTTTTAAAACACCGTGTCAGGATCTGTATATCGCTCTTACTCGACCATAAAAATTTTAAAACAGACTGCTAAACTCCGTTTATCTGTAAGGTAACTAATTCACCGATACATCTTGTAAATCAACCTTGCCACGAATATCCCTTTATTGCACGACTCTTGTTCGTTCTCCATACCACACGAGGTTATCCTTGGTCACCTGATATTCACGCGTCAAACTTAATCTTTAACTACTTACGTGCGTGACGTTACTACGTAAATATCTATCTTAACATATCCCGCTCCATCATCCTTATAAGCATAGAGTGCATCAGTGTTAGTCCCCTCCAATCCACCCCCCCCCCCCCCCCCCCACACACACACACACACGCACGCTGTTGCAGAACTATGTGCAGAATAATAAGGATAAACGGCGTCCCTTTTTGTACCGTCCCAAATACAAATGCATTCAAATAAAGATGTAACAATAGACTTCGTTCATTTCCATGCATTTTCATTTGGAGTGATACATGACAAGTACGGCGCCTAAACTATGCCTTATGCTTTCCTGTGTGTTCTAGTCAACGGCAACAGAGACAGCGCGCCTTTCTTACTGGGATGACGTACCGTCAGCAGGGGCAAAAAGGCAGCGCAAGCAAAACCCTCGCTACGGCTACACAACGTCCTCGTGACAAGAAACCTCGATGCTAGTAGAACGTTTGCTGAGGCAAGATCATATCCTCTTGACAAAAAATCCTTGATGCTAGTAGAATGTTAGCTGAGGCAAGACCATGTTTATCTGTAAGGTCGCTTATAGCCATCGTAGGCATTTTTACTAATCGCTCGTCTTTGTAGCAATTTCCAAACTCGGCTGATGATGTACATTTTAGCCAATTAAATTCGGCTTTGTATGAATTAATCGTGCATGATCGACATTCGTATTTAATTAAAGATATATTTATCCAGATGGGGAGTCCGTCATTTATCGAACAGTTACTGTTGTGAGCTTTTATTTTGGTGGCTTCACCATGATGTGGAAGCTGAAAGAGGGGGGGATATTTATGGTATCCAGTTACCTCGTCCACAAACCGTGTCGTCCACAACCAACTCGTCCACAAATTGAGTCAACTCGTCCACAAGTAGAGTCAACTCGTCCACAAAAATAAAGTCAATTTGTGGACGAAGTGACTGTAAACCTATATTTACACTAGCCACTCCACATATACAATATAATACCATACATTCAGCTAGCAGGCAACGACATTCGCACAATTATAGTGTTAAACTTTATATGCAAACGAGAAATATGTACATCTATTTAACGTTTCGGCAACCGTGAAAGAGTTAAAAAATAATGTTTAGTGGGATCTTCAAAAGCCCTCACAAGATTTCGTTTGGAACTCGGTTTCTTCGTTGAGCCATTGCAATACCAAGAATGACTAAATCTGGATATTTATCCTATCCATTGCTATACTAATGCTTTTGTAAATGTCCAAAACCCTCTTTCAAATGCTGTTTTTGTTTGATGATTGCACAAAAACTCCGGGTAGTCAGACGTCAAATGGTCGGCCCTTTGATTTTAAATATGGAATGTTTCTAAGCCCGCACAGTATTATACTTGTCGTAAATTATAGGAATTATAGAAATCATCCGTGTGGGCTTCCGAGGAAATCATAGAATGGAATTGTGTTTGACGCCAAAATAAAACACCTAAAATTCTGAAGGGAACTTCATAGATATATAGATGAGAAGGGCGGTGCGAAAACCGCAGAACTTCACAGAAAAACGCCCAGAAACTGCAGAAAAACGCACAGAAACCCCCTCATAGATTTTGAGCACATAGCAATCGAGTCTTGTTAGCTTTAATAGACTTTCGGTTCTTGCAGATTTGAAGACTACTGCTAGCAGAGCTTTCTTCCTGTTTGTTTCAATCAGTTCACGTATATATCCGTGCCGCGTCTCTATTCTTTCGCGTTTCTCGTTTTTTTTTTTTTTGTTTTTTTTTGTTCGCAGACACAAACACACGGAGAAAAGTGAACTCGTGTGGCTCATGGTGATGTGGCTTATAGGATTATTACAGGAAGATGGTGCAGAAAATATGCCGAATTGTTCAAATTTTTAGTACAACTATAAAATCTTGCAAGATGGTAGATCAAGACATGACAAGTAATTTGCAGTAAGACGCCACACCCTATAACTTTTACTTCCAGTTTTATAGGGCTGCATATAATTAACATTTCAATGAAGAAAATATTCAATTAATGGAATGAAACAGGACTAAAAACTTGCTATCTGATTACAATAAAAGTCTTCTATAATATCAATTCGTAAGACACGCCTTCTTGATAGTACTTACAGCCCTTCTAGAGAATAGACGTTTATGATTATAAATACATACCAGACATACACAATGCTTAAGCACATATCTAAAGTCACGCAAAATGTTTATTTGCTTTATGGTGATTAGCTCTTCTTAGGACGCCATGCCCAATTCCTTATACTTACAGTGTTATTGGTATTTAATAAAATAAAGTCTAAATGAAAACAGTACATTTCATAGAATGATACATTCCTAAAAACCTTGCAGTTTGATTAAAATGAGCGTTTTCTATCATATAAAATTGGTAAGACATGCCTTTTTTAATAATACTTACACAATTTTAGAGAAATTTCGGTTTAACACATTGACCCCTCAACCGGCCTGTACCGGCTTTGGGAAGTACCCACAACCCAAAAAATTCATAAATGCATAATAAACACAACAAGATGAAGATACTCAGGCATCAGTCTAAGGGATAAATGTTCTTGCAGATATGCATCCAACCAAGGTGTTGGCATCTACTCTTAAGCCAAATAATAGCACAGGTTCTTTGACAAATCTCAAATCGAACAAGTAGAGAAAAGCAGAATCACCCCTCTCAATAAAACGCTCAAAATACCACACAAGGGAGAGAGATCAGCAAACACAGCTTAAGACACAAATAGATACCTTTATTCTGATCCTCCAGGTACATTTCCATGGCCTCAAAACACAATGTCCACTCCTTGAAGGCTTGTACAACCACGAAGAGGTCTTTACGTATTGCAAAGCATTCTGGGAGATCCAGGGGAAATATCACGAGGGGAGGGCAAGTCAACACTCCTCTCCCCCAAAGTCAGATGTTTTTTTTTATAAGTCTTTTCACCCCGAAGCCAAGCAAATCAATTCCAGGTCATACAGACCCAGAATAGCTGTGTAAACAATTTTGGAATCAATTTGGTTTCAGAAAAGACAGCATTTAGGAGAGCTGTGGTGATTCATTAGAAAATTATTTTCTCATCCAGGCAAAGCCAAACAAGAAAAAATCATCATGAATCCACCTTTGCTTGCAAATATCCATAAGCAAAGCACTCAATTATGCCCCAAAAGACTTCATGATGTCCTGAGACACTCTCCTAATATGCTCATAGCTGTATTTTTGATGAAAAATACAAGCAACCATCAACTTGTGCTGGCTTCAGCACAACGACGAGGGATTAAAAGTGGGGACCGCAAAGCACTGCTGAAAAGCTTGGATACCGCTGACTAGGTGCAGCTGTGTTTGACTTTGACGGGCTGTATAAAACTCAGAATAGGGGGGGGGGGGGTATATATATATATATATATATATATATATATATATATATATATATATATATATATATATATATATATATATATATATATATATATATATATATATATATATATATATATATATATATATATATATATATATATATATATATATATATACATGAATAAATAAGAATAAACCAATACATTATAATATGCTACACAGCTCTATTGAGAGACTAAGGTCTTGAATGAATCCAATGAACCGGCACCAGCGGCGTGTGCCGGAAGGCTGTTCCAATCTAGAACAGTATTGGGAAAAAATGAAAACTTGTAAGCATCTGTACGGGGGGCAAGAACGTTAAGTTTAAACGGGTGATTACAACGAGTGACGGACGAGCAATAACTAATGTGGTCAGGGAGAGATATAGGTACAAGGCCATTTACAATTTTATACAACATGCAAAGACGATCCTGTTTCCTTATAAGGTAGAGCTCTGGCCACTTGAGATCACTGATCAAAGCACTAACACTAACATAGCGAGAATAGTTACTATATACAAAAAGGGCTGCGCGCCTCTGGACCATCCCCATCTTGTTAATGTTCTTCTGAGTGTAGGGATCCCACACACTTGACGCGTAGGACAACGTGGGGCGCACTAAGGAACAGTAGGCGCGGGCTTTTACTACTTTAGAACAACTATATAAATTCCGTCTAACTAGGTTAAGAGTGCGAGATGCTTTAAGAGTGATGTGGTCTACGTGACTGTTCCATTTGAGATCATTTGAGAACTGCACACCGAGGTAGGGATGACTCTCTCGCTCCAGCTTGGACCCGTACAGGAAGTAATCTGCGTAGATAGTAGATGTTTTGTTTGTTATGCGCAGAACACAGCACTTTGAAGGATTAAAGTCCATCTTCCCTTTGGACCATGCGGCGAGTTTGTTCAAGTCTTGCTGAAGGTGGGAGGGAGATTCATCGGATGTCAGGTGGAGGTAGAGGGCACAATCATCAGCAAAGAATCTTATTTTGCCGTTAATTCCATCTGGAAGGTCATTGATATAAAGGAGGAATAACAACGGACCAACCACTGACCCTTGAGGCACGCCTGAGGTTACAATGGCAGGCGAAGAGTGCTCCCCGTCAACAACAACTGATTGTGTCCTGTTCTTGAGGAAATCCTCCAGCCAGTAGTACACTTGACCAGAAATCCCATAGTGTTGAAGCTGTATTAAAAGACGCGAGTGTGAGACCGAGTCGAAGGCTTTTGAGAAATCCAGAAGTAGAAGATCAGTTTGTTGTTTTTTATCCATAGCAAGGGCCAGATCGTTATAAGTGAGAAGCAGTTGAGTTTCACAGGAATGGCGTTCCCTGAAACCATGCTGGAAGGGAGAAAGAAGGCCGTTGGCTTCCAGATGATTCATCACGTGACTTGCTACAATGTGTTCCAGTAGCTTACAAGATATACATGTCAATGAGATAGGCCTGTAGTTTGCTGGAGTTGACCGAGAGCCCTTTTTATGTATTGGAGCGACATATGCATGTTTCCAGTCACTAGGCACCACGCCAGAGCTCAGAGATTGTTGGAAAATCTCCCTCAAGATTACTGCGGTTTCATCTGGAGCAAGCTTTAGAATTCGTGCAGACACCTGGTCCGGGCCACATGCTTTGTTGGGTTTCTGTCGACTTAAAAGCTTGACAATTCCATTTACTGTCACACAGATTTCGCCAAGAGGTGGTAAGTCCTTAGGAGCCAAGACAGGAAGGGGCTCGTTTGGGGCGTCCGTCTTAAAGACAGATTGAACGTAACCATTTAAAGCTTCTGCCTTTTCCTTTGGAGCCGTTAGGGTGGTAGTATCATTTGGCCGCAGGCCAGGTATTCCAACAGAGTCTTGCCTCTTCGATTTAATATACTTCCAAAATTTCTTTGGCTGGGATTTGTAGTTTTCATCTATGAGGCCGCAAACGAAGTTATCCCTGGCTGAATTTATGGCGGTGGTAAATTTACGCTGGTGTCGATAGGCTCCCCATGCGGCTGCTGTATTGATTGATTTAGCCCTTTTAAATAAGCGATGTTTTTTACGACATGCACGCCGTAGGGATCTGTCAAACCATTGGTTTTTCCGTTGAGGCTTCAGGATTTTCACAGGATAGTGTTTATTGGCAAGGGAAAGAATCGTGGTCTTGAATATTTGCCAGTTTTCATGAACGGAGCGCTGAGAGCAATTTCGCATAAAGGAAGCTTTCATGTCCCGACAGAAATCTTGTAGGTTTCCCTTGTTGAAGTCAAAGACTTTACGTTCCTGTGAGAAACCATGGTCGACAAACCGGTCAATACGAGCAACAACCTGTTCGTGGTCACTTACACCCGGAATTACTTGAATGTCAGACAGCAAGTCAGGTTTTGATAAAAAGACCAAACTGCTCAAGATGGAAATCATGTGCAATATCCAGCAAACGCTTGCAGAGGTTTACATCTTTTGCACCAGAGGGCACATTGGACGTAACCCAGTCTATAGAAGGTAAGTTAAAGTCCCCTGTGAGAATGATGTGGCGATTTCCAGCTGATTGTACGACTTTGGACAAAGAAACCTCGAGAGCGTCTAGAGAATCCATGCCTTTAGATTCTTGGCGATAATAATAGCCAAGTAGGATTGACTCTTTCTCCAAGAGCACTTCACACCATATAATTTCACAGTCCGAGTCGAGGTCTGGGCGAGGTATAGATACCAAGTTGTTGTTGACCGCAATCAGGACTCCACCCTTGTGGGAAGGGCGATCTTTGCGATAGACAAGGAAATTCTGAGGCAGGATCTCGCAGCTGTTTACATGAGATGATAGGTGAGTTTCGGTTGCAAGTAAGATGTCAATTTTGTTCTCCTCCAAAAGACAGGAAAGCTCTGCAGATTTTGCCTTGCTCCCTCAATGTTGGACACCATAATCTTTGGAGAAAAGCCTTTCTTAGTCTGACTGTCAATAGGGCGCATGATTAAAGATGAGAAGTTTGGAAGCCCACAAGTGCAACATATCCATGACGTGTAAGAGTTGTTTAATCCTTGGTACACCTCAGTAGGCATGTCCATACAACGAACATGGTACCACTTATCACATGAATCACACTCCCATTTGATTCGACTTCACTGGCTTGGAGCAGAAACCACAAGGAAACTTGCAAACTGGCCCAGGATTGAGCTCGACAGACCCACTGATAAACAGCAACGAAAGTGCAAGACAAAATGGTGGTCTACTGTAAATGGCCGATCGGCGAGTTGATGCAAAGAGACCTGGATAAAATGACTCAGGCTTGCCGAAGAAAGTAGTGTTTGCCCAGAAGGCACCTTCGCTTGTTTATCCATCTTTCCAGGAGAATTTGGAGGCCAGAGGCTCAACGACACAGCAAGAAGAAACAAAACTGTGGGAGCTATGAATTTCATGGCCGCCATTTTGGATGACCGCTGACTGATAGTCTGATAGAGATGTGCACTTTTTACTAGAGATGTGCACCTCACCAAATTTAGCGAGGGCATAGATTATTCATCACACAACCGGGGAAACAAATAGTCCCATCACTGAAAAAAATACATAAGCAAGCTAAAATCAAGGTCCAATATGTGTACCTACCACATTCCTCTTCCAATATGGCGGACAAGACTCTCGGTGCGCTATCGTCGCACTTCGATAGATATTTATTTGAGAACTCTGGCCGTATTTAACGTCGATCTACTCCTCTAACCTTCCTCTAGCTTATGCAACAATCAGCTCCCGTATATAGAGCGCGAGCGCGAAAAAAAAAACAGCTTTTCCGGTCTGCTGTAGTTCTACTTCGCCATTGGTCAATAGTCGCTGTAAAGTCACGTATGAGATAGCGCGCGCGAAAGCAAGCAGGCAGTTTTTGCGTACGGATTCGAGCAGGCCGGTCAACGACTCGTTGACCACATCCGAAAAGCATAAACAATGGCAAAAGACGAGGAATTCAACGACGAAATACTACAAGAAGAACCAGAGCGAGATGAAAATAGGCTTCTTCGCCAGTTATTGGCAACTATGAACGCCAATATGTGCGAAATGAGCAAATTGCTCAGAGCTCTCAAACGTGGCGCTAATGGCGACCATGAGGCAGACCCTGTCAAAAAAGCCGTAAAGACAGCAAATACTGCTTCGAATGCGAAGCCAAAGGGGATTTCTGACACTGCTAAAGATCTCCTAGACTTCAACAATAATGAGAGCAAGGCTGAAGAGCCTAAAGAACAGCATTTCATTCACGAATCTCTGTTAGATGACCTTGCTAAATCGCTCGACATGAAAGGAGCGAACGGCAGAGGCGGTGAATCAAAAATTGGCTGACGTCGCCAACAAAAGCTGGCTTAAGAAGCTAAGCGAAGAACAGTTAAGGGACACAGCAGACAAATACCTGCGTCCTAATAACTGTAGCCATTTTGTGGTCCCCAAAGTAAACGAAGAAATCTGGGGAAAATTAACACGACAAGTGAAAACAAAGGATGTCAAATTTTCCCGCCTTCAAACCAACATAACCAAGGTTGGCCATATGGCAGTGAAAACTGCGGACTCCTTGCTTAAATTGTCAGCCAAAGCTGACAAAGAGTTTCTCGCAGAGTTGGGAAACCTTTTAACTCTTTCGACGGATGCTCTAACAATTTTAGGGCATGCCAGTTTTGAGCTATCTCAGCTTCGACGAGATGACATAAAGCCTCACCTTAACAAGGAATATGGCGACCTGTGTGCCGCAAGTGTACCGGTGACAGAGTGGTTGTTTAGGGATGATTTACAAACCAAACTAACTCACATTCGAGCTGCTAACAAAATTGGAAATACTGCCAGTGTTTCTACATTCAACAGACCCAACAGCAGGTTTAACAACAGACCTCATAACAGGAATTTGTTTAGCCCGAGCACCGCCAGCTCAGGGTCGGCAGAACTGGCAGAACAACAAAGGCAAGTCGCCATTCATCCAACGCGCGAAACAGCGCACGGATCAACAACAAAGGAAGTAGATTCCGTAGATGTTGTTTTACAGTCGACTGAGGTGAGCGAATTTGAGCCCCTTGTACCGTCGCTTGTCGAGGTATACAGGCTTAAAGCCAAACATTTTCTAGCGGGCCAACTTCCATTTTATATTAATGTGTGGAAAACACTTACCTCTGACCCAGAAATTTTGGAAACTGTGGCGGGACAGCACATCGATTTTACCACAATTCCTGAACAAACTAATCCTCCTTTTCAGCCAACATGGCATAACAGCGAGGCAAAGTTAATAGACACAGAGGTGCACAACCTTGTTGCATCAGGTGTCATAGTAGAGACTAGTCACGAACAGGGCGAATTTATCTCCCCTATCTTTTTGCGACCCAAATCAGATGGTTCGCAACGCATGATACTCAATCTCAAACAATTAAACAATTTGTGACTTACCACCATTTTAAAATGGACACTTTCTCTACAGCTTTTGACATGATGAAACCTGACTGTTACATGTGCTCAGTGGACTTAAAATCTTCCTATTATTCAGTTGCAATTGCACCAGAACATCAAAAATTTCTTAAGTTTTCTTGGCGTGGTAAACTTTACCAGTACACATGTTTTCCAAATGGCCTGGCTTTTTGCCGAAGAAAATTTACCAAGCTACTTAAGCCTGTATACTCGACACTTCGACAATGTGGTCACCTTTCTGTGGCCTATATCGATGATTCCTAACTGCAGGCCGACAGCTATGAACTTTGTGTTGAGAATATCATTGATACTCTTACACTATTTAACAAACTTGGCTTTGTTGTACATCCAGAAAAGTCAGTTCTAGTACCCACTCAGAAATTGGTTTTCCTTGGGTTTATACTAGACTGTACATCTATGACAGTGTCTCTAACACCTGATAAAGTTACCAAACTTAAAGAAACCTGTCAGTTACTCTTGCTTAAAAACGCCCATCAATCAGAGAAGTGGCTTAAGTTCTGGTGCTGATGACTTCTAGCTTTCCAGGCATATTTTATGGCCCATTACACTACCGATATCTTGAGATGGACAAAACACAGGCCCTTAAAACTAACAAGAGTAATTTTGACAGCCATATGAGCTTATCACCAGAGGCAATAGAAGACCTTAATTGGTGGATATGTTCAGTTGAGAACGAATGTAAACCAGTCCGCCATGGGGAGATACAACTTACTATGGCTACTGATGCTTCAAAAAAGAGGTGGGGGTGCAGGATACTCCCTCGGGGGTAACTGGACCCCATCTGAAGCAGAATACCACATAAACTACCTTGAGATCAAGGCAGTCTTTTTGGCTTTACAAGCATTCTCACATATTGTCTCTCACAAATGTGTAAAAATTTTTGTTGATAATACAACTGCTGTAGCATGTATCAACCAATTGGGAACCTGCCATTCTAGAGAGATAAATGCACTTGTGATACAAATTTGGACTTGGTGCATTAAACATGATACCTGGATAACCGTCGCTCATATTCCTGGGAAAGAAAATATCACTGCAGATAGCGAGTCTAGAAAGCAAAGAAGGGAAACAGAGTGGGCTTTAGACACTGACATATATACAGCCCGAGTGGCTAAATTTCAGATAAAGCCTGACATTGATCTATTTGCATCAAGGCTTAATTTTAAATGCAGAGTCTATATCTCATATCAACCTGACCCAGGGGCATATGCTGTTAATGCATTTCATACCTCCTGGAAAAACCTGTGTTTTTATGCATTTCCCCCATGCAGCATTATTCAGAAAGTTCTGAGTAAAATTTCTGATGACCAGGCAACTGGTATCCTAGTTGCCCCTCATTGGCCGACCCAACCATGGTGGCCATTTCTTGCAAGTTTACTTATGGAACCACCTCTTATTTTACCCAGAAAGAAGAACACCCTGTACTTACCATCCAGTCCAGAGCTGAGACATCCACTCCACAAGACCCTACAGTTGTTGGCTTGCCCCTTGTCAGGGAACTGCACAAAAGTCAAGGCCTTTCAGCATCAGCTTCCGAAGTTATCCTCCAGGGATGGAGGTCAGGAACACAGAAACAGTATCACTCGTATCTTAAACGGTGGAATGTTTACTGTAGTCAACGGAAGATTAAACCTCTTTCGGCACCTGTGATTGATGGACTGAACTTCCTGGGTGTCTTGTACGAGGAACAGCTTCAATACAGTGCTATCAATACAGCTTGTTCAGCATTATCTTCAGTTATATTCCCACCTGGAGGTGGTACGGTTGGGACACACCCATTGGTCACAAGATTTGTCAGAGGAGTATATAATGCACGCCCAACATTCCCAAGATATCAGGAAATATGGGATGTTGCTGTTGTTCTCAGTTACCTGAAGACCCTACACCCTCCAGACAAATTATCCCTTTGGAACTGACAATGAAGACTACAATGTTAATTGCCTTATTGTCGGGCCAGCGTTGCCAAACTCTACATGCATTGGATATATCCACAATGGACTTAACAGATAAACATTGTATACTTTACATACAGGAACTTTTGCAATCCTCAAGGCTTTCCAAACACTTCGGACGCCTGGAACTTAAAGCTTATGAGAATGACAAGCAATTATGTGTTGTTACTATCATCAAAGAATATGTTGAAAGAACAAAGTTGTTGAGGGGCAACGACTCTTGTTTCCTTATAAGCTTTCAAAAGCCCCATAAGCCAATTTCCACTGACACTATCGGTCGATGGCTTAACAGTTCTTGCAAAGCCTGGTATCAACATCAATAAGTACAGTGCCCACAGTACACGTTCTGCATCAATGTCAGCTTGGAAAACTGCAAACATATCCATTAAGACCACAATGGATGCCGCAGGATGGTCTAATGTAGGAACTTTCGTGCCCTGCCTTTTTTATTTATACAAATATTGTACCCTACCCTATCATTATAATCATAAATGGCCATTCGCAACTTTAAATACTGCCTGCTTGCTTTCGCGCGCGCTATCTCACACGTGACTTCTCCGCTCCTGCCCAATAGCTCGTAGAATTACAATCAAACTTCACCTTACAGGTAAGTCTCGTTTAATTTCTAAATTTTCCAGCACGACTGATGCGTGACCTCGGTGAGACAATAGAAATGATTGCGTTACGCGTTTAAAGCGCAAACTATCCAAGTTGGTAAGAGCTAAAAACCAAATGGAAATAATACTAGGCTGTATATTTTTTTCTGTTCGTAGCTTCGCATACCGTGCGTGTCCGATGGCATCTTGTCAACCCTTGTCACTCGCGAGTCCCTTGTCGCGTGCGAGATCGATGGCATACCGTCACCCCTTGTCGCGTGCGAGTCCGATGGCATTCCCTCACCGCGATAACGATGGAATTCAGTCATCCCTTTTGTCTCTGAGTCTGATGGCAATCCAGCCTTTTCCTGTCTTGTATTAAACATATAAGCAAAATTGTGCACCTCGGTAAGCAAACCTAAAATTTTCACGCAATAAGGCTAAAATAAGGTTCTAGACAGAAAAATAAAGCAACTTTGCAGTTTATTACGATTTTCAATGTAAATTGTTCAATATCATTTATCTTGAATGGCGGCTATCTTGGATTTTTTTTAAATTCCATGAAATCAAAGGATTCTTTGTACGGATTCACGTGAAACTATACAAATACTTAATAGTAAATCTAGAAAGTATAATTGAGAGGAAAACTTTTTCTTAGCTGACTTGACAGAGAAAGCTGCCCAATCTCTGCCGGTCGAACGTTTGGCCTTGTTTCATAAATATATTTACGTATTTAGCGTATCTTTTGGTGGTTATTATTATAATCCACTACTGTACGCCCTGTAAGTACCAGGAAAAGGCGTCTCCCATGTATGGATACTGAAATACAAGTATCTTTTAATCAAGCTGCAAGGCATTTAGGCCATTATCATTTCATTAAATGTAAATTGTTTAAGCCATAATAAATTCACCTCTATAAAACTGTAAGTATAAGTATTTGGGCGTGGCGTCCTAACACAAATTACTCGTGATGCTAAGATCTATCACCTTGCCAAATTTCATGCTTGTACTAAAAAAAAAACAATTCTGCACCATTTTCCTGTACTATATTGTTTTGTTGATATTCTTAGCCAATCAGCAATGAGAAGCACCTGCCAACTAGCAAAATCGCTATGTCGTGGCTGTCAATATCAAATTGTTGTTTTTAGTCGACGCAACGCTAGACGCGATTATTACATACATGAATATCGAGGTATAATAGCAGCTCATCTTTTGTATAAATACCATTGTAATGGTGATACACGACAAAACTTTTGGCGGTATGTGTGGTAGATGTGACACATCTTTGTTAACACTGTTGAATATGTATAAATGCAAGGAATCTCTTGTTCACAGCCTGCTCGCTCCAAGATTTATTGCACGCTTTAGGAATCGACTTACAGAAGAAGATTACAGCTACGACGGCGTGACCGAGAATATGAAATTTTTAGCAGCGACAACGGCAATGCGAACGGCGACGGCAGAAAGCAATTGAAAATTCAAATATTCATCCGTTATCCTTCAAACTACAACGTGAAAACTCCAAGATTCACGGTCTAGCAAGGAAGGGAACGTGTGCACTGAAATTTTTTTTTAGTCGCCGACGTAGTTGCTTAGACCCTGGGATTCCTGTGGCGAAGGAAAGGGAAAAGGAGAGCCGGCAGCAAGACCCTATGCTCTTGCATGTTCTCCGTTCGCTGACGAACAGAGCACGCTGATTGGCTTATTTCGACAGGTCATCATATAAAGTGCAACATCTAAAAATAGGCCTAGACTCGTCCTTCGACTGTGAACTCCGCAGATCCTAAGCAACTTAGTGCGCCGCGCGCCTCAAGCTTTGCTAACATACGGGAATCAAATCCGACGTGAGAAGTCAAGGTTAAGTTACTTTTTATCGAAATGTCTACGACACCGAAAAAACCTACATGCTGTTGGACATGAAGAAGAAGCTATTTTCAAAGCTATTTGGGTCTTATTTGTTTTGGGATTGATCAACTTCCATTCAGTGTAAAAGACTCATTCGCATCGAATCGTATTCTGCACTATGGGAAACCAGTAGTCCTTCTTATTCGATTTTTCTTCGATGTTTAAATCACACATTTGGGATATAAGTTCGAAGAATATTCAGATATGTCTTAAACCGTGTATGTCAGCCGGAGAACGACGCTGGTATCAAATAAAAAACTAAACTTTTTCTTGAAAACGACGCAACAAAAACATCCATAAATTGTGAGTCTTTAGATTATACCAGAGGAAACCTACCAGAGTCTGTTTTATAGTAAAGTAAATTTTATTGTGCGGTCTCTCCACAACCAGCCATCTTGAATTTGTTGCATTGTATTTATTGGAAATCCAACACGGATGCTATCGCTTCAAACCAACAACATATTATTCAGCCCTCCTTTTCTACAGACAGTTTGGGATAGAGGATCTTTCTTCAATCTGCGATTATATGAAAATATACTAATGTATGACACTAACAATAAGTGCAGAATGTTATCCAATGGTCCTTCCAACCGACCTACAGAAAATCTAAAACTTATCTCAGTTGTACCAAAGGAGCCTGTAATTTGATGGAAACTTCTTGTGGGGAACTGTACTCAGCTTTCTTTGATGGCATTAGATGGCTAACATTCCTACACTGCTGCCGGACCCACCTGACCAACTGCTATGTGCAGAAAACTGTATAAAGGTAGCATTGCTAGGTGTGGTTAAACTAGGCGCTTGCATCCCACCACCTTGGTGACATCTGACCCTTTTCCATATAATGTCCATATTGTTACGAAACAAGCGATTAGTTAAGAAGGATGGAACTTGTGTATGCATGTATTGTTTTGAAAGAGGAATTGGAATGTAAGCAAAATAAACAATAGGAGATTCCATGTAAAGGAATGATAACTATTCTCGAGTTGTGAGTTATATAAATAGAGTAAAGAAAGCTAATAAAACGAGAAGAAAAGTATTATGAAATGAGCTCTGGAATTTGAGGTTTTTATTTGTTGCTGTGCGCGCTCTTTTTGCTCCTATTTCTGTTTTTCTGGTACTTTGCGACGCAACATTTTGGGGCTCAGACGGGAAACTGTTCGACGGGAAATTAAAACAGGAAACGAAAGGTTTATTTAGATGGAAAGAAGGCACAGAAAGAAAATCGACAAAGAAAGCAGGAAATAATTTATGTAACTCAAGCGTCGGTGAAAAGGCAATGGAGATCAGAAGCAAGCACAGGATTTGGTAACTATTGACTAATATCGTGGGAGATTTATTTAATATCGAGAAAACGTATCTGTTTAGATTGATGCAGCTTATTAGAAACGTGACGGTGTTAATTAAGTAATTCACGTTCATTATTCAATCCCGCAACAGTGTAGTTAATGGACATTTTCTTGCATTGTGCGGCGGGATTGTAACTCAATTTGGTGAAGATTTGAAACAGTTGGTTGCTTGTACACCTTTTGCTGTTCATTACCAGGAAATCTACATTCATTTGCGGCAATTTACGATCAATAACGCGAATATACATTCATTTTCGTCATAAAGCGCTCATTTGCGTGAACACAAATTTCATTAGCGATATTTACATCGCCAGTAACATAAGATGTGCTAGCTAGGAATCAATTTATTGATGCTCTCACAGATGAAGAAACAAAACTCGTGTGAGGCAAGGACGACCAAGAACCAGGGGTGGATCCAGGTTTTTGAGTGAGTAGTTTCCACCGAAACACCAACAATAGGGGTGCGCTCCCCCCAAAAAATTTGAAATTTCAAGCTCTATAAATGCCATTTTCTGCATTTTCCGCGGTGGTTTCCAAGTGAGTTAGCCAATCAAAAATGGTTTTGAGTGAGTTCCAACACAATGAAAAAATTTCCAGCCAATCGCGCGAGGTTTTGAGTGTGTTCCATTGCTAACTATAATAATACCTTACCCCCCCCCCCCCCCCCAACTTGCTTGCAAATTGGTGACAATATTTTCCGATCTTATCCGACGGATTTCCGAAGGTTCCCGAAAAGTGATCGAAGCTCAAATCCAAAGCTCGTGATCCAGGGCGCTCCGTGAAGTCGCATTAGAATAATAACGACGATAAGGCATCTTTTTACGTTTTTAATTTAATTAAAAAGCAAAAATACAGGAGATTGAATGATTTCTACAGACAAGCCAATAGTTTCTAGGGATATCGGAGTATTTTTAAAAAAGCCATTTAAGTTCAAAATAACTTGGTCTGAAAAACTTTGAGTGTGTTCCGGAACTCACGTAAACTACCCTGGATCCAACCCTGAGAACTATCCAGCACGCATTAGAAATTGCGCTGGAGCTAGAATCCTATGCTCTCGCAAGCAAATGGGGATAAGCTCGTGTGGTAAGACTAGCGACAAAAGAACAAGGGCCTCAGCATTTTCCAGCGCAGCCAGTCCTCCCTCATGACGCACTTTCAAAAATAGAAAATTTGTGTGAAAAAAGTTTTATGAGAAGAGACCGTTTCAGCAATGCAAGGCGCGATGCTACATCTGTAATGAGCAAAGATATTTGCAAGTGGATTGTCCCAGATAGAGTTTCCTTACAGGCGTCACATCTCGGTTTACCCGATGTCACGGTTAAATACTGGTCTTTGAACTCCTTTACTCTATCCCACGAGGACACATTGGGGTCCACTGACCCACACCCGCTTCTTGTCTTCTCAGAGGGATTACTTTGTACTTTTCTTGTTCGAGAAACATCGGCTTTGTGCCGGAGTACTCAACCTAGCTCCTGCATTGGCTGCTATTTCTAAAGGATCTGAATATTCATTAGATTCATCATGGTCACTCGAGCATGGACCATCGCTCAACTCCGCCATTTTGGATTTTATTATCCGCTGACCATTCTAAAACTACCACAGGCATACCAACACTTATAGTCGTTCTAAAAGATATATTACATCACGAATCAGCTAAAGTATCAGCGGAGCAGCGCGGCTCGCGGAGCTCAATAGGTATAGAAATTGGTCATAAACTAGGCGACTCAAAATTTGTGGTCAATGACGTCACACGCTGTCAGCTGGCTGTACCACTCACGTGACCAGCTCATGCGACCAGGCCAGCTAATTGATTGATCACTCTAAACCAATGACAGACTGGCTCCGACAGGAACTGGGGGGGGGGGGGGGGCTTGGAAAAGCCGGGGTGGGGGACTAAGCCTATTCTGACTTTCGACATCAAACGATCAACGGAACACAAGCTGGCAGAGAAGAATTGGCGAAAAAAGTGTTTAATAGAGAAAATGCAACTAACAATCCAGTCAAATGACCGTATGGAAATAAGAATTTAAAGGATACATCTGTCTACTGCTTTGTAGGAACTGCTTTGTTCTTACAAGCTCGGAATATCGGCTCGACTTCTTCACCTGGTGCGGTGGTTGATAACTTTATAGTTTAAGAAAAAGGCTACAAAACCAGCAGCATTTATCAGGAAATTGTCGTGGCTCTGCACTACTATTCGCATCATGATGTCACAGAGCAAAAATCAAAAAAGAAAAGCTTTTTTTATGAGCGAAAATACAGAATTGTTCTCCTAAACAAGCGAACACAACAAGGCAAACAACATGGACAGTCAAGGTGAGTTCCAACCGAATATTTCAATTCAAAATAGTGGGAAATAGAATATATGAATCAAAACGTAATTCCTGTCATATTTCTTTTAAGTGTAATGCTTTTTGTTTGCAAATATTTCTGATAATGATCCTCAAACAAAACGATTTTTGTCGTTTTACAACTTCTCTGATTTTCCCGGTGTCACTATTCAATCATCTTGCTTCCACTGTGTTTTTAATTGGCTGAGAGGTCAATATTCTTGAACGCTGATTGGATGCTATTTTGGCGCGCACTAAAATGGCTTCCCAGTTAATCGTAAAAGAAATTTTTCGTCAAATAAGTAAAATACATCTACAAATTAAGACTTATCTATCTAGCTCAGGTAAGAACGACCTTTACGACTCATGTATACACAGTTATGTTAGTAAAACTATGTATCATTAAGCTTATTTAATTGACAATTCATTTGTTATTTATTGGCAAATGTGTGAGGAAAAACAAAAAGCATTTCGCAATCATCCTTGCAAAGTCTTTCTCTTTTCTTTTCCTGTCTATGCTATGTTTTTGTCCCAAATTTTATGTTGAATACACAAAAACGTCAAAATGTCTCTTTTTTCTTTCTCATATAAAGCCAATATTGATCTGTTGTCTGTTTTTGTTTGGTAAGGATACTAATCTAATCATATTTGTTTTCCTCTATGTTTGTTCTCATGTTTTAAGAAAATTAGAAAATTAAAATAACAGCGAGCAATTTTTTTCTGATTCAGGTGAACTGTTAATACCCAAAAGCCATGATGTGCGACTGAATGAAGACATGGATGATGAGCAGCATATTTTAGCAAAATATTTAGCTTTCCTTTTTCTTCCATTTAAAATATGATGTTCCTTTTCAATCAATCTGCATTCTTCCCCTGAGAAAAAAATATTTCTCCAGTTTGGTTGATATTGCCCTAAAATTTTTAACAATTAAATTCACAAAAACTTTGATTTCTTTTTCCGTTTTAAAGGGGGGGGGGTGTCACAAGTGCTATGCTCTTTTCATTCTTTTGTGAGATTCAAGCTACTTATAAGTAGCAATAATTCGAGTTTATTCAGAACCTACATTTCTGTGCATCTTCGCCATATCTGCTATTGGGTAAAATTGCTGTTTACCATACCCATTTTCGCAGAGAGACTCCCATAGAAACAGAAGGGGATGATCGATCTCAAACCTAAGGGATAACACTTTGGGTGTGGTCAGTAATTCTTACCCCATAAGGTAGCACATTAGGTGTGGTCAAGCATTTTCTTTCCCTAAGCATTTTGAACACTCCCTAAGGAAAAGCAGTTAGCATTATTTCAAACCCTTAAGATAGGACAAACAACCCCATCTGACTATTTTAGGAGGAGCCCTCCCCATCCTGGATGGATATTGTCAAATGTGATTTCTCTTTCCTTATCTATGCTCACTTTGCCTGGGGTTTTAACTGGGAGGTTAACATTTAAGAATGATATAACTGTGCTGTTAGACTGAAGTAGGAAAAGGATAGTGAATTGAAATATAAGTTGCTCGAGGTAAACAAAGTTGCTCGAAATAGCAAAAGTTGCTCAAAAGTTGCCGAGCAACTTATGGAAAGCCCTCGGGCACACAGGGAACGCTTGAACTTTCTCGCGCCACGCTCCCTGTGTGCCCGATCTCCGCGACGATCTGGGTCCCCGAGGATGGTATGTTGATCTGCCGCTTGTTGCACGTTGGCCATTTTGTTTACTTTTTGGACGGCTGTGATTGGTTCGATTTGACCGCTCCTTACACTTTCATTAGACACGGGAGGTCAATCGTGAAGCGTGACATGCAAAAACTTAGGGTCTTCCTTTCACAGGAATCCCGAGTCTCCGGAGAACCGGCTGGCAGGCTATGTGGACGGACGAAAACGGAACCTTTCGAATACGATGGCGTGATAACTCAGGTCCAGTCCACTTGGCGCGCGAGTACGTATGCGCTTTCAATGGCGCTTTTTGTTGTGGTTTCTCCGTTTTCTTGGGGACGGGCCGAATCAAAATGAAAACGCTTCGTGTGGACGCGGATCTTTTTGAAAACGGAACAAAAACGTTGTTATTTCAAACGAAAACGGATACGTGGGGACAGGGTCTTAAATTCCCTATGTCATCTGGAATACATTGTATGTTAGATAGATGTGGTTTCAATCACTCTATAAATCATGTAATAACTTCCTGAATGCTTATTTAAAACCAGCTTTGACTTCATTTTTGGTCACTGATAATAATACCCGAGAATAACAGAATGGCTAAATATAAAAAGAGTTCAGAATCAATCTGTTTAATGATAAAAGGCACAGGGTTGTTTTTATGTTTTAGGAGTTTAGGATTGACTTAACCCAATGTTCCAAAGTAATTTAAATCTATTATCATAATACAGCTGTCATATTTAATGTTGGTCCGACGTATATAATACTATGAAGCTTATAGGAGGAAACCAGCCTCCTCCAAAGAAGAAGAGAGTTGCACAAAGGAGAGACTATGTCTCAGTTGTGAGTAAATGAAGTTATAGCTTTTTTTTGAAAATTTCTAGTCGATGTTGGGGGTAGCGGGGAGGAGGGGTCGAGGCCCCTGAAAAAATTGGTTATCCATCCTGCTGTATTTCTTGGGCTCAAAATGTTGGCGGTAGCACCATAGCAACCTATTCCGTTGAGCTCCCTGTAGATTAGAGTATCGATACTGGATTTGTTTTCTTAGGGAGCGGTCATTTATTACTGGATGTGGACAAATATGTAGGGGCTTGGATTTGAGGGGGGGGGGGGGGGGGGCTTCTCAAGAAGAATACTATGGTGCCATAATGATTCAACAAACAACGACCCTGTGTATATTGCCAAGTATTACTATGATTTTGTGGTGGAAAATCAAGGTAAGTCCCTTAAAGTCCATATGACCTTTTAGAGTTGATAGGTTTGGTCTATTCTTTATATTTTTATCTTCCAAATGCGAATAACTCGAATCTGTAATATTGAGGTATTTTGGTCAACCTTTGGAAAAAGGCCGTGAACGTGACGTAGATCGAGATGTCAATCAAATTACATGAGAAAATATATGCACGCGCTAAACTGGTTCCCGTCTTCATGTCCTCTTAGTTATTGCTGAGGATCGTTTTGTGGTTACAAGTTTTACCGTCATCTTTATATCTCAACCTGGTAGTCAAATGATTATTTTGCAGATGTGTTTCCTGATGTTAAATTCGGCTTGTTTTGGAAGCTACTTCAAAGACATAAATTTATTTGTCTTTTAAGTAGCATTTTCACCTCAAAGCAGCAGCAGCTTCCAAAACAAGCCAAATTTACCCACCTAAAAAACGAGATACGAGGAAAAGAAACCAACCACTGCAAAGAGGGAAGAATAAACTTTATTTATAAACTGATTTTAAAGAATAAAGTGAAAGGACAAATATGTATTTTTTTCCTATATTCATGTATTTTTCTGTTGTTTGACCACTCAGATGTACAAGCCCCCTAAGGCTCTTCTGTGGCTTTTTCTTGGGGTGTCAGTCTCATTCAAGGGGGCGGCTATCGATGCTAGCCCTATGCCTCCTCTGGCCCATACTCACTGTGGCCGCACTTCCTATGGATAATCTATTGTTAAAAACAATACTAAATATTGTTATTGTGCCAGTTATACCCTCTTTGACAAGGTCTGATGCTGGGACGGAAAACAGCATCCTGGCAAGTTGTCAAATGTACATGGAAGGCCCAGATAAGCCATGACTATGGCACATCGATAAAAAACCAGGTAAAAAAGCACTGCCACCCTGACCACCACTCTATTTTCGCACTTCAATAGAGTCTCCGAGAACCCTTTGGACGTCGTTGTGCCCATAGGATTTCTATCAAATAAATTTTAGCAATAGAGTACTACTGTATGTACACCTGTATTTCCATAATGTTGTAGTTGTTGGCCGAGTTTAAATCAGGCTCATGTCTTTATTTTGCTAATTACATTTTTACGTTTTGACAGAGAATTGAGGCCTATTGGAGTATCCAACGCCATCGCAACTCTATTTTTTGGGAACAATTATTCAAGGTAACGTTGATTGTCCTTGTATGTATCTTTCATGGAGTTATGAACTAATGACGTTCTTATAAAAAAGGTTCTTATAATATATATTATATATATAAAACAAAACATGCAACTGCAAACAAAAGAACGCGTATCCCCTTGACGGAAACTGCCTCAAATCATCTGTAATCTAGCTGAAGGAAAACAACACCTCCGAAACCTACGTAGGACTTACCGAGAACGAATTCAAGACAAGATATAGAAACCACACCGCCTCATTCCGACTCTCTAAACACAGAAACTCGACCGAACTAAGCAAGTACGTATGGAGCCTCAAAGACAACAACATCGAACACTTTATTTCATGGAAAATCCTGTCATCTCACTCCGCCTACAACATCTCTAGTAAAAGATGCAATCTCTGCCTCAAAGAAAAACTAATCATTATTCGCAAACCCAAGCTATCAACTTTAAACAAGCGTAACGAGCTAGTGTCTTCGTGCCGCCACAGGAACAAAGCCTTGTTATGCAACAACTGAACTATTCAATTTCATCATAACAGCCATGACAACTTTTTTTAAAAAAATACAGTAGCTGTATTCACAAACTGTCCTTATTTTGTATCTGATAGGATTTGGAAGCAGAGGGAAAGTGGATACAAGGAAATCATCTGCACAGGTACAAAGAGTAGGGGTGCAGGGTTACAACTACATGCCTCTAAGCTCAAACGCGCTTGACAGCTCTTCACCAACCTAATAAGTTTACTTTTTTGACGTTGTTTACTATAATCTCAAAGGTTTTTTTTAGATTGACACTGAAACACATTATGATACCATCATTTTCCGGACCCAAAATTGTTATTTACTTTTCAGTTAAGTTATATATACAGGACGCTTAATAGATGTATATATGTATTTATCTTTTTAGACAATGTTTACAGTACGTCTTTATGCCATTATTGAGAAGAGAACTAAAAGAATTCGTGGAAGAACACAATTCCCACAGGATCAGAAGACAGAAAGATAGGCTGACGCCACAAGGGATCCCTGAGGATCTTTACAGCTTTCCAGAACGCTTTGGTATTCTTTTTTACGTAATCTTTTTAGTACAATTTATATATTTTTATTATATATTATATGTGTACACTTATTACAAAAGTAAAAATATAGCAGCGGGGGAGGGGGGGGGGGGGGGCTTGGCGCCAAGGGTTCCAGTTGTCGAGAGTCTTTAACTTTAGCCAACCAAAATGCACAGCATTCGCGTTAGCCGGCTAGGTGCGATAACTAAAGGTGTGTACTAGAGATATGTGATATGGCAAACATCTTGCTGTTTAATTATATTCCAGGCTTTCGTAACGCTGGCTATGTTCCCAGGACAAGTCACTTACAGTTTCTAAGAGAAGAGAAGGGCCTGGGCCAAAGCCTGCCAGATTTTCTTGAGGTTAACTTTCGGGGGATGGCGACAACTTCTTTGACGTGCCCATCAGAATGGAAAATAGTAGGGAAGCATATGAATGCCTTCTTGAGCACGTACTTTCTCAAGGTTAACCTCTTCATAATAGCCAGCTCAGTTAAAACGGAAAAACTGAGATCAAATAATAATAAGAAGTTTTTTTGTATCGTGTTAGTCATCACCACAGATTTAGATTTCCTCGTGCCTTTTATAACGAATCAATAAAAAAAAAGATTAAATTTGAACATATGATGCAGTAGAAGCTATTCATATAGATGGTAATTTTCTTGGAGGGAACGCGGAGAATTTAGAATTAGACGAGAGGTTACCTACCTTGAATGTAATTGTAATTTCCTGAAGATATGCGGAGCATTTTGGGACTGGGTTCCCTCCCAGCATCCTTTGCCCACCCCATGCCTTTGACCTCTGCCAATAACTCGCACTCCCAGCAAGGAAGAACTGATTACTATGCAGTGCGCCTCTTACCCTGGAAACCAGAGCAAAGCGAACAGCCCATTTTATCCCTCGCCCCTAGCATGCTGGTTAAAGCGGATATTCAGCCTCTGGAACACAGGGTACGACGCGCCTCGGTATTTATGCAGTCCTCACTTGCATTTGAATTATTTTGAAACGTGACCAATGACTTGTTAGTACCGAAGTAAGTATGCAATCTAAGCCCATAATGCGGAGCATATCGGAAGAAAATTTGGCGATAGGGGCTGAGGGGTAAATCGGGTACATACATGAGTTTTCTTGCAATTTCCTATTGTGAATCACACGCACAATAGAACGTGTATTATTATGCATTGCGCTGTAAAACACTTGAACGTTCTTAATAAATCCTATGTCTTGTTATGCACAGTTTTAATAAAAATTGGAATATTGTGAACAGACTATTTAACCAAACGCTGCAGGTATCAAGGTATCTCTGTGGTGATTAGCCATATGAAGGCTCAGGGGGTTTGGGAATGAAGCAGTGGGCTTTGGTAGGGGTATCAAGCAGTTGGTGTGGGTATGGAGTCGTGGAAGGGGTATGAAGTCCTGGGTGTGGGTATAAATTGGCGATTGTTGATGTGGAAAAGTGGGTGTGGCGATAAAGTCATGGTTATGCAGTCGTGGATATGGGTGTGGTCATAGAGTCGTGGGCATGGAGTAAAGAGAAATGTTTGTGTGGCGAACGCTTTAGAAGGCCTAGGGTGCTCACGGGTTGCGAAAAAAAAAGGTAGGAGATAAAACTTAATTTGAATATTTCACACACAATTGCATTATGCAGCTATTTCTTGTTAACGATAATTTAATAAGATAAGATGCAAAAGTGCTTGTGTAAATTTAATTGCTAAATGATGTCATTATCAAAAGACATAGTCGGATACGTCTTATACCTATATGGTAGGAAATAAAAGTCCATATAAGGGAGCGGTCATTTATTACTGGGTGGGGGAGGAAGGCTGCGAATATGTAGGGGGGGGGGGGGGGGGCTACGTTTATTGGGCGCCAATTTAGGGGGGGTCACATTTTTTGGGCGCCGAATTTAAGTAATTGTCATTGTTCAAATGTACATTTTATTCAGTTCACAATGTTTCCTGTACTATTGTTTATCTAGTTCCATATATTGTTCAGGTACCAATCTTGTCTTTATATATATAAATGGTGCAATTTTTGGGGGCGCCCGGTCTAGGGGGGGGGGGGAGGGGGGGTCACGAGTTTTGTGCTTGGATTTGAGGGGGGGGCAAAACTTTTGAGCCCAGGGTTTTGCAAAATTACCGGCCCACCCCCCCCCAAACCCCCCCCCCCCCCCTTTCCCTTCCCCAGCAATTAATGACCGCTCCCTAAATGATATGAGATTTTAGGTTTCATTTTGGTGGAATGGAGGAAATTTCTTTTTTGGGGTTTACACATTGGGGGCTTGAATGACTGCACTCTTTTAGAATGATTTGGAAACTTTTTCCTACAAGAGTTTATATGCGAAGACAGGGACAAATTCTTTGAACTGCCGGAAGATTATGTTGCCGATTCTTAGCGCTAAATATCGTGGTAGAAATAGAAAAGAGGCCTCTGCCAGCAGGGAACGTGGTAGATATTACAGTTAATGCACTAATCGACACATGTACTGCCCTAGGGATGCGCATAGGTAAAAAAAAACTATTTTAAATATAACGGGAGTAGAACTGTTCCATATCTATACGAGCGGAACCATGATGAGTGGCGTCGTGTTTCATCAGCTAAAACTGTATAAAATAAGTAAAGGTGCGGTGTTATAAGCACAAAGCTAGATATTCTAAGTCATACACGCAAATAGTGCGATGTTAAAAGCGACATTCTAAGTCATACACGCAAAAAGTGCGATGTTATAAGCGAAAAAGTGCCATATTGTGAGATATAATGTGCGATGTTTTGAAGCAAATTGTCTCATGTCGTAACGCCAAGAGTCAGATGTTGTTGGCGATTTGCATAATGTGCCATGACGCAAGCCTAAACATCCAATCGTGTGTGACAAATAGTCACATGTCGTTGTGCAAAAAGTCCAATGTCGTAACGCAAAAAGTGCAATCTCGTGAAGCACAAAGTGCATTTGCAAAAAGTGAGTTTTTTTCTACATAGACGAGCATGCTTTGCGAATAGACTAGAAACGTAATTGCGAAATCCTGAGCTTAAATTGAGATATATAAGTAAATATATTAAATCAAGATTATAAGCCATAAAGCTCAGTGAAATAAATAGCATTGTTGATAAGACAAAGTAAAAAGTTCAGCATTGCGACCCATTGTGAGTCGTATTATGGAATGCTGTAAATGATTGTAAAAAAAGTTAGATATTATTAGTATTAATGCGATGAGCCGCCTAAGTAATAAACAAAGTCAAATGCCGTGATTTATCGTTTGGAGGAGAGGCTTGCGATGTAGAGTTATCATTGGGGGCTTAGTCCCGCAAGGCGAGCTAGAGGTACCTGCATCTGTAGAACACTGAATAAAGCTCGAGCGAGCTCTCAACCAGTTCAGCCTTTGATTCGCCCCATGACAGGTTCTCCAATAGGGTTCTGGATTCCGGATCCTAGTGTGTAGATTCCGGATTCCATGTGGGTTTTTTCTCGTGGATTCCGGATCCCAGCAGCATGGATTCCGGATTCCATATCTCATTTTTTCATGGATTCCGGATTCCATATCTCATTTTTTCATGGATTCCGGATCCCATATCTCATTTTTTCATGGATTCCGGATTCCGGATTACCTGTCATGGGGCGATTTGATCCCGTATCGCTAAGGCTTTTTTTCCTCGGCCTATCCTGAAGTTCTGTTTAGTTTTTAGTCCTTGTAGGGAGCTCACAGGTCATTCGTATAGAATCCAGTTATTTGAAAATTCTCTTCAAATTTGTGAAATGAAGTTCTAAAGCACAAAGTTAAATATTTTTTGCAATAGACAAAACCTGAAATGATTTGGCAATTCGGCAAATCGCGATATTTTTAAGACACGAAGTACCATGTTATGAAGCACAAAGTTAATTATTTTATGCAATAGACAAAAACTGAAATGATTTGCGCATTCGGCAAATCGCGAGATTTCTTAAGACACAAAGTACCATGTTATAAAGCACAAAGTTAAATATTTTATGCAATAGACAAAACCTGAAATGATTTGCGCATTCGGTAAATCGCGAGATTTTTTAAGACACAAAGTCCCATGTTATGAAGCACAAAGTTAAATATTTAATGCACAGACAAAAACTGGAATGATCTGCGCATTCGGCAAATCGCGAGATTTTTTTAGACACAAAGTTGAAAATTTTATGCAATAGACAAAACCTGAAATAATTTGGGCATTCGGCAAATCGCGAGATTTTTTGAGACACAAAGTCCCATGTTATAAAGCACAAAGTCAAATATTTTATGCAATAGACAAATAGTGCTATGTTACAAGCACAAAGTTGAATGTCGTGAACGATATACTGAAATGTTTTAAGCAAAGGCAAAATGATGAGTTTTTTAAGACACAAAGTGCGATGTTTTGAGACACAAAGTGCGATATGGTGAACTAAACCTGCAATGTTTTAAGCGATAATCAAATAGTGCTTTGTCGTGACACTCAAAGTGAGTTGTCGTGACGCAAAAAGTTTAAAGTCGTAACCGAAAGGTGAGATGTTGAAAACCTTGAGTGGCTAATACGGATATTAGCCTCTATCATACTAAACGTGTCTCGCGAAACATATTACTTCTGGACTACAGAGAATTTCTCGATTTGAAAGAATGATACGGTGGTATATCTTATGTCGCCCTTTCAATGTGAAGCGCGCCCTCTTGGTTTTGTGTATCGCCGTCGCATTTATCTGGTTGTTATCCTCCCTAAAAGGAAACTGCGAGATTCACATTCGCGACGACGAGTTCTACCCATACGTGCAATTCAATTTGAATGATCCACAGGTCTCTCCAGTTGGAATTGAAAACAAATGGTTTTATCTCGCTGTAGTAGTGAACGCAGATCCCCGTAAACCTGAGAATAGAAAGGCGATACGTGGATCATGGGGTTTGGCGAATTTACAGCGTGGATATATCGCAAGCAATCAAGACAAGCTCGAATGGAAAGTGTTCTTCGCCATGGGCAAAACCGGCGACAATTCACAAGACTCTAGGAACATCAGAGAAGCTGAAGAACAGAACGATCTATTGATTGGTAATTTCATTGATACTTACAATAACCTGGTAGTCAAAACCTTTATGAGTCATCTATGGACACTCAGACTCAAATGCAAATACGTGCTAAAAACAGACGAAGATGTGTACATAAGACTCCCCGTACTTATATCATGGCTTCGTTCACAGGGCTCGCCAGCCCGCTTTTATGGCGGACATGTGTACGAGGGCTATCGAGCAATACGCGACCCCTGTAGCAGTAAGTGGGCCATCAGCAAAGCTTATTTTCCAGACTACTATTTCCCGCCGTTTTGCGGCGGCGCTTTCCATGTTATTTCTTCAGACGTGGTACCCGATATAGTGTGGTATACTAGTCAGCGTCCCCCCTTTCATTTGGACGATGCGTATATCGGCGTAGTGGCGAGAGATTTAGGGATTCAAGCGGTCAATATACCGGGTTTTAACGCACATGACTATAATACTATACGAGAATTTAAGAAAAGCAAGATTTTAAAGAATACTCTAGACAAGAAAATTGCAATTGGGCATCGAATAGAACCTGAGTGGATAAAACGCTTTCATGACTATTACTTTCCGTTAAAATCCAATAGACCACAGGTAGTTACAATTTAGGATATATTTTTTATCTGTTTATAGACTCTATAAAATGTAAGAGGTTTGTTTATAAAATGTTTGTTTATGATGAGTTGCTCACGTGCAAGGCATAATAGGAGCTTTAAATCCTCCTTGGCCACTACCAGAAACCATGTAGTGTGCGACCAATTTTGTCAACTATCCGAGAAACATTTCTTTGTCGCTGCTACAAGATTTTCCACGCGCTACAATGTACCTAGCATAGTCTAGCCAGGGCTTAGCACACTTTATTTTTTTATTCCCCACAGCATGATATTTCTATATTTCAAATCTTGTCCTTGTTAAATCAGACACTTGTAGATCGTTTGCTTTATCTACTCAGCCCCCCAAATAGTCTGGTCATTGATCAGGCCTTTATTTACCTCTTTCTATTCCTTTAAAAAAAGTAGACAATGATTGATCGGGACACGTGGGGCAGCAACAAGTGACCACGGATTATCTTTTGTTTTATGGTAATTATTTAAGCTGTTTGATGGTAATTATTTCACCTAATCGATAATTCATAAACGGCAGGTTCCTGTATAAAATGCCGACCCCAACAATCAATCAAGTTTATTTCACCAAATAATAGTATAATGATAACAATGCAAAAAAAAGTGATGATGAGGAGTCTACTAAAAGCACAATGTGTCAGCGGTCTCATTTCTCACTGTGTTGTTGTAGCGATAAGAACTCTGTACCCCCTACCAAACTAAACCTTGAGAGATAATAAGTCACTAGGACATAAGTCACAACGAGAATTATAAAACCTTGTTTTATTTTTAATACAAGGATTTTTTGATAATTTCACGGGGTACAATCTATGCAAATTTAAATTCGCCCTAGACAGTCCTTCCAAGTCGTTTCCGGGAGCGTTGTGTGACTCCAACCGCTGGGGGTTGTTTTAAAAACAGAGCCTGATTGAACTTAACAAATTGTTAATTAAACATGCACTATTCCATGACTTTGTTGGGCTAATAACTTAAGGTTGGATGGGGTTTGCTTTTTTCATCAGTTGAGCTAATACTTAAGTATTACAATAGTCGTCGCTGTTTTGCTTAGAGATTTTCAAAAAAAACATATTTAGCAGAACTTCATCTACACAAAAATTATTATAATTAATGGAGATCCTTACCTTGAATAAAGGGTAAATGCTGAAAAAGTGATTCACCAAGTTAACAATTCCAACACGACCCTATGAACGATCTTACCTTGGCACGATCTCCACGAGGTACAAGACACGATCACAAGGCACTTTGATTGGATGGAAGGTATGGGAGATACAAGAGACAATCTGATTGGTTAGACACTTCTGCAACGAAGACCATTCTGCAACGCTACATAAATTCGCCGCGACCAAACAAGCAACGAACCGTGACTTTTGTTTGACCTCGTCCCTAGGCGTCTTGTAACAACCCTTTATTTCAAACATTCTATGCAAGCCGCTCAGCAAATAAAAGCGAGGGACGATACTACATTTTGCATTCATGGTTGACTGCGAGCAAATTTCAAATTTTTTCAGCAAAACGTATAAAATACCAAAATTTTGTAAAAAAAAAAAGTACCACCATTGCGTTTTTTTATCTCCTGAAAACGCAAACTAATTGCGGCAACGGCGAGTTTATTGCTCGTTGTGTTTGTAACAAAATCGAGCTTCGGTGAAATTAACGCATGCTTGTTGGATGTCAACCCTGATGTTCGGTAAAAGAAAGTAATAGACAAACTTTAATAATTCACAATTTACTCTGAACAGTAACTCGAAAACTTCTATACAAATCCGTGAAATGGGAAATTGTCTCGATTCTCCATAGAACGATTTGTCTGTTTTCATATCGTTATGGATCGAGTTCCCACTGTACGCTATGCCCTCGACTATTTTTCTACAAAATTTTCTTCTAAGTTTTCTAATGCTTGTCGAGTAGTTCTATATACAGTATCATTAACGTCGATAAAATGTGTTTTTTCTTTGTCCGTGTTGTGTTTATCGCGTGTCATATTTGTCCGTGTTTTCTCTTTATCACGTGTCGTTTATCCGTGTTGTGTGTTTATCACGTGTCATTTATCCGTGCTGTGTGTTTATCGAGTGCCATTTGTCCGTGTTGTGTGTTGTGTTTATCGCGTGTCATTTGTCCGTGTTGGGTAATTATCGGGGGCCATTTGTCCGTGTTATTGTGTGTTGTGTTTATCGCGTGTCATTTATCCGTGTTGTGTGTTTATCGCGTGCCATCTGTCCGTGTTGTGTGTCGTGTTTATCGAGTGTCATTTGTCCGTGTTGTGTGTTTATCGCGGGCCATATTTGTCTGTGTTTTGTATATTGTATGTGCTTTAACGCAGATGACGATCTAATCTAAGATGTTATCAAATATTTCACAGTAGTAGAGGTACGCTATCTATTAAAGATGTTATCAAATATTTCACAGTAGTAGTGGTGCGCTACTACTCGCATTTAGTTGCTTTTCAAGCTGTACAGTAGTCATTCGTCGCCCTTGTTCGCCATGACAGATAGCTCTTCACCGCTTGGTAGCAGCAACTGTATTGCTCCTGTAGATGAGAAATCGATTGGTTAATTAAACTGGGCGTCCTTCCCCAGCCCTCTGTAAGGCTAGGGGTGCACAGGGTTCGCGCGAAGCCTTCCCCGAGCGCAAAAAAGTGGTTCATCATCAAATATCATTAAAGCACTATTTCTAATGCATTTGCATACATACACATATACTCTCGCCTACTAGTTGCTGCTACTAAGGCTCGACCTAACGGGAGTAAACATCCAGACACCTTGATACTAAAGATAGGCCTACAGGAAAGTTTCGAGTAACCGAGGTTTAGACCTATCGAAATTCATCCACAAGCATTCAGACCCCTTGATACTTACAATAGAGCCGACAAAAGCTGGACGCTGAGATCGTAACCACCTGACTGTCTGAAAGATGTCTACGGTATCCTCCGCTTCAAGACGCTCGATAGAGATGGCTAAAGCCAAGAAAACACCTGTGCGACCTGCGCCATCACTGAAATGACAAGCGAGTCGATATGAAAATCATCGTTATCATAATCAGTATTATCGTCGTCGTCGTCGTCGTTGTTATCAACTGTGTAATTGCTTCTCATACTGCATCAACATCATTATCACCACTAATGTCATCAGATTTCGCAGGAGCTCCACTTTGCAAGAAGGTTAACACTCTTTTTGTGCATCTTGTTTGTGTTTTTTGTCAAAAAAGTTGATTGTGTACGTGCATTCTTATAATGCCTGGTAAACAATAGTGACATAACGACATAATGTTTAAGTGTGAATGGTTCGATATTCTGACATAAGCCCAACCATAAGGACATAAACATAACGACATAAGTAAAAAAAAACTTTTTTTATATATCATTATGTCCATGTCGTAATGTTGGGCTTAAAAGACTGCGCGCGCCTATGTCGTTATGTCGTTAAGTCACTAGTACTAATGTGCACTAGGCATAACAGATGAGACGTTATCCTTCTAAAACAATTGAGACGCAAATGGACGGATGTCTACCTGCAATGCACCACGGTAGGACCATGATCCTCTGTGGATTGAATTTTCTGGACTTGCTCGTGTAGGAAGACCAGCCCGTTCATTCTAGGAGGCATGCCATGTGCTGACCAGTTATGGTATTGGAAATGATACACCAGGAGGCTGTCCATGCTCTGGGAATACAAATATACCATTTAAGAATCACTTTACGCCAATGACTTTACGGCCAATTATTTTACTCTACAGCGCAATACCGACTAACGCAAAGAATCCATTTCCATCGGCTAATTCAACAAGTGACTGTGATGCTTTCAGTAAAACATCGTTAATAAGGTATTATCGTTAATACTCTACTATCTGTTAAAGAAAAATGATTGTAGACGACCATTCCGAAAACAAATTTTACAAACAAAGATGAAAAGAAAACTTGGAAAATCACAGCGAGTTTTGCCGGTGCCAACATCGTCAGTCCCCGTTTCATGTGTCCCTTTTACGGTCCTGTTACCTTCCAAAGTACCAAGAAACGCAAGACAATTATTGAGAGCGACGACATGGATAAGTTTGGAACTATATGGTCGGTAGCCCGCCATTTTTAGCGACTTTTTTCTTTGAATTTATTCGCTTGGCTTGAAATCGACATTTTACTTTTGAATTTATTCGCTTGGCTTGTAATCGACTTTTTCGTAGATTTCTAGAGTTCTTAAAACCACCTTAAGCATTTGCGATCTGTGCCATATTAATAATTGCGATTACTTAAATAAATGAAAACGACGAAACTAGGGAAACTGATTCTACTTTCATTTCTTTACTAATAGCGCTCCGTCAATAAGTAGTTAGCAATTTTCAATTGTAAAAAAAAGACTGGTTGATTGACATTCTTTATACACTTAAACACCAATACCTCGAGCCTAACTTACCAGTGAAAACTAGAGAAAACAACTCAAGTTATCTAGGGTAAAAACATAAAGAAAAGTACTCCAAAGTACTCCGAGATTAGACTATGCGGGATATTCTACTTATCGATGTTATAAAGAGCATGATTAGCACTACAGTCACTCCTGATGAATATCCCGTTTTATGGCCCCCTCCCCATGCAAGGATATTAAGCCTACCCATGTGCCCTTCCATGCCAATAATTTGGTAGCAAGCAGGGTTAGGGTTAACGAGCGCGAGGTGTATTTGATCGGCATAATAATAATAAAAAACGCCTGTGTGATAAGGGACTAAAATACATAATGAAAAATCTTAAAGCGCTCGCGGACCAGGGTATAACAGCGGCGTAGACAGGATTTTTAGCAGCGCATTTTTTTTTCAGCGCATTTTCATCCTTATTTTTACGGTATTTACTGTATTTTTGGCTGCTAGAAAGGGGGGGGGGGGCTTCTCGGCCACCCCCTGGATAAGCCCCTGTATATTGATGTAGTGCGCATACCCCGTGACAGCGAAGCTTAAAAACTCTCTGGGTGTGGTCGTCCAGTTCTTCTTCGTCAATTTTGGTCACGATGTATTTCCCATAACGGACACAGCCATCCCGCGGCCAGTACAACTCACTTTCGATCTACAGAAGAGAATTCGGAACTCACACATGGAGATATGCAGTATATACACACACACACCCCTACACCCCTATAATAGCATAGAGTTATTTATGGGGATGCCATTGTAATGATTTTGCGGTCTTTATTTAATCAATTTATTGAGTATAATTGTCAGGATGTAGCATTGTGTGTTGATGCGGGCGCATGTAGTCGAGAGAGAGAGAATTCAGTTTCACATTACAATAATATTGCGTGATTAATCTCTAACGATTTAGTTCTATATTACTAGTGTGAGCGAAGCGTTGCATAATATCATGACAGCCATCATACGTGATGCCTGCCCTTTTTTATACCATGCCTAGAATAGGAACGGGATTGCTGTTCTATTACTTGGTGGGCAAGCATTTTTGTTTATTTTGTGCACCCTGGTTTAAACGGTGAGCCCAGTTCTCTGTATTACACTTTATTCCTTTAGAATTCTTTATTGTGTGACAGGGTCACTAGTGACATATTTTGGGAAAATCTAGAGACTCTTATTATTCATTGTTTTTAGGGTTTGAAGGCAAAGGAATTTCGCAGCTTGGGCGGCACTTATCTTTAACTGTTTCGGAATGCAGTTTGCGCTTTTTAACGGAAGTACGCAAGTAACACAAAGCTGCCAAGTTCAAATTGTTAGTTACCAATTTAATTAGTTTCTTTTCGGCAAGATTATCTTGTTTGGTTTGGATCCTATTAGCACATGATAATGATCGGAACGGGTGCATTATCCTTACCGCTTGCGAAGTACGGAAATAACGCATTTTTAGCAACAGGTTTTAGAATTTCGGGAATGCGGTTACTGCGCATAAATAGTGGCACCGTTTAGATACTTTTCAGTGGGTTATGGTTGTGCACTGGATTGGGTTATACTAAGAAGATAAAAGACTAGCTTCTAACTCAGGGGACTTTGTACTGTTAGTCATTCCCGTTTATTTTACACCTATTTTACGTTTATTGTATTGGTTTAGTTTGGCCTTTGGGACAAATTGTTGTAATTTTAGGCTTTGTTTGGCATCAATAAAGTATTTAGAGATTTATTCCTTGAATCCTGCTCGTTCTTGCGCGACCGCTCATCCTGTCCTGTTACAATTGCTCTCAGGGGTTGCTTTTTAAATTTAAATTTTTTAAATTAAAATTTATTATCAATCCTGAATGTCGTAGTAAACTTTATATATGTATTGAATAAATACAAATGAAAATACCCGAAAGGAATGAGCAGGAGGGAGCGAGGGTAAGCAAGGGATATGGAATTGGCCGAAAAACGGAGAACACTGATGAGCGTAGGGGAGCAAGGGTGAGTAAGGAATATGGAATTGTAACTGCTAAAACGGTGAAAAAAAAATTCGAGAACTGGCCGATAATCGAACCTCGAACCTCAATCCGGAAAATGAGAAAAAAAATAGACCATACTTCCAGACATGCGCAGAAACACCGTATGGCAGCATAAAGCTTTACGGTTAAGCTGGAGATTTCGGCCCTAGCACCGCTATCTAGCGAACTGTACAACACAAAAGAACCTGAGGTGTACCCGTGCATTAATGGGGAGGCAATAACCAGGATCCCAGCCCTGTCTTAGTCGGTTACGCCACGCACTGCTCGCTGAGATCTACACTGAAAAATATCGGGGTCTTTTTCACGCTTGTGTCTCTTGGGAATGGGTGTGTTGCTATAGTAATGTAGTGATGTCGTCATCATGTGCAGCACACTTTAACGACCTAGGTCTACATTGCTGCCTTTAGCCTTTGTTCTTCTTTGTCCAGTCACGCACGTGCATATGACATTATTTGTGCCCAGAACAACAAGCAAGCTACATTGAAATGAACGCAATCTAAGACGTTTTGCGTTCATAAGTTTCAGAAAACATGTGATTAAACCCAACGTAAGTTACTCCTCGAATTTCTTAGTTGCATTTCAGATTCTGGAGTTCATATTTTTCTTGGCACAGGCATCGGGTGTGGGGTCTCAGTCCTAAATATAGCATCCAAAAAATTAAAATCATGTGATTTGAAGTGTAGAGTCTCACACGCTGTAACGACGCAATTTGTAATAAAAAAGCTGACGTACTTTGTTATCACCCGCCAATGATTTTCATCGTAGTGTTAATAAATAGTTTTACAGACAGCTTAGTCACTCTTAGTTGCTAATATTGTTTACAATGAAGATCACGTAATACGTTACCAGATCAGAAATTCAATTCTGATTTTCTTTCCGAATCGCAAAATATGGCGCTTTAGAAATTAAATACACCTAATATTTGGGGGAGACCTTTTATTTACATTACGTTGTCAGTTTTTCGGCCAAGTCCGTATTCTTTGCTCACCCTTGCTCCCCCATTGCTCCTCAGAATTCTGAAGGAATAAAGTGGAGTACCGAGCACAGGGTGATCGTTTTAACCCGGGTGCACCAAAAAGAAGAAAAAAGAAAAAAAAATGCTTGCTCACCCTTGCTTTGCGAGCAAGTGTAAAAACGCAACTCCGTTCCTATTCCCCCCCCCCCCCCCATCCCCTCTTAAATATTGAGCTCTGCAATGTGTTTTTCAGTCACGTATTGTGTCTTTCAGTCACGCAATTGTTTGCTTCACCCTGGTCCTGCGTTACCTGTCCCCGGTCCTGTAGCTCCGTCAACATCACTATTGCCGTACATTTCTGCTCCCAGACCATCTGCCAGAACTCGTTGATCGTGTTTTCCATGGGTGCCTGTGTTGCGATGTACTCATGGGCCTCATTATAGCTCTGGAAAAACGTAACAGCCGCACAAACTAAGCTACTTAATACGATAATACGATTTTGTGCAATCCTAAGGGTCTTGTATAACCTCCCCCTGAAATCCCCCTTTTTACCCTCTTCGGCCGTTATAAAAAGTCGTAAGAAAAATTAACAGATCTACCTGCAAAGGACATCCTTATTTGTTATTTTTTTTATTAATTTTATTATTATTTTTATTTATTTCCCTCTTTAAAAAATTGAGGTTATGCCTCATGCCCAAATAAGCGCGTATTACTCTCTTAACAAATATACCTCTTATTCGACTAAGAATTCACACGTCTGTCTTTTCTGACTTAGGTTACAGAGTGCTATATCGATTAAGATTGAGGCTAGCGATAGGTGATCGTATAATAAGGATAAGAACGAGAAGACTCAGGTGTGTGACTCACATCTATGTAGCTGGCGTTGATGTACTCAGAGCAGGGAATGTCATTAGTGATGCTCAGCCGAATACGATTTGTGTCAACTGCAACGAAAGAAAAGTTGTCACTTCTCTCTGCCCGTCTGTGTCCGTATGTCTGCCTGCCCCTTTGTCTGTATAGATGTCTGTCTGTGTCCGTATGTCTGCCTGCCCCTTTGTCTGTTTATATGTCTGTCTGTGTCCCTGTATGTTCTTCCGTCTGTCCGTCTTTTCTTACTCACATGGTACAACATCTGGACATCTGTTTTTCACGATGTTTTCTCTGATGTACGCGACACTTCGCTCAAACTCTTCGTCTTTGCACACTTGCAGATTCTGTCAAATATATCAAACATAGTTAACGAAAAGAAACTTCCCGCGCATGTCAATAGGAATTATTGTGGCGTGACCAGAGAAACTGCAGACTATGACATGAAAAGTGAGCCCATCCTGGCGAGTCAGCCCAGCGCAACTTACTTTAGCCTGCGTAGCAAGCGTTTCTGTGGAGTTTCAAGCGCGCGGCCATATTCCTCGCTCGCTCTCTATTCCTGCTAAAAACAGAAACGCTTGCTACGCAGGCTAAACTTACTTCGAACTCATCCTGTCGCTGTCGGATGATATCAGGATCATTGTCACGCAACACCAGTAGACTGGACGCGATCTCTTGTGACGGAATCTCAGTGATGCCACACAGTGACGCGTCACGCAATACGTCATAGATGAACGCGTACTGTTCCTGCAAATGTCACGCAGTCACGCAATGAGGAAAACATCCAGCGTCAGTTTAAAATGCGACAACAGCAAATATTTGGTTAAAAGGACATCGTCACTAGTTTTCTTCCGGAGGCCCGACAGAAACCTCAACCGACAAGAGACAAAATAATCTAAATTATCAGTCACATCCTCAAAGAAACTTCCAATACACACACTGCTTTTACAATTTTAACATATTGCTCGTGCTTTAAAGATTGTTATGTAATCGATCGGAAGTAAACTGGTGACAGTTTCGTGCATTGTTTGTACTGACTTACGTGCGTTTGCACCATAAAGTTTCTTTGCGTGCGCATCTGAGCAACGAACCCATACACGTCCACGACACCCTCCATCACCATCTGATCCATCAGTGAGTCGATAGCTATAAACGTCCCTGTCCGGCCAACGCCCGCCCTAGACACCACGCACGCGCAAGGGAACACGTTAATATTAGTTAAGGTGCCATACTACCATCTACCCGTTTTAAAAAAACCCGAAATAGCATTTGAAAAATCGCAATAGCCTACGTGTAGCTGTACGTAGGTGTAATGATTTGAAATAATGCTTATTTTATGATCCATAGAGGGTTGAATACAACGTGTGGGCGATGGCGCTTGATGCCAATAAAAAAGGGATTACAATGTCGGTTCGAATTACATACAGGCCTTGCATAATCAGTTAGTTAAAGTTGAATAAAAATGCAAGGACAAGAATTAATCGACTTTTTTATGCCGAAGAAATCCACCCTTCGAAGGTTTTCCTCGTCGAGCGTATTCCCTAGCCAAGACCATGACCATGACCTGACCCGCCATTTCCAGCTACAGCCTTGTTCTTGTTATATGTAGTACCGAATGGGATCCTGTAGGGCTACACATACCCGCAGTGCACTAAAATAGGCCCCGTCTCTTCTGAAGACAAGTGGTAGCGGTACTTGTGATGGAAGATGATGAGAGGCGCAGTGTTTTCCGGCACTCCCTGATCTGGCCAAGCCGTGAACTGGAACTGCGTGACTTCACGCTTATCCATGCACTCCGGGTCTGTGGACTAAATGCGAAAATCTATAGATGCCTGCCAAACTTTCGAAATACCCAGCTCTCGACAGCCACAATATTTATACAACTGACACTTATGGCTGCCAAAGGAAGCAACGTGTAATATTGTACACAGGCGTGGGTCCAGGAACAATTCTGACCTGTTTATAAGAAAAAGCGCTAAACACTGTCGCCTCAATTAAAATAACTTTGGAACCGCACCTGCTTTTGTGAGAGCAATACCTATAGAATTCATCCTGTCCCTCAGTGTCACATATCACCCGGAAGTAACGCTTTCTTGAAGAGAATGACGCAATCATGCAGAATATAACGCAATCTTACCCATACGAGGAATGTGCGCACGGTCCAGTCGGTCATGTGCGTGACGTCCACCACAGACACCGCCACGTCACCGTACTCCTGGTGGCCATCCTCGGGCCAGTAACGCTCGCAATCGCTACGCAGCTAGAATACAATGAAAAGGGCGTCACGCAACACCGAATGGTAACACAATCGCTACGCAGCTACAATACAACGAGAAGGGCGTCACGCAACACCGAATGGTAACACAATCGCCACGCAGCTACAATACAACGAGAAGGGCGTCACGCAACACCGAATGGTAACACAATCGCTACGCAGCTACAATACAATGAGAAGGGCGTCACGTAACACCGAATGGTAACACAATCGCTGCAAAGCGACAACACTGAAGGGTGACGCAATTGCTACGAAACTGCAACTCAAGTTGAGGGACGCTACACAACACTGAACGGTAACGCAATTGCTACAAAACTGCAACTTAATTAAAGGGGCGTCACGCAACACCGAACGGTAGCGTACTTGCTACGAAGCAATATGAAGGACGTGTATAAGGATAACTCATAAGATGCTGTACGAAAAGGATTGTGTGACGGGTAAGATACACTCTATCTGGTAACAAACAGTGAACGGTACCTTGACTTTGTGTTCAGTGTCACCAAGCATAACTATCGTTGTACAGCCCTTTTCCCAGATCAGGCGCCAGAAGTCTTTAATCGTCTCCGTCAGGGGGCCTGCAAACGTTGTTTACAATGTTGTTTGGGTTTGCTAGATCTGGATCGGTCTAGTGCCAACTTCCCTGCGCGGCTCTGGTCTTACACGACAGTTAGTCCGGGGCCACTTAGAAGAGCTTAGGTACTATCTAGACCCGCCCTAATGTTCCGAAGGTCGTACCCAAAGGCCAGATCGCCTGATTAGTAACGATTTATCATACCTTGTGCGGCGATGTATTTCTGCGGACATCCATATCCCTGCAAAAGTGTATGTTAATGCCTTAAAGATATCTTTAAGATCCACAATGAGAGCTGCCTGCTAGATAATCAATTTGCCAATGAAAAGGTTATCATCTGATACTCACATCTACAAAGTTGGCGTTGATATAATCGGATCCTTGGGAATCTTTCCTGGCCCGAAGAACAACCCGAGAGTGATCATCTAAAACGTAACAACGTTGAGAAAGAGTTACATCGCGTTACGCAACGAGAAGTGATAAACCTGATAAACATTTGTAAAAATCTTGGAAATATTGACTGTTTCGGGTTTCAAGTGGTTGATGATGTAACGTATCCTAAACTCTTCCAAGCCTCTCGCGCCTCGCGGCTAATCACAGAAATCCCAAACACTAGGCTGAGAGAGTTTGATTTCCATAAAATTCGATTTTATAACCCCCGAGAATTGGCTTATGAAGTGGCTTCATATTCAGATATTTGATGGAACATTTAAGTAGATCTACCTGTACAGCTGGCGAAATCTTATCGACGCGTAAAATAACTCGAACATTTAAAGCAAGTAAACTGATGAGCGATAACCAACTCACACGGTAGAATGTTTGGGTATCTGTTTTTTGTTTTGTTGTAGGGCGTCTGCGCCGCCTCAAACGTTGCTCTCGGACCAAGGTGGCTAAGACTCTGAAATGAAACACAGTGCTTTTGAAAATTAAGGTCAAGTCGTACATCAATAATCGCCCTGTGTTCCCACAAAATGTTCGGCTGTATGTAGCTAAATAACCCGCAAAGTTTTCGGCTGAATCGTGCAGCTAAAAAAATAAATTGCGGCTAAATTAATGCTAAAATGGCTTAGTTGCGCCTAAGTATCATGCGCCTACATAGCTCACTAGTAAGAGGTGAAAATTTCCATGCTTTTCTTCTACAACTACTGCTACTTCCTCTCTTGTGCTCACCCTGTATTCCTCTATGAATAACGAGTCGTCGTACCCGTGGAATCGTACACAGTGCGCCTTGAGGTCTGGGACCGGGACTGGCCGGTGCGCGCCGAACGTCTTAGGTACCGTTGCTAAGGGAGTAAGGAACGTTATCTTAGATGGATGGGTAGGGATATTAGTTCATAAGACTAAGAACTTACTTATTTCTTGCGTGCTTTTGTTTTTCGCTGCTCGTTTTCTTGATCTCCTATAATTAGACCAAAGGGTACGTAATGAAAAGGGTATGAGTCCGAAGTAGTCCGGTTAACTCATTGCAGGACTATGAGATATGATCTTAGCATGGGAGCAGGGCTACCACAAGAGGACGGACAGCGCAGCCGCCAGTATAATAGATGCATTGTAAAGTATACAGTGGCTATACTAGTGGCTATTTGCTAACCTGGTGAAACCGACCTAGTGGGGATTTGTTGACTGTAGTTAACCTGGTGAAACCGACCTAGTGGGTATTTGTAACCTGTAGTAAACCTGGTGAAACCGACCTAGTGGGTATTTGTTGCCTGTAGTTAACCTGGTGAAACCGACCTAGTGAGTATTTGTTGCCTGTAGTTAACCTGGTGAAACCGACCTAGTGGGTATTTGTTGCCTGTAGTTAACCTGGTGAAACCGACCTAGTGGGTATTTGTTGCCTGTAGTTAACCTGGTGAAACCGACCTAGTGGGTATTTGTTACCTGTAGTAAACCTGGTGAAACCGACCTAGTTGCTATTTGCTTACCTGTAGTAAACCTGGTGAAACCGACCTAGTGGCTATTTGCTTACCTGTAGTAAACCTCATGAAACCGACCTAGTGGGTATTTGTAACCAGTAGTAAACCTCATGAAACCGACCTAGTGGGTATTTGTTGCCTGTAGTTAACCTGGTAAAATCGACCTAGTGGGTATTTGTTGCTTGTAGTAAACCTGGTGAAACCGACCTAGTGGGTATTTGTTGCCTGTAGTTAACCTGGTAAAATCGACCTAGTGGGTATTTGTTGCCTGTAGTAAACCTCATGAAACCGACCTAGTGGGTATTTGTTGCCTGTAGTTAACCTGGTGAAACCGACCTAGTGGGTATTTGTTGCCTGTAGTTAACCTGGTGAAACCGACCTAGTGGGTATTTGTTGCCTGTAGTTAACCTGGTGAAACCGACCTAGTGGGTATTTTTTACCTGTAGTAAACCTCATGAAACCGACCTAGTGGGTATTTGTTGCCTGTAGTTAACCTGGTAAAACCGACCTAGTGGGTATTTGTTGCCTGTAGTTAACCTGGTGAAACCGACCTAGTGGGTATTTTTTACCTGTAGTTAACCTGGTGAAACCGACAAAACTAACTAGAGGACCTGGAAAACCTGTTACAATTCCCCACCAGGTCGGTTTTACGAGGTCTGTTACAGAGGGTTTGATATGAGAATTTTCTCTGACCTGATCATGACGAACACAAAGGTGGCAGCAAGGAGCACCACTACCGCACCAAGACCAACCAGGAGCCAAGGCAGGTGGTCCAGATACTTGTTGGAATTTCTGGCTGAAATGCGACGGACATAAAAGAAATAATTATAATTTAAATCGAATATTGGCTCAGCTACATGAATAAACTGGTATTCTGGAAATATGGATATGCTATCCATCGCTTGAGTAAGTAATTAGCAATAATAAACAAAAGGTTGGAATGAAACTGATTTATTTTTAGTATACCAAAAGGAATCAGCTAATGCAAGTAGCGCGACGATAACAGCAGCATGATACGAGTACTGACCGTATCCCAAGGAATCATCGGAGAGGTGCTGTACAGTAAGATCGTCACTCATTTTACCAGGTACAGAGTTGAACGCTTGAACCTAAGAAAGAGAGGTATCATAATTATCCATAACTACTAGGGACGACAAAAGGGTGTGGTGACCGAATGGGAGATGAAAGTGTGGTAGCCCCCCCCCCAACCTCTTATTCATCTGACTTCTCTTGCAACACTCCAATGATGGGCACTAGCTCCTGTTTTCTTATGGCGATCAGTCCCGCGTTTGTACAATGCCCCCCCCCCCTCCCATCTTATGTCCTAATTACTAGGGGCATATTAATCGAAATAATGTACTTGTACTCCCCCTTACCCTAATCTTGTACTCCCCCTTACCCTAATCTTGTACTCCCCCTGCCCTCATCTTGTACTCCCCCTACCCTAATCTTGTACTCCCTCTTACCCTAATCTTGTACTCCCCCCTACCCTAATCTTGTACTCCCCCTTACCCTAATCTTGTACTCCCCCTGCCCTCATCTTGTACTCCCCCTACCCTAATCTTGTACTCCCCCTGCCCTCATCTTGTACTCCCCCTACCCTAATCTTGTACTCCCCCTTACCCTAATCTTGTACTCCCCCTGCCCTCATCTTGTACTCCCCCTACCCTTATCTTGTACTCCCCCTGCCCTCATCTTGTACTCCCCCTACCCTAATCTTGTACTCCCTCTTACCCTAATCTTGTACTCCCCCCTACCCTAATCTTGTACTCCCCCTTACCCTAATCTTGTACTCCCCCTGCCCTCATCTTGTACTCCCCCTTACCCTAATCTTGTACTCCCCCTGCCCTCATCTTGTACCCCCCCTTACCCTCATCTTGTACTCCCCCTGCCCTCATCTTGTACTCCCCCCTACCCTAATCTTGTACTCCCCTACCCTAATATTGTACTCCCCCTACCCTAAACTTGTACTCCCCCTTACCCTAATCTTGTACTCCCCCTTACCCTAATCTTGTACTCCCCCTTACCCTTATCTTGTACTCCCCCTTACCCTAATCTTGTACTCCCCCTTACCCTTATCTTGTACCCCCCTTACCCTAATCTTGTACCCCCCTTACCCTAATCTTGTACTCCCCCTTACCCTAATATTGTACTCCCCCTACCCTAAACTTGTACTCCCCCTTACCCTAATCTTGTACTCCCCCTGCCCTCATCTTGTACTCCCCCTTACCCTAATCTTGTACTCCCCCTACCCTTATCTTGTACTCCCCCTTACCCTAATCTTGTACTCCCCCTTACCCTAATCTTGTACTCCCCCTACCCTAATCTTGTACTCCCCCTTACCCTTATCTCGTACTCCCCCCTTACCCTAATCTTGTACTCCCCCTTACCCTTATCTCGTACTCCCCCTTATCCTAATCTTGTACTCCCCCTTACCCTAATCTTGTACTCCCCCTGCCCTCATCTTGTACTCCCCCTTACCCTTATCTTGTACTCCCCCTTACCTTAGTCTTGTACTCCCCCTTACCCTGATCTTGTACTCCCCCTTACCCTAATCTTGTACTCCCTCTTACCCTAATCTTGTACTCCCCCTTACCCTAATCTTGTACTCCCCCCTTACCCAAATCTTGTACTCCCCCTTACCCTAATCTTGTACTCCCCCTACCCTTATCTCGTACTCCCCCTTACCCTAATCTTGTACTCCCCCTTACCCTAATTTTGTACTCCCCCTTACCCTTATCTTGTACTCCCCCTTACCCTAATCTTGTACTCCCCCTTACCCTAATCTTGTACTCCCCCTACCCTAATCTTGTACTCCCCCTTACCCTAATCTTGTACTCCCCCTTATCCTAGTTTTGTACTCCCCCCTACCCTAATCTTGTACTCCCCCTGCCCTCATCTTGTACTCCCCCTTACCCTAATCTTGTACTCCCCCCTACCCTAATCTTGTACTCCCCCTTACCCTAATCTTGTACTCCCCCTTACCCTAATCTTGTACTCCCCCTTACCCTAATCTTGTACTCCCCCTTACCCTAATCTTGTACTCCCCCTTACCCTAATCTTGTACTCGGCCGTCTTATCTGGTAGCGTATGCTCATGCTGAATGGTGTCTCCTGATAATTCCGAGTTTACCGTCTTGTCCCAAAGGACGTCCCCTTCGTCGTTGATGTAGTACACTATGTACTTGCGGATGACTCCATTCGGCGACTTCGGCCTCTTCCACTGTATGACAAGTCGTGGGCCATCTTTCTTGAGTACAGATACTTCAAGCGGCTCAGACGGAGCTGTCAATAGCGAAAAAAACCTTTTATTTTCCCTTGGTAAGTCCTATTGTTGAACTATCCACTCCCTCGAATTATTACAATCTATGGCCAAGGTCTTGAAATCTAATAATCGTATTAAAGAATGTCGATCAGTCACTTTTTTTTCAATTTGAAAATGTAGCGGTCTACATTGCGGTCTTCATCCAAAAGTTTATAAACAAAATGTTTGATTGAGCTTTTTTTTTTCCAGTAAATTATTTGATTACTTGAACTATCCATTAGGAATGGATACTCTGTGTGACTTGGTATTGTGCGGGAGCGTAAAATGGCGGCGTGATTATTCTTTTATTTATACGTATTCAGAATGCTAGACACGCATACCATCCTCGGGCATCATCTGATCCACAGCGTCCGAGAACGGTCCCCATCCAGATTCCGTCGATTCTTCGCGGACCGTGAAGGTGTACATGCTGTAGGGCTGTAGCCCACCAATGATGGTCTCCCTGTGGTATGAATCGGTCACCTAGGAGATTGAAGGGCCTTTATCAGCGATAAGATTGCTTTGACTGCACCCAAGCCGACATGACGGAAAAACATGACTTAACGCTTCAAATAAGCTCATTTCAGATCTAATAAGGCGAAAAATTTCTCTAAGTACTTAGTGGGTAATAGCAAACAAAATATCAAATGCGACTTTTTAAAAATTGATGCGACTTTTTGTAAAGTGTCATTGATATTTGAGCTTTTCGTCCCTAAGCTCATACATAGCGCAAGGATGATCAAGGAAAAAATATCTTAAAAAGCAAAAATCTGGGTATGTTTATTTCGGCCTCACGTTATTTGTGTTTCAAAAATCAGTCCTGAATACAAGGAACCGATGGCCATTGTAAGAAATTGTGTCTTCTTTCTCTATCTAAATGCGAATTTTCCCGGTTTTTCCGTCATGTCACCCAAGCCATACTACAGACGTACGATGAGTAAGTCATTGTTTTAGGTGTACATAAGAGTAAGACTATGGTCTTATGCATGTAACTGCACTTTAATGGTTACAAACTGCCCTCATTGGTCCTACAACGAAACACGCGCCCGAAATATTGAACTCTCATTGGCTAAACTTCATACCTTGACAATCTTCTGCGACTCGCCCTCGGGGCTGCTTGACCGCTGACCACGTAAGACCCAGCGCACCATGTAACTCTTCACTATCCCCAGGCCCCAGGCCGGGTTCTTCCATGTGACCTGCACGGAAGTGGGGCTTGTGACATCAACATATACTTGCATTGGCTTTCCGGGTACTGAAGAGAGACAGAACCAAAGACAAGCCGATAAGAATCTACCCTGGGTACCAGAGCCTCCAGACAAAATAAAAATACAATAAAAATCTGTATTTCTGGAACTGAAAAAAGCTATTCGTCCACCCTGAGCCCCTTGCTTCGCTTGTTACGGAATTTTGGCAGAGCGTCACTGGACAAGAGAAGTCTGGAGGCTCTGGTGCTCAGGGTAATAAGAATCCGACTCCATAGGGAATTTCAAAATAACGCAAAGTTAAGTTTTTGTGTATTCGCCAAGCTTTTTTGAGGTTTTCTGTGAGGACCCCATCTTCGGGAACCCAGGGCGTCGAGGTTAGCGTTACAAGGCGGTAGAGGGGGGAGGGGGGAGGAGAGGGGAGGAGGGACGGCCTTGTTCCGCCTCGTTCTCACACCTCTGAACTCGACGCCCTGGGTTCCCAAGGATGGTGCAGGCTCTTTTTGATGCACGAATTGCGCATTTACCTATTTTCAGAGTTGTCGCCTCAGTGTGCTTGCTTCCCGGACCCTTGCCTTTACTAGTGAAGCCTGCGACCCATATCTTGTATGTAGTCAGCGGTTCCAGTCCGTGTAATGTCATGCGCAGTATTGTCGCATTTACTGACACCATATTCTCGATGACGGCCTGATCAGCGGTCTTCTTTTTGTAGATCACGTGATATCCCTGCAGCTTGCCATTGGTGAATAGAGGTGAGAGGGGCTGCCACGTGACTGTGATGGTGGTAGCTGTGACGGACTCCACTCGCAAAGCAGTTGGAGCTTTACGCGGAACTAAAAGGAGATAAAGAATAATAAGGTTTATAGAAACTTGCTAGGAAACTTCAAGGGCATAAGGGGCGGACAATCAGAAAAGTGAAGGGGGGTGGGGCTGGGCAAGTTACAAAAATTGCCTAGAAAAAATGCATTCAGCCCAAAGCAGACAGAAAAAAAGCATACAAGCAAAACAATTCATGCAAGTCTTGGAGACAACAAGAAAAAAACATCATGCACAACTGAAACCACTCCAACCCCCCCCTCCCCCCCCCTCCCTTTACTTTCTTTAATGGTCCGTCTCTAAACAATAGGCGCTCTCGGATGTTTAACCACCCTATCACGTGATCACATCCCTGCACAAACAAAGCGTTCAGTGCAAGAAAACACATCTTGATACAATGTGCACACCTTGATACAATGTGCATAGTACGTTGCAATACACCTACTCGACGCGTAGGTAACGTTTTGGCATCACTACCTGCCCCCTGTTCGCAGGCCACCTCAACGGTAATTTTCTTATTTCTAGCCTAAGTGGGTCGTCTACTCGCCCAACAAGTATGCAAGGATTTATTAGTTCGACAATTCAGAGCACGTAGGCTGCTGTTCATGTCCATCGTCTATTGGGACATTCAGCGCAACCCCCTTTTCTGCTCGCCTGTTTGCCAGGCCGGTTAACTACATATGCACTGTATCTGAACATCTCTTTTTCTGTCCCAGGACAGGCCAGTACTCATTACATACCGCCTTTGAAAACTGTCCTCCCTTTCCCTTGATACGCCAACAGCTATGACCCCAAATGCTTTTGAATTCCACCTTTGCAACCCCCCACCACCATATCAATACCAACACCACCACCACCCTCTCCACTCCCTTAATAAGGTCAGCTGCTTTGATTGCGTGACATACCGTCCTCCTCAGTCCGGACCGTGACCGGCGCACTCTTCGGCCCACTCCCCTTGATGGTGAAGGCCGCTACCTCCACGCTGTAGGCCGAGTTCGGTTCCAGTCCACTGATCTCGACACCCCGAGAGGACGCGTTTACCGCAAGAGCGTGCATCACGCCAGCGTGACTGATCGAACGCTTTCTTATGTTGCGGAAGCTTGCGCGATGTCTAGAGCGTTTGTGGCTATCAATGGAACGCTTGATCAGGTGTTTGTTGCGCTGGGTTAAACCGTGACGGCTGTTACGTCTCACGCGACTCTTCACGCTGCTGTAGTACACGTGGTATCCCTTTAGCTCGCCGTTGACCTCATCCGCGGGGACTGGGCTCCACTTTACCAGCAGGCTGTTGGGTCCAGTGCTCTTCACGGTGACTTTTTCTGGAGCAATTCCTGGGACTAGAGTATAAAATGAAGGTAAAATTAAGAAATGGCAGGCCTATACCGAACCCAAGAATATAAAAAAAGGCAAGAAATTCGAATTTAAATATTAACAAAATCGACGAAATACTTTAATAGGAAATCCACGAAAAAAGAAAAGGATCAAGGCAATCTGCCGGGGATGGAACTCGGCTCTAAGATGAAAAACGAAAGTAGACCATACATCCAGACGTGCGCTGAATCACCGTATGTCAGCTAAGTCTTAGTCGGTTAGGCCACGCACAGCCCTCTGCTAGGAAAGGTGAAAATTATCGAGGTCTTTTGAAATCGTCATTTTTTTACAAATGATAGCGATTCAATCGTCATTTTTCTACAAATGGTAGTAATGCAATCGTCATTTTTCTACAAATTGTAGTAATGCAACCGTCATTTTTCTACAAATTGTAGTGATGCAATCGTCATTTTTCTACAAATTGTAGTGATGCAATCGTCATTTTTCTACAAATGGTAGTAATGCAATCGTCATTTTTCTACAAATTGTAGTGATGCAATCGTCATTTTTCTACAAATAGTAATGATGCAATCGTCATGCAAAGTGAGTAGTACACTGGTTCATGCGCACTGAATACCAAAAAAACACAAATATTATCGCCAGATTTGCTTGGTAAAATGCTTGCGGTTTCCCACCTTTCTATGTGGTCTGGTGCTTAGCCCCCCTAGCCAGAAATATATTAACTCTAAGGGTAAGTTTAAACGTCGTATTATCCATGAGCAGTATTTAATGCAAAAGCATGCAAATGAAGATGAAACAATCGACTTGATTCATTTGACAACTTAAAGCTACGCAAAGATAGTAAAAAATGATTATAATAGCCATGGCTATTATCGCTAATATTATTGTGCCTTGTGAGTACACAGACGGCCTTTAAGGTTGGTTCTCAAAAGCGAAAGCGCAAGCACAAACGCAAAGCGCAACTACAACGCATTTCTCATGCTCTTGTTTTCCAGTAAGATCCCTAGCGGGATCCATTACAACGCATTTCTCATGCTCTTGTTTTCCAGTAAGATCCCTAGCGGGATCCATTCCTTATTATAATACTGTAAAGTTATCAAACCTACCATCCTGATCGGTCTCCTGCACCACAGGCTGACTCTGCGCACCCATTCCGTCACTTGTCCTCGCCGCTATCGTTATCGTGTACCGTGTATAGGGCGTCAGGTCGCTGATGCTCACTCGTAGCTGGCCGCCTCCAACATGTTTGGTAATAGCTGCTTGAGTTTCGGACGCCAGGGTAACAATGTAGTCGATTATGGCTCTACTGGGGTCTCCTAATTCTGCAGCAGCCCACTCGACTTTCATGCATCGAGGGCAATCGCTACTTGTTCGCACATTTTTCGGTGGGCCACAGCCTGCAAGACGCAAACAGATCTCTGGTTTTCGGCAGGAAGTGGCTAAAGTTCAACTTATCACGTTCAACTTCAACGTATTGCTTTAGGTGCCTATAGTTGAGAATGCACATTCATGTGTGCAGTTGTCAGCAGTGCTTTATGATTGGCAAATAGAAGAATATAAACGTCGTAATTGAGTGTGCTCTTATTTTCAGACTTCTAGGGCATCCAAATGGCTTTTAGAAACCAGGATCAATTCATGTACATGTTACGCATAATTAAATGCCCATGACAGCTTATATTTTATCATTTAAAGTAGGGGTATACTGTGACGCTAGCCCGATATCGAGTAACCGTCACTCAAGTTATCAGCCACTAGGACTTTATACTTCCAACTACCTTCAGCTACCACCAACAATGATCACCTTCCTTCACGACAAAAATAACAATTACCAGCAACACATAGTCTTGAACTGTCATAACAGTCTTAACCAAAGCCAATAGCCAAGTACGTACACAGGGTCCCCACCCTTCAAGCCCTGGGTACCAAGTATGTACACAGGTTTCCCACGCTATGGTTTTCCGAGTCTGTCCACAGGGCTCCCACGCTTTACACACTGGTTCACCGAGTCAAAGAATATAAAAAATAGATAAAAAATTCGAATTTAAATATCCAAATAGGATGATAGACAAATCGTTAGGGAATCAACAGGGATCACACGCTCTACACCTTGGTTCACCGAGTCTGTCTACAGGGTTCCCACGCTCTACACACTGGTTTACCGAGTCTGTCCACAGGGTTCCCACGCTCCACACACTGGTTCACCGAGTCTGTCAACAGGGTTCTCACGCTCTACACACTGGTTCACCGAGTCTGTCCACAGGATTCCCACGCTCTACACCCTGGTTCACCGAGTCTGTCCACAGGGTTCCCACGCTCTACACACTGGTTCGACGAGTCTGTCAACAGGGTTCTCACGCTCTACACACTGGTTTACCGAGTCCGTCCACAGGGTTCCCACGCTCTACACACTGATCCACCGAGTCTGTCCACAGGGTTCCCACGCTCTACACACTGGTCCACCGAGTCTGTCCACAGGGTCCCCCCGCTCTACACACTGGTTTACCGAGTCTGTCCACAGGGTTCCCACGCTCTACACACTGGTTCACCGAGTCTGTCAACAGGGTTCCCACACTCTACACACTGGTCCACCGAGTCTGTCCACAGGGTTCCCGCGCTTTACACCCTGGTTTCCAAAGGATGCGGTTAACACTCACCAAGCTTGGTTGTAATATTCTGTATGGGTCCCCCCTGGCCACTGCGTATGTACCCCCTGACACGTGTTAGACCAGCCATTTTAATCCCGTATGTAGCGTTCATCTTTCTGTCCTTAATTGTGATGGTAGTGGTGGTAGCATTGACGCGCTTGATTGTTTTCTTCCCAGTATGCCATTCATACTGTACTATGTAGTATCCCCGTAAGATTCCATGTACGAACTGCTGCGGGATGTGTGACCAGCTCACTGTGATGGTGGTGGTGGTGGAGGTTAGACTTTTTATCACTGGAGCTCGAGATGGGACTGGAAAAAGAAGGCATATTTTCTTATTCAGGTGCGTACCAGGGAGGGGGGGGGGGGGGGGGGGGGGGGACAGTACCACTTGGCTCCCAAAAAGGAATTTCTAACTGAAGTATTGTCAAATGCTTTCCATTTTTTTCTATATGATATTTATGATTGCGCACTAAAAAGTCAAAGCGCACCAAAAGAGAATCATTCATCAAGAAACTAGAATTGATGTCGTATATCCTTTTCCCATAAGCTGACGTGCACAATCTAGGATAACTAGTAGTGCCACACACTGCTCGCGCAGAAGTCTTGATGGATGTGCGCGAGTAATTTGTCGGTTCAAACGATTTGGAGCACAGTACGTTGTCTTGTATAAAGGAATTAAATCTTATTGGTTGACTGGAGAAAGTGAGTATCCCTATAACCTGCACAAAACCCTCAAAGCCTCTAATTAAAGCCCATGAATATTAGATTTCTTTTAAATGCTGTAACTGAGTACCTCAATAGTGCGGTCAACCCGCATTAAGCGGCAACCAGTCTCGGTCCCAAAAAAGTCCCGTTAATAAAAGTACTATACTATATATTAGACTGTTTATAGATCCTTTCTTTTAATTATTTTGATACTTGATTAAAAAAACCATGCAACGACATATGAGGGGTCTTACCAAACTCGTCGGTCCAGACATATATAGGATCACAAGGCGGTCCGTCACCTATATTAGTATAGGCCTTTACAGTGATCACGTACTCTGTGTAGGGCTCCAGTCCCCCGAGGTGCATGCTGAGAGGGTAGAGAGAGAGGCACAGATCTGTGATTGGTGGATCTGACCTCTTCCGGTAACACAGCTTGTATCCAAGGATGTGCCCGTTACGCTGCTTGGCGGGGACTTGATCCCAAAATACCATGATCCCCATGGAGCTTGTGTTGTACGCGGTTACGTTTGTCGGAGGAGCACTCGGCTCTAGAGCAAAAAAAAAAAACAAAGTTTCATATTTTACGTCTATAAAGGCACAGTTGACATTTAGTTTGTATAGAAAAAAATCCTTGCGCGTAAAATTGTATAGTAAATAGGGTGTATGGTAATAGAGCTTTTGTTCCAACAAAGAACTAATGTTTTAAAGGTAAGCGTGATCACTCTGGTCACGTCATGCCTGTGGGGTAACGTTTCGGACGACAAAACCTGCCCGCGAAACACCTCTATCTTATTTCTCATAGATTACCAAAGTTTTTCAAGATTTCTTTTATGATAATTTGTCGCCATGATTGAAAGCCGACATTGTCAATATTGTTGTGGAAAACGTACCTGTTTCTGGGGTCTCTTCCCATATAGATCTGGAGAATCGTCCATAGTTCCCCGAGTTGTCTCCTTTCTGGACGCGAAAGTAGTAGTACGTGTACGGCTTGAGATTGCCAAAGACAAAATGTCCCTGGTCGCCGCGAACTCGAGTGTAAGTCTCGGGAGCCTCGAGCGAGCCACGCCGCAGACCTATTCTGTAGTGTATGCTGCTCGCGGGCGCGTCTGTCTGTACTTGCCACACAAGCTTGAGGGTGAACGCGTCGATGATTCGTGTGAACAGGTATTTGGGGGGAGTCAGCGGCACTGCAAGAGCCAACATTTGTTAATTTTAGAAGGGAAAAAAGAAGATGTAATACTTTTTTAGTAGGGTCCTGTAAGCCGATTTTCATCCCATGGCCTCCAAATACTACCCCGAAGTCCCGTCCCCTTTCCTGTCCCGGGTAGCTTCAATCCGTTTCCGGGAATCCAAATTACCCCGCTTTTTAAAAGGGCGAATCATCCCGGTCCCCGCTTTACCTCTTCAGGGCTTTATAGAGATGTAAAAAAACATCCAGGTGCACAACAAAAAAGGGGGCCTTCTAATGATGAATACAAAAACAACAACAACAAGGCACGATTGTTTCGTATATGTTTCTTTCTTATATGATTCTGTTGTGATGAAACTGTTCATTTTTAGACACACGAAATACGAAATGCGATGTAATATAGTGGTCATGGAGTATTTTATCATGTCATCTTAGTTTGAGGAGTCCCAAGTGATTATACGTGCTAGATTGTTCACAGGTCTTCAAGTAATGAACTTTAGTTATCATAAATGATAAATATAGCTACGGTTGTGCTTATCGCGGTTTAGCCTTTTGCCAAAATCTGTAACAACTCTTAACGTTCATTGCGGTGAGCGGGGATCATAACAGGCGGCCCCAAACGGTCAAATACGGGGTTAAAAAGCCACAGGCGTGTTCCAGATGGCGTCCAAGAACAAAATTCTATAAATTTAGGTATACATTTATGGATTAAGTACCCGCTTAAAAAGAAAACGAAACAAAAGCAGGAGGAAAACCCCCAAAACGATGCAAACGGAAGGGTATAGTGAACAAACAAAATGTGACTCCCTTAGAAGCACAGTTGATAAATGTAAAGTGAGAATAATATAGAGCACCATTCTTTATTAGGCGTGCGTTTGACACAAAACCCGCCGATTACGTCTACCTGGTAAGGATTACAAAACCACTTTACAGCTCAATTAACAAAGATGTACGCCTCCATATATTGTAACACGGCACTGGCCTCCATTAACCATTAACAGTTTTACTCCTGAACCTCTCCCACGACCTATCCCTACACAGGCGAGCTCGGACATTGACATGTGTTGTGGCGCTTGGCTAAAAAGAGTTGACGGGGACTTGCCCTGTGGCCGTATAATCACTTCTTATCTTTTGCGAAGCACGCCGGCGAATATTAACATGCTCAGCCGGATGCATGCCCCGAGCAAAAGGATCAGATTATCTGATGGTATATCGCCTTATTAGTGATACACATCATGTCAAGTGTAACAAGCCCTCTGAAGATGTTGACTATGATAACAAAACACTCTCTAATCAATCAATTGTAACATAGGGCTCAGACAAATTTGTAACGTATTGGCTATAGCTGATGATGATAATCTTACAGCAAACATTTTCCGGAGCACTAAACTAACGCTAAAGGGTTGTGGGATGTCTTTAGTTGATGTGAGAAGTTGAAAGTCATGTGCTCATAGGTGTCGGGTGGACTGTGGCAGGTTGCTTTGTGTTGCTGTTTATTTATGGCGTTGGATGCTGGAGGTTGTTATTGAGACTCTTCAGGTATTTGGGGTTGATGTGAGGTGTTGCAAAAAGGGTGTGGTAGGACTGTTAGGAGCTTTGTGGTGCTATAGGCTATGCGAGGTGATGATGCGGGGTGGTGGCGCTGCTAAAATTGTCTCTGTTCTGTGGGCTGTCTTTGTACGCAGTTTGGGATATGATAGGGGCTGTGGGTACCCTGGTTGGCATCCTGTGCATAATTTCGCCATGTAATGCTTCAGTATGTAAAATAGCGTGGCTTTAATGGCGTAGAAAAGTAAAAAATGCTGTGGGTTGATTGTAGACTGTTTTGAGGTATTGTTAAACGTACAACACTGTGATGTTATTGGTTGTAGGATTCCGAAGCTTTTGCGGGATGTTGTAGAAGGATCTAAGCTGTGGCGGGCTTTAGTATGGGAATCAGCTATTACTATAGAGTGCTACTCTTTAGAGTGCGGTTCTTGTGGTTTCGGTTAACTGGTGGTCACGCTGTTGTGGATGCCATACGTCCGAGAGGTAGAAAAAAAGCGCTACTCTTGGTTATTAACGGGCGCTTGTGAGCACCAGCGAACTACTGCGCAACTGAAAAAACTTGAGTAATCCAGATCAAGAAATCGAGCAGAATGGTACTAAATAGTGCTATAAAGGTTATGCGGTGCTTGTGGTTTCTGTGGAAAGTTGATCTCCGCCGTACAATGCAGGGGACGTTTTGAGATGAAAATAGACCTTACATTCCAACCCTTTAAATCTTCCACACCCTATAAATGTATTACAGTAAAGGTATTGTATAATACGTCTTCAGAATGAATGTAGGATCCAGCGCCATGGAAAAAAAAATATCCTGAACAAATCCCTGATGCGGGGGCTAAATGCGGCATACCGTGCGCTATCTGCACAAACTTGGCAGATAGATCCGTTGGCTTTGTTCCCGCGAGACCGGATCTCAACTTAGCGTAAAGTTCTTGATGATAGTATTTCCCTTAACATACTTTTGACGAGAAACTAGATAAATTCCAGTGCTCAATTTCCGTCTTATTTTACTGGTATATCAATGACGATAGGTATCCAGTTATTAATGAACACTATAGCGTCGACGACAGTGGTCCCTTTATATAAAAATATGTCGAGAAAGAGTTGATTTGTAGGCAAAATTTCAAATACCGCGGAATGCTGAAACAAAAGAAATTGCTTTTCAAAAACGATGTGGGCTCTTCGGTTTGCAACAATAAAGGTTTGTTTTTGTTTTTGGGCTACAGAATGCTTTGCGTGCTTCTCTCTTCTAGCCCAGGAAATATTTCTAACCACAATCGGATGTCTATTCCTCTGCTAACTTTACGGTGTAGCATTACTTCTATCGTTGGCATCACTGCAAGTCGAAGGCTTATGAAATTTGAGTGATTGCTCTACTTATTTAGTCTTCTTCCTAAGTACACATCAAAGCATCTGTTATCCTTATGTCAAACTCGGCATTTTAACCATGGAAATGCGCTGCACAAACACGAGAAAATGCCACACACATGTAGCATAACAAACATAAAGCCTCATTCTGCCAGTTATACAATTGAGACAATGCCTACAGTGGCCGCTTAAACGTGTTAATAATTTGCTTTGATTGCCTGCCCATATCAGTGGCGTCCGTATAGTTTGAACTCACGCGATATCGGTAATACTTATGGTTCTTCTTGCGATAACAAAAATCTACTAATACACAACAAATTCTAATGGTTTTCCTCACTAAACATGCAATGACAGTCAAAAAAAATTCGTTGTGGTTATAAACGATTTGTCGGGGCTAAAAGAGAAGGAATAATTTATATCGTGTGATAGGAGGTTGTAGGGTGCTAATAGTTAGCCTAGGGTATACTACACACTACAAACGCAAACAATGTTTTAGACTCACCGCTTGTCGAAGCCAATCCATCTTCTGCCACAAACAAGGTCAACGCGGAGAAAATCAAAAACCTTGTGGCCATATTCGGGGCCTATTTGCAGAGTTGGTCGAGCTTTAGAATTCCCAAAGCGGCACTACATGTGTAAAAGAAGTAGATAACATCCGCAAGACGTGTGTTATGAGTAAAGAGAGCGTATTTATGACAGGATCGAGGGCGAGTTGAGACTGCAACTCGCGCCAGATGGTCGAGTCGATTATGACCCGTGAGACTGCGAGCGCTGAATTATTTGGTGTGTTTATCACGTCACGAGCTGAGGTCAGCACTTCGGGCGAAGCAATGATAAGTAGCTCTCAGCCACTCGCTTGCTCTCCTTCGCGCTTTCACCAACAGGACGAGGCAGCACAACGCGCGCGTCGCTTTCCTCGCTTATCCATGGGCCATGTCCTTTGCGATTCCGAACGGAAGATATTCCAGGCTGTTTTTGGGTGTGTCGTCGACTCTCTCTGTGTTTCTCCAAGCACAGCAGCAAGGGTTGCTATTCTCTCGTCAATAGATTTTCCTATCGAGGTCGTGCTCTCAGACAACCAATCACGACTTGACGAGTGATGGTCTCACGGGCCTTTTGATTATGATGTGCTGGGTCGAGGTAGATTATGTTTCTCGATCCTTTTTTAAAAGAAATTCATAAAAAAACTTACTCCATTATACTTAATGGCTTTTCACGGCACAATGACTGCTCTTCGGACTGTTTTGTCACTTTTAGCTACTTCTAGAAATTGCGAAGAGCTCCATTTTAGGGGAGCGGTGGGCAAGGTTTCAATGCCATTCACGGCAACTGCAACCTTGAATTTCTATCTCTAACACAAGGAACAGTTTTCTTCTTTAACCTCCTAACACTATAAGTATTTTAGCGGATACAAACATTAATTTATGTTTTGTTTATTCAGGATGTTACACACGTGTCTTGATAACAGCACCGGTTCGTTGTGACTCGTATCCTGCCCTGAGGCTTTTTGATGAAACCAAGCCCGTTCCTTGTTTATGATACTTATTGATATATATATATATATTATACCATTCGTACCGTTCTATAGCCACGTTCGCAATTTAACAGTGATCACGAGTGTGTCAAGTGATAAAGAATTGCATGTTTGGGATAATGATTCCTCGAAAAAAAAATCGGTACTTTTTTGCACACCACAGAGCATGCGGAGTGAGTAGTTCTGTTTGTGGCCTATGAGCTTTGCTATACAAAAGCATATCAACTATTGTTATAAGGTGACAGTTATTTGCTTTTCAGAATAACAATTCTTGTCCCAAGAAGCAGTTAGAACTAAGTCCGTATATTCAAGGTTTTAATGGCTGGACCGACGTCTTACCTGGGATTGACTCGGGCGGTTTGCCTCCAGTCACATAGCTAAAGGGCAGGGCGTACGTAGCCACACTCTCATCAATATTTGGGATACCTTTATACGCACTCGGTCGTTTCTTTGAGGCCTGGGACTAAAACATTTTCTTGATAAATTTTAGATAAATATATGATCAAAGGGTTTTTCAACGACTTTTTCGCTGTGAGTTTTTTATTGACTGGAATCATACTACAATGTTTTCTAAAGGTGCCTGAACGGGAAATCTTCGCTACTCCTAAATATGGATATATTCGCCCATATAAAGCAATACTACCGGAGGGCACTATATCATGCTTGGTTAAATATCATCCACTACAACTTTGCCGACTTCTCAAAAGACATTAGACGTAAGGACTTGGAGAATGTCTCTTGGACTCTTGATTAGGATTTGGAATAACTCCAAATAAGGTTAATGGCTATAGTGCTTTCCATCTCGAGCAAAGCCGTAGAATAAACATAACCTCAAGTTACTGTCCCTAATAGAATCAATTAACGTCCGCACTTCAAAGGTTATCGAGGATGCTTTGAACAAACAAATCCTGAAGTTGCGATAACCCAGAAGAGTGGACGCACTTGCGGTTTGCGCGGTGTACACTTGCGCGCGATAACCCATGTCGAGATCACTCGTGCGCGGTCATATCGCGCCTTTTTGCATTTTTAGAGCCCTCATTGTGTTGCGCGCTTTTGCTGAGGTCATTATTACCAGGATAATTCATGAAGTATTTCAATAACATCAGGCAAATTTATGATAAACTACAGGGGAATCATTTGCGGTAAAAGTCGGTCTTGTGCGATCATAATCATCGTGTGCACGAAAACATGATATAGTTTTGATGTTCAATGGTTCTACCAAAAGAGCATTATGCTCTTTTGATTACAAAGTACGGACGCTCTTTTTTAAATAGTTCCGCTAAGAAGGGGAAAGATTTGTATCCAGTTTATGTTCGACTCCTTTAGTGGTCTTTATTCTTGGTCATTGTTCATTTTCCCGTGAGATTTGTATTTATATGGATATTTAAGTCCTCTTCTCACATTCGAATGTACCACAAGCGCCGAACAGTCATATCAGCGAGCCAAGATCGTCTAGTCACACGCGACGCCCCATGCAATTTCTCTAGTGTAAACAACGAGATAAGCAAGACGATACACACACGTTGACACTTATTAATTTTTATTGCGTCTACTCCTATTTCACTGATGAAAGCATGTCGCCTATGATTCTTATGCTATGATCTAGAATCCGTAAAAAGAGCACATCTTTAGATCAATATTAGTACAGCCGCTTGCAAACTAATTTACATTTCAATACTTTCATTGCGATTAGAGTTAAGAATTCTATGAGTTCACCGGCAGTTATACAGTTAATTATCTTGAGAATTACACGATAAAGGAGGGTATTTCCTAAAATAGTGGTCTTTTTCAAGAATGAATATATTCTACTGGCATTCTGCTTATGACAACCGTTCTGAATCATTGCATGATTACTGGCAAGATCCTGATATATATAACGAGTATGGCATGGGATAGGTTTCAAACAACCTTCCCAACTGATCACATGTTTAGATTAGGCTTGGGCGAGGCGGCTAACATGATGGGCTACCATAGATAACGTCGATGTAATAACCTCAAAGGGTAGCAGTTAACCCGGGGTTATCAATGCCGCGTGTAGCGGGATTGGGTAGCGGTTGTTATAAGAGATAACAAGAGATTAGCGGACACATGGAGAATGCTGGAGGGATGCAGGGCTAGCTCGTTAAAACATTATCATTGAGTAGAGGATTTGCAAGGGGATTACCGCAAATAAAAATCCTTCTTGAAAACCGAGCTGGTTCTACTTTGGCGCGTAGCTTGAAACTGGGCCTAAGGGGGCAGTGGCGGGCGCAAACTATCATCCTCCCAACCCCTCCACGAATTAATCGTCAAATTTTGTACCTTTCTGTGTAATATCTAACCTACGCCATCTCCCCCTCTAGGCAAATCCTGGCAAAGCTACTATTTCTACTAGTTCTTGGGCCAACAATGTCCTTGCGTCCCTTATCTCTTAGCTTGATTCTCTGATAACTCTTCAGGATGACTGGCGAAGTGTCTTGTCAAAGTACAAAATTTGCGTAGTCCCCAAACGTGTCCAGGTATCGTAGAGCCATCTCGTAGCAAGACACATACTGAGCCTGCAGAAAATAGCAAAACACCTGCTGTAAACGGGTGAAGAATGGGTCATATGAAATACATTAGAACCCCTTTGACTACTCGAGCTCTGAAGAGAAACAAAATGTTAACGGGCTCGATGTAAGATATCACATTGGCCTCTAATAATATCACAGAAATCAAGAATAAATACAAAAAGCCAAATTAGTCGTGTTCGTGAACCAGAAGAATGAATACAATACACAAATAACTGGAATTCGACTCTGCCAAATTTTCGTCTTTAATTAGACTTTTTCAGGGCAGAAGAAGTCTTATTGCTTATTAAAGACGAAATTTGGCAGAGTCGAATTCCAGTTTTGGAATTGTAATACAGAAATCTAGAACATATAGTAACGTTGTAACATGAACACGCGATGGACCTTACTCGAGGTTAAAGGGCAAAATGTGGCCAGGGAAACAAAAACATTGTTCGGGAAAGCAGGGAGTTCGAGTTATACGTGGTATTTGATTTTGAGTTTTCCGAGTTTAAATGACTAAAACAAAATGACAAAATCAGCGGTAAATCGAAAGTTAGCGAGATAAAACTACAGAAGCACGTCGACTAAGTCCCTCGTTTATCCGGACACTGCACTTAGCTTGGTTTCATTGTTCTTTCAAGCATGTCAACGACGTCCCTGGATTATCCGGACATTGCACTTACAAGCGACGTGACGGACTGTGGTCTCTTAATGCGAATAACCTTGATAACCTGAAACACGTCCACCACCTGCTCGATCTTCAGTCGCTCAAGGATTGAGTATATAGCGCAGAAAGCTCCGCTCCTTGTTGTACCGTTGCTGCAAGGATTGTTTAAAATCATCCGGGTTAGATATTATAAACGGGGGTTGATTTGGTGCAGATACATATTGAACAATTCAATGAAGTTATAAAAATGCGCACAATGCTGCCGCCATACAAATGGTTCGTTTATTCTACTCCAAGTAATAGATACAAAACGAACTGACGTTTAAGTATGACCCTCCGATGTCGCCTATTTCATACTCTAAGTAATAGATAGAAAACGAACTGACGTTTAAGTATGACCCTCCGATGTCGCCTATTTCATACTCCAAGTAATAGATAGAAAACGAACTGACGTTTGAGTATGACCCTCCGATGTCGCCTATTTCATACTCCAAGTAATAGATAGAAAACGAACTGACGTTTGAGTATGACCCTCCGATGTCGCCTATTTCATACTCCAAGTAATAGATAGAAAACGAACTGACGTTTGAGTATGACCCTCCGATGTCGCCTATTTCATACTCCAAGTAATAGATAGAAAACGAACTGACGTTTGAGTATGACCCTCCGATGTCGCCTATTTCATACTCCAAGTAATAGATAGAAAACGAACTGACGTTTGAGTATATGACACTCCGATGTCGCCTATTTCATACTCCGAGTAATAGATAGAAAATGAACTGACGTTTGAGTATATGACCCTTCCGATGTCGCCTATTTCATACTCCAAGTAATAGATAGAAAACGAACTAACGTTTGAGTATATGACCCTCCGATGTCGCCTATTTCATACTCCAAGTTTTTACAGATGGAAAACGAACTGACGTTTGAGTATATGACCCTCCCATGTCGCATATTTCATACTCCAAGTAATAGGTAGAAAATGAACTGACGTTTAAGTATTACCCTCCCATGTCGCCTATTTCATACTCCGAGTTTTTACAGATAGAAAACGAACTGACGTTTAAGTATATGCACTGTTAGTTTCAGGGAGTTATTTTTACTCCACTCAGAGAGTAAAAACTACTCTTTGCGATGGAGTACTTTTAAAGGAGTAATTTGAACTCCTTTATTGGAGTAAAAACTACTCCACTGAGGAGTATTTTTTTGTTTACTCCCTTAACGGAATAAGTTTTACTCTGCTAAGAATTAGTATCGAATGTTTCTTAGAAAAAGAGTGATTTTCACTCTTGTTAGTCAAATAATGGAGTAAAAAGTACTCTTTTCTGGGGGGTAATTTTAGCAGAGTAAAAGCTACTCCAACTATCTGAAGTGAAAAGAGTTATTTTTACTCCAGATGGTCAAGAAATGGAGTAAAAAAGTACTCCTTTGAGGGGGTAGGTTTTGAAGAGTAAAAACTACTCCAGCCATCTCGTGTTGAAAGAGTAGTTTTTACTCCAGCTGTATCTTTTTAGAGCAGTAACAAACCACACCAAATATATAAAATAAAGCGAGTTGTTTTTTTTTACTCTGAATTAGCTGAATTTAAGAAGGGAAACGATAGTCTTTATTATATAAGACAACAGATAAAAATAATAATTTATCGTATTTATTGTTGAGACAAAAAACTCTACCCTGTGCCTAGGAGCTTCCTAAGATTTCCTAAGTTCGATCAAAACAACAAAATATGATTAAACTTCCTAAAAATTCCTAGGATTTCCTAGTATAAGCAGTAGACCAGAAAATTGGAATAATTTGGATAAGAAAATCTTAGGAAGAAGATTTGAAGCATTCTACAATTTAGGAACTCTTAGGGAAATTCTTAGGAAATCCTAAAAGAACATTTTCAATACAAGAACAGGCCTCACCATACTTGCATATATTGTCAGCTATACTACAACAATAGGAAATGTAATCAAAGACAGGCATTGGACTCGAACATGAGTTTTATGTGGTGTACTTTCAGAATTCGCTCAGAATAATTAGTACTGCATTGAAAAGAAAGATAGGTAGGGTGATAATTGTATAAAATTCTTAGATCCGATTTGAACATTATAAAATCATATATATTGTTTCTAATAGAAATGCTACTTGAGATTATAAAAAAAAAAAGAAGTCCCGCTTTGCAGATAGAAGACGGCTCACCAGGGCCCGTAAAAGCAGAATGTACCGGGCGTCTCTCGCTTTAGTGGCCGAGAGGGGCTTGGGCCCAAGGCGCAAAATCATAACGGTCGAACGAAAGCCATTATCACAGCCTCCGAACGGATAGCCGTTTATTCCCGTCTTTTCTACGCGTAATCCACCTTTTTTAAGGATTTGATGGCAGAAAATGGATTGAAGTAAAAGGTTAGTGTGTAATGGGCTTCATAATATGATAGGTTCAATAGTAAATGTGATTTGTGCGACCAACTTCAGCATCAAATCATCGTTCGTGAGCGGATTTCTCGAACTAGACTGATATGTTTTGTGATTCTTTGTTATCTTCCAAAGCAATACTACCTTCTTATGTGTTTCTCTTATTATCTTCGCAGGACATTATGATAGAGATAGTAAAATGTGCTCGAGTTGCAAAGCCAGAAAAGAAAGAAGTTTGAGGTATAAGGAATGTATCAATGCGTAAATCGCAAGAAACGAATAAAAACTTCGTAAACTTAAGTTATTCACTAATCACTGTACTTACATCTAAAGCGCCTATGCTTTATAAAATGTTACTTGAAGCACAAAATTGAATAACTTAGCTTAGTAAAAACCTAGTAATCAGTCTTGCACCTAAAATTTGTCCAGATATTTATTTTGAATATCTAATGTTAGTTTTGTTGGTTTTTGTCCGTATATTCTGATCACAGTAAACCCTGCATATGAAGAACCTAGTTATCTTTTCAAGCTAGCCTACCAGGTTCAAATTTAAATGGTGCATATAGAGGCATTAGGCTTCTAGCTTCTTATCTGAATATACAAAGATGGAGGAGGTGGCAGTTCTTTTGGAAAACCGTAATGACGCCAAAAAGGGTAATGTTCAAAAGCTGTTAAAGTTGTTATAGGAAAATAATATTGTGTATGTTTGTTTCAGCTTTGTTATGTTGGAACACTTGTTAGTAATTTTGTCCTGGATACCTTATGTCAAATGACTATTATTTTTCAAACATTTTTTCAACTTATATTTTCGTTATTTTTTAAACTGAATTGTTTAATTAAATGATTTGTCAAATTCATAATAACGTCTTTTCCTTGGTGTTTCTAAATTACTCTAATTTCTCCAGTATTAACCCCTGAAGTAGGTGGAGTTTAAACGGCCATTTTGTAAAAACAGGGGGGAGGGGGTTGAAATCATCCCTTTAGTTACCCAATTTGTAGGGGGAAATAAAATAGGGAGTAAAAATTGACTCCCATTTTGAGGGTGAATTGTACTCTTTTAATGGAGTAACAACAAGCAACCTAGTAAATTACTCCACTTAGCTACCCCCTAAAGTGGGTAAAATTTACTCCCCTGAGAGAGTGGAAAAAAGGAGTAAAAAATAACTCCATTTTGAGGGTAAATTGTACTCCTTTAATGTAGTAATAGCAAGCAACCTAGTAAATCACTCCCTTTAGTTACTCCCCTACAGGGGTAAAATCTACTCCCTTGAGAGAGTAGAAAAAAGGGAGTAAAAAATTACTCCAAAAAGGGAGTCATTTTGTACCTCGGTTTTTTACTCCCTTCTTGGAGTTAAAACTACTCTCTGAAACTAACAGTGTGACCCCCCGATGTCGCCTATTTCATACTCCAAGTTTTTACAGATAGAAAACGAACTGACGTTTGAGTATGACCCTCCGTTGTCGCCTATTTCATACTCCAAGTTTTGGTCAATTTTTGCCTGCACTGGACGGTGATTGATGGTCGATTTTTACCTGCATTTGACGATGATTGGTCGATTTTCACCTGCACTAGACGATGATTGGTCGATTTTTACCTGCACTGGACGGTGATGGGTCGACCTTTACCTGCACTGGACGATGATTGGTCGGTTTTTCGCTTGCTGTTGTGATCGCTGAACCTCGCTCATTAGCTCTAACGCTGACTGGTAGTTTGCAGGCCCACTTTTGTCTGGCCAGTTGAAGTAGCTGAAGTGACGGACCATCACGTGACTTTGCTCCTGTAGATAGAGTGATTACATGCAAAGCGATACACCTTATTTCTGAGGATGTGCTTATTTTCGTAAAAAATCACGAAAAATTGAAATTGGTGGTACGTGGGGTGGTGCTACGTGAGAGGAAAGACATGTGATTGACAGGTGGGTGGGATAAGCCAACACGTGTTTTATCGTTATTCTTCAACAGGAAATAGTCACTTTCCCAGGTTGTCAAAGTTAAACTGACTATAAGAAGTCAAAGGTTACTATGGACCCGAAGCTTTGCTTGTGGGACTTACCGTGTAGCTACTGACTTTTAGCCTTCTCATAGTGAAGTCTCCGTAGTTATCCTTGGAAAGCGGTTCTACCAGTATACTGCCATAGATCTCCGGATGCTCCGTCGGCCAGTACTCAGTGTAAGTCTGCGGAATCAATACACGTGAGTGAAACACACCTACTCGCATCGGTACACTTGCCACTCTAAGGTCATGACTGGTTTTTATACCCGTTGGCGTTTTATAACTGCGCTCCGGGAAACACTTTTGGTTTCGGCACTAGAATCATAATTGTTCTTGTCATGTTATCACCATCTGAAGTAATAATTTTGTTATCATAGTTGCTAGCCCAAGGCCATTGGGTCTATCAGCCCCTATGATCACCATTCCTTCCCTGTGTCACCTCATAGTGTGTTGGGTCCATCAGCCCCTATGATCACCATTCCTTCCCTGTGTCACCTTATAGTGTGTTGGGTCCATCAGCCCCTATGATCACCATTCCTTCCCTGTGTCACCTCATAGTGTGTTGGGTCCATTAGCCCCTTTGATCACCATTCCTTCTCTGTGTCATCTCATAGTGTGTTAAGTCCATCAGCCCCTATGATCACCATTCCTTCCCTGTGTCACCTCACAGTGTGTTGGGTCCATTAGCCCCTATGATCACCATTCCCTTCCCTGTGTCACCTCATAGTGTGTTGGGTCCATTAGCCCCTATGATCACCATTCCTTCCCTGTGTCACCTCATAGTGTGTTGGGTCCATCAGCCCCTATGATCACCATTCCCTTCCCTGTGTCACCTCATAGTATGTTGAGTCCATCAGCCCCTATGATCACCATTCCTTCCCTGTGTCACCTCATAGTATGTTGAGTCCATCAGCCCCTATGATCACCATTCCCTTCCCTGTGTCAACTCATAATGTGTTGGGTCCATTAGCCCCTATGATCACCATTCCTTCCCTGTGTCATCTCATAGTGTGCTGGGTCCATTAGCCCCTATGATCACCATTCCTTCCCTGTGTCACCTCATAGTATGTTGGGTCCATTAGCCCCTATGATCACCATTCCTTCCCTGTGTCACCTCACAGTGTGTTGGGTCCATCAGCCCCTATGATCACCATTCCTTCCCTGTGTCACCTCATAGTATGTTGAGTCCATCAGCCCCTATGATCACCATTCCTTCCCTGTGTCACCTCATAGTGTGTTGGGTCCATTAGCCCCTATGATCACCATTCCTTCCCTGTGTCACCTCACAGTGTGTTAAGTCCATTAGCCCCTATGATCACCATTCCTTCCCTGAGTCACCTCACAGTGTGTTGGGTCCATCAGCCCCTATGATCACCATTCCTTCCCTGAGTCACCTCACAGTGTGTTAAGTCCATCAGCCCCTATGATCACCATTCCTTCCCTGTGTCACCTTATAGTGTGTTGGGTCCATTAGCCCCTTTGATCACCATTCCCTTCCCTGAGTCACCTCACAGTGTGTTGGGTCCATCAGCCCCTATGATCACCATTCCTTCCCTGTGTCACCTTATAGTGTGTTGGGTCCATCAGCCCCTATGATCACCATTCGTTCCCTGTGTCATCTCATAGTATGTTGGGTCCATCAGCCCCTATGATCACCATTCCTTCCCTGTGTCAACTCATAATGTGTTGGGTCCATTAGCCCCTATGATCACCATTCCTTCCCTGTGTCACCTCACAGTGTGTTGGGTCCATTAGCCCCTATGATCACCATTCCTTCCCTGTGTCACCTCATAGTATGTTGGGTCCATTAGCCCCTATGATCACCATTCCTTCCCTGTGTCACCTCACAGTGTGTTGGGTCCATTAGCCCCTATGATCACCATTCCTTCCCTGTGTCACCTCACAGTGTGTTGGGTCCATTAGCCCCTATGATCACCATTCCTTCCCTGTGTCAACTCATAATGTGTTGGGTCCATTAGCCCCTATGATCACCATTCCTTCCCTGTGTCATCTCATAGTATGTTGGGTCCATCAGCCCCTATGATCACCATTCCTTCCCTGTGTCATCTCATAGTGTGCTGGGTCCATTAGCCCCTATGATCACCATCTTCCCTGTGTTACCTCATAGGTGTTGGGTCCATTAGCCCCTTATAGAACACCACACCTGCCTGTTTCCTTCAGGTTGTTGGGTCCATCAGCTCCTATAGATCACCATCTTCCCTGTGTTACCTCATAGGTGTTGGGTCCATTAGCTCCTTTATATCACCATACCTGCCCTGCTTCCTCCAGTGTGTTAAGCATTACGATCGTGCCAGCCTTGTATTGCATCACCATTCGCCAGAATTCCACTGTCGTTTGGGTCATCGGAGCTTGCGTCATTATAAACAAGTCTCGCTCTTTGTAGGCCTAAAAGAAGAAAAGAAAATCAAGGCATTACATCTGTAGCTAACGTATAGAGTGGTAAATTCGAGGCTGTCACAGGATATACGCTTAGTACGCTCCCATTGGTTGCAGCATCACTTACGTCAGCAAAGCTTGCGTTGATATAATCAGCTTCTTTCTTTGTTGAAAACAGGACCACTCGTGAAGAATTTACTTAGAACGGAAAAGCAAATAAAGTATGGATCTAATTGTAAAAAAAAAATATTAAACAGAAATTGTTCAGAATGTCAATTAGAGGTCTAGAAGAAATGTTGGAAAAGAGTTTAAGAAATGCCACACTCACAAGGCAAATATTCCATATCTCTGTTTTTATTCTGGTTCTGAAGGTTTTTCGCCACATTAGTCTCGTCTTCCTTGATACTATCACTAACCAGCCGAAGCCGCTGAAAGATAACACAATCCCCGAAGATAACAAAATCCACCTGAAAGAGTAAAGTAGAGTAATAACTAACACTAAAGCTTACCTGAAACTCATCCGCGAATCCTGTGATACCTTTGCCGGGGACAACCGCCGATAATTTCGTTATAGTGCGGCTCAGATCCTGCACTGGGACCTCGGTGTTGCCGCAAACAGTGGCCTCCAAGATTGCCATATGCACGAATATATACTGTTCCTAGAATAAAATGAGGGTATAGTGATAGTTATCTGAAGGTAATACTGAAAATGATAATGATGGTGGTGATTATTATGATGGTGTGGTAGTGATGATTATGATGATAATGGTGTTGTTGTTGTTGTTGTTGATGATAATGATGGTGATGATGATGATGATGATGATGATAATGATGGTGATGATCGTGATGATGATGATGATGATGATGGTGGTGGTGGTGGTGGTGGTATTGATGACGGTAGTAGTGGTTGGCTGATTCGGCTTCTAATGCATGAGGACGACGACAATGATCATGATGACGACGATAAAAATGATCATTATTGTCATGGTGATGATACCCGGTTTCCATATGCTGTATCCTACCTCTGTTTGCACCATGTGGATCCTGTCCCTCCTCATCATCTCCACGTACTTGTAAATGTCCACCTTTTTCTCTCTGTGCGCTTGGTTGAGCATGGCGTCGATCGCGATGTAAGCACCGGTACGACCCACCCCGGCGCTGATGAAGGGGAAAAGGAGAATCAATAAGAAACAAGCCCCGATATTGACGGGGAAGGGGGTCAATGTGCGTATTGAATGAACTTATTTTGTCAGGTAAACATGCTTATCTACCCGTGGCCTGATCCACAGGGTTACAAAGCTCACTTGTTGTGTACTACGACAGGAATCCTAATCCTGATCCACAGGGTTACCGAACTTATATACAATGTATTACGATAGGCCACAGGGATACCAAGCGTACCTACATCGTACTTAGATAGGCCACAGGGATACCAAGCGTACCTACATCGTACTTAGATAGGCCACAGGGATACCAAGCTTACCTAAAGTGTACTACGATAGGCCACAGAGATACCAAGCGTACCTGCAGTGTACTAGGCCACAGGGATACCAAGCGTACATACAGTGTACTACGATAGGCCACAGGGATACCAAGCGTACCTACAGTGTACTACGATAGGCCACAGGGATACCAAGCGTACCTACAGTGTACTAGGCCACAGGAATATCAAGCGTACCTACAATGTGATGCTATAGGCCACAGGGATACCAAGCGTACCTACAGTGTACTACGATAGGCCACAGGGATACCAAGCTTACCTACAGTGCACTACGATAGGGCCTGATCCATACGGGTTGTTCGCGTTGACTTTCTTCCTAAAGCCCAGCACTGCCGTGGCGTGTTGTGGGACGCCTTTATCAGGCCACACGGTGAAGTGCAGCTGTACCACGTGACGCTTGTCTGCCTCAGATCGCTGAAACACAAGACACAGTGATTGGAGTAGATCAGAGAACGAGCCGCAGAACTCAGATATGTCGACAAAACACAGTATGCGGAAACTGCAGGGTGAATCGGAAGATAGCATTACGGATGACGAAGGTGTTTTTTTTTTCTTTGCGTCTAGAAGGTAAAATAGTAACTGCTCGTTTTTAGGACCAAGCTTAAAACCATTTCTGGATAAGGTACTCCTAAAGATTAAAACTACTATTCACGATTTAAAAGCTCAGGCCCAGCTTCGTTATAATGGGTTCACTGTGAGTGTTGGGACATGCACACTCTCGCGATACTCCTTGTCCTACTGTGCGCTTTTATTTTCACTTGAGAGCTTTGTTTAATATTTGTGACAATTTTTTAATCTTACACAATGTTTATCAGCGCTTAAAACGCGATGCTGTCAGTTCAATCAATGTTGGTCTGGTACCTTGGCAAGGAAGAGCACTCTCTTGGTGTAGTCTGCAAACACTTCAGTGCTGTGGACAGAGACAGTAATGTCTCCATATTCTCTGCTGACATCAGGCCAGTATTGATGACACTTTACCTGAAGAAATATTAAATTAAACTGAATATTCAAATGGGACCAAATTCGGTCTTCGGCCAACCAAAGGAAAACGAGTAAAATCTCGCGATTTGTATTTGCAAACTTATGATGCGCACTGTTGATCCTTACCACGAAAGACAAAAAAAAAAAAAAAAAAGAAAAAGCCAACAGCTCTCCAAAATTAAGTAATAGTGGAGCCTACCGCGCGCGGAGCTCTATAGGTAGGTATAGAAATATGATATAGATATGCGACTTGGTTGATGTGGTCATTGCGCGGGTACCCTATGTGTCACATTCCAGCCGCGAAAATCCGAGGCCCCACTCGGCCCCGGATGATGCATCAAAATGCACAGGTAGCTAACCTACCTGTCAAGTTCCTGTGTTGTTCACGTGTTCAGTTGGGATGGTCCCCCTTTTCCCCTGTATTTTTTTGGGTGATCCCCCTTATTTCCATCAGCCCCCACCTCCCTGATAAAAAATGAACGGTCCCTTTTTACAAACGCTGTGAAAATGTTCTTCCGTAGAGTACATTGAATCCAATCAACCGTTTTTCGGAAAGAAAAAAATTGATATGCATTGAGTGCTGGCCCCTAAATCTATGTTTTATTGCTTTATTCCGTACTGTACCTTTTCACTTTCCTTAAGGTTTGTCAGCATGACGATTACAGCAGATTTTTCTTGCCATATCATCCGCCAGAAGTCTACAAAGCTTGCAACCACCGGCCCTATAAGAGATGCAGAAACATGGAGTCTTTGTGAAATGCTATTATGTTCTCGATAAAAAAATGGCATTCCGCACCTTGTGTTGCAATGTACGCTTTAGAAGACCCGTCAAATCCCTAAAAAAAGATGAATGGATCAGATATGTAAAAACAATGATTTTTTTTTGCAAATTCTTAGAGTCTGACTCACGTGGAGATACGACGCGTTTATGTAATCACAAATCTTGTCGCCAGCAGAGTCCGGCTCCAAAATAACGCGGGAGTGGTCATCTGTCGAGATGACAGGAATTCTTATGTCAAAGGAAAATACTACCAATAACTACCAACATAATACTTCAAATGATGTTTCAACAGCACCATGACAATTCACACAAACATATAACTCCTCCGCCCTAATAAGCATCAAACATTGTACAGCGGTGTTTTGCTTGCGTGCTCGTCCACTTACAAGCGATAATATTGGCGTATCTGTTCTTTTCCCTGTAGTTTTTGGCTGCATCCCATTGCCACTGCTGTCCGGCGGGAAGATTCTGCTTAATCAAAATAAACTCTACTTTTAATTCATTTATGAATTTATCCAGCTTAAAACTCATAGCTCCTAAATTAGCATTGTCTTACCTTGTATTCGTCAACCAGCTTGGTAAACTGAGTGCTTTTTGCGCGATTGAAGTAATCGAGGAATTCCTCTATAGGTACTTCAGTTGCTTGGGCACTGGTCTCTTGTGTCTCTTGAGGGTCTATGTGTTCTGGAGATGGTGAGGAATCTATTGGCATAGAAACGTAGTACATAGTACCGCATCGTCGCGCAAACTAACTTGAGTTAGTAAAATATTGTTTAATAAAAAACAGCTACCATCCAAGCTTGTTTTTTATAAGCGTTGGCTCTAATTGCTTTTCTGTGGGCCTCAAAGCTAAGGGCCACTTGCACCATTATTGCATAACCATATGAATGTGCGTATCCTTTTGAGTGTTTTATCTCCTGAAAAAGTTAAAAAATCAATAACGAATGGAAACATGCTAACCTTGTAGCATTTGACATGGGTGCTATATCGTGCTCATAATTTCTATCAATTCGTTAACACTGCCTGGGTAAGTGTGCCCGATTGGGCAGGCTGTCTAGAGTATAATTTCAAGCTCACTTTGCGCTGACTGTTCCAAAGCGATGAAGGAGGCCTCGTTTTCCTCTGCCTGTGGCGCGTCAAGGTCGACAGAAAGTTTGTCCATGCTGACACAGTCTGTTTCCAAGTGACGCGACTCTTCTGATTTGTTACTTTTATGACTAAAGGAATAAGAATATGAAAGATAGTTTGTAAATGAATTGATATATTGAACTTCACCAGTATACTAGACATCCTCTCCGAATTGCCATCATTAACGTGTCACTTTCCATCACTTGCTATCACTTGCCATTCCTATCATTATCGTTACTGCCATCACATGCCATAACTATCGTTATTTTTATTAAAATCACTAGCCATCACTATGATTATACTCATCTCTATCATACCACCCGTCGTCATTGGCATCGCCATCACTATATCATCGTCACCGTCTTCTTCATCTTGACAATGACGATTACCTTCACCACTGCCATCAGAGCATCCCCCTAACCCTGTTACCCTTGCCTTGGTGAATAATCGCCATAACAATAACATCACCAAAGTTATCACTAAAGCCCGGCACACACGGTGAGGAAAATTTCACACGTGCACTTTCGCGAGGCCAAAAAGTCACTGTGCGCAGACGTCGATCGAACGAAATTACGTCTCGCGAGAATCAATTCTCTTCTACTTGAACTGTGAGTTTGAGGCCTCGCGGGCAGAGAGCACAGAGCACGCGTGAAATTATCCTCACCGTGTGCGCCAAGCTTAACATAAAATCAACCGCGCCAGCAACACGACGAGTTCAATGCACCAGCAACCAAAATGGTTATATTACACCAGCTCAACGTTTCGAATTGGTAGGTTTATTACCTTCTGAAAAATACGAGTCCCACAATCAGAAGCGCTACGAGGACGATAGCTCCGACTGCCACAACGATGTACAAGACCATGTTACCAGAAGCGGAGGGTCGAGTCTGCTCATCAGTCCCACCACCTGAACCTTAAATAACAAACAAGAAGAATCTGTCTGTATGAGGCAAAAGATTTAGGAACATAGCTGGGAGGAGCTTTGCAAGAGCTCCATCCCCAGGACAGTCCCAATACAAATGATACAATGGCGGTTGTCACACCATTTCCTGGTGAATTAAGCATGACGTGCAATGAAAAGGAGTAATTTAAAGTAATGTAAAGTACCTAAAGTCTGGCGTATTTCCGCAATTAACGCAGCTTGTCCGTTGTAGAGCTCCTAGAAAAAGTTCATACACAAGTCCGTCAACAAACTTAACCTGGTTTTGTAAAGCAGAGCGGGCGTCCACCTCGAATGTCAATGTGTCGAGTTTAAAGCTTTTCAATCCTGATGTATTGTGAGGCAAAGGGAGAAGAAAGACACGCGTCATTACCTGATCAATCTTGGAGACAGCCCTCTCGTAAATGTGGTACACAGACCTGGTGCGGAGCCTTGCATTCAGGTATCTCCCATAACGACGGTTATCCCCTATATGGAATTCCATTGGGCTTTGCACATGCGCAGTAGGGATCTCGGCGCTAATGTAGTACGGTAGGTTATCGCGTTGGGCAGAGGTGTAATCTTTGAGGGTACTCCCGTCTTCAGGAAAGCTCGTCTGATCTTTTATTATCAGCACTACTATAAGCTGGTAAGAGCTGAAACATGGGAATGGTACAGCATAATTATTACCTGTCACTAGAACTGGTAAGAAATAAAACAAATGAACATTATGATCCTGATAAACTGTCACCAGCCCTGAGCTGAAAAAACGGGTACATTATGATTATAATTCGATTTATGCTTGAAGGGCCAGCGGTAACTACAGGCTTTCCTCAAATCTCTCTACAACGGAACTACAATCCCCGCCAAAACTGTTGACCCATTTGCAATATCGATCCCCTCTTTTGCGTCTATGGGTGCATACCGTTAACCTCTTGTCAGCCACGCCCATTCCCCCGCCCCCTCGAACCAATGATGTTCACTTAGGCCTGGAACTAAGCTTCCGCATACTAATGTCAGGCGCTCATGGCGGGCATTTATTTGTGTGACAAACATGATTGCTAGACATGGGATTTTGTGAAGGTGAAGCGTAATCGGTGAATAGGTCAACTAGTTTTGGCGCGGATTGTAGGTTATAAGGAACTAGCCCTATCCCTAAGCCCTTTGTTTGCCAGTGTGGTTCTCTTGCTATTTCGACGAAGAGGAAAGAAAGTGTTGGGATTAGTAATTCTCTTGAAGTATCAAGTGGCCATCATTTGTCCGTTACCTGATAGGTCCATTAGTGTCCGGGACAGGCCACACGGTCACACTAGCTGATGTCAAACTGACGTTTCTTTGGAGCACTTCAGGTAAAGCCGGTCGCAGTGGGGCTGTGGAATGCAACCCAACAACAGGCGCGTAATAAGTATTTTCCAAGGGGGCGATGCGCTGGCAGACATCATATGCAAAGAGTATACGATTTGGCGATGGGAAATGACCGCTTTTTGGCTGTCAAGACGAGATGCCTACCTTGGCACCTGGTCTTTATGTTCGTCATCATTCTGATTACATCATATGCTGCTTTCATTTTCTATTACAGAAACATCTGTACCAAGCTAAAATCTACAAGCATACCCTGAGGGTCGGTGGTGACAGTCACGCTAGGGCTGGGCGCGCTGACTCCACATTCAGCATTCATTGTCACGCTAAATTGGTAACGCGTGCTTGGGATCAGACCCGTCACGCGAAACTTGCTCGTCACGCCAGGGACAGCTACCGAACCATGGTCACGAAATGTCTCGTTGTACTCCTTCGATCCGTTGTATGATATCTGCCAATAAAGAACAAAGAAAAAATATGCCGGAATGACTTAAAAAATAACAATAACAACCACAACGACGACGGCAATGACGAACAATAACGACCAGCACTGCTGAAGGAAATGTACAGTATAACACCTAGAATAAGGGTAGCGTAAATAAGGCATTCTCACACATGCGAGACTGGCTTCCAAGTCTGTTAATCAAATGTCCTTTCATATAAGGAAATTTCGCAATAACGAACAAAAATCGACGTTTCAACTTATTCCGTTTAGCCACGTTCTACTGGAGTGTAATAGATGACGTAACTAAAGTAACCCTGGAGTCATGCTAGTGCTCAGGGAAGTTGCTTGTAGTAATACACACCGTGAAAAAGTTGATTTGGTCCGTGCTGTAGCGAGCCGGGCTCTTCCAGTTAAGCGTTATGGGGGTCTGGTCATGTGACGACAGTGTTATGTCCTGAGGAGGTTGGGATTCTGGAAAAAAAAATAAAGTCAAAAAAAGAAAAGTAATTATCAGCACACTATTAGAGTAAGTACGCAGCTGCTTTGTCTACTATTATCTTTGTTCTACAAAGGAGTTCTTTTGTCTCTATTCTTCTCGTTCTTTGTTTCGAGGTGCGGATATTGTTCATTTGCCCAATCAAATTGCAGCTTGTAAGAGCTGCGTACTGACCCCACTATTGAACTAGAAAAGTTAGAAAAACGTCTTTTACGTCTTTTAGATTATCCAATAAAGGATTTAACAATATTATATGCGAACTGAGTTTCAATCATTTTCAACATCATCTTCATATAGACTGATGTTTACAATATTCCATCAACACGCTTTCACGAGAAAAAGATCACGTGACATAAAGCCTGGTCACTGTTTGCAGGTAGTACCTGATGTTGCTTCAAATACGTCAGCGGAGTAGGGCCCAGGCCCCGCTGATGTGTATGCGCGCACCGCCACCGCGTATCGGGAGCATACCCGCAAATCCACCAACACCGCATGCGTCACTGACGTATTGAGATGGCTCACAGCTACCATGGAAACCGCTCGTCTTGTCAGAACTTCATATCTCTCTACACGCCCGTTGCTATGACTACGCATTAAGGCTTTCCATGAGACGTTGAAGCTAGTGTCGTTATTTCTGGTGATGGTGAGCTTGTCTGGAGCAGCAGTTGGTCCTAGTTGACAGAAAAATATCTTTATGAAAGAGACATAAAAATGTCAAACCAAACAAGCATTCGCCACCCCACGCCACGCCAAATCACACCACCCCACGCCACACCACGCCACGCCAAATCACACCGAGTCACGCCACGCAAAATCACACCACGCAACGCCAAATCACACCACGCCACGCCAAATCACACCACGTCATGCCACACCACGCCAAATCACCCCACGTCGCGCCATGCCAAATCGCACCACGCCACACCACGCCAAATCACACCACGTCACGCCACGCCAAATCGCAGCACGCCACACCACGCCAAATCACACCACGTCGCGCCACGCCAAATCACACCTCGCCACGCTACGCAAAATCACACCAGGTCACGCCACACCAAATCACACCACGTCACGCCACGCCAAATCACACCACGCCAGGCTACGCAAAATCACACCACGTCACTCCACGCAAAATCACACCACGCCACTCCACGCCAAATCACACCACGTCACGCCACACCACGCCAATTCACACCACGTCACGTCACGCCATACATATTATGTTATGCTATTAGGGTAGAATGAGCTGAATAGTGGCTGAGATGTCTGATAAAGATAACGTTTCCAGCGAGAGGAATCCATTTTTAGGAGTACAGGCTGAGATCACGATACAACGAGGACGTCGTCTTGTGTTGTCTCGCCTTCCAGTAATTGTTTTAAGGAGTTACCCATTAATATAAAAGCCAAACATTTATTTGCTCTTGGTGTACTTACTGTAGTCTGGTACACGAATATTAAATTTCGCGCGTGGCCCTTCCTTGATAGTAACCGCGCTCACTGATACGTCATACGAAGTCCCACCAAAGACATCCAAGAGACACATAGACCGACTTGCTTCAAGTAATACCCTCCTCTCAGCGGCACCGGTCTCCCTGTGGTACACCACGTACTTCTGAAGAACTCCGTTCATTCGCACGGGACGGCTCCATGTGATGTTTAGTACTGGACTGGAATGGTGGAACGCCGGAGGGACGATGGAGATTTTAAGGTCTTGTGGTTCTGTGGGTGCTAACAATAAAAATGGATATTATTGTTATTTAAAATCAAATACGCCTTGAACTTGTTCTCGCGTTTACAGTATGACTGGACAGAATAGTATAATGGTGTGTCATTTTATGTCTAACAAAGAGACAAAGACTGTCATGTTTTATTTGAACACACATTATTTTCTTCAATAGAATTTCTTTTTTGCCTCTCACGGGTCCCTAGTTTAAATTGATGCATGTTATATCATCTGCGCCATTTTGTTGTGACATTCAAACTGCCTAAGCCGTTTCTATAACAATAATTACTACAATCGAGTGTTTTTCCTAAACACACCACCCTTACCTTCCTGGGCAGTTACTATTGTAACAGGGTCACTGACAGCCCCTATGTCTACCGTGACAGCAGCGATCCACACCCAGTAGGGCGTAAAGACACGCAGTCCAGAGATCTGTGCTCTGCGAGTCTCATTTCCGGAGGAAGTTATCGGCAACGCCTCCCGATATACGTTATTAAGGCCGTAACGGATAATGAAGCCCCGGATAAGCCCATGATGGGTCCCCTGTGGTGGTAGGTCCCACGTTACAAGTATAGAGGTTGAGCTTGTTACTTTGACGGAGAAACTGGATGGAGGAGCACTGGGAACTAGTACGAAAAGACACGTTAGGTTCTTAGCAATTTGCTATTGCTGCAATGAGAAATTAGAAATACGACAAGCGAGATCTAGAAATAAAGTAATATAAGTGATTTTTAAGAATATATGGAGGAGGGGGCATGTGACCCAAGTCCCACACCCCCTGTATGTTATAGCCTTCAAGTGTAATTTTCGTTACTACTACAGTGGGAGGAAACTCGCTTAATAAGAACATCTTGTATATTACTTGTTATTTCTCACCGTCTTCAAGCGTCCGTGATATAACAATGGGACTTGGTGGACTTTTGCCTATATCATTCTCCACCATAACGGTAATTTCGTATTTCGTCCATTTTTCCAAATGAAGCAGAGTCGCGGACGTTTGATTGCTTTCGACGACAATTGGAGCATGGCCCACCCCTGGGATTCGGTATGTTACTATGTACTTCAGGATTGGTCCGTTTATTCTGTCAGGACGCTTTGAGAAAGAATAAATCTATGTTTATGATTTGATCACATAAATATGTAATAATAACACTTATTAAATTACTAATCGTTAGTTTTACAGTTCTCAGAAAGGATAAATTTTTAACAAACGTCTCTACGTCTGGTTTTCGTTACATATGGAGAACCATCATTTTTAGCCAAAATACAATATATACTTCCTGCTTTCGAATGGTCAACTAAAATGATGTGCTTTCTCTCTATAGTAAATATAGCTAATAATCGTTTCTCGGTTAAAATATTGGGATGCTCATCAGGGATTTGTCCGTGAAATACAAAGGGGGGGGGGGGGGGGGGGGGTCGAAAAGCAATGAACTGACCTAAGAATGTTAATTAAATTTTCTCACATCCCCAACCTATTCCATAGGGCTCCGGGAAATAGATTACTATACATATCTTACACAAAATTCATAACCCAGTCACCTTAACTATTCGACTTGCCAAATCAATCTATCTAATGGTTACCCCACGGAATGTCACATATCAAGAAAATTCAGCCAAAATGTCGTTTTTGCCAAACGCGGTCTTTTCCATATACAGAAACTAATATATTCCTTATTAGGAAAAGCTGCATGATTATTGTCATTTTTAAGGTTGTCGTATCGCAGGGGCTTCGTAAACTTTATGACTTGTAATCAGAAGAGAAAACAGTGACTGTGACCATTTTTACTCTATAGAGAAAGTATCTAAAAAGAAACTAAGATTCCTCAGTACCAGACCCCCAAAACGACAACGTTTTCTTCATATGCATGTCTGCAAATAAGCAGGGTGGGGTAAGGACACATTAGACCCTAGCTCTCGCCACGCGCCTGCTTACAAACGCTCAGGCGCACAGGCACAAGTTCTTTCCTACCTGCCAAAAGGCCTGGACACTAGTAGATGACGCGGCGAGCACGGTGACGTTAAGTGGAGGCTTCTCGGGTACTATAACATGGAATATGGAAATTTAAATAAATAAAAGCGAGTCATTATCGTAAAAGCCGTCAGAAAGTGAAAAAGACAGATTGGGGTTTGTAAACGAGAGAAGGAAATTAGCAAATTGAAATTACTTTCTAAAACGCGGGGGGTCCGTAAAGAGTATTCTTAATTTCCATATAACGCAGACTTTCCACTAAGCCGATTTTCAATAAAACATCGATTAAGCGGACTTCTTCATATAACTGGCACATTTTTGGGTCCCGAGGCCATCCGTTGATATGTATGTTCTCCTTTAAATGGAGAGCTTGCTTGACTACCACAAATACTTACACGAGCTAAGTGTGACAAACTCAATCACTCCTTCCAGTCCTCTGCCGACTTCACTCACAGCACACACTCGAACTCGGTAATTTGTGTACGGAGCCAGGCCTTCTAGATCTGAGGACGTCACATTTGGCGGAAACGTCGCGTTGCCGAGGCTGTGCTGAACGGTGACGGAGAGCAAAGGGCTTTCGTTTGAGCCTGGGACGGGATACACCCATGAGAGCGAGGCTGACCTTGAGGTGAGTTGTGACATCTTTATGCGTGGGGCGTCTGGCACAGCTGAAAATAAAGCAGAAAAAAAAGAAGATTTGTTGATAAGTCTCTAAGTTAACAGCAGCTAAATACTACAGAGATCCGTATAAACAAAGCTGAAATCATGAGCATGAGTATTTTTATGGAAGTCATTCCCTTGAAAATGTCTATCGCCATAACAGGACAGCATTGAAGGACATTTTCTACAATTTCATGTGAATTGTCTGAAAAAAATTTGTTTCTTTTAGGGTAAAAATAGTAAAATTGCCGGAGATACGAAAGCTTGATTGCGTAAATATTCCCTATAATTATTAGATCAAAATATTGAATATCATCTGCCTACCCAGTGTAACCTCCAATTGGGACGACTTGACTACTAAGCTTTCTCCTGGCAACGGCGAATAGAACGACGCGCAATATACTCTCGTCACGCAAGTCACGTCACGGTCACGCGAGGACACGCGTGTGCATGCAAACGTGGTAAGCGTGCGCGAGACACCCTCGAAGTTCACTCTCAGTAGTGACTTAGTCCACCCATTCACGCTATTTGTGTTTGTTGCTATGGTTTCCGCGCCAGTGATATCGCGGTGTGACGCGTTTCTCCAGAGAAGCGTGACATCAGGCTGGCTTGTTACGTTACACGTGAAAATTGCGTGACTTTCTTGTTCCGTAGCAAGCAGTGCTTTGAGAGGAAGAAGATTAACGGTTGGTCGTAAAACTGAGAAAAAAAAAAGGATTTTGGATTTCAACTATATATTATAAAGTTTGCAATATAAAGAAACACGACTCAACGCGCGAATACGCACTGTTTATAAGCACACTTCTAATCTCAGTCTTTCTCAGTAAAATGAATCAATAAAATCCAACATGTTTTTACACTACTAAGATGAGCCAATAGGCACATATATAAGTAATAAGTATGTAACGTACCATTGTTGCAGCCAAAGAAATCGACTCTTGCACATATTTCACCGAGCCACGACTGCGGCACGAGACGCACAAAACGGGCGTTGATTGGATGAGGCAACCATGTGGAAATGACTTCATTCCTGTTTGTATTTGCCTTGAAAATCTATAATGGAATTGAGAAGATAATCAAAATTGTACAGTTGCTTATGAGCCATTTGATACATAATACTGTCTCTCAACATTACGGACACTTTCGGAACCGTAATAAAAATTCGTCAAAACGATAGTCCGGAATCACAGACTATCGAATAAGTGACTTTTCAGTCATTTTATTTCGGCCTAGTTGAAAATTATATTTCTGCCCGTTAAACGAGCTCCAAAGTAGCCGGGTGTCCGTAATAGCGGAGTATACGAAAATTCCATCTGGCTATAATCCCCTGTATCTGTTTGGTCCAGACGCCTTTTTCCGACGCTTTGGGCGCTATCATAGCTATGTCCCTGTAAGATGTACAGTTTTATCAACTACCAAAGGAAGTGCAGGCGCGTACACAGGGGGTTGCGCAGTGTGCGCGCGCACCCCCCTTGGCGGCCAAAAACTGGGTCATTTCTTATTAAGGAATCTTATACTATGCTTTTTCCATGATACCTATGACTGCGCACCCCTCCCCCCTTGGCCAATCCTGGGATTTGCCTGAAGTGCGCATCATTCAAGAAGGCTCCGAAAGGGCTATTGGTGGATTTATGTTTATTGGTGGATTTATATTTTTTCCCACTCACCACAAAAGGCTGGGTATCACCGGTATTGTAGGCCTGCCATTGGACCATCGATGAGATACGGTACGCTACAGCAAAGCTGCTGACCCATTTGTCCATTGCAGGGTGACCTTGGGTGGCAAGGCCTGTCAGCCTTATGACGGAGCCAAAATCGACCTGTAAGAAGCGAAAACCCTTAAAGCCACATTGTCACCAGTTTACTTCCGGTCGATTACGTAAGAATCTCCGAGGATTTTTAACGGAAAACACGAAAAATATTTCAAAATATTGTGTGTCTTTTTGAAGTTTCTTTAAGGATGTGACTGCTAATTTAAAGCGGATAGCTTGTTAAATATTTCGGATTCGAATAGATTCTTTTGTCTTTTAACGGTTGAGGTTTACGTCGGACCTCCGGAAGTAAACTGGTGACAATGCGGCTTTAAGTGAAGGGATGGAGTTCGTATGACTTGGGCAAAATCAATCTGAGAATGGAGTGAATATGGTGAAGCCACCCATATTATTAGGGACTTTAAAATATGGCAATTGCAACTGTTCGAGTGAGAGGTATATCTTAGTTCGAACGAGCGGTATATTCTTAGCCTTAAGCTTTTCACACTCACGCCTGACACAACTGTTGATTGACATTTCGAGTGTGTTGGCGAGTCGCGACCGAGAAGAAAGTTTTAGGTATGAAGACATCGAATTAAAGTGTTTCGAGTATTACTTTTCCGTCTTCATTCGTAAGAACAATAACGAGAAAGTGGAGAAAGGACAGAATAAGTAGGACATGATTAGTAGGATCATTATGATGTGAGGGGCCGACTGTGCTAGGGGAATTTCAATCTTACCTGGAGGTATTGTTGCTTGTTCTGGTCACTACTGCACCACGCATTGTTATTAAGATAAAGACGACCAAGGTATGCCAGCCCTCCACTGGCAGTCATTCGATTCAAAGAAAGTCTACCCCCTGTTTCCACCCCAAGACTGGCCGTGCAATCTGAAGACGAGATACTAAACAATGAGTCCCGGGAGGGGGGGGGGGGGGGGGGTACTCCCTATATCTATCGGACGGGGATCATCGTCGTATCTTTTAGGGTGTAAATTTGGAGCCTTGAGTATCTTTTAGGGGTGAAGATGAGAATGCCCAGATTTTTTTACCTCATCTTTTAGGGAGCTATTATAGCCATCGCGCACCTAACTTGTAGCTAATCTAACTTGTAGCTCATACGTTTGTTTGAGGTATCTTTTAGGCGGTAAATTAATGCCTAACCACGCCCACTTTAGTATCTTTTAGGGTTAAAAGACAACCAGACCACGCCCGCTTTAGTATCTTTTAGGGTTGTTTTAAAAAAATCCCGATGATGATCCCTGTCCGTTTGATATCGGAATAGCCCCCCCCCCCGGGCAATGAGTACGGCCAACGGGCTTTTTACATACATAGTTCTTGTTGATCTTTCATTGTTCAAGATTGAGGCTCCCGGGCCAAAAATGAGGGGAAGGCTCCATAAAGTTCGTACGGACCAAGCAAACGAAGATTAAATAAGATAACTATAAAAGAGTTTTCATGAGCTTTTCTTCGCGTGGTCTCGAAGTTTGCCGTGCATCCCTGTACCACCCGCTCAATCAACCGATTGGGGGTCGAGGTAACAACCTTGCCCGGTATATCTTTGGGGGACGAGAACCTCGGGATGATTACTTTGAGGGTTTCTCGTTTTTACCAGAGTATATGCCTTTTGTTTAAGCGCGAAATAGGAAAAAGGTGTATAATCAGATGCAACTTCCCCCCCCCTCCCCCCAGAATGCGGGATTTTAGGGTTACCTTGCTTGGTACCGTAAATTTCCACTCGCAACGTTGGCCATCCTTTGTATTGTAGTACATAAAATCTAACATACTTCGCTTGCAGTGTGTTTCGTAAAACATTCTTATGAACGGTATTTTGATCTTGATTCCCTTGTAAGGTCTGTCACGAAAAAAAGAAAGATCATTATCTGGAATTATACCCGTAATAATTCAAATAAGAGCCCTCCTTCAAATAAGCACCCCCTCTCCAATAAGCGCCCCCCTCCCATCCCCTCCAAACAAATCTCAACAAATGCACCACTTGAACGTTGTTGTAGCTCGCAGTGACATGCTCAAATAAAACACGGGCCTATATTTTATTATTACTTCAACTTCTTTTATAAGTTTTGTTCACAGCCCAGTCAAAAGCTGCTATTCTTCGCCGAAATGAAATAAGCGCCCCTTTCCAATAAGCGTCTCCCCCCAAAAAGACCCGAAAATTTGTGCCCCAAGCGCTTACTCGAATCATGACGGTAGGTCTCCGTACAAAACAAAGCTTAACAAATGGCTGTTACAAACCTGTGTACCATTGTCTTGATAGATATGCCAATTGACATTGTCTTTTGAGTAATTAAATGAGTAGGCAAGGCTCCATTCTGGCCAGTGTTCATTCCCTTGTGTGGCAACAGCACACATTACAATCACTGCACCAAGGTCAACCTGAAGATACTCAGTGCTGCTCTTAGCTCTTGGCTCCCAGGAATAAATAGAATGTAGTCTGCCTCTAGAGGGTGGGTAATTGCCATTGTACTGCGATGTTGCCGAGAAGCGGTGATCCGGAATCATAGACGAGTCGGATACATTGATTGAAGCATTGAAGCAACCTTTTTGTAAACAAAAAGATGGAAACCTCGAGATGCAACTCACACCGTCTGCAACTCACACCGTGCGTGTTGTACCGTGCGTACCGCAATATGCGTGTTGTACCGTGCGTGTTGTGATGTGCGTGTTGTACCTTGCGTATAGCAATGTGCGTGTTGTACCGCACGTGTTGTGATGTGCGTGTTGTACCGTGCGTGCCGAAATGTGCGTGTTGTACCGTGCGTACCGCAATGTTCGTGTTGTACCGTGCATGCCGTGATGTGCGTGTTGTACCGTGCGTGTTGTACCGTGGGTGTTGTGATGTGATGTGCGTGTTGTACCGTGCGTACCGCAATGTTTCTGTTGTACCCTGCATACCTCAATGTGCGTGTTGTACCGTGCGTACCGCAATGTGCGTGCTGTATCGTGCGTGTTGTGATGTGCGTGTTGTACCGTGCGTACCGCAATGTGCGTGTTGTACCCTGCGTGCCGCAATGTGCGTGCTGTACCATGCGTGCCGTAATGTGCGTGTTGCACTGTGCGTTTTGTACCGTGCCTGCTGTACCGTGCGTGCCTTAATGTGTTGTTGTACCGTGCGTGCCTTAATGTGTTGTTGTACCGTGTGTGCCGTAATGTGCGTGCTGTCCCGCGCGGGTTGTACCGTGCGCGCCGTGATGTACGTGTTGTTTTGTGTGTGTCGTGATGTGCGTGCTTTACCGTTCGTGCCATGATGTACGTCTTGTACCTTGCTGGCCGTATGTGCGTGTTTACCGTGCGCGTCGTGATGTGCGTGTTATACGTGTGATGATGTTCGTCTTGTACCGTGCAAGCATTAATATGCGTCTTGTACCGTGCGTGCATTAATATGCGTCTTGTACCGTGCTGGCCGTGATGCGCGTGCATCGTGCTTGCCGTAATGTGCGTGTATCGTGTGCCGTAACATTCGGTAGCATGAATGTATTAATGATTACTTTGTACCTGATGTAGCGTATATCTCCACTCTCAGACAGCCCTCTTGATGGATGCGCATTGGAAAGAAACGCAAATATCGCGCCACAATAACTTCTTTTGTTAGCCCTTTCACAGGAGTGTCCCTGTTAAAATTCGCCTGGAACTCCTGTGCCAGAAACATTAACAATAATTGACTCTATAATTGAAGGAAATGAGTAGTGTAAATTAGATCGAAAAGAAGCGTTACCTAGGTCATAAAATTCAATAAAATTACAAGTAATATGTTTCTATACCTACCACGACACTTTCATTTTGCCCATAACTTGTCCAGTTTTCTCTATCAATTGAAAATTCGATAGTGAAGCTCTCAACCCAGCTGTCAGATAGCGGATTACCCTGGGTGGCCACACCACAAACAACACTTGCAGTGCCAACGTCTATTTCCAGAAACGCTCTATTATCCTTCCTGGCCTGACACCATGAGCGGGGGCCATTCAGCCTGGCATTACTGGCCATGGTTGTGTTATCGCGTTCTGACGAGGCAGTCATGCTACTGTCTGGGAGGGCTCCTGTCCCTACGCCCACAGCCTGGCTATCGCAGTTATCTCCTCCTGAAGAAAAGCAGCCACTTTGGTAGGGTCTCATAAAACACGTGTTGTGTCGATGTTTGTGCATGTCGGCCGATGACGTGTTCATAGTTTTCCAATGTCGTGTGAATGGCTACCCTTACGTGTCGATGGTTGTGCATGTCGGTCGATGTCGTGTTAATAGTTTTCCAATGTCGTGTGAATGGCTACCCTTACGTGTCGATGGTTGTGCATGTCGGCCGATGACGTGATCATAGTTTTCCAATGTCGTGTGAATGGCTACCCATGTGTCGATGCATGTATGTAGTGTCGTGTAGATAAAAATATGTTTGCGTGTCATGTCTGGTAAATTGTCTGTAAATTGTTTTTTTTTTCGGTAATTGCGTGTAGTGTAAATAGCTATGATCGGGTCGTTATGATAGTTTTGTGCTGTTACGGGGTTTTGTGGTTCTTTTATGGTATTGGGGGTAGCTGGGGATCGTACACGCAGAGCAAGGGTTGACCGTCTTCTTTGTTCTTTATTGCACCGCTTGAGTGTTTACAAATGGTAGAGCTACCACTAGCTAGCGGGAGGTTGGCTGTAAGAAGGCAAGTACTTTCGGAAGGTAGTGAAGGAACATCTCTTTCCCGGAAAGTTGCCGAAGCCAACTTTAGAGAGTCCTGACTAAACCAAACTAGAGCACTGCCGTGTAGTGTCCTCGCAACAGTTACAGCACAATCCTAGAGCTAGATACTATGCTGCTCAATTTATACTAATCTCATTAATAAACTGGTGAAACTGGTTTAAAGATCGGGTGTTGACTTTGGGAAGAAAATCAACTATGAAATAATAAATGACTTAGAATAAATTCCTTCGATAGAAATAGCAAGAGCAGTATAAAAGGAAGAGTTTGACTATAGTAACATGCAAAATTAAGTAATGTAACAGCGGTAAGAATAAGGATAAAGGTAACGTTAAACTGTTATTTTAGCCTGGCAAATATAAAACCTGTTTTGCTTCTAACAGTAACTACGCATGCTTAGTCAAACAATGAAGAGACCCACGTAAAGCAAATAAGTAAAATGTCGAATGGAAAGTGAAAGTAAATATTTGACTGACGTGTCGAAAACGACTTTTGCATAGATTAACAATCCCTTCATAACAGTGCGTCATGCCAATTGATTTGAGTGATGTATGTTGTCAACTGATGCGATATCATTGTTTGAATTGAATGCATAGTTGATAAAAACTAGCGCGAAACAAATTTTTCCTTCAAGATACATCATCTATGAAAGAGATGCCAAATATAACGCTCAACTATTAACCGCGACGTGTCCCAAAGTCTCGAGAATACATCTTGCTTTTTTTCAAAACTGTGTTAATCTGAGATTACTTACTGCGACACCTTTAACACTTCCGGGTGAATAAAAAATCATTCAATTCGCAATTATGTGACCTCCACTCCCAGAAGGAATACAAGTTCAGAGAGCACGGTATTATATCTCATATAATATAAGTTACATATAATATACTACTCGAATTAGCAAGCGTATTGGTTTACGAGGATAAGAACGGACATATGCACAAGTAATACTAAAGGAACCTACGTAATGTCGTTGAACACAGGGCGATCATCCCAGCACATAAGATGAAAAGACGTCGTAGGGTTGTCATCAGGGAAGATGGGCCGTTCTTATCTGGAAGATCGGGAGAAGTGTGTTTGGTACAAGACGAGCTCTACATAGCTTCCGTATGGTTCTGGGAGCCGTTTGAGCGCATTTCACTGATCATCTCCTGTGATAAAAATGTCACATCATTGTGTCTACATTTCCTCTTAGCAGATTTACGTAATCCACAATGAAAACACTCGAAACTTTCAGGCGTAACAGACTTGTCAAAATATATTTTCTTCGGTGTAAAGGCATTTTGAACATCAACTCAAACCGAATCGACAACGCAGGCTACCGTCTGCTAAATAACAGAAAACGACGACAACGCCAGAAAACAATTGAAAGTACAAAGCGCCAGACGTAAAATGCACGCCAATACATTCCAACCGATTTTCTTCAAACTAAATTTGTAAAATCCCAAGTTCCATGGTCTAGAAAGGTTTTTTTTTTGGAGGGTTACCATTTTTTAAGCGGAGGAAGGATGGTTAAGATTGAGGATCAGGTATTTTTAAAAGGTGGACCTAGGATATCATGGTTATTGGCTTTGTCGGACACTCCCTCCGCGCCTGTCATATTTACAGCTGTGTGCTCTCCCTGTACTGCAAGTTGTAGCCTTGTTAGAACGGCCTCACATACAAGAGGCATTGAACCAAGTGACGTAGTCAATACTACCCCTATTAGCCATTTGTCTCCCTGAAAGGTGAGACTGTGGCGACGAAAACTGAAAATTATCTGGTAATGAAACAAGTGATCAAACAAACAAAATAAAAACAGCTATATCGCTTGAAAATACGTTATATTTATTTCAGTCAACACTGTTTTCAAATAGCATCTAAACTGGCCATTTTTACCTGGGGCCAAAAGATTATGCATATTTACAAGTTGTAAGCGTGTTCTGTTCCTATTTTTAGCAAAGGCGCTTTTTTTTTATAGTTAGTATTCCAGCCGAGTTATGCTCTAGCTACCATAGCAATGTTGTTTTGGCGTCACATCCAATTTCTACCACGGCCCTTTGCTGAGATAAATAAGACAATGTTGTCCAAGGCTAGGACGAAACACTGACACCAGGTTAAACCCGCCCTCAATATCATTGTGGCTCTCTTTATAAACTTATTCCCATAGGATTCAAATCGTTCAACCTGGGGCTGCACACTATGCACAAATGGATCCTTGTCCAGGAACTGCAAAGGCAACAACACGAGTCGCGCCATCTCAGAGAGTCTGGATAATGAGTTTTCTCTTCTTGTCGTGCACAAATCTGTTAGCCTGGAAAACTGGGCTGTCGTAAAATGAGGCCAGGTTGATAATGTTGATTTGTCTCGCCTGAAAACAAAAGAAAAAATATATGCATATAATATAACCAGGGAGGTCATGCTAAAGCGGTTCATTTTATAAAGGGGTGAAATCGGGGCCTTGTAAAATCGACGCATGTGGAGGTTGATCGCTTTCTGCGGAAGCTAAATAGTACTTAACTCACCAATTCATGTGTGCGTCGTTTGGCGTTTCGCTTCGTTTACAATATTTATATTGGCCGCTCAAAAGAGGGTGGCCGCTCATTAGGTAAGCTCTTAATAGTGTGTTCCTGCAGTTGACTTTGAAATGCGATATTTTAATTTTCTATTCTTGCAAACACTGTACACTGTATTTGTGCCGACAAACCGCATTAATGTGTACATTTTTTTATTTACATTCTTTGGGGTGTAATAAGGTGTGATACATTCAGTAAAATTGGATTTGCAAGAGTGCTAATAAGGCAATAATCATTCATAAGCAAGAGGCTTACCCTATCAGTGAACTCTTCTTCCTGTATCTCAATCACGTCTGGTTCGCTGTGGTAACGACTACGGTAAAATGTAATCTGCTCCTTGATTAGCTGCTTAAGGACAAACAGTAACAGCTCGTTGTTGTCGCGCCTGTACGCCAGGTAATGGGAAAACGCCTGTTGAAAACAACTTACGTGTTAGTACCATGCAATAACAGCTATACTAAACTAAACATCCCAGTAGCCGCAGCCGGGGGGGGGGGGGGGGGGGTACATGGGTTGCAGTCGCTTCCCAGAATTATTAATGGGCCTCTTAAAAGGCCTTGTCTTGTGTTTTTATTAGTGTATTGAAAACAGGGGAAAATCAGATAAAAATTGATTAATCCCGAAGTGAAAAGATCTTGGGGCTCCCAGACTCCCTTCAACGAGAAGCATTTTTATCCTTTGTGTTTATCTCCACGAAAAATTAATCTCCACTGGCTAGATACCCTGCGTGATTAACTCCCCCACCTTCTTCATATTCCTCATGACTGAGAACTTCTGGGTGTCGATGAAGCTCTCCAGCATGACTCTGATAGCCATGTTGACGTCATCCTCCATGACGTACTCTCGCAAGTGCATCTTGGCGTGGGATTCTGCCATTCGGATCATTGACTCTATGTGACGCACGGTGATAGGAATGGAACCTGTCGCCTGAGAATGACAGATAACAATATCTCTGAGTAATGAAGGGGTTTCAACCGAGATATTATACACAACAGTTTTTGCAATAAGTATATAAATAGACCTAGATTTGTTTACGTGATATCTCATTTTTGTGGACGTTGCTTACCAAATCACACAAAGCATTAATTTCCATTGACTCACTTAAAGGATTAACTGAGATTCTGTACTTTAAACTAAATAATATCTAATAAAGTATCTAACTTGAATTGTGGTTATCGGTGGTCATTTTGAAACTCTCTTTCAGTTACACCTCCATTGAATTTTCAAAATGTAAACAAAGTGGCTGATTAACGTTCTTTAAGGAAGTTGGATTTCATTTACCATAGATTCCTTCCTGAGATCAGCAAACATCTTGGCCACCTTGTCCTGGTCCATATTGTTAAGTCGAGGGTGAACACGCTCTTTAGCATAGATCATGTACTTTTTCAGGAGATCTTGGGGAATGGCATCTTCATTCACTTCTTCAGTCTTTTTAAAGCAATGCAATTTATTAGTTTTTGAAAGCAATGCATTTGATGAAGGGTATAAGGGTTAAGGTTGGATCAAAACTGATGCCCTGTTTAGTTATAAGAGATCAATCCTTACAATATTTTTGTGACCAGGAGGGCTAATTATGAATTAGAAAATAGGAAGGTTCATCAAATATTTTTCAGAGAAACAAAATGGAATCAGAATTAAATTATTTCGGGTTTCAGTTTATGGTCATTCTAAATCTCTGCCAAGTAAACTATAAGGGCACTCCTCCTTAAGGTAAACATGTGTACCTCCATGTCTTCGTCTTCATTCTCTGGAGTATTAGGGTGATGCCTTACATGACTGTTTACCACAAACCTTGCCAGCAGCTCATCCTGTTGTTAGAGAGAAAATATAATCAAAAATACATAAAAGTAAAAATATATGGGTCAACATCATAAGTTAAATTTCTGTATTAGTACAAAAAGGGGTAGTTATTAGATAAGAGCTAAAAAAACATGTTCAATGAACTACAATAAAGGAAATGATATAACAAAAACACCTCATCTCCAGTACCTGAATTGCATCAACAGTATCTCTCACAACACAAAGGATATCAAAACGAGAAAGGATGGGCTCTGTCAAATCAACCTGGAAGATAGAAAGGAAAATCCATTCAGCATTTTAAAGTGTTTCAATTTACCTGCAATCTAGTTCTAAGAAATCTCTTTCAGCCAATTTCATTTGTTTCACTACTTACATTTTCAGCAAAAGTAAGTGAAGGGTCGTATCGACCTCCAATAGGATTGGCAGCGGCTAAAATACTGCACCTAGCCTAATGAGACAAGATCAATGCAATGTCAAAACTCTGTATCATTCGTTAAAACCTAAAGCAATAGACAATTCATAGTAAGTATTAATCACCTGTAAAGAAGTTACAATTCCTGCTTTTGATATTGAGATACTCTGCTGTTCCATTGCTTCATGGATACTAGTTCGATCTGCATCATTCATCTTGAAACACAAAACAAAACTTGATTTACAAAAATAATTAAAAGAATCAAGTTCATTAAAAGGGTCAAAAACAGCTTATGCATAAGAAGGAAATGATACCAACCTTGTCAAACTCATCAATCAAGCACATCCCTTTATCAGCTAACACCAGGGCACCAGCTTCTAGTGTCCACTCTTTAGTCACAGGGTGTCTCTGCACATATGCGGTCAAGCCAACAGCAGAGGCACCTTGACCTGTCGTGAAGACTGCTCTAGGAGCCGTCTTCTCCACATACTTCAAGAACTGTGACTTGGCCGTTCCTGGGTCACCGCAGAGAAGCACATTTATGTCACCACGGATTTTGTGCTTGCCTCCTGCAGGATCAAACAAAGCATACAGTAATCAAAATTCGCTTTTTTTATAGCCTCAGTTATAATAGACTCTACCCTATGGGCTTGGAAAAAAAGACACTCTACTGTACTGTATGTTAAAACTCAGAGACTTTGGGCCTTATACACACTATATAACATGTTTTTTTGTTAGATGATATCCCTGACATGTGTACAAGGTTAAAAATTCAAAGTCTAAGAGACTCCCTGAAAATGAGTGAGACATGAGTATTATGTGATACTATGTACTTTATGTACCTGGGTCCTTTGCCACTCCCCCAAACAAAGAAAGTGCAAGAGCTCGCTTAATATCCTCATGACCATAGATAGAAGGACCGATGCTGGCAATGATCTGAAGAGACAACAAAACTCCATCAGACAACCTTTTACAAATAACCACAGCATGTCTAGTGTACCTACCCTCTCTCCAATTCGTTCGTCTTTGGACAATGCATTAATGGCTTTGATATCTTCATCCGTGAGGCTTGTAACAGCCATCTTGTCATCTTGTTTTGTGATGAAATTTGCTTCAATGATTGTTGCAAATACTGGGAAGCCATTGGACCTGTTTAGAGAGCTGTCGTAGTTGATTTTGTAGATCCCAGTCAGTTCCTAGATAAAAAAAATTAATAACAAGGTATAAGAACTAAGTAGCATAGGTTAACATGCCTTTAATAAGATAACACAAACAAATGCATTTTTACTGCTTAGGCTTTACTCACAATCTCATCACCAGGTTTACAGCTGTCTACTAGATCAGCCATGAGAATAACATCTTTGTATCTGGGCAAGCGACCAGCGGCCACCTTACTTGGGCTCTCCTGTATCTTTATCTTCTGGTAATTCTGATAAAGAGTCTGTAAAAATAATGATATCAATCCCATCAAGACTAATCCCATCAATTAAGACAAAGGATCAATGTAGCTGTACAGTATAAATGAAAGCCACGCCCACCATTGTGCTCGTCCCTAGCTATACCCCAGGCCTATTTACAAGAGTATTTACAGCATCCTTTTCACTACTTACTTGCTCCATGTTGATCTCAAATGGTCCTCGTGATTGGCACTCAGGACAAGAACCTGGCTTTACTTCCTGGTCTGAGCCCTGGAAGAATGGTCCCAGAATGAAGGAGCATTTCGGGCAATCGTACTTGATCACGCTCAGCTGAGGCATAATGCCAGTGCTACTGGTCACTACTCCGCCTGTGCGAATCAGCTGGTTGACATGTAGTTGCCTGGAAATACAAAAGGTGGTTAATGTAGTTTAAAGTACAGTACAAGGTTTGACTTGTGCAAATATAGTATATCTGAGGAAGCCTTAAATGCTGTTGATCTTAATCTGTAATCTGCAGGCACCCATGCTTACCTGCTTTTATTTTTCTTATTTGTTTTCTATCCAATAAAGTTGGATAAATCTATAAAAAATGTTTAAATAAACTTCTACAGTAGAACAAAACTGAAATATTTTCCATTGAAATTGTTAGGAAAGTGGATGCAATTTCTACTATGATAGACCATGAGGTTTGAAGAGCTATAGTTTCTAAGCAAGGATCCAGAAAACAGTTCTTTTTTATTTTCATTTTTTTTCTTTTCCTTCACTTAAACTAAAGTACCTTAAAGAGCGTAGTTCCTCCATCAGTGGCAACTCAGCTATTCTTACATGAATCTCTGTTGTAATCCTGTCATAGTTTGGGAACATTGCAAGAACAACCTCTTTGGCCGCCTCATCAAATATTTGAAGCATCTCTGTAGGAGCCTCTGGCAAGAAGTAGGCTAGTACTTGCTGCTCATTCGCTAAGATGTTATAGTCGATAACCAAACTCTGCTTATTGGCTGTGGAAAAAGGCAAATGCAATCAATTCGAGAAAGTAAGAAAGAAAGAGGGAGCTCTTATTTGCACGAAGCACAATTATGAAAGTTTAACACAGAGAAAGAAAGCTGAACAAATGTCTTAAAATAATCAGTGCCAATATGTACAGTACCTTCACACATCTGCCTGATTTTCTCTCTGTATACACTGTGCCCTTGATCATCAACAAAAGTCCTCAAGAACTGTTTAAATCTGTTTTTGATCTCTAAACGTGGAGCCTGCATTGATACCCACTCACGCACGGAGTGCCCCTTCATGTCTTCCAAGTTCTCAATACTCTCAATCATCTGGAAAGCAAAACGTGGTTATAAATGTCAAAATAAACAAAGGAATTTTGCAATAAAACTGACTTACCTCATCTTCATCAAGGTATTCTCCTTCTGCAGCACGCTCTGCTATTCTACGCCGATGCCTGGGACGGCTTTCTTCTTCATCGTCATCATCATCTACAGAACATTTTACAACAAGCCTTTAAATGCAAATCAAACAATCCTTTTCTATTGCTCGTACTTCAAAATAGAATGGTCTATTTGCAGGAGAACTTGATAATTGAATCAATATTTACAGCAATCATATAGAATCTCAGTCACCTGGTTTTACCAATAAAAATGGATGCTATAGTACTGACAGCAAGAAATGGGACCGAAAACTGATGTATTTCGCCGAAAATTTGCCCATCGTCTTCAGCGAAGTTCTGCTAGAACCACATTTATCTAAAATTCTAGCTTAGGTGAAAATTCGCTGACATTTCAGGAGCGTGCCAAACAAAAGAATTTCGGCGCTGCCAAATTTTTGGCAAATTATGGGTGTTTTCGGATGTTATCGCCAAACATACGGTGAATTTGGGCAAAATTCGGTTGCATTGCTCTCTGTCAGTACTGCACGTGTGGCTGTATTACTTGGAAGCATAAAACATTAGTCAAATACAGTACATACAGGCTCAACTGAATGTTCTTACCATACAAAATTCCCCTTCTTAAACGACCCTGGGAAGCAGCTTCTTCACGATCTCTCTTCCTCATCAGGCGCTCAGCCTCCGCCCTCTGTTCTGGGGCCAGGTCATCATAGTCATCATCATCCAGGTTGTTCGCATCATATGTGTCAAGTGCTGGGATAGCTCGATAATCTCTGTAATACACACACAATAATGCTAAAAATGCTACAATTTTGGCTGCTATGTATAAAAGGAAAATATGCCTGAAGTATTTGCTATTCATTCTATATTAATTGTCCATGACCAGGAGGCCTTGGTGATTTATACAACCTCATACATGCTCCCATAAATGAGAAGGATGGGCCATTAAATGTAGGAAACATCAGTAGAAAACAAATGGGCTGATAAGCAATCTCCCACATACAGTTAACAGCAGCTCAGAATCCAAGCTACTGACGTGGCATTTTAGTTATAGCAAACTCATGAAAAAGCTACAAAAGTTGTACCGTTCCATCTGATCCCCAAAGAGTTCTTCCCCATCTTCCTCCTCCTCCACACCACTCCCCTCATTGCCTAGGATCGCCTCTGTGTCATCCTCAAAAGGGGGTAGGTCACGTGCAGGGCTGGATGTTAGCCCGTCAGTCCTCTGTGGACTGCTGGGAAGGCCGATGCTGCTAGATGACTGGTCCTGTGATTCAATAAATCAGACTCTTAAAATTCCTAACAAATCACACACTTACCGCATAACATAAAAAAACTTTTCTAACAATAATCAAATGTACTTTGCATGTGCAATATTGAAAATGACTAAACTACAAGGATCATAAATGAATGACATAGCAAATCTCATGTCAAGATAAGTCAAAATCAATTAGAACATTTTCAAAACTAAGCTTGTCTTAAAAGAGTTTTTTGCACGTTGTTCGTTTCAAAATATTAAGTTAAGCTTTAATTTACTTAATTTGCATTTTCAAAAATCTGATAGTTACGCGATATTACAAAGTTTCCCTGTTTCATCAAGGACACCAGTGTTAACTGTTTTCAAAATGAACTACTGGTAAAAAGTTAGACTTTTACAATCGACTGTTAGTGTTTGACGTTTGCAAGAGAACGAGTCGAAAATATGGCCAAGAAGAGCTTCACAACCGAAACTAAACATGTGCGATCATGTCCTCTTTGCTGTAATCGCTTGCTTGAATTATGAAAAGCTAGTTGATCAACAGTTAATTATTTGCTATAGATGCAAAAATATTAAATAGACTGCAAAAGATGTCAGAAAACCAAGGAATTACAAGCTACTCACCGCCATGCTTTACTCGTTGCTGATGTCGGCTGATCGATGTTCACGTGATACAATTTTTCCCGCGCAATGCAGATTTTCTACATCAGAACGAGGCTGTCTCTAACTTGATCCAAACATCTTCCGACAGATTTCCGAGGAGTAACCGGGGAGAAATTCCAGTCCCTCGCGGTATTTTACAAAGAAGAAGCAAGATGGCGGAATACAAGGGAGCCTCACGAGAGGGCCAAAGAGCCCAAAACCTGTTAAAAAAGCGTGAGAAAATGAAGGAAGACATGGAAGCTAGGAGAAAAAAGATCGCCGAGGTACTATTGTTACTCTAAAATACTTCATTTCAAGAAAGTATATTAAAAACCAGTTGGTTCTCAATTGTCAATCTCAATGCACTTAAGTTAACATACTTAATTTGTTTCTTTATTCAGGATAACAAAATTGGCGACATTACCAGCAAATTTTCCTCTCAGTATGATGTGGTAGAACAACAACTGAAAGCTAGCACTATCGGTATGTTAATTCCACGAATCTATCCCTCGATAATGCTTATTATATTATGTTGTGATGATGTACATTACGTACGAATCACGTAGGAATCATTATCATCATAGGTCCATCATCACCATTAGTCTCAGCTGTCCGCGTTTTTTAGTTACGTTGCAGAGCTTTTGCTACTGACAAACGTGACAAACAGAGTCTTTTTTTAATGTCATATTATAGTGAGTTTTATGGCAACTTACAAGCAGGAGCGGATACAGGGGGGGGGGGGGGGGGGTGTGGCTCGGTAAATATCCACCCCCTTTTGGAGTAAGAAAAAGTCACTTTGTTTAAAAAAAAATAAATCTCTGACTGACAGGATTAACTGTCCAATTACCTTTGCTGGCTTGACCTTGCTGACGCAACAAATCCAATTCAGTGTGAAGTATTGAGTAAGATCTATGTATTGACCTACCAAGAACCACTTGATCAGTTATAAGCTGTCTGTCCGGCCATCATCCGACCCCCTTTTTGAAATCCTGGATCTGCCCCTAACAGGTTATGTTTCTATCAGTCTCTCCACTTGATTGACCAACTTTTTACACACACCTGCTTTAAGGCCAGGTAAAATCACAAAAAAATTATGCAGCACAGCAGTGAAGGAGTACGTACAATAGATACATATGACACAAATATGGTCACAAAATGAGGGATCTCATTTTAAATTATTTTTAAGTGTATTTTTATTGACAAGTTTGATTTTAGTGTATTATTGTAACAGACTGAATTGTATGGTGAATTATTATTACAAACACAAAAATCCCAAATCTTTTTTTTTCAGGTTTGGTTACTCTTGATGAGATGAAAGCCAAGCGTGAGGTTTTGGTGCGAGAGCATGAGAAACTTTTGGCAGCTCAGCTAAAAGGGGATGAGGAAGAGTATGTGTATTTTTTCTGTTACTGTACATATTTTTTTCTTTTATGCTATCAGTTTTGTATGATTGACCTATTGGTTTTGACATGAATCCAACCAGCTCATTATTATTATTATAGGAATAAAAAATCTAAGAAGGAAAAAAAACGAGAAAAGCAGAAGCAGGCAGCAGCCCTTTCTTTTGCCCTAGAGGAAGATGAAGAGGAGCAAGAAGAAAGTATGTTTTATAAGCTTCCTTAATTTTTTTTTTCTAACTGTCATTTTTAATATTGTTGGTCTTTATTTAAATGGGGGAGGAGGCAGGAAAGAAGTTACTGTAAATGATCTAATAAATGCCCAGGGGGGGTTTATTAAATTTTGATGGTCTGAGGGGTGGGGGGGGGGGGGTGTTCAATAGATAGTAAGCATTTTTTAGAGAGGGGCATTCTTTACAAACTATAACAAGTGCAGTATCTATCAGGATCACAATAAATTATAGCCTGTGTAAAAAGTGTTTCTTTACTATAACCAAGTCTAACCAAGTAGAAGCCAAACTCAAGTTAATTAAATATGATTTGTATTACCGAAATTCCTATGTCATTTGTTTTTAAGCTGAGAGGGAGGGAAGGGGGGGGCATTTATTAGAGTGGGGCATTCATTACAAACTTGTAAGCTGAGGGGTGCATTCATTAGATACAGTAGGAGGCATTCTTCAGATAGGGGGTGTTTATTAGATCATTTACGGTATAAGAAAAAAATGTGAAAATTTTTCCTCTGTATTTTTGTCCCCATCCTATCCTACTCATTTCTAATTATTTTTTTTCTTCTTCAAGTTCCAGTTCCTGTCAAGAAAAAGAAGCCTGGCAAGAATCCAGAAGTTGATACATCTTTTCTTCCCGACAGAGAAAGAGAGGTTGGCCAGACTATTACTAATTTTTACATTTTCAGGGGCGGATCTAGCTTTTCGCTAAGGGGTGGGGGGATGGGGGGTGTTCGCTCAGTGACAAAGGGGGAGGGGAAAATTTTTTTACATATGGCTTTCTGGCATCCCAAAGGGGGGGGGGCTTAAACCCCCTAAAACCCTCCCCCTAGATCCGCTACTGATTTTATTTTTATGAGCATAAAGCATTATTTGTAACTTGTTTATGTATTTTTTCCATGATTCTATTTTGAGATAGGAAAAAGAAAGAGAAGAAAGAAAACAACTTGGCCAAGAATGGCTTGAGCGCCAAGAGAGAATAAAAAGTATGTTTCAGAGAAGTAAATTCTTATTAAGAAAGTTTAAAAGTGGACTTTGTGGTGAGTTTACTGTACTGGAGAGAACATTTAAGTATAAAACAATTAAACACCACCTGAAAAATTGATAAACATTCTGAACCCTGCCAGATAACAGAGTTTAATGCATTACTGAAGACCCCAAAAATGCTCAATAAATCTAATGTAGAAAACACTAAACCTGGTAGTGGCTTGCCCCTGGCAAAAAGGTATTGCACATTTGAAACATTAACTGAGCCAAATGCTGCATAAACTCTATATAAATACAGTCATTTTTCTCTAATACCAACACCCTCAGTGTAAAGAGGGAAATTTTTGTTAGACCCAAAGGTGGACTGTATTTTCACATATTAGAATTGGATATTTTAATTTTCCAATATTAGATGTGCATGTAGTGACCACAGCTTGTGTTTTAGATGAAGATGTACAGATCACCTACAGCTATTGGGATGGATCAGGGCACAGGAGGACATTAACTGTGAGTTGTACAAACAGGGTATAATAGAGTTACAGTAGCTGATGTAACAAGCTGGTTTGGCAAATAATATTCTTCAATGGTCAAGCATTGACTGCTGCACATCACCTAGAGGAGCCACAGGAGCAGATCCAGGGTTTCCCAAAGGAGATGGAGGGGGATGGGGGTCACTTACCCAAATCCAAAATACCAATATTATACAACGTATTGCATTCAAGGCAAATTTGCGAATTTTAATTCCCAAAGATTTTTCTAAAACTTAATTCCTGGGCTCCATGGACCTGCCACTGACTTATCCCCATTCCCTTTAATCCAACCACCTTTATAAAAGTCTCGATGCACTCCTGGAGTGTGGAGCTAGTGGTGTAGGTGTGCAGAGTAAATGGTCCTATGCAGTGCTGGGCAAGGCTCATAGAATTGAGAGATTAGTGCAAATTCCTTACAATGTCTTGCTGTCCTTATAGATGAAAAAAGGCAACACAATAGCACAATTCCTGCAAAGATGTATTGAACAGCTTCGGAAGGATTTCACTGAGTTCCGGTGAGTAAATTAATTGTATTTCTGTACTGTATTATGATAAGGATAATATAAAAACGCCCAAACTGTCGCGATCTCATACCAGAACAATGAATACAATACACCAAAAACTGAAATCGACTCTGCCAAATTTTCGTCTTTAATAAGACTTCTTCAGGGCAGACTGAAGAAGGTGAATCGTTACAAGCTAGTGGCCAACTATTCTGATGTAAATAAGCTTGTAACGATTCACCTTCTTCAGTCTGCCCTGAAGAAGTCTTATTAAAGACAAAAATTTGGCAGAGTCGATTTCCAGTTTTTGGTGTATTGTATTATGATAAGGTGTACAATGTATTTTTATGTTTATATACTACATAAGCCATACAGCTTTACGTCAAGTGTTTTAAGAGTCATATTATAATTTCTTTTTCTATTGCAGGCCATATGCCTGTCTTTTTCTTCTGTGGCCATCTTTAGCACTTGAAAATCCCCATGCCTTTATGTGGCTCACTGTTTGAGGGTGTTCTTATGGTCCTTTTAGGGCCCTCACGACAGAAAACCTCATGTACGTCAAGGAAGATCTTATCATTCCACATGTAAGTATGTCAAGAGAAATTTATGCTGCGTCAGTCCCACCCCGATTTTTATTTTTTACCAAATTGCATTAAAAACCTCGTAATTATAAGATCTTTTAGGGGAGGGGTTTGGTAATTTTTGCTTTTTTGCATTCAACTATTGCTTTTTCAGCTAAAATTTCAACTCAATTTTATTTTACAAAGAATAGCATTTTATCCCTGCAGAATTGCTCTGAGATGTTTTTTCTCGCTTTTTATTTGGCATTTCTTGTCCTTTGAAATATTTGGTTTCTACTCTAAAGTTTAATTAATAACTCTGATATTTATTGGCTTTTGGGCGCAACGTGCGTATATAGCTATCTGTACCAAATATAAAAATCCAAAAAAAAAAAAATCAGAGATTATGTGGGAAATAAATACAATTTTCCAACTCTCAGGGTTTTAGAGCTTCTTGTGCTTCTATCCTGGACACTAGATGTAATTTATGGTCTTTTTTGGTTTATTTTACGTGCCCGGAACAAAATGCTGCGTTATTTATAGTACTGATAATTGCAAATGTGAAAAAGATAATTACTGCATGACCTCTCATTTGTCACTACTCATTTTGTTGCCAGCACCACACATTTTACGACTTCATCATTAACAAGGCGCGAGGAAAGAGCGGGCCACTTTTCAGCTTTGATGTCCACGAAGATGTGCGCATGATCAATGACGCCACCGTAGAAAAGGACGAGGTAAATGATTGGTGGCGATGTTTTATTGACAAAAATGTATATCACGTGAATACTGTAAAAAAATTGAGGTAGCTCCATGGTTTAAGCGCCTAATTTTGCGCGCCGCCTTATTTTAGATGACTAAAAAAAAAAAGAAAGAAAAAAGAAAAAAGGTATTGACAACTCAAGCCAAGACAAGTGCAAGTTAGAAAATCCTTCGCGGCTAAGTGGGAACGCGGCTTCTATTGACTACAGGATATATTTGGACTGAACGCCTCCCCCGTAACTCATTTCCGTGTTTCTATTTGTTTTGTCACCAGTCTCACGCGGGTAAAGTAGTCCTCAGGGGCTGGTACGAGCGTAACAAACACATATTTCCGGCCAGCCGTTGGGAGCCATACGACCCTGAGAAAAAATGGGAGAAATACACGGTAAGTGTGTGTAGCTAAAGCTTGCCCCTACAGACTAACTTTTCTAGCTAAGGCCGTGGCTAAGGTTCTAGGATATGGAAAGAGAACATAGCACTAGAGGGCTCTGGATTTCTTGGAATTTCTTTTACTCTTGGCTATATCGTTTACATTTTTTTCTATTTATTTGTTTTTTTTTTGCTTTTGATGAGCACAGGTGTCTGATGGCCCGAAACCAGTGTGACCGCCTGCCGACATCATTCAAGATCTCCGAGGCGTGGTTGACCCACAGGTCACGTACAGGACGAGAGAGCTGTGGTGCCTCTTCTCACCGCACTACGCCCGTGGGATCTTACACCGTGACAATCGGTGGCCACACTTCCACGTCTCGGCCATAAGGAGAGACAGGGGTGGTGACATAGTGGCATTATTCAGGCTATGGGAAGTTGGCATTCTTCTCTTTTAGGATTGAATAACCCTCACGTATGTACAGTAGACGTGCGTAATACGTGTATCGGCTTTAACGCGCAGAAGTATGCATAACTTATGAGTAGCACGGAAAGAATAAAGTTTTTTTCTGTTCTATTTAGACGCCATCCTCTTGTCCTCGTCACTTTTTATTGCTTCCGAGCAATAAAACCAAGGTAGTCATTTCGATTTTTAATAAATAAATGAACCTGTATAAAAATGTCTTCAAAATGTATAGTGCTTTAATTAATGATTTGGGAGTAGAGCTGAGGTTGATTGCCGCGTCATCGGGAAGTATCCCAGGATACCTTGCGCATCTTGAGTGACGTCACTCATTCTCAGCTGGGGGTCTCCTTACCTTCTGGCGTTTAAAACGCACCACCGCACACGGATACGCTTAGATGCGGGCGGACGACCAAGTAACACAACACAACCGAACTTGGCACGATCTCGGCTAGCAACGCGCCGCGATATCTTATTCCACACATCCAGGATGCGTCAAGAATTCAAGATAAAGAATGTAAAATTGGACTTTCCTGATGTCAAGTCGTTTACTACATCCCCGGTAAGCTACTCTAGTCTCTTAGTACGGGACTGCTTAGCACAGGAAACCGATCGTCATTGTGCCCTCTGATGACAGTACTGAAACCTATACCCAAAACCTTCACGACTCGCAATGCTAATAATAATGCAACAACAAAATGTCCAAGTTGCACTACCGAATGGGGTATTTCTTTACATTATTTGCGGTGAACTTAGCGGATGTTTCCTTATCTTTATGTGTAATAGGGAGATATCCTATCCCTTTAATCATTATCGCAGAAGCTAGATCGCTCCTTAGCCGCACTTCACCCGAGCTGTTGATTAATGCACCGCTCACATTTCCTAAACTGCGGAAATATTTCGCAATTCATACAGGACAGATAATTTTTAAAAATGTTAAACAATAGATAGTTATTACCCTTTGATCGACGTATTGTAGTGGGACTAAGGTCAGGTTTAGGGACTGTTTACATCAGAGAGAAGTCTACACAAATCATGATCGTTCCGTGGTCGAAGTGATTTTTTAAGGGCGTAAACTCTGTCGCCGACGATTTGCGCGTATCTCGAAGCAAAGACTGGCATTAGTCAATGTAAAAGATGGTAGAGAATATTGATATTCTATTGAAGCAAGTAGGACAAAATCCCAATCCGCTCACCTGCATGCCTTTTCCCTATACTATATGTATGTTTACAATTTGTAATATAAAAACTTTACTGTCAACACGTTGATTTAATGTTTACACAATAGCGTCATAACTACTTTTTTACATAATAACTCAAACCGTTTTTTGTTAACGAAGGAAAAAAGTTTCAAAGTAATTTTTCTATCTAGTGCTTAGAGGCGGTGTCTTGAATTTTTCTAGTGGTAAAAGGCTTGCTGTTGAAAACAGTGTCAATTAATAATTTGGAAAACTCGAGCCATATGCTACAAATCCCTCTTAAAATCGCAAACATTTTAACCAGAAACGACAGCACCAAAATTCATCGATGATTGAAAAGGAATCCAGCTGATTTGATTAACCGACACGTATTTGACAACCTCCGCTCTGTTTCTCGCTACAAAGGATTTTAATATTTGCTCAGCAAACACCCTACCAATGTATACGTCGCCCGAGCCTTTGTATTGAGCTGCGGTTGGCGTTTCTTTTATGATAATTGATCACAAGTCAAGTGTTTGGTGACCCTCAGTATCTCTTGCTATCAGGGTCTTTGTGATCCGGATTTCCAGTCTGGCGCGCGACAACAGATTGTACGAGTAGATATGCAAGTCTTTGACATTTTCTGTAGCTCCCCCTCCAAAAAATGTGTATTATATCGCAGTGCCAGTTTCTTGTTAAAAGTCTTAAATACATGTGTATTGAATTATATTTATTGCAGTTTTTTTGTAGTCGGCTCAAAGGAAAGATAAGTATTTACCAAATCTGCCTGACTATATATATATATATATATATATAAAATCCCCTGATGAGTGGGCAACCACGAAACAGACCTGTAGGGAAACCTATGTAGTTTGTATTTTTTCTCAAACCAACACTATATATATATATATATATATATATATATATATATATATATTTTTTTTTTCACTTTTACAAGAGGGCGTGGCGTGGCCAGTCCTTCTCAAGAGGAAGAGGGCCTTCAACCCTTAGCGTGACATAGGAACCTAAGGTACTGTGCGCAAATTAGATGCGCTGTCGGTGATATAGCCCATTTTAAGACCTATCGGTCTATGCCATTGAGATTACTGTAGATAGTTTAGGGAAGGATCGTGAAGATCGAAGGCACTGTTGTTTTGCGAGAGCGGCGAGTGGCACAGCAGTAATATGTGAAATCGGAGAGCTTCCGATGACAAAACTTTAATCAAGTCCTGGGAATCTGACTTTGGAAAGGGGATCTGGTCAAGATCTGCCAAACTGGAGCTGCATGGGTCCAGGCCATTGTTTTCGAAGCTTGAGTGAAAAATATTGGCGCGAAATTTTCCTTCGCAACGCAACTTTGATTTAGAATATCTCGAAAACGAAAAGCTCTCAGGGCTTCATATTCACCTTATAGACAATCGACTGTTAAAATTTAAGGGCAAGTCTTGCCTTTCGTATCGCCTTAACAGTTGGTTAAGGCGATAACCTAGTAGTTTGACAAGCTCATATTTTAACAGTTGGTTGTTCTATCCTCCGAGTGGTATAACATTACGCTCATATTTTTTGAAAAAATGGTGGTTCTTTTCTCCACGTGGTTTAACTAGCTGATATAGGCCACGCGCAAACATGCTGGAACATAGCATTTCCTTGCCTTGTGGTCAGTCGCCAATGCTGGCTGCTGGTTGGCGCTCTTTGTACGGGACTTGTTCTCTCTGCGCTTCGCCTTGGCTAGCTTTGATTTGTAACTGCTCGTTGTCCCCCCCCCTCCGCCCTTAGTGTTTTTACCAGCCCTAATTTATAACATTTCGATAGTGTTTTCTCCCTCCTTGTCTCCTTGTGCCTTAACTTGCTTTAAGTTGTAACTGTTCGCCCCACCCCACCCCACCTCAGTGGTTTTGCCTGCTGTTATTTTTAACAGTTCTCTGATCTCTCTCCCTAGAGGTATTACCAGCCCTTGTTTTTAATAGTTCGTTGTTTTCCCTTCCCTAGTGGTTTTGCCAGCTCATATTCGTCATCTACCGCACGCTCGTGGCTTTGTATGTCACCACGTGGTCAGTCCTCGGCGGAGTGATGAGACTTGATCAGGGCGCACTGTGGTTTATCTTTCTAACAAACTGGAGTTACACAATCCTCAACATTCACTTCATCCTTGGCGCCTGTTTACCCGCCTACCACTACTACAAATGCTCCCCTGGCGCTGCAAGCTCGAAGATAATCGCAACTGATAGCAATGCCAATGACGAGCCCGCGAATCACGTACAGTTGGAGCTCGAGGACCCATGCGCAGTAAACACAAAGTTGACCACTTTACCGCAGAATTCCCGGATGTTTATTTTAGCGTGCAAGGTTTCTTGGGTCGTCTTTAATATCGCGGCAAACGTAGCACCGCTGGTTACATTCATGTACTGGGGATTTAACTATGTGCCTGGGCAATACGTCGACAGCTCCAACATCAACGCGCATGCTCTGAATTGTGTTCTGATGTTTGCTGACGTTATGCTGAGTAACCTCCCGGTGCGTGTGCTGCACGTGATCTATGCACTTGTATGCGGTTTTGCTTACGTCACATTTACAGTCATCTATTGGGCGGCTGGAGGTGTCAATCACGAAGGCAATTCGTACATCTACTCGGCACTGGATTACACAGGAAGCCCGGGCATGGCCGCCACGATGGCTGTGCTTTTTGTGCTCTTGGCCCAGCCTCTTTCTCATTTACTGCTGTACGGTCTCTATTGCTTTAGAGATTGGTTAGTCAAGAGAAGCACGAGAGCAATTGAATAGATATGTCACGTGAGGTATGGAGGTATATTCTAGGTTACTATAACTCTTTCTCGAGAAACCAATGACATATAATTATTTTGTTTTTCATTTTTTTATTCAAATCAACAGCGTTCTCAAATCAACACCATCCATGCTCCTCGCAGCTTCAAATGATTTTTATTTCTCAGCAGTTACGCATAAAGTTTTTTTGTATTGCCCGTCTAGCCATTGTTTCGACGAGATCATCAATCTTTTACCACATTAGATTTCCTTGTTTCCATTAGATTTTCTATTTCTACCCGTTCTTAGTAGTATTGTGATCCAAGTGCAATACCATTTCTAGTATTATAAATTGCTCGTGATCTTCCAGGAGGTCTTGCCGTAAAATGATCTTGAAATGTCAGGGATGGACATATAGCGAACGAATATCCAAGTAAACCAACCATTATTATTTGAGTTTTTGATTGATGATTCTTTCTAACTAAACTTTAATAGTTACGCCTTTTGGAAATATGGTGTTTACAATCGACATTCTTGCTATTGTGGTTTATACTTGCTTTTCTATTTATTTTATTTTCCGATATTATTTGCTAATTAGAATTAATCTAGCTTTAAAATATTTCTTCTAGTCTTATCCATTATATCAATCTCATTAATTTATTTTTACCTCAATTTTACCTGTTAGTTTTATTGTTTGTCTTTTTTTGTCATTGGTGGGGCATTTGGTGCAAGATATTTACACCTCTTCTTTCGTTCGCCGCGGGCAATGTTTCGGTTCCTCATTTGAAGACTAAGTATAATACATTTAATACATTTACAGATGTTCAATTCACCTGAAATACCGGTCAGGAATTGGTAAATAAACAAATTGCAGGATTCCTACCTTATTATTAAATGGGCCTTTGCATTTTGCTTAAGCGAAATTAATTGAATGAATGAAATATTATTGTACCGACAATTTAACTTAATTTGTCGCTTTTGACTAATTAAAGTGCCGAATCTAATGTCATATTTACCGAATCTAATGTCATATTTTGCGTAACTTCTGATTGAAATGCGCATGCGTACTTAACAAATGGTGACTTTGTAACGCTGTCTAAGGTTAAAAAGCTTTTGCTTTTCCCGCTGTGGGACATTAGCGCAATGATATGTGCGTGCTCTTTCCCGATAAATTACAGTGAGCATGACAATCAATTATATTTTATTGCTGTACGTTTAATACACTTATGCGTGTCGCAGCTGACCAAGGGCGGCGAGTAATTCTCATTGGCTCTCTGTACTTTTTATTAACAGCGATTAGCTACGATTCTCTCAATTGGATAATTGCATTCTCCTGCAATTTTAATTTCTTGCCAGCTTCAAGTTTTGTTTAAAAGAACATTCCAAATCGAGAAAGATTATAGTCAATGAAGCGTTCAGAACGGGAACTTTTCAAGAAGGAAAACTTGGAGCACATTTTAAGCTTGCAAAAAAATACACATTTCAAATCATGAGTGATTGGAATAACTCGGTATCACCGGGAAGTAAAATTAACGGATCTCTTTGGGGGCAGGGCGGCACAGCAACAGAAGACGTGTTCAAACTTGTGGCTTGCGGGCTAGTCGGGGTCCTCTCACTTGTGGGTAACATTCTCTTCGTCGTCGTGGTATTCAAGGCTCCTCGTCTGAAGACGGCCACGTTCTACCTGCTGGTAAACATGTCTGTGAGCGACCTGCTCTTCACCTGTATCTCCATGCCGCCCTTCATGGTCAACATCATGGGGCTCGGGCTACTGGTGGGTGGTAGCGCCGGGATCGCTGTCTGCAAGCTACTCAACTCTTCCACGTTTGGATTGATGGCAAGCTCCGTGCTCACGATGACCGCCATCGCGTTCGACCGCTACATCGCCATCATCAAACCGATGAGAAACATTATGAACATGTGCATCCTCAAATGCATTATTGTAATCATTTGGGTTTTAAGTTTAGTCTTCATGATCCCGTTATTCTTTGTCTACGATATGAGCACTGCATCTGGGACTGTTTACTGTGTAGAGGACTGGTCTACTTTGATGCCCGCCGCGCCTCAGCTCGCCTGTAAAATCTATATTATCGCCCTCTTCGTCATCATCTACATAGTGCCGTTCACGGCAATGGCTGTTATGTACTCGTCTATCAGTTATGAACTATGGTACCGCGAGATCCCCGGAAATGTTAACATAGAGAACAAGCTATACGTGCGACACAAGAGGCGGAAGGTAGTGTTGATGCTTGTGCTGGTGCTAGTGGTATTTATCATCTGCTGGTTACCTCTACAGTTGGTCACTTTTTTGTTGTACTTTTCCAGCGTACAAGTCTCTGGCGCTGCGGTATTCACGGTGGAGTTTCTAGTGCGAGCTAATGGAGCGCTCAACCCAGTCTTGTACGTGGTGTTCAGTGACACTTTCCAGGAAGGACTTCTTTCTCTTTGTAGGAAGACGCGGCCAAAGGCGATTATCCCCTTGAAAAGACGCAAGTATTCTCTGTTAAGTACATACAGAGTATGGTCGCGTAAAAGAAATCCTTCCTCGGAAACTAGCATCTGATTTTACATATGATACTATAGAGAGGGGTCAATCGAAACACATGTAGTGCAGAAAGTATATGTCCGTAAAAAAATAATAGTAATGATTATTTTAAGAGTGCATCAAATTGAAATTGAGTTTCTACTCATTATGCTCTCTTGACAAAGTATCGCGTCACGCAGTGCCCACAACATTAGTTTTAAAATGAATAGGATTTATCTATGTCAATTCTGAATACTGATATTAATAATAAAAGGAGCCAGAGCACTGCTTTCTCCTATTTGCATTACCAACTCTTGGCACATATTTTCTTTCGCGCATATTTCATATTTTTTTAACTGTTTCCTTCGGATTTTTATTTTTCCAAATGGTACCAAATCACCTTTTCTGCATTTTATCACTCAATTCTCTACCGCAAATTCATCTACGCCTTCGTAAACCGTGCCATGTGAACATACCATCTGTTAAGATCCCCCAATAGTTTTTTTTCATAGCACTGTGTTGTACTCACAAGAGAAACCACAGACAAGGAGGGAAATCAATTTGATTAAATGGTGACCATTTGACTATAGGCCACCGGAGGTGTACCCGAATATAAGGCGTTCGAGGCTTCACTCGTTTTACCGCAAGCCAAGCAGGTTTTACTCCCAGATGTGTGGACAATGGGGGTGGTTCCGGTTTCAGAACGCGGCTTCACGGCCGTGTGCTACGCTTGCTGCGTCAAATCACAGAAGTAAGTTCACGCAAACAGTCAAGCTACTTTCAGTTGTATTAAAAAGCGGATTTGGTGAGGGCCTTTGGGTGTAGTCAAAATATTTCTTCTGATGGTTATTAACGGAGACCATTTACACCTGTAAAAAGCGCGTGCTGATTGGTTAGTGAGAAAATCGTGCGTTTCGCCCAAGATCATTTGATTCGCCTTACTTAGATAACTTTCCAATACTGTTATCGTCGAAAACGAGTTCGTTGTATCGGAGTTGAAATGACTTGGCCCCTAGGAAACTCGATCTGTCCGAGTTATTGGGATTTCGAGTTATCGAAGTTGAAAAGACTTGGTCCCTAGGAAACTCGATCTGTCCGAGCTAGTGGGGAGTTCGGGTTATCAGGTTATCGGGGTTCACCTGTTATTCTGTCGTCCTTAAGAGCTGAACGCGGCGGGCGCTTTGGTTCCTTAACAAGCTGCATTGTTATCTACCACCAGGTGCAAGATGGTCTACCGTAAAAGATGTAACTGTGCCTAGAAGATCCCGAAGCTGTAGACTCGTCGTCGGCGGCGGACGGCATCACACAGCGCTTTTCCCATCATTATTACATGGCGCTTGAAATTTTTTGTTACGTTGGGGGTGAAAATAAATCGACATTGGTGTGACAACGTAGCAGATGCAATATCAATATTAGAATTTCCTTGGCAAGGAAATTCTAAAAATTCTATGAAAAAAAAGAGAGGAGGGACGAGTCGATTATGCTAGTAAAACTGGCATAATACGCTAGTAGCATTGCTCGCTTTTGATCAAAGTTATGCTCAAATTATGCTCGCTTTTAAAAATTATGATCATTTTTCCGACACAAAAAAAGGGAAAAACAATAAAAATAATTGATCTTTCAACATCAACCCTATGAAATACAAAGCTTTAATGCGAAACTATATTAAATACAAAGCTTTACTGTAAACGCAAACAGAGTTTCAATACTACCGAAGTATCACACTTATCAGAGTACATTATTTTGCTGATCAGGGCTGCACCTGGCGTGACGTCACAACTTTCAATTATCCACCACAGCATGCCCGAATAGAAAGCATCTGAAGGCTTTTGTACCGATATAGCTCGAATAAACCCAATGGTCTTTGCAGACACTTCCATCCTAAGAGTGTTTACCTTTTTATAAAAACAGATGCCCCTGAATTATTTTAGTATTTTTTTTAACACGGGATATAAACAGCAATAAAACACATCTATAGAAAATATTAATGAAAATTGTTTTGAATTGATGACCAGCTTTGAAATAACACGATTTGTATGACCTTTTGCAAGGCGCTAAAACGCTGTATTCTGTTTCCGGCGGATCGAATTTTTTTTACACAAACAAATACGACTATCACCCCTTCTACTGGGGAAAATACGGAAATACAAAATGGAATAAATTTTGAGAAATTTAACGGAAATCCGAAGAAAATTTTATAACTCAAAAATTGAAAAGGTATATTCTAATAATTTAAAAAAAGAACCAACACCCAATCAACCCCCCGACCATTGAAGAACCCCCACGAATCCTTTAAATCGCCACAAACCCCTATATTCACCTCCATTCAGTGCGCTGAATGAGCGAGACGCGCCTTCTAGTGACTTGGTTTGTTTGTAGAACTCGAAGCGCCAGTTAATCATGAATGAGTTAATTCAGCTAGAGTGCCTGCCAGTATATGCACACACATAACGATTCTGTTGAAATTCAAATTTTCAAATACAGATAGTTCAGAGACTGGGACTATCCTAGCGCCCGTGCCTGAGACAATAAGTTACTCGTTATCGTGATCATACAAAACGTATTACGTAATAGACCGCCGTGTTCTCACATGGATCCGAAGGTGACTCTTGTGACAGCGTATATTCAGCATCATAAACAAACGAGCCGACCCAGTCGTTCATTTAGATCACGACAATGGACGAATTCAGCGATTCGGAGAGTCCATCTCTATCGTGTTTCGCACTGATGCGCAAGTTTTTCGTCTTTAGTTTTGTATTTCCTGTCGTTATTTATTTCCTATCGATCGGCTGTGGTGCGCTTCCGACGGCATTTCTTACACATGAGGTAAGATTTAATAAGATTAATATTCCCTTGTGAAAAAATAACGACAAACAGTACACATCACCCAAAGTAACGTTAGAATAAAGCTTATGGAAATACTAAAACTACTAAAGCAATCCTAAGAACACATGAATGGGAGTGTGTGAAGCTGGGTTAATAAATTACCCCTTCTTGTCCGAGGCATTTTTCCCCCGAAATTCCTTAATTCATACGCATGATGTTTTCTGATATATATATTTTTTTATTTGCTCTATTTTCCCCGCAAAAGGTTGTTTAAAAAAACTCCCGCTTGATTCTTCGTTTTATCATTGTATATTGCTAAAAAATTCTTAATATTATTCAAAGCGTGGGAAAAGATGCAAATATAGTTAAAGAATGACACGCTAATAAATTTAAAAACACCTTCAACAATTCAAAACTGATCTTTAGAAACTTTTTTGGCTATGTCTCTAGTCAGTTTTAATCAATTCCATGGCAGTTCAGTTTCATAACAAGCTCAAATTACCCTAAAAGCATTGCTAATGCAATGCCGTAGCAGGCCTCGAAATACTGGGGGTGGGGGGGGGGGGGCAATTTAGGCACAGCCACGCCCCTACTGATCATTTCCTTATAATTGTTTAACATATTCGGGGGGGGGGGGGGGGGCACGTGCCCCCAGTGCCTTACCCCTGCTACGGCCCTGTAGTACCTAATACGTGGAATGAAGCATTGCAAGAAAGAGAACCATGCGAACACGCAATCTCACGAACAATGTACTCGCGCACACACTACCTCACGAACACGCGACTCAGGGACACGCAACTCACGAACACGTGACTCAGAAACCCGCAACTTCACGAACACGTGACTCATAAACCCGCAACTTCACGAACACGTGACTCACAATTATGGAACTCGCGAACTCGCAACCTCACGAACACGCGACTCAGGAACACGCAACATCACGAACACGTGACTCACAATTATGTAACTCGCGAACACGCAACCTCACGAACACGCGACTTAGAAACACGCAACATCACGAACACGTGACACACAATTATGTAACTCGCGAACACGCAACCTCACGAACACGCGACTCAAGAACACGCAACATCGCGAACACGCAACCTCACGAGCACGCGACTCAGAAACACGCAACATCACGAACACGTGACTCACAATTATGGAACTCGCGAACACGCAACGTCACGAACACGCGACTCAGGAACACGCAACATCACGAACACGTGACTCACAATTATGTAACTCGCGAACACGCAACCTTAGGAACACGCAACCTGACGAACACGTGACTCACAATTATGGAACTCGCGAACACGCAACCTCACGAACACGCGAATCAGGAATAGGCAACATCACCAACACGTGACTCAGAAACACGCAACATCACGAACACGTGACTCAGAAACACGCAACATCACGAACACGGGACTCAAGAATATGGAACTTGCCAATACGCAACCTCACGAACACGTAACTCAGGAACACAAACATCACGAACATGTGACTAACAAATGTGGAACTCGCGAACACGCAACATCACAAACACGTGTTTAATGAGCACGCAGCTTATAGAAACGTTACGTTTCAGGCGGAGCAGCATGGCGTTAGCTCTACGGTCAGCGGATTGATCTTCGGAATTTACTCATTGGTCTTTCATCTTTAGAAACTTTTTTGGCTATGTCTCTAGTCAGTTTTAATCAATTCCATGGCAGTTCAGTTTCATAACAAGCCCAAATTACCCTAAAAGCATTGCTAATGCAATGCCGAGGCAGGCCTCGAAATACTGGGGGTGGGGGGGGGGGCAATTTAGGCACAGCCACGCCCCTACTGATCATTTCCTTATAATTGTTTAACATATTGGGGGGGGGGGGGGGGCACGTGCCCCCAGTGCCTTACCCCTGCTACGGCCCTGTAGTACCTAATACGTGGAATGAAGCATTGCAAGAAAAAGAACCATGCGAACACGCAATCTCACGAACAATGTACTCGCGCACACACTACCTCACGAACACGCGACTCAGGGACACGCAACTCACGAACACGTGACTCAGAAACCCGCACCTTACGAACACGTGACTCAGAAACCCGCAACTTCACGAACACGTGACTCACAAATGTGGAACTCGCGAACACGCAACATCACAAACACGTGTTTAATGAGCACGCAGCTTATAGAAACGTTACGTTTCAGGCGGAGCAGCATGGCGTTAGCTCTACGGTCAGCGGATTGATCTTCGGAATTTACTCATTGGTCGCCTTCATGGCTTGTCCTGCCATAGGCACATATCTGGTAGGTAGACATGCCCCAATTCAGCAGATCAGGTTATCCATAAGGATCCACTCAAATAATATAACATTTTCCGCCTTCCCTCTCCTGGACATTGTTTTGTCATTGACGCTCTAAGATTGACAGGGTTACCTTTGAACTCCCGCCCCCTTGCTCATCTAATTTGATAGTCGTAGACTTATTCCTATTATTCAGTTCCCATACATATCTAAATATCGTCTGTCTAGATTCCAAGGTTCGGTCCAAAAGCTGTCTTGATGTGCGGACTCGTGGTGAATGGAGCGGCTCAGCTAGCGTTTGCGTAAGAGTTATAATAATATATTATCATCATCATCATCATCACCACCATCATCATCCATATCAAACATATTCCCTATGGATAGTGTCCTTCGTATGCATTGCCTTATATGGGCATAGATGCCCATATTTAGAAGAGCTAAAGTTTTCCCGCTCCCTGATCTCCAGAAAACATGATGAAAAATGCTGATCCCTGTCAATTTGAGACTCGAGGCAAAAATGTGTAAAAAAAAAACATTATCGCTTGGTCAAATCTTTATCACACAAGCCTTGAAAAGCCCTTAGACCCAGGCCTCCAAGAGATTGGCCGAGCGAGTTTTAAGGTCACCCAAATATTGATATGATCATCATCATTATCATCATCATCATCATCATCATCATCATCATCATCATCATCATCATCATCATCATCATCATCATCATCATCATCATCATCATCATTATCATTATTACTTGCAAAAAAATTAAAAAGTGGGGGTTGACACGAAGAGACAAACAAAAGAACAACAAGAACAACAAACAAACAAAAACATAAACGTTAAATAATAATTAACATAAATAATTAGTCACATTATTCACTTTTTGTGGAAATTTTACGCATTTCTCTTCTTTTTCTGCCGGAAATAATAATCAAGTATAACCTTTTCCAGGTTCGCGGATTTGACTTGGTTAATTTTATTTGTTCTTAACTATCACACAAGCTTCAGTCTTTTTTATTTGTGCTAGTTTTACTATACGATTGCCGAAGGGCGCAGTGTTTGCCGGGATATGTTTCCTTATACGGGCAATCAGCGCACTGGGCGCGGCTGCGTGCGAAAACAGCGTCATCTCTATCACGATTGGACAGTTTAGAAGCCACGTGCCCACAGTTATGGTAGGTTGTGTGATTTGCGTGATTATAAAAGAAGATTATCAGGTTGTTATAAAGCCCTATCCCTACCTAAAGTGAGCAAATAATCTCGTAAATAATCCATGTATGGCCCGTATCAATTTCTTTTTTTTTTAGGGGGGGGGGGGGGTGCGAAATCTGATATAGTGGACCTAATATGTTCCCAGTGGTGGTGGGGGGGGGGGGGGGGGGGGAGGGTGGGGTGGTGGTGAGTTTTCTGATAAAAATCTGAGCACCCCCGAAAGAATAAAAAGGTTTTTTAATGCCATTACAGTATCTCCACGGGACGTTTATTATCAGGTTTGGCCACAAAAAAGCTTGGCTTTTAGATTTATGACATACTTGCAAAGTGATCTAGGATGCCATATTTTTAAAATCTAATTTGCTCATGCTATGTAATTTTCTCTACAAACGACAAACGTCTATTGCGATCCGCGAGTGGACTTTCCGCCGATATGTTAAGGGGTGCGGGCTTGCTAAAAGAAGGCTTAAATAAAGACACTTTTTCACGTCGCATCACAAGTAAATTATCGTTTTGTTTTTTAATTCGCGATGTCTTTATTTTAATATATCGTCTGTGTTATAAGCAGAGTGTTGTCGAGATGAGTTCAGGCCTTGGCTTCACTGTAGCGCCAGTCCTGGGCGGAGCACTATTCGAGGTAAGTTAACCACTAACTGCGAGTCAGATAACTCTCCATTGCTATGTCTCTAGAACCTCAGTCCATAAAGTCGTCATCTCAAAACGGATAACTGAGGAGAATAAAAGTGGCGGCCCAATGCGACCTGACCTTCCATGCGATTAACGGGCCTCTTTTAAAAACAATATTAAGATTTTGTTTATGCACTAAAAAGCTCACATAAACATCAGATATAGCTGGAAACTTCGACTTTTTGCCGTTTTAAATACCAAAATATCTTATTTGCGAGGTAATTTTATAGATGGTTTTAGTAGGAACTTGAAAGTAAGTGCCGTATAGCCGAGTACCCATTATAGGCCAGTCTCGTTTAGGCGAGTTCGAATGCATCTTATTTATCGCATCTTTAAACAAGAGGAATTGTTTTTCTCGATATCTAGCCTATCTAGCCTATCTGTGTTTCTTATTTCTAGATCGGTGGCTGGAAAGCTCCATTTCTTGCTGTGTCATGCTTCCTCGTGCTTTCCGTGTTTCTTGTTTGGTATTTTCTACGAGACGTAACAGGTCAGCCATTTAATATGTATGCCAACATAGGTCTGCCGGGAATAAGGCAGGAAGAGGCTGGCGATTTATAAAATGACACTCGTAAATCGCGACCTCTGATTGGTCACGCGCGCTCAACAAAACTTGATTGTAACGTTGTAACGTAAGAAACATTTTTATTGTTGTATAAAAAAAATAGATGTCATTTTTTGTGCGTCTGTCCTCTAACAGAGTCGACTGCGTCTCGTTGCTTTCTTTTTTGTTCATGACACGCTGGGACGTCATCTGTGCACCTACTACAGGACAGACGCACGCAAAAATGAGTTCTATAGACGCTTGTAAGATTTGGCCTCACTCATCATGGATTCTTTTTATCAGAAGACTTCGCAGAAAGTCAAGTTAATCTGAAGAAAGCGTTGAAGGTACCTGGCGTGGTGATCACAAGTAAGTTCACTGAATTTTAGCCTAACATCAAAAGATGTTTGAAGAAGTAACAGGCTAGTTTTCCGTTCAGCCAGATGCCTTTAGTAGCGTAACAGATGAATTTGCGACTAATGTGGAATTAGCGGGAATGATAAATGTCGCTACCTCTCACAGTCCTGTTTCTGTTTGTAGTTCTAGTACTTATAATAGGAACAATCGCCTACACGTGGTTCAATGTGACTCTCGACCCGTACGGCAAGGACGAGGTAGTGTAGCTATTCTATACCCGTTTCACTGTATATTTTCAATTACATTTAGTTTTACAGATGTGGTAGTTATGTGGCTCGGTTGACACAATTCCATACACAATTCTATACCCGTTTCACTGTATATTTTCTCTCACATGTCGTGATTACTTTACACACTTCTATACATTTTGCTTGTTCTTAGGTGTCATGTGTACCACTCCTATAGCCTTTAACACAATTTCATACCTGTTCCTACTTGTGCTCTCTCACATGTATCGTGTGGTGATCTTGCAGCTCGGTCTTAACTCAGCAGAGATCGGGCTTCTGTTTTTAATCCCTGCCCTTTCCTATGCGCTATCTACGCCGGTAGCAGGCTACGTTTGCGCAAAAACGGTGAGTGGGCGTTACATTTCTATAGAGAGTTTATCTCGACAACATGATGAATACACGTGGAGAAGGCTCATGGGAATTTGCTAGTCCGTTGTTGATCCGACTTTCGTGTTGGATGTTTCCATAGGCTATGACATCATCATCGTCGTCGTCGTCGTCGTTGTTGTTGTTGTTGTTGTTGATGCTGTTATTATTATTTTTTTTACAGCGTGCCTTTAGGACATGCATGATTATTGGCTTCTTAGTGCTTAGTGCTGGTCTGATGATGACTGGACCGGCTCCATTCTTCACTCTACTCCCTCAAAGGTAAGTCCCTCCCATTAACCTAAACTGCCTCTCCTCTTCGCGCTCTGTTTCGCATAAGGCCTGTTTCCCTTTGTAGCCGCTGGAGAGCCTTGGTCGAGTTTAGTGACCGCTACTGCTAAGGAGAGCACCCGATTTCTTTTAGGGAGTGTTGAATATTAAATACACTGGGGGAGAGGATGAAAGATTGAACAACCCACAGGATTTCAGTAGGATACCCCCTTTAGAAAGCCCATTTTTAGGGTTGTTAAAAAAAATTCGCAGCCCCTTAGGATGGCACCTAAGAAGAATCGCTAAACCTAACTCCTATTGCAAAATATCTTGACGTTTGTCCTTTACACGTTCTTTATAAGAAAGCGTTATAAAAACGTTCTTGGTTTGTCCTTTACACGTTTGTTTGTAACATAGCATCGTTGTTGGTTTATCCTTTACACGTTCTTTATAACATAGCATCGTTGTTGGTTTGTCCTTTACACGTTCTTTATAAAAGAGCATCGTTGTTGGTTTGTCCTTCACACGTTCTTGATAACATAGCATCGCTTGTTGGTTTATCCTTTACACGTTCTTGTTAACATGTCATCGTTGTTGGTTTGTCCTTTACACGTTCTTTAAAATTGCATCGTCGTTGGTTTGTCCTGTTCGCGTTCTTTATCTGTTTATAGCATGGCATCGTCGTTGGTTTGTCCTGTTCACGTTCTTTATAACAGATCATCGTTGTTGGTTTATCCTTCACACGTTCTTTATAACATAGCATCGTTGGTTTGCGAATCCTCCTCTAGGAAGGTGTGGCTGTTGGGCGTGGCGCTGGCTGTGAGTGGGGTGTCCTGCACCCTGTGTTTCGTACCCGCCATGCCAGAGATGCTACATTGCTGTTAGTAAGTACTTAGGTCCCCCGATATCGAACATTTTTTCTGAAAAGGCTTATAATCACTGGTCGTGCCAATTTGCCTTGAATATAATTACGTATCCCCATAGCGCTAGAGGTTTCCCAGCCGACGCATCGACAGACTCTCTACTTTCCGGATTACTCACAGGAGCACAGAATCTCGGGTTTGTGGCCTTACGATACTTCAACATCTTTTATTTTTTTTAAACCTAGTATCAGCACTGTTTCTTTGATCTTGTTTACATTTAATGACTTGATACCTATATTTCACTTGCAGAGGCTTCGTTGGACCAGTTTTGGGTGGGGCTCTAATGCAGTATTTCGCCTTCCGGTGGACAGCAGCGGTAAGACACGTGACGTCTAACATGTTACTGACAGTGGAAGGGGAAAAAGTGGCAAGGTTATTACGACGTAACAACTATGCTAACAGAAGACTGACAGGGAGAGGGGACAGAAGTGGTAAGCTACAATCACGTGACGACTTACATGCTAACAAAAGACTGATATGGGAAGGGAACAGGAGCGGTAAGACACGTGAAGACTAACATGCAACTGACAAAAGGAGAGGTTAGAAGTGGAAAGTTACAACCACGTGACAACTTACATGCTACCACTGACAGGGGAGGGGACAGAAGTGGAAAGTTACAACCACGTGACGACTTACATGCTACCACTGACAGGGGAGAGGACAGAAGCGGTAAGTTACAATCACGTGACGACTAACATGCCACCACTGATAGGGGAGGGGACAGAAGCGGTAAGTTACAACCACGTGACGACTTACATGCTACCACTGACAGGGGGAGAGGACAGAAGCGGTAAGTTACAATCACGTGACGACTTACATTCTACCACTGACAGGGGGAGAGGACAGAAGCGGTAAGTTACAACCACGTGACGACTTACATTCTACCACTGACAGGGGGAGAGGACAGAAGCGGTAAGTTACAACCACGTGACGACTTACATTCTACCACTGACAGGGGGAGAGGACAGAAGCGGTAAGTTACAACCACGTGACGACTTACATTCTACCACTGACAGGGGGAGAGGACAGAAGCGGTAAGTTACAATCACGTGACGACTAACATACCACCACTGACAGGGGAGGGGACAGAAGCGGTAAGTTACAACCACGTGACGACTTACATTCTACTGACAAAAGGAGGGGACAGAAGTGGAAAGTTACACATACCACGTGATGACTAACACTGTAACAAAAGACTGACAGGGGAAGGGGGGACAGGAGCGGTAAGACATGTGACGACTAACATGCAACTAACAGGGGGAGGGGATAGAAGTGGTAGGTAACAACCACGTGACGGCTAACATGCTAGCACTGACAGGGGGAGGGGACAGAAGTGGAAATTCACAACCACGTGACGACTAACATGCTATTTACAAAAGGAGGGGACAGAAGTGTTGAGTTACAACCACGTGACGACCAATATGCTAACAGAAGACTGACAGGGGGAGGGGACAGGAGCGGTAAGACACGTGACGGCTAACATGCAACTGCCAGGGGGTGGGGACAGAAGTGTTAAGTTACAACCACGTGACGAAAAACATGCTACCTATAGGGAAGGGAGTGCTGCTAAGATGTAGTATCTTTGCGAATATAAAGCAAAAGTATTTATTTTGTATTTCTTAGATAATTGGATTTGTGACACTTTTCCAGGTAAGCTTTGTCTGTGCACAGTAAGGGATTCAGGCAACATCAACCTGTTACGTTGTTACGTTTACGACATGTTGACAAAAGAGAGCAAGTCTTACAATAGCCCCTCCTCGAGTGGCGCTCTTTGCATGCTCAAGAGTGTTTAAGGCCTTTGAATAGTACCTTACAGTAGATTTGAGTTGGACTACTACCGTAACAGCAGTACCACCAAGATCTACAAAATAAAATGATTCGAGCACTAGCTCGCTAGAAATATAAAGAAAACGATACATTGATGCCAGAATTGATTCAGAGAGAGACATTTACAGGAGGGGACATTTTATACATGTTTTCCCAGTTCCCCCACAAAAGGGGAAACATACTATTTTCTAATTGTACCTCTCATTTAGATGGCCGTCTTAATCATATATGGTATATGCACCAGGTAAGTTCTTGTTTTGGAAATTTGTCTAAAATAAATAATTGTTATAAATAATTCTTTTCTTTTGTTTTTCAGACAAAATCAGCTGGATTATGAAGAAACTAGACCATTAATTATAAATTAATTAATTTGAAAAATTAAAGATTGAAGAACCTTTGTAAAAAACTTTGTTTTTTTTTATAAAGGGAAATGAATGCCAGTCGGCTTCGACTCGACACATATGCATTTCCTTGTTTGCTGCTCGCCATTCCTAGCGGAAAGCGCGCTCATTTGCTTACGAACTGATTCAAGTGGATCGAGTGAAGCAGGCAAGGGCAGTAGAAACAGTGTTAGGCTAAATTCTGATAATTAACCACGAAATTACCCTCTAATTTGGCTGAAATGTGCCTTATTCTACGAGCAGCTCTCCGTGTTAACTTAAATATCCCGGTCTTGTTACGAGGCGTATTCTACGACCAGCTCTCCGTGTTAACTTAGATATCCCGGTCATGTTACGAAGCGTATTCTAAGCTACTACCCCGTGATGCGTGAACAGTTCCCGACGAGCTAGCCGAAACGTGCCCGACGTTTTTGCTATTTGTATATACAAATTCATTCTAGGGGTGAGTGCAGTGCGCTGTAATGCCCCTCTAAAGATTACAAGGCATAATCTTAAATTGTTTTTGAAAGGCAGACCACGTAGTTCACCTATACTATGTGAAAACATTAGTAGATTCGCCGACGTATATTAGTTTTATAGTTTTTAAAAGGCAGAGCACGTAGTTCACTATGCTATATAAAAACAATAGTAGATTCGCTGACGTTTCGATATTAGTTTTAGTTTTCAAAAGGCAGACCACATAGTTCACCAGCATGCTATATGAAAACAATAGTAGAATCGCTGACGTTTCGAGATAAATTTGAGCAAAGGAATCATGGGGGCTGATTGAATATGACTGGAGCGCTTTTTTTTTTTTTGCGTCTTTGTCGGAAATCGCTAGGCATGACGTGCGTAAGCTTGGCTCAGCCACTAGCTAAGGATTTATTGTCATTAATCATCCAGCTGGGATCTTGCTCTCCAACCATTTGAAAGACGCTAAATGTGTACAAGACAAGGCATCCGGGTAGACCCGCAATCACGAGACGATTGTCTGCAAGGGAATATTTACTGATTTTTCTAGAAAGAGATCGCCCATCTGCAGAACCTACAGGTGCAAGTTCTATGAGAGATTATTGAAAAGTGTCTGCAATTATTATCTAAAGGAAATGCCGGTCGCAGAGATGATTTTGACTTGTATTTCCTTGGCTGGGATTGTTCTATTGAATACACAACTGCTTTGCTGTATCGTGAAACTTGAAAAAATGGAAAAGGGAAGAGCACAAAAACGAAAAAGAAAGAGGTCGAACTATTGGGACACAACGCACCAAGAATCCACAGACACATCCTCAGATACTCAGGCGACGATCCGTGACATCCGCTGCGATTATTGATGGTGACTGTCGGTAGATAGCAAAGGGAACAACTATATTGGACCCTGGACGATGCATTAACAAAGATAGCGGCGATGTAAAATAAAATGAGTTTTTAAGTCGTTTTCGAGTATCAAGTTCGTTATTGCTATGTGCCGCAATAAATGAGTGTTTCAACAAAAATGCAGATTTAACATAAATGCCCACTTGAAGGTTAATTTAAAAAAGGGGGAAGGGGTACGGCCAATACGCATTTCCAGGCGGACAAATTCAAACAGGGGTGGTGAGGAGTCTTACAAATAGGCATCTCACGATTGAAATAACCGCTAAGAGAGTTTTATTTTGAATTCCGTGATACATAAAGCCAAGAGAGTAAGCACGGCATCGCGCACGCAAAGCTATACTCGCCGCAGGGTATGTTTGCTTCAAGAAAGTGGTCCCCAAGAACGAAAAGTCACGCACGATCCACGAACCGTGAAATTCTAAAATGTAATGCATTGCGCAAAGACGACATACCGCGAAACTAAGCAATAAAAGGCGACGTTTACATCATGTATGGCACTTACAGGAGGTATTCAAGATTTATCGAAAACAAGCACAGGAAACGATGACAAAAACAAGGATGCCATACTAGGGCTCTTAATTATAGCTGGATCCTTTTTTTATCATCGGCCGCGAAAAGTCACGTCTGGTTCTACTTCGGACCTTCCGGGCGTCCGCGGATATGGCGTCAGAAACCGTTCAAAATTCCCTGGGGTAAAAGCGTCGCCGGTAATTGGTTTTCACGGCACCGGGTTTTATTTGACGGTGCCGGGTTTTCTAAAATCCCTGACAAAACTCCCTGAGGTAAAAGCGTCGCCGGTAATTGGTTTTCACGGCACCGGGTTTTATTTTGACGGTGCCGGGTTTTATAAAAGCCCTGACAAAATTACCCGGGGAAAAAGCGTCGCCGGCAATTGGTTATCACGGCACCGGGTTTTATATGACGGTGGCGGAAATTTGCCGAGGTAAAAGCGTCGCCTGTACCTTTTTCTATGGCACCGGGTTTTATTTGACGGTGCCGGTTTTTTCGAAAGTTTCTTTGATTTGCGGGGGTCTGATTTTAAGTTCCGTATGCGTGGTCTAAAATTACATCCGAGGCCTGGTTTATTTCCGTGGCCAGGATTTATTTTCGCAATAACGATTATTCGATAGACTATTTTTAATAATAAATTCATTTATCATTATTTCTTTATAAATCCAAAGAAATGTTGTTTAATATTAGTTGCTGCGCGCAAAAAGATTAGGGGAACGATGCAGAAAATAACAAATCATAGACGGTAAGCAGGGGTTACCGGTTTTTATTCCCACATTTGTGAATTTTTTTTTTACAATTGATACTGATGTATATGTACGCGAGAATGGCCCGTCACTTTTTCCAGAGAATGTCTATTCTGTAATGTCGGACTAAGCTCAAAGCGTAAGGTGGCGAGAAACAAGAATTTGCCAGCTGATGCTAGACAGGAGGGGAGAAGAGGGACTGTAGATCACGTGATCAACTCAACCAATCAGGGTAAACCAAAAAAGGTAATAAAATTATTCCGTTATATCAGTTAGAATGCGACAAAAATAATTATACAAACAAATGGAGATCAACACAATAATCAGAAGATCACGTACGCTGAACATCTGCTCAGCGTACGTGCCTCGCGATGATCGCCTTAGCCTGGATGAAGGATGGAATGCCATGATTATGGTCTTGCTGAAGAGGGTCAACAGACTGGAGCTCATTCCAACAAGCCTCCCCAACCTGTAGACTCACGGCTGGTACAACCACCCTTTCGATCTCGTCATCCTGCATCTCCTCCGCCACCCCCGGGTTCGGTTCGTATATTCCATAAGTGTCTTCATCTATTGTGTTGTCTTCGAAAAAATCTTTAACAGCAATATAGTCTGAGCCAAATAATCTAAGCATACCTAATAAATATAATTGGTTTGGAGTCTTCTGATTTTCTGTAGATAATTTATGGTTGTTCCAGGAATTCTTAAATTTTTCGAGATTAAAGTTGATTCTTGGTAAAAAAATGTAATGTAGGGCAAATAGATCAATATCATTGTCAGGACATAAAATATCTTCGTCCTCTAAGAAAAAGAATAATTTTCTGAAATACTCGGTCACCATGTCCCTCATATCCCTCCAAAGTCTTTCAATCCTCTGGTTATGGACTGAACTACCCTGGATGATGCTTCCTCTCCCTTCCCCCCTCCTGTCTAGCATCAGTCTGGCAACTTCCTGGTTCTCGCCACCTTTATCTGTCCTCACTCTCGATGGCCAGCAAAATTCCTCAGTTGCTCCCAGAAAAAGGTGTGCTACCGTCTTCGCCCTGTTATTTATAGAGCATTTTAGAAAAACCACCAACCTCGAAAACCCATCTATACCTCCATGAATCACAAGTCTCCACCTGTAAAGAAAAAAACACGTACAGATCAGCAGATTATTCATAGAACGAGCGGAGCGAGCTCGCATAAAATGTATTTTGTCTCGTCGTATAGTATCTTAGGAGGGGTTTCACACCCTGTCCATGAGCACTCGGCGCAATTTTCTAAATACGCTGAAAAAAACGCACGGAATTTGCGGGGGAAATGTGTCAAAATGCATGGGGGAAAATGCCTAATTATCATTAGTTAATGTGTAAAACAAGTAAAATGGATCCTTAGGAATTACAGCTGGGGTCACAAGGTAGCTAGTTTGTGTCTTTTTATGTAAATACATTGTCGCTGTGGAATTTAGCGATGCAAACACTGCGATGCAAACATTGCAAGAACATTGCCTTCTCGTCTTGTTTGTTTACATTTTTTAGCCAAATATTTCATATCTAAAAGCAGGGGCGATGGAAAACGTTAGTAAAGCTGTAAGCCTTGTAAGCCTAATAAAAAAAAAACGACTAAAAAGGGCACGTACGCCCTCCCCTGACATTGCTTTTTGTCGGTATGACTAGAAGTACAACTGTAACTATAGAGATTTAAAGACGAGTAGGCCATAGTTTACCGTATAAGCTTGTGATTGCCATCAAGATGCCACAAACTATTAGGCCCTGTGAAAAAGAGCATCCGTTAAACACGAACGCGAGAACTATAAAAGGGATAGCTCCGCTCCCGTTTTCGCAAGCTCTCGCGCAAGTCGTCGTCATTTATAACTTGACTTCGTTGAGTCACAGGTAGCCCAAGCTCTTTATTTGTTCCTATTGATATTTAAATCCATATATCCATAACTGTCATAACAAATGAAGTCCACGAAAAAAAAGAGGTTTACAAATTATCAAGGTAAACTGATTTTACCTTATCAGGTAGAACAGTGTATGCTTACAGTAAAACCACGTAGTATTTGAGGGGGCGATGAATCTACAAAATATTGACTACTGCAGGCCCAATGCATTCATCGGGTAAATCAAAGGTCTAATACTAGAAGTTTCTAATAGAAAGTCAATGCTCGGAGGACGGGACGAACATGTTTCAGTAGAGGGGTTCTCGAAAAAGATTGCGCTCCCTCCGAGCAAATATTTGAAAATAAACTTGATAATTGACAATAGTATAAGAGCCTGCAAGCCAGTCTGTATGATTTGTTAAAACAAGCGTGTACCTGGTACGTGGTATTTCGTTCTGGGATTCTGTCTGCTCCATTGCAGCACCCGTCCTACGGGGTCCATCTCCACCAGCTTGTTAGCTATGTTAGATCTAGCAGCGTAGAGTCCTCGTGATATGATTTCCCCCTCTATCATCCTTATTCCAATGTTTGGAGAAGTTTGTTGCAATTCAAGGATAATCCCCTCCAGCTCCTGCTCGGACACTGTTCTAGCTTTCCTTTTCTTGCCAATGTCAATGTCGTATTTTTTACGAAGCCTCCAAAGAGTTGATATCGAAACACCTTTTGCATTAAAATATAGAGATTAAAATGTATGATGTATTGATTAGGAATCAGGGCTGTAGCACGGGGTGGGACATGGGGCAAGTGCTCCCCACTCCCTCCCTCCCCCCCAATATTAGAAACAATTGAAATTATAAAGAGACTGCATCGTGACCCTTTCCTCAGTATTAGTTTAAAATATCTTCCTTTCTCTTATATGTACTCACCTAGAGCTCTAGCAATGTCCATCCATGACAGCCTGTATCCTCTCATCACCTCCAGCTGCTCTTTTGGTATGATGAACTGCGGTCGTCCCACCTGTCCAGTCCTGGACATTGGCGCACGATACATCACTTCCTCCGTTATCAGAGGGATAATAGCACTCAAACGAGCAGCCACATCGCTCACCTTTGCCTCCAATGCTGATAAGTTTTTGATGATTGACAGTAGCAGACTGTCACTACATGGTTTTTTCACAGTCAAAAACCATCGCAGGCGCTTACTATTTGACAAAATTGCTTGCATTGACACAAACTGATTTGACAACTTGCTTGGTGATGCCGATTTGTCCGCTAATGTATTTATGCTCTCTACATACTTTTGATGCGCTGTCTCAACGAACCGTTCGATTGCTTCGGGGTCCACACAATGACCTTGTAAATAATCAAATTAAATGGTTTTAAATAACATGGTAGTGGAAAGCAAGACAATTACAAAAAACTTATAGTATTTGACACTAATAGTGTGGTTTTCGAAATCCTAATAGTCAAGCCAGAAAAAAGAGAAAGACTGTGTATTACAGTACCAAATAACCTAAATAGTATTTCATGGGTTTTTGAAAACCACTCTTATGACTGAATATAATTGTCAAGTCCTGAAGACACAATTTTGAGCGCCACTCTCCAGTCCCCTCGCGGTTAACGTCCGAATTGGCGCGAAAGTATCACCAAATAAGGAGACCGACAGCGGAAGATCTTGTTGTACGAAAAAAATCAGCAGAAGTCACTATATTTTATACGTTGTCTCTGGAAGAGAACACCTTGAAATCTGAGTGCTATAGATTTTAAGGTGTTCCCGACCAAATGCTCGAAAGGTCTGAAAACCTCGCTTGTATGTACCTCGTATGTTCATAGGAATTCAATCGCCGGCCATCGCCAGCGAATTCGATCTTGCAAAACGGACGAATCAAATGTAGAATCGGCAGATTTGCCGCCGCGTGAGCAGACAGACCCACAGATTTTTAAAGGAGTTTTCTCGTCAAGTTTACGGTTGTCTAGCACAAAGACAGAGAGCTCAAAAACCATACACTGACCTCTGACGAGGGCCACGTGAGGTTGACAGCGTATTTTTTCTTAAATGGCTTGGTAAAATAAATAAGATACTACTAGTTGAGAATCGCTACCTTACCTGTTTTGAAGAGGCAAGAAAGCAGGATGAGTAGAGCGAAGACGGACTGAAAAGGTGGTATCATTTCTATTTTGTCAAGCTTATACTTTGTTAAACACTCGGCCAATGGCAATAATCCAGCTACTGCCTGCCCAGTGTTTTGCATAGACGTCAGAGCCTAGATGTCGAAATCATCTAATACGTCATAATGGGCCGACACTTACACGCTACACTTATAGGCCGACACTTACACGCTACACTGTCCCTGAACGAACAGCTAAAAGAACTAGTGCGGTTTGGCCTTTAGACAATTACGATCAAAACGATGGATTCAACTATGTATATTATAACCGGAGATGCCCCAGATGACTTTATCTGTAATGTGTGGTAAGTCAGATTTCAAACCAACTTATTGACTCTATTTATTTTTATGGAAGGTTAACGGACTATTCACCTCCTTCTTTTTAGTGGCACTGTTATGCTGGTGCCGGTGGTAATGCCCAATTGCGGACATTCATGCTGCAGTTCTTGTGCCGAGAGGGTCAACAGAAAGTGCCCAGAATGCCGCGAAGAATTTGGCGCAACGGCGGAGTTGAGGGAGAACATCTCCCTCAAAAGGATAATAAGGCGCTTGCAAGCGAAGTGCAAGCGCTGTCCATTCAATGGGGAGCTTGGGCTTGTACTTGACCATCTCTGCCCAGAGAGAGAGACAGAGTGTACGAACCCAAGCTGCAACGTTAAGGTGAAAAGGTCGGCACTAAGTTCTCATTTACAAGTGTGCCCACAAAAAATGACGGAATGTGCAGAGTGCCAAAAGCGGATGCCACGTGCGCTACTAGAGAGGCACTCCCAATATGAGTGTTTTCAGCGCATGGTCCAGTGTGTGCTTTGCACGGAGAACGTGAAAAGGTATTTATTTTATATGCTAAGGTATCTTGAGTACATACCACAGGTATACACTGGCTAGTTTTAATATTTTTCCGGTGTGGAACTAGAACATACAATGCATATTCGGACGTATGAAATTTTTAACTAACTCTGCTGAATCATGCTTTTTTTTAATCTTGTAGAGATGGATTGAATTTGCACTTAACCAACTGCGAGGAGCGCAGTCGAACCTGTGGTGTTCCTGGCTGTCATTTTCATGGCAACCAGGAACAGATGTTACGCCATAGAGTCAGCTATGCGTCGGGCCACGTTGAGCTGTACCGGACGTATGCTGAACGCCTAGCCCACGCCATTGCTAAAAAGGTAAACCATTTGTCGTGATTGATGGCCCGCTTTCTATGCATGCTCGCGGATCCAGCGCTTACTTTCTTCGGCCACGGAAACCTGCCCGCACAGTGCGCTGTATCTTTGAGCATTCATTCTAAGTTGCCCATTATTGTTTGATAAAATAAACTTAATCTTCCTTTTTTTTATGCAGAGCACTCCAAGCGTAGAAAAATTGCCTCTGAGGGTAGAGACTTTTCTCTGGTGCACAGAGGCGTTTAAAGAGAAAGCGGCCTCAGCATGCGCGGGACAACCCCTCACAAGCCCGACATACAGGAGTGAAGCCGGGGAGAAATGGAGGCTGGTGCTGTTTGTGAAGCCATACAAACTTTATGCACAGCTCCAGTCCTCCGTGGCCCCTCTTAATGTCAACATCAGGTAAAAAGCACAGGAAGGATATAGGTGTTTGCAAACGTTTCCTAGTTTTGTTTAACCGGAAAAAAACTATTATCTGTTTCATTTATCCGTAGGCTTATCTTGCTCGATGACGCGTACGAAAATAGGGATCAGATCTTCACGGCAGATGGTCTTCTTATCAAGGAAGGCCAGATGTTCGGCCAAAGAGGGTCTCTAAAGGATCTTGAAACATATGTCGAGGGTCCTCAAAAGACCTTAAAAATCAAAATGATAATTGAACATATTTCATATTCTGTTACTTATTAGGTTCTGTGATTGTAATTTTTTTGGTTACTCCTCTTGTTTTGTTAATTTCTTTTATTCGAGTTGTTTACCAAAAGCTTTTCTTTGAAAAGGTTTTTCATGTTTGAGCAGAAAGTGTAAAAGTAGGATCCACGATGAAGAAATAAAGGCTAAACTTCAAAACACCCGCCCACTGTTTTGCATTTTACATGCGAAAACCCGACGCTCATAAACACGGTGCGTGTCAAATTCATGACATTCCACCATTTATTAATTAACGTGATAAATCAAACTAACCGGCTTGAGAAAACTACGCCCTAAATCAACGCTCTGAGTTGAAGGGGAGATTTGTAGTGGTGCAATCACCCACCATGTAATCACACTAAAACCGTAAATAAATAGCAAGGGTCACTCTTTTAAAGATTTCTTCTGAAATCTATAGTAAACAATTTCCAAAATGTTTGACAATGAAAACATTTTTGTCCTAGATTTTATACACAGCGCCTTTGGTGTTTTGCTGTTTGGAAAAGTTTTTTTTTTCCGATTTCTCAATCAAGGGGTCGCACTAGAAATGTGATGCATTGACATATCGGAGGTGTTAAAGCCGCATTGACCAGTTTACTTCCGGAGGTCCGACGGAAACCTCAACCGTCAAAAGACAAAGGAATCTATTAGAATCCGAGATATTAAACAGGCCATCCGCTCTAAATTATCAGTCACGTCCTCAAAGAAACTTCAAATAGACACACTGCTTTCAATATTTTGAAATATTTTTCGCATTTTCCGTTAAAAATCATCGGAGATTGTTAAGTAATCGACCGGAAGTAAACTGGTGACAATGCGACTTTAACTAAACAGGAAATTTAAAAAGATAGACAATAAACCGCTCCTGTGTAGCAGTGCCGCTGTTTACTTTTCCTACCACCGGCGTGGGAAATATGTTATCATAGCTTGTTGACGTAATCATTCACAGTGTGTGCTTTCCCAAAGATAAGATAGATCATTTTACTGTAGAATTACTGTAGAGTTCGAAGGATAGATAGAGGCAACGGCGAGAGAGAAAATGTCCGATGACGAAGCATATGAACGATTGAATCAATCACGAAGCATATGAACGATTGAATCAATCATTGGGTAACCTTTTAGCAAGTCACCCCAGTCCCGTTAGGGCGGCGGGGCCAATGTTCAATCCATCCTCGAGGTCCCCTACTCCACGTGTTTCGAGGGCCAGGAGAAGAGGAAATCAACCTTCTCGCACATTTGTTTGGCTGGAGGACGAAGACAGAGATCGGCCACCGTCGGTTCCGGCAGGCACCGCTAAGGTTAAGTTTCCATCAGATGCCTCTTGGTCCACAGTACTGGACCTAATTCGTCGCGAGTTGCCATGCGTTAGGGACACACAGAGGTAAATCTAGCATCCCGATAAATTACATTGAATTACCCTTTAAGACCAATTTGTTCCATCTCGGTCCCTATAATACTTACGGTAATTTTATTATTATTTAGATCCCCCCTAGAGTTGTTAGCTCTTTCTTCAAATGTTTGCCATATCAGTTGCCTTCCCTCAACCACCCCCCCCCCCCCCCTACACACACTCACACATAGAAACCAACACGTCATATTTTTTTACAATTCTCTGTGGCACTCCTTTTCAAACGCGATGGGAATCTTTTTGCGTGCTCGCCCACATATAAGATATTTGTGTTTGTTTAAATGACTAGGCTCCACCATGTATTAATGGCCATTCGACGTTTGGGGTGCGTTATGTCTGCGATATTTTTTTTGCTACGAACCCATTCTTTTTGCAGCATTTTGTGAAAATATCATTTTTGTCAACCTTATCTCTCTAATGTATGATTTTAGAGCGGTTTTCATAAACCGGTGAAACGCTCTTTACCTTATTACACTTAATTTTCGCGACGTCAACATTTCGCGATTTTGAGACGGCGATATTTCGCGATTTCGCTATTTTCGAAAAAAAAAACAGGTCACTTTATTTTCGCGATTTTGGGACAATGAAATCAAAACAAATTGAATTAAAATGTGCTTTAATCATCAAAACTGTAGCAAAAACATGAGTGTGCTCAATTTAGCCCACGCATCATATTGTTACAAATTGTTTCAGTTTTGATGATTACAGCACATTTTAATTTTCCACTTGTTTTGCTTGGTTTTATTATCCCAAAATCGTGAAAATAAAGTGATATGGTTTTTACGGAAATAGGAAAATCGCGAAAATAAAGTGTTGCGAAATATCGTCATCTCAAAATCGCGAAATTTTGACGTCGCGAAAATTAAGTGTAATAAGGTATATATACCCAACTCGTTCCAGTACTATATGTACTAAATAGACAAGGTGTTTCCATAAAGCTTATCAACATAATATTTCACCCAAAGGCTTTTTGTGTACTCACTTAATTTTGGCTCATCCCAATTTTCGAGACACTTTATTTTCGCATCACTTTAAAAAACCGGGAGAGTTGACAGGTATGTTATAGTATGTTCCATGGTTTCACTCATCCTAAGAAATTTGCCAGATATTGCATACAATTTCAATAAATATTTTAATTACATATTGTTTAAAATATTGTAATGGTTAATAAAACTTGACTTGAGTGATAAAACTTTTTTCAGCATCACATTCTACAAAGCTGCAATGACAGGGAATCATCGCCTGATGCCAATTGGTTGCAATCTTGGTGGTCAAGAGATTTGCGACCAATACAGAACCTCGAAAACTAAGGTTTGACATAAAAGAAAAACATGGCAGATAGAACGTATTTATTAATTGCAAAAAGGGTGTAATAGCAATGGTAAATTTCCTATTTCCAAGTTTGCTCCCTGTTTTAAAATCAAAGATAAATTTAAACAAATTTCTCCTTAACATTCTGTTTGTAGTTTTAAAGCCTAGAAATTCTCAACCTTGTTGTAAAATGCCTTTGTTTGATACATCTCCCTGTCTACTGTTAAAAGGTTTATTTAGGACGCACGAATGATGCACCGCAGACCACTTTATCCACCCTGACAACAACCACCACTACAACCATGTCATCTTCAATTGCGACCCCTTCAACAAGTGGCACCTACACGACGGCGACAACCACTACCACCGTGTCATCTTCGATTGCGACCCCTTCAACCACGATTGTGACATCGCCCTCACCAAGTTTTGACGAGTTATTTATAAGTCGCCAATCATTGCCTATTGTCCCCCAAGTTATAGAAGATGACACAGATGAGGCAATGCATGACTCTGATGAAGGTATAATGCACCATGAGGACTGGTTTGATTTTGTTAAAAGGTTTCCCAATATATCACTCGATTTTTGTGCACAATCATATTTTATGATTTCTTAAATTAGATGACCAAGTCTGCGAGGCTGGTCCTATTTTCCATGGAAGTGGGATACAAGGTAAGTGCATGTAAATTTTGCATGTTCCATTCAGAGCATCAGAATTCATAGCAGTTCAATTTATCTTACCCAGTTGGTGTTATTAAGGAGGATGCCAGTGACAGGGGTATATTCCACCCACCAGGTATGTATCATAAGTGGTGCTATCATTCCCGTGGATAAAAATAATAATATATAAATATATTTAAAAACTGTAGGGCTCTCTTTTAACTCTCTTTTAACAATTATTAATATCCTGTTTAAGGCTTGCTTCACTCCTCCCTGGTAGAGTGTATCAGAATGGCGCAGCATGAAAGCGGGACTGCTGAACCTACTTTCCTGCCATTTACATTTAAAGCAGTGAGTGCAAAAAAAAGCAATCGAATGTTTATCAGTAGCATCATTGTAACAATAAAAACATGGCTAATATGCTAACTATTGTTTGTCTCCATCCAAGGTATTGGGACAAGCACATGACTCATGCCGCGGACTTGTTATTGTTTTAATATGCAGCAGGCTTTTTTTAAAGCCATGCGAGAAAGAGCTTTTAAGGTAGTGCCCTCATTCCTTAAAACAGAACCAGCAAATGAAGGGGCACCGCGCTTTTAGATAAAGGGACTGATTAAGGATTTATTCAGAGGGGGGATTCGCAGCACAAAGTAAGACTGGTGGGGCCTCTTGTTTTTATTATCTCATATGGGGGCTGCAACCCTTTCTATTATGTTCCCTCCTCTAGATCTTCATAGTTTTGCTATTTTTATGTCAGATAGAACTGTTGTATTTTATTTATCTCTTCTATGCTTTTTTCTAGTCACCTTGCTGATATATCCCAATCCTCCAACTCTGCCACACCCATATTTTGGTTAGGGGCGATGAATACAGAATATGGCAAAGATGGTAAGTCAAGATACAATTTTTGTTGTTTAAAAAATTGTGCACTTTTTTTACTGTTGTAAATTTTAAAATCCAGCTTCAGATTCTTTGGGAGGTGAGCATATCAGGACACCACAAGTGATTGTCTGCTCACCATCTCTTGGACAAGCAGTCCCAACAATTATTGAGCGGTTTGTTGGTATGCAGTTTTCTTAACGTTTTTTTTTTCTCAGAGAGATTGGGGAGGGGGGAAATAACTAATAAGTATCACCCACCCCCTACCCCAACCGCTTTTCCCCACTGGAAATAAGTGGAGCATCAATGCTAATGCATTCCATACTAATCTCCCACAGAATTTACCTTGTGTAACTTGCTCGAGTAATGTTTGTATTTTTTTGTATTTCTAGGCGCAGCCGAGTTACGAAAGGAAGCTTTTGAAAGGGCATTACAGTGTATGGGGCGGACACTTGAAGTTTTCAAGACGGAGCGGTACATACCAAATAAATAAAAGTAGAACCACAGGGAATCTGATTAGGGGGAATCTGATGAAATCTACAAACCATCTCAAGTTGAGGTCACTGTATTAACGCTAGATCTAGTGAAGAAAGTGAATGACATAAATCTTCATCTAGGCTCAGAATGAAGGAAAGAGAACTGCTTCTTCGACAGCAGAAGGATGCACTTGAAGCTTCCCTTTGCAATGACAGGTACAAAGTGTATTACAGAATAGTGTTAAAAGTTTGAGCCAAGGTGTACATCAAGTAATGTTTGTGGTTATTTATTGTCATCAGGGTTTGAAACTTAGTATACAACAAATGCATGTTATTATATTCCCAGGAAAAAGGATCAGCACAGCCAGACGACCATCGTTTCTAAGGTTTGCATGTTCTTTGTATTTTACGAAAATAATAATAAAAATAATAATGAAGATTATATCAATAATAAATATCCTGATAATAATAATCGGAAAAATCATAAAAAAAATTGTGGTCGCTTGCATGCGCCTAAGAACAAAAGAAAATCTTCGCTAACTGAGCTGGTCACACCAATAAATGTGTTGCTTATACAGGCTTAGAATTACAGAGTTTGTGCATCAATTCAATCAGTGATTCATAACTGTAGTCTTTATCGGAACTGAGAAATAAAATACTTAACGATCTCTTTAAATTACTATTTACAATACAAATGGTTCAAAACAAATGGTTCTGCTATATAAAAATAACATTTTATATAAAATATTTCCAATTCAGACATACAAGTGATCATCAGAGTAATAATAGTAATAATAATAATGATGATGACGATGATGAAATGATAATATTGATAATATTAACAAGGATAAACTATGATTTTTAACTGTACATTGTATGATCTAGATGTTTGATACAACTGGCAAGCTCCAAGAGAAGGAGGATGATGTGATGGGGGGACCGGTGGAGCCTCAAAATCTTAACGTATGTCAACAATTTTATGAAGTCCATTGTAACATGGAATGGTAATTGCTTGTCTATCTATACATCTGTACATCTATGCCAATAATGCAACTTGGTTAACCCATCGTGTTTCTTTTTATAGGTACCAGCAGAGGTGTCTCCTGCACATAGTGAGGTTAGGAGGCTGACACTGCTTCCCATCACTTCTAAACAAAGTTTCACTTCCAGCAAATTAGCCACAAGGGTTTTTGTTTAACAGCATGTTCTTAAAAGTCCTACAAAGAAATCCATATTGACAACTGGGCTACATTTCTTTTCAAACAGCCTTCATATAAAAGAATACCAAGGGACCCCTATATCTAATGCCACCTACAAATTTAGCCACATAAGGTCATCATAAGTTATCATTCCAAATTTTTTTCAGTCTAACAAAAGTAACGTATGCATGACTACTGTCTTACTTTATTTAGGTGCCACAAGAGGTATTGGACACACAAAATGAGGTGGGTAACACTCACTACCATTGATATCAGCTATGTGTATTCCTTAACAGTCTTTAAAAAGGAGCTTAACATAACAGTACTACAGTAGCCTTATCGCTTTATCAGCTGGTGTGTCCTGGTAAACATACAAATTACCAAATACTACAGCTATACTAGAAATATTATATTATATATATATTATATATTCTTTGATTATAATCTCAGCAGACATTATACAGTATAGTGTTGTATGTTGCAGAGGTTCCACTATATTGCATTAATTATCTTTTTTTCAAAAGCATGAATAGAATAAAAAAAAATTTCTTATTACTTAGTGTTTTATTTTCACATCTTTCCAAGGAAAAAATTAGGAGGCAACGCAAAGAAAGGGTCTGTGCCCCACCCGAGGGTGCAGACATTGTTAAAATAGCCGTCAGAGGCCCTGATGGCAAACTAATAAGGAACTCCTTTTCCAAGCATTCCTGTTTTCAGGTATGTTTCAAATAAAGTTCTTACCTGCCAAAATGCACTAACAACACATAATACGATAAGCTACAGCTACAATACTGCTCTATCGGCCGGTGTATAGTCTTCAAAATGAATACATATATGGTCACACAGCATTAACAATCTGTTTTGCTTAATTGCATTTGTGCTATCTATATGAGGCTGTAATTTTAAACAATCCGGTTCCATACGTGAAATGATTTACTATTCAAAGTACAGAGGAAACTCACAAGTAAGAACCTGAAAATTAAGATTTGTCATTTATACCCCTAGAATCCTAGGCAATATATGTGGTGCAATAAATGGGGGGAGGGGAAAAACTACTGGAAAATAATCTGTCTGATTGTCTTCTTGTGAGTAAATTCGGTGCAATACAAATGGATTTCACATCTACATGCTGTTTCAGCTGTCTATTTCGCTCTCAAGAAATGACAATTCCACTGTGTATTTTGACTTTGAAACAAATGTGCACTACCAGTGCAACTGCCCCTTCAAGAACCTAACATAGAAAAATGTAAGTTCTTACTGCGGGTTTCAGCTGTATCAGCATTAAGTCAAGAGGTTATTAAGCTTTATGAACATCATAATGTTCAAATGACTTTAATTATATATGCATCTTTGTTTATTTACACAGATGGTCTATGACTGGGCAGGATCCATGGCCATTATGCCTCTACATTTCTCCCTGCATAGGGCTGGAGGAGAAATTGTGAGGCATGATGACCAATTAAAGGGACATGAGACCCTTAACTTTGCTGAAAGGGTGAGACAGACAGTACAACTTAAACAAAAAAGAGTTATGAAATTAATCGAAATCAATTATTCGAATAATATTCTATCCAATCATTTGTGAATTAATTCCAAATGGGGCCATAGTCATGTTTAAGAAACACATTTCTTGGTAATTGTGACTCTCACTTAGTGATACAATTCAAAAACTTGTTTTAAGAATCGAAACTAAACACAATGAAACTAACACAATGAAATTAAAATACTTGGCTAATTTCTATTTAGGATCACCAACAAAGTGCACAACTTTTAGGAGATGAGGTAAGTCCATGTCTGATTGTCTGTCTTTCTTTCTGTCTGTCTGTTAAAATGATCATAATTTTACTTTACTATCACTATGTACTTATAATGGTATTATATGTCTGTGTAGGTTTCTTTCTGTGGAAACTTTCCAATGGAATCTCCTGCGGAAGATACACTAAGAGGTGACTGTTATGGTAGTAATGACTAATTACTATGACAAGTTCTAGGCCACAATCCACAACATTGTGAAATATATTAATGTGACTTATTGGGCACTAATAATTAAACTGACAACAGACAGATATTCAACTATGCAGAGATCTAAAACTACAGTATGGTCCAGATTGTATTAATGTACAACACCAATTTGTATTATGTAATAGTGTCATTTGAAAATACTTTCTTTCAAATAAGGACAAAAAACACACCTTTAAATGCACTATGTAATTATGAATGATAGAACATAATAATGGTTGAGGTTATTGTTACACTCCTAGAAAGATCCAGGATTTTTTCAAAGGTGGAGCAATTGTACAATGAACATTGTCTTGGTAAACCTTTTATGGCACAGCACTAACTGGAAGCTGGGTATAAAAAAAATATTAAAATCTGGTGATAGGAGGGATTAATGAGTTTTTATTTTTATTAATTGATATTTATTTACTTTTTGCAGAGGAGACAGTTGAAACAGCAGGCTGCAGTCAGGTATTTGGTCAGTTTTCTATGTAAATTGTATGTATTGTGTGGCCTGGTGGTGAAGCACACTTTTTAAGCTGTGATTCACTGGTTATGTACCTGTACATCTAGCTGGTTGATTAATCTTTTTTCTCTTTTTACCAAAAATGAACATGATAAAGTATTGTAAAGTTTCAGGCAAATCATTTAGTATAATAATAATAAAATGTAAAGCTGTATGTCTGAAACGATAGTCCAGCTTGGTTAAGCCATCTTGTTTCTTTTAGGTACCAGCAGAGGTGTCTCTGGCAAATGAGGTTAGGAGGCGGACACTGCTTTCCATCACATACTACTATACACATGATCACTTTCAACAAATTATAGCCACAAATGTTTTTTGTTTAACAGCATGTTTTTAAAAGTCTTACAAGAGATGCACATTCACAACTTAGCTACATTTTTGTTTTAAAACTGCATTAAAAAAAAAAAGAATCCTACTGTATTTTCATGCCTCCCACCTACAAATTTAGGTTTTATCTTTTTAGTATCCTTGACAAGTCTAACAAAAGTAATATATATAACAACTGTCTTACTCTTTTAGGTGGCATCAGAGGTATCAGACACCCAACCTAAGGTGGGTTAACAACCACTACCAAAAATACTGGTATCAATTATGTGTATTCCTAAAAGTCAGTCTTTAAAAAGGAGCTTATTCCATCACTAACTACAGTAGCCTGCTTTATCAGCCGGTGTGTACTGATGAGGTCTTGCAATGAACACTACAATACCACCAACTTACTACATTGCTTTGTCTGCTGTTAAACAGTATACTGGATGGTCTTGCAATGGACAGTACACAAAACCACTGACTTACATCATTGCTCTATCGGCTGGTGTATACTGGCGAGGTCTTGCAATGGACACACAGACTTACATCATTGCTCTATCGGCTGGTGTATACTGGCGAGGTCTTGCAATGGACACACAGACTTACATCATTGCTCTATCGGCTGGTGTATACTGGCGAGGTATTGCAATGGACACACAGACATACATACATCATTGCTCTATCGGCTGGTGTATACTGGCGAGGTCTTGCAATGGACACACAGACTTACATCATTGCTCTATCGGCTGGTGTATACTGGCGAGGTCTTGCAATGGACACACAGACTTACATCATTGCTCTATCGGCTGGTGTATACTGGCGAGGTATTGCAATGGACACACAGACATACATACATCATTGCTCTATCGGCTGGTGTATACTGGCGAGGTCTTGCAATGGACACACAGACTTACATCATTGCTCTATCGGCTGGTGTATACTGGCGAGGTCTTGCAATGGACACACAGACTTACATCATTGCTCTATCGGCTGGTGTATACTGGCGAGGTCTTGCAATGGACACACAGACTTACATCATTGCTCTATCGGCTGGTGTATACTGGCGAGGTATTGCAATGGACACACAGACATACATACATCATTGCTCTATCGGCTGGTGTATACTGGCGAGGTCTTGCAATGGACACACAGACTTACATCATTGCTCTATCGGCTGGTGTATACTGGCGAGGTCTTGCAATGGACACACAGACTTACATCATTGCTCTATCGGCTGGTGTATACTGGCGAGGTCTTGCAATGGACACACAGACTTACATCATTGCTCTATCGGCTGGTGTATACTGGCGAGGTATTGCAATGGACACACAGACATACATACATCATTGCTCTATCGGCTGGTGTATACTGGCGAGGTCTTGCAATGGACACACAGACTTACATCATTGCTCTATCGGCTGGTGTATACTGGCGAGGTCTTGCAATGGACACACAGACTTACATCATTGCTCTATCGGCTGGTGTATACTGGCGAGGTATTGCAATGGACACAAAGACATACATACATCATTGCTCTATCGGCTGGTGTATACTGGCGAGGTCTTGCAATGGACACACAGACTTACATCATTGCTCTATCGGCTGGTGTATACTGGCGAGGTCTTGCAATGGACACACAGACACACATACATCATTGCTCTGTCGGCTGGTGCTATTAGTTTGATCTTGCAATGGACCCGAATTTCAAAGTCTCTGGCTGAGAAGATGGGACATGATGCAATTGAAACAACATATACCTTATATAACTCTATCTCTTTGTGCTTATTCTATAATATTGCTGTAGTTCTGACATCGGCTCCTTACAAGAGATGTCTTATGATGATAACAATGTCTTGCAGCCCTAAGTACTTTTATGGATGTAATGGCTGGCAGATTCTGACAAAGTCATGGAAAGGGAGATCTGTCACCCTTAATGTAGCAGTATTGTTCTGTCTCACCTAATTACAGCCCACAGTGCTGGTCACCCTTGTACCCAATGTTGTTGGGTATAATGGTGACCAGTCCTTCCTGTTTTATCTTTCAGCAAAAACAAGGCGAGCAAGCAAAGAGAAAGAGAAAGAGGGGCAAGGAGAGCAAAAAAAGGAAGAACCACACAAAAAAAATGTTTAGAAAAGAATAGTACTTGTAATAAAAGCATTATTAAAAGCATTAAGCTTAATTCTGTTCCTCATTAAGTAAGTGTGTGGGGTGTTTCAGTTTTACTCCAATTTTAATCTAGTAAATAATATTTAAGTTACCTCTTATATCAGTCAACTCCTTCCCTGTTTAGTCGCACGTGCTCTCACTTGGTAAACTAATCTCAGAGAAGGACCCACAAATTTCCTTAAAGTCCCAAAAAACCACACACGTTCTTGCAAGCTTACCACCATTTTAGAGACTGGGAACGATCTCTTTTTCACACGGGTAACCCGGATGAAAAAATGCTGCATCGTGAGCAGTTCGTAGTTCATGTTCATCGCAAAAATTGTCATTTTTGACAAAATTGGTAACTTCCATATAAGGAAATTAACAAATTCCTTATTTGGAAAAACTGCATGATTCTTGTCATTTTTTAGGCTGCCGTACCGCAGGTGCTTCGTAAACTTTATGAATTGTAATCAGAAGAGAAAAACAGTGCCTGTCACCATCTTTGGTAAATGGAGAAAGTATCTGAAAAAAAAACTAAGATTCCTCGGTACCAGTTCCTCAAAACGAAAACGTTTTCTTCATAAAAAGGAATGGACATATTCTGGAAAAAGTGACGGGCCATTCTCGCGTACATAAACATCAGTATCAATTGTAAAAAAAAAAAAAAAAATTCACAAATGTGAGAATAAAAACCGGCAACCACTGCTAACCGTCTATGATTTGTTATTTTCTGCATCGTTCCCCTTATCTTTTTGCGCGCAACAACTAATATTAAACAACATTTCTTTGGATTTATAAAGAAATAATGATAAATGAATTTATTATTAAAAATAGTCTATCGAATAATCGTTATTGCGAAAATAAATCCTGGCCACGGAAATAAACCAGGCCTCGGATGTAATTTCAGACCACGCATACGGAACTTAAAATCAGACCCCCGCAAATCAAAGAAACTTTCGAAAAAACCGGCACCGTCAAATAAAACCCGGTGCCATAGAAAAAGGTACAGGCGACGCTTTTACCTCGGCAAATTTCCGCCACCGTCATATAAAACCCGTTGCCGTGATAACCAATTGCCGGCGACGCTTTTTCCCCGGGTAATTTTGTCAGGGCTTTTATAAAACCCGGCACCGTCAAAATAAAACCCGGTGCCGTGAAAACCAATTACCGGCGACGCTTTTACCATGTCAGGGATTTTAGAAAACCCGGCACCGTCAAATAAAACCCGGTGCCGTGAAAACCAATTACCGGCGACGCTTTTACCCCAGGGAATTTTGAACGGTTTCTGACGCCATACGCGGAGACATCTGGATCTTCGATTTACATGTTGCATGCGTGTCGTTGACGACGACTGTCGGCTGGCATGTATTAGGCCACTTAGTTCGTGTATAACACTGTCACTAACTGTCAAATTATGCGCAATCTATTGTGCAACACAACGTAGGTCCCACGGCCATTTGTTTGTTCGGAATAGAGCCTGTCTTCTTTATCGAAGTCTTCTATCGTCGCTTCTTGTGACCATCCAGCAATTTAAATATATATATATATTTTTTTCAGTGACCTTTAATTGGCAAGTGATACTCAAGCGTTTCTCTAGCCATGTACCAATCTAGCAAATCGTGCCTCCCTTTCCCTGAAAAACGGTCTATGGCATTGCCCACCAGAGTACACTGGGTACTAGAGCGTCCATGATGACGCGGTGAAGTCTTTATGGGATCACACGTTTGTTTTCGCCGACTCCTGCAATATTAATACATATAAGCGCCTCTAGCCTTGTACTAATCTAGCTAATAGTGTCCCCCTCTACCTCAAAGGCTGTCCAGCGTGCCGTTGCCACTCGAACTAGACTCCACGTCGAGTACTAAGCGCCCATAATGCCGTGGTGATGGCTTTATATTGAGGTCTTTTTCACAAGTTTGTCTTCGCCGACGTTTAAGTTGACGCTTGTCAGTTTTTAACATCCGTTGTTTCACACAGTGTAACTGGGCGCTAAGTAGCAATACTCCTGCAATAGTGACGCAAATAAGCGCAATCTCGCCTGCGAACATTGTAGCTCCTCGTGCGAAAACACTATATTTAATGACTTATCACTAAAGAGAAGGAAAATAAGCCTGGGTTTTAATTGACATCGGCGGGAACTTTATGCCTTACGCCGCGTAACACAAAGTAATGCTTATTCAAGGGGTCGTATCAATGTCAAGCGCAGCGCGCCGGAGAACAGAAAACCGCAAAACTTTGTGAAACTCGGGAACATTAATGCGCTTTAGCCGGAAACAAATATTATTATATTGGTTTTAACAAGCACTATCTTTATAAGGAAAAACAGATGGTCTTATCATATAGGGCACAAAGAAAACACTTTTAATACTTTCAACGTTATCACATTTTCTTCTAGATTCTTAAAACAAAGCTGTGGGTAATTAAAAGTGAACTCGAGTTTATAGATTCCTTAAAGGCTTTCTCTACCTAGCAGTAGGGGATATCTACCCAAAACACACAAATGGGTAGTTGTTTAAAATAATATTTTTAGATTATGAATACTTGTTGGGTTATAATTATGCGGTTCTAATAATAGTTTGATGTGAACATTAATAGTGCTAACAGATAATCACAATCAATGAATTGTAAATGTTATATTGCCTGTTCACAAATACGATCAGCGTACTCGTCCCATGGCCTTTAAACCTAAACTAGATCACGGGTTATTAAGACGAGCGCCTGGTGATCTACTTTGTGTCGAGAAATTCCTGGATGTACATGTTGACGAGCTCTGGCTCATCTTGCTGCACCCAGTGACTTGCCCCTTCAATGTACCTAAAAGACAGGATGGAGTTAGTTGTAGACTCTCCCTAATGGACCTAGATAAAGACAAGGAAAATATGAAGGGGAGAAGATAAAAAGAAACTACCTTATTACACTTTATTTTCGCGTAAATTTAATTTCGCGAATCTAGTGTCACAAAAAATATGTGTCGCGAAAATCATTTAGTCCACGAACGTAATAGTACCGTAGGGAGTTGACAATTCTGAACTGTATAGATTATGGTGGAACAAAATTTACCCCACGCAGTTTTGACGATTAAATCACATTTGAATTCCATTTGTTTTAAATGATTTTATTATACCAAAATCACGAAAAAGAAAGTACCCTGGTTCATACGAAAAAAGCTAAATCGCGAAAATAAAATCACGCAAAATATCGCCATCTCAAAATCGCGAAATCATGATGTCACGAAAATTAATTAATAAGTTGCTTATAAAGTTCTAGAGAACAATGCAAAGGATAGGATGAGTTTGTGAGAGATTGGTTATAGGAGATATGGAGAACGGGGTGACGAGGAATTACCTTGTAAATACAGTAGAATGCGGGAAGTGGGATGAAAAGGCACAAATAGCTAATTCAGCTCATCAAGTTGTTTTGCGTATCATTCTTGGACTGAAATGTGACTGTAATTGCACGCTTATATTGCGTTGAAAAGGTACACTTCGCAACGTATGTAGTTGTCTTGATAGAAGAAAACTGCCCCACAGATTTTACTTGCTTACCTTATAGTCAAATCCTCTACATACTGGTCCAGCCCATCATTCATTTCTTTCTCAAGGGCCAGGTCTGCTGTTCCCTGAGAATCCCAACAAGTATAGGAAAGGAATAAAGGCCACATGTTTTTTTCAAGAACTGAGAAAAAAGCACTTGGAAGAATCTGTTGCAAGCGTTATCAACTTGGAAATAAATGAAGCTTTATGTTCGCTAAGTACACATACCCAGACCACCATCACAGGGACAGAGATTTTCGTCTTTGGAGCATCAGACCTGCTGCTACTACTACTGAAGATGTTTCTGTAGTAGTTAAGAGGGGGAGTAAAACTCCCAGGTTTACCAAAGGTGTACTTCCATGCTTCAATGTCCTCGTCGGTAAACATCCCTGGCTTCTTCTTATTCTAAAAAAAAAACTTAAATGTAAAAGAAATAGTATATTAAACCATAAACAAAGCAACCCCGCCAGTCAACCCCCTAACAGCCAGATTATTTGCATTAATACAAATTATATAGCAGTCTATGGTCCATGTCATATATGTAGCATATAGCCAATCAACCAGCTAATGATTCCCCGCAGGCTCACCATCCTCCCGTTGTTATCATCAGAATTATTTCCCGTAAATGATCTATTACAAAATAAGGGTCGAATGATCAGAATTATTTACCGTAAATGATCTATTACAAAATAAAGGTCGAATGATCAGAATTATTTACCGTAAATGATCTATTACAAAATAAAGGTCGAATGATCAGAATTATTTCCCGTAAATGATCTATTACACTATTACAAAATAAGGGTCGAATGATCAGAATTATTTACCGTAAATGATCTATTACAATATAAAGGTCGAATGATCAGAATTATTTACCGTAAATGATCTATTACAAAATAAAGGTCGAATGATCAGAATTATTTACCGTAAATGATCTATTACAAAATGAAGGTCGAATGATCAGAATTATTTCCCGTAAATGATCTATTACAAAATAAAGGTCGAATGATCAGAATTATTTCCCGTAAATGATCTATTACAAAATAAAGGTCGAATGATCAGAATTATTTCCCGTAAATGATATATTACAAAATAAAGGTCGAATCATCAGAATTATTTACAGTAAATGATCTATTACAAAATAAAGGTCGAATGGATCAGAATTATTTCCCGTAAATGATCTATTACAAAATAAAGGTCGAATGATCAGAATTATTTCCCGTAAATGATCTATTACAAAATAAAGGTCGAATGATCAGAATTATTTCATGTAAATAATCTATTACTAAAAAAAAGGTCGAATGAAATCTCATAAAGTTGTCTTTGACGTGGTGATGTCAATAAATCGCAAAAAAATCGAAATCTCATGGATTTCAAGGGTACCATTTATTGACATCAAAGACATTTTTTTGAGATTTCATTCGACCTTTATTTTGTAATTATTTACTGGAAATTAATTCAGATGATAACATAATTCTGATGATAACAACGGGAGGATGGTAAGCCTGTGGATTCACAGGTTGCCTTTGGATGTTTCACTTTCTCCCTAGATATACGGAAGGACAAAACTTTGACATGCAGCAATAAAAATTGATCGACTAAAGACTATTCTGAAAGAAGACAGGGATATTTGTTTGGTAAAGCATAGGTACAGACTAAAAGACCGAGAAAATATTGGAATTATCATTTTAAAATGCACAATGTACAAGCTCCCATCTCTTATTCATGCTTGTTTTGGTTAAATTGGAGATGGCTGTTACTTTTCCAATACAGTCATTTAAGATATAAATACATATGGCTGTTGATAATTTTTTACTCTAAAACACATATTATACAATATCAAAAATTGTAATAATACTCTAAAAATCTTGAAGGCCTCCATGTCATTAGATGCCAGAAACATCTCAGGAATGTAGGGTACTTGGAAAAAACACATGTACTGTGGGAAATAGAAAAAAACAACTTGTCCATAACACTGATATAAATACTTCTTGTTCAAGCATACACATCTTTAAAACATCCCCCAATCAGTACTTTGACATTATATTATGATAATCATATTCATGCATGCAGGCATACCCAGGACTTCTTCATTTGAGAAAAATGGCTGTACAAGTACTTCTTGAACACACTATGAAAATAACAAAATTCACCATTTTACACAGGTTTACATAGTCAAGTACTTCTTGAACACAACATAAAAAGCACAACAATTCCAACACAACAATTAACATAATAAACTGGATATTACCACACACCTGAAATGTGGAGCATTCAGGATAATCAGTTTATCCACCAGCTCAGGAAAAGCAGATGGAACGTGCCTGCAGACATTGAAACATGTTTCTGAATTACAAAATAGTGGTTTCTCGCAATTAACTATTCTCTAGTAGTGTAAAAAAATAATATCAACATGGCTACAAATGCACGGACATTGTGTTATAACATTATAAATTTGGGGTATTATTTGCAACATTATTTATAGGGTATGGTTATGTAGAAGATTAAAATCCATAACTTAAAGAATGTCAAACACCCACTCCTTTGTTATTGTTCATCATTGAAAATACAGCAATTTATTCGCAAGGAAACTTCAAAAAAACAATCTAGGAATGAAGTCTGATAAGGTATTGACAATATTCGATCGAATATCTTGGTTACTGATGGCTTGAATTAACCGATGGGAACGGATGCTTTGTGTGACTCGCCATTGAGTGGGAGCATAGAATGGCAGCTTGATTGGCCTTCGATCACAGACACATGCTGTTGAATTTTGCTGAAAATTCATGATTACCCGTGCGAAATGAAAATTCACTTTTTGCGATAATAGTCGAGTTTCTGTGATATCCTGGAATATCTCAGAAAATCGCAATAAATCCAAATGAAGATAAAAAGGTGCGAGATCACACTTGTGAAATTCAAAGATATCTTTGAATATCGCAACGACGCAAAAGACATGAATAGCTCGTTTGCGATGTTCTACGATTTTCCATGATATCGTATTAGGCGAGTTCGTTCCGGCTTGAGAAAAGAACCTAGTGCAAAAGAATTTGATACGCATGGGTCGACCTTTGGATATTCTGCGATTTTTTTTCAACATTTAAAATTAATTGTATTAAAATTATCCGAATTTGAAGCACTGTTAAGTTATGCATGACATTTCTAAAACGCATAGTTTTAAAGCGGCTTATAAAACAATAGAAATAAAACAAAAACAGAAAAAGTAATAAACAACATTTGACAAATTAAATGAATAAAACTCTTCTAAAAATATAAATACAGTGGAACCCCGGACACCCTCGAGACTTTCATAAGTCTCCGTATCATCGGGGTGTCCGTATTAAGCGGGCTTTGTTTTGTTTTACTTCACAGTACGACTTCGTCTTCTGGAAGAGGCGACTGGAAATAAGAAGTCACGTGACTTCTTAGTTCAAGTGTAATTTTTCAAAAAGTATAATAAATTGCACGAGCCCGTAGGGCGAATTTGAGACTCTATTTAAAGCACACGAGCGCAATTACGAATCGTATGATCACTTATAAATAACACACAAATTAGTAAAGTCAAGTTTTTGTTTGAAACACAGTAAAACAGCGCGCTTTTTTCAAAAAACTGGTGTGATTCGTCCGTGGAATTGGACATTGAATCTCAAAATGATCATAATATATTTTTTGTTTGTTTTAAACGCGATCCCCTGATAGAATAGAATAGCCATAGAATTGCTCTGTCATATTTTTTTGCTAATTAACACCCGAGTGTTTTTTGCCCAGTTATATTTTTGCTTATTTTTATCACCCGATGAGTGTTTCTGTCCCGTCAAATTTTGCCTTTTTTCGCTAATTGTTCACTCGGTTATTTCCTCCCTCTGATTGATGTTGCGCTATATCCTTCGAGGTTCACGTGGGTAAAGGTCAGTTATTAAGAAACTCATAAATAATCATATAGAACCAAATTAATTCCGGCCCGCTGTAGACTTATATCAACATTGTGAATCAAGCCCTTAAATGATACAAACTTTTGCATTTTGCTTTTATTGTTGTCATTCTTCTGACAGGTATTGAGATTAGTTGATCGAAGTGTTACCTGGAATGCCGAGCCTACGACGCTCCCCGTGGAGATCGATGCTCAAAAAGCATCGATCTCCACAGGGGCCGGGGTCAAAAATTCCGTTGTTAAGAGCGTGCGGCTTGTTATGACACTATCTTACGTTCTGTAATCAACATCACCCAATCAGAATCCGCTATTTTGCATACGTCATTCACCCCTTGCTGGCTGCCTGGGATGTCGCCGACTTGTACTGGTTCTCGTTGGATTGTACCGGTTGCATTTTCTTAGCGAATCTCCGTGATTTTAGGGAATTTTATCGAATTTTAGTGATAAAATCAAAATGATCTCCAAGAAATTTGTTGTTGTGGAGTGGCTGAACAACGCAGAGGATCGTTGCGAGTTAACAGTTCTCAGGGGAAGTGAAGTTTTGCGCCAGGGTGGTTTGGTATCGGTGGTATTCATTGCATTGCAGCAGATAACACACCAAGACTTTACGAGGCAGAAGTGTTGCAAAACTTCGGTAAGTCGAAGTTAGGCTTCTTTGTTTTTATCGTTTTACTTTATAAAATAGAGACCTTACGCAAGGACGTCCTGACAGCGCATGTAGAACGCGAAAATAGGAAAATGCCGTTCTAGATTTGCCGTCGCGGACGACACGCCGTGTTGTGTGAGCAGTTCGTGAGCGCGCGCGCCATTCTTGATGCCGTCCCGTTCTTGCGTAAGGTCTCTAATATAATAATAGAACTAAGCAACGGTAGCGCAGAGAATATTTCGGGTATTCAGTCTGAGTTCCTACGGTATTTCTCCTCATGCTCACATTCGCATTGGCTTTTGTTTCTTGAGGAACGTCGATGCCATTATCTTTTGCGGCATTGTCTGGCTCGATTTTGGATTTCTTTCCTCCGTGATTTGTAAATACTCTTGCTTTTGGTGGCGGACGTTTGGAAGCACAAGCAGCTTTACAGTTCTAAACTACGGAGTACATTCTTATAAAAGCATGAAGTATTTGAACCCAGGGCGACGGTAGACCTCGACGGCGTTTCGTTCTATTTTGTAACGGACCGTAAGAAGTAAGAGCGTGCAGCACCTCTGTATTATGACTTCAGTGCTAAAACTCGGAGCAATTTCAGAATAATATCTCAACTTGCAGTTTTTTTATTTGGATTTCAGACTCACAGCGCAAGGCAAGCAGTTTGAAAACGAGCTGCTTGAGGGAGGCAACGACAGCGTTGACCGAGGTAACATTATAAGAATAGGAAAATCCACAGAATATTAAATGCATTCTTCGCATCCCTTACGTGAATGTTTTTGTTAGTTAATTTACCTTCACACAATTGATAATACTTTGCTAAAATAGTATATTAGTGTTAATGTAATGTTATATACCTAGAAGTAACGTAAAGTAAACACTTAAGGATACTGTAGACCCGGGCGGTAATTACCCCGATCGTCCCGGCAAACGCGCTTAATTTTAAGTGCTTTTGTCTGGTCCAAAGTGCTTAAACTTAAACAAGAGGTAAAAAACCTGAAAAGAAAACTCAAGGTGAGTTTACACCGTGTGATTATGCTGAAGTTTCAATACTTATGACAAAAACGAAATGGTTGTTGTTGCTTAAACGGCGGCTTCGGTATTCTGAATCCACTCCCTGGATATGAGGAATTTGGCTCTCAAACATAGGAAATATTTAGGCACAAATTCAAATTCGGTACTTTTCTCGTGCCCGGCCTGGATTTTATGATTTTGTTAATTATGTATCATATATTAGTAGCCGAATGCAGTGAATATAACACTATCAGCAAGTAGTTTTGGATTTTTTAAAGGCTGTGACTGTGCGGTTTTTGCACATTGTAATAGTCCTCTCCGCTGTTATCACATAAAGAATATTGTTTTTTTTTTGTATTTTTTATAGGTTTACAAAGATGTTCCTGCAGAGGATCAGCCCAGTCCAGTGGTTAACGTCGATAAAACATAAAACAAACAATATAACCGGAACAGAGAACTCGTATAGACTATATACACGCCTGATTGCTTATACACCGATTTTAGCTGTTTTCAATTAATTGTTCAATTTATTCTTTACAGTCACAACAAAAGCAGAAAATTAAATATCTGTCAAAGCCCCTGGAAGGGGTGAAGAGGCTCCTGTCAGACCTCTTTACCGAAGAAGAGCTCATGCGGTGCACACTGAAGGGGAAGGGAAGGACCAGCAACAAGATGCAGATAATTTATGGTAATTCACAACAGTGCGAGAAATGCAGAAAGGTATCACTTACTTAACTGCAACTATCATTATTTTTGCAGGTGCAATGAGGGGAAATTACGGAATGACTGATGAGAAAATGGACCAGCTGATTAGAAATCAGCAAAAATCCTTAAAAGACAAAACCAAAAAAGTCTTCAGTAAAGCTAAGTGAAATGTCCATTGTTGGTGTAAAATGTCCGCTTAAGTAGGTTTTTTAATCATAGAGATATTTTAGCTTGCCTTGCACTTTTTGTTGTATACCAACTTTTTGTCGAATTTGGTTTTGTCTTTTAACGATTTTTGCTGATTTCTATAACGTTATAGAAGTCACTGTTCACGTTGTATCCGAAAATTATAAAGTTGATTATCAAATTTTGAGATAATTGTAAATTTGTTCTGTATTCTAAAAATAAAATTATTTGCTGGAAAATATTGCTAGCTATTTGTAATAAATTACCGGATATCCAAGAAAAGCGTATAATATTCTGCAAAATGACAATATGTCAATAACAATAACAATTTCCTTCAATTCCGAAAAATCTAATAAAATCCGATTATGCATTCACTAAAATCAAAGAAAATCCAATATTGTCAAAGAATATCGTTCTTTATCGCAAAAGGAACAACGCATCTATGCATTCCCTGTCAAATTAATGCATATTCCAAAAAATCGCATTATATCCAATTGGATATTCCAGAATATCGTAGAAAATCCTGTTTAAAGTAAGACTATGCCTTTTGAGATATCCTAGAATATCCTGGAATATCGGTCCAAATTTACCGTGAAAATTCACACCTTGTATCTAGAATATCCTAGGAACTCGCAGGATGTTCTAAGATGAATATCGTGAGATATTCAAGGATATTACAGAAAGTCTTGGAATATCCCAGTTTCATTTCGCACGGAGGATATGCAAGTTGGAACTAAGCCCAATGAAGAAATTCTAAAATGTAACCCATTTAACCTGACAAATTTCCCTGAACCCCACATCAATACTTACCAAGCAATGGCACCGCCCCAGTCATGAGCCACCAGAATACAGGAACTGTAACCAAGGGCCTCAACCTAAACAACAAATCATCAGGGCAAAGCAAAACTGCCAAAAAGTGTTGTTGGATCTATTTTAGTGTAATCCAAAATTTATTTGCATGCTGTTATCTAAGGCGCTACAGCAAGTTCAATTGCGTCTTATTATCCATGAGCCGTCGACTTGATTCATTTGCATTCATCTGAATTGAATACGGCTCATGGGTAATATGGTGTTTGAACTTAGCCTTAGAAAAACAGATACATTTTTTTGCATGCTGTTAAGAAAAACATATTATTTTGAATGAGGTGAAGACTTTCAGTGCTTTAAATTAGAATCCAGTTTTAGCAAAAGTTTGCAATATCATTTCTCTCAGTTTCTTTGCTAACTTAGTCCCTAGAAGCAATAAGGTGCATTTTATGCTAGATTGAGACATAGGTCTTTGAGAATCCAATTAACAGAATATCAGTCAATCATCAGACCAGCTATCAAAAGCAACAAATAATGACTCACAATCTCTTTAACATCCTTGATCAGTAGCTTTGTTGCATATTGAGATACTCCTTCTGGTTTGGCACTCTCTCCATAACCCCTGAAATTAAGTGGCACATCTATTAAGCAGCCATCCTAGGATAGTGCAAAGTAACAGGACCGCTTCAAAAGGATGACTGATAAATACGATTAAAATAGAGGAGAAGCAATGAACTAGGAAAAAGCAATGGAACTGAATAATGAGAAACGTACTGTAAAATCTGCCAGGGAAAAATAGTAGAGATTGTAGTTAATACATCTTGAGAATAATGTTTTTTGCAATTAAGGTGTACAAATAAACGAAATACTAAGGCACCAGGGGCGTAGCCACGGGAGTGGCTAACAAGACGCGCTTCTAAACAAGGGTTTTTTTTCTTATTCGGAACTTTCAACGGAAATCGGAACGCTAAACCTACGAAGGCTAAAACTACGAATGCTTGCACGTGTTACCTCTAACGAGATGTGCTTCTAAAATAAGGGTTTTTTGTTACTAATTCGATACAAATGGATACAAATTGCATATGACAGAATGTCAAATATGCGTGAAATAACATAGCACATATGGGCTTAGTGATGTTGCATTTCACAACAGAATGTTTTTTTTTGTTCAGATTAGAAAGGAAATAAATGGTGATCCTAGTATGACATCCCTACCCCTATAACTAAGCGAAATATACTGATTCCGGTGGTTCCGCTTTTTAGTAATGCTGCATACCATTGTACCCATTGCCATATAACAGAATCATCGCTGTTAAAGCAGAAAGATTAACTGCACCTAAGATCTACAGCAACCACTCTGTACTTGTCATGGAATGCTCGCAGCTGATGTCGATAGCTATACCAGAACTGAATAAAGCATAACATAAACAAATGCAAATTTATGGATTGCTAGCATTTATAAAAAGTGAAAAAAATAGGAAGGACAAAAGCAAAAAATGGCAAAGTCCAAATTGAAAGGTTGTGTTAACTTATGATTTGCTTGATTTTTTGCATAGACGTTCCTTGTGTAATATAAAACAAAATAAGCTTTAGTATTTTTTGGTAGATAATCCATTGTTGATATTGCAAATTGTAAGACTCTTGATTTGTCTGAAATTGCACAATTTGGGCGAAATTGTTACTTTTTTCATGATCTATGGCAACTTTGCTCAATCATATCTCAAGAATGGATCATCTACCAAAAAATACTAAAGCTTATTTTGTTTTATATTTTGCAAGTTTGCCTCTAGGCAAAATATAAACAAAATATAAGCTAACACAACCTTACAATTTTAATTTTGCCATTTTTTGCTTTGGTCAATAGGAAGAAGATATACACTGACAGAACTTTAAGTGCGTGAAGCACACAAGAGCACCTCTCCTCTCATGCCCCTGAGGAGATTAAGCAGAGCCTACTGTAGATAACCAATACATGGGCTGGGGGGATTAAGCAGAGCCTACTGGAGATAACCAATACATGGGCTGAGGGGATTAAGCAGAGCCTTATGTAGATAACCAATACATGGGCTGAGGGGATTAAGCAGAGCCTACTGTAGATAACCAATACACGGGCTGAGGGGATTAAGCAGAGCCTACTGTAGATAACCAATACATGGGCTGAGGGGATTAAGCAGAGCCTATTGTAGATAACCAATACATGGGCATAGCCTACTGGGGGGGGGGGGGGTGAATAGGGGTATGTAAATCCACTGATTCGCTTTATTTTCGGGGCAAATCTGTGGATCCTCAGAATTTTTTTAGATGGTTTGGTTTGACAGATAAACAATAGCATCGATTGAAATTTATTTAAAATCCGAAATTCGACCGGCAAAGCAGTCAAAATCAGAAATCCGCGCCCGAATTGTCAACAGATCCATGATCCGCTGTACTTCCAAAATCCGCCAATCCGCTGAAATAATAATCAAAATCCGTAATCCGTGAGCATCTCGGGGCCGAATCCGCCGATCCACAAACCTATTCACCCCCCCTACTGTAGATAACCAATACATGGGCTGAGGGGATTAAGCAGAGCCTTATGTAGATAACCAATACATGGGCTGAGGAGATTAAGCAGAGCCTACTGTAGATAACCAATACATGGGCTGAGGGGATTAAGCAGAGCCTACTGTAGATAACCAATACATAAGCTGAGGGGATTAAGCAGAGCCTACTGTAGATAACCAATACATGGGCTGAGGGGATTAAGCAGAGCCTACTGTAGATAACCAATACATGGGCTGAGGAGATTAAGCAGAGCCTACTGTAGATAACCAATACATGGGCTGAGGGGATTAAGCAGAGCCTTATGTAGATAACCAATACATGGGCTGAGGAGATTAAGCAGAGCCTACTGTAGATAACCAATACATAAGCTGAGGGGATTAAGCAGAGCCTACTGTAGATAACCAATACATGGGCTGAGGGGATTAAGCAGAGCCTACTGTAGATAACCAATACATAAGCTGAGGGGATTAAGCAGAGCCTACTGTAGATAACCAATACATGGGCTGAGGGGATTAAGCAGAGCCTACTGTAGATAACCAATACATGGGCTGAGGGGATTAAGCAGAGCCTACTGTAGATAACCAATACATAAGCTGAGGGGATTAAGCAGAGCCTACTGTAGATAACCAATACATGGGCTGAGGGGATTAAGCAGAGCCTACTGTAGATAACCAATACATGGGCTGAGGGGATTAAGCACAGCCTACTGTAGATAACCAATACATAGGCTGAGGGGATTAAGCAGAGCCTACTGTAGATAACCAATACATAAGCTGAGAGGATTAAGCAGAGCCTTCTGTAGATAACCAATACATGGGCTGAGGGGATTAAGCACAGCCTACTGTAGATAACCAATACATAAGCTGAGGGGATTAAGCAGAGCCTACTGTAGATAACCAATACATAGGCTGAGAGGATTAAGCAGAGCCTTCTGTAGATAACCAATACATGGGCTGAGGGGATTAAGCACAGCCTACTGTAGATAACCAATACATAAGCTGAGGGGATTAAGCAGAGCCTACTGTAGATAACCAATACATAAGCTGAGAGGATTAAGCAGAGCCTTCTGTAGATAACCAATACATGGGCTGAGGGGATTAAGCACAGCCTACTGTAGATAACCAATACATAAGCTGAGGGGATTAAGCAGAGCCTACTGTAGATAACCAATACATAGGCTGAGGGGATTAAGTCGAGCCTACTGTAGATAACCAATACATGGGCATGGGTATAGTATGTTTGCTCATTTTCTTAATTTGACAGCTGGTTTGTTTGGCTCCCAAACAATCTTTACAGTTGTGGAACAGGATGGTAGTATCAACCTGATTGTCCAGTGTAATTTGTAACTGGCAGTGATGGTAGCCCAAGGACTAGTTGTTGTAATTTCTCAGGAAAGTCTGTTTTTATTACCCTCCTGCTCTCCAGTACCAGATCCCAACTTATCAGGCAATGATTCTAGTTTTGCCCCTCCCCCCCCCCTCCCGCCTGCCTGACCCTGATTCCAGAGCCTCGAATGTCTCTTTACTTAGTGGCTGGCCACTAAATAGAGGGATGTCCGAGGCTCTTGAACCAGGGTATCCCCGCCTCACCACCATATCAACCTAACCTGCTGTTTATGTAGCTCTACCCTTCTCTGATTCTTATTTTTTTTATTCTACATGTACCTCTGGGAATCCATGAAGACACAGCATCAAAGGCTTGGAGGGATTTCCATTGGCGACATAATGGAACTTGAGCTTGGAGGCAGTGGTCACATAATGATGCTCCCCGAGTGTTGGGTCAGTCAAGCACTTGGGGGGCACTATAAGATAACCTTAGCTTTGTTAGCATGCATGCGTGATGGTTAATAGGCAATCCCTTTCTTATATCCCATTTAGGTAGTTCGTGGATAGAGGGTAGTGATCATGGGAGTGTAGGATTGGCCATTAGCGTACCCGACCCGAAAATAGGACAGCAATGCGTCATTTGCTAGAAAGTTTTCAAGATTGCAAGGCAACAGTAAGCTTACTTAACTTTACCTTTACGCTCGACTCTTCTAAATATTTTCGGGTTGAAAATAGCCTTGACTAGAAGAGTAACAAAGGCAGGTATGGCGAAGCAGAGACCAACCATGAAAGACACAAAAGCGGCAACAAAAGACATGACTTTGATAACAGCGAAATACAAGAAAAGAGGCCTCTGCTAGCAGGGAATGGGAGATGAAGCTATTTGGATAATTTTCGCAATTTGTGAGCCCACTATCAAACTAGCGGTATTCGACTGAGGGTTTTTTTTTTGGGTGGGGGGGGGGGGGGGGGGGGTTGACTTGGGTTAGATTTTATGCTTGAAGGATAGAACAGTTCTAGCATTTTTTTACGGCAGATTTTATTATTAAACGTTTTTTAAATTATCTGCACAGTAAATAATACCCAGTCAATACGGCTGCTCCATTTTAAGTCATTACTAACCAATTCCTAAGTCTCTTTATTGGTTGACATGCTTTAGTACATCATTGTCCAATTTTTAATCGTAAATAATAGGCTCCGAGCGATACGTCACATTATTAGCTTTTTTGAGTATGAAGTGGCAAGCTAGGGACGGGCGACCATGGTTTCTTCGTCGCTTCTATCTATCACATCAGTTTTTCACATTGAACAGTTGAATGGACCCAAACCAATAATTGTTTTTACCATAAAATAAGTATTCAATTACTTCCTACTTCCGAAAGCTCCCTGGAATCCTTTATCCATATCTTATCCATTCCTTGAAAACCATATTTCTCTACAGATGCCCATGAAGCAAGCCTTCTGTAAAAAAAAATATCCGTTCTTTGCTCGATACGTGGGCTTTTACACTAGACCTTCCAAACTAAGTCGCAACATGGTCGCCGAGGCGCGTGTGACGTGGACGTCACCTCTCGGAGCCTACGTTGGCGTTCGCGACCCACTGACAAAACCTCAATCTTACAACTGTTAAATCGCAGTCTTATTACTCCAGCAACTAACGTTTTCTAGATCCGTAGACTAGTACATCTTCAATAGAGTTCTAGAGTTCATGACTTTAGCGCACTTAAGTCATAAGCAAAGAGGTTGAAGGCTGGTCATTCACCCCAGAAACAGAGGGGCCCAAGTATGCTGCCTTGCGGCACCCCAAAGACAACTGGAAGTTGGGACGATGTATAGCCATGGACGATTGAACTTTGGAATACTCAACAAATAGCTCGGTTCCATAGCGGGAGGGTTTAAACATCATTCAATATTTGGTGAAGAAGCTATCCAAAGCCTTAGCCAAGTCTAAGAACACCATATCTGATTATCAACGGCTTGGCCGATGTCATGGTATTATGGTAAAGCGACCTTGAAGGAAGCTAACTGCAAGTAATCTGCTATTAACAGCTAAGAGATAGAAAGTTGTGCTAGTGGGGCAAGTGTTTTACTATGCAGGTTGAAAATAAATGACAAATAATTTCATAACTAAGACCGTTCATTTGTGATGTTTATTTGCGCTATACAAAATACATTTCTTTTTTTAATTATATTGTTTTCATGATTTAGAGATCAAAATAGGGCTAAAGAAATACAACACGCGTAAAAATCCATTCACTTCTTTTTACAGTTTTTTTGTCAACTCCCTGTCGATTCCTCGCGACAGGGAATTTAACTACCACTACATGAGCAAATTTTATTTAGTTGATAACTATAGTAATTTTTATATGTGACAATTTTTAGTTGCTCGTGTAGATACCCTGCTAGCAGAGCTTCCTTCCCGTTTGTTTCTATCAGTTCACTTTTCCGTGTCGCGAATCTGTTCTTTTGTGTTTTTGATTTTGGTACGAGTAAATGGCAACAAATAAAAATTAACTATTTTGTTGTTCAAAAGTAATGCTGGCGCATATAAAAATCTGCATACCGACAATTATTTGCTGGTCTATCTACATGGTCAATTATAGATGTCAACTAGAGATTGTCAACTAAAAATTGCTGGTGTAGATGGGGCTATTTTATTAGCTTCTGATGCATAACGCGTCTATTGGCGTAGCGCAACTACAAACGATGTTTTAAAAATAGTATACGAAATGTCACAAGCTATTAGCGGTCATCGTCCATTAAACACGTATTCCTTCAATATAAAAAGTCATTCCCTCTCAATGGACTCAAGCTCGGTGGCATCAGCTTCAGTGATCAATCGTTCCTTTTCCCATCCAGGTCTCTTTCTCTCCAGGAACTCCTCTGGAGTCTCAACATCCTCAAGTCTTTTTCTCAAGCAAAACTTGAACAACTTGTAATACGCGTACGAAAACGTCCCTACCCCGGCGATAGCGATTCCTATAGCTAACGGACCAAGCATTTAAAATAAGTTCCACTACTACAGGTTTTCATACCTAGGACACATATTCATTGCATATTGGATAACGAACGTCGTTTTCTATTCGGCCAGTATTCACTCGTTTTCCAAACTCTCCTCTGACGCCGTTTAAAACAGATCCAGACACGATTCATTCATGCCTTGATGCGGGTCCGATAAATTCCACCACAGGTATTATAAGCCAGTTTCTATATCAAGAGGTCAGGTTTTGCATTGATGTCTCGCTCCACTCTTTAACTGTTGACTTTTTTGCTTTTTTGGAGAGTAACATTCAGTATAAAGCAAGAACTTTAGGTATTTTGATGAATCCAGATTTTGTGCTCACAGGTTATTAATATTCTAGCATGGTCCACTGGCGCTATTGTGGACTCGATACCACTCAAGGCCTCTGCTGAGAGCGTCAGCTCGAACAAAACATTGAATTAAACATTTATTCAAAACGGGCAGTTTGAATAGATTTGTTTCCTGGGAATTATAAACACAAACAGAACATCTGATTTTTTACACAAAATATCGCGATACCCTTATAATTCCTTTGCGTTTACTTTTATACAGTTATATGGCCTTATATACTAAAAAAATGCATTGAACCTCCCCCTGCACCCCAACCCCTTTTGGTTCTCGTCCGAAAGTACAGAAAATAAGGGTTTTAGCTTCTGTGTCGATGTACTGGAATAAAAAATCGTTATCATCAGACATCAATCGGCATCATCCTATCACTATCGTCATCACCAGACTTCATAGCATCATTCCATCACTATCGTCATCACCAGACTTCAATCAGCATCATTCCATCATCACCGTAATCGGCGTCAATGATCTACCATTATTTACTTTTGATGTTTTTTTTTATATTTCGATGAAGACGGGAGAAGTCATGTGCATTTGTGCTCTGAACGACACAAAAACACCGTGCAAAAACTAGCTGCACATCCCGACAACCGATTGGTTCTAAAAGTCGTGTGTGGTGGACCATCCTTCTGCATGTGGGTAACAAATCGTTATACTATTCTGGTAAATGTGAGGAAATAAGGAAGAGATTTTGTTATTTTTCGGTACAAGAAGAGGACGAAACCTCATGGTAACATGTGGTGTAGAAGAATTCCAGAGGCTTTCCATGTTGGCGTTTGGTTGCATGTGTAATTTTTAGTCTTCTTAAACCTCCTTGCTTCTGTTGTACCCATATCATCAGAAATATGTCGATAATTTGATTATATTTGATGATAAAGATTTATCTTCTCCAAGACTTGTATCAGGCCAATGCAAGCAATTATCTTTATCCATTCAAAACAATGAATATGAATGGCTAATTCCCAGTTTAAAATGGAAAATAATTATGAAATAAAGAATCAAAATAAAAAGGGTAGATGGGCACCAAGAAAGTCTTGGCAATCTACTTCTTACCACCTCCCACATGTTCTTGAAACAGTAGCATTTTTTGGGCAGCAATTTCGTTGTTTGGTGCAGCAATGATGGCTTTTTTGGCCAACAGTTATGGCGTAGGTTGTTTGGCGCGCCGGGTGCGCGATCTTCTTAATTTGATCTTTCAAACAAACTACTTAGCCCACCCAAAAGCACGATCCTGCCTATCAATCCCCTTCCTCTTAAGTCGTTCCCAATATTCGAAAATAAAACATTTCCGAATTACCGACAATGAGAGCCGGCTAGCAGGCTATCCTGTGTGGCGCCAAACGTTTCAAAATTAATTTTCGAAACATAATATCAATTTACCTATCACTTTTTGCAAACAAATCGATCTCAGTTCTTTTGTGTGCTTCTGTCCTAATAGAAGTCGTCACACCGTGTCATGAACAACAGTCACGCAACTTGACTTCGTCTTGTGCGTGTTGCGTACTTGTTCATGACACCTATTAAGAACAGACGCAAGCAAAAATGAGATGTATCTGTAAAATACTTGCAAGTATACACAATCTCGTGACAAATGGTAAGGTTCTTAGCATCATATGGCTAGAATCTTTAATGAACCTATATAACCTACTAACTCTTCCCGTTATTAGTCACCACCACACATCTCCCCACACCACTATAAATTATTATCACTATCATTACTATACACTCGTTATTACAACGCACACGCGGACACTACTGTCTAATTAGCCGTAGATCCTGAATAAACATTCACACGCTATCTTTAAATACATCTACAGTCCAACTGTAGACACAGATACCCCAAGCTCACTGTGTGTATGAATAAATTATAGTGGTTCACGTTTACAGTAAACATATGGGATTGAAATAAGCCGTTCACTTTACTACGAAATAAAACCGTAAAACTCTAAAAAAAAAAATCTGACTTGACAGTGGAGTCTTAAATGTGGTCTGGGTGAAGTTTGAAGCCATTTGGGCCGGCATTCCGAGAGTTATTCATACACACAGTGAGCTTGGGGTACCTATGCTGTAGACGGTACGTAATGCAAGTCTCCTTCGCAGCCCCCAGCGGTCGGCGTCACACAGTCACTTGGACTTGCATGGATATTTTTGTATACTTGCATGGACTTTTATATACTTTCATGGATTATGTATACTTGCATATGAATTTTTAATACTTGCATGGATTTTGTATAATTGCTTGGATTATGCGTATACTTACTATTGCATGGATTTTTTTTTTATACTTGCATGGATTTTGTATACTTGCATGCCCATGGATTTTGCCAAGCGGATTCTTCCCTATCGAAGATCTTAACACTTACTCTATTGCGAATTTGTTTACTGCAAAGAATAGTTGTTTGGTATAAGTTGTTGGTAAATTAACAGGCCCGTACCCAGGATTGGGGGGTGCGAAATCCGAATATTTTTAAACGTTTGGCGTCTAATAATATCAACAGATCAATCTTAGACGCTCGCCCCATGTTCTGCGCGGTGATAGAGAGCTTTGCGGCTATGCGTGTCTGTAGCAGTACCTCTAAGCTCTTCACTAACTTCCTCAGGCCTCCGGCCGCTTCGCTTTCATTGTTCACGATCTACGCCTGTGTTCTAATACAGCATGGCTTTCGAAGATAAGGTGAGAGGAATGTATCTACTAATACAAGTTGCTATACTAAGTGATACGTGTACGGGCGCACACTATAACTTACTTTTAAAAGTGAAAGCGAAATTAAAACTGGTACCTTTGGAACCATTATATTTTTGTGTATTACTCGTGTTTTTCGTGATTTTGTATGCCGTATTCAATTTTCATTTTCCGATATTACGCTGATAAAATCACGAGGAAATGTTTAATAAGATTTCTGCTACAAAGAAAATGTTTTTTCTTCTATTCCGGAGTATTTCAGCGTGAATTAATCAAATAAACAATTTTCAACTCGAGTGCTTTATTGTTTATAGAATAGTCTACCAACTTATTTACACATTTTTGTAATAAGTAAATATCAAAATGCGTAACATACGGAATGACGTCTTGATGGTAAGTTTAATTTACGAATATGAATACATTAAATGTCTTAACGGTCACACAATGCAGTCCACGGTTGCAGTGACGCAGCAGTTTTAGAGTTTTTAGCTGATGTACACCGTGACATAACTTTGGAAAGTTTGAAAATTGGCAAAAAGCGAAAGAGAAATCTCACCTGGTGCCCCTATTTTAATCGCAGTGGCTATATGCCTGACAGTCGGGAAGGTCCTCGATGGACTTAATGCCCGACAGTTTTCAATTTAATCAATTAACCCAGTAAATTGTCGACCTTGTAAGCTCAAAGTACTCTATATTTGTTGAGAAGGGGCAAGCACACCTGAATTGAGCTTTGTTGTCGGTATTGAATGTTTTCCATCGTCTATGTACACCATTACATCGTAATTTTAGCTTGACACTTAAAAATTTGTTACAACTCTGCTTAATGTCGGCAGTTCTCAGTTCACGAAAATATCACGGTCAAATGTCGACCTATTGTATATTTGTTGGGAAAGGGCAAGCGAATCTAAATTTAGCTTTGTTGTCGGTATTGAACTTTTTTCCTTGATTGTATGTATACATTATAAAAACGTTATCAAAGTGACCGGGAAAGGTCTTCAATGGACTAAATGCCCGACAGTTTCCAATTTATTCAAATAAGCCAGTAAATTGTCAGCCTAGTGAGTTCAAATTATCATATATTTGTTTAGAAAGGGCAAATGATTCTAAATAGAGCTTTGTTGAAAACTGTCGGGCTTTTAGTCCATTGATGACCTTTCCCAACTGTCGGGTATATAGCCACTGCGTATTTTTATCACGCGCCTCGGCTTTGTATTTATCGCCTTAGGTCTACTTCTTTATGCTGTCCATGCCGCTGTTAATCTTTTATCGAAGAAAATGAAGAATACCAGCGACACATATATACAAGGAAAGGGGGGGGGGGGGGGGGGGGTTGACTAGGTTTTCGGATCGGCGGATTTGGCCAAGAATGGGCGAATTCAGGGTCGTGGCAGGGGGTGGGGCATTGGGGGCATATACCCCCCCCCCCCCCCCGATATTTAAAAATACATATAAGGAAATGATCAGTAGGGGCGTGGCTGAGCCCCCCCCCCAAAAAAAAAAAAAATATATAATATATATATTCTGTTACTGCGAATTTTGCCGATTCTTGACTAATGCCTAGTGCACACTAGCAACATAACAACATAACGACATGGGCGCGCGCACTATGTGTAGCCCGACATAACGACATGGACATAATGACATAAAAAACATACCAGTCACTAGTCCCAATGCCGCGTGTTTACTGCGAAGAACGCCTGTTTTTATTTGATATACACTGCGCACCGTTCAAACGGAAGCTTTGATACTCTAGCTTCCATCTCTCTTGCTGGTAAGGCTGCCTTACATAGCTTTATAGTCATACAAGCTCGGGTTTGGTCGAATTTTGTTTTCTTGCTGTTAAAAGTACTGGAAACGGAAGCAGGTTTCGCTTTCGTCAAGAACTCGATTGCAAAACTCATGTATGACGCGTGCTATTCCAGCGGGACAGGCATGGCATGATGCAAGTTATCTAAGCAACAGGTTTTTGTTTCTTACCCGTCCTCTATTTTTAGGTAGGCTTCTCCAAGCTCGACAACACGGAAATGAATGTTCATACCGACTCCACGAATGACATACTTGGCGTATCGTACGATGATGGTGCTACTAGATGGAGAAGAAAGACCATGTGTGCTAGATGGGTGATCGCGGTACTGACACTAATATGCACTGGCTTGATTGTTGTTCTACTCCTTACGTTTGAACTACAGTTGAACTGTGCAGCTAAACAGTCTTCATATAACACCAATCTTGACAGTTCTATCAAGTTTTTGATGGTGTCAGATCTCCATCTTGATTCGTATTATGATGCTTCTGTAGCTTCAAAACCAACATTTTGCCGTGGAGTTGGAAATTACAGCACAGCAAATTACAAGGCACCATATGGACGTGTTGGTTGTGATTCTCCAGAAATATTGATTGACAGTTTGGTGAAGGGAATGCGCAGCGTGTACGATGAGAAGGGGGCTGACTTTATGATAATCACAGGTTTGTTTTGAATGAGAATGTTGTTGTTTCCCAGTAATCTTCCATACCCTTTTTACATGGACTTCAACTTTTCATCTTTATTATTTGGCTTCTACAAGCATAAACAAGTGAAGCTTGGAGCCTCAACCAAGGTAGAACAAATTTATGTTATCCCTATTATACATTTGTGGTTGAACAACCTTTATAGAATAAATGGTCACATGTTTAATTTGAAAATAACTACAGTAAATGGACACATTTTAAAATTAATTAAATCTTATTGAAATTTGCTGGTATAGATAAAGTGTGAGGTTAATTTTGAATACTTGATTCAGTGTTAAGCTTTTGTCAAATACAGCTGATATTTTCCTATAATAAGGACCTGAAATAGAATTATTATTATTATTATGGTATTCAAATTAATATTTTTATTATAAAAACTGACAAACAAGCCACAACTTTAAGCCATCCTTCTATATATAAAATAATCAGATATAAAATAATTAAAAATAAATTTCTTTACAGGTGATATGTCTTCTCACAAGACAGATGCCTCCTATCTTCCTAAGGGAAAAACTTCGGAGCGTGTACTTCACAATATCAAGCTTGCATCAGCAAAAATACACAATGCCTTTCCAAAAATACCAGTATTTCCAATGCTTGGTAACAATGACTTTGAAGGGCATTATGTGCTACCAAATACATCCCATGACCAGTGGTACAATAAGACATTAGAGGTGTTTGCTCCAATGATATTATGCAGTAACTGCTCAACTCAGGACACAGCAGCTACGACGATGGCAGAGTTGAAAACAACATTTCTTGATGGTGGATACTACAAGGTCCATATTGCAGGTATGGCATTCCCATTCCCATCTTAGGTATTTACTTGTAACCCCTTCACTACTTGTTCTGCAGGTTTTTATACTTACTAGCCTACTTTGCTTATCAATGCTTAATATTGCTTTTAAGTAGTATTTTCTTCTTTTAGATGGAAGAATGATCCTGCTGATCCTTAACTCCATGTATTGGAATCCTTATGCAGTTGAAAAATCTTACAACGTTCAAGTAATAGCAAAAAGGCAATTAGATTGGCTTGAACAGCAACTTGAGTTTGCCAAAAAGGAGAGCAAAAAGGTCTTCATAGCAGGTCACATTCCACCTGGGTAAGGGACCAATTACCCATTTTTATTTTAATTTGCGCATTTTAGTCTACTAATTAGATACTGATACTTGCAAAAACCTTTGTAACTTTAGACTATTTCCATGTTTAGGATTGACCCATTTGGTGACAAAGGTACACCTTTTTGGATGGAAAATTGCACAGCTCGGTACACTAATATGATTGTTGGCAAATACTCAGACATTGTAGCAGGTATGAAAGCTAATGTTTAAAGATGATTAATTTTAAGGACCAAAATTTCCACCCCTGAAAGTTTTCCAAATGCACTCAAGTGTTTTTACTTAAATCAATCATTTCCCCCTGATTCCCAAACACCCCTCAATTTCTAATCTCTCCTGTTGTGAAAGGCATATATTTTTTTCTTCTGTAATTAAACATTGCTTTAAAGGGGAACAATGCACACCGGCTTTAGTTTAAAAAATCAGAAAAAAAGAGTTGTATTGTTATCTTTCTTAACCGGACATGATTTACTTAACATTAAAATTGTAACATTGAATTTTCTTACACTACTAAAAGGCCTCAAAATATGTTTAGGAGGGGGGGGGGGGGAACAAAGACATTGAGAAAACAGGGGGGTCAGTTATATCCCTACTGGTTATTTCCTACGTAGGATATGGCCCTACTGGGGGAGGGGGGCATGCTGGATCAGAAGAAAGATGGAAATGTAAAGAAGGAAGAAAACTGCATGCCCTGGTAGAATTCAGAATACCTATTATGCTGGCACATTAAGCAGTTATCTTGTTTTTTGTTTAGGTCAATTCTTTGCTCATATTCATCAAGATGATTTCAAGCTGCAAATGTTTAATACCTCTCAACACCTCACTGGTAGTAAAACATCATTTGCCCTCCTCAACCCGTCAGTATCAGTTGTCTACGCTAACAATCCAGCATTCCGCCAGGTCTACCTGGACAGGAAAGAGCTAGCAATCCTGGATTATGACCAGCACTTCCTGGATATTGTCATGGCAACAGGTAAATATATAGAATGTCAATTAAGTGTAAAAAAAATACTTATCATACCTTCATAACTTAGTTTTCAAAAGGTGATTCTGCGTTTGTTGCATGTGATATAAAACAGACGATAGGATTGATGCAAAGTATCATAAGAGGTAGAACAGAAAGCAATAAACGACTTGCACCAACTGATCACGTGACCTTTTGAGTGGCAAATTTAAGGCAAAATAAATACAGAAACGACTGTGCCCGTCGCGTCAGAGAACGGCATAAATATAAAATCTTTCAATGAATATAATCCATTTCGAAATATAAGAAACTTTCTGGCCCAGGGTGCGTATTCATCAAACCCCCTCCGTCCCGGCCTTCAGTTGGTAAATTTTTTGTCGAAGGATCTTCGCAAATACTATTCTTTTTTGCGTATGATACTAAAGGTGTTGGTCTTGGTTCTAATGGCGACTTTCTTTGATTTTCACTTCCAGAATTTAATGCGCCAAACTGGCAACTTGACTACAGGTTTAGTGAGCATTATCCCTCGGCAAACAAGTACATAAATACAGACAGAATCCTGGAGCTCAACCAGAATCTTATCAACCAATCACACGAGAACGCGTGGGCAACTTACGTTTTCTCGCGAGCAGTTAGGTACCAAGCCTCTAGTTACTCACGGTTTGGGCTGTATTGCGCGATGCGTCACGTGATCAAGTCCGAGTACGATAAATGCAGGTCAAATTACAAGGTCCCGGGAGGCTAGTTGTGGAGGTAACCTAATAACAAGTGATGAAGAATCTTATAGTTTTGTATATATATTTTTTCAAATGTGTATTTTTCTAGAGAATAGTGTTTTCAATTGGAATTTTGCCGGCTTTCGCGATTTTACGTCAAACGTGCTATAATCACGAATTTTTTTATGCCAATCTGAGCGCGCATTTTCTAGCGCTCTTCAGATCACGGTGATACGACAACGCTAAATACTGTATTAAAATCATTTAACGATACTTTTTACTTTTCTTTAACATCCCTGCCACCCACACGCAAAAAGTATCTTCCTTCATATCCACCCGCTAGTGTCATGTCCATTTTCATTCTAGTGTGGTTGAGAAAGCCTTTTACTTACAGAGAGATCCTATTGTAATAGGTTTTAATAGACTAGAACAGCTAATAATGTGATTTGCATTTCATTTTATTGGATGTGATTAAAAGGCCTAACTCTAATGAAGCAGGTGATTTACCTTAATGGCTTGTTTAGCTAAGAGGGATACTTTTTTATGGGGCGAGGGAGCTAATGCTATCGAATAGTGTAATGTATTAACCGCATATTTTTTATGGTCTCCCCAACACGATTCGGTCCTACATTTTGGGTATGAATGCACATTGTAAAGCTATATCCTAGTGTTCTTTGGATACAATAAGTCTGTCCTGAAGAAGTCTTATTAAAGACGAAAATGTGGCAGAGTCGAATACTTGTTTTTGGTGTATTGTATTTATTCTTCTGTTTCACGAACACGACTATTTGGGCTTTTTGTGTTTGCTAGTTTTCTTTGGTATGTAGAAACATATTGTTAGCATATTATGAGTGAAGGGGATCAGAATGTTGCGTGAATAATCGCTCACTGTATAGTGCGGCACAAGCTACAATAAGCATTGCCAAGATGGCCGCGGCTGTGACAGAAACATGCAACTTGGTGTCATGTTACACCTTGCGAGAACATTTCACAGAGGTAAATAACATTTTAATTAGCTTTATGGGGGATTTCCCCCCAGCATGCTATAGTAAAAATTACATCCGAGCTAAAAGGTGTCAGCGCAAATGGCAAATGGCAGTTCTACGACCGAAAGGTGCTAAGGGTAGTAACTCTTTGTAAAAATAATGGTGGTAAACAAACTAAAGCGATGTCAGAACCATACATCAATTACATTTAATGGATAGTCGTATTTTTTATTATTTTTTTTTCTGAATTTAGAGTAAATATCATTGGATCCAAGGGCCCTTTCGGTCGTTAAAGTGTCATTTGTCAATCGTCATTGTTAATCCATAGTACCCCCTTGGGTAGCAGAGGTTCGAGCTTTGTTTACTGTCACGCTGTCACGCTGGCCTTGGCTACAATGAGCGCCTCGTAGCCAAGACCAGCGTGACAGCGTGACAATAAACGAGTGAAGCCCGAGCCTCTGGTACCCAGGGTACCACAGTGGAGAAAAACAAAGGAAAGACACAGGAAGGTTCTTTTTATTAGTTTTCTATGAGTATGGAGACTGTTATTTTTAACTGCTATTCTAAAATGGTATAAAAAAATAAGCTTGGATGATTAGCATGGATGATTATAAAGTGTTATTTTCCCATAACTGGTACATTCCTGGATAAAGTGACGCCATTTTTACTTTCAACCCCCTTATCCCTACCATCGTCATCGATAAATCTCAAACTGCGCATGCCAGGAGAATTACCAATCATCATAGTCACAGTAAATTGTTTGCGCTTGAAGCAATAACTGAAGGGTTTTAGTGACAAAACTTCCCTTTTAAAGGTCTTGCTGAAGGTAAAATACACAAGGGGGTTTAGTGCGCCGTTTGCCCGCACTAGGAATTCCCCTGTGAAGTATAAAGGCCTAGGGATGTGTGTGTCGGAGAAATAAGCCATGAAAGTGACGATTTGCAGCGGCAACCAACAGCAGACGAAAGCGACAAGCACGACAACGAGCATGCACACTATGCGCCGTCGCTGACACACCACAAGGCGCTGTTGCTCCCTGTTAACGTTTCGGACAGCTTTCTTGAACCACAGTTTTTGTCCAATGATGGAATACAGCACCGTCATCGTTGTGAATGGTATGATGTAGATGATGATAAATAACATGACGGTGTATACTTTAGAAGCAAACACTGAGTTACTTGCAATTTCTTTCCAGTTCTCGTCGCAGTAAAAATCATCCTTATAGTTGTCGACTGTAAGGACGATAATCAAAGGAATCATAATTGCAATACTAACGATCCAGATGCCTAAAACGATGGCTTTTAGTAGTTTTCCAGTCATTATATGATTCATCGGTTTGATGATGGCGATGTAGCGGTCGAACGCGATGGCGGTCATCGTGAGCACGGAGCTTGCCATCAATCCAAACGCTGAAGAGTTGACGATCTTACAGGCGGCGAGCCCGGCGCTACCACCCACCAGTAGCCCGCGCCCCGTGATGTTGACCATGAAGGGCGGCATGGAGATACAGGTGAAGAGCAGGTCGCTCACAGACATGTTCACCAGCAGGTAGAACGTGGCAGTCTTCAGACGAGGAGCCTTGAATACCACGACGACGACGAGAATGTTACCCACAAGTGAGAGGACCCCGACTAGCGCGCAAGCCACAAGTTTGAACACGTCTTCCGTTGTTGTGCCGCCATGCACTCCAAGAGATCCATTCATTGCAGTTCCTGATACTGAGCTATTTTTTTGGTCCAATGACGAATTCATTCTAGGGTTCGCTATAAACCTTATTTTTTTAAATGGTGTTGAAACACCATCCAGCGCGTCCACTTTGATCCATCATAATATGCTACTGCAGTTGTCAAACATAAAATTACTCGTAAAGAGTGTTAAATACTTAATACATCAATTATATGGCAAAAAGGTAATCTTATGCCTTATACTAATGGCAGTAATGATAATGACAATAGCGCATGAGTGTATTATCTATCGTCAGCGTCTATGAATAAACGTGTCTCCAATGGCAGAACCATTCCTTGTTAGCTCAGAGTAATAATCAATCTAATTGGCTCTTCCATCTTGTCTCAGAAAGTCTGAGCTTATTTTAAACGACAAGCTCGACCTAGTCTTGCCTCGAAGGCTTCTTTTTTCGCAAGCTGCAGACGCCCGCCTGGAGTAACAAAATCTAGCCGTTAAAGTTATGGTTTAGGGAAATATCACAAGTAACCGCGCACACCCTTGGCGGTCAAAAAGTGGGTCATTTCTTATTAAGGAATCTTCAAATACTATGCTTTTCCATATGATACCTATGACAGCGCACCCCCCTCAGCCAATCCTAGGTACGCGCCTGAAACTTGCTAATTATCTGTATCTACATGTGTAAATATTATACTGTGTCAGTGGTATTGTCCCAATAAAGGGGTCGCGCGATATTTTGCTAAAGATGATTAGCAACCGAAGGATTCTTTAGAGTCGGATCTCGTGAGAGAGGCGGGTCGGTAGTGTGATCGCCACATGATCAACAATATATCTTGACGTCTGAACAACAGCCTTTTAGGATCCTTTTTAATCCACACGTTTTCTAAGTAACTCGAAAATATTATTTCCATATCCTTATGTTCATAATTTGAGAAAAATTGAAAATAATTTTCTATTCTTTATAGTATCAGCATCACACAAGACAGTATAAAATCTCTTCCACCTGGTTTGATATTATTTATTTGAAAGTTGTGTTATTACACCATTTTTGGAGATTTTATGCCAATGCGTTTAGTTTAATCAGAGTGCTTTTTCTGGTTATGTGCTGCTCAATCTTCGCTAAATTGCATGTCTCAATTTACATATATAAAGACTAAATGTTCGAAAAACCCTCTCAATTTGATCTTGTCTAGATTGCTCCTATTAGATATTGATCTTAATATTTAAAGAAAAAATAACTCGTATGGATTTTTTACATAAATTTTTCTAAACCCTGGTCTTTCTCTACTATTTATCTGCATTAGGCGGTTTAATGGATATAATTCAATTATTAACTGTTTTTTTTTTTTGTGATTTCCAAGTTTTTTTTATCGGCCTCGATCATGTTGTTTGGTATTAGATATAGGAATATTTCACAAATAGAAAATAGAGAAAATGAAAGGGAATAAGTCGTTCGATCTGCCTAGGACTAGAAAATTAGAATGCCAAACTTATCACATACCATAACATGCGGCTCAGAGTTTTTATAGCGTAGGTCCATTAGCCTTTTTGGTAAACCACAACAGCAGCGTAGCCAGGATTTTTAAAAGGAGGGGGCCCAAAAGGCCCTTTCAAGGCATTTTCTCATGAATTTAGATAATGTCTCATACATTTACTGGCTACGCCCCTGCACAAAAGTTCATTTAGACAGAAATACGAGTAGAATGTGACACATAATCCATGAATTGAAATTACTCTGTGTAACTATTACATAAAAATTGTGTATGTTTTAAAAGAAGGCGTGCAAATGTTTTTTTTTTTTGCAAAATCTCAATTATTTTAAAAGGCTTTACATAAAAGTTTAAACCTAAAGAGTAGATAAAAGTGAAGCTTTTAAAGTGCCATGCATTGTTAATTTATTTTGTCTCCTGGAGGCTCAGGGCGAACTTTATTGTAAACACTCCTTTTTTTTTTTCTTAAAATAAAAGCCTCCTACGCAACCATCTAAGTTTGAAGCCTTATCCCCAACCGCAGGGGCTAGATGTAAGGACTTTTATTTTCCCAGTAGTATATCTTAGTTAAGTTTACTTAGCAAAATGTTTTTGTCACAACCAAATCTTCTGAAGCCACTTCAAATTTTGAATATATTTTTTTTCTTTAAAAGGCTATATTGGATCACAAATCTATTTGATATTTACAGGGTATAAGTTGAAAGTTATCAAATACACATGTTCATATATCGCTGAATTACAAAATGATGCTCTGCCTCAATTTTTTGTAGACAGTGGCTTTTTAGTGGATTTTGAAACGTTTCTTTAAAGAAAAAATGTACCGTGTAATAATTTCTTCCGGATCAAACTATGATATAACTGGACTATATTTCCGCAGCTGAGCGAAATATTTGGCTACATCAAAGTCATACTTAAAGCCGCATTCTCACCAGTTTACTTCCGGAGGTCCGACGGAAACCTCAACCGTTAAAAGACAAAAGAATCTATTAAAATCCGAGATATTAAACAGGCCATCCGCTGTAAATTATCAATCACATCCTCAAAGAAACTTCCAATAAACACACTTCTTTCAATATTTTGAAATATTTTTCGCGTTTTTAAAAATCATTAAAAATCATCGGAGATTGTTACGTAATTGACCGGAAGTAAACTGGTGACAATGCGATCCTCTCTTTAGTCACTTGTACCGGAAGATCATCTTAAAATTAAATATCCGACTATTAGTAGTAAAAGATAGCTCGCTGAAAGCAAAGTTAGCAGCCCTTTTCTACTAGGGTAAATAGCTGACATAGCTTTACGTCGTTATCTCACGATTGTATTGTTCTTCTGTGTACAACGAGGAGGGGGATGGGGTATGATTGTATGGATCGCGAGTTATTGTAATGTCAAGTTGATAAGGCCAACTGGGGTCCTTATCATTTAAAATCATTCATGCGGAAGGAAACATCAGTCAAGAAATACCACGCGATGCCTCTAAGATGCCTCTAACAGGCTGAAAAAGGAAAACCTCGAGGATAGATCAGAAAACCTATCTTCATGGAGACAAGTTTGCACGAGGTGAGGATCTATACGTGTACTAGAACACCCAAATTGTCATTGTCTATATATAGCAGATGCATTATCCAGAATTATTGAATGAGTTTGAAAAGTTTAATATCAAGGCTATCAGTAGTCTATTAGTAAGTATTTTAACCATATATTAAAGTATTACTCAATGAATTCGTTCGTAGACAGATGAGCTAACGGCTTATGTTCTAGTACACGGTTATCTCGATTGAGTTGAAGACAAAAACAAAAACAGGCTTTCAGGTATTCTTGATCTGTGAGCCATAAACGCATTCTTTTGGTCTAAAAGCGACAAGAACATCTAATAGAATATCGATAGAAAGATCATCCCTTTTAGTAGGCCCCTTTTGATTGTTTTATCAATGGCAAAATTAAATCTCGAAGTAAGGCATAGTTGAATCCTGACGACGTTTATTTATTTATTATTTATTTATTATTTGAAGAATGAGAGAAAAGAAAATATCTGACAATGAACTTGTATAAGCCACTTCATCAGCTATGTCTAAAGTATGCAAATATTGCAAAAAATCCGCGTCACGCAGGATTTGTTGATCAATATCGCAAAAGCATGTTTTTTTTATATATATAAATGTCGTGTCTTCCGACTGATAGTGATTTCTAGAATATCCAATCTTTGGTATACTTGCAAGTTACATTTAAAAGAATAACTCGGCAATGGTGCGACAGTTGGAGACGAATTCGATAAATTTTCTTCAGATATTGCCGAACAAATCAACAAAACTAGTATCAAATAAATAAATTTCATTTTAACACGCGAATGTGGATATGCCGATGTTGTTTTGCTATTTTAGGTCGGTCCCAGGCCCCGCGGCTCAGTAGGCAGTCTAGGAAGCCTGTCAGTCACAACAAACGACCAATCACTGGACGCGAAGTTCGAGTCCTGCTTTCGCGACTTCCAGGGCCCTGATTTGACGGTTGAAAAGTACTTTGTTGGGGCTGCAGAAAATTATCAGCTGGCGGGAGAAAGTCTGGACGAGATTCTAAACCACATAGATGAAATCAAAGAGGCAAAACTTGACAGCGCAAAAGATGAAACACTCATCTCAATCATCGACTCGTTCAACCCTCTCCATATCGCCGCGGCTTGCGGAAACGCAGCGGCTGTTGGCAGGCTCATCTACGAGTGCGGTATGGGCGTCAACAACGTAGCGGTCGGTCAACGGACTCCTCTACTACTAGCATGCGCTTCTGGGAATGTTGAAGCTGTTCGTACTTTGATAAGTGAAGGCGCGAGCGTAAACCTGGCGCGAGACGATGGGATAACGCCACTTATGATGGCGGTACTGACCAATACGAAAGACACCGTCTCGTTACTCTTAGAGAATGGCGCAAAGGTGAATACAAAAGCTTTTAAAAGGCTTGCTGCGGTTCACTTTGCGGCTGCTAACGGCTTCAGGCATGTGCTCCGCCTGCTACTTCAATGCGGAGCCAAGATAGATGGCAAGGTACAAGAAGGGTGCACTAGTCTGCATTTGGCTGCACTGTTTGGACACACGAAAACAGTGGCATCCTTGATAAACAGTGGAGCAAACGTTGGGGCAAAAGACCTTCAGGGTTACTCGGTACTTCATTACGCATCCTACAGTGGCGAAGGAGCGATTGTAGATCTACTACTACGACACGGAGCTAGGAAAGAAGAATTAGACAAAAATCAGTTTACGTCTCTTCATATAGCCGCCCAGTGGGGCCGCGCTGAAGTTTGTAAGGTCTTAGTAAGGAACAAGGCTAACTTAAATGCCCACGCCCCCAGAAGAGTAACCCCTCTAATGCTGGCTGCGTACAATGGAAACTATGAAGCTACAGATGTGCTATGCGATAGTGGGAGTATTTTGCAAGCGCGCAATTTGTCCGGGAGAACAGCGCTCCATCTTGCGTCCGAAGGGGGCAAATCCGACATCGTGAGATTGCTTCTGAAGAAAGGGTCGTACATTCATACACGCGACATACAGGGCTACACTGCACTTCACAGAGCAGCCCAAGCAGGCCAGACCAAAACCTGTAAAGTCCTCATTGATAATGACGCCGAGGTCGACGCGTGCAGCGAGAAAGGCACTACGCCTCTTGTGTTAGCAGCGAATAGCGGGCGCCATAAAACAGTCAAGAGCTTAATCCAGAAAGGGGCAGATATCCAAGTGCGCCATCAATCGGGAAATACACCTCTTCACTTTGCGTCTGAAAAAGGCCATCTAGATGTTGTGCGAGTTCTTCTCGAAAGAGGGGCGTCTCCAAATGCCAAGGACTCGTGGGGTCTGACTCCTGTCCACCGAGCAGCGAAGAACGGTCACGATGCCGTTCTGGAGTTGTTAATAGCGTACCGGGGGCATATCACTTCAATGGATAACTGGCAGTATACACCGCTACACCGAGCAGCCGAAAATGGGCACGAGTCCACACTCAAACTACTGCTCGGAGCTGGATGCAAAATCGACCCCAAGGATAAATGGCAGTTTACACCGTTGCACCGTGCTGCAGGTAACGGGAAGAAAGAAGCGATCAGAGTGCTTTTGTCCTTGCAGTCGGATGCAAATGCGCGCGATTGGTCGGGTTATTCGCCACTCCATAGGGCCGCAGAAGGAGGTCACGTGGACACGGCACTTTTGTTGATATCCTTTGGGTGTGGTGTTAATGATACAGATAACCAGGGGTTTACTCCCCTTCACCGCGCCTCCGAGAACGGTCACGCTGCCACCGTGAAGATGTTGATAGACGCAGGAAGCGGTATAAACGCTCATGCGCACGCTTTCAGACTGAGCCACGACGTAAACAACAACAGCGACGACAACAAATGTAGATCTATGGAGGAACGAGGACTAAACAGAGGACCCACGGCGGTACATCTTAGTGCGCAAAACGGACACGTGGACACTCTTGAACTGCTGCTTCAGAATGGTGCTGACCGGGACGCCTTGGATCTCTGGGGCTCAACCGCACTTCACAAGGCAGCGGGGGATGGGCAAACAGAGACAGCTAGAGTGCTCATTCAAATTGGCTGCAACGTCAACGCTAAAGACAAGTGGGGATACACTCCGTTAATTAGGGCAGCTGAGAGTGGTCACCCTGAGGTCGTTCGGTTATTAGTCGGAAAAGGTGCAGATGTCAATATCATGGATCAATGGAATTGTACGCCGTTATACAGAGCCGCGAAAGCTGGCCGTGTGAGATGCGTCAAAGAACTTATCAAGCATGTGCAAGTGGTTGATACCGCAGACCGCTGGGGATTTACTCCTTTTTTACGTGCATGTCAAAATGGGCACACCGCTGCTGCTGAAGTTTTGCTGGAGAACGGAGCGAATATAAATGCGTGTGTTAATGAGCAGACGACTGCTGTGTTGTTAGCAGCGTATGGCGGACATGCTGACACTGTGAGCAAGCTATTGGAGAATAAATTGGATGCCAACGCCACAATGGATAAAGGTGAGCGACATAACAATGGTGACTTTTTGCTGCGGATTACATCAATAGACCATTACGCGGTTAAAATTACAATACTTGGGAGGCCTGTGGTTTAACGCCGAAGAGAGGCTCGAACTGGCTTGCGCGTTTATTTGTTCGTAAACAGAACACACAAAGACAGCAGCATATTTCGTAAAATTTATCTAATACTTTAGCTATAAGCATTCCCATCGAAACATGCCCGTTTGAGCCTATCTTTGATGTAAAACCACAGGCCTCCAAGTATTTTTAGGTCTAATGATAAGACCACGTGAAAGGATAATGGTCTAAATCTGCTTTGTTTGTTTACAAAGTCTCTTTTAAGGTACTATTTCATACATGCTTATTAATGTCAATATGAATAAACTTAAGCATTTTAAAAAATCGTGATTTCATAGAGCAATAAAGAGGAGGTCCGACCAAACACAGGCAAACGCATATATGGGTTAGTCTAGTGACGGCACCATGTGCCATATTGCATGGTGGTATGCATGCCGATCTCCACATTGATAAAGGTAAAGCCGGTTGCGTGGTTGTGCATTGCCATTTAAAACCCCTTTTTAAGGGCTAATTAAGACTGTGAAGCCTTAAAAAGCAAATCCAATAAGAATCTTGCTAAAGTCACCATAACTAGCTTTCTTTGTTCTTGTTAGGATACACGGCCCTTCATCTTGCGAGCCAGAACGGTCATGCTGACGTCATCAGGGTCCTCTCTGCGTATGTCAATTCGCTAGACGTGTCAGACATACTGGGCGATACTCCGCTGCATTTAGCCGCGTACTTCGGACATACGAAGGCCGTGGAAACACTCCTCAAGCTCGGAGCTAACCCAAAGATGGAAGATAAAGCAGGTTTTACTCCACTGATGCGAGCAACGCAAAGTGGCAATGAAGAGGTAGTGAGAATGTTGACAAATAGCCCCTCCAAACAGACATGTCTTTGCGGACGAACAAAACAGAGAAACAAAGGAAAGAACCTCATATGCAAAAGCTGTAAAGCGTGTGGATTATTCACAGTCCCATTGGCGATTGAAGCTGCAAAAGATGGTAGTCCTAATAATCAGGCTAAGGGGTTGATAATGGTGTAAACAGAATCGAAAAACAATACAATTTCAATGGAGAATACTACAGTATATTATAGTTACTGGTAACTGGACGTTACCCTTCTAGAGATGGAACCTTTTTTTTCTTTTAATTGAAGTGGAGGTAAGACAAAGAAATTCCTCTCTTATCCTTCTACCTTCCTATTACCCCTTAGCTACGTGTAAGTATAACACGTATTTAAAAGAAAATAACAGCTGCACCTGAGCCTTTTTCCGTCCACCATTAACTCGAGTCTAGTTCAAATTGGGCGAAGTGGCCTTTTAAGCCTTTTTGAGAGTGACACATGTTTCGTTCACAGAGTCTTGAGACTACCTTTTTTGTGCTCTAAACATAGTCTAAAAGATACTTGACGTACACCACCAAATAACCTTAAAAGAAGTATACTGTATTTAGCGACGTAATGCATTATGAGTGCTAACGAAAATTACCAGTTTTCTTTGAAAGCCTAAAGTAGCATATTTGTATAGGTAAACTATGTGATGAAATCTCGAAATAACCATGTAATAACCTTGTTTTAAATCGGAAATATTGTGCTTCCCTAAATCAGCCGATGGAAATAAATGCTTTTTCGCATTCGGTACTTTGTAAACAAAATGGCAGCTAGGATGGCATTTCTAGGCGCTTCATACATGAAAGCCGTTCATCATACGAAGCTGTAGATGGGAAAAATGTGATAAATTATTACTTATGTAGTATCAGTACCATAGGATCGAGTTTCAGCGTTTTTACACTGTGCGGTGAAGTACATCGGGAAGCCGAGAGTTTTGCTATGTGGTATAGCTGCACAGTTACTTGAGAGGAGATGAGCCGTCATGGTGGAAAACCCACTGCCCAGGTGCCGGATACGAATCCGTTGGGTCGCTGCCCTCCCCTTTCATAATTCCTGGATCCACCCCTGACTGTTTAACGTACATACAGCCTCCATGTGTCTCCCTCTGAATACTCAGTATAATTGTTAGGCTCGTCACAAAGAAGACTCGAAGGCATCAAATTGACATAAATCTTACTGGAGTTTGTCTTCCAAAATATCGGTTCATTATAAACACGAAATTCCTCTTTGTGCTTGTGATATCCCCATTTTCCAGGCCAATCAGTCACACCGTAATTTCCCCAGCCCGCGCAATTAGACGCCAGTATTGAATCGTCATCGGGTAGCCTGTGGTATGAGCCACAAGCCAGAGGTTGTGATGTGTTCCCTGTAAAATATCTCACTACTTCAAGGCCCGCGGGATTCAAGGCAGTCGTCACGTGAAAGGTTCGGCCTGTCACTCGCTTGTGGCAGTAATAGCGGAGCTGGTTGAACCCAGTGAGCCTGCGCAGTTCTGCGAGAGCTGGTATAGCTATACGCTGGTAGATATTTGTGTAGTTGCTGAGATCCCGGAAATTGTCAGTTTTGACAAGGTCTCCGCTTGGCTTGGAGCTGTTTTGTAGTGTTGTCTGCGCAATTAACGTCCACCCTCCTATTAAGAAGGCCAACAAACGAAACACGTCATTTAGAGAAGTATTAGAAGTATTTATCTACATTGAAACCTCCCAAAAGGCCCTAAGGTCACACGCTTAATAAAGACCCCGTTATAAAGGAGATTCCTTATCCATATGTTTTCCACTTTCCACTATCAGGACACCTGGGTAATAAGGACGCTGTCACCAAGCCTTACCTACTAATAAAAGCTTTACAAGCACGTTGCAGAGCGTTAGCTGCCGTACAATTTGAACACATCGAGATAAGAGATTCATAATAACCGAAGGATTATTTTTCGTATTGAATACAATATGGGTATAAAACGAAAAACTTCAACTGCAAACTACTAGTGTTCATTAGGTGAATGCATACCTCCATCAGTCGTCATGTCACAATATATCTTGAATGGCTTTCCTGTGGTACGGGGATCTACCCAGTACTCGCCGTCTGGTGGTATCACGTGACCGCTTGCCCCATCTCTGATCTCTTTACAGGAAAATGCCGGCAATACAGGACTGGATCCAAGCCAAGCTAAAAGGTCAAGGACATGTGCTGTTACTCTGCACCATATTATTGTTATTGATGTAATGTCAATGAGGCAAAAACCGAAGAAGATTGAAAATATACACACACACACAACCCTACAGTGACGCCTACTAAGCGTGGCTAGCGTGGCCACCTTGACAGGTTTGTGAAGTGAACCAATTAAACCAATGAAGATGTGAGAAACGTACTGATTGACATGATCTTCCACAGGTAGCCAGCGTGGCAATGAAATGCTCAGAGAATAAAATAGCAACCCGAATTCCTCCTAGCCTTGAATTTCGTGTAAATTAAAATTTGTTCTCTAATAGAGCTCTTTGGTTTTCACGGGGGAGGGACTACGATGACGCACACGTTGTACTTCCGCGCGCTGGCTTAAAGATGGACCTGCGCTATAAAATACCCATGATGTGCGGGGAGGGGGTAGGGGGGCGCAGAGGCTTGACAACGCCTTAGTCACCTTGACCTAAACAATGCGCACGATTTCTGCGCTGGCGCCCGTTTGTCGAAACACCCGAGAATTCTCGGGCCCGAAAACTTTATTTTGCATTTTTTCCCAAAATTTCGCATGTTTTCCTTTTTGAGAACAGCTATCATGATTTAGAACAGTTTGAACTTCCTCTCGGTTCATATTCCAAATGATTACGCTCAAAAGGGCTATTTCCGAAGTTTTGCTGAAGCCAGAAAGTTACCCGAAAAGTCTCGGGTGACTGCGAGGTCCCGAGAACTTTCTTAATATTTAAGACATGTGATTTTCGGGCCCGAGAAGTTCGGGAAAGATCAAAATCTATAAAGAGAATCATCTGTTAAATGAATCTTTGTGGTAAAATACGATGTTTGACAATATTATGTAATATTACGTTTAGATACCATAAATTTTATAGGAATGAGTCGCGCCTTTTATACCGCAGGTCCTAGTCCAGACCTGGGACTATCTTTGCGCTCGACATTCACGCGAGCCAGAATGTCGAGCGCAAAGAGAGCCCCAGGTCTGGACTACGCAGGTCCTTGTTTAAAATGTGGTAGTGGTCGCTGATATCTTGCGTTTGCGCCGTCCTCGACTCTCCGCCCTCTTACGTAAGGACGACGGCATCAAGTACGGCGCGCTCGCTCACGAATTGCTCAAAAACACTGCTCAAAAACGGCGTTGTCTTCCTTGACGGCAAATCTAGAACGGCATTTTCACGTTCTACGCACGCCGTCAGGAACGTCAGCGTTTTGGAATTGCTTTATTTAGGTCATTCTGTTGGAGTCACTTTAACAAATCTCTTTTATTATATGTACCTCTTTTAGGGTTTTCAAAATGAAGCCATCTGTATGCTGAACGGAAGAGCATGGACCGTGTTTCCTTAGTACGGTTATTAAGCTCACAAATGTTATGGTCGTGTAAGTAGTTGATACTTTGACATTGTGGTGTTCTCTGGCACTTGTAGAGGCAGCCCAATACATCGGGAATTTTGTGAACTGAGAAGGCATGCTCGAACAGCTTGTAGCCTTGATTTGACGTCAAGGACGAGCAACCATTCGCCGAAACGATTAGAAAAGGCGCGAATGCTACAGTAAAGGTAAGTAGCTGAAAAAAAGAACACGAGAAATAAGTAATTCAGATCGATATTTATGTTGCATTTCATTATCTGGGGGTATTTGCTATTCGTCGCCTAATAAACATCCATCCGGGTTCGCTCACCTGCATTGCGGGTTCTCGACGAGGTGTCCCTTGTTCTTAACAAGCCATGTTTATCCTGTAGATTGGAGATTTACATTTGTCAATTAACAAAGTGACTAAAATATATCGTCTCTCTTAAATCAGTTCGGCCAGCAATAGCGCCATTACGCCGGGTTGACCCAAGTCAAAAGATATGTTGGTCATCACCAAAGACGGTGTGGGCGCTGTTTGTACGGGGCTTTAGCTTTTACAAGTGTAATGGAACGTACGTGAAAACACCATGAAGCTAGAGACGAAGACTCTTTTGTTTTGCCAAATCCCCTAAAGAAAACACCGAATCTTTTTTTTTTTTGTAGCGCCGGTGCACCTTTAATTTCCTAAACCGACAAGATCTTTGCATGTAAAGTAAATTCTGTCAAAGCAAGGCTACTAATCAGATTCTAAAGCAAACAAAAAAACTTGTCTTTGTGGGGCGTTTCTCGTCACAATTAAACTTTTTTGGGAAGACGTAGGAAGTAAAGATTTCTGAAAATTATATCGTTTGACTGTCCGCTAATCAATAACAACAAAAAGAGAAAACTAGAAAATGTTTCGATGCTCGGAGACGCGAAGATAATTAAGTCACATCCTGCTATCCAATCCTTTGTTTACTTTTTTTTACTGAAGTTTGATGGGTATTTTCCTCATATGAAAAAGAGCGAAACTGTTATATTTGTTTAATTTACAGCAGATCATATCACAATAATAACAGGTTGAAATATGATGAATATGATGTTCATTCGTTATTTGCAATTAGTCAGAAACTTCTGCAATCATTTCTCGGTATGAAAACATTTTGGGGAAATGAGCAAAAATATTATATTTCTTTCCTTGCCGCTAAACATGAGAAAAATTTTGTGTTGAGGTCGAGTTTCCTATTTTTTTTTCTTTTCTCCAGTCCACCAAATCATCTGACTTGTGATAAAACGCGGTAAATTTCTTCGCCTTAATATCTTCTGACTAGTTAGCAGTCTGCGTAAATATCTAAGACTATAATTACGCGTTTGAGCCACTATTACTGGCTAGTATGTGCAAAATACCATCTAGGGAAAAAGGAAAAGCTTTATTATATCTGCACATTTGTCTTATTATAACTGCTCGTTTATTTTTTTACAATTGCGAGTTTTATTTCAGGATCTGTGACTCGCTAGTTTGTGCTTTACAGTAAAATTTATCAATGTTGTCTGTCTGAACCAAAAATTAAAATATATTTCAATTGTTACTTACCGTTTTTAAAGCTCGAGTCAAACCTTAATTATGATTCTGTTGAGCACCAACTAGACTGATGAAGATGTTAGCTTGAAAATGCTATCTGAAACACCTATTGTCGCTACAGGAAAGCTTTTCTCGAGATTCTCTTGCTCATGCTCACCTATCAACAGGGAGATAACAGTTTTGTAAATATGAAATTGTGTAAATAGCACCATCTTACGTCGTCTATTTGCTCAGCTCACTCAATGTCGTCCTACAAACCATCTGTTACAAGACACGACGAATAAAAGCTACAGTAAGCCAGCCTCTTAGGATGTTTACACGTTCCAGGCCCGTACCCAGGATTTTTCTTGGGGGTGGGGGGGGAGGTGGGGTGTGCGAAACGGAAAAAAATGGACGGGGGGGGGGGGGGGGGGGAGTGAGAGTGAGTTCTCTGATCTGATAAATTTCTGAACCCCCGAAAAAATTAAAAGGATTTTTTTAATGCCTTTGCAGTATCTCCACGGGACGTTTATTGTCGGATTCGACCCCCTGCACCCCCCTGGGTACGGGCCTGCGTTCGTTTTACAAGTCGCAACTGAACCTTGTTATCACATATAATGACATGCACGTTCTAGTCCATGGGCCCTGGTAAACAAATAAAAACACGAAGAAAAAAGCGTAGTGGAGTGCCGGTAAAAAGTGTGCTCTTCCTTTCAAATATGGCGGGCGGAACAACCCCCCAAGGGTTCCCTTAAAACATGAAGAGCCCGCAGTTTAGGGTCGATGCTGGCTGCGCACCATTTTTTAGACATGCTCACATCCACATGACCACGGCATGAAGGAAAACCTTGAAAATGCGCAAATCGAGATAGAGGAAGAAGGCACAATTTCTTACAATGGCCACCGGTTCCTTGTATTACGGACTGATTTTCAAAACTTAAATAACGTGAGGCCGAAATGCATATACCCTGATTTTGACTTTTTCAGATATTTTTTCCTCGATCATCCTTGCGCTATGTATGGGCTCAGGGACGAAAATTCAAACTTTACAAAAAGTCGCATCAATTTAAAAAAAGTCGCATTTGATATTTTGTTTGATATTACTAAGACAGAGCAAAAAAAAATGGCAAGTTTTCCCAAAATAAGGTCTGGTTAAGTTTGGTAAGCTTGAATTTTTACATAGAGGTTCCTTATGTTATGTAAACCAACATATCAAAAAGTATTTTTTCTAATGGATTCGTCTTCGAGATATGAGCCTTCAAGTGCAATTTTCAAATGTTTATGAATTATGAATTCTCCTCGTTTTTATGGAGAAGTTGGGCTCTGATCAGAAATTAAGCCCACTCGCTTATATCTAAATTTCATATCTTCAAAATTTCTTTAAAATTTGGAATTAAGCTTTTGGTCAGAGGAACTCCTTGTATGCGAAATCTTGAGCTTATATATTGAGAATTGAAAGATTTCATGCCATTTTTTTCCTCTGTCACTTACTAAGTACTTAGGGAAATTTTCTGCCTTATTAGATGTGAAATGAGCTTATTTTAAGCTTCATGTCATGTCCATGACCACATGATGAGCACATGACCACGGTTGTGCATTTATAGTAGTGTTTATAATAAGCAAAGGGACAAAAGCGAGGAATATCGTAGGAGGATTAGTAAATATGATATAAGGAAAGATAATATTTGATGACTACATATGTAAAATTGAATCAACTAAATTTCAACAATTCATTTATTTTGTATTTCCAAGCCTCACATGCTGCTCATTGCCATATATGTCGCCATTCTGACGTTGTGCGGGGGTTGGGTCGAGTTGATAAGCGAACAACATGCTGCATGTTGATGTTATTGATAATATTGAACGAGTTCGCGCAGTGAATCTAACTAACGAAGATATTCGGGAAGCAGAATTGCCAAAATCGACATGACGAAAAAACATGAAACGACGCTATTCAAATAAACTCTTTTCACATAAATAAGGCGGAAAACTTCTGTAAGTACTTAGTGAGTAATAGCAAACAAAATATCAAATGCGACTTTTTGTAAAGTGTCATTGAAATTTGAGCTTTTCGTCCCTGAGCTCATACATAGCGCAAGGATGATCAAGGAAAAATATCTAAAAAGCCAAAATGTCGGTATATGCATTTCGGTCTCATGTTATTTGTGTTTTGAAAATCAATCCGTGATACAAGACACCAATGGCCATGTATCTTTTTACTCTATTTCGAATTGCGCATTTTCCAGATTTTCCGTCCTGTCACCAAAACCTACCATTTTCTAGCTTTCAATCATTCTCACATCAACTCGACCTAATCCCCCGCGCAACGTAATGGCGAATACACTTTGTAAATTTGTGGGCTTGGGATACCTGTGCTGCTATTATGGCTTATTTGCTTGTTGCTTTTGTTATCGCCATCGAAAAAGAATTAGAATTTCTGAAAATTTTGCTGGCCTTAGTATTAATTAAATAATTAGTCGCATTGTCAGATAGTAAGCAGACTTGGACATCACTGGTGCTCCAAGCTACCCTGCTCGCAGAGGCCTCTTATTTCTATTCGCTAGGCTGTGGCTACTTGTCGGCCCCCAAAGGATAGAATTTACAGGCCCGTACCCAGGTTTTTCCTTGCGGGATGCGAAGTCCGAAAAAGTGGACCAAATTTTTCCGGGGGTGGGGGGGGGGGGGGGGTAGGGTTGAGTTCTCTGATAAAAATCTGACCACTCCCGAAAAACAAGAAGGGATATTTTTTTTATGCCTTTGCAGTATCTCTACGGCGGGACGTTTATTGTCGGATTTGGCTACACACCGGAGTAATGTAGGTTATGCTTTATAGTTTTGTCTACAAAGCAAACCGAAAGTGGACCTTCGGCCGTTGTGGTGATTTAACAGGTTCGTCAGCGCTAGCTCACGATGGAGCCAAACGAAATACCTCTGTAAGCCTTGTACGACCTAGACCCACCAGTGACCGTTGATAGGCTCTTAAATGTGTGTTTTGTGGCTATAAGAAAGAGAATCCACATTGCCTGTTTACTTACTAGCTACAGAATGTCGATTTATATGTTTAGATGCACTCCTGTGGCAGCAAAGATGCCCATGAACTTCTCTGCTAAACACTTCATACTGTAGCCTAATGAAGATAACAAATTGTCTTTGTAAATAAAAATTTTACAGTCACACCTTATAAAGGCTGTGATCTTGTCTGTACACAGAAACAATTCTCATCCCGGGATGCTCAAACGCTCCTGGTGTTCTATATATTTATAAATATTTTCTATTATGTTTTCGTATGCATTTCTAAGAATCTTTACAAAGCTCAAAGCCACTTAATCCCATCGTTTAATCAAGTGCGTATTTTACTATACATTCTCGGCGACATCTTATTTCCCAAAAGACAGCTTTGAACCTTGTTTGGCTGATGCTAAGATTAACCGACGTTTTTTTTTTTTTTTTTCTGATTCATATCCTTTGCTAATTTCAAAAGGTCTTAAAATTAAAAGAATAAGAGCTCAGCATAAGTTTGCTTTGATCGCTATGACCACACCGGTAGTAGCTTGCATAGTGTTAGCGTTACCATAAACGCGGGGCTAATTCTCGGCTACAAATGCGTCAATCAAAATAACAGTTTTATTACCGGGTTATAATGCGAGAAATAGGTGCGTATAGGTTCTGAAAGTGAATGATTAGCGACAGGAGGCCACAACTTTGTATAATTAGTACATCTATAGCTATTGGTAGATTATTCAGACTCTGTTTTACGGTCTTCCTGTGTCATTAAAAAGCGAAAATTTGAAGCGATTCCAATATGATCTATGCGAATAATTTTATTGTTGATTAAAAGGGCGAATATTAGTACCTGGTTACCGGTTCTCTAAGTAAACAACTTCTGGCATCCTGTCTTAAGACGCATTGTTTGCGACGACAGCCGTGAAATTAGAATTCCATACCAGTACTCATCTTCAAAACAAACGCGAGGTCATCACCGGGTCGCATTCTAGTTGCTCCTGCAAATCTACATCGACTTCATCCTCACGCTTGTTATTTCTACCGAATACTTGCTCCTCATTGGGTGTGGGATTCGTGGATGGTCTCGTGCGAGTTTGCGCGAACTCGTTCAATATCATCTGATCAGAATCATAGGGGATCAAGGAACAGTTTTGCAGGATTTATTCTGTGTACATTCTGATCAACGGCAACGCAGAAATGAACTGGTATCGTAACATCACTTCTCTGTTACTACAAGTTATCACACTTCTATTCTGCTTCTGTGGATTAATATACGGACAAAACGTTACTGCAGTTATTAGCACTGAGTATGGACCAGTCCGAGGGCTTAGGCATTCCTTAAAGAACGGTAACATTGCAGTGAAGTTTCTAGGTATACCTTATGCAACGGCATCGAGATTCGAACGTCCTAGAAACCCTGCCAAGTGGACGCAAACCCTGGATGCGGTCAACCCTAAAGTGTGTCCTCAGACAGGGGAGCAAGTTGTTGACGAGAATTGCCTGACGTTGAATGTTTACAAGCCTTCCGCCACACGGAACAGCTCCCTACCAGTACTGGTGTTCATTCACGGCGGCGCATTCATGCGATTTAGCGCGCACGAGGATGACCCAAGTCTACTTGCCACAGAGCAGGGTATCATGGTCGTAACGATCAACTACAGGCTAGGAATTCTAGGCTTTCTCTGCTCTGGTGACATCAAAGAGAATTTAGGCTTACTGGACCAGATATATGCCTTAAAATGGGTTCAAAACAATATAGAAAGGTAAGGTCATGACTCAACTGAATATAATAATTTCTTAGACTATGTGGGCATGCTAATTAAATGCATTGTTTGAGATATAACTAGGCTACCTTTATTATCGAGCGTGAAATGTTTAGGATTTTACTGTACCGTGGGGAAAAAAATGCATTAGTCGATTTGACTCCTTGTCCATTGCTGACCCCAATCTCAAGTTTTTGTGTACATACTGATATATATGCCATCTGATCCTAGCACTTATTGGGTTTATATCGTACCCTGATAGTTAAAGCGCCTTTTTGGTAAATGTATACGGTCTTTTACACTACAATGACGACGGATGCTAAGACACTTAGGCGAATCTCGATTTCTAACTTACAGATGGACTGAGACGCTTCAGCCCCTTCAACTATACACACAAAGAATGACAAGCGGTGATTATGACTGAAATCCGCTTAGTTCCACCATCAGTTCACCGCACGAGAACGGCACACTACATGCACACAGTACACTTTGACTTTCAAAAAAGCCTAGATAGTTCCGTATTCTGTTAAGGCCAATTCGATTATTATAAATTAATGCAAATTGTTTTATTTGTTCTTTGTGAAATGTAATGTATTGCTTTTCATGCTTTATTGTCACTCTTTCTGTAAGCTTGTCTTTTCCGATTAGCGAGAAAACAAAAAGTGTAGTTTAGACTGACACAAGGGTGCAAACATTTACTTTGCTGAGTTGTTCAGATATTAACTACCATGTCATTTCGCATTAGTATTTTCCTTTCCTAAGTTAAAATAAAGAAAAAATAAACAATACAGGTTAATTTCGAAGTCTTTGTTTGAAAAGCGTCGTAAATATTTTACGAGCTGGCCGGTGTTAATTAGGCTAGTGGCGAGAGACATTTCACTTTGGACTAACATCTCTCTTTTGTTGCGCTACAATAGATTAGATCCCTACCATCGCGTAATTGTTAGTTATGTAAAACAAGTTACTAGACGGCGTTAAAATCTCCTGGTGATTTAAGGTGTCCCCCATAGGGCGCTGTCAAATTATCTGATATATCTTTTTCCCTCGACCACCAAAGTGCGATCATGATGTTTCCAAACGAGTTATCTATACTTAACCCATTAAAATAACATATCAATGCTCAGCTTAAATCTCGGCTACAGATTTATGTCAAGCAATTATATTTTTTTCCATTTATTTATCAGGCTTGAAATGCTTTGCATGTTAGGTTTAGTTTTTTTTATTTGTTTGCAAATGATCTTATAATTTTGTCCGCTATGTCAGGAAATAATGTTTTGCGTAAACTCAAGCCATTATATAGCTCTTTCAAATTTTGTGTCGTGGATTACAAATGCTTTTGGTGAGTGTTGAGTGGACAAGGAAGAATATTGCTATAACACTTTTATTTTTATAGAGCAAATATCGCTTCACACATTTAGCACGTGACAACACCCAAGCCGATAGTGTGGCACTTCTTGCGTGACATGACACTATCTCCTTACGTGACATCCTGTCACGTTAAGAAGACCCTTTAAGTGTCATTTTGTATCGACATAAACGTCAGGCCCACAGCATGCCCTTACGATGAATGAAAGCAGCAGTGATGGGGCAATTAATATTGAATACATAAGTATTGTGTGTGGGGCTCATTGTCTTTACAAAAAAAACATTGTAGCAACTCTACCTGATATGCCTTACAAGGCAGGTTTACTCCATCTTTTTTGTTGCAGATTTGGTGGAGACCGTAGCCAGGTGACGATAGGTGGTCTATCCGCTGGAGGTGAGAGTGCGTCGATACTAATGTTGTCTCCCCTGGCAACCGGGCTATTCACCGGTGTATTCGCTATGAGCGGCACGCCCGTGCCCACCCTAGAAGGGAGAAAGGATGTCGAGACTGCTGCCAGGTAGGAGCAAGAGCCTTCTGTGAAACAAGGGAGGCGAATACACCTTTCATTGCTTGAAACTCGGCGCAATTTACACACAAAAAAGAAAACTTCATTCCGTTTATGTTTGATTGTGGAAAAGATAATGATCAGGTTTCTTTTATACCGTTGTAGGAAGAGGAAACAGGCGTAGAAATAACCGAGCTTTAGAACGCGGACTTCTTCATTTTATGGAAATTAGATAAGAAAAAAGATAATTTTGTTTTCTAAATATTGTATAGATGCTGGAAAAAAGTCACACATTTGTATTTCAGCCCATTAGAGTTCGTTGTTCTGATATACTGAATAGACAAGTTGTCTGCTTTTCAGGCGTGTAGCGGAAGTGCTTGGTTGTATTGATGTTGGCCAGCGGATCACCGATTGCCTTCGAGAGAAATCCACCGCTGAAATAGTGTCGGCGATGCAGAACGTCTCTATGAAATTTGCGCCCTGTGTGGATGGTCATGTGATCCCTAGTAAGTGCGAAAAGACATGAGATCGTGATGCTACCGGATCATGTTGGCCTCAGCAATTAAAATTGTTTCTCGTTTCTCATACGATATTTCCGGGCGTCACCATTTTTGCCATCGTGGTAGCCAGGTCCGGTTTCCTAGAAAGCAAGTTAACGCTAACACAGTGATGAATGTCCTTTCTATCCAATCAAAAGTCAAAAAAGCCGTATTTTTCCCTGGGTTAGCGCTTACTTGATTTGTTGGAACCGGCCCCTGGTGATGAAATGGTGTCTCAACAATAAACAATGTTCCTAAATAAACTGTAGACTCTCTGCTCTATTTGTTGCATGTCGAATTCTAACAGGTTTTTGGATTCGGCATTTAATAGGTACTAGCGCTCTTGGTGAGAGTAGAGAATTGAAGAAGCTGAATGTTATGATGGGTGCTACGAACGATGAGGGTAGCTTCCAGCTTCACGTCTCTCCAGGTGAGATCCTCACCCCAAACCCAACCCCCCTCGCATGGCAGCGCGTGACAATGTCAAGGTTGTAAGCTGTAGGCTTGAAGGGGCGTTCCTGGGCCGTTTTCAGTTTTAAGCTCACAAGTACATATATAGTTATTCTGGTATATTTGTTCGAAACTCTGGTCAGACCCAAGCTTGACTGGCTGCTACAAGCCTGTCTTGGGACCTTAGGTAAAAGAATCCCTAAACATCGTAAGCTCGTACGCTAAGATTGGGTCCTCGGCTGTTATGATGAGGCGAAGCAAAAGCCATCGTTGTTACAATTGATACCCTCGTAGTCTGGCTTGTGCTGGCTAACTGGCCATGATGTTGATATAAAACCTGATTATTTACAGACCTTAGCAGACAGGACCTTGATCACGGGATCAGTCGGCAGACATTCACGCAATACATACGCAACCAAACCTGGATAACTGGTCAAACCAACCAGGTATCTCATGCCATAGAGCAGGTCTACACTGATTGGTCAAATGAGGACAATGCTAATAAGACACGTGAAAGTTTAGTGGACGTCATTACGGATCACTGGATTGTGGTGCCAACAGTTACTACCCTACGCGCATGCGCTAAGGCTGGTGCTAGAACATTTTTCTATTTCTTTGAAAAAAAGCCTCCAGTGGAAAGAAAAATAAAAGGTAAGCTAGCAATGTGGAGTGTTGTCGATAAATTAATATAATATATCTGTAAAATTTAGGATACAATACACCAAAAGCTGGAATTCGACATGTCTGCCCTGGAAGACGAAAATTTGGCATAGTCGAATTCCAGTTTTTGGTGTATTGTATTCATTCTTCTGGTTCACGAACACGACTATTTGGGCTTTTTGTATTTATTTGTAAAATTTAGGAATGTTGGTGAAACACTTGGCCAGACTTGGTCTATACATCTGACCCCTGTGCATTGGAGCCTACAAAATTCTATGGTTATCTTATGTTTCCCTGACAGGTATAACTCAAGCCCCTGGATGGTTCAGGGCAACACACGGCGCTGATAATAGCTATTTGTTTGGAGGAGATTTAGACATGACTTGGGTCAATGACAGCCTGAAGGCAGACAGGGAATTTGCCAAACGTTTTAGGACTTTTATTGCAAACTTCGTGAAAACAGGGTAAGTACATAGGATCGACAGGGGATTCAAGTGATATACGTGCTGAATATCAGGAGTATCACGCCCTGATTAGGACTTGGAGGGAACAAAGTGGCGTTTCAAATATTAACGGGACGTCTTGAAATATTCAATGAGTGCGTTCGGAATCGAAGATCGATGGGGGACGCCGGAATCAGGATCGGAATAGGAACCCAGAGCGTAGAGTAAAGAGAACCAGGAAAACAAGGCGCGAGAACACTGACCCACTTTTTCTTCAAGTGATTTCTATCGTGTAAAAACCCATCATGTATTTACTTACAGAGACCCAAATGGCGCAACCGTACCCACTTGGCCCCAGTTCACCCCCGTTCATCAGCAGTACGTAAGCATGGATTCGCAGATTTCACTCGGATCCAATCTACGCGCGGATAAAGTCCATTTCTGGAACAAGTTCCTTCCCTCTCTGACGTCTTCAGATCCGCCTTCTCAGGAGCCTCCAACCGACAAACCCGAGCATCACGTGAAGAGGCGTGATAAAGGTAGGAACTTGGACTTCTTTGGCATGGCCGGTTAGTAGGAACTTTAAGTGTCGCAGGGGAAGGAACTCGGAGAGCTTTAGTTCTCTCACGCAGTGATCCAAACAAACACTCTATAGAGGATGGCAAATGTGAATGTTATATTGCCAAGACGAACCCTGTTATTTTGTTGATTTTATTTTCAATATCATGCGGAAAAGGGGTCTCATATAACATACACTCATTTTGTCTACACTGTGAGAACCTGTGTCGTAGCGCGCGTTTCATCATGGATAATATATTGGACAAAACTCTGGTTTCTGAAAAATACTATGCAGGTGTTTAAGGCCTTTATAAGATAAAAGTTCTACATATTTACAGCTTATAAGTTGTTTCTTTTGCTCATTGTTGATCTAGGTGTGTACGATTATTACGCACTTTCCCCTAATGTTTTATTTCTTGGCTTAGTTGTGATCGCCCTGGCGTTAACATCCGTCATCTTTATCGTGGTCGCCATCTTGCTCTTTATTATGCTTCTCTACACCTGTATCAAGACAATCAGACTTGCGCGCGTGGCTAAAGGGGGATACTCCGCTGAACTAGTGGAGAAAGACGGTAATACCGAGACCACTTAGAAACCAGAACCTTAGCAACGTGATGGCTAGCAACGGCAAAGGAATGGCTTTGAAGTGGGCTTTGTGGTCCCTAAAAGCTGCTTTGGGTGCGCTCTTCCAAATGGGGTTTAACCCCGACGCTAGAGTTTTAAAGCCGCATTGTCACCAGTTTACTTCCGGCCGATTACCTAACAATATCCGAAGATTTTTAACGGAAAATGCGAAAAATATTTCAAAATATTGAAAGCAGTGTGTCTATTGGAAGTTTCTTTGAGGATGTGATTGATATTTTAGAGCGGATGGCCTGTTAAATATCTCGGATTCTAATAGATTCTTTTGTCTTTTAACGGTTGAGGTTTCCGTCGGACCTCCGAAAGTAAATTGGTGACAATGCGGCTTTAAATAAGTTTTTTGTACAGTATTTTTTTATTGCCAGTTTTAATTGTGAGAATAATATATGCAGAAAACATGTAAGTTTGTATGTAAGTTATAAGCAGAAACCGATGGTTTTAACTGGTAATATTAAGTCTTAATGTTAAGTCTAAGTGTTAAGTCTTAATTCCCTCCACAGGTATGCCTGTCTATACATGGCTTTTATGAGTTATCTTGTTCTTGTCTCTTTTCTGCTCTGGCTCTGACTCTTTAATAAATAGTATTTGCGCCAATTGTGACGGATAGAGTTTTGAGCCATTCAAAATATATCTAGCGATAAGATTTTTTTACTAGCTTCAAAGCTTTTTCCTCGAGTGAATAATTCATGATGATCTTCAAATAAGAACTCACATGATTGTTTGGAAATAGAATTATCAGCCCGTATCTAATGCAAATTTTAAATTGCGTTGTGTTAGGGCTTACATTATTTTGCATTTGCATTTGTTTTCTTTAGAATTGATTTTTTTTCGATAAGAATTGTTCTTTCCGTCTGCCAAACTTAAGCATGTATTATGATACAATTATCCAGTATTTATATGACAAGGGTTTTTGGCATGGTCAACTTTTTCTTTAACAATTGGTAAATATGTATAGGAATTAATCTTTAGTCAAATAAAGACAAATATGTCCTTAATGACGTAACTCGGAGTTCCACACGACGTAGCAGTATGTATTCCGGCATCCTTCGCGCCTGGGGTTCGTCGTAGCATCACTGTTGCTTGCCTTAGTCCTTCCCCGTTCGCACGACTCCAAAAGTTTGACGTTGATCTACTGCACACGTTTGTTCTTCCCCTGAATGTATCGCCTAAAAGGAAACGTCTACCGTAACTTATATATCTTAATCGCGACAATTTTAAATCGGAAAAATGGCTCAAATTACAACCTCTCAAGTATCGAATGATATGGCCAAACAAATAATATTTATAAAAAACTTTTTCATTCATACCTTGGATACCGCCCATTTTGAGCTGATTAAAGATTATGTCTCCCTGCTTTGGATCAAACTTCTCCAGACCAGAGGAAGAGAACCGTGTCTTGCCGCGGCGAATGCTGCAAAAAGGGGTGACCAGTACAACTTGAGCACGAAAAAGAAAAAAATAATAAGCACGTCGACCTCATTCCGAGTATTGTCCTTTGTTACCCCTTCTGCACCCATCACAAATATCGCGCCTGCATTTTGTGCCGAAAAAAAATCAACATAGGTTCCTTATGTTAACAAATCCAACCTTGAGTCGCCAAATATCCTCCAACACCTCGCATTGCCTCGGAACTCCTGTGTGTACATTACTCGTGTCCAGTCGCCCCGAATAAAGGTAGTGAGGCCCGACCCAGGCCTACTCTTGCAGCCGTATGACGTCACTTTAGCTTGGATAACCAGGCTTTTCTGGTCAGTCTTGTACGTGACCCGTACTCCGTGGTATTTGTGTTGCGTCACCCACGCTGGAGTCACCCTTACCCATGCACCTGGTGGGAAAAGAAATGCACTGAGTTGTCTCTAGAAAATTACGTTTAACAATCCCTCTTTTGCTTGTTCTTTATTCATACTTTCAGCTGAGCATTTCCACTGGGCTCCACTAGGAGAGCGGGGGAGCTCACCCTCCTCGCCCCAGGCTACGCTGTTTTGACCATCGGCAAGTTCCGAATAACAATTGCCTTTCTGTCTTGAAAACTTTCGCACGACCTTCAATATAAAAAAGTCTTTTTCATCCAGCTCAAATGGAATAGAAGAAAAACGAATTTTCAGAGAGAGCAAAGAACAAGCATCCCTCCACACATTCTTAGACAACTGCAAGTTATGCATAAAGGATAATAGCTACATTTTAAAACTAAACCTTAAAACTTAAACAGTTAATAACATACGTGACTTTGTAATTTGCGTAGGGCAAGTAGGTCTTGGCGTGTGCACCGTCGTTATCACCGATGGAACACTTTGCATTTGTTGCGTTGTCTGGGTTTCTGTTGCAGCGTTAGTTGCTTCTGTTGTTGTTTTTGTTGCAGCGTTAGTTTCTTCTGTTGTAGTTTTTGTTGCAGCTTTAGTTGCTTCTGTTGTTTCTGTTGCTGCTTCAGTTGCTTTTGTTGTTTCTTTTGCAACTTCAGTTGCTTCTGTTGTTCTTCTTGTTGCAGCAATAGTTGCTTCTGTTGTTGTTTCTGTTGCAGGTTTAGTTGCTTCTGTTGCAACTATAGTCGCTTTTGTTGCTGCTTTAGTTGCTATTGTTGTTGTTTCTGTTGCAGGTTTAGTTGCTTCTGTTGTTGTTTCTGTTTCAGGTTTAGTTGCTTCTGTTGTTGTTTCTGTTGCAGCTTTAGTTGCTTCTGTTGTGGTTTCTGATGGTTTTTCTGTTGCAACTTCAGGTTCTTCTGTTTTTGCTTCTGCTGCTGTTGCAGTTGCTTCTGTTCTTGCTGGTTCAGTTGTTGTTGTACTTGGTTCTGTAGATGCTTCAGTCGCTTCAAACTTAGCGACCGTTCCCTGCGTTTCTTTCGTTGGGACGGTAGTGGGCGGCTGAGTCAAGAGATTTTGTGAATTGCACAGATCACTCTTACAACAGTCTAAACTGCATTTAGTAACTTTACCTGAAATAAAAATAGGAACAAAAAAATTAAATCTTTAGAAAACATTTTTAATTTTAACAACTTTTTTTCCTCTCATCTTTCGTTTACTGATATTTTCTCTCTTCTTTCTCCCCTTACTTTTACCTTCTTCCCTTGTTTTAACTTCCACCCTTCCCAAACGCGTAGCTACATGAGTCGCCGCATCTATGATGATATTTATGCCAACTGACTGCATTGGATCTATGATGATATCTATGACAGCTTTCTGTGCATTAACATTAACTGGACTATTTCAAACTTGCAAGTAATCTGTTTGTATTTGTACCGGTTACGTTAACAGCATCGCATACAACTGACGGGACACACTGTAGGGAGTATGAGCAGTTCCGGAGCTCTTGATTAATTGATATTCCTGGCGAGATTTCCAGCGACACACTTGAAAGAAAAAGCAATAATAAATGCATCAACTACTGAACAACGCGCTTCGCTCGTAAAGAACATTGGAATGAAACGCTTCGTAAATACATTGCATGATAATTTTATAATCATTTTCGTGAGTCCCTTATAAACAGCGCAAGCATTGCTTGGCAAAATAACCATCAGTGCTGGTCCAACAGTACTGGCACTGATGTGGGATGATGCTGTCTAGCTGTTGGACAAGGGGAGCTGACCTCTTTCAGAGTCAAAATTCTCAATAGGACATATAAAAAAAAAAACAATGAATCACTGAAACCTGCCTCCAGATAACATTTTCATGATAGTAGCTGAGCAATATTTGTCTTGTTGTCAGCAGTGTTGGGCGATAGTTATTAGCGTAAACAAACAACCACATATTTTTCTTTACAAAAGTTACCTCAAAGTCGCGCAAAAATCTTGCGACATCAGCGAACCAGGTTCGTGATGACACACCACCTCTGTGGGGGGAGGGCAAGGGAACACAGGACCAACCGATGTAGTGGAGCAGATGTATGATAAACATCTCAAAGGTTTTTCTATTTAAAGAAAATAAAAAAGCATTTTCTTCTAGGACCAGAGTAAAAAAATCATAATAGCATTAATTAGAATTAATCGTCGTACCGGTTGGTTTCGTGACTTCGTCCGTCATCTTTCCAGGTTGAGCAGGATCCCTTGTTGGTGCTGGAAGTTCTGTGGATGACGGAGGAGTGAGCTTTGTAGGCGCTGCGATTTCTGTTGTGATTGTTAGATTTGATACCGGTATTTTTGGTTGTTTAGTCAATTTGACTTCGCTAGTTGTTGACTCCAGACTATATGTTGCTTTCTGTGTCGTTGTCCTCCCCGCATTTGTTGGTGACATTGTTGCTCTTTTGGTGCCTGTTTTCGCGGTTGTTGTTTCTGTCGTTCTTGTAGGCGCTGCGGTTCTTGAGATTTTAGTATCTGTTATGACAGTTGGTGTTGTTTCTGGATTTATTATCAGTCGCTTTTCTGTTTCCGCGTCAGTTGCTATAGGACTTCCAGTCATTGAGGGCTGTGCTGTCGAAGCAATACCCGTCTCGTCTGTCGTTCTTTCCTCAGTAAAGCCTGCTGTTGGTGTAGTTGGAGCAGTACCTATCTCGTCTGTCGTTCTTTCCTCAGTGAAGCCAGCTGTTGGTGTAGCAGTGGGCGTACCCATAGTCGTCATAAGTTGCTCATCCGGGTCCTTGTTGCACAGATTTCCTTTGCAACACGTGGCATTACAGTTTGTCAAGAGACCTGTTTGGTTTGCCAGTGCACATATAACCTTTGGGTCGCAGCCGATGGAGTACGTACAGTTGCGCAACTCCTGGAAAAAGACCACACCATTTGGTGTGCGCATGCGCATCCTGAAACAAATGAAAAGGCGATTTCTAAAGATTAGGATCCAAATAAGGCCACAGGTTCATTATATTTTGGAATGTATACGCATGGATTCGGACTATAACAAGCAACAGCAGAAGAAGAGGGAATGGGAAGTAGAAATAGGAATAAGATAATAATGAAAGGAGATAATGATGGGGTTCAAAGTATGATTATTTGAGGATGCGCTAGTGAAGGGTTGGAAGAGTAAAACTACTTTATGATGTTTACGGTGATAATTATGCTGCAGATAATGATGATATTGATCAAATGATAATAATTAAATGTTGATCAATTTGAGAATGCTGCAAATGATTAATAAACAGGGAGAATACTGTTGATGGAGATGGAAATGGTTAAACGTTAATAGTGCTGCTGCTAACTGTGATTAAGTCGTGACTGACTTGACGTTTCAATAAGCTCATTTCGCATCAAAGAAGGCGGAAAATCCCCCTAAGTACTTAGTGAGAAATCTCAAACGAAATTTTTTAATTGATGCGACGTTTTGTAAAGTGTCATTGTAATTTGAGCTTTTCGTTCCTGAGCTCATACATCATAGTACAAGGATGATCAAGGAAAAAATTATCTTAAAAAGCCAAAATCTGGGAATGTGCATTTCGGCCTGAAGTAATTTGTGAAGCGAAAATCCGTCCGGAATACAAGGAACTGATGGCCATTGTAAGAAATTGTCCATCTTTGGCATGTTCAGGGTTTTTACCGTCATGTCGTCGTGAATGCTGCTGATGATTGTAGGATTGAACAGGAATTACCGTATGCTGCTGATAACGGTAGTCAAGGATCATGGTCCGGTTGCTATGGTAACCTCACCTCGCTGTCAGGCAGCCATCTGGGAGAAGGTAGGACCCAGGATCGCCAACACATTTGATCTCTCTTTTAGGTTGACACTTTGCGACGGGTCCGACCGAGGAGTTCACGCACAGATACTCAACGCACATATGTCCTGTTGCACATAGAAATAAATACATCTCACACAAGAACAAAAAAGAAACGCACTAGCTACTAAGCGGAGCCGTAGCAGGACACGTGAGATTGGGAGGCACAAGACAGAAACATTTCTGGTAAATTTTTGGAAATATTAGGGGGCCAGTGCCGCACCCCCGCTACGGCCATGCTAAGCTGTGACAGCTTGAACTGCCACCTTTAAGTGCATCTGAAGGAATAAAACCGATATCCTTCAAAACGGCTTCGATATCTAATATCTCCTATGCTTAAAGAATCTTTATTACCAAAAATTCCCGATTTCCCATATTACACGATTTTTTTACAGCCCTTTTAATATACCAGTCTGTAAAACACCTTTGTCGCTGACCGACAAACGTATTGCGGGCGCGTGGCTCGAAAATCAAACTTGTCAGCTTGCGCGCAGTCTGCATCTTTATTAAGCATTCGCGTTACTAGCGCATCTTCCTGTGAATCAACAAGCTCTGCCGAGTGAGAAAGCGATGCCAGTGACATTGAGACAGAGAAAGCGACTCGACAACAATACAGCAACGTATTTTTGCCATACCAAGACGAGTCATTTGCGGACAAATGATATATGGCTGTCGAATTATCGAAAAATAAGGAAGCGAAAAGGGAACTGGAGGAGAAGCTTGTGAGCCGTCTAAATGGTTTGACAACAGAAGAATCGTAAGTGTGATATCTGTAGATACGAACAAAAGGAATTATATCCGTTTCTTCGATTCTACGCTACTTTTTTTGTTTGAACACAGCAAGTTTTACATTCAGATACCGTGGATATACGACCCTAAAATAAAATTAAACGATTTACCTGTTGGCCGTTTTCGTCAGCTCGTCTTTTTCTGACTTGACATGAGTATTTTGTATTGTAAGATGTTCACATAGTAATGTTTACATTTTAAAAGGCAAAATACGATGTCCTACACGAGACGAAAATATGATCACTGTTTGTGCGAAAAAAATATGGGTTTCTCTAACACAAATTCCCGCGAGCTCTTGTAATTCTCCATATAAATGGTGATCATTTCGCGCCAACTGGAGCTTTATCCGTGAGGGAACTGGGCAAGTAGGTGTTTTACAGACTGGTATATTCAAAAGGCTGTAAAAAAATCGGGGATCATGGGAAATCGGGGGTTTTTGGTAATAAAGATTCTTCTAGCATAGGAGATATTAGATATCGATGGATGAACCGTTTTGAAGGATACTGCTTTTATTCCTTCAGATGCACTTTAAGATACTGTATATGCATTTGTGACCAATACCCGTATTATGTCGAAATCCTATTTACCTAGATATTTAATTTCGACAACCCCCGGCTAAACAGTAATTTACATATTCAAGCTTGCTCACCCACGGCTCAACGTAACATTTATATTGATATCTACTAGGCTTGACCACTCTCCGCTGGACATCTACCTTGGTATATAGGCTTGCTAAACCACGGCTCAAAATCCCCATTTACTTTGGTATATAGAATTGCTAGCCCACGGCATTACACCCCCATTAACCATTTACCTTGGTATATAGGCTTGCTAACCCACGGCTCAACACCCCCATTTACTTTGGTATATAGACTTGCTAGCCCACGGCTTAACACCTCCATTTACCCTTTACCTTGGTATATAGGCTTGCTAACCCACGGCTCAACACCCCCATTTACCATATACCTTGGTATATAGGCTTCCTCACCCAAGGCTTAACACCTCCATTTACCTTGGTATATAGGCTTCCTGACCCACGGCTCAACACCTCCATTTATCATGGAATATAGGCTTGATAACCAACGGCTCAACAACCCCATTTACCATTTACCTTGGTATATAGGCTTGCTCACCCACGGCTCAACACCTCCATATACCTTTGTATATAAGCTCGATAACCCACGGCTCAACGCCCTCATTTACCATTTACCTTGGTATATAGGCTTACTCACCCACGGCTCAACATCCTCATTTACCATTTACCTTGGTATATAGGCTAACTCTCCCACGGCTCAACATCCTAATTTACCATTTACCTTGGTATATAGGCTTCCTCACCCACGGCTTAACACCTCCATTTACCTTTGTGTATAGGCTTGCTAACCCACGCCTTAACACCTCCATTTACCATTTACCTTGGTATATAGGCTTCCTCACCCACGGCTTAACACCTCCATTTACCATTTACCTTGGTATATAGGCTTGCTCACCCACGGCTCAAAACCTCCAAATACCTTGGTATATACGCTCGATAGCCCACGGCTCAACGCCCTCATTTACCATTTACCTTGGTATATAGGCTTACTCACCCACGGCTCAACATCCTCATTTACCATTTACCTTGGTATATAGGCTTACTCACCCACGGCTCAACATCCTCATTTACCATTTACCTTGGTATATAGGCATCCTCACCCACGGCTTAACACCTCCATTTACCTTGATATATAGGCTTGATAACCCACGGCTCAACACCTCCATTTACCTTGGTATTTAGGTTTGACCACTCTGGGCTCTAAATCCACTCCGTCAGGACAAAACGGGTTTAATTTGTTGACAGCGAGGACAGATGAGTTTGTGCAGTAGCGTAGCGACAGCTCGAAGCTACAACGTTTACTCTGTGTATACAGACTAGAAAAGTACAAAAGGTTTGATTCTACACGAGGCAGGGCAGATCAGTGCACAATCAAGTACCACAAGGAAAAGTCCAAAATTATTTACTTATCAATACAAATGTGGAGATAATTACCACATTAACACATTTAGAAGCGAATACATACCTACATAGATTAGGATCTTTCCTGTTTTTCACAAAATGTCTTCGGAATTGCTCAGCGCACTGGATAGACTCGTCAAAGAATCTTCGGTGGCATGGTAACGCGGACTTGATGGATGTAGGGATAGAGTCCCACTTCATGGAGACCTATGGACAGACATGCGATTTGAGACAAGTACCAGCCCCCATTAAAGGAAACTTTGTCGGTTTGTTAGTCTTTTGAATAATACCTAGCCACACAAAAGTATTGCCGGTTGTGGATAACAACGGTTGATCACGGCGGTGATGATTTGGTCATAATTACTATCATCTTGTAACGATTAGTAAGGTTATGGTGATAATGATCATATAATGGTGATTATGACGATGATAAAGGCTAGGCGAAGACGACAATTACATGATGGTAGTCATGGTAGTAACGATGATGATGATGTTGATGATGATGTAACAATAGTGGAAATATTGGTGACCATGATTATGATTTTTGTTATCTTAATTAGGCCTATGACTATAATTATTATCATTATCTTCTTAATTATGACTACATATAGATGATATTGGTAGTGACAGTGTGTCTGAGCCATCGATTTATGATGTTGGTAATGATGATACAATGATAACTACCCACCTGATCCTCAGAGCAGTAAAACTGAGCGTTGTTGAATTGCTTTAGAGTGACGTCCATTACTTGCTCCAAGGCGTCCTTCAGCTTGGGGTAGACCACATACAGCGAACCGTAGCAAGTGTCAGTGATCAGACGTCGCGAACAGTTCTGTAAACGTTGAGTTTCTGTCCTAAAAATACATGAAGGGTAAGCCTATTTCCGTCTTTCACTCGGGTTTCCTGTGGTTTCCCCTAGAAAGGCTCATCAACAACAACAGCAAGCCCGAAAACACAGATAGCCAAAGTAGACGTCTGGACTATAATAACAGGTGCGGTAAGGGTTATTTTCGTGATCAGTGAACGGCCTTTTTTGTTTATCGTGAATCGTGAAAAGGTCAATCGTATTAGTGAATCGCGAAATTTGAAATTTGCGTGAATCGTGATCCGTATGCTATTTATAAATCGTGATTTCCGGGTCAAGATTGATCCTTGTCGTCAGTTTATATCAGTTTATCGTGAAACGTGATTTCCGATTTTTCAAACTCGTTAAACGTGATTTCCGATTTTTGAAACTCGTGAAACGTGCAGTGACCCCCCTTACCGCCCCTGTGATCACATTTTATAACAAATTCTTTCTTACATTGTATAAGGGCGAGGAAAGCGGGCATTTTAATACACAAAATAGTAATTTTTGAGCTTGAAAAGATATTTCAAAAGAAATATTTAATCAAGGAGGGGGTGTACTTCGACCGTTTGGCCTTCAAAAGGCTTCTATGAGGGGTTTTCCCATGAAGTTCTCTCCTCGTAACGTTACCTGCAGTCTGCAGACGCGTTGTTAATAAGCGCGTCAAGCATCATCTTCTCGCACTTGTGTAACTCTTGAAGAAGGTAAGTATCATTGCAACCGAAGCCCGGCCCTGCAGCATAAGCTGAGCCTGCAAATAAAACTATAAAGACAATCATAATTGAGAGTCGCGATACACGCAGGACGAGCAAGTTAACTGCTAAGAAACCATCCGAGGTCAGATGTATCCACTTGTGTATCAAGTCTAAAAACAAGACAAATAACATATGATGGAGGGATGGATGAGGGGGTAGAGGGCTTTAGGGACAGAATGGGGAAGGGATAGCCACCCATTCCATCTCCTTTGGTCCGTCTTAGCTAAGGAACAGTGTCCTGGGGTACCAGGGATTCTTACGTTACTGTCTGTGCTACATGACAGGTAAATGCACGGACAAATGTGGTTAAGGCGTCAAGAAGGTTCAAATTACAGTTGAACCTTATTTTTAGTGGTCCCCTTGGTGACCTTTATAAGGGTATTCAACAGGATGGAGCCTGGAAAGGAAAGACTCCACAACACGCTTCAAAGCGTACGAATACTCGAGAGCTCTGGGGACGATACTGGCCCTAGGGGGTGGGGGAGGGTAACAAATATCGTAACTTACTACTGAAACAACAACAGTTTTAGAAAGAGCATCAAAGCGAATATCGTGGTTTTGCCTTGGAAACTTCTGTGTTTACAGAGGCGTGCGTAAAACATATCATTTCAACCTTATTTCCTTTTGAATAAAAACCTTGTCTGCCGTAGTCCGGCGTATTCAGGGTCAAGCGTAAAAAATACTGATGACCTATTGATAGTGTGACTTTAGAAGCAAAATGACAATGTCCCTTTGAAAAAAATCAATTCTAAATATCATACAAACAGTGATAAGATATAAAGTCACTTCGCTCCCATTGGATAAAAATAAGATATCTTATAAATAAGATATAAAATCACTTCGCTCACACTGGATAAAAATACGGAGCATTCAACACGAAAAGCGTTATATGGATTTTAGTAAAGGTATTGTTTAGCGCAAGTCATCGAGATGATAACATAATATGACAAATAGTTTGCTTGTGACCTAGTTGTAAGAACCCTGGCAAATGTATTAAAGAGATGACACGATGGGCAACACAATTAAAGCTTGGATATCTCGTATATACTCACCGGCGCACGTCAATACGCAGAGCAAGTAGCCCATATCGTAGCGCAAGCGCTGTCTCTATCGCGTGTATATCTTGTGTGGGCTGCAATTGCTCAAGGAATGCGAGATATGGCGATTGATTTATACTTCGCACCAAATTCGAGTCATCGTTAGTGATAAGAGGTTGTGAAATTAAAAAACATTTACTATTCAGAGGTTAATGGCCAGTGCAAAAGAGGAGGTCTGATCAACTTCGTAGTTCCTTTGAATTTCTGTTCAATGGAGGGTCACATAATGTGTAAGTATTAAGATATCAAATTGCTTTATTGTTCACCTGGGATCACTGACATATGCTGGGCAGCGGTAATCGGCTCAGAACAAATGCTGTTGTTTTCCTGTGTTTTGAAAATATCCATCCCCCCCCATTGAGGGGATTGGAAATTCCGTGGGGGTGGGGGGACCAAACGCCCAGGAATTTCCAGAGGGGAAGGGGTTTAAAATGCCCTTTTTCCATTACAGTTACTGTATTTATTTTTTTCCAGGGGGTTGGAAATTCCAGAGGGATGGGGGGTCATACCTCCACCCCTTAAATAGGAAGGGGGGGGGTATGGATATTTTCTGGAACTACACTTTCCTAGTTTGCCTATTAGAAGTAGTTTCCTTTATTTTCAACCTTTTCAACGTCTGAGTAGTCCATAATGCCGCCCCGAGGAGAGGATTTTGAATAATGTCACTTTAAAATTTTAAGGCTTTCCCCTGTTCAGTGTAAATTATGTTTTAATATATATGAATTTTTATCTTGTTTTACAAGCGACATCTTCTACACTTTTTTTCTGGTTCTATTCTCCTTTCTATGAAATACCTATTGCGCCACTTCTTGATAATCCTTTTCCCTTGAGATCCGGCATTCAATGAGGAGAGCAGCCTGGGAACAAGGTTAGGGTTTCTTCTGATTAACACTATCAAGCAGTTGCATAATGTGCTACATTTTTTTTGCCGTACACTCTCATACCATCTATATTTTTTGTTAGCGATTGGCTATCAAAAGAAGAGAAAGACAATTCATTTGGACCATAATCGATAATTTCTTTGCGTAATAACTAGTAAATAGCGCGCATTTGAGAAGAGATATTGCCCAGTGTAAAATGTTTAAATAATTAGTTTTTTTTTCAGAAAAAAGTTTTATTATTCTCGCTCATGGCCAAATCTCCCATAGTGCGAAACCTGAGCAAGATAGAGCGCCTTGGAGTAGGCTGATACGACGTCATATCCGGTTCCCGTACATCACAATGCCTACCAACCACTGAATCCAATCACAGTACCGAAAAGCGCCCTGGATTATGCTGAATGTACATGACATCATATCCGGATCCCTTACGTCACAACCCCTATAAACCACATGGAATCCAATCAGAGTTCCAAAGAGGATCTGGATTATGTTGAATGTAAAAGACATCAAATCCAGATGGTAGCCTGTCCATTGGCTCGCGCATGTCTGTTGAGTCTTACTAGCTCTTTGATTTCGCGTCGATGCTTTGCCTTTAGCGTAAGGTAAGTCCTACAGACTCGTCGGTGGAACTCGTCCAGCACTTGCTTCATTTCCTCCTTAGTATTTAGGTAATGCTCACGACACTGGTAAACGTCTAGAAAAAAAAATCACAAGGTCATCGTATCGTTACGTTTTAATATACAGGAAATAATCCAATCAACCAGTCCTTACCCACCATGAATAAAAGAAAGAAAGAAAACTCAGTGCCTTTCCAGAGTTGTTTTCCAGTGTAATCATAAATGTCCAAGGTTCATAGGTTCAGGGCCCCCAATCTTGATTTGTTGTCGAAGGTACTTTTAAACAATTGAGGACGCCAATAGAAAATCACAAGATTTAAAATAAAAACCATCTCCATTTCAATCTATCTGCTAAAAAATCGTGGCCCCGCCTTGTATAAGGGGTTCCTGCGGATTCCCTGTGGATGCGGGTTTCCTGTGTGGTGACGAGCTCGCCCCACCCTTCCTCAAAGTTTAACTGTGCGACAGGAAACCCTGTAAGAACGCCAGGGACCCAACTTGAGGGACTAGGCTGATTGTGGCCGCATCTCACCCGTGTTTTGCACATCGTGATGTTTATCCCGTCTCCATAAATGGAAGAGCATCCCGACAATGGAACACCCACACAGAGTCGACAGCAAAATGAATATCGTGACCTGGAAAATCGTGGTACGAGAATCCAGGAAATCTGGCCGGCGGACTCTTTCCAGGGATTGCGCCATGAAGTGCTGTAGAGCAAACAAAAGGACGATACACTTATTTAAAGAAACTTACTCGCGCAAACAGGGTAGGACAAATGGTAATTCTAAGACTACTCATCACATTATTTACCCATATGTATTCTAAAAATATGACGAGACCCATGATGCTTTTCAATAGTGTGCCATTCAACAATAAGAAATCATCGCAGTTTGCTCTGGTAACGTTTGTAACATTGTTATACGTTAGGTAGTTGGCAGCCTTAAAGAGGCGGGGTCGGGGTCGAGGTAAAATGCTCCCCCGTTCCTCCTCGTCCACGTTCCCTTCTCTATAAGTGTCTATATATGTATAGGCCTTGACGGGAGGCTTACTTACTGTGTCGACATCAGCACTATCACGGGCCTTCTTTAGTGAGGCAATGCGTATTTCCTGCCTGTTCTTTGCGTAGTCGCGGAACAGATGAGCGAGTTCGGACACGTTGCGGCCAATACCAACTCCATACCAGAACCTACTGTTGACGATTTTTGACACTTTGTACCACGTGCCGTTAAACAAGTCTGTCCGGAATCCGGCCATGTACATATCAACCACGATGCCTTCCGCTCGACCTTGTTTGAACGCCTTCACAAGACTTTCTATGTTTGAGTAAGTCTCTCCTGCCGAAATAAGAAGTATATACAACTTTACAAAACTATAAAACGTTGGGTAGCACGTTATTTTTATTTGAAAAAGGTTGAAAGGTGAAAGGGAGCAGAAAACAGGGATTTAAACAGAAATAACAAAGCAAATCGCCCCCCTTGCCGTTGAAATGCGAAATCAAAAGAGCGAAGATACGACGTGGTCGAGTCGAAGTCATATAAGGCGCATCAGGCACGCGTGAGTACTTATACGCCACCACTCCCTATACTCTGTCTCCGATTTTTTAACTAGCGAAAAGCCTGTAGCCTGTATTGATATGGATCACATTCATTTAGCTTTAGCTTCATGGCTAGAATTTGCTTTCTTGACCGTCATATGTGACGTTTAAAGAAGAGGAGCCTTGTCTTTATTATTAGAAGACATGGACTAAGAGGCATGGACTGATGTTCACATGATGTTCACAGCATCATATAAGACATCTTGATACTCACGTTTAGCGCCTTGTTTCCCCACGTTGAGAAGCACTTTGTACTCGAGCGAACTATCCAGGGAAGCCATCTAAAGAGATGAAGGAGGGTAAACATGCTTTTTTAGCATTTTGAAATGCAGCATGTTGCCCAAGCGATAAATCATCAATACAAGTAATTCACAATCGAAATGAATGATCAGGTTAATGAAAAAGTTAAAAAGTCATGGATCTTTCATCTTTGTCGTACTCAATCCCTGGATGGGATATATTTGCATGGGCGTAGCCAGGGGTCCTGCCCCCCTTCTAGAAGCCAAAAATACAGTAAATGAATGAGACTATATGTAAAATACAGGAGAAAATGCCTTGAAAGGGTCTTCTGAGCCCCCTCTTGTAAAAATCATGGCTACGCCTTTGATTTGGGCGGCTTAGATTTTGCTTCCCAACGATTCCTGCGTGCCTTTGAGCCGTTATTCTAAAAGCCTTGGATAAGGCTCTCATCCAACTTGCGTGACACACAGAATAACCAAATTATCTTACCCTAAATGTCACTTCTCACAACAACGACAACAAAGAAATAACGGCAACAACAAAAGGTAGCAGATAAATAACATACCAAAATTCTGAACATTTTTACCTTTCTCTCCTGCTTAACGTTTTGCTGCTCGTTCAGGATTTTGACAGACAGCGATGACGTAATGGAGCCCACAAGCATAGCAACGATGACGAGGCCGACGAAAAACCACAAAATGGCGAAGGTTCGGCCTATCTTACTAGAAGGCACCTTGTCACCGTACCTGCAGCACCCCAAAAAGAATGGGTCGCTTTGGACCAGGCCCGTACTTACATAGGAGGGGGGGGGGGGGGGGGGTAGTGCTTTTATCATCTTGTGCGATAATAATTTGCGTTATACAAATAGCAACATTTATTTTTTCTATTTGTTATTTTATGTTATGAAATGATGTTGAATGGCCGGGTCAGATGTTAGGGCCATGTTACAACACTGTTCAAAGTTTACTCGTTTTGTTTATGGATTGATTGATTAAAATGTGATAGACTAAATAATTAATTGGTAATTGTTTGATTAATTGTTGACTGATTGATTAATTTGTGATTGATTCATTTATTGGTGATTCATATGGAAACAAAGTAGTCGGTCACTGACAGCGGGATTTATCGATAACAGCCTACCCGACAGTTGTCATGGAGATGAATGCCCACCAGACGCCCTCAGTGATCCCGATGTAGAATTTGCGCTGGAACTGGCGAGGGTTAGACACCGTCTCCTAAAAAAAACAAGTCTACAATCATTTTTCTGAATTCCATTCTTAGTTATCCGACTACTTCGTATTTTATTTACTTGTTCTGAACTGAGTTCGAAATTCTTTGGATTTAGAAAGAGGTTTTATTTCTTTTTCGTCTTACTAACCCGACTCCGATACATAACTTCTGGGGGACTAGCCGGGTTAACCTAAATAAACTTTTCCTTGTTAACTCGAACTTTTCAAAAATGACAAATTTTGATCGAGTTTGATTCCTTATTTTGTGTTATTTTCTTATTGTTTTGCTGTTTTTCCGATAATGGCATCCAAGTTCAAAGCTCAAAGCTAGACGCCTGGGAAGCGGGCTTTTATATGGCGTCTTCGTGTTAGTCTTTTTAGAAGTGAAATTGCAAGCGTTCCAGAGCAAAATCAAAAGCTCACGCAACCGAGATGAAAGGCCAGTTCAACGGCGATTTAATGGAACAGCTGATTTGCTGTTGCTTGTGTGAAGAGAACTTCGATGAGGAGACAAAACTACCAAAATTGTGATTGCCATCACACTTTCTGCCTAACATGTCTCAAAAAATTATTTAAAGGAGGAGGAGTTATCAAATGTCCGATTTGCCGAGCAGACACAAAAATATCAAGTGAGGGTATAAAGAAACTACAGACAAATTTCTATGTATACGACTATAAGACGTTTATGCATGGATTTAACGAAATGCTCCGGGTGCAGACGAATAATGCTTCAACGGAGACAAACGCAAGGACCACAAAGGACGTTGGCTCGCAAGCTGAGCAAATAAAGGGACACAGTCAAACGAGCAGATGTACTGTCAAACACATACGCGCAAGAAAGAATCTTACTGTTTTGAATGTAAAATGCTATTATGCGAAAGATGTTGTACAAATCATTGCGCACGGCATACATTTGAAAATTGGCATCACGTGGTGGTCAAGCTACAACACGAAGCCCTCACTCGTAAACGTGACATTGACACACTTTTAAAGAAAAATAACATCTTAGAACAAAAATTGCGACTTTTTGACGGTTTTGGTAGAAACAATAATCCGTTTTCAGAAAAAAAACTACAATAAAATAAAAAAAAGCCTTGGACCTTTTGAAGCGAGAATGTTCTTCTGTGATAGAAAAGAGTGCCCGATCGCCCGATCGGCGCAAGGTTTCCAAACCTGTTTCTGCACACTCTAATCAAACCAGATTAATGCATATACGAATAAGCAATTATTTTTTTTTTAATAGAATTGCACAAATGATAAATGCACCAATTTAATATAAAGAAAATGTTTTCTTGCTATGTGAACCTTGGCATTTTGTTAAAAATTAGTGAAATCTTAGTCAGGCTGGACGTAAGCAAAAATAGATTCTTATAAAACAAAAAAGAGTGTGGTTCATAATACTTCGCCTACTTCCACAAATCATATATAGATGGCCCTTCCCTAAAGAGATTTAAGGCATATGATGTGTGTTCATATGACTTACCATGAACCATATGATGCAGCCCACAACAAGCGTCATCGCCAAACTCAACACCATGATCGGCCAGCACTGGAATACGGAGCTCGCAACCTGTCTTGCGTAAACTTGTTGCGATTTTTTTGTCGTGAGGTATGCGAATCCAGGGACCTCCAGTAAAGGGATGTACGGTGAGTCTTTCTCGGATTTCACCGCACGACTCTCTCGCAAAGGAAACGCGAAATCAGCCATCTCTGTCGCTGCAGGATTTGTGTTGCGCTTGGATCGCGACGGCATAGGTGTGTACATGAGTGTGGTGGTGTTAAACTCTTTGCAGGTCTCGCAAATAAGAACTAACATGTTCGATAAGATTTCAGGGATTATTCCGCTCGGAACTGGTTGTCCTGTGTCAACAGTGTAAGGAGGGACTGGGCTCCATGCGGCGGTCATGAACTTCGGGCACCGACACGTTTCTGAGAGTAAAAACCCAAACACCTTTAATGGCCTCTGCAACTTTGAATTGGTCGGGTATAATATTCGTTTGAAAACGAATAACAGAACAGTATCATTAAACTTATCACACACTACAGGTATAAGTAAAGGAAAAGCCAATAGCTTCAAATCGAGGCTGTTTGTTAAACCGATTTTTTTACGTACTAGGAGGGCCTTTTATTATATTTTCTATCACTCTTTCTAGTTAACTATGGGTCACAAGGTATACTGTACACAGCAGACTAGTCTGCTGTGTACAATACAGTCTATCTTAGTGATTTTGACTCTGTAATTATACCTTGAAAGGTTCCTTAGCACCTTACACCATATCTGCATATTACACAATACTAACCTGCAAGTGTTGAATCTAAAGTACTTCCAAGTCCGGTACTAGTCAGCGGTCTTACGAGTACTATGTACGTAGTGTAAGCACTGAGGCCTGCGATACGATACTGCGTGGTGTTAGCGGTTATATTCACAAGCCGCGGCTTAGCGCCAGTGACCTTGACTCCTGTTTTGCTTACAGGTGTGTACGACAAGGCGTACCCGGTCAGGTGTCCGAGCAGGTAGCCTGGTAATGCTTCCCACTGGATATCTAGTGCGTAGGGGCTTGTTCTGTTTGTTATGGTCATTGTGGGTAAGTAGTCTGCAACGGTACATAAAAAGAACGAGAGGTTTTATACCATGGGCGTATCATGATTGATAGGCGACCGCTATCAAGTCTGGGCAATACAATGTAGTGACCTTCCTGTGCCTTGACATTGCAGCCGCTATTTTATGCCCCCGCTCAACTGCGACTCATACAAAGCATCCATTTCCATTGGCTAATCCAAACAAGTAACCAAGATATATTCAATCAAATATAGTCAATAACATATCAGATTTTATTCGTATTGTTATTTTGAAGTTTTCTTGCAAATAAACCGCTGCATTTTTAATGATAAACAAGTAGCCTGGGTAACAAACGCAAGAGGTAGGGAAAATAGTACGTGCCTCGATTGATATATGGATAGACACCTAAAAAATAAAAATAAGGTGTCTATCAAGGATTTACCTTCTGTCCAAGTTAGCACCTCGTAGCAGTCGCTATAAGGCCCATTGCCCACCTCGGTAAAAGCCAACATCCGCACACAGTACAACGTTAGTTTCTCGAGCCCACTGATCACCATGGAGACGACGTCACTTCCACTCTCTACGACCACGTCTGGAGCTTTAGTCTTATTGAGGTTGGTTAGGTTAAGTAGGTATCCCTGAATCACGCCGTGACTGAACGACGAAGGGATTGGATTCCACGCGATTTGGATGGCTTCTAGCCTCATATTTCGAACAAATCGAATCTTTGGAGCCTTGATGGGGACTAAAATAAAGTGGAAAGTTGTAGAGGAGATGGAGGTGGCTATGGAGGAGGAGGTTGAGGAGAAGGAGGAGGTTGAGGAAGAGGAGAATGAGGAGGTGGAGGTGGTGGAGGTGGGGATAATGAAACCAAGGAGGTATCAACTTACAGCCCTGAAAAGTTGTGGCGAAGGTACATTCCCTAGGCTCAGACTCCTCCTTCTTCGCAAAGAACGTGATCTTGATGCAATATGTCGTGTGTGGCCTGAATCCATGTAGGTTGACTGACGTGCTCTTTGGACCAACCATCATCTGGTACGTCCTCAGACTCCCTTTGCTTGTCACGTAACTGTAGCTAAGTCTAAAACCGGAGAGCTGGCTAGTGTCGAAGTATTCAATGAATTTCCACTGTACCATCATTTCTGTTGAGCTTTTTACATTGACCATCACATGAAGTGGTGATTCTAAGCAAGTGAAAGGAAGATTACCAACGGATTTAGGGGATCAGGACAAGTATTGTGTTAGGGGATAACAGTATAGATAAAAAGGAATTCGAAACGAAACTTACCTGAAGAGGGTGTTGGTGTCGAGTAATTGGCCGGAGAAAGCGATGGTTTGTATGCAGTGCAGACCTTTGTAATTGGATTCACTGACTTTAGTACCGTGAAGGCGCTTCCTCCGCACTGTATGCCACACTCGCGTCTCAGCAAGAAACAGTTCAGGGCTGAAGTTACGGACAAGTATGCCAGCTTAGACATCTAACAGAAGCCCGTATACAAGTAATAGCTGATTACGTAATAGCTGATTGCGCTATGGCAACTCATATTAAGTTTGTACAGTTCGTGAGCTCCTTCTCATACATTTTAACAGTGTCGTTAATAATAGTACCTCCCCCATATCACGTCTTTTCTCCTTCAACACCATGAATGAACCTACCAGTTGAGTAATTCATGAGAACGTTCTGGTCCAGAACTCGAAGCTCATCCGAGTCCGGGAAAACCACTCGCAGCTTCATGTGATCCCTATATTTGTAGTTAGAATGCAGCCCTTCCAAGTAGTAAATCACATGAGCTTTAAGCCTTTGGTAGCATGACTGCTGACCAGGATATCTAATGAAACGTGAACGTATACAATTCCTTAACAGGTTTCTGGTTACTCATTTACGATTATAAATAATCAACAAAATACTTCATACGAAATCTTTTCAAGATGCAATTACTTTATCGAAAGTTTTTGATAAAACATTTTTGCGAATTGATTCAAACCGCCATCAAAGAATCTAAAACAAGGCCAATCACGCCGCCATTATATGCTCCCGCGCAATTCCGAGTCACATAAGCATCCATTTCCATTGCTAATTCAAACAAGTAACCGATATATTTTCAATCAAATATCGTAAATAACGTAAGCATCCATTTCCATCGGCTAATTCTAACAAGTAACCAATATATTTTCAATAAAATATCGTAAATCAGACTTCATTCTTAGATTGATATTTTGGAGTTTCCTTGCGAACATACCACTGCATTTTCAATGATAAATAATAACGAAGGATAATAACAAAAAATTCCTTTTTTCTATTGGGTGTGGTAAGATTTTTATCAGTTAACTCACCCCCTAACCAACCCCCTAACCCCACCCCCGGAAGAATTAGGTCTACTTTTTCGGATTTCCCACCCCCTCCCCCCCCCAAAAAAAAAAAAAAAATCCTGGGTACGGGCCTGTAATGGTACTTACTTATTCCATTCGTCGATCGCTGTCCTGTTTTTCTGACCAATAACGATTATTGTCTTTTTGTACATCGGATTTTCGCTTTCACTCAGTGAAATCTCACACACGGAGTCACAGGTCACCACGAATCTGTACTCCCCGCTTTTTGGCGGAATAAAAAACGTCGACAATCTCTGCCCATAAAAATCACCATATTTTACAGGAGTGTCAAATGTCTCTAAATAGTTGGTGAAGGACGGCTTGTTGGCTACGAATCGCTCGTCCGTCTTTAGGTGACGCAAGAAAAAACCGCCGTTCAGCGATAGCCACACATCTCTCCTTACGCCAGAAGACGCTGGAAAAGAAGTGACAAACATGTTGATATTTAACGACGACGAAGGCAAATGTTAAACGATGATATTCTCGCATCAAGCAATATTTGCGCATTGTTTCCGTTAGCTTGAAAGTTTTTGAATTGGTGATTTTATTCTAAAACAATGCAAGGTGCGAAAATAAAAACACCAGGTGTTTAGTTGTAAACAAGACACAAACTACCAGAAAGTCATTTTATATCACAGACTACCAGAGCCATATTAAGCCATTTTTCGCTACATACCACCAGCTATTCTGTTACAAAGTCCACGATTCTGGGGGGGGGGGGGGGGAGTAGATAGATAGATAGATTTGGCTAAACACCCTGCGGCCCCTCCAGCTTTTCACAGCCCAGACCTTTCCCTTTTCTCAATAACCTGCCCATACGCCAACATTGTAACCATCAGAGTTGTCAAATTGTAAAAAGCCACGGATGGTTCTATCCATAAGGAGTCGTATTACCCTGGATTCTTAAAAAAAAAAAACGACAAATTCATCTTTTGCCGGAAAATGACTTTAGATTTATCAAACAGCCGTTATTTCAATAGCGAATTGTTCCTTTTAGCTTCGCTCTTTTCTATTTTGGAAAAATAAATTAGTCTATCTGCTGTCTCATTAAAATGAGTAGCCATTTACATCATAATCAACGGTCGACTGGTCGAGCGCATTTATGGACAAACGACTTCCTACCAATTGAGATACTTTTAAGGAAATGGTCTGATAAGATTATCATAAGTATAAGGATATTAGTTGTAGAATGCCTCTTTCTATTCAAGCGGATGCAACGTTTATAGTCTTTTTATAAAAAATTCCCTTTGTTTTCAGAAAGCAACACTGCTATGTATCTCAGAACTGGAGAGCGTAACGGGAATAGTTTTAGCACGTTTCTTTCAAACACCTTAAAAGATTGCAAGTGCAAATAGCGAATGGAAAATATGGCAATTTGGGCCTCGTCATATTTCTGATGAATTATACGATTAGTTTATTTATTTATTTTTTACAAATAATACAAAATAATTAATACAATAATCAGAGGTCAGTCCTAGAACAGGCCTTTCCATTTGTCATTCGCTATTTGCACTAGCACCGTTATTTTGAGAAACAGAGAGTATAAATACGTTAGAACACTTGTTTCACTGTTTCAGGGGTTTTTACAGACATGGGCACAAACAAAATGAAACAGGGAAAAATTGTATTGTATTTGAATTGGCATTGAAACTAAACCAGGCACACCTATTCCCCTCCCTGGGCCTGCAAATTCCCTTTAAGGGGGAGGTTGGAATTATCTTTGGAATCAAGTGATAGAGCTACCTTATTTATATCTGATTATCTTATTTCCATTTCATACTCTAAAAATGAATTAGCCCGAGATTTTGAAGGCGAAACGCAATTTAAATTTGGCAAAGCTTATAAATGGGTGAAACGATTATTAACAAATGAAAACATACAACGAGTCGAGGGAAATTGAAAGGCTTTCTCATTAATCGCAACTTAAGATGAAAATGATAAAGGAGGCAGTTTTACATCTTGAGAGGACAAAAGTTGGGACTAAGAAAACATCCCCTCAAATCTCGGATATGATAAAATGTGTTTTTGACGTATCTGATCAAGAATGAAATGATTCCCTCTTGAAATGTCAATTTACTGTACGCTATCAGCATGCTGTCAGTAGTTAAAAGACAAATAAAAAACGAATCATCCAAATTGGTTTACTTTTTCATGTCGTTATTGCTCTGATTTGATTTGACAAAGAAAAGCAACACGTTCAAATTCTATAACACTATATTTACCCAAATGAAAACGTCTTGACAGAAATCAAAGGGCGTTTGGATTTAGGTTTTAGGGCTTAACCTAACAGCTGGCGAAGTGGAATAGTTATTGCCTGTGTTGTATTAAAAGCTTCAAGAAGACATCAAGAAGTCTAATTGTACAAATACAAGAGGCTACCATTAGTGGTGCCAAAGATTAAAATTTGTCACCGTTTACGCGGCACTGGTTGGAGACCGATTTTTCTAGCAAGATTACAAATTTAAACGTTTCATAAAAAACAATGAACAACTGCGTCTGATTTTACATTTTACATAAGTCAAATGAAGTCGATTTTCTTTTTTTTATTTAAAAGCACTAAGAAACCAAATCTCAGAGATATAAGAAAGATGTAGAAAATTATAAGAAATGGGAAATAAATTAAATGTAAACGGATAAATGAAATAATCAAGAAGCAATTCGAAAATACGAGAAGACGATTTTTACATTATTGAAATTCATCTTTGAATTTTCCATTTCAAATTGGATGAAATAGCAGTCATCCCAGGTCTTATTAACTAACTTCACGATATGCTTAAAAAACAAGACTTTTATCTAATTAAAAGAAATATCTCACTCACCGAATTTTCGGAAACACGATGGACGCTGGGTTTTGCCCTCAGAGTACTCGTAAAAATAGGCGAGGAGAATCTAAAACAGCAAACATATGGTAAGATGAGAGTCGGAGCGCCAAACATACAAGCCAAAACATCCGACCTACCCCGGTAGCCAACCACCTCATAACTATACCAGCATCAATTGAAAAGAACAACTCCTTGAATCCGTAATCCCCCTCTATCCACTTCCACAATGAATAGAACCAGAAACGATCCTCAAATTCTTGTAATCCAAAATCATAAAACGAACCGAGATAGATAACCTGAATAATTGATCGACCCCCGCTCCGAGGGTAATGAAAAGCAACTGACGATATACCATAGACCGGTTAGATATGTTATGATGTAGCTTTAATTACTTTAGGATTTCCCTTGGCGAAATTGGAGGTTAGTTTCCAAACTTCCGGGATCTTTTGTTCAAGCCCCGCTTCCGCTAGCGTTTTATTTGGACGTTAATGTAAGAATTTGAGGCAAGATGGAAATTTCAATCTCAGTGAATAAGCTTGCCATATTGCATTTAGGTGATCCCATGCTAACATAGAGGGGGCCGGGCAGTACACAATAACAGCATCTAACGGCATTGTTCGCGCTGATTAGTTTAGATGGCAGACAATCAAGTCTAGCCCATTAGATGAAGCGCAGCTATAAGTCAATACAAACGTACAAATAATAACTAATTTGTAAAGTTTGGTCGTGATAGGGATAACTTAAATCAAATCATGTGTACACAATATGACATACTTCTATGATTGTCCGCCACGACGTTAGATCCGGCGGATATGTGTTTGAATTGCGCACTTTTTGCTTAAGTTATCAATTTTAGCATGGTGATAGTTTTTACAAGATAGGCTATAGAGCCAAGCTCAGATCGGCTTTAATTTTTGATTAATAAGGAGTATTGATTTGGCCGCCATTTTGAACCGGAAGTAAACTACCTTCTTCTAAAAAAAATAAATAAACTTTTTTCATAAAATAAAATATATAGATTTAGGCACTGCCTAAAAGCGGAGCCAGCATTGAAAGAATGTTTTTTAATGAAATTTAAAAAAAGCAATTTTTACTGCCTGGTAATTATGAATTGTATTGGCCCCTCCAAATGGATCAAGCAAGTACTCATTCAATAATATTAAATATGCAGTATGAAAGTACTAAACCTTGGTGTAAAAAAGGCTGTCAAAGTCCAAGGTGCCTCAGATGATGAGAATGTTTTTCAAGAGTCTAACTGTCAATTCTTATTTGTTTTATCAAAACAGCATAATAACAATCTTTGACCTTGTGAAGAATATATCAAGAATGTAACAGCATTCCAAAGATTTAGATGCCATACTGTAGTTTCCATGTACTGCAACTGAATATTCAGAAGAATATGTTGAAATTAATACACATTAGTGCACCCACCCTTTGGCCAGTTGTTTTTAGAAACCTATTTTAATTTATTCAGGGTGCAGAGGCGGAACAGCAAATTATTATCAATTGCATATAAAAATAGCCAATAGAGAGAAAAAATAAACTGGGACTATATTTTTGATAAAAACTTTAACAGTAATGCAACAACTTGATTGAGCACTCTCCTAACATTTCCCCTTTCCTCATTATCTTCAGGTTGATAAAAAATGTTTTACAGATTTACAGTATCATTGACACAAAGCATCTTGCACTAAAAACCCTATTACGCTTATACTGCTGTATCAAAGTAAGAAATTCCAGCTATATTTGCCTATTCTTATGCCTTCCAGCCTTTAGCATCAACCATGACCCTCAGGTAGTCCTTGGGTGGTTTTACCTAAATAAAAGTGAAAACAGTTAACTTGGGTATTTGTTTTTCTTTCAAATTAATATTTTTAAAATCCCATTTGTAACCTTACTAATTTTCCATAACTATTTGAATAAAAATAAATAAACACATTAGATAGTATGCAAGATACAGACAATATAAGCTTGAGCAAAAAAAAAAAAATATGTTGCATTTTTAGTTTTTAATATTTTCGATGAAAAAATTCTCTTGTAACTGTAAAGTATTTATGATAATGTTGAAAAAGTTGCTGTATCTTAAAAAAGACTAAATACACAGGATAAAAAGACAAGAAAGGTCTTCTTTAGCAATAGTGTTTAGCCTCTTCCTGTCTTTGGGAGTCACATTTCTCGACAGAACGGACAATATAGTTTGATTTCAGTCCTGCCAAAGCTGTATGTAAGTCCGTAGTTCATTGTAAATTTACCAACAGTAAAATTCGTCGTTTGCATGTGTTTCAACTTTCACTGCGTCTAAAATTAATCTTAATTCTGAAAAAAAAAATGTTGAAAGCAAGACGGCATTTTGTTTTTTCTTCACATTTATTCGGTGGATAAGATTTTATCCGACCTCTATCATCCGGATAACTTTAACCGCTGGATAACTTTTATTCGGGCTTTGTGCAACCGAATCACGCCACTCGCATAACTTTTATCCACTGGATAAGGATTTAACCGGTGGATAAGAGTTATCCAGGCTTTGTGCAACCGGCCCCTGTACTCTAAAAACATATGTATAAATCGAACAAGCTAAGTGTCATAGATACAGTAGCTAGACTACTACGTATTTCTGTCGTTACATTCTTACTTACCGTGAGGAATATACGCCTGAATTTATAGAACTTGTAAGTATTTACGAATTTAACATTTTCATGGCGATTTTCAGGTAAATAAAAGCCATTCAAGTGCCAAAATTATAAAGCCAATCATAACAAGGATAGATGACATTGATATGTCATCTTGACGTCATACTAAAGCTGGCACGGTGTTGGGAAAAAAGCAGACAAACGAGCAATATAAAAGCACAACAATAAATGAAAAAAATTTTCTCAATACAAATCATCGTCAAAAACTCACCTTGGCAGTGTTTTTTGTCGCTTTATGTTTGTCGCCTAGTGTTTGTGTTCGTTTTTTGTTGTAAACTGTGATCTTTCTGCTAGCAAGGAACTAGTCAACACAAGTAAATGATTTTTATAGCTGAAAACAGACATCAATCCAAGGCCTTTTCCCCTCAGGATCTCCTTACATAGATATAGGCGTGAATGAATAAGTTATAGAATGGTAGTGTAGAGCCTCTCCTCTTAGTCCTCTTTTTAGATGCTGCTGCTGCCACGGGCGGGAATTTACATCGGCTCGTACTTCGACAAACAGTTTCCTCAAAAACGTCAGCCCATTTGAATCCGCTTATTTTCTCATTAAATACTATTTTCAAGCTGCCTTTCTTCTGTGAACTTACGAACTTTGCAGAACAAAGCGAGGCAGTAAAAACACACAACCGCGTAAGATCGAGTGGGGTCTGTACGGAGCCCGGGAAGGGACATTTGAAAAATCTACTGCAATTTTCTTTCGTGCGGTATACTTTTCGCGTCGTGAGGACTAGTTTTCAATTTTGCGTGTCTTTTTTCTGTGAGTTTATTAATTTTTTTCGTGAGTTGAGATACTTACGCAATCATAGGGACTTGTTTAAGCATTCGATCAGAGGCGTCGGTCAAAGTGTCATCGAATACAGCCATTGAACTTCCATGCCTCAAAAACGAGATTTCTGAGTCCGACTCTGACATAGCCATGTTATTTTCTGTTTCCCTCATGCTAAGGGTGGACTGGTTGATTATCTTATCATTGGGTGTCAGAATAGTTCCACAATGGTTGTACAATGTGAACGTGTCATATTGTATGTCAAGAGAGCCTACCCAATCGTAAACAGAATTCATTTTTGCCTCCATTGGAAAACGTCGAGTGCAGAGCCCCTGAGAGAGGTGTCTCACTTTGACGGTGAAGAAATCTTCATCGGGCTCTGCAAGAAGTCTGGCCGATCACGCACCACGCACTTTTTTCTTTCGTCTGAGCCTCACTTTTTCTTCCTCTTTTTTCTGTTCTTTAATGCGGTCTTCATTTAAGCTAGCATGGTATTGTTCCAGCTGCTCCATTCGTAACCTATCTCTTTGTCCAGAAGTGCCGATCAATCCAGACACAAAACCATTATCTGCTTCTTCTTCCTTCCTATGTAGTGGCTCGCTTTTCACTGAATATTCAACTGACAACGAACCACTATCTGCGCCCCCATCTCTCTTGAAGAATGGAGATGCAAATGGCACAACACCATTATCTGCATCAACCTCCATCGTCACTAAAGATTGATCTGTCTCTTCATTGCCTGGTTGCAATGAATATAGCATGCTTCGAAGAGAGCCTCCCGGACCTTCGCTTTCGCTCTCTTCCTCATTACTTGTTTCATCAATTGTCTTTGTAAGTAAGTAGATCCGCACATCCTTTATTTTATGGGATTCTATGTAGTTAGACAAATTAAAGGGAAGTTCTTTCCCGTTGACTATTAAAGTAACGTAAATGATCTAATTCTTGAAATTTCCAAGGCTCATACTCATCCTTGATTCTTTTCCATAAAACGATTGTCCATCATCAAAAAACAAGGATTTGCAAAGATTCATTCTCTCAAACTTGTTGGCTGAAAGAGGTACATCCACCTTTCGACTCCCTCCTCCTTTCGAAAGGGGCACCAAGACATACGATTGAACATCACTCCTATGATGTTTCCAGCCAATCTGATCTTCTTTGACTTCTTTATATTTGCTTGCTTTTGTGTAGTAACACTTGTTTTTTTGTTTTCCAAACGTAAAAGCATGGAGGAGTCTCCTTTTCTTATCTTTGCTCCCTTCTTTTTCTGGTTTATTGGATGATTCGCAAAACGCTTTCCGATTTAAACGGTCGCCAGCCTTTACTAATCCCATAGAACGTAGCATCTCGTCATCTGCATTACAAACTGCAAGCACATCCATCTAAAAAAGTAAATGAAAACCAAATAAATCTTCTCATCAAGATAAAAATGGCCAATATGTCTTTGCAGATGAACAGTCATTTAAATGGTTACAGACTAGAGAGCAAGTCAAGACTTGTTTGCAAAAGATGGCATATTTAAAAGTGTGCTAGTGTGGCTACATTTTCTCTCACCCTAAATTCCACCAAATTTGCAACACAGGTACTAGACATCACTATCTTCAGTACTACACTAGAAAACACTAACGACTAGAAAACACTAACGACCCTCTTTTTAGTCTATTCCTTATTCGGATTAGTAGTTAAAACGAAATCAGGCGTTATGAAATACCATTTCCTTATTCGAGAAACGTTTAGAAACCACTAACGACCCTCTTTTTAGTCTATTCCTTATTCGGATAAGTAGTTAAAACGAAATCAGGCGTTATGAAATACCATTTCCTTATTAAAGAAATGTTTAGAAAATATAAAAGAACCCTCTTTTTAGTCTATTCCTTATTCGGATAAGTAGTTAAAACGAAATCAGGCGTTAGGAAATACCATTTCCTTATTCGAGGAATGTTTAGAAAACACAAACGACCCTCTTTTTAGGGAGTTATGAAATACCATTTCCTTTTTCGACAACTCTTTCGAAAGAAATCGTTAAAGCGAAATCGGGCGATATTAAAATGTCATTTCCTTTATTGGGAAATGATGAGCAAACACTGACAATCCTCTTCATAATCTATTCCTTATTCGGATATGTCGTAAAACGAAATCGGACGTTGGGAGATTCCATTTCCTTATTCGCGAAAACTAACTTGAACAAGGAACAGTTCCCTATTGGTGTCTCTGCACTAATCTATTTGTTTTGTCAGAGCCTTATCTAGTAGCAAAGGTGTTAATTGACAACAAGCACTATCTGTCAAATTGTAGCTTTGTTAGCAAGGTCAAATTCCTTCTACACGCGTATCTAGTCAAGTTAAGCGTGAATATTTCTTCTCTAAATATATTAATGCGTTTGAAAGAAAGCCCAATATACAAATACATTTATTAGATGAGAGGTAGATTTCCTCTCTTTTCCTAGATTCATTAGTGAAAGCGATTGCAAGAATTGTATAATTTGACTTTTGTAGCAGATAGAGCAGCAGAGCACGTGAAAGCAACCAGAATTACCCGACGAAAATGCTGTTGGACTTGTTCTGAATAAACTGTAATGCCTAAATACCGTTTCAACTCGAATTAAAAGGTATCATGTAAGTTATACCCCCCCCCCCCCCCCCCGGATTTGAATAAGGAACTTAGCGAATAAGGAAACAGACGAAAAAGGAACTGCGAATAAGGAACCAACTTCACGCTTGTTAGCAAAGGATCCAAATGACTATTCTGCTGTACCCCATCCGTCTCAGATTATCGGGGAAATAACAGCAAATGTGACTAATACTAAGAGGAAACTCATTTACAAATAACATTGTCTCCATTTGTGCGACATAAGTTTATGTCGCAGCCATTCGAGTCTGTATATTTCACTGTCTTTAAGCAAAGCAAACAGAGAATGAATTACATCAACGTGTAAAAGAGAGACAAAGTGGGTTCTGCTAGAAGGGCATTATTTCTTGGTTTTCCTCACCTTTTCCAAAGAATCCATGCTGCTATCGACAATTTTAACCCTCCTCTTCTCGCTCAAGGGTCCTTCTCACGTGCAGCGGTAGAACCCAGGTAGGTACTTCATGTATGGTGAATTATTGTGTCACTGGATGTACATTGGAAAGAAAGGCCATACTAAAAAAAGATAAAACTCACGAAAAAAAAAATGAAACTCACGAAAAAAAAAAAATTAAAACTCAATTGCAGTAGGTTTTTTAAATGTCCCTTACCGGGCTCCGTAGGTCTGGGAGTTGCACGATTGACTGGATGGATTGTGACACCACAGGGTAACCGCGCGATGACCACAAAACCAAGTCGCATAGCTATACTATATTTCTATACCTATGGAGCTCCGCGCGCGGCCTGCGGCCGCGCTCGCTCCGCTATAAACGTTTTTATAATGTTTTTATTAGACGACTAAAATGAAAGTCACAAAATGTATTTAAACCCAAGATTTCTGAAAATAACCAAAATGCCATTTTTGGAACTTTAAAGGTTATAACCACCTTTAACCGGGAGTTTTGCACTTCTTCTAGCAAAAGACACCAATTTTATTGCATAGAGTTGTAGTTTGAAATAGCCTTTATAAGATATAAGCTATGAAGCCAAGATAAAATCGGATTTTATCACCGACTAATATGATTTATTAAAATTGTCGCCATTTTGAGCAAAGGAAAAAGATACATTCTGTCTACAACTAAAATATTCATGAAATCCATTTGATATTTTTAAGTAGTTTTTAAACCTGATTTTCTACACTCTGATCAAACCAGCTTAAGGTAATTCCCTTGAAATAGTTCTACAACCCAGATTTTTTTAAGCTTGGAATAAACAATATTGAAGTTAGGGGCTTTCAAAAAATGTTATAAAAAATTGGGGTAACCGACCTCGTTTCCACAACAGAGGGGCGTACTTTTGACGCGTTTTTACTGATAATGCGAGAAAAAAACACAACTCTAAATTTTCAAAAGTAGTGCCTATAGTCTTTAGAAAATTACGTTCAAACAATAACCCGTAGCAGCAAACGTTCAAAACAAATCACATTTCAAGAGATCGCACTAAAAGGCACTGTTTTAGCCACTATTTATACGATAAAAAGCGCCATTTTGAAATATTTTTACGGCTTTTAATAAAAAATAAACAAACTTCTACAAGCCAACTTTTTTTCTTTTTTCAGTATATCATTTTTCCGTATTTATTTAACTATTTGAGCAAATAAAAAATGGAGGTTACCGACTTCATTTTTCGGTCAAAGCGATTTTAAGTAAAAAACGCGCGCCTTTTGCTTTGTTTTCTTGTACAACTGTGGCGCACGCGCACACTTAATACCGGAAAAATCGAACAAACAGCGCGCGCCACTTTGCGCAGAATCAAAAAGCCTAAACTGTCGCGATCTCGTACCAGTACAATGAATACGATACACCAAAACCTGGAAATCGACTCTGCCAGAGTCGATTTCCAGATTTTGGTGTATCCTATTTCAAATAAGGTTGCACTTGAGAATCCATGTCTTGTAACTCGCGGCGATTCATGGGTAGCGTTTTAACGGCTGATTTTTTGTATCTGAAAATCATGTGAATGATCATAAGAACATAAACAAGAACTCTACAGCTTTAGAAACCTAGATTTGTATTTTATTTACGCTTATTTGTTTATTTACTTGATACCCATGAACCACTGCGGGTTACGATACAAACATTCTCCGAGTAAAACCTTATTTGAAATAGGTGTGTGCGAATAAGCAATGAAGCATTTTCTTAAATAGAATTGCACAAATGATAAATGACAGTTGTATTTTGCATTAAGAGTGCACCAATTTAATATAAAGAAAATGTTTTCCTGCTATGTGAGCCTCTGCATGTTAGTGAAAATTATTGAAATCTCAGGCTGAACGTTCTTAAAGTTCTTAAAACCTTTCACTTATATCAATCTAGCCAAAACAAAGCATAGATAAACTTTCAAATTCTGAAAAGGGAATTGAATTTGATTGAAATTTGAATTTTCTACAAATCTTTGAAATTTTCCTGGCCGCGCTAAAGGAGATTGAATCGACTGTGAATGATTCCAAGTTTTGGCGGGAAAATCTGAAACAACGTATTTTCCTTAAAAATCCGTTAAAATTCAGAGACGGCAATACCACAAAATATCGGCGAATTATTTTCTATTGCAATGCTACCCACAATAAAGCGAAGAATCATGTAAAGTCGAGAATTGTATGCGAAAAAAGAAAATATCGTTTTGTTGTAGGTTTCAAAAACAGCGCGCGCTCGTGAGAATGTCGCCATTCTCGATTGCGAATGCAGCGTGCGCGCACAATGCAAAAACAATTCAAAGACTAAAAAATATCTGCTAAATTTTGCAGATTTGTTTCCTGAAGTTAAATAACCATTTGACTACCAGGTTGAGATATAAAGATGACGGTAAAAGTTGTAACCACGCAACGTTCTTCAGCAATAACTAAGAAGACATGAAGACGGGAACCGGTTTAGCGCGCGCATATGTTTTCTCACATGCGTTTTGGCATCCTCGTTCCAAGGGTCTTCCCCTCATATCCCCCTTGGGAAAGGGAGAGTGGGACCCTGGGAACGAGGATGGTATTTTTGTTGACATCTCGATCGACGTCACAAATGACTGAATACGTAGGTTTGCATCTTTTTTGTAATTTTGTTAGGAAGCTTTGACATTGGAGGCTTCTTGTGAAGAGGAGCCAGGCATAATATTATTCGTTTTTCGGCAGTGGTAGTGCTGTTATTGATGTTGACGTTCTAAACTGCAGTAGGCGTCTAAGTGGGGGACTGTAAGTCGGGTATGACGAGCTCTCCCTGGTCATGTTTCAAGGTAACAAGCTTATGCAGTTAGGGAGGGGCTCTGTTTGACCAAAAAATGCTTGAAGTAGTATGTCGCCGATTGCCTTCTGGATAGGGTCGACATGGTCTTCAAAACCTCCAATCGCACGCACGCGTGAAATATGTAAACTTGGGCAGTTTTTCTACTTCTTTTCTCCATCCAAGCACTTTTAGATTTTTTGAGAAGCAATAACGGCTCGTAAGTGTCACTGACCTTCAGTTGTAACCTTGATCGCCAAACACTCTTTGCTATTACCTCACTGTTAGCCAGTTCTTTGATCCATTGACAAGAGGAATACTTCTATCCTTTCTTGCTGAGATTATTATACCAGTTAGATAAGGGTGCGATTTGTCCACCTCCCGCAGAGTCGTCAGCTAACTACACATGTTTAATCTCTGTTTTATAATTGTAGATTTATTTATCTCACCCCCGCCGCAAAAAAATAACCTCGACGGTCGTCTGTAAGTGTTAATGATGTAAAGCGCCATTTCCTTACAGTTTATCTAATATTCACAAAGTGACAGATCTTTTTATTTGATTAAAGGCATTACTTGAGTCCGTCAGTAAAACGCCATCGGTCCCCTCTTCTTCAAACACATGACTCATGGCATAAATAACAGCTTCTTAACCTGCACTGTCGCCTGTGCATACCTAAAAGGTATGCCTCTTAATCTCTTCCTTCAGAAATCTTAAAACGGTTTTCAAATACAAACACCAATAGGAGTTTCTATTCATCCAAGGGGATGAGCCTGCAAGATGTAAAATATAACCTTCCTGTAAAGATGGATGGTAGGTGATTTCTTCTCTTGCCCTCAGACTTGAATTTCTTGGAGCAGAGAATTCTTCGATAAAGTTCAGCATTTATCCCAAACGTCCCAGCCGAGCCTTTTGTTCCGATTGCAGCATGATATATCTTGATGACAACGTGACGGTTATATAGTATGGTGGCAGCGTGACGGTTGTATAGCTTGGTGGCAGCGTGATGGTTATATAGCTTGGTGGTAGCGTGACGGTCGTATTGCGTGGTGGCAGCGTGATAGTTTATAAAGTTTGGTGGGAGCGTGACGGTTATATTGCTTGGTGGCAGAGTGACGGTTATCAAGCTTGGTGGCAGCGTGACGATTATATAGCTTGGTGGCAGAGTGACGATTATATAGCTTGGTGGCAGAGTGACGATTATATATCTTGGTGGCAGCGTAATGGGTATATATCTTGGTGGCAGCGTGACGGTTATATAGCTTGGTGGCAGCGTAATGGGTATATATCTTGGTGGCAGCGTGACGGTTGTAAAGCTTGGTTTCAGAGTGAAGATTATATAGCATTGTGGCAGCGTGATGACTTTATAGCTTGATGGTAGGTATGACGGTCATATAGTTTGATGGGAACGTGATTGTATAGTTTGGTGACAACGTGATGGTTATATAGCCTTGTGGCCGAGTGGAGATTATATATAGAGTCAAATTTGTTTTAATTAGTGGCAACGCAACGGAAACATAGCTTTGTGTCACTGTGACGACTTTATACCTTGTTGGCAGTGTGATGGTTATTTTTTAACAACTTTATGAAGTTAAAAGGGTCCGCACGAACGGGACCAGGTCCCATGCGAGGTGCTGGTGACAGAGTGACGGTTGTTATTATAGCTTGGTAAAGCGTTTGTTGGCTTTATTACAGTTATATAACTTGAAAGCAGTGTACAAATTAGATTGCTTTGGCTGTATTGCCCTTCTAATATCATTTGGTAGGGTAAAAGCTCTTTGTGTGCCAAATTTCATGCTTTTATCACTTTTGTCACGATTGAGTATATCACTTGAAAACAGTGTGAAAATAAGATTGCTTTGGCTGTAATGCATAGATAGAGTTTGTTGCTAGAGTCACGTTGACTTAGTTTTTCAGCGAAACTGTTTTTAAGCTTTTTTTAGTTACCTTTAATGATTACTGTAAGGGCTTTGATAAAAGTGATAGCTGTTTGTCTGTTTGTCGCCTATTTCTGATTTACTATACGCAGAGCCATGACGCCTGGTTCTTTTGTACCTGCCTCATTAAACAATACTGAGTAATTCCCATTCTGCTTACATAAAATTTTAGTATTTATTTGTACCGTTAAACATGTTTTTTTTATATAAAAGATTTGTTAAAGAAACAATTGACTGTAACTGAAGCAAAGACGTGTTTTTCGGGTGCTTCTAGGCGTGCGTCACGTTTATCATCAGCAATCGCACTTTGTTGGGTGTGTCATAATCTAGGCGCCACTGGCGTCATGTATTTGATTGTTTTTCTTTGTGATCCATAAAACCGGTTAGATGTAGATTGAAACTTAGATATAGCTATAGAACGAACACTTTATAGATGTCTCATTTACTTTATTACGATATCATATAAAATGATTAATTACACTTTCTATGTCTTTATATTTAATCCCTAATATTACTGCAAAAAAGGCACCAGTTGCTCTACGTGTAATTCATCTGCAATCACGTGCTTTGACACTTTTATCCTTTTTTATATCTTCTATGCTTTCCACAACTCTTTTTTGAATGCCCTCATAGATAACGCTACGATGTCCTTAGTGTCATTGCACATGCAAGCCACTAATCAACCGTTTTCACACTTGAAGATACATACTGTCATTTCCAAGGTAGCACTGAATTAACCACACTCATTTATCAAGCAGAAGGACACAAACCTACAACATCCAAAACTAATCTCCAGAAGTATAGTGATATCCTTGAAATTGTTTGCTCTCTCCGACAATGCTAGAATCTACGAAGATATTTTTTGCCAGCTGCCTTTTGAGACGGCAAATGAATTCACGTAGGTGCGTGGAATTAGGCAAAACGAGAGTAAAAACAGGGGGTAATTCCTCGTTGACATGAATAAAACAAGGGTTAGATTATGTACTGTTATCTGACTCTTAATCGATGAGTAACATGAAAGAGGATTTCCCGAATAATCTTTCTTAGCCCTGGTAATAGTGAAGTCAATATAGAATTCCGTTTTCTTCACCACCTTACCGATATCACGCAAAGGCAAATCGCCGCTCCATTTAACAAGCTACAGTGTCTTTTTTCACTTTTTTTCGTTTTTTATACGTCTCCTCGATAATTACGTCTTTTACTTTATGCTAACATGTATACCTTGAAACTTGTGCAACTATATCTACACCTAGCCAAATTAAGTTTCATCGTCATTCGTTAAAAAAAGGACTGGTATTTTTTCAAATAATGAAAATAAAAAAGTTAAAACTTTACACGCTTAATAATCATATTTTCATTTCTGAATACTTCTGCTATAAGTGTAATTTATCTACAGGTAATATTTTTCAAAGCGATACATCTGTTATTTACCATAAGGCTTCATCGATAAACACGGACTACATAAAAAAAAACGGCTTTAAGCAAACAACTGGCAAACATGAAAAAGACCGTTTTAAAATATCAGAAATGATAAGATTATCGATCAATAGTGATCGAACTAGGCTTTTGTATTTTTCCTCTGAACTCTCTAAATGCTTATTTTCTTTCACATGAATAAGCTAATTATGTTTGAAAATGTTGTTTCTGTGCAGATCCAAAAAGGAAAAACAAATAGGACACATAATGGTAGGTCTGCGGAAATAGTATTACTATGATTTACAAATATTTTCCTTAAGAGAATAGTAGCCTAAAAATCTTTGAATTGTTTCTTTAAAAAAACGGATTTAACAAATTCAGATACATTACGATGCAAATAACCGGACGAGATAGAACGAATGTTATTTCCACAAAAGACGAATGTAGATACTCACATAGATGAAGTAAGATTTTATCCATTTGTTTCGACCAGTGGACCTCATTCTTCTGGAAGCCTGACATATATGACTATAATTGGTCTATAGTTTGACGGCCAACTGGTGTGCGTGCATACGACCCCCTTTCATAACACCCATTAGAAGGAGAAAAGGCTGAGCAAAACATATGCTGATGGCAGAGCGCGCAAGAGGAAGTGATTTGCAAGCCCTTACTATTTCCAGAGATGCTATCATATTCAAGTCAACTAGCAAATGTCATTATGTATGCATTGAATCAAGTAATGGTATACATTTTCTTTGTAGTATTTAATTTCTTATAGAAATGCTTTTTAAACTGAAATTGTAAGCATGTTGTGCGCATTGAATTAGGTAAATTACATACCTTAACTTTCTTTTTAATTTCTATATTTCTCTAATGAAAAGCTTTTTAAACTGAATTTGAGATGTTTTGAAAACATCATTGGAAAATCATGGGGCGACATTAAGGGCAGTGTAGTAGTTGGTCTTAATAAAACAATGAACCACGCACAGGAATACAGCCGTAGGGCGTTTAGATAAATGGTTAGTGGAATTTCAGTTATGCACGTGTGCTATATACTTTATTTTTGTTTCTGCTATGGTAATTATTACAGGAAAGATAAGAAATATCCGTTTCCTCGTTGGATTTCGCTTGTACTTAATTCCACGAAAGTCGAGAAACTTTCTCAGTAATTTAAAAATCGCGCGTTTTTTAAATTCAAATTAGATTTTAAAAAAATTCCGAATCATTATAAAAACTTTCGAAGGATGGAAATCCAATTTCGCCTTTGAATGGTGCCTTATAATATCAATAAAAACCAATTTCACGAGTATTAATATAATATTATTATCTACGACGGCCAGTTCGGTCTGTTGTCGGCTTGTTGAAGGCGCGGCGGCCTCTGGGATAGCAGGATAGTGAAGGATCGCGCGTTCCAGTGTCAGGGGTATACTGACTGAGGTTACTGAGTGTGATATTCCTCTTGCTCCTTTCTTTGGTCTCTTTTGCCTTTTACCCGTGAGCCAGGTGAATTTTAGAAATTAATTCACTTTGTTCTGGCAAAGATGAAATTTTTTTCCTAGCGAAGAAGGCAGATGTAGGGTGTTTAATAATATATAGATTAAGGCATCGCGGAGCTCCAAACAACCAAATCTTTGCTTTATTTCTATTATTATAATATTTCTGTTTTTGACGTCACATACCACGTGACCACAGTTTTGCACCTCCCTTGACACATACATGACACCTGCCGAGTTTGGTTGTCATACGATGCTTTTTGGGGACGGACGGACGGACACCGCGTCACCAAAACTCGAGTCGATGGGTTACCAATATTTGTTCCCATATTTTTCTTTATACCACTTTTTCTTAGGTATGGGGCTCCGCTCACGCGGCGCTTTATTGGATATTCAGGCAATTGTGTCAAAAAAGTAAATGGATGAGGAGGTAAACAAGGATTTCCCTTGTCCCTTTGCTATGGAAATGCTAAGTGGAATTCCTTTCAAGCTCAATATCGGGACGTGATGGAAATAGCAAATGGCAATTCTTTTGGTGCTGTGAGGGCTTTAGGTACTATCATCCTAGTTAGTGTCGTGACATTAAGCATCGAATGTGTATCGTCACAAACCTTAAATAACTGCATGGTCTTGAGTAGGAGCAGTTGACACGCGCAAGTTCGCTTCTAACTGGTGGCACCATGGCTTTATAATTATATTACTGATGTTTTGGACTGTTTTTTTTTTTCAACCGACCGTGAATCGCAACGCGATTTGGGTGCGTCGGCGAGTTATCGCGGTGTCCTCCCAGTTTACCCGCATAAAGCGCGACCATCAGGGGCGTAGCCAGGTGGGTGGCCAAGCCCCCCCACCCCTTTTAGCAGCCAAAAATACAGTAAATGTATGAGACATTATCTTAAATACAGAAGAAAATGCCTTGAAAGACCCTTTTGTGCCCCCTGCTGTAAAACATCCTGGCTACGCCGCTGACCAGGAACACAATCTTCAAATAAACTGTAGATGGGCGAATAGTGGCTTCTCATCCAAATTTGGTTTCCCTACCTCCATGATTTGATCCAAATCAAGCTAGTATCAGCCCCAAGCACATAGTAAAAACCTTGTGCTTTATTATAGCTTTTGTATTGTATGTTTCCAAAGGTGAATATTTTTCTTTTACTCAAAGATTTTAAAAATCGTGACTAGCCGCGCGCCTGGCTTTTCGATGCCTTGCTTTTATTTTCTATAGCGAATTTATAATATCGTTGAATACAACCATTACGTTTATTTTGTTGTCATTCATCTTGTATGAGTTAAAAGGAATAGCGCTTATTATTATACTGTCTGTTTCAGGGGAAGATAGTCGATATCTAGCTTCTTCATAACACACACTCCCAGACGCTTTAGACCGATCAACAAAGACGAGAAAAATATTGACATGTAAGGTTTCCTTCATTTTGTCGCTTTTAATAAATTATGGTGTCGAGTTCTTTCAAAACATACAGACCACTTTTTAGTGTTTGTGTATTAACACGCACTCCTCGCTACTTGGTGTAGTTACACGTATAGGATTACACCCAAACTACACACGCAAAACGAGCAGACTACGCTCAAACTACACGCACATAACACTTACAGACTACACGCACAAATAGCGCGCATTTCGCGCGTGTAAAGGTTAACATACTTCCTTGTAGCTGTGTTCATTAATTTTTCCAGTTGAAGCTCTAATGAGTTTTCAATGGATTTGTGCCCCAATGTCGCCTGGCCTCACTTGGCAGATTTAGCTTCAGGTATGTCTTATGATATTGCCACGATGGCGGCGATTTCCAGGTGTCTTTCGTTGCCTTGATTTGATTTTAAATCTAGATTTGGACGCCATTCTAACAAGATATGTTTGGAAATTTAAGTAAAAGGTTTGGATGGCTCTCTGAGCGACAGATGAATAATAATTTGACAATGTAAAAAGCAATAGGAAATTAAAAATTAACTAAAATTAATTAGAAATCAACAAACGACGTGAAAACACCAAGTTCACAATTCGTCGTAGATAGGGAGGTCGCGGCAACCATTATACGCCCATAAAAAAAAGGTTGCACCCGGTAAAATTCCAGTGTCGTAACCCAACGATAAGCAAATAAAGGTATTAAAACAATTTCAGGTTTGGGAATACAATGTGCCTGTAAACACGCGCACGTTTTTAAAGACAAGGATCAAGCAATTACCCATGAAGCACTGCTGGTTAGGACACATGGTCGGATTCTCAAGTGTAACCTTATTGTGTGTATCTCGACAAAATGTCGTTTTATATTGTGGTAAACGGTGAACTCCAGGAAGTCGTCTTCTATAATGGTGAACTCATGAAAGAAGTCTTATATTGCGGTACCAGTGAACCCCAGTTAGTCGTCTTATATTGTGGTGTCTATTTCGAGAAAATGTCGTTCTATAGCTATAACATTGAACTCAAGAAAGTCGTCTTATATTGTTGATAGTGGCGAATTCAAGGAAGTCGTCTTTTGTGGTAACGGTAGTGAACTCCAGAAAGTCGTCCTATAATGTGGTAAAGTGAACTCAAGAAAGTCGTTTGTTGCGGTAACGGTGAACTCCAGGAAGTCGTCTTATATTGTGGTGACGGTGAAGTCCAGGACGTCGTCTTATATTTTGGTGACGGTGAACTCCAGGAAGTCGTCTTATGTTGTGGTAACGGTAAACTCCAGGAAGTCGTCTTATATTGTGGTGACGGTGAAGTCCAGGACGTCGTCTTATATTGTGGTGACGGGGAAGTCCAGGAAGTCGTCTTATGTTGTGGGAACGTTGAACTCATGAAAGTCGTCTTATATTGTGATAACGGTGAATTCATGAAAGTCGTCTTATATTGTGATATCAGGAAATTCATATAAAAGTCGTCTTTGTATTGCGATAACGGTGAAATCATGAAAGTCGTCTTATATTGTGATAACGGTGAATTCATATAAAAGTCGTCTTGTATTGCGATAACGATGAAGCCGTGAAAGTCGTCTTATAATATGATGACGGTGAATTAAAGGAAGTCATCTTTTGCGGTAACGGTTAAACTCAGAAAGTCGTCTTATATTGTGATAACGATTATATTCGTGAAAGGCATCTTATATTGTGATAGCGGTGAATTCATATAAAAGACGTATTATATTGTGATAACGGTGAATTCATATAAAAGACGTCTTATTTTGCGATAACGGTGACCTTCAGTTAGTCGTCTTATATTGTGTGGACGGTGAACTCCAGGAAGACGTCTTTATTACGGTAACGAGCTCAAGAATGTCGTCTATATTGTGATAACGGTGAATTCATGAAAGTCGTCTTATATTGTGGTAATGTGAACTCAAGAAAGTCATCTTATTTGCGGTAACGGTGAACCGCAGAAAGTCGTCTTGTGTTGCGGTAATGGTGAACCCCAGAAAGTCGTCTTAATTGTGATAACGGTGAAGTCGTGAAAGTCGTCTTATTTTGTGATAACGGTGAATTTATATAAAAGACGTCTTGTATTGCGATAACGGTGAACCCCAGAAGGTCGTCTTATATTGGGACAACGGTGATCTCCAGTTAGTCGTCTTATATTGTGTAAACGGTGACCTCCAAGAAGACGTCTTATATTGCGGTAACAAGCTCAAGGAAGTCGTCTTATGTTGTGATAACGGTGAAGTCAAGAAAGTTGCCTTATGTTGCGGTAACGGTTAACCCCAGAAAGTCGTCTTATGTTGCGGTAACGGCGAAGTCAAGGAAGTCATCTTTTGTGGTAACGGTAGTAAACTCCATAAAGGCGTCCTATAATGTGGTATATAAACTCAAGAAAGTCGTCTGTTGCGGTAACGGTGAAGTAAAAAAGTCGTCTTATGTTGCGGTAACGGTGAACCCCAGAAAGTCGTCTTATGTTGTGATAACGTTGAAGTCAAGAAAGTTGCCTTATGTTGCGGTAACATTGAGCTGACATATTACAGGAAATTGTGTGTGCACTCTAGTTTTGTGTCGCCACAGAAAATACATCAAGAAAATCGTCGTATATCGTTTATCTTTTTTTTTTCGTTTAGGAGAAGAATTTTCCCATAATGCAACGCGTCGGCGTTTAAAATTACTAAATACAAATAAAAAATGGTACAGATGCTGCTACAGCTTTCGCGTCTCATTTGAATTCCTTTCATGTGCGTGGGATGTTTTGTTCGGCAGGGGAGAGGGAGGGGCCAATTAACTACTGTAGTGGTTTATCTTAATTAAACAATCATCGCTATTGACTGAACATTTTAGACTACATGTGATAGCAGAGTAACCGTTCGGGGCGATCGTTATTATAGGTACGTGATGTGTTTTTGAAAAGTGCAATTTACGTGAATGAAAACAAACCTCATGCCTTCCCTGTCCCTCCTCTCTCTCATTGCAAAAAAAAAGAAAAAAAAAAAAACTACAAAGAATCGGCATGGGGGATTTCTGGTCCCTTGCAGACTCAGAAGAAATTTTGACAGTGAAATACCTCATGGCTACAATCCAGAAAAGACTAGAAGACAAAGAATTTCAAAAATGGATGTCAGAGGTTATCTCTGGCGTTAGAAACGATTCCAGGCAAAAAAAAAAATTAAGAACTTACAGAATATTTAAGACTGATTATTCCCTGGAGGACTATCTTTTCCAAGTCACCAACTCTAATCATAGAATAGCTTTAACAAAATTAAGATTAAGCAATCATAAGCTAGAAATAAAATAGTGCGCCATCAAACCTTATAAAGCCCCTGAAGAGCGAATTTGCGAATTATGCAAATCAGGAGTAGGAAACGAATAACATTTCCTTACCATTTGTCCAACTTTCAAAGAAAAAAGATATAAAGAGACAAACGGAAAGATCAAATACAGTAGAATGACGTCACAAGATGCGTTCCTTTACCTTATAAGCTATCCAGGCAAAAATATTTCAATACAAAAAGCGATCGCAAAACACATCTATGAATGTCTCTCCCTTAGGAACAGTATTATCTCTACATGACTCAAAAAAAATATTGTGTTGTGTAGTGGTCTTACATAGTTAAAATTTATTGGGATTCCCAGTCGATATACTCTTTGTATAAGACCCCACTAAGACTGTCTGTCTGTCTTGCACATAGCTCGTCCTCCCCCCACCTCCAACTCTACCCCACTAAAACTGTCTGTCTTGCACATAGCTCGTCCACCCCCCCCCCCCTCCCCCCACCTCCAACTCTACCCCACTAAAACTGTCTGTCTGTCTGTCTTGCACATAGCTCTCCTACCCCCCTCCCCCCACCTCCAACTCTACCCCACTAAAACTGTCTATCTGTCTTGCACATAGCTCGTCCTCCCCCCCCCCCCCCTCCCCCAACCTCCAACTCTACCCCACTAAGACACACGGGCTGAGGTGTTGTTATGCTCTTAGGTTCAGCTGTGTGTGGGCGAGTAATGATAAGTGGGGAGGGCATAATAACACGTTATGTGCATTTCATGTTTTTTAACGTACAATATGGAGCGAATTCGTCATTAATTTTCGGCAAGCTAGACTCAATCTACGCCAACGTTGCCATTATGGAAACTTGTGTCGAAGTCGAAAGTGGAGAGAGTGATCATCGTCCTCATTTTGAGCGTAAAGCAACTATTCACTTAACTAGATATTTCAATAACCTCTATAATGATTAATACTTGGGATCTCGACAACAGTGTGGGAAAAAATTTAAGTTTAACAACTTTTTTATAAGTTTCGACTTTACTTGTTTCACTGTATTTAGATATTTCCTCGCTACCTGTGCATCTCAAACAGAGAGGGCATACAACGAGCCCCCCTTCACGAAACACGTTTAAATGGCATATTTCGTCCTTTGAATATGTTCTGATGCCGAAAATATCAATTTTAAAAGTTGCTGGGGGAAAATTATCTGTTCCTTTTTTCCCAGGAGGGACCATTCCTTTTTTTTCCATCCAGCAGTGGTTAGGCATTTAGCAAATGAATAATTGACCGTATACCCAACCGATCGGGTCGATTTTTTCCCGAAGCATCCGTTCTAGCGCTCCAAAAAAATATTCCCAGCAACCGAGTTTTCCGAAATATTAGAGCCCCCAGTTTTTCCAGCAACCGATGGACCTAGTATCTTCCCAGCCGACAAAAAAAAAAAAAAAAAAAAAAAAACGGGCTGCGGAACAGATCCTTTTTGTGCCCTAAAACAGTCTATTTCAAACTACGTATCTCCACTACGTAATGCTTTAAAATATCAACATTGTCCCCCCTCTCGAAGGCAGAGGCTGAAAATCTTTAGTTGACTTGCTTCTCATGCTCACTACATTACGAATATATACAGATGTGGGAAATTAGGTGCAATTTGACACCATAAAAAGGCATATGTCTTTGTCTTTCAGGTAAGGGCAATGGGTTTAAAAATAATTCGTCTTACTTTCTGCCTGCAGACCTATGGTCCTTTGTTTTTACATGCCTTGTTGAGGAATCAATAATTCTAAAAATAACATAAGAGAGATGGCAGCACAAACTTAGTATCGAACATGCTGTATGCTGTGCGGACAGACAAGAGATTTGCAGGGAGAAAGCGCAACATGGTAATCGGGCACCTATCCGCACTGCAGGTTGCAGAGAAAAAAAGCATCTGGAGCGACAAGAGATGCTTTGGGAAAAATTTCGTCCCGATCGGTTGGGTAAACGGGCAATTATTCATCTGCTAAAATGCCTAACCACTGCTGGCTGGGAAGAAAGGAATGGTCCGCTCCTGGGAAAACCAATAACAGATAATTTTTTTCTCCAGCAACTTTTAAAATGGATATTTTCGACATCAGTAGAACCGACAACAAGGAAACATATCTACCGAAAAGCTTTGCACTGGACAACCAGCAAGAAAATAAACTCAGAGTAGTAGTTTTTTTTATTAATTTCTGGCTAAATTTCCCGTACCGTGAGCTTGTGAGGCGGTATAAGGGATTGCTAGATAAAGCATATGCGCTACGAATGCAACCGAAAAAATAGTGGGATCTCCTAGCTCTCTGCATGATCGACAGCTTCGCACTGCCCATAAACAGGATTTTTCTTGGGGGGGGGACAATAATTCCTGGGGGAGGGAGTTCTCTGATAAAAATCTGACAATGCCTTTGCAGTATCTCCACGGGACGTTTATTGTCGGATTTGGCTACATACCAGAGTGGGTTTTGCCTACAAATAATGGCACGTCTATTGAGAACTGAAAGTGGTCCTTTGGCTGTTGTGGGGGGGGGGGGGGGGGGGGGGGTGCGCTCGCACCTGAAATTGGAGCCAAAAGTGTCCACGATGAAGATATATAAGTGTAGAACTGACCAGGAACTAGCTCACTAAACGCACAGAGAAGAGACTTCATGACATACCCACCGCGGAAACAGAGACATCTTGACATGTGCACTGCATATGTGACCCCATGAGCCGCACAGGTAATACAAGACTAAATGAAGAGACCATGTGGAACAACCCTAGGAATACTATTCATGATGATTCGAGGGTGGAGTGAGCTCCCTCCAGGTGAACAAGTGGTAGACCTCACCTTATGGGAAGGTAGGCTTCTTACATATGCGGCAATGGCAGGGCGACCGTTAACTTTAGTACCAAGAAGTATAAAAGCATGCCAGTCTCATGGCAAATGAGCCAAGAGTATAATAAAGTGAGCTCCCCCTATATGTTGTAGAAGTGTACACAAATTACATATGTATACTGTAAGTACAGACTCTAGAGTTAGTAATATATGCGGCAAGGGTGAAAATACTGTAGTAATGCGGGGTGAGTCAGACCTAGGGGAACGCCTTAATTGGGTGTGCACAAGAGTAATGCTTTTTCAGTCTGTTATATACTTTTAAAGCTGAAGTACACTTCATTGTTTCCATCCTTCGAGTATCAAACATTTACCTCTCGGATGCAGAACCTTATAGCGCCTTTGATTCCATGAGCAGTGTTGTTTTGATTTGATTCGCCGTTGTAATGACGACGTGGGAGGTGTGAGCTCTTCATGAGCGGACACAGCGCCCCCGCATCACCCACTTCGTTGGCTGTCAATCACGTGACTAGTCCCATCTCTTCCCACGCGTAATATGACTATTGTTCTGGAGCCCAGGCCCCCTCCCACGCGGTGCAGTCATCCTATCAGAGTTAAAGGCGCTAAACAATATGGTTCGCTCGAGGTTCTCGTATTAACCTACACTTGTTTTATTAAAACTTAAAAGATAACAGTTCGCCTTCAGTAGGCAAGGGTATGTGATGCGATAGTATCATACCGTAGGACATTTGTGCACGACAAAATATAGTCGACCTGAGTGCGCAGAAGAGGTGCGCAGTAGCTATTCGGCAGGATGTTCTCTGAGGGTAGGTTGAAAACATTTGGATGTTGACAACGAATACATCAAATACGTGCAATTGAGAGTCATTCGAATATTTATGTCGTTAACACCAGCTTTAGAATAAAACATTGGTGAAAACCGGGCATCTATATTATCGGAGTAATTACCATTCGTGACTAGTGATGTTTCTGGGCCATTAAATGGAAAACTAATGTCAACATGAATAATTTAAAACGGGCGCCTGATACCTAAAATGTTGTATTTAGGTTCCGTCGCAATATTATAGGTGATATATATTCTCTCGCGTTCAAATTGAATTAGAATGTTTGAAAGGTTTATGCAGTAAAGCCAAGTACTTGTAATTGATATAGGTTGCACCTGAATGGAAAGAGGAAAAAAGCGAATTTGCGCTGTTATGTTTGTAGGAGCTCTCTTTGAATTATATGTAATACGGTTACTCTCAAGAGATGATAGACTTCCAGTATACAAACCTGACTATGTAATGTGGCCAGTACTTTTACTTTTTTTTTGCATATGTTATGTTCATATCGACTTAAGGGGGCAACTTTAATAACCAAACATTTTCGCCATGTTTTATATTTCCATAACTAATCAGCATTATCTCAGGGGATACAGTGCACATCGCTAAGCCTGCAAAACTGGTGAAAATATTGTAATCGCGAGCCGCATATCTGCTGCGAATAATACTCAATTCCAATGTGTTCTTTTGCTTTGTTAGTTGCGTGACACGGTTGGGCACCTTTGTCACTGGTTACTATAGTAATACATTGTCTGGCCGTACCCCCCGGCGTCCGCTAAAGATCACGCAAATCCGATTGTAACACTTTGATCATCAAATTCCCGTATGTACGTAGCAAAAGGTCTAAGATCTGGCGGAGGAATTTCTATAAACAAGGATTAATGATGTGTGTGATTGTGGCTAGTTATTGACATGATGGCTCATCGAGTCGTATGCAAACTTGGTCTACTACGAAAACCGAGCTAGGGTAGCTTCATCATTATGGACTCAAACGGTCAGTGCTGGCGAAGTTTTAGCGGGGCGCTTTGAAGCCGGCCAGCGCAACTCATCGAATGCTGTACTGAACATGCACCTCGTATTCATTCACTGATTTCATCTCGATTTTTAAGTTAGCCGCAGCGACTTCGACTCTTGCAGCCGTTATACAGTACTAACTAACCGGGTGCTTTTCAATCCGCCAGTCTATAGCCGAGAGCAGCCGTCCGCTCCGATGAAGTCTAGTTGGCCCACGGCAGCCGAGCTAGCGCAGAATAGAGCTAAGCTTAACGGCCAACCAAAGTATGGCAAGCCACCTCCACAACCCAAGAGACAGAAAAAGCCAACAAACGCTGTTCGTCCGAAGAGAGCTCTATTTTGCCTGACACTCGGGAATCCGATACGAAGCACGGCAATAAGTCTAGTAGAATGGAGATATCCTTTTCCTAGTATTATAAATTGGAAGTGGATGGTTTTGTAGCAGTATGTTTGTTTTCTGTGTGCTAGATGTGTGAGGCTTTGCGTTGCGGCGGCTGTCACCGCACTCTGTGATCTGCTGAATGCCTAACGATTCTGTTAGCCAACCTGCTCTCTGCTATACGCTAGTTCACTGTATTTTTCCTTGACGTATTTCGTACGCCTTTCGATGTAATGATTTTAATAACTATTTTCGCGAATTGTGCAGCACTAGCGGCTTTCCAACCCCTTCCAGAGCAAGACAGCAGCCTCATCAACGAGGAGCTGGTAGGTACCGCTTGGTCCTTTTAGAGGCGAATTACTTAATATTAATATCGCTATTTATTACCCCGTGCGCCTGACTTAAAAATTGATCTCGCCTAACAGGACCGTGGGGTTTTGTAGAGACTGAAGTCCCGAGCAGAGTGTGTTGGAATTACACTGTTATCTGACTTAGATGTTCCTAGACTGCTTGGCCATCTACTACATTTGACCCGGCCGCCGCTCAATGTTTTGATGCAAATGAATGCGATCACATGCGCTCGAAATCGCCAGTCTCTGTAAACTTTTGCTTAATTTTGATCACCGTCAGCGCTTAAAAATTGAATTATCTCATCTCTTGGCTTCGTAACTCGGTCATTGTGCTGTCGAGACATATATACGTGATTTATGGCCGGTGGTTTCGTGTATTTTAATATCAAAACAAACTAGTGTCGTTTAGAAGTGTCGGTTGTTGATATGCTGGTGTCGTGAAGCTGAGCTGTGACTTTGATCTTTGTTTCCAGATTACTTAGTTCGCTTCTAATGAACAACTAAAAATAGGGTGCTCTTTCTTGGGAGGTTATCCGCTTGTCTACACGAAAAAGCTATCATTTTTGTCAATGTCAAGCTGATTGAGCGAGAAAATATACACAACTTCAGTTTTTTTTTGTTCCTCAATGCGTTTATTTGACTGTGCAAGTAAAATGAATTTTTAATCACACTTCTTGGTTTGATTAGTCAGACGTCAGGGTGATTCGCTTTGGACAAACAGTCGAGTACTTTGACGACGTGGAACACAACCAACAGCGCACCGTCGCATTATTTGGCAAAACAAGAATCGATTGCTATTTTGAATATTGTTTGTATAGAAAAATAACCATATCTCATTTGTGTAACTATTCTGTGTTGATAGACTACCTACGAACTTTAACTCATTTCTAGTCTGTTGTGACAATTTTATAAGAAGATGTGTGTGTGCGTGTTTTTCTTTTGAAAGGTATGCAAAGTCCCTATTTTTAGAATCTGGGTGACTCCGCTATCTAAACTTTCCACTCGATACAATCTCGGTCTTTTTTCCAAAACACTGTTTAATCTTCAGCACATCTGCATGCCTGTGTTTCTTTTCTGGTCAATCTCCTTCTGGATAGGCGCACATTATAATTGGTTCGATTATTTCACTATCTAGGATGACGAACGCTGTAGTTACCTACGAAGCAATTCTTACGACAACACTCAATTGGGTTCCCATGTTTACAATGAACGAAAAATCGACATCTGTATGGCTTCCAGAGCTGCGGTGATCGCACTTTGACGATAAATCGGGGTTAAGTCGCTTGTAACCTTATTTTGTCATAAGTGCACACCAGCTAATGGGACTCTGCCTATCGCAACTTGGAAAACGTCAACAATAAGGCATTTAATGTTAATTTTATAGCGGCTCCGTTCCCCCGCCTCCTATTATAGTTCGACTGTGTAGCGTAGCTTTCAACGGTATTATGGCAGTCTCAACTTTGTCCCTAACAGAATTGAACTCGTCGCCGATTAGCTCTTGTCAAGTTTTCACGTGTCTCTAAGTGTGTTCTCGTGCGATCCGTTGACAGTTCTAAATAAGCTAAGTTGAGTTTTCTGAGATCGGATTTCGCTGTTAGCACGATTAAGTTATGTACGTCTCACACTTTGATGTAACATGCTACATGCAAGAGGTCATTTTAAAGCCTGAGAGATCACATTGTTGTCAATTTTATTGGATAACAAAAGGGTTTTACATAATGCTGAGAAAGCTTTAAAGGAAAAAAACACGAAAAAAAACAACAGCAAAGTGCTTTAGGTTTGCATGAAATCGATGGCACGGCGTAGCTGTGAAATGCTTGACCCATAATAGGAGATTACTACAAATGCGATTTTTTTTAAAAGTATTTTAGTACTTGTCAAGAGAGAGTTGAGGGAATTGTTTGTTATTAAAGGCTCAGTGCTTTGCAGATCTTATATGCTATACAGCATGTTGTCCCGTTTCATATTTTGTTTCGTGGTTTGATATATACAAAAATCGGTTTCTTTTAAATTGTTCATATTTAAAATATTTATGTCAGTATTCATAATCATTGTTTCAAAATTTTTTATTAAAAAAAATAAACATTTTAGTGAAAATATTGCTTTCACGATTTCTTTCAAAAATGAAAACAACAAACACCAAGCAGTGTGTCTTGCAAATCGTGTCCTAAGTTTAATTTTTTAAATCGCTTTTTATTAAGAACGATTTTGTTATTTGTATTTCACATGCTGTTTGATTTTGATGTTTAAGACCACCCATGAGAAAAAAAATTAGATATCCAAATGATTTTCAATAAAATCCAATTCAGGAAGTTTTGCTAAAAGCAAAAGAGTTAAATGCACATTAGCTTTAATAAGCCTGTCTCAGTATAACAAAGCAAAACATTTTTACAAGAGGTGGTTTAAGCTTTTCGTTTTACCACAATGTGGTAGGGTTTTAACTTGAAGTATCAATGTACTTTCTATTGTCTTTTTGGGCTGTAATTTATAGTTTTACCATCGATTTTATGCATACACAAAATTGTTAACCCATTATTTGCCATTACTAGATATATTTTTTTTTCTGTTATATTTGGTGACTCTAAGGTTGTCAGTAGAACTACGGTTTGTCACATAACTTATGTATTGGGAATAGAATGTGACAGTTGCAAAAATATATTTTATATTTCTTAAAAGAACAATATAAAAAATGCTATTTTTTGTTGGTTTTATTCTTAATCAAATTTGTTTTACTAGAAATCATTGAAACAACATACTACTCAAGTTTGTTACAATGGTGTGCCTTGTGCATCACATTATAGTTTTAACATTTGTTGCAAATCTATATCTTTATTTATTATTATTATTGTTGTTGTTGCTGCTATTGTTGTTGTTGTTGTTATTATTATTACTGTTGTTTTTGTTGTTTTTATTATTGTTGTAATTATTATACTTACCTTCAGCAAAACATATAATTAAGTGCTTGCCTCTTTGTTCCACAGGAAGTGGCAGAATTTGTATTTTTAGGTATTTTTACAATGGAGTCTGTGCTGAAAATCATAGCCTATGGATTTGTAATGCATCCTGGAGCCTACCTCAGGAATGGATGGAATATCTTAGATTTTGTAATTGTTGTCGTTGGGTAAGTTTAGCCCTAAACTAAAAAGTAAGATTTAAATTACTTTTCTAGACTTCCATGTGTTCAAAAATTCCATATTGCTCTTTTCTCATTGTGTTATGTTACATTTTCAGGCTGGCAACTATAATTGTAAAATTATATACTCCAGATAGCTTTGATGTAAAAGCTCTCAGAGCCTTCCGAGTTCTGCGTCCTCTTCGGCTGGTATCAGGAGTTCCAAGTAAGTAATGTTATTAAATACGAACGTACACTATAAAAGGGACTTGCCTTAGGCAAGCTGTCATTCGTCATTTCACTTCACTGAGTGAAGAGCTCCGTAGAGAAAAGCCAGAAAGCTATTATAGATTTCAAAGTTATCCAAAAATGCACAATTGAAGTTACACAACAGCCTCTTCTTGTAACAGATCGGAAAATAGTGAGGATAAGACAGGTTTTGACTTGATGAATATTTCAAATTTGTTGTTTTAAGCGTGCACGCATCTGAATGACGCCATTTCAAATGAGCGCCCATGCTGTGTTTTTGAATTTTATTTTTCAATTCAACAAGCACGCACTGTGTTTTTGAATTTTATTTTTCAATTCAAACGAGCACGTGCTGTTTGATTTCTCAATAACAATTTTTGTTTTGTTTTTGTAGAGAATTGACTCCAAACACTTTCCCGGATATGTCTTAAAGTTCTTTAACATTCTCTTGTACTTTGAAGTTGTCGTAGTTAGTTGCAAGGCTTTACTTTTTGCTATGTTTTCTTCTGGCCATTTCAGAGGTCCGCACTCAATGAAGTCTAGTTGTGAATGATGACGACTTGCGCAAGAGCTTGCAAAAAAGGGGGCGAGCTATCCCTTTTATACCGCATGTTCGTGTTTAAGTGAAATTGTTGCTATTTTTAGCATTCCCAGTATTCATATGCCATATGCTGTAGGCTAATACCAGATGTATTTAATAAGTGTGTTACTGGCAACAACATCCTAAGATGCGAATAAGGATGACCTTGGAATTCTAGGCCATAGCAATTGTGGGAAGAAGTTGATTGTTGGTTTACTTGGTTGCTGGCGAATGGCAGTTTAAGTTCAATAAAAGCAGAGGGAGCCTTTGTTTCAATGAATATCATACCATGGTTTCACGACACATCCACTTTTGACCAATACCAACATAGTACACTTTGAATTGTGTTTTTTTTACATCCCATTGGACTTTGTGGGTTAGGGCTTGATGTGTCTAATGGGGTCTAATATTTTCCATTCCTTAAACTCTGATATGGCAAATGAAATTATAAAGAGTACCACTCAGGTACTCATTGTTTGTTTGTTTTTAAATATTTGCTCCTCTTTCTTTCAGGTTTACAAGTTGTTTTAAATTCTATCATCAAGGCCCTTATTCCACTTTTTCATATAGCACTATTAGTAGTGTTTGTAGTCATAATCTATGCTATTATTGGGGTGGAGTTATTTATGGGCAAGCTACACAGTACCTGCTATGACAATGTCACAGGTGAGTCCCCTTGATTTTGAACCTTATACTGTAGTGTGGATGAGAGATAAAGATCACTCTACCTTGTTCTCTAGAATAGTCACCCCTGAAAGTATGGAAGATCAACACTTAGTTAGATCATGTCATAGAATCCCTAACTAAAGTCTAGAAGTTCTTTAAAGAGTTTATGTTTATTCAAGAAAAATATATGGAACATAAAACATATGCATAAAATCACATATTTTGTCCCTTGTTCTATGCATCCCATTTTCTAAAGGCTCAAGGCTCAAGCCATTCTTTGTCCTTAGTGAAGGGAAGGGTATATCGTGTCTTGAATTGAGCTAGCTACTGTATGTCTTGTATGCCATTCACTCACCAGGGTGAAGCACTAGCTTTTTGCAAATTTTACCCGTTGAAAAACAGTTCAAAGCTGGCTTAAAGCCGCATTGTCACCAGTTCACTTCCGGAGGTCCGACGGAAACCTCAACCGTTAAAAGACAAAAGAATCTATTAGAATCCGAGATATTTAACATACCATTCGCCCTAAATTATCAATCACATCCTCGAAGGAACTTGAAATAGACTCACTGCTATTGAAATAATTTTCGCGTTTTCCATTAAAAATCATCTGAGATTGTTACGTAAGCGACCAGAAGTAAACTGGTGACAATGCAGCTTTAATTATGACTTAACATGTTTTACTTTATTTTGTGCTATACAGTATTTAACCTGCTCAGTTTACTGGCCAACCAGCAGACGAATTCATTAGTGACAGTCCTATTGACCCATGCATCATCAATATTATTCATTTATGTCTTCTGTGATTGCCCCAGTTTTAACTAAAAAAGGATCATTTAAGAATCTAGTTAATTTTTTTTTCTTTTTGCTTTTATTGTCATCAAGTCATAATGCTTGTGCCTCAATTGTCTTTTACACCTCCCCCCCCCCACACACACACACACGCATTCACACACAACGCACTGGCTATTATCATGACCACTCAAAGTTGTGCAAGCAAGACAACTCTTTAGAATTGTTGAAATTTTATACCATTTTAATGGTTCTTTTCTCATAACCTTCCAATATCTTTTACTCCTACAATCATTCACATTTGTTTAGCCATCATAGTCCAGCAATGCCTTCCCCTTTTTCTTGTCTAAAAAAGAGATGAGATTCGCAAATTCACTACCTCTTAATTTGTTTTGAGAATTGCCCCCCCCCTCCCCCTTCAACAAATCCTAGCTGTACCACGGGCCATGTACCAACCACAGCTTGCTGCCTTTTAGGTCAGCCTACATTTGATGAGCCACATCCTTGCAGCACAGAGTCTGAAGGATACTCTTGCTCTAATGCTGGTCCGGGGCAGGTCTGTCTAAAGAAGTGGGAAGGCCCCAACTATGGTATCACCAACTTTGATAATATAGGGCTGGCATGTCTCACCGTATTTCAGTGTATCACTCTGGAGGGCTGGACAGATGTTATGTATAGTGTAAGTATAGGTTAATTAGTCAGCCAAATAATTGATAATGCCCATGCAGTACATTTTCTCTGTTCAATAATCTGATATAATCATAGCTTATCCTCACCCATGAAATCTAAGATTGAAATAGTTAAAATCATATTATCTGGTATTTATGTCTTTTCCTCAAAACCCTTATAGTCTCAAGGAGCAGATCCAGAACTTAAAGATAACAGGTTTTGGACATAAGATTGGTACATTATTTATTATTTTATAAAAAGCAATAAGACATTACTTTTACTTGTTTTACTAAAAAAGAGGATGAATATCCACCCAACTCCCCCCCCCCCTATTACTGCTTCTGCAGGTCCTCTTAAAACTTGCTGATTTCTATTAAAGGTCTTTCAGATATTCATATTTACCATTTTCCAGTTTCCAGTTTCAATTATATATTTTCTATATATATATAACTGAATAAGATTGAACCTCAGATGCAAGTTTTGATTATCAATGTTGCTTTTATCTGCTCCTCCAGATAAACGATGCTATTGGCAACTCATGGCCTTGGCTCTACTTTGTAACATTGATTATATGGGGCTCATTTTTTGTACTAAATCTTGTGCTTGGTGTACTTAGTGGGTAAGTGTTGTCAATATCTTAGCATTTCTGAATATCCTTTTTATAAACATTATCATAGAGAAGTACCAAAAATCAATAGAGCATTACACACATTCTATGCATTAGATACCTTTTAATAGGTTCAAGGGCACTTGACTTGATGTTGCTCATTAATTTCAAATGTTTTAAATGCTAATGATATCATTTCTAAAATAAACGTTTTAGAAAAGCACTTCATATTATTGGATTTGGTATCAATTGTTGGTATCAAGTAATTGATTTTCTTGTAGAACACATTTTAAATCCTTCTTAATTTGTTGAGGACTATAATTGGATTAGGGTAAGAGCACCTCAAGTTGAAAGTTACAGACCTGGATTATATTATATCAGGGTTGCCGTATTTTAACAAAAAGAAAAATAGTGGATTTAAGTTATATATTACAGTATTTGATATTATTTGGAAGCTGTGGATTGGATACTACACATTTTTTTCTTGGATTAATCACGTGACTGTATGTCTGGTCTGTCGCAGTGAATTTGCCAAAGAAAAAGCTAGGGCACAAAAAAGCGGCGAGTTTCAGAAACTTCGCGAAAAGCAGCTCGTTGATGATGCTTACCATGGTTATCTAGATTGGATATCACAAGCAGGTACGGTAAACAACACCAGCTTTTGAATGAGTCAATGAAAACCTTTCTCTTGCCTATTCCGCCATTATTTTATTTTCGGGTGAAAGACATGATGAATAGCGACTAAATAAAGGGAAGTCGCTCATAGCTGCTGTATTTATAACTAGGTTATTTATTAGTGGTGATTAGATAAATAAATGTATAGTTAAGTTGAAGTATTATGTTTGTTATTGGATTGTCAACAGAGGACATAGAAGGCGATAGCAGTGCTGGTGAAGACGAGGAGGGCAAGGCGGATAGAAAACCTTGTAAGTGCGGTAGATGAAAGCTCCGCACTCACAAACAAGATTGTGTTTCTCTTCGACTGATTTTTTTTGTTATTTAGCGTACTTAAGTTAAGATATTACTCGAAGTTATGCTTAACTTATAACTGCTCAGCTAAATAAAGTCCTTCTCCACACCTACACTGGAGAAATGTCTTCTTTGTTGTGTTTGTAGACTATTTTTTAGAGAAAAATCTTATGCAAATTTGAATGTTATAGCAATGTTACCTCTCCAATTTTTTCTTTTTCATGCAGTCTGTAAACAGTCTTTCAAATTTCCACACAAAAAAATGTATGTCGACAGTCTCCAGCTTGATATCCAGTATGGAGTTACTGATTCAAATCAGAGAGTTCCCGCTCGTTATCGATTGGCAATCCTTTGCGAACCGGCGCGCGCCGTTCGTGCTATGGGGCTTGCTAACTTTTGTTTTTGTTTTTCCCTGCAGCGTTTCGAAGGCGGAAAGAAAACGATGATATCTCTAAGAATAAAGAAAACCAGGAGGACTCAGCAGCATCAGACCAGGGATGGATCGACAGGAAAAAGTAGATTTCCACCATTGTGATTATTATGTACTATTTGCCAGGATTTTTAATTGCACTTAGGGAAAGTTCATTATTATCCCGAGGGGGGGTGGGGGCGAGGGCGTGAGGATTTTGATAAAAGTAAGGGATAAGATGAATTACCCCCTTCAGGAGAAACAAAAGCAATCCCCCCCCCCCCCCCCCCCCCCCCCGATGCTACCCTCATATTTTCGGTACAAAGGAAGCAAAGGAAGGAACGCAAACAAAACAATCTCAAAGGAACGCGAGCAAGAGATTAGTTGCAAGCTGGTCATAATGTGGAGGGGAAAGAATTCGCTGAAAACATTTATTCATAAAAAGGCACTCAATTTCTCAAAGGTGCGACTAAATCCAGGTTGTCAACCTGATAAAGCTTGATGCTATATATGACATGTATGACGCAGAAGAAGCAAAAAGGCTTTTTGTTCTTCTCCTTGCGAGAAAAGCGAAGCACGAGAAAGTAAAGAGAGAGAGGAAGACATCAAATAAGATATGAGCGAAGATGTTGATTTCGACGGAATGAGCGCTTATAGAATTGAACGTTTTAATAAATATGGAACATAATATAGAACAAAAGCACTTCATAAATATTATATAGCGAAAACCATGAAAATGTTTGCATTGCATAGATAAAATGTGGCTTAATACGTATCTTGGACTGTTGGATTGTGCATGCCAAATAACTGCCCGCTAACGAAGACTTGTTGAACCAAGAAGTCTGATTTGACACTTGGTCAAATTATATAGAAGAGACAATATCAAAAGAAATCAGTTCCCCCCTTTAAAAGTCCATTCACTTTTGACGCCCCCCCCCCCCCCTTTTGATTTCGGAAAATTTCTCGAGGCCCCCCCACAGTATCCTCACGCCCCCCCCCCCCTCCTCGGGATAATAAATGAACTTTTCTATGGTCATTCCATAGTAAGCTCTTATAACCCCTGCGCAATGTCCTTATTTATGCATAGCAAAATCTGTAATGAAAATGAGTGGGCCGCTTATTCTTTTGCTCTTTTTCCGCTTCTCTGGAATATCTTTTGAGTTTGTAGTATTGTAACTGCCTTGTTTTAGATATTAATCGTAAAAAAATATTTAAAATGGTCCACCTTTTTCTCTTCTACAGGAAAATTCTAAAGCGATTTCATCACCGGTTGCGGCGTAGCTGTCGAAAGGCCGTTAAGACGCAGTGGTTTTACTGGACCGTTATAGTTTTTGTATTTTTGAATTCTCTGACGCTGGCGCTGGAGCATTACAATCAACCAGAGTTTCTTACACAATTCTTAGGTAAGTCATAGGTATTATATGAAAAAAGGCATTGTGCACCCCCGTGTACGCGCCTGGATGGGGCTAGTGGGGAAACGCGCGCGACCAACACACTTCTTTCCCATCTATTTCGCTGCTAGCTCTAGCTGTCCCGAAGTGCACGAACCGACGCCGATGGACTTGTAATACAAGCTGATAAAATATGTTCCTCCTGTTCTTGCTTAGCCTTCATAAAGAGAGCAAAACCTTGCAAGTCGTCTGTAAAAGAGCTTGATTACGCGCTCAAATCATACAGGGCATACCAGTGGGTCTTACAATGGATATTATGACGCAAACAGTGGAGGCAAATATTTTAGCTAATTCGTTTGCCCCGCTACTCTAGCTGATATTTTTATTCATTAAGAAAACATGTGTCTGTAAGAATTACACAATGTTTAATTTTTATTTTTTTCTTCACAGATAAAGCTAATAAATTATTCCTAGCGCTTTTTACGCTGGAGATGGTGGTCAAGATGTATTGTTTAGGTTTTCATGGCTACTTCGCATCGTTATTCAACAGATTTGACTGTCTGGTGAGTACATTTCCAGTAAATTAACCAGGTCATCAGTTCGTGTGTGTGTGTGGGAGGGGGGGGGGAGTGGTGATTTTCGTGCGCAGAAATACATCCACGTGTCTCCTAGCGCAGTTCGGAAAATTGTATGTATGATTTGCGGCAGCTTTGGGTTCTTCTCGTGAGGTGCTAACATTTATGGGTATTTGTTAAACAATGGCAAATTGCCATTATTTTCCCACCTCGAATGGTCTCTGATTAGCTTACTGTTATATGCTTATATGCTTCTCTGATTAGCTTACTGTTTTTCGCGTCTTTTTTTTTTTAAAAAGAGTTTCTGTTTATCAATTAAAATAAATTAAATTTATTTATGTCCTAAATATCTGAGATGATTTTCAAAATATTATAATTCCAGTATTGGCTATGAGTTGCTATTCAACGCTCAATCGATTTTCTACTCACAGGTTGTTATCAGCAGTTTGCTTGAGTTAGGGCTTACAGAAGCTATGGACCAGAGACCTATTGGTATCAGTATGCTCCGATGTGTCCGTCTACTCAGAATTTTTAAAGTTACAAGGTACGCATTATTAATTAAAATATGCATACGTTTTTCTTGAATTTTTAAAATTGAACCTGTAACACTGTTCAACACAGCCATACCGAGCCACACAAGGCAACCATTTGTAATTTTTGAACTAGTAGGGCTAGAGCATTGAAATTTGATGACTTTTCCTAAAATTTATCTGGGATCAGTTTGGTGTGAGCAAAATTTTGATATGTGTACCCTGGTAACCATAGTAACCAAGTTTTGAGACATAGGTTTAATGAAAATTAGGCAAAACGCTTTAAGTCGTTAAGATCAACTATTAATACGACGTGCTCAACGTAAATCCATTTCATATAAACGTTTTATACCAAGTTTTGAAAAAACACAATAAAAATGTACATCTCTATTTTAGGGGGGGAGGGGTGGTGTTTTTTTTTTCAATTTTTGACCTTCTCGAAATAGTGCTTGTAGAAATAGCATAAAAACATTCATATCCACCTGAAATCGTAAATACAACTTGAAACGAAGATTAAATATTGCGAAGATTAAATATTGTCAAAAAGCTCAGATTTTGTCACCCTGTTTTTATTGATTAAAATAAACAACTTTCATTAAATCCAAGATGGCGGATCCAAGATAGCGGATGCTGATGTCACATAATTAGCTAGAATTCGCTGTTTTTTTTTTTTAACTAACATCTAAATTTGGCAAAATCCTTTTTATATTCCTCTATTTTAAGCGAAACCAAGAGATTATCAAGTCAAATACTACATCAATATTGGCGAATAGAGTTGTTTTATTTTCAAATGTAAACAATAACAAAGCATTGACTGATAAACATTCTTTAATGCTTTTCATTTACTTTCTACCTGAGGTTGAGACTTTACAAAGAAACTCTAGCGTTACAGGAACCATATTTGTAGTGATATGAATTTTAACATTGGATGTGAGCCTAGGACATATTTTTATGACCATTTTTTATACTCATGAACTAATGGATTTATGAAGTGTTTGGCAATATATTAGTCTTGACACCGAGTCTTTACTCTCTCTTTTTTGTTAAGATAAAATAATAATAGTCTCACATTCCTTCGTTGAACAGGGGATATCGGTTTCTGCTTGGTTGTTACTGCAACGCCTTATGTCTTTTTTGCCTCTAGATACTGGAGCTCGCTGAGCAATTTGGTGGCCTCACTTCTGAATAGTATGCGCTCCATCATGGGCTTGCTACTTCTGTTATCACTCTTTATGGTCATCTTCTCCTTATTAGGGATGCAGATTTTCGGTGGCAAGTAAGTACGGATACTGATTTATCTTTTTTTTATATTAACTAGAAACAAAATCGATTAACTGCTTCAAACGAGTTGTTTAAATGCCGAAAAAATACCCTTTGATCTGTTGTTGTCCGTTTGTTTCTACTATTTATTTCTGTTTTTATTTGTGTTTTCTAAACGTTATGTTTATCAGATTCAATTTAGGTGACGAGGACGTTCCGCGAAGTAATTTTGACTCTTTCTGGCGAGCACTTGTAACAGTTTTCCAGGTATTTAGTCAACTCATTATTATCCTTCAAAACTTATATCTTCTCGTTTATCCTGTTGTGTACCCAAATACAGTGCCGATTCCAGGGCGAGGAAAGGGGGGGGGGGGGGGGTCAGTGCCAATCCGAAAGAATCTGAACAAAGACGTCTAGAAAAAAACAATTCTAGAATGACTATTGAAGGGAAATATACTCTTTAAATTGTGAAATGGGCGGGGAATACGACAGTTCTACTCCATTTCACCGCGCATCCCTACCTAAATGACTGAATACAAGGCTTTAGCTGATTAAACCTTGTTACTTGTCTAAAGCTCCGGTAAAATCTAGCTACGACAATAACCAAAGTTAAGTAAATCTGATATCCCTTTTCCTTTTTAGATTCTAACTGGAGAGGACTGGAATGCTGTGATGTATACAGGAATACAGTCCTGGGGTGGAATTACAGAGAGCTTGTCAGCCATACCTATATTATATTTTATATTTCTAGTAGTTGTTGGAAATTGTATCCTTTCACGCAACTTATTAAGAATTGTGATAATACTATGGGTTTTTCTTGTGATTTTAGCAAGCTTTTTAAAATATTATCAAATGCTTTTCTTAACTCCCTGATTAGATATTTTATTAAACGTTTTCTTGGCCATTGCTGTGGACAATCTGGCCGACGCAGAGAGCTTAACAGAAATGGAGGAAGAAAAGAAGAAAGAGCGAGAAGAAGAGTTAGAAATGAAATTAAGAATGGAAGAGAAAGAGTCATCGTCTAATAAAGATCTGGAAAACAAACGAGCTTCTACATCTAGCGGGTAAGATTCGCGTATCTCGCTTGAGAAAACATCCTATTACGTGTGAGACTTTTCTAGTTTAAGATGTTGTTAACACTCGTCTATCTTTGGTTCTAGAGCGGGCAAGACAACATCCCAAGATCTACATTCCAATGGCAACAGTATACCGCGGGTACGTTACGCTTTGTTGAGGTTTACGCTAGTTGTTAGCTAATTACATTTTTTGCGATTGATTTCTCACCATCACTCTGTAACACAGGCTCTTTCAAGTGACGCAGAATCGCCATCCCTTGCAGAAGACTCTAAAGCTACTTTAAATAGTAAGCCACCTTAATATTGCAACAAATCTTCCTTTTTCAGAGTGGCACAATACAGAAACATTAAGAAAATATTGTGGGGGCACAGCCACGCCCCTTGTGGTCATTTCCTTATGAGTTAATTAAAAAAATGGGGGGGGGGGAGAGGCACTTGCCGTGCTCCACCCCCTGCTACGGCCCAGTTTATTATCACACTTCTTTGCTGCAAGAACTTACAGTACCAAAGAGCATTTGTTGTTAGGGACGGTGAATTTATTTTTCTTTCACCTTGGCAATTTATAGGACAGTTACTGCTCCGCTTTGCTCTTACTACTGGTATCAGACACAGACATCAGTACTCTTAAAGTGCACCGTACATATTTACTAATGATGTGATAACTTTTAGGAGAAGGGGACCACGAGTCTGTAAGAAGTGCAACATCCACAGAGGTGATGGACCACGAGCCAATGCCACCTGAAAGCTCCTTGTTTATCTTCTCAAACACCAACTGGTGAGTAGACAATGGCAGGCCCGTTCTCCTCACAACGGCCGAAGGTCCACTTTCCGTTCCCAAAGGACGTGCTTTTTGTAGACAAAACTATAAAACATAAGCTAGATCACTCTGGTATGTAGCCAAATCCGACAATAAACGTCCCATGGAGATACCACAAATGGATAAAAAATTCCCTTTTTGTTCTTTCGGGGATGTTCAGATTTTCATCACCCCCCCCCCCCCCCCCGGAAAAATTAGGTCCACTTTTTGTGTTTCGCACCCCCCCCCCCCCAAAAAAAAAAAAATCCTGGGTACGGGCCTGCAATGGTGACTGTTTTTTTCCATGTCTACTAAGCCATGTCTACTTTTAGCAAATTTCCCCTTGAAACTGTTGATAGACAAATGGATTATACAGTTCTGACATTGTCTTTGTCTGACGTGTTATATGGCTCTGCCTTATTCAATTATTGTCACTTAATAAATGTTCTCTCTTTTTTATCACACATTATAATCACGTGTCGTTATACCATAGATAGACACTGAATGTGTTTGTTTTCAATTTCAGCTTTAGAGTCGTATGTCACCGGATAGCCACCAACTCGTATTTCGTGAATTTTATCCTGCTGCTCATTATCGTCAGTAGCTGCATGCTTGCTGCGGAAGACCCCCTCAACTCGAACTCCAAACGAAACCAGGTAATCCTATTCTCCAACATCGCCCAGAGGCATTGCATTAGTAGAAATCTTGTCAAGTGGCATCAGTCATATGGAACCCCTTCTTCCATATAAGCCTTTCGAGCTGTAAGAAAAAGCAGCGACTAAAAGACGTAGAGGCATTTTACCAAGTCTAGTAGTGAATCGGACTGTGAAATAAGGAATGTATTTGTTTGAGTTGGAGGTACATAGTAATCTGGAACAAACCAGGTTATGAACAAACCTGGAACAAATTTCCTTGTGCAGCTGGCCACGGATTCTTAACAACTGACCTTTGTAGTTCCGTTGGCCCCATAGAAATGCTACTGGAAGACAGATAGTTAATGCAGTTGCAACGCAACGGCCAGCTAGTTCGAGGAAGAATGGCTTCGAAGAAGATTTATGTACATAATAATTATGTAGATTTGATGTTTTTCCTTTTTCTCAGGTTCTCAACTACTTCGACTACTTCTTTACGGCTGTCTTCACCATTGAAATTACTATTAAGGTACTGCTCACGCAAAGGATTATCGATAAAAAGATCAACTGTAATCTGACTTCTGTTACAGTTTTCACTTGGATGGCAATAATGGCCTCTGTCTCTTTCTAGATTATTGCATACGGGGTTATTCTCCACAAAGGATCATTCTGCAGAAGTGCCTTCAATTTGCTTGATTTCCTTGTCGTCGCAGTGTCGATTGTGTCTATTGCTCTAAGGTACAGAATTTTGAAGTTTTAATCTGCCTGAATTAAATCATTTGATTATAATCGTGCGCCTCTTTATGAGGCTTATGTGCCCACAGTTTTATTGCCCTACCGCTTCAGACCTCAGATAGAGCACACCCTAGCTATGTACGTTACGTAAATAATGCTGCCTGATTTCTTATTGCAAAGGGATTCGTCTTCTCAAATCTCAGTGGTGAGAATTCTGAGGGTGCTAAGAGTGCTGCGTCCTCTCCGTGCCATCAATAGAGCCAAAGGGTTGAAGGTTAGGAATCAGTTAGGTTGAGATTATTGATGTCCTTTCAATATACAGTGATTGTGACTTATTATACATCGAAGTAGTGTTTACGACCACAGTATAAGTAGCTCACAGCTCTTGTGTTACTCTTCATGTAACGAGCGGTCTTGCCCTTTCTCGTATTCGGTATTTTTTGCTTTGCATTTAGGCAAGGATGGAACCTAATCCAACCACCTGATACTACAAGCACTGAGAGGACACTGCTATTGTTTATACTCTGGCGTGAACCTACTCTTCTTATCTTAGTTTCTTTACTATGCCTCATAACGTTTTACTTGTTTATAGCACGTGGTACAATGCGTGTTCGTGGCAGTCAAGACAATCGGTAACATCATGTTAGTAACTGTTCTCTTCAACTTCTTGTTTGCTGTCATCGGAGTCCAGCTTTTCAAGGTACGTGGGAAATTGTGCCCAAAATGCTATTTTGTGTATCTTATCCAATTGGCGGTGTCGTGCCCCCTGTTATCTCTCTTGACACTCTTATTTATGTTTCCATCGGCCTGGCTATGGTGATAATCTCTGTTATGTTACCTGTTATATCAGGGCACGTTTTTCAGCTGCACTGATGCAGAGAAGATAACCAAACGCGAGTGCCAGTAAGTAATCTTTCTCATTGCACTCAGTTTATTGAGTGCTTGCAAACCTAACCATGATTGCTTTTTCAGGGGGCAGTATATTGAATTCAAAGGACCTGGACTTACAAATCCTGTCGTAAGTACAATTTATTTTAATTGCCATGCATGCAGTGCCAGCGTTTTTGGCCAATAAAAGCCAACATGACATATGACATGTCATTGTATTTGGGATGATGTGAGCTGACGATCATCTCTTGTATGTATTTATACAGGTAAAGGATCGAGAATGGCAGCCACAGACGTTCAACTTCAACGATGTCCCGCAAGCCATGTTGACACTGTTTACAGTGATGACCTTTGAGGGATGGCCAGGGTAAGAACAGAGCATAGGCACCCGTTTTCTTTTAGGGATTGCTATTTTCCGCACTTAAACTCCTTTACTCAAAATATATCCAAGCCTTACCAATGCTAATCATTCATGTAAAACAATGGCTAACAACTTTCAAAATCACTTTTCGTGTCGTCAATATTAATATTTAATATTTTTTCACTTTTATTTTTAAATTTGTAACCTAGTAAATGTTTTTCTTTAGCATCCTTGAGAGCTCAATGGACTCTACTGATGTCGACGAAGGACCTTTTCTGAACAATAGGCCTTGGGTTGCCATTTATTACGTTATTTACATCATCATCATTGCCTTTTTCATGATCAACATCTTTGTTGGTTTTGTGATCGTCACCTTCCAGAATGAAGGAGAAGAAGAGTTTAAGGACTGTGAATTGGACAAAAATCAGGTAATAATATCCCCCGACGACTATCGTCGATTAGGCGCGTAGCTTGGAATTAGCGCAACATCTTCCCCGTGGTACGCACTTGTCAATAGTAAGCTGGTCACTTGGTCAAAAGGTATAAGTATATAAGTTTTGTGTTTTCTATAGACAAACAATAGAATCTTGAAGTTAGCCATAGAACAATCACATAATGACTGTTCGTGCCTACATTCCCACTAGTTAGCAAATAGGAACAGGGCTGTTGTCCGCACACAAACAACAGAGGTAAAAAAAGGGAAGGGTTCTTCCACTTCTCCTTCTCTCTGGGCGACATGCGAGACAGGCATTATTTGTGTGTTCTGCTTTCTGTAGTGAACAATGTCCTGGTTTTGATTTTGCTTGCTTTGTGTTTTTCTTAGCGTAAATGCGTGGAGTTCGCTCTCAAGGCTCGACCCACCCGTCGCTACATCCCCACCAATCGGTTGCAGTTTCACGTGTGGCGTGTAGTGACGTCACAACCGTTCGAGTACCTCATTTTCGCGTTCATCACCGGCAACACCATCTTACTTATGATGCAGGTGAGCGCATCCACGATACATCACTGATTACGTGGTAGAAGAAAAAAGAGACACAGCCTTTCATGAAAGGGCTAATTTCAGGGGCAATTAGTACTCATGTATGAATAAAAGGAAATCGTGTGTGAAATGGAAGGCGCATTGTCACCAGTTTACTTCCGGAGGTCCTACGGAAACCGTTAAAAGACAGAAGAATCTATTAAAATCCGAGCTATTTAACAGGCCATCCGCTCTAAATAACCAATCACATCCTCAAAGAAACTTCCAATAGACAAACTGCTTTCAATATTTTAAAATATTTTTTGCGTTTTCCGTTAAAAATCATCGGATATTGTTACGTAATCGACCGGAAGTAAACTAGTGACAATGCGGCTTTAAGAATAGGGCCTACTAAAACCACGCTTATATATTCTAACCTTTTCTTTGTCCGTCCATGACGAAAAAATAATACAGCTATACCCTAATCCACGTCATTTACGTATTTTAAGTACTACAATGAACCAAAGCTTTACACAAGGGTGCTTGACGGCTTCAACATCGGCTTCACATCGGTCTTCCTGCTCGAGTGCATATTAAAACTGTTTGCCTTCAAACCAAAGGTAATGTATTGTTGTACTTTGGCAATAGCTTTATGCGCTTTTCTACTGAAAACACACAAGGGCATTGCCAGGTGGGGGGGGGGGGGGCTAGTAATAAATACAGATAATGTACGAGACATTATCTAAAATACAGGAGAAAATGCCTGAAAGACCCTTTTGGGCCCCCTCCTGTTAAAAATCCTGGCTACGCCGCTGGATCTAGTAATCTTAGGACGCTTTTTTTTTCTATCATTCTTGAATATGGGAATGGTTGTTCGAGAATGTTCAGAATGACATTCGAGTCATTCTGCTACACGTAGCAAAATGGGTGGAATGGCCTTCATTCCATTCTAGAATGGGAACGTGGGATAAACGAACGCGCGCTTTTTCTATTCTAATCATTCTCATTCCGGAATCACGGGTAAAAAAAACGCGCCCTTAGATCGTCACTCGGGGACCAACTCCATTGTCGTGGGTAAGAAGGCTGTAAGGGCGTTTTTGTGCACGTTTTTGTTCTCTCCATGATTATTAAAACTGTATGCCATGTAATCATACTTTCAACAATAAGCCTTCTTTGCGTTTGTCAAATCCTCAAATTGTTCTTTTATGTTTTGGTGAGGTGGTGCCCACTACACTTCGATATCATTTAAGATATCGAAGATTTAAGATATGTATTGTTGCAGATATAAATTATTAACGTGATAATAAATCCTTCCTCAGAATTACTTCCTTGATCGGTGGAATCTGTTCGACTTCGTGGTCGTGGTTGGTAGTGTGGTCGATATCACTATGAATGAAGTTTCGGTAAGTCAATTTTTATTTTTCTCAGTAAATCCACCCTGCCATAACAGTAATTCTGTGGGCTTGCTAGGGATTGCTCCTGAAGTCCGATAAACTATGATTTACTTCTTTTAAAAGAAATCCTTAAAGGAAGTCGAGAGTCAAAGCTCTAATGAGGTATACCTTATCTCCAACTTGCAATACGTCATACTCTAAGTTCTCTTGTCGCTTGTTTCATCCAGCATCCTTGATTGAAATGTTGAATTTATTGTATTGAAATCAGACACGCTTGCGATGCATGCATGATAGTTTTGTTTCTAGACTCACTTATCATGAAAGACTAACAACTTAAATGTTTTTATTCATTCATTATTGAAAAGGTAATAAGTCCCACAAGCAGCAGGCTCTAATGTGCTTAACACGCTAACTTGTCGAAGAAAAAAGCCCATAAAACATTGTAAAGTAAAAATTCAGCAGTAAACAAAAACTTTAAGGAACATGTGGTATAAAATCAATTTGACAGTTGTTGTTGAGCCAGGTAGAACACGGCTATGGTAATAATAGAGCCAGCATAAGAATTTAAAAAGAAATGAGGAAATACCAATCTTTCGTAATATCCCATGATGCATCGCGCAAAAGAGGAGCTGACAAGATCGTCACTGTTAGAGCTTTTTCCGCATAGAGAAGCGGAAATAAACTCACTATCGCCACATATTTGGCAGAGCCACAGGTAGCCCAAGTTCTCTCTAAAAAAAAGGTATTTTCTGTTGGACCGGGACACATATTTACGGGCAGAGAAAACTAGTTAGGGACCTCTTTTGCTCTTTCTAAACTTCGCAGCCACGGGAAACACGCATGGCGTGATTTTGCGCTCGCCGGGATGAGGCTAATTTACCATTTGCTCATTTTTGGCAAGCAAAAAACCACGGCCAAAAGATGAATATTCTTCCAGATTCTCCCGCAATGGAAAATCGTGTAGCTGATAAAAAATATTTTTTTATCATCAGTTAGCTTGAAAAATAAATTTTGGGATTGTTTTCTTTGGGGTTTTATCAGATGGTCAAGAATTTTGCTTTTCCTGGACTCACCGGAAGACAAATTTTGATTTACGCGTGATGCATCCTGGGATACTTTGAACGGCTGTTGTTGAGCCGTTTTCAATGCCAATAAAAGCCAATAAAGATAAAACAGTCGACTTGATTCATTACATGTATTTGCATCGAATACGGCTCATGGATAATACGACGTTTGAACTTAGCCTATGTCCGCCTTAAATGTGACGTGTCTCTAGGGCGTAGCCGGCGTTCTCGTAAATCCAGCGGTCTTTGTGGGCACTTTTAAAATTTTACGGTCAAAGAAACACAGTGATAGATCCTCGTTTATAGCTTGTAAATGGGTTGTTGTTTTGTAGCCTGATCGTTATGGTGGTATGGCAATCGGTGGTCCCAAGAGAGACGAGGGCTACGCAAGGAAAGCTCGCTTACATAAAGTCGTAAGAGCTATAAATAATAAAACATATAAACATAACAATAGGAATCTCCGTTAATTGCTATACTTACTAAACTAAATACATGGTTAAATAATTTTGCTGTCTCGTACAGTTGTTATATATTTTTGTTTGTACTTTAACAACTGCTTGTGGGCTTTGACGCAACGCTTAAGATTTAACATTATGTTTAAAGAATTCATTCTATGACGACACGAGTTGTCTATTCAAAAATACCGGGTAAAACTTAAAGTGACTGAGTAATTGTTAAAATGAAATTTAAACCTGTTTAGCTTAAAACATGAAACCAAAATAAAGTATATTGTATGAATTGACGCATCGAAATAAAAAAATGTAACCTTCTTACGGCAATTTGATTCTATAGAACTTACTTGATCAATACTATAATCGCTGCAACTCACTTCGTATCTGTTTCCTAACAGAGTGAACAAATGTTCGCATTCGGCTTTTTCCGGTTGTTCCGTGCGCTTCGACTTGTCAAACTGTTGAACCAGGGATCCGGCATCAAGACACTGCTCTGGACGTTCATCAAGTCATTCCAGGTAAAAAAAAAACATTTAGCAGAATGCCAGAGACCAGGATAGGCTTTACTGACAGTAACTGATCATCTGTTCAGTGGTTTTCGGGGTTAGGTTATTGCTATAGGGCTCGTCCAATAGCACTCATGTATTATCTCTTTTTTCACTTTTCATTTTCTTTGCATACCCCATCTCCTCCTCTCATTGGAATCACATTGTTTAACAGGAATTCTGAAAACACAAAAATATAATATGTATGTATATTGGAAATTTCCCCTTCTACTCTTTCCGTGACTAAGCGCAACAGAAAAAAATGAGGTCGAGGATGATCTTTTCATGTTTTGATGGTCTCTTTTTTCAGGCCTTGCCATATGTTGGTCTTCTAATCATCATGACCTTCTTCATCTACGCTGTAGTGGGAATGCAGGTAAAGGCAGCTCACTTTATTTGCTATGCGCAATGTAGTGCAATATAGCCGACCTGATTCGAAGCTACTTGACACGAGTAATTCAATCCCTGAACCTAACCTACCTTAATATCCCTTTTTACAGATGTTCGGGCGAATTGCGATTGACCCCGAAACTCAGATCAACCGTAACAACAATTTCCAGACTTTCCCTCAATCTCTGATGGTCCTATTCAGGTAACAATGTTGGAGATATAGTATAAAAAGTAACACCGCGTAGTTTTATAGAATAACTTGTCCAAAAATTTAATGAGCATTTGCATCTATTTAGGCGTAGTTGTTTTAAGTAATAGTCGTAGCAACTTTGCTTTTCTTTATTCGAGCTTTGTCTATACTATCTGATTTTTTAACTCCCGCAAGTCGTAACCACAAGACCCGAAATAGCTCAAAATATTCAACGGGACGAACTTTGAGCTAAGAAAATGCATTTATATTCTAGCCGGTCGTTGATATAACATGGCGTTTAATTATGTGAACTTTCTTCCTTCACAGTTAATCGATATTAATAACAATATTCTGTTTAATAATAAGTGTTGTGGTCACTATGTCCTTAGATCTGCGACTGGCGAGAACTGGCAATTGATTATGTTGGCTTGTACGGACACCCCGAACGCCAAGTGTGACCCTAACGCATATCCCCAAGATACAGATGGTCTGTGTGGTACTGACTTCGCGTATGCCTACTTTTGCTCCTTCTATGCTATTTGTTCCTTCCTGGTAAGATTTCTACGACCCCCTTTGTTCTTTATTACATTGTGATAGTATTGTTTATCATCATTAGCTTGCGTTGTGCTTTGGAACGTCGATAAACCTGTATTTCATGTTTTCCGTTGTCCCACATCAAATACATTCAACTCTTTTATTTTTGACGTCGCACTTCCTTCTCCTGTTTGCGAGCTATTGCATTATATGTGGGAGGTAAATTAAAATCCGAATGAGTATTTCCTTCTCACCAACAGATCATCAACCTGTTCGTAGCTGTTATCATGGACAACTTTGACTACTTAACGCGCGATTGGTCGATTCTAGGCCCTCATCATCTTGACGAGTTTGTCCGCGTGTGGTCTGAGTATGACCCCGAGGCAAGGTACGATGATCCAGAGGTGTATTTACAACATTCTCTTGTTTTATATTTTTTTATTATTTTATTATACATTTTATATTTTATTGCTTTATGTTATTGTTTTATTATGGTAACACCGCTTCATTGCTTGCAGTGGTTGCGTCAAGCACGTAGATATCGTAACAGTTCTGAAGAGAATCGCTCCCCCTCTTGGGTTTGGCAAGTTCTGTCCGCACAGAGAGGCGTGCAAGGTAATACCACGATTTAAACATAACTTTCCTAGTTAAAGATCACTTGCAAAACATTAGGCACAAGTAGTGAAACTTTGATACTTGACAACTACGAAAAGCAACAGTGATGTCTTTAGTTTCGATATTCTACTCGTTCTCATCCAGCCTTGTTAATCAATTTCTATCTTGCCAGCCCATCATATTTCTATTACACGCAATATTAAAACTCCTTTAAGATTCAATACTTTACCTTATTTGTTCAGCGCCTCGTGAGCATGAATATGCCCCTGAACAGAGACGGAACTGTCAATTTCAACGCCACCTTATTTGGACTAGTGCGCACGTCGCTTAGCATCAAGCGGCCCGAAGGTATTTATTTATGACAGAATGACTCATTTGGTCTCATTCAACATTTAACTATAAGTTGTAACCTGCAACACCGATATACCTTTTTAGGAAAAGGTTCACTGGAGAAGGCCAATGAAGAGATGCGAGCTATTATTATGAAAGTTTGGCCCAAGACGTCCCAAGAGTTCCTTGACGAAATCATACAACCCCCGGGAGGAGGTAACACTTCCACAGCCTTTCATTCTTTTTGGTGTGACTCCCCATCACTTTGAATATTATAATTTTTTTTATATTAACTTGATGTGTGATCTATTTTGTATGCCTTAATACGGGGCCATGAACAAGAACTTTTATTCTTTATTGGGTTCCTAAAAACGTAAAAAGTAATACCCTGAACAGTATTTGAACATGGTTTACCTCACCCGGAAGTTGATCGCTACTTCCTCTCCGCATTTCAGTCTAGTTTTATCCTGATCAACATTAAGATTAAATAATATTGGTTCTTCGTGGTTTTGTTAAGTACAAATACGTTTCCTCAGATGATGAGGTGACGGTTGGCAAGTTCTACGCTACTTACTTGATCCAGGAGTATTTCAGACGCTTCAAGGCGCGACAAAGAGCCGAGAATGCACAGTACCAGGATGCGCACTCAACACAAGCCCTTCAGGTATGATATACTTTGTATTAGGGTATTGAAGGGCTTTTGGCATTCCACACAATCCCTTCAGGTATAATATACTTTGTATGAGGGTAGAGAAGGGCTTACGGCATTCCACAAAAGCCTTTCAGGTATTCCACAAATGTTTTTCTGGTCCAATGTATTCTACATGAAGGGTAGGGTACGAAGTACGGCATTTTTCGTAGACCTTCCAATCATCGTCGCAATAGTATGAGGGCTATTGAAGGACTAGTTTGTCACTCAGCAGGATCACCCCGGGGATGTCCTACTTTGCATTTAGGGTAGTAGAGGTGAAAGGGCAGTCGACAAAGCCTTCTAAGTATAGCTGCTATGCCTTTGTGGTACGGGATGGATTTGGGTATTTCACAGAAGCCTAAAGCTGCTCCCCGTGTTTTGCAATGTCTAGGCCGGTCTACGGACCCTCCACGGATTAGGACCCCAGCTGCGACGCGCCATCTCAGGGCATCTGGATGATGACGATGAGGAACTCTTCTTAAAAGAGGACATTCAGCAAAAGTCTCAGGTATACCTAGCTACTGATGGACACATACCTGTTATACTATGAGTACCCTTTAACCTTAACTTTATGTTGTTAATGTTGGTTGTTAATATAACACATGTCTTTGCTTACTTCTATTTTTCGCTCTGTATATCTAACGTGACTCTTTTTGTCCATGGCAAATGATTTTGTCTTTGCTATTCAAAGGTTTTTTATTTTATTTTACATTTGCATTACTGCTGTTAGAATAGATATACAGATATCTATTAAACCAGGTGGATATTCCAATACAAGCACACACATACTACCCTGGCTGCAGGGCCTGGAAGGTACTGTTGTTATACTTCCCGCTCTGGTTTGCGGTGAGGCTGAAGCCTCAGTTCATTATAATGAAAGTACCTGAAAGGCCCTGGAACAAACACGTTAACATGGTGGTATCTAAGGGGGCAACTAATGGGTAAAAAGGGGGTTAATAAGCCTAGAGCGAGAGAAAGCAATCATAAACCCTAACCGAGAAGCAGATAATTGGTAAATGGTAAAATGGGGATGCTTAGAATATGGTTTGTGCTTGAAGGAGCCATGTAGCTAATGCAATTTCTCTTTTTCTTCTTGTTTCTTAACCGTGCTGTTGATGTTGTTGTTGTTGTGTTTTCTTGTGGTGCTGGACTCTTCGTCTGGAAATAGCTTGACTTCCTTTCTGAGCAGGTATTTAGATTTACCTCTTAATGCAGATACGTCGCAAGCCTCACCGGATCGCCTACATTGAATAACCAACTGTGCGCTAACATAATCTAACCATAACCATAGCCCATTCTCACTCAAGTATAAAATAGGCTCCTGTCTATATGCATAGACTTTCGTTTGTTTTTATGTCATAGGGCATATACTCTGCCAACAATAACTCATCCATGAGATTCGATCTGTCCATATTTTCACCCCACAAAATGCACTTACTATTTTACTGTGGAATATCCTCACGACCCTTGTAATACCGAAACATTAAACAGTAATTTGTGACGAGAAAAACTCAGTTCAGTACGTACTTTCTGTGCCCATTTAGAAACATGATAAAATTGACAAAAATATACACAATAATTCATTAGCTTACACGGTCATTGTTTTACCGAAGTGTTTTGATATCTTCGATACTCCCTATTCAAAGGCGTTTAACTTCGTCGATATTCCTAGTACCTTATTATTAGTATTCTTATTACTCTTGTAAGCATTTTATTGTTTCCCTTTCCCACGAAATAACTAAGCCAAGCAGCCAATTGATTGCTCTATCAGGAAGTATTTGACCTGTTATATGAGTGGTAAAATTAACTTATGTTTTGGGGTACTGCAGCACAAACGATTCTGGGAAAGCCTGAAGAACGCTGTTACTCCGTCACCAAGACATAGTCGCCCAAGCAGGTAGGAGAGCAATTATTTGTTATGAGTACACATGTGCGGGCCCAGTCTAGAAGTATGGAAAAGACGAGGACACGGGAGGTAGCAAGTGGGTTACCCAAACCATGTTAGAGCCCATCCGGCATGCGCTTACACGGATTTCGCAGCCGGGAGTGCGCATGTCTACCCTGCTATAGCAAAACGTAATCATCCGTTCTTAAATGATTTCATGGGGTTACCAACCGGATGTGACTCCTTGTATTTACCTAGTAACCGCACTTTCAAAGTGTAAAAAAAAAAAACAAATGATCTAAAAGCTCATTGTTTTTCAGTCTCCGCAGGCCAGGATCCATCCGATTATCTGCCTTTATCAAGAAGGGCAACAGCACGCCAGAGGCACAAAGGAAATCGTCTCTACCAGCAACTTTAACGGTTCCCTCCGTAAGTATGTTTTGATAGAAAACACTCGGGAAGATATGTCACTTATGTATACGTGCTTGTTTGATGAACTAGTCATTTTCTTTTCAGTTTTCACACGGTCCTCTATTAACCTCTGATCGGCAGTTGCTTGTACCTCCGCAACAATCTGATGTAAATGCAAACGATAAGGAATCCAAGCAGAGCGCACATGTTCCATCTAAGCCTCCACTAAAAGGTACGGTTTACTTGACTGAAAAGAGATATCTAGGTTAATATTTTAAGAAGAAATACCTCTTCCCAAAGGCTAAACCGAGGCATAAAAATATATTTCTTGTTTTTGAAAAAGCAAAGGGATATAAAAACACGTTATAATCCTTTTAAAACTTACATTTGTCTGAAATCTGTTTAATCACCCGACTTGGATACTCTAGTTACTACATCACCGGGGCGCACCATGCTGGAAACACAGCAACTCCCCGGGGTGCAAAGGGCGTGGTAACCCCTGGGACCCATTGACTTTATCATACGATATTGGAATCGCCGTAAGACATGTTTTTCAATATTTCTCTTAAATATACTTGTATATCCATATGAAAGCCGTTCAAATTCAAAGTAATTACTTTTAAACTCACACTCGTTCGAAAATAATACGGTAATTAAAAGTAAATAAATAATACGTAAAATACTGTCATTATTTGGACCGATAGTGGGGAGTGACGAGAGGCTATTTTTATGAGATGGGGATGGGGTATGCCAGGCTTCACTCACGATGGAATGATATTTGCAAATCTCCTTGATTAACATTGCTATCTCAAAATACCTTCAGGGGCGAGGAGTTTTCCTCTTCCGATTATGGCAAATGGGGACCTCAAGGAACCTGCTCTCGACACACGTGAGCGTAGCAAGAGCGAAATCCTTGAGAGACCAGCTTCCGGTGAGGCGGTGCTGGAACCGACAGAGCTGGACAAGGAGAAATCGTCAAGCGCTCAAAACATTGTTGAACAGGTAATATTTGGAGGACAACTATAATCGACATTTATCAGACTTCTTGAAAGGCTTATTGGGTACGTAAGTAAGGCATTTCATTCCTTCTCCATCGTTTCACTAACTTTTAGGCTCTGCAAGACGAGGAACTCGACGAAGACGACACCATAGTACGGGTGGTAGAACAAGAAATAGCAGAAGCTTTTGACCTCTCGACCGACCAACTAAATGACGCTGCTGAAAGGCTGTTGTCTGAGCTTGAAGAAACTTTGAAGAACGAAGAAGAAGTTGAAAAGGAGGAAGCAAGGCTTGAAGCAGAAGCTCAAGCGGATAAATCCGAAGAGGGAAAAGATAATTTTTGGAAGAAAGGTCTTCAACCGTCACCTGACAGTTGTATAGTCATTACTGACCTTTGATGATTGAATAGATAACTATTTTTTATTGATATTGCATAGAAGCCACGTCATCTGAAGCCCGTTATTTGACAAAGGTTACGGGTAGTATCTGAAGGAAGTTCTCTCGCCACGCGCAAGAACAATTCGTGAATTGGAGGAGAGATTTACTTACGGGTGAGGTGATAGAAGCAGCAAAACAAGAAGCATCAGACAAATATCTATGTTGCCCAGGTACAATTTTACAAGAATATTTTGATACAAAAAAGTCACAAAAAGCACTCCGCGAAAACTACAAGTGAAAGAATCCTGCCATTGACAGTCAGTCCACAGGTCTATAGCTATTGTCATGTGGACGAATTTGGTTGATAGTATAAATTGATCTTGACTAATTTCTTTTACATTGGTTCTTTTTTATGTCACGTAATTTATTTTTTGGCCCGCCAAGCTTTACGGCAAATAAGCCAAAGGAAAGAGGAAATCGGTATACATACACGTACACGACATAGATGAAATATTTTCAATTAATATATCATATATACATTATTTATTTGCTTTTTGGCGATAGAGCATAATACCATACAATAGTTTCCTTTGCTTTGCTATTTGTTTGCGAAGCATTTAGTATTTGTTTTCAAAAGAAAAGTTGCGACTAATGTTAAATTTATGTCGATCCTCCCTTGAGACGCAGACGAATAGCGGTGTCATATTTATTTTATTAGTCTATTGATAGTTCACAGATAGCGGGTAGGAATTTGTTAGCACGTTTTATTGAGAACCCGTCGCCACGACAAAATAGATTTGTAGATTTGCATTTAAAAATCATTTAAATCACTTAAATTCCAAGAACCTTAGTTATTGTAAAAGAACTGAAAATATATAATACATATTTTATTTGTGCGTTCCTTGGAAATGCCCTCGGACGCTTCTATGAACTTGTAGAATCGAGTTTGTATGGCATTCCAAACTAAGAAGGCTCGGAAGAAAAATATTTTTGTAGCCAATATTTATTCTCTAGACTAACGATAGAGTCGAGAAGACGTAGAGATGAGATTTTTTTTTATTGTAGAGGAATTTCCTACTTGGCTGTACATACGAATAAATTTTCTACCATTTCAGATAGGTGCCTTAGCTAGGGCCATATGATATTAGATTGTTTTAAGATATAAAAATGGAACGGTATACAATAAAGTTATTTTGCACAAATGAGAAAATCGTTCAAGTGTGGTGGTTTCTCCTACCCTCCTCCTCATGAATCTCAAAGAGCAGAAAAAGGATTGGGTTTCCTGTGGAAAAAAACAACGGAAGTGACAAACCGGAAGCGCAATTTCGCCACAGGTAACCCATTCTTTTCGTTCTTTTCAATAGGAATTGCCTGCGGAGAAGGCTAGGTTTGTCCATTATTCTTTCAAGGCACTGCGGGGGAAAAATGCATCAGGATTGGGTATACATCTTCTACCCTTATCTTCGGAATAAACACACATACACACAAATACATGGAGAACATTGTATTTCGACCTTGTAAGCGACTAAGATACATTCTTATTACTTACAAAATTCAGAAATAAATAATTAACTTTCTAAATGCTAAAGGTTCTTAAATAAACGATAAAATAAAATACTGAAATCTTCGTACACGCCAAAACAAGAGCCCTAAACGCAGCACTTATAAGTATAAATAATTGAAATAAATGATAACAAAAATTCAGAGAAGTGCCAGGGAGGCCAGGAAAAACCCCCGAGGAAACCTGGACTGGGGCCAAGACACAAACTCTACTTCCCCAGTAAAGACAAAATGTACTTAAATTCCTAACGAATTAGTAATTTGTAATAGTTCTGAAGCGTCGTGCTTGATGTATCTAAATTTTGATGCAAGGAATCGCCATCCGACGTGTTTATCTATTAATTCCTTGTTAAGAAGGCAACAAGCAGGATTCGAGGCTGCTCCTGACCTTAAACTATGCAGCCCAAACGCATTAACATCGGAAACGAGAGGGCTTAGGAATTTTTTAAATTCAACTCTAATGGTTGAATAGGAAACGCCCTTACTGTCATGGAAACGCTCTTTAGACTTAGACTTAATTATTCTCCTAATTAAAGGAGACAAATTATCTTTCTGAGGCAGAGCACTTAGAAGCCTTTCTGTGATGGCTACCGGATTTTGATTTTGTGATTTTGTTAGATCTACTAATGAATATAGAATGGCCTTCTCTAAATTGGTCATTTTTCCTTTTAGGAACTTGGATTAACATATGATCATCCTTGATAGTGATATCTGATACTTTTATCTTAAGTAGCTCGTCTGCACGGAGGAAACCAGCATAGCCGACAAAAACAATAAATAGGAAAAGTAATACCGCTAGACTAACATAAGCTTGATAAAAACTAGCAATGTCTCTAACAATATTTAAAGAAATAGGTTCTTTTGGCTTTACTGGCCTGGCTAATCTACGTTTTGCAGCCTCCAACGCAGGTTTTAACAAGAGGGTGTTCTGTCGGCAGCGTCTGTAATCCCGCTAGCTTGTGCATCCATGTAATACCGTAGGCAACGCCCTCCACACTCGAGATTCCGACGCCTTTCTCTTCAGCAGATCTGGTCAACTCCGTAAGGAACAATGCTACGTGAAGTGGTTTGGCTGGTAGTGGTTTAACGTCAAACTTGGAGAGAGCCCATGCCCGCCATCTCATCCAACCTGTGTGGTACTTGCGCACTGTTGACTCAGCCTTGGCACCGGGAAGTAGATCAACGAGGCCGGGCAATGACTGCTGAAGACCAATGTCCTTTGGCATGTCTAATATCGAATACCCTTCCATAATATCTGAAAGAAACTGAAAAACTCACAGCATGTGTAGCGACGCATTAATATAATGCGTCCGTCCTTACACCCAAATGGTGATACAGACACCTAAATGGTGATACAGACACCTAAATGGTGATACGCAAACAGCGTAAGTAAACAACAACTGAAATACCAAACCAAAAAAGGTCCCTGCGCATTCACCGCATTGTTAACGTAAGTGGTTATAGTACTCTCATATTGCACACCTCAATGGTTCTTGCACATCCCCGCATTATGTACACCTAAATGGTGATTGTGTTAGTTCCACATTCACGCTTAAATGATGAAAAATAGAGATAAATTCATGCACCAACTGGTGATAGGCCTGAAACGAGTGGCTAAATGGAAAAATCTAAGCGAAGCGCGATATATTAAAAGAGGGACAGCCCGAAAAAACGGAGCGTTTGTGCTTGTACGCGACGGCCTGACCTTCAATTAAGAGATCTTCTATTCTAGGTAATACAAATACTTCCGTCCCGTAAGACTTGAACTTCAAGGCTGATGAATGCAAGAAAGGCCCAAAAAGGCTAGAGGGCCACTCAGGAATTATAAGTGTTCCCTGACCCTTACAACTCTGAAGCTTTCTGATAGTCGGGACGATAAGGCTGACAGGTGGACAGAGCCAGTTATTATTGCAAGTCCAGTCCTGTGCAAATGCATCGACGCCTGCACTCCCGGGTGAAGCGAACCTGGAATTATAACATGTTGGCTTGGTATTATAGGCCGATGCAAATCGATCAATTGTGTGAGGACCCCATTTCGCATCGAGAACCCTGAAAACCGATTGATTTACGGACCAGTCATCTTTGTCAACAAATCGACTTAATAGATCAGCACGCCGATTGTACTCGCGAGGGATCCATTCAACCTCTAACGAAATACCATTCTGGAGACAAATGTCAAAAATGTTCAATGCAATCTGTTGAAGCTCTGGAGAAGGACTACCGATAGAAATAATTCTGGCCGCGCCTTGATTGTCGGTGAATACTTTGGCTTTCTTATTGCGCAGTTGCTCAATATAAGAAAGACACACGTAGTCGACCGCCTTAAGCTCTCTGTAGGTTGAGCTCCGGCCGATATCTTCTTCCGTAAATAGACCGCTGACCGGTGCACCGTCAAGAGTAGCTGTATATCCGCCATAACCTGTTTCACTGGCGTCTGTAAACAAAAGCATGCAAGATGTAGAAGGGGAAGTAATACGATAACCATTGAAGCAGTCTATGTTAGTATACCAAAAACTAAGCTCCTCCTTAAGGCTTGGCGTAAAACGAACTATAGAATCCCATGATGATCTTGACTCATTAGTATGATACATCTGACGAGTTAACAATCGCGAGATAGGCCCGACAGCTAACGCGCATGACATTACGGTACCAGCGATCCTAGCAAGGAATCTGTGAGAACAATAACCATCCGAAAGAGCAGCATCCAGGAAACCTTTAACTTTTTTATCCGGAATAAATATTCAAAGCTATTCATAGCTATTGTATCAATAACAAATCCGATCCATTCTCCCGCTTGCATAGGAACCCAATGAGATTTATCCATGTTACAGAGCAAACCTGAAGATTCGAGATCTTTGCGCTGAATAGTACTAGCCACTTGAACCGATAACTTGTCTGGCTGGCTACCCAAACCGTCGTCCAAATATAAAAAAACTCACGTGTCCCATAGAGCGCCACCTTTTGACCAAAGGACGGAGAAATTTGGTGAAACAAAAACATGCAGAGCTCAAGCCAAATGGCAAAACGGTAAACTTAAAATATCTACGAGTGCCATCACTGAACACCCAAGAAAACCCCAGATATTGCTGATGTTCTTCATCTATATCAACATGATGATAACCGGATTTTAAATCCCATGTAAAGAACCAATTTTCCTCTTCTATGACCTGTGATAATGAACGTAAATCTTCATACTTAAATATTTGTTTCACTAGGTACCCATTAACATGTCTCAGATCGATAACTAGACGAAGTTTTTTCCCTTCCGCAACGGTTAAGGGATTAACGCAATACGGTGCTTTATCATGCTCAACTATGGTTGCTAAGCAACTCATAAATGGCTTTTGAAACAAAATCTTTGTTTCTTAAAGACGACAAATTATTGTTCGAAAAACAACGAGGAGGGTACATACCGAAAGGCAAGCGATAACCCATTTCAATCATTCTAAGAACAAATTCTGGAGCATCAATCGTGTCACGCCAAAAATTGACAGCTCGTTTTACACGACCCTTAACCGTTTCACTTGTACACCTTGTACACCAACACTTGTACGCAAACAATAGATTCCTTACGAAACGTGCAGAATACAAATAACTGCTAAACTGCGTTACCGCAGTTATTTATTTATTCTACCCTTATCTTCGGAATAAACACACATACACACAAATACATGGAGAACATTGTATTTCGACCTTGTAAGCGACTAAGATACATCCGAAGCCTGATAAAGCAGTAGTAGTTGTAAAAAATTACTTATCTGATAACACGGCCCAAGTCTTCGGGTATTGCTGACGATGGACCCGGAACTGATGACGTTGGTCGAAGCAGTAGCCCTTGATTGAGGTCTTGTCCTTAAGAACTTCTCCCTTCGCTGGCGTAGCTTATCCTTCTGCTTTTTCTCTGCGCGTTTCTCGGATCGGTAAAGCCGCTTTTCATCATCCGTATCAGACGCTAGGTCGTCCGAAATGTACTCGTTCCGGTGGCCCAACCAAACTCGCTCTTTTCATCGATGATGATTTTTATCCTCTTCCTGACTAGCTCTGTGCCTTCCAGAATCCGTCGTTTTGCTGTTTCTATAGAACGCGTTTCAATATTCGCAGCTGCGTCCTCGAGCTTCTCCATAACCTGCGCGCAGTGATCCAGTTGCGGTTGATTTCCTTTTGATTTACAAGTAAAGGACTCCCTTTTTGCCTTGAGCATAGCCCGTTCTACGCGTGTTCCGTTTTTCTCTGATAAGGCTTTCGCAAATGTACTAAGCTTTTCATCGATCAATTGCGAAAATTGCAGAAGGGATGGAGTGGAAACATCTTCCTTTGAGTCGGGCATTTTCGAAGTTTAGTCTTTCCACTGAAGTTTAGTCTCGTCGCTTACGTGTCGAGAGCCGAAGAACGAACATGACAAATTCACGCTATTTATACCAAATACACAGCGTGAATTACACACATACCAACACTATGCACTTGCACACCTTGTACACCAACACTTGTACAGAATACAAATAACTGCTAAACTGCGTTACCGCAGTTATTTATTTATTCTAAGAAAGGGAAGTGATAATATTCTAAAGGGGCGAATGAAAAAAAAAAAAAAAAAAAACGCCTGTGCTCTTATTCGATTTTTCATGTCCCCGTAGGGGGGCTTATTCAGAGCAAGAGGTGCTTGTCTTCAGTGGGAGACGCTTATTTTAAAATCCGTTTTATTTCTAGGGAAAAATACTTTTTTTACAACGTGCAACGAAGGTCTTATTAACAAAACAAGCTTTCAATGGTTAAATGTTGTGGCGTGTAGTACTGTCAGGTTTATTTTCACTTTACTTCTAACGTACTATAGGCTCAATTCGATCGCAAAATCAGTCCTCTCGTGTTTGGAGTGCCACAGGCAACACGTTTTGCGAGGAGCATTCATATTTTCCCTCTTAGATTAGACGAGGGCGTATTCGGAGGAGGCCCTAATTTGTGCAATTGTATATACACCTTTTGCTGTTCATTACCAGGAAATGTACATTCATTTGCGGCAATATACGATCAATAACGCGAATATACATTCATTTTCGTCATAAAGCACTCATTTGCGTGAACACAAATTTCATTAGCGATATTTACATCGCCTGTAACATTCAATCGCAAAAATCGACAGTCATTCGCGCCTTTCGTCATTCAAAGGCGAAAAATATACTTTCATCTGCGTTTTCATTCGACCATTAACAAAAAAAAGATAAACAATTAGGCGAATTGACAGTCATCTGCGTGCAACACATATTTATTAACATCTTTATAACAAAGAGTGAAATTCAATAGCATTTATAGACAGTCATTCACGCGAATATGATATACATTACTGGGTTTATACAAGCATTTGCGCGTTCTTTACATTCAATAACGAAAAATATATTTTCAATAACGGTGAGTCATGTTAAAGTTCTACATAGAGCATTTCGCTGCACTTTGCATTAGCCCTCGATCACCTCTCCATTCAGACATCGTGGTAAATATGTTTGCATGAATCGGTACCACTGAGCGCATTTAGCAGGGGTTATAGTACCAGTATTGCGCTGCAAAGCTTGCAAAAGCAAACGCGTACGGAAAACTCCCAATGCAAGGCCTTGGTCTCTAGCCGCAACCCTATCTCCCATCTGGGCTTGTACTTCTGGCCTTGAGATGTCAGCTTTTATAGCCGCTTTAAGAGAGCTTATTGCCTGCTCCACAATGTTCAAAAAGGGGCTGTAGGGTGGTAGCATTTTCAGCTCTGTATTTGGCCCGAGTATGGCAGGGTTGCGATGTGGTGGCGCTCCATCGTAAATAAATATCACCATCTCGTCCGGGTCGAGGTTAAGTATAGCCTGCGTAAGAAAGTCGCTGAACCGCTGTGCGTTCATGCCACCAATAATTGCCGAGTGGAATACAAGACCATTGATTGGTGATATTGCCATTGTTACGGTAATGTTCCTCCCACGCTGCCCGCAGACCTGTCTATAGGCTCGCTCTCCTTGTCTCGCCCTCCCGTGACTTCTTGCGGTCCAGATATTGTAGCCGCATTCATCTACAAAGACCGAATGATGCACAACACCACGGTTCATGAACCAGTTGCCGTAGTCTACTCTCTTCTGTAGAACGTCAGGTCTGTTCCTTTCCGCTGGGAGGGGCCTTGCCAGCTTTACACGGAACAACATGCCATCTAGCGTTCTCGCTACCGTGCGGTCGTGAATCCTTGGTTTCAAAGGCAGTCGCCTTCTTAGTTCTTGATTGATACGGCTGAGAGTAAGAAGGCAGTTGTCGTTAATGACATCGTTTAGGCAGTCTCTCATCTCGTCATCTACTCTTACGTTATTTCTTCCACCTCGTGGTCTTTCTTCAATTCTCCCTTCTCGTATGTATCTAGCAACGATACCACGGGCTGTGGAAGGGTTGACCCCCAATGTGTCCGCCGCCAGGATATAATCTTCCTCTTCATCTTCGAATGATCGTATAATTCGCTCGCGGTGCTCAAAGGGGATTCTATTTCTTGGAGGCATTGCAACGGTACTGAACAATGGCACGAACTGTACAGTATCGCCGAACAGAAAAATCTGTACAATGTTGTCTACATTTATACCGTTATTTGTTTGGAAAGGGTTGCATAACCTTTTGTCAGAATGCGAAAGCTTATAAAATATCTAGTTTGGTAAAAGAAAAAACACTCAAATTATCTATTGTTTTATTGAAAAAAGATTTTTGGTTAATGAATGCAAAGAAGGTCTAAATGTTTGTATAATCGCACTAATTAATGTCATGTCCGTATAAATGGTTGTCTATAAATTCAATTGAATTCACTCTTTTTGTTAAAGATGTCAATAAACACTAATAAACATAAGTTAAATCCATATGACTGTCAATTCGCACATTTGTCTATAGATTTTTTGTTAATGATCGAATAAACACGCAGATTAAAGTACATTTTTCGCCTTTGAATGACGAAAGGCGCGAATGACTGTCGATCTTTGCGATTGAATGTTACTGGCGATGTAAATATCGCTAATGAAATTTGTGTTCACGCAAATGAGCGCTTTATGACGAAAATGAATGTATATTCGCGTTATTGATCGTAAATTGCCGCAATTGAATGTAGATTTCCTGGTAATGAACAGCAAAAGGTGTATTTACGCCTTCGTGATTGTTCCTGAACGACGCCACACCTGATAGATAAATCGATGGTCACCTGAGTTACTTAGACAAACACACAATTAAGCAAAATATCAATTTTATTTCATTTTACAAATAGTGTTTTTGAATAACAGTTATAAAATGCAGCATAAATATCTCAATCAAACAAAGTTTGATTATTTTCTTCCTTTTCGCTCGTGTCCCATCATTGTCTTCTGGTAATAAAGCAGGGATTACCGATGGCCCCATTGACTACTTCTGTTAATCGTTTCCATCAGTTGTCAAGCCGGCATCTCTATTGTAGTGCCTCAGTCATAGAGTCCTACTTCCCGTTCTAGCTGCAACATATACTTCACGTCGAGAGGAAGTGGCCGGTCATAGTCGTCAATACTTTCACACTGCAAATAAAAAAGCTAAGTAAATAAAAAAGTTTAGTATAGCCAAGGTCATAAGTCGTGCGAAGCTATATTAACCCTTAACGTACCCCACAGGTGTCATTTCGTTGCTTGGTAACGCGGCTTATGAGTTGACTTTTAGGGCGCGGTCGAAGTCGTCGGACAGGGCTGACATCCCAGGGTCGTTTCCTAAATCTGGTGTCCAGGCGAAAGAGGTGACCCTCAGTACTAAATATGTAGTTGGAAGCGTCCTGGTTGACGTGGTTTTCGTGATCGAAAAGCTATGAATAGCAAAGACAAACTATTAGAAAGTTGATATTTGGGAAGCATTGGTAACGATGTGATAAGAGTGCATACCAAACGGATATGCCCTCGGTAGCATAACCATGAAGGCCTTCTCCACCGTTTCAGTAACGGTTTGAGATCAGCTCAAGGCAGAACTAAATTGATCGCCCAGATCTAACGCCTGGAAAGCCGGTAATTTTCAAGACAACATGGGACAGTTTACTCACCAGGTACAGGTACTTGCACGTCTCACTCAAAAAGAAGCTTTCCATCCGATCCTCCTGGGATTTATCCAGCACATTGTGTATTGTGGCGTAGCCGCACCTGACATAAGCAATCATATATAGTGAAGAAATGGTCAAAATGGTCATGTAACAAGCGCTGATACTAGTGTCGGCTTACACATCTTTGCATTAGAGGTGTAATTTTTTAAGTTGATTTGTGCAACTTTCGCCGCAGGGCAATGTGCCGAACCTTAAAACTTGTTATCCCTTAACCAAATTGGCTAAGGGATTCCCTACTTAAAAGTGGAATTTATTGTTGGCCTCTCCCAAAACAATGCTGATGAAAGGCTCGAAACTTTTTACCAACATTACAATTACAAAAAGGGTATCTTTCAATAGAAATTTGCTTACTCTGCTCTCGCGTGCGTCTCAAGGTCCCTCAGCATTTCTCGACCGACGTGAAGATAGAACGGGTGATGGGTTGCCTGGAAAAATTAACATAATTCAAGTTATATAGCTTGTGCCAAGGATGTCAATCAACCACTCCTTTGTTACTGTTTATATCTGAAAATACAACAGTTTATTTTAAATCTACAAATGAAGTCTGATACGTTTTTGGCGATATTATTTTTAAACTATCTAGGTTACTCGCTTGAATTAGCCGATGGAAATGGATGCTTTGTGTGATTTGACACATTGAGCATATGGCGGCGTGATGGCCTTCTTTAACGATCATTATTTATCAATGCATGAAAAAGAGAATAAGGCCAAGGAAAAAAAAGAAGATAATGATTATGTTGAGGGTGAGGGAAGATAAAACCAACGACCCTAAGATGGTAATAATACTGCAGAGATGACAATTTTGGTGACTTTTTAGGATAAAAGAAAATGAGGCTGTTTATTGCTTAAACAGAGGAAGTGCTTGTAAAATATCAAACTTCGCCAAACCTGATAGAGCACATATGTCGACTCGGCCAGTTCGGGTCGCAACGGATAGAAATATACATCAGGCTGCTTCAGGTGCCAGTTAAAGCGCTCTGGAAGAGCCTGGTACTTCCTCCATATATGGTAAAATAGCGCATGCGTGCAAATGGCTTCGCTAATGTCGCCTTTCAGTACCTGTTGTAAAAAAACAAGGAAACAAGTTGGTTACTCATTTCCCTAGCATGCCCGCAACCATAATTTATGAATGGCAAAATAGATATCGTCATATTTGAAATAGGAGATGGGTCTTCAGCGGAAGTAAACGAGCAGGCATTATCTCATCCCCTCGCTCGCGTTAAACGCATCGCCCTTGCTCTCCTAAGATGGCTAAGTATTAAAAAGTTTATTTTTGCCGAAAAACCAAAGCACCTGAATAAACTCCTCGGAAAAGCCTGGTGAGCAAACGCTAAGATACACTCTATCACACAGAAGGATGGTTAATTACTATTTACCTGGACCGCTGCAAATGACGCGTGTAGCGAGTCCACCCAAGCGTTCTCAATTTTCGCGGTGTTCATATTAACGTTGACATACACAGGTGTTTCTCCAGAACCCTCCAGGCATTTTAATCGGCTGGTGAAAAACATAAAATGCACAATATCTTTGTCAGATAACCTTGTACTTGCATAATCCCTTTGGTTCCTCTGAAGTGGTACCTCTGCTACGTACTGCTATGTACTGCATCCAATAACAGATACTCACCCTTTCCTAAGATGTAAATGAAGTTGCTTGTAGATGTCATTAAACCGCTTTAAGTCTTCAACTTCCCCAAATAGAATATAGCCCTAAAACAAACTGGATTTTAGCTATATGGCAACGTTTCATGGCAAGCCAGCACATGGCTAGTACAGTGGGCGGGTACCTCTCATCTGCCCTCTTTGGAATCCTATCAAGTCCTAGGTTCACCGGAAGTGTAGTTTATAGTGTGATGGGCTCTACCGTAGCTATCAACGTTTATGCCAATAAACATGGTTGATTTAAAAATTTGAATGCTCTCCCCCTTGCTGTTTGGTTAGTAAAGTTGATCTAGTAAAAAATGCAATGAGGTGTTGTAAGTGGTTGGTAGCACTTGGTAATAGGCAAAGTAGTATGATTATAGATTTGTAAAGAGCGCTAAAAAAGATATAACAGACGTTTAGAGGCTAATGCCTCTTCATCAATGTCTAGTGGCAGCTGAAAAATTGAGCGTTTTGTTTTGTTTAACTGCGCGCGCTTCCTCTTCAATGTGGGCTGTGGTGTTCCAGGGTCCAGATTTAATCACATATACAAGCACATCTGCGACTATGTGTCCGTGTGATAGAAAGTGCTGGGCAACAGGAAGCTCGTTTCCAGAGGAGCCTGTTCTTCTGTTGGCGGTGTACTCTGAACCTTTCAGTTTCTTCGATGTCGAGCTTACCCCATACTCGACAGGTGATCAAAGTTGCCAATCATTCTTACAGTACCTTAAGCAAATACTCATAAAATGAATCTAGACCAGCGCCTAAGCCGCTCATTTTGCCAATCCATTCTTTTGTCCTCACATCTATAACATTTCCTTAAAGAGAAATAAACATTAACCACAATAGTCCTAGTTACAACTTAGCAAAAATTGTAGAATCCTTCTCTTCAATGTTTTCCCAATTAAACAAAAAAATAGTTACCAAAGAGTCCAGTAGATGCAGACCTTTGGGCCCATAACATGTTAACTGCTTTTCTTGCAAGGTTTTCAAAGGATGGGTCCCCTAGAAGCCTGCTGAGGACCCCAAATTCGAGAAGAAGAGAGCCAGCTCCCGCTAAACATGTATCTGATCTGTCTCTTAATGCTTCCCCTGAAGTTAGATTAACCTAAAAAAAGGTTAAGCACATCAGGGTTTTTGGTGAGCAGAGGTGAGTATTACTTAAAGTAAGATCCTTTATGTGGGGATGAAAGGCCATTTCTGTTTTCATTGTTTTTGTTGTTGTTGTTGTTTCTTTTGCATCAGAGGCACTGTATGAATCCCATACAAGATATTGTCTATAGTTATGGATGGACATCAGGGCATCAGGTCTTGAAAGCAAACTTACTAAGCAATTATGCAAATTTATAAACAGTACACCTCTGCACTTACTCTAGGATATGGGATGCCAGTAGGAGATTTATTAAACGCATCAACAAGCCTATTGGCAAGGTCATGTGCTAAGGTCAACAGTTCATCATCATAATCATCTGGACTCATGTCCCCAAATGGCTGTAAAGGATCCTTTATTATCATATGAGCAGACAATAATGAGCCAAGCACTCTATAAAACAAACAGAAAATAGGTGTTCTAATATAACTTTACCATTTAATAGAGTCAGGGTCTGCCAATTTAAACTATGTAGGCAAGAGCAACTTCACACACAAATTGTGATAAAGGTTAATAGCATGTAGCATCAAAACAAAATGCTTTACGAAGGACTAAGAGAAATCACCTTCAGGTGACATTCAGGTATGTAGTAGTTGGTTGTGGTTAGGAGGGAAGATGGGGTCTGGAGAGAGCTTTTCAAATCTATAAGTTATTATTTACAAACGACAAATTTAACCATTAATATTAACTAGAAGAAATAAGATGTCAGTTGGAAACAGCATACAGTGTTTACCTTATATTAGCTTCGAAGACTTGAACTGTACTCTTTCTATCAAAATGCACATTATCTATAACACGCTGAACAGCTAATTTGAATTCAGTACTATTTCCCATGACCTGCAAAGATGGTAAGTTGAAAACATTATCCTCAAAATTTTGAGTATCATACTTTTTAGCAATGCTCAGAAAACACACACTAACGAATTATGCTCAAAAAAGGTATTTATGCTGAACCAGGGGCTCATAAGTAGGGGCAATCATCTGTATCATATAAGTGTCACGGCGTTTCCCAGGATCAAGATATTTCTAGACGCGCATGCATGAACGGGCCAATAAGCTAAGGAAGAATATTTCTTTACCCATATTCCATTGGTTTTGTTTGTTTACCAAAAGAATTGCAAGCTAGAATTCAAAGTCGTAGGTAGGGTTGGATTCATATTAAAGAAGAGAGCAAAAATAGTCGAAGTACCAAATAAAGAACCTAGCTTGACTGCGCGTGCAGTTGAGCTCAGCCAAAACGTCAACACAAAGGTTGAATCTGATTGGCTCATCTGTGCGTCTAAAAAAAGCCTGATCCTAGGAAACACTGTGACACCTATATAATACCAGAATGTGGGGAAGTTGATTGCCCCTACTTATGAGTGAGCTCAACATATTTTTTTCAGACTTTCACATGCCTTTTTAACACTTTACTGACTGTAAATATTTGTTGGTATTTATTGCTATAGTTTCGCCAGCCTTTTTAAGTTTTTGTTATCTATCACTTTCCTATTTTACATTTAAGCTAAAAAAGGTGAAATGCATTATCTCTTTACACATTGCCAGTTTTACTGTGTTTGTAAAGGTCCTGAAACTAATAAATCAAAGAGCTTCAATGGAGACTTGTAGAGGGATCTTATTATAATGCTGCTTTGAGAATTGATAAGACTTTCTTGGATGATGCCTATGAGGGCTTCATCAATTAGATGATCTTAGCACCTCGCATAAATCAACAACAAGGGTTTCAAGCTTTCGGCCAAGGCTTTTACCATAAAACTGTTTCAAATAGAATAATCAAAAAAGACTTTACTTATAATTTATGCATGCAATGTATTGTTTCCAATAAGATGTATTGTATCAATTGGAAAGAATATATTAATAAAAATCTAACCAGAAAGCCCTCAGATGACGTCAGTGTTCTTTTACATATTCCTCAAGATATGTGTATATGGCATTATATACTCTATGCTTAATTATATGCTCTGAAAATAGCACCCATTTGAAACATTTTTCTGCACCCCATATATCCTTATTGCTCGAATATTTAGAAACTAATAACACATCTCTCTTTGTAAACAATGTTAAAATCGCTACTTACAGCTAGGGTTCCGAGGGCTTCCACCAGCGTCAATGAGTAATCCCCCAGGACATCATTGATGTTAATATTAGTTCTAAAAAATTAAACAAATTAGCTCAAACATAAACTCGATGCCAATGGATAGTAATTAGGAAAGAATTATCTAGCAATTTTCCACTCAAATCGAAATCACTGTTCGTTGTACCCCATTGAGCTATAATATGACATTTATATGACACATACGGATTTTTACGATCTGGTCCTCTGCCGGTACAATGTATTGGATCCAGTTCATCATGAGGAAAGGCATATCGCATGTAGCTCTCGTATCCGAAGTAGAACATACGTCTTGCATCTTCTCTTGATTTCAGCCTTTCGGATTCACTAAAATACTGATATTTACTATCAAAATCACTACGATTGCTTTGACAACTGTGAGCTGTAATTATTAATCCTAGAAAGACAAGGGAAAGCCCTAAAGTATATGGCCATTCGGGTCCCCATGTCCCCATGAGTCGTCCTTGATCTTCCACCATAAGATGTTGTTTACTTCGCGTCTGATCGATAGTTCTTTTTTGATACAACCAATCAAGATAGAAAACGTCATCAGTAATTACACAGGAGACCCACACACTCTTTGAAGTTAACAAAACAACAGGAAGCCCAAGTTTTCTGTCCGGAATTAAGGCCAAGTACATAAAGAGACATGTTTATCGTCCATCCCGCTGTTCGCATCCTTTTTCAAGGGCGCATCATGCTGTTTTTATTTTTATTGTTTGTTCCTCAGAAGTTCAAATTTCGTGCGTTAGCGGTGCCTGGGCACTGAAATCCGGTCTCAAGGCTTTTCTTACGATTTTATTCACCCGTTCGCAAGATCGCGGGGATTTTCTTTGTGAATCGTACAAATTTTAGATATAAACCAAAAAGAAAAATTAAATCAAAATAATAAATAAAAAGGGCCGCATGCTCCCTATTTTGATCTTATCAGGACGATAAACATGTTTTTATTTTCAAATCAGCATATTTATTTCAACGAGATTTGTTCGCTCATACAAACTCTGTACGCTCATACAAACTCTGTAATAAACCTACACTCGCCGTGAGCCTGGGCTACTTGTGGTTTTGAGGCTTGAAAACAAAGCGCCATAGAAAAAACTTTTGATTTGCATACCGAAATCGAACTCGCTCACGGCCTTCGCGGTAAAGCCGAAAATGTCAGACACCGAAAGACGACACTCTGCAGTTAAGGCGAAGGGTGGATTTCTATCCTTAGGTCGAGGCTTTGTAGTTCCTGGAAAACCTGGGCCTGGTCAAGAAAGATCAAGCCGAAGCCACAGTGTCGTCCAGGAATTTACAGACGAAAACCAAAATTACGGAAAACCGGGCTTGATCGATGGAAGGTGCTGGTAACGGAAAACACTTACAAGCTTGGACCCGATAACAAGTTCTCACCGGGTAAGCCAAAACAGACGAGTGTAAACTTAGACCATTTAAAAAAGAATGTAAAGGGTTTATTAGAAACGATGTACCTAATGACCATATTTTCATAAATTATTATCAAAACGCTTTTATATCCTATAGTTAAGTGTTTTACCAGAAACTAGTGAAGATATGAAAAAAAAAATATGTAACGAAATGTCCCTGATTTACGCGGGCGTCAGAATCAAAACAGCTTTCCCGCCCATTTCGATTTTTGATTCAGTTTGTTCAAATAATATACGCGATGGCTTGAAGATATGAAGTTTATTTTCTCGTTGTAAAAACAATATTTTACTTGTTCGCTGCGCTCACTCGTACAATTGTTTCCACCACTCAAAAATATATCTCCGCGCTACCGTGTAATATCCTCTATGTCTTTAGGAGGACATTTTCTCTTCCTTTTAGGGGTCTTTCCTTTTTCTAGTGAGTGGACTTCGTAGTATCGGCGTATGTGCCTGGTTTTATTACTTTTCCCTTTTTTTTTACTCCATATCATACTAAAAGCCGCATCTTTGTTTTTTTTTTCTTTTGAAGCTAAAGTGGAAGAGGTAGCACAAAGTGTTTTGCAAAAAGTGCTCGCAGAATCGGTGTACGACCCTAAAACTTGTCGAACACAAGCAATGGAGATCGGAGACGAGATTCTCAGTCAAGTCAAGGCACTCGGTTTCGATCGATACAAGATCGTTTGTTTGACAAATATCGGCAAAGTTAACGATCAGACGATACGAATCGGTAGCCGCTGCTGTTGGGACCAGAACCTAGATAACTACGCTGAGGCTGTTTACACTAATAGTACACTGTTCGCTGTCACCGCTATCTACGGAATCTATCAGGAGTGAGACCTTATTGGTACTCTCGACGACCTGTTTATTTTTTTGTAATTAAAAAAAAATTAACTTCAGCCATATCCTGGAATTTGAAATCCCCCATTCCCCAAAAGCTCTTTTCTTGGCTTTGTTTGTCCCACCTACGAATTCTGACAAGGGAAGGGGCAACTTTGTGATATGTATATTTGTGGAATAAAAGAAAAAAAGAAGATACGGTAAATAAGTGGCTTTTTTTGCCATTTTTCGACATAAACAGTAAAATTCAAATGATTAATATGATAATGTGTTGTAGTTTATTACTGATTATACATAAAAAATACAATAAAATCAAAAATCAAATTTCCTTCGCATCCTCTACGCTTCACACGTAACACTTTTTTTTATAAATAAGACGTTATATACGTACAAGATAAAACTGTTTTGGGAGAAGAAAATGTCTAACGAGAAATCTTACTGCATGGTGAACTTTAATATTTATTTTTGTTAGAAATGTGCTTGCAGCAACTTTGCCAGTGTTTACCGTAATAAGTGTAGTGCAAAAGACTTTTTACAAGACCATATGGATTTTTCGACTTCATCGCTGAAAAAACAACATCTCTTTAACTGAGATTACCATCGCAGACATAAAAAACTACCAGTGTGTCATCCGCCGTAAGCCCGAATAATCTGCGCAAAAGTTCACTTAGTACCTACCAATCGGCAGCTTGCTAAGTACTATAAGTCAATTACGCGTTGGTGATTTGGTGATATGAGTTCGATGTGTGACGGAAGTGCCTTTGGAATTTAAATTTTCACCATTCACTTAGTAACTATAGCAACGGCGGTAAGAACAAAGAGCTAAAAAGTGCACTTGGGCATCTTTACAAAGCCGTGCTAATGTTCAGGCAAAATTAAACATTTGAATATCTTGTTTCGGATTTCAGGGGAAAAAACTTCGTTAAAAATAATGGCTACTGGAACTACCAGTTCAAAACTAGAAACCGGATTGAATGGAGCTAGGTAAGTAAGAGCGAATTTATTAGTTGAGTTCAACTGTTTAAGAAGGCCACATGTAATGCATTTTCAAACGAGCCTTTCTCTTCAAACAGTGAGAGCAGTAATTCGCCGAGAGTAAAATCACCGACAAGCGCACACAAGCCGCGACAAAAAGCAACGAACTGGGGAATAGAAGAAACCAGGATTTTCCTAGAGGCATGGAAAACGTACTACGATTCGCTTGAAACCGCATCTTACTTGGGGAAAAATACGATCTGGAATAAGATATACGAGCAGTATCGCTCAGGATGCATCAGCGATGGCCTGTCTGTAAACAGAAACGTCTATCAGCTTAAAAAACGAGTTCAGAACTTGACTTATCAATATAAGCAGTTTCGGGGACCTACGGCCGCTTGCATCGACGAAGAAACGCGGGCAAGAATCAATAAAGTATTTCCATACTTCGATTTTTTTAATGATGTGATAACGGGGGAGAATCGAGTCGCAGTTCGACGAGATACCAACGGAACTAGTGAGACGAAGCTAGCGGTTTATGCTTTTGATGAGCAACTGAAGAGCGATCGGAGAGATTCAGAGCCTCGGATAGCGGTCAGGAACGATACAAGCGAGTCTGGCGAAGCGAAGCTGACAGTGTTCGCTTACGACGAAGAACCGAAAGACAAGCCTCAGCCTCGCCGACAATCTGCGCTGAACACACGCGTGTCGCCCGAGTCCGAGAGCGAAGAATCGGCTGAAAATCACAGCGAAGCGAGCGACCATCACGCAGCACAACTTGTCAACAATCGACCCGAGCAGTCCGATTCAAGTTCAGAGGAAGAGGAAACAGATCTTGTAGTCGTCGATATACCAGAGCTTCAACAACATACTGCGCCTTCACCACGAAAAAGACTCAAGCGACAAACTCATGTTGCGGTAAACAAGCGGCCAGAGCCAAAACTAACGGAATCTGTGCCGAGAAATCGCACAGAAGAGGACGGGTTTCGCATGAGTGCGTTGGAGGAAATGTGGGAGCGCAAGCTTGCGCAGGACAGAGAGCAGTTCGAGAAGCTCATGGAATTTCAGAGAGAATCACTCCAAGTGCAACAGCAGCAGACAAACGCTATAATATCAGGACTTACAAATATACTCAACACGCTAGCGAAAAATAATCGGTGAGATTATTTACGCTACTAGGTGTTCGCGGTTACCCTGTGGCTGAGAGGGGCTGAACAGAGTCGTAGTCACCGTAGAGCGTTTTTTCTTGCTTTTTTTTGGCTTTGCATGCATACATCCTTTCTTTTTTTTTCTAAAACGCTTATTTGATTAGAAATAATATAATTGTAAAATATGAAAAAAAAGTTGTAGTTGGGGTCTTAGGTTATCCATAGCCTATTCCCAGCATACTTGCTTCAAATGTGCTTCAAATACAAGAACTGTATCAGAAATTTTCCCGGGAGATCATTGGGAGATTGCAGAAAAAAATGTATAGGAAGTTTCGATTTTTTTGCCGGGAGATGAAGGCGAAAACCAGGAGAGTTGATAGGTATGTCCCAGGAGTCTTATTAACTAACCACTGTTGTCAAGAATTATATGCTGTCGCGACGAGTGGCAAATTAAAAGTTGCGTCATTACCCACAAGCCGCTAAACCAATAAAAGCCGGGAGACGAGGCTATGTCACCTTTAAGGCATAGCCCTGCTTGTTCATCCACCCCCCTCCAGGCATTCGTGAACTACGATTGTACAGGTGGCCATTTTGACAAATCGGCCCAGATCTTGATCGTAGCGTTTTAGAACCTAAGAAATCTGTCAGTGACAAATTTCTAGTGCATGTGCTCTCGCTGAAAGGAAAAAGGGCGAGTGTTTCCGCTTACCTTCCCACATTTCCGTTTCTTCATGAACTTTTCATTTCTTTGTCTCCTTGTACCTTGAATAATGTTCTACAATACGACATTTAATATATAATCCTGGTCGGGTCCTTTGCGATTTTGTTGACAATTTAAAGTAAAATTCCTTACCTTATAATCCTAATGGAGATTTCGGGCCTGTGGAGATTTGGTGCAGTGCTACATCCGGGATTCCGGAATTATAAATTTGGCGGGAATACATAATGATTATCGATCTCTTGTTCATCTTTATCGATCGAAAATCTTTCACGTGCTCACCGATCGACCAATCACACAAGTATCACTAGCTCATGCGAAGTGCTGACTTACACATCTTGCACGTTTTGCAGAAGGTAAGGTTTCCCGACTTTTCTCGAGTTTTATCACTTAGATACTCAATAGAATGTTTACGTTTTTCGTAAATGTGACCGACAAAAGATTTATATAAAGCTTCGTAGGTAGTATCTGACAAAGCTGTTGTAGTTTCAGTCGCAAAACGATCCGTTTTCCTCACTTCACCGCAGTCATCAAACAAGCATGGCTGACTGGGATGATAACTCTGGCCAAACTAACTGCTTTGGAGGCAGCTCGGTAAGTTTAGATCACAAAAACCTAAATGACACCACTTCAAAGCATGTTCCTGGCATATTTGTGAATTTTTTGTCGCATTTTTAGGGCGGTGGGTTCGGTTCTTCAATGACGAACGGATTCGGTGGTGCGTGTGGGCTAACGAATGGCGACGACTCTGGCCGACGTAAAGGCTTCGGAAGAGGCAGTCGCACCGATACATTGCCTAAATCAGACAGCAAGCCAGGCGGCGCATTCGGTGGTTCCTCTGGCGGTGGATTTGGTGGCTCATCAGGCGGTAGTTTTGGTGGCTCATCAGGCGGTAGTTTTGGTGGCTCAGGTTTCGGTTCCAAGTCAAGTGGTGGTGGTGGCTTTGGGGGAGGGGGTGGTTTTGGTGGTGGTGGCTTTGGGGGAGGGGGTGGTTTTGGTGGTGGTGGCTTCACTGGTGGAGATGATGCTGACGATGCCGGTGGAAGCGGCGGGGGCTTTGGTGGGGGAAGAAGCTTTGGTGGTGGAAGTCATGGTGGAGATGGTTGTAGGAAGTGTGGTGAATCTGGGCATTTTGCTCGTGACTGTCCCCAAGGAGGTGGAGGTGGCGGCGGTAGCAGGACATGTCACAAATGCAATGAGGAAGGGCATTTTGCTAGAGAGTGCCCAAATGCAGACAGTGGAGGAAACAAGTGTTTCAAGTGCAATGAGTCAGGACATTTTGCACGTGAATGCCCTAACTCTGGTGGAGGTGGTGGAGGTTTTGGGGGTGGCAGCAGCGGCAGCACTTGCTATAAATGTAATGAAACAGGTCATTTTGCTCGGGAATGCCCCAATGCAGAGAGTAATGGTGGAGGTTTTGGAGGTGGCAGCAGCGGCAGCACTTGCTATAAGTGTAATGAAACAGGACATTTTGCTCGGGAATGCCCCAATGCAGAGAGTAGTGGTGGTGGTTTCGGCGGTGGTGGAGGGAGCAGCGATTCAACTTGCTTCAAGTGCCAACAAACAGGTCACTTTGCCAGAGAGTGTCCTAATGAGAGTGCTGCTGGAGAGGATGGTATGTTTTGTTTACTATCATTACTTGCTCTTGTGTCAAAGACAAAGGAAAAAAAGGAAACTTAACATAGTGAGGATTTCAAATAATTTTGAAAAAAGAGTTTGAGCTCTTACAAGGCGTTTTAGTATCACTCCTCACTATTTATAAACTTGACATAGTTTGGCAAAAATTGATATTTTTCAACAGTCTGTTCCAGTTACCAGGGGAAGGGACTATAATGATAAATTTCATAGGATACCATTTGATACCATTTCCATTTCCAGGTGATAGACCAAAACCAGTCACTTATGTACCACCAACACCCACTGAGGATGAAGAGGAAATGTTCAGGTCCACTATTCAACAAGGAATCAACTTCGAGAAGTATGACCAGATTGAAGTTCTGGTCTCAGGGAACAACCCTGTTCGGCATATAAACTCCTTTGAAGAGGCAAATCTCTATGAAGCTTTCCTTAACAATGTGAGAAAAGCACAGTATAAGAAGCCAACACCAGTCCAGAAATACTCCATTCCAATAGTTATTGCCGGCAGAGATGTAATGGCTTGTGCACAGACAGGTTCAGGAAAGACCGTAAGTTTTAAAGCCATAACCTTCCATGATTAATGGAAAAAAAACAAGTACTAAGTTTGTAGTGTCTTTTGCTCACATCCTAATGTACACGATCCTAAAAAAAAAACATTTTTTTTATTACGATCACAATGTTTGGTCCCAAGCATATCAGAATATTGGAGAAATAAGTTTTTTTTATGAGAACCTTTTTAACCCTTTTACGCCCAAGTTTTTTTGACTGACGCACACAAAATGACACAAGGTCTTCAGTTTTTATAGATTTTCTCTTTTTCCTTAGAATTTCATGGGCTGACATAGTAAGAACAAATATTGCCCACATAATTATTGATCGGAATAAAGTACTGGTTTTCCAAATATTGTATTGCAACAATTTTTATAAGCAGGCAAAGACAAACTTTTTTGAAATTAGCGCAATTTAAGTGCGTGCTCGTCATTTGTTAGTTCCAGTTGATGCATGTTTTCAGATAAACTACATCAAATTAACTTCAAAGATTCAGAGTTAACTCTTTAGGGAAGCATATCCAAGTATTATACATAGCTATTTTTCAGGTTTAAGCGAGCTGGTTGTGATAGTCATGTCAGCACCGTTTTTACACAATACAGGATCAACATGCGGCAATAAAAGAACGGCTTGCATGGTCATTTCATTTCTAAATTTTAGCGGCTTTATTTTATTGATTGAACAAAACTCAACTGTACATTTTTGCTCATGATTGACTAATTGCCATAATCTGTGAATAAATCAAGTATAGCACAACAATACGAGGATTTGAGAACATCATCGAGCGGAACGAGTGGGGACTATTGAACGTCCCCACGTTGGTATTGTGAAGAATTTTCTGCATTGTTGTTCAGATGCGGCCAAAATAGGCTTGCAAGAAAGTATTATTTGCTGCTATTGGTTTTGCAATATCCAACTGGACGAGAAACAAGTCTTTTTCACTCAAATATTTACGAATTGTTGGCAATAGTCCGATGCCATGAGTTCTTACAAAAGTACCGAGATGGTGGCGGAATTTATTTACCGCTAGTTCCTGCATCGTTCGCTGTTGCTCTCAAACCACTCAGAATCTTTCTCTTCGTTTCCTTTTTGCCATTTAGAAGCGCCTCAGGTTGACAAGAAATTCAATCAATTCAGAATTATGAAAATATAAAAAAAAAACAAAGTTCAAAGTTATTATTTTGATGATTCTTCGGTCCGATGAATGGAGCAGCTTCTTGTTCCTCAATGGCAGTACCAGTTCTGTACCAAAGTTGGTCTTTGGGTCGCAAAATACCAACATTTTTCTGCTAGAAATTAGCACACGGCCATCAATGTTTACAGATTGTGAATCTGTCTCTCCCAGGCCTTTAAACTCTTTTAAATCGCTATCAAAATCACCCAAAATATCATGAGTCAAGTCCATGTTCTAAAGGCAAGGTCCGTGGTCGTAGGATTGATTTCAAACGCACGAAAAAGTTTTAACTTTGGATAAAAATTTCATGACAAACGGTTCGTTGTACTGACTTGAGCTGTAAGAGAGAAACATGCAGAATTTCATGCTCTATCGATTCCATGTGTTAGGTTTCCATATAAGGCAGTCCTTTTGTCTTTTTGTCCAATGACAAAGAGGCATACAGCAAAATACGGAAAATTCCGTATCTAGGCGTGAAAGGGTTAAAAGAACTTACCCAGATGGCAGCGAAATATTGTTTTGTTTACATAATAAAAACAATTTTTTTGTTTAACCCATTCGCTCCTATACTGCCCTGAAACGGCCTGCGGAAAAACCCTGATATTTCCCTATACGGCCCTGTACCGGCCGGCTTTCGCGCGCGCAAGAAAAACTCCCCTCCCCGGCGAGTAAAGCTTTTGAAAATTCAGCTTTAGTGTGACAAAGAATTGACCAATCAAATGAGCTCCTTTGCACATCTCCTAGCAACCAAACAATAGAACCACGCCTTGTAGTGAAATCACTTGTCTCACGCGCCCGCCATGAATTCTTGGAGACCCGATAGCACTTGAAAATCACAATATTTCCATTATTTTCTCACTTTTAAGGCTTGGTAAAGGAAGATAATTACAAATCCTGACATGATAGCTCTAGAGAGGATAATTACAGCCCATGAGAGGATCATTTTGTAAATAAAAATGATGGAAACAGTGCCTCTAGTCTGTTGAGAATGAATTATCTAACCGCTAAAAGTCTGCTGTATGGATAAAGGCTTCTTATTTTCGTGAAAAGATCTGTATAATGATATTTATTCTAGCTAAATCAGGCTGGGGTGAATTTAAAAATTTGACCATGTGCGAATTTACATGGTTGCTTTCCTCTCAAAATACTTTGAAACCGTAAAACTCTGATTCATAAAATGTCTTTGTTTTACCAAGTCTTGAAATCTTATCTGTGGAATAAACTTGTGAAATGTAATCATAGATACTGTGAGTACATTTATTTAAAATATTGTATTGATTTGTGTATTTATTAAAGAAGAATTTTGTCAAAAGAAGTTGTGTTTTGTTTCTTTGTGTTCACTAAATTGAACAAATTTGAATAGACTTGATAAATAATAGTCTAGTTTTTTATATTTTCCTAGTTGTTTACAGATTAATTTGTACACCATCAGATTCCTCATCTTTTCCTGAATAGGATGCACTATTTGCTTTTATGTTATATTGTCTCGCAATTAACTGCGCATATGTGTTTTGCTTTCTGCTCAAAGGAATTTGCAAAATTTTTGAAAGCTCCCAGGGAGAGGGTGAATTGCAGGAAACGAATGGGTTAATTATCTTATTTTCCAGTACCTTTCAATACTACAGTATTGCATTGATGTCTAACTTTACCTATAATAATGCAATCTAATTTGCTGCTTTTGTTTTTAGAAGAGTTCACACAAAAAATAATCTGTTTATTTGTGCACCATGTTCATGATACTCCACACAGTCACACAGCCGTACAACACTTTGGGTATTTGCTTCGTGACTTCGAAGATATTTCTGATTATGTTTCAGGCTGCCTTCTTGCTCCCAGTTATGACATCAATGATGAATGCCGGGCTGACCAGCTCTTCCTTCAGTGAGACACAGACACCCCAGGCAATGTGTATAGCTCCAACCCGAGAACTGGCCAATCAGATCTACCTAGAGGCTCGAAAGTTTGCCCATGGGACCATGCTGCGTCCAGTTGTGTGCTATGGGGGTGTTTCTGTATCCCACCAGCTGAGACAGCTGCAGAGTGGTTGCAATTTGCTGGTCGGCACTCCAGGACGCTTGACTGATTTTATTGAGAAAGGAAAGGTAATTTCCTTTAACTGCACATTGATTAAGCTACGTTTTTCAATAATGTTGTACTCTATACTGATAGCTATTTTTTAATCATCTATAAATGAGCATCCATATTTCAAACCAGTGCTCTGTCTACGCTCATTACCATATTTCCCAGCATGTAATGCGCATCTACATATAATCTGCACCCCAATTTTCAAAGCCTTTTTTTTAAAAAAATAGAAAATTCATGTTTAATACGCACCATAATAGAAAAAACAAGGATAAGAAACAGCCAAAAAAAAAAGTATCAAGATGATATAAATGTTCTCATTCACAATTCGTTCATTTTATTTATACATAAGTAAGGTAAATGCTTTTCTTACATCTGAAATTGATAATCACTTTGAACCTCTTAGGCAAAAGCAGCGCATGTTAGCAGAACTGTAAAGCTGTTATTCTTATCGCTGTACATTTTTATTTTCACATGGAACATCGAAATGCGAGCTTGTGTTCAATCACAACAATTACCGCCATTTTGGACAAGGTGCAAAAGACTGTGTCAAGTAAATTCCAACATGGCGGACAACAAGAAAATCGCAAAGGAAGCATAAATAATTGCTGTCATTCTGGCAGATTTGAGCTTATTTTCTTACAAAACACATGATGAGGAAATAAAGATATTCTTCATTTGTAATACCTTTTACTGTGTCATTTTGTGACTATTTCTCACCTGCAATGGGATCGCCACATTAGTCTTTTTGATTTCTGCTTTTAAAAAAATATATAAACTTCCCAAAAAAATTCTCAACCTTTATTTATCTTCTTTTTTTTTTTTTTACTAGAATTAGGCTATGAGATAGACTTAACATATGCCGTAGTTACATATGCTGAGGTTTCCGGTCACCGTTACACAAAATTTTAACCTCAGCCAATTACCGAACATAGGTTGGAAGCACTAGTCTAATCATGGCAATAATTGACTGCTTCTCTTCTTCTCTTTTTACCTAGGTTTCCTTGAAGGGTCTCCAATTCCTGATTTTGGATGAAGCAGACCGTATGCTGGACATGGGCTTTGAACCTGCCATTCGAAGGATTGTAGAATCTATGGGCATGCCAGATAAGTCTGAACGTCAGACACTTATGTTCAGTGCTACATTTCCTGAGGAGATCCAGAGATTAGCAGGAGACTTCCTCAATGATTACTTGTTCTTGACAGTTGGTCGAGTTGGTGGCACCACCTCGGACATTGAACAGACTGTGATAGAGGTCACAGATAATGAAAAGAGAGACAGGTTAACTCAGATCCTTGGAGATGCAGGTTGGTTGCAGAAAAAGTTCCTGTTTAAAAATATTTTTTAGCCTATTTGCTTTTATAGCTAATAATACGTTTTAAAATAAGAGAGTTTAAAAAGAAAATTCTGAGGTCAGATTTTTGTAACTCTTAGATGTGTACAGGCCCACAAATGACCCCCAAAAAAGCACAGGATAGTAGGCCCGCAAATGACCCCCAAAAAACAATATAGCTGGCCCAAAAATGATCCCGTATCAATTTACGAAATGGGATGCGGAATGTAGAATCTAGAACTGTAAAAGAATTTTAAATGGACAGAAATTATACATTTTAATTTTTCGAGTGAAAATACAAAGCAATACACAGCGCAAGAACTTTTTTCTTACATCCTGTTATCCCAAAGAAAACAAGTAAAAAGCCCTTAAGGAACAATTATCTTAAAATACTGCGAATTTGTGTGAGGTTTCATATTTCGCTTTTATCAAATATATGTGATCCACGGAGTCAGAAAAAAAAGGCAATATAGAAGTTTATTTGTAAGCAAGTGTTTATGATCATAATACTTTCTTGTTGTAAGCTTATTGGATTTAATTATGATGTGAATTACGTTAATTGTTATGGGATCATTTGCAGGCATGTTTGGTTGTTGTTTTTGGGGGGTCATTCGCCGTTCTACAGTGTGCTTTTTGAGGGGTTATTTGGGGGCCGGGATCATTTGCTGGCCGGGGATCATGTGTGGGCCTGTGTAGATACCCAGATTTCAATTTTGTAAAGTACCTTTCATTTCATTTTCAGGCACAGACCGAACTCTTGTGTTTGTGGAGTCAAAAAGATCAGCTGATTTCTTGGCCATTTTCCTGTCGGGAGAGGGCTTTCCTACTACAAGCATTCATGGGTAAGTATTGTAAAAAGCCTTGACAAAGAATAATATACATTTTAGAAAATCTGGTTTTTAATTTTACATTTATTTTGCACATTATCCACCATTTTGTAATTGTGCTCCACAATAGTTAGAAATGCAAAATCTGTTATGAATGCTAGCAGTCTTTTGTTAATGTCACCACCTTTATATAATATAGAAAATGTTGCTTGGTATGTAAGAAAGAAACTGCATAATACTATACTTTGTAGAATTTTCAAGACTTATTTCCATTTGCAGTGACCGTCTACAGCAAGAACGCGAAGAGGCACTCGATGATTTCCGCAAAGGCCGTTGCCCTGTCCTTATTGCAACAAATGTTGCAGCTCGTGGACTGGATATTGATGATGTAAAACATGTAATCAACTTCGACTTGCCATCTGATATTGATGAATATGTCCACCGGATTGGTAGGACAGGACGTATTGGTAACAAGGGAAAGGCAACTACCTTCTTCTTGCGAGGAAGAGATGATAAGGTGGCACGTGGCTTGGTCAAGGTGCTTTCAGAGGTGAGCTTTGCGTGCCTTCATAGCATTTTGAAAGCAGGTGTTTTTGTTTGGGGGAATTCGAGAGAGGATCTGTGGAGCACAATTTGCTATGATTTGCATTTCTTTGACTTACTTGGCTAGTCTCGGTGTGTGCTAGGACCTTGAGGGCATAAGCCACTGTTGCTAATTTTAAACCAAACAAATTAGCCGCATTGATGGAGAATTAGCCACAACCAAGAAGCTATAGGGAACAATTGAATCAAAATACCTTATTTTGGTCTCTTTAATTTAGCAACATTTAAGCCCTGCGAAATCATATTCCTACAAACTTTAATATTGCAAAATTCAATACCCTTTCCATTTTTTGTTTCCCTTTTTTAACGACCAATACCAAGACAATTAAGAACTTATTATTCTTATGTAACTGTAGTCTCACAGGATCGATGTATGTTAATGTGTTAGAAAATAGCATCAAGCGCAATATGATATCTACAGGTTTTTTTTTGTTGTTGTTGTAATATTTAATAAAATTATTGGAAAATGCGTTTTTGGGAAATTGAAAATGAAATCGCTTGCGAAATATGCCAATCCTTTATTTGCGAAATTAGGTGCCCGCAAAAAATAGTAATAATATGGTAACAAATAGTAACTGTAGTAACTAGCACGGAGCTAGTACAGCTCATGGCAATCAAGTAGCAAAAAGGACTTTAAAAAACACACCCTTCGCAATCCTTTCTATTTTATAGCAATAAGGCAAAGACAAGCTCTTATTTCAAGTATTTTATTTAGCTAGAGATCAAGCTTGAGATCAAGTTCTTTAGCATCCCTGATGCTAAAGAACTAAGCATCCCTGAACTTTAGCATCCCTGAAAAGCAGGCTGGTTATACATAATGGCTAGTACTACATGGTATGTTCATGTACACTCAAAACATGGGTGAGCAAATCAACAATCCGGTTTCCATTATTTTAGATATGAAGTATTGCCTCAAGATAATCTTAAATTTGTCTGACATTGCCTTTGACTGCAATGAGATTTACAAACTGACTTTCATCTAGGTAATAAATAATCCACTGGGAGCCCAAATTAAATTTTACCTTACTCGAGCATGAGTAACTATGAAAAAAAGGATTTATTAAGGATAAATTTAAGGCATGGAAATTCTCAGCATAAACAGTTCTAGGGAATCGACTGAGAATCTAAAAAATAACATTTTTTTTTTTTAAACAGGATTGATTGATATGGGAGCAGCATACTCGGAAAGAGACAAGTTGTGTTCAGGGGATAGTACCAGTAAAGACTGATGCTACAAACTTGACAGGATGAAAAACTAGGACTATTATGATATTCACTCTGTTTTCTTGTGTTTTGGTTCCCCTTAGGCCAACCAAGAGGTTCCTGAGTGGCTGGAGGAGATAGCAGAAGGTGCTATTGGCACAGACTATGGCCCAGCAGGAGGCCGCTTTGGCTCAAGAGATACAAGACAGCAGGTATGTGAGAACTTATTCAAAACTAAGCACATATCAATATGACTTGTCAGGCTTGTAGGGGTTGAGTCCTGAATGCTAGCATAATTAGTACAGATTTATGCTTTCTATCATTCAAATGTAAAATTAGGATTGTTTGAATTCAAAATTTGCTGCCTTATTCGTGATAAGTTAACTAATAAACATTTTAAATAAGGTTGAATTTGAGAATCCTTGTGTCATAACCAGCAGTGAATCGTGGGTAACGTTAATGGCTGGATTCTTGTATCTCAAAGCCATGAGAATGTAAACAGGCAAATAAACATAAATTCTAAGGGATTTTAAACCTCGATTTGTTTTAATTTACGGCCTATTTGTTCATTTATCTGATGCCCATGAAGCACTATGGGCTAGGAAACATGAATTCTCTTGAGTGCACGCTCATCTGAAATAGGTTTCTGCAAGGGATGTTCTTTAATCGATGGAGGCAGTGTGTTGTTAGAGTTTATGCCCCCCTCCCAAGTGTGACATAAGAATAACTATATAAAATTTTATCCTTCTGATTTGGCCTATGTTTTTTTTTCCAGTATGGGAGAAACCGAGGCGGAGATGATGCCTTTGAGAGCACGGCGCCCATCTCAGCAGGTGGTGGAGATGATGACTGGGAATAGCTGCCATTCTGACTCACCAAGAAGAAGTTTATGTTGAAATAGTTTTACCATTTTACCAGTCCAAGGAGATATTTAATACTTCGGAACTGCACATATCGTTAATTAATTCGCTTGCTAAAATGGGGCTTGTATTTGCTTAAAGCTCAGCTTTAGAGAATTGATCGTACGAAACAGATTGACTTCCGTGTCATCGTTGTGTTAAAGCTCAAGCTTTAGAGAATTGATCATATGAAACAGTCCGTTGTGTTTGAAAAAAAAAGGCCAGAGAACTGTGCTGTTGTGTGTATGAAGAGATCACCAAAAGCTCACATCACGAAGCTACAGTACAGCTGTTATAGCTTGTTGTTGGGGTTACAAATACCGACCTGGCTGCTTCGGATATTTCAATTTCTGTTTAAACCACATGGTCAAGTCAGGGTGTCCTGATAGCCTCTGGTAACCTAGCGATTGCGATTCCTAGGTGTGCTGAGGTGTGAAGGAATAGATATATCTTGGCTTGTACTGATGAAGACATAAGTGAATTGACAGTTGTGTGGTGGTTTAGACCCTGTTTTGGTTGAAATTACTGTACAATCAACACAAACAAGACTTTCCATGGTGGTAATCTGCGCATTACTATACAGTCGACATATGTACGAAGACTCTCCTTGGCTGTAATCTGCACATTAGGAGTCAATGGCCATAGCACGAGTGATCACTCCTGATATAGAGGAACGGTAACAGAAAAACAAAAACTTAGCATGTTGATAAAGCGGGTTGAAGGGAACCAAGTGTATTTTGTAATGATTGACAACCCAGAGAAGACTAGCACTGAGCCAATGGCAGAGGGGCTACCAACAAAACCATGTTGGCTCAAGAAGACTAGCACTGAGCCAATGGCAAGAGGGGCTACCAACAAAACCATGTTGGCTCAAGAAGACTAGCATTGGGCCAATGGCAGAGGGGCTACCAACAAAACCATGTTGGCTCAAGAAGACTAGCACTGAGCCAATGTAAGAGGGGCTACCAACAAAACCATGTTGGCTCAAGAAGACTAGCACTGAGCCAATGGCAGAGGGGCTACCAACAAAACCATGTTGGCTCAAGAAGACTAGCACTGAGCCAATGGCAAGAGGGGCTACCAACAAAACCATGTTGGCCCAAGAAGACTAGCGGCAGAGAAGCCTAGCAAGACCTGTTGAAATGTCTGCGCAGAAGACAACCAAGCACACAACAATCTGCCTTATGCAAGGCTAAAATCTGGGGCCTGGTCCAGGATGGTGGCCCCAGTGACAATTTCCATATATAGTCCCTGAACTAGGGGACTTTTGTGTTGTAACCAATGTCATACACCGTATGGTCGTTTGTGTTTGGCATAAGATCAACATGGCATGGCTGATATTCGATCCTCCTGACACTCCTGTTTAACCACACATTTACGTATCTAATACTTCTGGTTTAGTTCAGGAAATGTATCTTAAAAATCTCTTCGATTAATGCAGTACTTGGGCTAACCAGTTCACTTGCAAATTTCAATTATCTGATTTGATTGCAATTCAAATCGGGCAAGATTGAGAGTTGTTCATTCAGAAGTGGAAGGGTTAATTCAGGCACACGCTGCTTTGGATCTGGATTTATGGTGAATGTATGGAGATGCTATTGTTTGGTACACATGCTTCAGGATTTGTAGGTAACGCGCATTAATACTAAATCCAAGGCTTGGTAGATAGCTTAAACATAGTTCACTGATCTCTTGGCCTAGTGATCAACACAGTGAAAGCAATCAGTTGGCACGATCTTAAAATAAAGTTTATTCAATTTAGTTATTTGTCTCCATTTGTCTTTCTCAAACAAACTCGAGATCTAATTTGCGATTCCATTAAATGTTCGCAACCTTCCCCTCGCAAAGACTTTACGAGGGAATCGTAAATTCCACAGGGTTTAGGATCCAAGAGACCATGATATAAAAGAACGAATCCCCGTGGCCCATGATGCCGTCCATAAAAGCTATTTTTAGATTGCGCGAGCTTGTCAATCATAGCATTCATATATGGCTCTTCGCGCCATATTTGGTTATGGGCACCTCGCGAACTAGTACATTTTCACAATTTTGTTTCCCTCTGCACTTCTTTGACTTCGTTTGCTACCTGTTTTTATCCTTTTAGCTGCTTCTCATAGCTCATGATTACAGTGCTACTCGTAGGGTGGTGTCCTGGTATCTGTTAACCCTTTCACTCCTGGGTACTTTTAAGCAACATTGTAAGAAAAACAGACTGCAAACAGAAACCTCCCACCTATTTCAAGTCCAACACTACCAGCTAAGCTGCCGCTGACCCAAGACGGTATGCCTTGAAGTTTCCAACAATGCACTGCGGTGCCTTTTCTTTCTGGCGACGGCACTGCTACAGCCTGTTGCTTACACAACAGTTTTGCTTGTAATTTGCTTAAAAATTACAGCTTTTTCACATCTGGAGATTGCTGTGCTGTGCTTATGGATGTTTGCACGTTGAGGTTGATTCAATGGGATAATTCCTTGTCTGGGCTTCACCAAGTGAGAAAGGAATTTTCTGGTGAGTGGCCTCGTACTCTCCAATGTGGGCCATCTTTGCTACCCAACCTTAATCAAAAATTGTTTTCATGCTTATTCTGAAACCTTGGTCTTGGACCTGGAAATGTTTTGTTTGGCTTCGGGGCAAAGAGACTTATAAAAAAACTGTTATGATTCTGGGGGAGGAGATTGCCCGCCTGTCTGTCAAGGTGTTTCCAAGACTCCCATGATGCAGTGCAGGCATGCAAAATAGGCTAAACATGGTGACTCGCTTCTAATGGAGGTTCTAGCATTGATTATTGTGACTGTAAAATGGGACCTGACGGAGCGCAATAAAGGTATCTATTGGTGACTTGATCTGTGTTTGCTTGTCTCTATTTGTAGTTCGGAATTTTGTGTCTTTTTTGGTAAGAAATGTTTCTAAGTTTAAGCATTTGTTTACGAATTGGTCAGAAATTAAGGTTGATATTTTGACAAAAGAGTCAATTCTATTACATTGCTTCGATGCGCTTTTGAAGGTCGTCTATGCCTTGGATGATTCTATGAGTATCCGGGTCTGGTGATGTTTAGTTTGCATTTTTGACGTTTTGGAGTTGGGCCTATATTTTACAGGCGTCTCAGGGCGTTATGGCAATGAAAGACATAACCAAACACATAAAAAAAAATATTTGTGCCTTCCTGGCTTAGAAAAAAGGCTTTATGGCAAGCTTAGGGGCTATCAACAGTGTATGCAAATTCTGGTTGATAGACAAGCAAGCCTATGGTAGCATATCTACCAGATAATTTTTATGTTAAAACCATTAGGGAAACCACAGGAAGCCCAAATTCCATAACAATATTTGCCTTTAAAAATTCAAAGCAGCAGTGTGAACCCACTTTAGATACTCCTGTATATTCACCGTCAAAGTGCTCTTATAACAGAACCTTGCCTGAATCTGATGGATTTTAGGGCATTTTTTTAAAAAAAGCTATGCATATCAGCTCTATCATTGAGCCAAGCCATGTCCAAGTAAAAAAAAATCTATTTTCTAGGTAAAAGATATTCACTTGCTGAAAATGGCATATATGTTATCCATTCCATTGGTGTATCTCACATCAAAAGTCTAAGAAGGCCTAGTTAATTAGATTAAAAACTAGGGGTGGTGGGTTAAGTTATCTAAATCTTATTCTCTTCAATACGGTGAGATGGAAAACCTAGGCATTCTAAGTCTGTGTTATGTATTTTAATACAAGAAGGCCTTTATTTTTCTTTGATTCACTATATTTTTAGATGAATGAACTTCAATTCTTCACGCAAATGTTCAGAAATCATGTCACTCAAGAAACCCTTGTCACCGAGATAAGATTTACTTCATTATGGAGACTTGAAATCTTTTATTTGTGAAATACCTGTCTTAATAACCACAATATCGGTGTGAATATAATGGTATTAAGTTCTGGATGAATCTTTTTTCATTAAAAGGGAACTGGAAGATAATTGTGTGTTGTAAACACAGATTTATGACGGATTGTTGTTTTATAATTTGCGAATCAGTCGTGAAAACTTTTACCCAGAGTCTAAAATCACGCACTCTATGAATTTAATGTCCGAGAAACGGTCGATTGGATCCAGCGTACTCTATGGAAGATCATTTTCACAGCGTTTGTAAAAAAGGATGGTTTTCGGTCAAAAAGATTTCCATAACATCCTTTGCCGGTTCACATCGCTCAAGATGTGATCGCGCTTAAGACTCATGTTGCTAGGAAACGTGAGCACTATCCAATCAGAGGCGTATCTAAAAATAACTGGTTGTTCTAAAAATAGCTTTCACGGACGTCATCATTGGAACATATTCTAATACGGGAGATTCGTTCCTTTACATCATGGTCTCTTGTGGGATCTTATTGCCGATTTCTAGGTGGGGCGAGGTTTAGTCTCAGCACCAAACGGTCGGAGCCGACCGCTGGGGGCTGCGAAGGAGACTAGGTAAGGTTAACTTTGATTTTCCAAATAAACACTTGTCTTTCAAGGACTAGAGGGTTGAATATTTTCTGTAATCGCTCGGTGTTTACAAAAAGTCGTTAAGAAAATAATTTCAAAATATATTGAATTTTTAGTTGTTTGGGAAAATTCTATTTAGTGCATAAAAATCATGTTCGAACAGCATTTAAAATTTTACAGTTATGTAAAATGATGGCGGTGAAACGCCTAGCAGTTCTAATTGCTAGTTAAGCTTATTGTTTTCGGTTTAACATAGCAGGCGTGAAATAACCAAATTTGGAGGTCGCCTTTAACAGTCGGAAAAGTTCGCGTAGTCGCTGAAGGAGTCCAAGTACTTCTGGATAATTTGATAGCAAAACACGTACTGCGTCTGAAACCAAAAATAAAGTTTTATCAAATATTAAGTGATATGGTCATGCCATCACTGTGTCGTGGAGTCACATTGTATTTACCATTGGGCCCTATTATTATTTCCTGGAAAACAATTACACCTAGAAAGTTTAATGTGGCTGATATTATAGTGCTACCGTTAGAACCAAGTTTCTGGATAGGAGGGATTCGTCTAGCTGACCCAACACAGCAAAGATTACGGGATAGAAACGTCTTCGACAAAGAAAACTTATGAAATTCCATTGTCAAGTGGGGGGAGGGGCTCGACCAAAATAGAAATTCTCGGTCTTTGCTGATTAAGCTAGTTAACCTGGAAAAAAAGGGGGGGTAACCAAAAAGAAAATTGCCCGTCTTACTGATTCAAGCAAGTAAACTTGGAAGGTGATCACCTTTCTTTTCGTTTCCTAACCAGTACAAAGCCAATTCTATCTTACTCACCAGGCTCTCCACCGCGCCTGGTCGATTGGCACGAATGCGTTTGATGACTTGGAAAACGTCAATAACTTGCTCTGTCTTCAAACGCTCAATAACTGATGAGATCGCACAAAACGTGCCACTCCTACCAACACCGTTACTATGGAGATACAAATCTAGCGTCAATACATTTCCGACCATATACCTATTTCAAATAAGGTTCTACACGGAGCTGCATGAGCATGTATACCTGCATTGGACCAATACTGGCGCGTTGCCGCACTGCTGCTGTGACGCCTGAACCTCGTCTAAAAGATCCAGAACGCTGCGGGCAACCTCAGGGATGCACTTGTCTGGCCACGACACGTGATGCAAGTGACGAACCTCGTGAGTCTTCTGCGAAATGAAACACGGGATACTTGAATAGTTTGAGGGGGGAGGGGAGGTACAAAAACAATAGAGAAAGGGAGTGCATTGCATGGTACGCTACTCATTTTAGTTTATATATATTTTATATAGATGGAGGAATTCGATGAAAGAGGAACTTATCGCAATGTTTGCCAATGGTTTTGCGCATTTTATACACTTTTGAAAGCATCAAAATTCGTCCCCCTAGCTGGTTTCGCATGTCTTTGAACCATGTCTGGAGCATCTAACATAAACAGCCAGCGTTATCCTATTCTATTTGATTTTGTGCCGTGAGTACAATCCACGATTGATTTTTTAGCCGTGTGATGGAATCCGGAATAACAGAGATATCTATGAATCCGACCATATCAGCATAAGATGAAACAATGTTTTTCGTACAAATGCGAACAATCTAATAAAAACTTTAGACTAAGACTACGCTTTCACCTTATTACGCGTCACTTTCAGCTTGGTAGAGATGACGTCACCTTTCTCTTGCTTGCTGAGCAAACTGACCCGGATGTGACCATATTTGGTTGCGCCCTCTACAGGCAAGTACTGGGGATATTCCTGTAAGAGAAGGGAATGAACCAATATGGAGATTTGGGATGCAGTGAGAATATATATGTGTTTTTATAACCTCGATCTCGTACTTGTATATCCAAACCTCAACCCTCATCTCTTCCAAACCCATATTCTCTTGATTATCAAACGCCACGTGATTATCTTATTGAAACAGGGAATAAAACTCTTTATTCCGTTTTAAAATATGCGTTTTAGTATTACCTGGTCATGTTCGTGTAGGTTGTTCAGCATGACAATCGTCCCGATGTCATAATCCGTCACCATGCGCCAGAAATCCTCAATCGTATGCTGTAAGGGATGCTGGGTAGCGATGAATGCATTGCGCTCCCTATGAGCCTATGAGTAAATATTTTTCAGATCAAATAAATGCATTACTGCTTGCCGCTGTTCTGTAGATGTATGGGCACTTAATCATAGTGCATATTCCTACATACGCACATGTAGGAATACTGCGTTGATGTAGTCCGACTCCTCGTCAGCATGCTCCTTATGCAACATCACCCTACAGCTGTTCACTGCAACACACCATGAGTCACGATGACATACAAATGCACATACACGCTCGGCCTCGATGTTGTTTATACACACCCTATATGGTGTTGTTGAAATAGGCAAGAAGGTTTGGCACAAATTCAATTGTAACCAGTACGTACATGCTATGATGTCAGAGAATCTGTTCTTGTGCAGATTTTGTGGTTTCTCACCAACGCTTTTCTCTTCCGCCGGTATCTCACGGCTTGTAACGGAGTTCAGCCTCTGGAAAGGATCGCACAAGAAATAGTGGTAAAAAACTAACGCATATTACTCCCTAAAGAAATAGCTCTTCATCTATTCCGTGACGATTACATATTATGTACTGTACCGAGTGTCCTGTTGAGCGGTTTTCCCGCCACCCGGTCCATAAATCACCTGAAATCTTCTGTTTTCCGCATGAACTTGGACCCATCCGGATTGGGCGAGTATACAGCGTGTCAACAGCGATTTTAACCCTCATTTTTCAAAACCCTACACTAGCCCGTGCGTTACTTGAACTTAGAAAATAACGTAATACACCGCATAATTCCAAAATCGTCCTGCTCGTAACCTAGACTTCGAGAGCGCCTCGACTGACAGGTGTATCCCGCATAACTCCATACCGTAGACTCGTCCCGTGTCTTACCTGGAACTCGAGTGCGTATCCTGTCATCTGGAATTTACGGTTGACAGAAGCAAGTTTCTGCATGGCCTGGTTGTAGTTCTCGCTTTGTATCTCTGTGTTGCCGCACGTCAGGGCTTCTAACACAGCAGAGTGGATAAACGAGTACTGCTCCTGAAAAGTGATTTTGCAAACGTATCAAAATTCTAGATCGCCCTCGCATTTCCAGGGAGCGCCGCGTAATCGCGTCTTCGAGGATGCAAAATTCTTGTTTATGTGTTTATAGCGTTTGTGTAGCAACATTAACCCTAACGTACCTTTGTCTGGACCATGTGTGGCCTGTCTTTCCTGAGCGCTATGAGGTAGTTACGAATATCCACGGTTCGGCTCTTTTTGGCCTGTTCCAGCATGGCGTCAATGACAATATAGGCACCAGTGCGTCCAACGCCAGCACTGAAGAACAAGAAAGGGGATACATACTAATTGATCAGCAGATGAGAGCCTGGATTTTCTAATCTACACGTGATCTATCTTGCATGGCCCACATGACTATGGTTAAACTACAAACTCACCTGCAGTGGACGATGACAGGTCCCGCGTCCCGCGGGTTCAACGCGCGCACTTTTCGTCTGAACGCGAGGACTGCTGTTGCGTATTGGGGAACGCCCTTGTCCGGCCACACGGTAAAGTGGAACTGACGAACCATTCGACTGCCACTCCGTTTCGCCTTGGGATAGAAAAAAAAATATAGTAGAACCTCCAATAATAATGTCTCGTTCTTATTATACTTTTCCGAACCAAAATAGATCGCAACACTGAAAAGACTGTTTTACTTGAATGTTTTCTGGTTACTAGATTTTTTATACATCCACCACCACCTACCTTAGACAAGATGAAGGTACGAATTTCATAGTCTGCGAATATTTCCGACTGGTGCAGCGTGACTGTCACGCCACCGTATGTCTCGGTCTTGTCTGGCCAGTATTTGTGGCACTTAGTCTGTGATATGGATTAATCATACGAAGTGTTACTGGCAAATATCTTTGTGCTATCTTTATGTGGACCAGGTCCGCGCCTTTTATACCCCAGGTCTTTCTTCGAGATTGCAAATGAGGGAATGAATGGTAGGTGGGAAGCATGGCCCCGTATCCGCTAAGCCCATTTGCAATTCTCTAAGCCCATTGCAATTCTAGCTTATTTGAAGCTACGATTACAACAAGTATGTACACTGCAAGACTGGAGCCGATATTATCCAATAATCATTATAGCTGATGTTAGCAGTACACAAAGATGAAGAATGGCGGCGTAAAGACAAAACGGGGTAGGTCTATACTTCCTTTTTCTCGCCCAACAATTTTCTATTATAAGAATGTACTACCTTGCCTAGCTCGACGAGGTTGGTGAGCATTACGATGGATTGCGAGTTCTGTTCCCAAACCATCCGCCAGAAGCCTTCAAACGCCGGAGGAAGAGGACCTGGGAAGATGACAACTAAGCGGAGAGCAGAATGACGCATGGAGATGCCGGAAGGGAGATTCGGGAATTACAGGTGGAGAGGGCGGGAAACCGACTGACAGATATAGCAGAAGTTGGTGAAAGAGATTGAAACAAAAAGACCACAGAAAAATCTCTAACTGTCATATGGTGGCATAGCAAGTTTCAAAACGAAGAGAAAATGTTTGGGATTACTTCTGATTCCAGAGTAGTAGTGGGGGTAAGGTTAGTTCGCAAAGAAAGCCGCAAGTTTTCTTTTTCTGCCCCCCCCCCTCCTAAAAAAAGGGGGTAAAGCTTTTCTATGCTAGCCATTTTGTTTTTAACTGGACTACTCTTATTTTTAGAGGCCAAATCTAAATTTACCTTGTGAGGCGATGAACGATCTTGGAGTTCCATCATAGCCCTAAAAACACATTATTGACATCTTAAACAAAAAGCTCAAAAGTCGTAAGGCATTGAGTCCTTCCTTTGAGCTCTACTCACCAAGAAAAAAAAAAGTTCTTGCATCATTTAGTATGACCCTAACCATAACCTACTGGGCGTGGGTACTCACGTGGATAAATGACGCGTTTATGTAATCCGAATCCTCGTCGCCATTGACTCGCTCCAGTACCACGCGTGAATGATCATCTACGGATGAAAAAAAAAAATACCATAGGAAGTTCGAGTAAGGCGCATCATTTTCATGGCATATAGAACCTTTTGATATTTCACTTACAGGCAACAATGTTCGCGTAACGGTTCTTGTTCTTGTTTGCAGGTTTCCTGGCGGCTTCCCATGGAAACTGCTGTCCATTGTCGAATTTCTGAAAGAACAGATAACGGGGTGTTGCAAATTATTATTTTAGGATTCCTTTATTCTTGTTTCCTAAAAAGCATGAGCCCCGCCTCTCCTATGGTAGTAGGGAACTAGCAGCGTGACTGGTCACAACATACATTGGAAACAGAAAGCTGGAACAATCTATTCGGCATTTTTATTATGCACGGGGGATCGAGTCGATTAGATAAGCGAACAGTAGCTGGGACCATTTGAAGGGACGCAATTCAACGTGTAACGTGGCTTTGAAGGATGTCATGTGGGATGTTGTGAATCTAACTAACGAATAAATTCCGGGAGCAGGATTGCCAAAACCTACCATTTTCTATCTTTTATTCAGCATCACACCAACTTTACGACTCCATGCTGAATTGCGTCCCCTAAAATCGTCCCAGCATGCTGTTCGCATATCAACTCGACCCAATCCCCCGCGTAACGAAAGAATGGAAAAATCTGTGTTTGAAGGTTTGTTACCAAGTCACTCGTGATTGTAGAACATTAAGAACATTAAGACACCTCAATTCTCTAATCTGAATAATCTATTCTGCAAAGGATGCACGAATACATGCTCACTTATACTTGATGACAGTTACCGCATGTCATAATAACCCACCTTGTATTCGGTTTCCAATCTAATGCCTCCGTTTGCCTGCATCTTCGCGACGTATTCTGGGAAGAGTGCGATTGGGATTGGCTTGGACAAGTCGTCTACAGCATTGTCATAAATACGCTCGGTATTAGCAGCTTCTGTAACGCGTGAACAGAAAACATAAGTTCTTGAATTTGGTCCGCATATCAGGAAAGTCAGAACAGTTATGAAAATAGGAGTGAAAATTAGGAGATATATTTTAAAGAAAAACAGACTCATTCACTTATTTCTACCACAGGTAAATACCAATTGCCAAAATTTTACTCAAAGCCATGGAAATAAGTGCAAACCTGCAGCCTCCTGCTGGTTGCTTATTCCTTCATCGGCGATATCGGCATTGCTTTCCGCTTGACCCTCGTTAAACGACTCCATTTGCATCGCCGGCTTCCTCATGGGGGAATTATCATTTCGTCGCCTGCGAACCAAATCAATATACCAGGCAAGGCAAATACAGCTTTAGTATAAAAGACTGCAAAGGGAGCATTTTACCCTCGACTCAAACTATCCCCCTTCCATTGATGTCTAGTGTTAAATAGATAACATACAAGGTAGTGAAAGGGCAGGGAAAGTCTCCCACTACGACTTGGTACAGCGGGTATAATACAAGGACATATAGATTGAAATGAAGTCCCCACCCCCCTACCCACATCCCCAGCAATTTTTCTAGCTACAGCCATATGACTGGACACCATACCTGATAAAGAGGACTACAGCGGCGACGAAAGCCGCAAGAATGAGTAACGCAACCACCCCTCCAGCTATTGCTCCTACGGGTGAAGAGGTGGTTGATGCGAGATTTTTCGAGCTGGCGACCGGGATTTCTAAAACAATTTAAATAGAATAAATGTATTAAGCATTACTCAAGATTGGAGTAAATGATTAGAAGCAAGACAGGCTCACCTATTACTCCAGCCAAAGCGACAACTCCACACAAAGGCTCCACCTTAGAATTAGAATTTGGTATAAGTACATATACAGTGACTAACATTATTGCTCCAATAAGCACCTCCAATCCAGTAAGCGACCGGCCTAAGCGTGTTACTCTTATTTACACTCAAGGGGGAGTGTACATAAGAATAGAAGCAACCAAAGCTGATATTACTACCAAAATTGTATGATATCATATATACTAACAAAATTGTATCATACTGAGGGAGTTTTTTGCTCCTTGGACGTTGTAAAAGCGCCTTCCCCGACTAAATCCGGCGTTCACTCGAGAAATCACGATACGTCTTTAACTTTAAAAAAAAAAGACTCCTCCCCAAAACTGGGACACGTTTCAACGGCATTACCTCTTCGTTCAGGTAGGTCATCGCTCGTATGTAGACCTTGTTCTTGCTTCCTTCGTCAAGAGCTTTGTTCTTGTACTTCTGCCGCCTTCCTTTGTAAATCCTACCGTCACCAATGATGATTGTTTGATTCATACTTAATGCTTCCACTTCGGCTGCAATGTAGTAATTCCTTTTCTTATTCTTCTCTTCGTCTTCTTTACAAAGTTCTTCTGCTTGAATCTCCGTCAGGTTCACGTTGTCGGGTTTCTCTTTCAGAACCATGACTTGATAGGAGCTGAGAACCAAAAAATAGGTAATCGTGATAAACGAAAGTGACTGACCCCAGAGGGGGGGGGGGGGGGGGGGGGGGGGGGTTCTTCAGAATAAATGTGATAGGGATGCTCGTCGGGATATTCGAAAAAACTACCTGCACGACTAAAACTTTCTACCCTAAAAATACCTCAGAAGCCCTAAAATATATCCTTTCCACGAAAAACGCCTTTTTTTATTGGATATCCCCTAAAAAATACCCGATTCAACCGATTTTAACCCTTTAAAAAAATACGACGAGCATCCCTATTAGGTCGACATGGGAAGAAACCCCCCCCCCCCCCCCCCCCCCCCCCCAGGGAGACTGCGCTGCGGTTTAAGATGCCTCAGAAGCCCTAAAAATACCATTTCTAAGCGAAAAGCCTTTTTTTTTTCTCGGATACCCCTGTATGCGCGCTGCAGTTTGAGATGCGCTTTGGGGCTTACTCGATTGGACCGTTGACTTCATCAGCCTTCCACAATGTGACGTTAGTATCGCGAGATATTCTCCCAAGAGGAACCACTGGTGCTACAGGATCTAGAATGCAATGCCATTTAAGTTAGTTAACTTATTCTAATTAGCCTCTTATGAAAAAGAAACTATAAGAACTTACTTGCAACTTTCGTAGTCACTACTTTAAAATTCAGTGTTTTGCTATCTCCGCATTTGGTGGAAGAAGTAATATTGAAAATGTACTTTGTCCCAGGGATGAGATTCTTTGGGGTGACAGACTGGGATGATGTAGTTACTTTTCCAAAGTGTCCATTCCATTCCGGCCAGTAAGGCTTGAAACCTTTGTACATGACCTGTGATACAAGATCTCTAGTCTTACTTCGGAGGACTACAATTCGAACATGGATAGTCATCCCTTAGATTACCTTTTTTTTGTACTTCAATACGTTTGTCTTGAATTTCGAATATTACATAACTTTAGTTAAAACATAAGTTATTATATATAATAACTAAGATCCTTTTTCTTCTTCGAGTTAAATTTACCCTAACCCTAAGCCAAGACCTTCGAGTCTACCGTAACATGAACACTAACAAAATCCTAACTCTATAGATTAAACGCTAACGGGTTTTTGGTCTAATGCAGGTATACTGAGATTCTTTAACTACGGATGCAGATGGGATCCTGTAGGGACCTACCCGAGAGAGGTCAATGTTTCGAGTCTCTGTAGCGCACTTACTTTTGACGTCCAAACTCACCGTGTATCTAATAGACCCTATAAAGTTTGGGGGTCGCCATCTCAGGAGAACTGAAGTCTTGGTCTCGTCTGTTGCCTTCAAATCTGTTGGTGTCCCTGGAGCTGTGACAGTACAAAATACTCATTTTATAACTTTGGCGAGCATTGTGGCGTATTATACGGGCTCTAATCAACGTTTTGGCGGGCTCTAATATATTTGAGCCCGCTGCTCTAAGCCAATGAGAGGGCGAGGAAATTGCAGCGAGCCAATCAGAAGGAAGCAGGAATTCCCGCAATTCATTCAAACCGCTCGTCGCATCGCATGCCGTGTTTGGTTGTGTTTTGACAACTACCAAAAAACAAACAGGAAAACATGGCTAAACACGACTCACAATCTTCTCAGCTCGATGAGGAGGAGCTTAAAAAAAGGGGAAGAAGATTCTGTTCCCAAAAATACCAACAAAAAAAAAACATCCTGGGCGATAAAAAAGGTCACCGAGTGGTGCACGAAGCGAAGTGTTGAATGTGATTTCACAGTATCAGCTCCTCGGATCTTGGAGGCATTTTATGCCGTTTCTATGCTGAAGTCAAAACAAAAGAGAAGAAGGACCTCTCGCCGAGTGCCTTTTGCTTCTAGTGAAACCATTGAGATGGAAAACAGTAATGACTGCAAACAAGGCAGTTTATCTTGGGCAGGCGGGGAAGTGAATGTAAGTTTTTCATCCTCGACCGAATTATACTTCTGCAAAGGCTTTCATGCCAAATTGTCACTTTTCCAATTGCCCAATAAATTTTAATTCCTACAAGTGACATCCCATTAAACTTTCTATTATTTGAAACAGTTGTTTCGTTTACAAAAAGAACCTTAAACACGTGTATATTTAGCAACGTTTGTAAAGTGAATTGAAGCTGTATTTATTAATTATGTTATAACAACTTTCAATGAATAAATATCACGCGAGTCATATCCGCGTTTCACGATATTATTTTTGTTTTTGTTTTTGCGCTTCATGCTCGCCAAAGTTATAATAATAGTAATGTAGTTGATGTTCTTGGGCGTAAATATGTTTTGGGCACTTCTCAGCGCTCATTTTAGAATGCTTCTCATTTTAAAATGAGCTCGAGTCGGGCCCAAAACATATTCACACCCGCGAACATCATATATTGATACATACGGGATGTCAGTAGCGTGTATTGTTGGCTGTGTATGTAATACTCATTCATGCATACGGGATATTGATACATACGGGATGTCAGTAGCGTGTATTGTTGGCTGTGTATGTAATACTCATTCAAGCATACGGGATATTGATACATACGGGATGTCAGTAGCGTGTATTGTTGGCTGTGTATGTAATACTCATTCATTTATACGGGATATTGATACATACGGGGTGTCAGTAGAGTGTATTGTTGGCTGTATGTGTAATACTCATTCATGCATACGGGATATTGATACATACGGGATGTCTGTAGCGTGTATTGTGGGCTGTGTATGTAATACTCATTCATACGGGATATTGATACATACGGGATGTCTGTAGCGTGTATTGTAGGCTGTGTATGTAATACTCATTCATGCATACGGGATATTGATACATACGGGATGTCTGTAGCGTGTATTGTTGGCAGTATATGTAATACTCATTCATGCATACGGGATATTGATACATACGGGATGTCTGTAGCGTGTATTGTTGGCAGTATATGTAATACTCATTCATGCATACGGGATATTGATACATACGGGATGTCTGTAGCGTGTATTGTTGGCAGTATATGTAATACTCATTCATGCATACGGGATATTGATACATACGGGATGTCTGTAGGGTGTATTGTTGGCAGTATATGTAATACTCATTCATGCATACGGGATATTGATACATACGGGATGTCTGTAGCGTGTATTGTTGGCAGTATGTGTAATACTCATTCATTCATACGGGATATTGATACATACGGGATGTTTGTAGCGTGTATTGTGGGCTGTACGGACCAGGTCCTTTTCGTGTTCTCGCCCGCACCCGCAGATGGTAAATGGTGCAACTTTCCAGGTTATGCAGTACGATGTACGTCAAGGTGGAATTGAGGGACTCTGTAAGGGACCGCCTGCGCCGTCTGGCTTGTCCGGAACTTAGTTCCAGATCGTAACTTGTGATGATTCCGTTGCTCTGATCTTTGGGGATTGGGTTCCAACTGATGTTGAATGTCGTTGAGTTGATTTCGGTGTGATTTACGCCTAAAGGTGGTGCACTCGGAACTAATCACAAGGAACACACACAAAAACCATTAAGCCATTGAATCAGACGATAATGTTCCCATCATACATGTACCGGCAAGTAGCAGTTTGAAAGGAAAACGATTTGGGAAATTAAGAAAGAGAAGTAGTTAACTCACGTCAAAGCAAAAAGCAACCATAAATGATGGCATTTAATAATAATAATAATAATAATAATAATAATAATAATAATAATAATAATAATAATAATAATCATAATCATAATCATAATCATAATCATAATCATAATCATAATCATAATCATAATCATAATCATAATCATAATCATAATCATAATCATAATCATAATCATAATCATAATCATTATCATTATCATTATCATTATCATTATCATTATCATTATCATTATCATTATCATTATCATTATCATAATCATAATCATAATCATAATCATAATCATAATCATAATCATAATCATAATCATAATCATAATCATAATCATAATCATAATCATAATCATAATCATAATCATAATCATAATCATAATCATAATCATAATCATAATCATAATCATAATCATAATCATAATCATAATCATAATCATAATCATAATCATAATCATAATCATAATCATAATCATAATCATAATCATAATCATAATCATAATCATAATCATAATCATAATCATAATCATAATCATAATCATAATCATAATCATAATCATAATAATAATAATAATAATAATAATAATAATAATAATAATAAGAATAATAATAATAATAATAATAATAATCCTGGCGTTCATATAACAGTGCTCAATACATAGGTGTAGAGCGGGATATATCTTGGTTTGTAGGAAAAAAACACGCGAACTACCGTTTCATCTCTACAATCAGGAGATTTTTGATGAGTGGGCAACCACGAAACAGGCTTGTAGAGATGAAACGGTAGTTCGCGTGTGTTTTTCCTACAAACCAAGATATATATATATATATATATATATATATATATATATATATATATATATATATATATATATATATATATATATATATATATCATTCAAAATGAGTGAAACTCTTAGACTGATGTCTTATATCAAAACCGGCATCTGAGATCAAGACCGGTATCTGAGATCAAGGCCGGTATCTCAGATCAAGACCGGTATCTGAGATCAAGACCGGTATCTGAGATCAAACCCGGCATCTGAGATCAAGACCGGTATCTGAGATCAAACCCGGCATCTGAGATCAACACCGGTATCTGAGATCAACACCGGCATCTGAGATCAAGACCGGCATCTGAGATCAAACCCGGCAATTGAGATCAAGACCGGCATCTGAGATCAAGACCGGTATCTAAGAGCAAGACCGGTATCTGAGATCAAGACCGGTATCTCAGATCAAGACCGGTATCTGAGCAAACGCGGCATCTGAGAAGACCGGTATCTGAGATCAAACCCGGCAATTGAGATCAAGACCTGTATCTGAGAGACTTGTATCTGAGATCAAGACCGGCATCTGAGATTAAGACCGGCATCTTGGTGTGTGCAGCCATTTTTCTATCTTGTGTTAACTTATAAGTGAAACGTTCTGAACGTGTCAATCTAGTCACGAACTTATCTGAATCTCCTGGACACAGAAAAAAATCGTCTACTGTATTATGATTAAATCAACAGATTTCGGTGGAATGTGACATGCAAGGGCTCACCATCTTCGTCGGTCCGCACTCGTCTAGTTGTAGAGAACGGGCCATTGAACACGTGGTTACGCACTGACACCGATACTTCATAGTAAGTGAATTTCTTGAGTCCTGTAATGATGCAGCTTCGTGTCGTGTGATTGGTCGTTTTGTACAAAGTACCGCCTCCCTCTTCCTTGTACGTGATATTGAAGCCTTGGAACTCGCCATATATTTTATCTGTCGCTGTGAACTAAAAACGTCAGAGAAGTACTATTTCACGCTTGTTATCAAGATAAGAGAGACTGGCCTTGTCCCGTACCTCCCCTCCCCTCCCGTCCCTCCCGTGCAAGCATCGGGGCAACAATCGGCAACAAATAAGATCTCACCGTCCATGTTAGGTTTACTGATGTAGATGAACCTGGCGCGATCGTTGAGATTGTTGGGATGCCTTCGGGAACTGATAAAATAATCATGATCGAACCCGTTAGAAAGGAAAACGATTCGGGGAAAAAAAAGAAGTTAACTCCAGTGAAGTGGTCAAATAACGTTGATTTGAAGGTACTCCAAGGTATTGCAGGATCTTCGGACGCACAATGGGCGTGATGGGCACAATGGACAATTACCAAAGTCAAGACTGGAATAAAGGTTACATATGCACTGCGTTACATCAGAAAAGTTCACATACCATCGGGTTTGGTTCTCGCGACACCTGGAGTGCTCCACGGACCCTCCTTGACTGTATATCCGCGTACTTTGATCGTGTACTTGGTATACTTTGCAAGATTGTTGATTTCGAAGCTCGTTGTTGGAACCTCCGTCGTTTCGTTGCTACCGCCGTCTTTGTGATACGATATGACGTATTTACGGACTATCCCGTTCGTACAAGTCTCGGGAAGAGTTGACCACGTGACACGGATGGACGTTGACGTCATCGCCTTGAAGTTTGAAGATGAAGGGGGGCAGTCAGGAGCTGCAAGGTGATAGCGAATGTGTGAACAAAAACTGAGATTCTGATAAGCTTTCATATCATTAAGAATATCTGTAATAATAATAAAACTCATTTTGAGAAAATGGGAAAGTTAAAACCGCTGCTTCAGTTACTAGGTCAATATTTGGTACCCTGGCATTATCGTTTGTAGACGTAGTATAAGCTAAGTGCACATTATCGAGAACCTTTTGTTTATGGAAAAAATTACCCCCGATTCATATTAACCGTCTTATTCACTATCCTCCCAGGTCTGTACAATGCGCGCGTCACTAATGGCTCCCTCGTACTTAGTGTTACTCACGGTCCTCCCAGGTCTGTACAATACGCGCGTCACTTGTGGCTCCCTTGTACTGATTGTCACTCACTCTCCTTCCAGGTCTGTACAATACGCGCGTCACTTGTGGCTCCCGTGTACTTAGTGATACTCACCGTCCTCCCCGGTCTGTACAATACGCGCGCCACTTGTGGCTTCCTTGTACTCAGTGTTACTCACCGTCCTCCCAGGTCTGTACAATGCGCGCGTCACTTGTGACTCCCGTATGTTCTTAGTGTTACTCACCGTCCTCCCAGGTCTGTACAATGCGCGCGTCACTTGTGACTCCCTCGTACTTAGTGTTACTCACCGTCCTCCCAGGTCTGTACAATGCGCGCGTCACTTGTGACTCCCGTATGTACTTAGTGTTACTCACCGTCCTCCCAGGTCTGTACAATGCGCGCGTCACTTGTGACTCCCGTATGTACTTAGTGTTACTCACCGTCCTCCCAGGTCTGTACAATACGCGCGTCACTTGTGACTCCTGTATGTACTTAGTGTTACTCACCGTCCTCCCAGGTCTGTACAATGCGCGCGTCACTTGTGACTCCCGTATGTACTTAGTGTTACTCACCGTCCTCCCAGGTCTGTACAATGCGCGCGTCACTTGTGACTCACGTATGTACTTAGTGTTACTCACCGTCCTCCCAGGTCTGTACAATGCGCGCGTCACTTGTGACTCCCGTATGTACTTAGTGTTACTCACCGTCCTCCAAGGTCTGTACAATACGCGCATCACTTGTGGCTCCCGTATGTACTTAGTGTTAGTCACTGTCCTCCCAGGTCTGTACAATACGCGCGTCACTTGTGGCTCTCTTGTACTTAGTGTTACTCACAGTCCTCTCAGGTCTGTACAATACGCGCGTCACTTGTGACTCCCGTATGTACTTAGTGTTACTCACCGTCCTCCTAGGTCTGTACAATACGGGCGTCACTTGTGACTCCTGTATGTACTTAGTGTTACTCACCGTCCTCCCAGGTCTGTACAATGCGCGCGTCACTTGTGACTCCCGTATGTACTTAGTGTTACTCACCGTCCTCCCAGGTCTGTACAATACGCGCGTCACTTGTGACTCACGTATGTACTTAGTGTTACTCACCGTCCTCCCAGGTCTGTACAATGCGCGCGTCACTTGTGACTCCCGTATGTACTTAGTGGTACTCACCGTCCTCCTAGGTCTGTACAATACGCGCATCACTTGTGGCTCCCGTATGTACTTAGTGTTACCCACCGTCCTCCCAGGTCTGTACAATACGCGCGTCACTTGTAGCTCCCGTATGTACTTAGTGTTACTCACCATCCTCCCAGGTCTGTACAATACGCGCATCACTTGTGGCTCCCGTATGTACTTAGTGTTACTCACCGTCCTCCCAGGTCTGTACAATACGCGCGTCACTTGTAGCTCCGGTGTACTGAGTGTTACTCACCATCCTCCCAGGTCTGTACAATACGCGCATCACTTGTGGCTCCCGTATGTACTTAGTGTTACTCACCGTCCTCCCAGGTCTGTACAATACGCGCATCACTTGTGGCTCCCGTATGTACTCAGTGTTACTCACCGTCCTCCCAGGTCTGTACAATACGCGCATCACTTGTGGCTCCCGTATGTACTTAGTGTTACTCACCGTCCTCCCAGGTCTGTACAATACGCGCATCACTTGTGGCTCCCGTATGTACTTAGTGTTAGTCACTGTTCTCCCAGGTCTGTACAATACGCGCGTCACTTGTGGCTCTCTTGTACTTAGTGTTACTCACAGTCCTCTCAGGTCTGTACAATACGCGCGTCACTTGTGACTCCCGTATGTACTTAGTGTTACTCACCGTCCTCCCAGGTCTGTACAATACGCGCGTCACTTGTGACTCCCGTATGTACTTAGTGTCACTCACCGTCCTCCCAGGTCTGTACAATACGCGCGTCACTTGTGACTCCAGTATGTACTTAGTGTTACTCACCGTCCTCCCAGGTCTGTACAATACGCGCGTCACTTGTGACTCCCGTATGTACTTAGTGTTACTCACCGTCCTCCCAGGTCTGTACAATACGCGCGTCACTTGTGACTCCCGTATGTACTTAGTGTTACTCACCGTCCTCCCAGGTCTGTACAATACGCGCGTCACTTGTGGCTCCCGTGTACTGAGTGTTACTCACCGTCCTCCCAGGTCTGTACAATGCGCGCGTCACTTGTGACTCTCGTATGTTCTTAGTGTTACTCACCGTCCTCCCAGGTCTGTACAATACGCGCGTCACTTGTGGCTCCCGTGTACTTAGTGTTACTCACCGTCCTCCCAGGTCTGTACAATGCGCGCGTCACTTGTGACTCTCGTATGTTCTTAGTGTTACTCACCGTCCTCCCAGGTCTGTACAATACGCGCGTCACTTGTGGCTCCCGTGTACTTAGTGTTACTCACCGTCCTCCCAGGTCTGTACAATACGCGCGTCACTTGTGGCTCCCGTGTACTGAGTGTTACTCACCGTCCTCCCAGGTCTGTACAATACGCGCGTCACTTGTGGCTCCCGTGTACTGAGTGTTACTCACCGTCCTCCCAGGTCTGTACAATGCGCGCGTCACTTGTAGCTCCGGTGTACTGAGTGTTACTTGAGCGAAGGGTAAGGGTGTAATTGGTAAATTTTTTGAGCGGGCTCAAGGAAAGGTCTTGCGTGTTGATGTTTGTCACTTTTTCTGATTTTATAATATTACTTCCATTGCTAGCCATGTACTCGTACAGTACTATGTATTCCTTAAATTGCCCGTTAAGTCGGTAGTCAGAGGAGAGCTGAAACCAAAAAAGGTCATGTGAAGATGCATATCAAGTCATGGACGATACAAAAAGACTCTAAAGTGTAGATTTCACCCCTTACACAGAATATTTTTCATTAGACTTCTACAGGGCGGACGAAATTCTAGGTCGTATACCAGTTTTTGATTAATCATTGACGTAATCAAAGTTGAAGGCTATTTAAGCGGGAAGCAGGATTGAGGAGCAAGAGAGATTCTACTACAGAAACATAAATATTTCTGCTCGATTAACTAGGTCCGCCTTAGTTTTCGCACTGATTATTCTTTATATCACAACGAGTGATACAAAAATTTAAGGCGATCTTATTTCTTTACATACCGTCCATTGTATCTGTATTGCGGTGGAGGATGTTGCAGCCGTCGATTGAGATATTATAAGTTTTCCATCTGGATCTGAATAACAAAGATGTTCACATCTTACATAAAAGTGACCCGAAAAGTGAAGGTATTCATGCATGGCCTCTCTAAAGCAACTTCTTATTAAGTAAGCCCTTCTTCTTTTATTAAATCTCCGAGGATCTCGCCCCTGGTCAGCCTTTCAAAAAACTTTCTTATATGTTAAAATGGACTACTCTTGATATTTATGATAACTTGTGTGCGATTAGAAATTGCTACTGTGGTTGTACCTGCCATGAGAGTGGTGTAGGAACCCGCTGCACTCCACAACCCGAGTCCAACCACACTCTTCCCTCTCGCCTGCACCGTGTAGCTCGTGTACGGCACAAGACCAGTCAACTCGTATTGTGACGACGAGCCGATCTCACGTGTAGTCCATGCTCCACTCGTCCGATTCTTGACGGTATAACCGGTCAGCGGTCCTGTCGAGTCGTCTGCTGATGACGTCAGCTGCAGTGTAAGTGAGCGCTTATTCCTTGTTACATCTACTACTGGTGCTGCCAAAACATCTGAAAAATGCAGAAGTGCAATTTAGTAACCGTTGATTGTTAGAACATCCTTATCGAGTCATACTCACTTAGCTGGACAGAGACTTTTATCTCTGCACGTCTGGCTGTGCCTGCACTTGGTAGAGTCAGCGGATACCTTGCAGAGCATGCGTACGACTGGACACACTTTACAGGTCGGTGGTTCGGGTCTGGATGCACACATTTGTAGCTGTGTTTCACGTCAGCTGCTGAGCGGTATGTTACGGTGATACTGCTTGAAGTATCCCCAGCCATGAAGGTATCATTTTTGTACCATTTAAAATCAACGGGCTGCGGTTGTCCGTTTATCGGACAGGGTACAGACACGCGTGTACCGTTTGATGCCTGGAGAGTGATTTCTCTTTGAGATTTAAAACCAGGCAAAAATACTGGAAATAAGAAAACCTGATTAATTACCAAATAAGGACGTGGGATGGAAAGGAAATGAAAGAATTTACAAAACCATCCTACATTCTCAAACCATGTGATTTTATTTCTCTCTGCTGTAGGGATGCACCCTGTTTCACTGGGTACCCAATATATAATACAAGGTTTTATAACTGAAGAGAAAGGAAAAACTCGAGGGTATGTTAAGGTTTAGCAGTGGACAATTTTCAGAGCATACCAAAAGTGCAGCCATAAAAGTCTATTCTCATGCAGGCGTTGCCGCTATTCACTGCCTGAGGGTGAACCCTGATGAATTGTGCAGCGATGGGGACTTCAAACCAGTTAACACGCCCTGTTTTGTGATCCTCGTTGCCGTCAAATATCTGGAAAAGCAAGATATTGAATGATTTACCCTTGCCTACCCAAAGCACAGAATTATGACGTCACCTTTACCTAACCTGAGTACATACCTTCCATCCATGACGTCACCTCTACCTACCCTGTGTACATACCTGCCATCCATGACGTCACCTCTACCTACCCTGTGTACATACCTGTCATCCATAACGTCACCTCTACCTACCCTGTTTACATACCTGCCATCCATGACGTCACCTCTACCAACCCTGTGTACATACCTGCCATCCATGACGTCACCTCTACCTACCCTGTGTACATACCTGCCATCAATGACGTCACCTCTACCTACCCTGTGTACATACCTGCCATCCATGACGTTACCTCTACCTACCCTGTGTACACACCTGCAATCCATGACGTCACCTTACCTACCCCGAGTACAGACCCACCAACCATGACGTCACTTAACTTACCCTCGGTACAGACCCGCCATCCATGACGTCACTTAACTTACCCTCGGTATAGACCCGCCATCCATGACGTCACCTTACCTACCCCGGGTATAGACCCGCCATCCATGACGTCATTTAACTCACCCTTGATATAGACCCGCCATCCATGACGTCACATAACTTACCCTTGGTATAGACCCGCCATCCATGACGTCACTTAACTTACCCTCGGTATAGACCCGCCATCCGTGGCGTCACTTAACTTACCCTTGGTATAGACCCGCCATCCATGACGTCACTTAACTTACCCTTGGTATAGACCCGCCATCCATGACGTCACTTAACTTACCCTCGGTATAGACCCGCCATCCTTGACGTCACTTAACTTACCCTTGGTATAGACCTGCCATCCATGACGTCACCTTACCTTCCCTGAGTGCAGACCTGCCATCCATAACGTCAGCTCTACCTACCCTGAGTACAGACCCACCATCCTTGACGTCACTTAACTCACCCTTGGTATAGACCCGCCATCCATGACGTCACCTTACCTACCCTGTGTACATACCTGCCATCCTTGACGTCACTTAACTTACCCTTGGTATAGACCCGCCATCCTTGACGTCGCTCCACTCGGTTCCAGTGAAGCTGTACTTGATAACGTATCGCGTGACCCACTTGCTTTGAGTGCGGGAACCCTGTGTGGCCACTCCTGTGACCGTCTTTACTCCTCCAAGATCAACCTGAAGATACTCATTGTTGGCTGATGTGGAACTGCACCAAGATGAGCCGCCGTACAGGCGGCCAGCGGATGCCGTGTACGCGCCATCATTGCTTGATGACGTCATCTGTGAGTCAAGGATGTAGCCACGCTCCACTCCGAGTGATGATGCACAAGCTGAAAAGCGATCGTTTTGTGAGATATCACAGAGACTTCCTTATAACCTTTTGGTATCATGCTACATTGCGGTACCTGACTGTAATCCGCGGTAATCCAGTCTTGTTGTTGGGTAGCTGTTGCGTGCCCTTGGAACAAACCGAATGAATCTGGCCAGTGGCGGATGAGCGAGCAGTCTCACCACTACATTTGATTTGTCAACATTTCCAGTAAACACCTGTAAAACACTTATGTAAGCGTTTTCTTTAAAGTTTGTGTTCTTATGCTATTTTTAATATCGAAACCAATCAAATTTTTCGTCACAGAAACTTTTCGCAGAAACGCCATCGAGGCAATTTCATTATGATTGGATGAGAGCGTGACATACAAAAAAGCGAAAAAAAATGAATTTCCAAATATGGTTGTAATACCCTAATAAGGAATTGACCGAGCGAGCAGGAGAACCAATGTTTTTTTTATAGGAGTGTTCGATATGTATTTTAATCAGTTTAAAACATCGATAACATAAGGAGGATAAATGAATCAGCAGAAACTCACCCTCTGTACACCAGACTCATTGTATGGCGTCCAACTGATATTATTGACAGAATGCGCGATAGCGTACTGCTTGGTCCACTCCGAGTCGCTGTAGGCCGTCCCTTGAGAGGCCACAGAGCACACGCACCACAGACCTCCCAGGTCAACTTGGAGATATGTATTGTCTCTATCGGCAGCTTTTGGTGCCCAAGCCTTTGATGTTTGTAGTCTTGCGTACCAGGGATAGTAGGCGCTACTATACCATGAATTGCTGGTGAAGCGATGATCAGGAATCATATTTGTGCTCTGAAGGCCGACTGCGCGAGACTGACAATCTGATAAAAGGTTGCCATGGTAATTTTGCTTTTATTTTGTTATAAACGACATGAAAATGCGGTTTGGCCCGAGATTTTCTAAAACACAGTACCTGATCCCAGTCGGTGACCGTACAGCTCCAACCGTAGACACTTTGACCCAGTCTCCGAAATTGGCACCACGCGGACGTATCTGGCGGCGGGGGCTTGGTACAGTACTTGACGCACGATTGAGTTTCTGTCGTAATTACCGTTAAACTTCTATATGAAGAATATCAATTTTTAATAATCCATGCTTACCATGGTAATATACAGCACAATATTTCTAGAATAGCAGTTACTGTCTTACCCTAGTGGTGTTATTTTCTCTATAACTTGTCCAGTTTGCTCCATCATCCGAGTAATCAATCCAATAAGTCGGTACCCACTGGTCAGCGGACGGATCTCCTTGTGTAGCTACGGCGCAGATCATGTGACTTGATCCAAGATCCACCTGCAGGTATGGCGAGACGTCACCTGAGCCCGCACACCATGCACCGCTTGTAGAGTTCAGTCTTGCGCGTACGGCATTTGCATTGTTTGATGAGGCGGAGATACTTGCGCTAGGTACGCGATTGTCACCGAGTCCTAGAGCCAGATTCTCGCACGCTACGGAGATGGGTAAAAAAGAAAATGTTCATGCTCTTTCCCTTCTATGCTTACTCATAATGTGTGTTTGTCTATCAACAAGGACCTTTGATGTCTTTAAAACTGATTTTTGAATAACTCGTTTGGGTCTTGTTTTATAGCAAAAACATTAGGTACTTTTAAAACTCGGCTGCTTAATGGAGTTTCCCTATATGAAACTTATTAAAGTTGGTGTTAGAAATTTATACGCTATCACGCCTTCGTGTTGCAATTCGCCGATTTGAGATACGGCTGCTCAATAGGGTTTCACATTATATCTTGATATATTTTTCCCATAAATATGGTGCTATGGTGCTGTTGCTTTTATGCTATCTGAAGCACAGAAATATGTTTTAACTGTAAACTCTCATCAGCTCCACAAAATAATATCTGTAGATCAATAATGCGCACTATCTGTAGATCTTTTTGCTTGCGTACTCATTACTTATATAATACATCATGTGTTTCAAGTATACGTAATGGTGTTACTCACAGCATTCGATGTCTCCAAACAGGTCTGCTCTTAAGCAGATTGCGCTATTCCAGGTCAGCGGCTTGATTCTGACGTAGCGCGCTCTGATTGGATGACTGAGCCAGTTGATCATCGCAAGATTCTTGTTGACGTTACCCGTGAAGCTCTGCACAAACGAAAGCGACACGATTTTAGCAATGTGAAACATAGTGTATATTAAATCTCAAAGAATTTATAGGAACCCTTAACCCTATTCAGACTGGGGGGGAGGGGGCTCTTTAAAATCTTAAAATCTATCTGCGGAAGTTTTGATGCCATTGACATGTCGAGGAGACGCTCCATGTTACCATGGCAACCGTTTTTTTTTACACATAGGTTTCCCAAAAACTAAAAAGTGGTGATTTTTTTTATATGTTGGTCCTGTTTCCAGATTTAAATGCCTCTTTTGACTTTATAAATTTGTTTAGGCATAAGTTTGTTTTGACTTTATAAGTTAGTTTTGACAAATTTCACAACAGTGCTAAAATGATTTTGCCTCGTCTATTTGGGGGGAGGGGTGGCAAAATTTTGCTCTGCTGTTGTTAAAAACGTCACTAGATTTACTAGATGACACTTTAAAAGCTAATATTATGCATTTTTCATTACTATGAGCAGTAATTCATGCATTCAAATACTTTTTTGTAATGATTACATATTTTTTTTTTGCAAAAATCATAAGAATCCAAGATGGCGGACCCAATATGGCGGACATTTTTCGAAAAAAAAAGTTTTTCAACGTTTTTATGGCCATTTTGCATTGTAAAGCCGTTAAAAGGTTGATTTTGACATATCTAAATGATGAAAAGTAATTTCAACCCGATATTTGGTAATTTGGGAAATATTTGAAAGAATATCTAGACATCGTATTTATGACGTCATTGTGACGTCATTATTGATTCGACCACACCCAAAATAGAGCGGGACGATTCCTTGCATGCTGCTGATTATTGTCTGTAAATTTGAAGGTCATAGTCCAAGCGGTTCATGAAATACTTAGGGGGGGCTTTTAGCCCCCCCCCCCCCCCCCCCCCCCCCCCAGTCACAGACAGCTCAAAATAGCCCAGTCTGAATAAGGTTAATTAACACTTATACAGATTAACTTACGAAGTCATTGCTGGTGGCGGCATCATAAGTCAGCCATCGTGTCTCATCACCACTGTACTGAAGGTTATAAGTCTTTACCCACTTGTTCTCCCTAGGGCACCCCTGTGTGGCTACTCCTGAGACCGTTCTCACCCCTCCCAGGTCAACCTGAAGATACTCAGACACGGTAGATGACGTACTACACCATGATGAGTTGCCGTATAGGCGGGCAGCGGACGGTGAACCCGATGACGCCGACATTGCTGAGTCCGGAATGACGTCATCCATCAGACCAAGCGACGACTTGCACACTATGTTAATGAGTATGAAATTTAGTCTTTTTTAGATATTTCTCAAGCTGAAGATGTCCTTGCCAAGAAAAACTATGATAATCGTCCTCATTGCAGCTGAGCAATGTAAGTGGGATGGTACAGATCGTGTTCGCAAGCATGGAATGGTAGCCCTTACCTTAGCTCTCTTAGCGCTCGGCATTAGATTTTTCCGCGACCCACAATGCATAGCGCAAAGAGAGACCTGGTCTGACTAATTCAAAGGTAGTTGCTTCACCACCCATACCAGAACCGTAGCAGGCCTCGAAAGATTTGGGGGGGGGGGGGGGGGGGGCAAAATACAGTTATAATTTTTTAAATATTTGGGGGAACGTGCCCCCGTGCCCCAAGGTTTCTGTTGATAATCAAGCAGGTGGGATGATGTAGTACGGCCATCGCAGAAAAGCTCAGCCATAAATAGCCACAACATTACGACAGTCGCTTTGAGTGAGTTCTACTTCAACATACCGTCGGGTTTAGTGCCGTACACCTCCACGCGCATCGTCGGGTCCCTGTTATGACTAAAAGGTACAAACCGGATGAACCGCGCCATGGTGGGGACCGCGAGGGTGTTCTTGACGACTGTCGTTCCGTCCGTGTTACCATTGAATACCTGGGGATACATACGTGTAGTATTATTCGTACAAATTAGACATTTCTTAGGGAGCTAATGCCCAATCGATGTATTTACCATCCCTCGGACTCCCGATATAAGTCTTTAAATGTAGATTTCCCATTAACATATTAGGTAATATCTAAATTCAGCATTAATTAGCATTCAATCCTTAAATAATATCCAGAGGGCTTTTATATAATACCTCCCCCTACCTTGTCGGTCCCAGCCGTCTCCCGGTATGTGGACCATGCTTGATTATCCATGGAAAACTGAACTTGGTATGACTTCACCCACTCTGTCCCATATGAGGCGCCCTGCGTAGCCACAGCGCACACCACGAACACGGCGTTGAGGTCGATCTGAAGATAATTACTTGTGCTACTGCCACTACGACACCATCCAGGCGAACCGTTAAGTCGAGCATAATAGGGATGGTATCTGCTGTCGTATATTGTCGTAGCTGAAAATCTGTTATCAGGTATCACGTGACTATCGCTAATGCCAACCGCTTGACTGGAGCAACCAGCTTCCGCACAAACTGAAACAACTAGGAAAAACAAATTTCTATATTTTTAGTGGACCTCCGTCCTTTTGCATGCCACATATTTCTCAATGCTCAAACACAAAACATGTTCGAATAACCGCGGCCAAAAGAGTGCCGGCTAAAAGGCTATAGACATTATAAGCAATTTTTACTTGGCTTATTTGAAACCAAACCGAGCACACGATATGGATGAGAGGATTGTTAACAAAGCCATAATGCGCAAAAATGCAAACATAAAAGCAAGAAAGGTATGTACACTATCACTCTATCATCGCTAACTAGAGAAAAATAAATCACGTTTTTAAAAGAACTAGGAAAAACAAATTGCTATATTTTCAGTGGACCTCCGTCCTTTTGCACGCCAAAGATTTCTCAATGCTCAAACTGTCAAATTGTCGAACTCCAATATAAGGCCATTGCGAGAAATTCATATGTGGTAGTGCGAAGTAGAACGTCATAAATTGGAATTTAAAACTTTTTTAAACGTTTTAGGCAGCTGATGCATGCTTAAAACTCGCAATTAAATAGATCTACAAAGCGATATTTAACCAATAACAAGGAAAGAAGACGTCTCTCGGTATTCTGATTGCGGCAAATAGCAGTTCGGTAAAAACAGTAACCACCAGAGAAAGCGCTGTGCCTCGAGATCGAAAGTTTACATTATGTTTATGATTCTTTACGATGCTTTTCAACGCTTGCGACGCTATTGGACCTGATGTCACTAGATTATGTGTTATTACAATAAACAAGGTTTACATCGGAGGTCTTGTCGCTGCTTACCTGTGATTGTTTGTAGCAGAAGGATGGCGAAAGCTACCCGGAAATAGAAAGAGAGTGTTTGCACCTCCATCTTTACCAGACGATCGTGTCTCGTCGCTATCGGCATGGGTAATCAAGTTAATTCAAAGTCACGCAATATTATTTACAGTGTAATTCGAGAAGCCGCGTCTTTAAACCATTCACCTCTGTTGATACATTGACTACAATGGTTCCAGAGCCTCGAACGTCTCTCTATTTAGTGGCCCGCGAGGTTGAGACGAGGCTCTGGCCTCTCGAAGCGCTATTTCGACTTCTGCTAGGTTCAGAATCTGAACTTGGTCGCTGATTGGCCAATTGACGCGTGGTAATGGGAACCAAGAAATTCTGACAGTTTTCTATTGTATTTTCGTTTTAAGTTCAAAAGGTCAAAACCCGTTTTAATTATTGTTGTTCGCAATAACAAACATCTAAACGAACGAAGTAGAGGAGCGAAATATTATTTTGATCGCAATTTTCATAGTGCTTTGCAGTCCGAATTAGTTACAGGATTTACCAGTATTAAAAATGTAAAGTCTGTTCAAGAGGAGTCTCTTTTTACGAGTTAATAAAGCGCCGAGATGTCTTCTCTGTGCTGACGTTTAAGCTGATTTTCCAGCTTATTCCCGGCGTTTGCTCTCGCCTCAACGATAGTGGATTAAACTCTCAAACTCTTAAAATCTCAAGCAAGCGATTGTACTGGTCATTTTGCCCCTTTACTGCCAGCTTGAAGCGCCTCCCCGAGAAAATGCTGTATTCCCCATCTCCTATGCGCAGATTCTTGTCACTAACTCTACAGCAATGATCCCATGGGTTTTCAGATGAATGTTGTTGCTTTTAAATCGGGTGTTCATGCGCTTTTCATACCCGTGAATTCGATTCCTGAGCGAAGAGTTGTTTACATCCAAGTTAGCACCACGTGAAACTGACACATGCTTATCGAAAAACGTTAACATGGAAGTGAGGCAGAAGTCGAAATGGCGCTTCGAGAGGCCAGAGCCTCGTCTCAACCTCGGAGGGTCTATCAATTCAAATACAATGCATCGATATTAGTAAACTAAAAGTGATGCATTAGTCCCAGTAGCGGATATAGGGGGGGGGGGGGGGGGGGGGGGGGGGGGGGGGGGGGAGGCAGGAGGGGCTAAATGGCCCCAAAAGTGTGTGTGTATGATGGGAAAGGGGGGAGGGGAGGGGCTGACCCTAGAGGTTTTTATTGCCAATTCTTTTTTCCCGGCAGGCTTAAAAACCTGGAAAGAACTTTTTGTCATCAATATATGTACGAGTCTGCTTTGCACCCGTTCTGAGTATTACGCACGCCTGAGATATTGCTAAGCACACTATGTAAGTACGCCATAAGTCAGAAAATTGAGCATATCGGTTTTAATAAAAGATTGTGTGACCATCTTACCTATTAGTGGTATACACTTCTGTTTTACTTAAATGGTATGGGCGGCCATGAAATAATTATAAATATTATTACATTAAAATGATATCACAATATTATTAAATAGGAAATAACAAAAATGTAAGGAAAATTAGAAATATTTCCTTATGGAAATGACAAATTATTCATAAAAACGTAGCTCCACGAAAAAGAAATACTTTGCAAATTACTACAGATGGATTATTTGTTGTTTACAATATCACCTTAAGCACACTTCAAGTGTATCCCTACAATTTATATTTCTTTCGGTGTTGCATAAGAACATTATAATTCCAATGGGGGACTCCGATAAAAATAGACGGGGGTGATCATCAAAATCGATTTTAACCATAAGGGATTGTACTTTGGCGTAATCAACAGAAATCCTTCCCAAGCAAATTGGGTCTGATCGAACGAATTTTTAACTCTAAGAGATAGCAGAATCGAAAAAAAAAAACGTTTAACATCTTATAAGGAATAGCAATTGGTCGAATTTTATACCCTAAGAGATAACAGATTCGGAAAAACACGTTAAACACTCTCTTAGAAATAGCAGTTGGTCGAATTTTATACCCTAAGAGATGGCAAAATCTGAAAAATCCTCCAACACCCCCAAGGGATGATAGTTGGTCGGAATCTTATACCCTAAAAGATGGGACGATCATCCCCGTCTACTTTTTGGGAGAGTCTCCTCTCCCTCCCCCACCGGGATTATAACATTCATATCTAAGACACGTGGTCTGTATAATTTTTTCGTGTTCTCTAGCCCTGCAATTTAGGAACTCTAGTGCTCTCCAACCCCCCCTTCTTAGCCTTTAGAATTTATTGCTTAGAATCCCTGGATTCATCATTATCGTCAGCCTATTTTTCAACAATCCGAGTAGTTCGCGTAGTCGCTGAAGGAGTCCAAGTACTTCTGGATGATTTGATAGCAAAACACGTACTGCGTCTGAAACAAATATGTATATATTAATTAGCACAACTATTAACATCGGGGGAGCTCTGTGAATAAGCGTGATGATGATGATGACGACGACGACGACGATTGTGGTGGTGATGGTGGTGATGATAATGATGATAATGGTGATTCTATATCAAACTAAAATGCAATCATCACCGTCCATTAAGCTATCCTACTCACCGGGCTCTCCACCGCGCCTGGCAGATTGACGCGAATTCGTTTAATAACTTGAAAGACGTCAATAACTTGCTCTGTCTTCAAACGCTCAAGAACTGAGGAGATCGCACAAAACGTGCCACTCCTACCAACACCGTTACTATGGAGATACAAATCTAGCAATATCAATATCTATTCCTTGAAGCCCGACCGAAAAATAAAGTCTTTCATAGAGTATCAAAACAAATAACAAACAACCAATTTAATGTCTAACAAAATGGTAGTTTTAACTACTTTACATGACCGGTTTGATCCTTCTATGCAATCCTTAACCCCGTATTGGGTCCTGTTTATTATACCTGCATTGGACCAATACTGGCGCGTTGCCGCACTGCTGCTGTGATGTCTGTGCTTCGTCTAAAAGATCCAGAACGCTGCAGGCAACCTCAGGGATGCACTTGTCTGGCCACGACACGTGATGCAAGTGACAAACCTCTTGCGTCTTCTGCGAAGTGTAACGTGGGACATTTGAGCCGTGAGAGATATGTTTTGGATGTCCAGATGCACAAACAGGTGACAATTTTCTGTAAAGTGCTTAGGCGGCCTTATTCAGCTTGGTGTCTTTCAAGAAAGTCGGTAAAGCGCAAAAGGAAAAAACATGATCAAACCTGTTACCTCTAATCCGTAAAGCAACTATGTGCCGGTACATTTATGACGTCATCAAGATTCCACTCGTCTCACCTTTTTTCGCGTCACCTTAAGCTTGGTGCAGATGACGTCACCTTTCTCTTGCTTGCTGAGCACGCTGACGCCTATGTGACCATATTTGGTAGCTCCATGGTCAGGCCAGTACTGAGGGTATTCCTGTGTAAGTGATGAAATGATCAGTTGTATTTTTGCTTTTATCTTTCGTTAGTAATGAAGGCTTTTTTCTATACACAAACTTTACAGCGCTCATTACGCTACATTCCCATGCCCTTTCTATCTCTCTTTTGACTAAAACCACCTTTGTATGCACATGCTCATTATGACACAGATGTTTTCTCCCATACGTTTCCTCGCCCTCCCATACATTCATCGATTCCACCCCTTTCTTGCGCTAGCCCATGACGTGAACCAATCCCCCACCCATCCTCAGAAAATTCTGGGGCTACCTGGTCAAGTTCGTGCAGGTTGTTCAACATGACAATCGTCCCGATGTCGTAATCCGTCACCATGCGCCAGAAATCCTCCACGGTCTCCAGCAAGGGATGCTGGGTAGCAATGAATGCATTGCGCCCCCTGTGAGCCTAAAAGTAAATGTCATTCAGATTAAATAAATGCTTCAATCTTTGTCGCTGTTCTGCAGATGTATGGACACTCTATTACAAAAACAGTAAACGCAAATGTCAAAGTATACTTAAGGGACAAGTACACACATGTAGGAAAACGGCGTTGATGTAGTCCGACTCCTCGTCAGCATGCTCATTATGCAGCATCACCCTACAGCTGTTCACTGCAACACAGCATGAGTCACGATGATATATAAATGCACATACACGCTCGGCCTCGATGATGTTTATACACACCCTATATTGTGTTGTAGAAATAGGCAAGAAGGTTTGGCACAAATTCAAGTGTAACCAGTACGTACATGCTATGATGTCAGAGAATCTGTTCTTGTGCAGATTTTGTGGTTCCTCACCAACGCTTTTCTCTTCCGCCGGTATCTCACGGCTTGTAACGGAGTTCAGCCTCTGGAAAGGATCGCACAAGAAATAGTGATAAAAAAACTAACGAATATTACTCCCTAAAAGAAATAGCTCTTCATCTATTCCGTGACGATTACATATTATGTACTGTCCCGAGTGTCCTGTTGAGCGCGTTTCCCGCCACCCGGTCCATAAATCACCTGAAATCTTTCTGTTTTCCGCATAAACTTGGACCCATCCGGATTGGGCGAGTATACAGCGTGTCAACAGCGATTTTAACCCTCATTTTTCAAAACCCTACACTAGCCCGTGCGTTACTTGAACTTAGGAAATAACGTAATACACCGCATAATTCCAAAATCGTCCTGCTCGTCACCTAGGCTTCGAGAGCGCCTCAACTGAAAGGTGTATCCCGCATAACTCCATACCATAGACTCGTCCCGTACCTGGAACTCAAGTGCGTATCCTGTCATCTGGAATTTACGGTTGACAGAAGCAAGTTTCTGCATGGCCTGGTTGTAAGTCTCGCTTTGTATCTCTGTGTTGCCGCACGTCAGGGCTTCTAACACAGCGGAGTGGATAAACGAGTACTGCTCCTGGAAAATGATTTTGCAAACGTATCAAAGTTCTAGATCGCCTTCGCATTTCCAGGGAGCGCCGCGTAATCGCGTCTTCGAGGATGCAAAATTCTTGTTTATGTGTTTATAGCGTTTGTGTAGCAACATTAACCCTAACGTACCTTTGTCTGGACCATGTGTGGCCTGTCTTTCCTGAGCGCTATGAGGTAGTTACGAATATCCACGGTTCGGCTCTTTTTGGCCTGTTCCAGCATGGCGTCAATGACAATATAGGTACCAGTGCGTTCAACGCCAGCACTGAAGAACAAGGAAGGGGATACATACTAATTGATCAGCAGATGAGAGCCTGGATTTTCAAATTTACACGTGATCCATCTTGCATGGCCCACTTGACTATGGTTTAATTACAAACTCACCTGCAGTGGACGATGACAGGTCCCGCGTCCCGCGGGTTCAAAGCGCGCACTTTTCGTCTGAACGCGAGGACTGCTGTTGCGTATTGGGGAACGCCCTTGTCCGGCCACACGGTAAAGTGGAACTGACGAACCATTCGACTGCCACTCCGTTTCGCCTTGGAATAGTAAAAAAATAGCAGAACCTCCAAATAATGTCTCGTTCTTATTATACATTTCCGAACCAAAATAGATCGCAACACTGAAAAGACTATTTCACTTGAATGTTTTCTGGTTTCTAGATTTTTTATACATCCACCACTACCTACCTTTGACAAGATGAAGGTACGAATCTCGTAGTCTGCGAATATTTCCGACTGGTGCAGCGTGACTGTCACGCCACCGTATGTCTCGATCTTGTCTGGCCAGTATTTGTGGCACTTAGTCTGTGACATGGATTAATCATACGAAGTGTTACTGACAAACATCTTTGTGCTATCTTTGTGTGGACCAAGTCCGCGCCTTTTATACCTCAGGTCTTTCTTCGAGATTGAAAATGAAGGAATGAATGGTAGGTGGGAAGCATGGCCCCGTATTCGCTAAGCCCTTTGCAATTCTCTAAGCCCATTACTTTCTAGCTTATTTGAAGCTAAGATTAAAACGAGTATGTACACTGCAAGACTGGAGCCGATATTATCCAATAATCATTATAGCTGATGTTAGCAGTACACAAAGATGAAGAATGGCGGCGTGACGGGCGACAAAACGGGTAGGTCTATACTTCCTTTTTCTCGCCCGACAATTTTCTATTATAAGAATGTACTACCTTGCCTAGCTCGACGAGGTTGGTGAGCATTACGATGGATTGCGAGTTCTGTTCCCAGACCATCCGCCAGAAGCCTTCAAACGCCGGAGGAAGTGGACCTAGGAAGATGACAACTAAGGGGAGAGCAGAATGACGCATGGAGATGCCGGAAGGAGGATTCGGGAATTACAGGTGGAAAGGGCGCAAAAACCGTCTGACAGATATAGCAGAAGTTGGTGAGAGAGATTGAAACAAAAAGACCACAGAAAAATCTCTGTCATATGGTGGCATAGCAAGTTTCAAAACGAAGAGAAAATGTTTGGGATTAATTCTGATTCCAGAATAGTAGTGGGGGTAAGGTTAGTTCGCAAAGAAAGCCGCAAGTTTTCTTTTTCTGCCCCCCCCCCCCCCCCTCCTAAAAAAGGGGGTATAGCTTTCTATGCTAGCCATTTTGTTTTTAACTGGACTACTCTTGTTTTTAAAGGCCAAATCGGAATTTACCTTGTGAGGCGATGAACGATCTTGGAGTTCCATCATAGCCCTAAAAACACATTTTTGACATCTTAAACAAAAAGCTCAAAAGTCGTAAGGCATTGAGTCCTTCCTTTGAGCTCTACTCACCAAGAAAAAAAGAAAGAAAAAAAGATTTTTTCATCATTTAGTATGACCCTAACCTTAACCTACTGGGCGTGGGTACTCACGTGTATAAATGACGCGTTTATGTAATCCGAATCCTCGTCGCCATTGACTCGCTCCAGTACCACACGTGAATGATCATCTACGGATGAAAAAAAAATACCATAGGAAGTTCGAGTAAGGCGCATCATTTTAATGGCATAGAGAACCTTTTGGTATTTCACTTACAGGCAACAATGTTCGCGTAACGGTTCTTGTTTTTGTTGGCAGGTTTCCTGGCGGCTTCCCATGGAAACTGCTGTCCATTGTTGAATTTCTGAAAAAACAGATAACGGGGTGTTGCAAATTATTATTATAGGATTCCTTAACTCTTGTTTCCTGAAAAGCATGAGCCCCGCCTCGCCTATGGTAGTAGGAAACTGGCAGCGTCACAACATACATCGGAAACAAAAAGCTGGAACAATCTATTCGGCATTTTTATTATGCGCGGGGGATCGAGTCGATTTGATAAGCTAACAGTAGCTGGGATCATTTGAGGGACGCAATTCAACGTGGCTTTGAAGGATGTCATGTGGGAGTTGTGAATCTAACTAACGAATAAATTTCGGGAGCAGAATTGCCAAAACCTACCATTTTCTATCTTTTATTCAGTATCACACCAACTTTACGACGACATGTTGAATTGCGTCCCCTAAAATCGTCCCAGCATGCTGTTCGCATACCAACTCGACCCAATCCCCCGCGTAAAGAAATAATGGTAAAATCTGTGTTTGAAGGTTTGTTACCAAGTCACTCGTGATTGTAGAACATTAAGACCCCTCAACTCTCTAATCTGAATACTCTATTCTGCAAAGGATGCACGAATACATGCTCACTTATCCTTGATGACAGTTTATTTATTTATTGACTTTGCCCACGGAGAAAAAAAATACACATACATAATACGTTATACATGAGAAACAGAACATAAATACATACAATAACGAAAGGGCAGGGTATCCGCCACAGCTAGGCCAATTACGGCGGACCCGAGTACCGCATGTCATGATAACCCACCTTGTATTCGTTTTCCAATCTGATGCCTCCGTTTGCCTGCATCTTCGCGACGTATTCTGGGAAGAGTGCGATTGGGATTGGCTTGGACAAGTCGTCTACAGCATTGTCATAAATACGCTCGGTATTTGCAGCTTCTGTAACGCGTGAACAGAAAACTTAAGTTCTTGAATTTGGTCCGCAAATCAGGAAAGTCAGAACAGATATGAAAATAGGAGTGAAAATTAAGAGATATATTTTAAGAAAAACAGACTCATTCACTTATTTCTACCACAGGTAAATACCTATTGCCATAATTTCACTCAAAGCAATGAAAATAAGTGCATACCAGCAGCCCCCTGCTGGTTGCTTATTCCTTCATGGGCGATATCGGCATTGCTTTCCGCTTGACCCTCGTTAAACGACTCCATTTGCATCGCCGGCTTCCTCATGGGGGAATTATCATTTCGTCGCCTGCGAACCAAATCAATATACCAGGCAAGGCAAATACAGCTTTAGTATAAAAGACTGCAAAGGGAGCATTTTACCCTCGACTCAAACTATCCCCCTTCCATTGATGTCTAGTGTTAAATAGATAACATACAAGGTAGTGAAAGGGCAGGGAAAGCCGCCCACTACGACTTGGTACAGCGGGTATAATACAAGGACATATAGAATGAAATGATGTCCCCGCCCCCAACCCACATACCCAGCAATTTTTCTAGCTACAGCCATATGACTGGACACCATACCTGATAAAGAGGACTACAGCGGCGACGAAAGCAGCAAGAATAAGTAACGCAACCACCCCTCCAGCTATTGCTCCTACGGATGATGAGGTGGTTGATGCGAGATTTTCCGAGCTAGCGACAGGAATTTCTAAAAAAAATTAAATAGAATAAATGTTATTAAGCATTAGTTAAGATTGGAGTAAATGATTAGAAGCAAGACAGGCTCACCTATTACTCCAGCCAAAGCGACAACTCCACACAAAGGCTCCAACTTAGAATTAAAATTTGGTATATAAGTACATATACAGTGACTGCCATTATTGCTCCAATAAACGCCTCCAATACAGTAAGTGACCGGCCTAAGCGTGTTACTCTTATGTACACTCAAGGGGGGAGTGTACATAAGAATAGAAGCAACAAGCTGATATTACTACCAAAATTGTATGATACCATATATACTAACAAAATTGTATCATATTGAGAGACCGAGTTTTTTGCTCCTTGGACGTTGTAAAAGCGCCTTCCCCGACTAAATCCGGCGTTCACTCGAGAAATCACGGTACGTCTTTTACTTTAGAAAAAAAAGACTCCTCCCCAAAACTGGGACACTTTTCAACGGCATTACCTCTTCGTTCAGGTAGGTCATCGCTCGTATGTAGACCTTGTTCTTGCTTCCTTCGTCAAGAGCTTTGTTCTTGTACTTCTGCCGCCTTCCTTTGTAAATCCTACCGTCACCAATGATGATTGTTTGATTCATACTTAATGCTTCCACTTCGGCTGCAATGTAGTAATTCCTTTTCTCTTTCTTCTCCTCGTCTTCTTTACAAAGTTCTTCTGCTTGAATCTCCGTCAGGTTCACGTTGTCGGGTTTCTCTTTAAGAACTATGACTTGATAGGAGCTGAGAACCAAAAAAATAGGTAATCGTGATAAACGAGAGTGACTGACCCCAGAGGGGGGGGGGGGGGGGGTTCTTCAGAATAAATGTGATAGGCATGCTCGTCGGGAAATTCGAAAAAACTACAAGCACGACTAAAACTTGCTACCCTAAAAAAATACCTCAGAAGCCCTAAAATATATCCTTTCTACAAAAAACGCCTATTTTTATTGGATATCCCCTAAAAAAATACCCGATTTAACCAATTTTAACCCTTTAAAAAAATACGACGAGCATCCCTGTTAGGTCGACGTGGGAAGAACCACTTCCCCCCAGGGAGACTGTACGCGCGCTGCGGTTTAAGATGCCTCAGAAGCCCTAAAAATACCATTTCTAAGCGAAAAGCCTATTTTTTTTTCTCGGATACCCCTATATGCGCGCTGCAGTTTGAGATGCGCTTTGGGACTTACTCGATTGGACCGTTGACTTCATCAGCCTTCCACAATGTGACGTTAGTATCGCGAGATATTCTCCCAAGAGGAACCACTGGTGCTACAGGATCTAGAATGCAATGCCATTTAAGTTAGTTAACTTATTCTAATTAGCCTCTTAAGGAAAATAAACTATAAGAACTTACTTGAAACTTTCGTAGTCACTACTTTAAAATTCAGTGTTTTGCTACCTCCGCATTTGGTGAAAGAAGTAATATTGAAAATGTACTTTGTCCCAGGGATGAGATTCTTTGGGCTGACAGACTGGGATGAGGTAGTTACTTTTCCAAAGTGTCCATTCCATTCCTGCCAGTAAGGCTTGAAACCTTTGTACATGACCTGTGATACAAGATCTCTAGTCTTACTTCGGAGGACTACAATTCGAACATGGATAGTCATTCCTTAGATTACCTTTTTTTATGTACCTCAATACGTTTGTCTTGAATTTCGAATATTACATAACTTAAGTTACAACATAAGTTATTATATAATAACTAAGATCCTTTTTCTTCTTCGAGTTAAATTAACCCTAACCCTAAGCCAAGACCTTCGAGTCTACCGTAACACGAACATTAACAAAATCCTAACTCTATAGATTAAACGCTAACGGGTTTTTGGTCTAATGCAGGCTTACTGAGATTCCTCAACTACGGATGCAGATGGGATCCTGTAGGGACCTACCCGAGAGAGGTCAATGTTTCGAGTCTCTGTAGCGCACTCACTTTTGACGTCCAAACTCACCGTGTATCTTATAGACCCTATAAAGTTTGGGGTTCGCCATCTCAGGAGAACTGAAGTCTTGGTCTCGTCTGTTGCCTTCAAATCTGTTGGTGTCCATGGAGCTGTGACAGTACAAAATACTAATTAATGCAATTCTTCTCTCCTCCTCCCCTTGCATTCATGCACATAGCGGGATATTGAAACCCACGGGATATTGAGGTATATGGATGTCTGTGGCGTGTGTTATATGGATTCTACTGAATACTCATTCATGCACACGGGAAATGGATACATACGGGATGTCTGTAGCGTGTATTGTAGGCTGTGTATGTAATACTCATTCATTCATACGGGATATTGATACATACGGGATGTCTGTAGCGTGTATTGTTGGCTGTATGTGTAATACTCATTCATGCATACGGGATATTGATACATACGGGATGTCAGTAGCGTGTATTGTTGGCTGTGTATGTAATACTCATTCATGCATACGGGATATTTATACATACGGGATGTCTGTAGCGTGTATTGTTGGCAGTATATGTAATACTCATTTATGCATACGGGATATTGATACATACGGGATGTCTGTAGCGTGTATTCTTGGCAGTATATGTAATACTCATTCATGCATACGGGATATTGATACATACGGGATGTTTGTAGTGTGTATTGTGGGCTGTACGGACCAGGTCCTTTTCCTGTTCTCGCCCGCACCCGCAGATGGTAAATGGTGCAATTTTCCAGGTTATGCAGTACGATGTACGTCAAGGTGGAATTGAGGGACTCTGTAAGGGACCGCCTGCGCCGTCTGGCTTGTCCGGAACTTAGTTCCAGATCGTAACTGGTGATGATTCCGTTGCTCTGATCTTTGGGGATTGGGTTCCAACTGATGTTGAATGTCGTTGAGTTGATTTCGGCGTGATTTACGCCTAAAGGTGGTGCACTCGGAACTAATCACAAGGAACACAGACAAAAAAACATTAAGCCATTGAATCAGACGATAATGTTCCCATCATACATGTACCGGCAAATAGCAGTTTGAAAGGAAAACGATTTGGGATATATATATATATATATATATATATATATATATATATATATATATATATATATATATATATATATATATATATATATATATATATATATATATATATATAATGATGGTTGAAGGCTTTCATAGAAAGTGCTCAATACTCGAAAGTAGAGCGGTGTATAGTGTTGGTTTGAGAAAAATACAAACTACATAGGTTTCCCTACAGGTCTGTTTCGTGGTTGCCCACTCATCAGGGGATTTAATGAGAATATTCCTACCATCGTATATATACTATTAACATTGAAATTTACATAATAATAGACTGATAGTTTTAGCTAAGGCGGTAAGAGGAACAATAGCGAGTTACATTAAATATGCGGGGCGAAAACTAACAGTGCGGAACGTGTGAAAAATTGATAGCGCGAAAATTTAACGGTGACGGGATTAACAGTTTAATTGTTTCGTAGCAGGGCTTTGTTTCTGTGGCGGCACGAGGACACGAGTTCATTGCGTTTATTTAGAGTTGATAGTTTGGGTTGGCAGATGATCGTCAGCTTTTCTTTGAGGCAGAGGTTGCAACGCTTAGTGGTACTGTTGTAGGCGGAGTGGGAAGAAAGAATGCGCCATGAAATAAAGTACTCAATCATGTTGTCCTTGAGAGTCCAGACGTATTTGCTGAGTTCGGTGGAGTTTCTGTGTTTGGCGTGTCGGAATGATGCGATGTGGTTTCTGTACCTGGTCTTGAAGCTGTTTTCAGTGAGCCCGACGTATGTTTCCGAGGTGTTGTTGTCTTTTCGAGTTACGGTAGCTTGGTAGATAACAGATGTCTGTAGGCAGTTTCCGTCTAGAGGGCAGGTGTCTTTCTGTCGGCAGTTGCATGTCTTGTTGTTGGTAGTGGTAGGGGCGGAGCTGGCGATCTCGGTAGCCGACGATGCGGTGATGATGCGCTTGTTATGGTTGTCGATGATCTGTTTGGTGTTGTTCATGCAGCTGTAACTGATTTTGATGGTGTTTCTGTTGAAGATTTTACGGAGGTGGTTGTCTTTCGGGAAGTGCTTGTCTATCAGTTGGTTTTTCTCAAACCAACACTATATATATATATATATATATATATATATATATATATATATATATATATATAAAATGATGGTTGAAGGCTTTCATAGAAAGTGCTCAATACTCGAAAGTATACATATATATATACATACATATATATACATATATATATATATATATATATATATATATATATATATATATATATATATATATATATATAGTGTTGGTTTGAGAAAAAATACAAACTACATAGGTTTCCCTACAGGTCTGTTTCGTGGTTGCCCACTCATCAGGGGATCCCCTGATGAGTGGGCAACCACGAAACAGACCTGTAGGGAAACCTATGTAGTTTGTATTTTTTCTCAAACCAACACTATACACCGCTCTACTTTCGAGTATTGAGCACTTTCTATGAAAGCCTTCAGCCATCATTTTATATATATATATATATATATATATATATATATATATATATATATATATATATATATATATATATATATATATATATATATATATGTGTATGTATATGTATGTATATATACTGATGAGTGGGACACCACGAAACAGACCTGTAGGGAAACCTATGTAGTTTGTATTTTTCTCAAACCAACACTATATATATATATATATATATATATATATATATATATTAATATCCCAGATCTCAGATGCCGCGTTTGATCTCAATTGCCGGGTTTGATCTCAGACACCGGTCTTGATCTCAGATACCAGTCTTGATCTTACATGCCGGGTTTGATATCAACCGCCGGTTTTGATCTCAGATGCCGCGTTTGATCTCAGATACCGGTCTTGATCTCAGATACTGGGCTTGATCTTAGATACTGGGCTTGATCTCAGATACCGGGCATGATCTCAGATACCGGGTTTGGTCTCATATACCGTTCTTGATCTCAGATACCGGTCTTGATCTCAGATGCCGGGTTTGATATCAGGTACCGGGTTTGATCTCAGTACCGGTCTTGGTCTCAGATGCCGGTCTTGATCTCAGATACCGGGTTTGATCTCAGATACCGGTCTTGATCTCAGATACCAGTCTTGATCTTACATGCCGGGTTTGATATCAACCGCCGGTTTTGATCTCAGATGCCGCGTTTGATCTCAGATACCGGTCTTGATCTCAGATACCAGTCTTGATCTCAAATGCCGGTCTTGATCTCAATTGCCAGGTTTGATCTCAGATGCCGGTCTCGATCTTAGATACCGGTCTTGATCTCAGATATAGGTCTTGATCTCACCGGTCTTGATTTCAGATACCGGCAATTTAGATCAAACGCGGCATCTGAGATCAAACGCGCCATCTGAGATCAAGACCGGTATCCGAGATCAAACCCGGCATCTGAGATCAAGACCGGCATGTGAGATCAAGCATCTGAGATTAAGACCGGCATCTGAGATCAAGACCGGCATCTGAGATCAAGACCGGTATATAAGATCAAGACCGGCATCTGAGATCAAGACCGGTATAGGAGATCAAGACCGGCATCTGAGATCAAGACCGGCATCTGGGATCAAGACCGGTATCTGAGATCAAGACCGGCATCTGAGATTAAGACCGGTATCTGAGATCAAGCCCGGTATCTGAGATCAAGACCGGTATCTGAGATCAAGACCAGCATCTGAGATCAAGACCGGTATATGAGATCAAGACCGGCATCTGAGATCAAGACCGGTATATGAGATCAAGACCGGCATCTGAGATCAAGACCGGCATCTGAGATCAAGACTCGAATCTGAGATCAAGACCGGCATCTGAGATCAAGACCGGCATCTGAGATCAAACGCGGCATCTGAGATTAAGACCGGCATCTGAAATCAAGACCGGTATATGAGATCAAGACCGGTATATGAGATCAAGACCGGCATTTGAGATCAAGACCTGTGTCTGAGATCAAGACCGGTATATGAGATCAAGGCCGGCATCTGAGATCAAGACCAGCATCTGAGATCAAGACCGGTATCTGAGATCAAGACCGGCATCTGAGATTAAGACCGGTATCTGAGATCAAGACCGGTATATGAGATCAAGACCGGTATATGAGATCAAGACCGGCATCTGAGATCAAGACCGGCATCTGAGATTAAGACCGGTATCTTGGTGTGTGCAGCCATCTTTCTATCTTGTGTAAAATTATAAGGAAAACGTTCTGAACGTGTCAATCTAGTCACGAACTTATGTGAATCTCCTGGACACAGAAAAAATTCGTCTACTGTGTTATGATTAAATCAACAGATTTCGGTGGACATGCAAGGGCTCACCATCTTAGTGTTACTAACCGTCCTACCAGGTATGTACAATACGCGCGTCACTTGTGGCTCCCTTGTACTGAGTGTTACTCACCGTCCTCCCAGGTCTGTACAATACGCGCGTCACTTGTGGCTCCCTCGTACTTAGTGTTACTCACCGTCCTCCCAGGTCTGTACAATACGCGTTACTTGTGGCTTCCTTGTACTCAGTGTTACTCACCGTCCTCCCAGGTCTGTACAATACGCGCGTCACTTGTGACTCCCGTATGTACTTAGTGTTACTCACCGTCCTCCCAGGTCTGTACAATACGCACGTCACTTGTGACTCCCGTATGTACTTAGTGTCACTTGTGGCTCCCGTATGTACTTAGTGTTACTCACCGTCCTCCCAGGTCTGTACAATACGCGCGTCACTTGTGGCTCACGTATGTACTTAGTGTTACTCACCGTCCTCCCAGGTCTGTACAATACGCGTCACTTGTGGCTCCCGTATGTACTTAGTATTACTCACCGTCCTCCCAGGTCTGTACAATACGCGTCACTTGTGGCTCCCGTATGTACTTAGTGTTACTCACCGTCCTCCCAGGTCTGTACAATACGCGCGTCACTTGTGACTCCCGTATGTACTTAGTGTTACTCACCGTCCTCCCAGGTCTGTACAATACGCGCGTCACTTGTGACTCCCGTATGTACTCAGTGTTACTCACCGTCCTCCCAGGTCTGTACAATGCGCGTGTCACTTGTGACTCCCGTATGTACTTAGTGTTACTCACCGTCCTCCCAGGTCTGTACAATACGTGTCACTTGTGGCTCCCTCGTACTTAGTGTCACTCACCGTCTTCCCAGGTCTGTACAATACGCGCGTCACTTGTGACTCCCGTATGTACTTAGTGTTACTCACCGTCCTCCCAGGTCTGTACAATACGCGTCACTTGTGGCTCCCGTATGTACTTAGTGTTACTCACCGTCCTCCCAGGTCTGTACAATACGCGCGTCACTTGTGGCTCCCGTTTGTACTTAGTGTTACTCACCGTCTTCCCAGGTCTGTACAATGCGCGCGTCACTTGTGACTCCCGTATGTACTGAGTGTCACTCACCGTCCTCCCAGGTCTGTACAATACGCGCGTCACTTGTGGCTCCGGTGTACTGAGTGTTACTTGAGCGAAGGGTAAGGGTGTAATTGGTAAATATTTTGAGCGGGGTCAAGGAAAGGTCTTGCGTGTTGATGTTTGTCACTTTTTCTGACTTTATAATATTACTTCCATTGCTAGCCATGTACTCGTACAGTACTATGTATTCCTTAAATTGCCCGTTAAGTCGGTAGTCAGAGGAGAGCTGAAACCAAAAAAGGTCATGTGAAGGAATAAGACGATACAAAAAGACTCTTAAGAGTAGATTTCACCCCTTACACAGAATATTTTACATTAGACTTCTACAGGGCGGACGAAATTCTAGGTCGTATACCAGTTTTTGATTAATCATTGACGTAATCAAAGTTGAAGGCTATTCAAGCGGGAAGCAGGCTTGAGGAGCAAGAGAGATTCTACTAAAGAAACATAAATATTTCCGCTCGATTAACTAGTCCCCGCCTTAGTTTTCGCACTGATTATTCTTTATATTACAACGAGTGATACAAAAATTTAAGGCGATCTTATTTATTTACATACCGTCCATTGTATCCGTATTGCGGTGGAGGATGTTGCAACCGTCGATTGAGATATTATAAGTTTTCCATCTGGATCTGAATAACAAAGATGTTCACATCTTACATAAAAGTGACCCGAAAAGTGAATGTATTCATGCATGGCCTCTCTAAAGCAACTTCTTATTTGGTAAGCCCTTCTTTTATCAAATCTCCGAGGATCTCGCCCCTGATCAGCCTTTCAAAAAACTTTCTTATATGTTAAAATGGACTACTCTTGTTATTTATGATAACTTGCGTGCGGTTAGAAATTGCTACTGTGGTTGTACCTGCCATGAGAGTGGTGTAGGAACCCGCTGCACTCCACAACCCGAGCCCAACCACACTCTTCCCTCTCGCCTGCACCGTGTAGCTCGTGTACGGCACAAGACCAGTCAACTCGTATTGTGACGACGAGCCGATCTCACGTGTAGTCCATGCTCCACTCGTCCGATTCTTGACGGTATAACCGGTCAGCGGTCCTGTCGAGTCGTCTGCTGATGACGTCAGCTGCAGTGTAAGTGAGCGCTTATTCCTTGTTACATCTACTACTGGTGCTGCCAAAACATCTGAAAAATGCAGAAGTGCAATTTAGTAACCGTTGATTGTTAGAACATCCTTATCGAGTCATACTCACTTAGCTGGACAGAGACCGCTATCTCAGCACGTCTGGCTGTGCCTGCACTTGGTAGAGTCAGCGGGTACCTTGCAGAGCATGCGTATGACTGGACACAATTTACAGGTCGGTGGTTCGGGTCTTGATGCACACATTTGTAGCTGTGTTTCACGTCAGCTGCTGAGCGGTATGTTACGGTGATACTGCTTGAAGTATCCCCAGCCATGAAGGTATCATTTTTGTACCATTTAAAATCAACGGGCTGCGGTTGTCCGTTTATCGGACAGGGTACAGACACGCGTGTACCGCTTGATGCCTGGAGAGTGATTTGTCTTTGAGATTTAAAACCAGGCAAAAATACTGGAAATAAGAAAACCTGATTAATTACCAAATAAGGACGTGGGATGGTAAGAAAATGGAAGAATTTACAAAACCATCCTACATTCTCAAACCATGTGATTTTATTTCTCTCTGCTGTAGGCATGCACCCTGTTTCACTGGGTACCCAATATATAATACAAGGTTTTATGACTGAAGAGAAAGGAAAAACTCGAGGGTATGTTTAGGTTTAGCAGTGGACAATTTTCAGAGCATACCAAAAGTGCAGCCATAAAAGTCTATTCTCATGCAGGCGTTGCCGCCATTCACTGCCTGAGGGTGAACCCTGATGAATTGTGCAGCGATGGGGACTTCAAACCAGTTAACACGCCCTGTTTTGTGATCCTCGTTGCCGTCAAATATCTGGAAAAGCAAGATATTGAATGATTTACCCTTACCTACCCAAAGCACAGAATTATGACGTCACCTTTACCTAACCTGAGTACATACCTGCCATCCATGACGTCACCTCTACCTACCCTGTGTACATACCTGCCATCCATGACGTCACCTCTACCTACCCTGTGTACATACCTGCCATCCATGACGTCACCTCTACCTACCCTGTGTACATACCTGCCATCCATGAAGTCACCTCTACCTACCCTGAGTACATACCTGCCATCCATGACGTCACCTCTACCTACCCCAAGTACAGACCTGCCATCCATGACGTCACCTCTACCTACCCTGTGTACACACCTGCAATCCATGACGTCACCTCTACCTACCCTGTGTACACACCTGCAATCCATGACGTCACCTTACCTACCCCGAGTACAGACCCACCATCCATGACGTCACTTTACCTACCCCGAGTACAGACCCACCATCCATGACGTCACTTTACCTACCCTGAGTACAGACTTGCCATCCATTACGTCACCTCTACCTACCCCGAGTACAGACCTGCCATCCATGACGTCACCTTACCTACCCAGAATATAGACCTGCCATCCATGACGTCACCTTACCTACCCCGAGTACAGACCTGCCATCCATGACGTCACTTAACTTACCCTTGGTATAGACCCGCCATCCATGACGTCACTTAACTTACCCTTGGTATAGACCCGCCATCCTTGACGTCACTTAACTTACCCTCGGTATAGACCCGCCATCCTTGACGTCACTTAACTTACCCTTGGTATAGACCCACCATCCATGACGTCACTTAACTTACCCTTGGTATAGACCTACCATCCATGACGTCACTTAACTTACCCTTGGTATAGACCCGCCATCCTTGACGTCACTTAACTTACCCTTGGTATAGACCCACCATCTATGACGTCATTTAACTTACCCTTGGTATAGACCCGCCATCCATGACGTCACTTAACTTACCCTTGGTATAGACCCGCCATCCTTGGCGTCACTTAACTTACCCTTGGTATAGACCGGCCATCCATGACGTCACTTAACTTACCCTTGGTATAGACCCGCCATCCTTGACGTCACCTTACCTACCCTTGGTATAGACCCGCCATCCTTGACGTCACCTTACCTACCCCGGGTATAGACCCACCATCCATGACGTCACCTTACCTACCCCTGGTATAGACCCGCCATCCATGACGTCATTTAACTTACCCTCGGTATAGACCCGCCATCCTTGACGTCACTTAACTTACCCTCGGTATAGACCCGCCATCCTTGACGTCACTTAACTTACCCTTGGTATAGACCCGCCATCCATGACGTCACTTAACTTACCCTTGGTATAGACCAGCCATCCAGGACGTCACTTAACTTATCCTTGGTATAGACCCGCCATCCTTGACGTCACTTAACTTACTCTTGGTACAGACCCGCCATCCTTGACGTCATTTAACTTACCCTCGGTATAGACCCGCCATCCATGACGTCACTTAACTTACCCTTGGTATAGACCCGCCATCCTTGAAGTCGCTCCACTCGGTTCCAGTGAAGCTGTACTTGATAACGTATCGCGTGACCCACTTGCTTTGAGTGCGGGAACCCTGTGTGGCCACTCCTGTGACCGTCTTTACTCCTCCAAGATCAACTTGAAGATACTCATTGTTGATTGATGTGGAACTGCACCAAGATGAGCCGCCGTACAGTCGGCCAGCGGATGCCGTGTACGCGCCATCATTGCTTGATGATGTCATCTGTGAGTCAAGGATGTAGCCAAGCTCCACTCCGAGTGATGATGCACAAGCTGAAAAGCGATTGTTTTGTAAGATATCACATGGACTTCCTTATTAACCTTTTTGTATCATGCTACATGGCGGTACCTGACTGTAATCCGCGGTAATCCAGTCTTGTTGTTGGGTAATTTTCGTATGCTGTTGGAACAAACCGGATGAATCTGGCCAGTGGCGGATGAGCGAGCAGTCTTACCACTACACTTGATTTATCAGTATTTCCAGTAAACACCTGTAAAAGAGCTTCATAAACGTTTTGTTTTGCTTATTGTTAATTTAATTCCGGCCATCAAATTCAATTCTGAGCTCCTCTTTCAAGAAGTACCACTCGAATCATCGTGACAGTGTGGGAAAATTTATCACGAAATTCCCCGAGATGTCATGCTATAAGTTTGTGATACCAAATAATCGATAATCAAGAAAAAATCTACGAATTACGAGTAATATAGGTTTGATGAGCGAACACGTTTCAATGACTTGCGATTTGTACGCATTGGCCTGGAGTATGCCCGCTCCACTATTTGTTTTTAGTGGTTAATTCTCCACCCTTCATTCATTCATTTATTCATTCATTTGTTCGTTCGTTCGTTCGTTCGTTTATTTATTCATTTTCCCATTTGATTTGTCAACATTTCCAGTAAACACCTGTAAAACACTTTTGGAAGCGTTTTCGTTAAAGTTTGTGTTTTTATGCTATTTTTAATCGAAACCAATCAAACAGATTCTTTTTGCAGAAACGCCATCGAGGAAATTTCATTATGATTGGATGAGAGCGTGACATACAAAAAAGCGAAAAAAAAAAATGAATTTCCTAGTATGGTGGTAATACCCTAATAAGGAGTTGACCGAGCGAGCAGGAAAACCGATATTTTTTATAGGATTGTTCGATATGTATTAGAATCAATTTAAAACATCAATAACATAAGGAGGATAAATGAAAGAACAAATGAATCAGCAGACACTCACCCTCTGTACACCAGACTCATTGTATGGCGTCCAACTGATATTATTGACAGAATGCGCGATAGCGTACTGCTTGGTCCACTCCCAGTGGCTGTAGGCCCCTTGAGAGGCCACAGAGCACACGCGCCACAGACCTCCCAGGTCAACTTGGAGATATGTATTGTCTCTATCGGCAGCTTTTGGTGTCCAAGCCTTTGATGTTTGTAGTCTTGCGTACCAGGGATAGTAGCCGCTACTATACCATGAATTGCTGGTGAAGCGATGATCAGGAATCATATTTGTGCTCTGAAGGCCGACTGCGTGAGACTGACAATCTGATAAAAGGTTGGTAATTTTGCTTTTATTGTTTTATAAACGACACGAAAATGCGGTCTGGCGCGAGATTTTCCTAAACACAGTACCTGATCCCAGTCGGTGACCGTACAGCTCCAACCGTAGACACTTTGACCCAGTCTCCGAAATTGGCACCACGCGGACGTATCTGGCGGCGGGGGCTTGGTACAGTACTTGACGCACGATCGAGTTTCTGTCGTAATTACCGTTGAACTTCTATATGAAGAATATCAATTTTTAATAATCCATGCTTACCATGGTGATATACAGCACAATATTTAGAGAATAGCAGTTACTGTCTTACCCTAGTGGTGTTATTTTCTCTATAACTTGTCCAGTTCGCTTCATCATCTGAGTAATCAATCCGATAAGTCTGTACCCACTGGTCAGCGGACGAATCTCCTTGTGTAGCTACGGCGCAGATCATGTGACTTGATCCAAGATCCACCTGCAGGTATGGCGAGACGTCACCTAAGCTCGCACACCATGCACCGCTGGCAGTGCCCAGTCTTGCGCGTACGGCATTTGCGTTGTTTGATGAGGCGGAGATACTTGCGCTAGGTACGCGATTGTCACCGAGTCCTAGAGCCAGACTCTCACACGCTACGGAGATGGATAAAAAAGAAAATGTTCATGCTCTTTCCCTTCTATGCTTACTCATAATGTGTGTTTGTCTATCAACAAGGACCTTTGATGTCTTCAAAACTGATTTTTGGATAACTCGTTTGGGTCTTGTTTTATAGCAAAAACATTAGGTACTTTTAAAACTCGGCTGCTTAATGAAGTTTCCCTATATTAAAAACTTATTAAAGTTGATGTTAGAAATTTATACGCTATCACGCGTTCGTGTTGCAATTCGCCGATTTGAGATACGGCTGCTCAATAGAGTTTCACATTATATCTTGATATTTTTTCCCATAAATATGGTGCTATGGTGCTGTGGATTTTATGCCATCTAAAGCACAGAAATATGTTTTTTACTGTAAACTCTCATCAGCTCCACAAAATAATATCTGTAGATCAATAATGCGCACTATCTGTAGATCTTTTTGCTTGCGTACTCATTACTTATATAACACATCATGTGTTTCAAGTATACGTAATTGTGTTACTCACAGCATTCGATGTCTCCAAACAGGTCTGCTCGTAAACAGATTGCGCTATTCCAGGTCAGCGGCTTGATTCTGACGTAGCGCGCTCTGATTGGATGACTGAGCCAGTTGATCATCGCAAGATTCTTGCTGACGTTACCTGTGAAGCTCTGCACAAACGAAAGCGACACGATTTTTAGCAATGTGAAACAATATTTATATTAAATCTTAAAGAATTCAAAGGAACCCTTAACCCTATTCAGACTGGGGGGGGGAGGGGGCTCTTTAAAATCTTAAAATCTATCTGCGGAAGTTTTGATGCCATTGACCTGTCGAGGAGAAGCTCCATGTTACCAGGGCAACTGTTTTTTTCACACAAAGGTTTCCCAAAAACTAAAAAGTAGTGATTTTTATATTTTGGTCCTGTTTCCAGATTTAAATGCCTCTTTTGACTTTATAAATTTGTTTAGGCATAAGTTTGTTTTGACTTTATAAGTTTGTTTTGACAAGTTTCACAACAGCGCTAGAATGTTTTACCTCGGATATTTGGGGGGTGGTGGCATAATTTTGCTCTGCTGTTGTTAAAAATGTAACTAGATTTACTAGATGACACTTTAAAAGCTAATATTATGCATTTATCATTACTATGAGCAGTAATACATGCATTAATTTTTTTTTCTTGTAAGAATTACATTTTTTTTCTTTTGCAAAAATCATAAGAATCCAAGATGGCGGATCCAAGATGGCGAACCCTTATGGCCTTTTTGCATTGTAAAGCCGTTAAAAGGTTGATTTTGACAAATCTAAATGATGGAAAGTAATTTCAACACGATATTTTATAATTTGGGCAATATTTGAAAGAATATCTAGACATCGTATTTATGACGTCATTGTGACTTCATAATGGATTCGACCACACCCAAAATAGGGCGTGACGATTCTTTGCATGCTGGTGATTATTTTATGTAAGTTTGATGGTCATGGGCCAAGCGGTTCATGAAATACGGAAGGGGGGCATTTTAGCCAACCCCCCCTGCCCCCTTAGTCACAGACAGCTCAAAATAGCCCAGTCTGAATAAGGTTAATTAACACTTATATAGATTAACTTACGAAGTCATTGCTGGTGGCGGCATCATAAGTAAGCCATCGTGTCCCATCACCACTGTACTGAAGGTTATAAGTCTTGACCCACTTTTCCTCCCCAGGGGACCCCTGTGTGGCTACTCCTGAGACCGTCCTCACCCCTCCCAGGTCAACCTGAAGATACTCAGAGACGGACGATGACGTACTACACCATGATGAGTTGCCGTATAGACGGGCAGCGGACGGTGAACCCGATGACGCCGACATTGCTGAGTCCGGGATGACGTCATCCATCAGACCAAGCGACGACTTGCACACTATGTTAATGAGTATGAAATTTAGTCATTTTTAGATATTTGTCAAGCTGAAGATGTCCTTGCCAAGAAAAGCTATGATAATCGTCCTCATTGCAGCTGAGCAATGTAAGTGGGATGGTACAGATCGTGTTCGCTAAGTATGGAAAGGTAGCCCTTACCTTGGCTCTCTTAGTGCTCGGCATTAGATTACTCCGCGACCCATAATGCTTAGCACAAAGAGAGACCTGGTCTGACTAATTCAAAGGTAGCTGCTTCACTACCCATACCAGAACCGTAGCAGGACTCGAAAGATTTGGGGGGGGGGGGGGGGGGGCACAATACACTAACATTAAGAAAATATTATTTTTTTTTTTTTTTTTTGGGGGGGGGGGGGGCACAGCCACGCCCCTACTGCTCATTTCGTTATAATTTTTTAGATATTGGGGGGACGTGCTCCCGTGCCCCAAGGTTTCTGTTGATAATTAAGCAGGTGGGATGATGTAGTACGGCCATCGCAGAAAAGCTCAGTCATAAATAGCCACAACATTACGACAGTCGCTTTGAGTGAGTTCTACTTCAACATACCGTCGGGTTTTGTGCCGTACACCTCCACGCGCATCGTCGGGTCCCTGTTATGACTTAAAGGTACAAACCGGATGAACCGCGCCATGGTGGGAACCGCGAGGGTGTTTTTGACGACTGTCGTTCCGTCCGTGTTACCATTGAATACCTGGCGATACATACGTGTAGTATTATTGGTACAAATTAGACATTTCTTAGGAAACTAATGCCACATCAATGTATTTACCATCCCTCGGACTCCCGATATGTCTTTAAATGTAGATTTATTCTATTTACATATTAGGTGACATCTGAATTCAGCATTAATTAGCATTCAATCCTTAAATAATATCCAGAGGGCTTTTATATACTACCTCCCCCTACCTTGTCGGTCCCAGCCGTCTCCCGGTATGTGGACCATGCTTGATTATCAATGGAAAACTGAACTTTGTATGACTTCACCCACTCTGTCCCATATGAGGCGCCCTGCGTAGCCACAGCGCACACCATGAACACGGCGTTGAGGTCGATTTGAAGATAGCCACTAGTATCACTACTTTTGCGATCCCATCCAGGCGAACCGTTAAGTCGAGCATAATAGGGATGGTATCTGCTGTCGTATATTGTCGTAGCTGAAAATCTGTTATCAGGTATCACGTGACTATCGCTAATGCCAACCGCTTGACTGGAGCAACCAGCTTCCGCACAAACTGAAAGAACTAGGAAAAACAAATTTCTATATTTTTAGTGGACCTTCCGTCCTTTTGCACGCCACAGATTTCTCAATGCTCAAACTGTCAAATTGTCGAACTCCAATATAAGGCCATTGCGAGAAATTCATATGTGGTAGTGCGAAGTAGAACGTCATAAATTGGAATTTAAAACTTTTTTAAACGTTTTAGGCAGCTGATGCATGCTTAAAACTCGCAATTAAATAGATCTACAAAGCGATATTTAACCAATAACAAGGAAAGAAGACGTCTCTCGGTATTCTGATTGCAGCAAATAGCAGTTCGGTAAAAACAGAAACCACCAGAGAAAGCGCTGTGCCTCGAGATCGAAAGTGAACAAAATGTTTATGATTCTTTACGATGCTTTTCAACGCTTGCGACGCTATTGGACCTGATGTCAATAGATTATGTGTTATTACAATAAACAAGGTTTACATCGGAGGTCTTGTCGCGGCTTACCTGTGATTGTTTGTAGCAGAAGGATGGCGAAAGCTACCCGGAAATAGAAAGAGAGTGTTTGCACCGCCATCTTTACCAGACGATCATGACTCGTCGCTATCGGCATGCGTAATCAAGTTAATTCAAAGTCACGCAATATTATTTACAGTGTAATTCGAGAAGCCGCGTCTTTAAACCATTCACCTCTGTTGATACATTGACTATAATGGTTCCAGAGCCTCGAACGTCTCTCTATTTAGTGGCCCGCGAGGTTTAGACGAGGCTCTGGCCTCCCGAAGCGCTATTTCGACTTCTGCTAGGTTCAGAATCTGAACTTGGTCGCTGATTGGCCAATTGACGCGTGGTAATGGCACCAAGAAATTCTGACAGTTTTCTATTGTATTTTCGTTTCAAGTTCAAAACGTCAAAACCCGTTTTAATTATTGTTGTTCGCAATAACAAACATCTAAACGAACGAAGTAGAGGAGCGATATATTATTTTGATCGCAATTTTCATAGTGCTTTGCAGTCCGAATTAGTTACAGGATTTACCAGTATTAAAAATGTAAAGTCTGTTCAAGAGGAGTCTCTTTTTACGAGTTAATAAAGCGCCGAGATGTCTTCTCTGTGCTGACGTTTAAGCTGATTTTCCAGCTTATTCCCGGCGTTTGCTCTCGCCTCAACGATAGTGGATTAAACTCTCAAACTCTTAAAATCTCAAGCAAGCGATTGTACTGGTCATTTTGCCCCTTAACTGCCAGCTTGAAGCGCCTCCCCGAGAAAATGCTGTATTCCCCATCACCTATGCGCAGATTCTTGTCACTAACTCTACAGCAATGATCCCATGGGTTTTCAGATGAATGTTGCTGTTTTCAAATCAGGTTTTCATGCGCTTTTCATACCCGTGAATTCGATTCCCGAGCGAAGAGATGTTTACATCCAAGTTAGCACCACGTGAAACTGACACATGCTTATCGAAAAACGTTAACATGGAAGTGAGGCAGAAGTCGAAATGGCGCTTCGAGAGGCCAGAGCCTCGTCTCAACCTCGGAGGGTCTATCAAATCAAATACAATGCATCGATATTAGTAAACTAAAAGTGATGCATTAGTCCCAGTAGCGGATCTAGGGGGGGGGGGGGGGGGGGGGGGAGGCAGGAGGGGCTAAATGGCCCCAAAAGTGTGTGTGTATGATGGGAAAGGGGGGGGGGGGAGGGGAGGGGCTGACCCTAGAGGTTTTTATTGCCAATTCTTTTTTCCCGGCTGGCTTAAAAACCTGGAAAGAACTTTTTGTCATCAATATATGTACGAGTCTGCTTTGCACCCGTTCTGAGTATTACGCACGCCTGAGCTATTGCTAAGCACACTATGTAAGTACGCCATAAGTCAGAAAATTGAGCATATCGGTTTTAATAAAAGATTGTGTGACCGTCTTACCTATTAGTGGTATACACTTCTGTTTTACTTAAATGGTATGGGCGGCCATGAAATAATTATAAATATTATTACATTAAAATGATATCACAATATTATTAAATAGGAAATAACAAAAATGTAAGGAAAATTAGAAATATTTTCTTATGGAAATGACAAATTATTCATAAAAACGTAGCTCCACGAAAAAGAAATACTTTGCAAATTACGATTGATGGATTATTTGTTGTTTACAATATCACCTTAAGCACACTTCAAGTGTATCCCTACAATTTATATTTCTTTCGGTGTTGCATAAGAACATTATAATTCCAATGGGGGACTCCGATAAAAATAGACGGGGGTGATCATCAAAATCGATTTTAACCATAAGGGATTGTACTTTGGCGTGGTCAACAGAAATCCTTCCCAAGCAAATTGGGTCTGATCGAACGAATTTTTAACTCTAAGAGATAGCAGAATCGAAAAAAAAAAACGTTTAACATCTTATCAGGACTAGCAATTGGTCGAATTTTATACCCTAAGAGATAACAGATTCGGAAAAACACGTTAAACACTCTCTTAGGAATAGCAGTTGGTCGAATTTTATACCCTAAGAGATGGCAAAATCTGAAAAATCCTCCAACACCCCCAAGGGATGGTAGTTGGTCGAAATTTTTACCCTAAAAGATGGGACGATCACCCCCGTCTACTTTTTGGGAGAGTCTCCTCTCCCTCCCCCACCGGGATTATAACATTCATATCTAAGACACGTGGTCTGTATATGTTTTTCGTGTTCTCTAGCCCTGCAATTTAGGAACTCTAGTGCTCTCCAGCCCCCCCTTCTTAGCCTTTAGAATTTATTGCTTAGAATCCCTGGATTCATCATTATCGTCAGCCTATTTTTCAACAATCTGAGTAGTTCGCGTAGTCGCTGAAGGAGTCGAAGTACTTCTGGATGATTTGATAGCAAAACAGGTACTGCGTCTGAAACAAATATGTACACATTAATTAGCACAACTATTAACATCGGGGGAACTCTGTGAATAAGCGTGATGATGATGACGACGACGACGACGACGACGATGATAGTGGTGGTGGTCGATAATGATGATAATGGTGATTCTATATCAAACTAAAATGCCATCATCACCGTCCATTAAGCTATCCTACTCACCGGGCTCTCCACCGCGCCTGGCAGATTGACGCGAATTCGTTTAATAACTTGAAAGACGTCAATAACTTGCTCTGTCTTCAAACGCTCAAGAACTGAGGAGATCGCACAAAACGTGCCACTCCTACCAACACCGTTACTATGGAGATACAAATCTAGCAATATCAATATCTATTCCTTGAAGCCCGACCGAAAAATAAAGTCTTTCATAGAGTATCAAAACAAATAACAAACAACCAATTTAATGTCTAACAAAATGGTAGTTTTAACTACTTTACATGACCGGTTTGATCCTTCTATGCAATCCTTAACCCCGTTTTGGGTCCTGTTTATTATACCTGCATTGGACCAATACTGGCGCGTTGCCGCACTGCTGCTGTGACGTCTGAGCTTCGTCTAAAAGATCCAGAACGCTGCAGGCAAGCTCAGGGATGCACTTGTCTGGCCACGACACGTGATGCAAGTGACAAACCTCTTGCGTCTTCTGCGAAGTGTAACGTGGGACATTTGAGCCGTGAGAGATATGTTTTGGATGTCCAGATGCACAAACAGGTGACAATTTTCTGTAAAGTGCTTAGGCGGCCTTATTCAGCTTGGTGTCTTTCAAGAAAGTCGGTAAAGCGCAAAAGGAAAAAACATGATCAAACCTGTTACCTCTAATCCGTAAAGCAACTATGTGCCGGTACATTTATGACGTCATCAAGATTCCACTCGTCTCACCTTTTTTCGCGTCACCTTAAGCTTGGTGCAGATGACGTCACCTTTCTCTTGCTTGCTGAGCACGCTGACGCCTATGTGACCATATTTGGTAGCTCCATGGTCAGGCCAGTACTGAGGGTATTCCTGTGTTAGTGATGAAATGATCAGTTGCATTTTTGCTTTTATCTTTCGTTAGTAATGAAGGCTTTTTTCTATACACAAACTTTACAGCGCTCATTACGCTACATTCCCATGCCCTTTCTATCTCTCTTTTGACTAAAACCACCTTTGTATGCACATGCTCATTATGACACAGATGTTTTCTCCCATACGTTTCCTCGCCCTCCCATACATTCATCGATTCCACCCCTTTCTTGCGCTAGCCCATGACGTGAACCAATCCCCCACCCATCCTCAGAAAATTCTGGGGCTACCTGGTCAAGTTCGTGCAGGTTGTTCAACATGACAATCGTCCCGATGTCGTAATCCGTCACCATGCGCCAGAAATCCTCCACGGTCTCCAGCAAGGGATGCTGGGTAGCAATGAATGCATTGCGCCCCCTGTGAGCCTAAAAGTAAATGTCATTCAGATTAAATAAATGCTTCAATCTTTGTCGCTGTTCTGCAGATGTATGGACACTCTATTACAAAAACAGTAAACGCAAATGTCAAAGTATACTTAAGGGACAAGTACACACATGTAGGAAAACGGCGTTGATGTAGTCCGACTCCTCGTCAGCATGCTCATTATGCAGCATCACCCTACAGCTGTTCACTGCAACACAGCATGAGTCACGATGATATATAAATGCACATACACGCTCGGCCTCGATGATGTTTATACACACCCTATATTGTGTTGTAGAAATAGGCAAGAAGGTTTGGCACAAATTCAAGTGTAACCAGTACGTACATGCTATGATGTCAGAGAATCTGTTCTTGTGCAGATTTTGTGGTTCCTCACCAACGCTTTTCTCTTCCGCCGGTATCTCACGGCTTGTAACGGAGTTCAGCCTCTGGAAAGGATCGCACAAGAAATAGTGATAAAAAAACTAACGAATATTACTCCCTAAAAGAAATAGCTCTTCATCTATTCCGTGACGATTACATATTATGTACTGTCCCGAGTGTCCTGTTGAGCGCGTTTCCCGCCACCCGGTCCATAAATCACCTGAAATCTTTCTGTTTTCCGCATAAACTTGGACCCATCCGGATTAGGCGAGTATACAGCGTGTCAACAGCGATTTTAACCCTCATTTTTCAAAACCCTACACTAGCCCGTGCGTTACCTGAACTTAGGAAATAACGTAATACACCGCATAATTCCAAAATCGTCCTGCTCGTCACCTAGGCTTCGAGAGCGCCTCGACTGAAAGGTGTATCCCGCATAACTCCATACCATAGACTCGTCCCGTACCTGGAACTCAAGTGCGTATCCTGTCATCTGGAATTTACGGTTGACAGAAGCAAGTTTCTGCATGGCCTGGTTGTAAGTCTCGCTTTGTATCTCTGTGTTGCCGCACGTCAGGGCTTCTAACACAGCGGAGTGGATAAACGAGTACTGCTCCTGGAAAATGATTTTGCAAACGTATCAAAGTTCTAGATCGCCTTCGCATTTCCAGGGAGCGCCGCGTAATCGCGTCTTCGAGGATGCAAAATTCTTGTTTATGTGTTTATAGCGTTTGTGTAGCAACAGTTACCCTAACGTACCTTTGTCTGGACCATGTGTGGCCTGTCTTTCCTGAGCGCTATGAGGTAGTTACGAATATCCACGGTTCGGCTCTTTTTGGCCTGTTCCAGCATGGCGTCAATGACAATATAGGTACCAGTGCGTTCAACGCCAGCACTGAAGAACAAGGAAGGGGATACATACTAATTGATCAGCAGATGAGAGCCTGGATTTTCAAATTTACACGTGATCCATCTTGCATGGCCCACTTGACTATGGTTTAATTACAAACTCACCTGCAGTGGACGATGACAGGTCCCGCGTCCCGCGGGTTCAAAGCGCGCACTTTTCGTCTGAACGCGAGGACTGCTGTTGCGTATTGGGGAACGCCCTTGTCCGGCCACACGGTAAAGTGGAACTGACGAACCATTCGACTGCCACTCCGTTTCGCCTTGGAATAGTAAAAAAATAGCAGAACCTCCAAATAATGTCTCGTTCTTATTATACATTTCCGAACCAAAATAGATCGCAACACTGAAAAGACTATTTCACTTGAATGTTTTCTGGTTTCTAGATTTTTTATACATCCACCACTACCTACCTTTGACAAGATGAAGGTACGAATCTCGTAGTCTGCGAATATTTCCGACTGGTGCAGCGTGACTGTCACGCCACCGTATGTCTCGATCTTGTCTGGCCAGTATTTGTGGCACTTAGTCTGTGACATGGATTAATCATACGAAGTGTTACTGACAAACATCTTTGTGCTATCTTTGTGTGGACCAGGTCCGCCCCTTTTATACCTCAGGTCTTTCTTCGAGATTGAAAATGAAGGAATGAATGGTAGGTGGGAAGCATGGCCCCGTATTCGCTAAGCCCTTTGCAATTCTCTAAGCCCATTACTTTCTAGCTTATTTGAAGCTAAGATTAAAACGAGTATGTACACTGCAAGACTGGAGCCGATATTATCCAATAATCATTATAGCTGATGTTAGCAGTACACAAAGATGAAGAATGGCGGCGTGACGGGCGACAAAACGGGTAGGTCTATACTTCCTTTTTCTCGCCCGACAATTTTCTATTATAAGAATGTACTACCTTGCCTAGCTCGACGAGGTTGGTGAGCATTACGATGGATTGCGAGTTCTGTTCCCAGACCATCCGCCAGAAGCCTTCAAACGCCGGAGGAAGAGGACCTAGGAAGATGACAACTAAGGGGAGAGCAGAATGACGCATGGAGATGCCGGAAGGAGGATTCGGGAATTACAGGTGGAAAGGGCGCAAAAACCGTCTGACAGATATAGCAGAAGTTGGTGAGAGAGATTGAAACAAAAAGACCACAGAAAAATCTCTGTCATATGGTGGCATAGCAAGTTTCAAAACGAAGAGAAAATGTTTGGGATTAATTCTGATTCCAGAATAGTAGTGGGGGTAAGGTTAGTTCGCAAAGAAAGCCGCAAGTTTTCTTTTTCTGCCCCCCCCCCCCCCCTCCTAAAAAAGGGGGTATAGCTTTCTATGCTAGCTATTTTGTTTTTAACTGGACTACTCTTGTTTTTAAAGGCCAAATCGGAATTTACCTTGTGAGGCGATGAACGATCTTGGAGTTCCATCATAGCCCTAAAAACACATTATTGACATCTTAAACAAAAAGCTCAAAAGTCGTAAGGCATTGAGTCCTTCCTTTGAGCTCTACTCACCAAGAAAAAAAGAAAGAAAAAATGATTTTTTTATCATTTAGTATGACCCTAACCTTAACCTACTGGGCGTGGGTACTCACGTGTATAAATGACGCGTTTATGTAATCCGAATCCTCGTCGCCATTGACTCGCTCCAGTACCACACGTGAATGATCATCTACGGATGAAAAAAAATACCATAGGAAGTTCGAGTAAGGCGCATCATTTTAATGGCATAGAGAACCTTTTGGTATTTCACTTACAGGCAACAATGTTCGCGTAACGGTTCTTGTTTTTGTTGGCAGGTTTCCTGGCGGCTTCCCATGGAAACTGCTGTCCATTGTTGAATTTCTGAAAAAACAGATAACGGGGTGTTGCAAATTATTATTATAGGATTCCTTAACTCTTGTTTCCTAAAAAGCATGAGCCCCGCCTCGCCTATGGTAGTAGGAAACTGGCAGCGTCACAACATACATCGGAAACAAAAAGCTGGAACAATCTATTCGGCATTTTTATTATGCGCGGGGGATCGAGTCGATTTGATAAGCTAACAGTAGCTGGGATCATTTGAGGGACGCAATTCAACGTGGCTTTGAAGGATGTCATGTGGGAGTTGTGAATCTAACTAACGAATAAATTTCGGGAGCAGAATTGCCAAAACCTACCATTTTCTATCTTTTATTCAGTATCACACCAACTTTACGACGACATGTTGAATTGCGTCCCCTAAAATCGTCCCAGCATGCTGTTCGCATACCAACTCGACCCAATCCCCCGCGTAAAGAAATAATGGTAAAATCTGTGTTTGAAGGTTTGTTACCAAGTCACTCGTGATTGTAAAACATTAAGACCCCTCAACTCTCTAATCTGAATACTCTATTCTGCAAAGGATGCACGAATACATGCTCACTTATCCTTGATGACAGTTACCGCATGTCATGATAACCCACCTTGTATTCGTTTTCCAATCTGATGCCTCCGTTTGCCTGCATCTTCGCGACGTATTCTGGGAAGAGTGCGATTGGGATTGGCTTGGACAAGTCGTCTACAGCATTGTCATAAATACGCTCGGCATTTGCAGCTTCTGTAACGCGTGAACAGAAAACTTAAGTTCTTGAATTTGGTCCGCAAATCAGGAAAGTCAGAACAGATATGAAAATAGGAGTGAAAATTAAGAGATATATTTTAAGAAAAACAGACTCATTCACTCATTTCTACCAAAGATAATTACCTATTGCCATAATTTCACTCAAAGCAATGAAAATAAGTGCATACCTGCAGCCCCCTGCTGGTTGCTTATTCCTTCATGGGCGATATCGGCATTGCTTTCCGCTTGACCCTTGTTAAACGACTCCATTTGCATCGCCGGCTTCCTCATGGGGGAATTATCATTTCGTCGCCTGCGAACCAAATCAATATACCAGGCAAGGCAAATACAGCTTTAGTATAAAAGACTGGAAAGGGCGCATTTTACCCTTGACTCAAACTACCCCCCTTCCATTGATGTCTAGCGTTTAATAGATAACATACAAGGTAGTAAAAGGGCAGGGAAAGCCGCCCACTACGACTTGGTACAGCGGGTATAATACAAGGACATATAGAATGAAATGATGTCCCCGCCCCCAACCCACATACCCAGCAATTTTTCTAGCTACAGCCATATGACTGGACACCATACCTGATAAAGAGGACTACAGCGGCGACGAAAGCAGCAAGAATAAGTAACGCAACCACCCCTCCAGCTATTGCTCCTACGGGTGATGAGGTGGTTGATGCGAGATTTTCCGAGCTAGCGACAGGAATTTCTAAAAAAAATTAAATAGAATAAATGTTATTAAGCATTAGTTAAGATTGGAGTAAATGATTAGAAGCAAGACAGGCTCACCTATTACTCCAGCCAAAGCGACAACTCCACACAAAGGCTCCAACTTAGAATTAAAATTTGGTATATAAGTACATATACAGTGACTGCCATTATTGCTCCAATAAACGCCTCCAATACAGTAACTGACCGGCCTAAGCGTGTTACTCTTATGTACACTCAAGGGGGGAGTGTACATAAGAATAGAAGCAACAAGCTGATATTACTACCAAAATTGTATGATACCATATATACTAACAAAATTGTATCATATTGAGGGACGAGTTTTTTGCTCCTTGGACGTTGTAAAAGCGCCTTCCCCGACTAAATCCGGCGTTCACTCGAGAAATCACGGTACGTCTTTTACTTTAGAAAAAAAAGACTCCTCCCCAAAACTGGGACACTTTTCAACGGCATTACCTCTTCGTTCAGGTAGGTCATCGCTCGTATGTAGACCTTGTTCTTGCTTCCTTCGTCAAGAGCTTTGTTCTTGTACTTCTGCCGCCTTCCTTTGTAAATCCTACCGTCACCAATGATGATTGTTTGATTCATACTTAATGCTTCCGCTTCGGCTGCAATGTAGTAATTCCTTTTCTCATTCTTCTCTTCGCCTTCTTTACAAAGTTCTTCCGCTTGAATCTCCGTCAGGTTCACGTTGTCGGGTTTCTCTTTCAGAACTATGACTTGATAGGAGCTGAGAACCAAAAAATAGGTAATCGTGATAAACGAGAGTGACTGACCCAAGAAAGGGGGGGGGGGGTTGTTCAGAATAAATGTGATAGGGATGCTCGTCGGGAAATTCGAAAAACTACCTGCACGGCTAAAACTTGCTACCCTAAAAAAATACCTCAGAAGCCCTAAAATATATCCTTTCTACGAAAAACGCCTGTCTTTATTGGATATCCCCTAAAAAATATCCGAGGCCCGATTTTAACCCTTTAAAAAATACAACGAACATCCCTATCAGGTCGACGTGGGAAGAACCCCTCCCCCCCAGCGAGACTGTACGCGCGCTGCGGTTTAAGATGCCACCGAAGCCCTAAAAATATCATTTCTAAGCTAAAAGCCTATTTTTTCCTCGGATACCCCTGTGCGCACGCTGCAGTTTGAGATGCGCTTTGGGACTTACTCGATTGGACCGTTGACTTCATCAGCCTTCCACAATGTGACGTTAGTATCGCGAGATATTCTCCCAAGAGGAACCACTGGTGCTACAGGATCTAGAATGCAATTCCATTTAAGTTAGTTAACTTATTCTAATTAGCCTCTTATGGAAAAGAAACTATAAGAACTTACTTGCAACTTTCGTAGTCACTACTTTAAAATTCAGTGTTTTGCTATCTCCGCATTTGGTGGAAGAAGTAATATTGAAAATGTACTTTGTCCCAGGGATGAGATTCTTTGGGGTGATAGACTGGGATGAGGTAGCTACTTTTCCAAAGTGTCCATTCCATTCAGGCCAGTAAGACTTGAAACCTTTGTACATGACCTGTGATACAAGATCTCTAGTCTTACTTCGGAGGACTACAATTCGAACATGGATAGTCATCCCTTAGATTACCTTTTTTTATGTACTTCAATACGTTTGTTTGAATTTCGAATATTACATAACTCAAGTTACAACATAAGTTATTATATATAATAACTAAGATCCTTTTTCTTCTTCGAGTTAAATTTACCCTAACCCTAAGCCAAGACCTTCGAGTCTACCGTAACATGAACACTAACAAAATCCTAACTCTATAGATTAAACGCTAACGGGTTTTTGGTCTAATGCAGGCTTACTGAGATTCCTTAACTACGGATGCAGATGGGATCCTGTAGGGACCTACCCGAGAGAGGTCAATGTTTCGAGTCTCTGTAGCGCACTTACTTTTGACGTCCAAACTCACCGTGTATCTAATAGACCCTATAAAGTTTGGGGGTCGCCATCTCAGGAGAACTGAAGTCTTGGTCTCGTCTGTTGCCTTTAAATCTGTTGGTGTCCCTGGAGCTGTGACAGTACAAAATACTCATTAATGCAATTCTTCTCCCCTCCCTTGCATTCATGCACATAGCGGGATATTGAAACCCACGGGATATTGAGGTATATGGATGTCTGTGGCGTGTGTTATATGGATTCTACTGAATACTCATTCATGCATACGGGGTATTGATACATACGGGATGTCAGTAGCGTGTATTGTTGGCAGTATATGTAATACTCATTCATTCATACGGGATATTAATACATACGGGATGTTTGTAGCGTGTATTGTGGGCTGTATATGTAATACTCATTCATTCATACGGGATATTGATATATACGGGATGTTTGTAGCGTGTATTGTGGGCTGTATATGTAATACTCATTCATTCATACGGGATATTGATACATACGGGATGTCAGTAGCGTGTATTGTTGGCAGTATATGTAATACTCATTCATGCATACGGGATACTGATACATACGGGATGTCAGTAGCGTGTATTGTTGGCAGTATATGTAATACTCATTCATGCATACGGGATATTGATACATACGGGATGTTTGTAGCGTGTATTGTGGGCTGTACGGACCAGGTCCTTTTCCTGTTCTCGCCCGCACCCGCAGATGGTAAATGGTGCAATTTTCCAGGTTATGCAGTACGATGTACGTCAAGGTGGAATTGAGGACTCTGGAAGGGACCGCCTTCGCCGAATGGCTTGTCCGGAACTTAGTTCCAGATCGTAACTGGTGATGATTCCGTTGCTCTGATCTTTGGGGATTGGGTCCCAACTGATGTTGAATGTCGTTGAGTAGATTTCGGTGTGATTTACGCCTAAAGGTGGTGCACTCGGAACTAATTACAAGAAACACACAAAAACCATAAAGCCATTGAATCAGACGATAATGTTCCCACGTACCGGCAAGTAGCAGTTTGAAAGGAAAACGATTTGGGAAATAAGAAAGAGAAGTAGTTAACTCATGTGAAAGCAAAAAGCAACCATAAATGTGGCATTTGATAATAATATCTATAAAAATATCATTCAAAATGGGTGAAACTCTTAGACTGATGTCTTAGATCAAACGCGGCATCTGAGATCAAGACCGGTATCTGAGGTCAAACCCGGCATCTAAGATCAACACCGGAATCTAACATCAAGACTGGCATCTGAGAGCAAGACTGGTATCTGAGATCAAACCCGGCAATTGAGATCAAACCCAGCATCTGAGATCAAGACCGGTATCTGAAATCAAACCCGGCAACTGAGATCAAGACCGGTATCTGAGAGCAAGACTGGTATCTGAGATCAAACCCAGCATCTGAGACCAAGACCGGCTTCTGAGATCAAGACCGGTATCTGAGATCAAACCCGGCATCTGAGATCAAGACCGGTACCTGATATCAAGACCGGTATCTGAGATCAAACCCGGCATCTGAGATCAAGACCGGTACCTGATATCAAGACCGGTGTCTGAGATCAAACCCGGCAACTGAGATCAAGACCGGTATCTGAGAGCAAGACTGGTATCTGAGATCAAACCCAGCATCTGAGATCAAGACCGGCATCTGAGATCAAGACCGGCATCTGAGACCAAGACCGGCATCTGAGATCAAGACCGGTATCTGAGATCAAACCCAGCATCTGAGACCAAACCCAGCATCTGAGATCAAGACCGGTATCTGAGATCAAGACCGGCATCTTAGATCAAACCCTGCATCTTAGATCAAGACCGATATCTGAGATCAAGCCCGGTATCTGAGATCAAGACCGGCATCTGAGATCAAGCATCTGAGAACAAGACCGGTATCTTGGTGTGTGCAGCCATCTTTCTATCTTGTGTTAACTTATCAGGAAAACGTTCTGAACGTGTCAATCTAGTCACGAACTTATCTGAATCTCCTGGACACAGAAAGAATTCGTCTACTGTATTATGATTAAATCAACAGATTTCGGTGGAATGTGACATGCAAGGGCTCACCATCTTCGTCGGTCTGCACTCGTCTAGTTGTAGAGAACGGGCCATTGAACACGTGGTTACGCACTGACACCGATACTTCATAAAAAGTAAATTTCTTGAGTCCCGTGATGCTGTAGCTTCGCTTTGTGTGATCGGCCGTTTTGTACAAAGTACCGCCTCCCTCTTCCTTGTACGTGATATTGAAGCCTTGGAACTCGCCATATATTTTATCTGTCGCTGTGAACTAAAAACGTCAGAGAAGAACTATTTACAGACTTGTTATTAAGGTAAGAGAGAATAGCCTTGTCCCGTACCTACCCTCCCCTCCCGTCCCTCTTTTGCAAGCATTAGGACTACCAGGGGCGGATACAGGGGGTGGATTGGGTGGATATCCACCCCCCTTTTTGAGTAACAAAAATTGAAAAGTCACTTTGTTTGAAGAAAATCAATGTTTTAGGGACGGGAAGTACTGTCCATGTGCCTTCGCCTGCTTGCCTTTGCTGGCGCGACAAATCCAACTCAGTGTGAAGTATTTTAAGATCTTTGAAGTGACCTACCAAGGACCACTTGATCAGTTATAAGCCGTCTATCAGGCCATCATTCACCCCCCATTTAAAAATCCTGGATCCGCCTTTGACGGCAACAAATGATATCTCACCGTCCATGCTAGGTCCACTGATGTAGATGAGCCTGACTCGATCGTTGAGATTGTTGAAATGCCTTCGGGAACTGATAAAATAATGATGATCGAACCCGTTAGAAAGGACAACGATTCGGAAAAAAAAAGAAAAGTTGACTCAAGTGAAATGGTCAAATAACGTTGATTTGAAGGTACTCCAAGGTATTGCAGGATCTTCGGACGCAAAATGGGCGTGATAGGCACAATGGACAATTACCAAAGTCAAGAATGGAATAAAGGTTACATATGCACTGCGTTACATCAGAAAAGTTAACATACCATCAGGTTTGGTTCTCGCGACACTTGGAGTGCTCCACGGACCCTCCTTGAGTGTATATCCGCGTACTTTGATCGTGTACTTGGTATACTTTGCAAGATTGTTGATATCGAAGCTCGTCGGTGCCCCGATGACCTCCGTCGTTTCGTTGCTACCGCCGTCTTTGTGATATGATATGACGTATTTACGGACTATCCCGTTCGTACAAGTCTCAGGAAGAGTTGACCACGTGACACGGATGGACGTTGACGTCATCGCCTTGGAGTTTAGAGATGAAGGAGGGCAGTCAGGAGCTGCAAGGTGATAGCGAATGTGTGAACAAAAACTGAAACCATGATAAGCTATCATATCATTAAGAATATCTGTAATAATAATAAAACTCATTTTGAGAAAATGGGAAAGTTAAAACCGCTGCTTCAGTTACTATGTCAATGTTGGTACCCTGGCATTATCGTTAGTGGACGTAGTATAAGCTATGTGCACATTATCGAAAACCTTTTCTTTATGGAAAAAATTACCCCCGATTCATATTAACCGTCTTATTCACTATCCTCCCAGGTCTGTACAATACGCGCGTCACTTGTGGCCCCCTCGTACTCAGTGTTACTCACTGTCCTCCCAGGTCTGTACAATACGCGCGTCACTTGTGGCTCCCGTATGTACTTAGTGTTACTCACCGTCCTCCCAGGTCTGTACAATACGCGCGTCACTTGTGGCTCCGGTGTACTGAGTGTTACTCACCGTCCTCCCAGGTCTGTACAATGCGCGCGTCACTTGTGGCTCCCGTATGTACTTAGTGTTACTCACCGTCCTCCCAGGTCTGTACAATACGCGCGTCACTTGTGACTCCCGTATGTACTTAGTGTTACTCACCGTCCTCCCAGGTCTGTACAATACGCGCGTCACTTGTGACTCCCGTATGTACTTAGTGTTACTCACCGTCCTCACAGGTCTGTACAATACGCGCGTCACTTGTGACTCCCGTATGTACTTAGTGATACTCACCGTCCTCCCAGGTCTGTACAATACGCGCGTCACTTGTGGCTCCCTTGTACTTAGTGTTACTCACCGTCCTCACAGGTCTGTACAATACGCGCGTCACTTGTGGCTCCCGTATGTACTTAGTGTTACTCACCGTCCTCCAAGGTCTGTACAATGCGCGCGTCACTTGTGACTCCCGTATGTACTGAGTGTCACTCACCGTCCTCCCAGGTCTGTACAATACGCGCGTCACTTGTGACTCCCGTATGTACTTAGTGTTACTCACCGTCCTCCCAGGTCTGTACAACACGCGCGTCACTTGTGACTCCCGTATGTACTTAGTGTTACTCACCGTCCTCCCAGGTCTTTACAATACGCGCGTCACTTGTGACTCCCGTATGTACTTAGTGTTACTCACCGTCTTCCCAGGTCTGTACAATACGCGTGTCACTTGTGACTCCCGTATGTACTTAGTGTTACTTACCGTCCTCCCAGGTCTGTACAATACGCGTGTCACTTGTGGCTCGCGTATGTACTCAGTGTTACTCACCTTCCTCCCAGGTCTGTACAATACGCGTCACTTGTGACTCCCGTGTACTTAGTGTTACTCACCGTCCTCCCAGGTCGGTACAATGCGTGCGTCACTTGTGACTCCCGTGTACTTAGTGTTACTCACCGTCCTCCCAGGTCTGTACAACACGCGCGTCACTTGTGACTCCCGTATGTACTTAGTGTTACTTACCGTCCTCCCAGGTCTGTACAATACGCGCGTCACTTGTGACTCCCGTATGTACTTAGTGATATTCACCGTCCTCCCAGGTCTGTACAATACGCGTGTCACTTTTGACTCCCGTATGTACTTAGTGTTACTCACCGTCCTCCCAGGTCTGTACAATACGCGTGTCACTTGTGACTCCCGTATGTACTTAGTGTTACTCACCGTCCTCCCAGGTCTGTACAATACGCGCGTCACTTGTGACTCCCGTGTACTTAGTGTTACTCACCGTCCTCCCAGGTCTGTACAACACGCGCGTCACTTGTGACTCCCGTATGTACTTAGTGTTACTCACCGTCCTCCCAGGTCTGTACAATACGCGTGTCACTTGTGACTCCCGTATGTACTTAGTGTTACTCACCGTCCTCACAGGTCTGTACAATGCGCGCGTCACTTGTGACTCCCGTATGTACTTAGTGTTACTCACCGTCCTCCCAGGTCTGTACAATACGCGTGTCACTTGTGACTCCCGTATGTACTTAGTGTTACTCACCGTCCTCCCAGGTCTGTACAATGCGCGCGTCACTTGTGGCTCCCATGTACTTAGTGTTACTCACCGTCCTCCCAGGTCTGTACAATACGCGTCACTTGTGGCTCCCGTGTACTTAGTGTTACTCACCGTCCTCCCGGTCTGTACAATACGCGCGTCACTTGTGACTCCCGTATGTACTTAGTGTTACTCACCGTCCTCCCAGGTCTGTACAATGCGCGCGTCACTTGTGACTCCCGTATGTACTTAGTGTTACTCACCGTCCTCCAAGGTCTGTATAATACGCGCGTCACTTGTGACTCCCGTATGTACTTAGTGTTACTCACCGTCCTCCCAGGTCTGTACCATACGCGCGTCACTTGTGGCTCCCGTATGTACTTAGTGTTACTCACCGTCCTCCCAGGTCTGTACAATACGCGCGTCTTTTGTGACACCCGTATGTACTTAGTGTTACTCACCGTCCTCGAAGGTCTGTACAATACGCGTCACTTGTGGCTCCGGTGTACTTAGTGTTACTCACCGTCCTCCCAGGTCTGTACAATACGCGCGTCACTTGTGACTCCCGTATGTACTTAGTGTTACTCACCGTCCTCCCAGGTCTGTACAATACGCGCGTCACTTGTGACTCCCGTATGTACTTAGTGTTACTCACCGTCCTCCCAGGTCTGTACAATGCGCGCGTCACTTGTGGCTCCCGTATGTACTTAGTGTTACTCACCGTCCTCCCAGGTCTGTACAATACGCGCGTCACTTGTGGCTCCCGTGTACTGAGTGTTACTCACCGTCCTCCCAGGTCTGTACAATACGCGCGTCACTTGTGACTCCCGTATGTTCTTAGTGTTACTCACCGTCCTCCCAGGTCTGTACAATGCGCGCGTCACTTGTGGCTCCCGTATGTACTTAGTGTTACTCACCGTCCTCCCAGGTCGGTACAATACGCGCGTCACTTGTTGCTCCCGTATGTACTCAGTGTTACTCACCGTCCTCCCAGGTCTGTACAATACGCGCGTCACTTGTGACTCCCGTATGTACTTAGTGATACTCACCGTCCTCCCCGGTCTGTACAATACGCGCGTCACTTGTGACTCCAGTATGTACTTAGTGATACTCACCGTCCTCCCAGGTCTGTACAATACGCGCGTCACTTGTGACTCCCGTATGTACTTAGTGATACTCACCGTCCTCCCCGGTCTGTACAATACGCGCGTCACTTGTGGCTCCCTTGTACTTAGTGTTACTCACCGTCCTCCCAGGTCTGTACAATGCGCGCGTCACTTGTGACTCCCTTGTACTTAGTGTTACTCACCGTCCTCCCAGGTCTGTACAATGCGCGCGTCACTTGTGGCTCCCGTATGTACTTAGTGTTACTCACAGTCCTTCCAGGTCTGTACAATACGCGCGTCACTTGTGGCTCCCGTGTACTTAGTGTTACTCACCGTCCTCCCAGGTCTGTACAATACGCGCGTCACTTGTGACTCCCGTATGTACTTAGTGTTACTCACCGTCCTCCCAGGTCTGTACAATACGCGCGTCACTTGTGGCTCCCGTATGTACTTAGTGTTACTCACCGTCCTCCCAGGTCTGTACAATACGCGCGTCACTTGTGGCTCCCGTGTACTTAGTGTTACTCACCGTCCTCCCAGGTCTGTACAATACGCGCGTCACTTGTGACTCCCGTATGTACTCAGTGTTACTCACCGTCCTCCCAGGTCTGTACAATGCGCGCGTCACTTGTGGCTCCGGTGTACTGAGTGTTACTTGAGCGAAGGGTAAGGGTGTAATTGGTGAATTTTTTGAGCGGGGTCAAGGAAAGGTCTTGCGTGTTGATGTTTGTCACTTTTTCTGATTTTATAATATTACTTCCATTGCTGGCCATGTACTCGAACAATACTATGTATTCCTTAAATTGCCCGTTAAGTCGGTAGTCAGAGGAGAGCTGAAACCAAAAAAGGTCATGTGAAGGAATAAAACGATACAAAAAGACTCTAAAGTGTAGATTTCACCCCTTACACAGAATATTTTTCATTAGACTTCTACAGGGCGGACAAAATTCTAGGTCGTATACCAGTTTTTGATTAATCATTGACGTAATCAAAGTTGAAGGCTATTTAAGCGGGAAGCAGGCTTGAGGAGCAAAATAGATTCTACTAAAGAAACATAAATATTTCCGCTCCATTAACTGGTCCCCGCCTTAGTTTTCGCACTGATTATTCTTTATATTACAACGAGTGATACAAAAATTTAAGGCGATCTTATTTCTTTACATACCGTCCATTGTATCTGTATTGCGGTGGAGGATGTTGCAGCCGTCGATTGAGAAATTATAAGTTTTCCATCTGGATCTGAATAACAAAGATGTTCACATCTTACATAAAAGTGACCCGAAAAGTGAAGGTATTCATGCATGGCCTCTCTAAAGCAACTTCTTATTCGGTAAGCCCTTCTTTTATCAAATCTCAGAGGATCTCGCCCCTGGTCAGCCTTTCAAAAAAACTTTCTTATATGTTAAAATGGACTACTCTTGTTATTTATGATAACTTGTGTGCGATTAGAAATTGCTACTGTGGTTGTACCTGCCATGAGAGTGGTGTAGGAACCCACTGAACTCCACAACCCGAGTCCAACCACACTCTTCCCTCTCGCCTGCACCGTGTAGTTCGTGTACGGCACAAGACCAGTCAACTCGTATTGTGACGGCGAGAGGATCTCACGTGTAGTCCATTCTCCACTTGTCCGGTATTTGACGGTATAACCGGTCAGCGGTCCTGTCGAGTCGTCTGCTGATGACGTCAGCTGCAGTGTAAGTGAGCGCTTATTCCTTGTTACAGCTACTACTGGTGCTGCCAAAACATCTGAAAATGCAGAAGTGCAATTTAGTAACCGTTGATTGTTAGAACATCCTTATCGAGTCATACTCACTTAGCTGGACAGAGACTGCTATCTCAGCACGTCTGGCTGTGCCTGCACTTGGTAGAGTCAGCGGGTACCTTGCCGAGCATGCGTACGACTGGAAACAATTCACAGGTCGGCGGTTCAGGTCTGGATGCACACATTTGTAGCTGTGTTTCACGTCAGCTGCTGAGCGGTACGTTACGTTGATACTGCTTGAAGTATCCCCAGCCATGAAGGTATCATTTTTGTACCATTTAAAATCAACGGGCTGCGGTTGTCCGTTTATCGGACAGGGTACAGACACATGTGTACCGCTTGATGCCTGGAGAGTGATTCGTCTTTGAGATTTAAAACCAGGCAAAAATACTGGAAATAAGAAAACCTGATTAATTACCAAATAAGGACGTGGGATGGAAAGGAAATGAAAGAATCTACAAAACCATCCTAGATTCTCAACCCATGTGATTTTATTTCTCTCTGCTGTAGGCATGCACCCTGTTTCACTGGCTACCCAATATATAATACAGAGTTTTATGACTGAAGAGAAAAGAAACACTGGAGGGTATGTTTAGGTTTAGCAGTGGACAATTTTCAGAGCATACCAAAAGTGCAGCCATAAAAGTCTATTCTCATGCAGGCGTTGGCGCCATTCACTGCCTGAGGGTGAACCCTGATGAATTGTGCAGCGATGGGGACCTTAAACCAGTTAACACGCCCTGTGTTGTGATCCTCGTTCCCGTCAAATATCTGGAAAAGCAAGATAATGAATGATTTATCCTTACCTACCCAAAGCACATAATTATGACGTCAACTTTACCTAACCTAAGTACAGACCAGCCATCCATGACGTCACCTCTACGTACCCTGTGTACATACCTGCCATCCATGACGTCACCTCTACCTACCCTGTGTACATACCTGCCATCCATGACGTCACCTCTACCAACCCTGTGTACATACCTGCCATCCATGACGTAACCTCTACCTACCATGTGTACATACCTGCCATCCATGACGTCACCTCTACCTACCCTGTGTACATACCTGCCATCCATGACGTCACCTGTACCTACCTTGTCTACATACCTGCCATCGATGACGTCACCCCTACCTACCCTGTGTACACACCTGCAATCCATGACGTCATCTTACCTATCCCGAGTACAGACCCACCATCCATGACGTCACCTTACCTACCCTGTGTACATACCTGCCATCCATGACGTCACCACTACCTACCTTGTGTACACACCTGCAATCCATGACGTCACCTTACCTACCCCGAGTACAGACCCACCATCCATGACGTCACCTTACCTACCCCGAGTACAGACCCTCATCCATGACGTCACCTTACCTACCCCGAGTACAGACCCACCATCCATGACGTCACCTTACCTACCCCGAGTACAGACCTGCCATCCATGACGTCACCTTACCTACCCTGAGTACAGACCCACCATCCATGACGTCACTTTACCTACCCTGAGTACAGACTTGCCATTCATGACGTCACCTCTACCTACCCCGAGTACAGACCTGCCATCCATGATGTCACCTTACCTACCCCGAGTACAGACCCGCCGTCCATGACGTCACTTTACCTACCCTGAGTACAGACCCACCATCCATGACGTCACCTTACCTACCCCGAGTACAGACCTGCCATCCATGACGTCACCTTACCTACCCTGAGTATAGACCTACCATCCATGACGTCACCTTACCTACCCCGAGTACATACCAGCCATCCATGACGTAAATTAACTTACCCTTGGTATAGACCCGCCATCCATGACGTCACTTAACTTACCCTTGGTATAGAGCCACCATCCTTGACGTCACTTAACTTACCGTTGGTATAGACCCGCCATCCTTGACGTCACTTAACTTACCCTTGGTATAGACCCGCCATCCTTGACGTCGCTTAACTTACCCTTGGTATAGACCTGCCATCCATGACGTCACTTAACTTACCCTTGGTATAGACCCGCCATTCATGACGTCACTTAACTTACACTTGGTATAGACCCGCCATCCTTGACGTCACTTAACTTACCCTTGGTACAGACCCGCTATCCATGACGTCACTTCTAGCTACCCTGTGTACATACCTGCCATCCATGATGTCACTTAACTCACCCTTGGTATAGACCCGCCATCCATTACGTCACTTAACTTACCCATGGTATAGACCCGCCATCCATGACGTCACTTAACTTACCCTTGGTATAGACCCGCCATCCATGACGTCACTTAACTTACCCTTGGTATAGACCCGCCATCCATGACGTCACTTAACTTACCCTTGGTATAGACCCGCCATCCTTGACGTCACTTAACTTACCCTTGGTATAGACACGCCATCCATGACGTCACTTAACTTACCCTAGACCCGCCATCCTTGACGTCACTTAACTAACCTCGGTATAGACCCGCCATCCATGACGTCACTTAATTTTACCCTTGGTATAGACCCGCCATCCATGACGTCACTTAACTTACCATTGGTATAGACCCGCCATCCTTGACGCCACTTAACTTACCCTTGGTATAGACCCGCCATCCTTGACGTCACTTAACTTACCCTTGGTATAGACCCTCCATCCATGACGTCACTTAACTTACCCTCGGTATAGACCCGCCATCCATGACGTCACTTAGCTTACCCTTGGTATAGACCCGCCATCCTTGACGTCACTTAACTTACCCTCGGTATAGACCCGCCATTCATGACGTCACTTAACTTACCCTTGGTATTGACCCACCATCCATGACGTCACCTTACCTACCCCGAGTACTGACCCACAATCCCTGACGCCAGCTTACCTACCACGAGTACAGACCTGCCATCCATAAGACCACCTTACCTACCACGAGTACAGATCCGCCATCCATGACGTCACCTTACTTACCCTGAATACAGACCAACCATCCATGACGTCACCTTACCTACCCGAGGTACAGACCCACCATCCATGACGTCACCTTACCTACCCCGAGTACAGATCTGCCATCCATGACGTCACCTTACCTACCCTGTGTACATACCTGCCATCAATGACGCCACCTCTTCCTACCCTGCGTACATACCTGCCATCCATGACGTCACCTCTACCTACCCTGTGTACAGACCCGCCATTCATGAAGTCACTTTACTTACCCTAGACCCGCCACCCATGACGTCACCTTACTTACCCAGAGTACAGACCCACAATCCATGATGTCACCTTACCTACCCCGAGTACAGACCCACCATTCATGACGTCACTTAACTTACCCTAGACCCGCCATCCATGACGTCACCTTACTTACCCAGGGTACAGACCCACCATCCATGACGTCACCTTACCTACCCCGAGTACAGACCCACCATTCATGACGTCACTTAACTTACCCTAGACCCACCATCCATGACGTCACTTAACTTACCCTAGACCCACCATCCATGACGTCACTTTACTTACCCTTGGTATAGACCCACCATCCATGACGTCACTTAACTTACCCTTGGTATAGACCCACCATCCATGACGTCACTTAACTTACCCTTGGTATAGACCCGCCATCCATGACGTCACATAACTTACCCTTGGTATAGACCCGCCATCCATGACGTCACCTAACTTAGCCTTGGTATAGACCCGCCATCCTTGACGTCACTTAATTCACCCTTGGTACAGACCCGCCATCCATGACGTCACCTTACCTACCCCGAGTACAGACCTGCCATCCATGACGTCACCTTACCTACCCCGAGTACATACCAGCCATCCATGACGTCACTTACTTACCCTTGGTATAGACCCGCCATCCATGACGTCGCCTTACCTACCCCGAGTACAGTCCTGCCATCCATGACGTCACCTTACCTACCCTGAGTATAGACCTACCATCCATGACGTCACCTTACCTACCCCGAGTACATACCAGCCATCCATGACGTCACTTAACTTACCCTTGGTATAGACCCGCCATCCATGACGTCACTTAACTTACCCTTGGTATAGACCCACCATCCTTGACGTCACTTAACTTACCATTGGTATAGACCCGCCATCCTTGACGTCACTTAACTTACCCTTGGTATAGACCCGCCATCCTTGACGTCGCTTAACTTACCCTTGGTATAGACCTGCCATCCATGACGTCACTTAACTTACCCTTGGTATAGACCCGCCATCCATGACGTCACTTAACTTACCTTTGGTATAGACCCGCCATCCTTGACGTCACTTAACTTACCCTTGGTACAGACCCGCTATCCATGACGTCACTTCTAGCTACCCTGTGTACATACCTGCCATCAATGACGTCACCTCTACCTACCCTGTGTACATACCTGCCATCCATGACGTCCCTTTACTCACCCTTGGTATAGACCCGCCATCCTTGACGTCACTTAACTAACCTCGGTATAGACCCGCCATTCATGACGTCACTTAATTTTACCCTTGGTATAGACCCGCCATCCATGACGTCACTTAACTTACCATTGGTATAGACCCGCCATCCTTGACGTCACTTAACTTACCCTTGGTATAGACCCGCCATCCTTGACGTCACTTAACTTACCCTTGGTATAGACCCGCCATCCATGACGTCACTTAACTTACCCTCGATATAGACCCGCCATCCATGACGTCACTTAGCTTACCCTTGGTATAGACCCGCCATCCTTGACGTCACTTAACTTACCCTCGGTATAGACCCGCCATTCATGACGTCACTTAACTTACCCTTGGTATAGACCCGCCATCCATGACGTCACTTAACTTACCCTTGGTATAGACCCGCCATCCATGACGACGCTCCACTCGGTTCCAGTGAAGCTGTACTTGATAACGTATCGCGTGACCCACTTGCTTTGAGTGCGGGAACCCTGTGTGGCCACTCCTGTGACCGTCTTTACTCCTCCAAGATCAACCTGAAGATACTCAGTGTTGGCTGATGTGGAATTGCACCAAGATGAACCGCCGTACAGTCGGCCAGCGGATGCCGTGTACGCGCCATCATTGCTTGATGACGTCATCTGTGAGTCAAGGATGTAGCCACGCTCCACTCCGAGTGATGATGCACAAGCTGAAAAGCGATTGTTTTGTGAGATATCACATGGACTTTCTTATTAACCTTTTTGTATTATGCTACATTGCGGTACCTGACTGTAATCCGCGGTAATCCAGTCTTGTTGTTGGGTAATTGTGGTATGCTGTTGGAACAAACCTGATGAATCTGGCCAGTGGCGGGTGAGCGAGCAGTCTTACCACTACAGTTGATTGGTAAACATTTCCAGTAAACACCTGTAAAACACTTTGTAAGCGTTTGTCGTTAAAGTTTGTGTTTTTATGCTATTTTTTTAAACGAAACCAATCAAATTTTTTGTCACAGATTCTTTTCGCAGAAACGCCATCGAGGAAATTTCATTATGATTGGATGAGAGCGTGACATTCAAAAAAGCGAAAAAAAATGACTTTTCTAATATGGTTGTAATACCCTAATAAGGAATTGACCGAGCGAGCAGGAAAAACGATGTTTTTTTTTTATAGAAGTGTTCGATATGTATTAGAATCAATTCAAAACATCAATAACATAAGGAGGATAAATGAATCAGCAGACACTCACCCTCTGTACACCAGACTCAATGTATGGCGTCCAACTGATATTATTGACAGAATGCGCGATAGCGTACTGCTTGGTCCACTCCCAGTGGCTGTAGGCCCCTTGAGAGGCCACAGAGCACACGCGCCACAGACCTCCCAGGTCAACTTGGAGATATGTATTGTCTCTATCGGCAGCTTTTGGTGTCCAAGCCTTTGATGTTTGTAGTCTTGCGTACCAGGGATAGTAGCCGCTACTATACCATGAATTGCTGGTGAAGCGATGATCAGGAATCATATTTGTGCTCTGAAGGCCGACTGCGCGAGACTGACAATCTGATAAAAGGTTGCCATGGTAATTTTGCTTTTATTTGTTTATAAACGACACGAAAATGCGGTCTGGCGCGAGATTTTCTTAAACACAGTACCTGATCCCAGTCGGTGACCGTACAGCTCCAACCGTAGACACTTTGACCCAGTCTCCGAAATTGGCACCACGCGGACGTATCTGGCGGCGGGGGCTTGGTACAGTACTTGACGCACGATCGAGTTTCTGTCGTAATTACCGTTGAACTTCTATATGAAGAATATCAATTTTTAATAATCCATGCTTACCATGGTAATATACAGCACAATATTTCTAGAATAGCAGTTACTGTCTTACCCTAGTGGTGTTATTTTCTCTATAACTTGTCCAGTTTGCTCCTGAAGCACGGGTGGCCTAGTGTGTTAGCGCGTCGGCCTCTCACCGCTGTGGCCCAGGTTCGAATCCTGGCTCAAACTGGGGATTTTTCCGGGTTCCTGCCTTGAATCGAATTTGTCACAAGTGAGTTGAAGTTATTCTCCCGTGTTTCCAGTCTTCTCGGATAAGGACACTAAACCGGAGGTCCCGTCTCTTCAAGCTGTACTACACTGAACCTGAACCGAAGGGACGTAAAAGAACCACTGGGGACGTAATAAACCCTCTGGCAGTGACCACCCCCAGTGACAGTGCTTACTAACCCAGCCAACAATCCTCAAATGTGAGGGGCAGGCTGTAATTGGTAAATAAATAAATAAATATCATCCGAGTAATCAATCCGATAAGTCTGTACCCACTGGTCAGCGGACGGATCTCCTTGTGTAGCTACGGCGCAGATCATGTGACTTGATCCAAGATCCACCTGCAGGTATGGCGAGACGTCACCTGAGCCCGCACACCATGCACCGCTTGTAGTGCCCAGTCTTGCGCGTACGGCATTTGCGTTGTTTGATGAGGCGGTGATACTTGCGCTAGGTACGCGATTGTCACCGAGTCCTAGAGCCAGATTCTCACACGCTACGGAGATGGATAAAAAAGAAAATGTTCATGCTCTTTCCCTTCTATGCTATCTCATAATTTGTGTTTGTCTATCAACAAGGACCTTTGATGTCTTCAAAACTGATTTTTGGATAACTTTGGATAACTCGTTTTGGTCTTGTTTTAATGCAAAAACAATAGGTACTTTTAAAACTCGGCTGCTTAATGGAGTTTCCCTATATTAAAAACTTATTAAAGTTGATGTTAGAAATTTATACGCTAGCACGCGTTCGTGTTGCAATTCGCCGATTTGAGATACGGCTGCTCAATAGAGTTTCACATTATATCTTGATATATTTTTCCCATAAATATGGTGCTATGGTGCTGTTGCTTTTATGCTATCTGAAGCACAGAAATATGTTTTAACTGTAAACTCTCATCAGCTCCACAAAATAATATCTGTAGATCAATAATACGCACTATCTGTAGATGTTTTTGCTTGCGTACTCATTACTTATATAATACATCATGTGTTTCAAGTATACGTAATTGTGTTACTCACAGCATTCGATGTCTCCAAACAGGTCTGCTCGTAAACAGATTGCGCTATTCCAGGTCAGCGGCCTGATTCTGACGTAGCACGCTCTGATTGGATGACTGAGCCAATTGATCATCGCAAGATTCTTGTTGACGTTACCCGTGAAGCTCTGCACAAACGAAAGCGACACGATTTTAGCAATGTGAAACATAGTGTATATTAAATCTCAAAGAATTTATAGGAACCTATAACCCTATTCAGACTGGGGGGAGGGGGCTCTTTAAAATCTTAAAATCTATCTGCGAAAGTTTTGATGCCATTGACATTTCGAGGAGACGCTCCATGTTACCATGGCAACCGTTTTTTTCACACATAGGTTTCCCAAAAACTAAAAAGTAGTGATTTTTTTATATTTTGGTCCTGTTTCAAGATTTTAGAGCCTCTTTTGACTTTATAAATTTAGTTAGGCATAAGTTTGTTTTGACAAGTTTCACAACAGCGCTAGAATGTTTTTACCTCGGATATTTGGGGGGAGGGGTGGCTAAATTTTGCCCTGCTGTTGCTAGAAATGTCCCTAGATTTACTAGATGACACTTTAAAAGCTAATATTATGCAGTTATCATTACTATGAGCAGTAATACATGCATTCAATTTTTTTTCTTGTAAGAATTACAGTTTTTTTTTTGCAAAAATCATAAGAACCCAAGATGGCCTTTTTGCCTTGTAAAGCCGTTAAAAGGTTGATTTTGACATATCTAAATAATGGAAAGTAATTTCAACCCGATATTTGATAATTTGGGCAATATTTGAAAGAATATCTAGACATCGTATTTATTACGTCATTGTGACGTCATTATTGATTCGACCACACCCAACATAGGGTGTGGCGATTCTTCGCACGTTGATGATTATTGTCTGTAAGTTTGATGGTCATAGCCCAAGCGGTTCATGAAATACGGAGGGGGGGGGGGCTTTTAGCCACACACCCCCCCTACAGTCACAGACAGCTCAAAATAGCCAAGTCGGAATAAGGTTATTCAACACATACAGATTAACTTACGAAGTCATTGCTGGTGGCGTTATCATAAGTAAGCCATCGTGTCCCATCACCACTGTACTGAAGGTTATAAGTCTTGACCCACTTGTTCTCCCCAGGGTACCCCTGTGTGGCTACTCCTGAGACCGTCCTCACCCCTCCCAGGTCAACCTGAAGATACTCAGAGACGGACGATGACGTACTGCACCAAGATGAGCCGCCATACAGACGGCCAGCGGACGCTGAACCCGATGACGCCGACATTGCTGAGTCTGGGATGACGTCATCAATCAGACCAAGCGACGACTTGCACACTATATTAGCGAGAATCCATAAGTGTAACTGACGGTCTTTAGATATTTAAAATCCTGTCCAGTTAATGCTCTGATGATAATGCTTGTCATTGCAGCTTAGTAATGAAAGTGGGATGGTATACATACAATGCGATCGAAGGCATGGGAAGGTAGCTCAGACTTTGGCTTTCTTTGCGCTTGGCATTCTAGATCTTCCCCGTGACCCAGGCCTAGACTAATAAAAAGGTAGCTGCTAAATCACCCAAACCCATGGCACTGACAGCGGTTTCTGTTTATCATCAGGCGGGCGAAATAGTGTAGTACGTTCATCGCGGAAAAGCCTCAGCTATAAAAATCCACAATATAACGACTTGGAGTTGGTTCTACTTAAACATACCGTCGGGCCTAGTACCATACGCCTCCACTCGCATCGTCGGATCTCTTTGACTAGTAAGAGGTACAAACCGGATGAACCGCGCCATGGTTGGAACCGCGAGGGTGTTTTTGACGACTGTCGTTCCGTCCGTGTTACCAATGAATACCTGGGGATACATATGTGTAACATCATTTTGGAACAGCAAAATGATGCGTGATTTCATAATAATACCCCGGCCTGGTCCATTTAGGTTTGTCCTTTGAGTCTAGCTTAATTTGTCATAAAAAAAATAACATGCGTGGCCGAAGGGTATCCGGAGGATTGACCGATGTTGAAATCCTTCACCCTACCTTGTCAACCCCAGCACTCTCTTGATATGTGGACCATGCTTTGTTTTCCATGGAAAACCCAACTTTGTATGAAGTCACCCACTCATATTTGCCGCCAAGCCCGTTTCCCTGTGTAGCCACAGCGCACACCACGAACACGGAGTTCAGGTCGATCTGGAGATAGCCGCTAGTATCACGTCCTTTGCGACACCATCCAGGCGAACCGTTAAGTCGAGCATAGCGTGCTCCATAATTAGGGCTGTATTCACTTGAAGCTGAAAATCTGTTATCAGGTATCACGTGACTATCGCTAATGCCAACCGCTTGACTTGAGCAACCAGCTTCCGCACAAACTGAAAGAACTAGGAAAAACAAATTTCCATATTTTTAGTGGACCTCGTCCTCTATGCGCGCCACAAACTGATACAACTAGGAAAAAATAAACCACGTTTTTAAAAATGTGTGAGTGGACCTCGTCCTCTAGCGCGCCACAAACTGATACAACTAAGAAAAAATAAATCACGTTTTTAAAAATGTGTGAGTGGACCTCGCCCTCTATGCGCGCCACAAACTGAAACAACTAGGAAAAAATAAACCACGTTTTTAAAAATTTGTGAGTGGACCTCGTCCTCTATGCGCGCCACAAACTGAAACAACTAGGAAAAACAAATTTCTATATTTTTAGTGGACCTCCGTCCTTTTGCACGCCACAGACTTCTCAATGCTCAAACACAAAACATGTTCGAATAACCGCGGCCAAAAGAGTGCCGGCTAAAAGGCTATAGACATTACAAGCAATTTTTACTTGGCTTATTTGAAACCAAACCGAGCACACGATATGGATGTGAAGATTGTTAACAAAGCCAAAATGCGCAAAAGTGCCAACAAAAAAGCAAAAAAGGTATGTACACTATCACTCCATCATCGTCTCTCTGAACTGGAGGATAGCCCCCCTCCCCCCCTTCCCCCTCAGCGAGCGACACCAACCTAAATATGCCTGCTGGAAGATATTGTCCCCGGAACTTACAGCACAATTCGTTGTTGCGCGACCTCGGCACATACAAAATCCTTGTCTCGTTAGGGAATAACGCGCAGTCAGACACAAGCTTTGGGGGCGGTTTGTCGTGTTTTGATTGTTTGGTTTGATTGACTACGCGCTATTTCCAAAAAAAGAAAGGAATTTTCAATTCTGGGAGGTCGCGCAACAACGAATTTGGCTATAAAGGTTTTAAATGATAATGCCCATACACAAAATTAGACTGTATATGTGAATCGCACAATAGATGCTCGCGGAGTCAAACATTCATGCGGGACCCGTTATTGCTCAGGGTGGAATTCAAAACAACTGCTCAGAGTGGAATTCAAAAGAGATTTTTTTACCTTTTCCATACAGTGTGGCATTGGGCAAATGCTGATTTTACCCCCCCCCCCCCCCCCACCCGATAATTTTCTTCGCTGCAATTCCTTCTTCTAGACCTTGTCGAACTCCAATAGGCCATTGCGAACTCCAAAGGCCATTGCGAGGAATTCATATGTGGTAGTGCGAAGAAGAACGTCATAAATTGGAATTTAAAAGTTAAAACTTTTTTAAACGTTTTAGGCAGCTGATGCATGCTTAAAACTCGCAATTAAATAGATCTACAAAGAGATATTTAACCAATAACAAGGAAAGAAGACGTCTCTCCGTATTCTGATTGCGGCAAATAGCAGTTCGGTAAAAACAGTAACCACCAGAGAAAGCGCTGTGCCTCGAGATCGAAAGTGAACATTATGTTTATGATTCTTTACGATGCTTTTCAACGCTTGCGACGCTATTGGACCTGATGTCACTAGATTATGTGTTATTACAATAAACAAGGTTTACATCGGAGGTCTTGTCGCGGCTTACCTGTGATTGTTTGTAGCAGAAGGATGGCGAAAGCTACCCGGAAATAGAAAGAGAGTGCTTGCACCTCCATCTTTACCAGACGATCATGTCTCGTCGCTATCGGCATGCGTAATCAAGTTAATTCAAAGTCACGCAATATGATTTACAGTGTAATTCGAGAAGCCGCGTCTTTAAACCAGTCACCTCTGTTGATACATTGACTACAATGGTTCCAGAGCCTCGAACGTCTCTCTATTTAGTGGCCCGCGAGGTTTAGACGAGGCTCTGGCCTCTCGAAGCGCTATTTCGACTTCTGCTAGGTTCAGAATCTGAACTTGGTCGCTGATTGGCCAATTGACGCGTAGTAATGGGAACCAAGAAATTCTGACAGTTTTCTATTGTATTTTCGTTTTAAGTTCAAAAGGTCAAAACCCGTTTTAATTATTGTTGTTCGCAATAACAAACATCTAAACGAACGAAGTAGAGGAGCAAAATATTATTTTGATCGCAATTTTCATAGTGCTTTGCAGTCCGAATTAGTTACAGGATTTACCAGTATTAAAAATGTAAAGTCTGTTCAAGAGGAGTCTCTTTTTACGAGTTAATAAAGCGCCGAGATGTCTTCTCTGTGCTGACGTTTAAGCTGATTTTCCAGCTTATTCCCGGCGTTTGCTCTCGCCTCAACGATAGTGGATTAAACTCTCAAACTCTTAAAATCTCAAGCAAGCGATTGTACTGGTCATTTTGCCCCTTAACTGCCAGCTTGAAGCGCCTCCCCGATAAAATGCTGTATTCCCCATCTCCTATGCGCAGATTCTTGTCACTAACTCTACAGCAATGATCCCATGGGTTTTCAGATAAATGTTGCTGTTTTCAAATCAGGTTTTCATGCGCTTTTCATACCCGTGAATTCAATTCCCTAGCGAAGAGATGTTTACATCCAAGTTAGCACCACGTGAAACTGACACAAGCTTATCGAAAAACGTTAACATGGAAGTGAGGCAGAAGTCGAAATGGCGCTTCGAGAGGCCAGAGCCTCGTCTCAACCTCGGAGGGTCTATCAAATCAAATACAATGCATCGATATTAGTAAACTAAAAGTGATGCATTAGTCCCAGTAGCGGATCTAGGGGGGGGGGGGGGGGGGGGGGGGGGAGGCAGGAGGGGCTAAATGGCCCCAAAAGTGTGTGTGTATGATGGGAAAGGGGGGGTGAGGGGAGGGGCTGACCCTAGAGGTTTTTATTGCCAATTCTTTTTTCCCGGCAGGCTTAAAAACATGGAAAGAACTTTTTGTCATCAATATATGTACGAGTCTGCTTTGCACCCGTTCTGAGTATTACGCACGCCTGAGCTATTGCTAAGCACACTATGTAAGTACGCCATAAGTCAGAAAATTGAGCATACCGGTTTTAATAAAAGATTGTGTGACCATCTTACCTATTAGTGGTATACACTTCTGTTTTACTTAAATGGTATGGGCGGCCATGAAATAATTATAAATATTATTACATTAAAATGATATCACAATATTATTAAATAGGAAATAACAAAAATGTAAGGAAAATTAGAAATATTTCCTTATGGAAATGACAAATTATTCATAAAAACGTAGCTCCACGAAAAAGAAATACTTTGCAAATTACGATAGATGGATTATTTGTTGTTTACAATATCACCTTAAGCACACTTCAAGTGTATCCCTACAATTTATATTTCTTTCGGTGTTGCATAAGAACATTATAATTCCAATGGGGGACTCCGATAAAAATAGACGGGGGTGATCATCAAAATCGATTTTAACCATAAGGGATTGTACTTTGGCGTGGTCAACAGAAATCCTTCCCAAGCAAATTGGGTCTGATCGAACAAATTTTTAACTCTAAGAGATAGCAAAATCGAAAAAAAAAAAACGTTTAACATCTTATCAGGAATAGCAATTGGTCGAATTTTAAACCCTAAGAGATAACAGATTCGGAAAAACACGTTAAACACTCTCTTAGGAATAGCAGTTGGTCAAATTTTATACCCTAAGAGATGGCAAAATCTGAAAAATCCTCCAACACCCCCAAGGGATGGTAGTTGGTCGGAATCTTATACCCTAAAAGATGGGACGATCATCCCCGTCTACTTTTTGGGAGAGTCTCCTCTCCCTCCCCCACCGGGATTATAACATTCATATCTAAGACACGTGGTCTGTATAATTTTTTTTGTGTTCTCTAGCCCTGCAATTTAGGAACTCTAGTACTCTCCAACCCCCCCTTCTTAGCCTTTAGAATTTATTGCTTAGAATCCCTGGATTCATCATTATCGTCAGCCTATTTTTCAACAATCTGAGTAGTTCGCGTAGTCGCTGAAGGAGTCCAAGTACTTCTGGATGATTTGATAGCAAAACATGTACTGCGTCTGAAACAAATATGTATATATTAATTAGCACAACTATTAACATCGGGGGAACTCTGTGAATAAGCGTGATGATGATGGTGACGACGACGACGACGACGACGATGATGGTGGTGGTTATGGTGGTGATGATAATGATGATAATGGTGATTCTATATCAAACTAAAATGCCATCATCGCCGTCCATTAAGCTATCCTACTCACCGGGCTCTCCACCGCGCCTGGCAGATTGACGCGAATTCGTTTAATAACTTGAAAGACGTCAATAACTTGCTCTGTCTTCAAACGCTCAAGAACTGAGGAGATCGCACAAAACGTGCCACTCCTACCAACACCGTTACTATGGAGATACAAATCTAGCAATATCAATATCTATTCCTTGAAGCCCGACCGAAAAATAAAGTCTTTCATAGAGTATCAAAACAAATAACAAACAACCAATTTAATGTCTAACAAAATGGTAGTTTTAACTACTTTACATGACCGGTTTGATCCTTCTATGCAATCCTTAACCCCGTTTTGGGTCCTGTTTATTATACCTGCATTGGACCAATACTGGCGCGTTGCCGCACTGCTGCTGTGACGTCTGAGCTTCGTCTAAAAGATCCAGAACGCTGCAGGCAACCTCAGGGATGCACTTGTCTGGCCACGACACGTGATGCAAGTGACGAACCTCGTGCGTCTTCTGCGAAGTGTAAAGTGGGAAATTTGAGCCGTGAGAGATATGTTTTGGATGTCCAGGTGCACAAACAGGTGACAATTTTCTGTAAAGTGCTTAGGGGGCCTTATTCAGCTTGGTGTCTTTCAAGAAAGTCGGTAAAGCGCAAAAGGAAAAAGCATGATCAAACCTGTTACCACTAATCCGTAAAGCAACTATGTGCCGGTAAATTTATGACGTCATCAAGATTCCACTCGTCTCACCTTTTTTCGCGTCACCTTAAGCTTGGTGCAGATGACGTCACCTTGCTCTTGCTTGCTGAGCACGCTGACCCCTATGTGACCATATTTGGTAGGTCCATGGTCAGGCCAGTACTTAGGGTATTCCTGTGTAAGCGATGAAATGATCAGTTGCATTTTTGCTTTTATCTTTCGTTAGTATTACCCAAACCTTACAGCGCTCATTACGCTACATTCCCATGCCCTTTCTATCTCTCTTTTGATTAAAACCACCTTTGTATGCACATGCTCATTATGACATAGATGTTTTCTCCCATACGTTTCCTCGCCCTCCCATACATTCATCGATTCCACCCCTTTCTTGCGCTAGCCCATGACGTGAACCAATCCCCCACCCATCCTCAGAAAATTCTGGGGCTACCTGGTCAAGTTCGTGCAGGTTGTTCAACATGACAATCGTCCCGATGTCGTAATCCGTCACCATGCGCCAGAAATCCTCCACGGTCTCCAGCAAGGGATGCTGGGTAGCGATGAATGCATTGCGCCCCCTGTGAGCCTAAAAGTAAATGTCATTCAGATTAAATAAATGCTTCAATCTTTGTCGCTGTTCTGCAGATGTACGGGCACTCTATTACAAAAACAGTAAACGCAAATGTCAAAGTATACAGGGACAAGTACACACATGTAGGAATACGGCGTTGATGTAGTCCGACTCCTCGTCAGCATGCTCCTTATGCAACATCACCCTACAGCTGTTCACTGCAACACAACATGAGTCACGATGACATACAAATGCACATACACGCTCGGCCTCGATGATGATTATACACACCTTATATGGTGTTGTAGAAATAGGCAAGAAGGTTTGGCACAAATTCAAGTTAACCAGTACGTACATGCTATGATGTCAGAGAATCTGTTCTTGTGCAAATTTTGTGGTTCCTCACCAACGCTTTTCTCTTCCGCCGGTATCTCACGGCTTGTAACGGAGTTCAGCCTCTGGAAAGGATCGCACAAGAAATAGTGATAAAAAAACTAACGAATATTACTCCCTAAAAGAAATAGCTCTTCATCTATTCCGTGACGATTACATATTATGTACTGTACCGAGTGTCCTGTTGAGCGGTTTTCCCGCCACCCGGTCCATAAATCACCTGAAATCTTCTGTTTTCCGCATGAACTTGGACCCATCCGGATTGGGCGAGTATACAGCGTGTCAACAGCGATTTTAACCCTCATTTTTCAAAACCCTACACTAGCCCGTGCGTTACCTGAACTTAGAAAATAACGTAATACACCGCATAATTCCAAAATCGTCCTGCTCGTAACCTAGACTTCGAGAGCGCCTCGACTGACAGGTGTATCCCGCATAACTCCATACCGTAGACTCGTCCCGTGTCTTACCTGGAACTCGAGTGCGTATCCTGTCATCTGGAATTTACGGTTGACAGAAGCAAGTTCTGAGTGGTCTGGTTGAAGTTCTCGCTTTGTATCTCTGTGTTGCCGCACGTCAGGGCTTCTAACACAGCGGAGTGGATAAACAAGTACTGCTCCTGAAAAGTGATTTTGCAAACGTATCAAAATTCTAGATCGCCCTCGCATTTCCAGGGAGCGCCGCGTAATCGCGTCTTCGAGGATGCAAAATTCTTGTTTATGTGTTTATAGCGTTTGTGTAGCAACATTTACCCTAACGTACCTTTGTCTGGACCATGTGTGGCCTGTCTTTCCTGAGCGCTATGAGGTAGTTACGAATATCCTCGGTTCGGCTCTTTTTGGCCTGTTCCAGCATGGCGTCAATGACAATATAGGTACCAGTGCGTTCAACGCCAGCACTGAAGAACAAGGAAGGGGATACATACTAATTGATCAGCAGATGAGAGCCTGGATTTTCTAATTTACACGTGATCCATCTTGCATGGCCCACTTGACTATGGTTTAATTACAAACTCACCTGCAGTGGACGATGACAGGTCCCGCGTCCCGCGGGTTCAACGCGTGCACTTATAGTCTGAACGCGAGGACTGCTGTTGCGTATTGGGGAACGCCCTTGTCCGGCCACACGGTAAAGTGGAACTGACGAACCATTCGACTGCCACTCCGTTTCGCCTTGGAATAGTAAAAAAATTGTAGAACCTCCAAATAATAATGTCTCCTTCTTTTTATACATTTCCGAACCAAAATAGATCGCAACACTGAAAAGACTGTTTCACTTGAATGTTTTCTGGTTTCTAGATTTTTTTATCCATAAACCACCACCTACCTTTGACAAGATGAAGGTACGAATCTCGTAGTCTGCGAATAATTCCGACTGGTGCAGCGTAACTGTCACGCCACCGTATGTCTCGATCTTGTCTGGCCAGTATTTGTGGCACTTAGTCTGTGACATGGATTAATCATACGAAGTGTTACTGGCAAATATCTTTGTGCTATCTTTGTGTGGACCAGGTCCGCGCCTTTTATACCTCAGGTCTTTCTTCGAGATTGAAAATGAAGGAATGAATGGTAGGTGGGAAGCATGGCCCCGTATTCGCTAAGCCCTTTGCAATTCTCTAAGCCCATTACTTTCTAGCTTATTTGAAGCTAAGATTAAAACGAGTATGTACACTGCAAGACTTGAGCCGATATTATCCAATAATCATTATAGCTGATGTTAGCAGTACACAAAGATGAAGAATGGCGGCGTGACGGGCGACAAAACGGGTAGGTCTATACTTCCTTTTTCTCGCCCAACAATTTTCTATTATAAGAATGTACTACCTTGTTTAGCTCGACGAGGTTGGTGAGCATTACGATGGATTGCGAGTTCTGTTCCCAAACCATCCGCCAGAAGTCTTCAAATGTTGGAGGGAGAGGACCTGGGAAGATGACAACTAAGCGGAGAGCAGAATGACGCATGGAGATGCCGGAAGAGGGATTCGGGAATTACAGGTGTAGAGGGCGCAAAAACCGTCTGACAGATATAGCAGAAGTTGGTGAGAGAGATTGAAACAAAAAGACCACAGAAAAATCTCTGTCATATGGTGGCATAGCAAGTTTCAAAACGAAGAGAAAATGTTTGGGATTAATTCTGATTCCAGAGTAGTAGTGGGGGTAAGGTTAGTCCGCAAAGAAAGCCGCAAGTTTTCTTTTTCTGCCGCCCTCCACCTCCTAAAAAAGGGGGTAAAGCTTTCTATGCTAGCCATTTTGTTTAAACTGGACTACTCTTGTTTTTAAAGGCCAAATCGGAATTTACCTTGTGAGGCGATGAACGATCTTGGAGTTCCATCATAGCCCTAAAAACACAATATTGACATCTTAAACAAAAAGCTCAAAAGTCGTAAGGCATTGAGTCCTTCCTTTGAGCTCTACTCACCAAGAAAAAAAAGAAAGAAAAAAAAGATTTGCATCATTTAGTATGACCCTAACCTTAACCTACTGGGCGTGGGTACTCACGTGGATAAATGACGCGTTTATGTAATCCGAATCCTTGTCGCCATTGACTCGCTCCAGTACCACGCGTGAATGATCATCTACGGATGAAAAAAAAATACCATAGGAAGTTCGAGTAAGGTGCATCATTTTAATGGCATAGAGAACCTTTTGGTATTTCACTTACAGGCAACAATGTTCGCGTAACGGTTCTTGTTCTTGTTGGCAGGTTTCCTGGCGGCTTCCCATGGAAACTGCTGTCCATTGTTGAATTTCTGAAAGAACAGATAACGGGGTGTTGCAAATTATTATTATAGGATTCCTTAACTCTTGTTTCCTAAAAAGCATGAGCCCCGCCTCGCCTATGGTAGTAGGAAACTGGCAGCGTCACAACATACATCGGAAACAAAAAGCTGGAACAATCTATTCGGCATTTTTATTATGCGCGGGGGATCGAGCCGATTTGATAAGCGAATAGTAGCTGGGACCATTTGAGGGACGCAATTCAACGTGGCTTTAAAGGATGTCATATGGGAGTTGTGAATCTAACTGACGAATAAATTTCGGGAGCAGAATTGCCAAAACCTACCATTTTCTATCTTTTATTCAGTATCACACCAACTTTACGACGACATGTTGAATTGCGTCCCCTAAAATCGTCCCAGCATGCTGTTCGCATACCAACTCGACCCAATACCCCGCGTGAAGAAATAATGGTAAAATCTGTGTTTGAAGGTTTGTTACCAAGTCACTCGTGATTGTAGAACATTAAGACCCCTCAACTCTCTAATCTGAATACTCTATTCTGCAAAGGATGCACGAATACATGCTCACTTATCCTTGATGACAGTTACCGCATGTCATAATAACCCACCTTGTATTCGGTTTTCAATCTGATGCCCCCGTTTGCCTGCATCTTCGCGACGTATTCTGGGAAGAGTGCGATTGGGATTGGCTTGGACAAGTCGTCTACAGCATTGTCATAAATACGCTTGGTATTTGCAGCTTCTGTAAGGGGTGAACAGAAAACTTAAGTTCTTGAATTTGGTCCGCAAATCAGAAAAGTCAGAACAGATATGAAAATAGGAGTGAAAATTAAGAGATATATTTTAAGAAAAACAGACTCATTTACTCATTTCTACCAAAAGTAATTACCGATTGCCATAATTTCACTCAAAGCAATGAAAATAAGTGCATACCTGCAGCCCCCTGCTGGTTGCTTATTTCTTCATCGGCGATATCGGCATTGCTTTCCGCTTGACCCTCGTTAAACGACTCCATTTGCATCGCCGGCTTCCTCATGGGGGAATTATCATTTCGTCGCCTGCGAACCAAATCAATATACCAGGCAAGGCAAATACAGCTTTAGTATAAAAGACTGGAAAGGGCGCGTTTTACCCTCGACTCAAACTATCCCCCTTCCATTGATGTCTAGTGTTTAATAGATAACATACAAGGTAGTAAAAGGGCAGTGAAAGCCGCCCACTACGACTTGGTACAGCCGGTATAATACAAGGACATATAAAATGAAATGATATCCCCGCCCCCAACCCACATACCCAGCAATTTTTCTAGCTACAGCCATATGACTGGACACCATACCTGATAAAGAGGACTACAGCGGCGACGAAAGCAGCAAGAATAAGTAACGCAACCACCCCTTCAGCTATTGCTCCTACGGGTGAAGAGGTGGTTGATGTGAGATTTTCCGAGCTAGCGACAGGAATTTCTAAAAAAAAATAAAATGAAATAAATGTATTAAGCATTAATCAAGATTGGAGTAAATGATTAGAAGCATGACAGGCTCACCTATTACTCCAGCCAAGGCGACAACTCCGCACAAAGGATCCAACTTAGAATTAGAATTTGGTATATAAGTACATATACAGTGACTACCATTATTGCTTCAATAAGCACCTCCAATCCAGTAAGCGACCGGCCTAAGCGTGTTACTCTTATGCACACTCAAGGGGGAGTGTACATAAGAATAGAAGCAACCAAAGCTGATATTACTACCAAAATTGTATGATATCATATATACTAACGAAATTGTATCATAATGAGGGAGTTTTTTTGCTCCTTGGACGTTGTAAAAGCGCCTTTCCCGACTAAATCCGGCGCTTACTCGAGAAATCACGGGACGTCTTTTACTTTAAAAAAAAACTCCTCCCCAAAGCTGGGACACTTTTCAACGGCATTTCTTCTTCGTTCAGGGAGGTCATAGCTCGTATGTAGACCTTGTTCTTGCTTCCTTCGTCAAGAGCTTTGTTCTTGTACTTCTGCCGCCTTCCTTTGTAAATCCTACCGTCACCAATGATGATTGTATGATTCATACTTAATGTTTCCACTTCGGCTGTAATGTAGTAATTCCTTTTCTCTTTCTTCTCTTCGTCTTCTTTACAAAGTTCTTCTGCTTGAATCTCCGTCAGGTTCAAGTTGTCGGGTTTCTCTTTCAAAACTATGACTTGATAGGAGCTGAGAACCAAAAATTGGGTTATCGTGATAAACGAGAGTGACTGACCCAAGAAGGGGGGGTTCTTCAGAATAAATGTGATAGGGATGCTTTTCTGGAAATTCGAAAAACTACCTGCACGGCTAAAACTTTCTACCCTAAAAAATACCTCAGAAGCCCTAAAATATATCCTTTCTACGAATAACACCTATTTTTATTGGATATCCCATTAAAATTACCCGAGGCCCGATTTTAACCCTTTAAAAATTACGACGAGCATCCCTATCAGGTCGACGTGGGAAAAACCCCTCCCACCCAGAGAGACTGTACGCGCGCAGCGGTTTAAGATGCTTCAGAAGCTCTGAAAATACCATTTCTAAGCTAAAAGCCTAGTTTTTTCTCGGATACCTCTGTACGCGCGCTGCAGTTTGAGATGCGCTTTGGGACTTACTCGATTGGACCGTTGACTTCATCAGCCTTCCACAATGTGACGTTAGTATCGCGAGATATTCTTCCAAGAGGAACCACTGGTGCTACAGGATCTAGAATGCAATGCCATTTGAGTTAGTTAACTTATTCTAATTAGCCTCTTATGGAAAAGAAACTATAAGAACTTACTTGCAACTTTCGTAGTCACTACTTTAAAATTCAGTGTTTTGCTATCTCCGCATTTGGTGGAAGAAGTAATATTGAAAATGTACTTTGTCCCAGGGATGAGATTCTTCGGGGTGACAGACTGGGATGAGGTAGTTACTTTTCCAAAGTGTCCATTCCATTCCGGCCAGTAAGACTTGAAACCTTTGTACATGACCTGTGATACAAGATCTCTAGTCTTACTTCGGAGGACTACAATTCGTACATGGATAGTTATCCCTTAGATTACCTATTTTTATGTACTTCAATACGATTGTCTTGAATTTCGAATATTACATAACTTAAGTTACAACATAAGTTATTATATATAATAACTAAGATCCTTTTTCTTCTTCGAGTTAAATTTACCCTAACCCTAAGCCAAGACTTTCGAGTCTACCGTAACACGAGCACTAACAAAATCCTAACTTTATAGATTAAACGCTAACGGGTTTTTGGTCTAATGCAGGCTTACTGAGATTCCTTAACTACGGATGCAGATTGGATTCTGTAGGGACCTACCCGAGAGAGGAAACATCGCGCCTTACCACGGAAATTCTGGCCCCCAAAAAACATCGCGCCTTACCAAGGAAGTTCTGGCCCCCAAAAGCATCGTGCCTTGCCACGGAAATTCTGGCCAAAAAACAATTATCACGCTTTGGCACGGAAATTCTTTCCCCTAAAGACATCACCCTCAAAAAACACTGTTATTCTTCGAACTGCATAATTTATTTCTATATAATATATGATTCATATGATATACTTATAATATCATACGATTATTTATCGCCTATTTAACTCTTTGAATAAATACTATACACTATAAACAAAAATTTTAAATTGAGGTTACTTAAAAAAAAATTAAATTGAGGTTAATTCTTACTTACCGTGAGGAATATACGCCTGAATTTATAGAAATTGTAAGTAAGTATTTACGAAGTTAACATTTTCATGGCGATTGTCAGTTGAATAAAAGCCATTGAAGTGCAAAAATTATAAGCCAATCGGAAATCAAGTAGATGGTATTTTAGCCAATCAAAACAAGGATAGATGATATTGATTTGTCGTGTTGACGTCATACTAAAGCTGGTACGGTGTTTTTGTTTGAGCGATTGGTTTTGGGAAAAAAGCGAACAAACGAGCATTCTAAAAGCACAAAAATAAATGAAAAAAATATTTTCAATACAAACCATCGTCAAAAACTCACCTTGGCAGTGAGTTTTTTTGGTCGCTTTATGTTTGTCGCCTAGAGGTTGTGTTCGCTTTTTGTTGTAAACCGTGATCTTTCTGCTAGCAAGGAATTCGTCAACATAAGTGAATGCTTTTTATAGCTGAAAACAGACATCAATCCAAGGCCTTTTCCTCTCAGGATCTCCTTGCATAGATATAGACGTGAAAAAATATAGAATGGTTGTGTAGAGCCTCTTCTCTTCGCCCTCTTTTTAGCTGCTGCTGCTGCCACGGGATTTTATATCAAAACGTTTCCAACGTTCAAACGTTAAACAAAACGTTTCCTCAAAATCTTCAGCCCATTTAAATCCGCTTATTTTCTCATTAAATACTATTTTCAAGCTTCCTTTCTTCTGTGAACATGCGAACTTTGCAGCACAAAGCGAGGCGGTAAAAAACACACAACATCGAGTGGGGCCTGGGAGTTGCACGATTGACTGGATGGATGGATTGTGACACCACAGGGTAACCGCGGGATGACCACAAAACCAAGTCGCATAGCTATACCATATTTTTATACCTATGGAGCTTCGCGCGCGGCCTGCGGCCGCGCTGGCTCCGCTATGAATTAAGGGTACCTGTTTCTATGTATTTATATTGAAGGACCTGACTTGCATAATGCACTGGTTATGTTTATTGTTTCCAAAATTCTAAACATGAGAAACAGCCCGATTCATGAGAAAATTCAGTTTGATGTGCAAACCAATGGAAATCTGCAACATTTAGCCAATCTGATTCACTTTTAGAGTTGTTTGTTTTGCCTGTTACCAACAAAAATGGCGTTGAAGCAGTGCATTGTGGGAACAGTGGGTCAGGCCTTTATTCATTTTTATTTGGCAAATGCATCTTATACAAACTCAAAGATATTATATTTGAAATGTGTATACAGTAATGCCCAATTTATCCCTATATATTAAGGGGTCACCTTTATTAAGCTGACATGATCACCATTCTGATAGTCCCAAAAGCATCCAAAAGTATTTTATTTTTGCTAATTTTCAGGAGCTCTTCCCAGTGATTGTGACAGTGTTTTTCCATTTCGCTCCTATCAAATGGCAGAATTAACTGCCAACTACAGTGGAACCTCTATTAAGCTACCTCGGGACCTTAAGAAGTAGCAGTTTAATAGAGGTTGGCCGCTTAATAGAGGTACCAAATAATATACTTGATTAGAAAATATGATATTTTTGGGATTTCAAAAGTGGCCATTAAATAGAGGTTGGCCGCTTAATAGGTGGACGCTTAATAGAGGTTCTACTGCAGTCTATTTCTTTCAAACAATCTTTACAGAAAAAGTATGTATATGTAAATTGGAATAAATTATTCATCGTGGATGAAAGATACTTATGCAATATTTTCTATTGTCTTATTGCATTTTGAGTAGTAAAGTAGTTTTTTATTTATATGTACTAAATAACTCTTAGTGTAAAGAGACAAATATTGACAAGTGAACTTCTTACCTTCAGCAAATTCGTGATTGCTTATGTCACTGGCATTAGAGCTAAAAGGAAAAACTCTTGCAAGCAACCAAATAGCTAATTTTAGATACATAGACACTCACTGTACAGTACTAGTACTTTTTTCAAGGGGGAACACTTCATCAAATTATGGGCTACTTTATTTAATCATTATTTCTTAAGCCCGAATAGGCTAGAAGCCAATAGCCCATGAGGCTCAGGCAAGAGGGAGAATCGTTTTATAGTAAAATCAGACTACAACAGTAGTTGGTCGAAATTTAGTCAGTCTTTATGGTTGCAATTCCACTACGGTAAGTTACTTGTAGGCTACATGAACCAATCGTTCGATGATGACAAAGATAGCTGTATATTAGACCTACGGCAGCGATGTGATGAGCATCTCATTGACAGTAAGTAAATTGCTTAACTCAGTTAACTTGGGGGTGAGACCTCAAGCTAGGTGCTTTACAATTGACTTTTGTAAATGGTTATTATGTGAATTCGAGCTCCTCTTTGGAATAAATTGCATGAGTCAGTATACAGATTTTCAAAATATTAAAATAGAGGCTCATATGCAATTTGAACTTTTTGGAAATGCACAAGTTCAATTAAGAAGCGATTTGGAAATACATAAACAAGCAAAAAAATACACCAAGATCGTCTGACAAGTTCAATGCATTCCAAATTGGAGCAAGAAAAGCTGTATGAATTTTTTGGGGGGAAACAAGCATTTTTGTTGGAGTGCACAAGAACAAACACCCTTAAAGAACATCTGTCCATGACAATGTACTGTATTGATTCCAGTGAGGTTATAAAATATTTCTAATCTATAAACCCCTAATACAATTTTAGTGCATCGAGCCTTTTGATGACGTGACAAGAGGTATCGTTTAAGATAGATGTCCCTAATTAATTGGCCATTTTTTTTCGAAATCGCCTATTTTCTTACACAATGATGGCCAGGCCAAGTTGGCTTTATTCATGCAAACATATCGATTATGAACACAATGGCTGATTTTAGCACTCATATATTCTACCTCTTGACATGTCATCCACATGGTACCTTTGCATAAACAGGGCTCGAAATGGCGGCCGATACAGGCATAAATATGCCTAGATTTGTTCGTTTTACGCCTAACTTTATTCACTTAAGTGTAGAACTATACCCAGTTTTAATCATCTCAGGGGTGTTTTCCAAATATTTTTTCCTAATTTTACTGGAATTACACCCAAAATTCTGAAACTAGACGTAAAATTATGCCATGTATTTTTTCTTAGTTTAGAGCCATGATAAATCTTTGATAAATCCTTCATATCTCGCGAACCACAACAGTTATGCCACGAGCACGGAATTTCTGGCCCACTAGTCATGCCACGAGCACGGAATTTCTGGCCAACTAGACATGCCACGAACACGGAATTTCTGGCCCACGAACAGCCATGAGCACAGAATTTTTGGCCCACTAGTCATGCCACGGACACGGATTTTCTGGCCCACTAGTCATGCCATGAGCACGGAATTTCTGGCCCACGAACAGCCATGAGCACGGAATTTCTGGCCCACTTGTCATGCCATGAGCACGGAATTTCTGGCCCACTAGTCATGCCATGAGCACGGAATTTCTGGCCCACGAACAGCCATGAGCACGGAATTTCTGGCCCACGAACAGCCATGAGCACGGAATTTCTGGCCCACTAGTCATGCCATGAGCACGGAATTTCTGGCCCACTAGTCATGCCATGAGCACGGAATTTCTGGCCCACGAACAGCCCTGAGCACGGAATTTCTAGCCCACTAGTTATGCCACGAGCACGGAATTTCTGGCGCACTAGTCATGCCATGAGCACGGAATTTCTGGCCCACGAACAGCCATGAGCACAGAATTTTGGCCCACTAGTCATGCCAAGAGCACGGATATTCTGGCCCACGAACAGCCATGAGCACGGAATTTCTGGCCCACGAACAGCCATGAGCACGGAATTTCTGGGCCAATAGTCATGCCATGAGCACGGAATTTCTGGCCCACTAGTCATGCCATGAGCACGGAATTTCTGACCCAATAGTCATGCCACGAGCACGGAATTTCTGGCTCACTTGTCATGCCATGAGCACGGAATTTCTGGCCCACTTGTCATGCCATGAGCACGGAATTTCTGGCCCACTAGTCATGCCATGAGCACGGAATTTCTGGCCCACGAACAGCCATGAGCACGGAATTTCTGGCTCACGAACAGCCATGAGCACGGAATTTCTGGCCCACGAACAGCCATGAGCACGGAATTTCTGGCCCACGAACAGCCATGAGCACGGAATTTCTGGCCCACTAGTCATGCCATGAGCACGGAATTTCTGGCCCACTAGTCATGCCATGAGCACGGAATTTCTGGCCCACGAACAGCCCTGAGCAAGGAATTTCTGGCCCACTAGTTATGCCACGAGCACGGAATTTCTGGCGCACTAGTCATGCCATGAGCACGGAATTTCTGGCCCACGAACAGCCATGAGCAAAGAATTTTTGGCCCACTAGTCATGTCATGAGCACGGAATTTCTGGCCAACGAACAGCCATGAGCACGGAATTTCCGGCCCACGAACAGCCATGAGCACGGAATTTCTGGGCCAATAGTCATGCCATGAGCACGGAATTTCTGGCCCACTAGTCATGCCATGAGCACGGAATTTCTGACCCAATAGTCATGCCACGAGCACGGAATTTCTGGCTCACTTGTCATGCCATGAGCACGGAATTTCTGGCCCACTATTTATCCAACGAGTACGGAATTTCTGACCCACTAGTCATGCCATGAGCACGGAATTTCTGGCCCACTATTTATCCAACGAGTACGGAATTTCTGGCCCAATTTTATCCAACGAGTACGGAATTTCTGGCCCACTAGTCATGCCATGAGCACGGATTTCTGGCCCACATGGACCAGAAACTCCGTGCTCGTGGCATGACTATAGTGGGCCAGAAATTCTGTGCTCTTGGCATGACGAGTGGGCCAGAAATTCTGAACTCGTTGGATAAATAGTGGGCCAGAAATTCCGTGCTCATGGCATGACAAGTGAGCCAGAAATTCCGTGCTCGTGGCATGACTATTGGGTCAGAAACTCCGTGCTCGTGGCATGACTATAGTGGGCCAGAAATTCTGTGCTCTTGGCATGACGAGTGGGCCAGAAATTCTGTGGTCGGGCCCGCGGTGGTAAATGCGATCATATACAGTAACCGCAGAATTTCTAAACCCACGCAGCATTCTTACCTAATTGTTAAATGATAACTATTTTATACATATTTTGTCGGAATGATATTCATTCAAGAGGAAATGCAGTAATTTCTATATTAAAATGACACTATAAACAGATTTTACTGAACGTGCGGTCGAATTGTTTTGTTTTTTCATAAAAACATAGACCCCTGAAGACGATATTGTGTTCCTTTTGCCTTAGTCATGCAGGAAGATAAACGTTGTAGCTAGAAATAGGAAATATGATGGCAGGTAGCATGATGATTCGATACCCTTTGCTAAATTTAGTGTAAAAAGAAATTAAAAAATAAAATTAAAAATCATGCAGTTGAAATCAATAGATTTGTTGATTGCTTGTTTTTTGTCGTTCTCCAACAGAAACCAGGCTATATCTTTGTATTTATTGAACTTTGAGCTTCTTTTTAATAGTTTTAACAGGACGGCCGTCTTTGGTTCCAAAAATTTCTAGATTCCGGCGGAGTCTTGAGGTTTTTTTAAAGATTAAGTCGCATATTTAGTGGAAAATGCTAAATGAGAATAATTCAAAATAATTTTGTGTTAAAATTGACTTTGTCTCAAGGAATCCAAAATGGCGGCCGAGAAGAGGCAAAACGACGCTTGTTTTTCAAAGGCTTATACAATCGTCAAAAGCCTCCTAATTTCTGAATCCTTTTAGCCACAGAGAAAGAAACATTTTCTTACTAGCCTTGGACTATTTTTTTTTTCTATAAGTGAACTCAAATGTTGCTACGAGTACATTTTTCTTGTTCTAGCAAAAAAAAAGTAAGTGATCATTTGTATCGATCTCGAAATTCTTTCGCTGAAAGACGATATTATCATTCATAAGGTTTTTGATACTGCTAGTTAACTAACAATAGTGTTTATTTTAGTTTTTTGTTAGTTTTTGTTTAATTTGTTTTATTACGAGCTCTCCAAATCTGGAACTGTGTTTGTATCAATACCCATGACCTGTCCTGGACTCACTGTCCAGATCTGGTAAGAATGTAAAAGTATACTAACATAAAAGGCGACCTCAATATAGATATTTGTGTCTTTTTGTCAATTCTATTTCCATTTAATTAAAAAATTTATACTTGCTATTTATGATCTGTTATGAATACCTTGTTCAAATTTGGCTTTCCAAAAAAAAAAAAAAAAAAAGAGAGGATAGAGAGGATGTGTATTATAGTGACTATCCACTGACGTCGTTTCTCATTTGACCTCTTGGCTGACCAGAAATTATAAAACGTTTTATAATCATTACAAAAAAGGCAAGGAGGATATAAAAGCATGCATATATGTAAGACTTGCCACCATTATAGTAATGCACTTTCAGTCCTTAAATCTATCAGAAGAGCTCTTGTGGGGAAGATTATGCTGCCACACAAGAGTCTGTTATTTCCCTGTAATAATTACAGTCGGTTATTTTGCTGTAATTGATAATTATATGTAATAATAAGGAAAATATCCTTAAGTTTTTTTTATGATAATATCTGCTTTATTAATGACTGTGTTTTGCTACTCAAAAAGCTTTATTGTTGACTTTTGTTAACTGTAAAATAACTTAGTTTACACAACTCCTTATTATAATTATCGTATTTTTAGTTTATTATTTTTTGAAGTTGTTTATATTAGCTGCAAACATGCTACTCTTACTATTAAATATTAACTGCAAGTATTGACCTGCCAAAATATGGTATATTAAAAAGCACCTATAAAGGGTGTCAACCTATTTCTTTTAAAGTCTGTATTTGTCTCTAACTGTTGACACAGTCCACAAGATCCAACAGGATAGAAATTGTCAAGTGGTTTTCTTCCTGTGCTTATTTGGCCCATTTTGTGTAAATTCATTTGGCATGGTGTTAATACAACTTCTAAGAATCTGACATTTTTTTGGTGCAAGGCCAGATTTTCCTCTTCACAGACTGAAGCAGGGCACCAACAAATCAAAGCTTGTAAATCCTGGTTATCAAAGTCATAGTATGAAATATATCTAAGTTATTGACTTATTTGCCTTGATTTATATCAAACCAGGAAATAATAGCCACAAACTGGGAGTTGGTAGCTATAAAGGGTGAATATGTTTACCTAATGTTGTTATGGATGGGCTTTAAAGAGCCCCATTCAAACCAAAATGGAATGTTAGAACAGCTATTACTTTCTAGGCATGTGCACTAAAACAATTGAACAATTTATAATTGTAACCTAAATATTAGCCCCATCTACATTGATCATGACATTTCTATATCCTTCCTCCGAATATTTGTTTTGTTGTAAATCCTTTCGGTTGATTGGCGTACCAAGGCTTGGCCATATGAGTTGCTTTCACCACTTCCAAATCTTAGGACACTAAGAATGGACTCCAGAGTGCTACCATTGGCACGAAATGAATGGATTGATGAAATAATCATCATAATCATCACACAATTGGTACAAAGATAAAGAACCATTCAGCAAACTAAAGGAAACCAAGGATAACAATCCATTGAAAACCTATGTCTATATACAAAAAAAGGTTATTTCAGTCAGAAAAAAAATCTTATAATATTTGATCAGAATATTTGATTAGAATATTTGATAAGGGGTCCAAGCACCAGGTGGTCAATGGACCTGGAGTCCATTTCCCCAAGTGATCCACAATATTTCAAGAGCCTGAAACTGTTTGACTGACAGCATCATCTTTCCATCAAGAACTTTTTTGAAAGATTTTAATAGGGCCATTACTATAATGATGTCCATTACTATAATGATGGCAAGTATTATTACGAGCCAGGATGACATATATGCATGCTTTTATACACTCCTGTTCTTTTTTGCAATGATTTGATTTCTGGACAGCCAAGAGGTCAGATGCCAAGAGGTTTTTACAATTTCTTACCAGATCAGGGCAACTTGAGTCCAGGGCAGGTCATGAATGTTGATATTTATGCGCATCATGACTAAATTCTTTCTTATACAAACACAATTTACTTACAGTTTTGAAGAGCTGGTTTAATATAAATGTAACAAAAAAAACAAGACATAAACTTCCGTATGTTACTTCTTACACTATTGTTAGTTAACTAGCAGTATCAAACACCTTATGAATGATAATATGGCCTCTCAGCGAGAGAATTTCGAGATCGAAACAAATGATCACTTATTTCCGAATTTATTGCTTTGCAAGAGCAAGAAAAAATCTCCTCATAACAACGTTTTAGTCCACTTATGGAGAAATAAATAGTCCAAGGCTAGTAACAAAATGTTTCTTTCTTTGTGACAAAAAGGATTCAGAAATAAGATGGCATATGACGATGTAGGAAGACTTTAAAAAGCAAGCGTCGTTTTCCCCCCTTCTCGGCCGCCATTTTGGATTCCTTGAGACAAAGTCAATTTTTTCGCCCTGCCATCTGATTGGCTAATCCGCGCGTCTAAAAATAGCCTGATCCTAGGAAACGCCGTGACACTTACATGATACAGATGATTGCCCCTTCTTATGAGCCCATGTGAATACTCATTCATGCATACGGGATATTGATACATACGGGATGTCTGTAGCGTGTATTGTTGGCAGTATGTGTAATACTCATTCATGCATACGGGATATTGATACATACGGGATGTATGTAGCGTGTATTATGGGCTGTGTATGTAATACTCATTCATGCATACGGGATATTCATACATACGGGGTGTCAGTAGCGTGTATTGTTGGCAGTATGTGTAATACTCATTCATGCATACGGGATATTGATACATACGGGATGTCTGTAGCGTGTATTGTTGGCAGTATGTGTAATACTCATTCATGCATACGGGATATTAATACATACGGGGTTTCTGTAGCGTGTATTGTTGGCTGTATGTGTAATACTCATTCATTCATACGGGATATTGATACATACGGGATGTCTGTAGCGTGTATTGTTGGCAGTATGTGTAATACTCATTCATGCATACGGGATATTGATACATACGGGATGTATGTAGCGTGTATTATGGGCTGTGTATGTAATACTCATTCATGCATACGGGATATTCATACATACGGGGTGTCAGTAGCGTGTATTGTTGGCAGTATGTGTAATACTCATTCATGCATACGGGATATTGATACATACGGGGTGTCAGTAGCGTGTATTGTTGGCTGTATGTGTAATACTCATTCATGCATACGGGATATTTATACATACGGGATGTCTGTAGCGTGTATTGTTGGCAGTATGTGTAATACTCATTCATGCATACGGGATATTGATACATACGGGATGTATGTAGCGTGTATTATGGGCTGTGTATGTAATACTCATTCATGCATACGGGATATTCATACATACGGGGTGTCAGTAGCGTGTATTGTTGGCAGTATATGTGATACTCATTCATTCATACGGGATATTGATACATACGGGATGTTTGTAGCGTGTATTGTGGGCTGTACGGACCAGGTCCTTTTCCTGTTCTCGCCCGCACCCGCAGATGGTAAATGGTGCAATTTTCCAGGTCATGCAGTACGATGTACGTCAAGGTGGAATTGAGGGACTCTGGAAGGGACCGACTGCGCAGTCTGGCTTGTCCGGAACTTAGTTCCAGATCGTAACTGGTGATAATTCCGTTGCTCTGATCTTTGGGGATTGGGTTCCAACTGATGTTGAATGTCGTTGAGTTGATTTCGGCGTGATTTACGCCTGAAGGTGGTGCACTCGGAACTAATCACAAGGAACATACACAAAAAAACCATTAAGCCATTGAATCAGACGATAATGTTCCCATCATACATGTACCGGCAAGTAGCAGTTTGAAAGGAAAACGTATGGGAAATTAAGAAAGAGAAGTAGTTAACTCATGTGAAAGCAAAAAGCAACCATAAATAATGGCATTTGATAATAATAATAATAATAATAATAATAATAATAATAATAATAATAATAATAATAATAATAATAATAATAATAATAATAATAATAATAATAATAATAATAATAATAATAATAATAATAATAATAATAATAATAATAATAATAATAATAAAATATAATGCGTGAGTGCAGGCGTTCATATAACAGTGCTCAATGCATAGGTGTAGGGTGGGTATCTTGGTTTGTAGGAAAAAAAACACGCGAACTACCGTTTCATCTCTACAAGCCTGTTTCGTGGTTGCCCACTCATCAGGAGATTTATTAACACATTGACCCCTCAACCGGCCTGTACCAGCTTTGGGAAGTACCCACAACCCAAAAAATTCACAAATGCAAACTAAACACAACAAGATGAAGATACTCAGGCATCGGTCTAAGGGATAAATGGTCTTGAAGATATGCATCCAACCAAGGTGTTGGCAACTACTCTTAAGCCAAATAATTGCACAGGTTCTTTGACAAATTTCAAATCGAACAAGGAAAAAAAAAGCAGAATCACCCCTCTCAATAAAACGCTCAAAATACAACACAAGGGAGAGAGATCAGCAAACACAGCTCAAGACACAAATAGATACCTTTATTCTGATCCTCCAGGTTCATTTCCATGGCCTCAAAACAAAATGTCCACTCCTTGAAGGCTTGTAAAACCACGAAGATGCATTACGGATTGAAAAGCGTGACCCCTTGAAGGAAACTTCCTCCAATCATCTGTTATCTACCAAGCTACTGTAACAAGAAAGGACAACAACACCTCCGAAACCTACGTAGGACTAACCGAGAACGAATTCAAGACAAGATATAGAAACCACACCGCCTCATTCCGACACGCTAAACACAGAAACTCGACCGAACTAAGCAAGTACATATGGAGCCTTAAAGACAACGACATAGAACACTTTATTTCATGGAAAATCCTGTCATCTCACTCCGCCTACAACAGCTCTAGCAAAAGATGTAATCTCTGCCTCAAAGAAAACTTATCATTATCCGCCAACCCAAGCTATCAACTTTAAACAAGCGTAACGAGCTAGTGTCTTTGTGCCGCCACAGGAACAAAGCCTTGTTATGCAACAGCTGAACTATTCAATTTCACCATAACAGCCATTCAAATTTCGCGCCCTATTTTTATGTTAATTTTATACATAGATAGTATATAAGTGATGGTAGTAATATATTCTTAATAAATCTCCTGATGAGTGGGCAACCACGAAAAAGGCTTGTAGAGATGAAACGGTAGTTCGCGTGTTTTTTTTTCCTACAAACCAAGATATATCCCGCTCTACACCTATGTATTGAGCACTGTTATATGAACGCCTGCACTCACACATTATATATATATAATTCAAAATGAGTGAAACTCTTAGACTGATATCTTATATCAAAACCGGCATCTGAGATAAAACCCGGCATGTGAGATCAAGACCGGTGTCTGAGATCAAGACCGGTGTCTGAAATCAAGACCGGTATCTGAGATCAAGACCGGTATCCAAGATCAAACGCGGCATCTGAGATCAAGATCGGTATCTTAGATCAAACCCGGCAATTGAGATCAAGACCGGTACCTGAGATCAAACCCGGCAATTGAGATCAAGACCGGTACCTGAGATCAAACCCGGCAATTGAGATCAAGACCGGTATCTGAGATCAAACGCGGCACCTGAGATCAAGACCGGTATCTGAGATCAAACCCGGCAATTGAGATCAAGACCGGTGTCTGAGATCGAACGCGGCATCTGAGATCAACGCCGGTATCTGAGATCAAACCCGGCAATTGAGATCAAGACCGGTACCTGAGATCAAACCCGGCAATTGAGATCAAGACCGGTATCTGAGATCAAAAACAGCAATTGAGATCAAGACCGGTACCTGAGATCAAACCCGGCAATTGAGATCAAGACCGGTACCTGAGATCAAACCCGGCAATTGAGATCAAGACCGGTATCTGAGATCAAACGCGGCATCTAAGATCAAGACCGGTATCTGAGATCAAACGCGGCAATTGAGATCAAGACCGGTATCTGAGATCAAGACCGGAATCTGAGATCAAACCCGGCATCTAAGATCAAGACCGGCATCTGAGATCAAGACCGGCATCTGAGATCAAGACCGGCATCAGAGATCAAGACCGGTATCTGAGATCAAACCCGGCATCTTAGATCAAGACCGGTATCTGAGATCAAACCCAGCATCTGAGATCAAGACCGGCATCTGAGATCAAGATGACGGCATCTGAGATCAAACCCGGCATCTGAGATCAAACCCGGCATCTGAGATCAAGACCGGCATCTGAGATCAAGACCGGCATCTGAGATCAACCGCGGCATCTGAGATCAAGACCGGCATCTGAGATCAAACCCGGCATCTGAGATCAAGACCAGCATCTGATATCAAGACCGGAATCTGAGATCAAACGCGGCATCTGAGATTAAGACCGGTACCTGAGATCAAACGCGGCATCTGAGATCAATCGTCACTTGTGGCTCCCGTATGTACTGAGTGTTACTCACCGTCCTCCCAGGTCTGTACAATACGCGTCACTTGTGGCTCCCGTATGTACTTAGTGTTACTCACCGTCCTCCCAGGTCTGTACAATACGCGCGTCACTTGTGGCTCCCGTGTACTTAGTGATACTCACCGTCCTCCCCGGTCTGTACAATACGCGCGTCACTTGTGGCTCCCGTATGTACTCAGTGTTACTCACCGTCCTCCCAGGTCTTTACAATACGCGCGTCACTTGTGGCTCCCGTATGTACTCAGTGTTACTCACCGTCCTCCCAGGTCGGTACAATACGCGCGTCACTTGTGGCTCCCGTGTGTACTTAGTGTTACTCACCGTCCTCCCAGGTCTGTACAATACGCGCGTCACTTGTGACTCCCGTATGTACTTAGTGTTACTCACCGTCCTCCCAGGTCTGTACAATACGCGCGTCACTTGTGGCTCCCGTGTACTTAGTGATACTCACCGTCCTCCCCGGTCTGTACAATACGCGCGTCACTTGTGGCTCCCGTATGTACTCAGTGTTACTCACCGTCCTCCCAGGTCTGTACAATACGCGCGTCACTTGTAGCTCCGATGTACTTAGTGTTACTCACCGTCCTCCCAGGTCTGTACAATACGCGCGTCACTTGTGGCTCCCGTGTACTTAGTGATACTCACCGTCCTCCCCGGTCTGTACAATACGCGCGTCACTTGTGGCTCCCGTATGTACTCAGTGTTACTCACCGTCCTCCCAGGTCTGTACAATACGCGCGTCACTTGTGGCTCCCGTATGTACTCAGTGTTACTCACCGTCCTCCCAGGTCGGTATAATACACGCGTCACTTGTGGCTCCCGTGTGTACTTAGTGTTACTCACCGTCCTCCCAGGTCTGTACAATACGCGCGTCACTTGTGACTCCCGTATGTACTTAGTGTTACTCACCGTCCTCCCAGGTCTGTACAATACGCGCGTCACTTGTGGCTCCCGTATGTACTTAGTGTCACTCACCGTCCTCCCAGGTCTGTACAATACGCGCGTCACTTGTGACTCCCGTATGTGCTTAGTGTTACTCACCGTCCTCCCAGGTCTGTACAATACGCGCGTCACTTGTGGCTCCCGTATGTACTTAGTGTTACTCACCGTCCTCCCAGGTCTGTACAATACGCGCGTCACTTGTGACTCCCGTATGTACTCAGTGTTACTCACCGTCCTCCCAGGTCTGTACAATGCGCGCGTCACTTGTGGCTCCGGTGTACTGAGTGTTACTTGAGCGAAGGGTAAGGGTGTAATTGGTAAATTTTTTGAGCAGGCTCAAGGAAAGGTCTTGCGTGTTGATGTTTGTCACTTTTTCTGATTTTATAATATTACTTCCATTGCTGGCCATGTACTCGAACAATACTATGTATTCCTTAAATTGCCCGTTAAGTCGGTAGTCAGAGGAGAGCTGAAACCAAAAAAGGTCATGTGAAGATGCATATCAAGTCATGGACGATACAAAAAGACACAGAATATTTTTCATTAGACTTCTACAGGGCGGACGAAATTCTAGGTCGTATACCAGTTTTTGATTAATCATTGACGTAATCAAAGTTGAAGGCTCTTCAAGCGGGAAGCAGGCTTGAGGAGCAAGAGAGATTCTACTAAAGAAACATAAATATTTCCGCTCCATTAACTAGTCCCCGCCTTAGTTTTCGCACTGATTATTCTTTATATTACAACGAGTGATACAAAAATTTAAGGCGATCTTATTTCTTTACATACCGTCCATTGTATCCGTATTGCGGTGGATGATGTTGCAGCCGTCGATTGAGAAATTATAAGTTTTCCATCTGGATCTGAATAACAAAGATGTTCACATCTTACATAAAAGTGACCCGAAAAGTGAAGGTATTCATGCATGGCCTCTCTAAAGCAACTTCTTATTCAGTAAGCCCTTCTTTTATCAAATCTCCGAGGATCTCGCCCCTGATCAGCCTTTCAAAAAACTTTCTTATATGTTAAAATGGATTACTCTTGTTATTTATAATAACTTGTGTGCGATGAGAAATTTCTACTGTGGTTGTACCTGCCATGAGAGTTGTGTAGGAACCCGCTGAACTCCACAACCCGAGCCCAACCACACTCTTCCCTCTTGCCTGCACCGTGTAGCTCGTGTACGGCACAAGACCAGTCAACTCGTATTGTGACGACGAGAGGATCTCACGTGTAGTCCATGCTCCACTCGTCCGGTACTTGACGGTATAACCGGTCAGCGGTCCTGTCGAGTCGTCTGCTAATGACGTCAGCTGCAGTGTAAGTGAGCGCTTATTCCTTGTTACAGCTACTACTGGTGCTGCCAAAACATCTGAAAAATGCAGAAGTGCAATTTAGAAACCGTTGATTGTTAGAACATCCTTATCGAGTCATACTCACTTAGCTGGACAGAGACCGCTATCTCAGCACGTCTGGCTATGCCTGCACTTGGTAGAGTCAGCGGATACCTTGCAGAGCATGCGTACGACTGGACACAATTTACAGGTCGGCGGTTCGGGTCTGGATGCACACATTTGTAGCTGTGTTTCACGTCAGCTGCTGAGCGGTACGTTACGGTGATACTGCTTGAAGTATCCCCAGCCATCAAGGTATCATTTTTGTACCATTTAAAATCAACGGGCTGCAGTTGTCCGTTTATCAGACAGGGTACAGACACGTGTGTACCGTTTGATGCCTGGAGATTGATTTGTCTTTCAGATTTAAAACCAGGTAAAAATACTGGAAATAAGAAAAGCTGAAATGAGAGAAACTACAAAACTATTCTAGATTCTCAAAGCATGTGTTTTTGCTCCCAAGGATAGCAGTTGACACATTTCAGAGCATACCAAAAGTGCAGCCATAAAAGTCTATTCTCATGCAGGCGTTGCCGCCATTCACTGCCTGAGGGTGAACCCTGATGAATTGTGCAGCGATGGGGACCTTAAACCAGTTAACACGCCCTGTGTTGTGGTTCACGTTGCCGTCAAATATCTGGAAAAGCAAGATATTGAATGCTTTACAAACAGAATTATGACGTAACCTTTACCAAACCCGCCATACATACCAGCCATCCATGACGTCACCTTACCTACCCCGGGTACAGACCTGCCATCCATGACGTCACCTTACCTACCCCGGGTACAGACCCCCATCCATGACGTCACCTCTACATACCCTGAGTACAGACCCCCATCCATGACGTCATCTCTACATACCCTGAGTACAGACCCTCATCCATGACGTCACCTTACCTACCCCGAGTACAGACCCACCATCCATGGCGTCACCTTACCTACCCCAAGTACAGACCTGCCATCTATGACGTCACCTTACCTACCCTGAGTACATACCCCCATCCATGACGTCACCTTACCTATCCGAAGTACAGACCTGCCATCCATGACGTCACCTTACCTAAACTGAGTACAGACCCACCGTCCATGACGTCACCTTACCTACCCCGAGTACACACTTGCCATCCATGACGTCACCTTACCAACCCTGAGTACAGACCTCCCATCCATGATGTCACCTTACCTACCCTGTGTAAAGACCCACCATCCATGACGTCACCTTACCTACCCTGAGTGCAGACCTGCCATCCATGACGTCACCTTAACCAACCCTGAGTACAGACCTGCCATCCATGACGTCACCTTACCAACCCTGAGTACAGACCTCCCATCCATGACGTCACATTACCTACCCCGAGTACAGACCCGCCATCCATGACGTCACCTTACCTACCCCGAGTACAGACCCGCCATCCATGACGTCACCTTACCTACTCTTAGTACAGACCCACCATCCATGATGTCACCTTACTTACCCCGGGTACAGACCAGCCATCCATGAAGTCACCTTACCTACCCTGAGTACAGACCCACCATCCATGACGTCACCTTACCTACCCTGAGTACAGACCCGCCATCCATGACGTCACCTTACCTACCCCAAGTACAGACCCACCATCCATGACGACACCTTACCTACCCTGAGTACAGACCCGCCATCCATGACGTCACCTTAACTACCCCGGGTACAGACCTGCAATTCATGATGTCACCTTACCTACCCTGAGTACAGACCTTCCATCCATGACGTCACCTTACCTACACTGTGTACATACCTGCTTTCCATGACGTCACCTCTCCTACCCCAAGTAGAGACCAGTTATCCATGACATCACCTTACCTACCCTGAGTACAGACTTGTCATCCATGAAGTCACCTTACCTACCCTGAGTACAGACCCGCATCCATGACATCACCTTACCCTCCCCGAGTACAGACCCACCATCCATGGCGTCACTTTACCTTCACTGAGTACAGACCCACCATCCATGACGTCACCTCTACCTACAATGAGTACATACCAGCCATCCATGGCGTCACCTTACCTACCCCGAGTACAGAACTGCCATCGATGACGTCACCTTACCTACCCTGAGTACAGACCCCCCATCCATGAAGTCACCTCTACCTACATTGAGTACATACCAGCCACCCATGACGTCACCTATATCTACCCTGTGTACCTGCCATCCATGACGTCACCTCTACCTACCCTGAGTACTTACCAGCTATCCTTGACGTCACTTTACCTAACCAGAGTACAGACCTGCCATCCATGACGTCACCTTACCTACCACGAGTACAGACCTGTCATCCATGACGTCACCTTACCTACCCCGAGTACAGACCCACCATTCATGGCGTAACTTTACCTACCCTGAGTAAAGACCTGCCATTCATGACGTCACCTTACCTACCACGAGTACAGACCCGCCATCCATGACGTCACCTTAACTACTCTGAGTACAGACCTGCCATCCATGACGTCACTTTACCTACCCCGAGTACAGACCTGCCATCCATGACGTCACCTTACCTACCACGAGTACAGACCTGTCATCCATGACGTCACCTTACCTACCCCGAGTACAGACCCACCATTCATGGCGTAACTTTACCTACCCTGAGTAAAGACCTGCCATCCATGACGTCACCTTACCTACCCTGAGTACAGACCTGCCATCCATGACGTCACCTTACCTACCCTGAGTACAGATCCACCATCCTTCATGACGTCACCTTACCTACCCTGAGTTCAGACCCTCATCCATGACGTCACCTTACCTACCCTGAGTACAGACCTGCCATCCATGACGTCACCTCTGCCTACCCCGAGTACAGACCCACCATCCATGACGTCACTTTACCTACCCCGGGTACAGACCCGCCATCCATGACGTCACCTTACCTACTCAGGATACAGACCCCCATCCATGACGTCACCGTACCTACCCAGAGTACAGACCCGCCATCCATGACGTCACCTTACCTACCCCGAGTACAGACTTGCCATCCATGACGTCACCGTACCTACCCCGAGTACAGACTTGTCATCCATGACATCACCTTACCTACCCTGTGTACAAACCTGCCATCTATGACGTCACATTACCTACCCCGAGTACAGACCCTCATCCATGACGTCACCTTACCTACCACGAGTACAGACCTGTCATCCATGACGTCACCTTACCTACCCCGAGTACAGACCCCCATCCATGGCGTCACCTTACCTACCCCGAGTACAGACCAGCCATCCATGACGTCACCTTACCTACCTTGTGTACATACCAGCCATCCATGACGTCACCTTACCTACCCAGAGTACAGACCTGCCAACCATGACGTCACCTTACCTACCCCGAGTACAGACCTGCCATCCATGACGTCACCTTACCTACCCTGAGTACAGACTTGCCATGCATGACGTCACCTTACCTGCCCTAAGTACAGACCAGCCATCCATGACGTCACCTTACCTACCCCGGGTACAGACTCACCATCCATGATGTCGCCTTACCTACCCCGAGTACAGATCTGCCATCCATGATGTCACTTAACTTACCCTTGGTATAGACCCACCATCCGTGACGTCACCTCTACCTACCCCGAGTACAGACCTGCCATCCATGACGTCACTTAACTTACCCTGTGTACATACCCGCCATCCATGACGTCACTTTACTTACCCTTGGTATAGACCCGCCATCCTTGACGTCGCTCCACTCGGTTCCAGTGAAGCTGTACTTGATAACGTATAGCGTGACCCACTTTCTTAGCGTGCGGGAACCCTGTGTGGCTATTCCTGTAACTGTCCTCACCCCTCTAAGGTCAACCTGAAGATACTCAGTGTTGGCTGATGTGGAACTGCACCAAGATGAGCCGCCGTACAATCGGCCAGCGGATGCCGTGTACGCGCCATTATTGCTTGATGACGTCATTTGTGAGTCAAGGATGTAGCCACGCTCCACTCCGAGTGACGATGCACAAGCTGAAAAGCGGTTGTTTTGTGATATATTACATGGCTTTTCTTATAAACCTTTATGCATCATGCAACGTGGCGGTACCTGACTGTAATCCGCGGTAATCCAGTCTTGTTGTTGGGTAAGTTTGGTATGCTGTTGGAACAAACCGGATGAATCTGGCCAGTGGCGGATGAGCGAGCAGTCTCACCACTACACTTGATATATCAGTATTTCCAGTAAACACCTGTAAAAAAACATTATAAAAGTTTCGTTTTGCTTATTGTTAATTTCATTCCGGCAACCAAATTAAAATTCTGACCTGCCCTTTCAAAAAGTGTCACTCGCATCACGGCCCTTTAAAAAGGTGGCATTGTGGGATAATTTATCACGAAATTCCCCGAGATGCCATGCTATAAGTTAGTGATACCACGATAATCGCATTGACCTGGCGTATGAATGTATTAGCGCCGGACATGGCAGCCAATTTGAAACTCGCGATGTTTTTCATCGCTTTTATCGCTGTGTCTTGGATGGGGAACCTCAATGCCCCTCATTACTATAATATAAGAGGCTACTCAGCGTATTCGAGAGTAACCGTGAGGAATTTGCTGCCTTGGAGGCTAAGATTTGCCAAGTTTTCTTTCAGGCCGATTAGCATATGGCACAAACGTGGACATATTTCTCTTCTTCATCCGTTCCCGCCAGATTTGACAACTTCAATGAACGTCGAATGGAACCCGGGACCAGACAACTTAGATCACTGTCCAGTTCGCCGGAAATATAGACGATGCAGGGCCGGGAAAAAGGTCAAGGAAAGACTAAACAGCAAAGTTTACAAGATTCCCGTTGTTATTTCAAATTGGTCACGCAATGGCTGTCACGGAAGGAAAACGACACGAACGCAAACTCTCTCGTTGATTAAACTTTTCTCAGGAACCAATGCTTCTAGAATAGTCCCAAAGTGCATGGTTCTTAATGCCAGATCTCTTGCCAAGCCTGACGCAGCCCCGGCTCTTTATGCTGAGCTGAGCTCAACTAACATCGACATATGCTTAGTCTCTGAGTCATGGTTGAATAAAAAGATTCCATTCCCAGAAATAAGCGACATTAGCCAGTGGTTTCTCTGGGCTCACATTTTGCTAGGCCCGCGAGGAATAACAGCGGTATCACAAAAAAAACGAGATTCCGGCCAGCACAGGGGCTTCCCTTCTATTGTTACACTAGAAGTATTTAATCAGGTTGACTAAAATTCCAAATAAAAGTAGTATTAGCGGTATTTAAACGTGCAAGGAGCATCTCTGATTTGATACGTCCAATGATAATGGAAGTGCGGCAGTCTTGCTGAGGTTGGAAAACATTATATGCGCAAATTTAAAAAAAAAATGTATTTTAGAAAGGGTTTATGGTTCCCCTGTGTCTGTCCCAGAAAGCCGTGGGGCCGTTTAAAAACAAAATGGAGAACGGACGAACGGAGAGAAGTTGTTCTTGCGGAGCGCACCGTTTTCCTTGCTTCAGTCTGTATCTTAAAGACAACAATAATGGTTCCTGAACTAGGCATAACTACATCAAATGTTATTTCTTCTGGAACAAGATTGGAAGGCGCTACTGCCTATTTGATTGGCCAATTTGATGGAAGGATAGTCGATTTACCAATTTCGAGTCCTGCACCTGTGATGCGGCGAACAGTTCTACCTTTTAAACGACTACTTTTATGCCCGATTTCAATGAAATTACAGAGAATGTATGGAGGATTGCATGCTCTTAAGCGAACAAAAGTGCAATGTCCAAGGAACAATTATAGGGCTTTCTCTGGCACCGTTTGAACGGAAAGTGTATCACTCGAATGGCAAGGGTTTTTTTTTCGAGTCCTGCATCGTGAGCCCAAAATCTCTGAAACGAGAAAATTTGATAAATTGTGATGTCTCCCCATGTTTCCTTATAATAAATGGCAGCCATTTTGACATTGTATGTGCACTATTACGCATGCGTGGCGGCCATGTTGTCTCTCATTTCTGGGAATTGCTATCGCACTTGATCTGCCCTGATGGTTATGTGATGGTGAGGAAGGACCAAGCGGATCTCAGAGCTGGTGGAGGGGTTGCAATCATCTGCCGAAATGATTGGAAGATGAAAGTGCTCAATGTAGCTGCTAGTTTCGAATCTGAGACTGTTTGGTGCATAATAACAACACCAAACTCGGAATTTTATGCGGCTAGTATATACCACCCTCCAAACCCAGACTATGATGCAGCTGTATTACTTGACTTCATGTCTGATACGTGTGACCAGATTTTACTGGAGAACCCAAATGCTAAGATCATCATAGCTGGTGATATAAATCAGTTGAACATTAGTGAGTTTACGCGTCAACATGCATTACACCAAATGGTCAAGGTCCCCACCAGGGGAGAACGTATTCTGGATGTCTTTCTCACTAATTATCCTTTCCTATGGAAACATGGCTCAGTGAACAAAGGTCTTGTAAGATCCGACCATCTTGTAGTAACTGTACCGCCATTGGCCCTTGTTAAACCCAGCAGAAAATATGTCAGCCTCAGGGACACACGTGAACATAGGAAGGTTGCTATGGACTCGAAATTAGAGATTTCAAAGCTGAAGTGGGCTGAAGATTTCAACTTTGAGAATCCTGAGGAATGCGTACGAATTTTGAATGACAGGTTGTGGAATTTGTTTGATCAAAGTTTCCCATGTATCAACGTCAAAATGTCATCCAGGGACCCACCCTATATCGCCCTTGGTCAAACATCTCTGTAACATCAGGAATAAGACTTCACGGTTCCGCAGCGAGGCTAAGAACACCATACGCCAAGAAAGGATTAATAAATTAATCCGTATGAACCAGGTGATGTCTGTTCAGAATGAAAGCAAGGAACACTCTAGGGGCTCCAAGGGGTGGTGGGACGTAGCGAATAGGATTACGGGCAGGAAATCGCAGGGGACTCCTGTTAGTATGGTGTTACAGCCTGATGAAATCAACACCTATTTCCAGGCCATTAACATGGATGATGCATATAAAGCTCCGGCGCTAGTGCCGATACCTGAGGGTTGCAAAGTCCCTTCTATCGACGAGCACGCAGTAACAAATCTCTTAATTCATCAAAAGAGAACTGCTTCTGGGGCTGATGAGTTCCCATATTGGCTCTGGCGGGATTATGGCCATCACCTGGCACCTGTCATTACCAAAATCTTCAACAGCTCTCTGAAACATCAAATGGTCCCTTCTCTGTGGAAACTAGCTAACGTGACACCCATTCCCAAAGAATCGCCATTGCACGAATGCAATCAGTTACGGCCTATATCATTGACAAACATCATAATGAGAATCTTCGAAAGGCTGGTCTTCAAACAAGAAGTGTCATCTGCTCTGAACTCACAAATACGATCTGATCAGTTTGTCTATAAGCAAGTCCACAATACCACCATGGCCTTGCTTAAGTGTCAGCACCATTGGCTAAACTGGTTAGACAAGGACGTTGACTTCGTCAGAGTATTTTCTTTTGATTTTAGCAAGGCCTTCGACTCTGTTTCCCATAAGATATTATGCAGAAAGCTAAAGTCCTATGACATTAATCCTTATGTCATTAACTGGATTGTTAGCTTTTTGGGTAACCGTAAACAAAGGGTGGTGGTGGGTGGAGTGTCAACGAAGTTTGTCAATATCGACAGAGTTGTTCCTTAAGGAACTGTGTTGGGACCTGTCTTGTTTTCCATTATGGTGAACGACATTATCCCGGTCAACCCTAGTAAGATCCTCTTGGTTAAGTACGCCGATGACATCAGGCTGAGCATTCCTCAACGACATAACTCTGCTGATTTATCTTCAGTTGAAGTTCAGAATATCAAGAATTGGTCAAAGGAAAGTGCTGCTAGATACGAGTACACAACCAGTTACACACCAATTGCAGAAATAATCAGAGATAGGGACGTCAAACTATGGGAGAGGATAACATCAGATGACAACCACTGCCTGAGTTGCATGCTGCCGAAACGGAAAACCCGCAGCCTGAGGAAAAGGGGGCATGATTTTATCTTGCCGCAAGTAAATATTTAGTAGAGAAGTATATAAGTAGTTAATGGTTTGTAACCCGCCACGTCTGTCTGTCGGGATTATTTTTAATAAAGATGATGATGATGATGATGATGATGATGATTATTATTATTATTATTATTATTATTATTATTATTATTATTATTATTATTATTATTATTATTATTATGCCCGCTATCTGCTATTTGTTCATTCATTCATTCATTCATTCATTTTCCCATCCACCTCATAAGCTTAGTTATTTCCGCTATCACTTGGGCTCTCCAGGTCTCCCCCATAACTTATTTGAGCAAATGAGAGCAGTGGGAATATATCCATTAGATACTAATGTCACGGAGGAAAATAACGAAATATAGATTAACGTCATCTTTGACAACTAAATATCTTACATTAATTAAACGCCGACTTTCCTGAAGTTAAGAACCGTTATAAGTATGTTTTGTTTATTCAACTAAAAGGCGTCTGTTTGTTTAAACAAGTTATATCAACAAAGTAACTTAAGCTGTTCCTAAGAAATAGGATAGCGAAAAGTAAAAAGTTGACGCTTGACCCAGTGGAAAAGTCAAGCGCAAAGAGTGGCGCGTCTTTTTTCCAGGGGTATTTGACAACCAGAATTTGGCCACCAATTCTCGGTTCGCGCTTCTTAACGAAGGAAGAAAAGTTAGGTCTGAGTTCACACAGGGTTTGCCCTGTGTAGGATTCAGACCTGGCCGTCGACGAAATTAGGATTTAGTACGGTTTAAGATTTTGAGTGCAAAAATGATTGCAATCTTGTCAATCATTATATTCATTTGTGTATCTTGCCATGCGCACTAGCAGTGTGACAAGTTAGTGTGCGACAACCGTAGTCAGTAGCAACATGTAAACATTACGTAAGTCACGGTAGCCCAAGGGTAACAAACCGACATACCCATGGGGGGGTAGTTCGTTCCTCGGACGCCCATTGGCTGAAACCTTATCTAAACAGAGCTAAAAGCTTTCCATGGCTGTCAGTGTCAGATTACCTAAGGGACACCGTTGTCGGACCCTATAAAAAGGGGTGCGGTAGAAGCCGCAGATATATGTCTTGTAAACCTTTAGTTTGTAACAGCTAAAAAAGCCCGGTACCTGTACCGCCCCCCCTACAGCCTACTGTCGTTGTTACAATAGGCTTTATTTTCCAAATGCCTGACAAAAATACTCGGATATCATCTACTAAAACAGTTCGAGGTTGATAAAAAGGCGAAAAGATCATTGAGGCGGAATCCCAAATATGGTATGCAATACCTGAGACTTATTATATGGCGTCCAGGTGATGTTATTGTCAGAGTACGCAATAGTATAGAGCTTGGTCCATTCCGACAACAAAGAGCTCGTTGTCCCTTGAGAGGCCACAGAGCACACGCGCCACAGACCTCCCAGGTCAACTTGGAGATATGTATTGTCTATATCGGCAGCTTTTGGTGTCCAAGCCTTTGATGTTTGTAGTCTTGCGTACCAGGGATAGTAGCCGCTACTATACCATGAATTGCTGGTGAAGCGATGATCAGGAATCATATTTGTGCTCTGAAGGCCGACTGCGTGAGACTGACAATCTGATAAAAGGTTGGCATGGTAATTTTGCTTTTATTTTTTTTATAAACGACACGAAAATGCGGTCTGGCGCGAGATTTTCTAAAACACAGTACCTGATCCCAGTCGGTGACCGTACAGCTCCAACCGTAGACACTTTGACCCAGTCTCCGAAATTGGCACCACGCGGACGTATCTGGCGGCGGGGGCTTGGTACAGTACTTGACGCACGACCGAGTTTCTGTCGTAATTACCGTTGAACTTCTATATGAAGAATATCAATTTTAAAGAATCTATGCTTACCATGGTGATATACAGCACAATATTTCTAGAATAGCAGTTACTGCCTTACCCTAGTGGTGTTATTTTCTCTATAACTTGTCCAGTTTGCTCCATCATCCGAGCAATCAATCCGATAAGTCTGTACCCACTGGTCAGCGGACGGATCACCTTGTGTAGCTACGGCGCAGATCATGTGACTTGACCCAAGATCCACCTGCAGGTATGGCGAGACGTCACCTGAGCCCGCACACCATGCACCGCTTGTAGTGCCCAGTCTTGCGCGTACGGCATTTGCGTTGTTTGATGAGGCGGAGATACTTGCGCTAGGTACGCGATTGTCACCGAGTCCTAGAGCCAGACTCTCGCACGCTACGGAGATGGATAAAAAAGAAAATGTTTATGCTTTTTCCCTTCTATGCTTACTCATAATGTGTGTTTGTCTATCAACAAGGACCTTTGATATCTTCAAAACTGATTTTTGGATAACTTTGGATAACTCGTTTTGGTCTTGTTTTATAGCAAAAACAATAGGTACTTTTAAAACTCGGGTGCTTAATGGAGTTTACCTATATTAAAAACTTATCAAAGTTGATGTTAGATTTACGCTATCACGCGTTCGTGTTGCAATTCGCCGATTTGAGATACGGCTGCTCAATAGAGTTTCACATTATATCTTGATATATTTTTCCCATAAATATGGTGCTATGGTGCTGTTGCTTTTACGCTATCTGAAGCACAGAAATATGTTTTTACTGTAAACTCTCATCAGCTCCACAAAATAATATCTGTAGATCAATAATGCGCACTATCTGTAGATGTTTTTGCATGCGTACTCATTACTTATATAATACATCATGTGTTTCAAGTATACGTAATTGTGTTGCTCACAGCATTCGATGTCTCCAAACAGGTCTGCTCGTAAACAGATTGCGCTATTCCAGGTCAGCGGCTTGATTCTGACGTAGCGCGCTCTGATTGGATGACTGAGCCATTTGATCATCGCAACATTCTTGTTGACGTTACCCGTGAAGTTCTGCACAAACGAAAGCGACACGATTTTAGCAATGTGAAACATAATTTATATTAAATCTCAAAGAATTCATAGGAATCCTTAACCCTATTCAGACTGGGGGGAGGGGGCTCTTTAAAATCTTAAAATCTATCTGCGGAAGTTTTGATGCCATTGACATGTCGAGGAGACGCTCCATGTTACCATGGCAACCGTTTTTTTTACACATAGGTTTCCCAAACACTAAAAAGGAGTGATTTTTTTTTTATATTTTGGTCCTGTTTCTAAATTTTGATGCCTCTGTTGACTTTATAAATTTGTTTAGGCATAAGTTTGTTTTGACTTTATAAGTTTGTTTTGACAAGTTTCACAACAGCGCTAGAATGTTTTACCTCGGATATTTGGGGGGAGTGGTGGCATAATTTTGCTCTGCTGTTGTTAAAAATGTCACTAGATTTAGTAGATGACACTTTAAAAGCTACATGCATTCAATTTTTTTTCTTGTAAGAATTACATTTTTTTTTTCTTTTGCAAAAATCATAAAAGTCCAAGATGGCGGATCCAAGATGGCGAACCCTTATGGCCTTTTTGCATTGTAAAGCCGTTAAAAGGTTGATTTTGACATATCTAAATGATGGGAAGTAATTTCAACCCGATATTTGATAATTTGGGCAATATTTGAAAGAATATCTAGCCAAGCGGTTCATGAAATACGGAGGGGGAGCCTTTTAGCCACCCCCCCCCCTCCCCAGTCACAGACAGCTCAAAATAGCCCAGTCTGAATAAGGTTAATTAACACTTATACAGATTAACTTACGAAGTCATTGCTGGTGGCAGCATCATAAGTCAGCCATCGTGTCCCATCACCACTGTACTGAAGGTTATAAGTCTTGACCCACTTTTCCTCCCCATGGGACCCCTGTGTGGCTACTCCTGAGACCGTCATCACCCCTCCCAGGTCAACCTGAAGATACTCAGAGACGGACGATGACGTACTACACCATGATGAGTTGCCGTATAGACGGCCAGCGGACGCTGAACCCGATGACGCTGACATTGCTGAGTCCGGGATGACGTCATCCATCAGACCAAGCGACGACTTGCACACTATGTTAATGAGTATGAAATTTAGTCTTTTTTAGATATTTGTCAAGCTGAAGATGTCCTTGCCAAGAAAAGCTATGATAATCGTCCTCATTGCAGCTGAGCAATGTAAGTGGGATGGTACAGATCGTGTTCGCAAGCATGGAAAGGTAGCCCTTACATTGGCTCTCTTAGCGCTCGGCATTAGATTTTTCCGCGACCCACAATGCATAGCGCAAAGAGAGACCTGGTCTGACTAATTCAAAGGTAGCTGCTTCACCAACCATACCAGAACCGTAGCAGGCCTCGAAAGATTGGGGGGGGGGGCACAATACAGTAACATAAAAAAAAATTATTTTATTTTATTTTTTTTTTTTTTGGGGGGGGGGGGGGGACAGCCATGTCCCTACTGCTCATTTCGTTATAATTATTTAAAATAATGGGGGGACGTGCCCCCGTGCCCCAAGGTTTCTGTTGATAATCAAGCAGGTGGAATGATGTAGTACGGCCATCGCAGAAAAGCTCAGTCATAAATAGCCACAACATTACGACAGTCACTCTGAGTGAGTTCTACTTCAACATACCGTCGGGTTTAGTGCCGTACACCTCCACGCGCATCGTCGGGTACCTGTTATGACTTAAAGGTACAAACCGGATGAACCGCGCCATGGTGGGAACCGCGAGGGTGTTTTTGACGACTGTCGTTCCGTCCGTGTTACCAGTGAATACCTGGGGATACATACGTGTAGTATTATTGGGACAAATTAGACATTTCTTAGGAAACTAATGCCACATCAATGTATTTACCATCCCTCGGACTCCCGATATAAGTCTTTAAATGTAGATTTCCCATTAACATATTAGGTAATATCTGAATTCAGCATTAATTAGCATTCAATCCTTAAATAATATCCAGAGGGCTTTTATATAATACCTCCCCTACCTTGTCGGTCCCAGCCGTCTCCCGGTATGTGGACCATGCTTGATTATCCATGGAAAACTGAACTTTGTATGACGTCACCCACTCTGTCCCATATGAGGCGCCCTGCGTAGCCACAGCGCACACCACGAACACGGCGTTGAGGTCGATCTGGAGATAGCCACTAGTATCACTACTTTTGCGACACCATCCAGGCGAACCGTTAAGTCGAGCATAATAGGGATGGTATCTGCTGTCGTATATTGTCGTAGCTGAAAATCTGTTATCAGGCATCACGTGACTATCGCTAATGCCAACCTCTTGACTGGAGCAACCAGCTTCCGCACAAACTGAAACAACTAGGAAAAACAAATTTCTATATTTTTAGTGGACCTCCGTCCTTTTGCATGCCACATATTTCTCAATGCTCAAACACAAAACATGTTCGAATAACCGCGGCCAAAAGAGTGCCGCCTAAAAGGCTCTGGACATTACAAGCAATTTTTACTTGGCTTATTTGAAACCAAACCGAGCACACGATATGGATGTGAGGATTGTTAACAAAGCCATAATGCGCAAAAATGCAAATATAAAAGCAAAAAAGGTATGTACACTATCACTCTATCATCGCTAACTAGAGAAAAATAAATCACGTTTTTAAAAGAACTAGGAAAAACAAATTTCTATATTTTCAGTGGACCTCCGTCCTTTTGCACGCCAACGATTTCTCAATGCTCAAACTGTCAAATTGTCGAACTCCAATATAAGGCCATTGCGAGAAATTCATATGTGGTAGTGCGAAGTAGAACGTCATAAATTGGAATTTAAAACTTTTTTAAACGTTTTAGGCAGCTGATGCATGCTTGAAACTCGCAATTAAATAGATCTACAAAGAGATATTTAACCAATAACAAGGAAAGAAGACGTCTCTCGGTATTCTGATTGCGGCAAATAGCAGTTCGGTAAAAAGAGTAACCACCAGAGAACGCGCTGTGCTTCGAGATCGAAAGTGAACATTATGTTTATGATTCTTTACGATGCTTTTTAACGCTTGCGACGCTATTGAACCTGATGTCAATAGATTATGTGTTTTTACAATAAACAAGGTTTACATCGGAGGTCTTGTTACGGCTTACCTGTGATTGTTTGTAGCAGAAGGATGGCGAAAGCTACCCGGAAATAGAAAGAGAGTGCTTGCACCGCCATCTTTACCAGACGATCATGTCTCGTCGCTATCGGCATGCGTAATCAAGTTAATTCAAAGTCACGCAATATTATTTACAGTGTAATTCGAGAAGCCGCGTCTTCGAACCAGTCACCTCTGTTGATACATTGACAAGCCTCAGACATAATTTGAATCACAAATAGACCTACTAGCAATGCTAGATACAAATTCGCACCTTCATATTTCAGCCCAGACTTACAATCTTCTATGTGTGAATATTCTCACGATCACATCCTGTAATTGTATATTATCCCAGAATAGAGTTCACAATAAAACTATCGTTGCTTTATTCATGCTCTCTTGCTGTTTCACAGCAAGTGAAACTACTTGCATAACTGAAAATATCCTTTAAGACAAAAAAATAACTGACAAAAGTAACCAGATTTTCATCCCTGGAGCTACAATAGATTTTCATCTCGTAACATCGATATTATTAAAACTCTGCGTAAGTTGTTTAAAAATGATGCTTTAGGAATAATGGAATAATGAGTTAAGGGCAGGGCTGGTGGAATTGCGGAATGGTCCCAAAAGTGTGTGTGTGTATGGTGGAAAGGACGTGTTGACATAGAGTTTTGCTCATGTAAAAAAAAAAAAAAAAAAAAAAAAAAAAAAAAAGAAACATCTCATCAGAAATCCCGTGCGTCGCCCCTATAGGTTTCTATTGCCCTTTTTTCCCCAGCAGGCTTTAAAACCATGAAAGAACTTTTTGTTATCGCCTGAGCCACTGCTAAGCACACTATGAAAGTACGTCATGAGTCAGTAAATTGGGCATATCGATTTTCTTTAAAAGATTGTGTGAGCATCTTACCTATTAGTGGTACACACTTCTTTTTTGCTTAAATGGTATGGACGGCCATGAAACAATTATAAATATTATTAAATTAAAATAATATTATCATAATATTATCAAATTGAAAATAACGAAAATGTCCATAAGGAAAGTTAGAAATAGTTTCTTATGGAGATGACAATTTTTTTTATAAAAACTTGAGCTCCAAGAAAAAGAATATTTTTTTTTGCTTTAGCTAGAGAAGAACCTTCAGTACACTACAATTTATATTTCTTTCCGTTTATTTTCCAAACAAAAACAATTCTGCTGATTTCTTCTAGGCGACATCACTCGCGGTTCTCAATGTATGGTATAAGAACATTATAACTCCCAGGGGGGGGGGGGGGGGGGGGGGGGGGGGGGCTCCGATAAAAATAGACGGGGTTATCGGCAAAATCGATTTTAACCATAATGGCACTTTGGGCGTGGTCAACAGAAATTCTTTCCAAGAGATAAAAAATCCTTCAGCATCCTCTTCAAAATAGCAGTTAATCGAATTTTATACCATAAGAGATAGCAAAATTTTAAAATTCCTTCAACACCCCTAAGGGATGGTAGTTGGTCGAAATTTTATACCCTTAAAGATGTGACGATCTTCTCCGTCTAATTTTCTGGAGAGTCACCCCCTCCCCCCACCGGGATTATAACATTCATATCTAAGAAACATGGTCTGTATTACATTTTTCGTGTTCTCTAGCCCAGCAATATAGGGACTCTAAAGCTCTTTTAGCCTTTAGAATTCGTTGCTTGTAGAATCCCTGGATCCGTCATTAGCGTCAGCCTATTTTTCAACAATCTGAGAAGTTTGCGTAGTCACTGAAGGAGTCCAAGTACTTTTGGATAATTTGATAGCAAAACACGTACTGCGTCTGGAAACAAATATTTAAACCAATATGTATATATTAATTGGCACAATTATCAACATCGGGGATCTCTGTGAAAAAGCGAAAGGGCGATGATAATGATGATGATGGTGATGGTAATGATGGTAATATTTATTCCTTGAAGCCTGACCGAAAAAAAAGTATTTCATAGAGTATCAAAACAAACAACAAACAACCAATTTAATGCCTAACAAAATAGTAGTTTTAACTACTTCACTTGACCGTTTTCATCGTTCTATGCAATCCTTAACCCCGTATTGAGTCCTGTTTATTATACCTGCATTGGACCAAGACTGGCACGTTGCCGCACTGCTGCTGTGACGTCTGAACTTCGTCTAAAAGATCCAGAACGCTGCGGGAAACCTTAGGGATGCACTTGTCTGTCCAGGACACGTGATGCAAGTGACGAACCTCGTGCGTCTTCTGCGAAGTGTAACATGGGACATTTGAGCCGTGAGAGATATGTTTTGGATGTCCAGGTGCACAAACAGGTGACAATTTTCTGTAAAGTGCTTAGGCGGCCTTATTCAGCTTGGTGTCTTTCAAGAAAGTCGGTAAAGCGCAAAGGAAAAAAAAACATGATTAAACCTGTTACCACTAATCCGTAAAGCAACTATGTGCCGATATATTTACGAGATTCCACTCGTCTCACCTTTTTTCGCGTCACCTTAGGCTTGACGCAGATGACGTCACCTTTCTTTTGCTTGCTGAGCACGCTGATCCCTATGTGACCATATTTGGTAGCTCCATGGTCAGGCCAGTACTGGGGGTATTCCTGTGTAAGCGATGAAATGATCAGTTGCATTTTTGCTTTTATCTTTTGTTAGTATTGAAGGCTTTGTTCCATACCCAAACCTTACAGCGCTCCTTACGCTACATTCCCATGCCCCTTCTATCTCTCTTCAGACTAAAACCACCTTCGTATGCACATGCTCATTATGACACATATGTTTTCTCCCATACGTTTCCTCGCCCTACCATACATTCATCGATTCCACCCCTTTATTGCGCTAGCCCATGACGTGAACCAATCCCCCACCCAACCTCAGAAGATTCTGGGGCTACCTGGTCGTGCAGGTTGTTCAACATGACAATCGTCCCGATGTCGTAATCCGTCACCATGCGCCAGAAATCCTCCACGGTCTCCAGCAAGGGATGCTGGGTAGCGATGAATGCATTGCGCCCCCTGTGAGCCTAGAAGTAAATGTCATTTAGATTAAATAAATGCTTCAATCTTTGTCGCTGTTCTGCAGATGTATGGGCACTCTATTACAAAAACAGTAAACGCAAATGTCAAAGTATACTTAAGGGACAAGTACACACATGTAGGAATACGGCGTTGATGTAGTCCGACTCCTCGTCAGCATGCTCCTTATGCAGCATCACCCTACAGCTGTTCACTGCAACACACCATGAGTCACGATGATATATAAATGCACATACACGCTCGGCCTCGATGATGATTATACACACCCTATATGGTGTTGTAGAAATAGGCAAGAAGGTTTGGCACAAATTCAAGTGTAACCAGTACGTACATGCTATGATGTCAGAGAATCTGTTCTTGTGCAGATTTTGTGGTTTCTCTCCAACGCTTTTCTCTTCCACCGGTATCTCACGGCTTGTTACGGAGTTCAGCCTCTGGGAAGGATCGCACAAGAAGTAGTGATAAAAAACTAACGAATATTACTCCCTAAAAGAAATAGCTCTTCATCTATTCCGTGACGATTACATATTATGTACTGTCCCGAGTGTCCTGTTGAGCGCGTTTCCCGCCACCCGGTCCATAAATCACCTGAAATCTTTCTGTTTTCCGCATGAACTTGGACCTATCCGGATTGGGCGAGTACAGCGTGTCAACAGCGATTTTAACCCTCATTTTTTCAAAACCCTACGCTAGCCCGTGAGTTACCTGAACCTAGAAAACGTTATGCCCCGCATAATTCCACAATCGTTCTGCTCGTCACCTAGACTTCGAAAGTGCCTCGACTGAAAGGTGTATCCCGCATAACTTCATACCATAGACTCGTTCCGTGTCTTACCTGGAACTCGAGTGCGTATCCTGTCATCGGGAATTTACCGTTGACAGAGGCAAGTTTCTGCATGGCCTGGTTGTATTTCTCGCTTTGTATCTCTGTGTTGCCGCACGTCAGGGCTTCTAACACAGCTGAGTGGATAAACGAGTACTGCTCCTAAAAAGTGAATTTGCAAACGTATCAAAGTTCTAGATCGCCATCGCATTTCCATGGCGCGCTGCGTAATCGCGTCTTCGAGGATGCAAAATTCTTGTTTATGTGTTTATAGCGTTTGTGTAGCAACATTTACACTAACGTACCTTTGTCTGGACCATGTGTGGCCTGTGTTTCCTGATCGCTATGAGGTAGTTACGAATATCCACGGTTCGGCTCTTTTTGGCCTGTTCCAGCATGGCGTCAATAACAATATAGGCACCAGTGCGTTCAACGCCAACACTGAAGAACATGGAAGGGGATACACACTACTTGATCAGCAGATGAGAGCCTGGATTTTCTAATCTACACGTGATCTATCTTGCATGGCCTACTTGACTATGGTTAAATTACAAACTCACCTGCAGTGGACGATGACTGGTCCCGCGTCCCGCGGGTTCAACGCGCGCACTTTTCGTCTGAACGCAAGGACTGCTGTTGCGTATTGGGGAACGCCCTTGTCCGGCCACACGGTAAAGTGAAACTGACGAACTATTCGACTGCCACTCCGTTTTTCCTTGGAATAGTAAAAAAAAATAGTAGAACCTCCAATAATAATGTGCTGTTCTTATTATACTTTTCCGAACCAAAATAGATCGCAACATTAAAAAGACTGTTTTACTTGAATGTTTTCTGGTTTCTAGATTTTTTTTATCCATATACTACCACCTACCTTAGATAAGATGAAGGTACAATTCTCGTAGCCTGCGAATACTTCCGACTGGTGTAGCGTGACTGTCACGCCACCGTATGTCTCGGTCTTGTCTGGCCAGTATTTGTGGCACTTAGTCTGTGGCATGGATTAATCATACGAAGTGTTACTGGCAAATATCTTTGTGCTTGATTAAACGCCCTGAGCGCTTATACCTTGGACCAGGTCCGCGCCTTTTATACCTCAGGTCTTTCTTTGAGAGAAAAAGAAACGATTTCAGGGGGAGTTCATTCATGGATGGCATAGGTTGGAAACATGGCCCAGTATTCGCTAAGCCGATTTGCAATTCTCTAAGCCCATTGCAATTCTAGCTTATTTGAAGCTACGATTAATGTACACTGCAAGACTGGAGCCGATATTATTCAATATTCATTATAGCTGATGTTAGCAGTACACAAAGATGAAGAATGGCGGCGTAACGACAAAACGGGGTAGGTCTATACTTCCTTTTTCTCGCCCAACAATTTTCTATTATAAGAATGTACTACCTTGTTTAGCCCGACGAGGTTGGTGAGCATTACGATGGACTGCGAGTTCTGTTCCCAAACCATCCGCCAGAAGCCTTCAAACGCCGGAGGAAGAGGACCTGGCAAGATGACAACTAAGCGGAGAGCAGAATGACGCATGGAGATGCCGGAAGGGAGATTCGGGCATTAAGTGGAGAGGGCGCAAAAACCGTCTGACAGATATAGCAAAAGTGGGTGAGAGAGATTGAAACAAAAAGACTACAGAAAAATCTCTGTCATATGGTGGCATAGCAAGTTTTAAAACGAAGAGAGAAAATGTTTGGGATTAATTCTGATCCCAGAGTAGTAGTGGAGGTAAGGTTAGTCGCAAGTTTTCTTTTTCTGCTCTCCTCCCCCCCTCTTAAAAAAGCTTTCTATGCTAGCCATTTCGTTTTTAAATGGTCTACTCTTGTTTTTAAAGGCCAAATCTAAATTTACCTTGTGTGGCGATGAACGATCTTGGGGTTCCATCATAGCCCTGAAAACACATGATTGACATCTTTAAAAAAAGCCCAAAAGTCGTAAGGCATTGAGTCCTTCCTTTTAGCTCTACTCACCAAGAAAAAAAAAGATCTTGCATCATTTAGTATGACCCTAACCATAACATACTAAGAGTGGGTACTCACGTGGATAAATGACGCGTTTATGTAATCCAAATCCTCGTCGCCATTGACTCGCTCCAGTACCACGCGTGAATGATCATCTACGGAAAAATAATAGCATAGGAAGTTTAAGATAGGCGCATCATTTTAATGGCACAGAGAACCTTTTAGTATTTCACTTACATGCAACAATGTTCGCGTAACGGTTCTTGTTCTTGTTCTTGTTGGCAGGTTTCCTGGCGGCTCCCCATGGAAACTGCTGTCCATTGTTGAATTTCTAAAAGAACAGATCCGTTGCAAATAATTAATATAGGATTCCTTTACTCTTGTTTCCTAAAAAGCATGAGCCCCGCCTCGCCTATGGTAGTAGGAAACTGGCAGCGTGACTGGTCACAACATACATTGGAAACAGAAAGCTGGAATAATTCAGCTGCCAAAACCGCCAGGTTTCTATTCGGCATTTTTAATATGCGCGGGGGATCGAGTCGATTTGATAAGCGATCAGCAGCTGGGACCATTTGAGGGACGCAATTCAACGTGTAACGTGGTTTTGAAGGATGTCATATGGGATGTTGTGAATCTAATTAACGAATAATTTCCTGGAGCAGAATTACCAAAACCTACCATTTTCTATCTTCCATTCAGTATCACGCCAACTTTACGACGTCATGTTGAATTGCGTCCCCTAAAATCGTCCCAGCATGCTGTTCGCATATCAACTCGACCCAATCCCCGGCGTAAAGAAAGAATGGTAAAATCTGTTTTTGAAGGTTTGTCACCAAGTCACTCGTGATTGTAGAACATTAAACACGTGGTTCCGCTATAAAGGGGAAGCTCCTCCCACCCCCGGGCTCAAATTTGCAATTATAATCAGAACACTGCCACGCTAGCAGTCACAAATATTAAGTCTCCTGTAAAATCGCTTATCTCTGAGCCTTAGTCGACTGGAATAAAACTATTTTTACACAGGTAACGAGACAATTGTGTTAAGAGATTGGTAGGTTAGTGATTTGCTGTCCACTGACGTTTTCGGTGCAAAATTTAAAATTTTGCGGTATCTGCATAAATTACTCTCGCGCTGTAATGAAAATGCTCTTATTTAAGAGCGCACACCGCTTGTAATAACAATATTTTACTGTAAATAAAACCATTTTAGATGGACAACTCTAGGAATGATATTTAATTTGGTTTAGAGTATGAAATTTGGATTTAGCACTCAGAGCAATTGTCCTGACATGTTGACTCATTGACGGCTGATTGACATGCTAACTTATCCTCGATGACAGTTACCGCATGTCATGATAACCCACCTTGTATTCGGTTTCCAATCTGATACCTCCGTGCATCTTCGCGACGTATTCTGGGAAGAGTGCGATTGGGATTGGCTTGGACAAGTCGTCTACAGCATTGTCGCAAATACGCTCGGTATTTGCAGCTTCTGTAACACGTGAACAGGAAACTTAAGTTCTTGAATTTGGTCCGCAAATCAGGAAAGTCAGAACAGATATGAAAACAGGAGTGAAAATTAAGAGATATATTTTAAGAAAAACAGACTCATTTACTCATTTCTAACAAAGGTAAATACCGATTGCCATAATTTCACTCAAAGCATACCTGCAGCCTCCTGCTGGTTGCTTATTCCTTCATCGGCGATATCGGCATTGCTTTCCGCTTTGACCCTCGTTAAACGACTCCATTTGCATCACCGGCTTTCTCATGGGGGAATTATCATTTCGTCGCCTGCGAACCAAATCAATATACCAGGCAAGGCAAACACAGCTTTAGTATAAAAGACTGGAAAGGGCGCATTTAACCCTCGACTCAAACTATCTCCCTTCCATTGATGTCTAGTGTTTAATAGATAACATACAAGGTAGTAAAAGGGCAGGGAAAGCCGCCCACTACGACTTACAGTACAGCGGGTATAATACAAAGACATATAGAATGAAATGATGTCCCCACCCCCAACCCAGATCCCCAGCAATTTTTCTAGCTACAGCCATATAACTTGACACCATACCGGATAAAGAGGACTACAGCGGCGACAAAAGCCGCAAGAATGAGTAACGCAACCACCCCTCCAGCTATTGCTCCTACGGGTGAAGAGGTGGTTGATGCGAGATTTTCCGAGCTGGCGACCGGGATTTCTAAAACAATTTAAATAGAATAAATGTATTAGGCATTAATCAAGATTGGAGTAAATGATTAGAAGCAAGACAGGCTCACCTATTACTCCAGCCAAAGCGACAACTCCACACAAGGGCTCCACCTTAGAATTAGAATCTGGTATATAAGTACATATACAGTGACTACCATTATGGCTCCAATAAGCACCTCCAATCCAGTAAGCGCCTCGCCTAAGCGTGTTACTCTTATTTACACTCAAGGGGGGAGCACAGAAGAATAGAAGTAGCAAACTGATATTACTACAAAATTTTATATCATATATACTAACAAAATTCAAATCATATTGAGATAGTTTTTTTGCTCCTTAGGAGTTGTAAAAGCGCCTTCCCCGACTAAATCCGGCGCTTACTCGAGAAATCACGGGACGTCTTTTACTAAAAAAAAAAAAAGACTCCTCCCCAAAGCTGGGACACATTTCAACGGCATTACCTCTTCGTTCAGGTAGGTCATAGCTCGTATGTAGACCTTGTTCTTGCTTCCTTCGTCAAGAGCTTTGTCCTTGTACTTCTGCCGCCTTCCTTTGTAAATCCTACCGTCACCAATGATGGTTGTATGATTCATACTTAATGTTTCCACTTCGGCTGCAATGTAGTAATTCCTTTTCTCTTTATTCTCTTTGTCTTCTTTACAAAGTTCTCCTGCTTGAATCTCCGTCAGGTTCACGTTGTCGGGTTTCTCTTTCAAAACTATGACTTGATAGGAGCTGAGAACCCAAAAATGGGTAATCGTGATAAACGAGAGTGACTGACCCAAGAAGGGGGGTTTTTTAGAATAAATGTGATAGGGATGCTTTTCGGGAAATTCAAAAAACTACCTGCACGGCTAAAACTTTCTACCCCCAAAAAATACCTCAGAAGCCCTAAAATATATCCTTTCTACGAAAAACGCCTATTTTTATTGGATATCCCCTTAAAATTACCCGAGGCCCGATTTTAACCCTTTAAAAAATACGACGAGCATCCCTATCAGGTCGACGTGGGAAGAACCCCTCCCACCCAGAGAGACTGTACGCGCGCTGCGGTTTAAGATGCTTCAGAAGCCCTAAAAATACAATTTCTAAGCTAAAAGCCTAGTTTTTTTCTCGGATACCCCTGTACGCGCGGTGCAGTTTGAGATGCGCTTTGGGACTTACTCGATTGGACCGTTGACTTCATCAGCCTTCCACAATGTGACGTTAGTATCGCGAGATATTCTTCCAAGAGGAACCACTGGTGCTACAGGATCTAGAATCCAATGCCATTTGAGTTAGTTAACTTATTCTAATTAGCCTCTTATGGAAAAGAAACTATAAGAACTTACTTGCAACTTTCGTAGTCACTACTTTAAAATTCAGTGTTTTGCTATCTCCGCATTTTGTGGAAATAGTAATATTGAAAATGTACTTTGTCCTAGGGATGAGATTCTTTGGGGTGACAGACAAGGATGAGGTAGTTACTTTTCCAAAGTGTCCATTCCATTCTGGCCAGTAAGACTTGAAACCTTTGTACATGACCTGTGATACAAGATCTCTAGTCTTCGGAGGACTACAATTCGAACATGGATAGTCATCCCTTAGATTACCTATTTTTATGTACTTCAATACGTTTGTCTTGAATTTCGAATATTACATAACTTAAGTTACAACATAAGTTATTATATATAATAACTAAGATCCTTTTTCTTCTTCGAGTTGAATTTACCCTAACTCTTAGCCAAGACCTTCGAGTCTACCGTAACACGAACACTAACAAAATCCTAACTCTATAGATTAAACGCTAACGGGTTTTTGGTCTAATGCATGCTTACTGAGATTCCTTAACTACGGATGCAGATGGGATCCTGTAGGGACCTACCCGAGAGAGGAAACATCGCGCCTTACCACGGAAATTCTGGCCCTCAAAAAACATCGCGCCTTACCAAGGAAGTTCTGGCCCCCAAAAGCATCGTGCCTTGCCACGGAAATTCTGGCCAAAAACAATTATCACTCTTTGGCACGGAAATTCTTTCCCCTAAAGACATCACCCTCAAAAAAACACTGTTATTCTTCGAACTGCATAATTTATTTACATATGATATATGATTCATATGATATACTTATAATATCATACGATTATTTATGGCCTATTTAACTCTTTGAATAAATACTGAGTCTACTGTATTTTACAAAACAATATTAAACTCTGCCATCAATGACTGATAAGATAGTCGTATCTCTCCTTCAAAAATGTCCTGGTAGCTTTTTCAAGTTTCAGTTGGCCCCATTATACGATGCAAGTCTTAGCCAATCGCTCAGTCCAAGGCGTAGCCCTCTTTCGTGGGACATTCCTGGGGTTCCATCTACCGTTGTATGTACATTTGTAGTAATGGACCTCGAAGTGGTCCGTTTCCAGCTTTAAAACTTTCCCAAGACACGGAATTTCGTTTGAGTTCGCGAAGTACATAGCCACTTCGACTAGGGCTACTTGGGCTGCTCTTTCTTCTGGCCTCCTATATCGCCCGGTGTAAATCTGAAAATATACAAATAGTTGATAAGCTAATGTCCGAAGATCTTATGTTTAACAATATGCTGTACACAGTTCGCAATTTTGGTCAAGACCTATTCTGACTGACCATTACAAGATTGAAAAAGGAGTCTTGGAGTATTAAAATGGTGCGCTTATCACACATGCACTACAATAACTGATGTTTTCAAGTTTGAGTCTATTCGGTTACAACCATGCGTGCCCAATTGTTGAGAAGGTTTTTGTCCATATTTATTGGAAGTTCCATAACACGAGGCATAGCGAAGAGTGAGGAGTGAACAACGAAAGGTGTCAATTGTTAAAGATCTGAAAAACTTGAAAGAAAGCGTTTCAGGTCGTTGTCAAAACAATAGCTACGGTTGGGCATCCATGACGGTTAACACCCAGAATTATAGTGAAAATAAAAGAAATTTAAAATGTTTTTGGACTCTGTTCTAAAGACTCATGTAATCATTGTTGTCCTTTTTTGAATGAGAAAGGGCACTGATTGTCATGCAATCTCGGACCCCTGCGTCACTAGGCCTTTCGGATTAAAAATAATATTGTTTCGTTTTTCTTGCTAGTTTGTCGGTGCTATAGGGGAAGTGTACCTCTCTAGTTCCTTGAGTTTTCCTGTCACGTAACTCCTCCAGGTATTGAGGAACTTTTTTGGACACAGGCTGAGGTACTGTACGTTAGCTTTACAAAGTTCCTCTACTGGCCAATTGTACTCTTTAGGTACATCCAACAACTCATCAATTCTATTGAGCCAGTTGGTCCATGTTGTGGATGCAGATTGAGGAATGTACTTTGGAATGTCCGTTTTAAGAAGCGCTCCGCTAATCCATTCAAGATGAAATGCAATACTCAAAAAAATGATTTTTCGATAATTTGTCTATAGACTTATATTTGTCTCCTGATTACAAAAATGTGATTCTTTTTGAAATCGAACGAATATTTAATATTTTATGGATTTTCCTTATTTTTCTCGGCTTTACCCCGAAAAACACTACAAAATTTGAACCAAGTATCGCTACCTGCAGTGCGAAAAATAAACAGCGCAGAAACACAACAACACCACAGGAGGCAACCAGAATATGTGCTCTCAATATTATTTTAATCTCGGCTTAATCCAGTTAAAATTGAATATTTGACAGATTTTCTCAAATATAGCCTCGCATCCATCATTTTGCACGATCGTCAAACCGACAAATTGAGGCCTTAAAAGTCGCATCTGGTACATTGCTCTATCAAAAATGGTCATTTTTCCTGAAAAGACAGTCACTTACTTGCCTAGAATCTGAAATAAAATTTTGGGGATAATAAAATCCAAAGCGCTGAGAGCGCCAGGAACATACAACACTTCACAGGTTATTGACCTTTCAAACTTGGGCCAACTGTGACACCAACAGCTAAATTGGCAGGGGAATTTGGCTTTTGCCGACGCTTCCACCTCAAAACAACGCTGAAAACAAATTTGAGGACCAACAAATATGTGTGTTATCACTTGCAGTCTTCGTTGTGCGAGATGATTAAGCAAAAAATCACGTATTTGAATGCGTATTTGAATAGATTATAACTAGTCTTGCGTAATGTTTGTGTCCAGACAATTCGTAACATAGATCAAAACAACAAATAAAGTGGTGTTAAATTTTCCTTACCTCAGCTTGGGAAAGTGCTTGATAGGCATCGTTTTTTATCAATGCTTGTTCCCCTACAAGCGCATAAAAACGCTTTTTAGCTCGCTTCGGTTTGCGATCTCGGAATGTTTTTCATGGTGCTTCCACCGGCAGCGCACACAGGAATACCAAAGTTTCTAAAACACAACGCAAAAAAAAAAGAGAAAACAGAAAGAGCAACTCATCAAAAAATCTGATTCCTTATTTTGGAATAAAATAAAATAAATAATGCCCAACCGTAAGGATTGTTTGAAATTGTAAGCCATCGAAGTTATCGAATGATGGATTTTATTCCTTGCGGAGCGGAAGTTACATATCTTGTGTGAAATTGACATTTGGCAATAAACAGATAGTTTTTCATACCAGTACCAGGTACGTTCTATGAGTGTTTATACACTGGTTTCTTCTTGCTGTCCGTTTTGCACAGTTTTAGTGAGAATATAGCTTTTTGCTCATACTCTCAGTTCCTAGGCGGGGCGTGTTGCGCTAGTCAAGACAACCCTGGTATAGTGCGGTGCCTGAATACCACAAACTGCACACAAGATATCAAGAAGCATCTCCGTTCCTTGGGGGTGAGAGATCACCAAAGCTGGTTCTGGCCGGTGCAGGTAAAACATTTTCAACATTGACGCACTATGAATAACCACTTTTTAAAACCTACAGTTTGATTTGCTGTTCAGGTTCAGGTCTGTGTCCAAACAATTCGTGACATTCAGCTTGGGAAAGCACTTGATAGGCATCGTTTTCTACCAATGTCCGTTCCTCTACGAAGACCTAACTCAACTACGGTTGATTATTGTTGGAACAGCGCTTATTCATGTTAGCATACATGCCACAGAAAAAACATAACGGTTTTATTCAGAAGGATGGATAGGACAATTAGGACACATTGATACTAACAAATTTATTTCAGGTTGGGTAGATACAATTTATGATATTGCCCTTAGTCATTGCTGTGAAATTGTATCCGCAATTTATTAACAAAAACTGATAGCAAGTAATTTTCTAAAAACGGACACAAAATATCACAATAGTTTGAAAGACCCCAAAATTAACGTATGTCACAGAGGAAATCATTCTGTACAGTACACAATCAGATCTTCATGGAAGAATCTAGCGCTCTATGGGGGTATTTGGCTCTGGCGCTGTTCACGGGGTGGGGGGGGATCTGGCTCTGTCAACAAGGAAATCTGGCTCTGGTGCTGTCCACGGGGTGATCTTGCTCTTGTCCACGGGGGGATATGGCTTTTGCGCTGTCCACGGGGGATCTGGCTTTTGCGCTGTCCACGGGGGGATCTGGCTTTTGCGCTGTCCACGGGGTATCTGGCTCTGGCGCTTTCCACCATGATATCTGGCTCTGGCTCTGTCAATAAGGAAATCTGGTTCTGGCGCTGTCCACGGGGGGATCTTCCTCTGACACTGTCCACGGGGGTTTCTTGCTATGGCGCTGTCCACGGGGGGATCTGGCTCTGGTGCTGTCCACGGGGGGATCTTGCTCTTGTCTACGGGAGGATCTGGCTTTTGCGCTGTCCACGGGGTATCTGGCTCTGGCCTTGTCCACCGTGGTATCTGGCCCTGGCAATGTCAAAAGGAAATCTGGTTCTGGCGCTGTCCACGGGGGGGGGGGGGGGGGGGGGGGGGGGGGTCCTGCTCTGGCGCTGTCCACGGGAGTTTCTTGATGTGGCGCTGTCTACGAGGGTATCTTGCTCTGGCGCTGTCCACGGGGGGGGGGGGGGGGGGGGGGGGGGGGGGGGGATCTTGCTCTAGCTTTGTCCATGGAGGAACCGGCTCTGGCGCTATCCACGGGGGGGAAAGATTCGGGCGCTGTCCACGGTGGGGTATTGTTCGGAGGTTCTTGCTCTGGCGCTGTCCACGGGGGGATCTGGCTCTGGCGCTGAAAACAGGAAAATCTGGATCTGGCGCTGTCCACGGGATATCTGGATCTTGCGCTGTCCACGGATATCCCACGTTCCGCAGCAGCAGTTCTTACGATTACTGCGCCATCTGATGCGCCATCTGCATCGCGATGGCTTGGGCAGATAGGGAGCTTTGTGTATTTTCCTTCACGGTCAAACAAACCTAGGCAGCAAATCAAACTGTATGTTTTAAAAAAAGTGGTTAGTCATGAGCGTCAATGTTAAAATTGTTTTACCTGCAATTGCCAGAAGCAGCTTTGCTTCGCAATTTAGCGATAAAACGGAGATGCCTCTTGATATCTTAAGTGCAGTTTGTGATATTCACTAGCGAAAAACGACTACGAACTGAGAGTATGAGCAAAAAGCCATATTATCATTAAAACTTTGCAAAACGGACAGCAAGAAGAGACCAGTGTATAAAAACTCATAGAACGTACCTGGTACTTGTATGAAAAACTATATGTTTATTGCCAACTGTCAATTTCACACAAGATATGTAACTTCCGCTCCGCAAGGGATAAAATCCATCATTCGATAACTTCGATGGCTAACAATTTCAAACGATCCTTACGGTTGGACATTATTTATTTAATTCTATTCCAAAATAAGGAATCAGATTTTTTGATTAGTTGCTCTTTCTCTCTTTTTTTTTTTTTTTTTTTTTTTGCATTGTGTTTGAGAAACTTTGGGATTCCTGTGTGCGCTGCCGGTCACGTGGAAGCACCATGAAAAACATTCCGAGATCGCAAGCCGAAGCGAGTTAAACAGCGTTTTTATGCGTTTGTAGAGGAACAAGCATTGATAAAAAACGATGCCTATCAAGCACTTTCCCAAGATGAGGTAAGGAAAATTTAACACCACTTAACTTGTTGTTTTGATCTATGTTGCGAATTCTTTGGACACAAATATTACCCAAGACTAGTTATAATATATTCAAATAATAACTCAAATACGTGTTTTTTCTAAATCATCTCGCACAACGAAGAATGCAAGTAATAGCACACATATTTATTGGTCTTAAAATTTGTTTTCAGCATTGTATCGAGGAGGGAGCTTCTGCAAAAGCCAAATTTCCCTGCGAATTCAGCAGTTGGTGTCATAGTTAGCCCAAGTTTGAAAGGTCAATTACCTGTGAAGTGTTGTATCTTCTTGGCGCTCTCAGCGCTCCGGATTTTATTATCCCCAAAATTTTATTTCAGATTCTAGGCAAGTAAGTGACTGTCTCTTCAGGAAAAATGACCATTTTTGATAGAGCAATGTACCAGATGCGACTTTTAAGGCCTCAATTTGTCGGTTTGACGATCGTGCAAAATGATGGATGCGAGGCTATATTTGAGAAAATCTGTCAAATATTCTATTTTAACTGGATTAAGCCGAGATTAAAATAATATTGAGAGCACATATCCTGGTTGCCTCCTGTGGTGTTGTTGTGTTTCTGCGCTGTTTATTTTTCGCCTTGCAGGTAGCGATACTTGGTTCAAATTTTGTAGTGTTTTTCGCGGTCAAGCCGAGAAAAATATGGAAAATCCATAAAATATTTAATATTCGTTCGATTTCAAAACGAAACACATTTTTGTAATCGGGAGACAAATATAAGTCTATAGACAAATTATTGAAAAATCATTTTTTTGAGTATTGCATTTCATCTTGAATGGATTAGCGGAGCGCTTCTTAAGTCTTTCAAAATCAAGCTTTTTTAGAGTTGGTTTAACAAGATCTGGTTTGCCAGGTGGAACTCGCTACAAGAAAATAATATATTGGTTGGAGTTATGATAAGACGTTATCTGTTCATTTCGAATGTTGAAGGTAACGCAATAAAGCAACAACAATTGTACATGGTTATACCAAAGTAGTTTCTTTGCTTTGCATTACCTAGTGGATCGCATTTGTACAATTTCGTTTTGATTTATTTGTCAATTCTATATATTTTTGAAGATTTGGGTTAAATCCAGGGACATTTTTTAATTGACCTGTTTAACACCTATTATAATATCCACACTCACTGGATATGAGCTATAGTGCGCTCTGATTGGCTTCTCTACTAGTAGGCTATCAGCTTATATACAGTGACTCGGAAAAAATGGCGCATGTTTTGTTAAGCTTAATGAGGGTGAAAAGTCCAAATTAAATACGAGAAAAGCTACCACATATAATACGAAATTGGGTAAAATAAGACAGTTATTCCACTTAATCTCGTGGTCATGAGATGATAGCCAACTCGGCGATTATATGGCTTGTTGGCTATCACCTCATGTATGATGAGATTGAGTAGATAACTGTTATTTGTACAATACCATTCATACCTCTAGAAGCACCACTGGTCCTTTCCATTTGTAATAGCTCCAGCTTCTGTAGAACATCTCTACTACTGCATTTTCATCAGCTTCTAGTTTGAAGCACTTTGGAAAAGTGTGTTCATGAAGTTCAGCTCCATAACCATTTAGCCAAGTTCTGATGTCATACACCTTCGTCAGACTAAACGCCTGAGGAATTGTATGACTAACACATGATTCCAAGGCTCTTGGAAGTTCTAAACACATTTGTAAATATGCTCTATTCAAAACAGAGAAACACGTTCTACTTTTTACTTGTACAGTTAATACATGATGTTGAGAATAATGGGGGAAGACCTTCTGTTCCAGTGAAGGACATGTACAGTACAAGAGCACAACAGTTTGGGCTTTTTGTTTCTATTGGGCTTAGGTATATTGGTACTCAGCAGTGCACTGCATTTCACACTAACGTATATGTGCTCTGGCATTAAAAACAAGAGGGGGCCAAAACTAAAAAAAATGTAACAAAAAAGGAAATCTGCAAGACAATTACTGTCATTTGTCACAAATCCAGTAGAGCCTGGGGCCCTTCCCCCTACCTCAGCTACCAATGAAGCATGAAAATGCATGGGCTGTCATGTAATTTTCTAAATGTGTACCCAATTAGAAAATTAAGACTTCTTACCATCCATTGTGTACATCTAGCTTGGCAAGATGTTTTGAAAACACACCAAAAAATGCATCAATGTCCTCATGTGTGTGTCCAACAGGTGTGAAGTTCACTCGTATCTAAAAATAGGTAGTAAAACAAAAGTCTAGGTTATACTTGTAGTAAGTTTTTACCTGTAGTTGTCATGAATGTACAAATACAATGTATGGCATGCACTATGCAATGGAATATTCTTCTGATCCCAAGAAATTGAAGATAAAGTTAAGGCTAATATCATCTTAGTTTTTTTTACTAATTCCTCCAAAACTGTACATGTAATGTATATATTACACTTTAGAATGATGTTTGAATGGTTTTAGTGTTTAAAAAAATAGTACTTGTTCCATTTGGTATGCTTTGCACTTCCGAGGAGGGATATTACACGGTGACACGAAGATATGAGTTTCATTTTCAAGTGGCAGAAACAATATCTTACGAACGAGCGCAACTCTCACAGGACACCATAGCCCACTTAGCAGGCTTTATGATACCTTTTTGAAGACCTTAAGATGAACAAGAATGGCTAGCAAGGTGAACATGAACTGGTTCTTATTTTCTCTGACACAGTTGTCAAACTGGAGGTAGAGGACAGGTGGCAGTTTATACTGATCTTCTGTCCACTTAACCAGCACATCTAGTAGAATGGAGATGGTCAGATTTGAGTCATGTGGAAACTGGTAGTAGTTAAAGCTGCCATAGAAGGCTTTTCCCTCAGACAATTATAGACCCAACCAGGTGAGTTCCAACCATCCTAAGGCCAGCCATCGATTTGATGATTCTCCGCAAATTGGGGATGTTTGTGGTGTGCTGGTCCATACCATCATTAATGCTAGTAAGGTATTTAGATGGGAACTTTCTTGCTTTGTACCGGTGAAGGTAATAAACTCGTCTCTCCTGCCTGACAAAAAAATAATATAATAAAAATTAATTAGAATTTGTTTTTGACCTATGAATACAGTATGGACCTTTTTCCAATCTACATGTAACTGGAAATACAATGTATCTATTCTTTGTTATAATTTAATGCTAGAATGGGATTAACCATGTCCCATAAAAACATGACTGTACATGATTTGGTAGACAGTGAGTGTGTTCTGCCTGTAACTGTAGCCAAGGGAAGCAGATTATTAAAATTTTAAAGAAAAGTGGACCTTTAAAAAACTTATCAAAATGATTTCAAACCCGGCTAAACAAATGTGATAAACAAATTAATCAATTAATTCATTAATTAAACATGAACCTACATGTACAGATGGGCATTTAGATGTTGATCAATTCTGGCTCGTTGTCCTTTATTCATTGTGCCTTCTTTTTCCCGTTTGTACTGTGTGCAATCATTGCACTTAGTAAACCGATTTTCCTAAAAATTTAAGGAGGAAAAAAACATTAGGGATTTCACCATTTTTCGTATGATGTTCAGTGTTCTATAGTCCAATGAAGTAGAAGTAACTTCAACAAGAATTACTGAGTACAAGTTCCTGCAAACTCAAAACTGATTATCAATAATAATACATTGCAACAATACATGTGATATATTCACTTTGAAATGTGGCATGATTACCTTAGGGATAAGTACGTGACTGAAGTGCTGCTCCCACAAACGATAGAAATGAGAAAGGGATATTGTGGGCAGGCCAAATCTTGTGTTTTCATCTTTCATTTTTTTTATATATATCGACCCCACGAAAACAGGATGGCAAATGAATTGTCTTTTTATCTGATTGATTATCGCCAATGGAGCCAATAAAGAATTGCAGCCACGCTATACAATCTGCTGTCTTTGCAGTCCTTTTTTCCCCTTTGTTCCTATGCTGTACCACAACAACTCCATCTTTGTACTGCTTTGTTACCCGTGAAAAACTGCTTCTGCTAACATTACAAGCAAGGAGCCAAGCTTCTTTGCACACAATTTTGCCCCTTATCTTATTTAACGTATCTTACGTAACGTATTTCGTCCTGATAAACCAAACCCAGATGGTGGAGACCCTATACCGGGCAAAAACCCGGATAATTACAAGACGGTGATAGAGAAGTTTGACCAATATTTTACTAAACGAGACCCACAGTTAATGCTCCGCGAGAAGTTCTGGCTCCAGCTCTAACGAGAACCAAATCAGAGTTTTGACTCCTGGGTAGTCACTGTAAGAGAAAGGGCTGCAGAATGTAAATTCCCACCCGAATTCCTCGAGCAAGCTATAAGGGATAAGCTTACCTTTTCCTGTGTAGATGATAGGTCTAAATTGAAGTTGTACGATGAAGGGGCAGGGCTTTCACTCGATAAAACAATAACAATCCTCTCGATGAAAGAAGCATCTAGTCGGGAACTACAAGAATCAAAGACGGCAACAATCGAGAGAGTAGGATTGAGAGCACCTGGAAAAACAGCACCCCAGTATGCACAGCGGTCCGAGACAAAAAGTCAACGGAGACAGCCACCTGATAGATGCGAATACTGTGGCAGAGACCATCCTCGAGGCAAAATCAACTGTCCAGCAGCTAACGTGCGTTGTGATAAATGCACCAAAGTTGGGCACATCGCTGCTGTATGTAGAAGCAAACCGAATACGAGAGTAAGTCAAGTAGAAGATGCCCACGAGGGTGAGGTTTTAGAGCATAACCCGACATTCGTGGGACGGGTTTTGGCAGTCCCTCAAACAGATAATACATTACCGGATCAAGATAAAAACGTCGAAATCACGTCTTCCGAAAATCAAGTCAGTGAGGCCGAAGCATTAATGCCTGAGATATCTACCGATTATATTCGCGATCCAGGATGGCATGTGAAGCTGATAGTAGAGAAACGCGAGCTAACGTGGTGTATTGATACCGGAGCCCAGGTATCTGTGATGCCGGAAACCGTGTACAGAGAGGTGTATGGGAAACTCTCGCCGTCAGACAAAAAGCTGATAGGCGCAGGGGATACACCTATAGAAACTGTTGGACAAACAATCATGAACCTACAGCTCGGGGAAGCATGCATCAAAGAATGTGTCTACGTAGTGAGAGGTGCAACAAAACTGCTTCTAGGGATCCCAGCTATCCGCTAGGGTTAATACACGAAATCCCAAATACCTGCAGTGTCAGGGCTGTCGATTGCAGCGCCAACCAGCAAAATGAAGAACCATTCATCAACAAGGAAACCATAGTTCGCAAGAATCCACACCTCTTCAATGGTCTAGGTACTAAGCGGAGAGTACACGATCCGTCTTAAGGAAGGAGCAAAGCCATTTTGTTTGACAACCCCTCGACGAGTACCGCTCCCACTGCAAAAGAAAGTGGAACAAGAGATAAACCGGATGGTGGATCTCGGCGTGATAGAACCAGTAGACGAGCCCACGGACTGGTGCGCACCGATAGTAGTGGTACCAAAGTCAAATGGAACCGTGCGAATATGCGTCGACCTCACAAAGCTCAACAAAGAAGTCAGAAGAGAAGTGTACCAAATGCCTAAAGTGGAAGAGACTCTCGGAAACATAGCCAAAGGATCGATCTACTCCAAACTGGACGCTAACTCAGGCTTCCACCAAGTTTCCTTAAGCGAGGGAAGCGCTAAGCTTACTACCTTTATCACTCCTTTTGGGCGGTATATGTTTCGCCGTCTGCCATACGGAATCTCCTCTGCACCGCAATACTTTCAGAAGAAAATGGACCAGGAGCTGGCTGGACTAGAAGGCACACTATGTCATATGGACGACATCCTGGTCGTTGGAAAAGACCAAGCGGAGCACGATAGGAGACTGGCTGCCGTCCTTCACCGCATCACGGAAATCGGCATGACACTGAACCCAGACAAGTGTAAGTTCTCAGTGAAGAAGATTGAGTACATTTGGACAGGTGATCGATAACGAGGGGATCAAGAAAAATATCGCCAAGGTGAAAGCTATCGTCGACATGGATGTACCTAGGGACATCCTTAGTCTGAGACGATTTCTCGGGATGGTGAACCAACTAATGAAGTTCTGTCCCAATCTAGCAGAGAGGACGCAACCACTTCGCGACCTGCTTAAGAAGAATAGCGCATGGGTTTGGGGCAAGGCGCAAGATGATGCCTTCGATGACCTGAAAGAAGAAATGGCTTCAGAGAGAGTGCTTGCACTGTATAGCCCCGAGAAAGAGACTGTAGTCTCCGCGGATGCAAGCAGCTTTGGATTGGGGGCAGTACTCATGCAGAAGCAGCCATCCGGAGAAATGCGTCCTGTTGCATATGCAAGCAGATCAATGACAAACACCGAGTACAGATACGCACAGATAGAAAGAGGCATTAGCAACCACGTGGGCCCAAGAGCACTGGTCCGGTTGGTAGGCATGAAGTTCACTGTCGAAACAGACCACAAGCCCCTTGTACCCCTGTTTACTTCCAAGATGATCGATGAGCTGCCGGTACGCATACAGCGTTTCAGAATGAGGCTGATGAGGTACGATTTTGATACTCGGCACGTTCCAGGCAAGGAACTTTATACCGCAGATGCACTATCTAGGTACCCACTAAACGAAAAGAGGTCTGAGACGTCGTGCCAGTCTGACCACATGTACGCTGAAGCAGACTGTGATGTGAATACCATACTGCTACACCTGCCAGCATCCGACAAGAGACTAGAGGAAATACGGTCAGAGCTGAAGAGAGACGACGCATTGAAAGTCGTGATGCATTACGTACAGAATGGGTGGCCAGAAACCAAACAGAAGCTCTATGGGCCGGTGAAGAAATACTGGGGTGAAAGAGGAAGCTTATCCCCCCACGAAGGCCTATTGATGAGGGGACGAAGACTTGTAATTCCGTCGAGTCTCAGGCCAGATATTTTATCTTACATCCTACATGATGGTCACCAAGGCATATCCAAGACACGGGACAATGCAGCATCGTCCGTTTGGTGGCCCGGAATCTCCAAACAAATTGAAGAGATGGTTCGCAATTGTGCCACCTGCGAAAAATATCGGAAGGAACATATAGAACCGATGAAGGGAACAGATTTCCCAGAGCGACCGTAGTCCAAACTCGGAGCAGACTTCTTCCAACATGAAGGCCGACACTACCTGCACATAATCGACTACTATTCGCGCGATATCGAATTATACTTGGTGAGCAAGAATTTAACAGCCTGTGATACAGTAAACAAGATGAAGAATGCCTTTAGTCGACATGGAATCCCAGATATCTTAGTTACCGACAACGGACCACAGTTCGCCTCTGCAGAGTTCAACAAGTTTGCGGCAACATGGGGATTCGAACACATAACTTCATCACCTCGGTACGCCCAGTCAAATGGCGAATCGGAACGAGCCGTCGTAACAATAAAGAACTTTCTGAAGAAGTGCGATGACGAGTACCTCGCTCTTCTAAGCTACAGAAACACACCGCTTCACAACGGATATTCTCCCTCACAGCTAAGTATGGGTCGCAAACTTAAAACGAGAGTACCGTGCCACCCTGACGAGTTGAAACCTCAACTCCCAGACAATGATGTAGTGAGAAAGAAAGAAAGAGAGTACAGAAGACAAATGCGGGAAGACTATGACCGCAGACACAGAGTTGCAGAGGGGGAGGAGTTAGCAGAAGGTGATCGAGTATGGATACCAGACCTAAAGACGGAGGGGACGATAATCAGGCCACACGAAACCCCACGATCGGTTGTAATACAAACACCAAAGGGATTGCGGAGACGAAACCGTCGACAGGTAAGAAGAACCTTTCCAAACCCTCAGCCAACATACGCTGCTACACAGTACAGGGCCCCTATACTTCCCGAGAGATACACGACTCCGGAAGCAATACAAAGCCAGTCGAGCCCTCTCCCGGTACAACAACCATCAGTCTCGGAGAAAGAGACCTTCAATGAAATGTCTGGACCCACACAAGGAGATGGGAATCGAGTACCACAGCCGTGCCCTATGCCAGAGCAGCCAACCCTGAGGCGATCGGAGAGAGTGCGTCGCAGACCTTGCAGATACATTGAAGAATACTGATTGACAATAACTGCTGTTAGTTACCATTAGAACAATGTTAGAATATTTACTTGTATAGGTCAATTTAGAAGTAGACCATAAGTTACACGTTTGTATGTTAGGTTACTGTTAAAAGGGGAGATGTAGTATTGGGCTACCTGTATTAGCAGAGGGACTAAGGGGACTGGGGCGGAGTTAGAGAGCGGCCTCCTAGAGCGATCGGACTACGATTGTATGGTAGCACCTTAGAGTATCTTAGACACAATAAACGTCTTACTACATACATGACCTTCAGTGTTAAAGTCCAAATAAGGAAATGAATTCCATGTAGCAAATTCTGGTCTGTATTTTCTTGACCTGTCCTCCACTTTGATAAAAGCTGCTGAGTTTAGCTTCATTGTAGATAATTTTTATTTTATTTTACACGTCTTCTTTGGCAAGAAGGGATTTGCTTTCATTAATGCTAATATTTCTCTTCACATAATGATTTTGATTTCCATTTCTTTGAATTTTTTATGAGGGATGATGAGCCTCTTACCTTTAAAGCTTTTTTGCAGCATTAAGCTACTGCGATTTGCAATGCTTTTTTGATTTTGAAATGGTTGAGAATTTGATTCCAAACTTACTCCGTCAGTTACAACAATATCCACATTTTTGCTAAGAAATGGTGAAACATATCTTGATTTTCCTATGTGTCTCAACCATTTGTCAATGTTCTTTTTAATTTCAGTATTGCAAATATCCAAGAAGATATTTTTGTCATTGAAATGTGCTAACATCAAGCGAGAGAACATCTGAAATAAAAATAAACATCTTCCTTTAACTTAAATGAAGTACAGTTAATGCGTTAATGCGGACTGCCATCAAGACCTGTTCCAAAAGACGTCAAAAACACTTAAAACTGATATCACACAGTAAACGGCAATAGTCAAACTGCAATAAAACTCAAGTCTAGCTTTTTTGGTATACATTGATGAAACTGTTCTGATTGCTGGCCAATTCCAAACTTAGTACTGTAACCATACATGTAGTTTTGTCCCTTTCCACATTGTTTTTGCATGCTTATTCCTGTCTCTGTAATCCAGTTAGAAATTGTTTCAGAGAACTTGTGATTACAGTACCTATGTACAGCAAAAGCTTAATACGGGTGTCCGTAGTGCGGGGTTCCACTAGTGAAAGATCCCTAGTCAGTCACTCCTTTGTTATTTTTTTTTTTCAATACTGGCATTGCATTAGACGACTGATTATACTGGTTTTAGACTGATTATTTCGAAATAATTCCAACAAAGTTTCATACTTCATTCAAAAAATTTAATTGTACCATATCTTTGGGTTTATCCAAACTATCACAATTGTTATCAGCTTGATCAACCCAACTTTGTGGCAAACTCCTGGGCTTTTCATCTTCACTGTCAGCATTTGAGGTATTGGCATCAATACTATCATCCAATAATGAGTAGACTAAAAATGGTATACTGTGAGTCGTATATAAAAAAAGGAAATATATAGACTTAGGCACTGCCTAAAAGCGGAGCCAGCATTGAAAGAATGTTTTTTAAATGAGTTTTAAAAAAAGCAATTTTTACTGCCATGTAATTATGAATTGTATTGGCCCCTTCAAATGGATCAAGCAAGCACTCATTCAATGATATTAAATATGCAGTATGAAAGTACTAAACCTTGGTGTAAAAAAGGCTGTCAAAGTTCAAGGTGCCTTAGTTGATGAGAATGTTTTTCAAGTGTCTAAAGGTAAATTGCTATTTGTTCCACTATGCGTATTCTTTTTAACAATATTTGACCTTGTGAAGAATATATCAAGGATGTAACAGCATTCCAAAGATTTAGACGCCATACTGTAGTTTCCATGTACTACAACTGATTATTCGGAAGAACGCGTTGAAATTAATACATATTAGTACACCCACCCTTTGGCCAGTTGTTTTTAGAAACCCTGGATCCACCCAACTAGCCACTCAAAAATGAATGCAATGGACTTATGTGAATCTACTTAAAAAATATATATCACAAAAATACAATAATAGCTTGACTGAGCACTTTCCAAACATTTTCCCCTTTCCCTATTACCTTTAGGTTTGATATAAAAACTGTTTTCTTTACAGATTTATTATTGAAAAAGCATTAGTTTGTTATTATCTTTTTAGGATTTATTAAGAAGTACCTTGCCCTAATAAAAACCCTTTTATAGAAGTTCCATTAATGTACACTTGCATCAAAGCTACATTCTGACCGGCTTTGCCATTGCAAAGAAACAAATAGTGGTGAAACAGCATTCCAAAGATAGAATGATATAGTTACATGTGCCACTTACTAGTGATAATCTATCACCATTAAATTAAAATCCACAAATATATACCTCAATCATGCATAACATATTGGTGAACCAACCCCTTAGCATGGTGGCCTGCAGTTTTTTTAATTTTTTTTTACAGAAACCCTGCAGCTGGATCCACACATTCTAATGCTACAACAAAATTAAATGCAATGAAATGGAGGAGAACAAATTGACTTGGAAGCAAGTTAAAAGAAAAAATCTTTATATTACTGATTAGTGCTAAATGAAAATGTCTAGTTTCAAACCTAACCTACTTTAATTGTTTCAGGGTGCAAAGGGGAAACAGCGAATAATTATCAATTGCATATAAAAATAGTCAGAGAGATAAAAAAAAAACTGGGACTATATTTTTGATAAAAACTTAAACAGTAATGCAACATTTTGATTGAGCACTCTCATAACATTTCCCCTTTTCTCATTATCTTCAGGTTGATAAAAAATGTTTTACAGATTTACAGTATCATTGTCACAAAGCATCTTGCATTAAAAACCCTATTTCACTTATACCTGCTGTATCAAAGTAAGTATCCCGGCTACATTTGCCTATTCTTATTCCTTCCAGCCTTTAGCATCAGTCATGACCCTCAGGTAGTCCTTGGTTGGTTTTAACTAAATAAAAGTGAAAACAATTAACTTGGGTATTTGTTGTTCTTTCAAGTTAACCCATTGACTCCTGGCTTTTTTGGAGCTGCATTTACAAAAAACAGACTGAAAACAGATACCTCCCCCCCTATTCTGAGTTTTATACAGCCCGTCAAAGTCAAACACAGCTGTACCTAGTCAGTGGTATCCAAGCTTTCCAACAGTGCTTTGCGGTCCCCACTTTTAATCCCTCGTCGTTGTGCTCAAGCCAGCACAAGTTGATGGTTGCTTGTATTTTTCATCAAAAATACAGCTATGAGCATATTAGGAGAGTGTCTCAGGACATCATGAAGTCTTTTGGGGGATAATTGAGTGCTTTGCTTATGGATATTTGAAGCAAAGGTGGATTCCTGATGATTTTTTCTTGTTTGGCTTTGCTTGGATGAGAAAATAATTTTCTAATGAATCACCACAGCTCTCCTAAATGCTGTCTTTTCTGAAACCAAATTGATTCCAAAATTGTTTACACTGCTATTCTGGGTCTGTATAACCTGGAATTGATTTGTTTGGCTTCGGGGTGAAAAGACTTATATAAAACCATCTGACTTTGGGGAGAGGAGTGTTGACTGGCCCTCCCCTCCTGAATTTTCCACTGGATCTCCCAGAATGCTTTGCAATACGTAAAGATATTTTCGTGGTTGTACAATCCTTCAAGGAATGGAGGCATTGTGTTTTAAGGCCAAGGAAATGTACCTGGAGGATCAGAATAAAGGTATCTATTTGTGTCTTGAGCTGTGTTTGCTGATCTCTCTCCCTTGTGTGGTATTTTGAGCGTTTTATTGAGAGGGGTGATTCTGCTTTTCTCTCCTTGTTCGATTTGAGATTTGTCAAAGAACCTGTGCTATTATTTGGCTTAAGAGTAGATGCCAACACCTTGGTTGGATGAATATCTGCAAGACCATTTATCCCTTAGACTGATGCCTGAGTATCTTCATCTTGTTGTGTTTATTTTGAAGTTATGAATTTTTTGGGTTGTGGTACTTCCCAAAGCCGGTACATGCCGGTTGAGGGGTCAATGTGTTAATATTTTCATCATCCAATTATATAACCTTACTAATTTTCTATAACTATTTGAATTAAAAAATAAATAAACACATTAGATAGTATTCAAGATGCAGACAATATAAGCTTGAGCAAAAAATATATAGGTTGTATTTTTGGATTTTATTTTCGATGAACAAATTTTCTTGTAACTGTAAAGTATTTATGATAATGTTGAAAAAAGTTGCTGTATCTTCAAAAAGACTAAATACAAAGGATATAAAGACAAGAAAGGTCTTCTTCAAAAATATATGACAGGATGATATTTGTCAGCCTTGATTAAACATCTCAACGCTGTCAATAAAGTAAAGAGAGAACGAAGAATATCAAAGGATGTTGTTATGCTCAAATTGTCTGTTAGACCACGAATTCTCAGTTTTAATGCTCGGTTACTGTTAGCTGAGTTGCATTATACCAAGATAAATAAATGTACATAAATAAGACTAAAACAGTATATTATAATAATTTATACAGCTCTATTTCAAAACTAAGGTCTTAAATGAAAGTAATGAACTGGCACTAGCGGTGTGTGCCGGAAGGCTTTTCCAATCTGGAATAGTGTATGGGGGAAAATGAAAACTTGTAAACATCTGTACTCTAAAAACAAATGTATAAATCGAACAAGCTAAGTGTCATTGATACAGTAGCTAGACTACTACGTATTTTTGTCGTTAAATTCTTACTTACAGTGAGGAATATACGCCTGAATTTATAGAACTTGTAAGTAAGTATTTACGAAGTTAACATTTTCATGGCGATTGTCAGTTGAATAAAAGCCATCCAAGTGCCAAAATTATAAGCCAATCTGAATTTAAGTAGATGGTATTTTAGCCAATCGAAACAAGGATAGATGACATTGATTTGTCGTCCTGACGTCATACTAAAGCTGGTACGGTGTTTTTGTTTGAGCGATTGGTTTTGGGAAAAAAAGCGAACAAACGAGCATTCTAAAAGCACAACAATAAATGAAAAGAAATGCATATTTTCAATACAAACCATCGTCAAAAACTCACCTTGGCAGTGAGTTTTTTTGGTCACTTTATGTTTGTCGCCTAGAGGTTGTGTTCGCTTTTTGTTGTAAACCGTGATCTTTCTGCTAGCAAGGAATTCGTCAACACAAGTGAATGCTTTTTATAGCTGAAAACAGACATCAATCCAAGGCCTTTTCCTCTCAGGATCTCCTTGCATAGATATAGACGTGAAAAAATATAGAATGGTTGTGTAGAGCCTCTTCTCTTCGCCCTCTTTTTAGCTGCTGCTGCTGCCACGGGATTTTATATCAGCTTGTACTTCAGACAAAACGTTTCCTCAAAAACTTCAGCCCATTTGAATCCGCTTATTTTCTCATTAAATACTATTTTCAAGCTGCCTTTCTTCTGTGAACATACAAACTTTGCAGTACAAAGCGAGGCGGTAAAAACACACAACAGCGTAAGATCGAGTGGGGCCTGGGAGTTGCACGATTGACTGGATGGATTGTGACACCACAGGGTAACCGCGCGATGACCACAAAACCAAGTCGCATAGCTATACCATATTTCTATACCTATGGAGCTCAGCGCGCGGGCTCCGCTATGAATTAAGGGTACCTGTTTGTATGTATTTACATTGAAGGATCTGACTTGCATAATGCACTGATTATGTTTATTGTTTCCAAAATTCCAAACATGAGAAACAGCCCGATTCATGAGAAAATTCAGTTTGATGTGCAAACCAATGGAAATCTGCAACATTCAGCCAATCTGATTCACTTTTAGAGTTGTTTGTTTTGCCTGTTACCAACAAAAATGGCGTTGAAGCAGTGCATTGTGGGAACAGTGGGTCAGGCCTTTATACATTTTTATTTGGCAAATGCATCTTATACAAACTCAAGGATATTATATTTGAAATGTGTATACAGTAATGCCCAATGTATCCCTATATATTAAGGGGTCACCTTCATTAAGCTGACATGGTCACCATTCTGATAGTCCCAAAAGCATCCAAAAGTATTTTATTTTTGCTAATTTTCAGGAGCTCTTTCCAGTGATTGTGACAGTGTTTTGCCATTTCGCTCCTATCAAATGGCAGAATTAACTGCCAACTACAGTGGAACCTCTATTAAGCTACCTCGGGACCTTAAGAAGTGGCAGTTTAATAGAGGTTGGCCGCTTAATAGAGGTACCAAATAATATACTTGATTAGAAAATATGATATTTTTGGGATTTCAAAAGTGGCCATTAAATAGAGGTTGGCCGCTTAATAGGTGGACGCTTAATAGAGGTTCTACTGCAGTCTATTTCTTTCAAACAATCTTTACAGAAAAAGTATGTATATGTAAATTGGAATAAATTATTTATCGTGGATGAAAGATACTTATGCAATATTTTCTATTGTCTTATTGCATATTGAGTAGTAAAGTAGTTTTTTATTTATATGTACTAAATAACTCTTAGTGTAAAGAGACAAATATTGACAAGTGAACTTCTTACCTTCAGAAAATTCGTGATTGCTTATGTCACTGGCATTAGAGCTAAAAGGAAAAACTCTTGCAAACAACCAAATAGCTAATTTTAGATACTCGCTGTACAGTACTAGTATTTTTTTCGAGGGGGAACACTTCATCACATTATGGGCTACTTTATTTAATCATTATTCCTCAAGCCCGAATAGGCTAGGAGCCAATAGCCCATGAGGCCAAAGGCTCAGGCAAGAGGGAGAATCGTTTTATAGTAAAATCAGACTACAACAGTAGTTGGTCGAAATTTAGTCAGTCTTTATGGTTGCAATTCCACTACGGTAAGTTACTTGTAGGCTACATGAACAAATCGTTCGATTGATTTTGATTGGACTCAGTAATCAAACATAATCGAACAATAAAATTTATGTTTTGAATGACTCAAAACTTTGCATTTTTGACTTGCCTACTGTAACTCGAACTCCCGCTAATTCAAACTGATTTTGACTATTCAAAAAGATGTGCTTAGTTATAAACTGAAAAAAAAATGCGCTCACCTGACAATACTTCGTCGTCTTCTTGAGCTTCACTTCTTTGAATCACAGTCGTATCTACTGTAGTTGGCTGGATGATCGCATCAAGGCTACTGACTCTGCTGCTTTCTTTGTCATCGTCAAGCAATATGGGTGGATTTAAGAAGTCGTCAAACGAATCTATGCTGCTTTCTGTTTCATCAAGGAGTCTCACGTGTTGTTGTTTTTGGGGGTGTCGTCTCGATCTCTGACTCGCTAGATTCATCCAATAATCTGGCAACCACTGGAGAGTAAGACAGTTCTTCTAACTCGCTACTTCGAGATTCATCCAATAATCTGGCAACAACTAGGGAGTATAGTTGTTTATTTTCGGGACTTGTGAATGAAAGATTATGCAGTCATCTGAGGGAGTCGAGAAATCGTCATTCGTTGCCTTTTGAAGGGCGACGAACTTGTTTCTTTATGCAAGCCAATCGATCTGCTTTTTATCGGTGTACTGGTAAAAAGTGCTGGTCCTGGACTATCGTTGTCCATGGTATTGAAAACGACGATATAAAGAGCATAAGAGTGAAGACTTGGAAAAATATGGAGCTGTTTTAGGGCCCGGTCGCACTAGCAAGATGTTCAGGACATCTCTGTTTGGATAAGCTCAAAAACTGACAGATGATGAAATGACTGAGTCTTATCGCGCAAAGAACGTCACTCACATAAAAAAAAAACGTAAATGGTCTCAAATAGAAACCTTCGCTTCGCCTTCAAAGCTAAAGGTGAATCCCTACCAAAATCCCTTTTTTCCAACAATCTGGCGGCGTGAGGAACGGTCAATTCTAAGCCAAACATGTACGTCTTCGCCTTCAGTGCATAATAGACAACTACATTTGAAATTAACTGAGTAACAGTGACAGCTATGCATCCGACTAACGCAGCCCGATGTATAGGTACATTCAAACGAAAAGCAGCAGATTTTTCTATTCATGACTTAATGTGCAGACGTGCAGCATGCAGAGAGTATTTGCTCTTCGAATCTCCCGCGCGCGAAGGAAAAGCAGATGAATGACATACGATGTTATTTTTAGGGCTCGTGATCCACGGATGTTGCAACCAGTGCGACCTTAATTTAAGAATGTCTGATAGTGCGTAGATGTCACGGGACAAACTTGTCCACCTAAATGTCCCTGACATCTCCTGAACATCTTGCTAGTGCGACCGGGCCCTTAGAGACTGAATGTGTGACTGTTGAGTTGAGTGCGTTGATTGAGCACGTGATGTCAATCAAATTTTTGTCTGTTGTCCAATCACACGACACGTCAGAGGAAGCTATGACGTCAAAAGTCCAGATTCCAGAAGGCGGCAGCAGCAAAAATGTGCAACATCTAGCAAACAAATCTTTGGTGTCGGGCCCCTTGCTTTGAGAATAAGTCAATTAAATGGCCGTTTCAGCATTACCTGCGTGTCTAAACTGAATGCTAAAAGTGCCGGTATCAAGTTTGCCGAATTCTTCCTAATCGGTAAGTTCTTTTAACTGAGGCTATTTCAAATATCCAATCACTGTTTAATCTCTGTTTTATAAGTTAAGTAGTCGTACGATTTCACCGTCGTTTTTGCTTTGGCCTTGGTTTAATTAATTTTTAAGTTAAACTTCAGTTTTCTCAGCAAAATATGGACCATCTAACTTTTGTCTTTTGACCTCGTATTATACGCAAGAGTTGTAAGAGTTCGGACAAATTTAAAAGCTTAAGCTACATGATCCCATGCTATGTCCTGGACCGCGCTATTACACTAGCTTAACTGCTAAAAACTATGCTGGAAGCTAATTTCCTGTTACAAAATATAACAAAAGGATGCTTTGACACTCCCGGATTAACCTATGTTGTGTATTTTTTAAGTATAAGCGACCTGAAGCGTAATTGCAATAAGTACCGCTAGGCAGGGCAGCTTGACCGAGACAGTATAAAGCCACAGGCCTCATCCTGGGTCTTTGCATTGTTATCACAAACTTTATCCCTTAGTGTAATTCCTTAATATCTCGATTTTTACAAAAATGGGAAGAAGTAACGAGGAGAAGTTGTGGTATATCAAAATCGAATCTGACAGGGTTTCTTACACAAAGGCGGAAAACGCATACAACAGTTTTCAAATGTAATAGGTGCAAAAAAGTCTTCTGCAACAGTTAGAGGTAGAGGAGGCAAAGAAGTAACGAGAGATGTAGTGGAGGTGAGCCGTTCTAACACTTAAAAGTGTCTCATCAGACCAGAGCTGCACTATTTTTTTTTTCAGTACGACATCCCGTTATGAATATGAAATAGAATGAATATAGGAACATGTGGAGAGGGTCCAAGTTTTGCCTATGGATTTCAACAGAACCCAAAGTATACCAAAGTGCCCAATGCTGATCTTCAGTATTTTATTAAGTAGACTTTTATGATTGATAGCATATTGAAAATATATTGGTAGAAATTTTTTGCCCAGCTGGTCTTAATCAGTGTATTTTTCTTCCAGCTTGAATTTGCCCATAATGCTACCAAGCCTACCAGATCTGTTATGCTGTATCCAGAATTCTTTAAGCAATTTGATTGTGATGGTGACTTAAGGAAAATAACATGTACAAGTGCTGAGGGTTTAGCTAAAGCAGTACCACACAGACAGCGCCAAACCACAACACTACACAAGCAGTGCGAAAAAGACAAACACCACCCCTTTTTGCAACAAGTGATGCAAAAAGATCCAAAAAAGATGACAAAGATGGCTGTATATTAGACCTACGGCAGCGATGTGATGAGCATCTCATTGACAGTAAGTAAATTGCTTAACTCAGTTAACACCAAGCAAGGTGCTTTACAATTGACTTTTGTAAATGGTTATTATGTGAATTTGAGTTCCTCTTTGGAATAAATTGCATGAGTCAGTATACAGATTTTCAAAATATTAAAATAGAGGCTCATATGCAATTTGAACTTTTTGGAAATGCACAAGTTCAATTAAAAAGCGATTTGGAAATACATAAACAAGCAAAAAAATACACCAAGATCGTCTGACAAGTTCAATGTATTCCAAATTGGAGCAAGAAAAGCTGTATGAATTTTTTTGGGGGAAACAGGCATTTTTGTTGGAGTGCACAAGAACAAACACCCTTAAAGAACATCTGTCCATGACAATGTACTGTATTGATTCCAGTGAGGTTATAAAATATTTATAATCTATAAACCCCTAATACAATTTTAGTGCATCGGGCCTTTTGATGACGTGACAAGAGGTATCGTTTAAGATAGATGTCTCTAATTAATTGGCCATTTTTTTTCTAAATCGCCTATTTTTTTACACAATGATGGTCAGGCCAAGTTGGCTTTATTCATGCAAAGATATCGATTATGAACACAATGGCTGATTTTAGCACTCTACCTCTTGACATGTCATCCACATGATACCTTTGCATAAACAGGGCTCGAAATGGCGGCCGATACAGACATAAATCTAGACAAATCTAGGCAGATTTGTTCGTTTTACGCCTAACTTTATTCACTTAAGTGTAGAACTATGCCCAGTTTTAATCATCTCAGGGGTGTTTTCCAAATATTTTTTCCTAATTTTACTGGAATTACACCCAAAATTCTGAAACTAGACGTAAAATTATGCCATGTATTTTTTCTTAGCTTAGAGCCATGATAAATCTTTGATCCTTCATATCTCGCGAACCAAAACAGGTATCGACAGAGACAGAATTTTCGGTATTAGTGATGTTGAAGGACAACCCTTAGTCCACTTTTTCTCCTCTTAGAAGTGATATCCACTTTAATAACTATTGGACGGATAACAATATCAATTTGAAATACATGTAATCTATCTATGTTCTGGTTAAAAACCCTCTTAATTTCCAAGCAATTTCTGTGTAAGCCAAACCACTATTTTTTGGCCACATGAAGGTCCCCAGTTTCACTGTATCTGTCAATTAAACATTAATTGTAAGTGAGAAAATATCCCAATCTAATTTCTTACAAATTTGTTATAACTTGCAGATATCATTAAGATGGTAGCTAAAGTTAACTTCACTAAGTTGACTTCCTTCAGCATATCATTAATCACAAAAATAGACGATGTAAAATATCTGAGATGAGGGTGCCACATCTTCAAAATCAGGGAACTTTTATATCAAATCTAAAGGTCAGTAGAAATTAGTTAAGTAATGCCCTTGGCCAAATATCCTCTTAATATATTTGACCAAGTTTTGTTCAATGACCAAAGTTGGACGGTTTTTGTATAATTCCTGAATTGGGGTATGAATTGGTGGATCAGTCCTCTAAAATATTCCACTGTAATCTTCAATCATTTATACAATATAGTATTAATTTGTCTTAACACTCACAACAATATCAAATGAATAAAATCAGATTGATGTGTATTTTCTGGTGCTGTTGCAACAAATGCTGTCTCGAAATCAATCCAAAAAATGGAAAGTTAAATAAGTTATTCCAGTCTTACAGCTCCCCATTTAATAATTAATCCGATTGATACTTGAAATTGGATTATTCCTTTACTCATTTTTTTGTTTTCATTTCAGCCTCCCTGAATACCTATGTACTGGGGCACTGGTCAGTGGCACGTCAGGAAGGCCCGAGTTTGGCAGCAGTGGAATAGTGGCAGACCAAGACAATGGTATTGCCACTCTAGCGAGAAAGTGTTGTGGTGAAGGTGATTCTGTTCTCTTATTTCTACCTTCAGCCATTGCAATGACCACCATCTTGCAAGAGGGACGAAACTGTATCATTGTTTCTATAGAAAATGAAAAAGAGCTACTACGTAGCAGAGTTTTAGCTGATTTAGAAAATTTAGAAGACGATGTAGAAGACAATGTAGATAAAGAAGGAGGCAGTACTAATTAATATAATCTTTAAATTTGAGAAACTAAAGGGTGAACAGATTCTTATCTTTCTTTCTATTCTTATATTCAAATATTTTGGATATTCCGAGCGAAAATGGGGCTACCTATGACTAATAATCTAATGCAACCATTCTTGTATTTATTGATAATTTATTTTTATATATAATAAGTAGCAAGACACAAAGGGCCAGAAATTCCGTGCTCGTGGCTTCTCGTGGGCCAGAAATTCCGTGCTCGTGGCTTCTCGTGGGCCAGAAATTCAGTGCCCACGATCACAGAATTTCTGGCCCACTAGTTATGCCACGAGCACGGAGATTTTGGCCCACTAGTCATGCCACGAGCACGGAATTTCTGGCCCACTAGTCATGCCATGAGCACGGAATTTCTGGCCCACTAGTCATGCCATGAGCACGGAATTTCTGGCCCACTAGTCATGCCATGAGCACGGAATTTCTGGCCCACTATTTATCCAACGAGTACGGAATTTCTGGCCCACGAACAGCCATGAGCACGGAATTTCTGGCCCACTAGTTATGCCACGAGCACGTAATTTGTGGCCCACGAGAAGCCACGAGCACGGAATTTCTGGCCCACTAGTCATGCCACGGGCACAGAATTTCTGGCCAACTAGTCATGCCATGGACACGGAATTTCTGGCCCACTATTTATCCAACGAGTACGGAATTTCTGGCCCACGAACAGCCATGAGCACGGAATTTCTGGCCCACTAGTTATGCCACGAGCGCGGAATTTCTGGCCCACGAAAAGCAACGAGCACGGAATTTCTGGCCCACGAACAGCCATGAGCACGGAATTTCTGGCCCACTAGTCATGCCATGAGCACGGAATTTCTGGCCCACTATGTATCCAACGAGTACGGAATTTCTGGCCCACGAACAGCCATGAGCACGGAATTTCTGGCCCACTAGTTATGCCACGAGCACGGAATTTCTGGCCCACTAGTCATGCAATGAGCACGGAATTTCTGGCCCACTAGTCATGCCATGAGCAAGGAACTTCTGGCATACGAACAGCCATGAGCACGGAATTTCTGGCCCACTAGTCATGCCACGAGCACGGAATTTCTAGCCCACTAGTCATGCCATGAGCACGGAATTTCTAGCCCACTAGTCATGCCATGAGCACGGAATTTCTGGCCCACTAGTCATGCCATGAGCACGGAATTTCTGGCGCAATAGTCATGCCATGAGCACGGAATTTCTAGCCCACTAGTCATGCCATGAGCACGGAATTTCTGGCGCAATAGTCATGCCATGAGCACGGAATTTCTGGCCATTAGTCATGCAACGAGCACGGAATTTCTGGCCCACTAGTCATGCCATGAGCACGGAATTTCTTTTCCATTAGTCATGCAACGAGCACGGAATTTCTGGCCCACTAGTCATGCCATGAGCACGAAATTTCTGGCTCACTAGTCATGCCATAAGCACGGAATTTCTAGCCCACTAGTCATGCCATGAGCACGGAATTTTTGGCCCACTAGTCATGCCATGAGCACGGAATTTCTGGCGCAATAGTCATGCCATGAGCACGGAATTTCTGGCCCACTAGTCATGCCATGAGCACGGAATTTCTGGCGCAATAGTCATGCCATGAGCACGGAATTTCTGGCCATTAGTCATGCAACGAGCACGGAATTTCGGGCGCAATAGTCATGCCATGAGCACGGAATTTCTGGCCATTAGTCATGCAACGAGCACGGAATTTCTGGCCCACTAGTCATGCCATCAGCACGGAATTTCTGGCCAACTTGTCATGCCACGAGCACGGAATTTCTGGCCCACTAGTCATGCCATGAGCACGAAATTTCTGGCCCACTATGCCATGAGCACGGAATTTCTGGCCCACTAGTTATGCCATGAGCACGAAATTTCTGGCCCACTAGTCATGCCATGAGCACGAAATTTCTGAGCCACTATTTATCCAACGATTACGGAATTTCTGGCCCACGAACAGCCATGAGCACGGAATTTCTGGCCCACTAGTTATGCCACGAGCACGGAATTTCTGGCCCACTAGTCATGCCATGAGCACGGAATTTCTGGCCCACTAGTCATGCCATGAGCACGGAATTTCTGACCCACTAGTCATGCCATAAGCACGAAATTTCTGGCCCACTTAGTCATGCCATGAGCACGGAATTTCTGGCCCACTAGTTATGCCACGAGCACGGAATTTCTGGCCCACTAGTCATGCCATGAGCACGGAATTTCTGGCCCATTAGTCATGCAACGAGCACGGAATTTCTGGCCCACTAGTCATGCCATGAGCACGGGATTTCTGGCCCACGAACAGTTATGAGTACGGAATTTCTGGCCCACTAGTCATGCCAGGAGCACGGAATTTCTGGCCCACTAGTCATGCCATAAGCACGAAATTTCTGGCCCAGTAGTCATGCCATGAGCACGGAATTTCTGGCCCACTATTTATCCAACGAGTACGGAATTTCTGGCCCACGAACAGCCATGAGCACGGAATTTCTGGCCCACTAGTTATGCCACGAGCACGGAATTTCTGGCCTCATGCCATGAGCACGGAATTTCTGGCTGTTCTGCTGATAAACGTTGTAGCTAGAAATAGGAAATATGATGGCAGGTAGCATGATGATTCGATACCCTTTGCTAAATTTAGTGTAAAAAGAAGTTAAAAAATAAAAATAAAAATCATGCTGTTGAAATCAATAGATTTGTTGATTGCTTGTTTTTTGCCGTTCTCCAACAGAAACCAGGCCATATCTTTGTTTTTATTGCACTTCGAGCTTCTTTTTAATAGTTTTAACAGGACGGCCGTCTTTGGTTCCAAAACTTTCTAGATTCCGGCGGAGTCTTGACGTTTTTTTAAAGATTAAGTCGCATATTTAGTGGAAAATGCTAAATGAGAATACAAAATTGTGTTAAAATTGACTTTGTCTCAAGGAATCCAAAATGGCGGCCGAGAAGGGGCAAAACGACGCTTGTTTTTCAAAGGCTTATACAATCGTCAAATGCCTCCTAATTTCTTAACCCTTTTAGCCACAGAGAAAGAAACATTTTTTTACTAGCCTTGGACTATTTTTTTTCTATAAGTGAACTCAAATGTTGCTACGAATGTTTGTATCAACACCCATGACCTGTCCTGGACTCACTGTCCAGATCTGGTAAGAAATATCCAATGTAAAAGTATACTAACATAAAAGGCAACCTCAATATGGATTTTTGTGTCTTTTTGTCAATTCTATTTCCATTTAATTAAAAAATTTATACTAGCTATTTATGATCTGTTATGAATACCTTGTTCAAATTTGACTTTCCAAAAAAAAAAAAAAAGAGAGGATAGAGAGGATGTGTATTATAGTGACTATCCACTGACGTCGTTTCTCATTTGACCTCTTGGCTGACCAGAAATCATAATACGTTTTATAATCATTACAAAAAAGGCAAGGAGGGTATAAAAGCATGCATATATGTAAGACTTGCCACCATTATAGTAATGCACTTTCAGTCCTTAAATCTATCAGAAAAGCTCTTGTGGGGAAGATTATGCTGCCACACAAAGAGTCAGTTATTTCCCTGTAATAAGAACAGTCGGTTATTTTGCTGTAATTGATAATTATATGTAATAATAAGGAAAATATCCTTAAGTTTTTTTATGATAATATCTGCTTTATTAATGGATGTGTTTTGCTACTCAAAAAGCTTTATTGTTGACTTTTGTTTACTGTAAAATAACTTAGTTTACACAACTCCTTATTTTAATTATCATTTTTTTAGTTAATTATTTTTTCTGAAGTTGTTTATATTAGCTGCAAACATGCTACTCTTACTATTAAATATTAACTGCAGGTATTGGCCTGCCAAAATATGGTATATTAAAAAGCACCTCTAAAGGTTGTCAACCTATTTCTTTTAAAGTCTGTATTTGTCTCTAACTGTTGACACAGTCCACAAAATCCAGCAGGATAGAAGTTGTCAAGTGGTTTTCTTCCTGACTTATTTGGCTCATTTTGTGTACATTCATTTGGCATGGTGTTAATACAACTTCTAAGAATCTGACATTTTTTTGGTGCAAGGCCAGATTTTCCTCTTCACAGACTGAAGCAGGGCACCAACAAATCGAAGCTTGTAAATCCTGGTTATCAAAGTCATAGTATGAAATATATCTAAGTTATTGACTTATTTGCCTTCATTTATATCAAACCAGGAAATAATAGCCACAAACTGGGAGTTGGTAGCTATAAAGGGTGAATATGTTTACCTAATGTTGTTATGGATGGGCTTTGAAGAGCCCCATTCAAACCAAAATGGAATGTTAGAACTAGCTATTACTTTCTAGGCATGTGCACTAAAACAGTTGAACAATTTATAATTGTAACCTAAATATTAGCCCCATCTACATTGATCATGACATTTCTATATCCTTCCTCCGAATATTTGTTTCGTTGTAAATCCCTTCGGTTGATTGGCGTACCAAGGCTTGGCCATATGAGTTGCTTTCATCACTTCCAAATCTTAGGACACTAAAAATGGACTCCAAAGTGCTATCATTGGCACGAAATGAATGGACTGATGAAATAATCATCATAATCATCACACAATTGGCACAAAGATAAAGAACCATTCGGCAAACTAAAGGAAACCAAGGATAACAATCCATTTAAAACCCATGTCTATACAAAAAAAAAAGGTTATGTCAGTCAGATAAAAAATCTTATAATATTTTATCAGAATATTTGATTAGAATATTTGATAAGGGGTCCAAGCACCAGGTGGTCAATGGACCTGGAGTCCATTTCCCCAAGTGATCCACAATATTTCAAGAGCCTGAAACTGTTTGAGTGACAGCATCATCTTTCCATCAAGAACTTTTTGGAAAGATTTTAATAGGGCCATTACTATAATGATGTCCATTACTATAATGATGGCAAGTATTATTACGAGCCAGGATGACATATATGCATGCTTTTATACACTCCTGTTCTTTTTTGCAATGATTTGATTTCTGGACAGCCAAGAGGTCAGATGCCAAGAGGTTTTTACAATTTCTTACCAGATCAGGGCAACTTGAGTCCAGGGCAGGTCATGAATGTTGATATTTATGCGCATCATGACTAAATTCTTTCTTATACAAACACAATTTACTTACAGTTTTGAAGAGCTGGTTTAATATAAATGTAACAAAAAAACAAGACATAAACTTCCGTATGTTACTTCTTACACTATTGTTAGTTAACTAGCAGTATCAAACACCTTATAAATGATAATATGGCCTCTCAGCGAGAGAATTTCGAGATCGAAACAAATGATCACTTATTTCCGAATTTATTGCTTTGCAAGAGCAAGAAAAAATGTCCACTTATGGAGAAATAAATAGTCCAAGGCTAGTAACAAAATGTTTCTTTCTTTGTGACAAAAAGGATTCAGAAATAAGATGGCATATGACGATGTAGGAAGACTTTAAAAAGCAAGCGTCGTTTCCCCCCTTCTCGGCCGCCATTTTGGATTCCTTGAGACAAAGTCAATTTTTTCGCCCTGCAATCTGATTGGCTAATCCGCGCGTCTAAAAATAGCCTTCCTAGGAAACGCCGTGACACTTACATGATACAGATGATTGCCCCTTCTTATGAGCCCCTGTGAATACTCATTCATGCATACGGGATATTGATACATACGGGATGTCAGTAGCGTGTATTGTTGGCTGTATGTGTAATACTCATTCATGCATACGGGATATTGATACATACGGGATGTTTGTAGCGTGTATTGTGGGCTGTACGGACCAGGTCCTTTTCGTGTTCTCGCCCGCACCCGCAGATGGTAAATGGTGCAACTTTCCAGGTTATGCAGTACGATGTACGTCAAGGTGGAATTGAGGGACTCTGTAAGGGACCGCCTGCGCCGTCTAGCTTGTCCGGAACTTAGTTCCAGATCGTAACTGGTGATGATTCCGTTGCTCTGATCTTTGGGGATTGGGTTCCAACTGATGTTGAATGTCGTTGAGTTGATTTCGGCGTGATTTACGCCTAAAGGTGGTGCACTCGGAACTAATCACAAGGAACACACACAAAAAAACCATTAAGCCATTGAATCAGACGATAATGTTCCCATCATACATGTACCGGCAAGTAGCAGTTTGAAAGGAAAACGATTTGGGAAATTAAGAAAGAGAAGTAGTTAACTCATGTGAAAGCAAACAGCAACCATAAATAATGGCATTTGATAATAATAATAATAACAACAACAACAACAACAACAACAACAACAACAACAACGACAACGACAACGACAACGATAACGATAACGATAACGATAACGATAACGATAATGATAATGATAATGATAATGATAATGATAATGATAATAATAATAAAAAAATATATAATGCGTGAGTGCAGGCGTTCATATAACAGTGCTCAATACATAGGTGTAGAGCGGGTATCTTGGTTTGTAGGAAAAAAAAACACGCGAACTACCGTTTCATCTCTACAAGCCTGTTTTGTGGTTGCCCACTCATCAGGAGATTTATTAACACATTGGCCCCTCAACCGGCCTTTACCGGCTTTGGGAAGTACCCACAACCCAAAAAATTTACAAATGCAAACTAAACACAACAAGATGAAGATACTCAGGCATCGGTCTAAGGGGTAAATGGTCTTGAAGATATGCATCCAACCAAGGTGTTGGCAACTACTCTTAAGCCAAATAATAGCACAGGTTTTTTGACAAATTTCAAATCGAACAAGGGGAAAAAAAAGCAGAATCACCCCTCTCAATAAAACGCTAAAAATACAACACAAGGGAGAGAGATCAGCAAACACAGCTCAAGACACAAATAGATATTCTGATCCGCCAGGTTCATTTCCATGGCCTCAAAACAAAATGTCCACTCCTTGAAGGCTTGTAAAACCACGAAGATGCATTACGGATTGAAAAGCAGGGGAGGAGAGGGGAGGGCCAGTCAACACTCCTCTCCCCAAAGTCAGATGGTTAGCAAACAAAGCCCTCGACTTCGCCGCTGACTACGACTGCATCACCGCTGAAGAAAAAAAACATCATAACCCACGCCAAGAGCTCTATCCTGGTTCACAACCAAACACCCTGGCACAAAAAAGGCAACTCGACATTCGACGTGACAATGGGAAGCTACGACGGCGCTGAAACATGCGAACTTGTAGGCAACTTCCTCCTCTCCCAACTCCAAGACCTTAACATTAACGTAGGACTCTACCGCGACGACGGACTAGCCATCACAAGCGCCACACGTAAAAACACAGAAAATATCAAGAAAGAACTATGCCGCATCTTCAACAACAACGGACTGCGAATCACCATAGAAGCCAACAAGCGAGTAGTCAACTTCCTAGACGTCACATTCGACCTGAACCGCAACACCTACCAGCCTTTCACCAAACCGAACGCCCCACTACAGTACGTCCACCGCGAGAGCAACCACCCACCACAAACGCTTATCTACACTATCATCAGACAAAGAAACCTTCGACCAAGCCGCCCCGCCAGCACTCGACGAAAGCGGATATAACTACACGGTGCACTACGAACCAAACACCACAAGCAAACGCAAGAACCGCCAGCGCAACATCATCTGGTGCAACCCCCCTTTTAGCAAGAACACAAGCACCAACATCGGCTACAGATTCCTCTCACTCATAGACAAGCACTTCCCTAAAGACCCAAACTCAGAAAAATCTTCAACCGGAACACAATCAAAATCAGTTATAGCTGCATGAGCAGCACCAAGCAGATAATTGAAAGCCACAACAAACGCATAATCGCCTCATCAATAACAACCGAAGACGCCCCTACCTCCCTCGCCACCGCCAATAACAAAACATGCAACTGCATACAAAAGAACGCATGACCCCTTGAAGGAAACTGCCTCCAATCATCTGTTATCTACCAAGCTACTGTAACAAAAAAACAACAAAACGAAACCTACGTAGGACTAACCGAGAACGAATTCAAGACAAGATATAGAAACCACACCGCCTCATTCCGACACGCTAAACACAGAAACTCGACCGAACTAAGAAAGTACATATGGAGCCTTAAAGACAACGACATAGAACACTTTATTTCATGGAAAATCCTGTCCACTCACTCCGCCTACAACAGCTCTAGCAAAAGATGTAATCTCTGCCTCAAAGAAAAACTTATCATTATCCGCCAACCCAAGCTATCAACTTTAAACAAGCGTAACGAGCTAGTGTATTTGTGCCGCCACAGGAGCAAAGCCTTGTTATGCAACAGCTGAACTATTCAATTTCACAATAACAGCCATTCAAATTTCGCGCCCTATTTTTATGTTAATTTTATACATAGATAGTATATAAGTGATGGTAGTAATATATTCTTAATAAATCTCCTGATGAGTGGGCAACCACGAAAAAGGCTTGTAGAGATGAAACGGTAGTTCGCGTGTTTTTTTTTTCCTACAAACCAAGATATATCCCGCTCTACACCTATCACCTATGTATTGAGCACTGTTATATGAACGCCTGCACTCACGCATTATATATATATATATATATATATATAAAATGATGGTTGAAGGCTTTCATAGAAAGTGCTCAATACTCGAAAGTAGAGCGGTGTATAGTGTTGGTTTGAGAAAAATACAAACTACATAGGTTTCCCTACAGGTCTGTTTCGTGGTTGCCCACTCATCAGGGGATTTAATGAGAATATTCCTACCATCGTATATATACTATTAACATTGAAATTTACATAATAATAGGCTGATAGTTTTAGCTAAGGCGGTAAGAGGAACAATAGCGAGTTACATTAAATATGCGGGGCGAAAACTAACAGTGCGGAACGTGTGAAAAATTGATAGCGCGAAAATTTAACGGTGACGGGATTAACAGTTCTAATTGTTTCGTAGCAGGGCTTTGTTTCTGTGGCGGCACGAGGACACGAGTTCATTGCGTTTATTTAGAGTTGATAGTTTGGGTTGGCAGATGATCGTCAGCTTTTCCTTGAGGCAGAGGTTGCAACGCTTAGTGGTACTGTTGTAGGCGGAGTGGGAAGAAAGAATGCGCCATGAAATAAAGTACTCAATCATGTTGTCCTTGAGAGTCCAGACGTGTTTGCTGAGTTCGGTGGAGTTTCTGTGTTTGGCGTGTCGGAATGATGCGGTGTGGTTTCTGTACCTGGTCTTGAAGCTGTTTTCAGTGAGCCCGACGTATGTTTCCGAGGTGTTGTTGTCTTTTCGAGTTACGGTAGCTTGGTAGATAACAGATGTCTGTAGGCAGTTTCCGTCTAGAGGGCAGGTGTCTTTCTGTCGGCAGTTGCATGTCTTGTTGTTGGTAGTGGTAGGGGCGGAGCTGGTGATCTCGGTAGCCGACGATGCGGTGATGATGCGCTTGTTGTGGTTGTCGATGATCTGTTTGGTGTTGTTCATGCAGCTGTAACTGATTTTGATGGTGTTTCTGTTGAAGATTTTACGGAGGTGGTTGTCTTTCGGGAAGTGCTTGTCTATCAGGGTGAGGAATCTGTGGCCGATGTTGGTGCTGGTGTTCTTGCTGAAGGGCGGGTTGTACCATAGGATGTTGTTGCGTTTGCGGGTTTTACGGTTGGTTACGGTGTTGGGTTCGTAGCGTAGCGTGTAGTTGTATCCGCTATCGTCGAGTGCTTTCTGGTAAGGTGGCGCGGTCTGGTCAAAGGAGGCTTGGTCTGAAGATAGGGCAGATAGGCGTCTGTTGATACCAGCAGGGATGTTCTTGGTGATGGAGGGCGGGTGGTTGCTCTCACGGTGGACATATTGTAGCGAGGAGTTCGGCTTTGTATAAGGCTGGTGTGCATTACGTTTTAGGTCAAGGGTGACGTCTAGGAAATTGACAACTTGTTTGTTTGCCTCAATGGTGATTCGGAGTCCGTTGTTGTTGAAGATGCGGCATAGTTCCTTTTTTAGGTTTTCGGTGGCTCTGGGTGTGGCGTTGGTGATGGCTAGTCCGTCGTCGCGGTAGAGTCCTACGTTCATATTGAGGTCCTGAAGTTGAGAGAGAAGGAAGTTGCCTACAAGTTCACAGGTTTCTGCGCCATCGAAGCTCCCCATCGTAACATCAAATATCGTGTTGCCTTTCTTCTGCCAGGGTGTTTGGTTGTGGACCAGGAAGGAGCTCTTGGAGTGGGTTATGATCTCTTTTTCATCAGGGGTGATTTCGTCATAGTTGGAGGCGAAGTCGAGTGCTCTTGATAGTAGGTCTTGGCTGATAGATGGGTAGAATTCTACAATGTCAAAACAGATGAAGTTGAGTTGGTGTTTGTTTTCGGCAGCCTTGAACCAGTCAATGACGGCTTTAGTGCTTTTCCATTGGTTGAAGTTTCGTTTCTTTGCAATTACGCTATTGATACGGTCGAGGATCTTTTTGCTGATTTTTCCGATTTCGGGTTTTGTGGGGTTGATGAGTCTGCAGGTAGGTTTGTTAGCGAAGTTCGGCTTATGGTCTTTGAGAGTTATGAAGGCTTGCTTGTTGGCTGTGGTGTCCATTCTATCGTCTAAATCCAGTTTTGTAGCGATCTCTGGCACCCTGGCAGAAGAAAGGCAAGCATCAGGACTACCAGGGGCGGATACAGGGGGTGGATTGGGTGGATATCCACCCCCCCCCCCCCCCTTTTAGAGTAACAAAAATTGAAAAGTCACTTTGTTTGAAGAAAATCAATGTTTTATGGACGGGAAGTACTGTCCATGTGCCTTCGCCTGCTTGCCTTTGCTGGCGCGACAAATCCAACTCAGTGTGAAGTATTTTAAGATCTTTGAAGTGACCTACCAAGGACCACTTGATCAGTTATAAGCCGTCTATCAGGCCATCATTCACCCCCCATTTAAAAATCCTGTATCCGCCCTTGACGGCAACAAATGATATCTCACCGTCCATGCTAGGTCCACTGATGTAGATGAGCCTGAAGCGATCGTTGAGATTGTTGGGATGCCTTCGGGAACTGATTAAATAATGATGATCGAACCCGTTAGAAAGGACAACGATTCGGGAAAAAAGAGAAGTTAACTCCAGTGAAGTGGTAAATTAACGTTGATTTGAAGGTACTCCAAGGTATTGCAGGATCTTCGGACGCACAAAGTCAAGACTGGAATAAAGGTTACACATGCACTGCGTTACACCAGAAAAGTTCACATACCATCGGGTTTGGTTCTCGCGACACCTGGAGTGCTCCACGGACCGTCCTTGACTGTATATCCGCGTACTTTGATCGTGTATTTGGTATACTTTGCAAGATTGTTGATATCGAAGCTCGTTGTCGGTGCCCTAATAACATCCGTCTTTTCGTCGCTACCGCCGTCTTTGTGATACGATATAATGTATTTACGGACTATCCCGTTCGTACAAGTCTCGGGAAGAGTTGACCACGTGACACGGATGGACGTTGACGTCATCGCCTTGGAGTTTAGAGATGAAGGGGGGCAGTCAGGAGCAGCAAGGTGATAGCGAATGTGTGAACAAAAACTGAAACCCTGATAAGCTATCATATCATTAAGAATATCTGTAATAATAATAAAACTCATTTTAAGAAAACGGGAAAGTAAAAACCGCTGCTTCAGTTATTAGGTCAATGTTGGTACCCTGGCATTATCGTTTGTCGACGTAGTAAAAGCTAAGTGCACATTATCGAGAACCTTTTGTTTATGGAAAACTTTTTACCCCCGATTCATATTAACCGTCTTATTCACTATCCTCCCAGGTCTGTACAATGTGCGCGTCACTTGTGGCTCCCTCGTACTGAGTATTACTCACTGTCCTCGAAGGTCTGTACAATACGCGCGTCACTTGTGGCTCCCTCGTACTTAGTGTTACTTACCGTCCCCCCAGGTCTGTACAATGCGCGTGTCACTTGTGACTCCGTATGTACTTAGTGTTACTCACCGTCCTCCCAGGTCTGTACAATACGCGCGTCACTTGTGACTCCCGTATGTACTCAGTGTTACTCACCGTCCTCCTAGGTCTGTACAATACGCGCGTCACTTGTGGCTCACGTATGTACTCAGTGTTACTCACCGTCCTCCCAGGTCTGTACAATACGCGCGTCACTTGTGGCTCCCGTATGTACTTAGTGTTACTCACCGTCCTCCCAGGTCTGTACAATACGCGCGTCACTTGTGGCTTCCTTGTACTCAGTGTTACTCACCGTCCTCCCAGGTCTGTACAATACGCGGGTCACTTGTGACTCCCGTATGTAATTAGTGTTACTCACCGTCCTCCCAGGTCTGTACAATACGCGCGTCACTTGTGACTCCCGTATGTACTTAGTGTCACTCACCGTCCTCCCAGGTCTGTACAATACGCGCGTCACTTGTGACTCCCGTATGTACTGAGTGTTACTCACCGTCCTCCCAGGTCTGTACAATACGCGCGTCACTTGTGGCTCCCGTATGTACTTAGTGTTACTCACCGTCCTCCCAGGTCTGTACAATACGCGCGTCACTTGTGGCTCCCGTGTGTACTTAGTGTTACTCACCGTCCTCCCAGGTCTGTACAATGCGCGCGTCACTTGTGACTCCCTCGTACTGAGTGTTACTCACCGTCCTCCCAGGTCTGTACAATGCACGCGTCACTTGTGACTCCCGTATGTACTTAGTGTTACTCACTGTCCTCCCAGGTCTGTACAATACGCGCGTCACTTGTGGCTCCCGTATGTACTCAGTGTTACTCACCGTCCTCCCAGGTCTGTACAATACGCGCGTCACTTGTGACTCCCGTATGTACTCAGTGTTACTCACCGTCCTCCCAGGTTTGTACAATACGCGCGTCACTTGTGGCTCCCGTGTACTTAGTGTTACTCACCGTCCTCCAAGGTCTGTACAATACGCGCGTCACTTGTGACTCCCGTATGTACTTAGTGTTACTCACCGTCCTCCCAGGTCTGTACAATACGCGCGTCACTTGTGGCTCCCTCGTACTTAGTGTTACTCACCGTCCTCCAAGGTCTGTACAATACGCGCGTCACTTGTGGCTCCCTCGTACTTAGTGTTACTCACCGTCCTCCCAGGTCTGTACAATACGCGCGTCACTTGTGACTCCCGTGTACTGAGTGTTACTCACCGTCCTCCCAGGTCTGTACAATACGCGCGTCACTTGTGACTCCCGTATGTACTTAGTGTTACTCACCGTTATCCCAGGTCTGTACAATGCGCGCGTCACTTGTGACTCCCGTATGTACTTAGTGTTACTCACCGTCCTCCCAGGTCTGTACAATACGCGCGTCACTTGTAGCTCCGATGTACTGAGTGTTACTTGAGCGAAGGGTAAGGGTGTAATTGGTGAATTTTTTGAGCGGGGTCAAGGAAAGGTCTTGCGTGTTGATGTTTGTCACTTTTTCTGATTTTATAATATTACTTCCATTGCTAGCCATGTACTCGTATAGTACTATGTATTCCTTAAATTGCCCGTTTAGTCGGTAGTCAGAGGAGAGCTGAAACCAAAAATGGTCATGTGAAGATGCATATCAAGTCATGGACGATACAAAAAGACTTCTTACACAGAATATTTTTCATTAGACTTCTACAGGGCGGACGAAATTCTAGGTCGTATACCAGTTTTTGATTAATCATTGACGTAATCAAAGTTGAAGGCTATTCAAGCGGGAAGCCGGCTTGAGGAGCAAGAGAGATTCTACTAAAGAAACATAAATATTTCCGCTCGATTAACTAGTCCCCGCCTTAGTTTTGCGGCACTGATTATTCTTTATATTTCAACGAGTGACTCAAAAATTTAAGGCGATCTGATTTCTTTACATACCGTCCATTGTATCCGTATTGCGGTGGATGATGTTGCAGCCGTCGATTGAGAAATTATAAGTTTTCCATCTGGATCTGAATAACAAAGATGTTTACATCTTACATAAAAGTGACCCGAAAAGTGAAGGTATTCATGCATGGCCTCTCTAAAGCAACTTCTTATTCAGTAAGCCCTTCTTTTATCAAATCTCCGAGGATCTCGCCCCTGGTCAGCCTTCCAAAAAACTTTCTTATATGTTAAAATGAACTACTCTTGTTATTTATGATAACTTGTGTGCGATTAGAAATTTCTACTGTGGTTGTACCTGCCATGAGAGTGGTGTAGGAACCCGCTGAATTCCACAACCCGAGCCCAACCACACTCTTCCCTCTCGCCTGCACCGTGTAGCTCGTGTACGGCACAAGACCAGTCAACTCGTATTGTGACGACGAGAGGATCTCACGTGTAGTCCATGTTCCACTCGTCCGGTACTTAACGGTATAACCGGTCAGTGGTCCTGTCGAGTCGTCTGCTAATGACGTCAGCTGCATTGTAAGTGAGCGCATATTCCTTGTTACAGCTACTACTGGTGCTGCCAAAACATCTGAAAAATGCAGAAGTGCAATTTAGTAACCGTTGATTGTTAGAACATCCTTATCGAGTCATACTCACTTAGCTGGACAGAGACCGCTATCTCAGCACGTCTGGCTATGCCTGCACTTGGTAGAGTCAGCGGATACCTTGCAGAGCATGCGTACGACTGGACACAATTAACAGGTCGGCGGTTCGGGTCTGGATGAACACATTTGTAGCTGTGTTTCACGTCAGCTGCTGAGCGGTACGTTACGGTGATACTGCTTGAAGTATCCCCAGCCATCAAGGTATCATTTTTGTACCATTTAAAATCAACGGGCTGCGGTTGTCCGTTTATCAGACAGGGTACAGACACGTGTGTACCGTTTGATGCCTGGAGAGTGATTTGTCTTTCAGATTCAAAACCAGGCAAAAATACTGGAAATAAGAAAAGCTGAAATGAGAAAAACTACAAAACTATTCTAGATTCTCAAAGCATGTGTTTTTACTCCCCTGTTATAGGCATGCGCTCTGTTTCAAAGAGTACCCAGTATATATTTTCAAGCTTTTACGACTGAAGAGAAAAGAAACAAAAATCCCGAGGATAGCAGTTGACACATTTAAGAGCATACCAAAAGTGCAGCCATAAAAGTCTATTCTCATGCAGGCGTTGCCGCCATTCACTGCCTGAGGGTGAACCCTGATGAATTGTGCAGCGATGGGGACCTTAAACCAGTTAACACGCCCTGTTTTGTGATCCTCGTTGCCGTCAAATATCTGGAAAAGCAAGATATTGAATGATTTACAAACAGAATTATGACGTAACCTTTACCAAACCCGCCATACATACCAGCCATCCATGACGTCACCTTACCTGCCCCGGGTAGAGACCAGCCATCCATGACGTCACCTTACCTACCCCGGGTACAGACCCCCATCCATGACGTCAACTCTACATACCCTGAGTACAGACCTGCCATCCATGACGTCACCTTACCTACCCCGAGTACAGAGCCACCATCCATGACGTCACCTTACATACCCCGAGTACAGACCTGCCCCTGAGTACAGACCCGCCATCCATGACGTCACCTTACCTACCCCGAGTACAGACCTGCCATCCATGACGTCACCTTACATACCCTGAGTACAGACCCACCATCCATGACGTAACCTTACCTACCCCGAGAACAGACCTGCCCCTGAGTACAGACCCGCCATCCATGGCGTCACCTTACCTACCCTGAGTACAGACCCACCATCAATGACGTCACCTTACCTACCCCGAGTACAGACCTGCCATCCATGACGTCACCTTACCTACCCTGAGTACAGAACCACCTTCCATGACGTCACCTTACCTACCCTGAGTACAGACCCGCCATCCATGACGTCACCTTACCTACCCTGAGTACAGACCCGCCATCCATGACGTCACCTTACCTATCCTAAGTACAGACCTGCCAACAATAACGTCACCTTACCTACCCTGAGTACAGACCTGCCATCCATGACGTCACTTTACCTACCCCGAGTACAGACCTGACATCCATGACGTCACGTTACCTACCCAGAGTACAGACTCCCATCCATGATGTCACCTTACCTACCTCGAGTACAGACCCCCATCCATGACGTCACCTTACCTAAACCGAGTACAGTCCTGCCATCCACGACCTCACTTTACCTACCCTGAGTACAGACCTGCCAACAATGACGTCACCTCGACCTACCCCGAGTACAGACCTGCCATCCATGACGTCACCTTACCTAGCCCGAGTACAGACCCACCATCCATGACGTCACCTTACCTACCCCGAGTACAGACCTGCCATCCATGACGTCACTTTACCTACCCTGAGTACAGACCTGCCATCCATGACGTCACCTTACCTACCCTGTGTACATACCTGCCATTCATGACGTCACATTACCTACCCCGAGTACAGACCTGCCATCCTTGACGTCACCTTACCTACCCCGAGTACAGACCTGCCATCCATGACGTCACCTTACCTACCCCGAGTACAGACCTGCCATCCATGACGTCACCTTACCTACCCCGAGTACAGACCTGCCATCCATGACGTCACCTTACCTACCCTAAGTACAGACCTGCCATCCATGACGTCACCTTTCTTACCACGAGTACAGACCCTCATCTATGACGTCACCTCTACCTACCCTGAGTACATACCTGCCATCCATGACGTCACCTTACCTACCCCAAGTACAGACTTGTCATCCCTGACGTCACTTAACTTACCCTTGGTATAGACCCATCATCCATGACGTCACTTAGCTTACCCTTGGTATAGACCCTCATCTATGACGTCACTTAACTTACCCTTGGTATATACCCGCAATCCATGACGTCACTTAACTTACCTTTGGTATAGACCCTCATCTATGACGTCACTTAACTTACCCTTGGTATAGACCCGCCATCCGTGACGTCACTTAACTTACCCTTGGTATAGACCCGCCATCCATGACGTCACTTAACTTACCCTCGGTATAGACCCTCATCTATGACGTCACTTAACTTACCCTTGGTATAGACCCGCAATCCTTGACGTCACTTAACTTTTCCTCGGTATAGACCTGCCATCCATGACGTCACTTAACTTACCCTTGGTATAGACCCTCATCCATGACGTCACTTTACTTACCCTTGGTATAGACCCTCATCTATGACGTCACTTAACTTATCCTTGGTATAGACCCGCCATCCATGACGTCACTTAACTTACCCTTGGTATAGACCTGCCATCCATGACGTCACCTCTACCTACCCCGAGTACAGACTCACCATCCATGACGTCACTTAACTTACCCTAGACCCGCCATCCTTGACGTCGCTCCACTCGGTTCCAATGAAGCTGTACTTGATTACGTATCGCGTGACCCACTTGCTTTGAGTGCGGGAACCCTGTGTGGCCACTCCAGTGACCGTCCTCACCCCTCCAAGATCAACCTGAAGATACTCAGTGTTGGCTGATGTGGAACTGCACCAAGATGAGCCGCCGTACAGTCGGCCAGCGGATGCCGTGTACGCGCCAGCATTGCTTGATGACGTCATCTGTGAGTCAAGGATGTAGCCGCGCTCCACTCCGAGTGATGATGCACAAGCTGAAAAGCGATTGTTATGTGAGATATCACATGGACTTCCTTTAACCTTTTTGTATCATGTTACATGGCGGTACCTGACTGTAATCCGCGGTAATCCAGTCTTGTTGTTGGGTATTTTTCGTATGCTTTTGGAACAAACCGGATGAATCTGGCCAGTGGTGGATGGGCGAGCAGTCCTACCACTACATTTGATATGTCAACATTTCCAGTAAACACCTGTAAAACACTTTTGTAAGCGTTTGTCGTTAAAGTTTGTGTTTTTATGCTATTTTTTTAATCGAAACCAATCAAATTTTTGTCACAGATTCTTTTCGCAGAAACGCTATCGAAGAAATTTCATTATGATTGGATGAGAGCGTGACATACAAAAAAGCGAAAAAAAAAATGACTTTTCTAATATGGTTGTAATACCCTAATAAGGAATTGACCGAGCGAGCAGGAAAACCAATGTTCGATATGTATTAGAATCAATTCAAAACATCAATAACATAAGGAGGATAAATGAAAGAATAAATGAATCAGCAGACACTCACCCTCTGTACACCAGACTCATTGTATGGCGTCCAACTGATATTATTGACAGAATGCGCGATAGCGTACTGCTTGGTCCACTCCGAGTGGGTGCTGTACCCTTGAGAGGCCACAGAGCACACGCGCCACAGACCTCCCAGGTCAACTTGGAGATATGTATTGTCTCTATCGGCAACTTTTGGTGTCCAAGCCTTTGATGTTTGTAGTCTTGCATACCAGGGATACCAGCCGCTACTATACCATGAATTGCTGGTGAAGCGATGATCAGGAATCATATTTGTGCTCTGAAGGCCGACTGCGTGAGACTGACAATCTGATAAAAAGTTGGCATGGTAATTTTGCTTTTATTTTCTTATAAACGACGCGAAAATGCGGTCTGGCGCGGGATTTTCTTAAACACAGTACCTGATCCTAGTCGGTGACCGTACAGCTCCAACCGTAGACACTTTGACCCAGTCTCCGAAATTGGCACCACGCGGACGTATCTGGCGGCGGGGGCTTGGTACAGTACTTGACGCACGATCGAGTTTCTGTCGTAATTACCGTTAAACTTCTATATGAAGAATATAAATTTTAAATAATCTATGCTTACCATGGTAATATACAGCACAATATTTCAATATTTTCAATATTTCAATAGCAGTTACTGTCTTACCCTAGTGGTGTTATTTTCTCTATAACTTGTCCAGTTCGCTCCATCATCCGAGCAATCAATCCGATAAGTCTGTACCCACTGGTCAGCGAACGGATCACCTTGTGTAGCTACGGCGCAGATCATGTGACTTGATCCAAGATCCACCTGCAGGTATGGCGATACGTCACCTGAGCCCGCACACCATGCACCGCTTGTAGAGCCCAGTCTTGCGCGTACGGCATTTGGGTTGTTTGATGAGGCGGTGATACTTGCGCTAGGTACGCGATTGTCACCGAGTCCTAGAGCCAGACTCTCACACGCTACGGAGATGGATAAAAAAGAAAATGTTTATGCTCTTTCCCTTCTATGCTTACTCATAATGTGTGTTTGTCTATCGATAAGGACCTTTGTTTTTTTCAAAACTGATTTTTGGATAACTTTGGATAACTCGTTTTGGTCTTGTTTTATAGCAAAAACAATAGGTACTTTTAAAACTCGGCTGCTTAATGCAGTTTACCTATATTAAAAACTTATTAAAGTTTATGTTAGATTTACGCTATCACGCGTTCGTGTTGCAATTCGCCGATTTGAGATACGGCTGCTCAATAGAGTTTCACATTATATCTTGATATATTTTTCCCATAAATATGGTGCTATGGTGCTGTTGATTTTATGCTATCTGAAGCACAGAAATATGTTTTTACTGTAAACTCTCATCAGCTCCACAAAATAATATCTGTAGATCAATAATGCGCACTATCTGTAGATGTTTTTGCTTGCGTACTCATTACTTATATAATACATCATGTGTTTCAAGTATACGTAATTGTGTTGCTCACAGCATTCGATGTCTCCAAACAGGTCTGCTCGTAAACAGATTGCGCTATTCCAGGTCAGCGGCTTGATTCTGACGTAGCGCGCTCTGATTGGATGACTGAGCCATTTGATCATCGCAACATTCTTGTTGACGTTACCCGTGAAGTTCTGCACAAACGAAAGCGACACGATTTTAGCAATGTGAAACATAATTTATATTAAATCTCAAAGAATTCATAGGAATCCTTAACCCTATTCAGACTGGGGGGGAGGGGGCTCTTTAAAATCTTAAAATCTATCTGCGGAAGTTTTGATGCCATTGACATGTCGAGGAGACGCTCCATGTTACCATGGCAACCGTTTTTTTTTACACATAGGTTTCCCAAACACTAAAAAGGAGTGATTTTTTTTATATTTTGGTCCTGTTTCTAAATTTTGATGCCTCTGTTGACTTTATAAATTTGTTTAGGCATAAGTTTGTTTTGACATTATATGTTTGTTTTGACAAGTTTCACAACAGCGCTAGAATGTTTTACCTCGGATATTTGGGGGGAGTGGTGGCATAATTTTGCTCTGCTGTTGTTAAAAATGTCACTAGATTTAGTAGATGACACTTTAAAAGCTACATGCATTCAATTTTTTTTCTTGTAAGAATTACATTTTTTTTCTTTTGCAAAAATCATAAAAGTCCAAGATGGCGGATCCAAGATGGCGAACCCTTATGGCCTTTTTGCATTGTAAAGCCGTTAAAAGGTTGATTTTGACATATCTAAATGATGGGAAGTAATTTCAACCCGATATTTGATAATTTGGGCAATATTTGAAAGAATATCTAGCCAAGCGGTTCATGAAATACGGAGGGGGGGCCTTTTAGCCACCCCCCCCCCAGTCACAGACAGCTCAAAATAGCCCAGTCTGAATAAGGTTAATTAACACTTATACAGATTAACTTACGAAGTCATTGCTGGTGGCAGCATCATAAGTCAGCCATCGTGTCCCATCACCACTGTACTGAAGGTTATAAGTCTTTACCCACTTTTCCTCCCCATGGGACCCCTGTGTGGCTACTCCTGAGACCGTCCTCACCCCTTCCAGGTCAACCTGAAGATACTCAGAGACGGACGATGACGTACTACACCATGATGAGTTGCCGTATAGACGGCCAGCGGACGCTGAACCCGATGACGCCGACATTGCTGAGTCCGGGATGACGTCATCCATCAGACCAAGCGACGACTTGCACACTATGTTAATGAGTATGAAATTTAGTCTTTTTTAGATATTTGTCAAGTTGAAGATGTCATTGCCAAGAAAAGCTATGATTATCGTCCTCATTGCAGCTGAGCAATGTAAGTGGGATGGTACAGATCGTGTTCGCTAAGTATGGAAAGGTAGCCCTTACATTGGCTCTCTTAGCGCTCGGCATTAGATTTTTCCGCGACCCACAATGCATAGCGCAAAGAGAGACCTGGTCTGACTAATTCAAAGGTAGCTGCTTCACCAACCATACCAGAACCGTGGCAGGCCTCGAAAGATTGGGGGGGGGGGGGGGGGGGGGGGGCACAATACAGTAACATAAAGAAAATTTATTTTATTTATTTTTTTTTTTTTTTGGGGGTCGGGGGGGGCACAGCCATGTCCCTACTGCTCATTTCGTTATAATTATTTTAAATATTTGGGGGAACGTGCCCCCGTGCCCCAAGGTTTCTGTTGATAATCAAGCAGGTGGGATGATGTAGTACAGCTATTGCAGAAAAGCTCAGTCATAAATAGCCACAACATTACGACAGTTGCTTTGAGTGAGTTCTACTTCAACATACCGTCGGGTTTAGTGCCGTACACCTCCACGCGCATCGTCGGGTCCCTGTTATGACTTAAAGGTACAAACCGGATGAACCGCGCCATGGTGGGAACCGCGAGGGTGTTTTTGACGACTGTCGTTCCGTCCGTGTTACCATTGAATACCTGGCGATACATACGTGTAGTATTATTGGGACAAATTAGACATTTCTTAGGGAACTAATGCCACATCAATGTATTTACCATCCCTCGAACTCCCGGTATAACTCTTTAAATGTAGATTTCCCATGAACGTATTAGATAATGTCTGAATTCAGCATTTATTAGCATTCAATCCTTAAATAATATCCAGAGGGCTTTTATATAATACCTCCCCCTACCTTGTCGGTCCCAGTCTCCTGGTATGTTGACCACGCTTGATTATCCATGGAAAACTGAACTTTGTATGACGTCACCCACTCTGTCCCATATGAGGCGCCCTGCGTAGCCACACCGCACACCACGAACACGGCGTTGAGGTCGATTTGAAGATATTCACTTGTGCTACTGCCACTACGACACCATCCAGGCGAACCGTTAAGTCGAGCATAATAGGGATGGTATCTGCTGTCGTATATTGTCGTAGCTGAAAATCTGTTATCAGGTATCACGTGACTATCGCTAATGCCAACCGCTTGACTGGAGCAACCAGCTTCCGCACAAACTGAAACAACTAGGAAAAACAAATTTCTATATTTTTAGTGGACCTCCGTCCTTTTGCATGCCACATATTTCTCAATGCTCAAACACAAAACATGTTCGAATAACCGCGGCCAAAAGAGTGCCGCCTAAAAGGCTCTGGACATTACAAGCAATTTTTACTTGGCTTATTTGAAACCAAACCGAGCACACGATATGGATGTGAGGATTGTTAACAAAGCCATAATGCGCAAAAATGCAAACATAAAAGCAAAAAAGGTATGTACACTATCACTCTATCATCGCTAACTAGAGAAAAATAAATCACGTTTTTAAAAGAACTAGGAAAAACAAATTTCTATATTTTCAGTGGACCTCCGTCCTTTTGCACGCCAAAGATTTCTCAATGCTCAAACTGTCAAATTGTCGAACTCCAATATAAGGCCATTGCGAGAAATTCATATGTGGTAGTGCGAAGTAGAACGTCATAAATTGGAATTTAAAACTTTTTTAAACGTTTTAGGCAGCTGATGCATGCTTAAAACTCGCAATTAAATAGATCTACAAAGCGATATTTAACCAATAACAAGGAAAGAAGACGTCTCTCCGTATTCTGATTGCGGCAAATAGCAGTTCGGTAAAAACAGTAACCACCAGAGAAAGCGCTGTGCCTCGAGATCGAAAGTGAACATTATGTTTATGATTCTTTACGATGCTTTTCAACGCTTGCGACGCTAACGGACCTGATGTCACTAGATTATGTGTTATTACAATAAACAAGGTTTACACCTGAGGTCTTGTCGCGGCTTACCTGTGATTGTTTCTAGCAGAAGGATGGCGAAAGCTACCCGGAAATAGAAAGAAAGTGCTTGCACCGCCATCTTTACCAGACGATCATGTCTCGTCGCTATCGGCATGCGTAATCAAGTTAATTCAAAGTCACGCAATATTATTTACAGTGTAATTCGAGAAGCCGCGTCTTCGAACCAGTCACCTCTGTTGATACATTGACAAGCCTCAGACATAATTTGAATCACAAATAGACCTACTAGCAATGCTAGATACAAATTCGCACCTTCATATTTCAGCCCAGACTTACAATCTTCCTGGGGTGAACTATCTGAGTCAGTCTCAGTAGATGGCTTGAATATTCTCACGATCACATCCTGTAATTGTATATTATCCCAGAATAGAGTTCACAATAAAACTATCGTTGCTTTATTCATGCTCTCTTGCTGTTTCACAGCAAGTGAAACTACTTGCATAACTGAAAATATCCATTAAGACAAAAAAATAACTGACAAAAGTAACCAGATTTTCATCCCTGGAGCTGCAATAGATTTTCATCTCGTAACATCGATATTATTGCGTAAGTTGTTTAAAAATGATGCTTTAGTCCTAGTCGGTTTTTCCAGGTGGTCGTTCATGGAATAATGAGTTAAGGGCAGGGCTGGTGGAATTGCGGAATGGTCCCAAAAGTGTGTGTGTGTATGGTGGAAAGGACGTGTTGACATAGAGTTTTGCTCATTAAAAAAAAAAAAAAAAAAAAAAAAAAACACACATCTCATCAGAAATCCCGTGCGTCGCCCCTAGAGGTTTCTATTGCCCTTTTTCCCCCAGCAGGCTTTAAAACCATGAAAGAACTTTTTGTTATCGCCTGAGCCACTGCTAAGCACACTATGAAAGTATGTCATGAGTCAGTAAATTGAGCATATCGATTTTCTTTAAAAGATTGTGTGAGCATCTTACCTATTAGTGGCATACACTTCTTTTTTGCTTAAATGGTATGGAAGGCCATGAAACAATTATAAATATTATTAAATTAAAATAATATTATCATAATATTATCAAATTGAAAATAACGAAAATGTCCATAAGGAAAATTAGAAATAGTTTCTTATGGAGATGACAATTTTTTTATAAAAACTTGAGCTCCAAGAAAAAGAATATTTTTTTTTTTGCTTTAGCTAGAGAAGAACCTTCAGTACACTACAATTTATATTTCTTTCCGTTTATTTTCCAAACAAAAACAATTCTGCTGATTTCTTCTAGGCGACATCACTCGCGGTTCTCAATGTATGGTATAAGAACATTATAACTCCCAGGGGGGGGGGGGGGGGCTCCGATAAAAATAGACGGGGTTATCGGCAAAATCGATTTTAACCATAATGGCACTTTGGGCGTGGTCAAAAGAAATTTTTTCCAAGAGATAAAAAATCCTTTAGCATCCTCTTCAAAATAGCAGTTGGTCGAATTTTATACCATAAGAGATAGCAAAATTGGAAAATTCCTTCAACACCCCTAAGGGATGGTAGTTGGTCGAAATTTTGTACCCTTAGAGATGTGACGATCTTCTCCGTCTAATTTTCTGGAGAGTCACCCCCTCCCCCCACCGGGATTATAACATTCATATCTAAGAAACATGGTCTGTATTACATTTTTCGTGTTCTCTAGCCCAGCAATATAGTGACTCTAAAGCTCTTTTAGCCTTTAGAATTCGTTGCTTGTAGAATCCCTGGATCCGTCATTAGCGTCAGCCTATTTTTCAACAATCTGAGAAGTTTGCGTAGTCACTGAAGGAGTCCAAGTACTTCTGTATAATTTGATAGCAAAACACGTACTGCGTCTGGAAACAAATATTTAAACCAATATGTATATATTAATTGGCAGAATTATCAACATCGGGGATCTCTGTGAAAAAGCGAAAGGGCGATGATAATGATGATGATGGTGATGGTAATGATGATGATGATAATGGTGAATTAATAAATACTAAAATGCCATCGTCACGGTTCATTAAGCTATCCTACTCACCAGGCTCTCTACCGCGCCTGGCCGATTGACGCGAATTCGTTTAATGACTTGAAAGACGTCAATTACTTGCTCTGTCTTCAAGCGCTCAATAACTGAGGAGATCGCACAAAACGTACCACTCCTACCAACACCGTTACTATGGAGATACAAATCTAGCGTCAATATTTATTCCTTGAAGCCTGACCGAAAAAAAAGTATTTCATAGAGTATCAAAACAAACAACAAACAACCAATTTAATGCCTAACAAAATAGTAGTTTTAACTACTTCACTTGACCGTTTTCATCGTTCTATGCAATCCTTAACCCCGTATTGGGTCCTGTTTATTATACCTGCATTGGACCAAGACTGGCGCGTTGCCGCACTGCTGCTGTGACGTCTGAACTTCGTCTAAAAGATCCAGAACGCTGCGGGAAACCTTAGGGATGCACTTGTCTGTCCAGGACACGTGATGCAAGTGACGAACCTCGTGCGTCTTCTGCGAAGTGTAACATGGGACATTTGAGCCGTGAGAGATATGTTTTGGATGTTCAGGTGCACAAACTGGTGACAATTTTCTGTAAAGTGCTTAGGCGGCCTAATTCAGCTTGGTGTCTTTCAAGAAAGTCGGTAAAGCGCAAAGGAAAAAAAAACATGATCAAACCTGTTACCACTAATCCGTAAAGCAACTATGTGCCGATATATTTACGAGATTCCACTCGTCTCACCTTTTTTCGCGTCACCTCAAGCTTGGTGCAGATGACGTCACCTTTCTCTTGCTTGCTGAGCACGCTGACCCCTATGTGACCATATTTGGTAGGTCCATGGTCAGGCCAGTACTCAGGGTATTCCTGTGTAAGCGATGAAATGATCAGTTGCATTTTTGCTTTTATCTTTCGTTAGTAATGAAGGCTTTTTTCTATACACAAACTTTACAGCGCTCATTACGCTACATTCCCATGCCCTTTCTATCTCTCTTTTGATTAAAACCACCTTTGTATGCACATGCTCATTATGACACAGATGTTTTCTCCCATACGTTTCCTCGCCCTCCCATACATTCATCGATTCCACCCCTTTTTTGCGCTAGCCCATGACGTGAACCAATCCCTCACCCAACCTCAGAAGATTCTGGGGCTACCTGGTCAAGTTCGTGCAGGCTGTTCAACATGACAATCGTCCCGATGTCGTAATCCGTCACCATGCGCCAGAAATCCTCCACGGTCTCCAGCAAGGGATGCTGGGTAGCGATGAATGCATTGCGCCCCCTGTGAGCCTAAAAGTAAATGTCATTCAGATTAAATAAATGCTTCAATCTTTGTCGCTGTTCTGCAGATGTATGGGCACTCTATTACAAGTACACACATGTAGGAATACGGCGTTGATGTAGTCCGACTCCTCGTCAGCATGCTCCTTATGCAACATCACCCTACAGCTGTTCACTGCAACACAACATGAGTCACGATGACATACAAATGCACATACACGCTCGGCCTCGATGATGATTATACACACCTTATATGGTGTTGTAGAAATAGGCAAGAAGGTTTGGCACAAATTCAAGTTAACCAGTACGTACATGCTATGATGTCAGAGAATCTGTTCTTGTGCAAATTTTGTGGTTCCTCACCAACGCTTTTCTCTTCCGCCGGTATCTCATGGCTTGTAACGGAGTTCAGCCTCTGGAAAGGATCGCACAAGAAATAGTGACAAAAAAACTAACGAATATTACTCCCTAAAAGAAATAGCTCTTCATCTATTCCGTGACGATTACATATTATGTACTGTACCGAGTGTCCTGTTGAGCGGTTTTCCCGCCACCCGGTCCATAAATCACCTGAAATCTTCTGTTTTCCGCATGAACTTGGACCCATCCGGATTGGGCGAGTATACAGCGTGTCAACAGCGATTTTAACCCTCATTTTTCAAAACCCTACACTAGCCCGTGCGTTACCTGAACTTAGAAAATAACGTAATACACCGCATAATTCCAAAATCGTCCTGCTCGTAACCTAGACTTCGAGAGCGCCTCGACTGACAGGTGTATCCCGCATAACTCCATACCGTAGACTCGTCCCGTGTCTTACCTGGAACTCGAGTGCGTATCCTGTCATCTGGAATTTACGGTTGACAGAAGCAAGTTTCTGAGTGGTCTGGTTGAAGTTCTCGCTTTGTATCTCTGTGTTGCCGCACGTCAGGGCTTCTAACACAGCGGAGTGGATAAACAAGTACTGCTCCTGAAAAGTGATTTTGCAAACGTATCAAAATTCTAGATCGCCCTCGCATTTCCAGGGAGCGCCGCGTAATCGCGTCTTCGAGGATGCAAAATTCTTGTTTATGTGTTTATAGCGTTTGTGTAGCAACATTTACCCTAACGTACCTTTGTCTGGACCATGTGTGGCCTGTCTTTCCTGAGCGCTATGAGGTAGTTACGAATATCCACGGTTCGGCTCTTTTTGGCCTGTTCCAGCATGGCGTCAATGACAATATAGGTACCAGTGCGTTCAACGCCAGCACTGAAGAACAAGGAAGGGGATACATACTAATTGATTAGCAGATGAGAGCCTGGATTTTCTAATTTGCACGTGATCCATCTTGCATGGCCCACTTGACTATGGTTTAATTACAAACTCACCTGCAGTGGACGATGACAGGTCCCGCGTCCCGCGGGTTCAACGCGTGCACTTTTCGTCTGAACGCGAGGACTGCTGTTGCGTATTGGGGAACGCCCTTGTCCGGCCACACGGTAAAGTGGAACTGACGAACCATTCGACTGCCACTCCGTTTCGCCTTGGAATAGTAAAAAAATTGTAGAACCTCCAAATAATAATGTCTCCTTCTTTTTATACATTTCCGAACCAAAATAGATCGCAACACTGAAAAGACTGTTTCACTTGAATGTTTTCTGGTTTCTAGATTTTTTTATCTATAAACCACCACCTACCTTTGACAAGATGAAGGTACGAATCTCGTAGTCTGCGAATAATTCCGACTGGTGCAGCGTAACTGTCACGCCACCGTATGTCTCGATCTTGTCTGGCCAGTATTTGTGGCACTTAGTCTGTGACATGGATTAATCATACGAAGTGTTACTGGCAAATATCTTTGTGCTATCTTTGTGTGGACCAGGTCCGCGCCTTTTATACCTCAGGTCTTTCTTCGAGATTGAAAATGAAGGAATGAATGGTAGGTGGGAAGCATGGCCCCCGTATTCGCTAAGCCCTTTGCAATTCTCTAAGCCCATTACTTTCTAGCTTTTTTGAAGCTAAGATTAAAACGAGTATGTACACTGCAAGACTTGAGCCGATATTATCCAATAATCATTATAGCTGATGTTAGCAGTACACAAAGATGAAGAATGGCGGCGTGACGGGCGACAAAACGGGTAGGTCTATACTTCCTTTTTCTCGCCCAACAATTTTCTATTATAAGAATGTACTACCTTGTTTAGCTCGACGAGGTTGGTGAGCATTACGATGGATTGCGAGTTCTGTTCCCAAACCATCCGCCAGAAGTCTTCAAATGTTGGAGGGAGAGGACCTGGGAAGATGACAACTAAGCGGAGAGCAGAATGACGCATGGAGATGCCGGAAGGGGGATTCGGGAATTACAGGTGGAGAGGGCGCAAAAACCGTCTGACAGATATAGCAGAAGTTGGTGAGAGAGATTGAAAAAAAAGGCCACAGAAAAATCTCTGTCATATGGTGGCATAGCAAGTTTCAAAACGAAGAGAAAATGTTTGGGATTAATTCTGATTCCAGAGTAGTAGTGGGGGTAAGGTTAGTCCGCAAAGAAAGCCGCAAGTTTTCTTTTTCTGCCCCCCCCCACCTCCTAAAAAAGGGGGTAAAGCTTTCTATGCTAGCCATTTTGTTTTAACTGGACTACTCTTGTTTTTAAAGGCCAAATCGGAATTTACCTTGTGAGGCGATGAACGATCTTGGAGTTCCATCATAGCCCTAAAAACACAATATTGACATCTTAAACAAAAAGCTCAAAAGTCGTAAAGCATTGAGTCCTTCCTTTGAGCTCTACTCACCAAGAAAAAAAGAAAGAAAAAAAAGATTTGCATCATTTAGTATGACCCTAACCTTAACCTACTGGGCGTGGGTACTCACGTGGATAAATGACGCGTTTATGTAATCCGAATCCTCGTCGCCATTGACTCGCTCCAGTACCACGCGTGAATGATCATCTACGGATGAAAAAAAATACCATAGGAAGTTCGAGTAAGGCGCATCATTTTAATGGCATAGAGAACCTTTTGGTATTTCACTTACAGGCAACAATGTTCGCGTAACGGTTCTTGTTCTTGTTGGCAGGTTTCCTGGCGGCTTCCCATGGAAACTGCTGTCCATTGTTGAATTTCTGAAAGAACAGATAACGGGGTGTTGCAAATTATTATTATAGGATTCCTTTACTCTTGTTTCCTAAAAAGCATGAGCCCCGCCTCGCCTATGGTAGTAGGAAACTGGCAGCGTCACAACATACATCGGAAACAAAAAGCTGGAACAATCTATTCGGCATTTTTATTATGCGCGGGGGATCGAGTCGATTTGATAAGCGAACAGTAGCTGGGACCATTTGAGGGACGCAATTCAACGTGGCTTTAAAGGATGTCATGTGGGAGTTGTGAATCTAACTAACGATTATTTCGGGAGCAGAATTGCCAAAACCTACCATTTTCTATCTTTTATTCAGTATCACACCATTTTTACGACGACATGTTGAATTGCGTCCCCTAAAATCGTCCCAGCATGCTGTTCGCATACAAACTCGACCCAATCCCCCGCGTAAAGAAATAATGGTAAAATCTGTTTTTGAAGGTTTGTTACCAAGTCACTCGTGATTGTAGAACATTAAGACCCCTCAACTCTCTAATCTGAATACTCTATTCTGCAAAGGATGCACGAATACATGCTCACTTATCCTTGATGACAGTTACCGCATGTCATGATAACCCACCTTGTATTCGGTTTCCAATCTGATGCCTCCGTTTGCCTGCATCTTCGCGACGTATTCTGGGAAGAGTGCGATTGGGATTGGCTTGGACAAGTCGTCTACAGCATTGTCATAAATACGCTCGGTATTTGCAGCTTCTGTAACGCGTGAACAGAAAACTTAAGTTCTTGAATTTGGTCCGCAAATCAGGAAAGTCAGAACAGATTTGAAAATAGGAGTGAAAATTAAGAGATATATTTTAAGAAAAACAGACTCATTCACTCATTTCTACCAAAGGTAATTACCGATTGCCATAATTTCACTCAAAGCAATGAAAATAAGTGCATACCTGTAGCCTCCTGCTGGTTGCTTATTCCTTCATAGGCGATATCGGCATTGCTTTCCGCTTGACCCTCGTTAAACGACTCCATTTGCATCGCCGGCTTCCTCATGGGGGAATTATCATTTCGTCGCCTGCGAACCAAATCAATATACCAGGCAAGGCAAATACAGCTTTAGTATAAAAGACTGGAAATGGCGCATTTTACCCTCGACTCTAACTATCCAGAGCAGGGAAATCCGCCCACTACGACTTACAGTACAGCCGGTATAATACCACATCCCCAGCAATTTTTCTAGCTACAGCCATATGACTGGACACCATACCTGATAAAGAGGACTACAGCGGCGACAAAAGCAGCAAGAATAAGTAACGCAACCACCCCTCCAGCTATTGCTCCTACGGGTGAAGAGGTGGTTGATGCGAGATTTTCCGAGCTAGCGACAGGAATTTCTAAAAAAAATTTGAATAGAATAAATGTATTAAGCATTAGATTGGAGTAAATGATTAGAAGCAAGACAGGCTCACCTATTACTCCAGCCAAAGCGACAACTCCACACAAAGGCTCCAACTTAGAATTAAAATTTGGTATATAAGTACATATACAGTGACTACCATTATTGCTCCAATAAACGCCTCCAATCCAGTGGGTGCCCCGCCTAAGCGTGTTACTCTTATATACACTCAAGGGGGGAGTTTACATAAGAATAGAAGCAACAAGCTGATATTACTACCAAAATTGTATGATACCATATATACTAAAAAAATTGTATCATATTGCGAGGGAGTTTTCTGCTCCTTGGACGTTGTAAAAGCGCCTTCCCCGACTAAATCCGGCGCTTACTCGAGAAATCACGGTACGTCTTTTACTTTAGAAAAAAAAAAGACTTCTCCCCAAAACTGGGACACTTTTCAACGGCATTACCTCTTCGTTCAGGTAGGTCATAGCTCGTATGTAGACCTTGTTCTTGCTTCCTTCGTCAAGAGCTTTGTTCTTGTACTTCTGCCGCCTTCCTTTGTAAATCCTACCGTCACCAATGATGATTGTTTGATTCATACTTAATGCTTCCACTTCGGCTGCAATGTAGTAATTCCTTTTCTCTTTCTTCTCCTCGTCTTCTTTACAAAGTTCTTCTGCTTGAATCTCCGTTAGGTTCACGTTGTCGGGTTTCTCTTTCAGAACTATGACTTGATAGGAGCTGAGAACCAAAAAATAGGTAATCGTGGTAAACGAGAGCGACTGACCCCAGAGGGGGGGGGGGGGGGGGTTCTTCAGAATAAATGTGATAGGCATGCTCGTCGGGAAATTCGAAAAAACTACAAGCACGACTAAAACTTGCTACCCTAAAAAATACCTCAGAAGCCCTAAAATATATCCTTTGTACGAAAAACGCCTATTTTTATTGGATATCCCCTAAAAAATACCCGATTTAACCGATTTTAACCCTTTAAAAAATACGACAAGCATCACTATCAGGTCGACGTGGGAAGAACCCCTTCCCCCCAGGGAGACTGTACGCGCGCTGCAGTTTAAGATGCCTCAGAAGCCCTAAAAATACCATTTCTAAGCGAAAAGCCTATTTTTTTTCTCGGATACCCCTGTACGCGCGCTGCAGTTTGAGATGCGCTTTCGGACTTACTCGATTGGACCGTTGACTTCATCAGCCTTCCACAATGTGACGTTAGTATCGCGAGATATTCTCCCGAGAGGAACCACTGGTGCTACAGGATCTAGAATGCAATGCCATTTAAGTTAGTTAACTTATTCTAATTAGCCTCTTAAGGAAAATAAACTATAAGAACTTACTTGCAACTTTCGTAGTCACTACTTTAAAATTCAGTGTTTTGCTACCTCCGCATTTGGTGAAAGAAGTAATATTGAAAATGTACTTTGTCCCAGGGATGAGATTCTTTGGGGTGATAGACTGGGATGAGGTAGTTACTTTTCCAAAGTGTCCATTCCATTCCGGCCAGTAAGGCTTGAAACCTTTGTACATGACCTGTGATACAAGATCTCTAGTCTTACTTCGGAGGACTACAATTCGAACATGGATAGTCATTCCTTAGATTACCTTTTTTATGTACCTCAATACGTTTGTCTTTAATTTCGAATATTACATAACTTAAGTTACAACATAAGTTATTATATAAAAAGTAAGATCCTTTTTCTTCTTCGAGTTAAATTAACCCTAACCCTAAGCCAAGACCTTCGAGTCTACCGTAACACGAACAAAATCCTAACTTTATAGATTAAACGCTAACGCGTTTTTGGTCTAATGCAGGCTTACTGAGATTCCTTAACTACGGATGCAGATGGGATCCTGTAGGGACCTACCCGAGAGAGCTCAATGTTTCGAGTCTCTGTAGCGCACTTACTTTTGACGTCCAAACTCACCGTGTATCTAATAGACCCTATAAAGTTTGGGGGTCGCCATCTCAGGAGAACTGAAGTCTTGGTCTCGTCTGTTGCCTTCAAATCTGTTGGTGTCCCTGGAGCTGTGACAGTACAAAATACTCATTAATGCAATTCTTCTCCCCCCTCCATTGCATTCATGCACATAGCGGGATATTGAAACCCACGGGATATTGAGGTATATGGATGTATGTGGCGTGTGTTATATGGATTCTACTGAATACTCATTCATGCATACGGGAAATGGATACATACGGGATGTCTGTAGCGTGTATTGTTGGCTGTATGTGTAATACTCATTCATGCATACGGGAAATTGATACATACGGGATGTCTGTAGCGTGTATTGTTGGCTGTATATGTAATACTCATTCATGCATACGGGATATTGATACATACGGGATGTCTGTAGCGTGTATTGTTGGCTGTATATGTAATACTCATTCATGAATACGGGATATTGATACATACGGGATGTCTGTAGCGTGTATTGTTGGCAGTATGTGTAATACTCATTCATGCATACGGGATATTGATACATACGGGATGTCTGTAGCGTGTATTGTTGGCAGTATATGTAATACTCATTCATGCATACGGGATATTAATACATACGGGGTTTCTGTAGCGTGTATTGTTGGCTGTATGTGTAATACTCATTCATTCATACGGGATATTGATACATACGGGATGTCTGTAGCGTGTATTGTTGGCAGTATGTGTAATACTTATTCATGCATACGGGATATTGATACATACGGGGTGTCAGTAGCGTGTATTGTTGGCAGTATATGTAATACTCATTCATGCATACGGGATATTGATACATACGGGATGTTTGTAGCGTGTATTGTTGGCAGTATATGTAATACTCATTCATGCATACGGGATATTGATACATACGGGATGTTTGTAGCGTGTATTGTGGGCTGTACGGACCAGGTCCTTTTCCTGTTCTCGCCCGCACCCGCAGATGGTAAATGGTGCAATTTTCCAGGTTATGCAGTACGATGTACGTCAAGGTGGAATTGAGGGACTCTGGAAGGGACCGCCTGCGCCGTCTGGCTTGTCCCGAACTTAGTTCCAGATCGTAACTGGTGATGATTCCGTTGCTCTGATCTTTGGGGATTGGGTCCCAACTGATGTTGAATGTCGTTGAGTTGATTTCGGTGTGATTTACGCCTAAAGGTGGTGTACTTGGAACTAATTACAAGGAACACAAAAAAAAAAAACATTAAGCCATTGAATCAGACGATAATGTTCCCATCATACATGTACGGGCAAGTAGCAGTTTCAAAGGAAAACGATTTGGGAAATAAGAAAGAGAAGAATAAATGTGGCATTTGATAATAATATCTATAAAAATATTATTCAAAATGAGTGAAACTCTTAGACTGATGTCTTAGATCAAACGCGGCATCTGAGATCAAGACCGGGATCTGAGAGCAAGACTGGTATCTGAGATCAAACCCGGCAACTGAGATCAAACCCAGCATCTGAGAGCAAGACTGGTATCTGAGATCAAACCCAGCATCTGAGATCAAGACCGGCATCTGAGATCAAGACCGGCATCTGAGACCAGGACCGGCATCTGAGATCAAGACCGGTATCTGAGATCAAACCCGGCATCTGAGATCAAGACCGGTACCTGATATCAAACCCGGCATCTGAGATCAAGACCGGTATCTGAGATCAAGCCCAGCATCTGAGATCAAGACCGGTATCTGAGATCAAGCCCAGTATCTAAGATCAAGCCCAGTATCTGAGATCAAGACCGGTATCTAAGATCAAGACCGGTATCTGAGATCAAGCCCAGCATCTGAGATCAAGACCGGTATCTGAGATCAAGCCCAGTACCTAAGATCAAGCCCAGTATCTGAGATCAAGACCGATATCTGAGATCAAGCCCGGTATCTGAGATCAAGACTGGCATCTGAGATCAAGACCGGTATCTGAGATCAAGCCCAGTATCTGAGATCAAGCCCGGTATCTGAGATCAAGACAGGTATCTGAAATCAAGCATCTGAGATCAAGACCGGTATCTTGGTGTGTGCAGCCATCTTTCTATCTTGTGTTTACTTATAAGGAAAACGTTCTGAACGTGTCAATCTAGTCACGAACTTATCTGAATCTCCTGGACACAGAAAAAATTCGTCTACTGTATTATGATTAAATCAACAGATTTCGGTGGAATGAGACATGCAAGGGCTCACCATCTTCGTCGGTCTGCACTCGTCTAGTTGTAGAGAACGGGCCATTGAACACGTGGTTACGCACTGCCACCGATACTTCATAAAAAGTGAATTTCTTGAGTCCCTTGATGCTGTAGCTTCGCTTTGTATGATCGGCCGTTTTGTACAAAGTACCGCCTCCCTCTTCCTTGTACGTGATATTGAAGCCTTTGAACTCGCCATATACTTTATCTGTCGCTGTGAACTAAAAACGTCAGATAAGAACTATTTACAGACTTGTTATTAAGGTAAGAGAGACTAGCCTTGTCCCGTACCTACCCTCCCCTCCCGTCCCTCTTTTGCAAGCATCAGGACTACCAGGGGCGGATACAGGGGGTGGATTGTGTGGATATCCACCCCCCTTTTTGAGTAACAAAAATTGAAAAGTCACTTTGTTTGAAGAAAATCAATGTTTTAGGGATGGGAAGTGCTGTCCTTGTGCCTTCGCCTGCTTGCCTTTGCTGGCGCGACAAATCCAACTCAGTGTGAAGTATTTTAAGATCTTTGAAGTGACCTACCAAGGACCACTTGATCAGTTATAAGCCGTCTATAAGGCCATTATCCACCCCCCATTTAAAAATCCTGGATCCGCCCTTGACTACAACGGCAACAAATGATATCTCACCGTCCATGCTAGGTCCACTGATGTAGATGAGCCTGACGCGATCGTTGAGATTGTTGGGATGCCTTCGGGAACTGATAAAATAAAGATGATCGAACCCGTTAGAAAGGACAACGATTCGGAAAAAAAAAGAAAAGTTGACTCAAGTGAAATGGTCAAATAACGTTGATTTGAAGGTACTCCAAGGTATTGCAGGATCTTCGGACGCACAATGGGCGTGATGGGCACAATGGACAATTACCAAAGTAAAGACTGGAATAAAGGTTACATATGCACTGCGTTACATCAGAAAAGTGCACATACCATCGGGTTTGGTTCTCGCGACACTTGGAGTGCTCCACGGACCCTCCTTGACTGTATATCCGCGTACTTTGATCGTGTACTTGGTATACTTTGCAAGATTGTTGATATCGAAGCTCGTCGGTGCCCCGATGACCTCCGTCGTTTCGTTGCTACCGCCGTCTTTGTGATACGATATGACGTATTTACGGACTATCCCGTTCGTACAAGTCTCGGGAAGAGTTGACCACGTGACACGGATGGACGTTGACGTCATCGCCTTGGAGTTTAGAGATGAAGGGGGGCAGTCAGGAGCTGCAAGGTGATAGCGAATGTGTGAACAAAAACTGAAACTCTGATAAGCTTTCATATCATTAAGAATATCTGTAATAATAATAAAACTCATTTTGAGAAAATGGGAAAGTTAAAACCGCTGCTTCAGTTATTAGGTCAATGTTGCTACCCTGGCATTATCGTTTGTGGACGTGGTATAAGCTAAGTGCACATTATCGAGAACCTTTTGTTTATGGAAAAATTTACCCCCGATTCATATTAACCGTCTTATTCACTATCCTCCCAGGTCTGTACAATCCGCGCGTCATTAATGGCTCCCTCGTACTTAGTGTTACTCACCGTCCTCCCAGGTCTGTACAATACGCGAGTCACTTGTGGCTTCCTTGTACTCAGTGTTACTCACTGTCCTCCCAGGTCTGTACAATACGCGTCACTTGTGACTCCCGTATGTACTTAGTGTTACTCACCGTCCTCCCAGGTTTGTACAATACGCGCATCACTTGTGACTCCCGTATGTACTTAGTGTTACTCACCGTCCTCCCAGGTTTGTACAATACGCGCGTCACTTGTGGCTTCCTTGTACTCAGTGTTACTCACTGTCCTCCCAGGTCTGTACCATACGCGCGTCACTTGTGACTCCCGTATGTACTTAGTGTTACTCACCGTCCTCCCAGGTCTGTACAATGCGCGCGTCACTTGTGGCTCCCGTGTACTTAGTGTTACTCACCGTCCTCCCAGGTCTGTACAATACGCGTCACTTGTGGCTCCCGTGTACTTAGTGTTACTCACCGTCCTCCCAGGTCTGTACAATACGCGCGTCACTTGTGACTCCCGTATGTACTTAGTGTTACTCACCGTCCTCCAAGGTCTGTACAATACGCGTGTCACTTGTGGCTCCCGTGTACTTAGTGTTACTCACAGTCCTCCCAGGTCTGTACAATACGCGTCACTTGTGACTCTCGTATGTACTTAGTGTTACTCACCGTCCTCCCAGGTCTGTACAATACGCGCGTCACTTGTGACTCCCGTATGTACTTAGTGTTACTCACCGTCCTCCCAGGTCTGTACAATACGCGCGTCACTTGTGGCTCCCGTGTACTTAGTGTTACTCACCGTCCTCCCAGGTCTGTACAATACGCGTCACTTGTGGCTCCCGTATGTACTTAGTGTTACTCACCGTCCTCCCAGCTCTGTACAATACGCGCGTCACTTGTGGCTCCCGTGTACTTAGTGTTACTCACCGTCCTCCCAGGTCTGTACAATACGCGTCACTTGTGGCTCTCGTATGTACTTAGTGTTACTCACCGTCCTCCCAGGTCTGTACAATACGCGTCACTTGTGACTCTCGTATGTACTTAGTGTTACTCACCGTCCTCCCAGGTCTGTACAATACGCGCGTCACTTGTGACTCCCGTATGTACTTAGTGTTACTCACCGTCCTCCCAGGTCTGTACAATACGCGCGTCACTTGTGGCTCCCGTGTACTTAGTGTTACTCACCGTCCTCCCAGGTCTGTACAATACGCGTCACTTGTGGCTCCCGTATGTACTTAGTGTTACTCACCGTCCTCCCAGGTCTGTACAATACGCGCGTCACTTGTGGCTCCCGTGTACTTAGTGTTACTCACCGTCCTCCCAGGTCTGTACAATACGCGCGTCACTTGTGACTCTCGTATGTACTTAGTGTTACTCACCGTCCTCCCAGGTCTGTACAATGCGCGCGTCACTTGTGGCTCCCGTGTACTGAGTGTTACTCACCGTCCTCCCAGGTCTGTACAATGCGCGCGTCACTTGTGGCTCCCGTATGTACTCAGTGTTACTCACCGTCCTCCCAGGTCTGTACAATGCGCGCGTCACTTGTGGCTTCCTTGTACTTAGTGTTACTCACCGTCCTCCCAGTTCTGTACAATGCGCGCGTCACTTGTGACTCCCGTATGTACTTTGTGTTACTCACCGTCCTCCCAGGTCTGTACAATGCGCGCGTCACTTGTGACTCCCGTATGTACTCAGTGTTACTCACCGTCCTCCCAGGTCTGTACAATGCGCGCGTCACTTGCGACTCCCGTATGTACTTAGTGTTACTCACCGTCTTCCCAGGTCTGTACAATACGCGCGTCACTTGTGGCTCCCGTGTACTTAGTGTTACTCACCGTCCTCCCATGTCTGTACAATACGCGCGTCACTTGTGGCTCCCTTGTACTGAGTGTTACTCACCGTCCTCCCAGGTCTGTACAATACGCGCGTCACTTGTGACTTCGTATGTACTTAGTGTTACTCACCGTCCTCCCAGGTCTGTACAATACGCGCGTCACTTGTGACTCCCGTATGTACTGAGTGTTACTCACCGTCCTCCCAGGTCTGTACAATACGCGCGTCACTTGTGACTCTCGTATGTACTTAGTGTTACTCACCGTCCTCCCAGGTCTGTACAATGCGCGCGTCACTTGTGGCTCCCGTGTACTGAGTGTTACTCACCGTCCTCCCAGGTCTGTACAATGCGCGCGTCACTTGTGGCTCCCGTATGTACTCAGTGTTACTCACCGTCCTCCCAGGTCTGTACAATGCGCGCGTCACTTGTGGCTTCCTTGTACTTAGTGTTACTCACCGTCCTCCCAGTTCTGTACAATGCGCGCGTCACTTGTGACTCCCGTATGTACTTTGTGTTACTCACCGTCCTCCCAGGTCTGTACAATGCGCGCGTCACTTGTGACTCCCGTATGTACTCAGTGTTACTCACCGTCCTCCCAGGTCTGTACAATGCGCGCGTCACTTGCGACTCCCGTATGTACTTAGTGTTACTCACCGTCCTCCCAGGTCTGTACAATACGCGCGTCACTTGTGGCTCCCGTGTACTTAGTGTTACTCACCGTCCTCCCATGTCTGTACAATACGCGCGTCACTTCTGGCTCCCTTGTACTGAGTGTTACTCACCGTCCTCCCAGGTCTGTACAATACGCGCGTCACTTGTGACTTCGTATGTACTTAGTGTTACTCACCGTCCTCCCAGGTCTGTACAATACGCGCGTCACTTGTGACTCCCGTATGTACTGAGTGTTACTCACCGTCCTCCCAGGTCTGTACAATACGCGCGTCACTTGTGACTCTCGTATGTTCTTAGTGTTACTCACCGTCCTCCCAGGTCTGTACAATACGCGCGTCACTTGTGACTCCCGTATGCACTTAGTGTTACTCACCGTCCTCCCAGGTCTGTACAATACGCGCGTCACTTGTGACTCCCGTATGTACTGAGTGTTACTCACCGTCCTCCCAGGTCTGTACAATACGCGCGTCACTTGTGGCTCCCGTATGTACTTAGTGTTACTCACCGTCCTCCCAGGTCTGTACAATGCGCGCGTCACTTGTGGCTCCCGTATGTACTTAGTGTTACTCACCGTCCTCCCAGGTCTGTACAATACGCGCGTCACTTGTAGCTCCCGTATGTACTTAGTGTTACTCACCGTCCTCCCAGGTCTGTACAATACGCGCGTCACTTGTGACTCTCGTATGTACTTAGTGTTACTCACCGTCCTCCTAGGTCTGTACAATACGCGCGTCACTTGTGACTCTCGTATGTTCTTAGTGTTACTCACCGTCCTCCCAGGTCTGTACAATGCGCGCGTCACTTGTGGCTCCCGTGTACTGAGTGTTACTCACCGTCCTCCCAGGTCTGTACAATACGCGCGTCACTTGTGGCTCCCGTGTACTGAGTGTTACTCACCGTCCTCCCAGGTCTGTACAATACGCGCGTCACTTGTAGCTCCGGTGTACTGAGTGTTACTTGAGCGAAGGGTAAGGGTGTAATTGGTAAATATTTTGAGCGGGCTCAAGGAAAGGTCTTGGGTGTTGATGTTTGTCACTTTTTCTGATTTTATAATATTACTTCCATTGCTAGCCATATACTCGTACAGTACAATGTATTCCTTAAATTGCCCGTTAAGTCGGTAGTCAGAGGAGAGCTGAAACCAAAAAAGGTCCTGTGAAGGAATAAGACGATACAAAAAGACTCTAAAGTGTAGATTTCACCCCTTACACAGAATATTTTTCATTAGACTTCTACAGGGCGGACGAAATTCTAGGTCGTATACCAGTTTTTGATTAATCATTGACGTAATCAAAGTTGAAGGCTATTCAAGCGGGAAGCAGGCTTGAGGAGCAAGAGAGATTCTACTAAAGAAACATAAATATTTCCGCTCGATTAACTAGTCCCCGCCTTAGTTTTCGCACTGATTATTCTTTATATTACAACGAGTGATACAAAAATTTAAGGCGATCTTATTTCTTTACATACCGTCCATTGTATCTGTATTGCGGTGGAGGATGTTGCAGCCGTCGATTGAGAAATTATAAGTTTTCCATCTGGATCTGAATAACAATGATGTTCACATCTTACATAAAAGTGACCCGAAAAGTGAAGGTATTCATGCATGGCCTCTCTAATTCAGCTTCGTATTCAGTAAGCCCTTCTTTTATCAAATCTCCTAGGATCTCGCCCCTGGTCAGCCTTTCAAAAAACTTTCTTATATGTTGAAATGGACTACTCTTGTTATTTATGATAACTTGTGTGCGATTAGAAATTGCTACTGTGGTTGTACCTGCCATGAGAGTGGTGTAGGAACCCGCTGCACTCCACAACCCGAGCCCAACCACACTCTTCCCTCTCGCCTGCACCGTGTAGCTCGTGTACGGCACAAGAGCAGTCAACTCGTTTTGTGACGACGAGAGGATCTAACGTGTAGTCCATGCTCCACTCGTCCGATACTTGACGGTATAACCGGTCAGCGGTCCTGTCGAGTCGTCTGCTGATGACGTCAGCTGCAGTGTAAGTGAGCGCTTATTCCTTGTTACAGCTACTGCTAGTGCTGCCAAAACATCTGAAAAATGCAGAAGTGCAATTTAGTAACCGTTGATTGTTAGAACATCCTTATCGAGTCATACTCACTTAGCTGGACAGAGACCGCTATCTCAGCACGTCTGGCTGTGCCTGCACTTGGTAGAGTCAGCGGGTACCTTGCAGAGCATACGTACGACTGGACACAAATTACAGGTCGGCGGTTCAGGTCTGGATGCACACATTTGTAGCTGTGTTTCACGTCAGCTGCTGAGCGGTACGTTACGTTGATACTGCTTGAAGTATCCCCAGCCATAAAGGTATCATTTTTGTACCATTTAAAATCAACGGGCTGCGGTTGTCCGTTTATCGGACAGGGTACAGACACATGTGTACCGCTTGATGCCTGGAGAGTGATTTGTCTTTGAGATTTAAAACCAGGCAAAAATACTGGAAATAAGAAAACCTGATTAATTACCAAATAAGGACGTGGGATGGAAAGGAAATGAAAGAATCTACAAAACCATCCTAGATTATCAAACCATGTGATTTTATTTCTCTCTGCTGTAGGCATGCACCCTGTTTCACTGGCTACCCAATATATAATACAGAGTTTTATGACTGAAGAGAAAAAAAACACTGGAGGGTATGTTTAGGTTTAGCAGTGGACAATTTTCAGAGCATACCAAAAGTGCAGCCATAAAAGTCTATTCTCATGCAGGCGTTGGCGCCATTCACTGCCTGAGGGTGAACCCTGAAGAATTGTGCAGCGATGGGGACCTTAAACCAGTTAACACGCCCTGTGTTGTGATCCTCGTTGCCATCAAATATCTGGAAAAGCAAGATATTGAATGATTTACCCTTACCTACCCAAAGCACATAATTATGACGTCACCTTTACCTAACCTAAGTACAGACCAGCCATCCATGACGTCACCTCTACCTACCCTGTGTACATACCTGCCATCCATGACGTCACCTCTACCTACCTTGTGTACATACCTGCCATCCATGACGTCACCTCTACCAACCCTGTGTACATACCTGCCATCCATGACGTCACCTCTACCTAACCTGTGTACATACCTGCCATCCATGACGTCACCTCTACCTACCCTGTGTACATACCTGCCATACATGACGACACCTCTACCTACCCTGTGTACATACCTGCCATCCATGACGTCACCTCTACCTACCCTGTGTACATACCCGCCATCCATGACGTCACCTCTACCTACCCTGTGTACATACCTGCCATCCATGACGTCACCCCTACCTACCCTGCGTACACATCTGCAATCCATGACGTCACCTTACCTACCCCGGGTACAGACCCACCATCCATGACGTCACCCTACCTACCCCGAGTACAGACCCTCATCCATGACGTCACCTTACCTACCCTGTGTACATACCTGCCACCCATGACGTCACCTTACCTACCCCGAGTACAGACCCTCATCAATGACGTCACCTTACCTACCCTGTGTACATACCTGCCATCCATGACGTCACCTTACCTACCTTGAGTACAGACCCACCATCCATGACGTCACCTTACCTACCCCGAGTACAGACCTGCCATCCATGACGCCCCCTTACCTACCCCGAGTACAGACCCTCATCCATGACGTCACCTTACCTACCCTGTGTACATACCTGCCATCCATGACGTCACCTTACCTACCCTGTGTACATACCTGCCATCCATGTAGTCACCTTTACCTAACCCGAGTACAGACCCACCATACATGACGTCACCTTACCTACCCCGAGTACAGACCCACCATCCATGACGTCACCTTACCTACACTGAGTACAGACCCACCATCCATGACGTCACTTTACCTACCCTAAGTACAGACTTGCCATCCATGACGTCACCTCTACCTACCCCGAGTACAGACCTGCCATCCATGACGTCACCTTACCTACCCCGAGTACAGACCTGCCATCCATGACGTCACCTCACCTACCCCGAGTACACACCTGCCATCTATGACGTCACCTTTACTACCCTGTGTACATACCAGCCATACATGACGTCACCTTACCTACCCCGAATACAGACCCACCATCCATGACGTCACCTTACCTACCCCAAGTACAGACCCACCATCCATGACGTCACCTTGCCTACCCTGAGTACAGACCCCCCATCCATGACGTCACCTTACCTACCCCGAGTACAGACCCGCCATCCATGACGTCACTTAACTTACCCTTGGTATAGACCCGCCATCCATGACGTGGCTCCACTCGGTTCCAGTGAAGCTGTACTTGATTACGTATCGCGTGACCCACTTGCTTTGAGTGCGGGAACCCTGTGTGGCCACTCCTGTGACCGTCTTTACCCCTCCAAGATCAACCTGAAGGTATTCAGTGTTGGCTGATGTGGAACTGCACCAAGATGAGCCGCCGTACAGTCGGCCAGCGGATGCCGTGTACGCGCCATCATTGCTTGATGACGTCATCTGTGAGTCAAGGATGTAGCCACGCTCCACTCCGAGTGATGATGCACAAGCTGAAAAGCGATTGTTTTGTGAGATATCACATAGACTTCCTTATAACCTTTTGGTATCATGCTACATGGCGGTACCTGACTGTAATCCGCGGTAATCCAGTCTTGTTGCTGGGTAGCTGTTGCGTGCCCTTGGAACAAACCGAATGAATCTGGCCAGTGGCGGATGAGCGAGCAGTCTTACCACTACATTTGATTTGTCAACATTTCCAGTAAACACCTGTAAAACACTTTTGTAAGCGTTTTCGTTAAAGTTTGTGTTCTTATTGTATTTTTAATATCGAAACCAATCGCCATTGAGGCAATTTCATTATGATTGGATGAGAGCATGACATACAAAAAAGCGAAAAAAAATGAATTTCCAAATATGGTTGTAATACCCTAATAAGGAATTGACCGAGCGAGCAGGAAAACCAATGTTTTTTTATAGGAGTGTTCGATATGTATTAGAATCAGTTCAAAACATCAATAACATAAGGAGGATAAATGAATCAACAGAAACTCACCCTCTGTACACCAGACTCATTGTATGGCGTCCAACTGATATTATTGACAGAATGCGCGATAGCGTACTGCTTGGTCCACTCCGAGTGGCTGTAGGCCGTCCCTTGAGAGGCCACAGAGCACACGCGCCACAGACCTCCCAGGTCAACTTGGAGATATGTATTGTCTCTATCGGCAATTTTTGGTCCCCAAGCCTTTGATGTTTGTAGTCTTGCGTACCAGGGATAGTAGGCGCTACAATACCATGAATTGCTGGTGAAGCGATGATCAGGAATCATATTTGTGCTCTGAAGGCCGACTGCGTGAGACTGACAATCTGATAAAAGGTTGCCATGGTAATTTTGCTTTTATTTTTTTATAAACGACACGAAAATGCGGTCTGGCTCGAGATTTTCCTAAACACAGTACCTGATCCTAGTCGGTGACCGTACAGCTCCAACCGTAGACACTTTGACCCAGTCTCCGAAATTGGCACCACGCGGACGTATCTGGCGGCGGGGGCTTGGTACAGTACTTGACGCACGATCGAGTTTCTGTCGTAATTACCGTTGAACTTCTATATGAAGAATATCAATTTTTAATAATCCATGCTTACCATGGTAATATACAGCACAATATTTCGAGAATAGCAGTTACTGTCTTACCCTAGTGGTGTTATTTTCTCTATAATTTGTCCAGTTCGCTCCATCATCCGAGTAATTAATCCGATAAGTCTGTACCCACTGGTCAGCGGACGGATCTCCTTGTGTAGCTACGGCGCAGATCATGTGACTTGATCCAAGATCCACCTGCAGGTATGGCGAGACGTCACCTGAGCCCGCACACCATGCACCGCTTGTAGTGCCCAGTCTTGCGCGTACGGCATTTGCGTTGTTTGATGAGGCGGTGATACTTGCGCTAGGTACGCGATTGTCACCGAGTCCTAGAGCCAGACTCTCACACGCTACGGAGATGGGTAAAAAAGAAAATGTTCGTGCTCTTCCCCTTCTATGCTCACTCATAATGTGTGTTTGTCTATCAACAAGGACCTTTGATGTCTTCAAAACTGATTTTTGGATAACTTTGGATAACTCGTTTTGGTCTTGTTTTATAGCAAAAACATTAGGTACTTTTAAAACTCGGCTGCTTAATAGAGTTTCCCTATATGAAACTTATTAACGTTGATGTTAGATATACGCTATCACGCGTTCGTGTTGCAATTCGCCGATTTGAGATACGGCTGCTCAATAGAGTTTCACATTATATCTTGATATATTTTTCCCATAAATATGGTGCTATGGTTCTGTTGCTTTTATGCTATCTGAAGCACAGAAATATGTTTCTACTGTAAACTCTCATCAGCTCCACAAAATAATATCTGTAGATCAATAATGCGCACTATCTGTAGATCTTTTTGCTTGCGTACTCATTACTTATATTATACATCATGTGTTTCAAGTATACGTAATTGTGTTACTCACAGCATTCGATGTCTCCAAACAGGTCTGCTCGTAAACAGATTGCGCTATTCCAGGTCAGCGGCTTGATTCTGACGTAGCGTGCTCTGATTGGATGACTGAGCCAGTTGATCATCGCAAGATTCTTGTTGACGTTACCCGTGAAGCTCTGCACAAACGAAAGCGACACGATATTAGCAATGTGAAACATAGTGTATATTAAATCTCAAAGAATTTATAGGAACTCTTAACCCTATTCAGACTGGGGGGGAGGGGGCTCTTTAAAATCTTAAAATCTATCTGCGGAAGTTTTGATGCCATTGACATGTCGAGGAGACGCTCCATGTTACCACGGCAACCGTTTTTTTTACATATAGGTTTCCCAAAAACTAAAAAGGAGTGATTTTTTATATTTTGGTCCTGTTTCCAGATTTAAATGCCTCTTTTGACTTTATAAATTTGTTTAGGCATAAGTTTGTTTTGACTTTATAAGTTTGTTTTGACAAGTTTCACAACAGCGCTAGAATGTTTTTACCTCGGATATTTGGGGGGAGGGAAGGCTAAATTTTGCTCTGCTGTTGCTAAAAATGTCACTAGATTTACTAGATGACACTTTAAAAGCTAATATTATGCATTTATCATCACTATGAGCAGTAATACATGCATTGAAACAGATAGAATTAGAATTACAGAAAATAGAATTACAGTTTTTTTTTGCAAAAATCAAGCAAGAATCCAAGATGGCGAGTCCAAAATGGCGGAAATTCTTCCCAAAAAATTGTTTTTCAACGTTTTTATGGCCTTTTTGCATTGTAAAGCCGTTAAAAGGTTGATTTTGACATATCTAAATGATGGAAAGTAATTTCAACCAGAAATTTGATTTGGGCAATATTTGAAAGAATATCTAGACATCGTATATATGACGTCATTGTGACGTCATAATTGATTTGACCACACCCAAAATAGGGCGTGGCGATACTTCGCATGTTGGTGATTATTGTCTGTTAGTTTGATGGTCAAAGCCCAAGCGGTTCATGAAATACGGAGGGGGGCCCTTTTAGCCCCTCCTCCCCAGTCACAGACAGCTCAAAATAGCCCAGTCTGAATAAGGTTAATTAACACTTATATAGATTAACTTACGAAGTCTTTGCTGGTGGCGGCATCATAAGTCAGCCATCTCGTCCCATCACCACTGTACTGAAGGTTATAAGTCTTGACCCACTTTTCCTCCCCAGGGGACCCCTGTGTGGCTACTCCTAAGACCGTCCTCACCCCTCCCAGGTCAACCTGAAGGTACTCAGAGACGGACGATGACGTACTGCACCAAGATGAGCCGCCATACAGACGGCCAGCCGACGCTGAACCCGATGACGCCGACATTGCTGAGTCTGGGATGGCGTCATCAATCAGACCAAGCGACGACTTGCACACTATATTAAAGATAATCCATAAGTGTAACTGACGGTATTTCTTTAGATATTTAAAATCCTGTCCAGTTAATGCTCTGATGATAATGCTCGTCATTGCAGCTTAGTAATGAAAGTGGGATGGTATACATACAATGCGATCGAAGGCATGGGAAGGTAGCTCAGACTTTGGCTTTCTTTGCGCTTGGCATTCTAGATCTTCCCCGTGACCCAGGCCTGGACTAATAAAAAGGTAGCTGCTAAATCACCCAAACCCATGGCACTGACAGCGGTTTCTGTTTATCATCAGGCGGGTGAAATAGTGTAGTACGTTCATCGCGGAAAAGCCTCAGCTATAAAAATCCACAATATTACGACTTGGAGTTGGTTCTACTTAAACATACCGTCGGGCCTAGTACCATACGCCTCCACCCGCATCGTCGGATCACTTCGACAAGTAAGGGGTACAAACCGGATGAACCGCGCCATGGTGGGAACCGCGAGGGTGTTTTTGACGACTGTCGTTCCGTCCGTGTTACCAGTGAATACCTGGCGATACATATGTGTAACATCATTTTGGAACAGCAAAATTATGCGTGATTTCAGAATAATACCCCGGCCTGGGTCTTCTATGGGATAAAATCAAATTACACCCTTCAATGCATCTATCTTCCGATAACTAAACAACAGATATTACGTCCATTTAGGTTTGTCCTTTGAGTCTAGCTTAATTTGTCATAAAAAAAATAAAATGCGTGGCCCAAGGGTATCCGGAGGGTTGACCGATGATGAAATCCTTCACCCTACCTTGTCAACCCCAGCACTCTCTTGATATGTGGACCATGCTTTGTTTTCCATGGAAAACCCAACTTTGTATGAAGTCACCCACTCATTTTTGCCGACAAGCCCGTTTCCCTGTGTAGCCACAGCGCACACCACGAACACGGAGTTGAGGTCGATCTGGAGATAGCCGCTAGTATCACTTCCTTTGCGACACCATCCAGGCGAACCGTTAAGTCGAGCATAGCGTGCTCCATAATTAGGGGTGTATTCACTTGAAGCTGAAAATCTGTTATCAGGTATCACGTGACTATCGCTAATGCCAACCGCTTGACTGGAGCAACCAGCTTCCGCACAAACTGAAAGAACTAGAGAAAAAATAAATCACGTTTTTAAAAATTTGTGAGTGGACCTCGTTTTCTATGCGCGCCACAGATTTTACAATGCTCAAAAACAAAACTTACTTGAATTGGCGCGGCCAAATGAGTGCCGGCAAAAAAGGCTATGGATATTTCAATTAATTTTTACTTGTCATATGTGGAAACAAACTGAGCACACGATATGGATGAGAAGTTGGTTAACAAAGCCATATTGCCAAAAAAAAAAGGAAAAAGAGATGTATGTACACTATCATTTATCATCGTCTCTAATAAAACTAAAGTACTAAAACTGAAATAAAAAGGACTTAAAATGTTGTACAATACAATAGATTTAAGAGGCTTTTCCCATATAAACTTTTTTGTGATTAACATTTATTGGCACTGACTATCTTTAACTAAGGATTTAACCCCCCCCCCCCCCTCCCCCCCAAAGAGCGAAGCCAGCCTAAAAACGCCTGCCGGGAGCTATTATCCCCGGAACTTACCGTTAAAAAAAGAAAAAAAAAACTTGAAAAATGTTCATGAACTAAATTAGAATGTTTATCTGTATCGTACATGAGATGCTCGCGGAGTGGAATTCAAAAGAAATCTTTTTTTTTTATTTTGTCCATACAGTGCTGAAATAGGTAACTGCAGACCCCCCCCCCCCCCCCCCCGGATTATTTCTTTGCACTTCAATTTCTCCTTCTAGACTTGATCGAACTCCAGTGTTGAGCCATTACGAGAAATTCATTCGTAAAAGTGCGAAGTAGAACGTCCTAAATTGGTTTTAACTTTTTTTATACGTTTTGAGGCGCTTGAGTGTTGTAGCAGCTGATGCATGCTTAAAACTCGCAATTAAATAGATCTACAAAGGGATATTTAACCAATAACAAGGAAAGAAGACGTCTCTCGGTATTCTGATTGCGGCAAATAGCAGTTCGGTAAAAACAGTAACCACCAGAGAAAGCGCTGTGCCTCGAGATCGAAAGTGAACATTATGTTTATGATTCTTTACGATGCTTTTCAACGCTTGCGACGCTATTGGACCTGATGTCACTAGATTATGTGTTATTACAATAAACAAGGTTTACATCGGAGGTCTTGTCGCGGCTTACCTGTGATTGTTTGTAGCAGAAGGATGGCGAAAGCTACCCGGAAATAGAAAAAGAGTGCTTGCACCGCCATCTTTACCAGACGATCATGTCTCGTCGCTATCGGCATGCGTAATCAAGTTAATTCAAAGTCACGCAATATTATTTACAGTGTAATTCGAGAAGCCGCGTCTCCGAACCAGTCACCTCTGTTGATACATTGACAAGCCTCAGACATAATCTGAATCACAAATAGACCTACTAGCAATGCTAGATACAAATTCGCACCTTCATATTTCAGACCAGACTTACAATCCTCTTGGTGTGAACTATCTGAGTCAGTCTGAGTAGATGGCTTGAATAATCTCACGATCACCTCCTGTAATTGTATATTATCCCAGAATAGAGTTCACAATAAAACTATCGTTGCTTTGTGAGGTGTATTCATGCTCTCTTGCTGTTTCACAGCAAGTGAAACTACTTGCATAACTGAAAATATCCATTAAGACAAAAAAATAACTGACAAAAACCAGATTTTCATCCCTGGAGTTGCAATAGATTTTCATCTCGTAACATCGATATTATTCAAACTCTGCGTAAGTTTAAAAATGATGCTTTAGTCCTAGTCGGTTTTTCCAGGTGGTCGTTCATGGAATAATTAGTTAAGGGCAGGGCTGGTGGAATTGCGGAATGGTCCCAAAAGTGTGTGTGTGTATGGTGGAAAGGAGGGGGGGAGGGGGGGGGGGTGTTGACATAGAGTTTGGCTCATGCAAAAAGAAAAAAAAATCACATCTCATCAGAAATCCCGTCCGTCGCCCTAGAGGTTTTTATTGCCCTTTTTTTTTACCAGCAGGCTTTAAAACCATGAAAGAACTTTTTGTTTTCCAAGCTCACGCACGCCTGAGCCACTGCTAAGCACACTATGAAAGTACGTCATGGAGTCAGAAAATTGAGCATATCGATTTTCTTTAAAAGATTGTTTGAGCAGCTTACCTATTAGTGGTATACACTTCTTTTTTGCTTAAATGTTATGGACGGCAATGAAACAATTATAAATATTATTACATTAAAATAATATTATCACAATATTATCAAATTGAAAATAACGAAAATGTTTATAAGGAAAATAGTTTCTTATGGAGATGACAAATTCTTTATAAAAACTTGAGCTCCAAGAAAAAGATTTTTTTTTTATGCTTTAGCTAGAGAAGAACCTTAAGTACACTACAATTTATATTTCTTTCTATTTTTCAAAGAAATAAAAAAATCTGCTGATTTCTTCTTGGCAACATCACTCGCAGTTCTCAATGTATGGTTTAAGAACATTATAACTCCCAGTGGTCAACAGAAATTCTTTCCAAGAGATAGCAAATTGGGTGTGATCGAAGGAATTTTTAACCCTAAGAGATAGCAGAATCGGATAAACACGTTAAACACCCCTTAGGAATAGTAATTGGTCGAATTGTATGCCCTAAGAGATTGCAAAATCGGAAAAATCCATCAACATCCTCTTTAGAAATAGCAGTTGGTCGAATTTTACACCCTAAGAGATAGCAAAATCGGAAAATTCCTTCAACACCCGCAAGGGATGGTAGTTGGTCGGAATTTTATACCCTAAAAGATGTGACGATCACCCCCGTCTACTTTTCTGGAGAGTCCCCCCCCCCGGGATTATAACATTCATATCTAAGGAACATGGTCTGTATTAAATTTTTCGTGTTCTCTAGCCCAGCAATATAGGGACTCTAAAGCTTTTTTAGCCTTTAGAATTCATTGCTTGTAGAATCCCTGGATCCGTCATTAGCGTCAGCCTATTTTTCAACAATCTGAAAAGTTTGCGTAGTCACTGAAGGAGTCCAAGTACTTCTGGATAATTTGATAGCAAAACACGTACTGCGTCTGGAAACAAATATTTAAACCAATATGTATATATTAATTGGCATAATTATCAACATCGGGGGATCTCTGTGAAAAAGCGCGGGGACGATGATGATGATGATGATGGTGGTGGTGGTGATGGTGGTGATGATGATGATGATGGTGGTGGTGATGATTATGGTGGTGGTGGTGATGGTGGTGGTGGTGATGATGATGGTGATTAATGATGATGATGATGGTGGTGGTAGTGATGGTGTTGGTGGTGATGATGATGGTGATGATGATGATGGTGGTGGTGGTGATGGTGTTGGTGGTGATGATGATGGTGGTGGTGGTGGTGGTTGTGGTGGTGATGATGATAGTGACGATGATGATGGTGGTGGTGATGATAATGATGATAATGGTGATTCTACATTATCAAATACTAAAATGCCATCGTCACGGTTCATTAAGCTATCCTACTCACCAGGCTCTCCACTGCGCCTGGCCGATTGACGCGAATTCGTTTAATGACTTGAAAGACGTCAATTACTTGCTCTGTCTTCAAGCGCTCAATAACTGAGAAGATCACACAAAACGTGCCACTCCTACCAACACCGTTACTATGGAGATACATATCTAGCGTCAATATCTATTCCTTGAAGCCTGACCGAAAAAAAATATTTCATAGAGTATCAAAACAAACAACAAACAACCAATTTAATGTCTAACAAAATGGTAGTTTTAACTACTTCACTTGACCGTTTTCATCCTTGTACGCAATCCTTAACCCCGTATTGGGTCCTGTTTATTATACCTGCATTGGACCAAAACTGGCGCGTTGCCGCATTGCTGCTGTGACGTCTGAACATCGTCTAAAAGATCCAGAACGCTGCAGGCAACCTCAGGGATGCACTTGTCTGGCCACGACACGTGATGCAAGTGACGAACCTCGTGCGTCTTCTGCGAAGTGTAACATGGGACATTTGAGCCGTGAGAGATATGTTTTGGATGTTCAGGTGCACAAACAGGTGACAATTTTCTGTAAAGTGCTTAGGCGGCCTAATTCAGCTTGGTGTTTTTCAAGAAAGTCGGTAAAGCGCAAAGGAAAAAAAAACATGATCAAACCTGTTACCACTAATCCGTAAAGCAACTATGTGCCGGTACATTTATGACGTCATCAAGATTCCACTCGTCTCACCTTTTTTCGCGTCACCTCAAGCTTGGTGGAGATGACGTCACCTTTCTCTTGCTTGCTGAGCACGCTGACCCCTATGTGACCATATTTGGTAGCTCCATGGTCAGGCCAGTACTGAGGGTATTCCTGTGTAAGTGATGAAATGATCAGTTGCATTTTTGCTTTTATCTTTCGTTAGTATTGAAGGTTTTGTTCCATACCCAAACCTTACAGCGCTCCTTACGCTACATTCCCATGCCTCTTCTATCTCTCTTCAGACTAAAACCACCTTCGTATGCACATACTCATTATGACACAGATGTTTTCTCCCATACGTTTCCTCGCCCTCCCATACATTCATCGATTCCACCCCTTTCTTGCGCTAGCCCATGACGTGAACCAATCCCGCACCCAACCTCAGAAGATTCTGGGGCTACCTGGTCAAGTTCGTGCAGGTTGTTCAACATGACAATCGTCCCGATGTCGTAATCCGTCACCATGCGCCAGAAATCCTCCACGGTCTCCAGCAAGGGATGCTGGGTAGCGATGAATGCATTGCGCTCCCTGTGAGCCTAGAAGTAAATGTCATTCAGATTAAATAAACGCTTTAATCTTTGTCGCTGTTCTGCAGATGTATGGGCATCCTATTACAAAAACAGTAAACGCAAATGTCAAAGTATACTAGGGACAAATACACACATGTAGGAATACGGCGTTGATGTAGTCCGACTCCTCGTCAGCATGCTCCTTATGCAACATCACCCTACAGCTGTTCACTGCAACACACCATGAGTCACGATGATATATAAATGCACATACACGCTCTGTTGAGTGAGGGCAAGGCGAAAATGTCTAGTAATGAAGCCCATTTTTAAAGACCTAAGGTTTGCATTTCCTAGAGTGTCAACAGTACGTACGTGCTACGATGTCACAGAATCTGTTCTTCTGCAGATTTTGTGGTTCCTCTCCAACGCTTTTCTCTTCCGCAGGTATTTCCCGGCTCGTGAAAGAGTTAAGCCGCTGGAAAGAATGCAATGCAATATCTTTTGGGGGTAAGGGGTGGGGGAGAGGTGCAATACATACTGAACGCCTAGTATCAAAATCCCGTACTACGCAACACCTGAAATTGGAAAATGTAATCCGCATAACTCTACCCTCGTCCCGCGCGTCCCCCGAATCACAATCATGTATTCACATAATTCTTAGCTCGCCCCGCGCGTGCGGAATTCGGGTGCGTATTTATTGCATAACTCTATACACGTCCCGTGTCTTACCTGAAACTCAAGTGCGTATCCCGTCATCTGGAATTTACGGTTGACAGAAGCAAGTTTCTGAGTGGTCTGGTTGAAGTTCTCGCTTTGTATCTCTGTGTTGCCGCACGTCAGGGCTTCTAACACAGCGGAGTGGATAAACGAGTACTGCTCCTGAATAAGGGGACAAAAAAGATTCAACAAATCGCCCTTCTCCTGCTTTACTTTTCCCATTACCAGCTTCCAATACTTGTCAATGGTTAAAAAAACACCAAAATTATCAGTTCAGTTAGTAAAACGTACCTTTGTCTGGACCATGTGTGGCCTGTCTTTTCTTAGCGCTATGAGGTAGTTACGAATATCCACGGTTCGGTTTATTTTGGCCTGTTCCAGCATGGCGTCAATTACGATATAGGCACCAGTGCGTCCCACGCCAGCACTGATAAATAACAAGCAACATATCGAAATAGTAATAAGGGCTACAAAGTTTGCTAATAGATAAAATCCTTGCTTTTTAAACTATACGCTGATCACATGTCTGATCACGTGCCTAACCTGCAGTGGACGATGACAGGTCCCGCGTCCCGCGGGTTCAAAGCGCGCACTTTTCGTCTGAACGCGAGGACTGCTGTTGCGTATTGGGGAACGCCCTTGTCCGGCCACACGGTAAAGTTGAACTGACGAACCATTCGACGAACGGCTCTTTCCTCCTATGAAATACCAATTAAACCCTTAAAAATGCCCACTAGACAAATAGGAGAAATAGACAGGCCTTTATTAGACCTGCCTGCATGATCATTCATTAATCACTCACTCACCCGAAACAAAATGAATGTTCGGATGACGTAGTCTGCAAACACTTCTGTCTGGTGTAGCGTGACTGTCACGCCACCGTATGTCTCGGTCTTTTCTGGCCAGTATTTGTGGCACTTGGTCTGTCAAGAATGAAAATACGTTAGCACTTATAAAGGTTGCAGGATTGTCTTGCTCCATTCTAGTTCTGTATTCATATCCATACCAAACGTATTTTTATACTTGTCTTACGTATTTTCGTCCGGTCACCGCATTTACAAGAACATTAAAAGTGTTTAGGAAACCATTGCAATATTTTTCCAGCCTTTTATAGAACTTAAACGCCGTCTAACTTGTGATTGGTGTGCATTCCCTTCCCTCTAAAAAAACCCGAAGACCAATATAATGGGTGACATCATTATCGTGATCTTTACCCCACGCGACCAGATTACATTGGTCTTACCTTGCCTAGCTCGACGAGGTTGGTGAGCATTACGATGGATTGCGAGTTCTGTTCCCAAACCATCCGCCAGAAGCCTTCAAATGTTGGAGGAGGTGGACCTAGGAAGATACCAGCACATGTGTCACCAACAATCGCCTTTCAGAAATATCTTATATAGTCTTTTGAAGAAAAGAGTAAAAGGCATTTTTACAATAGTACAAGCTTTACAGAGGAAAATTTTCAATAAGAGGGATGAATGGAGGGAAGAACAATAAAAAATTTGCCAATAGAGGACAATTGCCGTTGCCAAGAAAGGAAAATATCATTGAAATAGACAGCCCTTGTGAAATTCGAGTACCTTGCGAGGCGATGTACGATCTTGGTGTCCCATCAAAGCCCTAAAAGCAGAGTGGCTTAAGTAAAACAGATATACCCCAACGTAGTCCTTATACATTTACGTGATCGTTATTCAGTATGAGATAAACCACCTCGTTATAACTTGTTCTCTTTATGTTAGCCGTCTCGTGGCTTCCTATTGGATGTTTGGTACTCACGTGGATAAATGACGCGTTGATGTAATCCGAATCCTCGTCACCATTGACTCGCTCCAGTACCACGCGTGAATGATCATCTACAAACAAAACACCCACGACAGTGAATCTGATTTAGTGTATTTCGTTTTTAATGATGAGAACAAACAGATTTAAATACAACGGTGTAAAACCTTCAGACTTGTGCTATAAAAGTAGGTGAAAAGTACCACATGTGAAGTTTTAACAATTTTTGCATAAAGCGCTAATATTCTTTTAGCATTTTAGAAGTTAAAAAATATCTCATTCTCAAAAAGAGGCATGTTCAATGCCTCCTCAAACTACACACAATGAGTTTTTTTAGTCCAAAATGTAGGCTCTGAATGTAATGCCCCAGAATCCAATGCCTTGAATTTTGTCTGAGCCCCAACCCTTACCATTTTGGGGCAAGCTCAACCATTTGTATTAAACTCACATGTGACAATGTTCCCATAACGGTTCTTCTTCTTGTTAGCGGCTTTCCGTGCAGCATCCCATGAGAATTGCTGCTCATTACTTACATTCTAAAATAATAAAAAAAAAGAAACTTTCAAAATTAAAAAAATGATTAAGATACAGCCATCATTAATCAACATGTCTGTCCTCGTGCTATATAGTTCAGTAAAAAATGCCATCATTAATCAACATGTCCTCGTGCTATATAGTTTAGTCAGGGGTCTGCATTACCCTACTGTGTTCACAGAGCAGCCCACCTTGTATTCAGCTTCTAGCCTGATGCCCCTATTTGCCTGCATGATCGCGACGTATTTTGGAAAGTGTGCGACCGAGATTGGCTTGGACAAATCGTCAACAGCATTGTCATAAATGCCATCGTTATTTCCGGCTTCTGTAACGAAAAAGATCAGACCTGTTAGGACCAGTCATTTTTATAGATTGTCGTGATCTAAGTTTAAAATGATAGATTAATTGCCTGACATCTTCGACATGGTTGAGAAGGAATCGCGAAGTGTCCTGGTCTCTAGTGTGAAATATATACCTGCAATCTCCCTTCGATTGCTATCGCCGTCATCTACAAGGTCAACTGGCCGCTGCTGCTGATTACTCCTTCCTTCATCGACTTGATCGCTTGTGCTTTCTTCTTCAATTCCGTTGTTGATGGAGTCCATTTGCATCGCTGGCTTCCTCTTGGATGATTCACGGCTTCTTCTTCTTCTACAAAAAGCGTTCAAATCGGAATAATGTGCCGATTTTTAAGAGATAAGAACATTATAAGAATTTGTGTTTATTAAGATTATTTGGTACCATATAAGTGCCTTTCTGAATGCGATCAATAGAGGTTTTCACTTGATGGGCGACGAGCTTAATAAAAGAACAGCTGTACCTCTGCCCTTATTAAGATATCGGTAAAGTTTTCCAAGACGTCATTACCTTATAATGAGAAATAAAAAGGCGGCGACAGCCAAAAGAAGCAGAAGCACGACTATCCCTCCAGCAACGGCTCCTACAGGCGTAGGAGGGTCGGCAATTTTGTTTTCCTTGATTTCTACAGAGAACTCTGAGCATGTTTGACAAAAAAACATTAACCATCAACCATATTATGGCTTAAAATGAAGTTTATACCATAGATGAAACAAACCCGACTGCTTTACCTATTATTCCAGCAAGAGCAACTTTTCCACACAAGATATCAACCTTAAAATATATTATATGGTCAGAATGACACAAGTAACACTGTCACTTCATTAAAAAAATCTAAGAAAAAAAAATAAGATTCACCACATTACCTTTTCGTCGCCCAGGTAGGTCATTCCTCTGATGTAGACCTTATAGTTGCTGCCTTTTTCAAGAGCTTTGTTCTTGTAATTATGCTGTCTTCCTGTGAATTTTTTTTCGTCACCAATGATGATTGTCCTGTTCATGTTAAAGGCATCCAATTCCGCTACAATGTAGTAATTTCTTTTCTTTCTCTGTTTGTCGTCTTCACAAAGCGCTTCTGCTTGAATCTCTGTCAGGTTCACGTTATCTGACTTCACTTTAAGAACTATAACCTGGTACGAACTGACAAACAAGTAAATGAATTGACAGATTCGAGAGTGCGTTTAATTCATGAACTTTGGTACTCACTCTATGGGACCGTTTATTTGCTCTGCCCTCCATAATGTAACGTTCGTGTCGCGAGATATTCTGCCCACCGTCGGCGCTACAGGTTCTAGGATTATCATAATAGGTTAATGCTTCCCCCCCCCCCCCCCCCCCCGGTAATAATGACGGTCAGTTTATGAACATCACGACAATGATAATGAAGTAGCCTACCCGCCACTTTTGTAGTCAAAGCTGTAAATGTAACTGGTTTACTTGTTCCACATTTCGTAGATGACGTTATATTGAAGATGTACTTTGTCCCCGGAATAAGATCGTCTTTGGTGACAGACTGGGACGAGGTAGTAATTTCTCCCTTGTGTCCTTTCCATTTCGGCCAGTAGGACTTCATGCCTCTATACGTGATCTGCAAGACACGCCACGTGAGTATTCATTTGACACAACATTCCCCTTAAACTGGACGGACATAGTGACATCTTCCAAGTATCTCCTCTCTCGGGAGTCCTGGATCCAGCCCTACAAAATGTTGGTCGAGCAGAAACAGGCCACATGGTAGTAAATTTCCACTAGAGGGGGAGGGGCTCATTATATGTGTCTCAAAATTGTTTCATAAGGTAAAGCTTACCGTGTAACTGACTGATCCTACAAAGTCCGGGGGTCTCCATTTAAGGAGAACCGAAGTTTCGGTCTCTTTTGAAGCCATCAGCGCCGTTGGAGTCCCTGGAGCTATGTGTATGGAAATAAAAGATAATCCTAGTTATTGAAAACAAGCACGTACCTAACATTGCATAGAAAGAGTGATCTGTCATTTTATGTGTATAGCTCTGGCTGTACGGGGTATTGAAACATACGGGATGTCTGTAACTTGCCTTTATGGCTGTAGGGGATATTCTCCATACGTGATGTTGATACATACGGGGTATTGAAACATACGGGATGTCTGTAACTTGCCTTTATGGCTGTAGGGGATATTCTCCATACGTGTTGTTGATACGTCTGTAGCGTGTGTTGTGGGCTGTGTATGTAATACTCATTTATGCATACATATGTTTGTAGCGTTTATTGTAGGCTATGTATGTAATACTCATTTATGCATACGGGATATTGATACATACGGGATGTTTGTAGCGTTTATTGTAGGGTGTGTATGTAATACTCATTTAAGCATACGGGATATTGATACATACGGGAAGTCTATAGCGTGTATCGTGGGCTGTGTATGTAATACTCAATTATGCATACGGGATATTTATACATACGGGATGTCTGTAGCGTGTATTGTGGGCAGTATGTGTAATACTCATTCATTCATACGGGATATTGATACATACGGGATGTCTGTAGCGTGTATTGTAGGCTATGTATGTAATACTCATTTATGCATACATATGTTTGTAGCGTGTATCGTGGGCTGTGCATGTAATACTCATTTATGCATACGGGATATTGATACATACGGGATGTCGGTAGCGTGTATTGTTGGCTGTATATGTAATACTCATTTATGCATACGGGATATTGATACATACGGGATGTCTGTAGCGTTTATTGTTGGCTGTGTATCTAATACTCATTCATGCATACGGGATATTGATACATACGGGATGTCTGTATCGTGTATTATGGGCTGTGTAAAGTGCAATACTCATTCTTGCATACGGGATATTGATACATACGGGATGTCTGTAGCGTGTATCGTTGACTGAATATGTAATACTCATTTAAGTATACGTGATATTAATACATACGGGGTGTCAGTAGCGTGTATTGTTAGCTGTATGTGTAATACTCATTCATGCATACGGGATATTGATACATACGGGATGTTTGTAGCGTGTATTGTGGGCTGTACGGACCAGGTCCTTTTCCTGTTCTCGCCCGCACCCGCAGATGGTAAATGGTGCAACTTTCCAGATTATGCAGTACGATGTACGTCAAGGTGGAAGTGAAGGACTCTGGAATGGACCACCTGCGCCGTCTGGCTTGTCCGGAACTTAGTTCCAGATCGTAACTGGTGATGATTCCGTTGCGCTGATCTTTGGGGATTGAGCTCCAACTGATATTGAATGTCGTTGAGTTGATTTCGGAGTGACTTACAGCGGAGGGTGATGCACTTGGAACTGATTACAAAAAAACAATCTTAGTTCTTGTTACCAACCATCATTTAGATCGCCTAAGTTGAAAACATCATTGCTTACATCTTTATCTTTTTAGAATAGCATATTTATAGTAATACTACGTAGCACATTTGTTAATCGCTTACCATCTTCGTCGGTCCGCACTTGTGTAGCTGTAGAGTCCGGGCCTTTGAACACGTGGTTACGCACTGACACCGAAACTTCATAGTAAGTGAATTTCTTGAGTCCTGTAATGGTGAAGCTCCGTGTCATGTGATTGGTCGTGTTGTACAAAGTACCGCCTCCCTCTTCCTTGTACGTGATATTGAAGCCTTGGAACTCGCCATATATTTTATCTGTCGCTGTGAACTACAAACGTCAGAGAAGTACTATTTCACGCTTGTTATCAAGATAAGAGAGACTGGCCTTGTCCCGTACCTCCCCTCCCCTCCCGTCCCTCCCGTGCAAGCACCAGGGCAAATATCGGCAACAAATGATATCTCACCGTCCATGTTAGGTCCACTGATGTAGATGAACCTGGCGCGATCCTTGAGATTGTTGGGATGCCTTCAGGAACTGAGATAAGATAATGATGATCGGACCTTTTAGTTGTGCCTTTATACACACTAGACAGTGCAAACCTCAAAGATAAACAACATTGGTTATGTCTGCACATAGAATTAGTCGAAAAACATTATTTGATTTGAAGGTACTACAAGGTATTGCAGTATCTTCGGAAGCACCTATTAGACACACAATGAGCGTTGTTAGGTATGTTGACACTTACTGAACACATGCCCTGTGTAATATCAGAAAAGTACACATACCATCGGGTTTGGTTCTCGCGACAACTGGAGTGTTCCACGGACCGTGCTTGACTGTATATCCGCAAACTTTGATTGTGTACTCGGTATACTTTTCAAGATCGCTGATATCGAAGCTCGTTCTAGGTGCGTTGATTTCCGTCGTTTCATCGCTTCCACCGTTCTTGTGATACGATATGACGTATTTGCGGACTATCCCGTTCGTACATGTCCCAGGAAGAGCTGACCATGTGACACGGATGGACGTTGACGTCATTACAGTTGTACTAAGGGATGTGGGTGCGCAGTCAGGAGCTGCACGTAAAAGGGAAGACTCAAGAGATGACAATGGTTTGGTTCGGAAGAAAGCTTGCTTTTACAAAAAAACATTTTCTAGAGATATCCATACCGAGATATCCATAACCGAAAAATTGCGAATTCTCACTCATTTCTTAAAATCACTGATTGCAAATTCGACAAATTTCCGAAATACCTTAAATTCTAGTTAAAGAACTGCCAAGTTCGTATTTCTTTATTGCCCACCTTCTTCATTTCTAGAACCCGCCCTCTTTAGGGGGGATCCTGGATTCGCTACTTAGACTTACCATCCTCTCTGGTTCTCCCTATATATGGGGCGCTCCAAGGACCATCACTAACTGTACACCCGCGTACTTTGACCGTGTACTGCGTGTACTTCGCCAGATTGCTGATATCCACGCTTGTCTTGGGTACGATGACCTCCGTGGTTTGTTCGCTACCACCGTGCCTGTGATACGATATGACGTATTTGCGGACGATTCCGTTCGTGCATGCATCAGAAAGAGCTCTCCAGTTGACACGGATTGACGTTGACGTCATCGCCATGGTACTTAAAATTGTAGGGGCACAGTCCGGGGCTGCAACAAAAGCATTTGAACCCTATTAAACTCTTCATTTTTTTTAAGGAACATACAATGAAAAGTCAATTGTAGATTGGGTAGACAGGTTTTATTGGTTTGAGACTTATAATTGCTACCTTTAATGTTTGGCCGAAAAACTGGGTTTGAAAACAGTTTGTACCCCATATATAACCACCGCTCCCCTAAGCTTTATAATATATGCATGATACTTTTGGCTCCGATGTACTAACTACTTTTTAACCGGGCGCGAGGTCTGTACGGAGAAATATCAAAAAAGGTCTTGAATGTTACGGCCCAAGGCCGCAGGTCCGTGCAGACAAGACCAAGGTCTGATATTTCTTTGTACAGACCGTGCAAGCGAGTTTAATCAAAGTTTTATTATATGCCTTTAAAAAAATTGAAATGACGAGAAAACAAATCAACTTTCGCTTTCGCGCGAATATCGATGATTGGTTTATGGATCCATTTGAAAAAGGCGGGAAAACAAGAAACACTCGCACACAGTCAACTTAAAAAAATGTCCCAGGCCTGTACAAACAATACGGGTATCACTTGTGTTTTCCTTGTAGTGTTACTCACCGTCCTCCCAGGTCTGTACAATGCTACTCACCGTCCTCCCAGGTCTGTACAATGTTACTCACCGTCCTCCAAGGTCTGTACAATGCTACTCACCGTCCTCCAAGGTCTGTACAATGCTACTCACCGTCCTCCCAGGTCTGTACAATGCTACTCACCGTCCTCCCAGGTCTGTACAATGCTACTCACCGTCCTCCAAGGTCTGTATAATACGCGCGTCACTTGTGGCTCCCGCATATCGAGAGTTACTTGCGTTGACAGTGAGAGTGTAATTTGTGAATTTCCTGAGCGAGGAAAGCTCGAGGTGCCGCATGTTGGTATCTGTTATTTTTCTTGTATTTGTTATCCTTTGGCCATCGCTTGCCGTGTACTCATATTGTATTATGTATTCCTTGAATATCCCGTTTAACCTGTAGTTTGCTGAAGTCTAAAACACAAGGACATTAAAACTTGTACAAAATGGCCGATAGTTTAGAAAAAAAAAACAGACTTAAGATGTGCAACGTTTCCCTGGTGGGCTGATCAGGCAACTGAGAGAAGAAGAAAAAAAACTTTTTGCGTAGAGTGAGAGTCGTGAGATTCGATAGTCCCGTCTGTGCTTTCACTAAAACATTGTACTGACTGTACTGACAGTTTCTTACAGTATTTAACACACTGTTTATTGTTTATTGTTATGTTGTAATATTTGGGTTACCTGTGCAAGCGCCTTTACCAGGTCAGCTATTACGCACTTTTGTTTGAACGGCCATGTTGTTTGAAAGCATAAGGTTTGCGAAATAAAGCCCATCTTCTTGGCTTTGACAGTGTTTATTCTTCACTACAGTGTCTACTACTCAATAGATGAGCGCTCTGCATTTTTTCATGAAACAAGGGATAAAACATGCGAGGAACTAGCATCCTGTACAAAAAATATTTCGATTTTTTTTGTTTATTTTGTATGTTTAGGTTCCTTATTTGCCGAAAAAAATCACTTTATTTCTCCATTTCGTCCTAATACCGCACTTGTAGAGATCAAATGTGGTGCGTTGCCCTGATGTGAGCTACGGTGCAATCCCAGTGTCTTTAAATGATTTCGTGCACCATTGACGCCCTTAGAGTTTTAAGCTTACATTTAAAAAGAGGTTAGAGCTATCTTGAAAGAATGGTGCGAGAAGGAATATGGCGTTTTAGTCTGACATACCGTCCATTCAACCCGGATGGCTGTTGATGATGTTGATGTCGCCTGAGAAATGACTATCTTGCCATCAGGATCTGGAAATTAAAAGTAAGTAAAACCAAATTTGTAGTGGCTTGAAATAGGTTAGAAATTAGATACTTGCTTTTAGGGCATAGCTGTCCCGCTATGTCCGTAATTACCCAAGTTTAGCGACATCTTTATTTCGGCAACTTCTGTTTTCCGGGGACTTCTGTAACTTACATATTTCATTGTATATACCCTTTTTTAATTGAGATGAGAAGATGGCATTTTGGTCGACATCTAATGTCGAGGTCATCAAGTAGTGTTACTCACAGCACTCGATGTTGCCAAATAGGTCTGCTCGTAAACAGATTGCGCTATTCCAGGTCAGTGGCGTGATTCTGACGTAGCGCGCTCTGATTTTGTGATTGAACCAGTTGATAACAGTAAGGCCCTTGTTCGCGTTACCATTAAGGCTCTAAAAAGAAACAAGCAAGGATTTTATTTAATCTGTTTTACTGATCTAGATTTAGAACATGGGCTTTAAGGTTTTGGGAATGCTCGAAAACCCAGCGGCCTTTGCGGGCGCTCCAAAATGGCGCGGCCGAACGAGAGAGCGATGGACCCTCGAGCATTATGGGGCAATTACGCAAAGAACTGCATAAAAAAGCTTTCAAAGTAACCCTTGCAAAACGAAATGTTCAAAGGAATTCCAGTGATCAGGACCACTATACTTTTTAATTCTATTCTCAGTATTTTTACCCTTCAGTAGTTTTTTTTTTCCGGATAGGTATTTTAATAGTTTTTTCTTTTAATGGGGGGGGGGGGGGGGGGGGGGACCAGGGGGTTTCAGAGAAACTAGTGGGAGGCGCGAATCGCCCCTCCGGGCCTCTTAGCCCCGTCTCCCCGTCTTAGGCCTGGGAGGCGCGAATCCCCCCTCCAAGCCCCCAGCCCCGTCTCTATATATCAGGCAGATAATGCTTCACGTACATAAACAATCGGCAAAAGCTAATGTAGGCCAAATCGATTTCACGTACATAAGCTTTTGGCAATTGCTCATGTAGGCCAAATCGATTTCACGTACATAAGCTTTGGCAATTGCTAATGTAGGCCAAATCGATTTCACGTACATAAGCTTTTGGCAATTGCTCATGTAGGCCAAATCGATTTCACGTACATAAGCTTTTGGCAATTGCTCATGTAGGCCAAATCGATTTCACTTACATAAGCTTTTGGCAATTGCTAATGTAGGCCGGGGCCGTTCCGCGTACATAAGGTCGGGGCGAAAAAGCGCATGGATAAATCTACGCAAAACCTACGGAGCGCGGAATAACCGTTTTTCAAAGCCGCTGGCGTGGCGTTTAAACCTGAGTTCTACTCGAACACCTCGCTCCCGAACTCCTCGCGAATTTCTCGCAGCCTCTTTTTCATCTTTTCGCGTGCCTCCAGGGAGGGCCCTTTCCCGCTTTTTTTATCACGCGGTGCGAGGCCGTGTCGAGCTCTGATAGCGGCCTTGAGCGCGTGGTATCTCTCTTGTTCCTGAAGTATTAGCCGAAACTCTTCTTCTGAGATATGCCCGTCCTGCAGAGCCTTAGAGACCAGCTCTCTGATCGAGTTTTTCCTACTTTCCGCTAAAACCATCGTGTCTTCGTGTTTAGCCAACTTGCTCGTAAGACCCCTAGAGACTACCCCCGCGCCCGCGCCCACGACACCGACCAGCCCAGCGACCCCTGCCAGCGGACCGCCGATCAGAACCCCTATCCCACTCAAAGAGACCCCCACCCCGGCACTGGAAAGCGCCCCTGCAGCGATGCCGGATGCCACAGACACAGCATGGGTAACGGCAAAGGCGCGCTTATACTTCTTCCGCACCTGTCGATGATGCGTTATCTCGTTGTCTAGAACCGCCTGAGTGTCACATATTTTCTGGAGTCGGAAGCTTTGCACGTCGCCGCCGATGCTTGCCGGAGCGGTAGGCGTCATGTGCGTTTGCGGGCAGACGCTGGGAAGCGAGGGGTACATGGCACCGCTGCTAACGTCGCTGTTTGCCATGCTTGTTATGTCGGACCTAGGTTAGCTCTAATACGAGGCGAACAGGCTTGCCCTTCAAGTCCAACCGTCTACCGCGGTCATCAGTGATCCATATCCAGATACTCGAGACAAACTCAGAGGAAGATGCTGCGACACAAACGGGGATGTCGAGTCCATAGACGACTTTCTCGTGCGGCCTCCCGAGGGTTTCTAGGCAAGCGAGAACGTTTGAAGGCTCGTCTAAGGAGAGGCATTGCGAGCGGTCTACGATATCGCAGAAGATGTGGAGGGCCTCTATTTTCGGCAAAGCCACCTTAAGTGCCCCCCCCCCACGGGCAGTGCGAGGCCCCGCCACCCCCCCAACTGATCGTCTTTAGCCTCTAGGCCAAATAGTGCGCAAAGCTCGGCATTCAGGAACGCAACGCCTTTGGATACGAGCGCGATCTTCCCGGTGAGGGGATCCAGCTTCGCGGTCAGAATCTTGCTTTCAGCGCGGTTGATCGTTTCCACGATGGACTCGGCCGTGTGGTGCCCGGCTGGCAGAGTAGCGATGGGCGGGAGGGAGGCTATAGTCGTTATCTGATGCTCCCGCTCGAGATTATACCAGCTGTTAAACAGCGAGCACTGCCGGAGCGCCACGAAGCGTGAGCGCCTTATCGGCTGCTCGAAGAAGAGCTTCTGTTCGCCTTTGGTGAGCACAATATGTAGGATCACCATTGTGTTGAACATAGCCCGCCTTCGTGTTTAATAGGGCTGAGCATGGATTGAGAAGGCTGGCGGATGCTGAACGAGGTTCCCCGAAGGAAGGAGGAGGAGACGAAGAAGGCGGCAGTTGCGGCGGGAGCCTCTATAGCCGAACATATCAAGCACGCTATAGCCGAACAAGCCAAACGCGCAAAAACCGGTTTCCCTAGGTCTCTGACCCTCGCGCAAAAGATGCTCTACGCCGTGCCCGCGACCCCCGTAGAGAGCACGGCCTCAGACATCACCCCACTACTCACGCAGCTGGAGATACACGTGGCTGAGGACAAATCATTCACGACTAGGGTCCGAGACATGTTCAAAGAGACAGTAGTCAAGCACAAGTCCGCCAAGGAGTCTCGCCGGTGGCTATCGGAGCCTTCCTATGGGTAATGGCCACAGCAACTCAACTTTGCGGTCTGGTGCGCAACCGCCGTATGTGGGGTGTCCCTAACTGACCCCACTTTCGCCACGCTCCCCTCTGTCATCAGGGGATTTCTAAGGTTTCACGTCTACTTTACCACCCGGAGGATACTCTACGAGCTCGGCGCCCCCTACCTGGCGACAGCCCGTTCACGCAAAAAGTAACCCCTACAAGAAGGCCGCTTTCGAGCGTCTATGCATAGAGTTCGGTTTGCCGCGTAAGCCGGACTTCCGATGGAAAGGCGGGCGGAACCACAGGCTAGGCGATGTGTTTGTGTTCTACCCGGGGGAGGGGTATCGCAACGTGCACGTGATCCGTGGCTACGACACGGCGGCGGACGAGTACCCGAGCCACCTCAAACTGTTTAGCGGCGAAGGTGTGACGTACAATAGTGGGAAGCAGGTGGGTTACATACGCAACGACGACCACGGGGGCGTGCAATATAGCTGGTTTGCGCCTCCCAAAGGTGAGGGGCTGACAAAGGCAGGGCTAGGAAGACTCGATCGCTCGGTCGAGGCGTTCGTCTACACAGTGCTCGGCGCGCAGGTAAACGTCCGTTTCTCTATCGCGGGGGCCGGTGGGCCGGCCATGGAGGCGCAGGCGGAGTTCACGAAGCTGCTTGAAGACGCGATCATAGAAAACGACATCGCTCAAAGCGTGCAAAGGTACCAGTTAGCCGTGCAGGAGGCCAAGGTGAGACTGAGTCTTGCGGTCGCACCAGGAGTGTGGCTGATGCCGAGCGATCTGGTGATAAACACGCAAAGCGTCGTGGGCTACAACAATAAGCTGCAGAAAGCCACGGACTCCATGACGCTCGGCGCAAACGCGATCAACACCGAGACAAAGCCAGTCGGTGCTCATAACATGGCCGGTGGGCATCCTAGGCTGCAACACGTGACTGACCCTGGGATCGACCGCGTGCCGTCCCGGCGGCAAAGCAAGGATTCCGCCCTGCGAAAGCGCACGCAGAGGGCGCGGCCTTGCCCCCTCTCCACGTACGCACGCTGCGCATAGCATGACGGGCGAAAAAAGTGACCACACCGCCCTCAAGGCGGGGTTGTCGGCACTCGCGGTGGCCGCGGCGTATTACTTGTTCCGACTGCTTTGCATTCGACGAACCAAGAACGCGGCTACGGCTAGAATGAGCAGCCACGCATTTTCGCCAAGGAATTTCACAGCTTCCCCTGCAGCCTTAAACACGAAATTCGCGATGCTGCCTACTAGCCCGGGGAGAAGCTCGCCTAGCTTTTTCCCGATGGCCTTAAGCCTGTTACCGACCCCTCTGGCCACGGAGGAGAGCGACTTGCCGAGCGACGTCACAATGGCCGCGATCGTCGTCGCTACGGCCAACCCGATGGCGGTGACGGTAAAGCCGTACTTTTTGAAGATGGCTTTGATGCGCTCCCTTAGTGGCTTTTGGTTCTCGAGCTCTCGGTTTTCGCGTTCTAGTTCGTCAATCTCGGACAGCCTCTCCTCGTTGCGCTCACGGGCCTCTTGGCAGCTACTCTCTGACGCGTTAGGGTCGTCGATGGTCTCCCTGTCTGTGGCTACCACCCCTTGCCAATCTTGGACCCGTTCTGTGTTTTCCTGGATGATCTCTGCCACGGACCCCATCGCCAGCTTGAAGCCTTTCATATCTGCAACGTCCTGTCAGACGTCCCCGTCCGCGTTGAACAACTGTCTTGGTTTAGACCAGCCTCCTTTGCCGAGGTTGCGAACCTGTATTAGCGTCTTTCCCCTCCGGTCTGACTGGAACCGTATCAGATTCTCGTTAAGGTCTGGGTATTCCTCCCTGAGGGACTGGAGACCGGGTCTTGTCGCTGCACCCTCTGTGATGAACGAGGTTTCAGCGCTTGCCGTTCCGGCGGTTTGCGTTGCGCTTCGCGTAGCCATGCTATGCGCAGCATGCGTACGCGACGACGTGCTCGTCATTGGGATCGACTCCCCATCGTCGGGGTCAAACGGGATAAGGGGCGTCGTCCCGTCGTCCCCCGCCCCGCGATCGGCGGACGCACCCGGCAAGGTATCGTCAATGTCAACGTCAACATCACCCATGATGCGTGCGCATAACTCGTGCTACGCTATATTAGACATGTCTAACAGTCCGCACCATAGCCACGCGGCTCTGTACTTTATGTATATATACATTTGTGATCTATAGTGTTGGTTTGAGAAAAATACAAACTACATAGGTTTCCCTAAAGGTCTGTTTCGTGGTTGCCCACTCATCAGGGAAAATCCCCTGATGAGTGGGCAACCACGAAACAGACCTGTAGGGAAACCTATGTAGTTTGTATTTTTCTCAAACCAACACTATACACCGCTCTACTTTCGAGTATTGAGCACTTTCTATGAAAGCCTTCAACCATCATTTTTACATTTGTGATCTATGTATACGATGTCAGTCAGCAATAAACTCGACCCCCAGCGAACACCCAGAACTCCTCTGGGGTTGAAAGCCAAGAGAACTGTTCACCGGGTCACTCTCAACCCGTCGACGGCCTTCCCAGGCGAGACGCTATATGTGGCGGTACCAAAGCTATCGGAAGGCGCCACGCTCATGCCTGGCTCCTCGAGGGTCGGTCTCGATCTCTCCGTCTCAGGCCATGCAAATAATACCGTCGTGAACAACGTCGGCCGAAATCTCGTGAGCCGCCTGAAAATCACGTTTGCAGGAGAAACGCTCCAGGACACCAACCGCTACGACGTCTTCAAGACGTATGAGGAGCTTTACCTGTCCAAGGTCGAGAGAGAGGACCGCCTGGAGCAGGGCATACAGTCAGAAAACATGCGCAAGCTTCGCTCCAAGGCTGGTGATAAAGCGACCAGTAACGCCAAGGAGAACGCTCTAAACGCCACCCACGGGGCGAGGTACACCATCCCGCTAGACCATTCTCTGCTGACGGACCACGGCGTGCTGTACCCAAGGGCGCTCCCCGAGGCGCTGCTCTTCGAGATCACGTTCGCAGCGGTTGACCAGGTAGTAGTCGGAAGCGATGCTACCACATTATCCTATGGCATCAAAAATCTAGAGCTGGAGTACGAAAGCCTGAGGGACGACAACCTCGCCCGGTCTGCAGCCGCCGCCTACCAAAACGGCACAACGTTCTTCTACGAGCAAGTGAACCTTCATAAGACCTTCCATATTAGCAAAGGGACGGACAGCATAATCAACGGGAGTTTCAACCTGCCGCGAAGGTCTATGATAGTCTGTTGCTCCTCTTTGTGGAGCCATACACGGCAGGGGCTCGCGACTCTGAGAAGTTCGTGTACCACGACATCAAGAGCGTTCGCGTTACAATCGACGGCATGCCAAACAAGGTCTTCAGCCAGGGGCTGCGCCCCACGGATTTCTGGAGGGAGGCGAAAAGGCGGTTCGTCCGCCCCTCCCCGGGGTGGCACAGCGGAGCGCCCGCCGCCCCGGCAATCGGCCCCGAGTCGTTCTATGGCGATAACAAGTTTGCTTTGTGGATCGACCTTCGAACGACGGACGACAGTGCTATCCATGGGGGTGGTCTCCGATTGGTCAATATCCGCGACGGTGTGCACCTCGAGATAAAACGCACGGCGAGCGGCTCGGGTACCGTGAACTGTCACGTGTTTGTGGTGGCCGACGCCCAGATGAACCTTATGAACGGACAGCTAGAGTCCATACAATACTGAGCACATACGCCGGAGCGTGTTTCTGCGCGAAGCGGTATGGACCCGAAAAACATCCCATTTAACGCTCTCATCGTGGGCCCAACGTCATGCGGGAAGACCCAATTCGTAGTGGACCGGCTGCGCGGCCCTTTCCGGGGCAAGTTCGACTACATCGTACTCATGTGCCTTACCTTTGTCTACAACAAAACATACGACGGCTTCGGCGAGGGCGACAATCGTCTGTTTGTCATCGCACCTGAGGCGGGTCAGATCGACATACTGCTGAGGTTTGTCTCCGCTCTCTTCGAAGGCACTAATACGCTAATCATACTCGACGTAAAAAGGCGCTCTGACCAGCTTGTCAACTTGGCGTTCAGCGCGCGCCACGTGGGTATCAGCGTGTGGGTGATCACCAGCATCACGAAGCCGTTCCGTGAGAACATCGCGGCCTTAGTGGTCTTCAATACCCCGAGCAAGGCGGATATGAAAGCTATCCTGCATGACTACGGCGCGGAGCTCTCAGAAGAGAAGATGAAAGAGTACATGAAGGCCCTCAGTTTTGCTTGCGTCACCCTTATACCATCGCCCTAGTAGAAGGGTAACCACCGCCCTAGGGCATAACGTGTATGTGCACACAATTACGTACGTACATACGTGTTGCAACTTAGCCACGGCATGATGAGCGACGAATACTTTGAGAGTCTTCTTGAGGGTGGCGCCGCCGGCCTCCCGGTCGTCGAGTCGTTGGACTGCTCGACACATACTGCCGGAACGGCAACCGGAGGTGAGCAAACTGAGATAGCAGAAGCGAGGGAGAAACTCGCGATTCTCGTAGCCTCGGGGAAGTCGAGAGAAATGGTAGGCAAGGCCCTGACTCACGACGACGTCAAACGCATGAACGCCGATGAGGTGAGGGGGTACGAGAGGCAATACGAGACCGCTCTAGCCAGCCGGACTACAGACGCCCTGGCAGACAGCTTCTGAAGCTTACGACCAAGCTAGTAGGCATGGCGCTGCCGATAGACAGTGTGGTTGATCTTCACAATGACCTAGTGTCCGACTACATCATCAACAACGAGCTCCGCACATTGTGCGGAAGCCTGTCTCTACGCTGCGGTCGTTTGATGGCTTTAGCTGCCGGGGCGTTACACATAGCACGTCATGTGAACACCGCCGGAACGGCAAGCGCTGACACGAGGTGTCAACACGAGGTGGCAGCCGCGGACTCACCAGTGGTTTGCCTGCCGGAACGGCAAACGCACAGTGACGAGTCTGCCACTCCAGAGCAGACGTTCATTTGAAAGTTTGCCACTTCTTCTACCGCTTGGTACCAAGTAGTTGACACCGCGTGTCAACGCAAATGGAGGAACCTCAAGGAAGTACTAGTGCCCAGCCTGCCGGAACGTCAGCGGAACCTGACAAACAGCATCATCAAGAACCTGCACGTACGCCTTCGGCGTTGGCGGAGAGAATCACGAGCCCCGAACCACCCGCGACCCGACCTAAACACCCTGGGCGAGTTAAAGCCGGAAGGCGCTTGGCGAAATGGAACCGAATTAACAGAGCCAAGAAAGAGACACTTCGTGTCGTGCAGTCGCCGGTGGCCCCGGGGCCGAGCGAGCCGCAGGGACGCGAGGGCTTGCGCGCCGACGATGCCTTCGGCATCACACACACACCAGCCCCGGAAAGCAACTATGCTTGGTCGGCTAGCTCGGTTATCGAGGTCGCTGGTCTTCTAGTGTCATTGTTCGGCCTCTACACACGTAGGAGGGAGCTAGCTGCCGCGTTCACTCGCACACCAGCTGTTAACCAGCGAGCTACCGATCCGCATGTAGCGGCCGACGACGTGACTCCGCCCGCAAGGCTGCCGCTGGCGACCGCACAGCAGACCAAGGACCGCGTTCCGGCGACAGCGCTTCGCGCTCCCGGACAATGCAAATCTCGGCTGTTATCCATGGAGTAGGCAGACATTTAGACACGAGGGCCCCACCTATATCCGCACGTCCGTGCATCATACGCGTGTAATGTCGACGACGCAGCAGAGCAAGATTACAAAGACCATCACCGACGCCGCAGTCATAACCGGCCTCGTCGCCGGTATCGGCTGGGTTGGGCGCAAGGTCTTACGCGAGGACTTCACCAAAGACCCCTCCGCGAACGCCATGAACTACGCAAAAATGACTGTCGCCGTTGCAGGTGCTGTCGCTTTGAAGGGTTACCTTGAGGACCAGAAGATCCTGCCCATGCAGTGTACTGTGGCGTGCGTAGGCCGCGTATTAGACTCGTGCGTGCTTTGCACAATTCATGCACATGCGTATACGTATACGTATACATACACACAGCACATGAAGTGTGCATACTGAAGTGTGCTTCGCACAAACATGGCCTCTATCGCGATTTTGGTTGGCGGCGCCGTCCTAAACGCGACTGCATTCGTTGGTGGCAACTACCTCGAAAAGTTCCTGTCGAACGATGAGAGCCCTGCCTTAGCTGAGAAGGAGAGGCACGAGAAGGCCCTAGAGAAATACCAACTAAGAAACTAAGAAATACCAACCAAGACTATGGACTCTATCAACAGCGGCCTCAATTGGCAAGCTCAAAGTCGCGAGAGAGGGTCCCTCGCAAAGCAAAACTTCACCGACACCGAATACGCGCTCAAACTCTACAACCAGACCCGGCCGAAACAATCCCTGGAGTCGATGCGGGCCCCCGAGCTGTCCGACTACTACATCCCCAGCAAAACGCAGAAGAACGCCGAGTTGGCGTACATAGGCGCCGGCGCTCTCGCCATCGGCTACGCAGCTAGCCGCTTGCTGTGATGCAGCTGCGCCTAGCATCTAGGCGGCCTTTTTCCATGCTGCGCGTATACGTATACGTATAAGATGATTGCAGACCGAGCGCTTCGCGCAGCAGTGCGTATGCACGTACGCCGAAGGCGTAGCAGACGGCATCCGCCTGTTGGAGACTGATACATGCGTTTGAACGCATCGCGATACGCACGTAATGGCCCGCCGAAACGGCAAGCGCATGTCCGACGAAGAACTTGATGCGTTCCTTCGTCCTATATACTACGCCAGAGGCGGCTTCCAGGGAGTGACCGCTCTGCATGCCAGACTTCCCAAGGGCTCAGCCTCCATAGATCGAGTGCGCAAGTGGGTAAGCTCGCAGCCCGTCGGGGGCTACACACAGACACCCCCTCCTCCGACTACCTACGCCCACTTCTCGGAGCAGATACCAAACCGTATCCACCAGTCTGACCTGCTATTCTTGCCAACCGACCGCGGGTACAAGTATGCCCTGACTGTCGTTGACGTTGCTTCACGATATAAAGCCGCCCACCCACTGAGGACTAAAAGCGCGGCCGTCGTCTCCCTCGAACACGCTGGCATCTATGCAGAGGGACCTCGCACATGGCCTAAAGTCCTCATGGTTATTGACGGCACGGAGTTCAAGGGTGCTACCACAAAGCTCCTAACAGACCACGGGGTGGAGGTCCGTCGGGCTGAGCCAGGGCACCACAGGAGCCAAGCTTTCGGACATGAACGCAACAAAGACTCACATGACTGACTTATAAGTCCCCTTAGAGGTCGGAACGGAGGTGTACATCGCCGTAAACGAGGAAGACCTTCAGGACAAGGGCCGACGGCGAGCGACGGATCCGTGGTGGACAAGCAAGGCATACCCAATACTAAAGAGGGTCATGGAGCCCGGACAGCCAGTGTTGTATTACACGGCGTACTCTAAGCACGGCTTCACGCGTTCGCAGTTGCGTAGCGTGAAGCTAGCGTGACAAAACAGAGCAAAAAAAATCTGCTGGTCGCGCTAGCGTCACCCTAGCGCGATCAGAGCTTTTGCCTTCTATTGCAGCTAAGGCACGTGAGTCTGACATTCCACTTGTTGTGACCCTGACTGTCGTCCAGCCGGTCGATACTGAAGCATTGGGGATGACTCTTGGTGTACCCCTGGAGCAGAAGCTGAGTGCCACAGACCGTGCACTTCTTTTCCGCGTCAGCAATCATGCCGAGTACGTGGTCTACCGTCAGAACGTGGTGCGGCCCCGTGTACTTTGTGCGACCCTTTTGCCTGTCGTCTATAGCGTATCGCTCGATTCACGCTATAATGAGCTCTTCACTGGGTGTAGCCTGCAGTCTTGTGGGAACCAAGGCACCTGGGGTGTCATCGGGGCGGATCAAGCGGACTATCTGGTCGGCGAGCCGCACGCGGGAGATGCCGGTGTATACAGCATTCGTGATCCAGCCCTCTAAGCTGTGGTCTATGATAAACAAGCGTCTTGGAGTCTGGATAGTCTTGCCCTGCACCCGGTGGACTGTCCCCAGGCCCGCGTATTTCCACTCGAGGGGAAGCCCGTTAAGGACCGCGTCGAGAGGAACCTCGACTACCGTGCCTTTGTATGCGTCAACCTTCTCACCCCTTTTGCCTGGCACGGGCACCGGCCGCCCTTGCTTGCGATAACGATGCGCGACGCTGGGATCGGGGTCAAAGCGGATGGTTGCTGGCAATCGGGGGTAGTTTTTCCTGTGGTGCTCTACCAATCGCTGCTGAACAAGGGCCCCAATCTTGTTGGTCGAGCACACCCACATATCGCTTGGGTGGGCCTGCTCGGTCGCCGCGTCGAACGCCACCCCATCCCACTCCTCTCGAAACACCTCAAGCTGTTGGGAGTCTGGCTGACACCAAATCCGGCCCTTTATGTGGTGGAGCCTGGAGGAGGGCGCGGCAGAGCCGCAGTCGCATGTACTGTACGGCTTTCCGCAGTCTTCACACAGGCAGCAGTAGTCGGACTCGAACCAGCGGATGTTCCCTTGTGCCCACTCCTTAATCATATCGTGAGGCCCCTCTTTATCTCCCCAGGGCGGGACCTGCCCATAGTCGCCACAACACACTACCTGACACGGCCGCGTGGCGAGATACCCTAGGATGGCGCGTAGCACTTTAGTCTGTACCTTACAGCACTCGTCAATGATGATTACTTCTGCGAGACGGTCGAGTTTGTGCCCCAGCTCGGAAGGTAGTGGTGGTAGGTTTGAGCGCGCCCCGCGCATGCGAGGCGCGGGTTGTCGCGATGGTCGTGGGCGAGGTCGTTCTCAGGGGTGAGCACCACAACGTTGCGGCCGCGGAACATGCTCACCGCCCACTCGGTCTTCCCCGATCCTCCCTGGCCGGCTAGATACATCCTTGCAGAGGTTGCGGCCACTAGATCGCACGGCAGACTCGGCGCAGTGCTTGGCTCCCTAGCCAAGCACCCCGACCTCTTCGGACCCCAAGCCGCTTCGGGTCGCCACTCGTACCCAGGCTTCTTGTGGCGCCACTCTCCATACCTCGGATTTCGCTCCACGAGCTTTACACCACTGGGCACCGCCTTTGCGTATATGGCATCTGTGCACACTCGGAGGACGTCTTCGCGAGGGATCCGCCTCAACATGCGTCGCAACGCTATGTTTGTGTACGCCAAGACGAAGGCCCTCATATGGTACCATTGTGAGCGCCGGACTCCGTCTTTGTATTGGATCAGATGAGCCCCGTCGGCATGCTCGAAGTTAAGTAAGTGGTCGGTGCCCGCAAGGAGGTTTGTCAGATACGCGGCTTCTTCACGGTCGCGGACTACGATCGAGGACTCGTCGCAATGGCGAGTGCACTTGCCTATGAAACGGAAAGCGAGATCTCGACCCTGCGAGTCTTCGCCGCCGGGGCGGCACGCGATGGAGTGGGGGAACTTGATGGAGTCCTTTTTTCCGACGCTATACAACACCTCCCTTGCCGCGGCCATGACGAGGTTACCCGAGTCTAACAGGTCCTTGAGCTCTGGCGTTGTGATCCAGCCCTCGTTTTGTTCCAAGTGCTGCCCTACCCTCCCGGAAGTGTAGGGGTGGCAGGCCTCAGAGAACCCCCACTCGGTCAGCTGAATGGCCCCGGTCAGTTGAAAAACCTCGCTCAATGGCCGCCCCACAACATCCGCGATACGATACACGTTCGTAGGGAAGCCGTATTTCCGTACCAAATCAATGGCGTCCAAGGCGCCGCCGGAGAGACTGTCCTCGCATCCTAGGTACGCCACACGCATGTCGATGTGCGCATGAGGCTGCGCCCCTAAGTTTTCCTTGCTATTCCACGCTTTGGACTCAACCTACGCCGCTCGCCAGACGTCCCTGTATTTAAGAGGCGTTGGCCGATGTTCTCACTTTGGGTCCACTTCTTGAAGCGATACCCTCTTGCACCGCGCATCGAGTGCGTAGCTTCTGTGTACTCTTGGTAGGCTGGGTGGTCATCAGGGAGCCATTGAGGATCATATCCAGTCTCGTCTGTAAACGCCCTGTCGATAGCCGCCCCGTCCTGTCCCGATCGGTACAGTTTGCATTCGTGCGTGACTATAACACGCCCACACAGCCAGATCCTCGTGCTTCTGGGGATCGCCCTGTTTATAAAGCGAATGAGCACCTCTCGCACTTTTGCCTCGCGCGTTTTTGCGGCGGCACTGGTAGCGCGAGGCGCTGCCTCCCCCTGACATAACGAACGAAGCTCCCCCTCAGCCTCGAAGTCTAGGCCGTGGACGCTCGCGATCGCAGGTGGTTCAGTCGGAAGCTCCGCCCAGGCGTGGTTATTGTGGCAAGGGATGGTGATCCTCGTCTTAGTCTTGTACTTCCCCGAGTCCCACAGGACGTTACCCAGGGCGTCCACGGCTACTAGCTTTACCTCGAGCTTCTTTTCCATGTGAAAGAGGTCTTCTTTGGTGCATCCCGTAGTGGCCACCTTCTTGTCAAATCGCTCGAGGATCTTGCCTCGTGTCTGGGTTAGACCAAGGGAGCGCGAGGTGCCGCGATTCCTCAAGAAGTCGGCAACATAGCTCACAACACAGTTAGCGAAGGCGTCACTCCCCTCTCGCTCAAACATTGGCCCAGGCTCACCTTTATGCTCAGGTAGAGGGCGAAGCTCGTATCTCACGTAGACGAGGGACTCTCGTCCTTTCTCCCAAATACCCGCATCGATGCCTTCCAATGCACCGACTGCGATTTGGCCCCCTCTTTTGACTAACGACCCACCGATCTTGTGCTCCGAGCGTACTTCCTCCTCTGTGATTGGCGCCAATGGCTCTGCGGGGGCCTTACCAGCGACCGTAAAGAGTCTGTAACGCCGGTCGGGGTCTACCATCTCGAGCACCAGCGGAAGCACTGCGTTCGCCCACAGAGACTCTCGCTCGTGCGAGACCCACCACACCGAGCCGTCGTCATTAATATCAGGCCCCCGCATAACCGGCTTTAGAGCAATGACACCTGTTCCACCAAGATCTCGTATCTCCTGGTAAACACCGGCGCTTATGTCTTGGCCCCGAAGAGTGGCATCCACGCTTGGGGACCGAAGATGGGCGCCGCCGACGAAGTGAGAATAGTACTCCTCGGGGTCTAAGCTCTCTGGGCCCTCTTGCCGCCGTCCCGACAGCAGAGGGTCGACTTCCTCTGTCCACACTTTCACCGGTACGAGCGGCTTAAGCAGCTTGTGTTTGACATCGTCGGGGATGTCCTCGTCCAAGATGTTCTGGACCAGCCCTACCAGTACGGCGGGCGCCTCTTTGTCAGGCATGCTATCGAGAATCTCCTGGTAAACACCGGCGCTTATGTCTCGGCCCCGAAGAGTGGCATCCACGCTTGGGAACCGAAGATGGGCGCCCCCGACGAAGAGAGAATAGTACTCCTCGGGGCCTAAGCTCTCTGGGCCCTCTTGCCGCCGTCCCGGCAGCAAAGGGTCGACTTCCTCTGTCCACACCTTCGCCGGTACGAGCGGCTTAAGCAGCCTGTGTTTGACATCGTCGGGGATGTCCTCGTCCAGGATTTTCTGGACCAGCCCTGCCAGTACGGCGGGCGCCTCTTTGTCACGCATGCTACCGAGAACCTCCTCTATGTAAGCGTCCATGTTTCGGCACACCTTGTGCCACCCAGTCTCTAACTGAGCGTTTGGGTATGCCCTGTGCAACCCAGTCTCTAATTGACCGTACTGCGGGCTGCGATGTCAGACAGGACGAGTGCGAACCATCGCCGAGCGCGCCTCCCGATGCCACGCATCCTCTGCCCTTCACGATTCGCTCCGCAGGCACACACACTGAGTCCCTATGCCGCAGACCCTGCACGGCACGGGGAGGGGGCTGCCCTTACGGAGCCTTTAGAGGTACACCTTGCAGTAGGTGTCCATGCACCTCCGGCCGCACGTGTTTGCGTGGCCGACCTTTAGCCACCCGCAATAATCTTTTCCGCACTTCATCCTTCGAACGCTCGGTATACCACAGGACAGACGGATGTCTAATTGCAAGTCCTTAAGGGTTCGAACTGCATCATTGGAAAAATATAGCCGTGATACCTCATAACAGCGTTATGAATTAGGGTGCGAGTCACAAAGTCCTTAAAAACGTATGTCATGAAGTACCAAGCTCAATTATCTAAGATGGCGGCTCGACTCGAACATGGAATTAGACCTAAAGTTCTTGGATGGAAACTTTCAGTAACAACCGAGGGGAGAGAAGAGGACGCCTTCGTAGATGAAGTTTTAAAGAGTTTGACCGCCTCTATTAAATTGTATTTCGGAAACAGGAGGCTTCTGTGGCAGCCATAAAATCGTAGACCTCGCCGGCGATCGAGCATTCGATAAAAAGAACACACGCTCCGTAGGTTTTGCGTAGATTTATCCATGCGCTTTTTCGCCCCGACCTTATGTACGCGGAACGGCCCGGCCTACATTAGCAATTGCCAAAAGCTTATTTACGTGAAATCGATTTGGCCTACATTAGCAATTGCCAAAAGCTTCTGTACGTGAAATCGATTTGGCCTACATTAGCAATTGCCAAAAGCTTGTGTACGTGAAGCATTATCTGCCTGATATATAGAGACGGGGCTGGGGGCTCGGAGGGGGGATTCGCGCCTCCCAGGCCTAAAACGGGGAGACGGGGCTGGGAGGCCCGGAGGGGCGATCCGCGCCTCCCACTAGTTTCTCTGAAACCCCCTGGTCCCCACCTTTAATCATGAGAAAAAAAGGCAAATGTAGATTATATACGAACAAAGAAAACAGAGATTCGAACAGGCAAGCAGATAGAATAATCACAGTTTACTTTCACACACGATATATGGAAGGGAATTTTTTGTTCTTTGTTTTATTGGTGTTTTAGAATTATCATTAGAAAAAAATGGGCATCAACGTTATGGTGCAACGCAAATGTAATGAAATCACAGCAACCTTTGCAAAAGAATATACAACAAAGTATGTCTCATTGATCAGTACTTCATTCTCAGGACAAAATAAACATAATCTTTGAATTGCTTTAAACCACACGTACCTTAAACATCAGCCATCGTGTCCCATCAGTAGTATAGTGAAGGTTATAAGTCTTGACCCACTTGTTCTCCCCAGGGGACCCCTGTGTGGCTACTCCTGAGACTGTCCTCACCCCTCCCAGGTCAATCTCAAGATACTCAGAGACGACCGATGCACCACACCAAGATGAGTTGCCGTATAGACGTCCAGCGGATGCGTTACCCGATGACGCCGAAATTGCTGAGCCCGCGATGACGTCATCCGTTAGACCCAGCGACGACTTGCACACTGGGAATAACGTTGATAAGGGATTCTCATAAACTGACTAATTTTTGTTTGCCTTTCAATAGACATTTAGGCTCTATTATTCAACATTGCACACAAAAAAGATGGAACGCATTAAAGCGTGAAGTGAAGCGGAGCCCCATACCTAAGAAAAAGTGGTATATAAGAAAAATATGGTAACAAATATTGGTAACCCATCGACTCGAGTTTTGGTGACGCGATGTCCGTCCGTCCGTCCCCAAAAAGTATCGTATGACCAAAACTTGGCAAGTGTCATGTATGTGTCAAGGGAGGTGCAAAACTGTGGTCACGTGGTTTGTGACGTCATCGATGACGTCACTAAAAGAAAAATACGTTGACGTCATCAAAATAAAAAAAATATATATTTCACGAAGGAAACATCGTATGGCAACCAAACTTGGTAGGTGTGAAGGGGGATGCAACAATATAATCACATATAATCAATTGTGTGACGTCATTGAGAACAGAGAAAATAATAATAATTAAAATTTCTTAAATTATTAAGTGGAAATGAAGCAAAGATTTGGTCGTTTCGAGCTCCGCTTTTAGGCAATGCCTAGATCTATATATTATATATAAGACTCACAAGATATTACATAGGCTGCAACATACCGTCGGGTTTTGTGCCGTACACCTCCACGCGCATCGTCGGATCTCTTTGACTAGTAAGAGGTACAAACCGGATGAACCGCGCCATGGTGGGGACCGCGAGGGTGTTCTTGACGACTGTCGTTCCGTCCGTGTTACCATTGAATACCTGGCGATACATACGTGTAGTATTATTGGTACAAATTAGACATTTCTTAGGGAACTAACAATGCATTTATCATCCCTCTGTTAGTAGAACCCCAATATAATGTCGATTTCCCATTGAAATATTAGGTGATATCTGAATTCAACATTAATTAGCATTCAATCCTCAAATGGTATCCAGAGAGCTTTTATATAATACCTCCCCCTACCTTGTCGGTCCCAGTCTCCCGGTATGTGGACCATGCTTGATTATCCATGGAAAACTGAACTTTGTATGACGTCACCCACTCTGTCCCATATGAGGCGCCCTGTGTTGCTACAGCGCACACCACGAACACGGCGTTGAGGTCGATTTGAAGATAACCCTTAGGATCACTGCTTTTACGGCACCATCCAGGCGAACCGTTAAGTCGAGCATAATAGGGATGGTATCTGCTGTCGTATATTGTCGAAGCTGAAAATCTGTTGTCTGGTAACACTCGACTATTGCTAATGCCAACCGCTTGACCGGGGCAACCTTCCGTATAAACTAATAAAAAAACATAGATTAAACGGGAAAATCATTTTAGCAAGCAGGAATGGTATCGGTTGTCCATTAGAGTTCGCCTAATGGACACGGGTTGCGAGTAAATGGTGCGGATGCGGGTAAAAAAAGGGCGGGTAAAAAGGGGCGGGTGCAGGTGAATGGCGCGAATATTAGTCACCACAATGGTTAATTCAGAGAATTTTAACCCTGATTACCAAATAAGACACTGGTTTTACATCCTGCAAGGAGCTTGGTATCATTTAGGAAATAAAGAAATACAATTTTTTATCGTCTGATTTTGTTAGCAGTGTTGTTTTATATTGGCCGTTTTCATATGCTTCACTGAGCTCAGTTTTTCGAACGGAAGTAATAAACCGGAATTCAAAAGAATGACAGTTTGTTGGCGAACTTGTCGAGCGCAATTATTGTTTTTGTCATGCTGGATCGACAAGTCTACGGTCATTAGTGACATGCGAACGAAATATCAGAATGTTTTGATATTTTAGTCACGAATGCAAAACAAAACAAAAAAAAAAAAAAAATTAAGACACTTGGTTTATACCACAGAAAATACTTATGCTTTATAAGAATGTAAAAATCGACATTCAAAAGAGAAGTGGTGCAAGAAATAGCGGAAAGCTGGGTCCAACAGACAATAATTAGGCGGTAAGCCTCTAGCATCTAGGGTTTCCTTCTATGAAGATAGATGATAAGTACATTATAAGGAGTGTCTTATTTATACTGGAAACATTTTCGTTTCTCTTATTTGAGTTAATTTTTTTTTAAATTGCCAGAGAAAAAAACATTGTGTGGCTTATTGTAACAAACAGTAAAAAAAACGCCCGCTTGTAAGAACCTAGTGATTATAACCTATAGGCAGAAATTTTGGATTTTAATAACCCAAAATATAAGAAACTACTAAGCCTAGAAAAATGAAACAAATTATGGGGCTTTAAGATATAAATTTGATCAACCTTTTGCCGTAGCTAGCGAGAGCCACGGTGTGTAGCAACTTCCTCTCCTCTCCCCACCCTACAAAACACGTATCTTGGTAATTAGATTGAATTTTATATAAATTTAATTTAATTTAAATAGAACATTAAACATTTATGATCTGCCCCACCAATCCCTCCAAGAAATACAAGGAATGACTGTGGACACTGTGCCCCTCCCTACCCCTACAAGGCAACGTTTTCTTGCCGTGTCCATCCAGCCTCTTGCCCTTCATACATAAACGCTATAGCAAAATTAATGAGAGGATTGAAACCAAAACCACGTGTGCTGGGCTTATTTTCAGACAGACGCATAATCTCAAAATAGAACAATCTTTTATAAATTATAATCAAAAATTACCTTGTTTACAGAGCCTCATGCATACTATAGCTATAATAAATGAGGTGAGAGAATAAAGATATAACCCACTTATAATACGAATTCAGTGAATTCAACGAGGTGATTGCGACATGCCTTAAGTCTCAATGTTTATACGTTTTGCTTATATTCGTGTATCCCAAAATCCTTTGAGCGATGTATGGTTATTAGTGCGCTGGGCTAAACTCTAAATTTTTCCACGCACGAGAGATTCTTTTCTTTTTGATTTAAAAATACTTGCGTTGGGGATTCAACGACTTGGACACTGATTTGTTCAGAGCAATTGCACAAAACTGTCACATTTAAAAAGTGAAACCTTGTTATAAATTCCTTTGAGTCTCCTAAGCGTGATGGAATGAGGAAACTACGTCTTTATTGATTTCCTAAAATCTAAAGACGACTGAATCCTCGTGACAGCCAGTGCTATGCTGTATGACCGTTCATTTCGTCTTATCACTGCTTATCCGTTTAGAAATTATGTATACTTCCGGTAAATCTCATACGATTGTTATTTTGCTTTGCTCGGCTTCAAAAAAGAGTATTACTTAGGATTGTCTATTTACTACTCTGAGGATGCGATGATCAAATTCCATCCCAGAAAAGAAGATATAGAACTCGCATTTCGCACCCACCAATCTCAGCCCGGCAAGCATGACCCTAAAGCGAGCACAGAGCGTCAAGCAGGGTATACTGGTAATGAAGGGTATACTGGTAATGACGTATCATCATAGTAAAACCGTGTGAGCAAGGGTTAAAAGAGCTTTCTGCTCTGTGTTGCTCTCCGGGCGGTCAAGTGTTTTTTTTTTTTTTTTTCAAGTGTAACGGTGTAAGTGGTCTCTAACTTGTTTAGACTACTACCTTAGGTTTTGAACACTAGAGGGTTTGTGCATTAGGAGTGCTGTGGTGCCCCACCTGTGGTAAACTGCAGGAACAGGACAGCGAAGGCCACCCGGGAACAAAATCTGTCTCTCGCCTCCATTACTAGACTCTTCTGTAGACTCATGCTGTGCGTAGTTAGATGTAGCTCGTTGTCACGCAATACTCATAGTCACGAAACGAAACAGAAATGCTGGACTACTTTGAGATTTTGTCTGAAACTAATATCAGTCTAAACCCGTGCTATCAGTTATAGTCGGCGGACTGAAAGTGACCTACTCATAAAACGCAAAAAGGCTAGTAGAATAGGAAACAAAGACAAAGACTTGAACGCATAAAAGGGGACCTTTAATTATTATATATATTGAAGGATTTACCAACCGCCTTACACATTACACGGCGAAGGTAACAATAAAGTGATAAAATACAGTTTGTGGGTGGCAACAAGGAAAAGCCATCCCTCTGGTGCAAATAGCACAAGCATAAAAAAAAGCACATTCGAGCGTCCCTCATTTCTTAGTCGAAACTTTGTCCACTGCTGAGTTGCCAGGACTGATTGTCTTTTTCCTTTTGATTTGATGTTTGCGAAGTCCATCCATCGCTTCCGGGTAAAAAGAGAGTGACATCCCTGTTACAGTTAAAGATTCATTTTCATAATAACCGAAAAGAATGAACCGGCTTGGAAACGGCAATTAACTTTCGTTTATACTTTAAAAATTTTAAAGGAGTCCTATTTACTTTTACTATTTTACTTTTTAATTTGAAACACATTTTTAATGTGAGTTCTTATTGCTATTTTACTCTAAATATTTCATGATGCATAAAAATCAAAGAAAGCATGTAGCCGCCGTGGGCCACCTTACGCGAGGTCTGCAAGCTCAGTAGGCTCAATAGACTTTACGTTTTACCACAAGCAGTACGCACGTCGTTGCATAAAAAAAAAATGTTACATATGGCTAAATTTTTATAAGGAAAAGTTAAACTCTTACACGGGCTGTCTGTGTGACCTGAGCCTGCGTGCGTGTCGAGTTGCGGTGCTCCCCATCGCCACATGCGCTTCCACTGATTTACAGTGTGACAGGTGTCCTCGAATTGTGTGGGATGGTGGCCTGTTTGCCATGGTTACCTCGCGCAGTGTTTCCCCACATCGAGGCGCCACATCTAGTGTTAATGAGTTCAAGGAATGGTTTTGTTATAGGACCGACCATTTATTATCTGACGGCAACGAAATCCCCTTCCCCTAAGGACTTCGAGTAAGCTAAAATCTTCAGAAAAACATAGAATAAGCAATCATTAGCGTATAATTGAGTAGTGATTCCAGGGGAAATCCCCCAAAAAATAGAGAGCTATATTTCCCTTTCAGAAAAGGAGAAAATGCTTGAATTGGCGTACAATGTTTGAGTCGCGAATCATACACTGCAGCTCTATGTGGACGTTAGATGATAACACTAGATAGGAATAAGCTGGTTGATGAGTTTGAGAGACTCGCAACACGTGGATGGTCTACTTCTAATGTAACGCAAAAAGTACGTCCAACCTCCTTTACATCCCTTCTTTGGACGTAATCTTTATATAACTACTATGTTACAAGTGTGTCTGGTGCGTTGTGTTACTCGTTTTTCACACGTGCGCTTTTTTTTTTTTTTTTTTTGTTTCCGAGTCGCGACTGGTTTTTGGTGACGGAAGCCATTTCATAGTTACGGCGGCAGAAGACCGCTAACCAATGCGGAGACAGCGCTGAAAAACACTAGTCGTTGTCAAGAAAGCAGACAAGAGACAGGGGCGGACCTCCCCCCCCCCAAGATTGTTTTTTAAAATTGTTTTTTTTAAATATAGATGAATGAACCGTTTTGGAGGATATTGCTTTTATTCCTTCAATGCACTTTAGGAAATCCAAAGTGAAAAATGAACAGCAAATTGCATTGAGCTCTTTTTTCCTGGGACAAATAATTTCCCTGTACCAATAATGGGAAATTCTACGTTAAACCTAAGAGAGGGTATAACATTATCGGGAGAAGCAAGACAAACTTTAGGAATGATAAGAATGAATGAATTCATAAATTTAAGTGCATTTTATTATTTTAAGGCACTAAGAGACCCTACACCTCACTAGGACAAGGTGTACGGTTGGATCCTCGAGGACGATAAAATACTTCTACACTATTTTCCACTAATAGTACTTGGATCAAATCTAAACTATGAGCTGCCAAAACACTAAAGAAAATTTGGTCAATGTTTGTTTTGGCTTAAGAAAGAAAAGAAATAAAAAAGAAAAAAAAGCCGTGTTAGGCTTACGTTGAAACTACAGAACTCCCCATCTACGAAACAATCACTGCCAAATAAAATGACCCAAAACGAAAAAAAATATTGAAACTTTTTTTCAGTTTCTACGAGGTCAAGTACCCTAATTGCTTAAATACTGACAATAATATTCGCCAGAACATTATATCATTGAAAGCTTGATTATATTTTTTGCCTGCACGTTAAAAAATCTTATCTAGAGATGAAACATATTTTTGTATAAGCGCCTCATCGCCTAGGGCGTGAAACATTAAATGGTGCTTATTCAAGCAAATACTGTAACTGTCTAAACTAACTATAGTCAATGTAGATGTTTTACTTAGTGTACTTAGCAAAGGCTGGGCGACGTGGTCCGACTGACAACCAAAAGAAAAGACAGAGTTATAGACAGTTATAGAGGACAGTGGCTGTAGTATTGTTAAGGATGCCTTGGTCACAAAGACTTATCGCTTATCGTACAACCCCTGACAAAACCGAAGCTTACAAATTCAGTGAAAAATAGGTGTAAAATGATATATTAAACATTCAAATAAAACCCTTTTACTCTTACACCTTTGTTGCTTTCTTGACGGTTGCCTGTCTTCTTTTTATATACAACCTGTGGATCTGAGCCTGCTCAGCTTTTCCTTTTTCATGCAATGATTTGCAGTTGAGGTAGACTTCAGTCAGCATCGTTCTCATTTCCTTAACTGTCTCGTCGTAGCTCTCCCTCATTAATAACCTTTTCGAAACTACGAAAAAAAAATATTGGGTTCAGATAATGAGATTACTAAACGAACGTTGGATAATTGCCAAATGGGTGAACCTGACTTATACCTAAACGTCTTGTCCGCGTGTAGATGAGCACGTGATAGGCCAGACCAATGAGCGCAGCCCCGAGGAGAGCTAAGCCCGAGATATAGAGACTTTTGCTGTAGAGCGAGGAGGTTGGGTCAAGAAAGCTGACTTGCTCCTCTTCTTTTTTCGTGGTCATATCAGGGGCGGATTCCTACAACGGAATAATAACCGCGATTGAGTCCGACGGAGATTAATAGGCAGAACTTGCACTAAGAAGACTTTTTGAGTGTCAAATTTAAGCCAATAATCACAAAGATGGCTGCACCCGACGCTAAAATAAATAAATGCAATGAAAAGAAGCCCTTTCTGACAAAACAGCTTTCTGAATAAGTTGCATTTTGTTGTTGTTATTTTGTCACCGAGAGTCGTTGCGAGCACGAGTTTGCCATCCAAAAGTTATGAGATTTCCTAATGCAAAGAGCTCATTTACACGTACAACTAAATATACTACAACGTAATTGACATTTCAGAGGCAGATTTCTATAGAAAAGGATAGCTTGACTGCACCAATTGAGGTTTTAGGGATATCCGGAATAATATATGTCGAGACAAGTGTAATCAGGCGAGGCCGAAGATTCAGTAAAACACACTTTCTAGAAAAAAAAAATATTCCCGATTTGCACAAAGGCCGCCACTTCTCACAATCGAATCTTCGCGCCCTAGGCCCAAGATGCATTGCGCGCGTAAAAAATCACTTATCTACTAGCTGATAGACCCTCAGATTGCGTGATTCTAAAAAAAAGCAAATCAGAATCTTAGCAAAATCTTAGCAAATCAGAATCAACATAGTGAATACAATTTACAATTAAAGCTGTTCTCTTTATGGGCCTTTCCAAATTGGAACACATGCAAATGAACCGAAACTTGCATTTGAATCTGAAACGTGATATTAAGAAAAAAATACAACAACGGCTATAAGATAATAAACAACTAGGCCTTACTATGCAATGGAATTTTAAAGGGATAGTGAACTGCTCGGGATTAGCACTCTGCAGTAAACCTGTACATTACCGTATTGTCGGTGCTGTTATCAACTTTAAAATCCATACGGATAGTTGAGATGTTGGCGCTATTGGTATATTCCCTGAAATGCCTCTCTAACAAGGTAGCTTCACCGCCCAGTACCACGCCGTAGGTTATATCAACGTCGACGATGTCACTGATCGAGTACCAGGTCTTATTGAATAGATCTGGGCGAGACTTAGCGGTGTAGGGGTCAACCACGATGGTATTGACGCGTAGAGCCGCAAACGCATTTATGACTTCATCAAGTGTATTGTAGGATTTATCTGCACCACAATATGATAAAATACAAAAATACGTTATGTTAATTTCCCACATGTGGGAAGCACGGGTGGCCTAGTGTGTTAGCGCGCCGGCCTCTCACCGTGGCCCAGGTTTGAATCCTGGCTCAAACTGGGGATTTTTCCGGGTTCCGGCCTAGATTCGAATTTGTGTCACAAGTGAGTTTAAGTTATTTTCCCGTGTTTCCAGTCTTCTCGGATAAGGACACTAAACCGGAGGTCCCGTCTCTTCAAGCTGCATAACACACTAACCTGAACTGAGGGGACATAAAAGAACCACTGGGGACGCAATAAACCCTCTGACCTTACTAACCGAGGGCTATATGTTAGAAAACTGTATATTCGGTTAAATATGTTACCCTCGATAAACAAAGATTAAACTGAAATGTGGATTCACAATGATACAAAAACAAGTCCATAAAGGGGACGTCATATAAAAAGTAATAACGACCTGTGATATTCCAGCAAAAGTAAAGCATGCAAAGGAATAGGTTACGCCTTTCCTAATACGCCGTTGATTGCGGCAAGACAATGAGACATTGAAGATCACCCCCTCTCCAACTTGTCTCCTCGGCTTAAATCCCAGAAAGGGTGGCTATACTCACAAGTTGCTCGTCCTTTTGCCAAACTCTGAGCGGCTGAGTGTTCAGGTGAAGATGCCACCGCCGCTATCTGAAAACAATGGGCATGAGCTTAATAGATACGACGGGGCAGCTTAAAGTTTTATAAGCTTCAACATGGCACTAGCATATTAACCAAACGCTATCAACACTATAGCCAGCAACGCCACATGCACAACAGTGGCGACATGACGGACGCATATACAAAATATAACACTTTAACAACATTTAAATCTCCCCACCAAGTACACATTATTTACCGCATCCCCTTTTTTAACGCCTGAGCTGACACTTTCTTCGACAACAGTCATAGTCAAAGACGAAGAGATTCCTCCGACTAGCATCGAAGTCATTACGAGGCCGATTATTGACCAGACGACACCAAATACTCGACCAGCCGTCGACGAAGGCGCCCGATCCCCGTACCTACGTGGACCCAAAAGTACATGTTAGCAGATAATGATGATGATCATGGGGTACGGTGATCATGATGATAGTGATAAAAATAGCACGCACCCAACAGTCGACATGGTAACCATAGCCCACCAAATGCCTTCCCAGATGCCAGGAAAAAAAGTGTTTGGAAACTGATCTTCATCTTCACCGAGCTCCTACGAAGATAAGATGGCAATAATGTCAATAATGATTTGGACAATGTGTATTTTGATTTGAACTGGACCAAGAATAAATAAACATAGGGTGTCATTGTTTTCCTGACTTTTTAAGATTGGTGGCTGCGCTATTTATCCATACCTCCGTTAAGAAAATTGAATAAGATATAAAACCTTATAAAGATAAAAAGCACTAAAGAATAATGAGCATCCATTAGTAAGCTTACAAAATTTATGTTATGCCATGTACCATACAATTGCCCAAAGTCCTTACCCTCAATACCAATCTGTACATTGTTTGTATCTATATATGGTACGCTGTTTAGTGTTTAAACAAAAAAAATAAAATAATTCAGCAGCCATTATGGAAAACGGCCTATCTAGCACTCACCAAAAACCATATGACTTGGCCAGCCAGAATCATCATGACCACATTAATGGCAACCAGGGGCCAGCACTGCAGCATTGAAGTCCCCACTACACGGGCATAGCGCTCAACCTTCGACTCCTGGCTTCTGCTCAGCAATAGTACTGCGGGGATCCTTACCATGGGTACATATACACCTCTGACTTGGACCTTGCCCTTGACAGCATACACTGGAAAGGATATATCCATGGAATCGCTCAGGTCGTCCTTAAAGGACGTCAAGTTGTACTGCGGGTCACCGAGGTCGAGCGCTGTGAGCTGGTCACGACATAACCCACAGGCGCTGGTGATTATGTCGGGTAACATCCGTGTGACCAGACCTCTTTGTGAAGTGGAGTCTGTTGGAGTGGTGAATGGACTGTTGCTGTACCAACTTGTGTGAAGTACCGGCGGACATTTGCAGGTCTCTGTTATAAGAAAATGATGTTTTAGGTTATATAGGGATTATATCTTGAATATTGTTTACGAGTATGTATTTTAGTTTTACATTAGAGTTTCCGTGGAACATGCTAAGTGTTTAACCGAGGTTCATTTAGGATTTTCCAGGCTAGAGTTAGTTCTGCCTTCACTATTGCGAGTTGTTGAGTAAACCGTACTACCGAAAACTCGATGCAGCCTTTTTAAAAAACAGATATTTATATATTTATTCATTTTTTAGGGAGAGGAAGGGAGCACAGTTGTTTTTTGGACGCGTTTTATTCATGAAACTTACTAAGGACATATATGCATTACTAATTAGTTTGCGAAGTTATTTGTGCATCCTGATCCGATTTTCTATTTCCTCCATAAATTCCGTCAGATATACATGAGGGGCACTTTTAGCCGAGGCCAGAAAATACATGAACCTTCTGTTATAAAATTGTTTATAATAATAGAAATCGACCGACCAATGTAACGTGAATACCGTTATCTTCGGTTTTATTTATTTTCTTTTGAGCTTGCGCCACGCGGTCCCGAAAAAAGCCGCTTAACTGAAGTAAAACGGTCATAGACGGTCCACTAGAAAAATTTTCTACCCTTTGCCAAGGCAATAGTGATTTCAAAAGCATTGTATAGCTTTCATGCCAACACGTCATATCTACCCCATTCATCCGGATCTCACTGCGGCTGCTACACACAGGCTTACCGAGATATATTTTTCTGCTGTACCCAGAGATACCCAGTTGAGTAACCGCACCGACTTCAATTGCATACGTCGTGTAGATCTCTAGACCTTGGAGTTCAACCTTGGTAGCGCTACCCGGAACCTCTTTTATGAGTAGTGGTGTCGCAGATCCAATGTCTTTCCCGGCCTTTTTGACTGCTTTGTACCGTACGTTGAATCTAAGCAGGAAGCCGCTCTTGAAGATGGTCGCTTGGTCGTCCAAGGTTATCCGTATCTCGAGTGATCGGCGACCGGGAGAGCGGAACTGGGAGACAATTGGTATGATAACCTCTGCGGAACAAACGGATGATAAACAAATTGTGACATCAAATTGCTTGACCAAACGAAACGTGACTGGTAATTGACATGACATGATTGGCGTTAATGTCCTCTGCACAGACACAACATAACATGGTGTGACACAGTGCCTCTCTCGTTATCCTTCTAATGACTTGATAATAGGTCCCAAGTGACGTGATAAGACAGCATGATATAAAACTATGTGATGTGATTTGATGTCACATTTAATAGCTTTATTTTCTATTTACCTTGCGCTTGTGTTTGTCCCGGAAGACACGAAAACCCAGTGCCCGTACCAGCAGCCGTGAAACCTTTCAAATCTGTGCAGTACTCCGTTTCCTCGGTCAACCCTGTGAACTGATATGACAAGGTGTCCCTTGGAAGCGTGACACTTATGATGTCTGTGGTCACACTTCTGCGCTTGCGTCGTTTCGATTGGGTGGTGTTTGTAACCCTTCTTAGCGTCAAGATGTAACCTTGGATTCTGCCGTTGCTCAGTTGCCATGGAATTGGCTTCCACGTGACAAGCAATGAGGACGCACCGGTTGATACGACAGACGCGTTTTGTGGCGGAACACTTGGAGCTGGAACATGTTGTTTGGGACAAGGTTAGCATGATTGTATAGCAGGGATAGTAATCAACAATTCAGCGACCAACAGACCACAAGGAATTATTTTTTTTTTACAAATTTTGAATTGTTAAGCAATTCTACAATGTCAGTCAATAAATCTTATTTGATGCTATTTTTACTCTCTAAATCCTTTTGTCGAGCATCGAAAACAGTTTAAACATTGAGAAATAATTCAAGACTATTTAGTGTAGCTGCTTAATGATGACAACGGTATTAGCACTACCGACTAAATAGTTAAAAGGAGTACCTTCTTCATTAGTGGCCGCGTACGAGCAGTCGCTGTAGTTACTTGACCCGTATTGTGTCACTGCAGCTATCCGAATGCAGTAGTTAATTCCCTTGTGCAGGTTAGAGAGCAAAATTGAGCTATTTGTACTCGGAAGCGTTAGCTCCTTATAAGGCTCGAGGACAAGTTGGCCATCTTGGTCCGTCCGGTACATGGTTACCTGATAGCCAATCAGGTCGCCGTTCAAGCCGTCTCTTGCGACGGATGGAAGGCTGACCGCAAGCGACGTGGAGCTCAAGTTTTGCCCAGCAGCTTCAGGAAGTTTAAAGGAGGGTTCAGGAACTAAGGAAAAAAAACATTCAAAGAACATTTTTTTCAAGACGTTTATACTAAAACAGAATTGACAATTACGTAACGATTGATGGTCAAGAGTTTCGTGTTTCGCGCAGTCAAACTGAGTTTTACATAGTGAAATTTAATGGTCGGATAGCAGGACATGCAATACCGATTGTGGTCTCCCTCCCTCACCGATTTCTAGTGAAGTACTTTATACCTTTTCCATCAGTGGACACGTGAATAAGCTTGCTGGGTGGCCCATCGCCTTTATCGTTGAACGCAGCGATTACTACACCATACACAGTAAAGGTACGCAATCCTGAAACCTCCAGGTAACGGGTAGAGTTATCCACTATCTTGGTCGATTGTTCTGAGAACAATTCGTTCATTACTGTTACTCGATATCCATGAATGTCGGGCTGATTAGCAGGGCCATGCTCAATCAGCTCCCAAGTGATGAGGATTGAAGAGGTGCTGGTGTTTTGGCCAGTTACGTTACTTGGAGGCACTGTCGGAGCTGCAAAATGCAAGCAATAGCTATTACTGGAGAAAAGATTGGAATGGAGTGGAGCCCCGCTGAGTCAGCTTCTGAATTGAGAAAAAAAAATAACTTTAAGTTCCTCATATGTTAACAATCATGAGTAAAGAATCCATATGCGTGCGTGATTAAAGTAACATAAGGGTAATGAACAAACGAAAACAGAATCATAATAAACTTTATTTTTAACATGAGAAAAAGAACCTCTAGGATAACGAATAAAAAGTGGTCATAATAGAAATGAAAACAATTTTTGGAGGAAGCGGGGAGTTCAAATCAAATAAAAGGGAAATCGAATTCAGTTGGAGTAACGGAGTTGGAGTCAGATCGGGGAATTAGACTTATCTGAGTTCGAGTACACGGAGTAACGGAGAATTATATGGGAATGTATAACTAAAATATAATAAAAAATGAAAATAAAGATTCACAACACAGCCTCCAGTACTTACGGCCTCCTCGTAAAAATACTTCGACGCATTCACTCCTTGGTCCTTCTCCAACTATTGTAAATGCCGAGATGTTGATGCAATAAGCCGTAAAAGGCACCAAACCTGTCACAATCTTTCTCGACACGTTGCCGTGTATGATTAGAGGTGAGACCTCCACGCCCTCTAAAGGCGGGGAGATGTAAAGTTGATAGCCACGAAGGATCCCGGATGACATCGTGCGTGATATCGGCGACCACGTAGCCTCAAGGGATGTAATGTTGATAGCGCGATAGTTGAGGTTACCTGGAGCGGCGGACGGCACTGGAGAATTAAAGAATGACAATCAGTTTCCGCTTTGTACGCTCCATAATAAAACTGAGGAACGAAGGGCAGACAGAAACCAGACTCAAACAGGTAACTGACAGCGGTCGCCATTGTATGATCATTAATAACCGCCGTAATCATGAAACCCTATTGGCTGACTGAAAAGAGATTAATTAAATAATTTAATTCCCATTTAAATGTTATACAACGTAATAATAAAAAAGATTGGCTGAATGATTTTCTTCTACCTTTTTCTGCGTTTTATTATAGGTCTGATTCTGGTAGTATTTCACTTAAACTTTCTTACACCTGAGAGATCTCAATGAAACGCGAAGCCAAACTATTTTGAATATATCGCTAAATTGAGGCAAGGGACCATTAATTATTGACCCATTGGATCATTTGTCAATGTTTATATCAACGGTCATCTGTGAAGCGTAGTGAAACATCCTTGACACTGACATAGGAATGTCTGAAATGCCCTGACCTACCGTCCTCAGATGTAGTAGCATTGATACACGGACTTAGAGGTCCTTTCCCGGCTAGGTTATGGGCAGCAACTTGGACGCAGTACATTGAGAACTTAACCAGGCCACTAAGCAGGACTTCAGTGTCCCTTGCACTGACATCAACGGAATTCCTAACGGTTTTACTCGTATAATACACGGTGTAGTTTGTAACTTCTCCGTTAGCAAGCTCAGGGTCAAGTGGTTCCCATCTGACTAGCAAGGATGTTGAGCTGATATCGACCACAATCTCGATAGACGGCGAACCGGATGGAGCTATAGAAGAAATATTTATGTGTGGGATTACAGTCATTGAGCAGTCTACAACAGCGTGATCATCATCGAGGTAAGAATTGACAATTCTGCGTAAAAATAAATCAAAAATATTATAGCTTGTTCGCTTGGCCAAACTTGGATCGCCTTATTTGCTACGAAATTCGAGGGTTGTTAAGCAAGCTTGGCAGAAGCAAAGAGGATAAGACATGTTAGAAAAGCTATTTTTCTCTCACTGTTTACAGGTCACGCTTTATTATTTCCCTGTTTCAATAAATATTAATTAAAAGGTGTGTTGTTATGAGGTGCGATTCCATGCTCGAATTTAGAAACTCCTTGATAAAGTTCTCATCCCTTTTAAATACTTAGAAAACCATTTCCCCCTTTAAATACTTAGAAAATCAAAATTTTTCACGACATCAGTAATGACGACCAAGTAACCCAGCCCATACGCAGCCAACCCATGCCAAAAACTGTGAACATCCATATCAAAGTAGAATCATCAAGAAATACTTGCCCTCTATCATTGTCGTGACATTGAGACACTGGCTCCTCGTCCCTTCACCGACCTTACTGACTCCAGCTACTTGTATACAGTAACAAGAAGAAGGCTGTAAGTGTATTATCTCCGCCGTTAATGTCTCAGCACTGACTGTTATGTTCATAGTTGCGTTTGTTTTTTTGCATTTACTGTACACCAGTCTGTACCCTGTGAGCACGCTGTGTCGGTCAGCGGTGGGGATCGCTGTCCACCTGACCACTACATGTGTGGAGGAGATGTCCGATGCCTGCAACAAACTTGGCGCAGAACTTGGCACTGATGACGAGAAGGTTATGTTATAAATATATCAAGAAATTGCACTTGCATATACATAGGGCAGCTTCCAATATAAATTCCCATCCTAACATCAGGGGCAGGCAATAATAGAGAATCGAAAACGCTTTATATCTAGGGAAGAGGAATTTTGATATTTAAGAAGTTCTTAGCTGTGGGATACACACAGAATACAAATTCTACGGATTGCGGTCATGGAAAACATGACTCAACGTTTGCTTACCGTCTTCAGCCGTTGTAGCATTAACAACAGCACTTTTTGGTCCTTCCCCAATTCTGGTCAAAGCAGAAACTTGGATCTGGTACATGGTGAACTTTTGAAGGCTGGGGACCACACTTGTTAATCCATCCTTCTTTTCAATGAGCTTGTGGCTGCCATCAATGGATTCAACGTAAACATTGAACGCAATCACATAGCCATTTGCAACCGATGTGGGAAGGGTTGTACAGTTTATGCGCAAAGAAGTTGAATTCACGGCTTCGGCAGCCACAATAGGTGCGCCATCGGGAACTGTATGAGACAAACATGCACTTATCAAGCATCATCATCATCATCATCATGTCATACACCACCATTAACACCCAAATCAACACAATCATACACCTACCATCTTCATCTGTAGAGACCAAATAACAAGGGGTAAATGGTCCACTGCCTGCTCGATTAACCATCTGAATTTCAATACAGTAGTTGCTGAACTTGTTCAGGGAAGTGACATTAATCGTGAGATTACAAACACCGCTTATCATGACTGTTTTTTTCTTGGTGCCGTTCACTGGAGCGATCACCACCATGTAGATTCCCAAGGGTCCGTTACGCAGTTCGGGGAGAACTGGTTCCCATGTGATATTGATCGAGGAAGAGCTTGTGTTGTATGCATGAACCGACAATGGTTTTCCAGTTGGTGCTGTTTGCAATTAAATCAGAAAGTAAGTAAGCCACTAGTAATAGCTCGAGCCCTGTGGACTGTAGTTGATTTCGCCGGCAAATCAGTTCGCCGACGATTTGTCTGCCTAATCCTTTGAGGCGAGGAAAACTAATGCTAATCCTTTGAGGCGTTGGAAACTAATGCTAATCCTTTGAGGCGTGAGAAACTAATGCTAATCCTTTGAGGCGTGGGAAACTAATGCTAATACTTTGAGGCGTGGGAAACTAATGCTAATTCTTTGAGGCGTGAGAAACTAATGCTTATCCTTTGAGGCGTGGGAAACTAATGCTAATCCTTTGAGGCGTTGGAAACTAATGCTAATCCTTTGAGGCGTGAGAAACTAATGCTAATCCTTTGAGGCGTGGGAAACTAATGCTAATCCTTTGAGGCGTGGAAAACTAATGCTAATCCTTTGAGGCGTGGAAAACTAATGCTAATCCTTTGAGGCGTGGAAAACTAATGCTAATCCTTTGAGGCGTGGAAAACTAATGCTAATCCTTTGAGGCGTGGAAAACTAATGCTAATCCTTTGAGGCGTTGGAAACTAATGCTAATCCTTTGAGGCGTTGGAAACTAATGCTAATCCTTTGAGGCGTGGGAAACTAATGCTAATCCTTTGAGGCGTGGGAAACTAATGCTAATCCTTTGAGGCGTGGGAAACTAATGCTAATCCTTTGAGGCGTGGGAAACTAATGCTAATCCTTTGAGGCGTAGGAAACTAATGCTAATCCTTTGAGGCGTGGGAAACTAATGCTAATCCTTTGAGGCGTGAGAAACTAATGCTAATCCTTTGAGGCGTGGGAAACTAATGCTAATCCTTTGAGGCGTGGGAAACTAATGCTAATCCTTTGAGGCGTGGGAAACTAATGCTAATCCTTTGAGGCGTGGGAAACTAATGTTAATCCTTTGAGGCGTGGGAAACTAATGCTAATCCTTTGAGGCGTGGGAAACTAATGCTAATCCTTTGAGGCGTGAGAAACTAATGCTTATCCTTTGAGGCGTGGAAAACTAATGCTAATCCTTTGAGGCGTGAGAAACTAATGCTAATCCTTTGAGGCGTGAGAAACTAATGCTAATCCTTTGAGGCGTGAGAAACTAATGCTAATCCTTTGAGGCGTGGGAAACTAATGCTAATCCTTTGAGGCGTGAGAAACTAATGCTAATCCTTTGAGGCGTGGAAAACTAATGCTAATCCTTTGAGGCGTTGGAAACTAATGCTAATCCTTTGAGGCGTGGGAAACAGTCAAGAAGTCAAGAAAGTCAGAAGATCAGCCGCCTTAAATACAACACGAACATTTTGCTGTTCATATCTGAAACATTATTACCTATGTGCAAAAACCTTAACAAAGTTTACAATAAAAACAAGTCAAAAACTAATTTGTAGTCTTCTGGTTTTACTTTTTCTTGAATGCTGTATATCTTGTAGATATACCACAATAAAATGTGTCGAAACAATCGTAACGTTTTCGGAAACAATGAGCAACCAGAGCGGTAAGAGGAACCGGTTTGTCGGCGAAATGCCCGCAATTCCTGCGGACAGGTCCAGCATTGTCTGGCAAATTGCCTGCGCAATCTCGCTTTATTATCGTACAACGCGAGAAATATCCGTCATTATTAAAAATGAAAAATGAAATGAAATGCATAAAATAAGGGAGTTTTATCGAATATCTTCTCACTGCACATTTCTTGGGTGGAAACAAGGATGCGAAGGCTGGAAGATCCGGGAGACAGGGGGAGGCGTGGCCTTGTTTTTTAGTTAGTTTGATTTCTTTGGTACGCAGCTCACGTTTGCAATACCTTTACTTTTTATACAAAGGTACCAGAATGGCGTTTCAAAACAAAATTGTGTTTCATTGTCCTATGCAATATGTTCTATATATCGCCCTTTTTTACTTATAATGTCCTCTATGTCAATAGAGTCCCGTTTTTACCGTTAATTTAATGCAAATCTGTATCAATACATCCTCGTGGCTTTTATCTCTCACCTTCCTCTAAGGTTGTTACGAAGGCGCAGTCACTTTGCTTCCCCATGTATCGATACACATTGTACGCAGCTATCTTGCAACAGTATTTGGTATAGGGCGTCAAGCCATCAAAGGTACTTATACTTTTGTTAGCATTGTAGCTCTCCTCTCTTATCTGCTCCGGTTGGCTGCTGTCAGTGCTGCTACAAATCACTTCGTATTTTGTTATGGATCCGTGTCTGTGATCATCGGGCACTTGGCCCCATCGTAATTGAATCGAACGGGAGGTCTTCGCTTCGGCGATAAAGTTCGAAGGAGGTGCCGATGGACCTGATTGGATTAAAAAAAGTTCCGCAACACATTTATATAAAAACAATATGTTGTTTTGGTTGTTTTAAGTCATCAAATGGTAATCTTTGACGGTAATCACCTCAGAACCGGATCACCATCCTTATCATCATGATGGAAAAATAGGTTCCCATCACCTACTTTATTCATTATCTTATTTTGAGGAGAATAAAATTATCACGGGTGCATTCAAAAGTTGAAAATCTTACTACTTTGAAAAATACCACATCATTAGCAGAGTCTATACAACAAAAATCCCCTTCTTTGTTCACACTATAAGCAACCCTATTTTGATCATTTGGTATCTGCGTCATACCGGTATCGATCTTTAATAATTAATAATATCCCTACCACCATCTCCCTATGTGTCATATGCTCGGTGATACCTTGATGACCCGTAGTCGCATTCACGGCAGCACTTCGCACCCCAACTCCTGCCTTTGTCTTTCCCGCCAATTGAACATGATAGCAGGTTGAGCTACTAAGTCCTTCAATTGAGTAGGAATACATGGCATCTGCCTCAGAGGTATTGTAGTCTCCATCCTTTTGGAGTTCATCACATGGGCGATAATAGATGACGTATTTAAGTATTATACCGTTTCTTTGCCCGTAAGGAATGGAGTACCAGGTGACAAAGATCGTGTCTGTGTCGAGTGGCAGCAAGCTAACGCGATCTGGTCCTGCTGAAGGGACTGACAAAGCAAACCACAGCGTGAATCAGACATAAAAACAAATGCGTAATATAACTTTTCGATAAAAAAAGGTTTAAAAGGGCACTCAAGCGGAAGATTCACAATAGCCCCCCAGGATTTTTAAATTTATTAAAATATATGACCTTTGGTTTTTCCAGATAATATCGAGGGTGGAAATGGATTAAATTGTGCTTTCAGGCTTCGACACAGGTGTACTTTCACTCAAACATTTAAATTTCATTGAGTAAATCAACTAATGCTACGAAAAGAAAAACTTTCACGGAAATTGGTTCTTTTGACCTATATATCTATTATACTGAGTTGAAGCTAACAAGAAGATTTTTCACTGCTTTATTACACAGCCTTTGATATTGTATTGGATGTTAGGGGTGCCATTAGGCTTTCTTTGCACGATTTAGATAACATTTCAATCAAACCGAGATGATTAGTTCAAGTTAGTCGAGCCCTCTATTATTCGAAACCCTCCGTCATCATCATAATCATCGTCATCGTCATCGTCATCATTATCAGCATCGTCATCATCATCATCGTCGTCGTCATCGTTATCGTCAACGTCATCGTTACACACATTACAAAACGGGTTACCTCCTTCGTCGGTTTTCACCCAAAAACCTTGTGTCGATTCGCGGTATATGCCTGGGGCCCTGGCGTTGCCATAGACATAGTACCACGTGTAGGCTTGTAGTCCTCCCACTGTTACATTCAATAACGAGAGGTCCGTAACGTTGACTTTCTTGAAGCTGATCCATCCCTTTTCGAGTACATAGCTTTTTACAACAAACTCGTAGCGGAGCAAGTCTACTGGCAAAGACTCTTCCCATGTTATAGTGAGCGCGGTGCTGTTGAACGGTGTAACGGCCTGAATTGACGGTACTGAATAAGAAAACACATGATTCAGCTGCCGAGTTTTCTATTGGGATTGCATTTGGATATCTTATACAATAAGGTTAATCCTGCGGATGTGTTTAGAGAGATGGTTTCAGTGAATGGTAATTTATACTTCAGGGCGTTAATCATAGGTAGATTTCTAAAAGTTCGAACAGAGTTTAAAAAAAAAAAAAAAAAAATTAAACGTCCAGTATCGAAGAATGATCTCTGATTAGTTATATTAGTTTTTTGGGATGTTCATCTTACATAAAGCGAACGGAAACATAGTAAAAAAATGGCAATCGGTACCAAACTTGGCTGTGCTCCAAAAACTTGAAAATCAGGCCTTGCAAATCGACATGAATTAATGGACTTGTTTCATTTGCATTCATTGTCATTTAAAACGGCCCATGAAAAGGACGGCTTTAGACAGAATGCTCTCTTTCAAATGCTTGACTATGTTGCAGGACATAAAAGGCCTTAGAATAAGCCGACTAGTGCTGAATAGTAAACAAGTAGTACTTCCTTGCCAGTACCATTTAGTTTCATTTAATAATTCATTTAATTGCTTAGGTATCCCACCTATCACTCCAGTGGTGATATTCACGCATGCGCTCTTCGGTCCAGTTCCGCCGCTGGTCATCACGGCAACGCGCACACAGTAACACACGCGAAGTTCGACATTGTGCCGGTAACAATACGGGGCGTATGAAGTCACAGTCGGGTAGGCTGTGGTGCCATTAGTACATTTGTCGTAGTACACCATGTACCCGTCGGCCGACGACACCCTTGCCCATGTGGCAGAGAGTGTTGTTGAGCCATAGATGTCAACTTTCACATCGCTTGGGACGTCAATTGGAGCTGGAAGCAAAACATCAAACAAAAATCTATTGTTTTCTCTCTATGCCATACAATGTGCCGTCTGTATAATTGGAAATCAGCAAAAAAGATAACATTCTCCCTGGTTAGAACTGAAACACATCGCAAAATCTAATACTGCTTGTGGCGTACCACAATATATCAAAAATTGTACCCATGGAAATAAAGTGTAACTTATAACAACTTGGCCAACCAAGAACATTTAGCTGCTCTTCATAATAAGAAATAGAATTCGATATTTTGCGACAAAATCAATCGGCCATCTAATCGATCAAATAATCCCTGTCTTCACTGCCGTTCCATAACCATTAACCATACACACAGCAAGGGACATTGATTGGTCTGATGGTGTATGATCGAGGAGGACTAGGTTCTATTTCACTTGCGGCCCTTTTTCTTCACGCAATCAGCTCTTAATCTGGACATCTTCGCCGGACACCAATAGAAAGAATCTTGAGTATTCAGCGAACTATAATCAATCTATATTCTTCATTAATTATAATCACTCCAAAAGACAATACATCCCTTCTACACATTCCTTACGTAGTAGCAAGAGGTGTGTAACACTGGCGTAGTAGACAAGCTCATTAGTGGTTTGAAAGGGTTTTTTTCATTTTTTTTTTACAAGAACAAGAAAAATATTGAGAATAATTTAAGGAAATTTAAGATCTGCGATTAATACTTAAACCACGTAAATAATAATGTATTATCAACGGATAGCTTTGTGGGAATTCAAACCTTCTTTTATCGTCGTGACATACAGCGGGTAGCTTTCACCGTAGCCTGCTGCAATTGACGCTTTGCCGCTGACACTGTACGTTATGCCGGGGCTCAAACCTATGACCTCCACCGAGCCAACCGCTGGGTCGGCCGCCACGTTCTTGTCGATCTCGGTCTTATCGCCTCCCTTCACCTCGAAATGATAGCGCAGTGGCGTCTTAGATGGTATAGTCCAGGAGATCTTGATCGACGTCTGGTTCAGCGCTGTAGCATGAAAAGCTGGAGGATCTAAAAAGAGAGGTGATTGAGAAGAAAAGGAAATTGAATTATAGCTCTCATAAATATCCAGTGAAACATAACAGTAGATATCACACGGGAGAGCCTGCAAACCTCGACCCAACTCCCTAACTCTGAAAATCGGACATCATACCATGTCTAAGAAATAGTACGAAAACCCATGCACACACAATACAACAAGGAAATGATGTCAAGGCCAGACATCAAAACATACTTGGCTTAGCGATGCAAGGACAGATGGGATACCTGCCGGATTTCCAGGCATCGCAATAAAATTCTTCGGGAATCCCTTCGAACCCATGGCAAGTACGATAAGGGTAGCCTGAATAGCTCAACGGGTTCGAAGAACTATGGAAAAAAAGGCAAGTTATCATCATAACTTTTTCAAATTAAAACATTACAATCATGCCCCGCTGTTACGAACATTTATGTATAAACCTTTCTGCTTTCCTATAACTTTCCTTTAAAGCCTTTGGTAACTGTTATTTTTTTGTTACTGCGAGAACTAACCGTGAAACCTTCCCTACAATACAAAAAAAGGCAATACAAAACATAGCAACACAAAACCTTCAAAACAATATAAACTGTTTCTCTGATTCCAACTTTTTCTCCCGCGAAATTAACGTTTATTTCGTACTATTTTTCATAAATACCGTAAATATTCTAATAAACGCCCGGGGCGTTTATTAGATTTTTATGGTCCGAGGGGGGCGTTAAATAGATAGGAGGCGTTTATTAGAGAGGGGGGTTCTTTACAAACTATAACAATGTAACAAACCCAAGTAGTGCAGTGGGGTTCTAATCTCAGTAAAGGACGACGTAAATATAGCGGGAGAAATTCCAAAAGGTGATCTAAACAGAACTTCATTTTTTAAGGAATTTCCCGATTCATCCCTAAACAATTTTAACTCAATACTACCAGTAAAACAAGTGCGGGACACTGACATTGGTGGAATAGAGAGAATAGTCATGTTCATCAACAGTCGGGGATAAAATCTGGTGCACTTACACAAAAAAATGTCCAACGTTCAAAGGCGAAAATATGCTAGAAAATGTTCTATATTACGCGCTCTATTTTTATGAGTAAAAGCTCCCACTATTGCTGGTGATTCCTAGCTGTTGTGGTTACTTTTCTAAAAGGAGACCGACGCATTGATCGAGCTTTTTTGGTTACGGCCTTTGAAACCCGAGAAATGATAGAAATTGTCGTTGCAAATAGGGCCAAACAAGAGGAGCGGTGTGTCACACTAACATATCTTTTAATTGTCGGTCCATATTTTATAATATTTTGTGGCACGCAAATCATTTCGAGGCGGGACACTTCCAAGAAAAATAAAGAAGATTTATTTATTAAGAAAATGGGGCCATACACAATAAGTATCAGACCTAATAATGGTTGTACGGAGCAACTTCAGAATACCCGTCCACTGTGGAGCCACGTTACTGCCGTGCTCCGCGGTCCGCAGTGAAGCCTTCTTTGCATATTTATAGAACAAGGTATCAAATAATACGTCTAAATAATCTACGTCACTGCTACCGTGGTCCGCGGTCCGCAGTGAAGCCGTTTGTGCATATTTATAGAACGAAGTATCAAATAATAAATCTTAGTAATCTAGTCATTGCTACCGTGGTCCGCGGTCCGCAGTCCGTTGTGTAGCCATCTGTGCATATTTATAGACCGCGGACCAACCAATTTCGCATTATGGACGAATTAGTAGTCTTTGACTGCGGACCAACATGACATATCCGATTATAATTTAATTGTGCAATGATGGATATTTTATATTGAGTAGTATTATAATTTAATTGTGCAATGATGGATATTTTATATTGAGTAGTATTATAAATTAATTGTGTAATGATGGGCACTTTACATTAAGTAGTTCTGGACTGCGGACCGCGGACCGATGAAATTTAGAGGCCTTAAAATGTGGACGGGTATTCTGAAGTTTAGCCGGTTGTACACTATTTTACGGATTTTCCCCGGGAGTGTGGGTTTGGAAAAGGGGGGAGTGATTACTATAGCAACCCAAAATAACTGTTTCATGTCGCTTTTTAGTCAAAAGAACGACAAAAGAAATTAAAAGCAAGTACTAAAAGTTTAGACGAAATTGATAATAGATAGTGTTTTAAGTACAAAAAGGCTTAAATTAATAGGAAATGCTGTAAATAGGAATAAATTGATTATTTACTACATGTAGCACGATGCTGATACTATTGCTGATCATGCCTATCTATATCGTCATCTTTTTTGATGAGTAAAACCCCGTTTTTTTAAAGAGGGTTGAATTATCACTCCTAAAAGGTTTCTATCTAATGGTTCCTGTTATTTTGCAAGAAGGAAAACTTTAAGTAGTTCCTAGGATGATTATTGAGGTGTACATTATAGTTTGCATATTCCCACACGTTAAGCAAATAGCGTTACGAATGAATATAGAAATTATTATTCATATCCTATTTCGAGAGATTGTAAAAAAAGTATTAAAGTAAGCTTTGGCCTTATATTTTTGTCATACCTGTACATTTTGCGGTCAATGTATTCGCACGATATCCCGAAGGCTTGGAAGATCCAGAAGGCTGATTCCGAGGGCAAGTCATGGCCTTTCGACGCACACAACTGATTATAATAGCCACATACCGAATTGCATGAGTTGGATGAGTATGAGTAGGCCTTGGTATACTGTACACCTGTAAACAGGGGAAAAAATCTGATTTCCGGGCTTGTTAATTGTATTATTATTAATTCTTCCAGGACAATATTTCAGTTATGTGTTGATGACCATTGTGTTCATAGCAGAAAATGGAATACTTTATATTACCTTCCGACAATGTTAAATGACTAAATCTTTCCCCCGATAAGAAGCATAAAAAACACGTACACACATATTTTGAGACTCCTGGACATGAACACAATTTTAGTTCATAAGACGTTTAAATGCCGGATAGATCTTGGGGGATTATCTTAAGATAAGCTATAGTTACTGCCGTTTTGAGTATTCTAAAAGATTTTCAAAATGCATTGTTTAAAATAAGTTTTAATTTTTAACGGAAGAAATTTTGTAAACTCTGTTTGATCGAAGAATTGTTTTGAGATGGCTTATAATTGGAAACCACCTTTTAGTGTTGGCAAATGAAAAAGGTTCTCAAGGTTTTTGTCTGAAAGAGGCCAAATGCATTTGTCGCTTGGAATTCCTGGGCGTGATTTCGTAGATAGGTAAGTCCCAGTAACCTAGGTAATAGTATAGATACCTGAGCACGAGGTTGTTTGGTGGCATGGTCTGTTGCCAGTCGGTAGTATGTTTGCTGTATCTATCCTGGCTCGTATGATAGGTGGGCTGTCAACACACGTTCTGTTGCGACTTTGTTGACTATTTACGCATTTGTCACACTGTCCCCACGAACCCCAGTCCCCGAGCAGGGAGACATTGCTTAGAGTGGAGGCTGTTGGGAAAAAAATTATTAATTACCAAAAACACAACACATCCATTCAACTGAAAAAAATCGAGTGCTGCCAGCTAGGTCAAGCAACCTAAAAGAAAATCGAAAATCGTCCGGGCTAACACCTCCCCCCTCCCCCCTCATCACCGCACTAACCATCCCTAAAGCTAGTCATTGGGTATGTCTTGGATAGGTTAAAGACTAGAAAACTCAGATCTCATGACACAAACAAAGATAACGACCACAAGCTGGTTTTAATACATTTATCACATAAATGACATGAATGTCATAGGGTGTGCTACAAACATGTTTATGTACTATCTTACACATCATTACTCTTAAAAGACACTTAATCTGGCACACTTTATTTGGGGCCCCGCCCAAATGTGCAACTCTCAACTATGGTGAAAGTTCAATAAATAAATAAATAAGAATTTTTTCTGTCCCCTGTGTGTCACCATTTTCAATTTCAAGGTTTAATTGTATAGCTCATCATTAAATTTGTTTTCATTACAATAAAACGGGACCTTAAAGAATACCTCTATCATAGTTGAGTAGAATTGGCGTGCCGGAACTGCCCTCAACCCAAACTGCCGGGTCTATTTTGTTCTTGATCTGAGTGGCTTTGAAGTAGTACATAACCCCCTTGATTGCTTGCACGGTGAACTTGTATTCCCAGCGATGCCTTGAAAAAATTCAGAACAAGAAAAACATTGTATAAAGCATGTCGTCGTCGTTTTTTCTTCAATGAACTTTTAAACACCTCATCAATATTCAAAATAGGCATGTTGATCAATCAGATGTTCTTCTTTGAACACGTGAGGAAGGCTTTATACCAGCAATACACGCAACAAATTTAAAGCGTAGGGAGGGGATTGAAATCGTCTCCAGGGAAATATTGGGGTATAACAGAAGAACAAAAGCAGACTAATGAAAATGAAGCATTATTTAAAGCTCATGAATAAAATCATGAATTGTCACGAAGGATTATATAACCCCCCATGACGTCATGAAACTTTATATAAGTGGCCCGATAGTTACAATGCGAGCACTTAAACAGTCTACTCGACTAGTGAAATCTAATATATAGATTTAGACATTGCCTAAAAGCGGAGCTCCAAACGACCAAATCTTTGCTTCATTTTCGCTTAATAATTTAAGAAGTTTCAAATATTATTATTATATTTCTGTTTTTGACGACTTCAACGATTTCACAAATCACGCCCCCAATTTGTTAAACCCCCTTACCCCCACATAACAAGTTTAGCTGTCATACGATGTTTCGGCGTCAGGGTCGATGACTTCACGCATCACATGACCATATCTTAGCACCGCCCTTGACACAAACATGACACCTTCCAAGTTTGGTTGTTATACAATGTTTTTTTCACGAGATATGAATGTTTTCTTCATTGATGACGTCACAATCACGTGACCATATTGAAGCACCTCCCTCGACACCAACATGACACATACCAAGATTTGTCATGATGCTTCGTTCATGAGAATGGATATTTTTGTTCTTAATGAAATCAGAAAAGTTTGCATAAAGTGACGTCATCGATGACGTCACATATCACGTGACCATATCCTTGCACCCCCCTTGACACCAACATGATACCTGCCAAGTTTGGTTGTGAAACAATGTTTCTTTCAAGAGGTATGAATGTTTTGCTTTTCATCACGTTTTTTTCTTTTAGTGACGTCATCGATGACGTCACACAACACGTAACCATATTGTTGCAGCCCCCTTGACACCAACATGGCACCTACCGAGTTTGGTTGCCATACGATGTTATTTTTTGTGAAATATAAATATTTTTATTTTGATGACGTTATCATATTTTTGCTACTAGTGACGTCATCAATGACGTCACAAACCACATGACCACAGTTTTGCACCTCCCGTGACACATACATGACACCTGCCAAGTTTGGTTGTCATACAATGCTTTTTGGGGACAGACGGACGGAAGGACATCGCGTCACCAAAACTCGAGTCGATGGGTTACCAATATTTGTTACCATATTTTTCTTTTTACCACTTTTTCTTAGTCATGGGGCTCCGCTCACGCGGCGCTTCGTAGCTCTATTTATACGCCAACTAGTGGTGGTGATTGTGATCTAAATTGAGCGTTGTAAGCATTCACAATCTAGTGAGAGGTATTTTCTCGGAATTGTAGTCATCAAACATAGAAGAAATACCTCCCCTACGAGAATTGATATAATATAAGCCGAAATGCCCATTTTTTGGGGTGCAAATGGTAGATTAAGGTGGTTAGCCCCAGGAACAGAGCATATATTGGAAGTGGGTCTATGACGTCTGATATTTTTGAACGAGGAGTTAGCGCGACGACGCGTTGACTGTTATAAATCGGAGGAGATACGAAGGAAATTTTAAAAAACATTGGAAAGCAATAAAAAAGCATATTATTATTATACCACGCAGATATAATGGTTTTACAGTCATATTGCCCGTTGTGTCTAGAAGTTGCCTAATTCAATGACAGCGGTCTCGTCTGCAGTTGGAATTTGCTTTCCCTATGCATTTATTGCTAATTGCTAATAGTATATAAGCAAAAACTCAGCTTTCTAGAGACCATGATTTACGGAGGTTTCGCCATCCCAGGTTGCTGACAGAACTGTAGATTCGAGATGGACTTTTACAACTGTTGGTCACTACATGGTGATACATTTAGCTATTGGTTTATAGTCATTATTTGATGTTATTAAATTTTGTGTTATTATATTTCGCGTTAAACATTTATTACATTTTTTAAAGTAATTATATTTCGCGTTAAGATTACATTTTTCGTTAGTTACTACATTTTGCGGCGTAACAGAAATTTCAATGGTCCATAGTTAGTGTTTTTTTGATAATTTATAAGCTATTTTCTTCTATCTTGAATGATCAACATGCCTATCGAACATTGATGAGAATTTTAAGCCATTCAAAACACACAAAGGTCATGTTTTAAATAGTACATAATACATGTACTACATGTACAATACCTAATGATTTATCAACCCCGATTCAATGTAAATATGTTATATAATGTGTTCCTGTTTTGAATGCCAATTCTTAAACAAATTATTTATTTAAAATATTTTATTAGTTATTATCAAGCTTCTATTGTACCATTGTGACAGAAAAGCCTTTTCAAGGGGTCCCATAATAAAGTTTGTATTGCATTGTATTAAAAGCAATTTCATTCAGCCAAATACCACAAGTAAAATGGAATCAACATAAAGCTTTCCAAAATGGGAGGCTTTCTTTTTCTTATTTTCACGCGCACACTAGTGAACTGAGAATGGAAGTTCACTTACCTACTATATTTAGAATATGAAGTATGAGGGATTTTCACAGCGTTGCCAGGTTCAGCATCTGAACTTTTCCAGAATTCGCATCCGTTTTCCATTCTGCAAGTCACAGTGAATGTATACGGTCCCTCATATTGAGCGATGAAGTAGCCTTGGTAGTAGAAGTGCCAGTTGTATGATGGATGCCTTTTCCATTCTTCGTAACTCAGTTTGATTCCCACAACTTCTGTAAAGATAAAAGACATATACAATTAGAAAGGAACTGGAAGGTTTTCGCAGCATGAATAATTCGGCATGTAGTGGATGTCAAAGTAGAGGCACGAGAATGGCAATATTTTTTTCTACGGAATCAACAAACACAAGTGAGGGAGTGTGGGGTAAGGTATCTTTTATAGTGGAAAATTGTTATTATTATTACCGAAGGAAAATCGACGGTGATTCTTTGGGTCAAATAACAGTGAAATAGTAAAATGTTTATGGAAATAATAGATAACGATATTAGAGTATATTAGAGACGGACCATTAGAAAAGTTAAGAGGGGGGGGGGGGAAGGTTCCAGGCCTGTATGTTTTGTTTTCTTGTCTCCAAGACTTGCATGATTTTTTTTCTTTGTGAGAGCTTGCATGTTTTTTCTCAAGTGCTATTTATGTTGATAAGGATTTAGACAGTTATCGCATGTTTTTAATACTACAGTTAATATGGAATTATATACTCATAATAAACAACTTTAGTACTCCCCAAATCAGTGTATAGCGATTTTCGCATGCTGTGAAACGGATATTTCGAATTTCGCTTCGCAGGCGAGTGTCAGAGTCAATGGCGACGCTTTTCGGCAATATTAACAATGATTTCTGATTTTATCCAACTGGATCTCACCTCAGGGTTGATGAACAGAGGCAGGATACATTTTACCTGAAACCTCAACAGAACCTAAAAGTGGTACTGTAGTGGGACACCCCTGAGATCTTCGTTCGCGAAGCCAAGCCAAAAGAATACCTTCCTCAAGAAGATCGTTGTCAATAGAAGCAGCATGTAAGATACCATGAAATTATATCGAAATCACTTGAAGAGAAACTAAAGAAATATTCAAAACTCGGACTGTAGATGTCCCGTTAGCTAAGAGATCAAGACAGTAGTGTACTGTGGGTAGAAAAATTATTTGATTGTTCCCTGTCGCCGAGATCGTTCGATGAGCAATTTTCTCCGTCCGGGCGACAGTAACAACAGAGAAATCATTTCCTTTTTTTATTTGACAAAGTCATTGGAGCAAAGTTGAAAAACACCCAAGTTAGCGGGGAATTCGAGTTTGGGCGAGTTCGAGTTTACCGAGTAAAAATGACCGAAAATTAGGTCGGAATCCTAGGGAAATCGAACTTTTAGTTCGAGTCAACTGGAAAGGATTTCGCTATCTCGGAAGGCAGGAGATATTTCGGATTAAGGTTAGAAAGATTTTATTCGGTGAGTTCAATATTCAACACAATTTTGGGGATGCATTTTTGTTTATTTTATTAACATATCGCTAACAAAGTATACTAATTCCCGTACTCGGTCTGATAATTCTCCGTACAGACCTCGCGCTCGGTTAATAAGTTTTCGAGAGAGTTCGATGGGTTAGTTTTCGGAGATGTAGTCGTAATAAAACTGTTGAGTTGGAATTTCGTTCTCTCTTACTTCGTCGAAACAGTAATTATCGGAAAATCAAGCAAATGAATAAATAACAAGGGATGCAAATCCCACAAGAGTCTCTTTAAGATACTATAGCTTCATTGTTGATGCAATATTTTCATTAAATCTTCATAACAGCAGTACAAAGCGATTGACAAACTTCTTCTCAGAAGTTTGTTCTCTGCATACCGTGGAGTTTTCACAAAACAGTCCATCCATGCCGTGAAGACTGAACTGAGCTTTTTTTATTGTTTGGATCTGTAGCTGAAATCTGTTGCTTCCAAATGGTGAAAAAAGGAAATAGCCCCAAAAGTCGTTGAATGATATCACGACTGTGCTTTTCACAACAATGAAAACAACGCTGAACGGTAAATAAACCAAGTAATGCTAAGTTAAAACGTCGTATTATCCATGAGCCGTATTCAATGTAAATGCATGCAAATAAATCGAGTCGATTGTTTTATCTTCCATGGACTGCCATGACTTGCCATTGACTACCATGGACTGCCATGGCTTGCCATTGCCTACCATGGACTGCCATGTCTTGCCATTGCCTACCATGGACTGCCATGACTTGCTATTGACTACCATGGGCTGCCATGACTTGCCATTGACTACCATGGACTGCCATGACTTGCCATTGACTACCATGGACTGCCATGACTTGCCATTTGTAGTGTCCGCCGCATTGCATTATGGATTGTTAAGGTGCGCAATGCACCATGGTAGAACACTTGTCAGAGATCCGCCATCTTGTATTAAATGTGGAAGACCACGAGTCTGTTTCTTTTTGCTTTGTTCCTTGCCGAACACCACATTCTGGCGACGAGGATGGGATCAACAACTGGATAAACACATACTGAAGTTAAATCTGTCAAAAAAAGCCGGTATGGCCGTCTGTTTATCAGGATTACCAACGCCAAAAGCCTTCGACTGCATTGGCGAACCAGCCACGCTGGAACAAAGATGGACAATCTGGAAGTTCGAATTTGAGCTCTACTGCACTGCATCTGGCATCAAAGACTCGAAACAACAACGAGCAATACTTCTTCACCTAGCAGGAGCTGGAATACGAGAAATTTTTCACGCTTTTACGGCTGAACAACAGGGGGAGGACTATAAAACAGCCATGGACTCCCTCACTCAACACTTCAAACTCAAGAAAAACGTACCGATGGCCAGGCAAGCCTTCTTGACAGCGGTACCAAAACCCGGTGAGAGGATTCATCAATTTGCAATTAGACTGCAAACCCTTTGCGAACACTGCGAGTACAACGACCAAAAGGACAGTCAAATTCGAGATAGAATTTTGACCTTCATATTGGATAAACCCCTCAAAGCAAAACTCTTTCGTGAGGAAGGTCTGACTCTCAGCAAGCTCCTGGAAATTGTCAACACGTACCATGACAAAGAAGCACTAGTTCTTGTGCCAGATCAAGGTGGTGTTAACCAATTGAGAGTACAACAGAAGCCTGACAGTGCTGGTCCCAAGTTTGATGGCAGATGTCATCGTTGCAATAAGCAGGGTCATAAAGCTGCTGACTGCAGATGTAGCCAAAATCACCAATGTGAAAAATGTGGGAAAATTGGACATTTCAAGGTCTGCTGCAAATCAAAGCAGACAACTGGAAAAGCAAAGTCTGCAAGTGGACCAAAATCAAAGGGCAGGAAGCCATCTCATGTAAGACAAGTGGAAGCTGTTGATGTTCAAGAAACTGATAGCGAAGAGGAAGAAGATGTTTTTAATGTATTCTGCACGCACACAGAGTCACCGCCTGGTACTATGGAGATATCTATTGGAGGTGTTATACAGAATGTCATCATTGATTCGGGTGCAAGCTGTAACCTTATGTCAGAAAGGACATTCAATGACTTATCAAAAGGAGACATTGTTTTGAAGCCAAGTAGCAAGCAAATTTTTGCATATTCGTCTAGTGATGCTTTAAATCTTAAGGGTAGTTGTATGCTTAATGTGCATGTACCAGAAACAAATGTGGATAAGCGCGCAAAGTTTTTCATTGTCTCTGGAAAAGCGTCAACTTTGTTAGGTCGTGAATTATCTGAAGCTCTAGGCATACTCAAAGTAGGAGTTCAGGTTAATAGTTGTAGCTCAGATTTCTCAGCTATAAATACTCAGTTAAACAGCAAAGCAGCGCTTAAGGCCAAATTTCCTAATGTTTTTCATGGTTTGGGCAAGCTTAAAGGTTTTAAACTCAAGTTACATATTGATCAGAATATTAAGCCAGTAGCACAACCATTGCGTAGGATTCCTTTTAGTCGCAGGCAGAAGGTCGCTGACAAGTTGGAGGAACTTGAGAAGCTTGGTGTGGTGGAAAAGGTAAACAGTCCTACAAGTTGGATCAATCCCCTTGTGGCAGTCGAAAAGCCAAATGGAGATGTTCGCATTTGTTTGGACATACGCCAGGCCAATCAGGCTATCTTAAGAGAAAGACACCCAGTACCTACTATGCAAGAAACCCTACAAGAAATCTCAGATGCAAAGATTTTCACCAAATTGGATTTAAACATGGCTTTCCATCAAATCGAGTTATCCCCAGAGTCCCGAGACATAACTACTTTCGCAGCGCCAACAGGTTTATATCGCTACTGTCGATTGCTCTTCGGTGTGAACATGGCTACCGAGAAGTTCCAGAACCTGATATGGCAAGTTTTGAAAGACTGCCCTGGAGCCTTCAACATGCATGACGACATTCTTATAGTGGGTAGGAACCAAAAGGAGCATGACGAGAACCTGGAAAGAGCTGTCCAAAAGCTGCAAGACAGCGGGCTCACCCTCAACTATGAGAAATGTGTGGTAGGAGCCTCGAGTATGGATTTCATGGGAGACACCATTTCTGCAGATGGTCTTAAGTTATCTGACAAAAGAGTCGAAGCAATTGTCGAGGCACCTGCACCAACCAACCAATCAGAGGTGAGAAGTTTCCTTGGTTCTGCTCAATTTTGTGCCAAATTCATTCCACAGTTTGCAACCATTTCTGCTCCCCTGTGGGATCTTACCAGTAAAAATGCTAAATGGAAATGGGGTGCCAAAGAGGCAGAATCATTTGCACAAATTAAGCACTTGCTAACATGTGCACCAGTCATGTCTTATTTTACACAGGGAGCCCAGACCAGGATTATCACTGACGCCTCACCAGTTGGCCTGGGGGCCATACTAGAGCAAAGACAACCTGGTGATGGTCAATTTCGACCAGTGTACTACGCAAGTCGTAAGCTTAGTAAGGTTGAACAGCGCTACTCACAGTTCGAGCGAGAGGCCCTTGCTGTCAAATGGGCCTGTGAGAAATTTCACATGTTCCTTTATGGAACCCATTTTGAAATACTAACTGATCACAAACCCTTAATTTCAGTCCTAGGTCCAACGTCTAAACCCCCGTCTGCTAGGATTGAACGCTGGCTGTTGTACCTTCAGCAATTCAGCTATGTGGTCAGGCACATTTCCGGAAAGGAAAATTCAGCCGACGCCCTGAGTCGTTTACCAGTTGGTCCAGTACAGACAGCTGATTCTAAAGCAACCAGCGAGTATGTGTTTAGCACTGCAAAGGCCGCAGTACCTGTCGCCATGACCCCAAAGCATGTAGAGGTTGTTTCAGAGAAGGACCCAACCCTTATTCTGGTACGCGAAGCAATTAGAAGTGGAGACTTCACCCGCCTCACAGGTACCTTGTACAAAGCAGTGTCAAAGGAGTTGTGGATTGCCGGACAATTAGTGATGCGTGGAAACCGAATTGTGCTACCAGAATCCCTATGGAAGCAAGCAATTATTTTAGCTCATGAGGGACACCAAGGAATGGTGCGCACAAAATCCCGCCTGCGAAGCAAACTATGGTGGCCGCAGATGGATGCACAGGCTGAACAGTTCATCAAGGCCTGCTACCCCTGCCAGCTAGTTGGACCACGTGGCAAACCGGAACCTGTTCGATCAACAGAACTACCTGAAGAACCATGGGAGGACCTCGCCACAGATTTGACTGAGATACCTGGAGGAAACCACTTGCTGGTAGTTGTGGATAACTACTCCAGATGGCCAGAGGTATTACTCCTTAAGAAAACCGATGCGCCACACGTCATCACGGCATTGGAGGGAATATTCAGAACACATGGCATACCATACACGGTTCGCAGCGACAACGGACCGCCCTTTGCCTCGAAAGAATTTGAGAATTTCTTAGAGTTCTTAGGCATAGAACATAAGAAAGGAATTCCATATTGGCCACAGAGCAACGGCGAAGTGGAACGATGTAACAGAACAATTCTTAAAGTGATTCGGATAGCAAACTTGCAAGGAAATGATTGGAAGAAAGCGCTTGATGATTTCCTCTTTCAGTATCGCACAACAAACCATGCCGCAACTGGATGCTCGCCAGCCGAACTCCTAATGGGAAGGCAGCTCCGAGACAAGCTACCTAGTGTAAAGATTCCGAAGGATAGAGCGACAGAGTCAGAGTGGCAACACAAACTTAGGGACAGAGACGCTCTATCAAAACTCAGACAGAAAGAGTATGCTGATGCTAGAAGACATGCTGAGCCAAGTGGAATTGATGAAGGCGATGAAGTACTGCTGCGACAGACTCGCCGCGAGAACAAACTCTCTCCAGTTTTTGAGCCTGAAGCTTACAAGGTTTTGCAGAAGACAGGTAATGCAGTTGTACTGGAGGATTCTGATGGAAATAGGAAGATGAGGAATGTAGCACAAATGAAGAAGTTCATCAAACCACAGGAAGCAGTCGCCGCAGACATGCTGCCTACTCCACCTGAAATCGCGCAGGAACACCAAACCGCACCTGAGACCCAGAACCAGTCCACACTTGATTGTACAGCTGAAATGCCAGCGTCTCCTGGTTCTCTAGCCAATCAGCGACCTGCGCGCACTAGGCAACAACCTGTTCGTTTTAAGGATTATGTGCTACAATAAGTTTTGTTAGTTTTATTTTTCTTTTCAGTTTTACATACATGCGTAGGACCCCTACTATAGCTGTTATAGTTATTTAGCTCCTAGTATGGACTTTAATGCTAAGTAAGGGGGGGATGTAGTGTCCGCCGCATTGCATTATGGATTGTTAAGGTGCGCAATGCACCATGGTAGAACACATGTCAGAGATCCGCCATCTTGTATTAAATGTGGAAGACCACGAGTCTGTTTCTTTTTGCTTTGTTCCTTGCCGAACACCACACCATTGACTACCATGGACTGCCATGACTTGCCATTGCCTACCATGGACTGCCATGACTTGCCATTAACTACCATGGGCTGCCATGACTTGCCATTGACTACCATGGACTGCCATGACTTGCCATTGCCTACCATGGACTGCCATGACTTGCCATTGCCTACCATGGACTGCCATGACTTTTCATAGCCTACCATGGACTGCCATGACTTGCCATTAACTACCATGGGCTGCCATGACTTGCCATTGACTACCATGGACTGCCATGACTTGCCATTGCCTACCATGGACTGCCATGACTTGCCATTGCCTACCATGGACTGCCATGACTTTTCATTGCCTACCATGGACTGCCATGACTTGCCATTAACTACCATGGGCTGCCATGACTTGCCATTGACTACCATGGACTGCCATGACTTGCCATTGCCTACCATGGACTGCCATGACTTGCCATTGCCTACCATGGACTGCCATGACTTGCCATTGCCTACCATGAACTGCCATGACTTTTCATTGCCTACCATGGACTGCCATGACTTGCCATTAACTACCATGGGCTGCCATGACTTGCCATTGACTACCATGGACTGCCATGACTTGCCATTGCCTACCATGGACTGCCATGACTTGCCATTGCCTACCATGGACTGCCATGACTTGCCATTGCCTACCATGGACTGCCATGACTTTTCATTGCCTACCATGGACTGCCATGACTTGCCATTAACTACCATGGGCTGCCATGACTTGCCATTGACTACCATGGACTGCCATGACTTGCCATTGCCTACCATGGACTGCCATGACTTGCCATTGCCTACCATGGACTGCCATGACTTGCCATTGACTACCATGGACTGCCATGACTTGCCATTGACTACCATGGGCTGCCATGACTTGCCATCGACTACCATGGACTGCCATGACTTGCCATTGACTACCATGTACTGCCATGACTTGCCATTGACTACCATGGGCTGCCATGACTTGCCATTGACTACCATGGGCTGCCATGACTTGCCATTGACTACCACAGACTGTCATGACTTCCCATTGACTACCATAGACTGCCATGACTTGCCATTGACTACCATGGGCTGCCATGACTTGCCATTGACTACCATGGGCTGCCATGAGTTGCCATTGACTACCATGGCATGCCATGGACTGCCATATTACTCAATGGCAGTCATTAACTACCATGGGCTGCCATGACTTTCTATTGACTACCATGGGCTGCCATGACTTGCCATTGACTACCATGGGCTGCCATGACTTGCCATTGACTACCATGGACTGCCATGACTTGCCATTGACTACCATGGACTGCCATGACTTTTCATTGACTACCATGGACCGCCATGACTTGCCATTGACTACCATGGGCTGCCATGACTAGCCATTGACTACTGGACTGCCATGACTTGCCATTGACTACCACAGACTGCCATGACTTGCCATTGACTACCATAGACTGCCATGACTAGTCATTGACTACCATGGACTGCCATGACTAGTCATTAACTTACGTTGCATGCTTAATGTTTAACATTTCTTTATTTCGTGATCGTATGTATTGGTGCTACAACACACATTAGTGACACAAGGATGCGACCCCTATATTCGTGACGGTTATCATAGACTATCTACCCGTCCCCGTTTAGAGTAGCGTTTACTGCTTTCGTATACGAATGATTTCCCAACAAAGACAACAAATCGTTTGTATGCATTTTTTTTTCTGTCTGGTCTGGGCTGCATGCATTTTTCCCCAGGCTTGCTTTTTATCATGTATAATTTTTTGGGTCTTTTCCTTATCCACTCCCCCCCCCCCCCCCTCACTTTTCTAATGGTCCGTCCCTTACTGATAATACGGTATAGTCTCACATTTATCCCAAGCAAGTGAGCCTCATCGGCGTGGCTAGACATGTTTGAATGTTCCTGCAGATTACCTGGGGGAAGGCATTCCTTAACACGTTCGTAATCCAGTAATATCACGGCAGAGCTCAAGGAAAACAAGAAGACCAGCAAACTCACGACGATTAAAACCTGGACATAAATTAAAAAGTCATTAAAAATACAAGTTATACAAAAATACAATCTATTTCCAGCGTCCGCAAGGCCTTATCGGCCGTACTGCGGGCTCACAGAAACGAGCTAAAAGTCGAGCGTATCAATACACAATACAAACCTTTCTCTTCCTGGAGTTCGTTGGCATTTTATCACCTCAAGATTGTCACCCTACAATGATGAACACCTCTTGGAAGAGAAGCTGCATTGGGTCGACGTTTGTCAGATAAAACTGGCAAAGGATAATTATTGAGTTAAAGTTGTGTACTATTCACCTCCCTCACTCGAGTTCTCGTAGAATTTGGAGAACAGTATTAGTCCGTGGTGCAGAATCGGTCGTACCCAGGATATTTTCAGTATTTGGAAGGAGGGTTCAATTTTACTATATTCTCGAGCTTCCGAAGATAGGTTAAAATAGGGGCTACTCCTTTTTCTCCCTAATGACTCAAACGAAGGGGGTCGAGTTATGGTACACAGTTGACCCAGATAACTCGAGCCTCTAATAGAAATCGACAATAGTTCTTAATATCATAGTCCTGTAAAGGAGGGTAGGAGTAACAGTAATGCAAATAGCTGGAAAATACAACAAGAAAAAAAATTAGAATAAAACCATTTTAAAATAAGGTTGCACTCGGGAAATCGGTGTCGTAACCCGTATTACCTCATGGGTATCAAGTAAATAGCAAAAAAAAAAAAAAACAAAAAACGCGAATAACAACAACTCCGGGTTTTTTTGTGCCTCTGTTGACATTTAAACGTTAGACATTTACCAAGTTATCCATGAACCACAGCGGGATACGACCATGATTTTTAGTGCAACCTTATTCGAAATGTTCCCTATTCGCACTACTCAATCTAAACATAATAACCAAAGCAAATTCAACGTAGACTAGAGACTGTATTTGACACAACCTTTGTGCTCCTGTTTATTCTCTTTGTATTCTCCTTATACTCTCTATGCTCTCTTATTTTCTCTGTTCTCTTATTTTAATTCAAATGAACCAACAAACTTGGACCATAAATAAAAACCATTTGTGAAATTAAAAAAAATCATTTGTGGCCATCGACTCGAGTTTTCGTGACTTGGTGTCCGTCGCCCCCCCCCCCCCCCCCCCCCAAAAAAAAAAAAAAAAAAAAAAATGTCTCACCGCAAAAACAACTTACGACAACAAAACTTTAAGTTATTTATGACGTCATCAATGACGTCACTAAAACAAAAAAAAACTTGACGACATCAAAATAAAAAATATACTTTTTATAAAAAAAAACGTATGACAACCAAATTCGGTAGGTGTCATGAAGGTGTCAGGGGGGGTGCCAAGATATGGTCACCTGTGTGATGTCGTTGATGACGTCACTTAAAGTAAAACTTGCCTTTCTTGATTAAAAACAAAAATGTACATTTCTCATAAAAGAAAAATCGTATGACAACCAAACTGGAAGGCGTCAGGATGGGTGCAACGAAATGGTCACGAGTAGGGACGAGTCGATTTTGCTAGTAAAACTGGCAATCATGCTAGCACCTTTGCTCGTTCTTAATCAAAATTATGGTCGCTTTTAAAGTTATGCTCATTTTTTGAAACATTATGCTCGACAAAATGGCAGAACAATTAAAAAAATGTTAATCTTTATAAAAATCTTATTTAATAGGCTTAAATTTACAGCAACCCAGTGAAATACAAAAAGCTTAATGCGAAACTATGAAACACAAAGCTTTACTGACTGTAACGCAAAAAAAAAAAAAAAAAAAACAGAAACAGAGTTTCAATGCTTGTTTTACTGAAGCATCAGAAGCGTCGCACTTATTGCTGACCACAGCTGCACTTTTTGGAATCCACATAACGACTCAACTTTTATTCTCTTTCCTCGTGATCAGCAACAACACATTGCGCTGTTTTACGAGAGCAAGAGTGGGACTGGGAACAAGTTTTTGTTTCTAGACTTTCTGTTCCGGCTCTTTCCCACCCCTTCTTGTCCTGGGGGGACTCTCATCAACTCTGAAGACCGTTTGATAGAAATTGCAAAAACGACCAAATCGAAACACTTGTGTGGTATTTCACGTCCATAATTTCCATTGTAAGCGAAAATATAATGACGATCAATGTTTCACCATGAAATAACGAATTTGCACCATGAAATAACAAAGTTGCACCATGAAATTGCAAAAACAGGAAATCAGCAAACCAACGCGCACGTAGAAAATTGAAAATTATACTTTGAAGAATGTTTTTTGTGCAAATAGAATTTCTGATACACAATAAATAATGCACGTTTATCGTACCTATTTTAAGGTAAGAAGAAAATAATTCAAGGTAATGGAGGTCACACTTAAAGTACGAAAGCCGAGAAGGGCCATCAGATTTCCGAGATAATTTCCGAGATGATAATTTCAGAGATGATAATTTCAGAGATAATAATTTCAAAGATAAATATTTCAGAGATGATAACTTGAGATGCTAATTTCAGAGATTATAATTTCGGATAAAGAATTCTGCCGGCTTAATGAGCATGCAGCACTCGATCGACACAACAATTCCCCCACAGCTACGTACCCGAAACGATCCCAGGACCCGAAACGATCCCCAAAAGTACCCCAACTGATCCTCGGACCCGAAACGATACCGAGGAGTCCCCGAAATCAACCCCACGGAATTGCGGTAATGGACAAAGGGAAAGCAGAAGAAATACTTGCAATTCTTGAAGCATAATTAAGGGTTAACAGCGACACGATTTCTAAACAACGTGACTAAAAAATATTAAATTTCAACACAATACTTCTTTTTATTACATTGCCCGGCGTTAAACCCATAAACAGAGTCTAAAACAAATACACAACTTTTAATTGCTACTGAAAGAAATACAGCATGTATAAATATAGCACAGCTTTGCTCAGATCGTTCAAACTTTTGACCTTCCATCACACTCTAAACATTTTGCGGTTCCAACACATGACTCTGACACTATAAATCTTATTTCTGGTAAACATCACCCCTAAAAAATAATATTCATTCGACAACAAAACATGTATTTCACCACGAAATCCTTGTTCACACGAGCGAATATTTATCGACACATTTTAGGCAGCCGGTTTGGCCGAGAAGATGGAATGACAAAAGCACACTGAGTTATACACTCGAACAACCCTTCTACTACCGATGTAAAATATTAAGAGGATGTGGCTTTTGTTGAAAGCAAATATTATGTGAGTTTTGAACTTCCTTATGTAGTCGTGCGTACACCCCGGCATGATCTCATGATATGATAGGTCTTTCGTTCACCGAAAACAAACATGCCAAAAAAATAACAAAAAAAAACATTTCACTTCCTATAAAAAGCAGCATGTCCTATCTGTAAAGACTTTCTTTTATGGCTTGTTATGTAAAAATGATTTATCCACGCCGGGTTCTTCAAATTGCTATCACAAGCTAGTTGACCCCAATTTCTGACTCAAACACTGTATTCCCCCGCAGTCGTATATTAAAATCTTAATACTATAGTTTTAGTTAATGTACATTCCCTTTTAATAACACAAACAAGGCTAAATGTTTCATATGTTTTTAAAACTGAAAGCCAATCCTTACACATTCCTTTAGTTGTCCATTACTGTAATTCCTTGGGGTTCATTTCGGGGACTCTAGTGGATCGTTTCGGGTACGTAGCTGTGGGGGAATTGTTGTGTCGATCGAGTGTAATTAATAGTAATTAATCTTATCTCTTTGGAAGAAATATCAGTTAGCAAGATGTTTATCTCGAGGTAAAAGTTTGTAACCAAATATTTATATCTGACTTTGTCCTGCTGGGTTAAACAAAGACAAACATAATGTCTCACGGGTCTGGAAATTCGAGCTAGCAAATAAATAGGAACTCACAACAGCAACAATCTATATTTACACACAAGCTAAAACATTTTGGAGGAGGCGTATAAAGATGGAGCCATAACGACAAATTTCCCTTTTAAAGCATGTATCGAATTTCTTTGTAAGAGAGTAGAGCAAACATTTTCGGGTTTGCTTCCTTAAAAAAAGCGCATCAATGTAGCCCTCTTTAAAGAATGTATTTTGTTGCAAAGAAATGGTTTGACTTGAATCTCAAGTGTACACATTTTGCGTGGTTCAAATCTCAGTCATGCTGCATCGTAAACGTTTGTAAAAATTTGTGATCAAATATTTATATCACAACTCTATACATATCAAAGCAAATAAGGAACTCACTGAAGTAGGAACTCACTGTGCTTAGTCATGCTTTTAGCTGAATCTCACAAAAACCGTAAAGCTTTTTAAAGCTTAAAAGTCTATTAAACATTACATAACGAAATTTTAGAAGGATCCCTGCAAGCTGACAGTTTTGCCAACTTATTGGACGCTTGACTCTAAAACGAGCATTATCTGAAAAAAATAATAATAAACTGCTCAATCCACCCTTCTAATACAATCCCGTCCAAAGAATCAGTCCATATAGGGGAAAAAAGATACGTGATCCCTTGTATTTACATTTTTAGATAATATTTATTTTTTATACTAAAACATACATTAAATGGTTGAAGAATAAATTTAAGCTCCTTTTGTTGTAGTTTCTAAAGTTTGGAATAAAAAAGCAATCACTTGTCGAATTAAAACATCCAGTTTAGGTGGATGTTTTAGCGGTAACCCCATTTTATTTTTAGAATCACTGTCAACTTTATGTTATGAATTATCCACCAATAAGAAGGAAAAGCGCGTGAAAAAGATATTACGAGGGCCGTTATATTATTTATTATCTACTATTTTTCTTGCAACTCGTATAGTCACCGAAATAGCATAAAACTACGCTATTTTGACGACACATAACATTTTTTAAACAGCCAGGAAACAAAAAAATTGGATAACATATGACACGATATAGAGACTGCGAAACTTGACATCTTTCAGAGTGAGGCGTAATAATAGGTAACGCCATACATAAAGTGTAAGCCATTATAGGCACATAAGCACCTGTCAAAAAGTCTACCAAAGCCCCTGCTTCGCGGAGAAAACACAGTCAAATGGTGCTAAGTTTCAGTTTTATGTTTACTTAACTAACATACTATTTTTACAGAAAAATCTGCTTCAAACTCCGTGTTTTGATAAATACAAAAAGCCCAAATAGTCGTGTTCGTGAACCAGAAGAATGAATACAATACACCGAAAACTGGAATTCGACTCTTCCAAAGACGAAATTTAGCAGAGTCGAATTCCAGTTTTTGGTGTATTTTAATTTTGCTTTTAGATATACCATTTTCTGTCACCGCTAGGTATGTACTAAAACAATCGCATAGGCCCAGTAAAAAGCGGGCTTCGGGCACTATTTATTTGGTTACCGTTTTTTTTTCCCTTTGCATCTCTACCGCGCATACACGGCCTTTTATTCGTATGAACAAAATATTTTGTGTAGTGAGTTTTAACATTCGCGCAACTGGAAGGAGTGCGCGGTCGACCTGCTATCCTACGAGGTTAGCAAGGTATCCAAGAGTTTGAACGAAAATTTTGATAAGCGAAGATTTTAAATGCCCTAAAAAATGTACGTCGTCAAAATAAACAATAAAAAAATAAAATAAAAAATAAAAAAACATCAAGAAATTCTTGAATAAGCAAACAATCTAAGTATTCTTCGTTTAATTCGTTGGTAGAAAGTGAAATCTTTATTAGAAATATTCGCCTTCGCGCCCTTTTGGTTTTGGGGAGAAAATAGTTTGCTTATAGTTTTGGTAATTCGGAAAGCTAAAAAGATATCGTACAAAACACATTTACATTATAAAAGTAAAATTGAGTAAGTTGGATAAGAAACCACAAATATAGATAATTAACTCTGACTAATATTCTAACTAAAAAAACATTGACGGTAAGAAGCGGCTAATTGATGTTTTGAGATCAATCATTTGTTTTTAGCAGAAAAAAATACATTATTAGAACAAGTAGGCCATGGAATTATAAGTAACGTAACCCTTGATTCATTAAAAATAAATCCTCGATTATTTTACTTCGGAGAAGTTGGGAAAAATAACAGTCCGCATCTAAGCAATTGACTCCTTTCACACACTGACAAAAGGAAACTCGACGAACTTTGCGCAGCATTAATTTACACATAAAATGACGCTAAAATAATAAGATAATATAAATAAGATATAAAAGTTTTGGACAGGGGAAGATTAAAATGTATTTTCGTGATTACAGCCGGTTCGTGTCTCATCTTACCTTATTGTCAAAGTCCGATGAGCGAAATATCATCTAAATGTCCCATACACCATCCCGCTATTAAATATTAACCATGGCAGCTGGAATGAAAGAATTATCAAGAAAGTTTTTTTAACAGTGAAAATATTCGAATAAGCCTATACTTGAAACAAAAAGCATGTAAATTTTAATGCGTTTTTTATTTTTATTTTTAAATCGCAAAGACTATTCTTTTAAAACCTGTCATAGTTGAAGTTTTCAGAAGCTAAATGTACGCACTAAATGTAGCTAATTAAAACTAATAATATCAGTGTCATTCCAGCTTTCCTACTTTGAAAGTCAAATGGTGGTAAAATTGTTTTAAAAACAAACGGAGCGCATAACATGTTTTGATGATCCCAAGTGTTCCCTCCGACGCCAAAGAAAAGAAAATCAAAACTTACTAGGTCTTCAGAAAAGTTTGAAGAAGAATTAAAAATGGTAAAAAAAATCTAATAACTGAATCCTTTCAGCCGCCGCCTTGTCATTCTAGCGAAATTCCAAGTGTGCCCTTTCCATGCGATATTTCCTATTATATTTATTAACCTATTGTTTCGAAAATTTCATCACATAATTAGTTTCCATCGTTAGATGAAAACAATAACAACGGATGTCCGACAACGACTCTTTAATTTTCAGAGAGACCCGCAAAATATAATACTCGAGGTGGTCTTTCAAAGGATACAACTACCTTGCACACGCTAACACCTCCTTCTTTCCTCCGGGACTCGAATAAAGCTTCTTAAAATGAGTAGAGTTACCTCACTCATGTGCGCCGCATCAATGCGTCTCTCACCTTCCTTTTAGGGGAATCTTTAACATATGAATGTTATGCTTGCTAAGATGCTAAAAACAGATCATGAGAGCAACTGGAGGAACCCTTGGTAAAGTAATTAGCAGTCACCACCTAAGAACGCTTGCGCAGTGGACTTAAGTAATTAGGGGACTTAAAGGCCTGTCTACACTAGCAACTTTTGTCGCGCGACACGGGCTGAAATTTTTGCGGCGGTTTTTATCGCACTTAAATCGCGCGTGTAAACAGCCTGCAAATTAGTAACAACTCAACAAGTTCGTTGCCACCCAAGATTTTATCTTGAATTTAGTGACTAGGTTGCTAAGGGTTTCCTAGCAACATGACGTCTGCCGTGCGTTGGTCAAGAGCGACTCAAAAACGGAATATCAAACATTTATCCTAGTCTCCTTGGCTTTTTGAAAATATAGTATCAAAATTTCAACTTTATTCGTTTCCCAAAGGTTTAGGACATAAAAAAAAGCTCTTGAAAAAAGTTAGACATGAACAGGTCGAAAAAATACCAAAGGAATGGTGAAAGGCAGAGATCAACGAGTCCATTTCGACAGCCCGTGAATTTCAGTACAGGAGATGGGAACGAGTTCCCGGCTAGTCTATCATGCGAACTGACCCCGTCAATTGAAGAAAGGGCGAGAGAGACAAAAGAAACGGAGTCAGCAAGCGACGAAATTAACAGACCATTTCACGTCACGAAGGGAGATAATGACGATATAACAAAACATCAAGGGAAATGGCAAACGAATTACTTCAGCCTTGAAGGTAGACAGCAAAAAAGCCGCCAAGTCTCACGAAATCTCCCTATACATCTAGAGGGAAGTTCGGACGATATCGATTATGATGCAGAAGCGAGCCAGCCGGCAGGAGACATCCTTGCCAGTGAACAACCAAATCTAAACACACACATCAATTGTTTATCGAAGCGAGCTACGAGGCCCAAAGTAAATATAACCCTTCCTCGGGAAACAGAAGAAAAATATCTACATTTACAACCACCGTTCAGTCCGCCCAGAAATCACGGGTCACTCAGTCGATACACCTCGAAAAACTCACTCAGTCCGATAAGTCCAATCAGTCCACAAAAGCAGCGTCTAGGGTTTAGACAGCGCACTGGCTCGACTGACTCGTCGGGCTCGTTCGGCCGACGCACTTCACAAAACTCCCTGAGTCCAAAAAGTCCAATCAGTACGTCCAGTTCACGAAGCTCAACTTGGTCCCTTAGCTCACAGATGATAAGAAAAGTCCAAAGATTATGCCGGGACGTGGATCACCCAGCTCGTGTGGTCCATTAAGCCCACGTTCTTCACCAAACTCGCTGAGTCCAAGAAGTCCCATTAGTCCAAGAGAACAACTAAGGACAATTAAAACGCTGGAATCTCTTAGTCTAGACGATGCTACTACTCCAATGAACTCCTGTATGCCTTCGGTTCTTTATCACTCCCCTAACAGTCCATCTGGATTCTCGTACAAAGATGGAAAATGTCACGAAAACCCTATGTCACGAATGAAGAGTCGACATTTCCAGGAAACTGCTTTCCGGGAGTTATCCCAAAATGAGATGGTGCATACTTTATCACCGAATAGTGTTCTTCCGTTGGTGCCCATAAGTAAGACGAGGCATAGTTACGATAGTAATAAGGGGAACAACAAAATAAGACTCAAGGCCACGGAGAGAGAGATAACAACAAGAGAAATACAGGAACCAATCACTGCGGATCAACCGTTGCCCATGTCAAATCCGCGTGGCCACTTGCCTAAACCTCAGCATGACCCTCAAAAGACAGACAGCCATGAGTTACATTATCATGAAGATGGTATCACCAAAGGTGCGGCTATCGAGTCCTTCCCACTGGGATTTTGTGAGGAGAAAGGCCTTTGCAACGACAGAACTACCGCGACTTTCTCAATCAACGTTCCTCAACAACATGATGGAAAAGCCCTAACTGAGCCACCAACGCCTGCCCAAGGTAAGAAAACAGTGCCAAGCACGACGCTTAGCAAAGAGCAGGCCGAAGAAAATGTAGGTAGCCCTACAACAACTGACGAATGCACTGAGCAACAAACTCCGATACCAGGGCCAGGAGCCGAAGCCTTGGACAATGATAATGGATGTCCCGTTCACTTAAAGTCAGAAGAAAACGCCGCATGGCTGTATGCGAGGAGCTTGAGAATGGACAATGAGACAAGAGATAGAGCACCTCGATACCATGCGAAAAAAGATGCACAACAAGCGAGCCTCAAGATAATAAGCCGGTATGAAGTGGTACGGCCGGGTGGGGGATAATAAGCCGGTATGAAGTGGTACGGCCGGGTGGGGGATAATAAGCCGGTATGAATTGGTACGGCTGGGTAGGAGATAATGAGCCGGTATGAAGTGGTACGGCCGGGTGGGGGATAATAAGCCGGTATGAAGTGGTACGGCCGGGTGGGGGATAATAAGCCGGTATGTAGTGGTACGGCGGGTGGGGGATAATAAGCCGGTGTGAAGTGGTACAGCCGGATGGGGGATTATAAGCCGGTATGAAGTGGTACGGCCGGGTGGGGGATAATAAGCTGGTATGAAGTGGTACGACCGGGAGGGGGATAATAAGCCGGTATGAAGTGGTACGGCCGGATGGGAGATAATAAGCCGGTATGAAGTGGTACAGCCGGGTGGGGGATAATAAGCCGGTATGAAGTGGTACGGCCGGGTGGGGGATAATGAGCCGGTATGAAGTGGTACGGCCGAGTGGGGGATAATAAGCCGGTATGAAGTGGTACGGCCGGGTGGGGGATAATAAGCCGGTATGAAGTGGTACGGCCGGGTGGGGGATAATAAGCCGGTATGAAGTGGTACGGCCAGGTGGGGGATAATAAGCCGGTATGAAGTGGTACGACCGGGTGGGGGATAATAAGCCGGTATGAAGTGGTACGACCGGGTGGGGGATAATAAGCCGGTATGAAGTGGTACGGCTGGGTGGGGGTTAATAAGCCGGTATGAAGTGGTACGGCCGGGTGGGGGATAATAAGCCGGTATGAAGTGGTACGGCCAGGTGGGGGATGCAGGGGTGAGGGTTGTTGGCAAACCCCAAAAATGTTGTCTTGAATCACAGTAAATGTGAAAGTTGATTAATTTTACAGTTCGTTTCAACTAATTTGGCGTCCAAGGGCCTTAAAATGTTTTAAAATCCTCCGCTGCCGCTGTCAGAACTATTTTAGCATTATTCATATATACCTATTTCAATAAACATTGTCAGTGCAAAAGGCGAATGGCAACTGGCAGTTCTAAGACCAATTACTGCTTATGGGTATAATCATTTGTAAGAATTAAGATGATAAGTAATAAAATCGAATAAGTTATCTACATTTTCCTACATTCCGTAGAAATTTGACGAGTTCCATGGCATTTTTGATAGAAGAACTGCCATTTGACAATTGACATTTCACATTTGCACTGACAACATATTTTAAAATATATATATTGGTGTCGATTTTTATAAGTATACACTTGGCGGGAACTTCATAAGAACGCGAGCTCTGACGATTGTTGGTTTGTTGAATTGCTTCATTGCGAAAATAAAACCATTTTTATAAATTAATTAAGAGCAAAAAGGAAGGGATGTGATATGTTATTCAGTAAATGTGTTTTTATTGATTCTCAAACGAGAAAAACTCACACCAGACGACAGAATTTTCGAGTGATACGGAACATATAACCGCTGCTACGGAACTACTACCATTATGTGCTTATGCCTGGTGCACACTAGTGACATAACGACATAATAACATAGGCGCGCGCACCCTTATGTTCATATGTTCAAGAGTGAATGGTTCGAAATTTTGACAAGAGAAAAAACATGTTTTTTTTCTTTTATGTCATTGTGTCCATGTCTTTATGTCGGGCTTAAAACGCGTGCGCGCGCCTATGTTGTTATGTCGTTATGTCACTACTGTGCACTAGGCATAAGAGAAAAAAAGTTTTTTTTTTGTCCATGTCGTTATGTCGGGCTTAAAAGAGTACGCGCGCCTAAGTTGTTATTTCGTTATGTCACTAGTGTGCACTACGAATTACAGAAAAAATACATATAAATAAATAAAATTTGAAAATGTGTAGTCTTTTCTGTGCATATTATATGCATAAGTAAATTTGTAGTCGTCTTATGAAAAATCATGAGCATTGGGCCCTCCGCAAAAAGACAGAGCAATTTTAACATGAACTGATATGAAACAGGTTATCGTACTTACACCTGTGGCACGCACAGAGCTTTATACCGGCTTGGTGTCTTTTAAACACGAGGTTCCGCTATAAAAGGGAAAGCTCCTCCCACCCCCGGGCTTCAATTTGCAATTATAATCAGAACACTGCCACGCTAGCAGTCACAAATTATAAGCCTCTTGTAAAATTGCTTATCTCTGAGCCTCAGTCGGTTAGAATAAAACTATTTTTGCACAGGTAACAAGACAGTTGTGTTAAGAAATAAGTTAGTGATTTGCTGTTCACGTTTTGGGGCAAAATTTTTAATTTTGCGCTGTCCTTAATCCGCATAAATTATTCTCGCGCTGTGATGAAAATGCTCGTCTTTTAGAGCACGAAAAGCTTGGCATGCATTATTTTACTATAAATCGGAACATTTTAGCTGAACAAGTCTAGGAATGATACTTAATTTGGTTTAGAATATGAAGTTTGAATTTAGCGCTCAGAGCAATTATCCTGACATGTTGACTCATTGACGGCTGATTGATAACTGATTGTTCTTGAGCCAGGGGATCGGAGGAGCTTTCCCTTTTATAGCGGAACCTCGTGTTTAAGCCCTAAAAAGAGTCTCTTCTAATAAAACTCGAATCTTGAGAGAAATCGAAATTAAATCGAGTCATCGGGAAATGTTTAGAATATTTTGAGAATATAAAATAGTACATAAATAATCATAATGGATCAATGTTATAATAATAAGTCCATGTAAGACATAAAGGAATAAATACAAAAAGCCCATCAAATAGTCGTGTTCGTGAACCAGAAGAATGAATACAATACACCTAAAACTGGAATTCGACTCTGCCAAATTTTCGTCAGCCTGCTCTGACTGCCCCGAAGAAGTCTTGTTAAAGACGAAAAGTTGGCAGAGTCGAATTCCCGTTTTGTAAGACATAAAGGAAGTATAATTAACAACAAAAAATTAAAAACTTTAGTCTTTATACAGGAGGTTCGAGTTTATCGAGAGACCAACCTCGGGATCGTAAAAATCCCCCCTAAAGGGGTAAAAATAAATACAATAAATGTAAAAATGGCATTCAAATATTTGGAATTTGAAAAGGCTGCTTTATATCCACTTTTGAAGCCCAAATTACCCTCTATGCTGGCAAACAATAACGTGTTCCTGGACTTAGGGACATAATGCACACAGTTACACAAGTCATGCACTTGCAAGCTACTAGTACGCTATCGTAGGTAACTCATATACACAGTCACACATGCGGTGGTAAGCTACTGGTACGTGGGCAAATCGTATTTAATCATACATAGAGTCGGTAGGTTTTTCATGTCACGCAATTTGAATCAAATGGTTTCGATTCTCGTTTGCAAGTTTGTAGGTTTCTTGCATGTGGTCATAAATAGTCATCAATAACTCGTAATACTAAGAAGTCACTCGTATGCGGGCGAGTGGTCTGTAAATCGCATGTAGTCGTGGGTTAATCGCATTGTAGTATTATGTAATCTTAGATTAATCGCATGTAGTCGTGGGTTTATCGAATGTACTCGTGAGTTACTCCTATGAAGTCTACTCGTATGTATTCGTAGATTACTCATTCTTCAGGCTAATACTCGTTTGTGTATAATCATTCATAGTTCGTGTTCGTTCTCGAGGACTAGAGCGCACTTCTGCTCTGCAGTTCATACGATCCCTTATCTTTCTCTTCCTAGTCCATATCCTAAAAAGCCCTTAGCAATGCTGTCTCAGAAGATGGCACTACAAGCTTGGGTATCATCATACAATTATACATATAATGTACACCTGATAGATGACGATCAGTTAGATATCACATTCTGAACACGCCGTATTTGGGGGGTTCAAACCGCTGGGTCGCAGACGCCAAGGCAGCGCGGAGACTGAGGCCGAGAACCTGAAACAAATATAATGTGTACTAACAGTCAACATGGAACTTTTTTGTGGCTGTTACTAGATGGTCTTTACATAGCATTCCAATCGAGTGGGTAAATGCAATCGAAAGAATAGATTTTGGAGTTCTACACGTTTTGGATAATGAGAAAAAAAAATAAACCTTGTAAGTATTAGTGAAAAAGTGTCTGGTTTCCATTATTCGTTAATAGCGTTGACTTGCCTTCCTTGTATCTTGGGGTAGAATCACTCCGTCGTCCCATAAGCGTGCGGTGCCATAATACGCCCCTGACTCAGCATCATATCTTACGAGATGAAAAATAAAAATAATAATGCAAAAAAATGAAATGGTTCATGGGGGAGGGAGAGGGGGATTCCAGACATTATCATGCATTGAAGGCAAAAATGGGCAGGCAATACTGCGAGTTTTTTTTTTTTTTTTTTTTTTTACATCATGCTTATCATATCATATAGTCGTAAATAATTCGCATGTACTGGACGTGCAAGACACCCATATGTAGTCGTTGGTTTCTTTCAAGTAGTCCTGGGTTTCTTGTACTTTGTATGTAGTCGTTGGTTGTCGTAGGTTACTTGTAAATAGTCTTATGTTACCCGTATGTAGTCGTACAGGTTACTTGTGAGTAGTCGTAGGTTATTCGTACAGGTGACTAGTAAATAGTCGTGTGTTACTCGTATGTAGTCGTGCAGGTGACTCGTAAATAGTCGTGGGTTACACGTATCTAGTCGTATAGGATATTCGTAAATAGTCGTAGGTTACTTGTATGAAGTCGTAGGATACTCGTAAGTAGTCGTAATTCGTATGAAGTCGAAGGATACTCGTATGCAGTCGTAGGTTACTAGTATGTAAACGTGGGTTACTCGTATGTAGTCGTAGGTTACTCGTACGTAGTCGTATAGTCGTATAGTCGTATATTTTTTTTTTACCGTGAAACAAATACACCTCCAAGTCTCTCCTCGAGCAATAAAACGAAGATAATATTATATTTTCTCAAGTCAATCATGAATAAGGTGTTTGTCAACAGTTACTAGATTACTAGATGACTTATATGCGTATATGGGCGTTACTTCTTTAGAAGTTTGGCTTCCTTTTCATCTTGATTATCACTCTGGTTTTCACCCTGCAAAAAAGGATAAAAACTTACCAAAATGCTGCCATTGAGCAGGGCGACTAAACTGTCCTGTACGTACAGCACTAGTCATAAAGGCCAATGGCCAAACGCCTTTGACTCCCCTCAACAAGCTCCTGAAGTCCTCTCAACCTACCTGTATCAAGGCTATTTTGGTGAGGTTTTCAGGTGAATCCATTGCAACACGCGCAGATGGCCAGGTGTAGATAAATCTTGGGTCAAAAGAGCGTCCACACTAGAGATATTCAAGCAATTTGATATTATGGTTGACGTCTAGGCATCTTATATGTTTATACAGTACTTCTGCTTTAACTTGATATCAACAATCACCAGATAGATCAGATAGAGTCCAACATTAAGAGGGATTCTAATCCCTAGCCAGAGTTCATTGGTTGTCCATGTATTCTCTCGCATTAGGATACTTCACCTCGGGTCTAATACAATCAAATGCATAATTGTTTTGACAAGGGTTTATTGAATAATCAATAGCGAAAAAGATGGCTGAGAAAATACAGTACTCTCATTAACAGCTTCACATACCTCAAAATGTATTATGTATTTTGAAATAAGAAAATTATAAAGTTAAAAAGCCACATATTAAGGGCCCTTGTACGTTAAATGTCTCTTCAAGCCCCTAGCTAGGGAAATTAGAACAGAAAGGGCTCGAGATATTCAATTAATAATTATTAATAATTAGTAACACCAACCATGGCAAAAGATTCTGGTCCATAGCTTCCTCCCATGATAATTGTAAACTTAGGAACCTGAAAAGAAAATTCACTGATACTATATTACTGGGTTTTGCCTCAGAGCCATCCTTTCCTCCCTTCCCCCTCCAAATAAGGCAAGAAAACGACTCCCATCCAACCCCCAACATCCGTAATTTGCATGTGCTTTATTCAAAGAACTGCTGCTGCATTTGATGGCACAAAAAACTTGTTAAAATGTTATAAGTTAATGAGTACCTCTATGAAAAACTACCCCTGGATCTGTCTGATTTTCAAAAAAAAGCATAACAAGCCAAATGTGTCCTCTATTTGCTGGCAGGGGCAGTTAAGCAACAGTTGTGAGAACAGTACCTGGGCACAAGCAACAGAGTGGATCATTTTGGCCATGTCCTTAATAAGCTGTCCCGCAGCATCTGCTGTCAAGGGTCTCTGTGGACTTGTGGTGTTTTGCAAGAACACAAGAGGCACATCACGCTGGCAGCACAGCCCTATAAAGTGTGCGCCCTGAAAGAAGTGTATATACTATCAATCATCTATAGCCAGTCATAATTGCTATAGAAGGATTAAATATTCATGTACCTTTAGAGCTGATTGTGAAGTAACAGACCCATTATTTGCAACCACACCAACTACATTTCTGTTCATAAGAAAATCGTATTTTCAGTTGTACGTACAACTACCAGTAATTCTTAAATGCAACACTGGTAAAGTTGTAAAATCAAAGACCAACTATATTGATCATAAGCTGTGTTCCATGGTCTGAAGTCAGCTCCATAGCCACGATTTTAAGGAGGTTTTACGAGACCACAGGCACAACTGATTTTCCAAGGCCCATGTGTTTACATATGTGATAAAATGCAAAAAAAAAATATTGGTGTACAGTTAATGATAGTGAATAGGGTAGCATAAGTAGTTAGGGAAGTAATTGAGTAAAAGCTTAAAATATTCCCTTACCCATAAATATGTGCAAAACCACAAACAAGCTCTGGTCCATATTTTGCTTTGAATTCCTGAAAACGACTCCCATCTACAATACGTGATATGATCTAAATGTAAAAAAAAATGTTTTAATTAATGAAGTTAAAAAAACGCTTGGTTCATTTAAGGACAAAAAGAGATTGATAAATGGTAAATTGGTACAACAAAACCTGGCAAATGGGTCTGCAATACCTGGTCAATTGGTGACAAATTACCTGGTTAAATGGGTCTACTAACACTACCTGGTTAAATGGTTCTAGAGTACCTGGTTAATTGGAATACAATACCTGGTAAATTGGTCTGCAATACCTGGTCAATTGGTATAAAATACCTGGTAAATTGGTATACAATACCTGGTAAATTGGTACTACAATACCTGGTCAATTGGTATACAATACCTGGTAAATTGGTATACAATACCTGGTAAATTGGTATACAATACCAGGTAAATTGGTATACAATACCTGGTGAATTGGTATACAATACCTGGTAAATTGGTATACAATACCTGGTAAATTGGTATACAATACCTGGTAAATTGGTATACAATACCTGGTAAATTTGTATACAATACCTGGTCAATTGGTATACAATACATGGTGAATTGGTATACAATACCTGGTAAATTGGTATACAATACCTGGTAAATGGATACTACAATACCTGGTCAATTGGTATACAATACCTGGTCAATTGGTATACAATACCTGGTAAATTGGTATACAATACCTGGTGAATTGGTATACAATACCTGGTAAATTGGTACTACAATACCTGGTAAATTGGTATACAATACCTGGTAAATTGGTATACAATACCTGGTAAATTGGTATACAATACCTGGTGGATTGGTATACAATACCTGGTAAATTGGTATACAATACCTGGTAAATTGGTACTACAATACCTGGTAAATTGGTATACAATACCTGGTCAATTGGTATACAATACCTGGTCAATTGGTATACAATACATGGTAAATTGGTACTACAATACCTGGTAAATTGGTATACAATACCTGGTAAATTGGTAGGATTTCTTTATCAAATTGAGAAAGGGCCACTAAGTCATCACTTTGGTAGAGAGGGGGCTCTATGTCTAAAAAAGAATTCATTTCATACAGTCAGTGTCTAAAAATAAATAATCCTATTTATCAAATTTATGTTTTTCATTACATGATGGTGAAGGGGCAGGTAATTCCTTCCTGTTTAGACTTGCCACTATTTGACGAGTCATCTCTAAGGAACTCTTTTCATCAGTAGCAAAGTGATCTGTACATCCACTAACACTAGAAGACAAGAGAAAGATTAATCAGGATCATGAAATATTATTGGAATTCATGAACAAATAAACTTATGTGTCCTCTTCTACCTCTTAGTAATTAATAACATAAGAGACCGGCCGTTCATTTTTTATCAGGGAGGGAGGGCTGTTGGAAATTAGGGGGGTCACCTAAAAAAATACAGGGGAAAAGGGGGGGGCATCCCAAAAAATACACAGAAAAAAGGTGGTCACACGAAATATTACAGCTATTTTTGGGACAAAAATTAGTCCTAATACAATACATTTAATTTCTCAACTGTTCTAGACTGTGCTTTTGAGGAATAACTCTGCCGTGAGCTTTTGTGATGGCTTCTTATATTTAGATAGAACAAAACAAAGTTTAAAAAACAGTCGTCAGTGTATGTGCACTGTCTCAACTCAAACAGAATACTCTTCACTGGGATTCTCATGAACCCTCTATTGCTGCCCTCGCCATCCTCATCGCTATCATCGCCATCCCCATTTGCCTCCCCTTGCCACCCTCATCGCCATCCTCACTGCCTCCCCTTGCCACCCTCATCGCCATGCTCACTGCCTCCCCTTGCCACCCTCATCGCCATCCCCATTTGCCTCCCCTTGCCACCCTCATTGCCATCTCCATTTGCCTCCCCTTGCCACCCTCATCGCCATCCTCACTGCCTCCACTTGCCACCCTCATCGCCATCCTCACTCCCTCCACTTGCTATCCTCATCGCTATCCTCATCCAGGGGCGTAAGCAGGATTTTAACAAGTTGCAGTCAAAGCATTCAGAAGCATTCAGAAGGTGTGGCCCCTCACCCGCATCCCGTAAATATTTCATAGATCCCACTTTTGGGTTTGAAATTGGTGTCAATGCGTCACAATTTTGAAAATATTACATGATCCTCTGTCATCCTTGATCTGAAATAGGACCTCAGTTGCGCATGTCACTGAGCGACATAACAATGCTTTGCACCCATCGGCTTTCTCAATTATTTTCTTCTCCAACACTATTAAGTCATATTGTCGGGATCGCTCAACAACAAATTTTCTTTCTCCAGGGTTTCACATTTTTTGTAGGCTTCATTCATGATCTTCATGTAATATTTTGCTCCTTCTTCAGTCGGATTGGCAATATATCCGAGATGCTCTCTTTGAAGCTTCTCTGGAATACTTGTATCAGATGTTGGATCTTTTGTACAAGGAGAAGTGCCATACATTTATTATTTTCCTGTTGATATTATTACATTTGCTTGGTTTATTACCCGGGCTACCGGGCTACCTGTGTTATGACCAGGCTACCTGTGTAAGGAGTATATTATAGGATGTTCGTTCGTTGTAAAGCAAATGGTCGAGACATGTAATAAACAGTTGTGTTTACAAATGCTATACTTGGAATTTATATAATGTTAATACTCAATTAAAGGAGAAGAGAAACCGAGATTGTGAAACATATGGACAACAGACAAGGTGCATGTGAAAAAATTCATGGGATTGGGGGGGGGGGGGGCACTCAGAAAAATACAGAGGTTGTGGGGTGGGTCACCTAAAAAAATACTGAGCTTCTAAAATTTCCACCAGCCCCCCCCCCCTCCCTGATAAAAAATAACGGTCCCTAACAATGGAAATAATTGAGTACTAGACTTGATGTTTACAGTGCTGTAGTTGTTATTTTTTATCATTTCTTGTCAAAAGCCTTGAGATTGTGTTACAACTGTGGATGACATTTAATCAATTATTCAGCACTTAAAGAATTGACACCTGTGCTTACACATCAATCATGTTGAATAAATCGAATTACCCAATCAAAAGATTATCTAATCTGCTGGCTACAGTCTCTTGCTACTTAAATTACTGGCCAATATTTAATACATGACCACTGCAGCTTTCAAACCTTGAGTGAAGGAGTCCACCACCTAAGTCTTCTGCTGATACAATCTCTCCTGTGGCTGCCTGCAAAAATTTAAAAATTCAAACATTCATGTTGTTACATACTCAGAGACTTAAAAGGGGCAGTGTCAATAAAAATGGTTTAGAGTAAATATTTTGTATTATATTAACAAGTCATTGACAGCTTAAAGTTCAACTTTTTGTAGACAATTTAAAGCCTACTAACAATCAACACTGACTCCAGACATGTGCAGTACCATGACCCTGCCCCTTTAAAGCAGCTATTTGAATTGTTGATTGTTAAAATTTGGGGCATGCTATTTAAATATGAAACTCTTGAGAAATACAGGAAAGCCCCTGCTGTAGATGATAAGTAGTCAAACAAAATTGATATAGCACATGCTGTATGAAACAAGTGCAATGTGATACTGTAGCCATTATGTTTTTTTACCTTTAGAACAAGGAGTTAAAAATAGACGTAACCCAGGAGAGAAGAGAAGCATACCTTGACTAATGGTGGACCACCCAGAAATATGGTTCCTATCTTGTCTATGATGACAGTTTCTTCTGCCATTGTTGGAACATAGGCAGCCCCGGCAGTACATGAACCACACACCACACAGACCTTAATAGTAAAATTAGGACAAACAATTTTCAACACCAACATCTGCCCTTAAAAATCTTATGGACAGCAGTAGGTCTTTTGAATACGTTTAAAACATTGAAAATTGGTGATATTTTTTGTAAATAGTGGTTGAGCCTAAAAAAGAGTATTTCTGTTATTCATGTGGATGGTCCTGCGATAAGACACAAAATCTTATCAGCACATTAATGTAGTAATGTAGTAGAGGAAAGACTCTATTCCCCTTTTTTTTCTGTAAAACTGAATTCTGACATTTCTGATAGTAAAAAAGCAAACAAATGTTATTGGAAGTGTAACTGGTTGATGACCATAAACCTACTTGAGAACCAGTTTTCATGGGGTAATCCTGGTTTTTTTTATTCTCTCTTTTTACTACTGGAGAAAAAAACTTTCCATATATTTACTGTAATCTCCCCTGTAAATTAGTTGATATTTTGTATTTTCTCCTGCTTTTTTTTATCTCTAAGGGGTGGCAGGTATGGAATTGTATACTTTTCCATATATCGTTTTTTTAACGAAAATCAAAACAGTACACACAGTACACAAAAACAGTACACACCACTGGGACTCCACAGGAAGACATGACTGCCTCATTATAAAATGTTCTCCCTCCTGTTTCCGGAAAAATTTCAGCCTGGGGATAAAAATTTATTTGTGATTTTAGTACTACAATATGAACCTCCACAAAGAAGACAAAGGAAGAGTAAGACATTTCTTAATTTTCATATAAAGTACAGCATGATGTATATCCTTAATATTAAATGTGTAGGAGTAGAACTAAGATGACATACATAATGACAGACATACTATTTGTTTTCCTTCATTATAATAATGAGAAAGAAAGTGTTTGTTTGAAAGAATTTTAAAATGAAGCTTGAGACTAAATTTTGAAAAAATAAGCAGTGTAGGCATATGAAAATACTTTTCATATTTTCATTAATTTAAACATTGAGTTTGTTAAAATGGGTGCAAATTTGTGAATTACAGCTAACAGTTTGCAAAAATGAAGCCATCCCAACTTACTGTGCTCATGCTTACCTGTAGGGGCAGAAATGCACCACCAGAGTCAACCAGAAAAATAAGTGGCAATCTGTTTTGCTCAGCAATCTCTTGTGCTCTAAGCTGCTTTTTGACCCCAATAGGATACAAAGTACCCGCCTTCACTGTGGCATCATTCGCAAGTATAACACAAAGATTTCCAGATACCCTTCCAATGCCAGACACCACCCCAGCAGAGGCAATGGTACCATATTCCAGATCAAGACCAGCAAGGGGGGAGAATTCCAAGAAGTCAGATCCTTTGTCCAGGAGCCGACTTATGCGCTCTCTAACAAGAAGTTTCTTGTTTCTGATCGTGTGTCTTTGACGAGCACTTTCTCCACCACCTTGTTTAGCTACTGATATCAAGTTTTTGTAAGAGATCTCTACTTCTTCGCCTCTCCTTTTGCATTCTTGAAACAGCTCACTATTTCTGTCAAATCTCCCATCAAGAGTAGGAAACAGTACCCTTGATGATAATGATCGGCTTTTCGCCAGGTAGTTTCTTAAGCACTGTGTACGTCGCGTATTTCTTGCATGGTTCCAAAGTCTAACGTTGAAGTTCGACAAATTCATAACTCTAGAAAGGCACCACAAATTACGTTTCGAGAAGTTGGTGTCGTATTTACATAAACTGAAGAAATCTTGATGTGAATGGAAAAGCCAACAACTTGACAACTTTCGCGAAATTACCGTAGGTTCAGAGCAATTTGGCCGCCATCTTTGTTATGCGCCCGCGATTAGCAACAAAGGCTACCCAAAATAGACGAGAAATCTATTTGAAGATTCAAGATTCAATGGATCCTACGCGATCGTGACCAGCTAGTATCAGAGCCCTGAGTATCAGAACTTCAGGGGAGGGGGGACTTTTTTCCCTCCCCCCCCCCCCCTCCCTAAAAAGCCTGATACTCAGGCTAGATCGTGACATCAATAGCCATCAATAAAACAGTAGCATTAATATTTACACAAAATAAGGGTCACAGTAAACTATGGATTAAAGTGGGAGGAAACAAAATGGTATGACATCGTTCCTGATTTTTGTGTTGGGCTCCCTGTGCTTTGTTCCAAAAAAAATATTGGTCGTGACAAGAGAGCATAAGACAAGAGTTAGATAAGAGAGTATGGCTGAATAAAAGGGGCAAATTGGTCGTCATAAATAGAGGTATTTCATTTTAAACACACAAATATGTTTTATGGTTAGCCAAGCCATTTAATGTAGGACGCGTAGCAGACGGGTTCATAAGAACGCCGGCTCGTGTACGTTAAACGCGCGCTTATTCTTGCCGATGTTGCTTCTTGAAGAAGACGCGAGAAATTATGATATGCCGTCCAGAAAAAAAGGAAACGACGCCAGAAAGAAATACGAGAAAATAAAGGCTAGGAACTGAGCAGCGCAATTACTTTAATATATTACTATTACTCAATGTACTAGAGTAATAGAGAATGGTGCAACATTGTACAAATTTGCGGGACTTTGATGAATTCGGCACAGTACTACAGCCAAATGAATGTGATTCACGCAGACGTCGCGTCTAATATTTGTGTCAGGTGTAGTTTTATTTTTACCCAACCTTTGAAAAATAAAATCGCCTTATACTCGAGCTATTTAAGCATATACACTTGTAACTTAAAACAACAACAACAAAATTTCGAAGCATTCTGCGATTGTATTCATAACTCATAAAATGTGACGTATTGCGCAACTATGGCAACACTAGTTGTAAGCCTCGGGGTGGTTCTTCTCGAAGTCTTTCTTGAGTTGTTCAAGTTCTTCAGGAGCCATCATGATGTCGCCTTCGAAAAGGTCCATTCCTTCACCTGGAATACGAACGTCGGTTTAATACACAACAAGTAAATGGGGACAGAGTTATATTGGGTTGCTTATTTATATATATGGGTGAGTTGCATTTTCGGATCCATACGCGACAAATGGCAGCAATGTGAAACTGCAGCAAAGATCACCTAGCCTTCTAGATGTTGTTGTCATTGTTGATTTTACCGACACCTTTTCATTTTTTCCAGGAACACAAGCTCATTTCAGAGCAATCGGGGGAGTTATAATATTCTAAAAAAAAAAGCTTTCCAATATTTTGTTCACTTTACTTATAATCCTGCACATGAAATAATCTAATCAATAAAATTTAGTATTTCAAATACGAAATGTTATTCAACGCTACGACTCGGTTGCGTATGCGTATATGCTTTTCAGTTATATTCTGTGCTACCTGCACTGATCTTTTTGTAGCTTTACTAGTTTCATATATCAGGGAATGTTTGTTATTGAACCAAAACAAATATTGAATTAAAATGGCGAGCTCAATAACACTTGTAATGAAGATAAATAATGGCACATTAAAGATAAGTTTAAAAAAAAAAAGATGATTAAAGAAGCTTATCACGATTGGCGCGTAAAAGGGCGCATACAAACGGACAATTAACAACTTCATGACGTGGTGTTATCCGGGAAACCCAACAAAAAGAGAAACTATCGCCTTTACTTACGTTCGTTAACCTCAATCTCATTGAGAAAGTCGTCGTCATCTTTTGTTTCTATTTCCCCGTCCCCAGTCTCCACTAGGTCAATGCTATGAGCTGAGTCACGGGAAAAAAAAAACATTCAAACCTTTCCTGTTTTATAACCAATTTGAGTTCAACAACAACCTCGTTCAAGGGGATAGTTTGCAATTTAGAGTGGGTAGGGCTATACTCAATTTTTCTGATGAAAAATGTGTAACTGAAATAATAATAAGAAACCAGAATGCAGCTATAAATAAAGATGAGTGTAGAAAAATTATATGGCTTGTATTTTAAAAGTAAAGTTAAGAAAAGACAGCTCTTTCATTTTATTTTGTCTACTAAAAAAATTATTTTTACTAAATGTCTCTCGGACATTAGTACGAGCACAATAACATAATGCTAAATCTAATATATAATACGGTGATTTTTTAAAATAAATATTCGCTTTCTCACCTTTGGGCTCATTGCTTTCATTTCCGTACACAATAGCCAGCAAACAAAAGACCATCAGTAGAAATACTCTCATTCTAAAACTTGAAATTTGTTATTTATAGAATATGAGGCTTAGAGTTACGAGTATCGAATTGGTTTAGAATTTACTTCTAGAATTTAGTCGAACCAGCCTCATGGAAACAGCTGTTCGTTTGTAGCTTCACAATCCCGAGTTGGGCCAATAGAAGCACGTTTTAATGCTGTCTATATGTACACACACTTCGAACTTCACCAGTCAATATTGCCTTTTTCAAAATTAAAAGAGATTGAAAGAGATTGTTTATAATGGCCGGTCCTTTTTGTGTTTTCTTCTGAGCTCAAGACACTAAGTTGAGACATACACACTATGAGATTCCTAAGTGAACATTGATTTTTGAAGGCAAGTTACACTTGATGAAAGAAAACTTAAAAATATCAGGTCGAGTCAGGAGCACTTCAATCCAGGGGGTTGTTTTGCACAGGGCTTTTTTAAATAACCTCGGGACCTAAGGTTGAAAGTCACTTACAAATGCTTCTAGAAATCGAATAAAATTTTTCAATATGTCATTATCAAGGATCAGGCCTTGGAGCTGAAAGCAAAACTATCCTTTTATTATCCTATTATTATCATATATGTCCTAATTATAAAGAGGCTGTCCTATTAATGGGATCCGTTGTATGGTGCATATTCCAGACACACTACCTCAACATATGCAAAGCTTTTGTCTTAATGTATACCTTTACTTGAGTTATTCTCCAGATGCATCATGGCGTCATATTTAACTGATCGAATGATGCTATGTGTTTTTAATCACAAGCGCTATGTATTGGCCATGGTGATATTCTACAATTCTTTTAAAATTCATATCACAGGCAACCCATTCAGAATTGATCAGAGTTCAGACGTTTATTTTAGTTTAATGTGAAATACCCTGTATTTTCAAACAGCATTATTCTCTAGTACCCCGTCATTAGTAAGTGTGGTACTGCTGTATCTCTTGTCCTCGTGTGTCCTGAGGACGTCCATGCCGCTGACCATACTCGGAGGCTTGGCGTTACTTAGACCGTCGATAGGTGTCACCACACCATTATAACACGGACAAATCAAGGCGAGGAATCGCTCTCGGTAGCCCCGGTTTGTAGCACAGTATATAAAGGGATTAACACAAGAATTTCCCATGCACATCGCCACAGTGAAATGGTGTAATGGAGTATCCATGTACGTCAAGTCGAACTTGAACAAAAGGTAGTAAAACTGATTGGGAAACCAGCAGATGGCCAGGGCAGCGGCAGTGACTATGCACATGCGTAGTAAACGCATGCCTGCGCTGCCGTGATTGGTGTGAAAAAGAGCGGGAGAATGACGTACTTTTAGAAGCAGGCTTATGAATGAGACTGTTGTCACGCATAGAGGGATGAAGAACTTGCCGTTGAACTCGATTATAGCCACAACCTAGAGCGAGAGAAATGCCAAAAAAATCAATGGCGTAAATCAAAGAGAAAAGAAACGGAAGAGTGAATTAGCATAGCCGTAGCAGGGGTGGCTACTGGGGGCACGTGCTCTCCCAATATTCTAAAAAAATTATATAAGGAAATGACCAGTTTGGGCGTAGGTGTGACCCCCAATGTTTTTCTTATTGTTTCTGTATGATGCCCTCCCCCCAATAATTCAGGGCGTGCTACGGCTATAATTAGAAATTTAAGGTAATTCCCTTGAATTGCACTGCGCATCCCTTCTGCGCGTGGTGGTGCGCGCTGTTTGTTCGAATTTTCAGGTGTTGTATAAGACCCTGTCCCCCACGTATCCGTTTTCGTTTGAAAACGAAACTTTTTGTTACGTATACTGGTATCGTCCACACTTAAACGCAAAAACGGTGACCGAAAACGGAACGATTTGAAAACGATCTCAAGAGTGGAACAATTTGAAAACGATAACCTATCGGTGCCGTGGGGACGGACGAAAACATAACGTTTCGAAAACGATGGCGTGATTCAATTTGCCCGCGCGATTTAAACAAGCAAAATAGTTGGTCTACGCATGCGCTGTAGAGCATTTTCTCGTTTTCGAATCGTTTCTGCGTTTTGGTGGGGACGGGTCGTATCAAAATGAAAGCGCTTCGTATGGACGCGAATCTTTTTCAAACAAAAACGGATACGTTTCCGTTTTCGTTTAAAAACGCAAAAATTTTGTTACGGATCCGGGGATCATCCACACGGAAACGCAAAAACGATGACCGAAAAAGGAACGATGGCGTGTGATAACTCAAGGTCTAGTCCAGTTGGCGCGCGAGTACGCATGCGCCGTACAGCTTGCTTTCGTACCGTTCCTGCGTTTGTGCGGACGTGGATCTTTTTGGAAACGGTACAAAAAGGTTGCTTTTTCAAACGAAAACGGATACGTGGGGAAAGGGTATAAAAAACAAAGCAAAAGGCCCCCGTTTTTTACTTAAAATCGCTTTGACAGAAAAACGAAGTCAGCTACCCCCATTTTTTATTTGCTCAGATAGTTAATTATATACGGAAAAATTATATACTGAAAGAAGAAAAAAAGTTGAATAGAAGAATTGTGTTTATCGTAAAATTACTTCAAAATGGCGCTTTTGTACCGTATAAATATGGCGAAAACAGTGTCTTTTAGTTCGATCTCTTAAAATATGATTTGTTTTGAACATTAGCTACTACGGGTTATTGTTTAGGAGCTCGGATTTAATTTTCTAAGGACTATAGGCACTATTTGTAAAAACTAAGAGTTGTGAATTTTCCTCGCGCGATCAGTTATAACGCTACGCCACCCGAGATTTTCGAGATTTTCGACCAACCGCTATCCCTTAGGGGTTCGTTGTAGAAGGATTTTTTTGATTCTACTATATCTTGGGGAATGAAATTCTACCAACTGCTATTATTCCTTATGGGTGGTTGGAGGATTTTTCCGATTCTGCTATCTCTAAGGGTTAACAAATTCCTTCTACCACACCCAATTTACTATATCTTACCACGCCAAAAGTGCTATCCCTTAAGGTTGAAATCGATTTTGCCGACTATCACCCCCGTCCGTTTTTATCGGAGTCCCCCCCCCCCCCCCCCCCCTTTCCTTCATGATTGAAGTTTGTAGAGGGGCCTTCTTTACTATCAAATCAGCGAAGGGAGATGCGCCACATGGAGACTTAAAATAAAAACGATAAAAAGGGAATAGAAAAAAAACAGAGTTCGACTTAATACCTGCCGTAAAGTTCCCTCGGTGAGAACTATCCAAACGCACTGTCCATCTGGACCGAGCTTCATTTCAAACGTCTGAGGCGTGTTTAGCAAGCACGAGAAAATCCATATGGCCAGCAGAACCCACAATACCCTCTCCCTCCTGAAACTTGCTTTGTATCGTGATGGCCTAGACACTGCAAACCACCTGCACGGGAGTAAAAGCCAATAGTCGATTTTTATTGTCTTGATAGTTCCAAACAGACCTCCTTAAACGCTTCCGACAAGGACTTGCCAGTATAATGCAAGCACTCACATTTAAGCGATTTCTCATAATTATAGGCTATACGGGGACCTGTGGGTCGTTTCTCAAAAGTCCCGATAAACCCGGAAAGTCACCCGGTAAGCCCCCGATAAACTTTACGGGTGTTTCTTAAAACGCCCGTTATTGTCGGGCCCGGAAAAAATCCCGGTACCTCGCCCGGTAACTTACGGGAGCTCAAGAGCTTCCGTTAACTTACCGGGAATTACTTTTAATGCGAAAATTGAAACCCAAAACGATGTTTTTCCTTAATATTTTCAACTGAATTTATAGATCAACTATTCATCTAGAATTGGCCAAGTTGGACTATCCAATTTGGTGTTTTTTTTTTCGATTAAATCTCGCCATTTTCAAGTTGTGTGAAGTTGTAGTGAATTTTCATCACGTGAGGAAACCATATCACTGCCTGGAAAGAAGTGGGTCATCAATCACGGCTAACATCAATCCCAATTTATGGGATTCCCTACCAGCCAATCAGGTTTCTTTTCTTTCAAATGATTTGACATTTAGCTGTCACCGTGCGCCTAAAAAATGTAAACAACTTTGCGAAGGTATTGGAAGTTTGCTACAAAATGAAACTTTATCTACTTGTTCTTTGTCTTTTTTTCGAAAATTGCCGATGCCACAGCAGTGTTTGGGGTACCAGTTGCCTACAGACATCGACAAATCTACGATTTTTATTGATATTCAATAATTATTCAGCCAATCTATTCATTAACTCTGAAAATTATAATTTGCTTATCGGGAACCCGTACCGGGACGCTACCGCTAGCTTTGAGAAACGCTCTTCCTCGCCCGGAAAAGTATCCCGAAAACTCTCCCGGTACCCTAACGGGCCCAGATATTACCGGGAGTTTTGAGAAACGACCCCCAGGCCGAACCAACTGCGCGAGAAATTGTGGGTCGTCTAGAGGAGGGACATTTAAGTCAAATCTTTCCATCAAAGCATTACACAGTCCCTTGTGCTTTGCTCTTGAACCTAGGCCCCGCTTGTATTTTAAAACGATAAAAAGGACCGCCCATTTAGTGAAATCAATTGCAAGAAAATATATATGAGGCAATTTCAAAAAGTTTTAAATTGTATGATTTTTTCAGGGCGTGTTCTTCGAAGAACACGTACGTTACAAGGGTCACGGAACATGAGGGTGGGGAGATGTCCCGCACTACTAAGGTGCTTGCCTTAACCAAATTAATGTATTAGTCAAAAAAGTGTGCAATGAAAACAATACTCTCTCCGCGCGGCCCAGGCATTTCTAAAACGCTAGTGATGAACTGTAGAAAAGTGTTAGTATTACCTTTCTAAGGCAAGACACATGATCGTGTAGACCGACACGATCCCGAGAGTGAACACAAGAAAGTACGACGCCACGATCCTACAGAACAGCTCCCCAGCTATGCCAGTCGGGATAGGAAAGTTGTAGGTGCCTACGATGTATGCTGGCGTCAGCACTAGGCCAATACCTATGTCAATAACAACATTTAATGGCTAACTGTACTGCATCTGCAAATTCTGACAGTTACATTTTCATGGTGTCTAATATGGTGTCAGTGATGGGTTACCTGTGGTCACATCAGTGATAAGGTTACCTGTAGCCACGCTAGTGATATGTTACCAATTGACATGTCGGTGATGGGTTACCTGTGGTCACATCAGTGATGGGTTACCTGTGGTCATGTCAGTGACTGCTAAGCTCAATATCAACATGTTGTACGGCGTCCTCAACAGTTCTCTGTTCTTGAGAAAGACTGTGACCAGCAGTCCATTCCCTGTCATCGCCAGCACCGCCACCACCCCAAGAGTGGTCCTGAGGGCCATGTGTTGCTCGCTCGCCTGACGATAGTACGGAGGGGTGGTGGGCACGGGACTTGTGCTGTTGTTCCACATACTGTCAAATGAAGTCATTTCCAGTCAACGTCGGGCTATGATGTGGGCTCACAGAACTGTCTGGTAATCGAGGCAACCGATCCCAGGCCCGTACCCAGGGGAGAGGGGAGCCCCCCACAACGGCCGAGGGTCCACTTTTGGTTTTCACTAGACGTGCTATTTGCTGACAAAACTAAAAATCATAAGCTAGATCACTCTGGTGTGTAGCCAAATCCGACAATAAACGTCCCGTGAAGATACTGCAAAGACATAAAAAAAAAATCCCTTTTTGTTCTTTCGGAGTTGGTTAGTTTTTTTTTTATCAAAGAACTCCCCCCCCCCCGGAAAAATTAGGTCCACCTTTTCGCATTTCGCACCCCCCCCCCCCCCCCCCCGCCCCCAAAAAAACCTGGGTATGGGCCTGGACCCCCATGGAATCATTGATAACTTTCCTAAATACTCCTTATTTTGTTATATATTTAGACCTTGATAGGTGCTTGACCCGCTTTAGTATAAAATAATTGGAGCAGTAACAGTTTTAATTAAATTTAGTTAAACATGACACTGCCGCCGAGTCATAGCAAGCACTTGTAAGAAGTACAAAAGGCCTAACATATATGTAAATAGTTGGATCTTAAAGGCAAGCCTAAAGCGGCTATTCGCCTGACACTTCATGCCAGCTAGTGACAGCATGGCAGATATATATAGATGCGGCTGTATAAATAAATGGATAGCATTCATTGACCGCGTTTCGGTAAGTAGAATAAAACAGATGTATGTATATATATATATATATATATTAATGAAAATAATAACAGTACCATACCGCATAATAGGTTTTACAAAGATTGACGAGTTCCTACTTTCTGCGTTACCTTCCAGTATCTATTTTCACTATTATCTTCTTAGATAAGTCTTTGTCGCGATGACAATGCAGATAGATAGTTGCTGCGTTTGATGGGAGGTAATAATAAGGAGCAGTAAAAGTTTAATTTTCCACCAAACATAAGTAGGGGATGGGATGGAGGAGATGTCAGGGATGGGAGCCAAATTTGCCTCTTTTTGAAGTTTTTGTCTTTACTGGCCAAAGCTGTTTTATTGGAAATTTCACAATTTATTCTCGGATATTTTTTTCTTTTGATGACAACTAAATCTCACTCCTTCCTCATGAATGATCAACCGTATCACTTTCACTCTGTGTATAGGTCGCCAAAACTATCCTCCTTGTTTATTTATCTTAATCTATTTATGCATCCGCCAGCAGAAATTCCCGAAATTTCAAAAAGCTTACAAAAAAAAAATGCCCTGGCAGATTCAATGGTGGTATTTAGTTACAGCAATGCTATGCAATTTCTGTAACACCTTGCTTAATGACGTTGCTTTTTAGGTGAAAAATTGCAATAGTCCCATCTGCTATCTGTTATCTGCTATGAATAATAAAAGCGGCGACCTATTGGTAATTATATAATACTTTTATTTGACGGAGTTTCAAGTTAATTTTATCCTACTATCTAAAAAAAAAGATGCGTTTTTCCTAGTATTTTTTATAGGAATTGCTGTTTTTTAAACGTATTTTACCAATATAATACAATTTGGCAGTTCAAGGGGACCCGACATAATGCACAGACACATACAGGAATAAACTAGTCTGAAATAGATAGGATAATCACGAAATGGTAACTGTTATTACCTTTGTCTTGCGCAGTCCCTAGAATAATATAGAGGACAGATCCTTTGTCTTTCTGCTCGTACTGCTTCCAGCTCTGCTCTTACGCCTAACTTAGCACCTCAAACGCAGAGCGAAATGAAAATTTTGGCAGAAGAACAAACAAAGTGAAATTGACATTTGGCATGTCCATGTGTGGTATTATTAAAACTTGCCCACGCAGGTTTCTGATTTTTCCGGGTTGATCGCTTATTTGTATATCTGATTTTGAAAATATACGATCTATTCTACACATCATAAAAGAATGTTTGCATCTTCCAAGTTTCCCAGTAAAATGATTCAAAATTTTTTTATTCTTTTTTTACGTTATTAGTATTTTTTTTTCTTTATGAGAAAAAGCCTGCTCGACTCATTACTGGTTTCCATAGCACTAAGCGGCTTATAGTCCTTTTCCCCTTGGAGTGGACGATATAATCACAGTTATCTCCTACATGTTCTATTCCTTACTCAGCTACTGTCGAGAAAGTAAGAGCTAGTAAGTAGCAGGTATCCTCTGGCATTAATTGGCCTGCCCTAGCTTGCCCTTATGTTCAAAATTGATAACAAGAATATACCATAATCGTTATTTTCGTCGGCGTTGATGACAGAAGCGTAGCTAGGGACGAATGGAACTGTAGGGTCGTAGCGAAAAGTCGAGACTTCGCTTCACAAACTCACTAAATTTTATAAAAGGCACAGTCAATCTTGATCTAGTGATGAGTCAAATGGTTCGAGTTTAGGGAGGTTCACCTAGGGTAAGATACATAGAAAATAGAAACGGAAATCTTATCGAGCTAGTGCTGGTGCCAAGGGATTCTACTGTTCTTTTTAAAATCCAATCAAGAAAATCCTTTTGTAAACTTTCATCGTGCTAAAAGTAGCAAGTACTCGGCTACTTCAGACATGCCGCCAATTAGCAGTAGGGAAATGATAAATTTAAATGATTGCACTCACCAAGATCGCGGGATAATTTGTCTGATACAAGAGAGGTCACTTCAACGCTACATGCGGGTACCTTTGTTAATCGATCTTCAGCACACCAAGAAAACTATCGATTACTGTCAAAAAGTATTAGCGAAAAGTAAATGCGTAACTAACAAGCGCAGATCGATATAACGACGCAAATTTATGAAAAAACTACTTTTTAGGCTCTCAGGATTTTTAGATCTAAGGACAACACCCTCAAGTTCAAAACCATGTTTTTATTATGAGATATAATACTTTTTTGTGGTTATTTATTGCATTTTCACTGGTATTGGTGTTTTTCCAGCAATTAAGATAAGCGAGCAAATTTAAGGCTGGTTTCGCTCTCGATCGCATATGCATCGTACGATCGAAACCGATCACAAAGTTGTTTCCACGTGATTTATGATTGCACATGACTTCTGGCTGAGTTTTATAATCGCCGTCGATCGTGTGTGTGATTGCAGGGGATATGTGCGATCGATTGCGACCATATGCGATCGATTGCGATAATATACGTTCCCGCGACTGATTTTTATACAATCGCCGTCGATCGTGTGTGTGAAGCAGGGAATGTGTGCGATCGATTGCGATCATATGCGATCAATTGCGATCATATGTCAACCAGCCTCAGACGATGCATCAAAACACGGTGACAATGTCAATTATGGTACCGCACTAACACGCAACCTATGACACGCCTTATCATTTCGTTCAAAATGGCGATAAAAATGGTAGAATATTAAAAAGCATATGTCACATTGTAAGCCACCAATCTCAATCCTCAGGCGAATTCCGTTATGTAGTATAAGTAGGGACCTTTAGCAACGACAACGGCAACGCGGACGCCGACGGCCAGAAAACAATGGAATTCGATTCAGAATTCAATAGCAGCACGTGGAAATGCGTTCTGTCTGATACATTTCAGCCGTTTCCCGTAAAACCACGGGGTGAAAACTCCAAGTTTCACGGTCAATTGCGGACGTTTGCACTGTAAACTCTACTAACTACGTTCGCTGCTGTAGAAAAAATGTCCTCTGCCTCTGACTATAATGTTTTGCTTATTCCATTGCAATTAAATTATTATTAATCACAACGCGCGAAAAACATCTTTTTCGATCGCTTTGCCCTAGCCGTCGTCGTCGTCCTTGCTTTGAGGTCCCTAGTGTCACAACAAGACGAGAACAAAACGAACCCGAGTGTACGGAGACCAGACAAACTTTTACTTGGAGAGGATCTGGAATAGAACAAACTAAACACATCTCGATATACAGCTTCGCGGTCTGGCACCGAAAGGAATGCCCTGGAATGGGCCTGAACTCTTTTGCTGGACCATGCAACCGTCGAATTTGTCCGGTTCTGGTCATGCGTCCGGATCATTTCGGCGAATAGATAGGATCCGACCATTCTTTCCGGATCATTGTTCAGTGAATAGTTAGGATCTGACCATCTTTCCAGATCATTGTTCAGTGAATAGATAGGATCTGGCCATCTTTCCAGATCATTGTTCAGTGAATAGATAGGATCTGTCCATCTTTCCGGATCATTGTTCAGTGAATAGATAGGATCTAGCCATCTTCCCGGATCATTGTTCAGTGAATAAATAGGATCTGGCCATCTTTCCATATCATTGTTTAGTGAATAGATAGGATCTGTCCATGCGTCCGGATCATTGTTCAGTGAATAGATAGAATCTGGTCTTCTTTCCGGATCCTTGTTAAGTGAATAGATAGAAACTGACAATCTTTCAAGATAATTGTTAAGTCAACAGATAGGATCCGACCATCTTTCCGGATCATGGTTCAGTGAATAGATAGGATCTGGCCATCTTTCCAGATCATTTTTCAGTGAGTAGATAGGATCTGACCATCTTTCCAGATCATGGTGCAGTGAATAGATAGGATATGCCATTGATGGTGCAAGTCTGTTCATCGTGTGAGCTGGCGGGCGGATGTGTATTACCTCATTCATCACACAGTGAAGCGCACTCTCTGGATGCGCCTCATTCACCACGTAGTCAAGGTTTTCCAGATCGTAGACTAGATCTTGGTTGTTTGCGGCAGTAATTCTGATTTCAAGATTTAAGGAGGGGGGCGTAAAACCGCAAAACCGCACAGAAGAACGCCAAAAACCGCGCAGTCTAGAGAAAAAAGAAAAGCCGCGCCAGATTGAAGGAAATCCGCATCATCGCAAACCTTACGCCCCCCATAAGTGCTCCGTATTCCTGGGTTTATCACCAAGTTATAAGCGGCGGTAGCTGAAAGCCTTTTTTGCTGCTTGTTTCGTTCCCGGCCAGCATGAAGGACAGACTAAGACAGATCTTTGAAGCACTGGATATCGTTTGTCGCGAAGAGCTGGATAGTTTTAAAGTAAAGGAAAGAAGCATGAGCAACCGCGACAAAGTTTAATACTCTTTTCTCTCTTAGAATATTATGTTGCTCTATGTATTTTCGAACATTTGAGCCGACGCAAAATGCCATCGAAAAAATGATCTGAAAGGACATCTGCAGAGAAACTGCACGGATAACGGTGCAAGCTTTATGTCTTTGGACTGGTATTATACTTTTCACGTAATTTCTTAACGCAATGTCACGTCGCAAATGGCCACGACATATGCCACGTCTCAATAAGGCCCACGTCATTGCTCGAAGGGAGCGCAGCAACTAAGTCTAATCTTGGTATCGCATATGCGAAAAGCTGATTTTTCGTGCCACACCACAGGCTTCCCAGTCGGCTTATTTGTATTTTGATTTCATGCAGATCAGGAGAGCGGTCTTTTTAGCGCATGCGCGAGTTTCATATAGTGGATGCAACTCTTCGTGTACACTCCCCAGGCTTCCCAGTCGGCTGATTTGTATTTTGATTTCATGCTGATCAGCGGTATTTTTCGAGAACATGTTCGTATCGTCCTCCGAGCATTCCCTTTCTATTAAAAACTTCTCGTAATACGTCATAATATGGTAACGTTTTAATACGGTTAACGCATCGCAAAATATTACGTCACAAGTGGTGTCACATAATGTCATTCACGTCAACATGCGATACATATCTTGTCTTGTTACATCAGTAAAGCCAGCATTTCGATTAGTAACATTATTTAAAGTCTCTCAATAGAAATTAGGAAACGCAACGTCAATTAGGGAACTAGAAGCTCTCATTCTTAAAATAAGATTATTCGATAGATACACTGAAGATTGAGAGATTCGAGAAAACCGAACAATAAATTCAGAGCCCCTCTCGCCCCCATTTAAGGACCTAAAAAATTTATAGGTGAATCGCAATTTTCATTTGTCTTCTTTTTTATTGTAATTCTGTTATCTATTTTGCAGTTTTTCAGCACTCACACTTCAACACAACTATGATTTCGCCCTAATCTATAGACGCTGAATTGTTTTCCACGTGAAGTCTTCAAGTACGCGTTTCTTCGATCGTCGGACTCGGACTTTCAATACTCTGTAACTCAGTCCCATCAGCATCGTTCACAAAGCTCGCGGTCGTGTTATTTCCGGCGGAAGTGACACCAGGAATCTCAAGCTCCAAACTTTCAGCACCAGCTGGCACGTGACGCTTTTCGGGTTCCAAGACTGTAATGACAGAGCCATACTGAATGTTCTGTTGCATTTTACTGCTTAGCGGTCTATCTGTGGTTGAAATTGTTTCCGGCTTATTTTGGACACCAGTCCCCGTCGAGCCTTCCATCGGGGACCCGGATGTTGTGACGTCACAGTTCACCTGCGGTCCGCGGAAGCAAATGGCGCGAGCAAGAGCCGTGAACTTCTTTCTGTAAGTTCTGTTAGTCGCGCAATAGATCCACGGATTTATACAGCTGTTAAACATGCAGAGTATCACGGTCACGTGATGCGCGGGGACGTTTAGCTGGGAGTGACCGAATTTAAACAGAATGTAGTATAGTTGGTTAGGAGCCCAGCAAGCCGCAAGCGCAAAGGCCGTGAATGTGCACATGCGCAGTAGACGCATGCCAGCCTTGCCGTTGCGCCTCAGGAACTGACATCCGGGTTTGTGGACAGTCATCTGGAGGCTGATAAAGGTAGCGCACGTGACCAACACGGGGAGGAGGAACTTTAACAGGAACTCCCCCACGGCGACCACCAGACGGGTATTCTTATTGGTTATTGCCGTCACCCACTCACAAGTGGGCTCTGATGCATTGTGGGTAGTCAGCTCCATCTCTAGGGCATGCGGTGCGTTGAGGAGACATGACCACAGCCATACCATCGCCACGTAGAGGTACTTTCGGTTTTTTGCGAACATCGCTTTGTACCTGTATAAAGTGTGTGGTATTACAGAATGCACAAAGAGCATGCAAATTTGATAGCGCTCAAAATCCAGTACCGTCCAATGCTTACCAAAGTGCTAAACACTTTGTAAGTGTTTAGCACTTTACACGTCATTGTGAAAAATGTCAAGTTTGATTCAGCTAGCTTAGCTTAGTATGATCTATGATGACTTTCAGGAGTGCGCAGCACATTCCCGTCTCAACTTCAATCGCCGTAGTTTATTATGCAAAATGCATACACCTATTTCAATAAAGGTTGTCAGTGAAAATGGCAAATGGAAGTTCTACGACCGGAAGTAACCATGCGTCTTAACGAATATGGATAAATCAAAACAATTATCCATTAAAGGTTACCAATGCTCGACTCTGACATTGCTGGATTCTATTTAACACCTTGAATTTTACGAATAATTAGTACCCATAACCCATTTACCATTTGCCATTTGTACTGACAACTAGTGCAAATGAGTAGAGTCAAGTGAATTAACATGGCGCTGGTAGGGCTGCTGGGGTTGGGCCGCCGTTAGTAGACAAATCTAGAAAACCTATAAACTGCTTTTGTTGTGATCATGTTTGAAGTGTGAAAGAGAAAAAAAATGACAACAAAAAAATATTGGAGAAGCTTAAATTTTCGATTTTCGAGAGTCAGATTTTAATAGGTTTTAAATTCCACAGTCAGCCGAACAGACGGACTAACGACACATAAATACAGTGCAGACAGCGGATTCGGGAGAACGATTCACAAAAAAACAGCAATAGATCAAGAAGAATTCACAAGTTTTTTATTTGTTTATTGTTCTAAGCTCAAAGTGATTCTCGCTGGATCCGCATAGAATTTGTCCTCAACAGAGGTTCTCACTGTGTTTATGCGTCCTTAGTCCCTCCGGCGGGCATACTGTCATTCGGAACTGGACTTTTTGTTCGATTGCGCTTTCTGGGGATTATGAGACTTTGCGTGTTAAATAGTGCGCATTCAGCACACACACACTTCTAATAGAAGCGTTGGCTAATTTGCTACGTACTGGTGAGGTCTTGTCACGGCGTACCAGCGCTCAACAGCCATAAAGGTGAGTGTATATACGGAAATGATGCCGAGTGTGAAGACAAGGCACTGGGAGAAGATGATGCGGCAGAAAAAGTCCCCGATCACGCCAAGTGGAACCGTGAAGTACTGAGGGGCGACCACGTAGGCTGGCGTGAAGAACAAACTAAGGCCTGTAACAAGACGTAGCTATAATTTAATAGACGATAAATAAGACTTTAAGTCCTGAAGGGGACATAGATAAGAGCGGCCTGCTGCACCCACCCCAACGCTACGAGCCTGCGTCCTAGGAGGATCACGGGAAGTAAGAGAAGTCAGTAGTGGATCTACGGGATGGAGATGGGGTGGGTGGGTTACCGAATAATGAGATGCGGCGAAAGTAGAGCATGCCCCGGACCCCCCTTTCAGGTGCAGATTTCAAAAATTGTTGTAGCCTGCGTAGCGGCTAAAGGGAAAGGGGGAAAGGGGACGAGAGAAGAAAAAGCGAGCGCGAGGCCGAGGGGTACTGTCCAGTCCACCTGCCCTTCCCTTGAGCCGCTACACAGGCTAAGTTTGTTAGATCAATATCTTTCTTTTCTTTCTTGGGATCATCTATGGGATGGCTTGATTTTTAATGGAGGCATCCGGGATCACGATTCCACTCATGGGATCGATAATCAATTTGTCAGCCTTGGGATAACATGAAATCGAATACGCCAAATTTCCTATGCGACAGTTCGTGCTTTTGTATTATGTTTATCTTTAACTCACGTGTACGAGTGTATTAAAAATAGCAACAAGACTGCCATTAGGAACGTGATCCAATATCACCTGACCTATTTGAGATGCAAAAGACATTCGGGGAATGTCACAGAATGACCGCTGTCAAGCATGCTGTGCCTCTGATAGCTACTCTAACTGGTACTTGCGTAATCAGGCTTTTTGAGGCGATCGTCGCATGCAAAGAGGGAACATATATGCACTTAGGTCGTAGTAACTTATCTTCTTAATAATAACTGCGTGTTTAATAAAATAGAACTGCACAGCTAGTGATTTAAAATATTTCCATTGCCTTTTAAATGAAAGGCTGCTTCCGCTGAACGGCTAAATATGCCGATGATTTTAGTGGAAAGGCAAACAGTTTTCAAAATGTCCTGTACGTGACGTGAAAGTGAACAAACTTGTCAGGCCAAACTCTGCAAGATCACTAAACAAACACACCGACGAAAATATTTTATTGCCAACTGTGCCGAGTTCTAGAGTTATGTTCGTTGGCTCTAGAGACCTCCTTGATTTGAGAAGCCCCTTTACTCTACCGTTTTTGTCAGACGAAAGCAATAGTTTCGCTATTGCACACGTTCGGCTGAAACGTGTCGCAAATAAGGATTTAGTTTTGTTTGCAGAGAAAAAACGAAACATTGTCAAGCGAAATGTCTACCTTTATCAACGAGAACTATCCGAAGAAACAAAATTTAGGACATTAGGCGTTTCTCCCACTCACTTGAATTTATCATGTGATTTTTAGTATTATCTTTCGAACCTGAAATTGTAGTTCATAATGGCGTCGCCGATAAAAGGGCTTTAGCTCGTTGCGATTGCTATCACACCACATTTTTTTTTACTAGTTTTATTATCGATGTAAAGCTAGGCGATTAAATGATGTCATCGTGTTGCTTGTAACTTTAATCGACAGAAGCACATTTATTATATAGGACGAACATTACACCTGTACGTGGGCAAAACAATCACACTCGGATTCGTCTTAGAAAAGTTACGCAAAACAACGATAGGAGAGTTATACCATAGAAACCGAAAAATGAAATATAATTAAAGAATAATGCAAACATCTCGTTCAAAAAGAAGGGGGAATATCGTACAAAACAAACGAGTTGACATAATGTTCATTTTGAAGAATGGCAGAAGAGTTTTAAGTTTGAACAAAATGAATTGGGATGGAATTAGAAATATATAATTTTCTTCAAATGCGGCGGCTAAGTAAATGCGTTGCCAGAAACAATTATTTATCCAAGTATATATCATTTAACTAGAAGGAATTCAATTTATTCAACACCTTACCAAAAGTGGTTAGTTTTTCCGTCCCTTTTTGTAAAAGATGATTATGACGGGGATAATTATTTTCTATTTTAAAAGTGTGGAAAGCGTTGATTTATTCCTAACTGCTGTCTCGGGCGTGAATAAACGAAAGTTATAATAGCCGATATATGTATTATTGCAGCGACATAATCATTTTGCAACCAAAGTTATAAAATTGACATAAACAAGTAAACTTTTTCGTTGTACTTATTGGCAGAGTGTACTACTGGTTAATAAAATAATCATCTTCGAATATATGCGCAACGTTTGCTACTCTGATCACCTTATATTGATGGCTTTAGTATCAAAAGGTCAATTTTTAAGATGATAAAGTAAACTAGACCACCAGCGATTACAAGCTATGAACTGCATTTAAGACTAGAGAAAAAACAGGTCAAACTCTGATGGATCCGCGAATACGTTGTATAATAATGCGCGCGTAAAATATCATCTTCTCTTGACTCATACATTTACCTGTGCACATATCTGTTAAAGCCAGGCTGAAGAGCAGCACATTGCACGCCGTGTTCAGCAGTCTTTTGTCCCGAAGTAGCACGATGCAGAAGGTCGCATTGGAGCAGATTGCAAGGACAGCGATAATCGCAAATGAAACTTCCAAATAGACGTTATCAGCCATTTCTTGCCGTAATCCAGAGAACTGCGTCCCTAGTTCGGATAACTTGTCCCAGAGTGCAGTCTCTGATGATGACAAATTCGTGTATTCTCAAGAAGAATATGTTTTTAGCACAATCCAAGTGACGATTGTGCTTCCAAGTAAAACCAGGAAATTATGGATTTACTTTTTCAGGTAATACCGTGCATTTGGTCGATGTCTTCGGTGTGGGCGCGCGTCGATTATGGCATTTACTTCGTTGCTCTCAAAACAAAGCAAATCGAGTCCCTATGAGTAGAAGTTACAAGTCCATTCCGGTCCACTAAACGTTTGCCCAATCACGCGAGAGGATTAGAACGGGTTCGTTGACGGGCACTCTAGAAGAGAAGTGTCAACAACCGCTAAACGCAACGAGGGAAACAGGAAAATGCTCACGAGAGCATCAAGTGAAAGACTGGAATAAGCCGAGAAGTCAGACGGACTCGACCAAGTGACATTTGAGATGATTTTTCCGTACTGCAGGCTTTATATACATTTACGACTCTTCAGTTGAATGGAGAACCTGCAGGAACCTATATCTGCGCACCAAGAAACTAGGGTAAACACTAACTGTTTACACACATTAGGCACGGAAAAGACATGATCCATTCAAAAGCTTTTAAACGCATTAGTCGTGTCGTACAGAGAAGGCCATAATATATATACGTCGTTCTGCGAGCGGTATGGTTTCTTTTATAGTGCGGCTCGCGTTTTTAATTAAATGAGTTTTCAAGAATTTTACCACCCGTATTTGGAAGTCAGATGCTAAATTGACAACCAGTCAATTATTAACTGATAAAAGAAAATACACAAGCAATTTAAAATATTATTGAAAAGAAAAATAAAATTAAAGGGGAGATGAACAAACTTTATCAATACCAAATTTATGTGAAAGCAGTGTGCTAACACCTGTCGCACACGGTACTGAGGCTTATCAGAGATATAGCACGGGGTTGTTTACTAAGAACATGTATCGTCCCCCTCCCCCCTGGCCCTTCAATGTTTTTTTTAACCATATCATTCAAGTGCGTTTGAGCTCTATGGAGAGAAGAAATGAAAGAATTTAGAATAAAAGGGCTGAAATGGACAAGACTTTATCATTTTAGTTCACTTGAACTCATTTCCATCCCCCCCCCCCCCCCCCACCCCGCCCCCAGGACATTCTAGCAAAGGGCAATCAAATTCGCACACATAGGGGTTGCAATGGGTAAAACGAAATTTCGAAAGTTTCGCAAAAAGTCTTGGAGTCTAGTTTTCTTTCCCTTTTTCTTAGTCAAAATTTTAGGTGTCTTCGAGTCTTTTTTTTTTTTTTTTTTTTTTTTTTTTTTCTACAACGGTCTCGGGTTTCCTCTTCTTGGGCTCGGTTTTTGAGACCTGAAAAGCTCGGGCTCGGATTTCCGAAATTTGACAAAAGCCTCGGGCTCGGCGCCTTGGTAAGTCAATATTTGGGTGACCTTCAAACCTGCTCGGTCAATCTCTTGGAGGCCTGGGTCTCAGGGCATTTTAAGTTTTAGAAGATATCACCCGCAAATTTTATTAAAAGAATAATTAGCTAAGAGATCTGCGTTCATGCTATGGATCTGTCTATAAGAGAACATATGCTAATAAGGCTTCACGAAAACCTCATTTTGAATGTATAGTTGACTTTTTTTCTACTTTAACAGTTTCCGTTTCTGGCATAATTGCTTTTAAAGTCATATTAGTAACGCAGATTAATATTCTAACAAGCTGGTAGTTTCAAACGAATATTTTAGTTGATGGGCACTGATGAATGAAACCAGTAACATTCCAGAAAACCGCAGGGCCTCTGCAATTTGCAAACCATAAATGAGCAGGGGTAATAAAAAAAGGAATTTCTATTCATATTCAATTTCCATGCGCTTTCATTGACCACCCTCATCCACTCAGTTAACTTTCTCTTTAGCTCCTTATTTATTGTGCCATGTATTCAATTTACGAAAGAAAAAAAAATGGACACTGTCATTTCGCAGTCTGAGAAAGTTAATTTACTGCAGACATAGAAGGATTTTAGTGCCTTGAAGATTCCAAAATTTGTGGCTTTTCATCGTAAGATTTTCAAAAAAAATTTCACCGTAGGGTGACATCTTCTAAGAACATACCGCAAATAACTCCTACTCTAGTTTCAAATCTTCTGACGATATTATCATTCACGACTTAGCATTAAGTTAGGTCCAAAAAAAGGTAATCAATCATGACAACATATAGTTTCCACTACTTTATTATCGGTTTTATAACTATAAAGCTCTATACCCTTTATGCTTGTACTCTTTTCATGACTTTGTGAACCTCAGTGAGATTACCATACTTTATCTCTCTTTGATTTATTGAAGTGGCTCCTTGCACTGTTTGTCCTCTGTACAACAGCACATGCGCAGTGTGTCCATAACGAGTTAAGTTCCCGGATGAGTCTAACCAGAATTCCCTGTGACTCCTCGTTTACACTGCTCACACATCGTTCTGATTAACAGCTCATCCATAATATTTTGCTCCAGAGCGTGTCCTTCACGGCACATGGGTTAATGTTTCCATAAGAGCATGTTTTGATTGACGTTGGCTTGACAACGGTTGCTGCTGACGGTACGACAGCCGTGGGATTATTTTTCTCCGTAGTGCGCAAGCGCAACAACTTTACTCTGAAAAACAATAACACCTTCATGAGAAATTATTTTAAGCAATTTTTCACTGTTTGCTTCTATGTGTATGTTGATAGTCCCGTAATTTAGCCTGTAATGGAAAACACAGGGGTTTTTTTCTTCTTTTCAGTCTAGTTACGGTTTGCTATTAAGTTGTGAACGAATGTATGTAAATGTAATTTCATTCGAATTCCACTAAAAAGCCTTATTCCATATATGATTCCTTATTCCTTGATAGTCATTTCACCTGTAAATGTACCTGTCTTGGGTTTTTCGCCCTCCTGTCTTTCAGCCATGGATGTCCCAACACCTGCTTGCTGAGCCCCTACGGACGACGTTCCAGGTACTGTCTGTAAGCGTTCCTCTGTGGGGATACCAGGGACAGAATTTTGCAGGGGCGCAGTGGATGTAATTGGTAAAGAGCCATTGTGTCGACTTCTCAGCGTGGCTTCTGCAACTTCATCTGATATAAAACATGTAGTGAAATCATTTAAGGGCAGACAAAAAGATCCAAACAAGAAAAAACTCCAAACAAATAGATCCAAACAAGGAAGAACTCCAAACAGAAAGATCCAAACAAGAAATAACTTAAAACAAATAGATATAAACAAGAAAGAACCCCACCCCCCACCCCCCAAAAAATAGATCCAAACAAGAAAGATCTTCAAACAAATAGGTCCAAACAAACTAAAAATGGACGGATATACAGTAAGTATACAGAAGTTGAGGATAAGGCTGAATCACACCCTCTTGATAGCACAACAACCATCTTGCAGGCTAAAAAATATAATCCCATCTCCTGCATCACTCCTTGACCCATCCACACTGAACCCTTGAGGCGGCCAACACATATCCTCACCTTGTAGACTAAAAAAGGCAATCCCATCTCCTATTTCCCTTCTAGCGTCACTGGCACTTTCTTGGGGCTGCGTAAAAGTCCTATCCTGGTCCGCAACCATGTTCTGAATGGTGGCTTGCCCTGGGGCCTGGTGATTGACAGCTGGTGCTGGGTGAGGTTCTGCTGGGGGGACTTGCACCTCATCCGTCAGCATGGCTATGGGGTCAGCTAGGGGGTCTTCCTCAGGGTCCAACTGCTGAGCCTGACTGAGGATGGCTGGTAGCTCATAGTGGTGGAAGAAAAACAGCATTGAGTGCTGATGACAAGAAAGTGATTATAATATGTTATCAATAACAATGTTAAGAAGGTGTAGAGGCTCAGGATAAAAAAAACAGAGCTTACAACAGTGCTGGATGCAGACATACAGCAGCGAAAATATGAAACACTGTTAATATATGATAACTCAAGATAGAGGCAGAGGACAACAGTGCTAGATGCAAGACAGTGCTGGATGCAAGTCATACAGCAGTGAAAATATGAAACACTGTTAATATATGATAACTCAAGATAGAGGCAGAGGACAACAGTGCTAGATGCAAGACAGTGCTGGATGCAAGTCATACAGCAGTGAAAATATGAAACACTGTTAATATATGATAACTCAAGATAGAGGCAGAGGACAACAGTGCTAGATGCAAGACAGTGCTGGATGCAAGTCATACATCAGTGGTAAACCTTTAGTTTAGAAGATAACAGGGCTTACAGCAAATGAATTTTATAAAATGAGTTGAATTACATATATATGGCCTCTACCGAACTATACCTGAATAAATAGCCATGAAGTCACTAGAGCCAGGCCTGAGTACTGTCCATTGAAGCGATAGTGGTAACCATAAAATGCAAAATGGTACATGTAGAAGAACCTTGAAGGACAAACAAGGGACAGGACTGTTACTCACAGTGGCCTTCAAAGTAACATTTTTAGTAGCATTTATTAGGTGGCATTTCTCAAGCTAATGTGATTTTACTTGTGTCAGCACAAGTAAAATTAAGTGATGCTATTAATTGTTTAGACTCAGTTGTAAACTGCAAACCTTAGATTTTTCTAACAAGAGGCTTTTTAAAGGTCAAAAGTCCAGATTATTTTAGTTACTAAAATAAATTGATGTTAAATCAGCCAAAAAAATTAATAATGATATTGTATTTTTACATAATTTTAGTTAGGCAATAATGAACAAAGAGTTTTCAATACACAATGGATCCTTTAATCTTTTATTAGATAAAGTGCAAGCAGAGTAACATACCGAAGCCAAAACTTCTTGCTTTGTTGAGTATGACAGCAAATGGCATCATACTGGTCAGCCGTCCAGACAATGAGGATAATATAGAAGCTTGTTGTAGTGTCATTAAAAAATTCAGACATGATCGCCTCCATACCTTCAAATGAACAGGACACATGTTAACAACAAGTGCCATGTACAAAATATGCCGACTCATAGCATATATATAATAAAGTCTATACCTATAATAGTATAAACGTATGGCTTTTTATACACTGTAGTACTTACCAACTAGAGACAAAATAACAGTGAAGAGAGGAGCTGCAGGAAATGCTATGGTGACATTGAGATCCAGCATTTGAAGGAGATTCACTATATACCAGAAAAAATGTTGATTTTTATATGAGAAATTAACTAGATCTGGAATGATGAATTAAAATAATTCTCATGATAAAAAACCCTTTCATAGAACCTAGAAACTTAGGGTTTTGAATTCTCTCAACGCCTGCCTTAAAAACATCATGCAAGTGGAAAGTCATAAAAAATCACACAATGCATTAACTTCAGACAAATTTACTCTCAAACTTGCTGAATATACTCACCAATGAATATGAAAATCTGATGATGACAATACCTCAACAACATTGATATTGATATGGTCTGAAAGAGATGAATACTATATTTTCTTGAAGATTTAAACCAATAATTGAAGAATCATGCAACACCTCAATAGAGTACTCACAAATATGAACATGAGGACCAGCGCAACAAGATAAGAGCTGCGTGCCATCCACATGCTGATAAATCTGAAGTGATCTCCAGTCACTACATTCCTCAGATAACCTAATAAAACAATTCTGAATGTTAGACAATATTCCATAGTTGAGTGTTACATTATATTGCATAAACAAATAATATCAGAGAAAAAAACTGGGAAGAACATCTCCATCATAATTCTTAATAATAAATAGACAACATAACACTGGACTACATGAGATGTAATTTGTATTTTTTTCAGGTTATCCCCCATTTTTTCCCAGAAGGACACGCTAAGAGTGATTTGGTTCTTAGCCTTAAGATGGGTTAGCTGGTGACTGAAAAAAAATTCCTCAATAGGTAAATGATATGCACAAAACCATCAATAAAAGGGCTATATTTCTTGGTAACCTTTAAGGCAGGTTTCAAGTAGTTGCAGACTTTTTGCAGGAAAAGTCTGTTGTAGCACAACCTTTCCTGTTGTTGTGACCTTGATATGATGTCAGGTATAATGACATCAAGCCTGTATTTCTTTTCTACCTTTGTTGTCTTCATGCTCGGCAAGCCTTTTAATACTTGACATCAGCACGTCATCATATCCGAGGAACTCATCCAACAAGAAACGGCTGAGTGTGTCACCAAAGCACTGCTCTTCCTCTGGATCTATAATATTAATATCTATAATATTAATCTATATCTATAATATTAATAAAAATTCATTTAACATCACGTTGATTGTCACTTTGTTTGATGATTGTCATCATCAGCTATTGGTTTTGTTATTGGGTATAAAATATCTTTAAAACATTCATAAACACTATATAAAGTGCTGATAGCTTACTTAGTTTGACTGTCATGACAGTTATGTTGAGGCGCTTGCGGGTCTCTGTGGAAAGTCTTAGAAACCCATACTCCAATGCATACTCCATGCAATATTCTTCTTTTTTCTCTTCTAAAAAAAATACATTTAATGCCTTAGTTCAAGGAATGGAATAGGCTGTGTATTGTTCTATGAGTACGAAAACAAAGCTAAACAGTTTGGAGTTTGCTTTCAGCCATATAAACATTCTCTGGTAGAAAAGTTGCATGACAGCTGCTTTTGTGCCCAAACTCCAAAGGACTTTTATCATCTGGAAAAAGGCCAATTGACTGCATTCATGGTGATGCACACATATCCCCAGTGTGCATTATAGACAGGCTGTCAGCATTTGTAGGGGCACACAACGTCAGTACAAAAGTGCATGCTAATTCTTCTAGCCAAATTCGTTGTTGCAGGACTTCAGCGAATCCAATATCCTTGTCTTGTTTTGGAATAGTGCATAGTCAATCCACAGTATAAACCAATGGATTGCTCTGTACAGGACCCGAAATGATCCCAGGACCCGAAACGATCTCAGGACCCGAAATGATCCCCAAAAGTACCCCAAATGATCCTGGGACCCGAAACGATACTGAGGAGTCCCCGAAATCAACCCCAAGGAATTGTGGTAATGGACAAAGGGAAAGCAGAAGAAATACTTGCAATTCTTGAAGCATAATTAAGGGTTAACAGCAACTCAATTTCTAAACAACGTGACTTAAAAATATTAAATTCCAATACAATACTTCTATTTATTACATTGCCTGGCGTTAAACCCATAAACAGAGTCCAAAACAAATACACAACTTTCAATTGCTACTGAAAGGAATACAGCATGAACATCAGATCAACCACACTCTCGACCTTCCATCACTAAACTCTAAACATTTTGCGGTTCTGACACATGACTCTGACACTATAAATCTCATTTCCGGTAAACATCACCCCTAAAAATTAATATTCATTTGACAACCAAACATGTATTTTACCACAAAATTCTTGTTTACACGAGCAAATATTTACTGACACATTAAGAGGCAGCCGGTTTGGCCGAGAAGATGGAATGACAAAAGCACACTGAGTAATACACTCGAACAACCCTTCTACTAACGATGCAAAATATTAAGAAGATGTGGTATTTGTTGAAAGCAATATTACGTGAGTTTTGAATTTCCTCATGTAGCCGTGCGTACACCCTGGCATGATCTCATGATAGGATAGGTCTTTCATTCGCCGAATACAAACAAAAAGATAACCTTAACACATTTTGCTTCCTATGAAAAGCAGCATGTCCTATCCTTTCTTTTATGGCTTGTTATGTAAAAATGACTTATCCACGCCGGGTTCTTCAAATTACTATCACAGGAATTGTTAGTTGACCCCAATTTCTGACTCAACCACTCTATTTCCCCCGCAGTCGTATATGTCGCTAAATGTTTAATATGTTTTTAAAACTGAAAGCCAATCCTTACACATTCCTTTTGTTGTCCATTACTGCAATTCCTTGGGGTTCATTTCGGGGACTCTTGGGGATCAGTTGGGGAACTTTTGGGGATTGTTTCGGGTCCTGGGATCGTTTCGGATCCTGTACAGCTCTCAGGTTTTCACTTTTATGTCATTAACCAATGGACTGCTCACAACAAGGGAATTGGTTGGTCATGGTGGTATGACTAACTAAACGCTATTTCCAGATGGATTTGAATTCTCTAACAACAAATTTGGCTCTAAACAGCAAGTGAGGGAAAAATTGAGCACTAATTTTTATAAAGGATATTACAGAGACAGAAAAATAAATATTTGACAGCCTTACCCTCCTCTTTATGGCTCAGTAAATCAAGTGTACTATGAACCTCAGTGTTTCTGACCGGCAGCTGACTGTGCTGAGGTTTTACATCGCCATATAGCCTGTAGGTCAAGTTAATAGACTTGTTTTCTTTCTCATGAGAGTCCTTCAGCTCTGTAATATTCCAGTCTATACTACTATTGAGCTTTTCCGATAAAGTACTGTTCATAATAGTGCTATTGTCATTATCAGGGAGACGAGTCAGGGGAGCAGTTCTTTTTATGGTGACCCGTAGGACGCCATCCCGTGGCCATGTAGATTTTACATGGTCCAAACAGTCTATAGGCGTTCTAGAAAACGCATTATGTATATAGGCCAAGATGATGAAGCATGTCAATGCCTGAAATTTAAGTGAGCATTGATTAGCAAAAGTCAAATCTCAAATGTCATTATAATAAATTTGAATTTTAACTCATTTATTATTTTAAAACCTTTTTTAATCAAAAAACACATTGTCCTGTCAGCTGTTTATACTCTGCAGAGGACCCCTTAGCTGAGAAAGAGATCTCGAGGGAACAAACAAGTCTTTGAAATAACATTGATATATTTCTTGGAGGTTTGGTTTACGTGCCCCATGTAAAGTGTGCAAAACGTAAACGTGACACGGCTTATATACAGACTACGCGACTGATGTCACGAAGTTAAAACAATGCATTTAATGCCATCTCAATTTAATAATGATAAAAAGTGGTAGGCGATTTTATTTTATTATGAATAGTAAAATCGCACATTTCGATCTATATATATTCTTCGTGGCCAACCAGAGGTTGGTAGTTTCATTCAAAACAACACTGACCAGTTGTTTCTAAAGTGAGAATAATATCACTCGCATAAATATGAGTACAAAAAAAATATCGCGATTTTTCTATAACTTATGACACTGAATATCTGAATTCCACAGCAAATCACAAGAGCAATAAAAATGTTTTATATTTATGAACTAGTTTACCTTAATGAGAACACCCATCTCGAGGAGAGCACGAACAAGTGGAGGAAAGGACCTCGCATACATAAGCGCCATTTTGAAAAACAGCGCCCGAAATAATCTATCTCTTGCATGGATAAGCGGGTTTCCTGCTTCCACTGGCATGGTTAGTGATGACACCGTTCCTTGGGGGATCTTACACGGTGTTATGTGAAAATAAAACGGCTTCAAAGGCCGTGTAATTGTTGTGTTTCCCTCTATCGTGGCTACGAAACTCCATCATGTAGACAACACATCGAAAAGGAAATACGAAGTCGTCGAACCCAGGCTATTCGAGCAGTCGCGCGGCCGGACATGACATCATACTGAAGACTTTGCACTGGTAGACTTTGCACTTTTGTTGGTGGACCAAATTTACTTATTTCAATGGATTTGTACAACACTTCCAACTTTACTTTGAACACCAGAAAAAGTGCAAAAGCCATATTGAAACGTGAGAGGTAACAGCCCATACCAGAACCAAATAAAATATGGCACCTGGAAGCCCAATCTCTCTATTTGTCCCTAACGATATTTACGAAGTTCTGGTAGTAAAAGTTCAAATCGTGAACCGACATGACGGAAAAAACCTGGAAAATGCGAAAATTGAGATAGAGAAAGAAGACACAATTTCTTACAATGGCCATCGGTTTCTTATTACAGACTGACTTTCAAAACACGAATAATGGAGGCTGAAGTGCACATACCCAGATTTTGGCTTTTTAGGATAGTTTTTGAGTTTTTCCTTGATCATCCTTGCGCTTGTATCAGCTCAGGGAGGAAAAGCTCAAATTTCAATAACACTTTACAAAAAGTCGCATCAATTGAAAAAAGTCGCACTTGATATTTTGTTTGATATTACTCACTAAGTACTTAGAGAAATTTTGCGCCTTATTAGATGTGAAATGGGCTTATTTGAAGCGTCGCGTATTTTCGTCATGTCTCGTGAATCTTGAAAAAGGCGCTTTAATTTGGACAGAGAACACGCAAAAAGTAAACATGAACACAACACTAGACTACACACGTGTTTTCAAAAAGTTGTTTTTTATTTTTCTCTAGTTTTGTTTTTCGCCCTGTTTGGAGCTACGCTCTGTGACAGTATCCATCCCTCATAAAATACCATGTTGTTCGTTGTCGTGAGACATATTTCAGCCATTCTAGCAATTCATAACAGCATGTTGCATCGTTCGCTAGCCGACCAGGTAAAAAAAGATAATAGAACAAAGTATTATTGAATAACAACATTGTTGTATCGGCGTGTTGGGGGATTAAAACTACGATTAAAACTACGGAAAGAGGGCTTGTCTGAATGGTTTTTTTTTTAATGAACTGAACAAATCCCTCGCGGGCTCATCAATCACATAACACCATGTCAACAGGGAACCCAATAACAATAACGATAATGTCAATATATGAATGTCAGTTGTATATGAGTTCAGACAGTTGCCAAATTAGTCAAAACAAAAAAAATTCTGTACCTGGAGCTATAGGTGGTCCGCTCTTCGATCTAGGTGCACTTCTGCTTTTTAAAAGAATTTTAGAGATTTTGTTTTCCCCACAGGTAGCCCTAGCTCTTTATTTGTCCCTAATGATATTTACGGTAAATATTGCAATGCTAGGAAACAGCTTTTTTTGCATTTTGATTACTCATTTCAATAATATTAAATAAAAGTTAAATAAAAGGGATGAAACTTTTTTGACCCCCCCCCCCCCTTCAACCACATTGAAACTTTTTTACCCCCCCCCCCCCCCATCAATGTACCCTACACTATATTAGCCCTCCCCCGCATATGGGAAACGACCCCCCCCCCCCCCCCCCCTCGGTCATAAATAATGAACATTTCCTAAACACAACTTGACATAACCCATGTCATTTTCTCCGTTCGAGTATTGCTTTTTCTACCTCTTTCATATCTTCTCTTTTTCTCAGATATTTTTTGCTACTGGTGTTCTCTGCTTATTCCTAGTCACAGTAACCACCTTGGAAGAATAACCGGCAACGATAGACATATGTTGTTAGTAGGGGGAAGTGTAATTTATTTGTTGAACCACACAAAACCCAGAAGCCTAACACCGGAAATAAACATCGAATACAAACCACAACATTGCCCCAGAGTCTTCGATATGGCCTCAAGGGACCTCTCCAAGCGCTGAAAACATATAGATGCTTATTTTATCAAAAAATAAAATAATTCTCAGGGGGTTTGAATCATAACAAACAGAAAGATTAACTAGCGCAATTCTCTTGCAATCTTTGTTACCCAATACTCTCATACGTCTCTGATTGGCTATTTTGAAAAATACTACACAGGCTTCCAGTCTTGCAAGTTACGCTCCTCCTTTAAATACAAAATAACCTAATACCTTCCAAAATATTTTATTTCTATAGAGGAAACAGCATGACCAATGTAGGCTGAGAGAGTAAAGTAATTTGTAAAGCATATCGAGCAATTTATTTTTTTTTTTAATTTGAAATTCCAGGAATGGAATTTCATTCCAGGAGTGGAATAAACTATAATGGTATGCTTTGTAATTTTATTGTGCATCTACAAAGATGCATGCCAAGAATTTAAGTGTGGGGGAAGGGAAGGGGGTTTCTCAGCTTACAGTGGTACTGACTTTTCTTTCATTTGAGCAGACTTTCAAGATCAGTCAAGTGGTTCCTCCCCTTCCCCCAGGCTACATGCCTGATCTATCTGTAAACTGTCATAATAGCAAGAATCCTTGGTGACTCTATTGATTAGTTCACCCTTTCTATTAAAGCTTTCAAACCCAGGCTTAAAGCACTGCCTCCAGCCATTCCAAGGGTCATGCTCAAAACCCCAAGATACCCAACTGTTTCCTTAGCCCTCCCAGGTACATCCACTGATGCCTGGGACATCAAGGATGTACTGAGGTGCCCTGTCGACAGTCCAAGTAGGCCTACAAACGTTGCCATCCAAGCGGGTTTTCTGCTAAGCATGTATGGGGGTACACTTAGACAGATACCAATGACCAGAGAAAACCGGACAAATGTAGAGAGCCAAGCCCAGCCTAGATTATAGGTATAGTACATAGTTAGTGGTCCTCTTCCAATGACATCACCAATGTTATAAACCAGCACAAGTAGCACAGGGTACCAACCATGACCCAGGAAATCATTTGCCATGGTGACAACTGATGGCATGACCATGAACTGCTGAAGATGTATTAGCATCAGGAGGAAACAATAGCAAAACACTCGCTTGTAGCTAAGGACCTTGAGAGCTTCAATTGTGAACCCCACCAGTCTGCGGATTGGATGACGTAGATCTTTGTCTAGGCTGTATCTAGCTGCTCTTGAGTAGTAGCGCTGGAAGGCTGAGCCACTCATAAGGCGGATGAAGAGGATGATAACCAAGGCAATGAAAACAGATGTGGCACCAAAGTAGTAATAACTGGATAGATGCATGCTGGATGTCGTGCTCTTGGTGACAATACGGAGGATGGTTATAATGCCACCACAGATACTTGCACCAAACTGAAAATAGAATTGTTTTTAGAAAGAGATGCATATGGTGCCCGTCTCTAGGCTAGATATATGGGTTTGAAATGCTATATCAAGGTTTGCCATTCAAATCTATGCTGTGGTCACTAGAAGCTGAATCCCCACCTGAGTGGATAATGAATACAAACACAATCAAATAATAGCTTTTCTGTTTCATAATATTCAGATATATACTCAAAACTGTAAATTCGATTGCATTCTATCTATTTGGAATTTGAACATATTCAAACATTATTTGGGGAACTATGCTTGTTTATATTATGTATAGCAAAATAACTGAAATGTCCAGGAATGAATAAATCATTGATATTTCGTTGTTTGGGAGCCTTGTGTGCTTATATTATGTTCATAATGTAATTTCTATCAAAAATAGGGAAGTGGACAAGAATGAATCATTATTCATTCAATGATTCATAAATAATTAAATTTCGTTTTGGGAAGCCTAATACAATTTACTAAAAAAAAAATCAATAAGAATGGAAACATAGAGTTAACAAAACTTCCCAAATAAAACTCATTCAGAATAGAATTAAGTTATAAGTATTAGGTAGAAAGTAAACATTGTCACTAATTTATTTTAGATTTATTTCAAAACAATAGAGCTTGACGTTCTTTGAACCTCAATTGTTGCCTACCATCAATCCCTGGGTGTACAAGGGAGGCAATGCATGACTCGTGAGGCCGAATAAGGTCGACTGGCAGACTGCATCAGCGAGACCTAGGATGCCAGCAACGAGAAGGACGGACCAGTAGTGAGTCTTTAGGCAAGTTGCACCGCATAACTCAAGCTGATCTAACGCAATAAATGCCACCATCGACACAGCCATCACGCTAAAACCACTGACAATCCTCCATTTGAAGCTTGAACCACGTCCCCATACAAGATTCACAAACGAACCACAAAACAGTAGTGGATTGTAGATGACATTCAATGCGAACTCTGGCTCCTTGCTTGGAAAGATGACATCGAAGTAATCAACTGCGGCAAAAATGACGAAAACCGGCAAAACTGAACCAATCCCAAAGAAAACGAATTGCAAGTACATTGGAAGATTCTTTCTCTTGAGCATACTGGCTAGGGGACGTTTCCTCTCAGTCGAGAGAGGAATATCCGAGCCATCTTCTTCAAGGAATTGCTCGGCCTCGGCCTCCAAGTCCGCCATGTTCGTTTCACGTTGCGCCAGGATTACTGCCTTTCTTTAGCACGCAAAGTAATATGATACACACAACCGGAAGACCTTCTGTCTCGCTAGGGGTATTTGACAATAGGTTGATGAGAAATGCCTCCTCTAAATCCAAAAGAAACAAGGTCCTTTTATTAAGGTTGAGCAACTTCAAGACGATGAAAGGCGTTATGTCGAGGGACCGCATGCCGGCTACTGCTGGCTTATAAGGGATTTTACAATAGGGGAGGGGTGGCTGGTTTGATTTTTTTTTGTGAAATGGTACGTAAAGCCGCGCAGAGGCGGATCCAGGAAAAAAAAAATCTGTCTGTAGCATAATCATTGATGACCAGTAGCGTATCCTTGTTCTTCACTAGTTAAGAATGGTCTCTCTGATTCACTGTACTATATTTTTTCTAAGGAAAGCGTTAGCAAAATACGGTGTAAAGATTGTGTTATTTTTTTTTTTCTATTACTTACTATCAGTTTTTTTTGTCATTTTTTCCTTTAAATTTTGCACTCGGTTATATAACATGCGCCGCTAGAGAGGATCTCTTTATACGGGTATATGCAGGCCATATATACTCATCAATAGGAGAACAGGAGAAGTCTCCGCTGTTTTGCTGACGAGGTGCTCGCGCCTAACGTCCACACGCGGCCGGTACGATTATCGGCCTTCTAAAGCCATCGGTGTTTTTGAAACAAGCAAAACAATCATATGTTGCAATTTATTATGAACTCACGTCATTTCAATACCGGTCCCCTAAAACCATTGAGCCTCCTTCCGGTCGATTACGTAACAATCTCCGATGATTTTTAAAGGAAAACGCGAAAAATATTTCAAAATATTGAAAGCAGTGTGTCTATTGAAAGTTTCTTCGAGGAAGGGACTGATAATTTAGAGCGGATGGAATGTTAAATATCTCTGAATTTTGTCTTTTAACGGCTGAGGTTTCCGTTGGACCTCCGGAAGTGAACTGGTGACAATGCGGCTTTAACAGTGCACATAAGGGTAATCTATAAGTCGTAGCTTTGTTTAATTGCAGAGTAAAATTACCTATGTACCGTGCACCAAGAGATGGTGACCGAGGGATCGCATTGAAGCAAAAGCTCTCGACTTCTACATTAACAGGATGAGCGGAAGCAAAAACAGTCAGGAGAGAGATAACGACAAAAAAGAAGAAAAAAAAGGAGAGAAGGGCTTTTAAAAAAATTGAAAAAAGTACATTGTTTTTTGCTTTGACATTTGGCAACTTTCAATACTTTGTTCTATTATCTTTTTTTACATGGCAGGCTATCTGGCGCTTTAGAGACGTGTTGTTCGCAATGGCAGCCAGGAAAAACCACCATAAACCAATGAAAAAGCCCACGTTAAAGGGAGACAATTTCAGAAGACCTCAATGTTGTGGTGTTCGACCTGGAGACCATACAGGGCTTTGAAAGGATACATACCTGATACAGATTGCAAGCGTTGGACCTAAAAAAGGACATAGTTCTCGTTTTCCATCCTTCTCCCCGGTTCCATCATCCTGCTGATCAAAAGTGACTGGTCTTCCTCTTGGCACTACGCAAAGTGAGTTTTATATCGAACAGTATAGAAAAATAGTGCCTACCCACTTTAAGTATTGCGTTATTTTTCTTGTATTTTTTATTTTATTTTTCTGAAGGCAAGAAGCTTTTCAAGGGCGGGAGAGCTGTGGAAGCAGCCCCTTCTTGGTTTATCCTCTACACAAACCGGCACTGTAAGCAGCTCACAACTGCCACTCCTTTGATGCACCACGGATCGTGCATAACACACAACAGCAGCAGCTGTATGGCTGACGACAAGGGCGGATACAGGGGGGGGGGGGTGGATTGGGTGGATATCCACCCCTTTTTTGAGTAGAAAAACGCTTGTTTGAAGAAAATAAATGCCTCAGCCTGCTTGACTTTGCTTACGCGACAAATCCAATTCAGCTTTAAGTATTTTCACATCTATGTAGTGACCTACAAAGAACCACTGGATCAGTTGTAAGCCGTCTATCCGGCCATTATTCACCCTCCATTTTGAAATCCTGAGCCGCCCCTGGATGAATTATCACGTCTTGAGCTGTACTTTTGACACTCCCTGATTGCTGCTCGCAAATTCTTCAAGGGCAAATATGGCCTTACTGTCTGATCTCTATCGTGAGACATTTGGGTGCGAATTCAACACGATGTCGTCGAGGGCTACAGCGCCCTGAAGGTGATTCTAAACGAGATTGGCCCTAAACTCCAAATAAAGGTCTGCGAGACATAGCCATCCGTGTCATGCTACAACCAGTGTGATTTACACCCCTTTAACGTTTGTGTAGCATACAGTGTCGTGCCATAGTCGCGCCAATAGATAAGTCAAATCTAGTGGAAAATTTAGTTTCACAAACACCGCACAACCTTAAAGAAAATATTACATTTTGCTCAAATCTGGTCGAAACGGCCACGTGTTCTCCAGTTCCACTAGTTCTTTAATCTAAATACGCCGAGATATAGGAGGCATATTTATTATCAGGTCCCTGGAAAGGGACCTGATGATAAATATATGATAGCGAGCAGCAGGCTATTGCCTATTTCTTGCCAAACAATCCAAGCTTTTAGAACAGGTTTAGCCATATTGAAGCCCAGAACATGTGTCAGCTCTTTTTTATTAGACAAAGTGGGCCTATCGAAAACAATTTGATTATGGCAATCGGCTTGTCCTCTGTCTCTATAAAGCATTCTGTGAAGCTTACCCTTGTACCCTAGGATTTGAAAGAAAAAAAACATTGCGCTTAAACTGAGACATTTTAGCAAGCGGTGAGCACAGTAGTAGCTGAGCAATGCAAATTGAGCACAGAGGTTTTAATCTTCTATTTTTAAATGAAGAAAAGTAACGGATCTAGGGGGGAGGGTTTAGGTGGTTTAACCTTTAACCCCCCCCCCCCCCCCCCCCCATTGGCCTGCCAGAAAACCATATGTTACAAAAAAAATTACCCCCTCCCCCCTTTGTTACTGAGCCAAACCCCAGCCCCTTTAGCGAAAAGCTGGATCCGTCCCTGAAGAGTTTTCAGAAGCGGATTTCCGTTAAATAAAACCTTTTAAAGAAGTAAACAAATTGACGTTTCAGTATTTCGGTTGTGACAATAATGTCACATTTTTGGATTTAATGTAAATTGAGATTGGTAGAATTGCTATTTCTTATGAAAAGCATACAGTCGGTTGTCGCATCTTTTAAATGAGTTTGGCGGTTTCGATTGCTTTATGAATATGAATCCAGGCAAAACGAATAGAAATGCAGACATTTTAGCAAGCGGTGAGCACAGTAGTGGCTGAGCAATGCAAATTGTGCACAGAGGTTTTAATCTTTAATTTTTAAACGAAGAGCAGTAACGGATCTAGGGGGGTGGGTTAAGGGGGTTTACCCCCCCTCCCCTTGGGCTGCCAGAAAACAATATGTCACCAAAAAAAATTACCCCCTCCCCCTTTTGTCACTGAGCCAACCCCCCCCCCCCCCCCCTTTAACGAAAAGCTAGATCCGCCCCTGCAGATTAAGCAGATTTTCTTACGAAAAGCATACAGTCAGTTGTCGCATCTTCAAAATGAATTTGGCGGTTTCGATAGAAAATCTGATGCATCTACAAACTTGCAGTTAGTGTACGTATTTTTGCAGGAACTTTGGAATGATTGAGCTTCTCACAAACTGTCACTCAATTCCTCTGCATCACAATTTTCCCACGATTTCCTTTTGCGTCCTTTTTCAAGACCCAGAATAATTGTGAAGATAGCGGTTGTCACACCAAGCAGAAGGAACACGAATCCAAAAGCAATAAAGACTTGAGTTAAACCAACGTCCAATTTCTTGCAGTAAAAATACTTGTTGTTAATTCCTTCACTACTACCATCGTTCTCTTTGAAATATTTCTCACATCGAAACCCAAGGTTTATGAATATGAATCCAGGCAAAACGAATAGAAATGCAGTGAGCAAAAGGCCCAAGAAACCAACATCCAGCATCTCGTTGTAGAATTGCAGGAATACTAAAATGTCCCGAACTTTCCACTTAAGATTCCTTAGTTATTATCAACGCACAATCGAAATGGGATGAATTTGCAAAGAATACTTAAAAACTTCGCTATTCTAGATTCGGCAAATAATTGACAGGAATTCGGTAATTTGAAATAGCATGTCTCGAGCTGGTCACAATCGGCTGTTAGGGCAAGTGCTATAAGCCCTATAATAACGATGATACTGCCGGAAACTCTTTAGTCTTTAAATATTTACATGCCATGTTATTACAGACACCATGCAAATGATTTGTATAGCCTATAACATATTAGATCGATTTCTCCTGAATAAAACTCAAGCTGCTCAAAAAGGTAATAGTAGTTTGTAAATTATTGAGAATGGAGTTTATTTTGCATGGTAGATATAAGTTTAGAATGAAAAATAGATATACAATAAAATAATGTAATATTAAATAACCTTGCAGTATAAAAGAGTAGAATAAATAATTGTAAGGTGTTCTGGGGGAGGTACAGAAAAGCCGGTAGTATTTAGATGAAGATTCACAAATGAATAAATGATCATAGAAATCAAGATAAGGACAATAATAGTGGAGCAAGTCACGAAACAGACGGCAGAGCATGCGCCGCCCCATGTGCCTTATTTTCCGCCAAAAACACTACTATCAGAAAAAGTGATTAGAGCTGGTGATAAAATAGTCATTTCGACTTGAATGCATTCGTATTTTTAGATCAAAGAGTAGTTGAAAATTCCACTATGAACATACAGCAGTGTTCCAGTAAAAAGAGAAAAGAGCGGGAAAATAACACTCACAACCGATTCCGGAAGCCATTAGAAAATTCTAAAAAGCTTTATACATACTTTATCGAAATTCAGAAAAACAATAAAGCCGATATACGAGCTTAAACATTAATTTCCCATTTGCCCCCCTTTTCACCCCATATGATAAAATATCAACAAAAAATCGCTTGAAAACATATATTTCACGCTCACAGAGATTCAGGTATAAATAGTAAAGGAACTTTATTCTTTCGAACTTTCAGCAAAAAAAAACTAGATAACTAGATATAGCATAATTCTGACAACACGTCATAGATCTGTCTTCTTGATTTCCGAAACAAGGCAGAAATACACGTGAACTATAATAATATAAAATCTATAAAACAGTGCAAGGAAGAGGTAGCTAGAAATAAATGACTAGAGCAATACTGCCACGACCTTAGTGCCTATTTATTCTGTTACACAGTTCGACTCATGCATGTTACTACGCAGTGATAACATCTAAGCTCCCCTATGTCGCAAACTCACCAGTTTTCCTGACTACCTCACGTCACTGTACATTTTCTACAGGCCCCTATGGCTTTTCATAGTTCGAGTTTTGAGGGAGAAAAAAGCCATTTGCCTTTCACAGGCTCTAAAGTTGACAGTAATCCCCAAACAGATAATCAACCCAATACGATTTTCTTTCTTGGATGATATTCATGTTTTCTGTTTACTTCCATGAAGTTCTATTCCTTTATTGTCCCATTTCCTTTAGATCAGGGGAAACCTATTAAACAAAAAAAAAACACATAAATTTCAGCCAAAATTCAGAATAACATATGTACTCTTTTTCTCTAGATAACGGAGCCACATCTAAGGACTCTGTACTAGGACCACTATGCATTACGAACTACTTTGAAAAGTAGAGACACACTTCAAGGATTTTACTTGAAAGGACGATATAGATAATGTATATATTTCTCAAACATATGAGATATTTTCTTTCAGGCTCTCGATTTAGTTCCGAGAGACAAAACATTACCTGAGATGAAACCACTAGGAATCATGGGAAAATACTTTGAAGCCACATCCGGGGACTGGTCTTCCTGTACCCTAAGGATCTTGGTAGCTTACCTTGAAGCCACACCCGGTTGAAGTCTGTACTTCTTGTATGGAGACCCCGGGCCAAAGTTCTGTCAGAGTAAGACCTTCCTCTGGGTCCACATCAAACACACACTGTTGATCAAACAAGACGTTTAACAGCGATGACCAAAAGTGGACTTAACTTTATGTACCATGAGTTCATGTGAGACATGCAAAAAGGTGCAATGCGCCGTCCTAGATGATGCAATAATAAATGAAAGAAAAGGGGGGTTTTCATTTATAGGGGGGGGGGGCTTGTGTGAGAAATGGGAGGTCCTGAAGCGTTTTATGGGCCAAAATTGGAATACCGGGTGGGGGCATAAAACTTCGCAAGGGAAGACATTAAAAACACAAGACTCTCGCACCTCCAATGTTAAAACAATTAGCGGTCCCTTACAATAATGACGGGTCACCGTAAGTGTAGTACAATAAACTGCTTTTTATATACATACTGAGAAATACTCACTTGAAAACATATTTAGTAAATTTTCGTTTGTTCACTGGTCTCAGCAAATCAGAAGCGCGAACGATGTGTTTTCACCGCGGTTCTGATTGGACGAACGATTCTTATTCAATCCACTTGAATTGCTTAAATCCGAACGCGGGGATACGGGTAGCTTTGCATGTCAATTTTGTTATTGAGCTCCATTAAGCGAGAGAAAAAAAAAAATTCTGTGAAAATTGAATACAAATCATTCAAAATGGAAGACAATAGATTTCCTACTCTCAATGGCATTGTAGAGGATTATGTAGAAATTCTTGAAAACAAGAATACAAAGGGAAAAACCCAGCGAGATGTAATAAGCTGTTAAAACACTATCTAACATCACAGTCTCGTGCGTGACATTAGCGAGACAGATTCATTTCCATGTAAGTTTCTGTCTGTCTTCGCAACTGAAACCATCGAACACCTCGGAGCCTCTGCAGCCAAGTCTAATAAAACGTTATGTAATAAGCATATTCATCAAATTTCTCAGTATGTATGTAATAAACAAAATACAGCCTGGAAAGTGCTTTTTACAGTTAGTATTCACTCGTTGTTTTGTATCAAAAAACCTCACTCGTTCATTATCATTATCATTATCATTATCATTATCATTATCATTATCATTATCATTATAATTATCATTATCATTATCATTATCATTATCATTATCATTATCATTATCATTATCATTATCATTATCATTATCATTATTATTATAAGGTGAAGAGTAATGTCATACCTTTTCTGTGATGATCATATTAACGCAGTTCTTCCCAGTAAGTGGGAGGGTGCATTCTTCTAATATTTTGTGATCGTTTCCCTGCAACAAAAATGCCCAACTTGGTCACTATTAAAATGTAAGTTAAATTCCCTTTTGAAAAAAAATCAGGCCGTTGCTGCTGTCAAGCCGATACTTTAACAAAAAATAAATGTTGGTTATGATCACTCAAGAAAGTTGTTATTTTTGTTGATTATGTCAATGTTGATGATGATGAACAGTTATCAGTCAGTTGCTGCTGTTGTAGATGGTGATGTTAACTAAAATGTTGGTTGTGACTATGGTAATAATAATAACATTGCGATTTTTGTATTTGAAAAGGACTATGTCAATAGTAACGATAATGTTGCTGTTTCTGATGTTCTTATTGCTGTTGTAATGTAGACACCTTACCTTAGCAACATGTTCCATGGTAACAATAACTCTCGAGGGACTGGACACTAGATCCATGGCACCACCCATTCCCTTTACCATTTTGCCCTGAGATGGAAATGACATTAGTGAGTCAAGCAAAACTCCCTAGGCAGTGCTGGTTACCCTACTTCAACTTATACAGTGACGTTTCTCTATAAATATCGAGACAGTACTAAGTGGCCGTTTAACAGAGTTTAACGCTTAATGGGGATTTAAAAGAAATGCAATGAAATTGGAAATATGGTACATTTTAGGATAAAAGCCACCGCAAAAAGTGACATTGTTCACTTTTTACCAAGGGTTTCTTAGATTTATTTACATTTTCTGGCCGCTTTGATAGAGGAAATAGTAAAAGTGAATAATATATTTCAAACTGAAAATTGTGGCCGCGTCCGCTTTATACAGGTTTAAATAGGTGTTTGAGGGACCAGTCTTACAGGACTTGAGATGTGTCCAATTAAGGTAACACAATAAACCACTTACCGGGATCATGTAATTAGCAATGTCTCCGAACTGTGACACTTGCATAGCTCCCAGAATCGTTATGTCAATATGCCCACTGAAAAACAATTGAAAAAAATAAAAAATAAAAACTGGAAAGTGAAAGCTATATATTTTTAGAATTCCAAAAGATCAAACATTTTTGCCATCAAGTACCCTCTTATCATCGCGAAGGACTCATCACTGGAAAAGAAGCTTCCGCCTGGTAAAACAGTTACAGTTTCTTTTCCTGTGAACAAAGCAAGGTGGATTAGGCCTTCCTAGGCAGGTAATGATGCAGGTGCATAAAATAGGACTTTCAGAAAGTCTTTACTATAAAATGCAAATGAGGCACTGGAGGCTGGGAAAACATAACAAAGCATTGACACCACATACAATATATTGCATAATATTAATAATATTGTATAATAAAAATATTGTAATATTAACAATATTGTATAATATAATTGTATAATATTAAAAAAAAAAATAAAAATGTTCTAAAAAAAGATAGTTTTATTACATGTACTTTTTAGGAGATCTCAATAGAAATTTCAATCTCTGTCATCAATATTTTCTATAATGTCCACGAGATCTATTTCGCAGACTTAAGAACGCGCGAAAATAAAGCAGAATAAGGTTGTAGTTAGCCATCACTACGATTCTAACAAGGCCTGAAAAATCATTGAACTTCATCATTGTGCTTCTTTCTCTATGGGGATAGGCTTTACCAAGATCATATGGAAGTAAATTAACATCTGCCCTATTACAATTACAAGGAATGACTTAATGACTAGTTTATGTGGTGGACTTTACCTGCATTTATAAGATCACCATCCTCGTCACCAGGTCGAGGGAAGGGCCCCTAGAGAAGGCACAAGGGTAGAGAATTATCTAGCGTTTGCATAAACATTTCATAAAAACTCTTGAAATTGGCAGTTTTTAAATGTTGCTGAAACATTCAAAACGTACTTAAAATTGATTGAAAAATCAACATTGCAAAACCACCGTCCAACAAAAACAGCACCATATACCTTGCTAAATAAGCATGAAAATATATGGATGACATTTTACGAAATAATTGTACTAATTTTTTTATTTCAAAATAATACAAAATTAACTCAGAAAGGAGGAAGGATGAAAGTTTCTAAAGTCCAAATTTTCGTGTTTCTAAATACTAGGTTTCTCTAAAAATCAATAGCCTGACCTTCTAGCCTGCGTAGCAATTCGTTGCTTTCGTTGCGTTTCTTTGCGCTGGAAACCCACAGAAACGCTTGCTACACAGGCTAGACCTTCTACTTCGACATAACGGGAATCCTGCTGTGCATATGACCAATGTTGTTCATATATGTTGATTGGGTTTGACAGAATAACTTCTTCTCCCAACAATCAAAGCCGGCGTACAGGCTATTGGACTCCTGCAATGACAACTCACCAATCCCATGATGCCATTTTCACTCTGCAACTGCACTGTTACGCCCTCTGGGATGAAATTACTGGCAAGCATTGGCATTCCAATACCAAGATTAGCTATCATTGGTCAAAGAGTTACTTTTATAATCTATTTTCCATGTAGGTTCCTGATGCAAGAGACAAGGCTACAGCAGAGGCTTTCTAACTCAAACTCTTCTAACTTGAACTGACCTCAAGTCCCCTGAAGGCTAATTTTCTGTAATTTCTATTCAAATAACCACATTTCCCAGACTTTTCTTCCATCTGCCCCACGAAAGATAAATAAAAGTCACTAAACGAAATCTAGGAAAATTCCAATATTTAGATAATATTTTCAGCAGTAGTACTGACGAAAAGCCATGCAAAAGAAATTAGCCGAACTTCGCTGAATTACCTCAAGCCCATCCGAAAACACCCGCGAGCCTCGCGGCCGAACTTCGCTGAATTACCTCAAGCCCATCCGAAAACACCCGCGAGCCTCGCGGCAGAACTTCGCTGAATTACCTCAAGCCCATCCGAAAACACCCGCGAGCCTCGCGGCCGGACTTCGCTGAATTACCTCAAGCCCATCCGAAAACACCCGCGAGCCTCACGGCCGAACTTCGCTGAATTACCTCAAGCCCATCCGAAAACACCCGCAAGCCTCGCGGCCGAACTTCGCTGAATTACCTCAAGCCCATCCGAAAACACCCGCAAGCCTCGCCGAATGATTCGGCAAATTATGGCACAGCCGAATTTCTTTTGTTTTCCACGCTTTCAAACTTCGGCGATTTTCGCCAAAGCGACGATTTTAGGGCGAACATATTCTAGCCGAATTTCGTCGTATTTCAGCTTCCCAAATTTCGAATGGGCTTATATTTACAACAGAAAATCCTTTGAATGTACAGATACTAATTAATGTATGTTGGCAGATTGGCACACAAGCTTTTGTCAGCGGGAAAAGGATATGATGATCATAGGGAAATCAAAACACGTAATTACACTTGAGAATACCGTTGTTCTTCTACATATGTGGGTATATTTTCTTCAAAAAGAACTCACAGGACTAAACACTCCATTACACGTCTTTGTCCAATTCTCATTTGATCGATTCATAGTCAACCCGAAAGAGCGCGACTCCGTCACATTCGCAGAATAAAGATGGGGATCGTTTGGTTCGTAATAAAATAGCTTCAAGACACCAACGCAAAATTTCAAATCTTGGCCAATGAGCAAGGTGGGGACTTAAACCCCTAGAACTCCCCTATGGATGTGCACAACTGACTTTCTTTTTAAACAAGTAATACTTGATAAGGATACCAAACATTCCGTCCTTGAATTCAAGAGCTGCTCTTTTGATGATTCTCTCTCTCATCTCAGCCGCAGCAGACTTGGGCTTGGAATCTCCAACATCATCTTTGGTCAGAGTGAGTCGCTACATAGATTACGAAATAAAGTTTTGTCTAACTTTCCTATACTGTACTCTGTAATACACAAGCACAGGTTTATACAAAAAATGAATAATTCATAAACAATAAATGGGAACCATTCTCACCTCAATTCTTTTTTCATATTTTTTTCCCTTGATGACACGGTCTACATATACACAAGACAAATGAACATCCTCTGGTGGGATTTCACCACTTTCAATTATTTCTTCTACCTGTACAAAATACCAAAGTAGAATGCAATACTTTTGAATATAATTCTGGAAAATATAAATATACATAGTTTTAAGTTATTCTTTATTTGAATGATTTCACAGATTTTAATGAAATTTTCTGACAATAAATATTATGTGGGTGGTGCTATAGTCTATTGAGATTAACATACCTCAGCAATGGTAACTTTTGCAGCTTTTCCCATTGGAGCATTGAAGTTCCTTGCTGATTTTCTATAAGACGGAACAAAACAGCCCAACATATAAATTTGTATGAATATGTTTACCAACGGTGACTATCCCTCCCCTATAGGCTTGTAATAATGCAACACAGTCACCTCTCCGCTGTCAAACAGAGTGATAATGTATGAAACAACAGTTTGCATTACAGTATTTGGCCTTCCCCAAAAAAGTTTTTTTATGCAAAAAGGATTAAAACTGTGGTTTATACCAAAAGATTTTTTACCTGAATGTCAAATTGCCATGCTTGTCAGCCTTCCATGCTTTAATAAGAGCATAATCGCCTGTGATTGCTTCCTCCATGATATAGTTTCGCCCATTAAAAACCCGTGCCTATAAAAAGAGTTTTCAATAAGCAACTTAAATGCAACATTAGATAAAATAATGACAATATCATATACTTTTTTAATAAATAACTTTGGATTATAGTACTTTCAATAAATAAATTTGGGTAGCTAATCACCCTACATAATCTCCTGTCTGTGACTTTCTTGACTAAAGAAAAACTTAAAGAACCTCACATTGGAACCAAGAATCTCACTCAGAACTCAGTGGTGGGAGGAACAAGGACTATAGAATGCCACTGCCAACTACGCCACCCAGAAGCACAAAGTTAAGAAATCAGAAAAAAATTAAGATAAAAAAATTTAAATCAAATAGCTACTAACCTCTCTCTCTTTGCTTGGAATTGCAATACTACCATCTGGTCCATATCTGATCGGGGCCCCGCCCTTATGAACCAAGGTGCCATATCCAGTTGCAGTGAAGAATGCTGGGATTCCGGCCCCACCTGCTCTGATCCTTTCAGCAAGAGTTCCCTGGAAAGGGAATGTCCTTGATATCAACCTTGACCATTATGTATGTGCAATCTTAAATCACATACTCAATGTCTTTAATACATTTGCTATATGCTATTGTTTAACAAGCTTAGCCAAAGGTTTTTTTTACTAACTTTCCACTGGAATAGGAGGGCTGATCAAATTGGAAATTAGTATCACTACAAAAGATAGTAACAGATGTCTAAGACACAATAGTCCAGTTTACAGGCAAGTACCTCTCTGTTCCCCTTTTAGAGCTACCATGTACAGGCATACTCTCGGGGAAACTAGGGAGCTAAGTAAAGAAAAAAAAAAGATAATTTGGATATCAACAAACTAAAATAATATAAATTAAAATAAACATACACATGCTACAGTAGGAGCAAGATTTCATGAAAAGAGATTTGGGGGTTTAGCAGGATGGAAAAAAAATATATTAATTTGGTTTAGTTGTCACCTGTGGAGTGAGCTCCACTTCAAGCTCTCCAGACATGTACTGCCGAGCAAATTCTGCATTTTCACCAACATATGAAGAAATCATTCTCTTAATCTAAAAAAATACAATACATACACATCAATAGAAACAGGTTGTACTGTATGGAAGACAAAACAAACAATAAACAAATGTACCTGCTTTGTTTGAAGAAGAAGTCCAAGTCCAAAATTGTCTACACTGAAAATGCAATCAATACATTTCAGATTGAAAGAGGGCTAAAAAGTTATGGTGTTATACTTTCTCTTCAAATAAAACATTTGTCTCAGTTGACCGTTATTGTACCTTACCCTGCATTGTTGCTGACACAGGTTAATCCCTTAACACCACTAGTATTCAAGGCGATTATCAAATTCTCAGGAATGCCACACAGACCAAATCCTGCAACAACAGTACCAGTATTCAGCAAATGGATATTTAAGAAGGACCCACGGTCTGAAAGGCGTGGACCTGGTCCAAGTTGCCATTCAGCTAGACCACGTCATGTGCAGAGGTCCGTTAATATAGAAACAGCAGAGCCGTAGGTTAACTTTGATCATTTCAAAGTTGATGTTCTGTATACACAAGGCAATAACGTTGCGCTTCTTCACAGTGGTCTTTGACCATCACAATAAAGAATGGAAATTTGGTTGTCTTTGCACTATTGCTTTTCAAGACATCATTTCAAACATCATCACATCTCTTTTGCCTCTATTTATGGAGCTCAACACAAAACAAAGTCCAGCAAGAATGACGACTTGGACCAGGCCCACACCTTTTATACCGCGGGTCCTTGTTTAAACCAAAAATGCACTACATTGGAGTGTAGGTACAGGGAAAAATGCCTCTGGGTAAATTATTCAAATTCTTTGTATTTTGCTTCAATAAGATGATACCCCCAGTTTTTTTTCTGTACTGTTAGGGTGTTGAAAAATGCATACTTATATAGTTTAAAAAAAATACTGACCTCCTACCAATAGCTTGCAGTTGTCAGGAATATCTTTAATGGCTTCATCAGGTGTGTTATAAAACTTGGCAAGTTTTGACCGACTTGTTGATAAACTCTTGAAAAAATAAAAATGAAATAATAAAATGCTGCTACCCTATTAATTTAAATATAGTTTTAGATAATAAAATAATCAACACCTTTATTTTTATTAACTATGTTGCCAATTTTAAGAGAAAATGCAAGGATTTTTTCAGTTAATTGCTAATTACTTTTTGTTTGAGAAGGTTAAAAGAGGCTAGCTTGCCTGTGACCAGGTTAAGATGTTGTACTTTTCATTCTGTTCCCAAATAATATATTCCCTTGCGGACATTATGTATTACAAAAAGTAAATAGGTGTAAACTGGTTGTAAAAATCACTTAAAGGCTAAAAAATTTCAATACTTCAGGTATAGAGGATATTAAACTTAAATTGGGCCCCAAAACTTCTATTGTATCATTTTAATTTCCATAACATTTCCTTCAGCCCATATTAGATCACCATCATCGCACCACGCCATTTCTGCTTGTATGTGGAAGGAGAAAAAATGAAAAAAATGTAACTTTCAAAACAAGGGAAAACAATTCTCACGACAAAGAAGTGATCATTACCAATAGAAATTCAAAATTGCGATTGAATACTTTTAGGATGTCACGTACTCAACATGTTGTTGTAAGATACTATTTACCTTCAAGGCACGCAAGCCTGAAACAGTTTTTTAAAACATACGCTTAAAAGCGAGATTCCAGATAAAATCAATCATATCGAAGAAAAAATGAATTTTCTTACCCTCGAAACATTTGAGAAGAATATTCTGTTATTAAAAGTCCGAAAGCCGGCACCACGAGAACAACACAACCTGATCGAAGCCATGATCATCAACAATAACTCCCAGGCGTGCGTCTACCGAAAGACGGCTGTATGATGGTCAGCGGTTAAGAAACCACAGAAAACCCGTGAATGTAAAATCCGTCCAACTTAGGCAGTTTTCACTTTTTGGGGAATAAAATAACTGAAAAATTGAAAGAAAAAAATTCCTTCTACCAGTACATCTCGAAAATACATTAGATGCTACGGAAAGATACCTATAAAATTGCTGGAAAATTATCAATTTCGCGGTAACAAACACAAAGAAAACAAGATTGATACGGTTCATTTTCGGCAAATTCGACTGCCCCCCCCCCCCCCCCCCTCCCACCCGCTAGACGGTCTGGCGCGCATCGTATCGCGTGGGGTCATTTGCTTACATTCCAAGTGCCTGTTTTTTGATGTTTTTTTTTTGTCTAAAACGAGCGCATGAACCATCCTATTTAGATACCGCACATTTAATCATAGTCCAGTTACTTATCTTGTTTCTGAGCATAAAAGATATGTACGTGCGCGACATAACACAGGAAAACTAAAGACTAAAGGCGGCAACGCGAAAATATGTCATATAAACGTGCGCGACTTAGCAAAGTGAGCAAAAGGCTGAAGGCGGCAATATATTATACCTAAGTCACAGTGAGCTGTGCATGATGACGAAATTACCACACCACTATAGCAACACGCTAATTCCCAAGAGACGCAAGCGTCAAAAAGACCCCGATATTTTTCAATCAATGAGCTGTGCGTGGCGTAACCGACTAAGACAGGCCTGGGATCGTGGTTATCCTTATTAATGCGCGGGTACCTCAGGTTCCTTTGTTTTGTACAGTTTGCTAGATAGCGGTGCTGGGACCGAAATCTCCAGCCTAGCCGTAAAGCTTTAGCTGCCATACGGGGTTTCAGCGTATGTCTGGAAGTAGGGTCTATTTTTTTTTTTTCGCTCGTTTCATCTGATCTGAGGAGGTTCGATCCTCGCGCAATTGGCTCTACCTTTTTTTTCTTTGTTACTTATTATTTTCTTAGACTTTTCAAAGTAGGACATTTTATTGAGCTCTTGACAAGGTTTGAATAGCAAACTGCCTCTTTATGGATTTTCACGGTTGACAGAAAAAGTAAATATTAAGAAAATCAATATTAAGAAAAACATTTTTTTCAAAATTTTCAGTTTCTTATTCGCCCGAAAAATGAAAAAAGAATAGCTGAAATTGATTCCTCTTGGATCTGCCACTTACAATCAATACCTAGAGTCGAGGAGACGTCCTAAAGTGTGTGTGTGTGGAGGGGGGGGGGAGAGGGATAAAGATATGCATTATTTTTAACTACAATTCGTATCTAGAATCACTCTAGAATATTAATTGTATTTATCGGAATTATAAGAGTTTATTTAATAAACCTGCAGATAGTTATTTTGGTTATTCGTCGTCGAAATCATTTGTGATATGCAGTTAAGCATTCCTTTTTTCTCTCTTCTTTAATCCAAACGTTTGTTTTAGCATTTCACAGGTTCTGCTGCCGTTACTCTTGGAAAACAGATGACGCCATTTCCACGCGGATGGGATAAAAGGGGCCGAGATACAATGGGTAGACACTAACGCCTTTGGTGGTACTCTTTCTTTGTTCTGATTTTCATCATGAACTTTTTAATCGTCGCGATTTGTATGGTGGCAGCGGTAGCGGCTTCTCGTCAGCGTCGGTTCCTTATTAACGTGTGTGAGATTTTTTTTAGGTTTAGTACCTATTTTCCTTTAATTAAATTTGTTTATTTTCATTGTCATATGCATCATTTTCAGTTTTTTTCTTCTATGTATCAAAAAAGCTGATAAACAATTTCCTGCTTATGCTCCGATTTGGTTTCCGGAATTCTTATAGATGTACAGAAAGGGGGCACAAGGCAAGCTACTAAGAAAAAAGAAGTATATTTTTGCACTGCCAAAAGGGCAAAACCATTGTCTAATGTTGAGTAGAGCTACGTCCACACCATACGTTGTGTTTATATATTAATGATGTATTTTATTTGTCGCTTAGCGTTGCTCTTCAGAAGTGAAGTGTAGTCCAAGCAAGTGCTGCTTGTTAAACAAGATCTGCTCCCCAAGCTACCCAAGTACTCAACCTGCCATTTGTCGTCAAGGGAGGGGTGGGTAACGAGAATATCATATCCTCTCTTACAAGCTGCCCCAGTACTCAGCCTGCCATTTGTTGAGGGTGAAGAAAATATACATAAACCCTTTTCACAGGCTGCCTTAGTAGCCCAACCTATTATCTGTCGATAAGGGAGGAGGGAGTGAGGGAATATATATAACACTTTCTCACATGCTACCCCAACAATTAACCTGCCCTGTCGACAAGAGAGTCATTGTCATATGTCTATAATCTAATACTAACTTGTATTTTCCCTGGGCATCACCCAATGCAGCTGTTCGGACGGCCTCGAGTGTCGCGTCACCAATGAATTCAAGGTGTTCGTGACAAAAGCTCAGACTGCGCCAGTTCATGCTGATCGCACAAAAAAGCGAGGTCGAGCAGATTGAAGATACGAGGATCTGAAAGAAATGATGCGACAACAAGACCACAACGACAAGAGATTCTTGACCGACGCGAGTCTCGGGCATTTTTAATAATCAGTGATGGTATAAGTGAGCTCTGTACTCTTTACTATAATGATGCATTGTTTTAAATTTTTATTACCCGTTGTTAGAAACGATGGCAAATATAGACGGTGTGGGTACGCGCACCGTGATTTTCCTACTTTGTAGTCCAGATTTTTCATCTTTGTCAGGTTCTGAAAAGTCTACTAAAATTGCATTCAAATGCACTAAGTTAGCGATGCATTAGAGATTATTTCAGGCCACAAACTGCATTTTTGACTTTCGTGTATTCTATATGAGCCCGCTTACTGTATTTGTTGATGTATTCAGCGTTGCACAAGCGAATCAGACTGCGGGGAAAACAGATGCTGCGTGCTTAACAAGTTATGCATGAAGAAGATCCCTAAGGACATGACGTGTTATTTCACGGTACGAACCTATGCGATCAATTTCACATTTGCTCCTATGAATACAGGGCCGGAGCAGGGGGTTGGGCACTGGGGGCATGTGCCCCCCCCCCCCCCTAATATTTTAAAACAAATTATAAGAAAATGACCAGTAGGGGCGTGCCCCCCCCCCCCCCCCACACACACACACACACACACACACACACAAACAAAATCTTAAAAAGTTGTCATGTTCGTTTGTTCTTATGGTCATCGCCTTATAAGGAGGTTTGCATACCATATTTTGAAGTACGCTTCAATTCCTTGCCTTTTTGGCCGCTAAACTGTGTGTAAGCTGAAAATTTCACGTAAACTTGCAGACAATCTTTTTATTCGTTTTTGTGGCAGCCATTTTGAATATGCCCAAGAAAACTCTTTTTCACTGCCACAGGCATTCCCGCCTGCGAAGGTCAGCATATGTTTTATATATCACGACCATAATAAGCGTAATGTGTTTATCTGTTATGTTGTGACCAATGGACTGTATTGTTTCTTTACAGAGCAAGCACAAATGCGGATGCCAGGACGGAGTTGAATGTCGCGTGACAACCACCATCAACCATCCTTATCGTAGGCAGCAAGATTCCCATCAGGCAATGCGTGTCTCCTGCCTAATATGGGCATCGACCTCGAGTGCTCGTCAGTTATAATAAAACTCAATAGAAAATGTATTATCTATAATGCGAAAATGAAAGAGTATATGTATGATCGAAAAGACGTATTATTATTATTATTTATATTATTTATGCACGTATTTCATATAAGATTGCGCTGGAGAATGTGTCGTAACCCATATTGCCTCATGGTTGAAGCTAAATTTGAAAGCTGTACACCTCTATAATTTATTTCACGGAATGAAATATGGTCATCTATATGATATCCATGATGCAACGCGGGTTACGACACCTATATCTTATGCTGCAACCTCATTTGAAATAGGTTTATAGACGAGACAATAGAAGTCATTTGTGTCAATTTATATTTAAAGGCTGGATAAAAGTGTTGGATTGATAATTCCATTAAATCCCATCTATCTGCCATTGTTTTGTCGTTTCGCTGGCTTTCCGTTGTTTCCAGTTTGTGTTTTTAGATAATTTATCATAACTTTCTGCTCCGAGACAACCATGGATTCCCGCGTCTGGAGAACAAAAAGAAACCAAGCATGTTCCAAATTTTAGTATCAACATCGTTCGCAACCCCCTACCGCTACCCCCTCTTCTCTCCTAGCTATACCCTACTTGTCATATCTGAAGCAAATGTGGCCGATAGTCTGCATTAGAAAGCCCCTCCCCCTCGTAATATTTTTACTTATGTTTTTCTGAAAATATTTTCGGGACATTTTTTCATTCGCTTTTTTAAGCTTCTTTTACTTGTTGGGTTAAGTAAAATAGGGGAACGCATTGAATACGGTTGAGCGGAATTAACATCCTTGTTTCCTTGCGGAGACTCCGCCCTGGTTTCCCAAGTATTTGAGATCATCACTAATACAAAGTTAAATTACCAGCTTTTGTTTAGTGGCGATGAGATCCTTGCCAAGCTTAGCATTATTGCGCTTGAGCTGATTGACAGTTTCCATGGATGAGATGAGTTGCTTTTCTAGAGATGCTTTCTCTAGCTTTTCTGGTAGATCAGCGGCATTCGCGCTTCTGGTCTAAAAACAACAAATAGCACAGTTAAAACATTTTACTATCAGTCATGTTTTGCTAAAATAAAGAGAAAAGATTCTCTTCGCTTTTGCTCGTCTTGCTGGCTGTTAGCCTTTCTCCCTATTTATTTATTGAGTCTTTCATTGTTTGTTTGATATATACACACAGTTTGTACATTGCTTCATCGTACCTTGTTGCATGAACGCAGAACATCCTCCTCTTTAGCACCCATCAGGAACATCAACACCTTCAGCTGAAAAGCGAACACATCATTATTTAAACACGAGAAACTGGTCAATTGACATCTCCCTGTGGGAGATGTCCAAAATGAAAACACGCACGCACTGGAAAAATTGTAAAGTGCAAAACTTAGCGAAAAACAAAAAATGTGCGAAAACGACGTCTACAGAAAAGCTCACATCTAAATGCCATTCATTGAGTTGCGTCCCCCCCCCCCGCCCCCTTCAATATCGTATTGCTAGCTTCTTGCTTAAGATTGTTTTATCATGTCCTGAGGGATAAATAAAAAAAATAAGGCATAAAGTTTTGTTGTACTGTGAAATTGACACCAAAATACGTGTCATAAAATAGTTATGTCTGCTGTTTTATATATTGACAATAGAGTCAAAAAGAGACAGAGAATATAAAATAAATAGAGAATATAAAATAAATAGTGGGCACAGGAGGTTCCACTGCTTTCCGTGTAACCAGTCCTTACCTTACGCTCCATCTTGAGTTTTGTCTCAGGCTCCAGCCCGTGATCTTGATAAAGGAAGTCCCGGATGTCCCCTATGCCCTCGACTAGTATCCCCAGTCTCTCCTCGGTCTCCTTCCTAAGGGCGTCCACGCGCGTCTCGTATGTGGGTTTGAGGACTTTCAGGCTCCCCCTCAGGTCCTCGATGTCACCCTGATTTGAAGTGTAAAAAGGGACATCATGTGCTGGTCGTTTCCTACTCTAGCAGAACGTAGGACTAAAGTTTGTCACGTATTTACTAGTAATCTCGATTAGTCCAACTTCTATATTACAGAGTAAGAGCTCTGTTATTAGCAGAAGCAGTTCATACAACCTTGGATACTCTGAGGATTGTTTGTCTCTCAAACCAATTGCATTAGCATCATGTGTGTAGTTATATTGTAGCCTGACAAACCTATCTAGCATATCTATGTATCTGAACGTCACGTAATTACGAACATGATGATGAGAAAAAGACGGTCACGCAAGTAACGGCGGCAGTGACAAGTTAACCGTTGCGTAAGTTTATACGTGTTAAAGAAGTAAACCGTGCGCAAATGAATAAGTGGTCTAAGGCTAGACGAGCTTGGGGGGAAAAGTAGGCTAGGTTGAATGTGTCACTCGCCGGTAACGATTATATGTAACGCAATGCTGTTCACCTCCTTTTTACTGAGCGTTTGGTGCATGAACTCCTCTGTTGCGTGGAGCTGTTTCAGCTGGCTCTCAAGCTTCTTGTTCTCGCGTTCCAGCCTCTCGATCCTATGTCAATCAAACGGTGAATGGATAAAGCCACTCACAAGTGACATACGCACATGTGACACGTGCAACGCGTATGGCTTCCACACCAGACCAGCTAGTGGATAAAACGAGCTAGTAAATCAGAGGCGGATACCTTATAAGGCTGTTGCACGCAAGTTAATCGGAGGGGGGGGGGGGAAAGGGGGGCGGGGGGGGTGAGCCACTCTCGCCGCCTTGGCCGCCAAAGAGAGGGCCATTTCTCATGGAAAAATCTTCGCAAATACTATACCCTTTTTTCATATAATATTTTAGGTTAGGCACGCCCTCATCAAATTCTGAGTATACGCGACTGGGCAAGTGGTGTGGAATCCCAATATTTGTTCAGGCAACCCTTTTTAATCCTCGTCCTCCCCCCTCCCCCCGCCTGCTCCCCATCCCTCCCACCTTCTCCCCGTCCCTCCCAACTGCTTCCCGTCCCTCCCACCTGCTTCCCGTCCCTCCCACCTGCTCCCCATCCCTCCCACCTGCTCCCCATTCCTCCCACCTGCTCCCCGTCCCTCCCACCTTCTCCCCGTCCCTCCCACCTGCTCCCCATCCCTCCCACCTGCTCCCCGTCCCTCCCACCTGCTCCCCGTCCCTCCCACCTGCTCCCCGTCCCTCCCACCTGCTTCCCGTCCCTCCCACCTTCTCCCCGTCCCTCCCACCTGCTCCCCGTCCCTCCCACCTGCTCCCCATCCCTCCCACCTGCTCCCCGTCCCTCCCACCTTCTCCCCGTCCCTCCCACCTGCTTCCCGTCCCTCCCACCTGCTTCCCGTCCCTCCCACCTGCTTCCCGTCCCTCCCACCTGCTTCCCGTCCCTCCCACCTGCTCCCCGTCCCTCCCACCTGCTCCCCACCCCTCCCACCTGCTCCCCGTCCCTCCCACCTTCTCCCTGTCCCTCCCACCTGCTCCCCATCCCTCCCACCTGCTCCCCGTCCCTTCCACCTGCTCCCCGTCCCTCCCACCTGCTCCCCATCCCTCCCACCTGCTCCCCGTCCCTCCCACCTGCTCCCCGTCCCTCCCACCTTCTCCCCGTCCCTCCCACCTGCTCCCCGTCCCTCCCACCTGCTCCCCGTCCCTCCCACCTGCTCCCCACCCCTCCCACCTGCTCCCCGTCCCTCCCACCTTCTCCCCGTCCCTCCCACCTGCTCCCCATCCCTCCCACCTGCTCCCCGTCCCTCCCACCTGCTCCCCGTCCCTCCCACCTGCTCCCCATCCCTCCCACCTGCTCCCCGTCCCTCCCACCTGCTCCCCGTCCCTCCCACCTTCTCCCCGTCCCTCCCACCTGCTCCCCGTCCCTCCCACCTGCTCCCCATCCCTCCCACCTGCTCCCCATCCCTCCCACCTGCTCCCCGTCCCTCCCACCTTCTCCCCGTCCCTCCCACCTGCTCCCCGTCCCTCCCACCTGCTCCCCATCCCTCCCACCTGCTCCCCATTCCTCCCACCTGCTCCCCGTCCCTCCCACCTTCTTCCTGTCCCTCCCACTTGCTCCCCACCCCTTCCACCTGCTCCCCGTCCCTCCCACCTTCTCCCCGTCCCTCCCACCTGCTCCCCATCCCTCCCACCTGCTCCCCATCCCTCCCACCTGCTCCCCATTCCTCCCACCTGCTCCCCATCCCTCCCACCTGCTCCCCGTCCCTCCCACCTGCTTCCCATTCCTCCCACCTGCTCCCCATCCCTCCCACCTTCTCCCCGTCCCTCCCACCTGCTCCCCATCCCTCCCACCTTCTCCCCGTCCCTCCCACCTGCTCCCCGTCCCTCCCACCTTCTCCCCGTCCCTCCCACCTGCTCCCCAATTCTCCCGCCTGCTCCCCATCCCTCCCACCTGCTCCTCATCCCTCCCACCTGCTCCCCATCCCTCCCACCTGCTCCCCACCCCTCCCACCTGCTCCCCATCCCTCCCACCTGCTCCCCGTCCCTCCCACCTGCTCCCCATCCCTCCCACCTGCTCCCCATCTCTCCCACCTGCTCCCCATCCCTCCCATCTGCTACCCGTCCCTTTCCTTCTACCTTGGCATCATATCTTTGCCTTGTCTTGTGAGTTCTTCCTCGAGGAACGTGTTCTGCTGCCTTAGCTCGGCCAGCTCGTCTTCCGCCTCATTACGCTATGTAAAAACATTATTGGACACAGAAAAAAAATGCAGCTCTTAGACCAAACCGAAACAGAATTCTGTTTTGACTCCCAGAAATACAGACATGTGTGTAAAATCTGAAAATCTCACGTTCTAACTAACACAGAAATGACCATATTAACTCATACTCCATGATCCTGCTTCGACAATTTTATGGACAGTTACTGTTTCTTGTTTCAAGAATCATGAAAAATAAACAAGAAGTCGTGTTCTTGAAAAAATGAAAAACATATACTTGCCATTGTCGACTCTGCAGATTGTTCGTCTTTATTTAAAAAAAGACTTCTTAGATTCAGTCAAGCATTTTTAGTGCACCGTTTTCTTTCAAGCATGGTCCATGGCTTAACATAGCAATGGACCTTGACCATATTCCTTGACTTACGTAGTTCTAACATTTTTTTTACAAGATTTAAGTTTACCTTTATCACCCGGTCTTTCGCGCTCCATTTAGCCTCGGAGAACCTTGTCTTCTTCTTGGCTTTTCGATTTTCAGCCATTCTAGTAACACACTACTGCGTATTTGAAAAATTGGAGAAACTATTCTCTTTCTTTTTTGCAGCTCGCGACATCACTTTTTTGTTCGTTAGTGCGCGCGCATACAGACGCGCGCTGGCACAGTTGACAGGGGGAGGCTGCAGCCAAGAGGTTATTTATACCTTTAATTTTCTTGTTTGTTCTGACGTTTTCTTTATAATAAAGACAAGAGGTTATTTGTTTAAATCTAACCAAGTCATTCACTTTTATTACTAAAGAATACCCACGGCCACAAGATACTATAGAAGGCAGCAACATATGGTGTAGCCTACATCCAAGTTTCTACAAATTAAAACAGAACGTGAGAACGAAGATGCGCGCGAATTTTATCAAATTATCCTGTCTATCCTGTCTAACTATTGGTCACATTGACGATGAAACAGCTTGATAACAGATCGCTTATCAAATCTAATTTACGAGAAAGCAAACATTTCGAAACAGGTGTGTTAGCATAGAATAGGCGGATATCTCGCTATTGGTTGATTGCTAATCAAGCGTTTAACACCAAGCTTGGCTTATCACATTTCAAAGAAACTCTCCGAAAGTAAGACTAGCTCTATGATGAAGTTCACGCTACTTTTGCTGCTTTCTGTACTGACTCTTGCCGTATGCAAGGTAAGTCTGATTTCAATTTTCATTTGTTTTGCATTTTTACTACATATCAATAACATCTTACAGGGTGGTAATAGGTATTTTCGTGAAACGAGATTTGGCCATTTTTCACCCTACGAGAAACGTGGAATCGTCCATTTCAACGTCCGTGAAACGTGAAAAGCCATTTTGCCCGGTCCGTGAAACGTGATTCATACCCTTCTTTACCAGCCTGTGTGTTTCGATTAAGTTTTTCTAAATAGACGGCACTGGTTAAACTTGATTTATCAAGACTATCTCATAATTATAACTGTTTCTATATAAAGATCATTCGACATATAGTATAGATCCGAGAGGGTACGCTCAACTTGATTAATACCGGTAAGAGATCCCGGTACCCAGTTCCCTGCTACCGCCAAATAACCGACGGATCTTTCTAGACATTCTGAAAATGTCTGGCTTACTTGAGCGTTTTGGGTAATTATTAACTGAACTTCACGTGAGATAAATGTCTCCAGTGTGATGTTGACTTGTGTTTCTAGCGTGACGAGAATATTCACGTGTTTGATTTTGTGTGACGGAACAGGGCCAGAAATGCTCACGTGACGAAGATTGTCCTGAGAATGGCTGCTGTGTGTCACGTGCGTGTCTCAACCAACTTTTAGCTAATCAGGTCTGCTCTCAATCCGGGGTAAGAATCTCGTCCATGCTCGTGTGATGGACGACTTGCTTTCTATTATAGTTATTGATGATTTTCCAATTTTTGCTTTATATTATTTTCTTAGGTAACCAGCTACGTTTTCTGAACCCTATGGATGTCTCGGTTTGATGGGTTTATAAAGAGGAGCAAAATCGAAGCAAAAACGCAAAATTTTCGGACTTGTTTTCAGCCCCTCATCAAAGGACTAGAAAACGAATTTGGTAACATCTTTTAGTCAGCCCGATAAAGGAAACTGAAATAACGACATGGTTGCATATTTAGCATTTATTTTTTTTTTTTTTTTTTATCTAGTTGTCTTATCTGATGTTCTTTTTTTTTTAGTCTGCGAAGCGTTGCGCATGCGCAGAGGGATTGACTTGTCAAATCACCAGAGAACTCAGACTCCTCAACCTTATGCTGGATTACAAGATAGGCCAATGCCGCAAACCATGAACCTCTAGGCATGACGTCACTGCAGGAGCTAGCCAATAGAATGACGAATAAAATAGCTTGTGCATCCTAGTTATTCACGTCTTGGGAAGGGTAGTTAACAAAACAGAACACTCCTCTTCCAGTCCGCCTTTTTACTGTGATAGTCAATGATATTTTGTTGTTTTGAAAGACAAACAAGAAACATACTTTTTGGACATCATTTTTTATTTCGCTTAAACTAAGACTACATGACTATCCCCATGGCCGATCTGCCTCAGGCTTTCGTGTTTTAATGACACAATAGTCGTGGTTACACTATCACCATGGTTACATTTCGGCGGGTACATCTTCTTTAGGCACGCACTGCTTGATGGCAAAGGGAACTTGGACAATCGGTAGAGTGATGGAGGTCGTCTGCCTGCACTCCAAACCGTCCATGCATCCGCACTTATGCTTATTCTGACGAAACAAACAATGAAATGTGGACAAAATAATAAAGATAATCATTTCCCCACCCAACCCCCCCCCCCCAAGCTACCAGCTACCAGCGTATTCGAAATGTCTTGAAAAACATTTTTAGTGGGTAGCATTAAGCTTATCAATAAGAAAGAATGACATGCCAAAGGCAAAGGATTCAAAGGAACTATAAAAAACAACTATTTCATGACAATAAAACAAGTCATATCATTTCCTAGTTTATCCTTGATAATTCACTTTTATCTTTTCATAGCCTTGTCTTAACTTTGTCTTTATCCATCCCTCATCCATCATGAAAACAATTCTAAATTTGCCGCTTTCCGACGCTTTAATCGCATTATAATGGCATACCATGAAATAACAGGTAAAGTATTTGCCGATCTTCAGTCCACATCGTTTTCCAAAAAGGCAGCATTGGTTCCAGCCGGTACAGTCTTCGTCCTTTGAGCATCTCTAGATAAGAAAAAATAATAATAATAGACAATTATTAATGATTGACTAACGAGAACCCTTCCGTTCCAAGGATTTCTATGGAAACCACACAGTGATAGAAATTGTTTATTGAACCTTGTTAAATATTTGTCTAGGACACTGACAGCACTCGGTTCGCTTTCAAGCAAAAGTTGGAACGAGTCAAACGCAAGTGCATGGATATTAAGCGTTCGTTCTCTGGCACTTGTGTTCCAGCGAAAAAAAAATGAAAACCTTGTGCTTGCGCTAGTGAAAACCAACCTTAAAAAGATGTTGCTTCCTAGCGAAAACCAACCTTAACAAGATGTTGCTTCCTAGTGAAAACCAACCTTAACAAGATGTTGCTTCCTAGTGAAAACCAACCTTAAAAAGATGTTGCTTCCTAGTGAAAACCAACCTTAAAAAGATGTTGCTTCCTAGAAAAAAAACATCCATAAAAAGATGTTGCTTCCTAGAAAAAACCAACCTTAAAAAGATGTTGCTTCCTAGTGAAAACCAACCTTAAAAAGATGTTGCTTCCTAGTAAAAACCAACCTTAAAAAGATGTTGCTTCCTAGTGAAAACCAACCTTAAAAAGATGTTGCTTCCTAGTAAAAACCAACCTTAAAAAGATGTTGCTTCCTAGTGAAAACCAACCTTAAAAAGCTGTTGCTTCCTAGTAAAAACCAACCTTAAAAAGATGTTGCTTCCTAGTAAAAACCAACCTTAAAAAGATGTTGCTTCCTAGTAAAAACCAACCTAAAAAAGATGTTGCTTCCTAGTGAAAACCAACCTTAAAAAGATGTTGCTTCCTAGTAAAAACCAACCTTAAAAAGATGTTGCTTCCTAGTAAAAACCAACCTTAAAAAGATGTTGCTTCCTAGTAAAAACCAACCTTAAAAAGATGTTGCTTCCTAGTGAAAACCAACCTTAAAAAGATGTTGCTTCCTAGTAAAAACCAACCTTAAAAAGATGTTGCTTCCTAGTAAAAACCAACCTTAACAAGATGTTGCTTCCTAGTAAAAACCAACCTTAACAAGATGTTGCTTCCTAGTAAAAACCAACCTTAAAAAGATGTTGCTTCCTAGTGAAAACCAACCTTAAAAAGATGTTGCTTCCTAGTGAAAACCAACCTTAAAAAGATGTTGCTTCCTAGTGAAAACCAACCTTAAAAAGATGTTGCTTCCTAGTGAAAACCAACCTTAAAAAGATGTTGCTTCCTAGTAAAAACCAACCTTAACAAGATGTCGACTTACGTTTCTCTAAAAGTCTTAAAAATTCATTTATTTTTATTTCTTAACTACCCCACATTGAGCCTTACACGTCGAGGTTCCCCTTGCCCCACACTTCTCCCGTATTTCCACACCTCACTACACCCTCGCTTACCCCTAAAAGTCCTCGGCGGTCCCTGATGGAAGCGTCCACATCGTTGTCTCCCAGGTTCTCAACAGTGACCTCCTCATCTACCGGCATGCACTGGCGCACCGTGAACACTGGCTGGTCCTTGATGGAGATGGTCTTGGTCACCTTACACTCGAGCCCCTCCTGACATCCGCAGCCATGCTTCTCCTGGTAGCGGTAAAAACTCAGGGTGATTATGGTGGAGGGAGGGAGGGGTGCTTAATCAGAATATTCAGAGGTCTGATAGTTAAATAGAAGACTTGCATTGGATTCATGTTATACTGATTTCTAATCATTTTTCCTCGTATTTTTGCATTTTTCAGGTGTACGTTAAGACATAGGGTATTTCAGTGTAACGTTAGACTGTGTTAGATGAATAGTACAGCAGAGTAACCCTTACCTTGTTTTGATGAATCTACATTAAGAAAGTGTCGCATGAAATATATCATTTATTTTGCGAAATATAAAAAGCGAGCCAAAGTTTCAAAAAAGACGGTGCGCGGAGTCTAGTGCGCACAGTTTTGTGAGATTACCAGCTCACCTCAAACATGCAGATCGAGTACTTGGGTAGCTTGGGAAAGCATCGCTTGTTGAGAAGGCAGCACCGTCCCTCGCCGCAATCTGCCTCAGATGAGCATTTCTGACAAAGAATTCACATGTAAGTGATAAAAAGACGTTCCACTCTAGTGAGAAAAAGAAAAGAGGAAATAAAAGGAAAAACGAGGAGCTGAGGTCAGGACTCGTCATACACAATAATTCGAAGCCGCATTGTCACCAGTTTACTTCCGGTCGATTACGTAACAGTCTTCAATGATTTTTAAAAGGTAAACGCTAAAAAATAGTCCAAATTACAATCGCAGTGTGTCTATTGGAAGTTTCTTTGAAGATGTGAATGATAATTTAGAGCGCGCGGATTCTAATAGATTCTTTTGTCGGTTAAAGTTTCCGTCTGCGCCCTGGGAGTAAACAGGTGATAATGCGGCTTTAATTTCCAGGGTATGGTTTTGTATTTGTTACCTCAAAAAACGCCCTCCTCTCTCTATAGGAATAAGTCGCCGATGCGACTGCGGCAAGCATGCAGATAACAATCAGAGTCTTCATTTTTTTGTTTTTGCTGGCTTCAAAAGTCACTGTGAGCAAATGACGATTCACGGGCCCGCTTTATAGGAAACGCTAGAGAAAGAGTCAGTTGTTCTGAAGTGTATCCATTAAAAGAATACCTTGAAAAATATCTTTAAACTCTTGGGAATTTTTATGAGTTTCAGGTGAGAAAACAGTGTCGATTCAAGTGGGGAAGGTTGAACAAACGTTATAGATATATTCCTGCTCATTTACTTTTCAACATGCCAATATTTCAATATATTTACAGGGGAGTCGAAAACCAGGCGGACCTTATAGTATTAGTAAAAGTGCAATGTTTTTATTTTGTCGAAATCCTACCAGCTTCTTTATTTCGTGACAATTGTTCTTTTTTATTTTTTATGTATACCAAAAATACTCTAAAGCCAAAAGTAAAAAATACATGCACATGAGCTAGAAAGAGCATCTTTGCTGTACTTCAAGTAGGTTTGATTTTTAAAATAAAACTGAAAAATAATTTGAATTTAATATAGGCAAGTAAGGTTTGACTTTTGGCTTGAATTAATTTTGACCATTGTATAAAAGGGGTAAAATCTTATTTGCGTGCCTCGCTTTGTTTAAGCAGCTTTGCACAACCTTTTCTGTGTTCATAAAAACGTCACACCTATTTCATGGGTCAACACAAGCTGTTCTTGTTCTGTTTATTTAACAGATACTTAAGCTCTCATGGCCGTGATAGTACTGAGTGCGGTGCTTTGAGTCTTGCGCCTTGCACAAACACACCCCTATCTTGCAGACGTGATTTAAGCAAGTGATGTGCTATATAAAGGCGCCACCTTCTAAGCTGGTGGTACCCATAGGCTCGAGTTAAGCTAACTCAGAAGCAAAAGATCGCCATGAAGTCAGTCCTTGTTCTCTGTGCAATTGTTGCACTATCAAGCGTAAGTCTCAAAGTTCCTAAAATCCTAAAAAAGAGTATAATGTATGATGCAATGCAAAGTACTGAAAAAGACGAAGTTTAAAATTCCTTGCACCTTGTTCTTTGCGAGCTTTGCACTCACCTAAGATGTTTTATCTTTTCATTTAGGCATGCACCAAGCTGCAGAAATTCCAGCAGTGCAATATGGCTAAGGTAAGCTTATTCACGTGACTACCCATCATTCCAAGCAAGCGTAGACTATACGTCAGCATAAGGGGAATATTGAGCACACGAAAGTCAAAATGGCTAAGGCGTGGGTTCTGATGTGCTAAGCAATTGTGGGAAAGGTGGGAGGGAAAGATCACCAATGAAATTATAAGAAAAAGAGAGAAAACAGGGAAAATGACAAATCTGAGAAGTTTCCACCGGCCCATCTCTGTTATAGTTCTGTAAAAATGTTTGCCAAATCGTTGACACAGGAAAGAACATAAAAAAATGACTTTTGGATATTGCTTAAAACATGAAATAGATTGGCGTTATAAGAAACTATACCCTGCTAGCAGAGCTTTTTCCTGTTTGCTTCTGTCAGTTCACTTATCCGTTGTCGCGAGTCTGTTCTTTCGCGGTCTCGTTTGTTTGTGTCCGCAGAAAGAACAAACTAGCGACACAGATAAGTAAACTATAAAAAACAAGCAGGAAGAAAGCTCTGCCAGCAGGGTAAAGAAACTATGTACCTACTCATGAGACAAGGATTGAATACAGTTGAAGCAGGTTGTTCTCAAATAAAGGTTCTCTCATGTTTACTGCTACCCTTTAAGACATTTTCTGAAGATCATTTTTTATCTTGATTTTTGTTTGTTTCCGTAGTGCGCCTGTGCTTCCGGTCTCTCTTGCATGCTGACGAAAACACTGGAGTTCCAAGGACAATTAATTCACATCAAGCAGTGCATGCCAGCCGGAGAAGAGATCCCCACAGAGCACCTCACCGATAAAGACGTCCAGGAAACGCTCAAACCAGGAAGCACCAGGGCTATGACTGAAACTGCTGCTTTCTGGTACCCTGGCAAGGTAGGTGTTCGCCACCAATTCGAGAAATATTTTGCCGTTTTCTTTTATTAGCTAACAAACTGCTCAACGTTGAAAGACCAATCAAAATGCGCGGTAATATTTCCATGTACAAATGGTCAAGAACCCTACGTCGTGAGCGCCATAGAAAAGGATTATTTCGTATAATGGAAATTTTGCCCCCCTAATAGTGGCATCTCCCTTGGTAGAACTCATTAAATTTTGCTCTCAAGGCATTGTCTGATACGGCTGCGTGGGAAACTATATCGTCATATAATGTTTGTTATAGCTTGCCTGCGTAGCTGGCTGCTTTTTGCCGAGTTTCAGAGCAGTTTTTATCAGCTAATACGCGAGTTTGTTTTGCTAGCTTTTTGTATGGCCGCGTGAGAGACCCGGGGCAAGTGTAAGGGGTACCCGGAAAATATCCTTTGCTTTTTTCCTACTTGTCCTGACCATTCACTTGCCCAGCTCTCTCGCGCGGCCATAAAAATAGCTAGGAAAAAAAGCTAGGAAAGATTTCGCGTGGCCAATAAAGAACTGCTCTGAAAATCAACCAAACCGCCAGACGTAGGCTGGCGTAGGCGTATAGTCGAATCCGTTGTTGTGCGACCTCGGCCAATCCAAAATCTTTGCCTCTTTTGGAAGTAGCGAGTAATCAAACAACCGTCTAAACCAATCGATGGCTTACATCTTTTCACTGTCTCGCCACAGACCATTTAACTGTACACAGCAAGGGAACTGATTGGTCACGGCGGTATGATTGACTACTTCCAGTAGAAAAATGGATTTGAACTCTCGGGGGTCGCGCAACAACGAATTCGGCTAATTCCACTTTCTGCTCCTATCTGTATGCCCTAGGAATGTAATACTGCCGATGACTGTATTTGGCCAAATACTTGCTGCATCCTGAAGAAGCGATGCTCGCTGAAGCTACCGAAATACTTCACCTGCTACTTCACGGTGGGTTGAACTGTTACTGTGTTCTCACCAGCTTTATTAATTTTAGAGAGCCCTTTTCAGCCACACACCTTTTTTTTTACAATAAATACTAAAGGGCACTCAATGCGCTAAAATCTCAAAATAAGCAGCTTAAAACAAAGTTCAATACTTTGTTTACCAAATTCAATCGAAAATATCGCATTGGCTTCCCGAAATCCGCCGATGGAAATGGATGCCTCTCTTACTCTGCGAGGATGAACAAATGGCGACTGGCAGAGACTGTTTAACAATCGATATCTCTGTTCACCACTCCACGTAAAAACGACTCCAACGTATGTATGATTTTGCGCCTTTGTTATGTTACAGAACGTTCACAAGTGCGGCTGCATGGACGGACTGACATGTAAGGTCACCACTCATGTCAAGCTCCCTGTGGTGGACCTCAATTTTCCCATCAGGCAGTGCGTAGATCCTGAGGCTACCGTAGCACCCTGAGGTCACCTGACACGCTGCTGGAATGTTGTTAACGACAAAAAATGCTTAACGAAAATAAAAGTTGATTCACGATGCGTGAGTTATGGCTTGTTGTGTTGGGTATTGCTCTATTCACCAATACGCCAAAAACTGTAATTTGAAATTTGGAATTTGGAATTTCCATCGGCGGATTTCGGGAAGCCAATGCGATATTTTCGATTGAATTTGGTAAACAAAGTATTGAACTTTGTTTTAAGCTGCTTATTTTGTAACTCTGAAGGCAGAGTCGAATTCCAGTTTTTGGTGTATTGTATTCATTCTTCTGGTTCAAGAACACGACGTCCTAGGGCAACATTCACTGATGTCTAAACAGGAACGGTCAACAAATTGATTGCAAAACGGTAGTTAGTGGACTCAGAATAAAGTCACCACGGTGTAGGACCTTGCATGAAGTCTCATGAGGCAGCGGTAATTAACCAGTAATGTTACAAACGTGTCCCAACAATTCCACGAGTACGGCCGGAATACACTTGAGGCTATTCTCCCTGCTTTGAACATGAGATAACCCACCGTTTAGATTTTGAAAAGTAAGACAATAGAGCTGTTTCACAAGTAGGCCAATAACTTTAAAACAATCAAAACGTGTTTCACAGAAGCAAAAAATTCAAACATACATATTTAATACATTTTGTTTCTAAATGATAATGTAACTACTCCAAGACCCTGTTTCTAATAATAAATAATTCAATACTCTACCTGTAAATATGCACAGACTCTCTAAAGTTCCTTCATAGTTTTTGAAGAACTAACGATAACCATTTACATCCTTTTTACAATCCACTCGAAAGTGAAACTGGACTTTATTTCTGGTTTTTGCTCGAGTGAAGAAGAGTCTTCTTATTTCTTCAATTTGTTTTCTAGTGGCGTCCCTTGTAGAATCCATCTGTTGTTGGATGTTTTCCCCAGAGGTAGCGATATCCTCGCGTATTTTAACAACTCGCTGTTGAATGTCGCTGTCCAGTCGGCGTATCTCTTCGACCGTTCTTTTGCGCAAATAAGGATCGCTCGGAGTCTTTCTGCTATTCGACTTTCCTTTTAAATTCTGAGTACTCGCCCATAGCTGAAGGGTATCCAATCTTGTATTCTTTTTTGTCGCGGGTTTGAAAAACGCCGAAGTATTTTTGTTATTTGTCTTTGTACACTGCTTCTTCAAATTCGGGCTTGCCTCTTCGTATCTCAATCGTCTTATTTTAGGTAATATGTATTGTGATTTCCTTCTTGTATCCGGCTTGATGGTATCACGCCTGATTTTTGTAGTGACCGAAAGTCCAGACTGATAAAACGGATGCGTTTTTATCCCTGAAGGACTCAAGTAAATCTTTGGCAACTTGGTATATTGACCGGTTGACTCCTTCAACGATATGGCTTTTTCTTTATCCCTGATCTGCAAAAGTCGTTCCTCAAGCAGTCTGTCTTTGAGTTGAAGTTTTCTTCTTGGCAATTTTGTTTGTTCTTTTCTCGTCTCTATGGGAGGCAGGGAAAAATCTTTTGCTTTTTGCATGTCTGGAAACAATAAACACTTTTTCCAACCAAAGTTTGTCTTTTAAATCACATTTCAAGGTAAATTGTAGCACTAGTCCTTAGCCGCTAAGCTTTATCTGTGTTTGTTATGTCATCAATTTCCTAGATATTTGTGCTTGTTTCTATGCTGTCGGAGTGTCAATGATACTCATCTTTTCTGTTTCTTTTCGTATAGACTAGCAATATAACGCCAATTAGCACCCATGACTGAGCTGGTAATTACCCTTTCAATGGTACAATAATACAAAGCGTATCATTACTGTAAACGTACACTTAAGCATGAAGTAAACAATAGCGCAAGAACATCGCTTTTCTGCAATATTTTACTACAGTATGCTAAATTATTCGATTTTGCTTGATGTAAAACGCACTAGGTAAGTGCTGGTATCCTTTCTGCGGCTAATAGAAAAAAAAAGATGTTAAAGCAAATATTCATGATAACATTTGTATACTCATCCTTTAATTCTTTTTTTTTTTTTTTGACCCTTTGTATTATCTATCAAAAACAACAGCGGAGGAGCTCTGGGAATGAGAATGAGATAAGAAATGCCTACGGAAAATTGACCCAAAAATAAGTGTTGTCTAAAAGGGGAGCTCCTTCCAATACATTATTTCTACTACAAACTGTAGTTGTGATTACTAGATTTTCGACATTTAGGGCCCCAGAATGGTCCCCCGAAATTTCGATGTGCTCGCAGTTTTCGGCTAATGCTCGCATTCATATTTTTTGCCTTGCTCGCATTGCATTTTTCGATGTGCTCGCATTGCATTTTTCGATGTGCTCGCATTGCATTTTTCGATGTGCTCGCTGCTCGATTTATTCAACAACTAAAAATGCTCGGTCTCGCATAAAAACGGGCTGCTCGCAAGCTCGCAAGTGCTAAAGACCGATTCGGGGGGTCACATTCTATTGTAAAGCAAATAAAAATGGAAACCTAAAGCTTCCAAGTGTAGATTTCCTTAGACTTTCGCAAAGTCCGCTGGCCAGATTTTCCAGATTTCCTCTATAAGGGCCCCGAATGGTCCCCCGTAAATTCGCGACACTTTATATATTTTTTCGCAGAGCTGGCTCCGCTATCAATTCATAAGATCCTGTCACACGTACGATTTTTCTCTTGCGACCTAGGGGGGGGGGGGGGGGGGGGGGGGGGGGTGGGAGGGTTCTTACCATTCCCATGATGCACATCGTCAAAGCATATTATCAACCGCCGCGCGTCGTGATGGCGCGCAGATGATCTTAGTCATGAAGGCGGTAAGAGCAAGATGGAATTGCTCCGATGGATTCCGAGGAAAGAACTAGCTCGATTATCGCCGAATGCCTTGACAATGAAAAATCAAGATCAAAATATAAAAACAGATGTTTTAGTTCGCTTTCAAATCCACACGGCTTTCCCTCACGCGCGTGCGCGCGTGACGGGAATGGAGTCATTTTCGATTGAGCGTGAAGCGCGCGCATACCGTTTGAAAAATATAATACACTTACAATTACCTTATTTACTAGCCAAAGTTGGCAAAATATTCCTCGAATTTAAGGCTAAGTTGTAGTTTAATTATTCTTCTGGCAAATCCTCATCAAATCTGTGCTTGATATGTTATTTTAGTAACCCCATAGTAAAACAAGGACAGGAAGATGACGTGATTAGTTTTTTTAACTCGTGAATGCTTGCAAAGCATTTTCGAGTTATTGGAGGGACTTCTGTGTCACTCAATCGTCGGATCGATCATCCGTAAACTTTTTTGGTCTTTCTGTGCTTTAGCAACACAGCAATCCTTAGATCATATATATATACTTCCGGTGTTCAACTTCCGGTTAAAGCCTAGTAGTATAAAAGAGCTATGTTACCGACGGTGACTACTTAATGTAACCCTATTAAAGTGTATCATAATAGTATATTATATTGTATTATAATTAATATTTATATCCTCTCCTTATTTTTCCTGTATTTCCCTATATTTCTCTGGTTTACACTGTATTTCCCTGGTTTACCGTGTATTTTCCTGTATTTCCCTATATTTCCGTGGTTTACCCTGTATTTCCCTGTATCTTCCTGTATTCTCCTGTATTTTCCCTGTATTCTCCTGTATTCTCCTGTATTTTCCAATATTCTCCTGTATTTTCCTGTATTCTCCTGTATTTTCTTGTATTTCCCTGTATTATCCTGTATTCTCCTGTATTCTCCTGTATTTTCTTGTATTTTCCTGCATTCCCCTATATCATCAATGTGAAATTGATGTGAAATGAAATCTCTTGGTTTCCAGCATGTGAAATATGTGTGAAATATCCCTACCAAACGTGCATATAAAATAATGTACGACAGCACAAAACAGGAAACGTACATCGAAATTATCTAACTGTATAGTAAGACCTCTAAGTAGGCGGCATTTAAAAAGCAGAATCCGGCTCAACCTATCAATAATAGATGGCTTTTCCCAAGTGATTTGTGGGCCAGAATTGCTATTAAAATTTGTTTATCTGTTTTCATGGGAAATCTTTATTTCTAAAAAAAATCGTGTTAAAGTTTAGAAAATATAGGATTGTAAAACACCGTACAGGTTTGTCCAAAAATGCATGTCATAAATGCATCAGTCCAAAAAACAATGTACAAAACACAGTATTCGACACTTTGGTGCTTTGTCGTTTTTGGTGCTTGTGCTCCGTAACACCAAACTACCCTAAAATGTCAAACGCGCCGCCTATCGCAATTTTTCCCGCGCTGTTGAGGGCGCGCGAACAATTTCGAAATTATCAAATACTTATGTCCAATGACATTATCAGCAGGGATAGTCAGAATCTTAATTCTTGAAGCTTCTATGAAATAAATTCGCTATAATTTGTTTTCGTGTATATGTAAAAAGGTGTGTTCTTGTTTATTATTGCGTGTGCGCATTGATGACGCAAGATATCATGTTTAATAGTTAAAACACTTAAAGCTAGTATAGATTATGGCTAAGGGGAAATACAGCACACTTTAATTTCACCTCGAACTGTTAGATCTCAAATATGTTCAAATTTTATTTCCCAGTGGTGCTCGTAGATTTGTGCCCTTTATTATAGCGGTGGCTAAACTAGGCAACAATGTCCCGGCAAAATATTTTTTGCGCGTGCATGTTTCTGCCATAGCTCAGAAACGAAATGTTGCCTTAGGTGGCTAAACGAGGAAGCTTTGTGAAAACATGTAGATATGCAATAAACCCTTATAAAATGTACCTCGTTTGCAAAATAAATATTTGTCATCCATCTCTTGTCTGCTTGTAGTAAAGTCTAAATCAAACCGGAGTTGTATCATGTATCTGGATTGTAACGCCAAGATTTTTGAATATTTCATGGCAACAGTTTTGTATGGTTCATGATAAGAGCGGCGTATGTACTATATAGAAAAAAATACAGGGGAATTCAGGAGAATACAGGGAAATACAGGAGAATACAGGGAAATACAGGAGAATACAGGGAAAAAAGGAAAATACAGGGAAATACAGGAGAATACATGGAAATACAGGAAAATACAAGGAAATACAGGAGAATACAGAAGAATACAGGATAATAAATGGAAATACAGAAGAATACAGTGAAATACAGGAAAATACAGGCAAATACCGGAGAATACAGAGAAATACAGGAGAATACAGGAGAATACAGGGGAATACAGAAGAATACAGGGAAATACAGGAGAATACAGGGGAATACAGGGGAATACAGGAGAATACAGGGAAATAAAGGAGAATACAGGGAAATACCGGGGAATACAGGAGAATACATGGAAATACAGGAGAATACATGGAAATACAGGAGAATACAGGGAAATACAGGGGAATGCAGAAGAATACAGGGGAATTCAGGAGAATACAGTGAAATACATGAGAATACAAGGAAATACATGAAAATGCAGGGGGAAATACATGAGAATGCAGGGAAATACAGAAGAATACAATACAATATAACAATATAATATGATAATATGGTTACACGAAAATGATACATTTTAATATGGTTACATGAAGTAATTTTTTTTCCGAAGTACTTACCTTACCGACCGGTTTCAGGTCGGTAAGGAAGTACTACGGAAAAAGGTCTTCTGTTAGTATGACCGTAAAGTATATATAAGCTAGTTCATTCAGAAAATCTTCCATGTGGGTTGAGAGTGGGCATGCGCATTCGTCACTGACGTCAATCGGTCTTCTACGGTTTAGTCCAATTCAAGCTGTTAGTTTGCAAACAAAACAAGTAAAATGCTAGCAACGCTTTTAATTCTTTTTGTTCTTAGTACTTGCCGATTCGCGTCTCTGGGTTTTCGCGTTCTTTATTTGAGTTTGCGCTGAAAGAGCGACTAGCCAAAACTGCGACTATCAAGTCCGAGAAACACAAGGGAAAAGCTTCTGTTAGCAGGGTCTTTGTTTTCAGGGTAATAAAAAAAGCCTCTGTTAGAAGAACAAAATAGAAGAGGATAGATTTCCACAAACTAATTTTTCACAATTCTTTCCAATCAGCTAAACTAAATATCAAACTAAATATCAAACAAAACTTTTAAAAACACATGGCCCTCGCTTATTCATCGAATAACTATTTTCTCGAATGTTAACATGCATAAAACACATTGTATGACAATGTTGTTTCCGGAAAAAATATGCTGAAATTTGACATGCTAGCAAAAACTTTTCGAACGGTACGATACCAATAGTATTAAAAATAATTTAAGTTACAAGACGACTCAGCGATGTTAGTCTAAAGGTGCGGACACTTGTCTCCGACCACAATGACCCGGGTTCGATTCCCAGTAGTAGCGCTTCTTTTTAAGTTTTTTTATTTATTTTGATAATAATGATAATAATTAATTATACTGTTCTTGATGTGTCATGACGTCGAAAAGAAAACATGTATAAGGAAATGTTTATGTACTCTCTGCATCTTGGATGTGTTCATGCTTTGTTCAGTATCCTGTACATCTTTTATGCACACAAGTAAATAACTTGACCAGTTGATTCAAGTAGTCTTTCTTAAAGGCCAAAATTTGCGCCTTAGAATTAAGGTAGGTTAGAGCTAGACCTCGATTTATAGTTCATCTGTTGAATCGAATCAGCTACAGTGTTAGGGTAGAGAGTCCTTAGATTAAGAAATATTTGCCTGAGACAAATGTAAACGAACAAGACGGCAGGGCAATGTTTTCGTAGTCTTCATTATTACATAATGTATGAAAAAGCACACACGTGAGCTAGCTTTTGACTCCAAATTTAATTCCTAGGTTCCATTTCACTTGTTTTACACGCATTAAATAAGGATAATTTGCATTTTCCCCGATGCATTTTGACGAATTTTCCCCGTTAATTTCGCGCGTTTTTTGCTGCTAACTTAGAAAATCACGCGCAAGTGCTCATGGGCAGTGTGTCACCCCCCCCCCCCCCCCCCTCCTATACTGTAGTTTGGACGCGCGCACGAATTTCCAATCATAAAGCAGCAAATAGAAGCCAGCAAAGTGCAATCCAAATGTCCCACAAAAGTCCCACAAATTGTACAACTTGTCGTATGAGGTCATTGAGTCCTGCTCGGATTTATCTAAAATAAAGACGTTTAAAAACATGGTTACAACGATGGAAACTTGTCTTGTTGTCCAAGCTTGGTGAAAATGTTGTAGAGAAACATAGAAATAGATACTACGAGTTTGGTTGTTGAATGGAAACGGCACAAATCCAGCTCAAAATACGAAAACTTGGAAATGATGTTTATGTGTTTTCAAAGCTATTTTTCTCAACTTGAAGTGATTTAAGTGCAGGAAAAGTAGAAGAGAAAGCCGAATTCGCTGCCTACGCCCTTTTACTACAAGTTTCATCGGCAAACGTCAAGATTTACACATACAAACGACAGTCTCATTCTTGTATGTAATATAGTTACCAAGGATAATATCAAACACAAGTTTAATGGTAGGACTTACACTGCTCTTGTATGTGGTTTGTTTGCTTTTTGTTTTTGTTTCTTCGTAGTAAATTTTACGTGTTTTTCTGCAATTTGAGTCCCAACTCTACACTAAAGTGGCCGATCAAAGAAAACAGGGCTAGCACTTTGTACGCTGACCGGAAAATGCTTATATGCTTGTCCAGATACGCAAAAAATATCTCAAACCAATCTTTTTTGCCGTCTTTTTGTGGGACATTTGTGGGACCACATGGCTGTTATTGCATAATCTCCTTCCTATTGGCTATTCGTGCGCGTGATTGACATGTCGGATCTATGAATTGTTGTGCAAAGTTAGCATTTAAATAGAAAAAAACGACATGCCGACCTTAAAAATCAAAATTTATTTGCGGGATAAGATGGGGCTGATCCATATGCACTAAAAAAGCAATGAATATAATTCTATAATACTTTATTGACAATAGTTGTATTCCCCATTAACATGGAGAATTCTAAACATGGCAATGGAAAGCACACGAATAAAAGGCATTTTTTAATGATAACACTGCAAATATTTGCCACGAGAATAAAACTGAGAATTTTTTTTTTACTTATATTGACTGCATCTGCTAATAAGCCAGACGCCAGCAGTGTGCAATAGTGGATTTCAGGGACGAAAGCAAAAAACTATTAGATCATCAAATTTATATAAGTCTGACACAATATAATATTTGGGGAGAAGCATGCTCAGATATTCGATACAATAATTGGCTTCGAGCTTTGTCTCCTCGCGTGCCATCCTATTGTGCCAATATTATTATCTACTTGTTGATTACGATCCCTTGACATCTTGCGGATACTCCGCGTAGATACGCTACTTCTACGGATTCCGCTGTACAGTCGAGACGAGCTTGTAAACGAAACTCGTAGCGAGTAGAACGATCGTTTGTCGTGCAATTTTGACGTATTCTTTCGTTGTAAACCATGGCTTAAAAACTTTACACAAACGTTACATCGCATCTGCAGGGTTCCGAATATGAAGGGATTGATGCAACTGTTAGTGTAGTTCATTATATTAGCAAAAACCAAAATGGTGGAGAACGCGTTAGACCTCGATCCTTGGCCGAAGTCGTGCCAGAGCCATACCACGTGTGTCGGTAAAAGGCATACCGCAAATGCGACTACAGCAGCCGTGAAAATCTTAACAATGTGGACATTTCGCTGCAGCCGAGTCCGTAGTATCTGCTTTCCGTTGACTGCACTAATCAAAACCGTCTTCAGTTTCTCGATGTCGTTATAGAGTTTTTGCCCGACGTGAATGTACGCCGCAGAGATCACCATCAAAGGAACAAGATAAAGGACCAGAAACACAGTCATTGTGTACGCCTTAACGTATTTCAAACCAGGCCAGCTCTCAGTGCAGAATGTCTCCTTGAGGGACAACACGTAGCTGTAAGGCGCGACAAGGCCGATACTCCCTAGCCAGATGAATGCGATGACGCTCAGCGCGCGCGTTCGATGATATCTTGGTTTGAGCGGGTACATGATGGCCCTGTGGCGCTCAAGGCTCATGGAAAGCAGTGTGAATACAGAGACAGACATCAGGGTGGTCTGAAGGGGGTAAACCACTTTGCAGAGGAATTCTCCGAACGGCCAGTGACCTGACAGGCTCTCAACGATGTCCAGTGGAATACTGATTAGACTGACAGCTAGGTCCGTGGTGGCGAGGTTCAGGATGAAGTACTCGCTAATCTTGCGTTTCTTTCGCGCGAGAACTGCAACGAAGATTAGGGTGTTGCCCACAGCGCCAATAGTCATAATCACAATATAGCAAAACAACTGCAGGACGCGGATGAACTCCCCTTCCATGCTTGAAAGGATTTCAGTGCTATTTAAGGATATATTACCAGTTGCCAACATTGCTATTTTCTAGATAATATTGATAAATTTATTTCCTTTTGATTACCAGCGCATTCCCCCTTTTAATTCGCAAGGTTTCACTTGGTTGCAGTGCTAAATTATTCGGCACACGTAACTCCCCAAAGCTTCAATTGTCTTAGTTTAGATTGTTAAAGAAGTACACTTATGTACTTTTCACAAGCTGTGGCCCTTGCAGTCGTTGTGTTGTTATATCCGTCGGTAATCCCTGAGCCTTGAAGTGTTAGTATATCCAAATATCAGACGCTTTACCTTCAGGCTTTAAATATAAGTAAGCAGTAGTACACTTAGTGGCCTAGTGTGATAGAGGGCTGCGCTCGCACTTGGTCACCTTGATGTTGGGTTAGTAAGGTGATGGCTTGGGCTAGCGTATCCTTTAAACCGCTGTTTCCTCTTCCGCAGCGTTCAGGTAGCAACAACACTTTTGGAGAACTGCGGATGAAACCAAGTTAAAAGTTAATTACTGTACGTGTTCCGGTCTCACGGCGCTTCACTGCTGGAGAAAAGTGATAGCAAAATATGGACTAGACATTGCTTTTAAATAACGCAATGCTTAATAAGCCAACTAATTGAATCTTATGGTTCACTAAAAGTTTGATTCATCGTTCTTCGCCCATTGAAAGTTCCTGAAAATAGCTTTCCTTAATTGTTTTAGTTAAAAGGAAATAGACCGTATCGTCTGATTTCAGATTTTATTCCGAAGCTATTGTAAATAAATGATAATGGAAATAAGTAGACTTTCAATGATAAGATTCCGTAGATAGCTCTCATTTCCCTTACAAGTTGATTGGGGTTTGTTATCAGGCGTTAATTGTATACTTCTCTAGCTTCTCCCACCGTCGTTTTTCAGCCATATCTCCCCTCTCCCTCCCCCTATAAAACCCAGTGAAATAAATGCACATCTCACATCTCTAAGTCAGAATTCGAAAGACAAGCGCTAGTAAGAATGAATGAATTAACGCCTTGACTGCTTGCAACGTTGCTATTACAAATAATATCATCTTTCGCTTCCCTTACACCTGCCTGCTAGGGCAGTTCCCTGGCAAAGGAGAATAGATTGTTTCGGTTGACATTTGCTTCCTACAAATTTAACGGAAATAAGACCTCGTTTACAAAAGTATGCCAATTAGGGTATTTAGTTTATTTAAGAAATGACCAACTATGCTTTAGGTGGGTTACCCTTGGAGCTTTTCAAACACACCTTTTTAAACTTCCTGTTGCGTCAAAAAAATCACGAATGGCTTCATTTTTATAATATATTAGTATTAGTACACTCAATAAGCTTAAAAGATAGATTCACACTTTTTTTGTCATTTTTCGATATTCCAATGGCCATAAAATATTAATAATGTTGGTGATTTCCTAGGCCACAACGTCGAAAGAATAACCACTAGAACACCCCCTGAGGTATTTGTGCCATCATGTCAAAATGGGTGCTGTTTTGAAGTAACAAATCTTTTTCACACCATATCTTTAAAGATTTGGCGATTGAAAACCAATTAAGAAACTCAAATGCGTTGTTTTTCACTTTTAAGAGAAGGGTTTTCGCGTCATAATAGTTAAAAGTATCATTACGCGAAAACCTTTTTTTCTGTGAAAGAAACGGACGCTTACGAATTTTATCTTTTATATAAAAGTATTCCATATTGCAATATAACATAACACAACCTTTCATTACCATATCTTAAAATGCGTTTTGAATAGAAACCAATTGAGACACCTCGTGTTCTTAATACTCGAAAACCCCTGAAAAAAGTGTCCGATTTTGACCTTCTCTGGCAATTAGTATGACTTTCTGTTTTGCATATAACGTTAGACTAAGTTCATACCTTTCAACGACAGTGTTGAATTATCGGTGCAGTGGAAGAGAGTGACTTTTTTCTCATTAACAGCTGGTCATCTTGTATGGTAATCAAAGTACGTAGTCTGTTTTTTTTTTTCTTTTGGTTAATCGTTCCAATCATAAAGGAAATCTTTTGCTGTGTTTTGAAATATCCACAAGTTTCACTTATCTTACATTCAAGGTCTAACCGCACTAAAAGTCGCACCAAAATGCGGTTAGAGAGGGGAAAACTCACGCGACCCAGATACAGCCTGATATTTACACCCGAGATCTATATATTGTTGGTAACAATAAGAGAATTCCACCAATCCCATGCACATACGAGTACGTGATAACGAAGCTTAGTTCGCCAGTTCGATTAACAAAAAAACATTCTGTTCGGTCAATAACTCAAAAAAGGGTGTTTTGACATGCAAATTGGGATTGTATGTAATCTAGTGTCATGTGCTCCATTTCATTATACCCCCGCAGGCAACCATAACGAGAATACAAATAAGTAATCTTCGTTTTGAAACAATCACAAATTTCCGCTCGCGTGAACGAAGATCGGTTTCATGGCAAGACCATTTTAAGATATTGGCTTTTTGGAAATGCTTAGCAATCGCGCAAGTATGATGGAAAAACGTTATTACTCAAATTGAAAAATTCGTTAAACTATTTCACAGGATTTCATATGAAGTCTAACTTACCTTAATGTTTGGAAGTTTAGATTTCATGGCTTTATCTCAAACGAGCTCATTGCTCTGTGTTAAAATTGAAAAATTGTGAACCACATTTTTAATATGCCTTTCGTTAATGTATTTGCACAGAATGCTTAATTTCTCCGCTAAGTGCCTTCTCTTGGGATATAGAAATACGCAGTGAATGGTCGAACAGGATGAACTACCGCTAATATCGTACTCTTTTTTCTTTAGTCTTTCATTTGACCGAGGCTATCCCAGTTAGTTGTCACCTGTCTGTCTAAAACTTGACATTTTTACCATTAATCTCTCAACTAGGCAAACAAGGAAAAGTCTGTTGAACTTGCATTTAGTTAGCTGGGTTGTTTAGAAAAAAAAATCAGGAAGTAAACGGACGTAAACGGAAGATAACATTTTGTGTTTTCTTGTCATTCCTGAAAGAAAATTTCGATATTCTGACTTTTATTTTTTCTATTAGTGTTACTAATTTAGTATCTTAAAGGTATGCCGAGATTAATGATTTTTTTTAATTTTAAAAGCAGATCAAAGCATGACACGTTGCAAAACAGATCCTAGGGGCTTCCTTGCTTACAGGATATCATATTGAAACGTATGACCTGAGATGACATGGCATTAAAAATCTCTGATGGACATCTTAAAAGCATAAAAACACTTTCTCCTTTCTTAAAACTACCCTTTAACCACACGCTACCTGATGACCTTAAACTACTAAACCCTATACTATCTGGTGACCAACAACTATATAACCCCACACGGCCTGGTGACCTTAAAGTACCTCTTAACCCCACACGACCCCCTGACCTTGTACCCTTCAATTCCACACTACCCCCTGACCTTGTACCCCTTTACCCCACACTACCCCCTGACCTTGTACCCCTCAACCCCACACTACCCCCTGACCTTGTGCCCCTCAACCCCACACTACCCCCTGACCTTGTACCCCTCAATCCCACACTACCTCCTGACCTTGTACCCCTCAACCCCACACTACCCCCTGACCTTGTACCCCTCAACCCCACACTACCCCCTGACCTTGTACCCCTCAACCCCACACTACCCCCAGACCTTGTACCCCTCAACCCCACACTACCCCCTGACCTTGTACCCTCAATCCCACACTACCTCCTGACCTTGTACCCCTCAACCCCACACTACCCCCTGACCTTGTACCCCTCAACCCCACACTACCCCCTGACCTTGTACCTCTCAACCCCACACTACCCCCTGACCTTGTACCCTCAATCCCACACTACCCCCTGACCTTGTACCCCTTTACCCCACACTCCCACACTACCCCCTGACCTTGTACCCCTTTACCCCACACTACCCCCTGACCTTGTACCCCTCAACCCCACACTACCCCCTGACCTTGTACCCCTCAACCCCACACTACCCCCTGACCTTGTACCCCTCAACCCCACACTACCCCCTGACCTTGTACCCCTTTACCCCACACTACCCCCTGACCTTGTACCCCTCAATCCCACACTACCCCCTGACCTTGTACCCCTCAACCCCACACTACCCCCTGACCTTGTACCCCTTTACCCCACACTACCCCCTGACCTTGTACCCCTCAACCCCACACTACCCCCTGACCTTGTACCTCTCAACCACACACTACCCCCTGACCTTGTACCTCTCAACCACACACTACCCCCTGACCTTGTACCCCTCAACCACACACTACCCCCTGACCTTGTACCCCTCAATCCCACACTACCCCCTGACCTTGTACCCCTCAACCCCACACTACCCCCTGACCTTGTACCCCTTTACCCCACACTACCCCCTGACCTTGTACCCCTCAATCCCACACTACCTCCTGACCTTGTACCCCTCAACCCCACACTACCCCCTGACCTTGTACCCCTCAATTCCACACTACACCCTGACCTTCTACCCCTCAATCCCACACTACCCTTGCCTTGTACCCCTCAACCCCACACTACCCCCTGACCTTGTACCCCTCAACCCCACACTACCCCCTGACCTTGTACCCCTCAACCCCACTCCACCCCCTGACCTTGTACCCCTCAACCCCACACTACCCCCTGGCCTTGTACCCCCTCAACCCCACACTACCCCCTGACCTTGTACCCCTCAACCCCACACTACCCCCTGACCTTGTACCCCTCAACCCAACACTACCCCCTGACCTTGTACCCCTCAACCCCACACTACCCCCTGACCTTGTACCCCTCAATCCCACACTACCCCCTGACCTTGTACCCCTCAACCCCACACTACCCCCTGACCTTGTACCCCTCAACCCCACTCCACCCCCTGACCTTGTACCCCTCAACCCCACACTACCCCCTGGCCTTGTACCCCCTCAACCCCACACTACCCCCTGACCTTGTACCCCTCAACCCCACACTACCCCCTGACCTTGTACCCCTCAACCCCACACTACCCCCTGACCTTGTACCCCTCAATCCCACACTACCCTGGCCTTTTACCCCTCAATCCCACACTACCCCCTGACCTTGTACCCCTCAACCCCACACTACCCCCTGACCTTGTACCCCTCAACCACACACTACCCTGGCCTTTTACCCCTCAACCCCACACTACCCCCTGACCTTGTACCCCTCAATCCCACACTACCCCCTGACCTTGTACCCCTCAACCCCACACTACCCTGGCCTTTTACCCCTCAACCACACACTACCCCCTGACCTTAACAACAAATCTATTTGAATCTGCGCTATTAATTAGCCCACTGCTTTTATACTTTAGAAATATTTTTCGCGTTTTCCATTACAAATCATCGGAGATTGTTACGTAATCGACCGGAAGAAGACTGGTGACAATGCTACACAACAATCCTACAGTATCTCCTGACCTTAAAGCTTCCCTCAACCCCCAAACAACCCCCTGAACTGCAAGTAAAACCGCAGTCAAATTGCAAGTGCTCACATCTGGGCGGGAGTTTGAAGATTGTGCACCAAATTATATATCCATGTAAACCCTGAATAAACAAAATATTTTATTTCACTTCAATTGTAAGTACCAGGGGATTTGTTTATTTTCTCAGCAATCTGTAGCTTATGTTATATCCATCACTCGGTAAAAATTCGTGAGCGAGCTTGAAAAGTATTGGTTTTGTTGAGGGATTAAGGAGATAAATTCTATATCTCTATAAAAGTTGATTAACCAGATTTGTTTGTGGGTCTATACTCAGAATTGATACCAGTGCAAGAGGCTCATTCACTGTACAAATTTCTTAGATTGAAAATTGAATGACGTAGCACCATTTTTTTCCACTAATATGGAGTTATGTCTTAACCAGTAAGAGAGTAATGTTCTTCCGGTACCCATTTGTTTTCCTCTGAGTTTTTTTCCACAAGCTTTCAAGTGTATAATGTATGTAAACAATATACACTTTCAAGTGTATAATGTAAACATTATACACTTGTATAATGTTTACATTATTCACTTTATACTTTTGAATTTTATACTTTATACTTTTATACTTTTGGGGTTGCACTGGTATTTGTCTGCTACAACAAACATGTAAATGTTTGTTTTAGCAGAATGTAAGATAGAGAAAAAAATATATCCTTTCTTCGTCAATTTCCGTTCGCTTATGATGGGTGATATTTTAAAAGCTGCAATTATATAAGGCTTTTTTGATAATGGAAAGGAGAGTAGAGCTTTGCCATCGTAGGGTCGAAATGTGACTTTCTGCGTCATCTTGTTTTACGAGAAAGTTTTTGCATAAAAGACAATAGAACTTAAGTAAAAAGGAAAGAAAGAAATGTAAAGTAAAGAGCTCCATTCTTTGCTCATAACTCATAAATTTCTTAGCGCCCATACATCCTTTGGTTTCTCCGTGATTGTTCATAGTCTGAAGCGTTCTCTAAAAGTGTCCTTGTAAATTGTTTTGAAATGGCCATTAATAAACCCGTCATTAAGATTCAGAAAAAAAGGGAAAAAGTGCTTTTGAATAAATTCTAGTTTGCACAAATCTAATCTTTGTTTCAATATTCTTGACCGTTATGCTGCAAGATTAATGATGACCTGGAATTTCTAACCAAACAAGAAATAAGTTTGAGCTGCATTGCAAAGACTATTTATTGTTTCGGCAAAAATTGCCGACATCGCTTGACAGTTTTGATATCAGAAGCTTTGAAAAAACATGTCGGTGATTGCAAGTTATCGTTCGAGAAAATAACAACATCGATAATATTGATAGTTTTATTTCACTAGCCGATGAATTTGGGAACCAAGTATTTTTTGTGAGACACAAATAGAGTTGTTATAATAATAAATGTATCGTTCCATGGGCAAACGCGCTAACAATGATATTTATAAGTGCCTCTTATCTTCTTTACTCGAGACAGAAATTATTGCTTCTTTTATCAAAATTTAAATAAATATAAGAGAGGGCACTCTTATAAAAATTCAGAAAAAAAAAACGTTGAAAAGGTCAATACACATAGGAATTAGAAGTAAACGACTCTGAAATGTACCTTTTAAATTCATTTGATAAAGTGTTATAACTTGAGATGTGGTGATTTGTGAGCTTTTAAGGAGACTCAGTCTAGTCGCTTTCCCTTTTATGTTCACGATTCCAAGTTTCTAGTAAACACATACTTTTAAAAATTACTGAATGTCGCTGTAACACAAATGAACGCAAAATTTCTAAATTTCGTTTAAAAACAATAAGCTCAAAATTGTACTCAGTTGCTTTCTCTTTAAAAAAAAAAACTTTTCCACTTATTTTGGACAAGATAACACTACAAAGAAACACAAAATGTTATGCAAATTCCTTTTTTGCTGTTTGACCCTGTCGAGTTTGATAGCTGTAAACTCATTATGAACTGCAAGTTAACACCACATCCTAGAAACTTTCCCCCTTTGATAAGTATAGTTTTAACAAGCAAATTTCTGATTCAGTTTTTTACCTGCTAAGAATAAGTTGCAATAATGCAATTATGACTTGAAGACTTTCCAATGCTCATCATGTCGATACGAGCCAATGCGTAAAAAACATTTTTCCTCACGTCGTGGCTCTCTTTTAAAATTGAAGTAAATGATTAGAATCAGACGAAAGCCTCGACTGGATGCATTGTCTAGTTAGCGTATTTCAAAACTGAGCTATTGTAAGCGATGACTCTAATATGGGTTGCTATTATCCAATAACTTGCCGGCACGCAGGCGGCCATATAAATTGTACGAAGCCTCGGTGGAATGATAAAAAAAGAACATAGCCTATAGCTTTCTCGATTAAAATTCTAGCAAGTGATTCTAACTGGCTTTCACGTATACAAAACACTCTATTATATCTATCGCCTGATTTGTTTAAAAGTTTTAGTAAACAGTATTCATTAGATGACGAAGAAATGTCAAGATTCATTTGAAATGAAACCCTTCTCTGATGCGTTGTATTTGAAATGTGGTTCTTGGCAATTGAAATGAGAAAAAAGGAAACATATCTTAGGATCTGTTGATTACTAAATCTATAATATTACGCTCTCTATCCTATTTTTCAAAACTATTACATGGCATCTAAACCGCCTTGCATTTTGTTTACAAACGTCTTGAGTTTGTACTGTTTTTGCTCTCTGTTATTCAGCATGGAAGTGCCTCATTTTGCGTCAGAGAACCTTTTTTGTGCATATTTATATGAGGATAGGCTTTGAATCTCGTAAACCAGTTATCAGCAAGATGGCAAGTAGATTTTACATTATTTACTTCACTTTATCACTTCAAAACCCAAAGCTCTTTCTTCCTATTTATGACATTTGTTAAGGATAAGCCCAAAATGTATTTTAAGAGCTTTAAGCCTTTTGCCTTTCTTCTGTCGTAACAAAACGCATTTTTGTTTTCCTTTTTCCACTGTCAAACGTTAAAAGTTTTTTCTTGTTATTAATGTGTCTATGATGTGTCCATTTTGGGGAAATGCATAAGCCGAGAAAGCATTTTACAGAAGTTCTACTTAGGTACGGCTGCAAGTCTCATTATGCCGTGTTCTTAGCGAATTCAATTTCGCTTTACATGTCATTTGAAACCACGGGGCGCGTTTTATGTCTAATTTAGTGCTGTTTATATAAATAAAAGTGCGCCTTAACCCCTATTACACCTCGACAACATGAGATTCATAACATTTTACTTACATGGATGTCGGCGAGTACCCTTCTGTGAAGCTCCCATATGTTTTTTCAGCGCTTTGGAGATATTGATTGTATTGTTTTGCGATTCTTTAACATATATACTCTATGAATTGTTCTCTGCCCATGCCTTCCGCCTTTGCCTATTAGCGATTCCTTACGTTATTTCTTCCCTCTTTATGCCTTTTTGCTCTGCCGGGGGTTACAGTCACGTTCTATGCTTCTCTCATTTTCTCCCTGACCCCCTCCGTTACGTAATCAGAATCTTTTTCGTGCTGCGAGTGTGTTGCGACGCGGGTCTTTTAAAGATCAACCACTAGTGATAAGGTTTATAATAGCGTGAGATAAGCGTCTATGCTGCAACTTTGATAATTAAATCATCAAGGTAGGCTTAATACCACCAGCACATCTCCTATCATCTACTCTGACTACAGTTTACAAAAAGAGCAAAAACACCAAGTCATCTATCATGGCTCTAAGAGTTTTTTTTTTATTTGTTTATCATTGAAAATACAACGGTTCATTCCCAAGGAAACTTCAAAATAACAATATACGAATGAAGTGTGGTACGTTATTAATAATATTTGATTGAGAATATGTTTGTTACTTGCTTGAATATACATAATCATCACATCAGAATCATAACATGGCGGCGTGATTGGCCTTCTTTAGTAATGAGAAAAAAGGTACATGACTTGTGACATGTGCGTGTCGATTCACACAATTCTTTTCGTCAACATTAAAAAATCCAATATTAGCTGCTTCCTGTATTACTTTTGAAGCGAGAAGATTAATCTTGTTAGTCGTGAAAACTTGGTAATAATATTTTTCAGATTACGGAGGAAATGATATTTTATTTTCTCAGTTCAATTGCCTGGAATAAGAAATATGGGATCTTTTACGCAATTTATTTATAGCGTGTGCACTATTTTTAAGAGAATAGATAACGTAATACAATAAAAATATAAACGATGAAAAGGGCCAATAGTATTTAAGAAAATAAATGGATAAACTGAACTTGCATCGTGCAGTATTTTAATTATTTTATTTTATATTTTTATTTAAAAATAGCTAAATTTTAGCTTTGGTTCTAGTGTAGTACAGTATACAGTATAAACGTTACGAGTTATAGTGAGGTGCAGTCTATTATAATAACATTGTGCTGGTAACAAGTGCAACATTCACGTTAAGCAAAAAGTAGCCGTTGCCTATAACTTCAAACCCTGCAGTGCTCCTAAAAGGTAGGCTGCTGTATGTTAAGCCATGTGTGTATTCACCCGCCCCCTTCGAGAAATTCTGGTTACAGCCCCGCCTTAATAACGTAAGTGGGTATCCGTCAAACATTCTCACGTTTAACATGGTTTTTCATTCTCTCATGCGTTTATGGCCCTCCTCCGCAGTCCTTTTGTGTCAATTAGGCGAGTCAGAAAAAACACACACAAACATAATTTTTCCGTACTATACATACCGGTCAATCTTGTTTTAAAACTGTCATTTTTCTAGCTTGCTCGGTCATTACATACCATATTTGGGAGTCCACTTCAACTTTTTTCTTCGCTTTTTTTTTTTATCGCTCTAGAGCTTTGTAAGTCGAGAGTTTCCACGTAAACTTGCAGGAATTCGTGTTTACTACGATTTTGATGGGCAGCCAACTTGGATATGGAGCCTAGTCCATAACGTTTTAGAATATCACAGGTCTCCCGCGCGCTCGCCCCAGGCTCTTTAGACCATTTAGAAAAACGACACAGCGACACAGATTGATTTGTTACATTTGACAAAAAGATACCCATTAAAAATATATGCTCCTTTCCTTAAAAAGTACCAATTTTCAATCTTGTTCCTCTCTGTTTCTTTTTCCCAAAGTAAAGTCGTCTAAAGATGGCAAAGCTGCATTTTTTGGCTCCCTGTGGACTTGGCAGGAAAATGTGTCACGCGAGGTTTCCTTTTGAAACCATAGTTTTTGATTGAGCCTCATCGCCTTGTTACTCTTCGAAAAACAAAATCAGGTGATGAACCTTAAAACAACTTAGAAATTAGTTAATAGCTTCAGCGGATGGATGTTTGATATATATAGGAAAATTTTTTTTTATTTCTTATTGTGTCTGAAAAATGTGCCTAGAAGAATTATTCTGTCTTCTTTTTCGGCTACTTACACTCGATTAAAATACACATGAAACTATGTTTAGTCTATTTTTATATGTTCGAGGAGAACTAATCTTCCGAAACATTTTTTTATCTTTCTATTTATATTGCCTTATTAGCTTACAACCACGCACTCAATCGTTTTTTTGTACATCATTAGTCTCAAGTCCTGTCTCCTGCTATGTTTTACGCAATGTACTTGAGGAAACGTACTTCTTTTACTGAAAACTTCTATGTGATTTGTGTCGTGAGAACAGGGAATATCTGAAAGTCAATTTCATAATAACTTTTGGGTTTCTGCGAGACTTGAAAATGGCGCCTTTATGGGTTCGATCTCTCGCTTAGAAAATTCTTGAATTTGTGAGTTTCTCTTTGCTCCCCACATCAAACCCTTTTCCGGTTCCCCCTTTTGGCTGAGAGTGGTTCTGTACTTTTCAAGTTCCTCGGTTTTTCCGTGAGAGTTGGTGCCCACTTACTTGCGTATTATATATATGATTCCAGTTTTACGATATAAATTAGAATACACGCCATAAGGATAAGGCTTTCTGAAACGTCCACGACTCATTCGAGGCGTTACTTGCATTCAGGGATAGGGCGCTTCCTCCCCTTCGCAGGAGACAAAAATAACCTCTAAACCTTACTCTCACCCCTTCAAAACCGCGATCTTCCTACGGTTATCTAATGTAGAAAATAATTCAGGGAACAAATTGTTGATAAAAAGATGTATGGAAGCTAAAAATCCAAAAACTTAATGTTTTTTTTTAAGAAAGCCTGTATCCGCCCCTGGAAAGAGGGACTTAACTTTATCAAAGAATGAAAGTAGGCGCGTGTAGGGATGAGCGACATAAAGTCTTCGACGACATCAGGAAATTCGGCGATAGAAAAGTGAAAAATTTGTCAAATATCATAGACCATGAATTCAACTTGCGAACCGACAATGTCCTGCAATGTCAACTTACTTGCGATAAGTATTTTTATGGCGCAACCGATGTGAGCGGAATAATAGCAGCAGGAACGAGGCCTGTCTGTTGAGGCATACTCTATGCCCTTCTGCAATACACTTAGTAGGGTAATGATCTGTAACGATCTTTAAATAAAGCCCGACAAACGCCGACATTTTTGACGAATTCGTAAACAAGCTTAATAGCATTTTCGATAAAAACTGTTATTGTGTATAATGCAATACATAACGATCGGCTCAACTGAAACCTATAACAGCTATATCTCTGATCTAATCGTTTGTAATCTCCATGTTTTATAACGAGTCGGTGGTCTACTGAGAGTTTAATGTTTGTATGCGGTCTCCGACTTTGTAGCCAAAAGACCGTTCACTTTTTCTGTCAACTATTTTGCCTTCCCATTTCCCCTCTAGCGGTTTGATTAAATCATTATTCCCTAAACATGTTTTTACTAGGAATATTCTAGTGTTTTTTTAACTTCCCTCTTTGATGTGTCGGTCTTGCTTTTTAGAGCTTGATTGTTTTTTATCGAATTTTGCGATATCACCTCATCAATTGGATTTAAAGTGTAACTAGTTTATGCGGAAAGCGTTGCTTAATCTTGGAGATCATTTGAGTCACCTTGAGCAAACTAGTAAAACCGGTCAAACTCTTTGAATGCTAGACACTTCGCCCCTCGGGCGATGCATCAGTAACAATATTAGAAGGGAGTCATTTGCATTTTAGTCAACTCTTTTTGCTTTATAAGAACCTTTTTTAATAAAACAAAGTCCAGCCTGAGATTTTGCCAAGTTCTAAGAACATGCTTAGAACAAGTTGATGCTTTGTGTAATGCGTTTTAAAATGCAGAATCAAATTGTATTCATAATAATACCCTTCAATATCACTGCTATTTTTAATTTGGGTAATTGTCTTTCATGAATTCTCAAAATTTCCCGGAACCTTAAAGAATTTTGTCAATACTTTTATGAATTCTCACTTTTCGAGGCTTGCTAAGTCTCCTCGCAGGCAGCCAAAAAGAGGGAAATTTTTCTTATTCCTGGTGCACACTAGTGACATAACGACATAAAGACATCTGCGCGCGCACTCATTAGTAATGTTTAAGTGTTAATGGTTCGACATAAAGACATAACCCGACATAACGACAAGGACATAACGAAATAAGATATAAAAAAAAAAACATGTCGTTATGACGGCATTATTGAAGGATCGTCCAATTCTATCCTATTTCCATATGATACCTACGCTGCGTACTCATCCTCAGCCAATCCTGGGAACGCGCCTGAAATGCATAAAGTATGGAGATTAATATAGCTGTTAAGTTCCCGTAACTTAAATTGACGAGTTATTGACGAGGAAAAACTGTTATGTTATATTAGATCATTATTATTATTATTATTATTAGGTTTAAAAAATGGATCAGGGCATTACATACTTATTGTTCTTTGTTCATTGTTTATCCCTCTAGAGAACACCACATTTTCACGAACAATTCTCAAAATCAAACATAGTTGATTTACATAGATGCTCTACATATCTACAGTTTCGTTCTTTGATGTCATTAGCACGCATGCGTACAGCAATCAAAATCGTCCCACATGGATGGCATGTATGGAACGTTTCCTAAGTAAACGGGACTATATATAAGTGTTGAGGAAGCCTCTAAATAAAAAAAAAAAATTATAAAAAAATAAATTTAAAAAAATGAATGAATAAATATAAATGAATAGATGAATAGATGGATAGATGGATAGATGGATAGATGGGTAGATGGATAAATGAATAAATAAATAAACATATGGACCGTCTGCACGTTGTTTGTTTACTTTGGCTTCTGCGTATATCGCAGTTTACCCGCAAAATTATTCGGTTTCTGTTTCTGCTATGCCATAATATGATAATTGGCCTCGTTTCCACTTATCTCGTTCATATATGTTTGTGTCAATTCATTACGGCGCTTCGCCGGCAGCGCGCTAATGCGCAAGAACAACAAAACGCTATATGTGTGTATGGCTCTTGCTGGGTACCTACAAACATCACGGCCCGATACTAAACACCGGGATAAAACCCTGTACAAAAAAAAAAAAAATTCGGGAACGTATATTCCTCGTTCGAATGTGTGGATTTATGGCATCGATAATGCAGGTCTATCTAAACTACCATGAAGTTTGGTTAAACAGTGGTTTGGTGTCCAACAGGGGAGATATAAATTCCCATCGTAACGTCACTTCTGACGTCATGACAGTCAAACATTTCTTTTAATCATTTTAATCGATTAAACAGATTGTTGACTCTGCTTTTCTTTCAGATTTTACAGAATGTGTAAATATGTTAACACTGACTTGTAAATAAGTTCTCATAACCGTCTTTCTTTTCCGTATTTGCACAATCATACTGTTTGCAAAATTTCGACCTATTGAGGTCACCCTGTGGTGCCCTTTCAAGTATACTATTGCATAAATAATAATGATATTATTTCAACTAACTTTCTAGATCAACCTCAAATCTCGACGAATCAAATCTCATTATAGCTTCGTGCAAACTATTGACCTTAATTTTATATCTTCATCATCTTCTTATGCCGTCTATCGAAGTTAGGTGTGTACATACTATTATCCTATCGATCTGATCTAGATCTTTTATTTGCTAAAAGTTTTTAAAGAAATATCAACAAAACATAGTTACCAGGCAGCGAAATACAAATAGAAATATCTTATTTTATTTCTTTCCTTTCATTTATTACTTTTCATTAGTATTTCTTAATTGTTATATTTTTTTCTCTAGTTGTTCCTATTTCTTTATAAATTCAATTATCGTTTCACATTTATTAAGTCAGGTTTGAACGAGAAGATTCTTATAAGAACAAAAACAATCCTTTTTCTTTATAGAGTCGTTGATGTTTATGCCACTAAGACAAAACGTCGACTTAGTGCATTATTTAACGCTTTTCATATAAGCGTTCGTCTTCCTATTTCTCTTTGTCTTCTTCTGTCTGGTTGATTTCGTTACGGCGGAGGATCACTTTTCATTCAAGGTACATATTTAACTTTAAAGCTTTGTGAAAGTTCGATTACACACTTTCAAAACCCTTTATGACCTGATTTATCACTCGTATTTAAGCTTATCAAATGTCTCAGAAAACATTGTTATGAGGTTGCGTGTAGCTCGAATTCCGAGCTTCGAAAAACAACTGAACTATTTTCCTTCTATTTTTCTCAGTATTGGGAACTCACAGTGGATTCTACACGGAAGAATGTGGGCTACTTGAGCATCCTGTAAGAAATTGTGTAAGGAATTCCTAAATGTTGCAGGGCGGTGACTTTTGAGTTTTAAAAAAATCTGGGGGAAATTAGTTCAACTTTTGGGGCCCATAGTGTCGGATGTGAAAAAATTTGTTTCCTTTTCCAAATTTTTATGTTTATTTCAAACAGCCCAGGCTGTTAGAATATTTGATTACAACTCCATACAGCATGCATACTCTATATACGCTACTGATACAAATACTGTTTGTGACGCACACTTAATTCCGAGTTGTTTTTCGCCCTCTAAATGTGTTCTCAGTCGCAGATCCAGGAAACTAATTGAGACGAGAAATGAGTCGCGAGTTCCCGTACAAGATGAATTGAGATTAGAAGGGCTGGATATGATTGGGCAGGACACTGCCAGATTTTACTGAGCACGCTGATTTTTCCGCGAGCATTTTAGGAGAAATTACCAACAGCGGATGAGGCAAAAGAAATTAAAAGAATAATTGATGAGCAAGCGCGTTTTTAGAGCATATTTATTCTTATCACAAGAGATATGTCACGCCACTCTTTTCAACAATTCTCTTTTCAAACATTCCTACGGGGTACACATAAGGGTCCTAAGGGATAAAAGAATAAAGTAAATTGGAGAAGCCAATCACTCATTGCATTTCCTATGTCATTTGTTTGTTGTAGTCTTCGGAACCAAGTTCTATTCCAGCCGTTTGGTCACCGATTTTATTTGTTTCATTGAATGACTCGGAATATGAATTTCAGCCGTTTTCCTGAGAAGAAGCTTCAAAGTTCATCTTCAAAGTTAATCGTTTTTGAAAATTTATATCATTGCCGGACGACGTTTCTTATAGCCTTAGATTTCCGCCAGCGAGCTAATATGCACTGGACGGCTTACGGCAAGGCCGAGAAAAAAACTTTAATAGCGATAAGTTCGATACTACTTTCAATATAAATACTTTTATATCCAGAAATAGATAAAAAATTAGATTCTATTTCTATAATGACGAACAGATTAAGGCCAGAAATTATTTCTTATATGAAGAAAACGCTTGTTGTCGTTTTGATTCCGAGGAATCTTAGTTTCTTTTCAGAGACTTTCGCCATTAACTAAAGATGGTCACAGTCACTGTTTTTTCTTTGTTGATCACAAGTCGTAGAGTTTACGAAGCACCTGCGGTACACCGAACTTAAAAACTTTTTTAGTTGCCTTAGATCAAAGTGACCGCGTTTGGCAAAAACGACAATTTCTGGCTTTTTTTTTATGTTATTTTCTTTAATATTTAGGGGTGTTGGGTGGCACATCTCTCGATGTCCAATCCCCTACTATGACATCATCTTGAGAAGGTTAGCCGAAGGTGACCCGCACGGGCGACGGAGTGGTCCCATAAGTGGGGGGGGGGGGGGGGGGGGTAAGTTGGGGGGGGGGGGGGGAGGAGGGGGCTGGGTTGTGGTTTCAGGGGGAGGGGTGGGTGGTGGTTTAAGGGGGGAGGGGTGGGTGGTGGTTCCAAATCCTTTTAAGAATACTTTAAATGGTAGATTCTGTACCCCCGTTATCATATCTTGATAACAAAATTGCCACGACGTGCACCTATTGTATTGCACCCTTGCATCTAGGGCGAGACAGCCCGGATTACGTAGAAGCAGCGAAAAAAAATGACGTGGAGGCATCAAAACAATTATGTTTCTGGGTAAATTTAAGGAGTTTTTAATAAAAAACTTTAAACATCGTATGAGATTATTCTTACGTTATCATTATGTCCTAATGCTTTGCTTACAGCCCATGGAGACCACAAAGAGCCTGTTCTCGCTTTGGCTTGTGACCCATGTTATGCTGTGTGTCCTAGTTACTCCCATTGCTGCAATCAAGAAAACAAACTGCACATCTATTTACGGGAATAATCAAACCGAAGGTAATTCTCAATGATATTGTTGCGTCTAATTGCAAATACAACGTCGATCCTGTCTTTTCATGTGCCGTGTTACGGTTTTTCTTGTTGTACCATGTTGCATATTGGGACGTCTTATGGTTTGTATTGTTATGTGCCATGTTACATCTTGTGTCTTTGTTATAGTTTGCCTTATTTGTTATGTGTCATATTTTATCTTATGCCATGTTATGGTTTGCCTTGTATGTACCATGTTACATCTTGTGCCGTGTACCATGTTACATCTTGTGCCGTGTTGACTTGTTATGTACCATGTTTTCTTCTGTGCCGTGTTATGGTTTTCCTTGTTTTGTATTATGTTATCGTTTCGTTATGCAACGAGTCATATGTGTGTTTGTTTTGTAAGGGGAGTTATCTTATCACTTGCGATGTTTCGGAATCGAGGTTCAGAATACGAAGTGGATTGTGTCTGTTAACCTCTTAACAGGGTCTTTGTTCGTATAACGAATGCTTTCCGAGGAGTTTGGGTCTCGCCTTTTCTAGAAAATACATGAAATGCGCTTTTCAGGATTCTTAAGAATTGGTTGTAAATTTTCTCGAGGTTTCTATTTGTGTGGTGACGGCACTGTAAACCCTCAAAACCCCTGCAAAACTGCTGGCGCTCCTCGCAGGCCGTAAGGTTCCCAGACTTCCAATTTCTTTGTGAATAGCGAAACCGATTTGTGAATCGCGAGATTTGTGAACGCGAAAAAGATTTGCGAATCGCGAAAATGTTGCTTCGGAATTGGTTGTTAAATTGCCTTTATGGACTTACGTAAACAAAGCCAAAAATCGTGATACGGTTGTTTTTCAAGTTCCAAACTACTTTTAAGTAGTTTAAAAATATTAAAACCGGGAAATTGAGGGTTTGCACTTACTGTCGCATAAATAAAGTAAGGCGAGCATTCTGAAATTCATAACATTAAAGTATTGAAATGTTTGGGCGGATGGTCTGTCTTCCATCTTATTAAAAAAAAAATATGAAAAAAGGATTCGTTAATTTGGGCACGGCCAAAAGCAGAAATTAAGAGTTGCACAAGGTGCACCTCTCCAAGTATTACAAAACAAAGCTTTTATTTTTCAAAAATGATGTTATATTTTTTGTATACTTTTATGATCGTCACACAATGACGGGTCCTTTCATGTAACTATGTATCACTATTATTACTAAAATATATTCTTTCATTGTAGTATCTTTCAAACGAGTCGAGTACTGCTACATCACCGTAGGGTATACCATACCCGTGGAATCACTAGAAGGTGGGGACGAGGCCCTAAACACGCCCTTCGCACAACGCACCAATGAGAACAAGATACTTCAGTGCGCACGCGCGTCCGCAGGCCGGGGATACAGTGTATTCATTTTGAACAATGGCGGCGAGTGTCGAAGCAGCTCTTCAGCAGCATCGAATTACGCAAGTCGCCCTGATGAGTTCTGCTCCTACAGCTCGACATCTGGTTGTATTTTATTCGGAACTCACGGGGACTGCAGTGGTCGTACCTCTATTGACTGTAGTGACAGCTGTGGAACGGGTTACGGATCCTCAAAATACTACAATGCCTACATAATCAACAATCGTGAGTCCTCATCATTGTTTTCATTGTGCCTTTTCAGAGACTGGCTATTTTTAGATTTGAGCACAGACAGCACAGGCTACCCGTAAGTGTAGAGGATCTACAAAAGAGTTGGTATGAGGGAGCCTGAGTTTGACGCAAATCTTGTTTACTATTCTAAGCTGTTGAAATTGTTATTATTTTTTGTTGTTCTTGATTCACCATCCTTGGTTAAGGTAATTAACGAGTATTCTCAACTGCTTACCTGATTCTGATTGGCTCACTCTTTTCTAAAAAAAAATAGCCAGCCTCTCAAAAGGTTCACTTATAGTACCTATCACAGTTAGACGCTCCTAGTGATGGGATCACTCGTTGTAACTATATCACAGTTACACACTCCTGGTGATGGGTTTTATTGGCCTCTATTGATGGGCTCACAAAGTACATATTATCCATCCTAGGGGACCCACGGCGTACTGAGCGGAAACGAGCGCTGAGCGTAACGAGCGCGAGCCGGAAGCCGACGAGCGCGCCGCGGCGCTCGTCTGGTGTTACGCTTGTTTACTCTAAGTACGCCCTGGGTCCCCGAGGATGTATATTATCATACATCATACATATCATACATGACACCTACCAAGTCTGGTTTTCAAACAATATTTTTTAGGGACGGGCATTTTATGCTTGGGACGGACGGACATCACCTCACAAAAACTCGAGTCGATAAGTAACCAATATTTGCTACCATATGTTTTTTCTTGTACACCATACCACGTTTTCTTAGGTATGGACTCCGCTCCAGTTATCAGAACAATGATTAAGAGTAGTGGCGCAGAATCACAGAATGGTATTTGATCATCCATTGTTTCCTGGTTGTTTCAATAGAATTTATCATCTCCGTCTGGTTGGTGTATCCTGCGGAAGCAAAAAACATAGCCCTGAAAACAATGTTCCGTTCGGACATACAGGAACGAACGAACGAATTCATCATCATCAAGAATGAGGTAAGACATCTCTAATAAAGGCTTATTGTGTGGGTAGGTGATGAAAGGAAGACTGCTCGTGGGGGGTGGGGGGTGTAAGGAAGGCGGCTTAAGTAGTTAAGGAGGTGTTCTAAGGAAGGAGGCTTATGCAGTTAGGCATCCTCGGGGACCCAGGGCGTACTGATGGTTAACAAGCGTTCCGGCTCGCGCTCGTTACGCTCAGCGCTCGTTTCCGCTCAGTACGCCCTGGGTCCCCGAGGATGGTAGTTAGGGTGATGTAAGGAAGGCTGCTTATGTAGGTAGAGGGATGTAGGGAAGGCAGCATATGTAGGTAGAGGGATGTAAGGAAGGCTGCATATGTAGGTAGGTGGATGTAAGGAAGGATGCTTATGTAGGTAGGTGGATGTAAGGAAGGCTGCTTATGTAGGTAGGTGGATGTAAGGAAGGCTGCTTATGTAGGTAGGTGGATGTATGGAAGGCTGCATATGTAGGAAGGTGGATGTAAGGAAGGCTGCTTATGTAGGTAGGTGGATGTAAGGAAGGCTGCTTATGTAGGTAGAGGGATGTATGGAAGGCTGCTTATGTAGGTAGGTGGATGTATGGAAGGCTGCTTATGTAGGTAGGTGGATGTAGGGAAGGCTGCTTATGTAGGTAGAGGGATGTAAGGAAGGGTGCTTATGTAGGTAGGTGGATGTAGGGAAGGCTGCTTATGTAGGTAGAGGGATGTATGGAAGGCTGCTTATGTAGGTAGGTGGATGTATGGAAGGCTGCTTATGTAGGTAGAGGGATGTAAGGAAGGGTGCTTATGTAGGTAGGTGGATGTATGGAAGGCTGCATATGTAGGTAGGTGGATGTAAGGAAGGCTGCTTATGTAGGTAGGTGGATGTAGGGAAGGCTGCTTATGTAGGTAGGTGGATGTAGGGAAGGCTGCTTATGTAGGTAGGTGGATGTAGTGAAGGCTGCTTATGTAGGTAGGTGGATGTAGGGAAGGCTGCTTATGTAGGTAGGTGGATGTAGGGAAGGCTGCTTATGTAGGTAGGTGGATGTAGGGAAGGCTGCTTATGTAGGTAGGTGGATGTAGGGAAGGCTGCTTATGTAGGTAGGTGGATGTAAGGAAGGCTGCTTATGTAGGTAGAGGGATGTAGGGAAGGCTGCTTATGTAGGTAGGTGGATGTATGGAAGACTGCTTATGTAGGTAGAGGGATGTAAGGAAGGCTGCTTATGTAGGTAGGTGGATGTAAGGAAGGCTGCTTATGTAGGTAGGTGGATGTAGGGAAGGCTGCTTATGTAGGTAGAGGGATGTAAGGAAGGCTGCTTATGTAGGTAGGTGGATGTATGGAAGACTGCTTATGTAGGTAGGTGGATGTAGGGAAGGCTGCTTATGTAGGTAGGTGGATGTAAGGAAGGCTGCTTATGTAGGTAGGTGGATGTAAGGAAGGCTGCATATGTAGGTAGAGGGATGTAAGGAAGGCTGCTTATGTAGGTAGGTGGATGTAAGGAAGGCTGCTTATGTAGGTAGAGGGATGTAAGGAAGGCTGCTTATGTAGGTAGGTGGATGTATGGAAGGCTAATTATGTAGGTAGGTGGATGTAGGGAAGGCTGCTTATGTAGGTAGAAGGATGTAGGGAAGGCTGCATATGTAGGTAGAGGGATGTAAGGAAGGCTGCTTATGTAGGTAGAGGGATGTATGGAAGGCTGCTTATGTAGGTAGGTGGATGTATGGAAGGCTGCTTATGTAGGTAGGTGGATGTAAGGAAGGCTGCTTATGTAGGTAGAGGGATGTAAGGAAGGCTGCATATGTAGGTAGAGGGGTGTATGGAAGGCTGCTTATGTAGGTAGGTGGATGTAAGGAAGGCTGCTTATGTAGGTAGAGGGATGTATGGAAGGCTGCTTATGTCGGTAGGTGGATGTAAGGAAGGCTGCTTATGTAGGTAGAGGGATGTAGGGAAGGCTGCTTATGTAGGTAGGTGGATGTATGGAAGGCTGCTTATGTAGGTAGGTGGATGTATGGAAGGCTGCTTATGTAGGTAGAGGTATGTAAGGAAGGCTGCTTATGTAGGTAGAGGGATGTAGGGAAGGCTGCTTATGTAGGTAGAGGTATGTAAGGAAGGCTGCTTATGTAGGTAGAGGGATGTATGGAAGGCTGCTTATGTAGGTAGGTGGATGTATGGAAGGCTGCTTATGTAGGTAGAGGTATGTAAGGAAGGCTGCTTATGTAGGTAGAGGGATGTAAGGAAGGCTGCTTATGTAGGTAGAGGTATGTAAGGAAGGCTGCTTATGTAGGTAGAGGGATGTAGGGAAGGCTGCATACGTAGGTAGGTGGATGTAAGGAAGGCTGCTTATGTAGGTAGGTGGATGTAGGGAAGGCTGCTTATGTAGGTAGAGGGATGTAGGGAAGGCTGCTTATGTAGGTAGGTGGATGTAAGGAAGGCTGCTTATGTAGGTAGAGGGCTGTAAGGAAGGCTGCTTATGTAGGTAGGTGGATGTAAGGAAGGCTGCTTATGTAGGTAGGTGGATATAAGGAAGGCTGCTTATGTAGGTAGAGGGATGTAGGGAAGGCTGCTTATGTAGGTAGAGGGATGTAGGGAAGGCTGCTTATGTAGGTAGAGGTATGTAAGGAAGGCTGCATATGTAGGTAGGTGGATGTAAGGAAGGCTGCTTATGTAGGTAGGTGGATGTAGGGAAGGCTGCTTATGTAGGTAGGTGGATGTATGGAAGGCTGCTTAAGTAGGTAGGTGGATGTAGGGAAGGCTGCTTATGTAGGTAGAGGGATGTAGGGAAGGCTGCTTATGTAGGTAGAGGGATGTAGGGAAGGCTGCTTATGTAGGTAGAGGGATGTAGGGAAGGCTGCTTATGTAGGTAGGTGGATGTAAGGAAGGCTGCTTATGGCTTATGTAGGTAGGTGGATGTAGGGAAGGCTGCTTATGTAGGTAGAGGTATGTAAGGAAGGCTGCTTATGTAGGTAGAGGGATGTAAGGAAGGCTGCTTATGTAGGTAGAGGGATGTAGGGAAGGCTGCTTATGTAGGTAGGTGGATGTAAGGAAGGCTGCTTATGTAGGTAGAGGTATGTAAGGAAGGCTGCTTATGTAGGTAGGTGGATGTAAGGAAGGCTGCTTATGTAGGTAGGTGGATGTAAGGAAGGCTGCATATGTAGGTAGAGGGATGTAGGGAAGGCTGCTTATGTAGGTAGAGGGATGTAGGGAAGGCTGCTTATGTAGGTAGGTGGATGTAGGGAAGGCTGCATATGTAGGCAGGTGGATGTAAGGAAGGCTGCTTATGTAGGTAGAGGGATGTAGGGAAGGCTGCTTATGTAGGTAGAGGGATGTAAGGAAGGCTGCTTATGTAGGTAGGTGGATGTAAGGAAGGCTGCTTATGTAGGTAGAGGTATGTAAGGAAGGCTGCTTATGTAGGTAGGTGGATGTAAGGAAGGCTGCTTATGTAGGTAGGTGGATGTAAGGAAGGCTGCATATGTAGGTAGAGGGATGTAGGGAAGGCTGCTTATGTAGGTAGGTGGATGTAAGGAAGGCTGCTTATGTAGGTAGGTGGATGTAAGGAAGGCTGCTTATGTAGGTAGAGGTATGTAAGGAAGGCTGCTTATGTAGGTAGGTGGATGTAAGGAAGGCTGCTTATGTAGGTAGGTGGATGTAAGGAAGGCTGCATATGTAGGTAGGTGGATGTAAGGAAGGCTGCTTATGTAGGTAGGTGGATGTATGGAAGGCTGCATATGTAGGTAGGTGGATGTATGGAAGGCTGCATATGTAGGTAGGTGGATGTAAGGAAGGCTGCTTATGTAGGTAGGTGGATGTAAGGAAGGCTGCTTATGTAGGTAGAGGGATGTAGGGAAGGCTGCTTATGTATGTAGGTGGATGTAAGGAAGGCTGTTTATGTAGGCAGGTGGATGTAAGGAAGGCTGCTTATGTAGGTAGAGGGATGTAGGGAAGGCTGCTTATGTAGGTAGAGGTATGTATGGAAGGCTGCTGATGTAGGTAGGTGGATGTAAGGAAGGCTGCTTATGTAGGTAGGTGGATGTATGGAAGGCTGCATATGTAGGTAGGTGGATGTAAGGAAGGCTGCTTATGTAGGTAGAGGGATGTAGGGAAGGTTGCTTATGTAGGTAGGTGGATGTAAGGAAGGCTGCTTATGTATGTAGGTGGATGTAAGGAAGGCTGCTTATGTAGGTAGGTGGATGTAGGGAAGGCTGCTTATGTAGGTAGGTGGATGTAGGGAAGGCTGCTTATGTAGGTAGGTGGATGTATGGGAGGCTGCTTATGTAGGTAGGTGGATGTAGGGAAGGCTGCTTATGTAGGTAGGTGGATGTAAGGAAGGCTGCTTATGTAGGTAGGTGGATGTATGGAAGGCTTGCCTGTGTAACTAGGGCGCCCTTGTGTAGGGTGGAGATAGTTAATGCAGAGTATAGGTAGATTACGCAGAAGTGAGTATAGTTTATGCAAGGTGTAGATAGTTAATGCAGAGTATAGGTAGATTACGCAGAAGTGAGGATAGTTTATGCAAGGTGTAGATAATCAATGCAGGGTGCAGGTAGGTTACGCAGGAGTGTGGATAGTTGCTGCAGGTTGTAGGTAGTCAATGCAGGATGAAGGAAGCTGCCAAGGGTACAGATAGTTAATGCAGTTACCATCGGTACGTCAAAAGGTTTGCCTATGTCCGATAATTTTACTTTCAAGCTTTATATGCTACAGTACGGAAAGTGCATTTATCATACTTATCCTCACGCTTTTTCGAAATTCTTCATTATATGCCACCACATCATCTACCAGGCGTTTTAAACATTCCAAAAAATTCTCATATTTTCAACCCGGGCAGACCTGTTGGCTCCTTCCGCCTATATGACACTTCAATGCTATTGACTTGAGAACCCCACTGTCAATCCGAAATAATTTGTCACAGGTTTTATTAACCACTCGAAACGTTTTCTTTTGGTCTTTCAAGCTTGAGCCTTGCTAATGCTCTATACGTTCTAGATCTGACCATGGAGGATGTAATCTCTGGCTGTGTGCATTTAGAATATGGTGTAGGCCGTTGATAGACTTTTCTGATAAGTTTATGCAGGAGGTTAATGGATGTGTCAGTAGATTCCTTGGTGAAGATCGCTGATCTTTTCATGCTAATTCTTATACGTTAGTGTATGTAGATGATCCAGACAGTAAGTTACTTAGGTATTCATAGGGGTAGTCGAGTTGGTAATATAAGTGTAGGTTACTTGTCTATTTGTCGTGTTATATGGACGTAGCTTATTAAGTGAAATGTTTCTGATTTAATGTTAGGGGTCACTGTACGTTTTCACTTAGAAAATAATCAATGTAGTTTTAGATAACCGTTGAGCGAAGTATGTAAGTAGCAGTCGTTGATATCAATCTTAAGCTAGACGGAATTAAATTGTATAAACCTCACATTTTCTGCATCATGTTTTGACAGTTAAAAGCCGCAATCGATAGTAATTTAGTGTGTGGCCTTGACGTGATTATGGACAAAAAGACAGACTACATCTTCAGGTATGACTCCATTCATTTATTCCTGGGAAAAGGGATCATTGCCTTAAAAATAAAACATAATAGGTCCGAGTCTATGGTTATATGAAATTAGTTATAACATAACATAACATAACATAACATAACATAACAATAACAATAACAATAACAATAACAACATTTTTAACAATAGCATAGCATAGCATAGCATAGCATAGCATAGCATAGCATAGCATAGCATAGCATAGCAAAGCATAGCATATCAGGAGCAAATGTACGAGACATGGCCAATTCATAATGAAGAACAGGTGAATGCTTGTTAACATTGAGTTTTCAAACACTCCCGCGCTTGTGCATTGTATTCATGGGAATTCTTTGGTAATCAAAGAATGCGTAGTAACGGAACTGCAATGATGGATCCACATAAAAAAACGGATTGATAATAATGATAATAATTAGTTTATTGCCCATTCCTCGTTAACATGCTCTCCGTTATATAAGATTATACAAGCAACCCGGGTCGAACTATATTAACATGCTCTGTCCTTTTTTCCTAGGCCTACACCAACAGGGGGTGTCATGGTTAACGTTCAGTTCAGTACAACGTACAACAACTCTGAGGAAATGCATAATAATCTTCGCACTATTGGCCTTTCTATGCTCAATGTTTCTGCCGTGTACACGCAGCAAAAAACAGGTACGACTAGCATACGCGAATTTAGAACGTCTCAATAATGAATAATCTGAGATCCCTACTCATGGACACTTTTTTGCATCAACTTTCCATATTCAGCAGGGCTCATAGTCAGTTATGGAGCCGGAATTTTCCTTTTTTGTTGTTGACCGGGAAATTAAGCTGTTTATTGAACATTTAGGGTTATCTTCAGGAGAGCGGGCCTGCAACTCTAGCCTTCCATGGTTAGCGTTGTCCTGAATCTACGGTCGGGGTAGAATCCCATATTTTTACTTTTTATCATTATCAGAAACTTCCTCCATCTTTCAAATGTACCGTATGCTCTCTTATAGGGCCTTGTGAAACTCCTTCTTTGAGTATAAGCGTTTCCCCGTCCATGAGCACCAACATTTCGTCAGCAACTTCTGCCTACCGACAAGACGGCTTTTTCCCCACAATCACCATCAACATGCTGAGCTGCATGACGCAGAACATTAGTCTACTCTCGGAGGTTGAGCTTTTTGTGTATTCTGCAGAAGTCGACAAGGTAAATATGTTAAAGAGAGAAAGTATCAGAAGCGACCGTAGAGGGAGGGGGAGGGGGGAGGGGGAGGAGGAGGAAGGAAGGAAGGGCGGGGGGGGGGGGGGGGGCTAAGGAATACGGGCGAAGTTGGGATAGGGAGAAGGAAAAAATGTTGCCCAAGAGAGGTAAGAAGGTGGAAGTCCCTATCTTGTTTTCTATAAACAGTAAAAACATTATCTGATGGTACCATTGGAAACGTATCCTGTAAGACATTAACCAAAAAGGGGTTACTGATTCTGCTCCCTGGTTAAGATGATAATTATTATAACACTAAACGATCAATCATTTGCACAAAAGAAGTTAGTTTAAGAAAGCTTCTTATCGGAAAAAACCCAATCATTCAAACCAAGCGAATCCAGGAATGAATAAAATTATCGTTATGCAAAATTCATATCGTGGAGAAGTGGAATAACTCAAATTTCAAGGCAATCTGTTCCTAGTTATTTGTATTCATCTTAGCGATTCAACCTTTTTTTCCATTTCAGAATGAGACGCGTCTAGATAACTTCACGTTACTTTGCAACTCCACCCACATTCCGGCACAATCTATTAGCATAAAAACCTGCGGAATCCCGCCAAGAACATACCAACCTGGCGTGATATACCTGCAGATAGAGGCCAAATGGAATGCTAGAGAGACCGTGAGCCATTTCGTGCATGGCTTCGTGAACATCACCCTGGCACCCCTGGTGGCAGCAATACATGGTGGCAGCTCTGTATATCAATCTTTAAATATGCCTAAATTCCTTAACGCTACCGGCTCTTATGACCCGGAGTATTACGAATCAGGTACGGAGATAAACTTTACACTTGTTGAACACTTTATTCTTTAGGCTTAAATGTTATTAAATACCAAGTACTCGTGAAAAATTATTATGTCATAATGGTCTAATGATCAGCATAAAATTATAATTTTTAGAAGAATTATAGACTTAATAAATGAATTAAGGGTTATTAGCTTGGAAATAAAATGATACCCCCTTGTTTCGGGCTTCATCGCATCGCACCAAATATCACCGTTGTTGACCATAACAGACCTTTAAAATCTTAATACCACTCACATATTATTTGTTTTCCCTTCGGTCTTTCTTCCAGCACATCAGGCGAATGCTGGAAGTGACTTGAATTTCTACTGGGTCTGTTACAGAAGTACTGACACACCACCTACATTGAGCTCTATAGAAGACGTGATGGCATTACCGGTTGTAGATATTACCAACTCAAGTAGTTCAAGTAGAGGCTGTTTTGGTTCAGGCGTTGGCCGTCTGACACTAAATAAACAGACGGGATGGTTGGACACAAGTAGAATGCCTCTATCGGGAGTGTTTTATTTGGTTCTCCTTGTTGGAAAGGATATACGCTTCAACAAGTACTCCCAGACTATGAGAATAGCAACAAAACCACCCGAGTACAATGTCACGTAAGTAGTGTCATATCAGCGCCTTCACTAGTTCAAAGCTATTCCACAGGCTTACCAACCTCTCAGTCAGTCTCTAGTCAATGTCAGTATTCCGAGTAACGTGGAATCCCACAACTGCTCAAACGTTAGAAATACCGCCTATTCTGAATAAATACACATCACAAAGCAATAAGAGTTTATTGTTGCTTTTTATTCTAGGATATAAGACAATTATAGGACAATTACAAGAGGTGATCAATCGTGAAAATATTCGAGCTAGTTACTGGGATTGACTAGAGACTGACTGTGAGGCTGGTAAGCCTGTGGCTGTCCTAGCAACTAACGTATCATAAAAAAATTAAGACAAACACATTGCGTATCATACCAATAACGTTACGCCAATGCAACATAATATAATATTGCCTGATTTAGTGTCAGCGACTGTTTCTTACTTTTAAAGCATGGCTAAAGCCTGTCAGACGGTTTCACTCGTCAGTCACAAGTAATAAGAAGTGGAAAAAATACGGGCAAATGTCCGTTCAAGTCCGACCTAATGGAGTTAAACGTTATGTTTTTTGTACGTCTAGATGTGTCAGCAACTGTTTGAGTCGTATGAAGCCTACTTCGAAGCTTGCAGTGCAGAGAGTTTGCAAGCAAGCATCATGTTCGTCACCTGCTCACACATTTTCCTGGAAGCTGGAGGTCGATAGCGGGAGGCGCGCAATTGACGGTAAGTAGCTACTCAAAGAAGAACAAAGGTCATGCTACGATGCTACACTTAAACAAGGCTGCTTTGAATCGTTCTTTACTCCCACGCACTCCTTTTCCATGTCTCACAGTTCCAGCTCAAATGGATCTTAACGTAAGCCTTAAATTCCAAGGCAACACAGACTGAAAGGGCTAATGTACTTTAAGAAGCATCATCCTTGAAAACTGAAGGGTATGGACCTGTATTGAATCTTCTCTACGTACCACTCCCTTTTCTCTCTGTTTCAGGTTCAGATGTGTTTTGGTACGACATTACTCCAACCCTTCTAAGTAATCTTCTTACTCCATCCACGGGCAATGACATCCTACTCAAGGCTAACGTACTAACACCAAATATAACTTACAGAGTCGTCTTTGAAGCCTCCCACTCGGGAGGAGGAAAGACTTATGGGTACCACACATTCATAACGAACATATCACCCAAGTTTGGGTCGTGCTTGTCCGACCGTGCAGTAGGGAGAGCAGGCACTGAAAAATTCGTGGTCTCAATGGACGGATGGTATGATGAAGACCTTCCTCTTAGTTACGAGGTCTGGGTTTTAAGTGATAAGAACAGGGAGGATACGGTTGATAAAATAATTTATTACGGAGAAAGCGCAATGGCAGCGGTGGTGCTGCCTGTTGGTAACTCGTCCATTGACTACTTGGTACAGCTCAAATGTGTTGTGTATGATTCACTTTTGTCATCGACAGATGCGTTTCTAAATGTTACGGTAAGTTTTAAAAAGAGATTTGCTCAGTCAGCCATCTTTTTCTCCATACCAGGCGCGTAGATAGTAGGGTGCGCAAGGCACACGCTCACCCTCCCCCCCCCCCCCCCCCCTTGTATGCCAAAAAGTAGGTCATCTCTTACTGAAGGGCTGTTAGAGGCACGTGGCACGTCACCGCTGTGGCACGTCACCGCTGTGGCACGTCACCGCTGTGGCACGTCACCGCTGTGGCTCCTGTTAGAATCCTGGCCCTGGCAGGGAGATTTTTCCGAGTCTATGTCTTGAATCGAAGTAAGTTGAAGTTATTCTCGGCATAAGACACTGAACCGGAGGATCCGTGTCTTCCCTAAACTAACCTGAATTGAAGGGACCCTCTGGCAGTGACCTCACTCAGTGACAGTGTTTACTAGCAATACACCCACGGGGGCACTCGATTTGGAGCCTATCTCTGTTGTGCCTTCCGTACACCTAGTATAAGCAGTGGAAGTTGTACAATACTTGAGTAATATCCTTTGTTATATAATGCACATGACTACGCAGCCCTCTCAGCAAGACCTGGGAACGCGCCTGTATCCTGTATCAACATCATTATACTATCTTTTGTAATCGTTTGTAATCCTCCGATAGGTTCTATCTCGAGAAATTTGTTTATGGTTGCTTTCCTAGTCCATAGCCCCAGCAGACCCGGTGAACGAGTTACAGGTTCTACTTTCTGATCCTGATGGGGATGCGAATAGCGACGATGATCAGAAAAAGTTACAGACGTTCTTAGCCGGTCTCAGCCTTTTAGAGGATGAATACGCGGGGAATGCCTCCGTAGAAGACAAAACAAAGGTTTCGAAAGTTCTTTTTATTTCAGAATTCCTATCTTGGACGCTTTACAAATATTTTTTTTCACTTTCAACATCTCTAGTTTAAGGTGGCAAATATCTCTAGTTTAAGGTAGTATTAATTGCTGTTACACAACTAAATATTTAAGAAAAAGCAAAAGATGTATTAACAGATATCTTTATATAAATGTGGCAAAACGTTTGTACTCTGCTAGCTGAGCTGAATTCCTTTGTCTTTGTTTGTTTTAGAATTTTACTACGGATTCGCGTCTACGGGTTTTCGCGTTGTTCGTTTGGTTTTTCCTTTGTGCAAAACGAACCAAAACAACGCGAGAAGCTAAACTCGAGAAGAAAATATAGCGACAATTTAACTATTTTATCACGAGCAACACTATAGCTTGATGTTTGGGCATATGAAAGCCGCAATAAAAAGATTTTTTTCGACTGTCTTTTTCCCAATCTTCTTTTCTACTGTTCCTTGTTTCTAATTCCATTTCACTATGGTCCCAGACCAGGGACTTCATGATAAAGTCGATGTCTACCATGTCTCCAAATGGAACTCAAGGGATCACTCAAGTCACTGGTACTCTTATCGACTGCACTTCAAAGGCCGAGGAAGTATCGATAGAGTCACAGGTAAGACTACACATCAAAGCCGAGGTAGTATCGATTAGAACCACACAAGTACGACTCTACCTAAAGTTTGAGGAAGTAACAATAAGAACCATAAGATGCAGCTCAAAAGCTGAGGAAATATTGTTAAAAAAAAGGATAAAAATGCACCTAAAATGCCGAGGAAGTATTGAAAAGAACCACAAGACTGTACGTCAAACGCCAAGTAAGTATTGATAAGAACCACAAGACTGTACCTCAAATGCCGAGGAAGTATTAAGGCGAAGGTTAACCTAAACTTTAGTCATTGAGGATATGTTGCACTTGTGCGCTTATAACTTTTTAATTATTTATTCAAAGTATAGCAAACTATACATTTTTGGAAAGCTTAGATAACAAGGATAACAAATAATATATTAATAATATTCTGTGGATTATTGTTATTTGAAACCGTGCATTTTTATTGGTCACATGCTGTGAACCACCTAACCAGCTTCAAAAAAATGTTTTGATCATAGTGATAGAAGATATATAAAAAACCTTTATGTTTTCTAATACACTACAGAGTAAAGAGTGTTTTAGGCGAAGGATTTTTTGATATTCTAAAAATTTGGTTAAATTTTCTCATTTTTATCTTAAAGGCCAAATTAACATTGAAAAAAAAATGTTAAAATCGTTTCTTTTGCTTCAATAAAGAAATCTATCGCTTAAAACACAGATCACATCAACTAAGAGATTCCCTGAAAATTTGAAGCAGATACATTGAATTGTTCAGGAGATAATATTTTTTGAATGCCGTAACTCGGATTATGAGAAAAAAGCCTTTAAAGTTGAATGACAAGTTTATGTTGAGTAATCAAGTAGAAATTTGGTAAAATACCAGCTTCTCATGTCTACAATCAATTCAAAAGGCTCCTGCCTCATAAGTGACACCCTCTTGGGCTCGCAAGTCCTCCTCATGCTGGGCTTTTGAGTCTAGCCTCGACCCTTCGCCTCTTCTTGGCATTCTCTGAGGCAGACTGGTCAGATTTGTGAACCCGCTTCCTGTCCTTTTCGAAGGATGCCCTTCTTGTGTGTTGCCCTGCAGGAACACAAAGTCTCCTCATAACATTTTCTCTGCTGCTGGCTCCAGCATGGAAGTGGCAGACAGCAGCAGCGACGGCACATCTGATGACTTTGTAGCCATGGTACTTGTGCTTCGGGCACCTTGCCCAAACAAGGGAGTTGAGGCTCTCATTCGCATTCTGGGTCGCCCCCCCGCACACATCTCTTGAGTAGGCTTGTCTCACTAAGTCTCATAAAGACAGGCCTCAACAGGTCAAGGAAGACACCTGGGAGGCAGTCCTTGTTGGTGTATCTCGTGGTGCTTAGCGCTTTATCCTTCTGCCATTGGCACCAGGATGTCTCTCCAACTGGACAATACTTATGTTGCTTTGCTTTGTCCTCCATAGCAACGGTATGGTTTAGAAGGGCTATGATGTTTTTTTTCATTGTGTACACGGCGATGTCAACTTCTCTCTCAGTAGGGTTTGGCTTTTTTACAGTGTTTTGCCGAATGGCTAGCCCATACTTCCTTTGTATATCTTTGATTTTGGAATCTGAGAGTCTCCCATGACCTCCAATTGATCGCCCATCAGCCAGCTTTCCTTTTGTCAGGGTTTTAAGCTTCAGAAGCTGCTTCCCCATCCTCTTTTGAACATGTCCAACACAGTCCAGCTTTTCGACAGTACATCCCTCATAAATGTGCTGAACTGTGTTGTGTGCCTTGCTGTCTCCGTCTGACACCATCCACCGATACCGCATCTTGTGTTTTTCAATCGATCTGGACCACAGAACTTGGGCTCCTTCTGCCTCCATTGCTGGCGAACTTCCTGTGAAGTTTGCGTCACACTCTCCCTTGGCCATATGCTCTGCCCTCCACTCCTCAAACTCCTCGACATTCTCATCACACTTGTTCAAATAGAGCTCGTACTTTAAGCATTTTTTGTTCAGGACGTAGCTATCGAGGACCTCACCAGTGTCCACTGATATAACAAAGACAACTCCAGTCTGAGGTGAAGCCTCTTTTTGCCCATGTGCCATCAAAGCTGACGGCAACATCCACAACCTCCCCGAGCTGTTCTTGGGACTCCTGAGCGAGTCTCTCCCTAAGTCGTTTTGCAGCAAGTCCCATCTCTGCTTCTGCCTCCTCTTCCTGTGCTGTTAGAATGTTCTCGACTTGTTTGTAGTATGCTGGCTTAGATATGCAAGACATATTCATAATGCTGCAAAATGTAGCAAGCCCTTCATAGCCACCACCTGACTCAAGGGAGTAGTAGACTGCTCTTCTGTTTACATCATGCGATTTTCCTCTTGCTGTGACAGATGCAGACGTTTTTAGGCAGGAGTTTTTCCCACAGCTACTACATTGGCTACTGATGTTTGAGGAAAGCCCAGCTCTTGACGAAGGGTGCTCTGTCATGCTAAAAGAGTCTATAAAACGAAATATTTAAGTGAAATTAGTAATTCATAAAATAGCATGCTATTGTTGTCACACATATTGTTTACAATTTTCACCCATTCCTAGCACAAGCTGCACAGAAAAGCTAAAAACACACACGAGTCATTTCCTTTCAAAACCTCTCAAGAAGGAAGACAACGATTTATTGGAAAAGGAAGAATCATTCTATCATCAGTCTAACCTTTTCCACACTCATGAAATTCAGCAATAGAGTTTGAGAGATTCCCTAGGTCGATGAGTCGATATCCACCGCACGATTCAATATTTTCGCCGGAAGTTTCACCGTCAAAACAATCGTCCTGGCTGTCTCTGAAACCGCAAAGTTCCATCTTATTCCTAGAAGTACCGGCTAGGGGCTCCTCTTTATTGAGTTGCGAAGCTTGTGACGCTGCCGGAGGATCCTGCTCTTGTTGTTTATTACACTGCGTGGCGGCCGAACGTGAGGAACTTGAAGTCGCTGATTCCGGTGTAGAATCGCTACTTTTCTCCCAGGCTGGAGAACCAGAGAATCCTTTACCTTTCCGGCGCTTTTTAACCTAATTCGGGGTTTGGAACATATTAGAAATTTCGATAAATCGTATTGAAAACTAAGACGAGAGATTTGCTTTGTGAACACGCGAGATGCAAGCGACAATTATGCAAAGACAGGCTAATGTTCCAGGCCTTTTATTGCCTCTAGAAGCCGCTGGATAGTCTGATTGCAGTTTCTGGTCAATTTGAAAAAGATTGGATGCATCCGGGGCGGGAAAAAACAAAAGATACAAAAGGATTCTAGTTTTCGTTGCCATGGCAACGGCGGTAGAAGCATCAAGTGGTTGTTGAAAAGTAGCGAAAAAATAAAAAAAATTGCTATAAACCATACACTGGAAGTTAGGGAAATTAAAGTTAGATAGTTAAAGAATTGATTTTTGTTAAAAAAGAAAAATCGACCTTCTGAAGGTAATTTAAGTTAACCCCCGCCTTAATAAGAGCCACAACTGTACCTCAAATGCCGAGGAAGTATTAATAAGAACCACTTAGACTGTACCTCAAATGCCAAGGAAGTATTGATAAGAACCACAAGACGGTACCTCTAATTCCGAGGAAGTATCAGTAAAACTAAAGGTAAAACTGCACCTCGTATGCCAAATAAATACAAATATAGACTGAAGAAGGTAAATCGTTACAAGCATATTTACATCAAGTTAATTGCGCGAGACGCAAAACTTTCTAGAAGTGACAAGTAGTATTTTGGGGTTCATGGGATGTAGAACGATTGTTTTTCAAAAATGTAAACAAAAACAAAGTGAGGCTGTTTAACGAGATTATTTGAGTAACCTTTTATCTCACCCTAGATGGATTCGGTAGACATGGCAGGCAACCTAACCTCACTATTGGAGAGTGAAGGCAATTCATCGAGTATTGATGTCGAAACGATTGACAAAACAGGAGGTTACCTTCTGCATCTCTGCGGTAACGTCATCGGTGGCGCTGCAAACGTCGCATTTAACAGCAACATGACTATCAATAGCACCTCCGGGAACGGTACGGATGGCAACAGTACCATATCCAAGGTGAGTCAATAACGGATTTCCTATTCGTCGTGTATTTAAATCAAGAATTGCACATATTAAATATCCGCAAATGGTAAATTTTACTCTATTAAACCTGGCAAAAATGGATTTATATGATAACATCCTTGTTTAAATTTGAACATTTAGTCTAAGAGCGTTTATTCTTGGCATATTAGTGCAGTATTATTGTAGTGTTTTACTTCCCTGCTCAATACCTGACTCAAAAATTCCCGTCAAAACTCCATCTCTTTTTTTATACCAACCAGATTAAAGCAGTATCAGAGAAGTCATTGCAGATGACGGAAAATGTCGCAACCCTACTAGCGTCTAAGATGATGACGGGGGAGCCTTTGAAGAACTTTTCTAGTCCGAGTATCGGGATGTCCCTTGCTAAGACTTCAGCTGACCAGGCGCCTAAGTCATTTGTCATCAAAGGCGGCGAATTTGATGTTCCTGAGGAGATGGCTGGTCTTCTAGTGAGTTTAAATTGTTAACCGTTTACCTCTGGTCGCTTATAGCATTCTATAGCATTCTGCATGTAGCGAGGAGCTGTTATTCGAAGGGGGGCGCTTAAAATGTCTTCAGCTCCTAGTATATTAAACTGTCATGTCTAAATTCTAAGTTTATTAAAAAAATCAAACTGAATCAACGAACAGCAGTAAAACGGACAAACCTCAAAACACAGTTTTTTTGTTGCTCAATTAAATCATAAAAAAATAGTAACTTGTGTGTGATAACTGCCGAATCTCATATTAGCGCCTTAAAATCATGATTCTTTAAAGATTCTATGATCTTTTTACATTGATGATGTATAATGCCTCCGTTTCATGGAGTGAGCGACCAGCTCTTCTAATTTGGTCATTGTCAAGATATTTTTTTTCATCTTTTAGAAATCTGATCCGTCTGGGGGATCCGTGATCAGCCAGTCCACTTTGACAGTAGCCAACCCATTCTTCTACAGCAATGACAGCAACTCTACCACCCGCGTGCGATCGCCCGTCGTCAGCCTTACCTACAAAATGGAGGGTGGGAAAGAGTTTGTTGTGAGGAACCTCTCTGAGCCGTTCAAGATTAAAGTACCACTGCCACCGAAGAGTAAATCAGAAAACGCCAGCGATTTCCCGTTTTTCGTGAATCCTGGTCCAATTCTGACAATGCACAAGTTTACTATCGAGCATAACAACACCGCCTTTGACTTGAGGATTCAACCCGAAAACGAGGTAATTTTAGCTATACAAATTTCACTTCTGTGATCATTTGATTTGAAAATGAAACAATCTTTGATTTGATAGCACAGAGGCTATTCAACCCAACAGGCAGACGATGTACAGGGTTTGGATGGGGTTAACCGACAAGCGACAAACGGCATAAAAAAAGTAACCGACTACTATGACAAAAAATGGAAAAATAGCGACAAAAAATATTTGCCGACTACCGACATTTTTACACTCTTTACTTCCATCGTCAGGCTACTTAAATTCAACTTTTCTGTCAATATTAATCAATAATTAATATATAATTGCTAATCTATTAAAATTACTAATCAATCCTAAATAATGTTTAATCTAGTTTATACATGAAATCTGGTACATAACGGAATACTAACTTAGATTAACCGACTACCGACAAAGACCGATAATTCTTACCAACTACCGACAAATTTTGGAAATTTTAACTGACTACCGACATGCAGACCCTCCCCCCATCTAGACCCTGGATCTAGAAATAGATGCTCGTACTGTAAGGAGTAGTGGGGAAAACCTGCATTATACACACCTTAGGTCAGAAGTGCTTTAGCTGGGAGAATAATGTAGTCCGTAGATTGCTTTCCAAAATGTTAAATATGAAGTGTGTTTCACCAACAAAAGGCATTGTTGGTAATGCAAGTGTTTTTTTAGGTATTTGTGACGGTCTATGTGCGGTTTGGAGCAAGACCTAACATTCGCGATCACGACATGGAGTTCCATCACCCGGATCTCTCATCATGTGTTGAGCCAATAGCACGTGACAACTGCACGGGCGTCTTTGACTTTAACGAATGCATTGGGCTCACGCAAGACGTGAATTACACAAGTTTTGAGTGGTGTAGAAAATGGCCTAACGTAAACTTTCTCTATAATTCATCATTGACGCGCAACCAGACAATGTGTAGTGCGTTTGAAGAGCAGGTCACATGCGTGCCACCGTCTGTCACACCTGAGTGTAATGCAACGTGCGTAGGCCCTAATTGTACAATGGCTAACTCGACATCTGGTAACTCCACTAGTGGCAATTTGACTTCCGGGTGTCATGCTAATTATTCAAACTTTTCCAACACAAGTAGTAACGCGACAGGTAGTAACGTGACAAGAAGTGGAGCGAGCTCTTTGTGTGCGAACGTCGTGGAATTTTTGAAATGTTACAATATATCCGAGGAACGATTCCAGAAGTGCAAAGGACTATTAAAGAACAAGAAGCTGTATTATGGCAAGTACGAGAAATGTCTCAAAGACCCTTACCGGATATATTTCGGGCTAGACGATTTCGGAAAATCTGGCGTGTACTATGCAGCGGTTCGATACCCTGCTGGTCCAAAACCAACCGACCCTCCGACTACTGCACCCCCGACTACAAAACGACCAACTAATCCACCTCGCAATTTGACAACTGAAACGCCAACAACCAGACAGTGGCAGACGTGGTTAACGGGGAAAAAGCCAAACAATAAAAGGGAAGATGATAAGAGGAGAAAAAAAAGAGATCTTGGTGGTACAACCTGGCAGGATGATGAGGACAGTGATCCGATATCAGGAAAGGATAGAGTGGAAAACGATGAAGACGATCAATGGCAAACGGAAGTAGTCTTCGACAACCGAGAGGAGTCTGATGAAAGCAACAGTGATTTAGTTGAAAATATTGGTGTTGGCATTGGACCTGTACCACTTCGGGTTAGACGTGCGGCGGTAGAAGTTAACTCCACAGACAAAACTAATGTCAGCACGACTACTTTTAAAGGACGCCGTTGCGCGCCGGTGGAAGAAAAACCTGCCCCTACCGGTCCCCCTCCGCCAGTGACCTTTCCGCCAGTCATCCCACAAGACTTCAACGCTTCGACGTCCTTAGAGTACAAATTTGACATAAACTTGTACTCGTGTTTGTACTGGGACAAAGATAAAGAGGTGTGGAGCACAGACGGGTGCGAGGTAAGCTGCACAGCCAAGCATTACAGGCGGGCGGGCGGGCAGGTAGGGAACCAGGTTACTTAATACCCAGGGCCAGCTTTGAGAAAACTCTTCCATTCTTTGCAAAAAAAATGCTCCACCACTCAACAACATACAATTTTTTGCTTTACAGCAATATCTATGAAAGAATAGGTAGTTTTTATCGAATTTTTAAGAGTTATGCCAAGCAAGAAAATTACGGTTTTAAACCCTTGATAACAGCCGAGACATTCCAGTTAATTTAACTTTTTAAGACCCCGTTAATTCCAGAATAATAATGAAAAAAATCTTATTTGCGCAAAAGTTGATATAGAACCTCGCTTGCAACACGTGAAAAAAAAAAATTACGACTACGAAGGAATCGTAACCTACTGGAAAGGCAAGGTTTTTTGCATTCTTTTAGTCTTTTATCTCTCGTGACGCAAAGAAAATCTGGATTCGTAAGAGGTCTTAACCTCAAGCCCGAAAAAATACAGTTCTAAACGCTTTAGTCAATTAACACAACGTGACTAATGCTTATAGAAGTCCTACGATTAAATCGCTCGAGAAAGCAATGAATCTCTTTCAGAACTAGCCTCCTCCACAGGCCTCTCGAGTGCTTTGGAAAAAATGTCCCGGTCTAACTCACCAGGAACCCCAATTCATAAAAATGCTGAAAATTAAAAATGCCAAAAACACTCGAGATGCCTGCGGAGGAGGCCAGTTCTGAAAGAGATTCATTGCTTTCTCGAGCGAAGAACACATACGTTTTATTCCAAATTTAAAGTCGCATTCACAAACAAGAATAGAAATAACGAACCGTAGCCGAACAGTAGATAAACGCCGACGGTTCCTAAATCTTCAAGAATACCACTAGTCTGCTGCAGCAGTTGATTATGCTCTTAGTGAGCATATTACTTAAAACGGAAGAGTTTGTGCGATGTTTCTCTCGAGAGTCAATCTCAGAAACGGTTAAAATCATGCTTTTACAGAACCCTTTCGGGAACACAGCCATCACATCTTTGTCTTCTAAAAATGACATGAATGCTATGATCGTCTTAAAATAACGGATTTGCCTTTCGAACGAAGAATGTTTAGAGCTTTTTGAATCGCTTCCTCGGTGATCGCTACGTTTAATCAGCACTGAAAGCACGAATGTGATAAAGCTATGGAGTAATGAGTGATGGGAGGTCATAAGCCAATCAGATCGCTTCGTCCGTATACGGACGAAGTTTGAAATCTATGAACGAAAAAGGCGAGACATCCTGTAGGCGTTCTTTTTCCCCTCTCCTCCTCCCCCTTCCCCACGCATTTTTTCTCCCCCTCCCCCTGCAAAGCGCGTTATCCAAGATGGCGGCCGTGTGGTTTTGTGCCGGAAAAACTATCAAAGCCTACAAGTAGGCTAGATTGAAGTGGTCTGGATAGACAGGCACGATGAAGCTTGTTGTCATGATGTTGTGTTGAACATGCTGTGTTTTCTTTCACTGCAGCCCCACACAAACTCAACACCAGAACTCCTTGTTTGTATGTGCAATCACCTTACCTCTTTTGGAGCTGGCGTCATGGTGGCTCCCAATCCGATCGACTTTGACCAAGTCTTCGCCAACTTTGCCAATATAACAGCCACAGGGAACTTCTCTGTGTTGTTCACGGTTTGTGGGCTGTTTCTTCTGTACATCATTGCGATTATCCTTGCCAGACGCGCCGATAAACGGGATAAGAAAATGGTATGTGTCTGTGAGAGTGGAATATGCTGAAAATTACAATCCTTAGCCTGATTCATAGATCTTTTTGCCACCATGAAGGCAATCAAACCCAGAATCTAGGCAAACACTGACCAAGTTCTGTCTGAGGAGCAGTTATAAATAGCTAGAGCAGGCCCCTTACTTGCGTAACGACCCTCGCCTTATGACGAACGATAAGTAACTTTTCAAGATGGGAAAGGAAATGGTGATGGTAGTGTAGAGTTGAGCTAGCTGCATGAATAGGTCTTTTACTACAATTTTCGCACCTTTTTTCTTTACTGTCTTCTTACATCCGACTATAACATCCGCTGGGAAGTAAGAAGTTCTTTTGTTAGTTCTTTTGTTAAAAAATATCAAAACCAATTTTCCATTTGCATGATCTTAAAATGTTCAAGTTTACAGTATATCTAAACAGAATATCCACAATTTAAAAGGTATGGTGTCCTTCGCTAGATCTTTATTATCAAATTGCAATCTTACTATTTGCCTTGCTTCTCTTTCTTTCAAAGGTCGCAAATGCTGTTTTAGCAGCCCCAGTCCCAACCAGCAAATCCGGCTATTCTTACCAAGTCAGCGTGTACACAGGGACCTTCAGAGGATCCGGCACAACAGCTAAGGCCTCCTTAATTATCAGTGGCGATCATCATGACAGCCCTATAATACCTCTGACAGACGCAAGCGGGAATTCAGAGGAGGTATTATCTCGCGGGAACGTGGCACAGTTTATAGTGAACACCCCAGTTTGTCTAGGCCCCATCAACTACATTCACATATGGCACAACAACGCCGGTGACGACCCCTCTTGGTTTCTAAGACAAGTCGTCATTGAAGACGTCCAGACTATGAAAAAGATGTTTTTCTTGCTCAGTGACTGGCTGGCGCTTGATAAGGGCGAAGGCATCGTGGAAAAGATCATCTACACAGCTACGCAAAAGGAAATGGGAAAATTCAAGAATCTCTTTTATACTCACACATCAAAGAGTTTCAGTGACAAACATTTGTGGATCTCGGTTGTGCTTCGCTCACCATTGAGTCCATTTACGCGTGTCCAGAGAGTCACATGCTGTCTTTCGCTGTGCCTATGTGCAATGCTTGCCAACGCCATGTTCTATCAGATTGATGGTGGGTCCGACAATGAGATTACGATTGGACCAATAACCCTCAGCCTGAGGCAGATTATGGTGGGTGCACAGAGCAGTCTGGTCATAATTCCACTAAACGTGCTGATCATCTTCATCTTTAGAAAAGTGCGTCCAAAGAAAAAAGATGAGGATAAAACACGCAAATGCAATACTAGTGCAAAGCCTGCTAAGGACGCTGATGAGTCGGCTGCTAAGAAGAAAAAGAAGGGGCGTACGCTACCTCACGGGTTTGTGTACGTGGCTTACGTTCTGTGTTTACTAAGCTCTCTTACGTCGGCAGCATTCGTGCTTTTCTACAGCATGATGTGGGGTACCGAAAAGTCTAACCAATGGATAGCATCTGTAATGATCTCTCTGGTACAAGACATCTTCCTTATTCAACCTTTCAAGGTAATCCTTATTGCTACAATGCTATCACTGATCTTCCGCAAGCCTCCAGAAGACGAAGAAATTGCAGGAGAGCAGGCTGCGCCAGCAGCGCCCAAGATGAGTGCAGAGCAGAACAAGCTAAAGTACGTGAAACCCCCGGAAGAATTGCAAGAACCTCCTCTTGACCAAGGAAAAGTACAAGAATTGCGCGAGCGAAGACAGAAGGAGAACAAGGTGAGGGGCATGCTCAGGGAAATTGTCTTCCACTTGGTGTTTTATTTGGCTCTGTCAGCCACGATCCTCGGTGTGGAATCAAGTCATCGGTATCGTCTGAGCAACCACTTGCAGGATGTCTTCAAAAGTAGTGAAAAGGTGGGGATATAACATGCTATTCTTTACAACAAAGTGGTAAATCGGTGGAACAAAGTGGAGCAAGTCAAAATGTATTAGTCAAGAACAAAATATAACAAGGACATAAGAGTGTGTTTAAGTGCTAAATACGGTAAAAGAATGTGCTAACTACATCCTTTTTGGATTTACCTTTTTCAAAGCGACAATCGCACTAGTTCAGGTCAATTAAGAAACATCTCCGATGATTTTTAACGGAAAACGCGAAAAATATTTCGAAACTTTATAAGCATTTCTATTGGATGTTTTTACGATGAGTAACTGATAATTTAGAGCGGATGGCCTGTAATAGAGCAGAATCTAATAGATTCTATTATCTTTTGTCGGTTGAGGTTTTCGTCGGCCCGCCAGTATTTAACTAGTGCGATTTGCGCTTTAATAAAAAAAAACGTCCTCAATAATGGTCGTAATATTTTGTAGATTAAGTCACTGAATTGTTATCATTTTTTATTCCAAATTATTAGGGAAAACAATGGATACACTAGAATTTTTTTAATGTTACATTTGATGTTCTCTAGGTTATGGATTCTAGATTGTTCTGGGAATGGTGCGATAGCTACCTTGTTCCTGGCCTCTATGACACTGCATGGTACAACAACCAGAATTTTACCGAAGAGACAGGCACCATTTCTACCAAGAAAGCCTTCCTGGTTGGCATGCCTCGGCTGAGACAGACGCGTGTTAAACAAGGTAATCGAATGGCGAATTCAAGCATGTAACCAAGATATTTTAGGTATTATATCGACAACAATGTATCATACTTTATTTTTAGACTGTTATTTTGAAGTTTTCTTGCGAATAAACCGTTGTATATTATAAACAATAACAAAGGAGTGGTTGATCAACATGCTTTTAGAGGCTGTACGTCTAGAAAGGAGCAGTAGATTTTCGGACATCGAAATTATGGGATAATTCATTCAAAATATGATACTACCATAAACTACCTCAGTTATTAGTGAAAAACACATTAACTAATCTTTTTTCAATGCGCTTTGATGTTTAAAATCCACGCCATCGGATGTGTTCAAAATAGGACTCATTTAAATATGCTAATAGCGTTTTGGGCCCCATCAAAATGTGGAATAAAATGTGATAGACCTCTCGGCTGGCGTCGGTTTATTAATCGATAACTCTGTCATAACTCATTACAGTACAGTAAATAATACTTAAAGAACCTTTTTCATTCAACCTCTTACAAGAAGCTTTTAAATAAAACTTTTGATTGTTGTTTTAGTCTCCTGCAAAGGCACGGAGGAATACCCCAGGCTCCAAGAAATGTTCCCATACTGCTATCCAAGCTACTCCATCTTGAACGCGGACGATTCATCGGCGAAAAGCGCACTTACTGGAAACTCCACCGTCTCCCTAAACGAATCTCAGCTGAACGCGGAAATCGGCTTCGAGAGGATCTGCCTCCAGCCGCTCATCTTCCAATCAGGAATTCACTTGGGCACATTGCCCGTGGTGACGGATGATGCAACATACGGAGCAGGTGGACTGGTAGCCGACTTGGGTTATGATAGAGAAACTGCGGAGGATGTCTTAGAGAACCTAAGGGAGGACAACTGGATTGGTCGCAGCACTCGTCTGGTGCTTGTGGAATTTGTGGTGTTTGAACCGACATCCCGACTTTACGCTTTTGCACGGTTTACATTCGAAATCAAAATCACTGGAAAGATCCACCCGACTGTCCGCGTGGAGCCATTGGCATTGTATGGTGTAGACGATGCTGTGTACAGTGCGATTGTAATAGCCGGCAACGTCATTTTAGCCGCCATGACCATCTATACATTTTTTGTTGAAGTAAAGAAGATCTTCCATGAGAAGCTCGCCTACTTCAAAGAAGTTTGGAATGTTCTAGAGCTCTTGATGGTGATTTTAGCCATCACAACTGCCGTCCTTTTGGTCGTGAAGTTGACTTATGTGCAGCATATTATCACTAAGGTGCAGGAAAACCCCTACAGCAGGATGAGCTTTGACTACGTACTGTATGGGACAGATGTGTACAAGGCGGTCGCGGCTTCTGTGGTCTTCATCGCGACAGTGAAACTCCTCAAGCTTCTGAAATTCAACGAAAAAATAATATCGTTTACGCTTGTCATCAAACGCTCCAAGCCATATCTGCTCTCGATCTCGTTCCTCTTTGTAGTTGTCTTCATGGCATTTGCACAGCTCGGAAACCTGGTCTTTGGCAACGATTTGCTGATCTACTCCACCATGATCAAGTCGTTTGTGAATGAGTTCGAAATGATTCTCGGCAAAGGAGTGTTTTTCCATACTTTAAAGGAGGTTTCCCCAAATCTCGGCCCGTTCTTCATCTTTTGCTATTTTATGATCACTTCATTGCTTTTAGTGAACTTCTTCGTAACAATTTTGAATGATTCATACGAAGACAGTCGTGAAGACGTGGAAAAAGATGCTGACGCTGTATTTGCCACTTTTATGGCAGCCTATCTCCGGCGATCCCTCCACGACATTTCGGATGATCTGAAGCGATCAAGCACAAAACGTCGCCGCCTACATCACAATACGGACATTGACTATGATTTCAAAAGATTTGAGAAAGAAAAAGATTTCTTTCTCTACTGACTCTCCCAGAAGGTTTTTGCCAACATCCCTGTGATCAAACAGCATGTATGTCTACGAATATTAAACATTTCTGGCTCTGATAGCGCAGAGCTTTACAGATGTACTGGGAATAGTAGTTGTAGCTTAAATGGTAGTTGTAGTTGTAATAATCCAGTCTTACACGCAGTATGCAAATATGTGCACGAAAGAATCTAAAAGGAATTGAATTCAAATGCAAGTAGAAACCAGCAATGGGCTAAGTAAACCAACCAGCGCCACAAACTTTATTTAGAATTTCTGGTTCCAATCTAAAAAGAGTTGCATTGACACACCTCGAAATTCTCTAGGTAGAGTCCAAAATCTGCGAAAGAATCTTTCTTTCTTTCTGGTAAACAATATATCAAAACCGTATATCACCTTTAAAATGATATTTGTGCCCCGCCTTTTACCCATGGCGCGGATCCAGAAAAAGTCTGACCTGTTTACGAAAAAATGGTGGTGAGCTTAACCGAAGACATGCGGCTCATACTGCATAACGTACTAACATTTTGACCGGTTTGCGTATAAACAGGATGTAGGTATGCACCCGCGCCCCTAAAGAGGGACCAAATTAAAGATGTACTTAAAACAGAGGATTAGGCACTGGCATGAAAAACAGTTATTTCTGATGAGACTGTACTTAATTTCGAGTTCTACACCCTCGGGTTAAAACAGCAGAGAGCACAAGATTTATTTGTCGCTAAAATTCGGGAAGCTAGCTAAAAGTTCTGATTTTCTCTTATGAAAGCAATGAGTGACGTGATGAATTATTTGCTCCTTTTGTTGCTTTTGTCTTAAAGCCTGGACTACAGGGATTTTCGCATTTTTAAGGTAAATCTGCGCAATAAAAAGGGGGACAATGCTTTTTCGGTGAATCCTGCTCTAAGATTGACTATAATACAAAAAGGCAAACACAAGGTAAGGGAAAGGAAGTAGCCATTCCATTTTGTCTTGTTTTATAGGTTGAAGGGTACTAACTTCCATTGTCAATTGTTAATCTTACTCTGGGTATGGCTGCATAGACAATACATTAGTGTCACGAGCAATCATGTTCTATTTTGATACGCAGCATCAATTTAATAACCTCACTTGGTAATAAAACACCTATCATCATATAAAAAGTATTGGAGCATTTTTATGACACGGCTTTTCATAGCTAAATTAAATAACTTACGACTGTGACTATTGGCCGATTGAGAAAGGTGTTCGGAAACTACAGGATAAGTGCGCTCTCATGTGTCCCGAACACGGGGGACACCAATCAATTTTCTAAGACGTGTGTTGATTTGTGTTATATTTAATGATTATATAAAGGTATAAAAGGGATCACTTAGCTCTCTCCTGTGCTTGCTTGCTCGCTCGCGTATCTCAATCTGGGTCTCTAATTACAAGTTATGGTTCTATGTACACACGCCCTCTCACTTAATCAAATAATAACTTGTCCCATCAGCGAGAAGCGCACGCCTAGGATGGACAAAAATACAAGGAAATCCTCATATCGTTAGCATTGATGTAGTACTTCATACCACTCTGTAATTATAGATTAATCCGAATGATGTCGATGAGTAAGAGTTCCTCAGCGAAGAGATTTTATACCAGTTCGACTAAAGGGAAGCCAGCATTTTTCCTACTAACGAATTACCAAATACAAAACTGAATGGTTTTGACAGTCCCTTACTTAAACAACAAGGAGGGGGGGGGGGGGGGGGTGGCAATGGCTAAAACATCAGCACCACTATACGCCTTCTATACCTTTTAAAACATTATTAATTTGTAAAAGCTCTCATATCTCGCATATAAAGCTAATTAGGGGGGATTAGGGAGACTCATCACAGTAACGTTGGGTTAGCGCTTACCATCGTTTTGACAAAGACAAATGTGTCTCCTATCTTCATACGTCCCCTTCGTGTCGTTAGAAATTGCCCGTCAAGATTCTTGTGTCTTTTTTAGAGTTAACTTGATAGCAATCTGTTCCCAAGAGCAAAGGTTTCAATGTGTCGAAGATTTAATTTCAATCCGATTGATGTCGATGAGCAAGAGTTCCTCAGCGAAGAGATTTTATAACAGTTCGACAAAATTTTAGAGGCAATTCAGTGCAAACTTGTCCATTATTCATCTATCTTGTCTTCCATTTTTCCCCTTCTATATCTTTGCATCTTGTCGAGCGAATGTTTCTCGTCGTAGTTGTGTTTACAAAAGACCTGGAAAAGCGCGCGAAATAGATCAGACGCAGGGTTCCCGTGAAGTGCACATATGAAGAAAACGTTGTCGTTTTGAGGAACTGGTACCGAGGACTCTTAAGTTCTTTTCAGATACTTTTTCCATTGACTAAAGATGGTCACAGTCTCTGTTTTTCTCTTCTGATTACAAGTCATAATGTTTAGGAAGCACCTGGGTACGGTAACAAGAATCGTGCAGTTTTTCCAAATAAGAAATATATTAATTTCCTTATATGGAAGTGGGCGCGTTTGGCAAAAACGACAATCTTTTGACTGAATTTTCTTGATATGAACACGAAAAATTCTAATAATTGTAGTCTTTACTGTAACTGTGACCTTATTAGGGTTTTATTGTCAGCATTCTTGTGTATTTATGAGTAAATATTCTACTTAGTGACGTATTGTAAACTTATCGCAAAGTGTGCAGGGGACCACAGGGTACCCGCACGATGACCAAAAAACTGAGTTGCATACAGTAGTTATTACTGTGGAGCTCCACGCGGCCGCGCAAGCTCCGCAAAAACTCCTGACGAACCTGGTGCGTAAGGTGTACTCGCGTTGGATTTCCTGATGGGATTTAGCGCAGAAATGGCCAGCGAGTTGCCGATGAGTGCGGTGATATCCTTTCGGCTGCATTATCAGAACTAACAACGCTTTTAACGCCACCGGCAAGTGACTCCATCGAGTGTCCTATCATCTACTTTAATGGATGTAGCTGTCATTGAGAGATTGAGTTGACATGCATCGTCTGAATCTTACTGGTGTTTATATTCCAGCCAGTATGTATCCTCCGGAACGGTCGAGGTAAGAGTAACGAGGAGTGTAAACAACGCCGCGGTGGCCCCCTCCACCGCCTTGTTCCGCCTCGTTCTGAAGCCTTGTTGTTGGCTGCGTGGAGCATTATCAAATCTTTACAGTAAAAAAGCATATAAGTATTTTTAAGAATTACAGGGTGCCCGATGAAGACTGAGTAAAAGTAAATTAGCACGCCAAACCTCCAACATTTTTTATAACTTCACTTAGTCTTTAAATTAAATGAAATAAACAATAATTAAAGTAGATTGTTTTAGCGTGAACTATTTATGTAAATAAACCTGGTATTGTTCCTATAACTGAACTAAAACAAATGAAAAAAATCGTATTTTGATTCACAAAACAAAATAACCTATCATAAAATGTACCATTTACACATTAAAGTGACGAATGAATAAGGCGATTGGTTCCAAGAAAAGAAGAACCCTGTTAATAAGAACACAGATTGTACCCATGAAACTATTCTAAATAACATAATTCTAATGAAATTAAAACACTACATGGCCCTTGTGGTCAAACAATGTGCCAGCAATGTACCAAACCTACACTGCATCCCCCAATTACACTGGGCAGAAAGTGTTTTTGTAAAGTTTCAGCAGAAATAGAGACGAGGTGACAGAAGTGAGCATTGAGCGAAGAGTATGGCACGACCATACTCCTCACTCAGTCTCTATTTCTGCTGAAATCACCAAGGCCCCATGGTGGTATAACATCATTGATCCATTGCCTGGTGTTCCTCAGATCTACTCACAAAGAGTGAGTCGAGTTCCTCCAGCGTTTTCCCTTTAGTTTCTGGCACAAAAACAAAAAAGAAGACCCACCCAGCGACTGCAATACAACCATAAAGCCAAAATGCTCCTGGTCTAGTGATCCAGCCCATAAGGCTGAGGAATGTCATAGAGATTACCAGATTACAAATCCAATTTACTGCTGTTGAGCAAGCATTCCCAGTGCTTCGTGCCCACAAGGGGTACATTTCTGAGTTTAGAGTCCAAGGCATAGGACCCATCCCAGGAGCAAATGTTGCAATGTAAATTACAAGTCCAAGAAATGCCATCCATGCATACTTTGATGGGCAAGCAATATATCTCCATGAGTATTGCGATGACTGGGTGTGGCATCTCCCATACCAGGCTTTGGTGGTTGAAGTGTTGGCATAGACACAAGAACCCTGTAAGATGCTGCCATCACTATCTGTACTATAACAGTAACCACAATTTCTCACATTAACACAGTCCATACATGTGGTTTGATTGGTACAATGAGTGAAAACAGGATTAATTGTCTCTGCAGTCGAGACCTTAGGGTTGTGTTGCATTGCCAGGTAAAATGCTCCACCAAGCAAAAACAGGCTCAAGATCACACCAGCAAGGCTACCAAGGAGAAGCTTCCGACGACCAATTCTCTCCACCAGGAAGATACCAACAATGGTGAAGAGTGTATTTCCAAATGCTATTGCAGCTGCAAGCCAGATTGATGTCTTGCTGTTGCCAATCCCAGACATCAAAATAATAGTCGCACTGTAGTACCTGGTGAATAGAGATCAAAACAAACAATTACTTTTGGAAATAGTGTGAGTAAATAGCAAGTTAGCAAAATGATTTCAAACTTTTAAAACATAGCAGTAGTACAGTAAATTGTCAGTCACAGTCAGCTTACATGACTGTGTTGATGCCACAAAGTTGCTGAATAGCCTGCAACATGCAGCCAACTAACAGAGCACGTCTTGTGTTTGGAAATCTCAAGATGCGAATCAGGACCTGACCACTTCTCTCTGAAAGACCAAAACAAACAATACGCTAGAAACACAGACATGCATTAGCCTGTGAAGCTAGGGAAAATCATAATCCACAAACCTTTATATGGTAAATTTTGTATCTGCCACCCTCTATACTAAACAGCCACATGTCACTTTGAAGTCTGGATAACATTATCCTGATGCCTTTTATAATAGCCATTGAAATGAAGACATTAACTGATACCTAGAAGCAGGCCATTGGAATTTGAATACAAGATATTAACTTACCATATTTACCCACGTATAATCTGCACTTTTTTTACTCCAAGATATCAAACAAAAAATAACCACACCCACACAAACATTAATATAACAACACCCACACAAACATTAATATAACCTCACCCACACAAACATTAAAATAACCTCACCCACACAAACATTAATATAACCACGCCTACACTATCACCAATATAACCACATGAACAGCATATAACTAGAAAGACGGAGATGAGCTGTGTGTCCAAGAAACAAGACTTTTCCATAAACCATAAAACTGAAGGATGAAGTAGATTTTGCATATTGTGAAATTCATACTTGGAAAAAAGTTAGGGAATTTGGGGATTTGAAACTTTGGCTCTGTTGGATGCCCCTCCTCCCCCCCCCCCCCCCCCCTCTTCCTCGCCGGCAAATAAGCTGATAACTCCTTAAAGCAGCAATATAAACCTGTTTTTAGAGGGGCATGTAACATGACCATCAAATACTGTATTCAATTTTCCCCTGCAAAATACATAGTTTTCTGGTCTTTACTTTCATTCAAAAGATAAGAAAGGGTCATCAATCATAATTAAAAATGGTGAAGATATGATGACAGCCCTACCTTTTCGTTCCACCTTACAGGTCCTTCTCACAGCCTCTAGTTCCCTGTCTACATCAGTTCTACCCCTTATTTTACACAAAGCGGCTCTGGCCTCTGCATATTTGCACTTGCTTATCAACCATCGGGGGCTCTCAGGAAGAATAACACACCCAAAGAACATGATGATGGACGGAACAGCAGCTAGGCCAAGCATGAATCTGTAACAAGGAGGGGTATAATGTTACCTGATGAAAATCTCAGCAATAATTTTAATCATTATAACAGTGATAATGATGACAGTGATCACAACTAATAATGATATGAATCTCATAAAGTAAATGTTTTTTATGATTACTCCTAAATCAACCCTGTTGCCGTGCAATGTAAATATTTCCTTTCACCAGTTATTGCCATTATTAACAAATTGCAAGCACTGACCTCCATCCATTCTGTCTATCATATGCAAATATCCCATCCACTACAGATGCAATAAATTGGCCGCCAGTAATAAATAAGTTGTTAAGGGTGACAAGTTTTCCCCTCATTGATGATGGTGCGGCTTCAGCTACATAAATTGGCACAGTCATTGAGGCCCCACCTAAAGAGAGAAGGTGATAAAATACAAGTTGATGGGGGGATGGGAGTGGATTACAGGGTCTGGACAAAAGCTTGATTATTTTTTATTCTATACATGGAAAAGAGAAAATGACTCTCCTTATTTTTTTTTAACTAAAAAAATGGGGTGGGTATTTATCCAATCCACCACCTGTATCTGCCATTTCTTGAAATTAGGCAAGTCCCACCCAGTAAAAGCCAAACTCAGATTAATTAAATTTAAATAGGAGGGAGGGTGTTAAATAGATAGGGGGCGTTTATTATAGAGGGGCGTTCATTACAAACTTGTAAGCTTAGGGGTTCATTAGATAGGTGTTCTTTAGATAGGGGGCATTTATTAAATCATATATAGTAGTCTACTTTCTAACACACTTAGTTGGTAAAGGGCATAGAAATGAGACCCTGCTGTAGCAAGTATTTTGCTTATTGACTTAGCATGAAATGCTTACCCTAACAGATCACTTTTCTTAAGAACCATTTAAAACATATATCTGCACCTTCTTAATACCTGATTATTCGGTCTTCTTGTGGATTTTGTTACGCCTTTTAACTTATTAGCGTGAAAAAAAAAACATTCAGATATTTACAAACACAGGGGTGGATCCAGACTGATTCAACTGATTCCAGTGAATCACTCAAAATCCCCCAGATAAATGTTTTTTTTTTTTTGTAGATTTGAATTTTAGAACGTTCAATAAAAATAAACATCTTCTGTTGTCTGTTATTTAAACACTTTTAGACCTGCTTCCTGGGATGTTTTGCTGTTATCTCTAGCCCTACACTTAGGCTATGTCATTTCCATTAGCGCTTGGAAATATTGCGCTTGGAAATATTGCTCCTGATGGTGAGTGATATATCTAGTTTGGGGGAGGGGACCCATTTAGAAATTTTGCGCGTGTATAAAAATTATGCGCGTGTTCTGGAACCACTCAAGCCCTTCACCGATTGGCTACGGCCCATGCGGAACTACTCAAGCTCTGTTTTGATTGGTTGCTATAACGTGTGAATCACTTTTGAATCAGTTGACAATAAAATCCCGTTCCTAATCCTGAGAAAGTAGGCGTTTGCTTGCTTTAGCGTGTGATCTCTTGTACACATCTCTCGAAACGAAATCTTGAAAAGCGAAGCATGGCTTCACAAAATGCAGATGTTTCTTGTGGAGAGCCTGTCTGCCGAAAGGAGGAGTGTTATCCTTTTGATTATAGTGTAGAATTTGATCGAATTCAGATCCTGAGAAGTTGGAATTAATGATAAAAATGTGGCAACCGGAAGATAGCTCTTCCGAATTTTCTATGAGTTATGGCAATGGAAAGTGGTCGCCCTCGTAAGTGAAATACATAATGTTTTTAGCAAAACCCCTGACAGTGTATTCTAAGTATATTAATGGCATTTCTGTTTCCCCTGTGTTTTATTTGGGAAGATTTTCGGCTGTTATTTTAGTAAGGTAAATCGGCTGGTAAAATCACCTCTTGTACTTTCGACATTAGATACCACACACAAGCAAAATTGACCAGTACACGAATTTTCGATGCCTCTAATGGATGAATCTAGAAGAAACATGCAAAGAGTAGAAGTGCCAATAGATCAGCAACTAGATGGGATAATAATTGAGAGGTCAATTATTGATACGAGTTGCTGTCTGTGTGGCACAAGCTACGTTATAATGCAAGGGGAGGTTGTTTTTTATATATTACAATCACACCATTAGGATATTGCCAAGGGGTATTCGAAGAGAATAATTGATACTTGCCTCACCACACTTTCAAGAACACAAATTTGGTTGAATTAGGTAGGAATTAGGTAGTCACTTTTAAATGACCAAAATTTTAATACAGCACCGGTGAAATGTAACCTTGAATTTATTATCTGACTATATAAATCCCTAAAATGCCAAAAGCATTATTAAAAATTCTGCAGATTTCATGTTTCAAACGCGTAATTTCATAAATTTCCTGTTGGGCATGAACCTATAACCCCCCCCCCCCCTTGATTGGATCCATCCCTGAAACACCTACCTATACCGAGACCAATAACTAATCTGCCCACAAGAAGCACATGTTTTGTGCCTGCAACTCCCATCACCACCGCACCAGCAGTAAACACTCCAGAGCACAATACAAGCACAGGTTTTCGTCCGAGCGAATCATTTAAAATTCCTCCAAGTACAGCGCCTACTATCGCTGTACCAATAGTCCCACTCACAATCAACTCGTGCCAAAAATCCGACAAGTGAAACACTTCAGAGATGAGAATCATAGCTCCGGATACCACGCCGGTGTCATATCCAAATAGAAAGCCTCCAATGGCTGCGAAAAATGTCAGCATGTACACATACAATGTCATCTTTTCTCCTTCTTTGCCTTGGCTCGCTGGGCTCCCGTCACGAATCAAGGAAACTTTTTCCGAGTCGCCTTCTGTGATAGCCATCTCTGGTGGTCGAGTGTCTTCGCGGTCATTTATCGGGTAATAATGAGTCATGGCTAATAAGGGTAAAAAAAGAGGGTGGAAGGGGAAGAAACTCCAAAATAAACAAAATAGAAAGGCACTTAGGTCAACATGTCGCAATGTCGCACGAAAATTCTTCTCTCTCGTGTCTCCCGAGAGGTACTGGGGCGAGCAAATCGATTTTATCAGTGGACGGTGTGGGTGAGGGGGGGGGGGGGCGACGTGCTATATTGCGAGTGATGCTAGTTGCCATCAATCAAGCTAACCTTTTTCTTCAATAAACACTAACCACTATTATTTTCAAATCTATTTTCAATGCTTTGCGTTATTACTTTCTACGAAAATAAAAACAATCTTCCCATAGTAGAAAAAAAAAATAAGAAAAAAAATCTTCCGCTGTTCTTGTTGGGTTTCCTGTGGCGTTTCTTTCTCTCATGCATGAGAGTCACGTGAAGTGAAGCGGCTGATTCAAGATGGCGTCCTTAACTCCATACCACATTCTTGTCTTTATTCTAACGTTTATGAGGTTTGTATATCAAACATTGTCTTTCTAATACCACATAGATGCTGTTAACTGATTGATTCAGAAATAGGTTCCTTATATTCTTCCGCGCTTTTCACGAAATATGTTGTCTGTTTGTTCTTATTTTACGAACGAAAAGGAAAACCAGTAGGCCATAAGTTAAGTATATACTTACTTATAAAATATAAGTACAGCAAATATCCCTCAAATCTATATGCTCCTTCTTTTAGTCCACTATTCTACTGTATCTTTTAACCTTGTTTGTGTGATCCCACTTTGATTCTGCGTTGCGATTATCGCGATGCTATGTTGTTATGTTGCGATGTTATAAGCTTCGTAAACCGTCTTCTCGGGCTTCATAAATCTGAACCCTGATTCGTGTCATGCCCAAAAACTGTCTTATGTATATAAGTTATTAAGCTTATCGTTCCCATCCCATTGTTTTCGCAGCTATGCATTTTTCCATGCTACAAGAAAAGCTTTTAGTAATTGCAAGGACAATATGCGAAAAGAATGGACGCCTTTTAACAAAACAAACCCGATTGAACCGGAATCGGTAAGATTTCTGTTTTCCTCTTGATTTTTGGGTTTATGTATGTACACAGCTTAACAGGCAGTCAGGCAGGTTGTCGTGGTAACTTGATGATCCAGACAGGCAGTCATTTAAACAGACAGATCATCAAACAGAATGACAATTGTGGGACAGACATACAGTAGGGATGATAAGCAGAGAGCATGATTAAATAATGTTTGTATATTCCTTTTTATGTTCTGTAATATATTAGTGTCTCAACATTTTCACAGTTCAGGTTATTTTTTAGGTGCATGTAGATAAACAGGCCAATTTGCTATATTTATTTTGATGGTGTGTGGAAGTTGCATGAGGTTACAATTATGCAAATCGCAGCTGGAATGTAAAAAAAAAAATAATTTAAGATTTCCAAAGAGAACTTTCCTATCAGACAAGATCAGCCAAAATTGAAACACAAAGGTCACATATTGGTTCTTTTTATGTCAAACTGATTTGCTATATAATGCTGAGACACTGATACAACACAAGAATGTTTTTTTTTATGTACAGTAGAGGGATAGGGAAGACATACGCATACTAATGGGCTCCTGACTCTACTACAATATATGAAAAAAATTCTGATTTCCAACATGCATTTGATTCTTTTGTGACAGACATGGGAGGCAGTTCAATTTTTTGAGACAAAGGTATGGAAATTGCAGCTTTTTCATTGTTTTGATAACGCTTTTATTTTAGTAATTGTTAATGTGATTTTTTGTTCATCAATAATAGTTAGATAATTAAAAGTAGTATTACCTAACTATTAATGATGTTTTTTTCAATGGTGTCTATAGTCTTATTTACATGTTTATGTCTGATAACAGAAAAGTGCTGAATACTTTCTTGGAGCGATGGACACCACCTTTTTATCAACATATGCTATTGTAAGTGGAAATTAACAAGTAAACATTTATCATAACTCATCATGTAGTCTCGAGGCTTTTTTAATAACCTATTAACCTATTGGCCCCTCAACTGATCTGCATCAGCCAAGAGAAGTACCCACCAAAAAATCATTAATGGAAAATAAACAGAATAAGATAAAAAAAAGATAATCATACATTTACCTAAGGGATAAATGGTCTTGAAGTTATACATCCAACCAAGGTGATAGCATCTACTCTCCAGCCAAATGATCAGGTTTTTAGACAAATTTCAAATCAAACCAGGAAAAACAGCAGAATTGACCCACTCAACAGCACAACACAAGACACAAATAGATACCTTTATTCTCATTGTCCAGGTCCATTTCCATGGAAACACAAGGTCCACTCTATGCAGGCTGCTTTAATTATCTTGCTGCCAGTTTGCAAGGCATTCTGGGAGAGCCAAAGAAAAATTTGGCATGGGATGACCAGTCAGCTCACCTCTCCCCACAATTAGACATTTTTTTTATAATTCTTTTCATCCAAAGCCAACAAATCAATTCCAGGTCATACAGATCCAGAATAGCTGTGTAAACAATTTTGGAATCAATTTAGTACCAGAAAAGAGCGCATTTAGGAGAGTTGTGGTGATTCATTAGAAAATTATTTTCTCAGCAGGAGTACACCCCAATAGACTAATGATGCCGTAGGGCACAAGAGATCAGCCCCCAATGTAGTTTTGGAAAGTTTGGATACTGTTGACAACTACTAAAAATAAAAAAAAGCCAGGGGAAAATTTGCATACAATCATGTGCATACTGTTTCTTGTTGTACCTGTTTTGTTTTTTTTGTTTACTACTGTGTGACTCCAAAAAAATCATGTTAAAATGAAATATTATGCTTATTGAATAAGTTGTTACTTTAAAGAAATGTCTATTTAAATCTGTTGTTCTTTTATATCTTAATAGGGGCTTTTTATTAGTGGTGCCTTAGGTGACAGATTTAACCTTCGCAAGGTCCTGGCATTTGGAATGTGCTCCTCTGCTATCATGGTAAGTCTATTGAGTTATATTGTCATGTTATTTGTTATTCACTGTTTGAAAGGTGTTGTCTCTTCACCAGGTGTTCATGTTTGGGACAGTCAGCAAATGGCTAAACATACACAACATCTGGTACTATGGAGTTTTCATGGCATTAAATGGCAAGTGTTAGCATTGTTTGGTCTCCTATTCACTTATAAATTCACTATCCATTTCACATAAGTTCTCAGCTACTGATTAAGCTTTCTCTGCATGGTCCTGCTCACTGAATGCCAGACACATTGTTAATATCCTCTGATTTCTTGATGCAATCTATTATTTTGGGTGGTAAAAACATAATTTATTTTGTTGTTACAGGTATTTTACAGTCTACTGGCTGGCCATCTACCGTGGCTGTGATGGGCAACTGGTTTGGTAAATCCAGGTGGGATATAAATTTGATTTTTATCCATCATGTATTTAGTACTCAACAAGGGTTCTCTACTTCAGAAAACCATAGGATACTTACTGTACAATGGCCCCCAGAGTTTATATCTCATCAATCTTGAATAATTTGAATCTTCCAAATTATACTGTCCTGTTTTGTCTAGCCGTGGCCTTGTGTTCGGCTTGTGGAGTGCATGTGCTTCCGTGGGGAATATCTTTGGGGCTCTTGAGGTAAAACCTTAAATTTGATTATTTTTGGTACTATGGTTGTAGTGGTCTCAGATATTTATTAATACCAGTTGTATATAAACAGTGAAATGTGTTTTTTTTTTCATATTTTCCACAAAAATATCCAAAAACTATATACTGGGGCATTCACATGACTTGTATGTTTTAGGTTGCTGCAGTGCTTGACTATGGATATGAGGTATGGGGTATAAGCTAGTGCACACTCGCTGTCTAAAGGGTTATTTTAATGTATCTAGCATAAGTAAATCACCCTGGAAGCTTATCACACATTGTACAATTATACAAACATATGCAAGCTACACTTGCCTGTGATATACTTCTTTTTGGTGAATTACTTTTGATTTTACCACTTTTGATATTACCCACTGTAATAAGGAAATGCGCATTCTGACAACAAGTTGTAGGATCTATGTATAGAATGCTTTCTCACACTTGATTGTGTCATACAAATAGGAGGTAGCATTCAGCTAGTTTTAAGTTGTGGATGAGTTGCTAGGAACATTGGAAGGGTTTTGACTAGGACTTGTTGGAGAAGACTAAACAAAGAGTGCCTTAGGGCACTATATACTGATATTCATTCCCATTTATTTTATACTAGTATTGTGTAAGTGGTTGGAGACTTTAATAAAGATTTCAGAGACAATCCTTGGATTCTGTTCATTCTTGCATGGACTTGTTGACCTGTCATGTTAAAAATGTACTGAATAACCAGGGGGCAGAAACTGTATAACATGTTAAGCAAGGCATAAAAGGACATAGGACTCATATCTGACCACAGAACATAGGTTTGAATTGATGGTTTCTGTTTGGTGAATTCTGTGGATGGAGAAAAAAAAAAAAAACCCAGACAGAAACCCTCAGTTAATAGGTGAGAATCAGCTAGAACCACAGAACCCATTGTTTAGCATCAAACAGAGGCCAAATTTGAATGTTCATTTTTTAACCTTATTTCAATGGCTTTTGTTTTAGTATGCCATGCTTGTCCCTTCTGCCATGCTGTTTGCTGGGGGACTCGTTATATTTTTCTGCCTGATTCCTTCACCTCAGGACATTGGTAAGAAGATTGTTTTTAATTTACTTCTTTTATACAGTTTCCTATTCCACATTCTTTTACTGAAGCAACTTCCCATTTTAGGATTACCAATGCCCACCGATGAGCTGAGTAGTGCTGAAGAACAGAGACCAGGTAAACTTATTAATTACAAATATTCCAGCAGAACAAAGTAAAAACTGTTTTTGATCTTAGTGAATACTCTGCTTTGGAAAAAAATGTAAAGGTGTTCTCCTTGCAGTATTTAATGATACAGATGATCAGCAACCCTACCCCAACCAGGCACCATATGCTCTACCAGATGCTTTATTCCAGGTAATGTTCCAGTGAATTATGGTATGACCACCCCCACTGTACCGTCACCCCATCATAGTTGAGTACATACAATCGCTCCACTCTGAGGCGATCATTCCAGATACCGTTCCAGTGGTGCTATTACATGTTAAACTCTAAGAATGTCATGTTACATCCATGATAAGTCATATAATTTTATTATACATATGTTTCAGTCATCATCGGTTTTGCCCAAAGAATCTAAGAAGGCTATTGGATTTTGCCAAGCTCTATTTCTTCCGGGAGTCATTCCAGTGAGTATTTTTTACAAGGGTAGACCCAGGACTCAAAGCGGGGCACCACCCTGAAGTGGGTGATCTTGTTGATTTCACTTCAAAGAAATCTCAGAAATCTTAATTGAAAGACATCTAGAAAAAGGCTGCAAGCAATGAAGATTGCACCTGAACCACATATTTTGTTTTTTCAGTATTCTCTATCATATGCCTGCCTGAAGCTTGTGAACTACTCCTTCTTCTTTTGGCTTCCATACTACCTTTCAGTCAGTAAGTCTAATAACTATTATATATTATTTATTCACTATTAATGATTTACAATTTCAAAATTTTGTCAAACTCTTTAGTTTGTTAGTCAGATTCTTCAGTTAGTCCAAATCTTCATTTATAAGCCAAACCTTTCTGTCAGCAAGTAAACCCCTTCAGTCAGTAACTCAAATCCTTCAGTAAGTAAGTTAGACCCTTCAGCCACTATGTTAGACCCCTCAGTCAGTAGGTTAGGCCCTTCAGTCACTAAGTCACATGCTTCAAAGTCTTTATGACCCTTCAGTCATAAAGTGAAACCCTTAAGTCAAACTTTGCAGTTGGTTAGTCAGCCCTTTCAGTCACAAGTCAGAACCTTCAGTTACCAAGTCAGACATTTCGTTCTGTAAGTCAAACCTTTCAGCCACTAAGTCAGACCCTTCAGTACTAAGTCAGACATTAAGTTACAAGAGAACCTTCCGTCATAAGTCAAACCAGTCAGTCATAAGTCAAACCATTCCACCAGCAAGTAAACCCCTTTAGTCAGTAAGCCAGACCCTTCACTCATTAAATCAAATCCTGCATTCAGTAAGTCAGACCTGACAGTCAGGTCTGTAAGAAAAACCTTTCATTCACTAAAGACAACCCTTCAGCCAGTTAGTCAAAACCTTACCAATTGTAATACTGTGAAAAAAGTATATTTGTTTGGACTCTTTTAGAGCTCAATTGGAAGGACAGCATAGCCGATGACTTATCCACATTTTATGATATTGGTGGAATTATTGGAGGTGCTATTGCAGGTTTTATAACTGTAAGTTTGAATATAATTGATAATAAATCTGTTGTACTCTATAAACTTCGATATGCATTAACCTATACACATATGCCTATGGAATTTTCTTTATTGTTGTCTCCATTATGATAACTATGAAACTATAAATGCCAATGAAAAGTATTTCTAGCATATTTTATTTTGTGGAAGCAAAGGTAAATTATTTAAAATAGGATGTAACGAAAAATGAAGAATCCTTGTTTCATGTTTCAAGCAAAAGGAAGGATTACTTTTTAGAGATAACCAAGGATCTTGATTGATCAACATCATCATATTTCTTCCCTTGGGCCTGCCTCTTCGCACTCCATGTGTGTGAAACTGAAATAAAATGTGTGTCCATAAAACTGTTAAATTTGTAATTCTTGCCTTTGTGTTGCCTTATGTACACCAAAAATATTTTTAATGCTAGATCTTCTCTTGTAGAACATGGCCATCATGACAATTATGAGTCAAGTGTTCATCCTTATATCTTTTTTTAGGATCGCATGCGTTCCCGCTCTCCTGTGGTTGTTGTGATGCTCATTTTGTCTGTCATTTCTCTTTTTGTTTACAAGAGTAAGTACTTTAAAAACAAACATCTCAGCAGTACAACTCACTAACATATATCATCCTCTTTATAGTCCCCAAATGGTACAGTAAGCATAAAACAGAAATAAAATTAGTTACAGATAGTTACAGTACTCAACCATTAAAGGGCAGACTAGAAGTTACAAAAACTATTGTTTAACCGCTGTTGTATTTATTTTATCATATACTTAAATTTATATACAAATGAAGACCGCCTTCTTGTCTCCCCTAACATTATATACTAAATAGCATAAGAATCATGGTGTCACCCCTAACAAGCTAGCTTGCAATATTACCCAATAGGCAGAGAATTACTGAATAGCCTTAAAGAATAATCGGCAAATGCTATAGATGAGATTGACACTTTATGACATTAACATCTTTTGTGTGCCCACAGGTATTGGAGCAGAGTATACCTTGAATGTTGTTGTCATGGCAATTACAGGTAAGCGTGCATCATGTTTGTAAATACTCTAGCTGTAAGTGCAATATGGATGGATTATGAATAAACAAAATTACTTCTGCTAGGAAAAGTCCTACAGATTCTATTTTTCTTGCTGATGGTCGCCGGTCATCCCAATAATTTGACTTGCTGCATCATGGAATTGAGTCAAAGTGTCAGAGTGCCCTCCCTCCTCAGGCCATGTAAGAATTGTATAAACATCTTGTCTTACTCCTGTGTTCAACATCTTGTCTCGCTAAATCTTTAGGGTTCATGATAGGCGGGCCAGCAAATCTTATCAGTTCTGCGATATCTGCTGATCTAGGGAGACAGGTAATTATAATATTCTGTCTGTCGGCCCTGATGCTTTCAAAATGTTATTGATATGTTCTGTTGTTGGCCTTGATGTTTTAATACGTTTCTGATACGATCTTGTGTTGGACTTGATGTTCCAAATGGTACTGATATCCCTGATTTATTTCCACAGCCCTGCCTTAAGGGTGATGACGAAGCTCTCGCCACTGTCACTGGTATAGTTGATGGGACAGGGAGTGTCGGTGCCGCTATTGGACAGGTAAAAACCCAATGTGCAGTGTATAGTGGCCAATTCTCTTGACGGAATTGCGATAAGCATCAGGTAAAGTAACTGAAGATGGTTCCACCAGGTCTGTGTGCTCAGTGTTTTTTTTATACATATCAAAGGGTGGTGTAGCCAGGTAGATTGGCATTTCTAAAGACTACTGGAAACACGGGAAAAGGACGTTCGAGTGAATCCTTGAGCTTAGAGCGCTAGGAATGTTGGCACAGTTAGAACATGTTTTGAATTTAAAATTATTGTGATAATCATGAAAAAATATATTTTTTTGAGACAGTATGAGTCTTATTGTACCGAATACTTCCGTAGTCTACGCAAATCCATTTTACCCATGATTTTCAATGCCATCAAGATATTGTATATTTTGCATTTATTTTATATACAAATAAAAGAAAACTTAGTAAAGAGTTCTTTATTTCAAGCAATGACAAAAACAATAATTGCATTTTATGTATTCTCCGAACTTTTGGAAACTGCTAAACAGCCTTAAAGCTTCCTGCAATCAGACTTGGTAGTAATTGAAGGCCATCTAGTATGTGTTCAGGACCCTGTAGAAGGGTCTAAAACTCGTGCAGGGATGTGCAGTCCACTAATGACTTTTCCGTTTTCTAGATCCTTATTCCTGTCATCACAAACACCAACAAAGAACGTGGCTGGGAATACGTGTTTTACTTCCTCATGGCAATGGTAAGACATGCAAAGGGTCACACAGGCAAGCTAACATCAGGTTCTTAGTTACGTCAGGCATTTTTTTTATAAGAGAAGACGTGTGTAGGAGTGTTGAGGGTAGGTGTATACCATAAATACACAGCGATCACTTGGGGAAGCACAGTCATGTAAATCGACGTTGGCGCTTACCAAACCTCTATTTGTTTCTAGGCGTTTATGAGTTTCGTCTGTATAGTTATCGTACCTCTATACAACCTAATCAGGTAGGCTTCACTCTCTGCTGGTTGTTTATACAATCTTCAATCTTACATTGTCAGGGATAGGGTCCGTTGGTTGTTTGTTTTGAATATCAAGACTACCATCTTAACCATGCGGGGTTTATTATCTCAAAGGGATGTACATGTGCGTTAGTATCTTCCCTTAAATGAATTTTGAATACCATCGAGAATGAGAAGGGGATGTTTTAGAAGTAATCGGCGAAATTTGCTTATGGCATAAAATTGTTTAAACGAAAACCATCAAATTGCAGTTCCAATTAAACATAGCACTTTTCATAATGGGAAAGTTATTCTGTACAGCAAGATACATTTAGCATTGGCTTTTAGACCAAAAACCCATTTAGCCCCGGTCCGAGCACGGGCAAACCAGACGAAATGTTCGTGTATCGAATATTTTCTATAATTTGTGTACTGAATATATCTGTTATAAAGCCAATTTATTGCAGTTGTTGTCGTAGATTGATCTGGTTCCGTTTTAGCCGTGATTCATAACAGTTTAGGCGATTTTCCTCCCTCATCTCGGAATACAATGGTCTCAGCGGTTGCCATGGCATTGCATTGTATTTACTATTGTGTCCAGGCCCCGACTGGCACCGACTGTTTGTCAGCACCCTGGAAGAACAATAAATTTCAACTTTGCAGCAAAAAATTGCAGGGAAATTCTGGTCTTTTGGATAATTTTATTCGATTGATGTGTTTAGAAACTATTTTGAAGGGAATAGCTGCCCGTTTTCTGCCGAAAAAGTTGCCTCGAAGTTGAAGTCGAAGTTGTGTTTGCCAGGGCGTGGAGCTTCCCCGGCCCTACAATCGATAAAAATCGATTAATCAATATTAATCGATATTAATCAGTTGATTATTATTGATTGATATTAGAAACTGGCCACTGGAAAGCAAGGACAACGACTAGGACAATACGATCAAAAAAAGATGTTTTCGTACGTGGTGATCAATAAAAATTTGATTGCAATTGAATAAGCTAAACATTATAGTCAGAGACAGATAAAAATTAACTAAGGACATTATTTCTACACTAGCGAACGTAGTTATGAGAGTGGGGTTTACAGTGCAAACGTCCGCCTTCTCAACTAAAGGTGAAACTTTTCACGTCGTGGTTTTATGGAAAACGGCTGAAATGTATCAGACAGAATGCATTTCCACGTGCTGCTAAATTAACAGCCTAAGAGGGATAAGTTGTAAATTGTGTCCTACAACCTACATATTAGCATTGATGACATTCCTAAAAAAATAACTTGGACACAAAAATGGATGTTCATCACAAGAGGATCTTCTAGCACCCCCTGTTCCTTAATTTAGTGGATTACCCCCTTGGGAGCTATGAATTAAGTCCACCTGCTTTGCTGGCGAATCCATTCAACACAACAATTTTGTGTAACGCACCTGTCCTGAAGTTCTATGAGTTGATACTTCGAGGTGAAAGGACGCCAGCTGAACAGTGGAGCAAATGCTAGTAGTCCAGTCTGCAGATACTCTGCATTATTCCGTCTTATTCCAGTGTGGTATAGTTGGAAAGCGGCTGCATACTTCCACATCATCTCAACCTGAAATAGGTAGCATGGATCTTTCACCTTGTCTAACCAGTCATTGACAGACACCACTTGCTTCTTTCCTTCTTCCGCTCCCTTTTCAATCTTCTCGCGTACGTATGGTACCAACAGCTCGCACCATGTTCCCTCTACCATGGTCTTCAGAAAGGTCTGCGTATGGTGGTGGTTCGAACTGCTGGAAGTGAGTCACAACTTTCTGAGTTGCTGTGTCACATTCCTCTTCAAAAACAACCTCTGTGATCTTTCGCCTTGTGTTATACTCCCTAACTGGAGTCAGCAAAGCAGTCCCCAATACATTATCACCTGTGAGCTGTGCCCCTGCTGACTTAAGGTCTACTCTGCAATCGGGATTGACACACTTTCTCTTTTTGGGGGCATTTCTGTGTGGCAGTTTGGACAAATTCTGGTTGTTTTCTTCTTCTCGATTTCCTTTACTTTCTCATCAATGTCATCTGTACAACCACCATCACCTCTGGCATTCTGCTCTTTGAAAACTTGTTCAAGGCACTTCTGCAGAAGCTGTTTATTCTACAAATTAAAAAAAAACAGGTATTAGAAAAAAATATATATTCATGATTTACTGGCATGCATGCAATGTACTATTAAATTTGCGCTGGCAATGATGTTGAAAAGTTAAAAAGAAATAGGGAATTTGAGAGTTGTAAATTATGCTTGTATAGGTTATTATTGCGACCAGTTTTGTTTTTATTAGTTGTAATTTTGCCATCTTGGAGTACTTGACTCAAATCAGAGTAAGCTGAATCCTTGAAACCATGGCAATATTGCAAATAAAATTTGAAATAAGGGGCAAATTTTCAAATGAACTATTTTCTTTCACATAACTTTTATATGAGTTGGGCATTCATCCTTTTTACAAACTTTATATTGCACACATTCAAGCTAACATTGGATACCTCTTTCCTAAGTGACTCATTCTTGTATGGGTCAAAATTTATGGCCTCCTCCAAAGCTCCAAAATCTTCATCGACAAAGGTTCTTCTCCAATTCCTGTAACAAAAAAAATAACATAAGAACTGCATAAGTAATATCTGAGTTATGATAGCTGACTTAACGTGTGTGTGTGTGTGTTTAAAATTTAAATGTATGTCATTGCTTTGTCTTACAAAGGTTCCATTTGGTTGTGCATTTGGTCATTTTGATCTGTCATATATTTGTGACTTAAAGAAATTTTCAGTACTTTTAGAGATGATAAAGTGAAACAATACCTGGGAGAGAGATCTGGGCGCTTTTGTAGGTCATCACTTCCATCTACGACAGCCTGGCATACACTGGTGATTATGCTCACACGGTTCTTTTGGCCCACCCGCACTTTCCAGTTTTTCTTTACAACTTGGTCATTATCAATGGCCACCTCGCAGTCGCCTGATGGGAAAAGACGTGGTGTAGAACTGAGGTGGTCCATCCATTATTTGAGTGTTGTGTAGGAGCCACCAGGTAGCACTTTGCTCACTAGATTCACAGCAAGCTTTGAGTTGCTAACAGTGAACAGGACCAGGTTAGTTAGGAAACTGAAGGGCAGAACAGCGTTAATTCCACAGATTTTATACAGGTGCTCCAAAGCCAGACAATTCAGGAAGTTTGTAGACGGACTCTTATTACAAGAAAGTCTATTCAGAGCAGCAACAATGACCGGGTTTCGTCTTGATAGCCACAAGTCACAGTCAATTTCAGTCATGCATTTGATATCTTTGTTTGTCTGTGAAAATGATGATGTGTCCTTTATAATGGCATCCTTTTGCACCCTGAAGATGCCGTTCACAATCTTGGCAAGTACTTCTGTACGAATGCTGGAGAGTGACGAATCCATGTCAGAGGTTTCAAAAACCACAGTGTTCTCAGTCTCTGCCAACATTTCAAGGACGGCTCTTTTCGTCTCTTTACTTTTCATGAGTTCTTTCACCATCTCCACCTTGTCCTCCACAAAACCTCTCCTCCAAATTCTCAATTTCTATACAGTAAACACGTTCTATATGGTCGCTATGTTCGCCTGTATCACTACCTTCGCGTTCTACGTCTCCTTTCTGGCAATCCGCCTTCCTCTTCTTTGCTGGTCTCCCATGTTTTACTGTGCTGCATACTTCACAGCTATCACTGTGTGGCTTCCAAACAACACAGTCTTCAACAGGATATTCGCCACTGAGATAGGCAGCCTTGTTGGCTTTCGACCGACATCTGCTGCACACATGAATGGGATGGACGTCTGGACTGTCAAGAAGGATATTTATGCGCCAAATTTGCTGAATGTTCTTGGCAAAATCACAAGCGCGAGCACTTTCTTTATCTCTCTTGATACTTTTTGCACATATGCGGCACTTCAAATTGAGGAGTCTTCTATGATTTTCCATCTTTCTCTAAAAAAAGAACCAAAAACAGTAAGAAACTTGTATTTTGAGTGCTCTAAACCCGATCTTTCTCTGTCCGTTCCGTTCTCATATGTGATATATGTGTTGTTCAAGTGTTAATGTGAGTCTTGCAAGTGTTTTCACATGTGAGTTTCTTCAAGTTCCTTAGTGTCTTAAGTAAGTTGGGGCTTTGGTACGCACCCATATTTATATGCTTCTAAGATGGCATGTCCTTTAGGATAACTGACACTGACATCCCAAAGGGCTTTTAGCACTTTTTGGATAAGGGTTTAACCAATGGGTGTACGAGGGACGACCTTCCTACGTGGGTGTGCCAGTCAGTTACCCTTGGGCTACCATGACTTACGTAATGTTTACAATGTTGCTACTGACTACGGATGTCACACACTAACTTGTTACACTGTTAGTACGCATGACAATCTACACACATGATAAATATGATTGACAGCATTCTTATCATTTTTGCACTCAAACTCTTTAAATGTACTAAAACCTAATTTCACCGACGGCTAGGTCTAAAGCTTATTTATGGTAAACCTTGTGTGAACTCAGACTTAACTTGACTTACGTAGCTAACGGATACAGGACTAAAACAAATGCTCAAAACTCTGTTCTCCAGTACCACTTGAAAAGGGACGCGGTACGCCTATAAGTTTCCCGAGCAAAAGGTCAATCTGCTAAAAATATGACTGCTTGGCTAAGCAATTTCCATGCAAGAGTTTTATATTTCCCTGTCAAACGCGATAAGTTAACTAAACAAAATGCTTTTAGTTGTTCCGTGTACTTCAATATGCTGACAGCCGATCAGTATATAATTTCTAGATGCAAAATATGTATTCACTACATGTGTGACTTATTTCTGCGTGACATAATCCTACCGAGGGTGCTTCTACGAGACTTCCAGCGGAAACTAGGGACTTCCAGCACTAGGCATTGCGAGTGCTTGTGTGTTACATAACAAAAAAACCGAGGAAAAGTGGGTTTGTATACGTGAAAAGTGGAAGGATATCAAAATTTAAGCATCGTAAATCGACATACCTTCACGTTATCTTTAGATTGGCGGCCATCTTGAATTCGTGTTCTTTATTTTTGCGCCAGCAGCTCTGATTGTAAACGAAGAACTCGAAGTTTTATCGCGTGTCCACCTTCTTTGAACATGTGCCTTCGGTTCAAGCTATCGAAATGCCCGGATGAAAGCCTCTAAGCTGTGTTTTTTTTGCGATCGTTGAAGCCTGGGCGCTGTTCGTAACGGATCAGTTTCGCACTTTTTGCGTCGTTTCCCAAAGACAATAGATTTAACACGTGACACGTATACCCTGATGGCCTGTACTGCTAAATACCACAGGTAGCCCAGGCAATGGTTTCGAAGCTTGTTCGTAGCTTGGAATCGGCTGTTATTCTTAGAGGTAAAACGAGTCGATTGAAGTCGCGATTTATTTGTGAAACATTGCCAATAAAATTGCCTTAAAACTTAGAACATGCCTTGTTGTTGTCATATTTATGTGTAATATACGATTTTGGGGGGTTTTCGTAACGGAATATATGACTTCTCTCCCTCTACTAAGGAAAGAAACAAGGTTGGAGGCGCCATTTTCGGTAGCACTCAAATACCGTCGAAATTCGCGAGGAAAATACAACAAACGAAATATTTTTATCTCGCAGACCTATGCCAGGGTACACTTACATTCTATATGTGGCAAAACATCCGAGCTAAATCTTTTTCCCTGGCCGCTAGCCATTTTTTAAAACGAGTAAGCAGTGATTTGAATCCTTGACCGGCGCCGTTGGACAATTAGGCCCTTTTGAAGCAATATAAAGACTCGCTTTGTTTATCTTATCTTGTCTATCTGATTTTATTTAAAAAAAAAAAAAAAATTAAACAATTGATCATGTCGGTTAAGGATGATACATTTCGACGGAATGGAAGAAATCGATATTTATGAATATAATCAAAAATCGATAATTTCAATATTTTTTGATAATAATCGATACTCACAGTTTCATGTTATCGATTTCCTTGATCTCCGATATTAATCAGTTGATTGATATTTATTTTTATCGATTACTATTGATTATTATCGGAATTATCAATTAGTATGGCCGTTAGCTTCCTACCCTGTTGTATTTTATTACAAGTGGAGAGGAGGTGAACCGAGATGGGGGTGGAAAATCGCCTAAACTGTTATGAATCACGGCTAAAACGGAACCAGATCAATCTATGACAACAACTTCAAGAAATTGGCTTTATTACAGATATATTCGGTAAACAAATTAAAGATAATATTCAATACACGGAATTTCGTCTGGTTTGCCAGTGGTCCGAGCCCCGTTATTGACCCTGTTTTTCCAGGAATCTTTGGTGTCCTCGTAATGAAACAGCGCTGATCCAGTCCGAGTTTGCTGCTAGGCGAGGAGAAGTGCCATCCCCGACGATATGATAGCTGAACACCCCGTACCAGTCTTGCATAATAGGTAAGCGGTAGTTTGACTTTTGGTTACAAAAGAACGTTAAAATGTTGTCCCGTTGCATGACTCAATTGACCAATTGTTGCGCAACATGCTAAACGCTGACGTCTATTTGCGTGTGTCGTCCCAACCTGCGTGTAGTAATATTACCACATACTGTACGAGAGTCTGCTCATCCTTACCTCCAAAAGCAGGTTCCTACCCACGCGGGGTAATACTGCTATGTGATATGTTCCCATCCAGGGTTACCGCCAAAGTTTATATCTTCCAAAGAAGAATTCAATATTTGTGAGAATGTGGGTGATGGTAATGTTCGTTGTTGTGTTCTCTTTCAGTGAGCTGTAGTTAGTCCCTTTGCGATTCTAATCATCTGATGCCAGGTGGCGGCGCAAGCTGAGGGTATTCTGTTGACGTTTGAGGGGTAGTGGTGCAGTTGAGGAGGAAGGAAGTGCACGTTCCGAGACTGTACCTACTTCCTATGGTCGTGTCTCATTAATCTCCTCTTTCGTCATAAATGCCACAGATGTGAACACTGATTTTCTGTGACCAGCGTTAGCACTTGATATAATTCGTCACCCTTTGAATGTTTGTGGCACGCTGCCTAGTAGTATCGGCCATGTTACTTTGTGTATATAAAGCACAGAGAAAAATGGAGATTTTTATTTACTGGCAAAAATCAGATATATTTTGTGAGAAAATTAATTTATTTTATGGGGATCTTTAATTGTGCTTTGGGGGTGGGTTTGAATTTCAAACTGTTTCTTTTAATGGTTTGGTTGATGTCTCAATAAACGGAACTTTTGAACAGTCTGAAAACGATCCAGTGTCACACCCCGGGCGGGGGAGCAGCCATAGAAACCTATGGAATTACCGGGCTTTTTTTTACAGTCGAGGGAGATATAAATACAGGAGCCCAGAACATCCCTACAGCCACATACAGTGGCCTCCTTCCCACCATTAAAAGGAAGTCTCCTTTTCTACCAATGTTGCAAATCGTAAAGGGGGCGGGGGAAGATAGATGGCGGAGAAATGATTCCCTAAGGGTTTAAAATTTGTGTGGGTAGCTGTCTATCATAAATAACTCCAGCCAATTTCGCGTACAGTAGTTTTGACGTGGGGTTTCCGATTTTCGTCAAAGTACATTTTACAAGCAAACGAAATTAAAATCCTTCTAAAGCTGAAGTAACGATTTAGAACAACATATATTAATGTATAAGTCGGGATTTTCTATTGCGAATTAATTAGTGTCGCACGGGTTTGATAATCCACCAACAGCAGCTGAACAATCTAGCCTAGCAGCCCCGACGGCAGAATGGAAAGATTTGAATTGCAAATGTGTAATTATTTGCCGCAGCTGAAGTTAAGATTGATAGTATGTAGGTCTTTATATGACGAAATTGAAAACTCAAAGCAAGAGGAAGAGCGCTGCCCAGGTAAGAAAATGCGCTAATACGTTCGTGTTTGGATCAAACTAATAATTAATTGATATATAATCTTATTTGATACTATGTATGAATGAGGAAGACCATAGGCAAGAAATTACATATTTTCTTTTTGTGTTTAATGCAGGAAAATAGAAAATATAATCTTAGTATCACTTTTGTTGGATCTGTTTCGGTTGGAAGTGTAGACTACCAATTGAAGTTTTGTTTTAAAGGAATATTGTATTAATCTAAATTATACTGGGTCCATAAACGCACGGGTTTTTTTCGTTTGTGTAAAATGGCGAGGTGCAGTAAAACATTGTCATCGACTTCGGCTAAATAACCTAAGAAGAGCGATATTTCAAGTCACGCTATTGATTGATCAAAAAAGAAATAAAAATGTATTTTTACTAGAATCACATTCGAGTGAAGAACATGGTAACTACACAGCGTGATATCCCTTGATAAGTTGAAAGAATAGTATTTATCCGTTATCGGGCAACATCCTTGAAGAGTAGAGATGAGTTAACGTTGAATAGACCCTATAGAAAAAAGCGTCAAGCTAAAAGATACAGTACCAATGGAAAAGAATATTCGTAGAAACGAATTAGTATCTATTCAATTTCCAAGCATTTTGATTTAAGATTATCGCAAAATCTACCTGCATCGTTTCTAAAGATTCACGCTGGCTTTCGACGCTTCATTTGCGAAAATTGTTTGTAATGGCAGCCAAAAATACAGTAAATGTATGAGGTATTATCTAAAATACAGGAGAAATGCCTTGAAAGGGCCTTTCGGTCCCCTCCTGTTAAAAATCCTTGCTACGCCGCTGGATGTAAAGAGAGCATCAGTTATTTAGATATACCATCAATCTAGCCACATGTAGACAGACCTGCTAGGCCAATAAAGAACTAAAGGCCTCATTCCTATTCTTTTTTTTTCCACAGCATTCAAAGTTAACAATGACTTCGTTTGCTGTGTCTTTCCCTCTTGTTTTTCTCGCGTCTTCCTTGCTGTCACATTATCCAGTCGATTCTTCCAATGTCATCATCACCACCGACGATGGTAGCAAAGATAAAGGTTAGTTGATATTCATCCAGTTTACAAAATCCTACGAAATTTCATTATCAGCATTGACCCTACAGTATTGACCCGTTTATAATATTGATCGATCTTTCAATTGGTTTTGTCGTTTTGGCACGGTGGGTCTGTGGCTGGTTCTAGAATCGATGGTTTTCAACCAGCCCATTGCACATAACGTATTGAAAGGGTGAGCTGGTGGACTTTCGGACGGATGGTTTTGGTTTTTCAAACAGAACCATTGTCTTGGCGACCGATTCGATTTGATTACGCATACATTAGTCAGTACCAAGTCTGAAACGTCTGAAACTCTAGGCGCTTGTTCATCTCGAATTTGCCGGCGAATAACCTTGTAAACCACCCTTTTCACGGTATTTGGCAAGGGCGTAGCCAGGGGTGTGACATAGGGGCCCCGGGCCCCCCTTTTAGCAGCCAAAAATACAGTAAATGTATGAGACATATCTAAAATACAAGAGAAAATGCCCCCTCCTGTTAAAAGTCCTAGCTACGCCGCTGTTTAGGAAGACAGAGGCATAACGGAACAAAGTAACGACCAAGCAGTGTGTGCTTCAGGAAAAGGATAATCGCAGCGCAGATCTATCTATGTCATCGGAAAAGATGTTGCCTTATTTCACTGAAACCAGAGCAAGGACTAGAGTAACTTTTACAACAATTTCATTAAGGTTTCCTCGGAGATTTACTGTTATGCATTTGGTGGTTTTGTCCACACAGCGTACTGTATGTATGAGGATATGATGTTTCAGTGTAAGACGGAAAAGGAATGCGATGGTGAAGATTACGTGGACTGGGGACGCGGTAAGGGACAAGGAAATGATCCCAACCTAAAGCAGAACGATTGTAAATATCCACAAACATGTTGCCTGCCATTTAAGGTGAGTACAACGAAGTACGCATATGAGGTCATCCTTGGGGATATCCTAGGGTTCTTTCCCTCACCCCTTGAAATGTTCCAGCGCTTCCCTTTCGCTGCGCTCTCGTCCCCATGCTCTTCATTATGTGTTTTTGCCATTTAATCGGAAATTCCAGTACTTCTGGTTATTTTGTAAATGGTACAGATATACTCCCACTGGAAACATTCCGGAAACTTTGGAATTGCTTGAGAGGTAGTCCATTTTCACCGGGGATTTTCTGGGATCCCAGAAATTCCGGAAAATCGCGTACCATTTGCAGTTTTCCGTAGATTATTTGACCTAAAAGGACCCTAACAGTAGAATTTTTGGGTACGTAGCAAATGATAAATAAGTCACCCCGGAAATTCTGGAATATATGGGACTTTTTCTTACCATTATGGCATTCCAGAAAAACTGGGATCTCATTCCGGATGTCCGATTAAATGGTGAACAACCTATATAAACATTATATAAGGTAACTGATAACATATAAACCATGAAAGCAGCTAACATGACATGACATATGACATGAGTTTTGTCGGTGGATTAATAAGGAAAATGTCATTTTTCTGACATTCGATTGATATAAATGTCCACCTCAACGGTTGTGCAGATAGGGCATATCCTCTCATTTACTTTTTTGTAAGGTTTTCGGTAACGTGCGGCTTCTATTTCGGACTTATGATTGCTTATGATCCGGAGGAGCCAAGGAAACAAGACCCTCGAAGACATTAAACTTGCATCAGTAGGAAGAGTCTTGTTATATCGTACAGTACTGTGTTTTCTTGATTCTCAGAACTCCGAAGATTCTGTGGAAAGATACAAGAAGAAGGTCGCAGCGGATAAGGGGAAGAGCGACGCAATGTTCGCATAGGGACGAAAGATGAAAAATGGCATTCATTATCCCATAAAATAGATTTTTCTGTATAACATCCACTTAACAACATGCATTTCTGATTTTTCAACTCCCCCAAAGGACTGTCCGTTGAAATTATTTATACATGGTCATGTTTTTCGAATTGATTCGAATGAGATTCGAATTCTGAATCTGTTAGAGGCAACGGACAGGAGCGTGGCCAAGCATATAAGAGGAAATGGAATCTTTGGCGGGGCTGTTAGGGGGTGTTAAGTTGAGCCGCATTTAACCACATGTTTGACGTCGTCCTTTTCATACATTTGGGCAAACTAGATTGACTATAATTATTGCAGGATTATGAGCTTTTTTGATATAAAATAAAAAAATAAGCATCTTAACATCAGATTTAGCTAATGACGCTCTAGCCTTATTCACAATTTGAGAAAAAAAAAAGGATTTTTTAACAGGCATCTAATCAGTATTCCTAAAGAGATATTACCTGAATTATTTTCATAAAATTAAGTTGTACAGTTCTGTCTAAACATGGTTTTACAGCTAGAAAATAAACTGTTGACACGAAACATTAGATGCTGGTTTATTACTTGTTTATTCCGCTACATGTATTGATAACTACTTCCTTGGGGTTGATTATTCGAATGAAAATGGGTTTTGTGTTAGGCGACCCTTGCTACAAATACTCCACCTGTGACACAAAAAAGACCAAATATGTTAAGTCAGGCATTGCAAATGAGGGTCGCAATAACATGCCCGTAGGCTGGGGGTGCTAAGGTCATGACGCTTTCCACGTAAAGAATGTCGATCACCCACTCCTTTGTTATTGTTTATCATTGGCAATACGGCAATTTATTCGCAAGGAAACTTCAAAATAACAATCTACGAATAAAGTCTTATATGTTATTTATGATATTTGATTGATAATATCTTGGTTACTTGCTTGAATTAGCCGATGGAAATGGATGCTTTGCGTGACTCGCCATTGCGCGGGAGCATAAAATGGCGGCGTGATTGGCCTTCTCTAAGAACGCCCAGCACTTATAGGGCGGACATAAGAGTGCAGAGGCACTTACCGTGTCTTGTCTTGATGACTGCGTGTGTGATGCTAATCTCGGCGGGAACCACGCTCCACGTGGCGTAGTTCGTATCAGCCGTGGAATAGTACACCTTCACACCCACATTCTTACTCAGACCCATCACGATGGTAACCGAGGCCTGGTCACAACCCATCTCCCCCTCAGGGGATAACCGGAAGTACTCGCTGGCGTATCCACTTCCGGGTGGGGTTTGCGCTGCCCGTTTGATTGAGCTGAGATAGCTCTCGAAGTCTGATGTCGAGTATTTATCGACTTCCACGTAAGTCAGGGTGTTAAAGAACCCAGGAGAGATGCGGACTGAAAACTCTCTAGGTGGAGACAAAAAACATTCAATATGGGACCTGCGCTAAGAGATCGCGTCACCATTCTAGGTGGCAAATTCGAAACAAAAAAAGTCATAAATGACTGCATCCGTCACACCAGAGAACAACGAAAAAATAAAATTTTTAAATAAAACTAAACCCTATGTGACAAAAAAGAATTCTGGCTTTTTTCGTAAGCGTTGAATAAGTTGCTTTGTGTTATTTTACAGCTTAAAGCCTAAGCGCGTGCTAGTTTGCCACCCAAACACTCAAGTTATCTCTTAGCGCAAGTCCCCTATTATCTCCAGTATCAAAATGCTCACGTGATCTGTTAGCGCAAGTCCCCTATTATCTCTCCAGTATCAAAATGCTCACGTGATCTGTTAGCGCAAGTCCCCTATCATCTCTCCAGTATCCAAATGCTCACGTGATCTGTTAGCGCAAGTCCCCTATTATCTCTCCAGTATCCAAATGCTCACGTGATCTGTTAGCGCAAGTCCCCTATTATCTCTCCAGTATCTAAATGCTCACGTGATCTGTTAGCGCAAGTCCCCTATTATCTCTCCAGTATCAAAATGCTCTTGCAGTACCCGACCTCTGTCCACCCGTCAAGGCAAGGTACTATCTTCATCTCATGTCTCACACCTTTTCTTTAAATGATTTACCTCCTCCTTACCCAGTGTCAATTTTGCCGCCATTCCACCCGAAGATCTCGCCGTATTTGGCGTGTCTTCCCACGAGGATTCGACCCTTCTGACTCCTGTTCGTAAAGGCGTTGTTTCTGGTGCACATGTATTGGTACGTTCCGGACTGGGTTACCTGTCGAGGTCCCATGTCATAGTACGTCCCGGCGTCATCTAGCTCAGACAGCTCGCCATGCAGCTGATCTGTCAAGGGATATTTGGGGAAAAGTTTGGGTTTGTCTTAGGGCAAGCATTTGTCAGCCATTTGGATCCATTCAAATGACATCTCCTGACATTGCGGATATTCAAACGAATCGATCTTTCTTCGTTATAGAAGTTTCAGCATTCATGTCATTTACAAGCTCTAAGGAAGGGTATGTCTATATCTATCCAGTTTTCATGAGATTATGGTATCAGTGCGTGCTTTTTAACTGCAAGAAATGACATACGAATTAATTGGACTAAGTTACAGTAGGCGCCTACCTGTGCTAACATGTCACATCTTATTGACTTATTGACTTTAATTACGGATAAACCGAAATACTCACTTGGTCTGTTGAGTGCGAGATTGACCAAGTCCTCTCTGCTTAATCCAAGGAATTTAGCCTCGCTGACGTTCGCGGGGTAGTTACGCCCCCAATGCCCGTGAGTCCCGGGTTGCTGACCACGCCCCTCTCGGTACACGGAGTCGGCGAGAAGAAGCAGATTGGACCTGTCAGTCCCTGCAAGACCCTGGCCAGCGTTATTACGATCATTAGTGTTGGAGCCAGTCCACCTAAAAAGGGTATCAATTTTTTTTAAAGTTTTTTAAACCTTTCACTTATATCAATCTAGCCAAAACAAAGCATAGATAAACTTCCAAATTCTGAAAAGGGAATTGAATTTTATTGAAATTTGAATTTTCTACAGATCTTGGAAAATTTTCCTGGCCGCGCGCGAAAGGAGATCGAATCGATTGAATAATTCCAAGTTTGTGGCGGGACAATCTGAAACAACGTATTTTCCTTAAATCCGTTAAAATTCAGAGACGGCAATACCACAAAATATTGGTGAATTGTTTTCTATTGCAATGCTACCCACAATGAAGCGAAGAATAATTTAATGTCGAGAATTGTATGCGAAAAAAGAAAATATCGTTTTGTTGTAGGTTTCAAAAACAGCGCGCGCTCGTGAGAATGTCGCCATTCTTGATTGCGAATGCAGCGCGCGCGCACAATGCAAAAACAATTCAAAGACTAAAAAATATCTGCTAAATTTTGCAGATTTGTTCCCTGAAGTTAAATAATCATTTGACTACCAGGTTAAGATATAAAGATGACGGTAAAAGTTGTAACCACACAACGTTCTTCAGCAATAACTAAGAAGACATGAAGACGGGGGCCGGTTTAGCGCGCATATGTTTTCTCATGTAATTTGGTTGACATCTAGACTACGTCACAAATAACTGGACCCGGGCCTTTCAGTTCACGGCCTTTTTTCCAAAGGTTGACCAAAATACCTCAATATTACAGATTTGAGTTATTCGCGCGAATGCGTGTTTTATAGGGTCCATACGAACCACATACCATTTGGAAGATAAAAATATAAAGAATTGACAAAGTCTATCAACTCTGAAAGGTTAAATGGACTTTAAGGAATTTTGAACTTTCGAATTCTAGATACCATAATTCATCAACAAATTGGCGACAGGCAAGCCGAGGTATAGAAGCAGACCATCCACTCAGTCAACAATTATGAGCAGGAGATATCAGTGAAGCAAATTGCAGTTGTCCGCCCACGAATACCGATTGATAAAATGCGTGACCTCTCGGGCATTGTACCCAAAACGTACTCGGGCTTCTCAATCCAGAATTAGAATGTAACAATCGTCTTTCGGGCTAATGATGTCTACAACCATACGTCCCGCGAACATTCTTTTTCGCCACTTTATCTCGTTAGTCCCCAATTGCTACCCCTTCCCCATCCAATGTAGTTACAGGCTAGATTGGATTTTAACCCAGCCCTTAAGCTATTGTGCTAACGCGGCGTTAAAATAGGGTATAGGGTGCATCGTAGTTGAGGTATTGTTCTTACTGGAAGTGGACGTATTCTCCCTCAGCCATGGTCAAAGTGTTGGGCACGAAGTCGTACTCGACAGACGGATAGACCTGGACGATATTACCGCGCTTGCCTCGCACGTTCACGTTGAAAATGCGTTTATTCACCGGGATGCTTGCAGGGCGCTTTCGGATGCTGAACTTGTGAGACCTGAAGAACAAACATGGAATATTCATTAAAGCGGTACCAGTTTGCTTCCGGTCGATAACGTAACAATCTCCGATGATTTTTAAAGGTAAAAGCGAAAAAAAAATTGAACATTGTAAAGCAGCGTGTGTAATCGAGGTTTCTTTGAGGATGTGACTGATAATTTAGAGCGGATGGCCTGTTGAATAGCGCGATTCTAATAGATTCTTTTGTCTCGAATAAGCTTAAGGACAATGCCGCTTTAATGTTTGCATCATTATATTAGAAAGAAAAGGATAATTTTCCTTCGTATCCACCACCATTATTTTACATCCCTTGTTAATAACCCCTCTTCCTATTCTGTAATAAGGCCATTGCTTTGCGAACGATTAGCCTCCTCCGTAGGTATCTCGAGTGTTTGTTAGATTGTTTGGTATTGTTTTTTTTATAAATTGGGCTTCTTGTGGTACTATCCATGAGACAAAGGGGACTGAGAGGCGAATATGACCGGAACTCTTTCTTGATCACGCAACAGAAATCCCTAAATCGAAAATAGCCATTTTTCCTAAAAATAGCCCAAAACACTCGAGTCGCCTGCGAAGTTACTCCATCATGAAATAAGGCATTTCCTGTATCCATAATGCACCTTACATTTTCCAAATCCCACTACCCCACTTATCCCACATGGTCCGACATGCATTGCTCTCTGCCCACCGCCCCTTTTCCGCCTTTATCCCCCCCCCCCCCCCCCCCCCCCCCCGCCATCTACCCCTTACCTGTCCTGAAAGGTCCTGCCTTGTTGGTCTGTGTTGGTCTGGATTCTCAGTATGAAGTTTGTTACCGTTGGGAATATCCTTACATCTGGGTCATTGTGGAATAGGTAGCCGCGCTTACTGGCGTTAGTTCGGTCCAGCCCGTAAGCGGCACCAATATTGATTTTGTCGCGACCATTGAGCTTGGAGTTCACGTCAGGGTCCCACCCATCGTACTCGCCCGTTGATATGTTGTACCTAGTACAGGGTTACTCGTGTTAATAGCAGGTATATTAAAATAACTTCCCTTTTTAAAGACGATATTAAAGAAATTCCCCTTAAATATTGTTGGGTTAGGTTTATAGATCAACACCAGGTGATGCTGTGGTTCACGTGATGACGAGTCGCTAAAATAACTGTCAGTAATGTTGCACTGTTAGACGGTGCCGACCGTTTGTAAGGGTTAGAGTAGGGGACACTGAATTTAACTTGTAATATGAGAAATGACGGAGAAACGAGAGATCTACTCCGGAGAAATTTCTGTATTGTGCTCCTCCAATATTTCGAGGCCTGCTACGGCACTTCAATGTGAATATATTGTTTTTGTTTTCATTTCATGACATGTCTCGGCTAGTTGTAGGCTATATCCAGAAGATGCCTCATCTGAAGAAATCAAGACATACGTCATCAATCCAAAAAATGGGCGCTGCCTTGAACATAGAGGAGCAGAAGAAAATTTGGATTCAATTATTTCTTTTGGATAAACTTGTTTGTCCTTTTTTTTGGCAGAAAGTGTTAAGTGCATTTATAGAATCTATGTTCTACCTGAAATAGTATCTTTTCGTTTATGATCAATTCACCTGATTCGCAAGACGCAGTTCTCCTCGTCAATATCCGGGACAGTCCAGTTGTACGTCATGAACTCACCACCATACGTGTTCCCTTGGTGGTTATCACGTGACCACTGGTTCTCCCTGCAGTCTGGCGCGGGCAGACCGTGAGAGGCCTGGAACGTCCATTTCCCCTTGATGGCGCTGTCACTGTCGTCATCCGCAGGGTAGAGGAAAGCCTAGTGATATGATAATGGTTTATTAATTAATAATAATGGTGTCTTTATTGATTCATAAGATAAAAATACATATCCTATGTTACAATCATTGAAAAGATAAAAATATGTTAAAAAAGCAAGACAGTTAGCATAGTATAAAATTTACAATGCAGTTTTGAGATTTAAGATCACACTAGTTCATAGTTAAAAATCAATCTATTCACAAAATTTGATTTAAATCGTTCAGTGTTGACCCTAGGAAATAAACATTTTTTCCTGCGCAAGTTGGAGGTCGTATCTTTAGGTTGCGGTTGATAAAATGAGAGAGGTTGGCCATCTAAGGATAAAGCTTTATTAAAAGTACTACAATCTTGTTTTTCTAAAAAGTCATAAATATTCAATTTTGAAGAAATATAGCGCCGCTTTAAACATCTATCTAAAAACCACAGCACATCAAAGAGATCTGGATCTGAGGCACCATAAACTGAGAGAGCATAGGTAAAGTAAGGTAATACAATAATATTAAAAAGATAATGTATTTCTGACTGGCTATAACCTTCCTTTCTAAGAGTTCTAAGAACAAAGAAGAACTCTTATTGGTAAAGAACCTCATTTTGTATTTTTAAGGCTGGGCCATTCTGAGGGAGGGGGTAGCAATGTTTTCGTGCTGAATGTTTATTTCAAGAACATTGCCTTTGATTTGTTTTGGAAAATGCAGTTGAAATTTGGAGGCTCTGCATTCATGGGGGTCCTTCTGCTTACGATCCTGTTAGATCTCCTTTTTCATGTCTACTCATACGGGAACTTTCTAAACGTACATATGTTTTGAATGGGCTCTCCCCGCTTTACCTAAGCTCACCTCACAGGCTTCTTTGTTGTTGGGGATGATACTGTCTCCCACGTCCCCCTCGACCTTGCAGTACCAGCGGCCGCGCACATTCTCGCTTTCCTCCTTGTACATCAGACAGCGCTTGGGGTCATTGGTCAAAATGGCAATATCCTAAGAAAAGAAAAAAAAAACGTGGGTTCAACCTTGCCCAAGTGTTCGGCTGTGTCTCCCATCAAGAATGGATATACATCGAGGATAAAATTATTCTAAAGAACTCGAGTGGTGATTTATGCACCGTTCTTTAGATTTGAGTTTGTATAGTGACCGCTACCTTTTGGGGTGCATAGAACGTGAGCTAGTCCAATAGCCTACCGTTCAGGTGCAACTTAATTACTGTTTATGTTAGGAAATGGTCTACCCTTCAGGTGTAGGGTTAGTTTAGGCAGGGGTTTTATGCTAGGGTGCCAGTACCCTTCAGGTGTAGGGTTAGTTTAGACAGTGATGTTATGTTGCGACTCACCCTCCACTGGGTGGGTGCCAGTACCCTTCAGGTGTAGGGTTAGTTTAGACAGTGATGTTATGTTGCGACTCACCCTCCACTGGGTGGGGTGCCAGTACCCTTCAGGTGTAGGGTTAGTTTAGACAGTGATGTTATGTTGCGACTCACCCTCCACTGGGTGGGTGCCAGTACCCTTCAGGTGTAGGGTTAGTTTAGACAGTGATGTTATGTTGCGACTCACCCTCCACTGGGTGGGGTGCCAGTACCCTTCAGGTGTAGGGTTAGTTTAGACAGTGATGTTATGTTGCGACTCACCCTCCACTGGGTGGGGTGCCAGTACCCTTCAGGTGTAGGGTTAGTTTAGACAGTGATGTTATGTTGCGACTCACCCTCCACTGGGTGGGGTGCCAGTACCCTTCAGGTGTAGGGTTAGTTTAGACAGTGATGTTATGTTGCGACTCACCCTCCACTGGGTGGGTGCCAGTACCCTTCAGGTGTAGGGTTAGTTTAGACAGTGATGTTATGTTGCGACTCACCCTCCACTGGGTGGGTGCCAGTACCCTTCAGGTGTAGGGTTAGTTTAGACAGTGATGTTATGTTGCGACTCACCCTCCACTGGGTGGGGTGCCAGTACCCTTCAGGTGTAGGGTTAGTTTAGACAGTGATGTTATGTTGCGACTCACCCTCCACGGATCAGTTCACCGTCCTGGGCCATCGTGAACGATTTTCAAAATCGTGAAGGATTTCGAAATCGTTCACGATTTTCAAAATCCTTCACGATTTTGAAAATCCTTCACGATTTCGAAATCGTTCACGATTTTTAAAATCCTTCACGATTTTTAAAATCCTTCACGATTTCGAAATCGTTCACGATTTTTAAAATCCTTCACGATTTGGAAATCCTAGTCTAATACACTGTAATATTTTTGTTCTCTTTTGTTCTGGCTTGACTATTACACATTAACAATTACATTTTGTTGCACGGGATTTTGAAAATACTCTATCACCTTTGTTAGCTTGAACATGTATTTTTCATTCAGTTCGGAGATATAGTGACACGGCATCGAACATACGCGTTTGGGAGGGGGGGGGGGTTCAATTTGGATTTTTTTTAGGTAATAAACAATGCAACTTATTCACTTCTCCGTATACAAATTTAGTACATAGGTTTGGCTGAAAGTGAATTATAAAGTCAGAGTCTTCATCAACATCCCCATCATCTTTGGAGGGTTAAGTATTTAGAGCAAAATTCTGTCTCTCCGATTTCTTAGCGAAATCAAATCACCAGGATCTGCTAGATTTTTCGAAAAAGTTTGTTCTTAACTGCGCATATTTACTGCACGACAAAGTGGAACTCGTCCTCTACCGTGTCCGGACATATTTGGCATGTCCGTTCATGTGACACCTCCCCTTCTCTATTTCGAGGTCATGGTCGAGGTAAAAATGGTGGCGCAAAGTATGACGGATCAGTTCACCGTCCTGGGCCATCGTAAACGATTCCAAAAATCCTTCACGATTTCGAAATCGTTCACGATTTTCAAAATCCTTCACGATTTTGGAAATCCTTAACGATTTCAAAATCGTTCACGATTTTAAAAATCCTTCACGGGATCAGTTCACCGTCCTGGGCCATCGTGAACGATTCCAAAAATCCTTCACGATTTCGAAATCGTTCACGATTTTTAAAATCCTTCACGATTTTGGAAATCCTTAACGATTTCAAAATCGTTCACGATTTTAAAAATCCTTCACGATTTTTAAAATCCTTCACGATTTTGAAAATCCTTCACGATTTTTGAAATCGTTCACTATTTTGAAAGTCCTCCACGATTTTGTAAATCCTTCACGATTGAAAAAGGGGAAAAAAAGAAGAAAATGTTGAATTTATGATCGCGTGAAACTTCAAATAATACGCTTTTCTATACGATGCCTATGACTACGCAACCCCTCTCTGCCAATCCTGGGAACGTGCCTGCTATTAATCCCGTTTAGACATCGGCGATCTCTTTTCGCCCTCCCACACACGAAATCAAAAAATAAATAGGAGTTTGAGTAAAAAGAGGGACCATAAATATGTGTAAGAACAGAACGCTATAAGTTCTTTAACAGATGCCTCAGTCTTAAATTTTGTAAAAACGTAATCAGTACAATAGATTATTAATAATGTTGTGCGCGGGTTTGTTTATCAATACTTCTACACAAAAGTACTTCACAATTTATTGAAAAAAGGAGAGATGTTGCTTTTCGTAGTATTTTACTAAGACTGTGAACATAAGGTCGGGATCCGAAACAATTACGTGCGAGCTCCATTTTTATTTCCATAACATCGCGAGAAGAAGAACTAATCTAAAAACACCGTAAATCACATTAGCGTACAGTATCCAATAAGCTACACGCACCCCATAAAATAGAAGGCCCAAAGAAAAAGGCTGTCACACTAACACTGTTTTATTATCAAATAAGTATACATAATAAAATAATCTTTAAAAATCAGATCCTTATTATGACGTATTGTCTCGTGATTGAGGTCTGCCTTCCGAGGCAATCGAGTGAGTCGACGAGGTCCTCTCTTCGGCTCTGAGATCTGAAAAAGACAAATTTCGAAAAGGCCGGTCACCATCCACAATTAATGGTGGATAGTGACCGGACTGAACAGTGCCAATATTTGCATTTAGAGTTTCAGTGAATATATTTCCATAAAGCATTAACACGTTTTCTCAAATATCATCTATAACCTTGAACACTGATCACACTAAGTCACAGGGGGCTGTACTAACGTGTCAAAAAAAAACACACTTGTTCAACTGGAATGACACCGCCTAAATCGATCAGTCCTAAAAGCAACACTGAATGATAGGTGCTTCTTAGTTGCTTAGCGGACATCTACACCCCTATGTTACGTGCCCGAACTGACCACAGGCAGTGGCCATTGGCTGCACAGCGGTATATGCAGCAGGCTCGACATGACGGAAAAACATGACGTGACGCTTCAAATAAGCCCATTTCACATCGAGTAAGGCGGAGAATTTCTCTGAGTACTTAGTAACTTATAGCAAACAAAATATCAAGTGCGACTTTTTTTTAAATTGATGCGACTTTTTGTAGTGTCATTGAAATTTGAGCTTTTCGTCCCTGAACTGATGCACAGGGAAAAATTATCTTAAAAAGCCAAAATCTGCTTATGTGCACTTCGGCCTCACGTCATTTGTGTTTTGAAAATCAGTTCGTAGAACAAGGAACCTATAGCCGCCAGTGCTGAAAAACGCAAGACTAGTTCCAGTACCGCGCGGTTAAACCATCCTTTTTGTTTTGAAATGGCAGCTTTTTACCTGCGAACTGTCACATTTTGGCGAATACTAAGAAAACTATACCAAACCTAAGGCTATAATTTTCTTTATGACTTCCTCATTATCAAAAAAATCTGTCATCTTTTGAACAGTATGGTTTTAATGCTGTACAGTTAGTTAAATCAGCGACAACCTTTCGTACCTTTTCTCGAATGTTTTAACACTACGATTGTGCTTGTTTTCGCCAGAGCACGCGCATGCGTTATTCAGCACTGTCCCTATAGCCATTGTAAGTAATCGTGTCTTCTCTCTTTATCTGGAATTGCCCGTGTTCCAGGTTTTTCCGTCATGTCAGCAGGCTCAAACTAATACAACTTTTCACAAGAGTTTGCATCTGATCGCAACTAAGCAGCTGAGTCCGAAGTGAAAATGATAGGTAAGCAATTCAAGTTTCATTCATTCATGCATTTGGATGATTTTTCGTACCAGGAAAGCAAACTGAAATCACAATTCAATTCCTTTTTTGCATACAAACAAACAAACGTTGTTTCGCAGCTGGACTATCAAGCAGTCTCCCTGGAGCTCGATAGCCTTTGCCTTGAATCTTTTAGTAGAGTTCCCAGATAAGCTTATTACATATCTTGAACACATGTTTTCACTTTTTTGTCTTTGTGATAATGGCGCCCAAGATTTCTTGCTCGAAGTCATTGCAAGCAAAGTCAGTGGGAAAACTTAACATGTTAGGACCACATGTGTCAATGGCAACTGAGTCTCACGTGAGAATGCTAGGTAAGCAAATAATGAATGAATAAATAGTGCAATGCAGTGTCAACAGGAAATTTGAACTGTCTGTCCAGATATAGGCTAATCCTATATAAGGAGTCCAGCGTCTGAGACAGCCAGCAGGACTATGGTAGAAATTAACTTGCATCTATAGAAAATTTGAACTAAAACCAAAGCCCTGTCCAGATATAGGCTAATCCTATATAAGGAGTCCAGCGTCTGAGACAGCCAGCAGGACTATGGCAAAAATTAACCGGCATCAATAGGAAATTTGGACTAAAACCAAAGCCCTGTCCAGATATAGGCTAATCCTATATAAGGAGTCCAGCGTCTGAGACAGCCAGCAGGACTATGGCAAAAATTAACCTGCATCAATAGGAAATTTGGACTAAAACCAAAGCCCTGTCCAGATATAGGCTAATCCTATATAAGGAGTCCAGCGTCTGAGACAGCCAGCAGGACTATGGTAGAAATTAACTTGCATCTATAGAAAATTTGAACTAAAACCAAAGCCCTGTCCAGATATAGGCTAATCCTATATAAGGAGTCCAGCGTCTGAGACAGCCAGCAGGACTATGGCAAAAATTAACCGGCATCAATAGGAAATTTGGACTAAAACCAAAGCCCTGTCCAGATATAGGCTAATCCTATATAAGGAGTCCAGCGTCTGAGACAGCCAGCAGGACTATGGTAGAAATTAACCGGCCCCAATAGGAAATTTGGACTAAAACCAAAGCCCTGTCCAGATATAGGCTAATCCTATATAAGGAGTCCAGCGTCTGAGACAGCCAGCAGGACTATGGCAAAAATTAACCGGCATCAATAGGAAATTTGGACTAAAACCAAAGCCCTGTCCAGATATAGGCTAATCCTATATAAGGAGTCCAGCGTCTGAGACAGCCAGCAGGACTATGGCAAAAATTAACCGGCATCAATAGGAAGTTTGGACTAAAACCAAAGCCCTGTCCAGATATAGGCTAATCCTATATAAGGAGTCCAGCGTCTGAGACAGCCAGCAGGACTATGGCAAAAATTAACCGGCATCAATAGGAAATTTGGACTAAAACCAAAGCCCTGTCCAGATATAGGCTAATCCTATATAAGGAGTCCAGCGTCTGAGACAGCCAGCAGGACTATGGCAAAAATTAAAAAAATAGAAAATTTGAACTAAAACCAAAGCCCTGTCCAGATATAGGCTAATCCTATATAAGGAGTCCAGCGTCTGAGACAGCCAGCAGGACTATGGCAAAAATTAACCGGCATAAATAGGAAATTTGGACTAAAACCAAAGCCCTGTCCAGATATAGGCTAATCCTATATAAGGAGTCCAGCGTCTGAGACAGCCAGCAGGACTATGGCAAAAATTAACCGGCCCCAATAGGAAATTTGGACTAAATCCAAAGCCCTGTCCAGATATAGGCTAATCCTATATAAGGAGTCCAGCGTCTGAGACAGCCAGCAGGACTATGGCAAAAATTAAAAAAATAGAAAATTTGAACTAAAACCAAAGCCCTGTCCAGATATAGGCTAATCCTATATAAGGAGTCCAGCGTCTGAGACAGCCAGCAGGACTATGGCAAAAATTAACCGGCATAAATAGGAAATTTGGACTAAAACCAAAGCCCTGTCCAGATATAGGCTAATCCTATATAAGGAGTCCAGCGTCTGAGACAGCCAGCAGGACTATGGCAAAAATTAACCGGCCCCAATAGGAAATTTGGACTAAAACCAAAGCCCTGTCCAGATATAGGCTAATCCTATATAAGGAGTCCAGCGTCTGAGACAGCCAGCAGGACTATGGCAAAAATTAACCGGCATCAATAGGAAATTTGGACTAAAACCAAAGCCCTGTCCAGATATAGGCTAATCCTATATAAGGAGTCCAGCGTCTGAGACAGCCAGCAGGACTATGGCAAAAATTAACCGGCCCCAATAGGAAATTTGGACTAAAACCAAAGCCCTGTCCAGATATAGGCTAATCCTATATAAGGAGTCCAGCGTCTGAGACAGCCAGCAGGACTATGGCAAAAATTAACCGGCATCAATAGAAAATTTGGACTAAAACCAAAGCCCTGTCCAGATATAGGCTAATCCTATATAAGGAGTCCAGCGTCTGAGACAGCCAGCAGGACTATGGCAAAAATTAACCGGCATCAATAGGAAATTTGGACTAAAACCAAAGCCCTGTCCAGATATAGGCTAATCCTATATAAGGAGTCCAGCGTCTGAGACAGCCAGCAGGACTATGGCAAAAATTAAAAAAATAGAAAATTTGAACTAAAACCAAAGCCCTGTCCAGATATAGGCTAATCCTATATAAGGAGTCCAGCGTCTGAGACAGCCAGCAGGACTATGGCAAAAATTAACCGGCATAAATAGGAAATTTGGACTAAAACCAAAGCCCTGTCCAGATATAGGCTAATCCTATATAAGGAGTCCAGCGTCTGAGACAGCCAGCAGGACTATGGCAAAAATTAACCGGCCCCAATAGGAAATTTGGACTAAAACCAAAGCCCTGTCCAGATATAGGCTAATCCTATATAAGGAGTCCAGCGTCTGAGACAGCCAGCAGGACTATGGCAAAAATTAACCGGCATCAATAGGAAATTTGGACTAAAACCAAAGCCCTGTCCAGATATAGGCTAATCCTATATAAGGAGTCCAGCGTCTGAGACAGCCAGCAGGACTATGGCAAAAATTAACCGGCCCCAATAGGAAATTTGGACTAAAACCAAAGCCCTGTCCAGATATAGGCTAATCCTATATAAGGAGTCCAGCGTCTGAGACAGCCAGCAGGACTATGGCAAAAATTAACCGGCATCAATAGAAAATTTGGACTAAAACCAAAGCCCTGTCCAGATATAGGCTAATCCTATATAAGGAGTCCAGCGTCTGAGACAGCCAGCAGGACTATGGCAAAAATTAACCGGCCCCAATAGGAAATTTGGACTAAAACCAAAGCCCTGTCCAGATATAGGCTAATCCTATATAAGGAGTCCAGCGTCTGAGACAGCCAGCAGGACTATGGCAAAAATTAACCGGCATAAATAGGAAATTTGGACTAAAACCAAAGCCCTGTCCAGATATAGGCTAATCCTATATAAGGAGTCCAGCGTCTGAGACAGCCAGCAGGACTATGGCAAAAATTAACCGGCCCCAATAGGAAATTTGGACTAAAACCAAAGCCCTGTCCAGATATAGGCTAATCCTATATAAGGAGTCCAGCGTCTGAGACAGCCAGCAGGACTATGGCAAAAATTAACCGGCATCAATAGAAAATTTGGACTAAAACCAAAGCCCTGTCCAGATATAGGCTAATCCTATATAAGGAGTCCAGCGTCTGAGACAGCCAGCAGGACTATGGCAAAAATTAAAAAAATAGAAAATTTGAACTAAAACCAAAGCCCTGTCCAGATATAGGCTAATCCTATATAAGGAGTCCAGCGTCTGAGACAGCCAGCAGGACTATGGCAAAAATTAACCGGCATAAATAGGAAATTTGGACTAAAACCAAAGCCCTGTCCAGATATAGGCTAATCCTATATAAGGAGTCCAGCGTCTGAGACAGCCAGCAGGACTATGGCAAAAATTAACCGGCCCCAATAGGAAATTTGGACTAAAACCAAAGCCCTGTCCAGATATAGGCTAATCCTATATAAGGAGTCCAGCGTCTGAGACAGCCAGCAGTACTATGGCAAAAATTAAAAAAATAGAAAATTTGAACTAAAACCAAAGCCCTGTCCAGATATAGGCTAATCCTATATAAGGAGTCCAGCGTCTGAGACAGCCAGCAGGACTATGGCAAAAATTAACCGGCATAAATAGGAAATTTGGACTAAAACCAAAGCCCTGTCCAGATATAGGCTAATCCTATATAAGGAGTCCAGCGTCTGAGACAGCCAGCAGGACTATGGCAAAAATTAACCGGCCCCAATAGGAAATTTGGACTAAAACCAAAGCCCTGTCCAGATATAGGCTAATCCTATATAAGGAGTCCAGCGTCTGAGACAGCCAGCAGGACTATGGCAAAAATTAACCGGCATCAATAGGAAATTTGGACTAAAACCAAAGCCCTGTCCAGATATAGGCTAATCCTATATAAGGAGTCCAGCGTCTGAGACAGCCAGCAGGACTATGGCAAAAATTAAAAAAATAGAAAATTTGAACTAAAACCAAAGCCCTGTCCAGATATAGGCTAATCCTATATAAGGAGTCCAGCGTCTGAGACAGCCAGCAGGACTATGGCAAAAATTAACCGGCATAAATAGGAAATTTGGACTAAAACCAAAGCCCTGTCCAGATATAGGCTAATCCTATATAAGGAGTCCAGCGTCTGAGACAGCCAGCAGGACTATGGCAAAAATTAACCGGCCCCAATAGGAAATTTGGACTAAAACCAAAGCCCTGTCCAGATATAGGCTAATCCTATATAAGGAGTCCAGCGTCTGAGACAGCCAGCAGGACTATGGCAAAAATTAAAAAAATAGAAAATTTGAACTAAAACCAAAGCCCTGTCCAGATATAGGCTAATCCTATATAAGGAGTCCAGCGTCTGAGACAGCCAGCAGGACTATGGCAAAAATTAACCGGCATAAATAGGAAATTTGGACTAAAACCAAAGCCCTGTCCAGATATAGGCTAATCCTATATAAGGAGTCCAGCGTCTGAGACAGCCAGCAGGACTATGGCAAAAATTAACCGGCCCCAATAGGAAATTTGGACTAAAACCAAAGCCCTGTCCAGATATAGGCTAATCCTATATAAGGAGTCCAGCGTCTGAGACAGCCAGCAGGACTATGGCAAAAATTAACCGGCATCAATAGGAAATTTGGACTAAAACCAAAGCCCTGTCCAGATATAGGCTAATCCTATATAAGGAGTCCAGCGTCTGAGACAGCCAGCAGGACTATGGCAAAAATTAAAAAAATAGAAAATTTGAACTAAAACCAAAGCCCTGTCCAGATATAGGCTAATCCTATATAAGGAGTCCAGCGTCTGAGACAGCCAGCAGGACTATGGCAAAAATTAACCGGCATAAATAGGAAATTTGGACTAAAACCAAAGCCCTGTCCAGATATAGGCTAATCCTATATAAGGAGTCCAGCGTCTGAGACAGCCAGCAGGACTATGGCAAAAATTAACCGGCCCCAATAGGAAATTTGGACTAAAACCAAAGCCCTGTCCAGATATAGGCTAATCCTATATAAGGAGTCCAGCGTCTGAGACAGCCAGCAGGACTATGGCAAAAATTAACCGGCATCAATAGGAAATTTGGACTAAAACCAAAGCCCTGTCCAGATATAGGCTAATCCTATATAAGGAGTCCAGCGTCTGAGACAGCCAGCAGGACTATGGCAAAAATTAACCGGCCCCAATAGGAAATTTGGACTAAAACCAAAGCCCTGTCCAGATATAGGCTAATCCTATATAAGGAGTCCAGCGTCTGAGACAGCCAGCAGGACTATGGCAAAAATTAACCGGCATCAATAGAAAATTTGGACTAAAACCAAAGCCCTGTCCAGATATAGGCTAATCCTATATAAGGAGTCCAGCGTCTGAGACAGCCAGCAGGACTATGGCAAAAATTAACCGGCATAAATAGGAAATTTGGACTAAAACCAAAGCCCTGTCCAGATATAGGCTAATCCTATATAAGGAGTCCAGCGTCTGAGACAGCCAGCAGGACTATGGCAAAAATTAAAAAAATAGAAAATTTGAACTAAAACCAAAGCCCTGTCCAGATATAGGCTAATCCTATATAAGGAGTCCAGCGTCTGAGACAGCCAGCAGGACTATGGCAAAAATTAACCGGCATCAATAGGAAATTTGGACTAAAACCAAAGCCCTGTCCAGATATAGGCTAATCCTATATAAAGAACCCAGCATCTGAGACAGCCAGCAGGACTGTCCTGTTCAGATCGCTTTGAAATAATTTGATGTTCATGTTTTCATTTTTGTCCTATATTTTCTATTGTGAAAAAAACTCAATAGCTTTGGTACAAGTGCAACTAAAATGATGATGAGGTCTTGAGTATCTAACTAAACTACTCATTTATAATTACTGATCTACTGCCAATTTTGGTGTCAACTACTAAATATCTTTCCCCTTGTTGAACTTCTTTGCTTTTCTGCTTGCTTTGCCCCTAGCTTTTCTTTTCATGAGTTGCTTGTTGTTTTCTTCTAAAAGAGAAAATGTTTCTTTAGCTTATGTTTATCCAATCATATTGTTTTTCCCATACAATTACTATTGTCCAAAAACTTGTAATCGATCAAGTTTGTGTGTTTGCAAATCTGCTGTACTGTATAGTAAACTGAATATCATGTACAGATACAATTGATGTAATTGTTTTCAACTTATAAAGATAGCCTGGGCTCAGACCAATATTGTAGTACGGATAATTGTTTTCCACTATGAATAGTGCAGGCACTTGTAAACTGCAAGAATAATCCTTAAGGCTTAAACAAATTCTTGAAAAATGAGTGCAATGAATAAACTGCTTCCATGTTTCATATGTGGTCTGTCTATCGACTTACCTATTGTGGTGTCATTGCCCCCTATGAAAGTCTGCAACAATTCACTTTTGAAGTGAACCTATTCAATACAAACAAACTGTTAGTACTTAGAAAAGTATAAACTGGTATTCCCCCAGATCCTATTCACCATTTGTTAAAAAAATAACTGAGGTTGGTAGACAATTATTTAAAGCCTCATAATTGATTAAATAGGCAAAACAATAATAATAACCAACATCTAGAAACAAAGTACAAACATATATAGAAAAAAAAATATTTGTAAAATGTAGATCATGAGACAAAAGTAAATACGTCCTTATTCTTAAAAATCTTTTTCATTCAATTTTTTTGGTCATATATTCACTTTACCTCATGCTCTTCGCCCGTATCTGATTTAGAATCCATGTCAGGATCATAGCCAGTCTAGAGAGGCAAAAAATAAGCCCAAAAACAATTATCAATAAAATAAGCTAAGTTAGAAATGATGATTCAGTTGGAACCTTGAACCTCTATAAAAAAGAGTCCGAAGAAACAAGTTATTTCCGTTCTTTAGCTGGACCAAAATTACAGTAAAGTGTAACAAAAATGGAAATGGAACAATTAACAATATTGTGTGAAGTTTTTTGCCTGAATTTTTTTACGACCTTAATTTTTCGTTGTTATTTATAGGCTAATGGCACAACATCTGCAAAAAGATTATATCATCAGCATAGTGTGTGAGGTTGAGCTTCAGCATAGGCTTACAAACACATTGAAAATAAAATTCCATCTCCTACCCACCTTGTGATCAACAGTTTTCTTGTTGTCTTTATTCCTTCTCTTTTTCTTTTTTTCCTTTTTTTCCTTTATGCTTAGGGCTTTGAGGATGACCCTTCCATCAAAAGTGCTGAGATTGACATCTATTAAAGAATAAATTGTGATGTTAATGGGCCATCAATAAAATAGAAGAAAATTAAATATTTGAATTATTGGATGTGATGTGCACCTTGTTTTCAAAAGCCATTCAGTTATACAGTACATTTTACAGTGCAAATATGTCTTAAAATTTTTGAGTAACATCAAATTGACGTCAAAACAACTTGGGACAGTAAACAGAGTAAACAACATCGTCCCTACATCTCCCCTTACTAAGGGGGCCATTATTTGAGGCTTGGGTGGGAGCAATTTTGCTGCCAATAGTGCACAGCAATAATGCAACTCTGAATGATAATCTTTTAAGTACCAACCTTCTGCACGGGCAACAACTCCTAGGTTGGAACCAATAGCACGCAACACCAACAGTATTGGTTCCCTCCCATGGCCATGATTTCTGGATACTAAAAAAATTTTACAAGAGGGAATGACTAAACCCTTAGTGTGTTTTGGAACATAGTGGCTCTTGTGAATGTTTAAAAGAGGAGGCAAAAGCAAAAGGTGCTAGAGCTTTCCAGAGCTGCATTTTATTTACACTAATTCTTGATAATACAGTATAAGACATTTTCCAGTTAAGTAGGACTTTTACTGTTACATGCGATGCAGATTTACTGCATCCTCCTTTAGGCACAGGCAGTAAGGGCTGCTATCTGTCAGTGGTTAATAAAGAAATGTTACAGTATGGGGAAATTTATATGTTAAAACTAAATCAAGTTTGGAAAGGCATGGAGACTCGATTGCCAAACTTTGAGTACATAAAACTCAGAATAATCCATACTCAATCCAGCACCAAAACATGTTGAAAACATAGCTTAGATTTCAATAGGAAGGAAGCCTTTTTTACTGTTAAGAAAATGCTTTGTCCTTTAACATTTTAACAGCCCCCCCAATAATATTCATTAAGATACAGTTGCATCATTAAAAATACTATACCTGCCCTCTCATCATCTGTGCCTTCGAAACACACACATAGCAGAGGTTTGACCTCCAAGTCTTCGACATCCCTAATAAAACATAGCCAACAGTATTAGATTTGAATAAAAACATTTTGAACAACATGGGTCAAGAGGCTGAGAAGCAAACCGAGTAAAGATTTGTAGTAATGCTAAACAACATTGTTGGGGTTTAACTCAATTTTATTGATTGCTGACATTTTATCCATGACTATAGTGTTTACCTGAAGAAACTTGCCAGCATGTAGTTGGCTGGCTCATCTGGTTCAACCCCTGAGCAGATAAGCAATGATCTGCCAGAGTACTTGGCTTGTATACATGCCTAAACAAAGCATCATTCCATTGTTACACAATTTTGGGAAAACTATAATACTGTAGATGTTTTATATACAAGAATATGTGCAAGAAAATGATGATGAAACTAACATAAACAGTAATATGGCAAGTTATTACCCTAAATGTGACGACTCAGGCGAAAACCGACCGTACAGCCATTTCGTTCCGTGAGCTTACCCGCGAATTTTGTTTTAGCAAGTCAAGAGGTTTTTTATTGGATCTCGTGTGGTCAGGATACCGGACCAATCAAAACTTGAAGAATGAGTCCATTTGTAAAATGAGCTTCAAATTATTAATGATAACACAACAAAAAAATATCCACACAGTGTGTTGTCATCTTGAAGTCTGAATTTTATTCAGCTGAAAAGGGGCGGAGCTAAGCTCTTTCAAAGTGCGGGTCTTTGTTTAAGAACATATGGGCAGAAATAATAGACTTTATTGTAAAATTCTAAAGGTTCTTTATATGATGGTCGCTCCTACCCTTGTTCCAGAGCCTTGAACGTCTCTAAATAGAGAAGTTCCATGCTCCGGAAACAGGGTAAGTCACTCCACGAGAAAAGGAAAGAAATTATGAGGCTTTAAAATATAAATATGTTAAACATTTTGCTCTTCCATAACGATGAGATTGCAGATACATACAGTAGGATATCTCTATAATAGCAAGGTGGCTTTGTATCTATACATACTTCTGTAGTTTATGGATCCTAGTGTTGCAACTCGGTATGCCTTAATTTAAAGTACCCCAAAATATAAGAACCTCTTTTGCCCAAAAGGAGAAAATCTAGGTTCTCACACACAGATTTATTTTACTGTACCTGATGGTAATTTTCGAGTACCACACACAGGTCCCCAAGTGCCTGTGTGTGATACCACATCTGGCCCTTTGTGATGCTTTGGTTCAGAAAACCAAACTCATACTCATCCTCCCTTACTGTTCCAACTAAATAAAAAGAACCATTGCCTATTACAATTCCAACAATATGTATAATGAGAAATTTGTATTGAAGCTATAACATAAATGATATACTATTTCAAACACACAAGTGGCCTTCATAAAGCAATTAAACTATTGCAATTAAATTTAAAATTAATACAGTATAATGGATCTCTATAGTAAAATGATTGTATAATAATATGGCAGCTCTTTTTCCTTACTTTCCTCTGTTCCTCTGTTTCTCTCATATTAGCTGATTAATTAAACTATGCAAAAACTACTCTCTTTTCAGAGAGTTGCACAAAATAAAACTTAAAGCAAACCATGTATTGATTTTCCCCTGGTTTTATTAGCATGCGTTTGATTTGAATTCTTACCAACAACTCCAAAACTTGAGTGCAAATTTATTTCCTTTAAGAATTCTCCTGAAAAAAAAAAATACAACTAATTGTCAATGGGGGCATTCTCCATATCCACTTGCTAAGAAGAACATAGGAAACAGTTATTTTATAATAATTAGGATCTCCACAGTATAACGCTTATTTTATAACAATAAGAGGACCACCACCCCACCAGTATCTGCACTGAATATCTGCACTTAAATAATTTCTTATGATACAGAGATATTATAGGAAAAGTGAGATGACAAAAGAGAAAGATGTGCAATGAAAATACTATTTCATGATTTGTAATACATTTATGATGCAAATTAATAATGGTGATTCCATGGACCTCTGTCATGGGAACCCTGTCTAATGGACTACAAATCAAACAAAAATAATAATTAAAAAGAAAACTTGCATATGGCTAAATCTCTATGTATAATTTGAAATTTTGTTGGGTTTTGTAGATAATAAGACATATTCATTTTTTTTTATATAATAGGAACTACTAGTATTCAATAGATGATTAAGACTCAAATTGTGTTGTCATCATAAATTGTTGTGAATCATATTCACCTTTTGAGGACGCTGTTTTCTTTATGGGAGTGCTGAGGGCTAGAACATAGAAAAAAACTTTTTTATTTATTATAACTCGTGCCGTCGATTGAAATGTAGAAAGTGAAAAAGCCAATAGAAATCAATACTATGACCAAAAGTTGTTAGAATATATATATAAGAAAGTGTCAAAGATAGAAAAAATAGGGAAAAAATTCATTTTTTTAATTTTCATGTTTAAAATGTGGTTGTCCGATTAAATAATGCAAACTCACATTGATTATATTCATCGCTGGAGGAGGGTGATGGATCTCTGTCATGGACTACAATCAAACAAGAATTAAAAAGAAAACTTACATATGGCTTAATCTTTATGTATAATTTAGAATTTACTTGGGTTTTGTAGATAATAAGATATATTCATATTTACCTTTAGAGGGATCCGTTGATTTTCCCTTTCCAGGGTTGCTAAGGGCTAGAAGATAAAAAAAAAATTGTTTTATCATCATTAAAATCTCCATTGTATCTGCACTGTAGTGGATTCCTATAATACAGAGAAATTCTAGGATAAAAGGAATTAACTAAAGAAAGAAATCAATAAATGTGCCCTTGCTTACCATTCAACTCGCTCTTCTCTTTGACTTCCTTGTATTCAAGAACTATGCAAATTAGAAATGGTTATGATTTTGTTTTCTTATTCAACATTTTTGAATGGAAACCAGCATTAGGGGAAAAATATAGGCTATAACAGGTCCTACCAGGTACAAGGTCGTCCCCACTAGAAGGGGATGAAGATGGACTACCTCTGAGGTGGACTATAAAAACAAGAATAACAATTATATTTAAAAAAAGCATTGAATAGCTAAATCTTTATATATGTATAATAAGGGAATAATATGGTGGGTTTTGTAGATAACAAGATGTTTATTATATTCACCTTTAGAGGGCTTTTCAGGTTTCTTGCCTTTTCCAGGAGGGTTTATACTAAGGACTATAGAAAAAACTTTTTTAATTTTATTATAAGAGGAACTACTTGAAAAGAAAAATGTAATAGTCTAGTACTTTATAGATGATTAAGAATCAAATTGTGTTGTCATCATAAATTGTTGTAGATCATATTCACCTTTAGAGGAATCTGTTTTCTTTATTGGAGTGCTTAGTGCTAGAACATAAAAAAAACTTTTTTATTTACCATAACTAGTGTTTTTTTTTATAGAAGAAGTATGTGTGCTTTAAGCTAAATGATGGTATATATATATATATATATATATACTCCAGTTGAAGTCTTTCACTGGGAGCCGAAATAGTGCTCAACTTTACAGGAGCTGTTATATATATAGGTGAAAGTGTCAAAGATTGAAAAAATAGAGAATAAGAAATTCATTTTTTTTATTTTCATGTTCAAAATGTGGTTGCCCGATTAAATAATGCAAACTCACGTTGATTATATTCATCGCTGTCGTCACCTTCATCACTGGTGGCTACATAAAACAGTTTGAAAAGTGAATAATAATAGAATTATAGACTCCAGCAGCACCCCCCTTCTATTCTTTGTTTCTTAGGGAAGGGTCAATATTTATTTGGGGGGTGGGAGGTGTGGAGGGCTTCTAAGTTGAATTTTTTGGGGTTCAAAAATCTCTACCCTCCCCAAAAATGGGGTCTAAAAATTATGGCCCTCCCCCAGAACAAAAAAAGCTCAGTCCATCAAATTTGTTTATGAAAATTTACGGTCGTTGTCACACTATTTCATGAAAGAGAGTGAAAAAAAAATATTCAGGTACAGTACTGTATGTTTCGGTGCGGCGCCATATGTGTGTGAGGGGGGGAGGGGGGACTAAGCAGAAAGCCTATGCAAGGGGCAGTAGAGTTGGGTAGAAAATAAGAGAGAAAATCTGCCTCTCCGATTTCTTAGCAAGATCAAATCCCCAGGATCTATTAATTTTTTCAAAAAAGCATCTTGGATACAATTTTAATAAATTCATCTCAAATAATCTTACCCGGAAATGCAGCTTTGCCATTTGCAATATCTTTGAATATCATCTTCCCTTTTTTTGCTGTTCATTTAAAAAAAATACAGTTTAAGATGTTGTATTTTACAAGTTTAGGGTAGGGTTTTTGGGCTCTATGATAGGGTATCTTTTTTTCGCTTGTCGGTCTCTGGTAGAGTGGGCAAAGTTGTCAGTATGGCTGCCCAATACACACATTGCCACATTAAGCAAAAAAGACAATTTATTTAAACACCATTTGATTGACAGTGATTTTTTATTAGACTTATTGGACCACCTTTGTAAACAATAGCACTGGAGAGTCAATTATCATATGGTGTAAACATAACCTACAGTGGTTTAACAAGTGTTTATACCAGTCACACTTTGTTATCAGTATCAGGCTTGTCGGTGTCCTTTGCATGTCAATCCTAGCATCTATACAGTAGATCTGTGGTAGGGTATGTAATTTCAGGTCTCTGGTAGGGAATACAAATTTGAGGATTTTTGGTCTCTGATAGGGTCAGATTTTGGAGACCTCGGGTGCACAGCCCTGCCCCAAAATAAGTTGAGTCCCCCCCCCTGGGTTTAATAGAGGTAAAATACAATGCAATCATTTGGTGACCACACACGTTTGCTTAATTGCATAATAGAGGTTCAACTGTACTCACATGACCTTGGGGATGACTTCTTGGTCGCCCCTGTTATTCAATTATATTCTTTATTAATGATAGCACTTATTGAGTTTAGAGAAAATAAGTTTAGATAACTGACAAAGGGGGCCTTACCTGGTGTTGGGGTGGTGCTGCTGCTTAAATCTGCTCGCAAAATGATACAAATTGATACATGAAATTTGATTTGTTTTCTAAATGCTGCAATGAATCATGTAGACTTACTTATGCAATAAAGTTTTTTAGCACTTAGTTTTTTAAGCTCTTCTCTTACCTTTTGTCCTTAGACAGAAATACATCCTTTTCGTTCGATTGAACGCATTGTAAATTTCCTGGCCAGTAGGGACCCCGTAAAAGGCAACATTCCAGCCGTTGTTGCCTTGTGCCCCTGGCTGAAGGAACTGAAGTCTGGAATGAATGACAAAAGCGTTCAAAAGCAATATACATCTATAAACCAGCTTTCCAATCAGTGGTCCCAAATTAATCGCCACTTTCGATGATTCGTATACGCGCACGCGTTCAAATAAGCGACCCCACCCAATAGGCGCCCTTTGACCATCTTTTTTCGTCGAATAGAAAGCGAGTGTTTCTTCACTTATAGAAAGCAGATGTCTATAGAATGTGAAAAGGGCTTTTAGTTAAAAATATATATGTTTTTAAAGCTGCTGTCGCAAAAATTACGCGGGAGTGAGCTTGGCCTTATCAGGGAATAGTTCCCTGGTCTTATATAAATGGGTTTTTACTGTAATAGAGTGGGCTTAATAGCACCGGAAATCCGGTGACATGTGTAATACATGTTCTGGCTATCATTTTACCACAAGAAGCGCATTTGAAATATAACCATTTTAATATGGTTTAAATTTTCCGTCGTTAACTATTTGGTACACGAAACTTCTAATTCACAGAAATAAAGTTTTGTTTCTTACACTTGGAGTTTACCCGGTGAAAACGACAAAGAGGAATTCGTTACGCAACAAATAACTTGTCCCTTGAAATGGCTTCACCGCATTGTAACGGATTGTAACTTAGGCCAGGGGCGAATTATATGACATCAATACTGGGATAAGAAAGGCAATACGTGTACTTGCAAAGACACTTACCTCTTTGGCAACTCCAGTTCATTACGTAGCGTCGGAAATTTTGATTTTAGGATGCTTAGGACATCCTCGCTGGAGTGATTGGTGGCCAGGTCTAAGGTTTGGACTCTCCCCTCTCGCTCCGCCTGTTTCAGCCTGCTCCCTCTGGGCACGCAATTAAAATTTAGGTCTTTTTCGGACAAAAAGATCGTTCTCAGTGAGGTACACTTTGCTTTTCTCATAGCTTCGTCTTCCACGTAAAAACTCGCACACTGATCAAGAACCTTCCGAACCGTGCTTAAGCGGACATAACATGTGACGTGTAATATGAGACTCGGTCAACAGGACCAATAAGCCGGCGTAGCTTGCGTGCATCCGGTATCATAGTTTTTACTCTGTTACAGAGTAAAAACTTCGAACCCGGATGCACGCAGGCTAGGCGTAGGAAGCATATTCGGGAACCAAGGGCGTTATGTAGGAAGGGGAAATTCGGTACTTCTTTGTATGAAGATTGAAAGGAATGTCGATAGCCCGAGGGGGGGCGTCTTGTAATCCCATAGCCCGGTTGTAGTTCTAAATACTGATTTCGGACACACTAGGCGTTCCGTGGTCAGACGAGAGCCATGCTAGCAGCCTAAGACACCTTCCTATTCCATCGACTCGATCGGCGCTTTTGTACTTAAAATTAAGCTGCAAAACATGTTGATGCTAGTAGTGCTGTAGCCTGCGTCCAGCCGGAAATAGTTCCGTTATTACGGTAATAATAGAACTATTTCCGGCTGCATGCAGGCTAGTAGTGCTTTTCCTAAGTGTTAAAATATATTTTGCCGACGATCACCACCTTTTTTAATTAATTTTAGATTTTCAACCCGGGGTAGTTAGGTAGTGGCGGCTCAAGGGAAGGGGAGAGGTAGAGGCGCTCGCTTTTTCTTCTCTAAGCCCCCCTCCCCCCGTCTCTCTCCCTTGAACCGCTACGCAGACTAGGGGTAGTGCAAGTAGGTTCTAGCTTTCATTTCTGTGGACCCGCAGACAAAACGAGACTTAGCGACGGGTGGAAATAGAGCCTACGCAGAAGAAACAAAACAGGTTTAAAATTTTGATATTTATTTTTATAACACTATAACACATATGCGACAAGTTATTAATTTTCAAAAAAAACGTTAGTTACTAATGAAGTCATAAGTAATAATTCCAAACGTAAACATAACTCTTCCAGAACTGAAATTTAATTTCTCAAAGGCTTCAGCCCTCACGCCAAGTAGGGTGCCAGGCGCTACGAACTCCTCCTCGATGTTCATGTTTATGTCCCCATTCCGTATCCTGCGGGATTGATAGATTGCATTAGTGAAATAGCAGCATTTTGATAAAGTAATGTAGCCATTTGGAGACCCCCCTCCCCGGTGATATAAACAGGACCACAATGATGCGCTTCCACTTATAAGCCACCTCTACAAAAATGCATTCCCCGGCAAACTGTGGGAATATCGTGTAAAGACAACAAGCATGTAAAAGTGTAACACACAATGCGAGGTGGTTGTTGTACATTCAATGGTTATACTCGTATATTTTAAAATTTCAGACATAACTTGGGAATTATTTCGCATGCTATTATAATATCAATCGTTACTTACGCAAGTTTAGCGACAACCGGAGATGGGGCTTTGACCAGCTGAAGGCCAATAGCACCCTTCACAGTCAGGAAAGCCCTCCACACTTGGCTGTTTTCTCTTTCTATGGCGGGGCTGAAAAATATGGGGTTATCTGCCGCCAAACGCTCCTTTTTTATTGTCCATTCCAGAGACCACCTCTCTTCCTCTACTTTCTTGTAGTTTTTGTCTAGCTCCTCAAACTAAAGTAGTAAAGTAAGAACAGTAAATTATGGTAGCAACTATTTCCTAAACCACAATTACTAGTTCTAAAACCCCCTTTCCCAAATTGGCAAGCTGAGAAAATAATCACTTTCGAAAACCAGCCAAAAAGCTGACTCTTGTGCTTTCTTTCTTTTTTTCAATTTTCTTAGTCGGGAGACCGGTTTTATACTGCTATTAGTCTCCTGCGCAGCTGTCCTTTGTGTCGGGCACGCGTGAGCCTTACGCGAAGGACTACACTACTGCCATAGCAGCTGGGAAACTACAATTCTTACAAACCTTTACTAACGCTGCTTTTCGGAGCGTTCTGCATTCTTTTTGCAGAAGTTTGAGGTGGCTATCAGCCGCTGTAAAATTATGCTCCGCCATCTCGCTCTCATTTCCGATAAACCGACACCCGGCAATGGGACATTCAATTGCTCTTGACGGGCAAATCTTCATATGTCTGCTCACATCTATTCTGTAAAATTTGAAAATACATAAGATAACATCAAGTAATTATATTAATCTTCCACAAAGATAAACTGTAAAATAAAAGCATCTACGATTCCTTTAATTTATAATGCACAATCTTTGTTTCTACCTTTAGCAGTAGATAATTACCAACATAAACAGTTGAAAAAAAGATAAAGGTAGCATTTGCCGAAACTTCTGAAAACATGATTCAAATTATTTTATTGATATATTGATATATCAGGTAAAATATGGTCACGTAGTATCCCAAGGAAAAAAAGGATAGAGCACGCGTTCAAAAATGCGGAGTTCTACTATTAGGTTTTACAGTACTTAGTGACTCACAATTTCACTTTGTGGCTGGCCTTGGATCCAGGGGGTGGAAAAGGGCATTCCACCATCCTTCCACAGCATATTGCCTTGTGGTCTTTTAGGCTTCCCACAATCTCCATGCAGTCAGAACATGACTCCTCAGCAGGGCTTCCCCTTTAAAAATAAAACAAGGATACAGGTATAATTTTTATGTGCGTCATTGTTGCCCGCACAACCGACAACCGCCGTGCACTCTTCACCTTTAAATCTATTTTCAGTTGTGGCAGAGCCTTAAAAAACACAATGTGTATATATGGGTGAAGCATAATACCAATTAAGTATTATAGACACAATAAATTCTGCATCTTAGAACGATTCACTCTGATAAGAAAAGATTTTCCTAGTTTCTGAGCCTGTTTTTTGAGCCGAACACACTGGCATTAGTCGCTCCAACGTTTTCTTGCATTTTAATTGCTACGTGCTGAATAGAGAATATCACAGATAGAAGTCGTATGCAATACTATACTATATTCTATCCAAACGCTTTGTTGAGATCTTTTTTTACCCAATGCTGTAACAACGCTGACTAGGGAAGTAGACTCTATACAAACTATATATGAGGGATCACCGACTTCCGTTCCAGTTTCAGATCAAGACAAACCTAGCGGAAATTTAGGAGTGTGCTGGCGTGGTCACCTCTCTAGTCTCCTGCGCAGCCGTCTATCACCACTCACGAGCAGCAACATGCCTAGCCTAGCACACGTGATCTTGAGTTCCTCACGGGAAGCCTGGATTCTTTTATTATTACAAAGCAAGAACTACTAGCGAGTTTTTTTAACAAATGGACTCGACTAGGCCAAGTTAACAAATACAAATATTCGTCCTCGCCGGCGTCATTTTTTTTAGGGCCGATTCAAAATTTCAACATTTGCTAATTTTCAAACTCCTATAATTAACCTTTTTTCGCGATTTTAGACGTTCCCTTAGCCTTCGTCAGTGAAAAACTCCATTCGTATTTGCTTTTGTTGGCGTTATGATATGGAGCCAGTCAAAAAAATCCTTTTGGAGGTCCATTGTGGATAGATCAATAATAATGGTACAGGAAATACAGGAAATACAAATAAAAGCTACCCGCCCCACTTTCTCCTCGCCGTTCCGCCGCGCCGCCTCGCTCTTTCGCGTCTCATAACGCTGCCCGCGTCGCCTTGCTTCTCGAGGATTGCCCGCTCGTTTTTTTTTTTTTTTTCCTAGAAATGCGGTTGGGAAACGTTTGTTTTATTTTACTTGGCAAATTAAATACAATGGGTATATCGATTTGCTATAATGTATGGCGTTGTTAGATGGTACTCCATCTCTATTTCCATTTGTATTTTATAACGTCTGAGTTAACGTCCTAGGGGAATATATGTATTGATCCGCCGCTCATGTGATTTAATTATTTTACTGCAATGGTGTAATGGTAAAATGACCGTTTATTTCATTCAAAATAAAATTAGAACTCTAATGTAATACAATGGAATATGAGTTCTTCTTGAAAGTAATGCACAACAAAGCCGGTTGAGGGGTTGTATTTACAATAGAGTAGTGAACAATGGCCGGCGAATCGCGCGCGAGCCGAATAAGGAACAAACGGCAATTAAGAAGCGGGCGCGCTAAAGAAATAGTTATTATCTATGCAAAGGATAGTTTCTCGATTATACCCAGGTAAGCTATGCAGCTAGAGAGAAAATGATTCTGTTCTACTTCTGGGTGCGCGAGTCTTTAGAGCCGTTATGTAAAGAAGCCGACGTAGTGGGGAGGTGAAAATGCCTGAGACACTTAAATGTATGTTGGTTGATGTCGATAAGAATGCGCGATTCATTTTCTCCGGATACAGATTTAGAATCTAGTTTTTTATTTACTCCAATGGGAAAATATACCTGACTTTTATAAGGGTGGATATCTTCGCCGCTCATATTCACCGGAACTGTTGATTTCTCATAAACTTACGCTTCGTTACCGGTGTGCCAAGCATGTAATCTGTTGCATGTGATTTTAAACTCAAACCCATCGCTTGGCTGTTCTAAATAAATGTGGAAGGTCTTTTTTAATTCAGAAAATTTAAGTTTAGGCTAAAAATATCGGATAAGTAAAATGACAATACTAGATCAGTACGAAGCGAAAAAGAAAAAAAATGATAGATGTCGACCCATAAAGGGTTCACCTTTTACAATAGAGCAATTACAAAGGCATGTGAAATCAACACTTCCGGTGAATTTTAGACCAAATAACTTAGTAATTTACAAACAAAATGAAAAATCCGTGATCAGAATACTATATAATACTGACAAAGGGCCATTGATTCAAAAGAGATCGTAGTTATCTGAAACCTATGCCTAACCCAATGTGTTATTATAGGCGGAGTATTTCAATATTGGGATCGGCTTTAAATTGTGGTATTCCGGTAGTACCGACTAATCAAAAGTACCATGTTGTCGAAGAGGCATTTTTCTCCTCGCCATTGTCTCCACATCACTTCGTCTAGGTGGCTTTGCAGATCAGCTGTAGGGATCCCTTTTTTGCTTTTTACCATTCTTTTCACTCTTGCCCACGTAGACTCTATCTCTTGAGTGTTGACTCCAGTCACCGGGTCGACGAAATAGTCTTTATGGACCACCACCCGGTGACTGGAAACGTTGGGAGCATGAGCAGTAATGTTCCTGTATGCCCCCCAGTCATCCGAATGGAGAACACTTCCTGGCTGAAGGACTTCCTGAATAATCGGCGCCAAGACTTCTCTCGTTCGCTTGTTTACAACAGTGTAATACCCTCGGCAAGGCTGGAAGGCCGTAGTCACCAGACCAAACACCCATCTTTGTCGGGATATCCTTCCTCTGCCATACTATAAACATAATAAAGCAAATTGTTCTATAGTTAGTTTTTCTATCACATGTGAATCACCTGACATGACGGAAAAACCTGGAAAACGCGCAATTCCAGATAGAGAGAAAAGACACAATTTCTTACAATGGCTATAGGTTCCTTATATTACGGACTGATTTTCAAAACACAAATAAGATGAGGCAGAGGTGCACATAACCAGATTTTGGCTTTTTAAGATAATTTTTCCTTGATCATAATTGCCCTGTGTATCAGTTCAGGAACGAAAAGCTCAAATTCCAATGACACTTTACAAAAGATCGCATCAATTAAAAAAAAGTCGCACTTGCTATTTTGTTTGCTATAAGTTACTAAGTACTCAGAGAAATTCTCCGCCTTATTCGATGTGAAGTGGGCTTATTTGAAGCCTCACGTCATGTTTTTCCGTCATGTAGAATCACCTTAGAATGAAATCCACCTTGTGTGGCCAAGTAAAAATAACAAGACATATAATTCCAACCATACCGTTTTGTAGCAGTTACAGAATAGTTTTTTCACCCACCTTTCGCTTGAACGAAATAACGGTTTCGTCGCACTTGCAAACATGGTTCGGGCCGCCGAACGGATAGACTGGGCGATCGACGACATCCCGCGAGCACAATAGTCTTAAGGCCCTGCAGACTTTTCCAACCATTTGAGGTGTCATACCTAACATTGTGCTTGCCTGCACTTGTAAAACTTCCACCGACCAGAAATATATGAGAACAACGAGCTTCGAAAGGGGCGTCTTGGGAAACAATTCGAAAAAGCTGTTGGTTCTTAGGCTCCTACGAATAAGGCAACGCGGACATTTCCTAAGAGAACAAATAGAAGTTATGAGATTTCGCCTACTACGTCCTTAAAGAAGATATATCATGCAAAATTATCATTACTTACCAAATTATCATTACTTACCACTGATAACCATCGATATGTGTTGCTCTTTCTTTAAGCTCCATGTTAATTCCACACATCCCGCAGTAGAGGGTGTGGAGAAAATTTAAAGTTAGTAGCCAATCGTAGAATTCTCTACGCGGTCCACATACTACTTGAGCAAGCTGTAATATATTTTGAATGTTGATTTTTTTTTATATCGTGTTTTTTGTTGCTGTTGTTATGAAACGTTAGCCCAGACTTCAAGTTTCTTAATATATGCCCAGAGTCTAAGGTAGGATGTGCGGACAAATGGACTTCACACCTCAATTTCTAAAGAAACATGTAACTGAAAGGCCTTATTGGCAACCAAACTGATTTGTTTTGTTTTGAAAGAGCACAGTTGTCTTTGAGAGCAATTTGATCGGGGTATTTGGTGGTAGGACTCGATGCGCGCGTTTCATCTCTCATTTCGCCGGTGAATAAACCTGTTTAACTGCTGTTTCCGCGGTATTAATGAACGGAAAGACATAAACGAATCGAAGTAACGACCTTTAAGAAGGCCAATCACGCCGTCAGTTTACACCCCCGCTCAATACCGAGTGACACAAAGCATCCATTTCCATCGGCTAATTCAAGCAAGTATAAACTGAAGTCCTTTCAATAAAAAATTGTCGTCAAAGTATAATTATTCAATTGTGAATGGTTATTTATCTTGCAAATAGACCATGCATTTTTAACGCAAAACAAAACAAAGGAGTGTCAGATGGACATCCTTTAAGCAATGAGTACAGATTGCAGTCATCGGAATAGATGTGGCTTTGTTTCGCACGGACACTACTCAAACCATCGTGAAGCACAGGTGGGCTGGTGGCTATCACACTGGCCCCTCGACACTGCGGCCCGAGCTCGAACCCCGGTTCTGTACTCGTGAAAGACGCCAAAAGAAAGTTCTCAAAGTGCTACCCTGGCAACACCTCGCCAGAAAACTAAATGAGACTTGTTTGAAAACATAGAAATTCTGAATGGTGCTTTTGGCTATGAGATATGGGGCGTACGCAGCCTATAGGCCTGCAGTTACTGGACTGCAAAAGAATTTGGCTATCTTATTTGCATTAAGAGGGCAAAAAATCAAATGCTTACTCATTCATTTTTATGCACGTAGTTTTATATATATGATGAGGATAAAAACTATAATTTTCTTAATCATGTTAATCTACAGATGATTTCCAAACATATTGTTATGTCGTTCAGTGCCACGCGACGAATGAAGTCCTATTTCAGATCGAGGTTGACAGAGGATCGTGTAATATTCTGAAAAGTCTGACGCATTGACGCCAATTTTAAACCCAAAAGCGGGAGTTATGAATTCTTCACGGGGATGCGGGATAAGGGGCCACGCCTTTATTTAGCTTCTGAATGCTTTGACTGCAACTTGTTAAAATCCTGCGTACGCCCCTGCTTTTTGGGTCTTTGTGGAGAGCAGCTCCTCTCTCTGCCTTATCAATGAAGTAGAAAGTATCCCTCAATTACCCCCAATTGGCTTAGGATTGTCAATGGTGATGTTCTTGATTTTTCTAGTTCCTCCTTTTCTCCGTAGCGTATTATCTGTATGATACTTCCATTTGGGGAGAAATGATAATTCAAGGTGGGAGAAACATGTAAGGGAAATATTTCCACTAATAAAGAAGTTGGATCCACATAACTGATTATCGTGATGGTTTAAGGAATCGTGTGCAGGTGTTACAAGTCCTTAGGGGTAAGAATTGTTGTTGACCACACCCTCAATGCTATCCGTCTAACCCGGTCAACTTCCCTCCCCTGTTATGACAGCAGGTTTGTGGGGAGGGAAGTTGACCGGGTTAGACGTATTCCTAGGGACGACACATTGAAAGACAGGCGTAAAGGTAAGAATGATCGTGTACCTTTTGTAGTCACTTTTCATCCAGCTTTACCTAATTTACCTGGTATTCTTCGTAATTTACAGCCAGTTCTAGAATCTTCTAGTAGATGTAGGGGTGCTATTGGTAGGGTACCTATGGTGGCTTATAGGAAACCTAGGAGTTTAAAGGATATGTTGGTGCACTCCTCTCTTAAAGAGGATAGTACTCAGGTTAGAGGTTGTGGTAAGTGTGGCGGTAAAAGGTGTAGGGTGTGTAACTTTCTTAAGACAGGGCGGGAGTTTCACAGTACAGTTACTAATAAGAAATATGTCATTAATTTTGACTTGGACTGTAACTCAGATTTTGTTGTTTATCTAATTACTTGCTCTATGTGTAGCAAGCAATACGTAGGGTCTACTATCAATAGTTTTAGGAAGCGTTTTAATAATCATAAAAGTAGGTTAAATAAGCACCCTAGTTTACCGGTTAGTGAAAGAGTTAAGGATGACCTGATCTATCAACATTTTCATTGCGACAATCATTTAGGTCTTAATAATGTTATGGTACAACTTATAGATAAGTGTAACTCTGAGGCTCAGCTTAGGGAAAGGGAAGGCCAGTGGGCTTATCGGCTTAAGTCTATCTACCCGCGGGGTATTAATAGTGATGACTTTTTTTGTAGTAGGAACCCACGTAGAGATGTGTAAATTCTTTTTATCCATAGCGCGCGCTATTCTAGAAAATGCGCGTTTTTGTCAGTTGTAATGTAATGGCTTTTACGCGAGGGTGCTCCACGGGCGCGACACCGCCCGTGAGAAAATTTGGATAGAAAGAAAAAATGTACCTAACTATTAGTCCGGCGGATATGTGCAGTTTTTACCTTGAATTGCGCATTTTTTGCTAAAGTTCCCATTTTTACAAGATAGGATATAGAGCCAAACTCAATTCGGCTTTAATTTCTGATTTAATAATGAATATTGATTTGGCCGCCATTTTGAACCGGTTGTACAACTTTTATACTAATGTAAATATATATTAATTACCATTACCATTTAACCCAGAAGAAAAAAAAACTAATTTCAATCAGTAAACTTATATAAGCATAAATAAAATTTGGGAACAAAAAGGGCTGATTATACTACAATGATAAAGAATACTTTTACTAACAACTAAGAAGAACTTTTGGAGGGGTATCAACACGAAACGTTACAAGAAATTGCGTATATTAACAAAAAACGACATACTGTACATAATGGAAGAACTTTTTCGAGAATCGATACGTGTTCATCTCCTGCTTACTTTTCTTCCTTTCACAACCGCAATGTGTGCTTTGCTTTCTTCAAAATGTAATTTTATTAAATTTTTTAATTTTTTTTTTAATTTTTTTTTCTTGTACTACAAGCTAGTATGTAGAAGTCCCTCCTGTAGTACACAAGTGATTGACGTAAGGTCCAGTGTTCCATATCAGCTTCTCCAACTAAACTACCGGACCTCCTTAGGCAGTACTTGTGCGGATTCGGGTATCACTAGCTCGTGTACGCAGTTGGGCCAGGGAGAGAGGCGCTCATTGGACATAGAAGATGAACGGATAAAAAGGAACCGTCGTGTGGTGTGTGGATGTCAATGTGAGATAGATAAAAAGGAGGGGGGGGGGGGTGCTCATAGGGAAGGGTGAACTTATTTCAATATGCGAGATCGAAGAGGGGCGCTTATCTGAAGTAGGGCGTCTTTACCAGTCATTACGGTACTTAAATAGCTAGAAAAACCCGGTGATTATTGATTCGCCACATCACATGACTATGGAATGCTATTTCAACAAAGACAACTTATACAAATTACAAGCCCTTTATTTCATTATTATTATTTAATTTTTTGCTTGGGGGGTGGGGGACGGGGGGGGGGGGGGGGGAGGCGTCATACTTTGCGCCACCATTTTTACCTCGACCATGACCTCGAAATAGAGAAGGGGAGGTGTAACAGTTCATGAACGGACATGCCAATTATGTCCGGACACGGTAGAGGACGAGTTCCACTTTGTCGTGCAGTAAATATGCGCAGTTAAGAACAAACTTTTTCGAAAAATCTAGCAGATCCTGGTGATTTGATTTCGCTAAGAAATCGGAGAGACAGAATTTTGCTCTAAATACTTAACCCTCCAAAGATGATGGGGATGTTGATGAAGACTCTGACTTTATAATTCACTTTCAGCCAAACCTATGTACTAAATTTGTATACGGAGAAGTGGATAAGTTGCATTGTTTATTATCTAAAAAAAATCCAAATTTTACCCCCCCCCCCTCCCAAACGCGTATGTTCGATGCCGTGTCACTATATCTCCGAACTCAATGAAAAATACATGTTCAAGCTAACAAAGGTGATAGAGTGGTTTTCAAAATCCCGTGCAACAAAATGTAATTGTTAATGTGTAATAGTCAAGCCAGAACAAAAGAGAACAAAAATATTACAGTGTATTAGACTTAGTTCAAACATTGTATTACCCATGAGCAGTATTTTAACAAACTACTTCCTTCTATCTAAATGACTTGTGAAACCATTCGAGTGGGCGCACTTGCCGCATTCCACCGTGCACTGGTGGCTAAGCGAACGGGAAAGCTATATCCGCTATAACAATTTCACACAAATTCGAAAGTCGTGAAGCCGGACTAATACAAAAACGTGAACGATTTCATAATCGTGAAGGATTTCCAAATCGTGAAGGATTTTAAAAATCGTGAACGATTTCGAAATCGTGAAGGATTTTAAAAATCGTGAACGATTTCGAAATCGTAAAGGATTTTAAAAATCGTGAAGGATTTTAAAAATCGTGAACGATTTCGAAATCCTTCACGATTTTTAAAATCCTTCACGATGGCCCAGGACGGTGAACTGATCCAGTATGACGCCCCCCCCCCCCCCCCCCCATCCCCCAAGCAAAAAATTAAATAATAAGAATGAAATAAAGGGCTTGTAATTTGTATAAGTTGTCTTTGTTGAAATAGCATTCCATAGTCATGTGATGTGGCGACTCAATAATCACCGGGTTTTTCTAGCTATTTAAGTACCGTAATGACTGGTAAAGACGCCCTACTTCAGATAAGCGCCCCTCTTCGATCTCGCATATTGAAATAAGTTCACCCTTCCCTATGAGCACCCCCCCTCCTTTTTATCTATCTCACATCTCCCTCACCACCATTCTTACCTATACACCGTACCAATTTTTCCCCCACCAACACAGCCATTAGTCATCTCCATACCACACCATATTATTATTATTATTTTTTTGCTTTTTCACCTACCCACCACACACTACCACAACCTATTCTAAAGTCCCACTTTATCTTTCAACCACCCTCCACCACCTACTAGTCTAACCTATCCACCTCCCCACCATAATTACATTACTACCATCTCCACTCCACATTACCTTACTAGCCATCCCTCACCATCACCATCCAACATCACCATACCATACGATTACACCCACCTCACTACCACACCACTTTAGGCCCCTACGTCTTGGTACGAATACCCGATCCAAACCAAAAAACAAACCAAAAAATTATGTACCATACGGGGAAAGTGCTGTATCACAATCTGTGATCCCAAGACGTACCCCCTCCCACACCTCCGCGCCCCGAAACCCCCCCCCCCACCACACCGCCACACTAACCACCTACTCCCACACTAACACACCTCACCCCCCAAACCCTCCACTACCCACACCCCCGCCGCACCCACTCCCACCACACCTCACCGCCCAGCCCTCCTCCCCACATCCACCACTAAACGCGCCCTACTACCCACACCCTCCCACACCCACCTTACACCACTAGCACACTCCTCCCCTGCACCCCACACCCCTTACCCCACCTACACACCTCAACTACACCCCAACATGCCACTACCACCACCCCTAGGCATACAGACCCTTACACTACCCCACTCCCCCAACACCACACGCCCCAACAAACACACAACCACCCCGCCTACAACCACCTTCCCTCCTACACATAGTACAAACACATGCATACCCACATCCCTCTCACAAATTAAATCTTACTCTATCCTTACCACACCACATACCTACCCACTACTACCACCCAGCTCTATACATGTCACAACCCCCTTTCTTTTTCCCCCCTCAAACCTAGCTTACCACCCAAGCACCCCCCTGCCCACATCACCCGCACCCAACCACCCACCTACCCCACAACAAGCACCCCCTCATCCCTCACCCCACAAACAGCCCCATGCCCACTTCACCCATACCACGTCATCATACAACCCACCACGATTATTCAAAACCCCAACACAACACCAACACCCACCTAAGCCCCACACACCTACACATACACTTCCTCCCCCCCCCTCACACTTTTCTACACTCTCACCTTAAATATACACACCTAACACACCCTACACAAGCCAGACCCCTGCCAACACAAAAACCACACACCCCTTTCCCCCCCCCCCCATGGCCACAACACTTCTCACCCTACAACACACCAAACCAACCACACCCTACAGCAGCCACTAGTCCTACAACCAACACTCCCCCCTACACCACAACCTACATACAGTCCAACCCCGCTCCCACCACACACACATCTACCCCTCCACACATAGCCCACCACATACACACCATAGCATCCTACGACTATACCTACCAACCCACAACACACCAACCAGCCACACCCTACACCAGACACTACCCCACAACCAATTTCCCCCCCTTACAAACACCTACATACAGCCCCCTCCCTAACCATACAAATATTTACCCCACAGCACAAAACCCAACTACAAACGACCACACCCTATGACCCACCCTACCTACCCACAAACCAACACCTTACATCACGGTTTTTTTCCCACCAACACAGCCATTAGCCATCTCCACACCACACCACATTATTATTATCTTTTCTTTTTCGCCTACCCACCACACACTATCACAACCTATTCTTTAGTCCCACTTTACCTTTTCACCACCCTCCACCACCCACTAGTCTAACCTATCCACCTCTTCACCATAATTACATTACTACCATCTCCACTCTACACTATCTTACTAGCCATCCTTCACCATCACCCTCCAACATCACCATACCATATGATCACACCAACCTCACTACCACACCACTTTAGGCCCCTACGTCTTGGTACGAATACCCGATCCAAACCAAAAAACCTATCCACCTCTTCACCATAATTACATTACTACCATCTCCACTCTACACTATCTTACTAGCCATCCTTCACCATCACCCTTCAACATCACCATACCATATGATCACACCAACCTCACTACAACACCACTTTAGGCCCCTACGTCTTGGTACGAATACCCGATCCAAACCAAAAAACTATTGATGCCGGTTAATTTTTGCCATAGTCCTGCTGGCTGTCTCAGACGCTGGACTCCTTATATAGGATTAGCCTATATCTGGACAGGGCTTTGGTTTTAGTTTAAATTTCCTATTGATGCCGGTTAATTTTTGCCATAGTCCTGCTGGCTGTCTCAGACGCTGGACTCCTTATATAGGATTAGCCTATATCTGGACAGACAGTTCAAATTTCCTGTTGACACTGCATTGCACTATTTATTCATTCATTATTTGCTTACCTAGCATTCTCACGTGAGACTCAGTTGCCATTGACACATGTGGTCCACACATGTTAAGTTTTCCCACTGACTTTGCTTGCAATGACTTCGAGCAAGAAATCTTGGGCGCCATTATCACAAAGACAAAAAAGTGAAAACATTTGTTCAAGATATGTATTAAGCTTATCTGGGAACTCTACTAAAAGATTCAAGGCAAAGGCTATCGAGCTCCAGGGAGACTGCTTGATAGTCCAGCTGCGAAACAACGTTTGTTTGTTTGTATGCAAAAAAGGAATTGAATTGTGATTTCAGTTTGCTTTCCTGGTACGAAAAATCATCCAAATGCATGAATGAATGAAACTTGAATTGCTTACCTATCATTTTCACTTCGGACTCAGCTGCTTAGTTGCGATCAGATGCAAACTCTTGTGAAAAGTTGGTTTGAGCCTGCTGACATGACGGAAAAACCTGGAACACGGGCAATTCCAGATAAAGAGAGAAGACACGATTACTTACAATGGCTATAGGGATAGTGCCGAAAACAAGCACAATCGTAGTGTTAAAACATTCGAGAAAAGGTACGAAAGGTTGTCGCTGATTTGACTAACTGTACAGCATTAAAACCATACTGTTCAAAAGATGACAGATTTTTTTGATAATGAGGAAGTCATAAAGAAAATTATAGCCTTAGGTTTGGTATAGTTTTCTTAGTATTAGCCAAAATGTGACAGTTAGCAGGTAAAAAGCTGCCATTTCAAAACAAAAAGGATGGTTTAACCGCGCGGTACTGGAACTAGTCTTGCGTTTTTCAGCACTGGCGGCTATAGGTTCCTTGTTCTACGAACTGATTTTCAAAACACAAATGACGTGAGGCCGAAGTGCACATAAGCAGATTTTGGCTTTTTAAGATAATTTTTCCCTGTGCATCAGTTCAGGGACGAAAAGCTCAAATTTCAATGACACTACAAAAAGTCGCATCAATTTAAAAAAAAGTCGCACTTGATATTTTGTTTGCTATAAGTTACTAAGTACTCAGAGAAATTCTCCGCCTTATTCGATGTGAAATGGGCTTATTTGAAGCGTCACGTCATGTTTTTCCGTCATGTCGAGCCTGCTGCATATACCGCTGTGCAGCCAATGGCCACGGCCTGTGACCAGTTCGGGCACGTAACATAGGGGTGTAGATGTCCGCTAAGCAACTAAGAAGCACCTATCATTCAGTGTTGCTTTTAGGACTGGTCGATTTAGGCGGTGTCATTCCAGTTGAACAAGTGTGTTTTTTTTGACACGTTAGTACAGCCCCCTGTGACTTAGTGTGATCAGTGTTCAAGGTTATAGATGATATTTGAGAAAACATGTTAGTGCTTTATGGAAATATATTCACAGAAACTCTAAATGCAAATATTGGCACTGTTCAGTCCGGTCACTATCCACCATTAATTGTGGATGGTGACCGGCCTTTTCGAAATTTGTCTTTTTCAGATCTCAGAGCCGAAGAGAGGACCTCGTCGACTCACTCGATTGCCTCGGAAGGCAGACCCCAATCACGAGACAATACGTCATAATAAGGATCTGATTTTTAAAGATTATTTTATTATGTATACTTATTTGATAATAAAACAGTGTTAGTGTGACAGCCTTTTTCTTTGGGCCTTCTATTTTATGGGGTGCGTGTAGCTTATTGGATACTGTACGCTAATGTGATTTACGGTGTTTTTAGATTAGTTCTTCTTCTCGCGATGTTATGGAAATAAAAATGGAGCTCGCACGTAATTGTTTCGGATCCCGACCTTATGTTCACAGTCTCAGTAAAATACTACGAAAAGCAACATCTCTCCTTTTTTCAATAAATTGTGAAGTACTTTTGTGTAGAAGTATTGATAAACAAACCCGCGCACAACATTATTAATAATCTATTGTACTGATTACGTTTTTACAAAATTTAAGACTGAGGCATCTGTTAAAGAACTTATAGAGTTCTGTTCTTACACATATTTATGGTCCCTCTTTTTACTCAAACTCCTATTTATTTTTCATTTCGTGTGTGGGAGGGCGAAAAGAGATCGCCGATGTCTAAACGGGATTAATAGCAGGCACGTTCCCAGGATTGGCAGAGAGGGGTTGCGTAGTTATAGGCATCGTATAGAAAAGCGTATTATTTGAAGTTTCACGCGATCATAAATTCAACATTCTCTTCTTTTTTTCCCCTTTTTCAATCGTGAAGGATTTACAAAATCGTGGAGGACTTTCAAAATCGTGAACGATTTCAAAAATCGTGAAGGATTTTCAAAATCGTGAAGGATTTTAAAAATCGTGAAGGATTTTTAAAATCGTGAACGATTTTGAAATCGTGAAGGATTTCCAAAATCGTGAAGGATTTTGAAAATCGTGAACGATTTCAAAATCGTGAAGGATTTTTGGAATCGTTCACGATGGCCCAGGACGGTGAACTGATCCCCCTCCACTGGGTGGGGTGCCAGTACCCTTCAGGTGTAGGGTTAGTTTAGACAGTGATGTTATGTTGCGACTCACCCTCCACTGGGTGGGGTGCCAGTACCCTTCAGGTGTAGGGTTAGTTTAGACAGTGATGTTATGTTGCGACTCACCCTCCACTGGGTGGGGTGCCAGTACGGGTAGTAATCCCGCTCCTCGGGACACTCATACCCGTACCTAGTCCCTTGTCGGTCCTGGCGAGTGAAGCGTGCCGTGTTACCGCGAAGAGGTTGATCAATGGTAAACAGCCCTTTGTTGCGCTCGCGCTTTTTGCATTGAGAGTAGTAGTCGAAGTCTTCGTGCATTCCGTACCTAGGGGTATAAAAACGATAATTTATTTTTAGTTAATATGATTCTATAGTGTGAGGTATCAGAGACATGGACAATGTCACCAGCCCATCACAAAAGAAAACCAGCCCATCACAACAAATAAAAACACAGCTATTTCCTATTCCCAATACTACACGGTTTTATGGATCACATAACCAGTTTTTGTGTGCAAACCGAAGGTTCTATCACAGCTGTCACCAGCCAGTCGAACGTTAACAAAATGTTACACGATCCAACACAGCACATAATACTCTCAAGTCAGCCTAGCCTTAACTTAGAATTAGAAGGTTCAAGAGACTCACCTCAAATCTTTGTTACAGTCGAATTTGTAGCAATTGGCTGGATCATCAGGAATAGTCCTACGACAAAAAAGTAAAAGCAATTGAAAAAAAAGCTTGAAGGCATTTACTAGGTGATGTTAGAGTAGGAAACTTCATCTTGTTTTTTTTGACGCGCGCTCAAGTTCCAGTTTGCGCACGGTCGTAAATAAAAATGGTAAACTGCGTGCAGCAGGTTTCAAAATACCTATTGTATAAATCGCGGAGACACCACTAAACGCCTAATAGTAGGGTGTGCACTCACGTGATAGTAGTGCCGTCTCTCACCAGCTTGTCACACATGTACTGGATGACGAGCTCGCAATTGTTGTTCCTGTCCATGCACGTGTGCTGGTTAGCCCTGAAACGAGATGAGGGAACATTAATAATAATAATAATTAATAATAATTAATTTATAAAGCTCTAAAATTATGTTAATATATTCTATAGCGCTCAACAGAAAACAAATTCTTACAAAAACATCTAAACTAAATCAACATAACAAATTGTAACACGGTCAGCTAAATCAACAAGTCCTCTATGTAAAATTAGCCAATCTGAGAAGGGTTTCAAGTGCCTATTTAAATGGTACACGGCCTTTTATGTTCGTAATTAGCTTGGGTAGCGAGTTTCATGCAGAAAGCCCAGCATGGGCAAAGGCCCTGTCGCCAAAGGTTTTGCATCTTTTGCGTGGTACTGCAAGTACCAGGTCTTTGTTTGACCTTAGATTGTACGCCTTACATCGACCAGGCTCTAAAAGGGGACATTCAACCGAGGCTGGTTATCCCAGAAACACGAGATGAGGGAACATTCAGCCGAGGCTGGTTATCCCAGAAACACGAGATGAGGGAACATTCAACCGAGGCTGGTTATCCCAGAAACAAGAGATGAGGGAACATTCAGCCGAGGCTGGTTATCCCAGAAACACGAGATGAGGGAACATTCAACCGAGGCTGGTTATCCCAGAAACACGAGATTAGGGAACATTCAGCCGAGGCTGGTTAGCCCTTAAATTAAACACGAGATGAGGGAACATTCAACCGAGGCTGGTTAGCCCAGAAACACGAGATGAGGGAACATTCAGCCGAGGCTGGTTAGCCCTTAAATTAAACACGAGATGAGGGAACATTCAACCGAGGCTGGTTAGCCCTTAAATTAAACACGAGATGAGGGAACATTCAGCCGAGGCTGGTTAGCCCTTAAATTAAACACGAGATGAGGGAACATTCAGCCGAGGCTGGTTATCCCAGAAACACGAGATGAGGGAACATTCAGCCGAGGCTGGTTAGCCCTTAAATTAAACACGAGATGAGGGAACATTCAGCCGAGGCTGGTTAGCCCTTAAATTAAACACGAGATGAGGGAACATTCAGCCGAGGCTGGTTATCCCAGAAACACGAGATGAGGGAACATTCAGCCGAGGCTGGTTAGCCCTTAAATTAAACACGAGAAGAGGGGACATTCAGCCGAGGCTGGTTATCCCTGAAACACGAGATGAGGGAACATTCAACCGAGGCTGGTTATCCCAGAAACACGAGATGAGGGAACAAGCTTTCATTACAAGAGACGTACCACTGGATGGGCAGGATGGAACCGCCATAATAGTACAGGCCGCCGACATTGTGTCCACCACGATTGTTATTTTGAGAGTCGAACAACCTGACACCCAAAACAAATAAAGTAAGCAACAAGAGAAAAACACAAAAACGTTTAATAGACACTCTAAGCCGTCAGAAAAATACCTAATAATATAAACAACAACACCTATTTCCATCGACTGATTTTGGAAAGTTATTGCGATATCTCCGATTTAGTTTTTATTGATGTAAAAAAAACTTTGTTTTCAAAATTGGCTATTTCGAGATTAAATTACACAATTTTTTTCCAATATTATACTGAATAAAAACAATAACAAAATTATTACTGACTAGGGCTTCAAAAAGCCCCCTTCACTAAATAGAAAATCTCTTTAGCAATTTTTGTCCCAACCCTTTGACTTCTTGGCAAGCCCAAACATTTTCATTCTGCTACTTATAATTTTACAAGATAACACAAGTTCACACGTTATCTTCCCTACCTGTTAGCGTTTCTTCTGTCCCTGTTCGGCTCGTCGAGACGGTTATTGCCCCCTCTATGAAGGAAAATAATTTTTAATAAAACTCTTGGAGAAAAGTTTAACATTTTAAATCATTTTATGTAGATTCAAGATAATGCGCGCATTGGGTACAATTTCCAGTATTCCAAACGATCAATGATGCATCAAACCATCCCTAATAATCGCATGGTTTATTCCTTGGCCTATGGTCTACACAAAATTCTTTATATTACTGTAAACTCAAAAACCTAAGCACAAGCGCATAATTCGAAGCTGGAAGAGAAACGGGGAGAATTTTGCCCTGCAGCACCCATAGTGAATTTGCACATTTGCGAGAATAAGAGCATTAAGATGGACTCACCTTGGGTTGTGAAGGTTGATATCTGAAAATACTGAAGACACAGCGACCAGAATCAGTAGCGGAGAGCGCCACATCACGGCAAAGAATATGCTGGAGGTCCTTCAACTCCGTCAAGCCGATTAGACTATGAACCGCGAGTCGTGACTAAAAAGTTTAATATTGACTGAAGTAGCACCTTAGCAGGTAGTACAAAGGGTTATAAGGCGACAATTCAAACTCTTGGGAATAGCACATTTCTACTCGAAACATGAGCAGCTGTCTGATTGTATGACACAAGACTTGAGAAAACAGTAAAACCCCTTTTAGAAGATTGCCTTTGTTCTGTAAGTAAACACTAATCCCTGGATTATGTAACCTTTTATACAGTGTAAAATACTCATGAAAACACAATGCAACACCTGGGAATAGCTTTGGGGATGTTTACTTTATTGTAGTGATCATTAGGGTGTATTTGGTTTGGCGAGTCATCGAGAAAGGGTAGACGCGCGATGATTGGTCAGAACGGAAAGTAAGGACCGGGTTTAGAATGAAATACAAACCATTACATGCGAGGTGGTTAACAAGTACTTAGATGGACCTTTGTTTTAGTTAAAAGACTGTTCCACGTTTATCTCGAGCTATCTAACAAAAATCTTTATCAATATTTTTAATTTCTTACTCTTTTATGATTAAGCATATGGCTTTTTTTCTCTTTCAATACTTGAAATCAGGAACTTACAGATATTCATGTAGAGCTGGTCTGAATTTGAAAACAATCGCCCCCCTCTCGCCTAAAGAACATTATAAGCGCCCAGGGTGTTAAAACGAGCATATACGGCATCTACCTTCGCATTGCTCAGATTTCTATCCTTTATAAATAAATACATGTAAAGCACATGATCTATAGGCAAATGCTCGCAAGATGACTGAAGAGCAAGCTGTTCTTTCTCACCGGGGCAGTTTTATCAGCTCATCATCTACCTAGGCTATACATAGGAGGATCTGAAGAGTATTCTCAAGTTTGTTTAAAGGGTTTCGACTGGCGTCTTGGGCTTCCTGTGTCAATCTTTCTTCTTTGTCAGATTCTTTTCTGATTTCTGACGGATTGCGATGCATGTGATGAAGGCGGGAGGTGATGTTTTTTGCATGTTCAGTCTGCTTACGGTTTCCTAACAATGTGGAGTAATACCTAGTCGTAGTTATTTCTTCCTGGCCAAGTGCCTGGATACTGTCAGCACTTATTGCTTTCTGGCCGAGGGTCGCAAGTTTCTACTCCTATGCGCTGTGTTATCAGACTGCGAGCAAAAATCACTCCCCTCCCTTACCCTGTGAGGAATACGGCACCATGGCAAGAGCCGTCGAAAAGCCTCTCTGTATTTTCCCAGCCTCCAGGCGTACAACCACGGGTTTAGCAGCGACTTGAGCATGAAAAGGTAGAAAAAGAAACAGAAAAGATACATCTGGACTACGTTATTTCCAGCACAACCTGGACAAGCGTCTATGACTTGGTAGAACACAAACCACGGCGTCATACAGACCAGGAACAGGAGTAAAGCGGCCAGGAAGACAATGGTCATCTTACGCTGTCGACGGTACGCCTGCATCACGGCCCGTCCAGACTCGTCCAGGTTACCAGCATTTTGACGGTACCCCCCTGAGCACGTGGTACAACCTGCCGTACATGAGTAGGCCCAGGAAGGCGGGTAGGACAGTGTGAAGTCCAGACAGGGCGTTCACTAGGATGAGGTTTCCCGGCCTGAGTATAGTCCTATATATCATGTAGACGGCGGCATAACTCCACATGCTTAGTATTAATAGAATTCCTCGACGTGTCGTCATTATTGATGCGTAGTGCATAGGTCTGACAACGGCAACGTAGCGATCGTAGGCAAGCGCGACCATGTGAAATATTGACGCCACGGAGAACAACGAGCTCAGAGCCTCCACTACCATGATAGACACTTTAGCAAAGGTATAAAACCACCAGATGCATGTGGTCTCCAGGGCGAATCCCACGAAGAAGTCAGCGGCGGCTTGGCTTGCGATCAGGAGGTTGGCGGGAGCCCGCCGTAGGTTCCTGTTTGGGTCTTTCCACACCGCTACAATCACCGCTATGTTGGTAAGGGCGGTGGGAAGGGCGGTGAGTAGAAGACCGATCGTCCATAGCCAGCTGTACTCCAGGCTTTGCTTTTGCCATGTGCTGTATTGACCTTGCGATGAGGCGTTCATAAGGTGGATTACTGGACACACTGAATGTGTCAAACACACCGTACAAGTTCCTTGAAACACTGCAATAGTCTAAAAAGGTTTTGATGCGAGTAAAAAGACTGAGTTGCTTTTCAGGTTACCTTGGTACGAAAGAGCTATATCCGCACTTGATCTCTTGGCTATCTGTTAACGAGGTATTGGGTGGATCTGATGAGGTCGTCTGGTGAATCACTGATTGTTCGGCCTTAAATGTAAACAGAGGCGTTAAACCAAGATGTACTAAATATCCGTGTAACGTTTCCAGGCGCGAAGGATACGGCTAGCCTGAACTTTATTGTTTTCGATAGCTTTAGGCTTCTGTCGCAGAGACCACGAAAGATTGAAATAAATCAACAATGCGCCGACCTGTGTGCATTTGAGTGCGCTAAATGTTGCACAGACGAGAATGTCCGTTTTGTCTTCAATAGTGTCTTCGTCATTAAGTGTTTTCCTTTCTAAAACTTAATGAGCAAATGATACATTATGACTAAAGAGTGACCTTACGAGTTTAAATCTTTTTTACGAATTAACTGCCCAAATGTGCGATAAAAAAAAAATCTCCCGTGATGAAAGATTTGCGTTATTGTCCCTGAAATGGAGCTATGTTTTTTCTCTACTCTTGTCGTAAATAGTCGGAGTGCTCTGAGGGAGAACTAACGAAGAAATTCGATTCCAGACAGCCGTCATTGTCCTCCATTTAGCAAAACGTCCTGAATCTGATAAAGCGTTGGCTTGCAATTCGAATATTGTTTACGATCCCTGAAATGGAGAGTGATATTTGGTGTTTGTTTCTCAATAATATGACCTTGAGGCAAACACGGGGATAAACAACTCCAAACCTCACCTCTTTCAATTAAATACCACAGCTTCGATCCACTGATGTTTTGTTAAAAAGCAGTGTTGTGGCAAAGTCAATAACCCCTTCGGGAAGGGTTCGTTTGTCAGGCCGTAAGCAGGTGCAAGTTCACTGATTGTCTCTCGCCGCGTCCTTAATCACACAAGGATACATTTCTGACATTACGAGAGCTCGGAGCTAACGCAAATAAAACCAAGAAATGAATACCCCTTTTGGATATATTTAACGAATCATGACATTTATTCTTGGTTTTATCAAGTGGGGGCTTCGAGATTCTAAGCGGCTGTACAAACGATCGGTTCGCAAAATCTTGTACCTTTCATGCCGAATTTGGGAAATTAAAATTTTCAATCAGAATGTATAAGGAGTCTGAAATGATATCTATTTGCTTAATGAAAATCGCTTCCTCTAGAATCATTGCTGTACAAAAACAACTTCATCAGCTGCCTTAGCCTAAATAAATCTCGGTCAAGTTACGTTTCTATTTGTAAGGTTCTAGATATACGGAGATGGTACTTTTGCTTCCGATCCTAAAGACAGGGGCGCTTTTCGTACACTGGGATCGGTAACAAAGCCAAAATGGGAGGGATATTAGTTACAGACTATGAATAAACAAGGGATAAATAGGAAGATAGGAGGCAGGGGGTCTTCGAAATTTCCAATCAAAAACTTTTTCAATTCTGCCGCACAAAAATACGATATTCCTTTTAATTGTTCAGGAAGGAATAAAATTACTAACTAAATAGCTCCTGTGATGATCAGCAAATGACAAGCTTTGAAACTGTGTCAGGGATTTGCAGCAACAGTTTATTTAATTTAAAAGTGAAAAACAAAGTGGTGAGCATGAAACTGTAAAAAGGTAAAGCTGAAAAATATCCATAAAACACCTTTCTATATCGTACGACACTGCTTTTCTCCTGGTCACCAGCGTGTAACTAAGATGGATCTCATAATACCCAAGTTTATCTCTTAATCTATATCTATATATATTGCAATGTTGAATACCGTGTGGAAGCCTTGTAGCGTTTTTATACACGAAAACGTTCGTATCCTCTGTTTTCGCGAATGCTAAGGACAAATCGTTAAAAGACACGTTAGATGTGCCATGCTATTTCTCCCTGTGGGTTCACGGGGATTCACTGCTTTGGATACAACTGGGTTTCACTTGCTGGTATTTTTATTACTTGGCAACCATGGGTTACAATTGAGCCAGTGACATGCGTCTTATTTACCAAAACTTGCTTTTTACCACAACTTGCTTTCTTTAATAACGCTCGTCCTAGCCCTACAAAGCTACCTATCAGCTGAGATACCTGTGCTTTTTTTAAAATAAGCTAGGATCTGGGAAGAGGAAGGCGCCTAGGCCACAGGGATCCCTCGAGAGTAAAATATCAAGTGCTAGTTACAGAAACATTCTGCGAGCCTGTGCTTCGGTAGTTGATAACTAAAAAAAACTTAAAGACGGCAAATCATGCTACCCAGGTTGAAACACTAAACACATAAGTCACAAAGCCGTATACCTTGTATATACCTTTGTATAAACGGTCAAAACTACCTTTGAATTGACTAGACCAATTCTCCCGAAGGAGATTTCTCTCAAACCATAACATACCAGCAGCAAACATAACACACGCTGCTTAATTCTTCGAGACGTCATGCGGTTTGCCCCGCGGTGTTACTCGCCACTACTCAGACCCTCCATCCCAGCCTGCAACACGGGATGGGTGAAGATCACGTGATAAGACACGGGAGACCTAACGCGCCTGAGCGACCTCTTTTAGCCAGTGGTTTGTCGAGGTACACTTCACTGTTAACGTCTCCTGTGAATTAAGGGCTTAGTTAGGCTGATATTCACAGTAGAAAGACGCCCGAAAATGGGATTAAGACTGTTTCGAAATCAGCACGTAAGATGAACTTTTTACAGCACGTAAAATGAACTTCTATCTGCATAATAGGTTCACATTTTTACACTAACGTGGTTTAACGAGTCTACTCTTTGTAAGACAATGGTTATGTTTGGAAACAGTTGGACAGTCTGTTGTTGTACTTACCGTGTGAGATTGGAGAAGACCGCATTAGGGTCTAGCGTACCAGTGTAGGGGCGCCTGGGCTTGGTGCGTGAGTACGGACCACGCCCATAATCGCCACCCGTCCGCTGTTGTGACAAGACCTCGGCTGTGGATCACACGGCGAAAAGACAATAAAACGTCATAATAATGAAACAATGTAATATCTCTTCCACGTCACTACTCACCATTGTAGATTTCTTCCTCTTGCCTCTGGTTGTGGTCCAGCACGAGCCGTTTGAGCTCTTGCTGTTCAGCCTGCTCGGCGACCTGCTTTTCACGCATGTTAGCCGCAAGGTCGGACGAGATTGGGATCTCGAGGTCACGGTACTGCTGCTTGTTTCCTTTGCGCAGCATAAGCACAAAGTTCATCTTCTCGTCAACTGCCCCTTCCGCCTTTCGAACTTGACCTTTAAGGTGCATGGGCACGGCAACATCGAGGCTGGGTACCTGGAGAGAAGAGAGAAGACATCCACAAAGTCCAGTGTGAGCACGATCTTGCAGTTCTGTTAGGTTTGTTGCTGCGACACGCAAAATCGCCTATGTACTGTCTGAAAATGTAGCTTATTTAAAGGGTACACATGTATATTTGCAGTGCTGACCTTTAGGCTTTCGCCGCGTCGCGAGTGCAGGTCGTCAACCATCAATCTCTCAAACATCTGCTGGAATTCCTGGTCTTCGGCAGTTGGTTCTACTTTCTTGGGAGGGCTCAACATTTTCACCTAAATCACAATAGCACAGTTTAATTCCCTTATTCCCTCGGCGGGGATATAAGTGAGGTGCCTACATGTTAGAGTTTAATATACGTCGATGGATTTATATACAGGTACTTCATCAAGAAGCGGCCACGCGTTACCCTGTGCATAGCAGTCTCGTCATCATCCATTTCCATGTCAATCATCTCATACTCGTCATCAACATCCAGGACCTCACTGTCATCCTGCTCACTCTCCCCAGACTCGCTCGGCTCGTAGTCGTCACGCGGCATAGGGGACGGGCATGGTGAGCCTGTAATGGACGTGTGGGGCGAGCCATGGGAGGAGCTGGGCGAGTCTGCTAGCGTCATGGTGGCTGCCATGGCAACACCTGGCACTGACACGGGCAAGGAGGCTGGACGAGCTGTCTGCTCTGTGGTTAGGTCGGTGGTAGGCAGGACTTTACCTAACAAACCCACAAGATTTATCACATTTGTATCAAATGTATGTCATTATACTTTGTATATGTATTATACTTTGAAATCTTACTGTAAACGGAAATCGTCTCAATTCTGATAGTAACTGATAAAACAAGACGGCATAATGCTTTCTCTTAACATTTATTTGGTGGATATTTATTATATTGACTTCTATTTTATTCCGTCTTTGGGCAACCAAAGTTTCATCCGCTACATACGGATTTATGCAGAGGATAGGACTTATCCAGGCTTTGTGCAACCGGTGCCTGATTCTTTTGGTCACGCTCTAGTTGTTCCGCCTGTCACTAAGCCTTTTTGTATATTGTCTAAATGTGGTGCGTGTTGCGCGAGATAGCTACGTAACTTACCTATCTGTTGCTTTTGGTCACGCTCTAATTGTTCCACTTGTTCCTGGGCTTCTTGCAGTGTAGAACATACAGTCAGCTTGGGGCGCAGTATCTCAAGCGTGTCTGCTATCATATAATCCACGTCCCTCGGAAACGGTCGGCTCTCGTTCCACTCTGGGCTGGACTTTTTACGGTTTATGTAAAGCTGCACAAAAATAAAAACTCAAACACATTACACACATAACATACATGAATTGGAAAGTCCTGAAGCGTTCACAAAGGAATTAACTTTAAGCACCAACATCTAAAACAGAACCCAGTTTTGCATTCAAAGGGTTGGAAAACCGCTGTAAATAATGTAAATAACCATATCATTTGAGATGATAAGTTTAGGGTTGCTCCTTATCTATGGTGCAAAATACGGCACAAGTCGGCGTTCGCATATACGTTGTTGGTTTTCAAAGTTGGGTGACAATGCTTATTTGTGTAATGATTTTTTTTTTATTAAAAAACTCTCACCATTTTTCAAATATGCAACTTTCCCTGTATTGTATTGTATACATGTGTTAAATTAGGTAATTAGCAGATTTATTTAGCCTACGAATCTAAACCTCACGATCAGATCAACAGTCTTAATAACAGTCCATATTGATTGTCTACTATCGAAAGCAGACCCTCGATTTACCTGGAAGTAGACGAGAAAGCAGTCGAGCTTTTTCCTGTAGTTGCCGTGGTCAAAGTACTGGCCACACGTGTCGAGTAGGGTGCATATCAGACGGATACGAAACAGGTGCTGAGGCGGGTCTAGTTCAGATGAGCTTCCTGTGGTAACGCAATACCATGTGAGCAGCTTTCAAATAAACAGGTGGCAAATGGAGAGATGGGTTTCAATTTTTATACACGTTTGATCGTGCAAATTTTCAAATAAAATCCGACATGAGAGTCTAGAATTTTCACAGTGTGATCGCGGGATAAGTTGAATACAGTTTTTACAAAAAAAAAAATGAATTTCAACATGTAATTCCCTACTCTTTGACGCATCATACAGTAAATAATTTTGATACACACGAAATCGTGGTAGCGCGACCTTATAGATTTCCAAAATCTTTCTATGGTTTGGGAAAAGCGCGTATTTTTATTGGGGAGGGGAGTTGTCTGGCTTGTAAAGCTTTCGCGAAGTGTTATTATCGAGGGTAATCCAGTACCCACTATACTACTGTGCTATTCCGATTACTCGAACCTACAGGGAAAACCCCCAAAACAGCTTGAGTCGTCGAGGTAAAAAGATGACAAAAACTACTTTGAGGGAAAGAAAAATCAATTCGATTAAACATGAATCGCGGGTTATCTAGGTATCAGGAAATTACAGTAGTATACTATTATACCGTCATCAGGGTTGCCAAAGGTCAGGAAAGAGTAGAGCGTGTTGAAGATGACACGGGACTCCACAAGCCGGTAGTTGTACAGTTCGCCCAGGTACCTGACGCAACACACGCGCCGCTGGTTCAGCTTAGGGTGGTTTACCTGCAGTCGAAGACAATAGTAAGTCAAGGCTGCTATAAGGTGTCACATGTGCGGTCACGTGCATTAAGTTAGTGGGTGTTCTACTGCATTTACCTCCATTCCGAGTCGTATCTCCTCCAAAACACCATCCACGATGAACAAAGCCAGCTCCTCCTAAAGACAGACGATATCAGTTTGATATCTTTCCACTTCTGCAAAAAGCTTCGCTTTTTTATCAGTTACATGACATGCAAGTTACTAAAGTAATATGGTACGTGTTACACACGTGAAAAGCTGACGTTAAGTTAGGGACCGGTCGAACAAGCAAGATGCCCAGGAGATGTATGTTAAAACTGACAGACTGTAACAGAAGTGCAAGTGTCACTCACGAACAACTAGATGCGATGCTCCCGTTCCTTCTTTTGCCCTATTATGTGACAATGCGTACTCACGTGCTACGAAACGTGTTACTCACGTGATATGCTGATAGTCCGGACAGCAAGTTGGCTGCGCAGTGTATGCTGTTATACTTGACATTCCAGATCCTGATGAAGCATTTTATGGCGTACAGAGCAATCTGTGGAACAGACGCAGCAATATATTATACCTGGGGACTGTTCAAAGAATGATTAAGAGAACTCACACTAACGATAGTGAGTCTTGGCCCATACTTTACCTGGGTAAATATCCAAAAATACCCGTTATAGCAGATAACAATGTCTCCAGATCAAGGATTAACCGCAATTTCCCATAAAATCTAACGTTTGTTATTCATATGGGAATATGATCTCATACCTCAGTATTATCCCATGGAAGTTTTCGTATTTGACGCAAAACCTAAAGAAAAATGAGTCAAATTTCTAGTAAAACTGCAGGCAAATGAAGATGTATGCCAACGTTGTGCACGATAAATGTAACAGTGTCCAAGGTTGTGTAGATAAAAGCCTGCGAAACACGCCAATAAAGGTCGGTAAAAGCCTTACTTGGCGTGTCAAGGTTGTGTTAAGATGAGTGTCAAGGTTGAGTAAGATGTATGTCAAGGTTGTGTATGGTGAAGGTAATAGTGTCGAAGGTTGTGTAGGTAGGTTGTGTAGGTAAAAGCCTGCGTACTTGGCCTGTCCAGGTTGTGCTAAGATGCGTGTCAAGGTTGAGTTAAGATGCGTGTCGAGGTTGAATTTAAAATGCGGTTGTGTTAAGAGGCCTATCTAGGTTGTGTTAAGATGTATGTCCAGGTTGTGTTAAGATGTATGTCCAGGTTGTGTTAAGATGTATGTCAAGGTTGGTAAGATGTAAGACCAGGTTGTGTTAAGAGGCCTATCTAGGTTGTGTTAAGATGTATGTCCAGGTTGTGTTAAGATGCGTGTCAAGGTTGTGTTAAGATGTATGTCCAGGTTGTGTTAAGATGTATGTCCAGGTTGTGTTAAGATGAATATCCAGGTTGTGTTAAGATGCGTGTCAAGGATGTGTTAAGATGCGTGTCAAGGATGTGTTAAGATGCGTGTCAAGGATGTGTTAAGATGCGTGTCAAGGATGTGTTAAGATGCGTGTCAAGGTTGTGTTAAGATGCGTGTCAAGGTTGTGTTAAGATGCGTTTCAAGCTTGAGTTAAGATGCGTGTCAAGGTTGTGTTAAGATGCGTGTCCAGGTTGTGTTAAGATGCGTGTCAAGGTTGTGTTAAGATGCGTTTCAAGGTTGAGTTAAGATGCGTGTCAAGGTTGAGTTAAGATGCGTGTCAAGGTTGTGTTAAGATGTGTGTCAAGGTTGAGTGAAGATGCGTGTCAAGGATGTGTTAAGATGCGTGTCAAGGATGTGTTAAGATGCGTGTCAAGGATGTGTTAAGATGCGTGTCAAGGTTGTGTTAAGATGCGTGTCAAGGTTGAGTTAAGATGCGTGTCAAGGTTGTGTTAAGATGTGTGTCAAGGTTGAGTGAAGATGCGTGTCCAGGTTGTGTTAAGATGTATGTCAAGGTTGGTAAGATGTATGACCAGGTTGTGTTAAGAGGCCTATCTAGGTTGTGTTAAGATGAATATCCAGGTTGTGTTAAGATGTATGTCCAGGTTGTGTATGGAGAAGGTAATAGTGTCCTAGATTGTGTTAAGATGCGTGTCAAGCTTGAGTTAAGATGCGTGTCAAGGTTGTGTTAAGATGCGTGTCAAGGTTGTGTTAAGATGCGTGTCCAGGTTGTTTTAAGATGCGTGTCAAGCTTGAGTTAAGATACGTGTCAAGGTTGTGTTAAGATGCGTGTCAAGGTTGAGTTAAGATGCGTGTCCAGGTTGAGTTAAGATGCGTGTCAAGGTTGAGTTAAGATGCGTGTCAAGGTTGAGTTAAGATGCGTGTCAAGGTTGTGTTAAGATGCGTGCCAAGCTTGTGTTAAGATGCGTGCCAAGCTTGAGTTAAGATGCGTGTCCAGGTTGAGTTAGGATGCGTGTCAAGGTTGAGTTAAGATGCGTGTCAAGGTTGTGTTAAGATGTATGTCAAGCTTGAGTTAAGATGCGTGTCAAGGTTGAGTTAAGATGCGTGTCAAGGTTGAGTTAAGATGCGTGTCAAGGTTGAGTTAAGATGCGTGTCAAGGTTGAGTTAAGATGCGTGCCAAGCTTGAGTTAAGATGCGTGTCCAGGTTGTGTTAAGATGTATGCCAAGGTAGTGTATAGTGAAGGTAATAGTGTCCAAGGTTGTGTTGATGGCTCACCCGCTCGGTAGTGGTCTTAGAGAGGTCCTTATAGAGCAGCTTACGGATGTACTGGTGCATGGGGGGACGAACCTTCTGCATCATCTGTAAACAGGTGCATAAGATGAGTAGTATCGAATTTGTGTTAATGAGAAATTTACAACTACACTCCTCATGGCACAATTAACACGCACTCAGTTACTTGTAGACAAACCACAGAGGCAAATAATTACTGCGATATCACTTACTCGGTATCTACCACAACTGTTAGGTGGCAGTATTGTGAGTTGGGACAATCAGGGCAGATTGCCCCTTTTGTCCGTCTGGTGGGTTACAGTAGTAGAAGGCATTGGCTCCTTACCTTTTGTCTCTCTGGTGGGTTACAGTAGTAGAAGGCATTGGCTCCTTACCTTTTGTTTCTGGTGGGTTACAGTAGTAGAAGGCATTGGCTCCTTACCTTTTGTCCGTCTGGTGGGTTACAGTAGTAGAAGGCATTGGCTCCTTACCTTTTGTCTCTGGTGGGTTACAGTAGTAGAAGGCATTGGCTCCTTACCTTTTGTCTCTGGTGGGTTACAGTAGTAGAAGGCATTGGCTCCTTACCTTTTGTCTCTCTGGTGGGTTACAGTAGTAGAAGGCATTGGCTCCTTACCTTTTGTCTCTGGTGGGTTACAGTAGTAGAAGGCATTGGCTCCTTACCTTTTGTCTCCCTGGTGGGTTACAGTAGTAGAAGGCATTGGCTCCTTACCTTTTGTCTCTGGTGGGTTACAGTAGTAGAAGGCATTGGCTTCTTACCTTTTGTCTCTCTGGTGGGTTACAGTAGTAGAAGGCATTGGCTCCTTACCTTTTGTCTCTCTGGTGGGTTACAGTAGTAGAAGGCATTGGCTCCTTACCTTTTGTCTCTCTGGTGGGTTACAGTAGTAGAAGGCATTGGCTCCTTACCTTTTGTCTCTCTGGTGGGTTACAGTAGTAGAAGGCATTGGCTCCTTACCTTTTGTTTCTCTGGTGGGTTACAGTAGTAGAAGGCATTGGCTCCTTACCTTTTGTCTCTCTGGTGGGTTACAGTAGTAGAAGGCATTGGCTCCTTACCTTTTGTCTCTCTGGTGGGTTACAGTAGTAGAAGACATTGGCTTCTTACCTTTTGTCTCTTACAGTAGTAGAAGGCATTGGCTCCTTACCTTTTGTCTCTCTGGTGGGTTACAGTAGTAGAAGGCATTGGCTTCTTACCTTTTGTCTCTGGTGGGTTACAGTAGTAGGAGGCATTGGCTCCTTACCTTTTGTCTCTTACAGTAGTAGAAGGCATTGGCTCCTTACCTTTTGTCTCTCTGGTGGGTTACAGTAGTAGAAGGCATTGGCTCCTTACCTTTTGTCTCTCTGGTGGGTTACAGTAGTAGAAGGCATTGGTTCCTTACCTTTTGTCTCTCTGGTGGGTTACAGTAGTAGAAGGCATTGGCTCCTTACCTTTTGTCTCTGGTGGGTTACAGTAGTAGAAGGCATTGGCTTCTTACCTTTTGTCTCTCTGGTGGGTTACAGTAGTAGAAGGCATTGGCTCCTTACCTTTTGTCTCTCTGGTGGGTTACAGTAGTAGAAGGCATTGTCTACCATGGTCAGCTGGCGGCCATCTAGGTTTTGCACAGCTTTCTTCCTCATCATCACCTCCTGTGACCAAAGAAAAGGCAATAACAAGATCAATACAGGGGGTCAGTTCACCTTGAATTGCCAGTTCGAATCACTTCAAAGAAATTTGAAACCGTTATCCAATATATAGGAAAACTCCATAACCTTTTGATTAAACTATAGACATCCAAAAATTTAGTAAAAAGTATGTTAAAACATTGTACTATGTTAGGTAACTTACTAATAAGTTCTTTGTCCTGATGTGGGAGTCAGGTGAGCGATAGAGGAACCGTCCACACACCTCCAGCAGGTTGCATGCCATTTCAATGTTATGATGGCTGAAATCTTCAAGGAGCATCTACACAACCAAAAGGAAATCAAAGCTACACCATACTATACCATAATGGTTTTAAACACCATCTTGGCCAGAGGAAATTGTAAAAATACTAGCCATACAATGACGTTTGAAACAACTATGTCATAATTTGCAGTTGGGGAGAGGAAAACTAAATAATTCATCTGAATCCTCAGTGAGTTTTATTGATCTTGGCTAGGAACTGCTTACTATACCTTTGTTTGACGAACATTAGCTGAGAAGTTAGAGCTTAAAATTATAACGGAGCCACCCATATTACAACAAAAACAACAACAAAAAAGTGAAAATCGATACAATGTCATTTACCTTCAGGCAATGTAGTGCATCTCCCTTGGGGAAAATCTGGAATTTGGTAAGCTCACCTGAGAAAGTTAAAAAGTATTATGATGAGATTAACCAGATAATATTTTTGTGGAATTTGTCTAAAGTGACATACTAACCGATGAACCTCACTGACTTGATCTTGGACTCCAAGTTAATCTGGTCTTTCTTTCGCACCTTAGTATAATAACATTTCCAATGACTTGAAGCACAGAGTTTGTTGAGTAACTTTCTTCTTATGATATGGGGAATAAACGATTTCCTTTTCTTACTCCTACTACCAGTATATTTATATAGGCATTTGTAAAACAAATGCCAACGACTGATGAGCTTATTCTTGAAAGAAAGAATCTGTTGAAGCAACTTACATGGAATCTAAACTCTCCTTTGAGAGCTTTCACAACCTCAGGAGAGATATCAGAAACACACTGATCAAGCGTGGCGATCAGTCTGCTATACATGGGCAGGAGATCCAACCTAAAAATCAAGGGCAGGTTTTTTATTGTAAATAAAGATCATTTTGTTACTCTTGTCAAAGTGTGTTTGAATACTGCTGACATTTGATAAAAAGTATATATACCTTGTCCTCTGAACTGTAAGTACAGCTCGTGTGAGCTTCTTCCGATTTTTCTTATTGTTGCACGACAGCATAAAATCCATGGCAACCTATATCAAAGTAAAAAAAGAACAACTTTAAGCACACAAAAAGGCACTGTAGCCAAAAATTATAAATCTGTTATATCTGTTTACTTTTCCAAAACCTTTAGAACCAACACTCAGTTACAAAATTTCTAAAATACCTCATCGATCATGTCTTTGTTGACACATGTTGGCAGCTTTGCAATCAAGGCTTCCATGGCAGCGGCACCACTTGTAACCACACTTGCACTCTCACTAGATTCATCTGCGCCTGTAAAGAAATAACAAAATATAGCTTAGACCTACACACCAAATCTCGATTATATGGTAATCCATCTTTTAGGTCGCACCAGTAGTGGAATCCTCTTCATAATCGAATTCTTAATACAGTGATACAGCACTTTTTTCCATCCTTAACAATTATTATCATTAATTCAAGGCTTACTATCTTCACTATAAGCTCACTTATAGGTGCAATACGTTTTAAGCCTCAAGCTTGTTTTTACCCATCTAAAAAATTAAAAAATCAGCCATGCCAGGGGTCCTGCACACAATAACAGAAAATAAATATAAAAAGATAGAAAAACAAAGCTTTATATGCAAAATCGGTGATGCTCTTTTAAATGTGGTCCTTATTCAAGGCAGGGGTGTGATTGTTAGTTGAAATAGCATAGTGATGCCATGCCCTGTTAGAGAGAAGGGGGAAAGGTGAGCTTTTCCAACATACTATCTTCTGCCTCTTTGTCACTGTCAGCAAAATCCTCCTCAATGTTCAACTCCTCATCAGCATCATCCAGCAGTTCCACTTGGTTACCTGAAATGAAAATTTATTTAGACAATTGAGAGGGAAGTGTGTTTAATTGTAGTTGCTCCTGTGAACAATATGAAACATGGAGTTTTTATACCATTTAAAAAGATCAATCACAATTCCATCTATTGTACAAAACGCTTGTTTTACTGCAGCATCAGATTGGCACCCTTTTAAAAACGTTTCTTATTAAAGTGTGCTGTACCTATGCTAGAGTCTTTATCTGTGACCTTTTCATCTACACTGTCCAAGCTTTCACTGCTGCCAGTCCTTGGGTCTTCTTTATACAGAATCTAAAATCGATTAAATGGGAATCTCAGTACCAAACTACTTCAGACTTGCAACCCCAAATGATACCTCCTCTCTCATACAATAGGCAACTTTGATAATGTAAGGTGTCTATATTGTATAATTATCTGATTGTCTTGGGGAAATAAACAACAACAACAACAACAACTAAGGTATAGTTTGGACGTTCTTCTTTCTGTCCACCCTTCCAAATGCAAATACATGCAAATGAACAGAATTGATTGTCTCATTTTCATTTGCATGCATTTCAATTTGGAACGGCATATGAAAAGAAAGGCCTCTAAACTAAAGGGATAAAGGTCACATTCAGATAACTGCAAGCCTTACATAAATAACCACCAAATCCTGAGTTCATTTCTCAGGAAAAAGCGGACTAATGTTAGAAAAGGATATATTTCCTGATCATTCAGAACACTTACCCCAGGTAAAGAGGCTTTCAAGTCTTTGAGGTTCTCATAAAATACTCTATAGTCCTCGTCTTCCCATATACCACTCTCCCCATCATATTCCTGGTTCTTGAAGGGGTTGAAGATGTCCACTGTACTGCTCCCTTCACATTGCTGTATCAATTCTACTGACAACACAAAGATAATCAGAATACTCTACCCTTCTACTAATGCATCAGATCTACTCACAACAAAAAGGCAGTTAGAACACAGGCAGTCCAAGGCTACTGTCAGTAGTTAGAAATGTACAGTATGGGGAAATTTATAGCGGAGCCAGCGTGGCCTGCGGAGCTCCATAGGTATAGAAATATGGTATAGCTATGCGACTTGGTTTTGGTGGTCATCGCGCGGGTACCCTGTTTGTCACAATCCATCCATCCAGTCAATCGTGCAACTCCCAGGCCCCACTCGATCTTACGCTGTTGTGTGTTTTTTACCGCCTCGCTTTGTGCTGCAAAGTTCGTATGTTCACAGAAGAAAGGCAGCTTGAAAATAGTATTTAATGAGAAAATAAGCAGATTCAAATGGGCTGAAGGTTTTGAGGAAACATTTGTCTGAAGTACGAGCCGATGTAAATTCCCGCCCGTGGCAGCAGCAGCTTAAAAGAAGACTAAGAGGAGAGGCTCTACACTACCATTCTATATTCATTCACATCTATATCTATGTAAGGAGATCCTGAGAGGAAAAGGCCTTGGATTGATATAAAAAATCATTCACTTGTGCAACAAAAAAAACACTGCCAAGGTGAGTTTTTGACGATGATTTGCATTTTGAATATGACATTTTTTTATTTATTGTTGTGCTTTTATAATGCTCGTTTGTTCGCTTTTTCCCCAAAACCAATCGCTCAAACAAAAACACTGTACCAGCTTTAGTATGACGTCAAGATGACATATCAATGTCATCTATCCTTGTTTTGATTGGCTAAAATACCATCTACTTGAATTCCGATTGGATTATAATTTTGGCACTTGAATGGCTTTTATTCAACTGACAATCGCCATGAAAATTTTAACTTCGTAAATACTTACTTACAAGTTCTATAAATTCAGGCGTATATTCCTCATGGTAAGTAAGAATTTAACGACAGAAATACGTAGTAGTCTAGCTACTGTATCAATGACACTTAGCTTGTTCGATTTATACATATGTTTTTAGAGTACACAGATGTTTAGTTTTCATTTTTCCCCAACACTATTCCAGATTGGAACAGCCTTCCGGCACACACCGCTAGTGCCAGTTCATTTCTTTTATTTAAGAGCTTAGTTTCGAAATAGAGCTGTATAAATTATTAATAATGTACTGTTTTAGTCTTATTTATTTATGTATATGAATTTATCTTGGTATAATGCAACTCAGCTTACAGTAACCGAGCATTAAAACTGAGAATTCGTGGTCTAACAAGCAATTTGAGCATAACAACATCCTTTGATATTCTTCGTTCTCTCTTTACTTTATTGACAGCTTTGAGATATTTAATCAAGGCTGACAAAAATCATCCTGTCATATATTGCTAAAGAAGACCTTTCTTGTCTTTATATCCTGTGTATTTAGTCTTTTTGAAGCCACAGCAACTTTTTCTACATTATCATAAATACTTTACAGTTACAAGAGAATTTTTTCATCGAAAATAAAAACCAAAAATGCAACCTTTATTTTTTTTGGCTCAAGCTTATATTGTCTGCATCTTGCATACTATCTAATGTGTTTATTTATTTTTATTCAAATAGTTATGGAAAATTAGTAAGGTTATATGGGATGATACCCAAGTTAATTGTATTCACTTTTATTTAGGTTAAACCAACCAAGGACTACCTGAGGGTCATGCTTGATGCTAAAGGCTGGAAGACATAAGAATAGGCAAATGTAGCCAGGATTTCTTACTTTGATACAGCAGTATAAGTGTAATAGGGTTTTTAGAGCAAGATATTTTGTGTCAATGATACTGTAATTCTGTAAAACATTTTTTATCAACCTGAAGATAATGAGGAAAGGGGAAATGATAGGAGAGTGCTCAATCAAGTCGTTGCAATAGTGTTGAAGTTTTTATCAAAAATATAGCCCCAGTTTCTTTTTTCTCTCTCTATTGACTATTTTTATATGCAATTGAAATGCTTGTGTTGTCTAGTATTTTTACTGCGAGAATTGGGCTATTTTGATAACCAGATTAAAATCTTTAATTCGCGCTTCCTTTTTTGGCAGTGAAGCTGGTACCTGGTACTGTACTATTCACACTGTATTCGGATATTGTCTTTTATGTTCCAGCTAGTGCTAGCGAACGGACTTTGAGTTAACGCGTCTATATATTATAATAGTCTATTTTCCTTTCCCACCCTCCCACCCTAACAGTGGGCTGAGAAGTCTATTGGTTGTTTTCAGCTTTCACCATTTTTAGTGTATTATCTTTCAATAAACTTCTCATTGTGCCAAACTCATGCTTGTGTTGTCTAGTATTTTTACTGCGAGAATTACAGTAGAGTAAGTTTGAAGCCTGCTACTACCACTGTACTTACCATCTTGGGGAAGATCGGGCATATCCTCATCAAGAACATCCTAAAGAACACAACAAAATTGAAGTTGGGATGCAAAAAGATTGACAAGAGCAGGCATAATTAATTTTTTGGCTAAGGGCTATATTGATTCTGGGACTGGGAGGGATAAAACTACATACCTGATATAAAAAGGAAATCAAAATTGTCTGTTTTGAAAGTGCTTAGGAACCTTTCAAAGCATACTCTGATAAATACTCATGAGTAAGTTCAGAAGTGCTTTCAAAGACTATATAGAAAAAAAGCATGCTGACAAAAATAGACATCAAGGATTTAATGCTTGGAAACCAGTCTATACTACAGCCTCAGCATACTGATAACAAACTCACAGCAAGGTTAGAAGTGCTGGCAAGAAGCTTTTCATAAGACTTTTGGGCTCTCTCAAGGGACTCTTTCTTGTCAGCATGGAGCTCACCTTTGGTCTACAAGCAAAGGACATTCATGGCTTGGGACAAAAAAAAATATTCAAAAGTTCAAGGACAACCACAGAAGCGTATGTCTTCAATTTTTTATACATTACCAGAAGAGGCTGGAGATAATTGTCAAACATACAATATTCGAGCTAAGATATTTCAGCTTAGCTCTTGGGTCCCTAGTAAAAAAACGGCTATGCAGTATTTTGGTAAAGGATGTTACTTTACAGTTACTAGTAAAAAGTGAAATAAACCAAAACATTTTCAGTTAGTCCACCAGCACAACCAAAAACAGCTCAGTGAGAAGAAGATAATTTTCATTATTTAAACATGTCAACTGTGAATGATTTAAAATAAACTTCGGAGTGCATGGATAAGCAAGCTCACAAGACAACATACCAAAAGAATCTGTCTGTTCTGCCTCTCCCTGTTCTGAAGGTCCTTGTGCACCTGGAGAAGGTGTTTGGCAAGTGTTTTATAGTAACTCTGCAGCAGATGTCGAAAGCTAGCTTGTGCATCACGTGGGATGATTCCTGTGTAGGGCCAGGTAATATTATGCTTCTCAACCAAAGCCCGATGCTTCCTGGACAACACGCCAGCAAAGTCCTCACCACAGTGCTTGGCAAAACTGATGATCACCTGGACGTAGATGTGAGACTCCTTGTCGCAGTTAGCAATGTTGTTCAGGATACCACCCAACAGCTTGATGTTTTCATTGAGGTTTTCAAAGACGCCGTACAGGATGAGCTCCCCGAGGAGCCTAAGGGTGACCCTGTAGCGAGTGACATTTGCAGCACGATCCTCATCCTTGCCTGCATAATTCTCAAACACCTTAACGAGCTCCTTTTTTAGAAGGTCAGAGAATTCCTGGTATCGCTGGTGAAACAGGCTGCAGATGTGAGCCACGCAGCTGACATCAGCTTGCTGCACAAAATATTAAAAACAATGAAAATTGGAACAGTTTGGAATAATGTGAGGATAAATCAGAGGATAAATCAGGGTGGATAATCCTACCTTCAGTTTGTTGAATCCGTCAACAATGGAACTGACCTGATGCACAAGAAAATATATTTGATGTGTAAGTGGCCTACAGAACGTTAGTCTCTAAACACAATTCAATACTTACAGCTTCCTGGATGTATCTGGATAGATTTAAGCCATTAAACTCAGTTGTGAGAGCATCCCGCTGCGGCTCTGTGATGGAACGCTGTCAAAAACGGAAGGTTGATCAATTTAAGGATAAGAGGAAGTAAGTGCTGAGTAACAAAATCAAAATAATAGAACCCAAGGTGGCTGACAAAAACATTTTTTTCTTGTACTCAAAACACAAACTGACTGGAGGATTTTTTTCTTGTACTTAAACCACAAACTGACTGGAGGATTTTTCTTGTACTCAAACCACAAACTGTTTCAATGATCATGGATTGTTGATACACTGTATTGCAGAGTAATGCCATGGTTACACTAGAATGCCAACTGAGGTTGAGGTTAGCTATATAACTGCAAGAAAAGTCGACCAACCTGGTTAACTGAACCAAGGTTGGTTGACTTTGTGTGCGGTTACACAAGCTCACTTTACCTTTTAGTTGAGTCGTCCTCAGCAGCAAAGAATCTAGTGTCCTCGTGTCATGGGTTACTTATCTACACTGATTATCATTTGAATACTTTGGAGGGATTTATTCTAGCTTGTGTTTTAAATGGTACGCTTGGAATGAATATATTGAGCATACTTTGGGCAACAATTTGTTTTTAAATATGGATTAAACAAATTTAAAACAACAGATTACTTAGAGCTCAAACCTTGTAATCAGGAAGGAAACCAAAAGTCACACTAGAACTACCATCATAAGTCGAATAATTTTAAAGAAAAGCGACTAAGGTTTTGAGCAAGACATGCAATTAAACACCATTACATGTTTATATCTGTAAGCCCTAATCACTGCAATCTTAGTTGAGGCCATGAACTATGGATCGTAGAATAGTCTGCGGAACACTACTTCGGTAGAATTTCCTTTGTTCTCAATAATATATACTGAGGTTTCCGGTTGCAGCTACACACATAAAATTTCAACTTCAATTAGCCAATAACCATACCTAGGTTGAAAGTTCTAGTGTAACCACGGCATAAACGAGGCAACTTACCAGTTTCTTGGTGAAGGAAGAATTCTTCTTGACAGAAGAGTCAAGTCCCTTCATCAAGTTTTCACCTCGATGACCTGGGAAAACACAGCTCAATTTATTTTTTTGTAAATAATGCAAATTAAAGACATTCATAGCCTTACATTTATCAACCATATCAAATGACTTGGTTTGGTTGCATTCAGTCAAACAAAATCACTATCAAAATGTTCCGCATTCAAATACAGCAAAATACAATTACCATGACAACAAATAAAAATGCAATTGAACAACACCAGAATATTGTATATGAATAATGTTTGAAAAAGGTTAATGTCAAACAATAATAAAACTCAAAGCTTCATATTGCATCCTGGTGCTATTAATAAATAATTTCTCATAGCATTTTAACAATTTTTAAAATCCTAATACAAGAGGAAAACAAGCTTCTACATGGTGATCCCATATACATCCAACAAGTCAGATTCAAGACCAAGAAACAGAACAGCTTTTGACAGGGAGATCTAATCTGTTACAGCTAGAGGCTAGAACCCCTGTACATTCAATTTTTACACAAAAAAAAAAGACATTAACAGAAGGCATAAAAAATCAATTTTCATTTTCTATGAAAAGTGTGTTCAACATGTTCTGGGGTTTTGTCTTGAACAACAAGATTTGTCAGCCATCGAAAATCATGCACCAGATCACATGATCAGTAACTGTAAACAAGGGAAGATAAGGTGCATACATGTCGCCTACCTGATGCTGCCAAGTTCTTCTCTCGGGTGGAGATCTTGGTGTTCACCAACTCTTGGGCCTCATTGATAGCTTGTTGCTTAAATTAAATAAAGTTAAAATTTTAATAATTGAAGAAAAATAGACTCAATGACAATTTGATCACAATGATTGTAAATAACAATGTAACAAATTATGGTTGAAAAATATTACCAAAATACCAACACCCTCGAGAAACAAGGGAAGTGTGAGAGCCCACTGATGATCGAAGAGTTTAGTATTAATTATTTAAACTAATCAATGAAAATACTGACCACTTCTTCAATTTCTCTCTGTCTCTCCTCCTCTTTCCGCTTCTCATCTTCTAGCTGCTGTTGTTCCTCAGTTTGCTAAAGACATAAAGGTAGGAGTCCATTCAATGGCTATGATACAAAGCTGTAATTTTTATGGCAATTTCTATCTCAAACCGCGCTGAATTTCGATTCAATGATCAGAACTTAGTATCTAAATCAGTAATTGGCTAAAAAATAATTTAAAACAATACAATGTCCATGTTCTCTTACTGTTTCTCACTTATTTTGCTCAAATAATTCATCATTTTAGTACTCTATAAGGTTTCATGCCAAAAGTTTCCAGCAAGCTAGAATCCCCTGAGATAAATTTGCAAGCTGCTTTAAATTGCTGCAATTTTGCAGGTTGTCCGCACACAGGATTTGGGTTGCAAAAAAACTCTGTCTTAGCTCTTGTCTTGCAACATAAATTACTAGTGTAAACATAAGTTAATTGAGGTTTCATTTCAGCTGTTTGTATTTGATCCTTATTGTCACATGATGGTGTATCTCAAGTAGCAAACACATGTGTACAAAAAGAATTTAAGGCCACTAATCAGTTGACCAAAACAAACTCTAAGCAATTTGTTTGGCTTGATAACCTTCTCAAAAAAGATACATTGCTAGTAAAACATTCCGAACCAGTTGGGAATAAAAAAGCTTCAGGCATAGATGTAACTTATAAAAAGCTTATATTATTGTTTTGGCATCACAACTGTACTTACCATATTTGAATCTTGTTCGTCATCGTCCTTGCTCTCGTGTCTAGAAAATAACAGAAAAAACTATTATAGACCCCTCAACCAGTTACCTGAACAGGAGAGCAAAACGTTACATGAAAACCAACAACAAAACAACACGATTTAACTTAACTCTTACTTAAAGTTAAACTAACAACAACTCGGTGTAAACTATATCTAAAGCAAAACAGCAAAATTAAAAATTTGGGAAAACTTAGAAAGCTACTTGCCTCTCTTCAGCTACAGAGTTCGGAGGCTTCTCGTCTTGCTCTGTCTTTCCATCATTTTTATCGTCGTTTTTTAGTGAGTTCTGCTCTTTCTGTTTTTGGTCGTCTTTTATTTTGCTTGGTGTTCCCGCTGTACCAGCACAGTTTTCGCCGCGTTTTCCTCCATGCTGCCGCTTAGAGCTTTTTTCACTCATGCAGGAGACTTTGAGAGCTCTGATCAGCCTAGAATTGGTGCACTCTTTTCATCTTGTTGTGTTGTTATTCGTGTTTTCTGTCCGCCATTACCGTCTCAATTGTCGTCATCAGCCGCCGCATTGGAGACCAGCACTAGAACCCAGACCCCTAACAAGCCCGCATAGAATCATGTTTTTTTTTTTTTTTTTCATAAAAACTGCTTTCGCAAAAATCATTTCATTAGTTTTGCCACAACAACGAAAAATGTAAGGGGGGGGGGGGGGGGGAGAAAATGCGCGCACGTGTCAGGGCGCAACAAGACAATTGCAGACCAGAATATGGTCGCCGAATATCGTCAAAATATGGCGCGCGACAGCTGAAGAACGTCTATCGTTAACTCTGCGCGCGGCACACATACTATTATGACGAAAACTGTTACGTAGAGCGACGGGGAAATTCTACACAAAATTTCGTAATCTTCCGTCGTGAAATACGATGAATAGGCAAAGTAATGCTAGTATCCCCTAGACAATGTACGCTGCTTGTTATTGTGTTATCATTTATCGGTTCAGCTCAGCCATTCGTCCTAGACCCAGCAACACTGGGTAACACCTTAGACGGTATTGCCCGGGATGGTTTGGGTGTCCAGGATATGCAGGTTTGTTAACTTTTTATGCGCCAAAAAGGTATCTGGTTTACTCTAAACACACTTAGCGTTCTAATCCACACTCTACTTTTCAGGCTTACCTCGACTCGCTTGATGTCGACGTAGTCACAATCAACAGTACAACAATCAATGAGCTAAAAACCAAACTTTCCGAAAAATTCCAGGTCCGAGTCCAAGCTGCCTGGAGACTTAAGACGGCAGTTGAGCTTTCTTATTTTTTATCAGCGCCTAAGCACAATCCAGAGTGTTGTAGTGTTGACAGCGGTTCACTAACATATGACACGCGCTTTAGACAACAAGTCAGAACCACTCAATTTTGTGTGCGCAAAGCGTCCGGCGCAACCAATCCGACACAGCTTACAAACGAAGTACTTAAAGCGATGGAAGATAACATGAAAGAATCACCTTACCTTAAGTGGCAGTACTTTGGCTCAGTTGAAGGTCTCACCACGATCTACCCAATGCAATCTCAGGCAGAGTGTGGCTCGTACGATAATCGTGCCAGGCCTTGGTATGTAGACGCAGCTGCGCCAAAGCCGAAGAATGTCGTGTTAGTGGTAGATAGTAGCGGCTCGATGGCAGAAAAACATACTGCGAACGGGAAGACATGGCTGCAGATGGCCATAGATGCTGCTAAGGCTGTACTAGACACACTTAATCCACGAGATAAGGTGCGCAATGACGGGTTCGGAGAGTGGGATTTTTTTTTTATTTGTAGACACTGAGTGCGTAGCAAGAGACCGTGACCATCATGGTCTCTTGGAGAGTAGCTATTTTGATGAGTTTTATACTAACTAGGGGAAGAAGGGGGGGGGTCAAAGGTATAAAAAGGGGGATTAATTGTTCTTCCATGGATTTCCTTATATTTCTTATTATTAAGCCAAATATCATAATTAGGGGGGCCCGGGGCCCGCTCGGCGCACCCCTAGATCCGGCCCTGCTAACACCCACAAAATGCCAATCTGGGTTTTTAGTTTTACTACACTTTAATTATTCGGTTTTGTTAAATGGGTTTGCAAGTCATCATTTAGAACCACAATTAATTCAAATAATGTATATGAGCAGAAATTCATACCAGCGGCTGTGTATACGTCTCAGGTTGGAGTTGTATCGCTGGCGACAGACGCAAACACTCCCGGTAGCAACGATACGACATGGTGCTACGCCAACACCCTAGCTGAGGCCAACTCCGTAAACATCAACAATATGAAGATCTTCCTCGATGGAATGCGGTCTGCTGGTAAGTACAAACTGATAAAATACTTTGACATTCGCTCGCATGTGCGCCACCAACTGCACGGCAATCAATGGCTAAGTGTTACACAATGAGGAATAACCTTGTTTTGCTGTCCGGGTCACACAATGAGAAGTAACCACAGAACCACGTTAAGTCGTCTGTGTCACACTGTGTTACATTATGACCAAATTACGAAATGTCTGTCGCACAATATTGAAACGTTTCATGCATTTCGCCCCACACAAGGATAGCCTGCTAGCCGGTACTCTTTGGGGTTATTTGGAAATGTTTTGTTTTTGAATATTGGGAATCCTGTGGTGCGCGCGAAAGCCGAGATGCGCTGGGGCGTGGGTGGCACCTTGGCCTTCGCGCATGCCACAGGATTCCCAATATTCGAAGACAAAACATTTCCGAATAATCCCGAATGAGAGCAGGCTACACAAGGATGGCACACCCCGCTACAATTATGACATCATCATATCTTGTACTTGGCCATACGGCAATATCGCGTTAAAATGAGTCAGTCAGACTAATAGTCCAGGCCTCTTTTTATGAATTCTTAAGGTTTCACGATGTATATTCCTGCTTTGACGAAAGCTTTCGCTCTACTGCTGAACTCCAAGCCCGAGTCCCCAGATGACTGCGATCAAGTCATCATCTTTCTGACAGACGTCAAACCAACTGAACTCAAGGAGAGCGTTATGAGGACTATAGTGGAATCCAACAAGCTCCTGGATAATCGAGTAGTGATTCTAGCTTATGGCATTGGTGCTGAGGACTTCAGCTTTCTTGGAGACATGGTCAGACAGTCCGGTTACAACCAGACCTGGGACCCAGCCGCCGGACAGGTTACGGTGAGTTATCGAGTAGTATTTAGTCACCCATTTACTCTATAGAAAGCTTCACATGTAGGGGGAAAACGCTTGTAAGAACCGTTCTCGAATAACCGCCTCAGATTCGTTGGAATTGTTTATCTTTACCAAGGAGACTTTGGCGTTTCAAGTTTTGTGAAGTAAAGTACTTTATTTGGCTTATACACACCCATTAGGACTTTTTAATTAAAGCGTTCTGCTTCACCGTTTCTTATCACATCAAGTTAGCAATCACAACAAAAACAAAAGTTTTTTACCGCTCTTTTGCCAACTAGCTCATATTTTACCCACTTGCAATTTTTGGCCCGCTTAATGATAACCTAACAAACGAACAACACATTTCAGCCTGGCATCTGGAAACAAATAACAGACATAGGGCGTCTACGAGAAGAAATGGTCACCTACTATAACTTTTTTTTCTCCGCCAACGACCCATCGACAGCAGAACCCAGGATTGCCGTGCCGTACCACGACGCGTGGGGACTAGGTAAGAATACACTCATCCAAATCTTACATCTTAGAGCAAAATATATAAATAAGCGGAGTTAAGAGGGGAGGGGAAGGGGGCTCTTTAGTTGGCGTAGGGAGTGGCTCTGCGTAAGGACAATCTTGGACTCTAGCATCGTTAACCACAGTCCGGATCTTCTCGGCTTTTATCCATATTGGCGATATTGAGGATGATGTGAGAATTTATGACGTGCCTCTATTCCTTCAACAGGACTCATCACCACTGTGACCCTTCCCTGTTACCATGGTAACACGTTTGTAGGCGTGGTTGGTATTGACATCACCATGGGAGACCTGCTTGCGGACGTGTCGTATTTTGGCGCGGAGCAGGAGTCATACGCGTTTGTGATTGACGGCTCGGGGCGTGGTCTAGTTCACCCTTTGCTACCCATGCCATCGAACGCCGACCAGGACTATGCATCTCTCGAAATCCGGACACTTGAACCGGACGCGCCAAACTCTATATTTGATTCCATGCAAAGGTGATGATTTTAAGATAAAGTAAACATTTCGAGTCTTGACATTTTTAAGGGTGCACATATTTCGCGTGCAATTATTTCTCAGTTTTGACTTCATTTTCTCGGCCATGTGCATGTTCATCCAAATAAAGTACATTCCTAAAGTATCTGCAACATAACAAATACAATATTTTTATTTTATCGTAATGCAAACTTACAATCACGACAATTTTCTTGCTCTAACAAGCTGATGATATCATATCGTTTTGCTTTCAACCTCTCTAGCATATTTTGGCAGTATTTATCCACGCAAGATAGCTTCGATACCCCCATAATATTATGCTAAGCTCCACAAATAAAGCACACGTTTAAGATAAAGCAGAAAGGGCTTGCAGTTGTTTGTTTACATAGGAATCTTACACAAATAGAGAAACGACGTTAGCTCAAATACGTTTCCTATTGCTGTTTAATGGCATACTTTTCAGTCGTTTTGCGTTAACTCAGATTCCACTACGCATTATCTCCAAACCTTGCTCCAAATGCAAAGTGTAATTCACCAAACGTGTTTTCAAGAGGCCGTGAAACTGTGTGTTTTCAACGTCAGATTACATTGCAAGGCGCGTCTATCTCCATGTGCTTGCTTTGTATTCTACAAATACCACATTGCACCAAGCTGTTGTCGTTGCCTTTCTCTGACATATGAATAAGTATTCTTACGGGATTTTTTCACTTCTCATTCCGTACCACATTTTACTGTCCCGTTGCTTACTAGAGATGGTCATGTTTTTATTTCATACAGTGGCGAAAGGGGCGAAGAAAGGTTACTGACGCGTCGATTCCTTCCTCGTGCTGGTAGCAAAGCTGGTGTGCGAGTTCGGACGGTGAATACAACATACTACTGGCAAAAAGTGGATGGGACCAACTTCTCGGTCTGCTTGGTGCTTGTCAAGGGAGACAGCTCGGTATCATTGAAACCACTTTCACCAATTGGTATGCACAACAAGTTTTTATAAAAGACCCTACAAATATCGCTGTGTTAGGTAATAAGGTCTTCAGAATATGTCTTACTTACTCAAATTATCCTGAAGAACAAAGCCCGCCTTGAAAAAGAAAACAGCTTCTTTTCCCATATCTTTCCTTGTGTTATTTTTTGTTCCTCTAGAGGACTTTAAGTTCATCTACCACCGTCTAGACCTGCTCAAGCCTGAGCTACCATGCACACAGTTTCAGCGTTACGCCGTCAAGAGCTCATCAGTCGTCAAGTTCAGCGCGGACGTGTTCACTGACCCCTACCAGTACATCGGTCTGTCCGAGACCTCCACTCATGTAATGCAGTACTTCATGTACATGCTAGATAGATCAAACACTGTAGAAAACCCGGGGTTCCGTGCGGGAATTAAGGACGATGTTTTGGCGTCATACAGAGCTGAGAGTATCTGGCTTAAGAGTGAGTCTCTAAATGACTATGTGGTGTGGCGGTATATCGGCAGTGGAAGCGGCGTTTTTAGACTTTTTCCAGGCGTAATACTGGCCAAGAATTATGACCCAACGAAGAGAACGTGGTGAGTCAAATACGATTACTGCAAGGATGACACGCAAACTCCTAGTAATCCGAGCGAATACGTCATTTTTTCTTCTGATGAGAACGGCTTCATCTTCTTTGCATTTTCTTGATAGAAGTCCAGATTTGTGTTTCACACTTATTGAATATACGCGATACCCGGTTTTTCCACCACATTTATTCTCGAGTAACTAACCTAACTTCGTACCATCACGAAGAGGTAAACCTTAGATGACTCCTCGTTTTTATTTGAATTCCTTATCATCAGCTCGATAATTATCCTGTCTTCGTCAAAGGAAAATCATTAAAAAAGACCAAGTTATGGAGGACTTCTATGTTTAAATGAGAGGGAACAAGTCATTTTTCAAACTGTTACGCGTACATTAAAATACCCTCGATTTAACCTTTCAAGGTATCAAGGAGCGATAGATAACCCAGGAAACAACACATTATCCACACCATACATCGACGCGTTTGGCGCGGGGCTGGTGATCACGCTATCGCACACCGTGACCAAAGGGCAGGGCGAGGTGTTCGGAGTGATGGGCGCCGACTTTACTCTACGATTCTTTCACAGGTAACACGTGACATGGGGCTTTAATTAAACTAGGTCATAATTTTGACCCAACATTTCCCCCGCGCGCATGTTTCTGACATACTTCAAATACCTTCCCATGTCATCGACATGTTTTCTCGGATAACTAACATACGCAGGAAACATGATGTAGTAGCCATATCATTGTTTTCTAGTTAACACGATAAAAGATGGTTATACAAAGATAGCTTGCGAAACTTTTCATATCATTTGAGGAAAGGTGTTTGCGGAACGTCATTAAACTCCTTTTAAACTTAACATTAACGAGACATGATTGACTCTCTCGGTCATACAATCAAAGCAGAAGTTGTATTGTATGAAAGCAGAATTCAAATACAACTTTTTTCGCTAGGATGTTAGGAGACACTTACATCAAATGCAAAGACCCAAGCTTCAAGTGCTTTATTATGGATTCAAGTGGTTTCTTGGCATTTCACGAGGATTTTCTGTCGCCCGATATCACGGCGGCCACAGTGGAAGATGTACATATCACAGAGAAGCTAAAGTCTGTCGCCCAAGATATGATAGATAAAGGGATCCTGGTACAAAACCATTGCCGAGACCTTATCAAGATCGGAAAGCAGATGTTCTATGAAGTCCATTTGAATGAAAGCGTCACAAACGTCATTGGAACATCAACATGCAAGATGTATGAGATCCACCCAATAGCTAACAGCAACTTGTACTTGGGTAAGTGAGGTATCATCACTAGGTTCCATCCAATAAATAAGACCGTGTACATGGGTAAGCGAGCTATTATAACTAGGTCTATCCAATGGCTGCCAGAAAGTGTAGTTGGGTAAGTGAGATATTATCACTATGTCCATCGAATAGATAACAACAACGTGTACATGGGTAAGTGATGTATTATCACTAAGTTCATCCAATAGATAACAACAACGTGTACATGGGTAAGTGAGGTATTAATAGAACAACAACGTGTACTTGGGTAAGTGAGGTATTATCACTAGGTCCACCCAATAGCTGACAGAAAGTGTTGGGTAAGTGAGATATTATCACTATGCCTATCCAATAGATACAGCAACGCGTAGTGGGGTGCTATTGTCACTGCATTTATGATATTAGCGTAATTAAGGAAGAGAAGAGCAAAATGAGCGGCGGGCCAAAACAAAAAAAATGCGAAAATTAGGCTCAAACATTTCAACATTATCCAAGGACGAATTTTTGGTTGGATTGATTTTAATAGTTTTCACAGTATTGGTCAAATATTTGACCTCTCAAATATTTCTTTGTACGATTCTTTGTTAACTCCACGTTAAAACACCATTACCTAGTCAACAAACAAAACAACAACAACAGCAGCAACCAGCGACGACGGGAACAACAGTTCGACGGCAATATCATATGCAACAAGATGATTAGACGGATACAATATTTACCATCATCAAAACAGTTCATGTTATGATATGAATATTGTAATGAAATCGAAGCCCTTTTCAAGCCCCATACTCACATAAAAGAGTAATACACGCAGGTATACTGGAAGGCAAGATCGGCGAAGTCTGTTCGTCTGACAGCTGTGTTTGCCTTGAGAGTCGTCAGTGCTCTTCTTGCAAGTGCCCGTGTCTTACTTCCTTGAGCTACGAGTACTGCAACAACACCTTCCCTTCGAGCAGGTACCATAAGAACCCTAGCACATAAGGTATATGAGACGTAAAGACGTAAGTATACCAAAATCAACATTTTTGTCATATTTATTTTTCATTACCAACATAATCAAACTATCACCAAGTCATCGTCATGCAGTAAACCTCATCATCGTCATAGTCTAATGAATCATGATCATTATTTCTATATTTATTACATTTATTTCGCAATTACCAATATATAAACAAATTCAATTGCGCATTACATCGAGTAAAAAAAATAAACTAGTAATAAATGCTAAACTATGATAAAACTATGAATAATATAATTGAAATAATAAGTTATGATAAAATATAAGGAAAATGTAGTTACAAATTAAATGCTTCTTTAAATAAAAAATGTATTTGTAAAACTGCCTATAGAATTTGAGCACCTTACTTCATTCGAAAGACTATTCCACAGACGGGGCGCAGCGACTGGAAATGCACAGATCGCCATAAGAAGTTGTTGACTTGATGGTGATGCATCTAAGGGTCAAAAAGCAGCAACATTGCTGCTGTAGGCATCACAAACTGTTATATGTCATCTTCTTTATCTCTGTCACCATTGCATCGTCTCTAGTCGTTATAATTTGCTCAGCCATCACTGCACATCATCCAGCCATCACTGCACATCATCCAGCCATCACTGTACATCATCCAGCCATCACTGCACATCATCCAGCCATCATTGCACATCATCCAGCCATCACTGCACATCATCCAGCCATCACTGCACATCATCCAGCCATCATTGCACATCATCCAGCCATCATTGCACATCATCCAGCCATCATTGCACATCATCCAGCCATCATTGCACATCATCCAGCCATCACTGCACATCATCCAGCCATCACTGCACATCATCCAGCCATCACTGCACATCATCCAGCCATCACTGCACATCATCCAGCCATCACTGCACATCATCCAGCCATCACTGCACATCATGCAGCCATCATTGCACATCATCCAGCCATCAATGCACATCATCCAGCCATCACTGCACATCATCCAGCCATCACTGCACATCATCCAGCCATCATTGCATCATCTCTGTCACCATTGCCCAACTTACCAAAAGCAAACAGCATTTCGACATTTTTTTTTACACAGTTTGGCCATATGTCCCGTGCCTCCCCCGGTAGTGGGCACCGTGCCGATGAGTGAAGATACCCATGGCTTGGAAAAATGTTTTGATACCTTATGCACCAAGAAGGTACTATTCGAAGAGTGCTATGGTGTTGTTGGATGTAGCTGGTGCGTCATGGACGAAAACAACAAGGCGTTTGACGAGCCCTTCTGCACAGAACAGAATCTATGCTACGGTGGAAGATACGGTATGATCTATACAGAATCTATGCTATGGTGTAAGATACGGTATGACTTAGAATCTATGCTACGATGTAAGGTGCGGTAAGACTGGTTCAAAATCTATTCTACGGTGGCAGGTACTTCAAGACTGGTGCAGAATCAAAGCTAATGTGGAAGATAAGTAAGACTGTACAGAATAAAAGCTGTGGAAGATACGATAAGATGGATACAAAATATGTGCCCCAGTGTAAGAGCACAGATTCTGTAGGCCTTAGGAGCAGTCATTATTTTACGGGGGGATGGGGGGCTACTATGTTTGCGGGGGGATGGGGGGGGGGGGGGGGGGTGGTGCGTGTTTTTTTAACGTCGGATGAGGACCTCAAACCCAGTAATCTTTGATGTCCCTGAAATATATATTACGCTTTTTGAATAAATACAAAAAGCCGAAATAGTCATGTTCATGAACCAGAATAATAAATACAATACACCAAAAACTGGTATTCGACTCTGCCAAATGTTCGTCTTTAATAAATCTCTTCCGGGCAGTCACTTTTTGGAGATACACATGGATACGAACAATGTTATTGCTGTAGTCGACTCATTCAAAAAAATTATTCACAGGAAACCCGGTACCTGGAGCTCCGACCCAGTCTCCGACGGCTGCTGAAGCTGCCTCGTCATTACCACTGATGAAAATTATCACCATCACAGGCTACTCGGTCGGGGGGGCTGTGTTGGTCACGATCGCCGTTTTTGTCATGTGGAAGTGCCTAAAAAAGCCTAAGCCGGTCCCGGAGGAGCAGTATGCGTATGGCATCACGGCTGCCTTGCCGTTTCCACAGGGAGTCCAGATTGAAGACATTTATCAAACGATCGGAGAAATCTATGGTGGTCTACCACAGGGATCCGTGTCAAGTTTCGAAAGTGATTGTTAGTAAATATAAGGACGCGACGCCCATAGCTAGGAATCCCCTCTCCCCCTCGCCTGTTATTAAACCACCCCCTTTCACAACCCCCCACCCAAAAAAGGCATGTTAATCAATTATGTATGTGTTTATTGATCAGAATTTGCATGTTAGTTAATTGACAATTGAAATAAAGCAAGGATTTTACAATAATGTGAAATAGTCGCTAATATTGGCAGTGGAATTATTGCATCTTGTGTTAGATCCCCCATAATATTATAACTTTTTTTGTTTGAACAGATGTTAGAAATTTAGTTTTAAAATACTTTTATTCGTTTGACGCTGTTTTTTTATTCTTCTTGGTAGTTTTTTTCCTCCAGGATGTCCTATTACGAGTCATCTTTCACGTTTCAGTTTCAGTTTATTTGTTTCTCCAGTAAAAAAATATGTATTTTCGTATAAAAAAGAAAATAAAGTTATATTTCTATAAAATATAAATACAAAATTCATTTCAAATATGCCGTTCAAATATGCTATTGCAGGTCATATCTTTAAAGACTAAGCAAACAGCATTTTTTTCTTTTTACCACAAAAAAAACACTGCCAAAATTTTCAAACTTGTGAGCTTTTTCAAACCCGCACCCTGGAGACCGGCACCCGCGACTTGAAATCCGTACCCTGGAAACCCGCACAGCACCTCAAAACCCCCCATTAGGGAAACTATTTATTCTACTTTCGTTGTCGGATATTTAGGTCTCTTTGGTTGCTTTTGGAAGGACTCATCGCCAAAAATAGAAAAATATAAGGTCGCTCATACATTATGTTCTTGGGGGGGGGGGGGGGGTTGGGGTTGGTATGATAAAAAGTACTTTGAACCCAAACAATAAGCAGGTCCCTGAATAGTTTAACAGGGATTTTAGACAGAAAGAGCAAGATTTGGTTCCGGGGGAATCGGGAAGCCTAGTTTGTTTTCAAAATAATACCTATCCTGTAATAAAATAACACCTATCCTGGTTGCCAGATGGTTGTCGCCCCAGGCTTAAAATAATAAGCAGACTCTAACCTTTGTGTTATCTGACTGATTATCTTCGTCAGCCTTCCTTCGCGATGAATGCCATTCATCTTACACTCATCTGAGTGTGGTGTTTATCAGTCACCGCCGAAGTGGCGGTTGAAAAGCCTCCGCCAAATGACGATGCCACTTGTGATTTTAAACAAGAATGGAAGCAAAAACTGCTGGAAAAGCACAATGGGCTCAGGTCACAGCTCAGCCCAGGTGCCTCTGACCTCGATTATTTGGTGAGTGAGACTCAACATGCTTCGGAGTTTACCGTTCTCTTGTTATGTGTTTGAATATCAGAATGTGATAACGGTGTAGGTTTTATAGCCAAGAAGTACTATCGTCACCTTACTGACAGGTGTTGCTACTGTAAACTTTCTTGTTTTTGTTTCTGGTTTGCTGTACCTATTTAGAACAGAACAAGTTGTTCTGGGGCAATAAGAGCTCCACTGTAGAATCAGCATGTAGATTTGTAGGTTTATTTACTAAAAAAATCATACTTAAGCTGTACCATGTGAAGCCCTTTTATACAACTCCTTATGCAAAATAATCTAGACTAAACACTCTAACAACTGAACAGACTAAGCAGACTCCATCATTGGACGGGAAGAGCCTCCTTATGAAATTATTTTTGTCCTAGTTACGACTAAGGTGGTCGCTAATGACGAGGTGTGACCATCGCTTCTTGTACAATCTTATAAAAGATTAATTCATCTTTATCTCGGGCAAAATTCTAAATGGAGCGATGAATTGGCGGACACATAACGAGCCCCAGCTCCTTGGCAACGAGCTCTGGATCCCGCTGAGATGGTACGTCTCGCGTACCATCTCGGCGGGGGGCACCCTGGTTTGAATGAGAACATTCCTGCCCAACACATAGGCTGTCGTAATCTCTTAGTGTGAGGTGAAGAAAAGTGTGCTTTATCTGTCAGCGTATATGACTTTTGTCAGTGTGTCTAGTCGTCCAACAAAGCAATCAAAGTAAGGGGAATGCGGAATTTTACGTGAATTCCGTTAGGAAATGTGAATTTCAAAATGTGTGTGACGCACACGTGTAGAGCTACTCGTACGGGACACGAGACAAATGACTTCAGTACGTCCTGCCCTTATGGAAATCCCTTTTTATGCGAAGTGAACTTCATAATCATTCGTTTCTTGGAATCAAACAATGTATTTTGAGGAGTTTCTCTTACTATCCTTACCTTTACCTGTCTACTATCAAGTCTCTATTACTATCATAAAAATATTATAACAAATTTGATCATATTCAAATATGGGAGGCGGCCGACGAACCGGCCAGAAGATCTCTCAAAGGCATATAGATGTCACAGTCATTCAGATTTAAACTGAAATCCTAAGTGAGGGTGTTATTATTATCATTCGCACGATACATACTGCAAAATATACAAAGGCTATTCAGAACGAAGGGTTCGGATGTTCCGGCCAAGAGAACCCTGTACGCCCAACAGGATCAAATTTGCTTTTCAGTTTGAATTGCAAAATAATATTATTTTCTTCTGTACCCTCGTTACACTGCGCAACACTTGCTACGGGGGGCGAAGGATGAGAATTCGCGCCATTGCTGTTGCTTGTAAATTCCTCGCTTGTGCTGTCTGTGCTCGGTCCTGAGTGCGGCTACTGGATTGACTGCGTTGGCTTGGTCAATTCCGATTGATCTACGTCGGCTATATCAGAATATCAAGTGATATTTTTCATCTCCGGGCTTGGATTTGTCTTGTCGCCTTCGTATTGTCCAATATCATTGCAAGGCCGCTTAAATCCATATTTTCTATATTGCTATCGCTCTACATCAATAAAGCCGGAATTACGCCTAAGGCATGGGCAATAACAACCGCCAGTTTGCCGGTCCTCTCCGGTGCTCTGCTCCGCGTTTTCACGTCTATGGCATAGCCGTCGATAATTCTATATTCCGCCTGGAATTGCTTTAGAGTAGGCTGAATTCCTTCCCTGGAAGGCCACATGTCTCTTGAGTTAGTAGCTAATGTATTTCGTATTTCGAAGTTTCGAGGAAATACTCGAAACTTCGATATGTTCACATCCCTCTCTGCGAGTTAACTTGTTATGTATGAGCGAGCGCGGGATTTACTACGTGTCTCGTGCTACTATTTTGGCGCCCATGTCGGTTTTTTCTTAGCCCGGCCCCTAAATTAAACATTTCTAATAAATTAAGACTAAATAGTTCAGATTACACAGGGAGAGTATCCCGATGTACTGAATGATTGTTGGCACCAGTACGCAGTATAGGTGACATTTTTATTATTGGATTTGACACTTCTACTATTGGATTATGACGTCGAGCATGGCAACCTCAGTGAACCAAAATTTGACTTCCGGAATTGCTGGGGCTCGTTATGGGCTCAGATGTGGGCTAACAAGTGTTGGTATGCTGTCCACGGCTTCGTAAAATTTGGAGATTGGGATTCCGAGCGTGGGAGCGCGTATGGCGGCAAAACGCTCGGTAGGAATGGCCCGAAATTCTGCAATGTCTATGTAGACATTGTAGTTGAAACATTCCCATACCCAAACAAACGGTGTACCTATCGAGATGAGCTCGGCGCTGGAATTGCTGCAAAAGCTTATTTAACGCCCACCTATAAATAAACGTCCTCCCTCGAATCGAAGCTCTCTTTAAGAATACCAAATGAGCACCCCTTGCCATTCCCTCGAGTGTTTCGATGGCTCTCTTGACAATGACCCTTGAGAGTAGCGACAAGGATATCGAACAAGGAAAACCTGCCCATAGAATCCTTTTCACGAGCCAAACTTATAAACGCACCGGTTCTCGTTATTCTTTCACTCCTAGGTCAGAACATTAAGTTGGAATACGGCGACTATTATCAGAAAAATCCAACTGATGGTGTCCAAGATTGGTTCGATGAGAGACAGCACTACACGTATGGCAAGCACAGCCCAAGAAACTGCAGACGCCCTTCTTGCGGACATTACACGGCGGTACGTACTCAACTAGGTCTAGCTATACGGGAGCTTTATACATCGGCAACAGTCGGACAAATGACGGAACGCTAGCACAGTCGTATTGCCCGTGCAGTTGGTAACCATGGACAGTTATTATGTTCTTGGTAGCATGAACATTGCATAGCCGGTTTGCCTAAGGATAAACTTTACCGATAATGAACTGCAGGACGACTTCAACACCACATGTTAACCACTGGTTTTGATCTATGTGCGATCTAAACTGCCACAGGCTATCTTTTATGCATTAATATCCGCATGTATTCATCCTAGCAAGAGAAATCCCATACGTCTAGGCAAATCGTCCCCTAGAAGGTCGGTAAAAGGGGTGCGTTAGGGGGGGGGGGGGGGTGCAAAACCGCAAAACCGCACAAAAAAAAACCTAAAACATTAAAACCGTAAAAAAAGGCAGAAGCCTTAAGAAACGACGACGGCAACGCAGACGCCGACGGCAGAAAAAAATGGGATTTGATTCAGAATTCAATAGCAGCACGTGGAAATGCCTGATACTCTGTCTGATACATTTCAGCCGTCTTCCGTAAAACAACGACGTGAAAACTCGTTTCACGGTCAATTATGAGGACGCAGACAGTTTGCACTGTAAACTCCACTATGTTCGCTGCTGTAGAAATAATGTCCTTAGTTTATTTTTATCTGTCTTTGTATTTGCTTATTCCATTGCCAGAAACTATTATTGATCGCAACGCGCGAAAACATCTTTTTCGATTGCGTTGTCCTAGCCGCCGTCGTCGTTAAGGTCCCTAATAACCGTGAACCGCACAGTCTAGAACATCCGCAATACCGCGGAATAAAATACGAAAAACAAAAAAAACAGCACCAAACGCATCACCGCAAACTGATACGCCCTACGGTAACGTGATCTGTTGGATCTGTTTCTTTATGGAACAACTGGATTGTTTCCTTTACCAGATGGTCGGTAATGTTGTGAAGACAGTGGGGTGTGCAATCAAGGTGTGCGACAAGAGCAAAACATATTTCGGAAAACACCGTGTACCATTCGCATCGAGTGGCTTTCCACCGACACCCCTGACGAAGTTAAGCATACTTGTGTGCGACTACACCAGAAAGTCCGTGTATCTAAGCCGCTTGTTTTGAGAAATTCTAGACTTTTGTTATCTCATGGAAAGAGATTTTGTAGTATTGGCATGGGTCGTACATATAAAGGGAGAGGGGAACTAAACATGACAAATTATCCCGTGCACTCCTTGTAATTCAGACATCCCTTCAGCTTGTTAGATTTCACATACCCCCCCCCCCCCCCCCCCCCACAGACTTCCCACTCGCGTCAGTGAAGGATTTCTAAGGACGAATTCACGAAAATAGTTACCTATGGGTTATATGTTCATGCTCTAATTCATCAAATTTACTTAGTGGATTTAAATGTGGAATTAATCCGTCTGTATTGTTTTTTTTCTTTCCTAGAAGCTCAATTTTACGAGTTCAGAGCGATATAAGTTCGTCTCTTATTTGTACATATTTAGTATCGACACAAAGTAAAATTGAACTTTTAGGAAAGAAAAACAATACAGACTGATGCATTTAATTACCAACTAACTTTATTTAATAAATAATACATGAAGACATAACTAATTGAAAATTGAGGGGGCGTAAGGGGAGTGCGAAAACCGCACAGAAACCGGTACAGAAAACGCCAAAAACCACAAAACGGTAAAAAAAAGTCCAAAGTGTGGTACAACGTATAGTACAACGATAATGGAAAAATACTGCCCGAAGATGTGCGGTCTTTTTAGTAAGTTAAAATTGCTATATGAATTTACCACTGTTTTATATATTTTTTGCTGTCTATCAATGTGTCCTTTGCATTCTATAGTATACAGTACATAGGTAATATTAAAACTCCACTTATGTACCTTTATGCATAATAACGCTTTGGTAGCTCAAACTCCGGACAGTTCAAACTTCGGGCACTTTTTATTTAAAGTACACAATATTTTTAAAACGGTATCGAAAAATCGTTATCGAGTTTGATCTAGCCGTCCGGAGTTAGAGTGATTTTAAATGCCAGAATTTCACTAAACAGTCCGTCCGGAGTTTGAACTTCTAGCTATACAGAAAGCAACCGGGCTCAAACTACTTTGTTTAAGTATCTAAAACATATTTTTTTCTTAGAGTGTCCATTGAAATGCCAGAATGGAGGTAAATTAGACGGTGAAACATGCACGTGCACTTGCAAGGATGGATACAAGGGAGCCGACTGCGCAGGTTTGAGAGTCAAAACCAAATTATTTAAAAAAATCATAGCCATAAGCCTACAGCAGCTAGAAACAGTTTTCCAAACGTAAACTATTAAAACTAGTAAAATATTAGGGTCGGACATTCGATATGATTTAGTTTTAAAAGTTCTTTGGTTAATTCGGCAAGAATCTTTTAGAACACAGCCTCTTTATTCAATACAGTTTTTTTGACCCAGAGGGCTTTAAATGGTGTGTTTTTTTTACTGTTGCTCTCTTCCACAGATAAACTCTGCAGTCCTGGAAAATACGGATGGAACTGTGAAAGTAGGTGTTACATTTATCATAATTCATACTGTAATTAACACATGAATATATGAATGTTATGGCCGCTTGGCTATGTAGTTTCCACAATAGAAGAATATTTTTTTAAAGTAAATACCAAACCAATACCTGTTGAATGACCTGAAATTTATAACAATTGACCGGTTTTCTCCACAGAAACGTGCAAGAACAAAATGTCTGACGAAGGCTGTAAAAGTAAACCCGGGTCGAAAAAATGCGACGATCCAACAGTTTATTATTTGAAGTGTCACTAAAATTACGATTTTATAGTGTACACAGACAATGGAAAGCATTTAATACCGACAGCAAAGCTCAATTTAGATTCGCTTGCCCTTTCTCAACAAATATAGAATACTTTGAACTCACTAGGGAGACAATTTACTTGGTTATTTGAATAAATTGAAAACAGTCGGGCATTTAGTCCATCCAAGACCTGTCCCGACTGTCGGGCATACAGCCACTGCGAAAAAAAACCCGGCACTTTTAGCGGGGGCGAATCCACGAAAAATTCAGCCCTTTACGAAAAAAAAAGCGTTTAACACTCTCGCCTCAAATAATAGAATGAAGACATGCAGCTCATAATTAACATACTAACCCTAAACAATTTGGCCTGTTTACGCAAACCAGTGTAAATAAGGTATGGATCTGCACCTGATCAGGACCTTTAAACTGTGAATTTAAAAGGGCGACGGATAGTCTCCCCGGGAGGGGGGGGGGGGGGGGGGTGATCGTCACATCTTTTAGGGGATAAAATTCGGCCAACTGCCATCCCTTAAGGGGGGTGTTCAAGAATTTTTTCCGATTTTGCCATATCTTGGGGTATAAAATTAGACCAATTTTTTCACGATTCTGCCATCTTTTAGGGTTAATAATTCCTTCGACCACACTCAATTTGCTATATCTCTTAGGGTTAAAATTTTTTGTTGACCACGCCCAATGTGCTCTCCATTAGGGTTGAAATCGATTTTGCCGACAATCACCCCCGTCAAGAGACCATGATATAAGAGAACGAATCCCCGTGGCCCATGATAACGTCCAAGAAAGCTATTTTTAGATTGCGCGAGCTTGTCAATCATAGCATCCATACATGGTTCGTCGCGCCATATTTGGTTATGGGCACCACGAGCTAGTACAATTTCACACCAAATTTTTTCCCTTTGCACTTCTTCACTTCGTTCGCTACCTGTTTTTATCCTTTTAGCTGCTATTCAAGACTAATGATCACAATGCTACTCATGGGGTGGTGTCCTGTTATCTGTTAAGTTATCTAATGTTCAGTTATCTAAATGTTATATAAATAATTGAACGGGAAGAAGTCGGGGAGACGGTGAATTTGGAGTTCATTCAAGATTCATCGTGTAGACTCCTAAAAAGTTCTTATTCTTTGCAATTCGGTGAGATAGAATACCTAGGCATTCTCATAGTCTATGTTTTGTATTTTAATACAAGATGGCCTTTATTTTTCTTTGATTTATAACATTTTTAGATGAATAAACTTCAATTTTTCACGCAAATGTTCAGAAAATCATGTCACTCAAGAAACCCTTGTCACTGGAATAAGATCTACTTCATTATAAAGACTTGAAATCTTTTATTTGTAATATCGGTGTGAATATAATGGTATTAAGTTCTGGATGTATCTTTTTCATTAAAAGGGAATTGGAAGAGAATTGTGTTTTGTAAACACAGATTCATGATTGATTGTTGTGTTATAAGTAATTTGCGAATCAGCAGTGAAAACTTTTACTGGGGAAGTTGATCCCAGAGCCTAAAATCACGCACTTTATGCATTTCAATGTCCCAGAAACTGTTGATTGGCACCAGCGTATTCTATGGAAGATCATTTTTACAGCGTTCGTAAAAAAGGAAGGTATTTTCGGTCAAAAAGATTTCCGAAACATCCTTTGCGGGATCACATTGCTCAAGATGTGATCGCGCGTAAGACTCTTGTTGCTAGGAAACGTGAGCGCTAACCAATCAGAGACGTATCTAAAAATAACTGCTTGTTCTAAAAATAGTTTTTACAGACGTCATCATTGGAACATACCCTAAGGTGAATAGATGGAGAGAAAGCACATATACCTGAGAATTGAGATACATATCATTTGTTTGCTTGTTTGTATTTCAGGTCTTACGGAGTACACCGAACCTTATGATCCAGATCCAAGTGTACCTAGACCAAACTAATGGTCATACTGGATGCAACTAATAGTCACACTAACCATATGGTCATCAAAGATATGAATCTTAACCAAAAATAAAACATATGTACTACAAAACAGTTTTATCTCCCCACCCCCCCAGATCCTGGCATGGTTTACACCGCCAAGCCTTTCCATTTATGTATTGCTTATTATCATGTTCTTTTCGAAAATAAATAGCATACAATATTGGTAAAATAATACAAAACCAACAAGCTATTAGGGAGTTTGTAGTAAATACAAAGTTTGTAGTAAATACAAATTTGTAAAAATACCTTTCAATTCCTCATACTGAAATGCTTGCACAGACATCTTTAACTACATATTAAAATTGTTTCGACAAGACTGGATAATTAACAAAATAACGACTATTTACAAGATATGTACAGAAACTCAACATCAATTTTTATGAATCCCCCCTTTAGTCACAGTAATTCACTGTAATGGCAAACAAGTAACTGTAAGATTTGTCACATGAGCATTTATCAAGGCATGCATATTTCATCTTGCATTGTATGTGAAGTTGCATTGCCTTCTTTTTACATATTCAAAGCAAACAGTAGGGGCATACACAGCCTCCCTTGCAGGCATTTTAAGGCAGGTCATAGACAAAATGACGCTAATGGGTAGCTTGTTTGAGTGAAGATAATCTCATCAAAAGTGCTGAAAACCATAGGGGTTTGGGAGTGTCTCAGCTATCTATTTAAACAAGGTATACCTCTTTAAATCCTCCAGATATTTCAGGGAGCATGTCTTGTATCTACAATGTACATTAGTTATTCTTAGCATGACTGTTGGAAGATAGGTGTTGGCCTGATGCCATTGTGCTCTTGATCACCAAGGAGCCACAATATCCTTGACTCTATAAAGAAATGGTTCTGGCCTAGACGGTCATTAGTGATGACTTGGAGCCACTCTGTTCCTGTACTCTTTGACCACCAACAAGCCACCATATCCTTGACTCCCCTAACGAACTGTGGTTCTGGCCTAACTGTGGTTCTGGCCTAACTGTGGTTCTGGCCTAACTGTGGTTCTGGCCTAACTGTGGTTCTGGCCTAACTGTGGATCTGGCCTAACTGTGGATCTGGCCTAACTGTGGTTCTGGCCTAACTGTGGATCTGGCCTAACTGTGGTTCTGGCCTAACTGTGGTTCTGGCCTAACTGTGGTTCTGGCCTAACTGCGGTTCTGGCCTAACTGTGGTTCTGGCCTAACTGTGGTTCTGGCCTAACTGTGGTTCTGGCCTAGAGGGTCATAAGTGATGCTTTGGAGCCACTTTGTTCCTGTACTCTTTGAGGAGCACTTTTAGGGCGGCTGCTAATGGATGGTCTAACATTCTCTTGGGAGCTGTTGACCTGGCCAGGAAGAGATCCTGAAGATGATGTGGAATCTGAAGAAAGTAGAAATAGAAACGGGTTAGATCTACCACGTAAAAACAACCTTAAGGGACTGACCAGGTATTCAAGGCTTCTATGTAAAACAAACTATAGCCTAGAATCCTAGAATAGCCTGGGTATTCGACGCATGTTTGCTTGTTTGATGGACAATAGCAAATATGAAGGAAAACTGCACTGGAATGAATCATAGACAAATGTACAGACACAGATATGTGACCATAGTGACATTTACAAAAAATCATATTATTTTTTCAAAGTTTGGAGTTGCCTCTAGTCAAACAGGCAGTAGAGAACAACAAATACCACTTTCAACATTTTAGATACCAATTAATTGTATTACAATGTACCTGATGGCAAGCTGTCATAAGTCACCAACTGTTGAGATATTTCTCTGTCCAGAGAGTCATGATTTCTTTTGGTAATATCTTGCTCCTCCTCCCAATAATCGACAGCATCCAGCAATTTGTCCACACTGCGGGAACTCATGGATGTACCTGGACGACTTCCAATGCTGGAATTGGTGCCATAGGTATCAGTGGTAGCATAGGGGTCTTTAGAACCATACAAACTATCCCACTCAAAAGATTCTGCACTGGAGATGACAGATGGGGTTTGAGCAGCTTTCTGAAGGCTCTTGTGTACCTTCTTCTCGACTTCATATCTTATCTTGTCACAGCGGCCATTCACAAAGGCTCCAAGAACATACATTTTTAGAAGCATACGCTTTTTTAGAGGACTCATCAGGATGAAATCATACTCCCTTTGGTCAAGGCGCTTGCGCATCTGTGGCATCATTTTCATAAACTCCTTGGCAGTCTCACGCACCGACTTCTTATTGGATTGTGAGAATAATGACTGTGGTGAAAGAGCTCTGTGAGCTTCAATAAGCTCATCCAGCAGATCCCAGAGGGATTCGAACGTGGGGTCCTCTAAATACTCTGCTTCGCGGCAATATGCATTGATGATATGAATCTGGCGCTCTAACTCATGCACAGGGGCAAAGATAGCCGGACTTGAGAGGGCCTTTTCTAAGATATGCCTGCCACGCAACACAGCCTGCATATATTTCTTGGTTTCACCATCCATACTCTTCCCATCTTTTGACAACATTGGCCAGAGTGGTCGGCCTTGTCCAACAACTTGGTAGTATCTAAGCAGCAAGTAGATGACCCATGCCATGGCAACAACTGTCCATAGTCCATTCACAGTAATCAGGGCATAGAGTGGATAAGGATGCACTACCAAGGAGCTCACCATGCTGTCATTTTGGTACTCCTCTACAACACAGCCAAGATAAGCATTAGCTATGTTCATCAAAAGGCTGAAAATGATCATGAAGTTGAACGAGCGGATTCGGAATGGCAGGCATCTCAGCATTGTGAGCATCATCAGCGACAACAGTGCACCCATCGCCCCACCAGAAGAGTGGATACTGTAGAATCCAAATGCAACAACTACCAGCATCAATTTTGGCAACAGTATGCTGAACCTGACATTGAATAACAAGTTCAAAAGCTCAGTCACAAACTTGCGTATGAGCCAGAAGGTGAATGCTCTACATCTCTTCATAGGAGGCCTTGACACACTGGACGACAGCATCACAAACATAATTACCACAAAGGAGAGAACAATCGGAATGCTCAAGTAAAGCTTCTCTGCTTTTGTTGTTGTCTTGGTGTAATACGTAGAGGCACCAAAAAAGCAAAGCAAGAAGAACTTCAAGAAGAACATGATGGGGCGGTAGTAGATCCACATGCGTCTGAATGATGAGAAGAGATGAAACTGGCCAACGGCCCATAAGATGTCCAATCCCTGGTTGTACTCTGCTTCCTTGAGCTGCAAGTAACCCTCATGCTTCTCTGGGTTGAACGAGATGACCTGACCTCGGGTCTTGCGGATGAGGTTGATAGGGTAAGCAATAAAGAGCAAAAGTCCAATTAACAGTGCAACTGCAACATATATGTAGTGTGGCATAGACCAGCATTGGAGATCGTTATCCGCATTCCATATCACAACACCCTGGTCATCCCTACGACAGTGGAACACCCTCGCCACTGCAATCCCTACTGGCATGCACATCAGCTGTACAGTAACACAAAACACTCGCTTCATTCTGGCAATATGAAGAAGCATGTATAACGGTCTCTTGTGTAGAACATACAGGTATGCCCCTAGAAAGGTCATACACACGACGAATATAAAAGCGACCCATGCTATGAAGTAGTACTGATATGTGAACGGAAGAACGGACGACGGAACAAAGCCCGTAGCTGAACCAGTGTACGTGGATGAAAAAATTTTACTGACTTTCAGGTATTCCCAAACATCCAAGTTTACGAAGAAAATGTATCTGAGATGACGTATGAAGTCCCGTGGATAGCCCCAGCGTTCTGACATGACGAGAAAAAGCGCGAATATCTGTAAATGTTGTACAAGCAAAATGACAGCGTCCGAAACCCATAAAGTTATCCCATGGTGTGTGTAGACTTCGCTTTCATCATCATCTTCCTCCTCGTCTACATCAACAAGAACAACTTTCTGTGGTTCACTAAGCAGGGCTATCTCTTCTGTAGTCTTTTCTTTGAATTTTCTATTCAAAAGCGCCATTTTCTTTGCGTTTTCGAGACGAAAACAAAAGTCAAACCTCAAAAGTCCACTTTGGTTCTTCTCAATTTTAGAATGCAGTCACGTGGGTTCATTATAGATGCGTTACTACGGGTTTGTTGTGGTAAATTTTACCAAAAAAGGTCATACTACGTCAGAGCCACAAACAAAAGGACGAATCTGTCTGGGTAGTAGCGTGACGGGGTCACGCTGAGTCTCCCCAGGCCCTCCATTTTAGAATACTAAACTTTATCATCTAGAAGTCTGCGATTTACTCTGTCTTAATTTGGTGTTTGATGGCACTGAAGTTTTGCACAAGTTTGTCGTTTATGTTTCAAGAATGCAGTGATCTAAAGGACCGTTACAAAGCAGCAAAGAATGCAGGTTAGCGCTTGAAATATGTTTACAGATCAGTCCACGCGTGCTGCAGGAAAAAAAAAAAATGGTGTTTTTGGTTTCCGAATAGTAACACTGCATCTTGCAATACAACTGATTTCATTTAGATTCTGGCTGTGACTTTATTTAAAAAAACCTGAATATTTAGTGTATTTTAAAGATAAAATGACATGATTCACATTGTTACTCGCATTTCTGGAATTTTCCAAGATAAGAAATAATCGTTCACTATACAAATACAGGCTTCGATGCGGTAGAATGCGGTAACCCATATGTGGAATCGATAAACGAGTTAGTACGTGCAAAGGAAGATGCCGATGTCCAACAGATTTTGATAAATAGCTTTGTAGGTGAGTAAAATAAAGCAACGGAAGATCAGTGTGTGTGTGTGTGTGTGTCGGGTGATGGGGGGGGGGGGGGGGGGGGGGTAGTTTAGAAATTCATAAGTGGGCGCTGAAAGAGGAGGGGGAGGGTTGTTTCAAAATTTTACCCAGCCTTTGTTGACATTTTTATTTGTTATGGAACATTGCACGAAAAACTGTTTTTTAATAAAAACAAAGAGAAATAAGCTAAAGATGTTTTGCTCAAAAGTACATTTATTTTCCTAGGTGATACAAAAGGCCTGACAGCTGTCCCAATGCAAGAGGAGGATTTCAGACAGTCATTAGAACTGTCAATCAAATATGCTGAAGCACTCAAATGTAAAAGGTATTTTTTATAGAAAAAGTTGCCAATTTGTTGCATAACTGCTAAAGTTTTTCATATTCAGGCCCATGGTTAGTTGAGACATTATTATTGAGAGTGACACCTAATAACAATACAGATAATTTGCATGTGGCTTTCAGAAAGTTATTAAATAATTTCAAACATACATAATAATATAATGACAACAAATATACATGTTGTGGTTTGAAATGTGGCATGGTTTGAATTTTTTTCAAACTGGTTTGAATTTTTCAAACTAGCTCATTTTTGGATACCTAGCATTCTAAAAGGGATTTTATTTTTGGGGAGTCATTAATAAAACAGGGGCTTGGATTTTTTGGGGGTTGGGAGGTGTAACTAAAAGAACTAGATAAAAGATCATGCAAATATCCCCTTTTCAAACCAGTTTTAACAATTTCAAACCAAGAAGCATTTCAAACCACAACATACATAATGATTTACAATAGTGTTAAACGAAACAATTTTCAGTAGGAACATTAATTTACATATTTACCTATCAAGCCATTAGTGCAGCACTAAAGGTATTAAGGGATTTTTTCCCTTACATTCAATGAAATAGCCATGATTTTGAGTGGGAAGGGTTCGTTTACCCATTAAGAGGCACATTTTTTCTTAGGTAGCTCATCCTAACTCGTAGTGGTAGTTAATTTTCCTCAATTAGAGTGGACCTTCAGTCAGTTGTGTGGGGAGTTTCTCCTAAACCCCCTTGGCTACGGACCTGATAATAACCAACTGTGGTAGGGGGCTAGGTGCAGGACAGGGAGAGCAAGGAATACCTCTTTGATGAGAGCCAGTGCAACTGTTTAGACATCTGCATCATGTTTTTCTTATTTAGAATCCATACCCCTTGTGGAGCTATGAGCAAAGAAGAAGCACAGATTCCTGAGGTGAAACAACGGTGGGAGTCCACTTATATTAGAAATTTGAGATATGCAGCAGAGCGACTGAAGCAGGTAATATATAAGATGCTCTTCAGACATACAGTAAAGAACCCATCTTGAATAAAGTATTTATTATACAGTTAAACCACCATATATGGTAACAAACAGGGGTGAATCTACCTTTTCGTTAAATAAGGGGGTTTGGCCAAGTGAATCAGGGGAGGAAGGTAATAACATTTGATATGTTTTGCTTTCTGGCGGGAGAGGGGGTTAAACCCCCTCCTAAGATCTGCTACTGACAAATGTTCAATATGCCTTATTTGAAATATTTGTAGTCAACCTAAAATATTGCAATTTTGACACATTTTGGGAAACAACAAAGTCCATTTTATGGAGCGTCAACTATATTCTTGTGCTTTTGGTTTGGAAAAAATAATAGCTTCATTTGCATGTTAGGTTGGGATAATGCTGCTAATAGAACCAGTCACAACTATTCCAAACTGCTTTCTCACAAGAACAGACCAAGGTGACATTCTGCATGATTTTTCTTTTTTTAAATTTTATTTTTTAGATAATTTATCAAATGATCTTTTTTCTTTAGCCATAGATATCATCAAAAAAGTAGACCATCACAACATAAAACTTCTTCTTGTGAGTAGAATTGTTCAGCTCTTGGAAGTGCTCATTTTAATACCCTGAGTATTATAAAAGAAATTTGGTTCCAAGGAAAGGTTTTTATTTGTTAAAAGGAAATGAATTAAATATAAAATTTAGAAAAATGAAATAAATAAAATAAAAAGAAAATGAATTAAATATTATAGGTCATTATTCATTTCGGAAGGGGGGTGGATAGCAGGAGGAGAAAGACTTTTTTATGCTTTCACCCTTTAAAAGTGGTGTTTCTTTTAGTGGGGGTTGCTTATTTGAAGCTAAGTCCACAAAGCATTTAGCATATGCAAGTCAATAAAACCTCTCTTAGCAATATCAGGGGCATGGCCTCTGATATTTGGGAGGGTAGGCTGGGGAGGCTAGAACCATTATATCAAATTTGACCCACTTTTGTTCTTCCTTCCTAGAATATTGTATCTTTTGTCTTCAAAGGAAGATGATGGGCACCTCCGTAGCCTTCCATTTCACCACACCCCTCCCTGTGGGAACATCCTAGGACAAATAGAGTACATATAGACTTTATGTACCCTATCCTCTGCAAAAGAGAAGGCATACTTTTTTTCTTATTTGGGGTTGGGAATTATTGCTGTCATATTGTTTTTGACAAATTTCTGAATTATAGGACTTGTTCCATGCTCAGAGGGGACATGGGAACCTGACACAGACACTCACAGACTATATGCCATACATCGGTAAGTAAGACACTCACAGACTATATGCCATATATCGGTAAGTAAGCCACTCTAATAAGCCCAAACCAGCAACATAGCCAGGATTTTTAACAGGAGGGGGCCCAAAAGGGACTTTCAAGGCATTTTCTCCTATATTTTAGATAATGTCTCATACATTTACTGTATTTTTGGCTTCCAAAAGGAGGGGCCCGGCCCCCCATGCCTTATATGGGCATTTTCAAATACACATGTTGTCAGTGCAAATGGCAAATGGTGATTGGCAGTTCTATGACTGAAATTCACCTAATGCAGACAAAATATGACATTAATTGTGCAACTATCCATAAAAGGTAATAAATAGATGATTCTTGTATCGTTGGAATTTATCTCATATCTCCTTTTTAATTTTGAATGATATTTCCCCTAAGTACCTTTCGACCTGGAACTACTTTTTGATATTTGCCATTTGCACTGACAGTGGTTGTTAAAATAAGTATAAAATAGAATGTAGGAAAAGATTCGTCTTACAATTATTGTTATACAGGACATATCCAGATCAGCCAAGTCCCATCTCGCCATGAACCAGATTCTGACGGGGAGATCAACTACCCATTCATCTTTCACACTATTGCAAAGTTAGGCTACAAAGGTTGGATAGGATGTGAATACACACCTAGAGGTAAGACCCAACTTACAGTTTAATGATTCTTTGATAAAAAAAATACATGTAGATTACTGTACAATGTGTTTAATAAGCAAAATAGGGTCTGAAAAACTACTGTATTTCGAGTAAGGTTTGGGGAAATAATTTAGATTTTCTTGGAGGTTGATTGATTCCAATTAGATTGTAATATATGGACTAATTTACTTGAAGAGGTTTGGAAAATTTTAGAATAATAAGAAAATTTGGATTTTTCAAACTTTGGGAACTCTCATGTCCACCCAAATTTGTTTCAGTATGTTTCCTGTACTCCTGAGCTCAACAAATTAATGTATAATTTCAAGTCTTTGATAGCACCTGATTTTAATGTTATTTACAGGTAAAACTGAAGATGGGTTAAGGTGGCTTGCTCCCTACAGAGTATAGATAATTTTATTATATGCAGTGAAATAGTAAAGTTCATCATTAATAAGTAAGTTGTGTATAGTGTAGCAAATATTTGACTGTATAGGGTTTAATATTTATTTCAAAGTGCCTTTATTTTATTTGTAAAGTTGTTTGTAATATTATGTTTTTCCTTCTTCGCTCAGAATGTAGACTCTTTTTAATGTGGTAAAATGCAGCAAATATTTGACTGTATAGGATTTAATATTTATTTCAAAGTGCCTTTATTTTATTTGTAAAGATAATTATTCTATTTGTAAAGTTGTTTGTAATTTTATGTTTTTCCTTTTTTGCTCAGAATGTACTCTTCTTTTAATGTGGTAACCTGGACATTCCAATCAAAATCCAAAATACATGATGCTATAGAGTGGAATCCTAATATTTTGAAAATAAATTACTACAAACTAGGAAATAGGCTCTTTTTCCAGCGCGTCTCTGTGAGCCCACAGTACGTAAAATGCTGAGGAAAATATAACACATTCCCCATCTACTGGTAGTTGTACTCTTGTAGACAGGGCTTCTGGAATTACGCGCTTGTGCGGAAGCGCGTAATTTGGCTTTTTCCGCGTAATCCACAAATTTCAGCGTAATCCTGTGTGATTTGGCTAAATTTTGAAAACAAAACATTTAATTGCACATTTCTCGTAAAAAAACCAAGATATTCCTCGTAAGAGTGCGATATTTCGAACTGAATTTCGGAAACAAATAAAATGACTAGGCGTTCTTTGCTAAAACGCGAAGGCCTACCAATAATAAAATACCTTTTTTACTTGGCTGGAGGCTAGGAGCCAATGTAATTTAGCGCATAATGATTGATTTTCCGCGTAATTTAGCAAAGAATCCCGCGTAATTTTGAGTTTTTTTCCACGTAATTCCAGAAGCTCTGTGTAGAGTAATTTTGTATCAGTTGGCACAGTATGACTAACTTGAAAATGCAAGATCATCACATTAAAGTATAAATATGTTCATTTATATCCCAGTGATGAATTTCACGCGCGCTCATTGGTCAATACGGGTCACATGTACATTTTTACAGGACAAATATCAGACGATAACGTCCAGCCAAAGTGATATCTGCCCTTTGAACATTTTTGTGCAGTGAAGACTCACTTTTGTCTGCTTAATAACCCCTCAAACAAACACCAAGGTTTTCAAACGCTTTCAAAAGGCACAGAAAGAATGTTTGATTTCTTTTATAGAATTATCATCAATATATATATATTTTAGAATTTTTCCTGAAACTAAGGAAAGAAAAAAAACAATGACAAACAACTCCACAACAGTGCACGCTAGTGGCGTCATTCCTGTGCACGTCAGGGCGCATGCAGAAGACATTTTAAATTAAAAACTTTTGATGCAATTTCTCTTCCAGCTCTAAGCAGAATAATAAGAACAGCCATCAGAGAAAGTTCATTAGTTGAAATGCAAGTTTTTAGTTTTTGTTTTAAAAAAATTGTTGCATGGATTTTTATCTTTCGTAAATGGCAAAAATAACATCGAGCACTTGTGGCATAATTCCAGCGCACTTCAGCACGCGCAGAAGACACACCTTTTGCATTTTCAGAGTAGTCACAGGGATATAAAATAAATAAACCCCTTCTTTGACTCACTGTGATATCGGCAGATAATGTCCATGAAAATTGCAAACTGTTCATTTTTCGTACCATTTCTCATCCCTGGACATTATCCGCCAATATCCTAGCTGCCAGATGGTTTTTTTTTTTTTACTGAACATGCATTTGATAAGCTTCTGCACTAATCTATTTTCCTCAAAGGTTTTTCATTCCGTGAGGTTTATGTAAAATATTCTCCATGATAGAAGATGATAACTTTGAATGGTAAATATGGTGCGCTGTTGTCCTTAGATTTTACTAGTGACACTGTATGGCTCATCATAAGAAATTGATTTGACGTTAACTAAACATGTATTTACTGTTAACAGTTACCAGTTAAAGAACATCACTGGAGTCACTTGCATTTTCAAAATTGAATGGTAAAAGTGCAGAAAAAAACTTTAAAATACCCATTAATTGTCAAGGCCTGACACTTTGATTCACAACATTTGATTGAGCACATACACTAGCATCGCAGCTACTAAGTAGGAGTAGGTAATGGTAATGGATGCCTTTTGGTTTTGTTTGACCCATTATTACCTGGCATAGCAGATTTGCCGCATGGTTGAAATAGTGCACGGCACATTCTCTGGTTTGAAGTCACTGTATTGCTCCCTAACTGGAAGTCAGTGTAAAGTGTCACTGTATTGCTTCCTAACTGGAAGTCACTGTCAGTGTAAAGTCACTGTATTGCTCCCTAACTTGAAGTCACTGTCAGTGTAAAGTCACTGTATTGCTCCCTAACTTGAAGTCACTGTCAGTGTAAAGTCACTGTATTGCTCCCTAACTGGACGAACACAACAAACTACCTCACTGCCATGCTTGACGCAGCATCTTAATTGAAGCTAGTCTGTTAGAGATCACTGTCACCAGTATGAGCACCAGTAATGTACCAGCAATAAACCAGTAGTCAAAGTCCTCTTTCAAGACATCAAACATGCGTGAGGGTGTGATTTGTGCCCAATACAAATCCAATCCATAGCCAAACACAAGACAGGTTGACTCTAGACCAGAGGGTGCCGTATGTATTCCCTTGATATACATAACTGTTGGGAATAAAGCATAAAAAGAAAACCATTTTATAACAGTTTCAAAAGTCTCTTGTTAGCTTTCTTGAACACAACATGAAGAATTGGTTCAATTAAAAGACATTTGATATTAGCACAATCTCAATAAAACAAAAGTGTGCAAAACTGAAATGGCAAAAAAAACAAAACAAAGGAGCAACTTCAGAATACCCGTCCACTGTGGAGCCACGTTACTGCCGTGGTCCGCAGTCCGCAGTGAAGCCGTCTTTGCACTTTGCTTATTTATAGAACAAGGTATCAAATAATCTAAAAAAATCTAAGTCATTGCTACCGTGGTCCGCTGTGTAGCCGTCTGTGCATATTTATAGAACAAAGTATCAAATAATAAGTCTAAGTAATCTAAGTCACTGCTACCGTGGTCCGCGGCAGTCCGCTGTGTAGCCATCTGTGCATATTTATAGAACGAAGTATCAAATAATAAGTCTTAGTAATCTAAGTCATTGCTACCGTGGTCTCTGGTCCGCAGTCAAGCCTTCTTTGCATATTTATAGAACGAAGTATAAAATAATAAGTCTAAGTAATCTAAGTCATTGCTACCATGGTCTGCGGTCCGCAGTCAACCCTTCTTTGCATATTTATAGAACGAAGTATAAAATAATAAGTCTAAGTAATCTAAGTCACTGCTACCGTGGTCCGCAGTCCGCTGTGTAGCCGTCTGTGCATATTTATAGAACAAGGTATCAAATAATAAGTCTAAGTCACTGCTACCGTGGTCCGCAGTCCGCTGTGTAGCCGTCTGTGCATATTTATAGAACAAGGTATCAAATAATAAGTCTAAGTAGTCTAAGTCACTGCTACCGCGGTCCGCAGTCCACTGTGTAGCCATCTGTGCATATTTATAGACAGCGGACCAACCAATTTCGCATTATGGATGAATTAGTAGTCTTTGACTGCGGACCGCGGACCAACATGACATATCCGATTATAATTTAATTGTGCAATGATAGATATTTTATATTGAGTAGTATTATAAATTAATTGTGCAATGATGGTCACTTTACATTAAGTAGTTCTGGACTGCGGACCGCGGACCGATGAATTTAGAGGCCTCAAAATGTAGACGGGTATTCTGAAGTTTAGTTAAAACAAAACTATCTGAAGTAGAAATTTTTTAACATTTTTTTCTCAGTTTCTCAACTTTTTCATACAAGAAGTATAAAACAACCAGTAATTTTCTGCAAAAATGCAAATTGTCTGCAAAAATGCAAATTAGGCATGGAAATTAAATGTAGCACAAAACTTTTTACTGTTGGAGTAATATTGGATTTTTTTGTTTAAGGTCACTCTTACAGGAATCCTACTTGTTTGATTGTAATTGATGTAGGCTTGGGGCAACGTCACTCTTACAGGAAACCTACTTGTTTGATTGTAATTGATGTAAGCTTGGGGCATGATTGTCATCTCAGGAATGTAGGGGTACAGTCCCTCTTCCCGGTCCTCCTGGGTGGGGTTGAATGTCCGCCGAGGGTCCAGGAAGTTCTTAGGGATGCTGAGGATGTACCCCGTTTGCAGCCCCAGCAACAAGTGCTTGTTAGTGATCCCTCGCTCAGTGATGCTCACGGTCATGGTGCGGATGGTGGTGGGGAAGACGTAGGACTGGTGGAGGATCATCGGGTGTGGTGGAGGGTCCATGGAAGAGAATGCAGTGCTACAGGGATAAAAAAAGAATTCATGTTTTGATATATTAAAAAAATGAAGAAGGCCAACTATGCCACCATCATGCAATTCATCACACAAATCATTTCATCTGCTTTTAAAGGAGAAAGTGTCATTTGTAAGATTAGTAGAAACCTACAGTTAAGCCATTTCTGTTTAGATACAAAACCCCTTATAATTATGCAAAATAGTTTTGCTATTAAAGACCTCTTGTCGACCACACCTTTGTTATTGTTATAAGACAATATTGGAATGCAAATTGTGAGAAGAATTATCAAAATTCTCATAAAAACCAACATTTAATGCTTATGTACAGTAATTGACCAATATCTACTGAAAATACACTATTTCAACCACTTCCATAAATTAGACTGTGGAAATGGATGCTTTCATACACTTTTGCTGGGATGATAAAATGATGGCTGACAGTGACCCTTTAAAAGAGTTTAGTCCTGTAAAAACAAGTCCCACTTAGACACATTTTGCTATAAATTACTCAGTATTTCCAGTGTTTGCAGAAGTCCTAGTATGGCAAGAGAATATGTAGCACAAATTACTGTACCTGTTCCTTTCCTCATATCCCTCATACAGCTCTAGCACCACCAGCTCATAGCGTCTTGACTTGGTGTTATACATAGAGTAAACTGCCCAGTTCTCAGAATGGACTAGATGGACAGGACCCTTGGCATTCTTGTGACGATTTGTGTAGATAATCATGCCTAAAATTGAAAAAAAAAACACATAATTTTGAGCTAGTACAGGCACTTCCTCACTCCAGTGCAGAATGACAAAGCTAAACAGACCTAAGAATCCTCTGTAGTGGCATAGGATTAGTGTCCCCATGCATAGAACCATAGTTTGGTATAGTTGGCAGCCCACCCTTCCCTGTATGCTATTGGTATTCCTAAATCTGTCACACATATCCCACCTGTCACAGCATCAATCAAGTAAACTGAGGTGCTAGGCTTCCCATCTGTTACTGCCTCTGTTGCTATAGCAATCAGGTTTGGGTTCAAGTACTTGTAGAGCACTCTGCGGTCACCAAGCACTTTCCCTTGGGAATGGACATGCTCCAGGGGGTTCTTGCTTGCTGCAAACATATACAGGCAATTACATGTGAGAAGTGTTAAAATCAATAATTTTCACATTGTGATTTAGAGTGAATTATTGCCTCTAGTGCATTATATACATATTGGAGTTTGTAAAAAAAAACATTTTGCTGATGTGAACAACGCTGTACTCAGGGGGGGGGGGGGGGGGGCACTTAGTACATAGGTGTACTTTATTCATCAAGAAAACAACTTGCCACATTGAACATTTCAAGCAATAAAATCATGCATGAAAAATGTTTTCAGCCAAAAACAAAAACATGGCTATAAATACTTTACTTAAACAATTTGTGTATCAATTAATATTTTATCAAAATGATTCCAATAAATAAATATTGAGATTCCAATTTTTGTCACGGACGTTTTTGTTCATGTTTTTACTTTAATTGAAAAACTAATGGAAGAATAAAAAGATCATTCCTGCTGGTAAGTTATTGGTACTAGGGATACACAATGGATATAAAACATCAGTGTACTGTAACCTTCAAAGACCACATGAAGCCAAAGTTTGTCACGGATTCAACATTCTTCTTAAGTCTAAATTTTGAATGGGAAAATCATTGTTAATGTACAGGCTTGGCTAACAAAAAAAACTAGGCTGTTTTGATACATAAATGCCTAATAAAACTAGGGACAGTCACCGGACCATAAAATATGGTTGAGACGTGAACCTTGGCCACATCTTCCCTTCTTGGCCAGTGAAAAGTGGTTGCTCCGACTTTGTACAGGAACTTGAAGTTGACATGTGTTGCAGTGGCATCCAGTACTCGACCAATGTAAAAGTTCTTTACATAATCTACAGCATAGTATTCCCCTTGTTGAATGGGCAATGGTGGGATGCGTGAAAGCCTTTTCTGGTGTAGCTCTTGAACCATCAGTATGCAGTATGCAGGTATGTCTTGCTGGGTAACCATCTTGCACTTGGTTGCAAGACATCTTGCATATATACAAGTAAATACACCACAGTCAAATGAATTCACCTGTTGAGTCACCGTCCTCATCCATTTCACATATCTCCAAGTCACTATCTATGTCCCTGTCACTCTCTGTATCACTATCCTCGCTGCTTTCATCAGTGGCCACACTTCCACCACTCTCATCACCTGAACTCTCACCCCAAGGTATATCTTGATTTCCATGCAAATGGATCACTTTATGGGGAGAAGGTTGACTTGAATATAGGCGACAGTGCAGACTAGGTCCCTCACTTGGCTCCAAGCAATGGATCTTTGCTATACCAGGTATAGGCTTTGCCTCTAGAAAGCAATTATCATGCCCAAGTTTGATGCTAGCTTTGATTATATCTGCCTTGAGAAAAAGATGAGTAGAGATGGCAGAACACATTGCGTTAGCAACTTTGGCAAATTCCTCAGCATTCCCTACTCTTGGCACTTGTCTAGATGACACTGCTGTCCACACGACCCTTTTGACAGTCCCCCCTAATCCATCGACTACCCCTTTTCTATGCGATGATGCGAAAAAATGACAATTGATCTTGACGCCATTTTGTTGCAGTGTTTGGTAAAAGTTTGCCATATACCTTTTCTTAAATTGGGAGCTGGGACCATCTGAAAAGATATCAACACTTGCAACCTGTGGGAACATCTCTTTTACCAAAGTATTAATAGTATAGTCCATGAAGACTGCTATTGATTGCTTGTCATGGTTGTGATCATCGGTGACTATATCATGGGAGTTACAGCCCATATGGCTACTGTGAACAATGTCACCTGTTCTTGGCACCAATGTGCTGATTGGATTTCATCCTGGTGCTGGCATGTGTAATTTTCTGAGAAATCTACTTGTACAACTGCTTCATTTTCATTTAAGTTGGCAATACGGTCTTCAAAAAAGGCTGATTGCTTCCTCTTGATGAACACATGCTCTAAAAAGCTAGGGATTTTCTCACTCAGACAATCTAGGGCCTCTTCTACAGTTCCCTCCTTGATTGTTTTCTGCATTTTTGTTACAGTTTTAGGCTTGTCCTGTTTTATGTCTATAGTGTTAGTAACCCTTTCCCATTGACTCCACTTTACAACATCATCTAAAGGGGCATCTTCTTTAATGCCATCCAGCCAGTTGGGACAGTCGACACATTTCCCCATCATGCAATCCTCTTTGCCACTGTCACAAACAAATTGGTCGACAAATGATCCAGAATATGCTGGAAAGCTGGAAAGCTCCTTACTGAGACAATCACAAAGACACTTCACATTCTCATGGTGCATGCAAAGACAGACTTCTCTTGGCATTGAGGACTGCAGCAAAACATTAACTGGCCGCAATGAGCTAAATTTACTTAGACCTATCTTTATACTAGGATGCTCTTTCTGAAACAATCCAAATGTTTCTTTTAAAGACCATATCAAATGTCTCTTTTGAAGTTTGGATTTCTTGCCATCCTTTCTGACGATTACAAATTCACGTCGTCCTGGGGCCTGACGGGAGATTGAGTCCAGAAAATTGAACTTCTCTGCGTTTTTAACTGTAAACTCAACGATTTTGTTGTTGCCTGAACTGCATGATTTCTGCTCTTTCAATGACACACCAGCAGATTTGGCAAGTTTTCGAACAACTGCACTTCTTTTTCTAGGGCTGTGTGGGAGATGTGGTGTCACCTTGTGAACTGCTTTTCCTAATGCTATGGGGGTCTTGTAAGCAGCCTTGATGTCATTTAAATTATGCTGAACTGGAGTAGAAATTCCTCTGGCAGCTTGCCTTTTCTATAATCGATGTAACCTCACTCTCTCTCTGCCTTTGATTCTCTGCCTTTAGGCCTCCAGTAGACTCAAAGTCTTTTTTCTACTCTCGCATTTCCTTTGCCTATCTTTAGCTTTATACGCTGCAGATTTAACTGGATTTGCTCTAATTTTTCCTGTACTTTCGGTTTCTTTCTGCTCCACTAAGGGATTTTTTTAATGGTTCATTTTGAGTGAACAAACATGTGCTTTAGCAATGGCATCCAAAATAGCCTGGTCAGCAATATTCCCCTGAGTACCATGCTCAGGTGCATGAGCAAAAGGTCAGAACTGCTGAACGCAAATATGGCTGTCATTTATGATAACTAAATGCTCCAATTGTATCACATATTCTTTAGCTAAAGCTAACAGAGCTAAAGTAAACAGATCGCCAAATTTTGGTTAAAACACATGCTGTAACGTCAAAGACATTCATTGTTACCTCCGTGACAACACTTAACAAAAGCTGCTGAATTAGTGATAACAAAAATGAAATAAATAATTTTATAGTTAGCAAGCATGTTACCCAGGCTAGACACTTCTGAGGTGTTTTTTTATGAAAAAGATTGAAAGTTCACAGGAATCGAGGTTTTATCTGAATGTAATAGAATATTGGTTGTTTTCATGTAACGTCCGTGACATTAATTGTTCTGTCACCAAAAAGGAAATTTTGGAAATCTCTACTACTCATGTAATACATTAATGCTGATCCATTTATGTATTAAAGTAAAGCCAAATAAATTGTGTTAAAATATTTTTTTCATAAGGTTTAACATGGAAAATTGTGTCTGAATGTAACGTCCGTGACTGTGGAATTGCCCATACAAAGAATGACCATTACCTAGGCACTGTATGTATTGTACAACCACTTTGTTTAACAACGATACACAAAATACGTTTTCAACTTTGTGTTCATTTAGGCTTTTTCAACTTTGTGCCGATTTAGGCTTTTTCAACTTTGTGCTAATTTAGGGACAGACCATTTGATATTTCACAGGGAGTGGCTAATGTTTGTTGACAGTCTGTGCTTGCTCAATTTATATAAGGGCCTGAGGCTTACTCACTCCTCCTGCCACATATCAAATGATCTGTCCCTTATAGTTTGTCTGTTCCACACCTACACAGATCACCTAGTTTTCTACAGCTTGTGAGCAGTCTTTCTAGTTATACCTTTCATCGCTAATAAACAATTTTCCCATTGTATAAATGACTTCACATTTACCAAAAATAAAACAATTTTACCATAAGAAATGATTTTATCATGCCTCATAATAAGTCACACGCAACAGCAAACAATAATTTCATCACTACCCCTCCTAACCTCCATCCATTAAGAAACTTGCAGTCTACCTTGTCTCCAATAACGTTACAGCATAACCACCAACACCAATTTTATCAGTTTCCAATAAATGGAACTTTACATCTAATAATTTCATGTCTGACAGGGCATAATAAGTAGGACCAAAGCTCCTACAAGTCTCACATAGCTTGAAACCCATCAATAAATAGTAATGTTGTCATTGTCTCACAATCTTACACCCACCAATAAAGAATTATTGTATTACTGTATTTTGTATCAGAGAGCCTAACACTCACCTACAACAGTAATTTTCTGCTGAGAAGTTGGGATCTGTACACGCCACATCTCTTGTGTTCCTAACTTCCCAGACTCTGCTTTCCTAAGCATGTGGCCTGTCACACTACCTGTCTCTCGGTCCACAAGGTAGAAAAAGATGGAGTTTTCCTCCTTGGTAATAGTAGAGCGGGCATCTTTGGTGTCAGGAAACACATGAACATTCTTTTCTGAGTCGAGAAGGAGAAGGATTTTTGCATGCTTGTTGTCTGTTGAGTGAATATATAATATATGCTGTCATGGCAATTATATAATAACAAAATGCTACTAAAATCAATGAAAGGTAGCAACACTGATGAGAACTTGGTTGCCCCAAACACTGACTATATATTGTAAACAGTAAACTATACAAAAAGCCCAAATACCAAATACTGTAGTCCTGTTAGTGAACCAAAAAATACAATACACCAAAAACTGGTGTTCGACTCTGCAGAGCCGAATAACGGTTTTTGGTGTATTGTTAACAGACATACAGTAACAAACTGTTAATTCAAATGATTTTGAAATTGTAGCAATGATGATTTTTCTTGAGGTCATCTCGGCCATGCTTGGTACTCCACTTGGTCAGACAAAAAGTCTAACCAAGCAAATTCTGGCTACATGCCCCTGATTCTTAAAAAAACAATAATTTTGCGCATCTTTGAAGCACCACTTGTACCCTTTGCCTCTAAATGAAAATGCAGAATATCAAATACAAGAGAAAGGTTACCTAAATGAGGCATTAGCATGGTTTGCATGACTTTAAAGGGGAGGATATTGCCCTGTGGGTTGTCCTCATCCAGGGGCTTTCCACTGATAGGGTTGAACACATGCAGCACACTGTTATTGGTTGATCCAGACTTGCCAATGATCACACACTGAGCAGGAAGAGGGAAGTGGGCCACTGTGCGTTGAGTGTAGAGCAGATGAAACTCTTTATTGTTGTGGGAGAAGGGCTTCAGACCAGGTAGGAAGGTTTCCCAGAGAACAGAGCCATCTGAAGAATACAATATTGCAATATTAATGTCAAGTATACATTAATGCAAAATGTTTAATTCTCATTTGGAATTAAAAGTTAGGACTAATTATGTAGTTTTTTGCTATAACAGAGCCACTAAAATAACATGAGTACCAAATTTTAATGTCATTTTGGAGGACCCTGAGATCTTTTAAGGGAAATATTATAATTTGATACAAGTGTTTTTAGGGTAGTTGTCATTTGTGTATTAGAAGATTGAATCAAAATACTTTTCAATGTATCTTTTGTTTTTATACTTAAAGTTCTTTTATACTTTAAATATGCCATCCCCTGATGATGGGTTTAGTGTAGTAACTATGAATATCCCTCTGAGACCCTCATTTGCTAGTTCTTCTTCTCAACATCATTATCTTATTATTGTCAAGGCAGTTCCCTAACCTGAAGAGTCCAAACCAAACATTTTCCCTGAAGCTATTGCAATCAAGATCAACTTGCGCAAGTTGAACTGGTCCCTTGTAAGCTGCTCATCCTCGGCCGTGGTCACGTCTGGTACTGGGGCGTGGCCCTGCTGTGCGTTTACAAACGTCTGAAACTGTTTTACAAGTGCCTGGAACTGCTTAGCTTGTGCACGTATCCTTCTGATGAACATGGACAGGACATCATCTGATAAAAAGAATATAAAGCACTGTCACCATAGTTGGATCAATGTTAAAAGTATCATGGATGAATACAGTAAAGATGTGATTATTGGAAAGCGAAGATGTTATAATTGTAAAGTGCTCAGAACAACAATGTATGATCGCTAATGTTATTTATTATTATTTATAAATCTCTGCGGGAACTATACTGTGTAATCTAGTGATGTCACGCATGAGGGATCTGCAGACTTTAAAGCCTTTAAAACCTTTAGATTTGACTAAAAATATACTTTAGGTACAATTTATGATTAATCTAAATCCGAAAACAGAGTTTTTCAATTAAACTAGAATAAGTTATAGGATTTTAAACATTTATTCCACTAACACTCAAAACCGTGCCTTAATTGATGTGCTTGATGACGCAGTACCAGATTTTCCATGTGACCAGGTCAAGTTCCTTTGTCTTGGCGGTAACAAGTTCTCACATTTTTATGCGTAAGACCATACGAGCGATAGAACACAAACACAGACGGAAATAACATGTTTTACAACAGTAGAAATCCCAATTTCAGCGATATAGAATCTGAGGATTCAGAATTCATCTACATCCCTGGCATTGGTCTTTTATGGGAAACTTCAATAAAGAATTGAAAGACTGGGCCATAGGAGAGCTGCTGGATTAACTAGACAAGAAATGGCTGGTGGAATACAACAAACAAGCCCTCTAGGAATTTTACAGCCTAACTACAATGGAAACCGGGAATAGTTTTTTGTGTGTATCTTATATACATTCATATTTGCCTTCCGCATTGAGATGAGAACAACACTAATAAGTTATAAAAAGCAAAACACAAGACACGCACAAGCATGTCGACACGAACGGAAGAGTGAAACTTTATAGCTTTCCTATCATTTATCAAGTGTAAATGTGGAAACTGTCATGTGGAGCTTTCACAAAATGTCTACGAGGAAGAATGTTGGTGGAGGGTGGTCATGAATTCGCTTCGCACTTACGTGTTGAAGAGATATTGCATGTTTAGAAATTATTGTAGATAAAATCTGTTGTTTACATATTGAGATTGTTGTTTATTTCTCATATCTTTCAGTTTCTTCTGTGCCGTTGCCTTCAAAGAATTCAGCTAGTTGATCTATGGAATTTTAGCACAGAAAGGAATATACTACCAGTATGTCAGCTTGTGTGTGTACAGTGATAAAAAATTTTTAAGATTTGAATAAGACTAATCAATATGCTTTCCCCTGTTTTATTCTATTAGTGTTTACTACTGAATTTATTAAAAAGCAACTATAATTCAACCTTGTGAATACTCTTTTTATTTCACAATTTTTCAACTAACTACATACCTGCCAACCCCCAGATTTAAAAAAAACCGGGAGATTTTTTAGGGGAGAGGGGATACTCTTATTGTTGTTGGGTACCCTGTGGTGAAGTGAAAGACAAAAAAATGAAATCAAAATTTTCGAGATTTACCCCCACGAGAACTTTGGAGAACTCTTGGGAAGTTAATAAGGACATGCTACTCTGTTATTTAAAGGCACAATTACTTGAAGTGCAATAACTTTTTGGTAAAACACTAAATTGACTAATGGTTCGATGTTAAGAACATCAATGTCAACTACTTTTTGAGAGGCCAGCGTTTTAATTCCATCGTATCCTGACCACAGAGCGCCTAAAAATTATCTTTGAAGAGCCTTGAAGCTGGCATGATTTACAACTCCAAAGGTCATTAATTATCTATCTAAAGCACAAAAATGGTGACCCTCCCATAAAACGGTGACGCAAAATTGAATGCCCTCCCCAAACAAAACAAAACACAAAAAAAGCGTACACGGCACGATCTTTCAGGAGCACCAGCAAATTTTATAACTGTAAGAAGTACTTTTTTCTGAGCCGTGCCGTGTTACAAAAATAGAAAGGGATGAGGCACTTTGTCAAGAAAAGAAAATATATGCTTTATATTTTTTTAACAAGAATATGGCGTGATTATCGTTGCTTTTAGCATAATTGTGGGGAGAAAGAATCTGCGTTTGAGGTGGGGAGGGGGCACTGACTTATTTAGGAGCAGTGTTGATTTAAAGCCCATATTCCAGAGATATAAATAAAATTGTATAGGGGGGCATGCTCTCCCATGAAAATTTTGCCATTTTTAAACATTTAAAATGCTAATTATTGCTAAAACGACATGGCGGAAAAACATGAAATGACACTTGAAATAAGACGGAAAAGGCAGAAAATTTCTACTTAGTGAGTGATAGCAAACAAAAAATAAAATGCGACTTTTTGTAAAGTGTCATTGAAATTTGAACTTTTCGTCCCTGAGCCCATACATAGCGCAAGGATGATCAAGTAAAAAATATTTTAAAAAGCCAAAATCTGGGTAATTGCATTTCGCCCTCACGTTATTTGTGTTTTGAAAATCATTCCGGAATATAAGAAATTGAGTCTTCTATCTCGAATTGCACAGGTTTTTCCGTCATGTCTGCTACCTAAATATAAAACAGCGTCATTAGCTCCTTCCCACCAGAATTCTTTTTTTTTTCATACCGCCAATGAAAAGATAGTGGGCAGGTAGGGGATAGGAGAACTTTGACATGAATGGAAATTTGTTAATTCATTGATAGAAATTATCAAAACCAAACTGCAATACACAAAAAGAGAAAAAATAGAAGCAACACGTCTGGGATTCTCCTTAGAAAAATTTTGAGATTCCAGACTTTAAGGAGGCTTGGAAATTGATCAGAATACCTGTTAAAAAATAAGGGCCTCTCCTAATCCTTGTATTAAAATTTGAGACCCTCCCCCAAATCGGAGCTAAAAAAAAGCAACCCCCCCTGAACATAGCAGCCCTCCCCCCCCCGTTAAATAATGACCCTTCCCTTACAAACTCGCACGAAGACACGGCTCCAAAGTATGAGCCAATTTCTCAACAGTTCGCGCGAAAATTGTCTAACTTGATTGGCCGATATCTGCAAGCATTTCGGTATTGCGATAGTCCTGTGTTCTGCAAGAAACGCTTGGAAAAGGCTGCTCGTTGACTATTTAGTTCGAAAAAACTGAAAACGTCATAACTTGAATTACAAACTATGAGATTTGCAGAACTTTGCGGCTAAAATCCAACTTCTACTTAAAAAACAACACGACTGATTAAAATTTGGTCATAAACCGGGAGATTTAAGGTAAAACCGGGAGACCGGGAGATTTGATAAAAAAACGGGAGAGTTGGCAGGTATGTAACTAATTAGTCCCCAAAAGAGCAACAAACTACAGTAACAGTTTTTTGTCTGACACGTCGATTTCCCAATTTCAGAATTTGATTGTAAAAATGTTTCCATTCGCTTTGAATCCTCCACATTTATGAGAGATAAATTCACTAAAAATATTTCTTATAATGTGGATACGTCCATGCAGGTAAAAAGTGTTAGTGACTTTCTTCGCAAAAAAGACGATTTGCTGCATTTGTTGTTAACCCAAACAAAATCTCAGCAAAATTGAAACTGTCTCGCGAAATACAAAATTTATTTGATGCCCTTTGAGCACAGGGAGCCCACTCAACTCAGCACATTGTTTATTTAGCATGTGCTTTAAACTTGGTTTATGAATATCAATTAGGTCACGAAGTTCTCAATAAAACTCCTTACAAATACATCATGTCTTATACTTTATTGTGTCCATTCATGTTTGGAACACTTGTTTTACACCCCTGCGTCGAATTCTTTCAGAAATATTCGGGTTTTGCAAAAACTCAACTTCAAGCCTACTGGCTTATTATGCCGCTATACACACAGGTCGACCAAACTCCCTAATTTGGAGTATCATAGAATTGTCACGTTTTATTCGATTTCAGTGAACAATACATTGTTTGAAAGCTTAAACCAAGTTCATTATTAGACAAAAGATAGAAAGCTAAAGGTTTTAAGCACTTTAAGAAGGTGATTGCTAAGATGTTTTTTTGTGTGTACACTGTATGTTTGGATAGAGAAAGTCTAGACCTAATGGGTCTAGTGACCTATTTACCAGAGCTCAGAATGGGTGTAATCGCAATAATATTAATTTCACTTTGAAATTCTATAGAATTCCAAAGTGGAATTGATATTCACCATAGTTGGATCAATGTTAAAAGTATCAAGGATGAATACAGAAAATATGTAATAATTGTAAAGCGAGGATGTATTATAATTGTAAAGCGCTCAGAACAGCAATGTACTGTATGAGCACTATATAAATGTTATTCTTATTTATTAATCTCTGCGAGAACTACTGTAATCTATTGATGTCACGCATGAGGGATCTATATACCAAGTTGTTAAATGTACATTGGTAGCAGGCTTCTGCATGTATTCATTATTTAGGTTTTTTATGCACTTACCATTAGGGTGTGCCCCAAATTCTTCTTGTAGTGTATTAAAGTTGGCTTGTGCAGGGGAAAAGGGGAGTTCCACAACATCCACAGCAGTGACTTCGGCTAGAGCCTCCTCTCTAGACCACATGATCCGTCCTGTCTGCTGAATTAGGGACATTGTATGGTCACTAGTCAAGAGGAACACTCTATAACCAATGCTTTGCTCCTTCTTGGCAAACAAGTAAACTGTTGCTAATTCAGGCTGTCCATGGTGTTCTAAGAATTTGACTTTTTGGGCCATTTCACTGATTTCTTTCCCACTTTCCAAATCCAAACTCTGCAAGTCCAGGGAATCCCCATTAATCATCATGGACACCACAATAGCTTTGTCATTCAGCACAGAACCAAACAGCAGGCAGTTATCAGTGTATTCTCTCATTATTTGTATTGATAGATCAGGATTGAGCTTCAAAAGAAGGTGGTTTTCAGGGGAAAGATGTAGGACAAACTCCGACTGGCTCATCCAAGAGTTTGTATAAGAGCCAAAAGCCTGTAAAGTCGGTTTCAAACTTGTTATATCAGCACCAGTCAAGGTACTTAAAATAACTTCAGCCATCTCTTGGCTGTTATTCTCTAAAGATCCAATATGCAAAGAGTGAGTTAGTGAGTCTGCACAGATAAGGGCTTTTCCCTGACTGATAATACAGCTAGCAGTTCCAGAGGAGACCCATGGAGCTGCTAGGGATTTTGTCTTATCTAATTGACCTTTACCAGCACTTAGACTCTGCACTATTATTCTCCCTTCATCTTGCACTCCAATAACATGAACTTTACTCCCCGAGTGGGACATTGCGTACAGTTTAATGGTGTCATTCGACCTATGATACGACCAATATTCAGACCCATCTTGTAACGAGAATGCCTTCACCAAATTTCCAGAAACGACAACTATCTGTTTGATCCCTTTATGTTCTGTGATCACTGCGTCGATTCCGTTCCAGTTGTAAACGAAGTTGCGTTTGGGGGCGTCCGGATCAGGTGCTCCTTTGTACATCATGTTTTCCCAGAGCAAGCTACCAGATGAAGTATCCCAAGATCGAACGAACTTCCCACCTCCTGAGACGCTCACTAGAAAGCTTCCTTTATGCAACAGAGCATCGATCTGTCCCTCGTTCTCCTCCATGACAATCCTCCACATGACTTGCCCAGTTCGTGAGTTAAGCGATGCGAGCACGTTGGATTCAGTCGCCACATAGAGACGTTTACTGGTGTGTGAAGACACGTCGAAATGCACAAACTTAGTCTTTCCTATAAACGTCTTACGCCAGTCTAACAAACCAACTTGGTCCTCGAATAATGCAGAGCTAGATTTCGGTTGAAATATTAGAGAAAAGACGACAATGGCTAAAATAGACAAAGACAGCGCCATCTTGAAAGGAAAGCACCGGGTAGGAGGCGCGGTTACTTTTCTTTTTTTTTTACAGAGGGCCACAAAGTAATGAAAATAATTTAGATTTGTAATATCTTATTGGAGAAAATAGTTTTAACATACATCTGAACATTCTCTGGAATGCTTTAAAAGTTATTGTTTTTTCACATTTATTGATTTTGTCATCATTGTAAAAAGTAGTAACTACCCTGTGGTATTCTAAAAGGCTCGGTCGCATAACCAGTGAAATGAACATGGCGCGTGCATTTGAAGCGCTTACAGAATCGTCTGTCGACTTGATGTATATCGGCACTCATTGCAACTGATAGAAATACTTTAATTTACGAGAGGTGCACTATGACAACAGAAAAGTTTCCGGGGAACACACAGGAGCGCAAATTAGACGTTAGATGGTTTACGGAAGGGGTGAGTATAAAAGTCTGGGATCTGTTGGTGCCAGATTTGCTGCGCGTTTAATTTAGATCTCGTCGATGTCATTTCTCCATCATTTATAATCAGTGAATGGGAATGTACATCACCACTTATCTGTTACATTTACAGGAGTTTCTTTGGAGAAGTGGAGCAAGTGTTGCCTGGCTGATATTATTTCTCCCTTTTCTACTTCTGGTTTATTATGCCATAGCGTCATTCGACCCATTGCATCCTATTACTTGGCTAACTGGTAAATATATTCATTCATCCCATTGCACGTCATTACCTGGCTAACTGGTAAATAGCATCATTCAACCCATTGCACTCTATTACTTGGCGAACTGGTAAGTTAAATAGAGTACCCTCATTCAACTCATTTAACTCTACAGTTTATCAGTAAGTGATATCTTTCCTGTGAACATTTTTGTGCAGTCAAAACTTAACCCCTCAAACAAACACCAAAATTTTCAAAATGCTGTGAAGGCACAAAAATAATTTCTTTTATAGAATTATCATCAATATAGTTTTGAAGAAATTATCATGAAATGATAAATCAGCGCGCATGCAGAACACATTAAATAAATTTAAGACTTTTTGCTTCAATTTCTATTTCTATTGCTCCCCATACCTAGCTAACTGGTAAATAGCCTCATTCTACTCATTGCACCCTATTACTTAGCTAGCTGGTAAATAGCATCATTCATGTCATTGCATCCTACTTAGCTAACTGGTAAATAGCCTCAATCAGCTCATTGCACCCTATTACTTAGCTAACTGGTAAATAGTGACATTCAGCTCATTGCACCCTATTACTAAGCTAACTGGAAAGTAGTGTCATTCATGTCATTGCACCCTACTTAGCTAACTGGTAAAAAGCGTCAATCAGCTCATTGCACCCTATTACTTAGCTAACTGGTAAAAAGCGTCATTCATGTCATTGCACCCTATTACTTAGCTAACTGGTAAATAGCGACATTCAGCTCATTGCACCCTATTACTAAGCTTTCTGGAAAGTAGCGTCATTCACGTCATTGCACCCTACTTAGCCAACTGGTAAATAGCGTCATGTATCTCATTGCACCCATTACTTAGTACTTATAAGGTCTGTTACTTGGCTAACTGGATAATAGGCATCATTCAACTCGTTGTACTCTGTTACTTGGCTTACTTGTAAGCCGCCACCTATTGGCAACTGTCATTTACCTATCTACATTAAATGACAATTTTGAATTTATTGAATCTTGTTTTTTCTAGGATTTGTCAGCATTGCTTTTGAGACCCAATTTTTGATAGCTGTCACTTTCTTTTCTGTGATTACTGGGTTTCTTGCTGTTTGCAAGGGTAAACTGAACTCAGGTATAGTATTTGATGTTTTATTGTGTAAACTTCTTTTCATTAGTGATGAATGCTAGTCATGTACAGTACTTTTTTAGTCCTTTTCATCTCATCCTTATCAGTGGATAAAAAAAAAACTAAATGCATCTCCATGCATTTTGCAGAAGACTAGTATTTGTACAATAATGATTTTAATAATGATTTTGATAATAATAATAATAATGATAATGATAATGATGGTGATGGTGATGGTGATGGTGATGGTGATGGTGATGGTGATGGTGATGGTGATGGTGATAGTAATAGTAATAGTAATAATGATGATGACAACAAGGATGATAATAATAATACCAATAATAGATTCAATATAATACCAAATACTATCCCATCTCTCTGTTTTTTTTTTGTATAATAATTTCTACTGTATCTGGTATTCGTAACAGTATGGTTTTACTTCTTGTTTTGAAATGTAAAATAATAATGTTGCTAAATGTTCTTTTACTTTGGGGTCTATTTTTAGTTTTTTTACTTTGGGGTCTATTTTTGCTAAATTTTATTTTTCTTAGGGTCTATTTCTTGCTGCACATTTGCTTCATTCTGCCTTATTTTTCACAAGACCTACAGTAGCAATGAAATTAATCCCATAGGTTACCTTCTTGTCTGCTTTTGGAATCCAATTCGGGGGCATGTCCAGGGAAAATGTTATTATTAGTTTGTACTGGAAAGCAATTTCGAACCATTATTTTCACCCAGTTCAAGGCGTCATTCACTACAGCCGAGTCACCTCACTGCTGTATCTTCTACATCCTGCTCGTCTCTTTCACACGCTAGTGGACGTCCCCTGCGGCATGTTTTGTGTCTGGATCACGACTTGGCTGCTCATGGAACCATTCAATTCTCTCACAGCACCAATATCAGAGTAAGTTCCTTAAACAATCTTGTATTTAAAAAATATGACTTTACCAAATGAAAATGAATTTACCAAAAGTTGGTTTTGTTTAATCCTATACAATAATGCAAATAATATTGTTTATATGCCACAAATAGTATGTGCAATCTGGGTAGCTGATCTTTGATCGAAGTATCCCCATATAACCACATGTATTGTTTGATGCTTTCAAAATGCCCAAGGAGGCATTGATTTGAGTTTGAAAAAAACATTGATAAATACATAAAATAAATGAATGAATAAATTACCTTTCTACCATTAAGATTGTAAAAAATAAGCAACAACAAGCCTTTTGAGTCACAATGATTTATCCTGATGAAGAATATAATGGAACCTCTGGAACCTCTGGAAGATCTTGGTCTGATATATCTCTGTACAGACCTGTACTGGTAGTGTACTCATCCAAATTTTCTTTGACTTCTTCAGGCAGACGAAAAAATTGCAGAGCTGTAAAATTATACATTATAGGATGTCTTAAATTGCTTTAAAATAAGACTACATTTTTTTTTGCCTCTAGTTCAGAAGATGAATGCTACTTAAATGAGCCTGCTGTGTTTCTTGTTACCTTTGGAGGATGGCTGGTGAGTCATTGATAAAAAATATTCACATATTCCTTTACTTGACACAGACTAAATAGCCTTGCTCATCTTCGATTCAGGGGTTCTATGCTAGCCTGATGGCATTTCTCTATAATGAATTCCACTACAAATTTCCTAAAATTCAGGTACGTAGATGAATAATTGCAAAATTAAGGTTATCCAAAACTTTGAATTTAGCAAAATATCATCCTCCCTGAATTAACAATGTCACAAAGATTTTATGAAGTTCTCATACAGTATTTCTCTTTGTATTTACCTTTTTATAGCAAAGGAAATTTTTCCTGGTAAAAGCAGCAGTGTGGCCATGTGTTTACAAGTCCATTGCGTTAACCTTCAGGGTGAGATTTGCTTATCTTTTTTTCCTGTTACAAATCTTTTCCTGCTACAAATCTTACATTATCACTTATATTTCTTAGGCAACTCGGTGGTACTACTTTCTTTACTGGTTAGCTGGTAAGTGTTATTACAGCATTATGCTTATAAAATTGTCTGTCCAGACCAAACTTTAAGAACATGTTTCTTGTTGATTTCGGTCAGGTTGTAATCTGTCATGCTTATTTTACAAATATTTACTACATATATAATTTGTTAAGTTCTCACCCCACCCTACCTACTTGTTTTTTTTTTTTCATTGCCTAGTCAATATATAATTAAACTTAATTACATGCCACTCAGTTCTTTATTTTCTTTGATTCCTTCCCAATCAGCCCCTCCTGCTTGGCGTTTTATAACTCATTATTTGCCTTATCATTTCTTTCTATTAAATCATAGGAAACTTTCCTCGGTATTGGCTAGGAAATTTCCTTGTAGCATCTGTAAATGAAAGGTATGCAGCTTTCCCTTGGTTCTAATCTACAGTGCCTGCCCTTGGTGTTTTCAGGGTAATGCGTTTTAGCACCCAACGTATATCTTGTATCTTTGACATTTTCTCTTATCTTTTTGTTCTAGTGAAGTGCCTTTGAACACCATTTCCGGCCTGATGAATTTTCGCCTCTTATGGTTGGTTCTATCCACTGGCATGCTGCTGACATTTGTGTGGAGTATGAGGAACATGCTTTTTGTCATTTTCAACACTCAGGTATAAAACTAATGGTAATGTAATACTACAACAGTGTTCAAAGCTAACTCATGCATTTAAAAATTCTGAGATAAAGTATACTTTAATTGGTTCTCCTTGCAGAGGTACATCTTCCCCATAGAGTCTGCTGTGCTGGCAGAGAAGTCCCAGTGTCTTACTGCTGTTCTCAAAGATACATCTTCACCACTTCTTAGGGTACACTAAAAGATTGCTTTGCATCAACTATTATCATTTACTTGGTATAGCAGGTTTCATAGCCAGGATTTTGCACTGGGGAGGGGGGGGGAGGTGTTGGTTTACCCATAAAGCAGGCCATTTTCTCTTAGGTGGCTCATCATACCTTGTAGTGGTACTTAATTTTCCTTAATTAGAGCAGACCTTCCTGTCAAGTGAGGGTTCTTCCAATCCCACCCGAATCCCTCCTGGCTACGGGCCTTTATAGCAAATTTGTAAAGTTCATATTCAAGGTATGTAATTTCTTTTTCTCCAGCACCTTGCCTTTCTAGATCTGTGCCAGCTCTCAAAGTTCAGCAGCCTAAGAAGAAAGCAGTTATTTAGCCTTAGTCAACCAGGTACTGTAATTCAAATAGTTCTGAATAAGAGAAATTATAGATCTGGTTTGAGGTGCACATGATAAGTAAAGAAAAAAATACAATTGGTAAAAATTTGTGACTACTGAGGTTTTCTGTTTGAAGTAGTTTACGAACTGCATGTAGATGCAGAGATGTTGTGGTATTTGATTTTGTGTGCAGTTCATGGTATTTGATTTTGTGTGCAGTTCATGTGGAATCTTGGTGTGATTTATCAGTGCACTGATTGTTTGATTAGTTCTGATTAATCTTCATAAGTTTCTAGAAATAGTTTTGCTGAGAATGGGCTCATTACTCAAGTTGTGAACTGTCACAAGACGTGTACAACTTTTAACACCATTAGGAGGTCGACCAACCAACTGGACTAGCATCTCCGAGGAATGCTTGGAAATGCTTTCTACTCTGACAAGTGATATCACAGATCATGTAGAGTACCAGATGCAGGTGCAGCAGTTTACAACTGAGCAAAGGAGCTTTGTGGGCACCCCAGGAAAGATAACAAAAGGTATGTTGCCATGTAAGGTACCTGTACATAGATATAAAGAGCTGATAAACCATTCAGCTGGTGGTTTTTTTTAGAGAGTCCTTATTTCTTGATTCAAGGTTGAAGGATGTGCTCCTAGGGGAGAGGCACTTATATATCAGTCATTACACAGTATTTTCAGGTTCACTCTCTTCGCCACTTTTTGAGTCTCCAATTGTGGGTAGCCCTCACGGTACACCAGCAACAGTCACTAGGAGACCCAAGTTATGGTCTGCATTGAAGGGTGAGCTGTAGCTAAATACTTTAAAATAAGTATGACTATGGCACTGAATACCAGTGAACTTACAGAGATATCTCTGTCTGTTTTATTTTGACTCCCAATTTTTTTAGAAGAGGGCAGAAGTGTCCATTCTCCTGTCATGCACAAAGAAATGAATGGAAATTCAACAACTAGAGAGAATATTGAAAGAAAGAAGAGAGAGAAGGTTGATAAGTGGAGAGTACAGATGATCCCCCACTATGTAAGTAAAGAGATGCTGTTGAAATATGGTAACTGTAGTCTAATTCCTTTTAAGGTCTAAAAAAAGAATGTTTTTTTCCTTGTTTCCTTGTTTCTCAAAACAGATTGCCAACTTCTTAAAGCAACGGCCTATAGTTGAGATACTTTTCAAAGAGGTACAGTATCTTTCCTTTGCCATAATACCCCCTTTTGTCTATTTCTTCTTTTATTCCTGGCCCCTGACTTTGTGTTCTGTTCTTCGTAGCTTCCAGATTACCGCTCTAAAACCTTATTTGCAAACTGTCAGCTTCATATCTGGGCTGTTGAGGGTGAGTATTATTTACATAAAATTTTCTTAAAACTTTGTAACCTTGTAAGCAGATAAACAGATAAATACAGATAATAAGAACCAAAATCACATGACATGGCTAGTTAGCTACTTGTACATTCTCTTCTGACATTGAGGAAAAACAGTACATGGCCATTCCTAATATGTCTACATATAACCAGCAAGTGTTAACCAGACAATTAAGTCAGATGTTACCTCTTTTCCACCCAGTTAATTGACTGGCGGCTTGCACTTTGGGATATCACTGGTCAGGTACACAAAACATAATTGGCTTTACAGTTGGTAGTCAATTTTGTTTCTGTCATTTGATTGTAGGACTGTCTAGACTGGTTGTTGCATCATTCAAGGAGGACACATTTGGTGTTGTGCAGAAGGTAAATGCTCTTGCCTACTTGGCAAACCCAATCTGGTAAAACATGGAATAGGGCTGGAGGAACAGGATTTTTAGGCTAACTTAATGTAAAAACCATGAAATTATCTGTAAATTGGTTGAAAATATATGCCTTGTATTATAATAATAAAGATAATAATAATGACCACACCCAATAAGGAGCATTAACATGGTGGCTCTTTATCCTCTGAGTAAGAGATAGCTTGGCCGCCCATCAGCCCAATTCAATTTCATGGTTCTGTTACCAGAATTAAGCCTAAAAATTATGTTTCTCCTGCCCTTAAGCTGGTTTCTAGGGGTGCATTTACGTATTTACACAATTAAATCATTACTGAGTCTTGTGAATCTTTGCAACAGTCTAATAAGAGGTTTTTTTTAGACTCTGCCAGATATCTTGTCATCATTGCTTTCACTGCTACAGGTAACTAAAAGTGAAATCCATGTTTGTATTTTCCATTCCCCCTTTCTCCCTCCTGGAGGGATAGGCTGATACATTAAGCATTTCTCTGTTAACTTTTGATATCTGGTTATAGAAGTTATAAAAATAATATGAATGTTTTTGATTTTACAAGAGATGTAGCCTGCAATGCAAGCGTTTACCCAGTGTTTTTATAGCGAAAAAACCAAGATGCCGGCCACAAATCGCTTGAGGCTGGTTTTTCGCTGTAAAAACACCGGGTAACTGCCTGCATTGTAGGCTACAAGAGGTGTCCTTGTATAGGTCTATAAAAGGCATTAAATGTCTTAGTATATGGATGGCTTTGTGTTGCTTTGTGATGTAATGTGTTCTTTTTTCTTATGAACTAAGGCTAAGTTCAAATGCATACTATCCATAAGCCATATTCAATGCAAATGCATGCAAATAAATCAAGTCCATTGTTTCATCTTCATTTGCATGCATTTGCAGTGAATACGGCTAATGGATAATACAACGTTTGAACTTAGTTAGCCTAAGACTCTCTATGTTTTAATTGGGCTTGTAATTTGACTCTGACTGGTGTTGGTTACCCACCAACCTGCTGTACATTATGTTGAACTTAGCTGCTTTTAAATTTACCCACCAAAAAAAAAAACTAGTAAAAAACATCATAACTCCCCCATTAACACATATGATTTATTTCAGGCTCTTGATCAATGTGCAAAGTTCTCATCAGCCACAGCTGCTGGTGCCAAAACAACCATCCAGCCCAGACCTCCTCGTCCACAAGGGCCAGAGGGTAACCGACATCTTCTTCGCTTAGGTTAGTTATTCAACTCTGAATAATCTAATCCTAACGGGTTAGGCTTACACAATAAAACGGCAGGCGCGTACCAGAATGACCCACTTTTTGGCCACCAAAGGTGGTGCTCGTGCACCTTGTGCACGCGTGTACGCACCTGAACGGTAGTGTTGTCTTGTTGGAAAAAAGAAATACAAAGAATTCTTTTATTTCAACAAACAAAAAGACAAAAGATATCTCTATAGGAATCCTGGATAACCGGTCATTTTGTTTACTTTTCAGGATGTATGTTGCATATGGGAGAATGATGTAATGATGTTTTATTTTCCTTGCAGCTGTAACATCAGCTCTCTACCGCATCACAAACACATTCAGAGACCATCTATAGTGAGTATTCTTGGTATACAGTCGATTGACAAAACGTTGTCATAAACCGGCATTGCGACTCCGCGACAAGCCCGCATGAAAGCATGAGGAAAATCCACTGAAGCGCTCAGCTGCATATATAAGCGACCGCATAACTTCAGGCTAAGGGTTACACCTATTTCAAAAAAACGTTGTCAGTGCAAACGGCAAATGGCGATGGAAAAATGGCAGTTCTACGACCAGAAGGACCCATGGATCCAAAGATATTAACTCCAAATTCAGAAAAATATATAATAAGTAAAACATACGACTATCTGTAATTAATGTATAGTTTTGACATCGCTTAAGCTTATTTACCACCATTATTTTTACAAATAGTTACTACCCATAAGCACCTTTCGGTCGTAGAACTGCCATTTGGCAATTGCCATTCACCGTTTGCGCTGACAACCTTTATTGAGGAAATAGTTGTATGCAGCTAGGCGCTTCAGTGGTTTTAGCCATGCTTACATCCGGGCTCGTCGCGTAGTCGCGATGTCGGTTGACGACAATCGAATGTATGTGTGCCATACTTTGATTTGCTTATTTGTTTTAAATAATTTATTTTATTATTTTAGTGGAATCCCAATGACTCAAGACCACAGAGACAGACTACAGTCATTCCTGGATTGTAAAGAGTAGGAGGGCAGGTACCTGTGAGGATAGAAACCTGGCTTTCTGATTGCAATGATTGGTTAATGTTAGGTATGTACCAGTGCAGGAGGTAATTGATAGGTAGGTGGCATACAAAATGTTCCTTGTTACGCCTTTGCTGGTTGAAATAGTTTAAAAAACCATGACTAGGCTGACTGCAATAAAACTTATGTGTGGTTTTCTAAAAGATAAAGAGAAAAAGAAGTAAAGATTACTAGCTTCATTCTTGTATATTACAGATTTGCTTAATCTTAATAAAAAAACAAATTGTTGATTTATTTGAAATTTTAATTCAACTTTTTCTTCTTGATTGCACTTACTCCAAAATAGCCAAACCTTTAAATCATCTTCTGCGCATGCGTTATAAATTTGAAGTAAAACGGATTTCACGTTAGACGGATATGCCGTATGTTTTCGCTCTTTTCTTAAGGAGAAGGTAAACACGCTTTGTTAAAAGACAAAATTTTATAACTTCTTAGAAAATAAGTATTCCCACATCAGTTCGGCCGCGACATGTTGTCAAGAAACCATTTGTGTAACCAGATGATAAAAGGGTCTTTGCAGTCATTTGCACGTGGGTCTTTGACGGACCTGCGCGGAATCGCTATCAAGAGATTTCGGAGGCATAATCTTTGGACTTTACAGGCAGTTGGCGTCATTGTTCGCCGACGCCCCCAAATCTATTAAGAGATCCCGTGTTTGTCTGAGTTGTGATCCCTGAGGTGTTTTGGTGTTGGTTGTTGTGTGACAAATTCAACGGTCACGGTACTTGAACACAGGGATGCAAATCGTTATCCAGTCGAAGTTATTGAGATCCAAATCATTCACCAAAAGATTCACACTGCAAAAAGGACGACCTATTCAACCTCACATCCCTTTTGATATACAAGTAAGTAAGATCTGTAATTCAAAAGGAGACAGCGCTAAAGATATGGTCGCTTTATTCACTCATATTGGGACTTGAATAATCATTCCAATGTATCGTAGTACAGTTTGGCCATAATAAGCTATAAGAACCTAAGAATTTTAATAAAAGCGTTGCTTCGATATTGTGTGAAGCAATACAGAAACGATGCCAGTTTGTATGCCTTCCTATTGGTTAGAATAACAACTCGCTAAAACCTCGGCTAGGTAATGAGGGAAAATACTATAATACGTACTCTTCCCCGGTTTCCGGGGCTTCTAAGTGCACAAATTACTCTAAGTGTCTGTATCCTGGCCAAACAAGGACACGTGTTGTCGGAAACATGTCCGCGTGCATAATTCATTGATGTTGCAGGCAACATGTGTCCTAATTAATTCGACTGTGTGCTCCTTGTCTCTACAGACGTATCAGACATGCTTCTTGAGCTCGCTCTTCTCGCCGTTACCATGGTAGTCTTCCTTGGCTTATACGCGTTACGCACTAAAACACCAGAGGGCATGCCCCCAGGGCCTCGACCGCTGCCCATCCTAGGAAATCTCCTACAAGTCGCACCTTGGATGTTAAAAAAGCAACTGCAAGTTGAACTAACCAGGGCCTCAAAGCAGTATGGGAGTGTATTTACTCTAGACATTCCCGGTCAGCGGACAATCATTGTGAACTCAGCCCCGATCACACGCCAAGCTCTGCAGGCGAACAAAGATGATTTCGCCGGACGCCCTTATCAATTCACTCTAGACTACTTGACGCGCGGTTCCAAAGACATCGGGATCGGAGACTTCAGCCCCACATGGGTCTTGCAGCGTAAAATTGTACACTCAGCTTTCCGCATGTATAACCCAATCCTTGGGGGAAAGGTTAAGAAGGAAGTTGAGGAGTTATCGAAGCGCTTCCGGTCCTACAAAGGTATACCCATTGACCCAACAAAGGATGTATTTCTGGCCACTATGAATGTCATTTGTGCGATGGTGTTTGGTGGTCGGTACGAGATAGATGATCCAGAATTTCTGATGATCGTGGAGTACAACCAAAAAATGTTTCCTCTCTTCCTGCCTCTCTCCCCTCTAAACATCTGCCCTTTGCTCATCAACGTACCGATCAAAGATTCCAGAACCATCAGATGGGTCCGAAAAACCCGCGATGCTTTCTTGGACAGGAAGTTCTTGGAACACCAGGAGACTTACCAGGAAGGTACAATCCGAGATCTGACGGACGCGCTGATCAAGGCACTACAAGACGCGGTAAAGGAGGACAGTAAGATCCACGGTCAGATCACGCAAGATCATGTTGTCATGACAATGGCCGACGCTTTCTCGGTCGGCTTCGAAACCACCACCCACACCATACTCTGGTTTATCGTATTTATGATCCATAACCCACACGTCCAGGCCCGCTGTCAATCAGAGCTCGATGACGTCATAGGTCGTGACGTCACGCCTGGATGGGATGACAAGGACAGGCTTCCTTACATCGAGGCGACGATCGCGGAGACGCTGCGTGCCTCGTCGGTTGCAGCCCTGTCGGTGCCTCATAAGGCCATCAAGGACACCACCCTGGCCGACTACAAGGTCCCTAAAGGCACTTCTGTGCTATTCAACTTCTGGGCGATGCATTATGACGATAAGGAATGGAAAAGTCCTGAGGTGTTTGACCCAACTCGCTTCCTGGACTCCGACGGCCAGTTCATTCACGCTGGGGGAATTATGAGTTTCCTGCCGTTCGGCGCGGGTCGGCGCGTGTGTCTTGGCGAGGCGCTTGCCAAGCATGAACTGTTCATAGCAGTTGCGGGGCTTCTTCAAAAGTTCTCGTTTAAGAATCCACCTGGCGAGCCTCTTCCCGAGTTGCTTGGGGAGTTGGGTATTGTTCATACAACCAAGCCGTATAAGGTGTGTGTCGTGGAGAGGTAATGGTTTGTGCGACAATTGTGTGACACTTGCGTGACAGTGTTTTAATTAGCACAATCTACAAGCTGTAGCTAAGGTATGACTGAGCAGCGGCGTAGCCAGAATTTTTAACAGGAGGGGGTCCAAAAGAATAATGTCTCGTACATTTACTGTATTTTTGGCTGCTAAACGGGGGGGGGGGAGGGGGGGCTGGGCCACCCACTGGCTACGCCCCTGCTGAGGTAGTGTCGAGCCACTTTAAAAAAGATTCACGTCTTGGATAATTTTTTTTAATATAAGTTTTGTAAATGATCAATAGTAAGGGTTAATTCCAATGGATCAATATCAGGCCAATATTGGCAGTATTAAATGTTTTATAAAGAGTCGCAGTCATTGGTTTTATTTTGAATTTATGGACACAAGGGTATATTGATATACTTTACTTTTTTTAGTTTACACGGCATACATCATACTAGTCCATTACTCAGAAAAATATCTGCTTGCCTAGACTCCTGTGCAGCCTCTCGTGTCGGAGTTGAAACGAGACTACTGCATGGCATTGCACTATTCCATTGATGTACATTGTTCTCCAATACGTTTTAGTGACTTCGATTGTTTTAAATAAATACCATGCATAAATTTGCCCCACGCAAAGGGAAAGATCCAAGACACAAATAGATACTTTATTCTGATCCTTCAGGTTGCTTTCCATGGTCTGAAACACGGTTTTCAAACCGGTTTAAACACATTGACCCCTTAACTGGCCTGTACCGGCTTTGAGAAGTACCCACAACCCAAAAAATTCATAAATGCAAAATAAACACAACAAGATGAAGGTACTCAGGCATCAGTCTAAGGAATAAATGGTCTTGAAGATATGCATCCAACCAAGGTGTTGGCAACTCCTGTTAAGCCAAATAATAGCACAGGTTCTTTGACAAATTTCAAATCGAGCAAGGAAAGAAAAGCAGAATCACCCCTCAATAAAACGCCCAAAATACCACACAAGGGAGAGAGATCAGCAAACACAGCTCAAGACACAAATAGATACCTTTATTCTGATCCTCCAGGTTCATTTCCATGGCCTCAAAACACAATGTCCACTCCTTGAAGGCTTGTAAAACCACTTAGATGCCTTTACGGATTGCAAAGCATTCTTGGAGATCCAGGGAAAAACTCACGAGGGGAGGGCCAGTCAACACTCCTCTCCCCAAAGTCAGATGGTTTTTTATAAGTCTTTTCACCCCGAAGCCAAATAAATCAATTCTAGGTCATACAGACCCAGAATAGCAGTGTATATTATTTTGGAATCAATTTGGTTTCAGAAAAGACAGCATTTAGGAGAACTGGGGTGATTCATTAGAAAATTATATTCTCATCCAGGCAACTAAACAAAAAAAATATCATTATGAATTCACCTTTGCTTGCAAGTATCCATAAGCAAAGCACTCAATTATGCCCCAATAGACTTTACGATGTCCTGAGACACTCTCCTAATATGCTCATAGCTGTATTTTTGATGAAAAATACAAGCAACCATCAACTTGTGCTCGCTTCAGCTCAACGACGAGAGATTAAAAGTGGGGACCGCAAAGCACTGTTGGAAAGCTTGGATACCGCTGACTAGGTGCAGCTATGTTTGACTTTGACGGGCTGTATAAAACTCATAATAGGGGGGAGGTATCTGTTTTTAGTCTGTTTTTTTTTTTTTTTTTTAAATTCAGCTAAAAAATAGCCAGGAGTCAATGGGTTAATTATCTCCAAGAGACCATGATGTATATATCATGGTCTCTTGCTATCTCATTATCCGAATATTTATGACGTCACATTTTCATTAGAGTTCTAATTGCTTAATCTATCCCCCGATATAGCTTAGTTTCTCACTTTCTCATTTGCGAAGTCTTTGAATTCTCAACAATGGCTTTTCTTGGCCTATCGCAAGCTCGAGCGGTGATTTTGGCGACTACGGGAGTAGGTGTTGGCGCTGTGGCGCTTGCCTATGCTAGCCGCAACTTCCTCGACGCACATTGCGGAATCCGGCGCGCGTACGAGAAAAATGCGGCTATGGCTGACTACCCCGATCTTCGCCAGCACAACAACCTGATGGCGAAACACCTGACGCCTCGCCTCTACGTCAAGCTGCGCGACAAATCTACACCCAACGGATATACATTAGACCAGGCTATTCAGACCGGTGTGGATAACCCTGGCCATCCTTTTATCAGTACCGTGGGCCTGGTGGCAGGCGACGAAGAGTCTTATGACACTTTCGCTGAGCTTTTTGACCCGGTCATCGAGGAGCGTCACAGCGGATTTAAAAAGTCGGACAAGCACAAGACTGATCTCGATTCGTCGAAGATTCGTGGTGGAAAGTTCGACGAGAAGTATGTACTTTCCTCGCGCGTTCGAACTGGGCGTTCCATTCGTGGCTTCAGCTTGCCGCCTCACTGCACGCGCGCAGAGCGACGCGAAGTTGAACGCATTGTCAACGATGCTTTAGATGGACTTGGAGGTGAGATAGAAAAATGAAAAACATATTATATAAGGAATGCTTTTCATTATTAATCAATTTAAAAAGAAGTGGAGCCGTCACGGTTTGACGATAAACAAATGTGCTTAAAAAATAAACTTATAAATATATAATATATAAAATATATATAGTTTAGTTTATATATATAGATAGATAGATATATATATTAATAAACATATTCAAAAACAATTTATGCCCACATCAGTGAGAGCTAAGACTTTAAAAAGTTTTTTTTGCCTTGAAAACATATGACACATTCTTGATCAATGTAAGTTCTTTGAGCTCTGAATATAAACTCAGCTTCAATAAACTTAGTTGAAGCATTTCAACTATTTTTTACTGGTCGAAATCAGGCCTCATGTGTTATCTCAAGCAAAGGTCAAAGCTAGTGCAGGTTGATGACGTCGTACAACTTGCTCAGCCAATCAAAAACGTTTGCCCGACGTAATGCTTATAATAATATTTGCATCAAAGTGATACAAAAGTGTCGAAGTGCACAAATTCCAATTTAAATTGTATTTCCAGGTGACCTGAACGGCAAGTACTACCCATTAAATGGGATGTCCGACGCACAACAGCAGCAACTGATCGACGACCACTTCTTGTTCGATAAGCCCGTCTCTCCGCTTCTAACATGCGCTGGTATGGCACGAGACTGGCCCGATGCCCGCGGTATCTGGCATAACGACTCCAAGAATTTCCTTATCTGGGTGAACGAGGAGGATCATACTCGTGTCATTTCCATGCAGCAGGGAGGAGACATGCGTTCTGTGTTTGACCGATTCTGCCGTGGCCTGAACCAAGTCGAAGGCTTGATCAAGAAGAAGGGCCATGAGTTCATGTGGAACCAGCACCTGGGCTACATCTTGACTTGCCCTAGCAACCTTGGCACCGGACTTAGAGCGGGAGTGCACGTCAAGCTGCCAAACTTGGGCAAGGTGAGAGGGCGTGGTGAAACCTCTTTATAGTCGTGATGCTAGATGATGTCAATGACCATGATGATGATGGTGATTTAATCATGTGTTTCCTTTTCCTCTTCCAGGATAAGCGCTTGGACACAATACTTGACAAACTTCGTCTTCAGAAGCGGGGCACGGGCGGCGTCGACACAGCTGCCGTCGGCGGTACCTTTGACATCTCCAACTCGGACCGCCTTGGATACTCAGAGGTAGAGCTTGTGCAGAAAGTGATTGACGGCGTCAATTTGTTGATTGACATGGAGAAGCGTTTGGAGAATGGCAAGAAGATCGATGACCTCATTCCGAAGTAAATGGTTTTGCCCTGCTTGATTCCTATTCTGAACGCTTTAACAGTGCTTTGAAATTGCCTTATTCAAATTATGGATTTTATTTCGACCAAAATATTGGTTCTCACACATTGTCCCTCGATGCTTATATTGATTGGTTTTTTCTAGGTATTGTGAAATAAACTTTATACAATTACTATTATGACTGTTTGTTGTCTCACCTATCACCCCACGCCAGACGCCACCCCCTTCCCTGAATACAATAACAAGGAAACTCGTAAACTCATTACTATCGCATTAGGCACGGTAACTGCGCGAGAGATAGGAAAACCTAAACGGGTGCCCATACGCAGCATTTGTTTTTTCTTTTTGCGCTTGTTTTAGAAATAATGATTAAAATTCAATAGGCTTAAACAAGAATTTAAAATACTCCGGTCTTTCTCGATCAATGAATTCCTGAGAAGCTGGGGATAACAACAAATGTCGCCTTAGGGGCCGTATGTCCGTTTTGTACAAAAGAACGTGACTTCATGTCGTGACTGTGAAGTGTAACGCTATTCGTCCACATCTTTTGTCATTGGTTCAACACTGATTGACACAAGGAAACCAATCAGCTACAATCAACTTCCAAACAGATTTATGTTTTGAGAAGACGAGACACAACTTTGCTTACATTTTGCAAGGGGATGGAAGCTGTGCGCAATTTGTAGCTTGATTATAAGCATTTAGTGAATTGCCAAATTTTACGCTTGGTGTGCTGATTAATTTTGTGGTTTGTTTCTGCTAAATGATAAAGAATTCCTGTGACGGCTTCTTCAGACATCGCGACGAACTTGAAGTTTACAATTATAATCATCTGAAGCTGTATCGAAATCATGCTACAAGCTTCTCCGATATCTCATAAATGGGGTCAAACGACTGCGTGAGCTATTAGAAGATTTATCGGCAACATTTACCGGAGAAATCGGAGATGTTTCTACCATGTTGATTGACAGTTGGTAATACAATGCGACGATGGTTTCACTCCAGTTGTTTCAATGCTGGGTTCGACACAGCCAACATGTCTGTGCTCGAGCTACGCCATTCAAATCTTACCACAGTATCTCACGATTTATTTAAAAGCAAGGAAGGCAAAGCATTGGAAGAGGTGTATTTAGATGCAAACCAGCTCAGGGATTTGCCTCGGGTATGTGACACTTCACATAGATGAATATGCAGTGACAAATGTAGAGATTCTGTGTTTTCCCCGTCTCGTTGCAGACTTTGAATTACGCGCAATGTTTATGTTTGTGTGTGGTTTCTATTCTTTCCAGGGGCTGTTTAATCTGCAAAATCTTCAGGTTCTGGGTTTAAGTGATAATGAACTAACAATTCTACCGTCGGTCCTGTCCAATTTGGTTAATCTACGAATTTTAGACTTCAGTAAAAATGGTAAGAGAAAATTGCTCATTAGTGTTTGCTGTTTCTACGAATAAACGTTTGCTCAAACAATTACCTAAGAGCCATAACATCTAACGATACATATCCTGTTTACTAAGGAATCATCGACATCCCCGAAACCATTAAGCACTGCAAAAACCTCCAAGAGATCGATGCAAGTGTGAACCCTATCGGGAAGTAAGTCGGCGTTTGTTATAACTTCCTTTGTGCTTCAATAAATGTGATGTTATACCCGCATTCAATTTTCTCTGCCGCTAATAGAGTGCATTTTTTCAAGAGTCTAATTTACTAAGAAAAACATATAATTTATCCTATGCTGCTTAACTGTTTTAAGAGCTTTAGTAAATGCCATGTCAACGTATGTGTTTGAATGTTTACAAAAGTCAGACCCGTGTTTATTTTTGGGACCGATATTATTTTTACCGTTTTTGCGCAAAACTGAAAACCCAATTCAAGGGCTCCTTAAAAGTATCCAGTTGTAAATTGATTCCCCAATTGTTGTGGTTTATTATGAATATATTCCAAAAACTATTTTCGGGAAATATTATTAATTATGAAATACACTCAAATTTGAATAAAAAATTTAAAAGCTCCTTATAATAACTGTTTAAATTTTCTTTTATTCCTCAATTCCTCTATTTCATTACCATTTCAGTGAAATCAGTGAACCATTCATAACAGAAAAAGTGCAGTCCCTTGATTCGACTTGGAAAAAATAGAGGCAAATTATTATTTTTAAATATTTTTTTTTATCACGATTGATTAGTTTTAATTGATTGCCATGTTAATGTTATCAGCTTCTTTGTACTATGTTGCTGTTTCGGTCTCGATAAATCGATTAACTTTGCATCTATAATGTTTGCATAATTTTGCCCTTGTTACAAATGTCATCTACAATTTTTTTTTCAACAGCCATTATTTTGTTACTGTAAATTTTATATGTATTTTTGTTTTCATATAAGCAGCCATGCTTTTAATTATCCAAGTATTGTAATTTTAACATGTCCAGTAGCTCATTTTGTAGCAATATTGTCTTTCTGTCTATCACTTCCATATGCAGTATATTTAGAAATTTTGAGAAAAGAAAATAGATTGCCATTTTATCTATCTACCAAGCCACACATTTAAAATTTGAAACATGTCTGAAGATGTAACCAGACGTGATAAAAAAATGCCTATTGTCTAAGATATATAGCTGTATACCCATCTTGGACAAACCCAAGAGAGCCAATGCGCCTAAATACAGAGAATGTTTGAACATCTCACAAAGATTAGGCTTGTGATGAGGTCCAAAATCTTGTGACACCTGCCTTATGCAGATAAGTTGACAGTTATGAGAAAATTGTGCTTTTATTTGCTTGTAATAATTACTTTTGAAGATGCCACCAAATGCAAAAAGCTTGAGTTGCTTTTCAATGGTACACATGACCATTGTAACGCTTTTTCTATCAGAATCCCTGAGACGTTCTGCCATTTGGCAAATCTGACCCACCTTTATCTAAATGATGCCTTCCTGGACTTTTTACCTGGAAATTTTGGAAGGTAATTCTATCTGTCTATTTGCCAGTCCTTTTATCCATACATTTTTTTGTCTGACACTCTATCTATTTGTCTGCCTGCCCAGGCCTGTACCCAGGGGGGGATGCGAATGCCCCCCCCCCCCCCCTCACAGCGACCACTTTTGGTTCTCAATAGACGTGCTATTTGTAGACAAATCTATAAAGCGTAAGCTAGATCACTTTGGTATGTAACCAAATCCGACAAGAAAAGTCCCGTGGAGATACTGCAAAGTTCCCCCCCCCTACATCCCCCCAGAAAAAATTAGGTCCACTGTTTAGGATGCCCCCCCCCCCCCCCCCCAAGAAAAATCCTGGGTACGGGCCTGCTGCCTGTCTTTGTATCAGCAACATAGCAAGTTTAAGGGGTTGCGTAGCAGCTCTCAGAAGATTTCACCTGATTGCATTGATACACAACAGACAAAACAATGGGAAACAATACGATAGAGCAGGAATACAATAGAACAATGAGGTAATCCAGCCAATCCTGTTAGCCCTTACGAGCGTGCTGCTACATGACCCATATCCCTTGGGTCTTACGTCGTTCACAAAACAAAACAAGAATGTCTAAAGTATTGACATGCATAATGGTGCATCTAGAAAGCTATGCCCTGAATGTCTGTGTCCATCTGTCCATGTGTCTGTCTCTATATCTCTGTCTCACTCAAACATTAAGTTTATTCCATAGATTGATCAGTTTGAGGATTCTGGAGTTGAGGGAGAATCACTTGAGAGTCTTGCCAAAGTGAGTGAGGGTTTAACACAGGCAAGCACCTATTCAGGGTCAGCTGAGGGGGTGATCGGTCTTAGGTATCATATGGAAAAAAGCATAGTGTTTGACTATCTTGATAAGGAATAACCCAATTTTTGGCAGGCAAGCTGGATGCACCCACACCCTGTGCACCCCACTGTGTATGCACCTGACAGAGATGTGTCCAGAGAAAAATGCAGGGCGGGGTGTAGCAATAACTCACAATATCCTCAGACTACTTAAACTACAAAATAGCTATAATGTTTCTGTATTCTAGCCATTCCTGATTTCACTAGAGAGTCGTTAAGTTAAACAAATCTTAAGAATAAACACCAAAAAGTAATAACTAAATAAGCTTTTTAGCTCTCGACAAAGGCAACACAACCATTCCAGGAATTACCCTATTGTTTTCTCATATATTTTTTGGAACATGAGCAGGGGAGGGCTCAGACTCCCTTCTAGTAGACACACACCAGTAATTCATATCTTCTTTTTTATTTTACAGGTCTATGTCTCAGCTTAAGAACCTTGAAAGGCTTGATATAGGAAACAATGAATTCACAGAACTGGTAATTATCTAAGTGTTGCCGAAATAGAGAAAATTCACAACCTTGCAATCCTTATATTGATATTCTTGCATTTAACAAATATTCTTATCTATAGCCAATGGTGGTCGGATGCTTGCTAAACCTAACAGAGTTATGGATGGATTCCAATGCAATCAAGGAACTCCGACCAGTAGGTCTTGCCTTGTCATTTTGTCTTTTTGTGTATTAATGTATTTTTGGTCTTATTAACAATTGTAATAGGTGTTCTTTTTATAGAGACATTTTTTTTGTTTTCTTTTATCCTTGTTTCCATTAAAGCGGCAATTGCACCATATTTACTTCTAACAGGCTGACGAAACAACCTACAAAAGATAAAAGAATCTATTAGAATCTTTGTTATTTAATAGGCCATTCACTTTAAATGATCAGTCACATGAAGAAACTTCCAATAAACCACCTCTTTTAGGTGGGTGTTCACGGTCTCCACTTTTTGTGCTGTAAAGATCATCAGAGATTGTTATGTAATTGACCGGAAGTAAACTGATGGTGTGATTGCCACTTTCATCTAGAGTGCCTGAGGCATTTAAATTCACATATAGATTCTCAGAAAATAACTTTTTAGTTAATTGCCTTTGTTTTGACCTAAGCATACTTCCAAAGAAATCATGCCTAGGTCCCTGCATGGTATCCTACATTTGAATAAAAATGCTGAAGAGATGAAAACAATGAAAGGCAAGGGATTTGGCAAATGCTTCCGTTGCAAAAATCTAACAAAATTGGATTAATTTATTGTATCTCTTGTTTTTATTAGGTAATCTTTCAGTCTTCAATTTTAGTTTCCCTGTTTGGAGATTCAAGTGGAAATAAGCCACCGACTAAATCAGAGATTTTCGAACTCTTTATCTTATGCATGTTTTCAGAAAATCCCTCAATGGCATTATTTACCCCATTTAGCTTTAAAAAGCCTTTGTTTGAAGAAGGTTTTTCATTATCCCAATGACAAGACTTAATCGAAATGACATCCTTACTCTACCTTAGTAGACGACTGCTGAAAAATTTGATTTTTTTTTGTAGGAAATAGGTCTTTTGAGACGGCTCATGTTCCTTGATGTGTCCAAGAACAGACTAGAATGGCTACCCCCAGAGATAGAATCCTTACAATCCTTGACAGATCTTTATCTTTCAAACAATCTACTGATTGAGATACCAGAGCAAATTGGTATGGACATGTACATGCATTATCCAGTGCTGTAGCAAGCAGAAGGGTACACAATACAGAAACATTAAGAAAATATTTGGGGAATGGCCACGCCCCTACTGGTCTTTTCCTTATAATATTTTTTAAATATTAGGGGGCACAGGTGCTCCCAGTGCCCAACCCCCTGCTACAGCCCCAGTGCCCAACCCCCTGCTACTGCCCTAGTGCCCAACCCCCTGCTATGGCCCTAGTGCCCAACCCCCTGCTACGGCCCTAGTGCCCAACCCCCTGCTACGTTCCTAGTGCCCAACTCCCTGCTACGGTCCTAGTGCCCAACCCCCTGCTACGGCCCTAGTGCCCAACCCCCTGCTACTGCCCTAGTGCCCCACCCCCTGCTACGGCCCCAGTGCCCCACCCCCTGCTACGGCCCTAGTGCCCAACCCCCTGCTTCGGCCCCAGTGCCCCACCCCCTGCTACGGCCCTAGTGCCCAACCCCCTGCTTCGGCCCCAGTGCCCAACCCCCTGCTACGGCCCTAGTGCCCCACCCCCTGCTACGGCCCTAGTGCCCAACCCCCTGCTACGGCCCTAGTGCCCAACCCCTGCTACGTTCCTAGTGCCCAACCCCCTGTTACAGCCCTAGTGCCCAACCCCCTGCTACGGCCCTAGTGCCCAACCCCCTGCTACGGCCCTAGTGCCCAATCCCCTGCTACGGCCCTAGTGCCCAACCCCCTGCTACGGCCCTAGTGCCCAACCCCCTGCTACGTTCCTAGTGCCCAACCCCCTGCTACGGCCCTAGTGCCCAACCCCCTGCTACGTCCCTAGTGCCCAACCCCCTGCTACTGCCCTAGTGCCCAACCCCCTGCTACGGCCCTAGTGCCCAATCCCCTGCAACGGCCCTAGTGCCCAACCCCCTGCTACTGCCCTAGTGCCCAACCCCCTGCTACGGCCCTAGTGCCCAACCCCCTGCTACTGGCATAGTGCCCAACCCCCTGGTACATCCCCAGTGCCCAACCCCCTGCTACGGCCCTAGTGCCCAACCCCCTGCTACTGCCCTAGTGCCCAACCCCCTGCTACGGCCCTAATGCCCAACCCCCTGCTACGTCCCTAGTGCCCAACCCCCTGCTACTGCCCTAGTGCCCAACCCCCTGCTACGGCCCTAGTGCCCAACCCCCTGCTACTGCCCTAGTGCCCAACCCCCTGCTACGGCCCTAGTGCCCAACCCCCTGCTACTGGCCTAGTGCCCAACCCCCTGGTACATCCCCAGTGCCCAACCCCCTGCTACGGCCCTAGTGCTCAACCCTCTGCTACGTCCCCAGTGCCCAACCCCCTGCTACGGCCCTAGTGCCCAACCCTCTGCTACGTCCCTAGTGCCCAACCCCTGCTACTGCCCTAGTGCCCAACCCCCTGCTACAGCCCTAGTGCCCCACCCCTTGCTACAGCCCTAGTGCCCCACCCCTTGCTACAGCTCTAGTGCCCCACCCCTTGCTACAGCCCTAGTGCCCCACCCCTTGCTACAGCCCTAGTGCCCCACCCCTTGCTACAGCCCTAGTGCCCCACCCCTTGCTACAGCCCTAGTGCCCCACCCCTTGCTACAGCCCTACTGCCCCACCCCTTGCTACTGCCCTAGTGTTCCATCCCTTGCTACGGCCCTAGTGCCCAAGCCCCTGCTAGTGCCCAACCCCCTGCTATGGCCCTAGTGCCCAACCCCCTGCTACGGCCCTAGTGCCCAACCCCCTGCTACAGGCCCTGTTATCTCAAAAACATTCATTCATTTCATTATGAATTCCACTAGGCTTGTTTGATTCTCCATCACTTATTCTCCATACTGTGGGCTAAAAATCACATAATATCTGTTTGATGTCATAATATCTGTATATGTCCTGCACATCGCAACTAAATGTTTAACAATATCCCCCTCCCCTCAACAGGATTGTTGGAAGGTTGTTGCATATATTCGCCAGAATGATTGTTGCGTCTCCATAACTTTTACCCCAATTTAAGCACTGAACCTTTTTTTTGTGTGTGGTTTTTTTTCACAATTAAACTCTTTATAATTTGTATTTGCAGGTGCATTAGGAAAGCTTCAGACATTAAAATTAGAGGAGAATCATTTAGGAGAATTACCCAATTCCATTGGGAAGTGAGTATGGACACAACCAAACAAAAACCAGCATGATTAGGGCAGCTTTGGTCAACATTTGATCCTGTCTTTTCATTTCAGATTAGTAGAGTTGGAAGAACTGATTCTAACATGTAACGAATTAGTGGTGAGTAATTTCATTATGGCCAAGACTTAAAATGGTATATTGATTTATTTACTGGAGCTCAGAATGTAAGAAAACTATTTTCAAACAGAACAGATAACAATAAATTACATTGGACCCCACTTTGGATTTTCTCTAGACACTTCCCTGTTGAACTAATCCAAGACTTTCACTACACTGTGTGAAATTGAAAGAATGGAGACTGGGAATGGATGCTTATTAATTATACGCCTTGTGCTGTATTTTAGAGTCTTCCGCCTTCTTTGGGATACCTGCGGAAACTTAGAGTACTCAATATTGATGAGAATTTTCTGGAATCCATCCCTTCAGAGGTAGGGAACGATTTTTATTATGGAAAATTGCCCGAAACAAGAAAAGAATACAGCTAAATGTTAACCCAAGCTTTTCCAAGATCCTTAGATTCCTTCTCTGAGGGACACCCTAAAACTAGAATAGAAAAAAAGAGTCAATTTTGCGAATCTCCAATTGTCTATGGCTCTTTGTTAGTATTTTTTGGTGTTTAGGAGTCATAGGCCAACATTAAAACCGAGTGCGCGCCCGACCATATTCAATGCTGTGACACGAATGACAAAAGTATGCAAAAGGCGAAGTATTTTTGTTGCGTCTCGGTAAACAACTTTCAGGTGCATAACCTGTACTTAGGAATCGAATTTTCCCTTCCAGTTGGGTAGTTGTACGGCCATGACCATTTTGTCGCTGAGGGACAACAGGCTGGTCCACTTACCGGACAGCATTGGACGTATGCCGAAACTACAAGTCATAAATCTGGCCTCCAACAGGTATATTCAACTACTGTAGGGCTACATATTCTATATCTTTGAGAGAAATTCGGAGAGCAAAAAATGTGTGCAAAAATTGACAATGCACAAACATATGTTCAAATATGCAAATAAAAAACGCGTTCAGCTAGTGGTCTGAGATGGGGGCAGATCGTTTACATTAAGTGTTTTTCCTGTTGACTTCATCACCTGGTTCAAGCACAGGATCATTTCCGTTCTGTTTCAGCGGTATAATATCGAAAAATAGCCGCCACAATCATCTCTCAAAGTCTAGAGAAAAAACGTCCCTTTCTCATCATTTCCGCAATTTACCTTTATCTACGGAACAGGCTGTAATTGACAATTAACAGAATCAACGTTGAGTTATTTATCTTAACTAGCTAGGTAACACCCAGAGGGCATAAATGATGTTGAAAGCTGAATGTATAATATATGCGCAATGAAGACGACCTTATCTGACCGTTTTCCGTTTGTCTTTTTCTAGACTCGAATATCTCCCGTATTCATTTCATAAACTGGTCAGTCTAAAAGCTCTATGGCTGTCGGAGAACCAGGTATGTTTTATCGATTTTGGTTGCTTTTGTCAATTCTAATCGACGTTTTGCTAAGTCTTGATGTCTTACGACTGTGTCATAGACACATCTGTCTTCTTTTTTCGCGCAACTTTTGTTGACCCTGACTACTCACTGGTGTGTGAGGGCCTAAAAGAGGGTCTAAAAGTTATAACGACTCAAAATAGCTGGTAGAAATTCACAGCTATATTAAACCCAGCCATTGTTAAATTACACGGACTGTTATTTGTGTGTTGCAGTCGAAGCCAATGATCCCCTTGCAGTCCGATTACAACACGTCTACGAACACGCACATCTTGACTTGCTACATGTTTCCACAAGAGCCACTGAGCGAAGAGCCCGAGGACAATACATCAATGAGTGAGTCACGCTATGTTACACTTGTTAATTCACGCATCGGTGTCACGCTAATCGTGCCATGCTTCAAGGTCACGCTAGTCGGGTCATATGTTTGTTACTATTGTTATTTATGCAATTGTTTTTCAAACCGATGCTGTCGTTACTGTTGTCGCTTTTTTTTTTTGCCTCAAAAATAAACGCTTGTGTTGATGTTGTGTTGTTGTTTATGATGTTGATGGTGGTGACTTATTGCAACATTTCCCTAGACTCTGTTGAAATCCACCCAGAGGCAGACGACGGGTCTAGTAACCTAGCAGATGTTAACCTGGAGACGGGGCCGCCTCATCGCTCATCCATCGTCTTCGACATCGATGAGAATGATTACCTTGTGAGTCACTACCACAAGCATTTATCCTCGCCTTTTCGCTATTTTACCACGTACCATTTTACGAAGTAATTTACTACCAGAGCTTTTTTTGGCAGGCACTTCTAGGGCTGGGCGCAGGGAAAGCACATCCCCACTATTGACCGTCGGAAAGGGCTATGTTTTTTTTATTGCTTATTATACCTTTTCTGAAGCGCGAGAAATGGCGTGCCTCGGCTCGCTATATTATACCGGTTTCTCAAATCTAGCTTGGTTTGCATGCTGAATTTTGTCAGTGCCGAGTTATGTTTTTTTTGAGAAAAGGTAGCTTTCGGTGAGAGAAACGTTGCTTGACGGACACCCAAGAGGGCTGTCAACTTCTTTTCTTCTACGAAAAAACTTTGCAATGTGCCTCAGAACACAACCCTTAGTAAGTACTGTGCAATCCTGATTTGTAGGCGCGCTTAGCTCGATTCAGCTCTCCCTACCCAAAGGACGTGAAGGATCGAGCTATGCAGTACTTGGCTAGCCGTCGGCAACAGCAGCAGCAACATCAACACCAAGACAAAAATAACAACCCACCACAACCTTCGGCCCATCACCAGTGCCAACATGACAAACACAGGTAGAGTGGGACCCGGGGTAAGGGGTTAACGAGGCTCCGTTAAGCCCACACCTTGTGCATGAAAACCGAGCAGTCATGTCCAATAAAGCCCCTTTAAGGATGCTCCATTAAGCCCACACCTTGTGCATGAAAACCGAGCAGCCATGTGCAGTAGAGGCCCTTTAAAGATGCTCCATTAACCGACACCTTTTGTATGAAAACCCAAAGCCACGACTTCAAATCCTTTAGTCAACTCTGAAAAGGGAAGCTTCCAATAGCAGACAACTTCATATTAGGAGCTTGGTTAGGGGTGGGTGTAATATAGCTTGTACCTACATCGACCGCTCTTCCTTATGGATGAATCTTGGTATAATGCCCCTACTCAGCCTGCACATACCCCGTCCCCACCACCTTGCAAATACTGGCCCTGTATATATCGACGTATCGGTCTCATGTGTGTCCGCGGCATTTTATGAAGGTTCTCATTTATTACGCAAACTTTAATTTTCGTTAAGGGAGGCTAACCTTTGCTGAGCGCATCTCTAAAGCGTTTACTTGTATTTTCAATCACTACAACTAGATTACAAGCAGACGTTTCCTGATTTATAACATGCTCTTTCCTCAGAGATCACCACCATGACACCCCACACTACCACCAGCCACCACCACCGCCAACCCGTCCATCTCACAGCTGTGGACCACACCCTGTACCCCCCACTCCCCTTGTACAGCACCCTGAACCCGAGGCCCCGCCTCAGCTGCCTCCGCCCCCTCCCTTCATCGTGGATGACACCGAATCCCCACAGGAGCAGCCTCCTACTACTCCCGTCTCTCCCCTTCAGCAGCTACTACTGAAGGGTAGGATTGATAAGCAGGAGCCGGAAGAGGAGCAGAAACCCGTGTTCGGCTTGCCCTCACAGATGAGAGGAAGAAGCGCTGCTGGCCAAGGAAGAAGCGAGGTTGTGACGTCAAGGCGTGGTGGGGATCCGATGGGGAGCATAGGTCTTGTCCCTCAGGGACGGGATGGGGAGAGGATAGAGGGGCCACAGGGGTGGTCTGGGGAGCCCAGGAGAGGTTATGATTCCACATCTCAAGCAGAGATCAGAAGAAGTCAGGAATCCCCTCAGGGTGGGGGTCAGGAGTCTTTGTCGCGTGGGAGGGTACCCGAAGTCCCTTGGTATGAAGATCAGGTAATATTGGAGGCATACACTATATTTTACATATGAAAACTTGCTGATTTTGATCGACATTCAGTATTTGGCACTAATGCGTTAGTTTTCTTGGAACTCCAAGACATACTTTTGTGAAAAGGACGCTGAGAAAAATGCTGGGGTGTTGAAACGGGTAACAGCATCGATCCGCCGGTCACTAAAAGTCATTTAGGCGGAAATAAATTTTTGGGGCTTATTCCTTTATATTGTGTTGTAAATTGAAACTTCCTTCTCCGCAAATTGTTTTTCCTCAGTTGCATCATTCCAGTGATACAGGCTCAATTCATTCAGATCACGAAGGGCCACCTAGAGCTCCACGAAACATTGCCGTCGTTGCGCCGTCACGTTTAACCTACGAACACAACCAAGACAAACCCGACAATTTGCCGAGAACGAGCGGGCGGTTATTGGATGACAACAGGTCGATCAGTGTAAGTTAGTACAGTAAGTCAGTCACTGCTCTTTAAAATGTGATTAAAACTAATGACAATACAATCTTATTCGTTCCCTTTTTTGGCTTTTACCTAGCATTTGGTGGAACGACAAAAAACAAACTTTGATGTGTTTGTTTTCCGTTTTCAGAGCCAATCATCTGTAGCGTCATATGGCGCAATTCCTCCGCCAGTCTATCAAACCATCCCTCGAGGTCCCGCGACAGGTCCCGCGACCCGAGGGCCTCCATCAAGCTCCGCGTCCAGCCACATGTCACAGCATTCCTTTCGCGAGGGCGCACCGAGCCTGGAGACCACCATGCAAGGAGTCGACCTCCGAGTACCTCCTACCGGCGAGTGGATGCGCATGTCTGATACAGTGCATGGACAAAGCTACGAGGAGACGCACTCATTCCGGTCAGAGGAACCAAGTATCGTCTACGAAGCTGGTCAGCCTATTCTGCGCCCGCCATCCTACCACGAGGCAATGGGACAGCGGAGACAACCTACCGACGTGACGGTCCACCACATCTTTGTGGATCAGCTACGGCCGAGCGCACTCGGACTAATCGATAACGCTCCGGCAGACGAACATTTCTCGCCGCCACCCGGGTACTCCACGATTGACCCTCGGGATCATCGGCCCCAGGCGACGCTTGTCAGCAACGGAACGTCGGATCACGTGGCGTATGGACGTCAACCGGTCGCGAGAGGGTTGGGGTATGACCCTTCTTTACCGCCGGATATCGACAGGTTCGAGAGCAGGGTACGGGAGATCCAGCAGGAAAGGCGGGAGGAAAGGGAGCGCAGAGGCAATGGGTACCCTGTGGATAGCGCGCCGCCACCAGTGCCTAGTCCTCCTGGGCAACAGGAAGAAGAGGTAACATTTCACAATTCTTTTAGGTAATTTCTTGTACAAAAAATGTCCCAGGTCATCGGTAGACCCATGCTTATGATTTGTGCTCTTTCCGTTTTTGCGAAAATTTAGTACAATAGTTTTTTGTAATTCACTCTACATATTCACTCTTTATTGTGATTCACTCTACATATATTATTTCTATTAGCTTGGACTACCTGTTCTCATGCTGCTTTGATCGTTGAGTCCTATGTTTAGTATCCACCTTATTGAATAATCAAATTCCAATATCGAGGCTTGTGTCGCGCCCATCGTTTAGTCGCTCACTCCTAATATAGCCAAACAACCCATAACAGTACTTCACTTTTTGACCCCTGCTAACACCTACCGTTAAAAACAGCGATACGTATTGTCGTCTGTGGGTTTTGTGTGGCAGAAATCTTGCCTCGCTTTTTGTACACTACAATTCTTATATTGTCGGTAATGCCTGAAACAGTCGCTGCAGTATATACCCAGGTATACTCTGTTTCACGTTTTTCGATGAATATGTGTTGGATTTCTGTTATGGATAGTTGAAACGGACTGTTTTGGTTGCCCTGAGACTGACTCGTTATTTATTTACCATTAGGTACTTACTTTTTATGGAGACTAAAGAGATTTTTAGGCAGACTAAATGTACTTTGAGATGTTTCCATTCATTTATAAGAATGTTACCCCACAACTCGGTTTTTAGTATCTGTGTTCTAAATTCACTCACACATTTATAGGAATAAATTCCGATGTTTTTGTGCTATAGACAGCAGTAATTTTGAGTCTCGTCTACTTGTCTCAATGTAAAGCTCTGTCCCTATCTAAGCGTGACATTTCACCGCTTATCACGTGTCACCTCAACGCTTCTCTGTTTTGACATGTCACGCTGTGTTTCGTTACAGTTCCACGTCACGGTCCACAAGAATCCCAACCTCGGCTTTAGTGTGGCCGGGGGCGTGGGCTCCACAGGCAACCCATTCGACCCTGCTGACGAAACGGTTTGTATACTATTCGTTTTGTGATTTGTGTCTATTTGAAGACGGATCCGTTGCTTAAGAAAAGGGGTGGTGGTGGGGGCTCGAATTCCAAAGGGGTTCCTAGATGATTATCGCCCCTCCCCTTTTGGGACTCAACTTTTACTACTAACTAGTCGATAAAATTTTCCTGGGGCCGGTTGCACAAAGCCTGGATAAGTTATCCGCCGGATAGGCGCTAACCGCCGGATAAAATCCTTATCCAGCGAATAGTTAACCGGCGGATAAAATAGCGTTGCACAAAGCGTGGATAGAAGGCTGGATAACTATCCGCTGAATATCATTCAGCATCATTTCCCACTAAATGGGTTCCCGTTTCCATGGTAAATATGCAAAGCTCGCGCTGTTTTTCCTTCAAACAAAATGGCGACGGTTGAAAAAGCTACTAAAAGTGCCAGAAAACAAACAGTTTATCGAGGCAAAGTGCATGTACATCATTGAATGATTACAAGGGATAGTGTTTAGCTTCTTCCTGTCTATGGGAGTCACGTTTCTCGACGGAACGGACAATATAGTTTGATTCCAGACCTGCCAAAGCTGCATGTAAGTTCGTAGTTAATGTAAATTTACCAACAGTAAAATTCGTCGTTTGCATGTGTTTCAACTTTCACTGCGTCTAAAAATAATCTAAATTCTGACAAAAAATTTTGAAAGCAAGACGCCATTTTGTTTTTTTCTTCACATTTATTCGGTGGATAAGATTTTATCCGACCTCTAACATCCGGATAACTTTAACCGCTGGATAACTTTTATCGCAGTGTCTACTTTCACGGCTTCCGGTGAAGCAGAAAAAAAAACTAGCTGCACGGCTGTCTCCCATTTTCTCGATTTTTAGCCTAAATAACAAGTTTCCGGCTTTGAAACACTTCCAGGATTATTTAGAACAGGCCAGCGATGATTTTAAGCCTGAAATGCTATGAAACGAGCGGCCTGCAAATGCTCGGCACGGTATGAACGAAGCGTGGAGTTCCACACTACCACTCTATAAATCAAAAATCACGCCAACCCAAAAGAGGCCGTGCAAGAGCTCCATAAGCCGTCGGAAACGCTAGATGCACGGCTGTCACATAAATATCCGGTTCGCTTTGAAAAACTCAATCTAAAATCAAAATATTGAACATGTGAATTTTGAAGAATCGTTTCTAAAGGATCAGTAAAAATATAAACAGCAATAAATTTCTCAGGCCCAACAGAACATAAGAGTGGTTTCTTGGCTTTTAATGATGGCTATCGTCCAGAAATTGGTGGATAAAGCAGTCTTAGTAATCCATAGCCAAAGATTAGCGCCAGAAAATTTTTTAACATAGTTCTTACCTGTGTGGCTTTGCGATCGATGGCGAAAACGGTGTCGAATTCCAGGCTTCGTTCATTATGTGCCGAGCATTCGCATGTTGCCTTTTGCAAATTTTTTCAATATCAAAGCCATTGCTTGACTGTTCTAAATAGAAATTGGAGGTTTTTAAAGTCAGAACTTTTCATTTTGGCTTAAAATGGCGAGAAGAAAAAAAGGCAGTGCACCTAGTTTTTGCTCTCCGTGCACGGCTGTAATATGGCGAAAACGACTGTGTCGAACTCCACGCTTCGTTCGTACCGTGCCGAGCATTTGCGGGCCGCTTGTTTCATAGCTTTTCATGCTAAAATCATCGCTTGCCTGTTCTAAATAATGTTTTAAAGCCAGAAACTTGTTATTTAGGCTAAAAATCGAGAAAATGGGAGACAGCCGTGCAGCTAGATTTTTTTTCCTCCCTTACCGGAAGCCGTGCAAGTAGACACTGCGAACTTTTATTCGGGCTTTGTGCAACCGAATCACGCAACTCGGATAACTTTTATCCGCTGGATAAGGATTTAACCGGTGAATAATAGTTATCCAGGCTTTGTGCAACCGGCCCCTGAGTTTTTCATGCGCGCGCGACATTTAGATTCTATGAAAACAATATTTATTTGTCTGCGTTACTCACTTGTATATTTCTGATTTTCGTAATTTATGGTGTGACCCCATCCCAAAACGCTCACCCCTCCACCAAAAAAAACTCAATGTAAAAAACTCATTAAAAAAGGCTCGCCCACTAACCACATTGATAAGTCTTGTTACGGCTCATCTAAATTTAGATTTTCTGAAAACAAGATTCATTTGTCTGCGTTACTCCCTTGTGTATTTCTGATTTAAGTAATTTACGGTGTGTGACCCCAATCCCTCCCCCATCCCCAAACACTCACCCCTGTAACGTATATGCTCACCCACTAACAACATTGATAAGTCTTGTAACGGCTTATTTGTTGCCCTCTTTGTAGAGCATATACGTGACGAAAGTCCAACCCGAAGGCCCGGCCGCATTTGGTTTGAAACCAGGCGATAAAATTCTGGAGGTACGTACGTAGATAGCGAATATGGAATTAACATGTGGAAACTGGTGCGGTACGTTGTGGCTAGTTTCTTGTTGTTGTGGCTGTGTGTTTGCTACCAGGCCTTTACCTAGGACTTTTCTGGGGGGGAGGGGGGGGAGGCGAATCAGCCGACGTAATGGTGGGTGAGTCGTCCAACGTCTCCTGAAAGAACAGAGGAAATTTTATGTCATTGCAGTATCTCCACAGGAGGTGGCTACAAAAATAGTTACATTTACTCGATAGTTTTGCCTACAAATAGCTCGTTTATTGCGAGCCGGTAGTGGACTTTTTGCTTTTTTGGGGCGAGGGGGGTACAAACGCACCCCCTGCACCCCCCTGGGTACTGGCCTGCTACCTAGGCAGATTATAGGGTAAATGTGTCGTACGTGTGTGTGGTCGTGGGCTGGTAGAAAGGGTAGGATATCACAGACGGTGTTTCACTCCTTGTTTGTCCATTGTTAGGTGAATGGAATAAACTTGAGAAACACCACTCATGACCGCGCTGTGCTTTTCCTCAAGAATAACCAGGTCGTTGACCTGCTCGTTTCGAGGGCAAAGGCGGCCAGCTGATAAGATAAGCACGGAAAACAGGGCCTACTTACAGGGAAAACAGAAAAAAAAACTAAATGAATAGGATTTATAATCACAGGAATAAACAAGATGTTTTAACAGGGAAAACGGAATAAACAGGGTTCACATACCGGGAAAGTAGGAAAAAAAAATGTTAAATAGGAAAGGCATGTGGCAAGATGCGAAGACGAAAATTATTCGAGTTATTATTCGAGTTGTAACAAAGAGAGTTCGATATGGTAATATAATAATTTTATGCCATATTTAGAATATATCGAATTCTTTATCAATGGTCGATGTTCAGCGCTTGGTAACCTCGCAACCTCCTCAGCCCTTATTGGGTTGGCAAGAGAGTTGGTTACTTGACACTGCTATTTATTTATTTTTGCTGCATTACAGGAGAAGCTGGCTTTAGGTAGATATAAGATAGTCCAGTGAGCTAGCGATGGAAATTCTTATTTTGCAGGAATACTCTTTTACTATAGACCAGAAAACAAGATCCTGTATTAATAACTAATTCTGTAAAATAAAAAGGAAATCCTAAATCATAGACTCAAAAGCATTAAAAATAAGGAGGGTACTCTGCCGTGAGGTGGGTTGTAGAGAGGTAGGTAAAACATTGCTTACACGTGGATTTTAGGATGGGGGGTATTTTGTCTATGAACCAACCAGAATAAAACAAATTCAAAAAAGTATGCGGTTATAATGTCTCATATTGTCTTCACGTGATTTGTGCTTTTCTTGACACTCTGCTATTCGTGCTTATGCCTTCACCACTTCGCGCAAGACACGCTCGCTCAATATTTTACCCTACGCGCTTCCGGTGGGTTTCAGCAGAAATAAGGAGCGCTCGAGAAGCCTCGGTCGCTCTTTATTCTGCTGAAACCCCTCGGCTTGCTACGCAAAATTCAATATAGCCTACGCTTCAGCGAGGTTGGTATGACAATCCATGCTTATCGCAAGGCCCTGGGTCACCCAGGGCGTCGAGTTTGACGGGATGGGGGAGGGGCATAATAAATAAACTTTCCCTAACCTACATACCTTTACTTCTTTCTATAGTGGTAGTGATAGAGGGAATTCTAAATTTCCCCGAACAGCGCTAAAACGGCCCCAAATGCGCTCCTGGAAATAATAAACAAATGCAAGTACTACATCAAGTTGGATTGAATTTATTACATTTTTATGGAATGATACTAGCATAAAGTGACAACTCCATATGCCGGTCGGTTCAAATTACTCATTGGTTGCGCGCGACCCTCGAACACGTGTTAACCTCCCTTTTATATCAGCACGCATCAATAAACACCCATAAACAAACACTGGGAATGTCGACACAGCAAAACAATTTAATTCCCCACGTTTCAGATTTCGATCTATTAAATCAATCGAAATTGTCTTATTGAAGCATATTATGCATATGCCCGTATTATGGTTCTATGCGAAAAGTATTTTTATATTTTCGGATTTTTTTTGCTGTCTTTGTTGTGAGTCAATACAAAAAGCCCAGATAGTCGTGTTCGTGAACCAGTTTTTTTGGGGGGCAGAGTGAGTCATATACATCACATGATCAGAGTATTCTATTGCCATTGGTTAAAAACCCTAAGCAAACTTCAGGGGGTTATATTATGTGGGCGTTGTATGCAAATCAAGGACGCTTCGCCGGTTAAACATTAGGGGAAGCTCATTCAAAGGAAAGAACCAAAGAATCAGCTAAAGTCATGGCACGCAAGGGCTTGATCGTCTCTATTGGCGCCGTACTAGCAGTTCTTTGCTTCACACAAGCTCAGGCCGCAAGCAATGGCTCGAGTAAGTCTGCTTTCTGTTTTCTCTGATGCCCACATCTTCTGTATAAAGCAGCCCAAAGCAGAGGCAGCATAGCAAAGCGTTTCAAATAGGTCGTGTCTCACCATCCCGATTTTGTCGGAATTCCCCCGATTTTGCTTGAATTGCCAAAATTCTGATAGTCCGTATATTTTGGAGCTTATATTTTTGCATACGTTTCATGCCTACTAGATTTTATACAACCCTGAAAATAAAGTGATTTGAATTTACTTTTAAGTAAATTCTTAAAAGAAGCCTCGCGTTGTCGTGGAAAAATTGCGGCCATCAAATAAAAATCCAGATTTTCGAAATCTGTAGGCTAGAAAAGGTAGAGCAAGACAGCGAAGTGTTCGGGTCCCCTCGTGCAATCAGGGTATCAACTCAACAATACGCATGTGATAAATATATCGCTTCTGAAAGGATCGTTTTCCCAGATTTGAATATACGCAAGTCAAACAATGCTTTAAAATTATAACCATAATATGGCCGTGTGGCTGACAAAGGGGAGATTTAGGAATAACAAAAATCCATGTTTCTTCCATGTTTCGTAATTTAACCGTTTCTATGACTAGTGCTAAAAGTCCAAAGTCTAAACTTTTTAATCTCTAGGGCAGTGTAAATATTAAATAATTTTTAACCGAGCGCGAGGTCTGTACGGAGAAATATCAGACCGAGGTCTTGAATGTACGGTCCAAGGCCGCATATTACCTTACTTATAATAACATGCTTTCATAGCCATGTGCTGGGTTCAAATCCTTTGACCTCGTGACAGCAGAAAGAGAACAATGAGTGTAAATTCACTCTGGCTATTCCTAGCACTCACTCACATCCACTTATTTATATTTTGTTCTCTAGGTATTATAACTCCACCACGTAACTTCCAAATGGACGTCACTCACAATGGCAACTGCTTTACTCTAATGTGGACTGCATGTAATCCCCCAGCCAGCTGCACCATCAACCTTAAGTGGAAGAAGTCATATACTGGGGGGTCCATTGAAGGAAATGAAGACAATTTGCCCCAAGTAGTGACTCCCAACAATGCTACCTATACCTATTGTGGCTATAACACCAATGCAACCAACTCGTCATGCTGCAAGTACCAAGGAGGAAAGTCCTTGGGGGTTTCCTTTGTCGAGTACGACACTGTCAGCTTTGAAGTCAAGCACTGTGTGCCTGGTAGTCCTGGAAATTGCGTCAGTGATGCAAAGTGGCATCAATATGTTGTACCAAGTAGGTAGTACTTATTTGCATCAAAGACTCTGTGGTAACAGGCAATACTCAGCTCAAAGTTGCAACTTGATTGCCAATTAACTACTACAGAAATTGTTATTTGTTTTCAATTTAGTAATAGGCAACTATCACTAACTAATCACGGGACTTCTTGAGTGGTAAATTCAAGTCAAATAAACACAGAATTGACTGTGCCCATCACACCAGAGAACCATGCAAACATAAAATAAGCCCTGAGCATGAAAAAAAATCCCTTTCTGAAAAAGAAACTTTCTGGGTTATATGTAAGTGCTGAATAAGTTGCTTTTTGTAGTTGTTTGAGTTTGCCTCCCAAAAAAATCACCTAATCTGTTAGGGCTAGTTGCCTTTTTGGGATGAGAGTGTACTTGTCACACTTGATAGGCGGTGTGGTGGTGTGCTTGTTATACACTGCAAGTGTGGGGGTACTAGATCTGACATGGGTGGGATAGTGTCCCTATTTTACCCAATAGGGGTAGTGTAGTTTCTTTAATAGACCTGAATAGGGAGGGATAGTGTACATGTTACCATAAGGGGAGAGAGGTCATGTAGTGTCCAAGTTAGATTACAGTTCTCAATCAAACATTTGTTGTTATCTGGGGCCTCTGTCATATATTATTGCTATTTATATTCAGTGTTACCATACTTTCAGCTAAAGATGAGTGCTTCACTGGAAATCCTTGCAAAAATGGAGGCTCGTGTGTAACTGCTGGGGCGAATGCATACAACTGTACATGCACCAGTAACTATATGGGCAAGAACTGTGATGACCTAAGTAAGTAATCCATACATGCAAGGTTAAACATACATACTGTATGTAGCAGGCTAAGTAATATGTAGGATTTCTTCTTGATTTTATAGTGGTTTAGAAGATAAGGACTTTTACTTTTTTGTAATGTAGCTCTTTATAAATCTGCACTAAAACTAAGATAAAACTACTTAGAACTATACTATAATAAAATATCTAACAATATGCTAAATCAAATGAGTCTTCTTAAAAAGTACAATACATGTTGCTGCCCTAACGTTTTATAGAAGAGAATCTCATACCACTGGAGCCCCCCTTGAAGGCACAGATGTCAGATTTTAGCAGATACCATCCTTCCAAACCTTTTTTTATCTTTACTCTGTTTTGTGGATAATTGATGTTTCCTTTTTTTTTAGAACCCACACAGTCACCAACTTCTGGCACAAATGTGATCACCGCAAGCATCCTCGCACAACTCATCATGCTCTTGACTGTGTTAGGGCTGATGTAGAGCAAGTCAGCAAAAATGTGGACCACTCGCTGTTTTATCATCCAGGAAAAATAGAAATTATTCCCTTCTACACAACATATAATGTCTACACCTTATCCAGGCACCAGGCACCCCCCATGACCACCCAAAAGTTGGTCATTTCCCATTAAAGGATTGTCAAATACAATTCTTTTTCCCATTAAAGGATTGTCAAATACAATTCTTTTTCCCATTCAAGGATTGTCAAATACAATTCTTTTTCCCATTAAAGGATTGTCAAATGCAATTCTTTTTTCAACTAAGATTGTACTCAGCAAATCATGTACATATCTACTTTCTCCTTGCGTATCATTGTTACCCCCTGCTATTGTAGTCCAATGAATTCTATTTATCATTCCAAGTTGTTTAAATTTCTTGCTGGTTTGCGTTTCAATTTAGGTATGTTTTGTCAGAGAGTGTTTTCTTTTTTGTCATTTTGTGTTAAATTTTAGCGAGGTTCTATCCCACATGTTATATTAGTCCAGTCTACAGTATCGGAGCAGGTTATTCATTGCTTTTGGTAGCTCACATATACTACCGGTAAAAAAAGTTTTTTTTTGTTTCGATCATTAATGATCTATTATCATTATCGTCTCATAGTCTTATGATTTACGATTTATTACAATATTTTTTTTTTGAATTTATATAAACTAGTTTTTGTTTTTAATATTATTCGTTGGGTTTCTACATAAGAAACCAAGGGAAGACTACTTAATTTCTGTTCATTTTTTTAAAGAATAAAGAAACCATGGGAAGAGTACTTAATTTCTGTTCATTTTTTTAAAGAATACCAAAGAGTATATATTTTAGGCATTTGATATTTATGCCTACGATGTAAACAAAATCTTTCGACTTAAGCTTATTTATAAAATCAGACGATAATTATATCAATGAATAAATAAATGTGAAACAAAGAAAGCGACTTATTTTCTGTAGTTTTTAGCCTGTATGCATCCGCGAGGAAGGATACTAGCCTACTCGCATCCTGGGGGGGGGGGGGGGGGGGGGGTAAAACTCCTCAGGAATTTGCAGCGGGGGGTAATCGCCGGGGCGAAAAATCCGGAGGGTCTGGTTCGTGAGAAACGCGAGTCTTCAGAACCGTATAATTAAGGTCCCCCACATCTGTACATTATGAAAGCCGATTTATCCTTCACATTTTCAGTACAAGGAATTAAAGTAATAACGTATATTTTACGCTATGTTTACGCCCAACTCACTATGTCCGCATTGCATTGCGTCGGGCTGCAATTTTTGAAGCTGCCGAAATGCAAAATTATTTTGCAGTGGATTATCAAAACAAAAACAACGGGTTCTTTTGATCAGTTTATAGGGGCGTTTTGAGTGGGTAAGAATGGCGGATTCAGAAATTATGGTTAGATATTTGGCGTCTTCTTGGATAACGACGTTAAACCGTAGGTCCCGTCTCTCCAATACTACTACACTTGTAACACTAACCTGAACCCGAGGAACGTAAAAGAACCGCTGAGGACGCAAGTAGAAACCCTGGCAACCCTCAGTGACTACTTATGTAACAACGAGAGTAGACTGTAGTTGGGGGCGGTACAGGTACCGGGCTTTACTTCGCTGTTACCAACTAGAGTTTTACAAGATCTGACTGCGGCTTCTACCGCACCCCTTTTGTATGCTCTCTAATGACGGCAAGCCCAAACAAGAGACCTTCACTGACACCCCGCAAACGTTTAGTTTTGTTTGGATAAAGGTTCTCAGCCAATGGGTGTTCGAAGAACGACATTCCAACATAGGCATGCCAGTGGGTTACCCTTGGACTTTCCGTGACCTACATAATGATTATACGATTATTGTTGACTTCGGAGGTAACGCACTTCATGCTTGCCGAACTAGTGCGCATGACAATCTTCATGCGTGACCACAATGATTGACAACATTCCAATCATTTTTGCACTTGCTTCCTTTATACCAATTCTGGCTATACTAGAATTTCACTAGACCTAAACGATACCTAGAGTTACCTGCTCCCGAAGTCAAAACCAACTTTCTACCGGTGGTGATGAATACGGAACGGGCATAGATGCTCGGTTTACGATTCACGAATATCTTGAAAACAATATGGACCCGCCTACCATAGGGGGAGGGGCCAAATCTCATTGACTCATAACTAAACAAAACGCATCATTAACTCCCGGCATAAGTTGGCGGTAATTCAACTAAAATGCTAAAGTTATAAAAATAGCGAAACCCATCACCTAGTATTAATTTCCCGCGTGACAAGTAGTAGCGTAGCCCCGACACCCTGCGATATTTTCCCGCGTGACACTTACATTACTAACACACACTTATGATTGTAAACTGCCTTGCGCAGTCTTGAGGAGAGATACAAGAGATATCCTAGGTCATATGTCATACAAAATAATCGTGAAATTACAACTATGGCAGTGTGCCGAATATTTATACACGTTACCGTCAAAGGCATAATGATTGTATATATAAGCTTGCTTACCGCCATCAGCTTGGATGATGTAGTAAGCAGCTGTCACCGCGATCAAAACAGCGCCTAGACCCGTCATATTGCGTGCCTCGTGTGGGTAGACCACTTAATAGGTTTAGTTAATATTTAACTTGCTTCTTGGGTTTGTCACACGCGAGCTTTATTGTTGGCACAAAATACTGATTTTGCAGTACGTGGATTTTAGGATGGGGGGTATTTTGTCTATGAACCAACCAGAATAAAACAAATTCAAAAAAGTATGCGGTTATAATGTCACATGACCCTCTTTGTCGTTACATGGCTCATATTGTCGTCACGTGATTTGTGCTTTTCTTGACACCCTGCTATTCGTGCTTATGCCTTCACCACTTCGCGCAAGACACGCTCGCTCAATATTTTACCCTACGCGCTTCCGGTGGGTTTCAGCAGAAATAAGGAGCGCTCGAGGAGCCTCGGTCGCTCTTTATTTTGCTGAAACCCCTCGGCTTGCTACGCAAAATTCAATATAGCCTACGCTTCAGCGAGGTTGGTATGACAATCCATCGCTTTTCGCAAGGCCCTGGGTCACCCAGGGCGTCGAGTTCGACGGGATGGGGGAGGGGCGTAATAAATAAACTTTCCCTAACCTACATACCTTTACTTCTTTCTATAGTAGAAGTGATAGAGGGAATTCTGAATTTCCCCGAACAGCGCTAAAACGGCCCTAAATGCGCTCCTGGAAATAATAAACAAATGCAAGTACTACATCAAGCTGGATTGAATTTATTACATTTTTATGGAATGATACTAGCATAAAGTGACAACCAATATGCCGGTCGGTTCAAATTACTCATTGGATGCGCGCGACCCTCAAACACACGTGTTAACCTCCCTTTTATATCAGCACGCATCAATAAACACCCATAAACAAACACTGGGAAATGTCGACACAGCAAAACAATTTAATTCACCACGTTTCAGATTTCGATCTATTAAATCAATCGAAATAGTCTTATTGAAGCATATAATGCATATGCCCGTATTATGGTTCTATGCGAAAAGTATTTTTATATTTTCGGATTTTTTTGCTATGTCTTTGTTGTGAGTAAATACAAAAAGCCCAGATAGTCGTGTTCGTGAACCAGTTTTTTGGGGGGACAGAGTCGGATTCCAGTTTTTGTGTATTTTGTTGTGAGTCATATACATCACATGATCAGAGTATTCTATTGCCATTGGTTCAAAACCCTAAGCAAACTTCAGGGGGTTATATTATGTGGGCGTTGTATGCAAATCTAGGACGCTTCGCGGTTGAACATTAGGGGAAGCTCATTCAAAGGAAAGAACCAAAGAATCAGCTAAAGTCATGGCACGCAAGGGGTTGATCGTCTCTATTGGCGCCGTACTAGCAGTTCTTTGCTTCACACAAGCTCAGGCCGCGAGCAATGGCTCGAGTAAGTCTGCTTTCTATTTTCTCTGATGCCCACATCTTCTGTATAAAGCAGCCCAAAGCAGAGGCAGCATAGCAAAGTGTTTCAAATAGGTTGTGTCTCACCATCCCGATTTTGTCGGAATTCCCCCGGTTTCGCTTGAATTGCCAAAATTCCGATAGTCCGTATATTTTGGAGCTTATATTTTTGCATACGTTTCATTTCTACTAGATTTTATACAACCCTGAAAATAAAGTGATTTGAATTTACTTAAGAAGCCTCGCGTTGTCGTGGAAAAATTGCGGCCATCAAATAAAAATCCAGATTTTCGAAATCTGTAGGCTAGAAAAGGTAGAGCAAGAAAGCGAAGTGTTCGGGTCCCTCGTGCAATCAGGGTATCAACTCAACAATACGCATGTGCTAAATATATCGCTTCTGAAAGGATCGTTTTCCCAGATTTGAATATACGCAAGTCAAACAATGCTTAAAAATTATAACCATAATATGGCCGTGTGGCTGACAAAGGGGAGATTTAGGAATAACAAAAATCCATGTTTCTTCCATGTTTCGTAATTTAACCGTTTCTATGACTAGTGCTAAAAGTCCAAAGTCTAAACTTTTTAATCTCTAGGGCAGTGTAAATATTAAAGAATTTTTAACCGAGCGCGAGGTCTGTACGGAGAAATATCAGACCGAGGTCTTGAATGTACGGCCCAAGGCCGCAGATTACCTTACTTATAATAACATGCTTTCATAGCCATGTGCTGGGTTCAAATCCTTTGACCTCAAGACAGCAGAAAGAGAACAATGAGTGTAAATTCACTCTGGCTATTCCTAGCACTCACTCACATCCACTTATTTATATTTTGTTCTCTAGGTAGTGTAACTGCACCAGGTAACTTCCAAATGGACGTCACTCACAATGGCAACTGCTTTACTCTAATGTGGACTGCATGTAATCCCCCAGCCAGCTGCACCATCAACCTTAAGTGGAAGAAGTCAAATACTAGGGGGTCCATTGAAGGAAATGAAGACAATTTGCCCCAAGTAGTGACTCCCAACAATGCTACCTATACCTATTGTGGCTATAACACCAATGCAACCAACTCGTCATGCTGCAAGTACCAAGGGGGAAAGTCCTTGGGGGTTTCCTTTGTCGAGTACGACACTGTCAGCTTTGAAGTCAACCACTGTGTGCCTGGTAGTCCTGGAAATTGCGTCAGTGATGCAAAGTGGCATCAATATGTTGTACCAAGTAGGTAGTACTTATTTGCATCAAAGACTCTGTGGTAACAGGCAATACTCAGCTCAAAGTTGCAACTTGATTGCCAATTAACTACTACAGAAATTGTTATTTGTTTTCAATTTAGTAATAGGCAACTATCACTAACTAATCACGGGACTTCTTGAGTGGTAAATTAAAGTCAAATAAACACAGAATTGACTGTGCCCATCACACCAGAGAACCATGCAAACATAAAATAAGCCCTGAGCATGAAAAAAAAACCCTTTCTGAAAAAGAAACTTTCTGGGTTATATGTAAGTGTGAATAAGTTGCTTTTTGTAGTTGTTTGAGTTTGCCTCCCAAAAAAATCACCTAATCTGTTAGGGCTAGTTGCCTTTTTGGTATGAGAGTGTACTTGTTACACTTGATAGGCGGTGTGGTGGTGTGCTTGTTATACACGGCAAGTGTGGGGTACTAGATCTGACATGGGTGGGATAGTGTCCCTATTTTACCCAATAGGGGTAGTGTAGTTTCCTTAATAGACCTGAATAGGGAGGGATAGTGTACATGTTACCATAAGGAGAGAGAGGTCATGTAGTGTCCAAGTTAGATTACAGTTCTCAATCAAACATTTGTTGTTATCTGGGGCCTCTGTCATATATTATTGCTATTTATATTCAGTGTTACCATACTTTCAGCTAAAGATGAGTGCTTCACTGGAAATCCTTGCAAAAATGGAGGCTCGTGTGTAACTGCTGGGGCGAATGCATACAACTGTACATGCACCAGTAACTATATGGGCAAGAACTGTGATGACCTAAGTAAGTAATCCATACATGCAAGGTTAAACATACATACTGTATGTAGCAGGCTAAGTAATATGTAGGATTTCTTCTTGATTTTTTAGTGGTTTAGAAGATAAGGACTTTTACTTTTTTGTAATGTAGCTCTTTATAAATCTGCACTAAAACTAAGATAAAACTACTTAGAACTATACTATAATAAAATATCTAACAATATGCTAAATCAAATGAGTCTTCTTAAAAAGTACAATACATGTTGCTGCCCTAACGTTTTATGGAAGAGAATCTCATACCACTGGAGCCCCCCTTGAAGGCACAGATGTCAGATTTTAGCAGATACCATCCTTCCAAACCTTTTTTATCTTTACTCTGTTTTGTGGATAATTGATGTTTCCTTTTTTGTAGAACCCACACAGTCACCAACTTCTGGCACAAATGTGATCACCGCAAGCATCCTCGCACAACTCATCATGCTCTTGACTGTGTTAGGGCTGATGTAGAGCAAGTCAGCAAAAATGTGGACCACTCGCTATTTTATCATCCAGGAAAAATAGAAATTATTCCCTTCTACACAACATATAATGTCTACACCTTATCCAGGCACCAGGCACCCCCCATGACCACCAAAAAGTTGGTCTTTTCCCATTAAAGGATTGTCAAATACAATTCTTTTTCCCATTAAAGGATTGTCAAATACAATTCTTTTTCCCATTAAAGGATTCTCAAATGCAATTCTTTTTTCAACTAAGATTGTACTCAGCAAATCATGTACATATCTACTTTCTCCTTGCGTATCATTGTTACCCCCTGCTATTGTAGTCCAATGAATTCTATTTATCATTCCAAGTTGTTTAAATTTCTTGCTGGTTTGCGTTTCAATTTAGGTATGTTTTGTCAGAGAGTGTTTTCTTTTTTGTCATTTTGTGTTAAATTTTAGCGAGGTTCTATCCCACATGTTATATTAGTCCAGTCTACAGTATCGGAGCAGGTTATTCATTGCTTTTGGTAGCTCACATATACTACCGGTAAAAAAAGTTTTTTTTTTTGTTTCGATCATTAATGATCTATTATCATTATCGTCTCATAGTCTTATGATTTACGATTTATTACAATATATATTTTTTTAATTTATATAAACTAGTTTTTGTTTTAAATATTATTCGTTGGGTTTCTACATAAGAAACCAAGGGAAGAGTACTTAATTTCTGTTCATTTTTTTAAAGAATAAAGAAACCAAGGGAAGAGTACTTAATTTCTGTTCATTTTTTTAAAGAATACCAAAGAGTATATATTTTAGGCATTTGATATTTATGCCTACGATGTAAACAAAATCTTTCGACTTAAGCTTATTTATAAAATCAGACGATAATTATATCAATGAATAAATAAATGTGAAACAAAGAAAGCGACTTATTTTCTGTAGTTTTTAGCCTGTATGCATCCGCGAGGAAGGATACTAGCCTACTCGCATCCGGGAGGGGGGGGGGGGGGGGGGGGGGGGGGAGGGGAAAACTCCTCAGGAATTTGCAGGGGGGTAATCGCCGGTGCAAAAAAATCCGGAGGGTCTGGTTTGTGAGAAACGCGAGTCTTCAGAACCGTATAATTAAGGTCCCCCCCACATCTGTACATTATGAAAGCCGATTTATCCTTCACATTTTCAGTACAAGGAATTAAAGTAATAACGTATATTTTACGCTATGTTTACGCCCAACTCACTATGTCCGCAAAGCATTGCGTTGGGCTGCAATTTTTGAAGCTGCCGAAATGCAAAATTATTTTGCAGTGGATTATCAAAACAAAAACAAGGGGTCCTTTTGATCAGTTTATAGGGGCGTTTTGAGAGGGTAAGAATGGCGGATTCAGAAATTAGAGTTAGATATTCGACGTCTTCTTGGATAACGACGTTAAACCGTAGGTCCCGTCTCTCCAATACTACTACACTTGTAACACTAACCTGAACCGGAGGAACGTAAAAGAACCGCTGAGGACGCAAGTAGAAACCCTGGCAATCCTCAGTGACAGTACTTATATTACTAACACACACTTATGATTGTAAACTGCCTTGCGCAGTCTTGAGGAGAGATACAAGAGATATCCTAGCATGTAACGCGCTTTACAAATGCACGCACTTTTTTTATATCAAATAAAAACTGACTGAAACTATCTTTCGATGGGCTTTTTACTTATAACACCGGTTAATTCGTAACGCTTCTCTGATCAAGTCTGTCATGGATATTTTCTGGAACTTACTGGCACATAGAAATAAAAAAGCAGAGTAAAAATGACGACAAACACCGGGTAAACTGCTTGAAGCAAGCTGATGCTGTGCAGTGGCCATCAAATTTAGTGTTCTGATTAACTCCAGCTTCCAATATCTTAAGATCAGTTCCCAGAAAACTTGACCGCAAGTAAAACGAAACAATGTTGCTTGTTTGTAGTTTCGCAAAGTAGCCATCGAGCAAGGTTTTACAATGCTTTTCGACTTTGACTCCCTTTCATACCCTAACAAGAACAAAAATTTTCAGGATTTTGGTCCTCGGTATCTCCTATATAGAGAGCTCTTCGGTCGCGTGTGAATCTACCGAAAACTCCATTTCGACTGCACGAGAGCTAGAGTCTAATCTCGTCCCTTCCTCCTCTAAGCGGCGATTAGGGCGCACATGTTTGCGTTACGCCATAGTACAAAGTGAAAGGATTCGCTTCTTCTATATCTCAATCATATGGTCTTGAGGCATTTAACCGGTGAACCCCGTGTGGATATAGAGCTATACTGGAAAAATGCGTTGGATTATGATTCTTTTTTATTTGTCATAAGGAACCAGAGGCGGCGGATTTAAGAGTTGGCCGAGCGACCTTAAAAATAACAAGTAATATGAGAAAATGCACGTAGGAACATTGAATCCGCCCCCTTTCTTGAAAACCTTGCTAGTATTTCTTTTCCAAATTCTTTGTCAATTGGGAATTTAACAAGAAAGGAAATGCCCCCCCCAACCCCAACCCCCCCCCCCCGCCCCTCCCGCCACACACACACTTTTCAAGTCAGGGGACAAGCTTGCCCCTTGCTGCCCCCTGTCCGCCGCCACTACTTTCACTATGCAATAAACCGCTGCATCATGCGGCGTGCTGATCAAATAGCACGGGAAAATCCCCGTTCGAGTCGAAGTCGCCCTGCAGTTTATTGACGATGAAGTTATAACTGAAGCAAACCGGCTATGCCATGCTGACGAGTCCTAATAAGGACGAAACAGCTGTCCATGGTTGCCGAACTGCACGGGTAATAGACTGTGCTAGCGTCCCGTCTTGGCCCGACCGGTGCAATGTGTGTATGCTAGTGTGCTGTTAAAGTCAACTTTCAGTCACTTCATAGGATTACAAGAAAACAAACAAAAAATACTTTAAAGATTTTCCAGATGCAGCAGCATCGTCGGTTCCTCGTATGTTGTTAAATAAGCTGTATCACAACTTGAAGAGTCAAAAAGAGCGCTACTGTTCCTACGAGAGGAGAGGCATCTGCTTTTGGGCGAGAGGTTGGCTGATCTGAAATAATAAAAAAAACATTACTGATTGGAAGAAGCTCACCGCTCGTTATTAAATGAACTATGCTTGTAGCCTGTACGGTAATTCGATTCCCTCCCTTCCTCTCCCCCAAAGAGCGGGGAGACTGTTAGAAAGTATTCTCACAGACTATATGTGACCAACGCTCACGGCGGGCTGCAAAGAACTAATCGAGTTTGTATGAGAGAAGCTGAGTTTCCCTAGCCTGCGTGCAACCGGAAATAGTTCCATTATTACCCGATAGCGTGACGGGAAAAAACCTGCCAGGAATTGTTATGAAATAGGGCATATAAAATAGTTCTTCGGAAAAAACGGTAATAATGGAACTATATTTCCCATAGCTCTATGAAATGGTGTTCAATTGTGTGACTGCGTGTAATATGCTTTTGCGAAGTTCTGTCAAAAACCTTTTTTCAAGGCTGAAAAAGCTTTGTATCTTCCCTACGCATCTATATAAAACCCTTTTTCAAATAAGGATGCACTTGGATATTCCTCGTGTCGTAACTCGTATTGCGTTATGGAAAATAAATATATTAATATAAACAAATCCTAGTTTTGAAAGATGTGCAAAAAGCAACAGCTTACCACTGCAATCTTTCCCGACCCAGTTACCGATACAAGTGCAGTTGAAATCGTTGGCAACCCTTGAACTGCACGTGGCGCGATTCTTGCAAGGGCTGCCTGTGATGCATGGATTTTTACCTACAAGAGAAAAACGAGTCTCAATAGATCTTCCCATCCCCCTAACCTCCTCAGGTCTTCTCCATCCTCCTCAGGCCTCCCCATCTCAATTAGGCCTTCCCATCTCACTCAGGTCTCCCCATCCTCCTCAGGCCTCCCCATCTCACTTAGGCCTCCCCATCTCACTTAGGCCTCCCCATCCTCCTCAGGCCTCCCCATCCTCATCAGGCCTCCCCATCTCACTCAGGCCTCCCCATCTCACTAAGGCCTCCCCATCTCACTCAGGCCTCCCCATCTCACTTAGACCTCCCCATCCTCCTCAGGCCTCCCCATCCTCCTCAGGCCTCCCCATCCTCATCAGGCCTCCCCATCTCACTCAGGCCTCCCCATCTCACTAAGGCCTCCCCATCTCACTTAGGCCTCCCAATCCTCCTCAGGCCTCCCCATCCTCATCAGGCCTCCCCATCTCACTCAGGCCTCCCCATCTCACTTAGGCCTCCCCATCATCCTCAGGCCTCCCCATCTCACTTTGGCCTCCCCATTCTCCTCAGGCCTCCCCCATTTTGTTACATTTCCCCAAATTCCTCAGGCCTCCCCGTTTCCCTCAGGCCTCCTTATCTTCTTGACTTCCGGAAGACCGGGCTCATCCATCTTTTAAATAAACCGCATCAGATCAATTATCACTTACTAGGGATAACATAAGTTGACCAAGGCTGCTTCGCGTTGGAAACGCAGTTCTCTGAGTCCGCAGCACAGTTCTCGACATGGAAGCTCATGTAATCATACTGCTTGAACTCAAACTCGTGGTAACCAATTCCACTTCTCTGACAACAACCGCCATCCAGGAAGCTACTCTCGTTACCATTATTCATCACACAGAATATGTAGGACTTATTGTCAGAGGTCAGTTGCGGACTAAGGTTATTAAAAGGGCTTGTCACGGAGGGGTTGGTTGAGGATGACTTCAGTTTCTTCAACTTTAGGTTTACGGTACAGTTTTGAGGAGGGCTACATGCCGACCACATAAACTTGACACAATCCAGGCCAATCATTTGCATGCGCTGGTTGCTGGGGATAGCTACATCAACTAAACAGAAACAAAAACAAAACACTTCACCAGTCATGTTTTTGTGAAGCAATTGTAGTAACCAAAAACAAGAATAGAGACAGAAAAACAGTCCGCTCGATTGAATCAAATCAAATAACTTTGGAAAATCTCCCCCATATATTCCTTTACAGAACAAATGTCAGTTGCCTTGGGCTGCCTGTTATCCGGCTCTCGTTCGAAGTGACCTTACAGACCCCCGGAATGGTCCATTCATTAAACAAATACTCAATACAAATCTACCATAAACCATAACACTTGTTATTCCAAGGTAACAAATTTTATCAGACATGAGTGTTGATGCTAAACTCTACTTGATGGAAGAGTTATCGGTCGAGAGTTATGAGAGTATAGATGCTTTGTTGTATTCGATCCTCTCATTTTACAAATATGAATGGAATCTTTTTGTCTTGGCTTTATGGAGACGTGAGTACCGCTTATGGCATTCACACGCAACTACTACATTTCATGGCAATGCCAAGAGAGAGATTTAGCTTTAATTTATTGGGTCAAAACTCACCGCTAGTAAAGTGAAAGAGAAACGGAATACTATCCTCAAAAACAACCTCAACAATCCATCAAAATATGTACGAGGTCATATGTCATACAAAATAATCGTGAAATTACAACCATGGCAGTGTGCCGAATATTTATACACGTTACCGTCAAAGGCATAATGATTGTATATATAAGCTTGCTTACCGCCATCAGCTTGGATGATGTAGTAAGCAGCCGTCACCGCGATCAAAACAGCTCCTAGACCCGTCATATTGCGTGCCTCGTGTGTGGGTAGACCACTTTATAGGTTTAGTTAATATTTAACCTGCTTCTTGGGTTTGTCACACGCGAGCTTTATTGTTGGCACAAAATACTGATTTTGCACGAAAAAAAGTGCTTCCCCGCCGTTTCCTCGTTACGAGTCGCGCGCGAAAAGGAGCGCAAAGGTGCTACGAAGACATTGCCTTGATTAGCAAACATGTGTTATTGTCAGACATTAGTACACGAGCCTAGGCCGCTAGGTGGTGTGTCTAAATTGGGCGGAATTGAGCATGGAGGTGGAGACGATGGAGGTCATATTCCTACAACCCTATATCAAGACACTCTGTTATACAAGATATCAAATTTTAAAATGTTCTTTGCGCATACGCAAAAAAAAATTGTAAGGAAAAAAATGGGTTCGTTATTATTCGTACGGTATAAAAGATTGGGAAATCATCTATAAAGTCGTCAAGCCTGTATGTGTTTATCATCCCGGAAGCTTAGAAATTCTAACAAATTTCAACACAGGGTGCCCAGTAGGTGCGTACACGGGTGTGCGCGCATACCCACCCGCTGACACAAAGGTACGTGGGCTCTGAGAGGTATTAGACAATTTTTAAAATGCAGAAGAATATGCCTTGAAAGGGCCTTGTGGGCCCCCTCTGTTAAAAATCCCGGCTACGCCGATGCAATGCGTGCACTTCCCCTCAGCCAATCCTTTATCCTTGATCCTTGGCACGCGCATGATACAACGGCTCACGATTCGTGCCTTCTCAGGTTATGCACCCCTTTTGTATGTGTTGAAAATGCAAAAAGAAAGCGACTGCAGCTCTCTAGACCCTCTTAACACTAGGGTGATGGCTGATGAGTGGCACGAGAAACTACGTTAGTCAGTACACCTCTGTTTTATCACTCAGGAGAAATGTAAAGGCATTAACGCTTGAAGAGGCGCACATTTTTGTTTTTACAAAACAGCTTTTAATCTTAGATCTTGATTTCATAAAACCAGTCTTTAAAAGTCAATACGAATGCATATTGTGTGAAAGCGTTTTTCTTGCCCCAGCTAGCCTGTGTGAGCCGGAAATTTCCGGCTGCACGCAGTGTAGTTAAATTCTCGTAGATTGTGCCGTCTGCATGTGGTTTAAGTTTGCTCTTGTTTGCTTGTGTTTGGTGCGATGTTATGAGACAGTTTTAGTTCGCGATGTTGTGAAACATATAGTTCTAGTTCGCGTGTTTTTGTGATTTGTGAGATGTTGTAAACATCCGGAAAAAATCAAGTAAACATTGCAAAGGTATCATTTCATTACACCACAACAGACCCGCCATCTTAGAACCAATAAAATAAATAAACTTGTAGGACTCTCCATATATCCCAAACTATAATATCTAAAAAAAGAGATTATGCGCACAGGAATTTCCCTGCTTTGTCCTATGATTGGATGACATTGTTCCAGATTGTTCAGATAACGTTTCTTTCCCCCACAAAAAAGAGAAATTTATCATTTCTTATAGATATATTATGCACATCAATCGCGTCTGCGGTTCCTTATTTTGTTGAATTATACTTTATTTGGCAAACTATAGACATAAACTGGGTATTGGACAAACAGACTTCACCTCTGCTTGGTGTAGAAGGCGTCTTTGTCAAATCATTCCCCTTGTTTCGTCTACTAAAGTTTTTTCTTTCCTCCCGGAGGGTATAAGGACACCCTGTTGACTGTCTAAACATTCTTGCCAAGGAAGTCGAAAGAAAAACAAATCATCAATAATTCGTGATGTTTTCTAAGGATACACTTCTATTAAGTATGAGCTTTTTTCTTTATTTTGTATGGTATAAACTGCCCCGTTTGAATGAGTCTTAAATATGTTTTGACAAAATACTGGTTAATAAATATTGTGCTCTAGAACTTTCTTATTTTATGCAAGTTTTCTTATCAGTAAAGATCGTGAACGCACTTAACAATTAAAGTGGCGTTTTCCTTTACTGCTTGGTGGAAACAGGTCTTTTTGCTTAGAATAAGCAAAACACTAGGGAAATGGCCATAAAGAAATAAAAAAATTCTGTCAAAATGACATTCACCCGTTTATACCCGCAAAACGAAGACTGCCGACTAGGGAATATTTGCTTAGCGGCGTCAAAGAGTTTATTAAATCTTGCATTATTTTGGGAAACTGATATTACATAAACCATGAGTTCAGAGGTGGCCCACTAGATTCTGCCCATCCTTATGATCAGTAACAAAGAGAAAGCGGCAGTTTGCAGTCCACTCCGACCAGCGTTTAACTGTAAATATGGCGATCGCCATAAGCCAGAAAAGCAATCGTTATACAACTACGATTCTTGCAGTTTTCGTCTCGTTCCTGGTCAAAGAAACGACTTCGATGAATACTTCCTCTCTTTCCCCATCCACTGACGCAGTACAAATTAGAGGCTGGTTAACTTCGATGTCGAGAGTCTCTGTGTCTTCGTTCGGAGAAGTTAAGGCTACCCCTATGGATACAGGCATTTTTATCTCTGTGAGCAGCAATTCTGTTAATGATGATGTCGCGAAATCTTCTATCAGTTTTTCTAGCCAGGCTCAGTTTTCTGCAAAAGTTACTCTGACCAACTCACATCTTCCTTCGGTGATAAAACCTACGGAAGCAACCACCTTGAAAAGCTACAAAACAAAAGTTCCAACATTGGTTTATTCAAGGGTTGAGAATACTTCAGTTGAGTCAAGCCCACTATCTACTGCGACACCACAATCAAGTGGCTATAAAAATGGCGTGACAAGTGAGCCATCACACCTGTGTGCTAAAGCTACTTCTGTCACGCAACCAATCGGAAGCGTGGGGATTGAGCCGAATCAAGTTACGAGGTCTAGCTCAACCAACAATGGTGTTATGTCTTCTGCAAGTGTTGGTGTTTATTCAAGTCGGGAAAAGACTGATGTCACGGCATATGTCACGACATATACTCCTGCCTTACATTCAAGCCTCTTGATGAAAGTCAACCCTTCTAGCGTTACTTCCGTAACGCAGTCAACTGAAGGCAACAATAAAAGTCACGCAACGAGCTCAAGCTTTTGGCCGTCAGTTGTATCGATGAGAAGAAGTTCTGAAGCTAATCCCGTCACAAAGTCGACGAGAATAGACCTAGTCAGTCACGTAACGGGACCAAGTTCTGTCGCATCAGGTTTAACGATGACGACAAAAGCGTTCAATTTTACTACCGTCACGAAGTCAACTAGAGTCAGTCACGCGAGTAGCACAAGTTTTGTGGGGACATCTTTAACGATGACGCAAAATTTTGAAGCTACTTCCGTCAAACAGTCAGCTCGAGCTGATCTAGGCAGCAACATAATGAGTTCAAGTACTATGGTAATGGCATCGAAAGAATCTGAAGCTACTTTCGTCACGCAGTCAGCTGTAGTTGACCTAGTCAGCAGTCACACAACAAGCTCAAGTACTGCGGCAATGGAGTCACCAACGTCGAAAGAATCTACAACGAGCTCAAGCTCTCTGGCTTTAGGGTTACCGACGACGACAAAAGCATCTGAATCTTTCACAGCCACGCTATCAAGGGAAGGCGATGAGATTTTTGCAAGAAAGACTGTACTTGTCACACTAGGCACATCGACGTTCGTGACAGATTCCAGAGAATCCTCCGTAGCGCAACCCGGTGAACATTCTGAAGCCAGTCACACAACAAGTTCAAGCACAATGACAACAGCACCAGGGACGTCACAAGGCAGCGTGACTGATGGTGATTCCTATAAAGTTAGTCACGCAATAACGATGGACGCCAAAATCTCAAGCACGACCATCAAAGCAGCTTATATCACATCTGCCACGTCAAGCGTCCAGGCCAGTCACGCAAAAAGCATCACGCAATCAATTATTTCAGTAGCAGCGTCAGCGGAATTACAAGGCTCTCCCGTTACTTCCGTCACGCATTCAGGTGATCTCAAGTATACAACAAGTCCTCCAAAGTCAAGCATCGTGACACCAGATTTATCAAACTCGCCATCTAAGGCTGTGATGTCCTCATCAAGAGAAAGCATTGCATATGTAACGCAATCCACTTTGAAGCAGAAAGCTGATGGCGTTACTTCCGTCCCGCAATCCACCAACATCACGCAAGTGATTGCCGTTCAACCGTCACGCACCGTGAGGTACAACACGAGTGTCGACCCGGAAGTGGTTAGGGCTTCAACCGGAGGGGGAGGGGCTGCTATAAAGGCTTCTATTCTTGTTGTTTTGATTTGTGTTATAGGTAGAGGCCTTTAGGTCCAGGTATATCTACAAGAACGACAAGAAAATGGCCTGTTCTGACTTCAAAAGTTACCAAAAAGACACTTGCTAGATCAGATGGTACCTTAGTACCCTGTAAAAGTCTTTTTGGGTAGGGCGGGGGAATTTGACACATGATGTAGTGACCTCTAGATGTTTTTTTTTCTACTTGGTATAAGGGGGGGGGGGGGGGGGGGGGAGTAGAGAGAAGTACGCGTAGACAGAGTTATAAAATATTGCGCGTTAGAACGATTGTAAGTAATTAAACCATTCCATCTTTTTGGAGGCCGGAGGGTGCATGCGGCCCACTGCGATTAGACGTGAGCGACGCCTTGCTACAAAAGGTAGGGAGGAACAGCATCCGGGACCTTGCTTGCGTAGCGCTATAAACGTTATAAAGGCAGAAGCGGAGTTTTAGTGCTAAGAATCCTTTAATGGACGATTATTGCCCATATGGTTTATATGAATTGGATTTTATACTAATAGAGCAACTAAACGTTAATGATAGTCTAAATAGGTTTAGATAGTTGATGCTGGAAACAATTATAAAATATATAAGTTGTATTAAATTGAAGAATTCTCATATGCGGTTTTTGCGAAATTTGTGTACAATTTTTCTAGACGTTAAACTTTTTCTTATCATTTTTTCATATTATTTGCCGAAATATAGCTTTTGTAACCTTTAATTAATTACCGCACTATTGTGTAAAAAAATGACCACTATCTGCCTTTTATTATTATTATTATTATTATTATTATTATTATTATTATTATTATTATTATTATTATTATTATTATTGTTATTACTATTACTATTACTATTACTATTACTATTATTATTACTATTATTATTACTATTACTATTACTATTACTATTACTATTACTATTACTATTACTATTACTATTACTATTACTATTACTATTACTATTACTATTACTATTACTATTACTATTACTATTACTATTACTATTACTATTACTATTACTATTACTATTACTATTACTACTACTATTGTTATTGTTATTGTTATTGTTATTGTTATTGTTATTGTTATTGTTATTGTTATTGTTATTGTTATTGTTATTGTTATTGTTATTGTTATTGTTATTGTTATTGTTATTGTTATTGTTATTGTTATTGTTATTGTTATTGTTATTGTTATTGTTATTGTTATTGTTATTGTTATTGTTATTGTTATTGTTATTGTTATTGTTATTGTTATTGTTATTGTTATTGTTATTGTTATTGTTATTGTTATTGTTATTGTTATTGTTATTGTTATTGTTATTGTTATTGTTATTGTTATTGTTATTGTTATTGTTATTGTTATTGTTATTGTTATTGTTATTGTTATTGTTATTGTTATTGTTATTGTTATTGTTATTGTTATTGTTATTGTTATTGTTATTGTTATTGTACCATGAATAGTGAACTGTGAACCTTCCAAAACAGCCAGCTCCTTACTGCAAATACCGATATACTTTGAAATTAGCCAAACTATGCTCTTGGTGGCGGCCTGCCACCAAATGACAGACCGGACAGTCCCATGATGCTTTGCCTGGGGATGCTGAGAATAGACGACATTGTTTGCCGGAGATCGTCTGCGGTAACTGAGCTAACCGACCTGACTTCTTCCTGGTTATTGTTCTGTAGCATGTGTAGGACTGTTTTAAGAGTATCGTTAATTTCTTCCAACCTGAGTGAAATGAGAAACAAGAGTTTTAGCAATCATTTTGGAGTGTAAAGGTTTTCCGCGGCCTTTTGCCTAGTTCCCTCGTGCCTTTGAGACAAAATCATCCATGGCACCTCTTGTGAAAGTTTGCGTTTTTTTACGATAGAGAAACCTCCCTGTTTACTGGCTTTTTATTATGGATTGTTGACAAGGTACGTACTCGTTTGAATGTTCGTCCATTTTGACCTTGATCTCCTCAAAGTCTTTCACAAACTCATCTCTAGTACCCAGGTCTTCCTCATCTTCCGCTCCACCAAAACCGAGTAGTGATTCAAATATCTTCAAAGATCAAAATCCATTAGAGGACAATCAGCAACATCAACTTTTAATCCTAACTGTATGTGATACTTTAGAGAGTTAATATTGGTTAATATTAAAGGAGAGAAAAAACACACCCGCAAAGGAAATGGTATGGGTAAAGGAAGTGAGGTCATGTAAACCTCTAAATACATCTTGCACAAATGTAAAATACCCAAGAAAAGTCAAACAGAATATGAGAACATATGCAACAACAAAGGCAACTTTTATACTTACACGAGAGAATAATGGCGGTGTTCCGTTCGGGTACTCCGTGTACTGCTTCATGTGGATGCGGCGGAGTAAGCGGTAAGGGAAGGCGCCCTCGATGTCCCGCAACATGTCAACCTATGGGGGGAAAACGAACGAGCGGTTTTGTCGACCTAGAAATGGCAGACGATAACGAACGTGCATGTCGGCCTAGAGATAGCAGACGGGCAAGCGGGCATGTCGACCTAGAGATAGCAGACGAACGAAGGGGCATGTCGACCTTGAGATGGCAGACGAACAAGCGGGCAAGTCGACCTAGAGAGGGAAGACGAACGAGCGGGCATATCGACCCAGAGATGGCAGACGTACGAACGGGTAAGTCGATGTAAATAGGGAAAATGAACGAACGGGCATGTCGACCTACAGAGGGAAGACGAACGAGCGGGAAAGTCGACCTAGAGATGGCGGCCGAACGTGCGGGCAAGTCAACCTAAAAAAGCAGACGAACGAGCGGGCATGTCGACCTAGAGAGAGAAGATGAACGAGCGGGCATGTCGACCTAGAGATAGCAGACGAACGAGCGGGTATGTCGACCTAGAGATAGCAGACGAACGAGCGGGCAAGTCGGCCTAGAGATAGCAGACGAACGAGCGGGCACGTCGACCTAGAGAGGGAAGATGAACGAGTGGGCAAGTCGTCCTACAGAAAGCCGACGAACTAGCGTGCATGTCTTCCTAGAGAGGGAAGATGAACTAGCGGGAATGCCAAACTAGCAGAACCGACAAACAGAGGCAAACGAGGCCCCTGACTTGGACATGCTCACGGAGCAACCACCACGAGTGGTTTGTGAGAAGCAATCTTTTGTATGTGAAAAGTAATCATTTTCTCGTTCAATAGAGAATATGGGACGTTATGAGATCACGTGACCTTTCTGGGTGGCAAATTCAAAACAAAATAATCACAAGAATGACTGTGGCCGTCAAACCAGAGAACGACGAAAAAAAATCTTAAAAAACCCTTTCTGAAAAAATTTGGCTTTTTGTTGCTGTTATTTTGCCGCTAAAAGCCTAAGCGCGCCACCCAAACAATCATATGGTTCTGTAAGCGCAAGTCGCCCCTATTGAAGTGAAATCGTCATAGATCTCGAAATCTCTCGTGGTGTACTAGCGTGAGAAAGAAAAGGGAATGTTATTGGTACCTGCATCACGTATCTATCGATCAAAGCGTTTTTCTCGATTTTGTCGATATCTCCAACAGCTAGACCAACCTGATGACAAGCAAACTCAATCGATTAGAATGTCCATAGATTTGCCTCAAGTCGCCCTCTTTGATTTCCTAATAGGAGCGCGCGATCTAATGGGTATTTTCCTAAAAAATCAGGCGTTCAGCAAAAGCTAATTTTTAAAAAGCTGACCAGCGGACTTCGAAAAAGTCTAGAAAGTGCAGTGAAATCCAAGATTCCTAGGAGAAGCGAAAAATATAAAAAAAGCGGTTCCTAGTGCACTCATGGCACTAAATGCACTAAGCGGTTCCTTGAGCACTAAAGCTTAGAGGGATGATTACCATTGGGCGCCAAAAGAGCATGTTGAGATATGTTTAAACACAATATTTACCAATCATTCATCTAGCCAGGATGGGCTCTGAGTAAATATCCTATTCAGGCACATTTTTTAGTCTGTTTGCAGAAGGTGTATTTGACTAATAAATTATGTGTTGCCTATTTGTGGATGATAGAATAGCAGAATGTGCCGCATTGTCGTATTGTTGCATACCAGCATATTCATCATGATGATCGGCATTGCTAGGCAAAACAGTATCATAAATATGTTAGCAAGCTCCTTGTAGTATTGCTTCCCGAATGGCAGGAAGTTGTCCGCGTAGTTGAGTTCTCCAAGCGTCATGATAAACATCGACATAAGCACCGTCGGCAAGGTCGTGAACATCGGTTCCTGAAAAAAAAAAAACCCGCTTGGTAGAAAATAACGCAAAGCCCGTTAACTTTCATCCTGTTATGCAGGACTGTAAGGGTACAAAGGGCATGCCACCCATAATAGTTTAAAATCATTATCAGGATTTCACCAGTAGGGCGTGGCTGTGCCCCCCTTCCCCACTATTCTAGTGATCATTTAGGGCCGCCCCCTCCTCCGATAAATAATGGCTGCTCCCTAAAATAATGAAGCTGTGTCGTGACATCATTACATCTGCTATCAAAACAAATTAAAATTAAATATACAGCCCTGATATACAGGGTAACATGTCTAATATTTTACCTGGTCAATAAGTAGAAAGAATGTGGTGCCAAATGCCATAGCGAAGAAGGCAAATAACACCAGGACCTACAGAAACATAAAGAAATGGTGGCGTTGGTTACAAAACCGAAATAAAAATTTCAACAAGTACAACAAGTGGGAGTTGTCATTATTAAATTTATTGTTATTGCATATCAAGAAAATTTAGCCAAAATATGTCGTTTTTCCCAGATGCGGTTACTTACATATAAGGAAACTAATATATTCCTTATTTGGAAAACCTGCATGATTCTTGTCATTTTTAATGCTGCCGTACCGCAGGTGCTTCGCAAACTTTATGAATTGTATTCAAAAAAGAAAAACAGTGACTGTGACCATCTTTAGTCAATTGAGAAAGCCTCTGAAAAGAAACTAAAATTGCTCGGTACCAGACCCTCGTGTTGTTGTTGTTGTTGTTGTTAATGTTATTGTTATCCGCAGTATCATTGTTATTTTCATCATTAGCATTATTAGCGACATCATTACTATCTACTATTTTAAACCTCTGGTCGGATCACACTTTGCCCTTATCATTGTTTTATATCCCAGTGATAAATTCTCTCGCGCGCTCATTGGTCAATACGGGTCACGTGCACATTTTCACAGGACAAATGATATCTGTCCTGTGAACATTTTTGTGCAGTCAAAACTCACTTTTCGTTTGCTCAAACAAGGATTTCAAAAAGAATATTTGATTTCTTTTATAGAATTATCATCAATACATATTTTTTTAGAATTCATCCTGAAACGCGAAAGAAGAAACAATGACAAAAAATTCACAACAGCACGCGCTCGTGGCGTCATTCCCGTGCACGTCAGCGCGCGCGCAGAAGACATTTAAAAATTAAAAAAACTTTTGCTTCAATTTCTAACCCAGCTCTCCGCAGAATTATAAGAAAACAGACTAGGTGTAAATCCATCAGTTCACTGTGATATCGGCGGATAATGTCCGCGGATGAGAAATGGTCTTCAAAATTTTACATCGAAGCTTCGCTTCTCGGCCAACTGTTTATTTTTCGTACCATTTCTCATCCTTAGACATTATCCGACGATATCCTAGCCGCCAGAAGGGGTTTAGTTACTAAATAATCGCAGTGCCTCAGTTTCCCTGGCTATTGAATCTGGGGAGGTAAGGTATTTCTACAAGGGTCGACATGACGGAAAAACCTGGAAAATGCGCAATTCGAGATAGAGAAAGAAGGCACAATTTCTTACAATGGCCATTGGTTCCTTGTATTCTGGACTGATTTTTAAAACACAAATAACGTTAGGCCGAAATTAACATACCCAGATTTTTGCTTTCTAGGATATTTTTCCCTTGATCATCCTTGCGCTATGTATGAGCTCAGGGACGAAAAGCTGAAATTTCAACGACACTTTACAAAAAGACACATCAATGAAAAAAAAGTCACATTTACTATTTTGTTTGCTATTACTCACTAAGTACTTAAAGAAATTTTCCGCCTTATTAGATCTGAAATGAGCTTATTTGAAGCGTTATGTCATGTTTTTCCGTCATGTCACCAGGGTCGCTTTAATGTTTGTGTGAATCCGTGACCCATGGCACCGTCTAGCGAATAAAAGCCTCACAAATACACATAAAAAGACGCCCCTGCTGCTATTCCTACAAAGATCTGTAGCAGCTTCGGCTGAAACTCTTATATTCTTGATAATCACCTTAAGTAGCGTGACGAACATGCGGTACAGCATGATGACGTATTTGCCGTAAAATGATAACCTGTAAATACACGGTCACGGTCAACTTACGTTGACCGGTACACGCCACGGGATGTGGGGTGGGGGGGGGGAGGGGGGGGGGGGAGATTTTTAAAGGAAGGTAGCGGACATGGTTAGTCCACAACTGGAATGCATGTGAAACCCGGTGTTATTATAGCCGCCATTTTGGATTTTGAGCAAAAATGAAAAACTAGACGTCGGTTTTTCGCTATAAAAACACCGGGCAAACGAGTGCATTGCAGAATACGTTTTGGTCGGCAGTGGCAACTCAGAGGCAGATGAATGGCGCTATTTGTATTCGCAATTGAAACATAATGAGGCACAGAAAAACGTGCGTCATGATTCGATTATTTATCGAAAGAGTATAGATTTTTAAAAAGAGGTGGGAAAGTAGGAATACAAATACGCCACGCCCATGCACGGGGCTGGACATACCCCACGAATACGCCACGCCCATGCACGGGGCTAGACCCACCCCACGAATACGCAACGCCCATGCACGGGGCTGGACATACCCCACGGATACGCCACGCCCATGCACGGGGCTGGACATACCCCACGAATACGCCACGCCCATGCACGGGGCTGGACATACCCCACGAATACGCCACGCCCATGCACGGGGCTAGACCCACCCCACGAATACGCAACGCCCATGCACGGAGCTGGACCCACCCCACGAATACGTCACGCCCATGCACGGGGCTGGACCCACCCCACGAATACGTCACGCCCATACACGGGTCAGTGACGTAAGAGTTTTACCTTCGCAGGTGCAAAATGAGAACAAGCCAACCAAAGAACATGGCTATCGCTGCCGCCTCCTTTTGCCGCCCCCACTTGCATTCGCAGGTCGGCACGATAGAGAAGATGGCAGCGCAGTATGCAGATAGATCCAGAATGTTCGACGGGGAGGAAACATAGCGCATGCCCTAAAGGAGGAAACCGCAGGTGAGTATCAACAAGCACATTCTCTGTGGGAAGATTGGGGACAAATATGGGTATTCTCAGGTAATGAGACGGTGACAAACTTGGGTATTCTCTGGTAATACGTGAGACGGTTAGCATAGCTGATTAGCTAAAAAAAGATGCATAGGGAAGCCCGCCTCCGAGTTTGCTAACATGGACTCGGGTGTCGGTATAGGAGGAGAAAAAAGAAATAAAATGACAATGATGATCATTACACGGTGATAATGATGATGAAAATCTCCGCTATGACGAAGATTGGAAAGGTAAATATATAGGCTAATTTCTAAAATTTCCTTTTTTATGAAAAGATACGTGTTTACTAATGGCTAATCAAACCTACCTGGATATAGAAAGCCAGCGCCTCTTTCAAGATATGAAGACAAGTAAATAAGATAAGCCAGTACTGCATATATTGCAATCTCTAGAAATGGAGGACAGAAATGTTACCAGCGTACAAGCAAACATGTAAACCGCATTATTTTTATTATTGTCATTATTATTTTCGCTTACCGGGAACCTTCTATGGCAGATCGCCTTATAATTCTAAGAGGAGAAACAAATCAATCAGCATCAAAATTCTCGCGTAAAAAAAAAATCCACAAAATATTTGAGAAACCTACTCATCTGGCCACAAAATAGAATGGTTTCTTAAGATACTGATAATTTCCTTCATACTCCATCGTCTCTTCATCGATCTGTTTTTACCTTGAGGTAAATGAGCCCTGTAGCTGTGTTATTCACGCGCTCGGGGCAGAAGATCGCGTCGCCCTCCTCGAGCTCAATGTGCAAAAACGTCAAAGGGATTAGAAAGGCCAGATACATCAGTAAGTTTAGGACAAACACCACCGAGCCATACATCCTCCTGGAAAAATTCCAATCCAATTGTCACTTAACACGCTACTGATCAGCTTATTTTATCTTCTAGATTCAAGTTATAGAAATCAACAGATCATCTTCCCAAAAAAATTTGAAGAAGAACCTAAAACAACAACAGACATAATTGATTTTATGTCTTGAACAATAGAGCCGTAGCAGGCCGCATATGATTTAGGGGTCACAATACAGAAACAAGGAAATATGGGGGGGGGAGGGGTGGCACAGCCAAGCGACCCAGGATGCCCAGGTAGACCTCGATATTTTACTCTACGTCACAGCGAGCTGTGCGTGGTGCAACCGACTAGTACAGGGCTAGGAACCTGGTTATTGCCTCCCCATTAATGCGCGGGTACCTTAGTTTCATTTGTGTTGTACAGGTCCGCTATACAGCGGTGTTGGGGCCTAAATCTCCAACATAGCCGTAGAGCTTTAGCTGCCATACAGTGATTCAGCGCACGTCTGCATGTATGGTCGATATTTTAGCGCTTCCAGATTGTATGGATACCAGGTTCAATCGAAGGCAAAGCAATATATATTTTTTCAGTTTTTTTCTCTTTTTTTTAATGAAGAAACTTTGTGCGCGCATAATTATATACAAAAGTTCATTCTAGTATTTCCTTACAAAATGTGGAGCACGACTTTAGTAGGTGACAAGGACGATTGGGGTGCGCTTACATGGCCCTTGCAGCATTGTAAAATCCGGTTTTTCGGTATGTTCTTGACTTGAGAACCTTGGCAGTTTTTCTATCGCGTTCAGAATTCAGGGTCTAAAGTATTTTGGCGAGCGAAAACTTTCTCTCCAGAATGCCCATCATGTTTTCATTCAGCTGCCTAACTAATTTCTGCTTGAATGAGACATTCACTCAAAATCAGATAAACGAACTCAGCTTTGTTCGATCTTTAAAATCAGATAACGAAATGTTTTTCGATTTTTTTAAAAAAAATATATGTTCCTACTAATGTCTTTCACTTTTTTCATGCTAAGAAAACTTTCAAAAATTCGCTCACCTTATGGAAGCATTTTATTTGGCTTACCTTCGACACATGACCCAGCCCTTTGAAGGTTATGGAAATAACGCAATTATCAATTGATGATCTCAATTACTCACCATTTCTTACTAAGCAAGACAAAACACAGAGGATGGGTTAAACATTTGTCCTGACGGTTATCCGCCATTGCCTGGAATAAAGCGAAATGTTATATGCTTTGATTTTTTTTTTTCAAATTGACCTGTTGTATTCGAATGAGGCGCATAATACCTGCGGTTGGGATGAGGTGTATGTTACCTACAGGGGTGGGATGAGGTGTATGTTACCTACAGGGGTAAGATGAGGTGTATGTTATCTACAGGTTTGGAATGAGGTGTATGTTACCTACAGGGAAGGGATGAGGTGTATGTTACCTACAGGGGTGGGATGAGGTGTATGTTACCTACAGGGGTGGGATGAGGTGTATGTTACCTACAGGGGTGGGATTAGGTGTATGTTACCTACAGGTGTGGAATGAGGTGTATGTTACCTACAGGGGTGGGATGAGGTGTATGTTACCTACAGGGGTAAGATGAGGTGTATGTTACCTACAGGGGTAAGATGAGGTGTATGTTATCTACAGGTGTGGAATGAGGTGTATGTTACCTACAGGGGAGGGATGAGGTGTATGTTACCTACAGGGGTGGGATAAGGTGTATGTTATCTACAGGGGTGGGATGAGGTGTATGTTACCTACAGGGGTGGGATGAGGTGTATTTACCTACAGGGGTGGGGTTAGGTGTTTGTTACCTACAGGAGTGGTGTGGTGCGTAAGTTACCTGTGTGTATGTGGGGCGGGGGGGGGGGGGGGGAGGATCGGAAGGGTTGTATTCAAATAAAGTGCATGTCACCTTAAGTACTTCAAGAGTTCCCTTGTTTTTCTTTGTAGGTTTGCTCAGGATCAGACTCAAGTCGTATTTAATCTAAAATGACACTTGAACTCAAGTTGCAAATAGATAGAACGATTTCAGCGTTTTAAGACGTTTGCATACCTTGTAATCACTGCTGTGCGAATCCCCTTCTGTCTGTATGCACTGGTTAAGAAAACGCTGAAAGGAGATCATGTGTCGTTTAGTAGCTCGATAGAGGTGAGAATGTCGCTCTTTTAACCTGGCCACTTATTCCACATACAATTAATTGTACTATAAAAAAAACTTGTAAATACGTTAGGGCTGACATCAAATTTTCCTTTTTGAAAAAATATTATATTCTAGCTAATGTTACTGTAAGGGTACTACAAAAAACATTGTGTGAATGATAATTATGTCGTTCATGTCGTTTTTGTCGTTCATGTATGACAGTCTTGATAAATGCCCGGAAAAAAAGGCTTTCTCAAAATAAGATAAACAACTAAAAAAGGTAAAACACTTTGACTAAACGGCTTGGGTCCTTGAGTATTGAGTTATACGTATTGAGCAATCTTCTACAACCACACCCGATGGAAACATCTTGATAACCCTTTTCTAATTCACAATGTATGAGAATATCGAAATAAAAGCCGTCATAGCAGGGCAGGGTTATTGGAAGGGGGCACCATTCTACCTCTTCAGGGACATCTAACTGTCCATCTATGTATCGATATGTTTGACTCACCTCCATCACATCCGGCATTTTCTCCACCAATCGGATAAGAGTTGCTGTAGTCCCTGCGTTACATGACGTCATCACTTCTCGCCACCTGAGCATATATAACGATATTGTGTTACTATGAATCGAAAACATAACCAAATAACGCAGACAGGCAGACCGGCTACGCTACCAGCCAACAGGTTGGCGTGGGTGTGTGAAACTCTGCAGCGCTTAAAATGCTTGCTGCATTCTAGCATATACTAGTTATTTCTGATTTTAAAAAGAACTAACCTACACTAACCTGCCCCTAGTAAACCCAAATGAGGGCTTGTTGCCATCGGTAAGAGACAAAAACACTGAGCCCGAGTTACTCGCCTACCTATCGTGTTCAATGATAGCAAGCACAACCGGCTTGATGTCCATTTCCAGGGAAGCATCCAAAATGTTCTGATTGGACGAATTCAAAAGCACTTCTTGTTCCGGAAGTGAGAGCAACACCGAAACGAGGCGTGCGTGACCGTGAATGGCGGCCAGGTGAAGAGCTGTGTTCTGCACAAAGAAACAAACGGGAAATGTGGAAAGAAAACTCAAAAAGCAGCAAAATTCGTGAAAGACTGGGCGGAAAAAGTGCGATTCCGAAAAACAAATATTTTCTGAGAGTTTTTATGGTACAAAATAAACTTTTCGGGAACAGATTGAGACAGGGGGCCGCGCTGTATTCTTACGTTTACCTTGTCTTCATCGACGTAATTCAAACAATAAATGTGTTTCTCAATTATTGCTTCAACGATCTTTTTGGAGCCCTTGATGGCTGCCTCATGAAGCGGAGTTCTGAAGTTTTGATCCCTACAACAACATGCGCAACAATATTCGGGTATTCATAGTTTAGTATGGGCTCATAAAGGTCATAATAGAGATCTTAACATATACTGCGACGCCCTGGGGGGGGGGGGGGGGGGGGGGGGAATCTCCAGAAAAGTAGACGGGGTGCTCGACCTATCTTTTAGGGTATAAAAATCTTACCAACTGCTATCTCTTAGGGTGTGTTTTAGGATTTTTCAGATTCTGCTATCTTTTAGGGGTTTTCACGCCCGGGGAGAAGGATTTTTCCGATTCTGCTATCTTTTAGGGGTTTTCATGCCCGGGGAGAAGGAGTTTTCCGATTCTGCTATCTTTTAGGGGTTTTCACGCCCGGGGAGGAGGATTTTTCCGATTCTGCTATCTTTTAGGGTGTCTCACGCTAAATGGTGGTCCAGTCGCTCGAAACGTATTTTACAATAAACCATAAGGTGATACTTCCTACTTTATTGTTGGTAACATAACAATACAGTATCCGTCAGCCAATGAAAACGAGCATTGTTTTTAATGCTATCTCTCAGGTTTAAAAATTCTTTCGACCACACTCTATGTGCTATCTATGTGCTATTGTTGTTGACCACGCCCTTAGTGTTATCCCTTAGGGTCAAAATTGATTTTGCTGTCGAGCACCCCCGTCTGTTTTTCTCGAAGTCCCCCCCCCCCCCCCCCCCCTGGGCTGCGACGACGGCTATGACTAGCCTCCTCCGTCTTTAAACGTTCGAAACCGAGACTGAATCTCTAAGACTCTCGCGGGTTTCCTGTGGTCGACAAATTCCTTTGTTAAGGGGGGAGGGGACGATGCCAAAAGCGTAAAAAAAGGGAAACCCGCTCGATGTATCAACACAGGAATCTCGAGCGCCTGTGTTTCTTTTCTGCCGCTATCCGGGGGGAGGCAGGCTATGGCAACGTCATCGAAAAAGATGTGTTTGCACTTGGTGTTCACTTCTAAACAAGTTGCAATTGAATGATTAAAACATTACTAGGGCAAAAAACATATGGAAATAAAGACATTACTCTATAGTAACAATGTAAAAGGAGTTTACACCGCAAACGTCACGTCACAGGGGAAGTTCCCTCAATTAAAAATGGAAGTTATTGGTGTTTTCACGTCGTGGTTTGATGGAAAACAGCTAAAAAACTCATTTCCAAGCGATTCTGTTGAACTCCAATCAAATTCTATTGTTTTCTGTCGTCGTCGTCGTCGCCGTCGTCGTCGTCTACGTTGCCGCCCTAGTTTCTTAAGGTCCCTAATAACAAATATGGACACTGAACATTCAAAGCTTCAAACCTACTAAGGCAGGGATGTATGTATTGGGCTAAAAACAGTAGATCGCTAATTGATTACCTGAGTATAGAGGCCCCGTGGCGTAACAGAATGGCTGCTGACCGATTTGCGCTGACAGCAGCCGCGTAGTGTAGTGGAGTGCGCCCGCGATTGTCCTGCAGGTTCACTATTTTCCCGCCTTGTTTATCGACAAGCGCGTGAATAATGTCATGCCAACTGTGTCTGAGAAACAACGATAACAACATCTTAAAACCGCATTAGGAAATTCCCCCCCCCCCTCCTGATTTTTATGTGATGCGGTGACCTGAAAAGCGGTTACAGGGATCGTAGCCCTGTAATAAAGCCTCACCGAGGCAAAAAAACTTTTAACGAGGCTTAACGTGTCTAACAATGACCAGTAACATTATAGTTTTATCAAGCGATGTAACTTGATTATTGTCGAGGGTGGAGAACATTAGATAAGCACACAATGGACAATAATCAGATAGCCTTATATAGCCAGCTCACACTGTTATGTGGTAATAAAGACGAATAAGAGGGAACACCTTACCGGGCTGCCACGTGGAGGGGCGTGGCCTGAGAATCGGACAGGACACTGCCTGCCATCTTGTTATGCTCCAGGAACAGTCGAATACTCTGGAAAACAAAGAGTGCTTCGGCTAACAAACAGCATTACGTAATGTATCTCTAGTTTATCTCATCTCCATTATTTTCTGGAGATTTCATAATGGATTTCTTATATGAGAAACAGTTAGATTTTATAACATAGTAACTAGTTTGTTGTTCGCTTGTAAATATCACTCCTCTCATCAGACTGATTCTTCCTTTAAAAATTTTACATAGCCTCTGACCTCGTAAGACATATCTATCATAAATAGAGCCTTTTTTGCCATTGGCTTCTTCGCTTCCAAGAGTAACAAGAAAATTTCGCAAGGCGAATATTGTAAACTCACTGTGATGTCTCCGCACTTAGCTGCGTAGTGAGGGGGGGCAAAGCCAAGCGCGTCTTTCTCCGTAAGAAGAGGGACCAAAGACTTGTCCTAAAAAATAAACTACAAACTTTAAGGGACATCAATCGAGCTGCTTTTTCGTCATATGAAGGTTTTTATTGGTCAAACTTTGATTTGGGCTCAACAAAATCATTACTTATTTATTTGGATGCCGTCAAATGATAATGATATTTAGCTTGTGAATTCACTGCATTTTCTCAGTACAACCATATTTTTTCCATTTGTGTTAATTTTAGGTCCGCTTTCAAGTCATATGGTAAATGAGACGCTTAGATTGAAAGGGCAAACAGTATAACATGCAACATTCATTCTTAAAAATTCCTACGTTTCCCATAAGGGTTCCCATGAAAGGGCGAACAGTATAACATGCAACATTCATTCTTAAAAATTCCTACGTTTCCCATAAGGGTTCCCATGCCTTTGACTCATATTGACCTTTGACGTTCAATTTGCGCTCTCGTAATTCAGCATTCCACTAACAAGGAGGGTGATAAGGTTCTCAAATTTATTGTGCTAGTTCTATGAGCGCCTCCCCCCCTTAGCGGCCAAAATGTGGGTCATTTCTTATTAAGAAATCTTCAAGTATTTCCCATTTAAAACCTACTATGACTGTGCGCAGCACCCTCCCCCCCCCCCCCCCCCTCCCCCTAAGCCAATTCTGGATACGGCGACTTACACGTCAGTGCTTCTACCTCGGTCAAAGTTTAATTTTACGGCAATACTCTGCGTTAGTTGACCTGCTTTGATGGGTCTACCTGGAGTAACACTTCCATAGTCGCCCCGTGCCCGACTGCGTTAAACACCGCTGTTCGGCCATCAATGTCTTTGACGGTGGTGTCTGCTCCCTTCTCCATCAACAAGTGAACCGAATCAGCTGAGCCCGTTGACGCAGCTAACATCAGCGGTGTTACATTCAAGCCGTTGCGAGCGTTCACATTCGCCCCCTTGTAAAGATACAGATTGTTGTCATCAAAAGCATGTTTGCCTTTTGGTTTGTCTGGCTTTTATTTTTTTTTCCGTTTTGGTTAAATACTTTCAAAGTTTAGGAAATTTATTGATATTAAGCGTTTTTGGATTTTTTTTAGCCAGAAACCATTCAAAATATAACCTGATAACATCGTTCTCTCTATTTATCCCGCTTTTATATATTGTATAGGCTTGAGTGTTTCCTTATAACAATAGATGCCCAACATTTTATTTTTGGTCATGTCTGGTTTGCGCATCCGGTTTATTGCGCACGAGGTCATAGTGGAATGCACCAGAAGGGCCATTTTTTATGTTTTCCTACAAGGCATATGACAAAAAAACATTCAAAAATTCGATGGATTCTTAAGTCTTACCTCTTTTGAAAAGGCCTTTTGTGTAACTAGCAGAGCTTTGGCGCTAGGGAGGCCTATTGTTTAACTAGCATAGCTTTAGCGCTTAGGAAGGCCTATTGTGTAACTAGCATAGCTTTAGCGCTTAGGAAGGCCTATTGTTTAACTAGCATAGCTTTAGCGCTTAGGAAGGCCTATTGTTTAACTAGCATAGCTTTAGCGCTTAGGAAGGCCTATTGTGTAACTAGCATAGCTTTAGCGCTAGGAAGGCCTATTGTGTAACTAGCATAGCTTTAGCGCTTAGGAAGGCCTATTGTTTAACTAGCATAGCTTTGGCGCTTAGGAAGGCCTATTGTTTAACTAGCATAGCTTTGGCGCTTAGGAAGGCCTATTGTGTAACTAGCATAGCTTTGGCGCTTAGGAAGGCCTATTGTGTAACTAGCATAGCTTTGGCGCTTAGGAAGGCCTATTGTGTAACTAGCATAGCTTTAGCGCTTAGGAAAGCCTATTGTGTAACTAGCATAGCTTTGGCGCTTAGGCAGGCCTATTGTGTAACTAGCATAGCTTTGGTGCTAGAAAGGCCTATTGTGTAACTAGCATAGCTTTGGCGCTTAGGAAGGCCTATTGTGTAACTAGCATAGCTTTGGTGCTAGGAAGGCCTATTGTGTAACTAGCATAGCTTTGGCGCTTAGGAAGGCCTATTGTGTAACTAGCATAGCTTTGGTGCTAGGAAGGCCTATTGTGTAACTAGCATAGCTTTGGTGCTAGGAAGGCCTATTGTGTAACTAGCATAGCTTTGGCGCTTAGGAAGGCCTATTGTGTAACTAGCATAGCTTTGGCGCTAGGAAGGCCTATTGTGTAACTAGCACAGCTTTAGCGCTTAGGAAGGCCTGTTGTGTAACTAGCATAGCTTTGGCGCTAGGAAGGCCTATTGTGTAACTAGCATAGCTTTGGCGCTAGGGAGGCCTATTGTGTAACTAGCATAGCTTTAGCGCTTAGGAAGGCCTATTGTGTAACTAGCATAGCTTTGGCGCTTAGGAAGGCCTATTGTGTAACTAGCATAGCTTTGGCGCTTAAGAAGGCCTATTGTGTAACTAGCATAGCTTTGGCGCTAGGGAGGCCTATTGTGTAACTAGCATAGCTTTAGCGCTTAGGAAGGCCTATTGTGTAATTAGCATAGCTTTGGTGCTAGGAAGGCCTATTGTGTAACTAGCATAGCTTTAGCGCTTAGGAAGGCCTATTGTGTAACTAGCATAGCTTTAGCGCTAGGAAGGCCTATTGTGTAACTAGCATAGCTTTGGCGCTTAGGAAGGCCTATTGTGTAACTAGCATAGCTTTGGCGCTTAGGAAGGCCTATTGTGTAACTAGCATAGCTTTAGCGCTTAGGAAGGCCTATTGTGTAACTAGCATAGCTTTGGCGCTTAGGAAGGCCTATTGTGTAACTAGCATAGCTTTGGCGCTAGGAAGGCCTATTGTGTAACTAGCATAGCTTTAGCGCTTAGGAAGGCCTATTGTGTAACTAGCATAGCTTTAGCGCTAGGAAGGCCTATTGTGTAACTAGCATAGCTTTGGCGCTTAGGAAGGCCTATTGTGTAACTAGCATAGCTTTGGCGCTAGGAAGGCCTATTGTGTAACTAGCATAGCTTTGGCGCTAGGAAGGCCTATTGTGTAACTAGCATAGCTTTGGCGCTTAGGAAGGCCTATTGTGTAACTAGCATAGCTTTGGCGCTTAGGAAGGCCTATTGTGTAACTAGCATAGCTTTGGCGCTTAGGAAGGCCTATTGTGTAACTAGCATAGCTTTAGCGCTTGAGAAGGCCTACTGTGTAATTAACATAGCTTTGGCGCTTGAGAAGGCCTATTGTGTAGCTAGAATATCCCCAACCAGACATGAAGAGCTGATACGACTTATTCACCTGTTCAATGAGTAGTTCCACTATTGCGCGATTGTTGCTTTTGGCCGCGTTATGTAGCGGTGTGGAGCCGTCTTTGTCTACCAACAGGATCTTTGCCACCCCCGGATCTTCCTTGAGAAGTAACTTGACGATGTTTGCGGCACCCTGTTCGCACGCTAAGTGAAACGCTGTCAACCGATCCACGCGCTGAAAAGCAAAACAAGAAAAAAAAAGGATACAAAAGATCATATTTCCGTTAACAGTTTTGCGTATTGTAATTTTGCAGATTGGAGTTGGCGTGTTACTCGGAATAACAATTAATCTACGCGTTTTTTTTACTACGATGCGTTAACAGCGAAAACAAATAAAAGAGTCTAAACAGAACAGTGGAAGAGTTTTAACAGCGCCACAGTATCCACTTGAGGAAAAGAAACTTTTCAAAAGATCTTAAGTCATTAAGTTTACGTTATCAGTTATTTTGTTTTATACGCTCTTTTTTTAAGAACCTTTTAAAAAGAACTTCCAGCCTGAGATTTCACCAAATTTTATGAACATGCTAAGAACATGCCGAGGCTCAGATAGCATTTTTTTCCTTTTTTAGTCCTGATGCGTTCTAAAATGCAGAATCAAATTGTGCTCATAGTAACAACTTTATTATTGCTATTGATCATTAGTGTAATTCTCTCCCTAATAATTCATTGGGTTTTATATTCTTATGTACACTAAATTTTTAGAACATCGTTAAGAACATATTCAGCCTTAAAATTTTCCAGAAATAAGAACGGCCCAGCCTCAACTAAAAATTAGAAGTTCTTATAAAAAAAGAGTGTATTGCTGGTTATGCTCTCGCAGAGATTATTATGTAACTAACGACTTTCCCGCCCTAATCGTTAAGTTCCCGGATAAATGCGCCCACGCTCTTGCGTTCAGCCGAGTTCCCGCTATGACGGCGTAAGTACTTCATGTGGCCATCAATATGGTCAGAGTTAGGGTTAGTGTCTAGATTACACTATACTGATGGCTACATGAAGTACCAGCATATGACGCAAGCATCAGAACGAGAAGCGCAACACAATCGAGAAAACAATCGAACGCTAACGCAAGAACGGAATAGTTTTATTGTCCAGTATACCAGGTTGCACTGCGGCATGTTTTTCTGGCTTTTTTCGGGCTTTTTCCCTATATTTCTTGGCACTGGTTGTTGATATTTTTTTTTTGGGGGGGGGGGGGGGATTGGGCGAAAACGTTGTGGCAGCCTTTGCGAATACCGCCCATTCAATAAGGCCGCTTGCCGCCACAGTCGAGTCAGCAGCTCAGTTTTATTCACAAACTAAGTGTCCATGAGAAATGAGAAAATCAAATAAATTGATTAATGCAATCATAAAAGTTATATACCTTCGGCTCTCTAATCCGTGATCCATACTCAAGGCACAAACTAACAACCTGCCATAAAACACACACAATAATATCATTTTATAAAAAAAAATGAACCAAGAGACAAATATTAGCCAAAGTGGAATTAGGAACTACATACATTTTTTTGCATACGTGTGTTTTGATTAGTTCGCTATTTGTCTGTGGAATAAATCCTTTTATTCCTCTAAATAGCGTTTCATGTAGTTAGTCGATAAGGTTGATTTTCTCAATCCACTTTGAAACGTGTTCGCTATCATTTATAAAAACAGATTACTTGATTTGAGACTTTAGAAGAAAAGATACGACCACAATAAGAAAACGTATAACAATCACTATAGCGACGTATTTAGAAAATCTAGGGCCCCCTGTCTTTTTACACGAATGCTCACACTAGTAAATCCGCTGTCCACAGCAAGATGGAGGAGAGTGCTTCCATCCAGATCCGCGTCGTAGAGAAATTTCTCGACGTCCAACTGCATCTGACCGACTGAATACAAAAAAAAAAAAAGTCAAGCAGAATATAACATATGAAGAAACCTTTGTCGTTTTAGGGGTCTGGTACCGAGGAATTTTAGTTTCTTTTCAGAAGCTTTCTCCATTGACTAAAGACCCAGAGCCACTGTTTTTCTCTTCTGAATACAATTCACAAAGTTTGCGAAGCACGTGCAGGTTTTCCGAATAAGAAATATATGAGTTTCCATATATGGAAGTGACCGCGTCTGGGAAAAACGACAATTTTTGGCTAAATTTTCTTAATATGATCGCGTTGTCTGATGCGGGATCCGTTATAATTATATAGAAACAAATGAGGATTGTGTTACAAAGTATAGATTTTAGTAAAAAGCCGTATATTAAAACGCTTGCAGTCTGCTTACTGTACTTGAGGAGGACCCGGGCAGAGTTAGCCGCCCCACATTCCATAGCCACGCCCAACGGTATTTTGCCCTGGTCGTCTCTAGTGTCAAACGACGCATTGGATTCTAACTAATAAAAACAATAATCGAACGTTAAAACACGAACGCATTACAAAATAACGATAATCAAACGGTAAAACATAGATGCACTACAAAATAACGATAACTAAACAGTAACAGTAAAACATGGCTGCACTATAACGATAACCGAGCGGTAAATCATGGTCGCACTACAAAATAACGATAATCGAACGGTAAATCATGGTCGCATTACAAAATAACGATAATCGAACGGTAAAACATAGACGCACTACAAAATAATGATAACTAAACAGTAACAGTAAAACATGGCTGCACTATAACGAGGGAAAGATACTCACCAATGTGGTACAAATTTCGGGTTTGTTGGGGGCAGGGGGAGGGAAAGATACTCACCAATGTGGTACAAATTTCGGGTTTGTTGGGGGCAGGGGGAGGGAAAGATACTCACCAATGTGGTACAAATTTCGGGTTTGTGGGGGGCAGGGGGGAGGGAAAGATACTCACCAATGTGGTACAAATTTCGGGTTTGTTGGGGGCAGGGGGAGGGAAAGATACTCACCAATGTGGTACAAATTTCGGGTTTGTTGGGGGCAGGGGGAGGGAAAGATACTCACCAATGTGATACAAATTTCGCGTTTGTGGGGGGAAGGGGGAGGGAAAGATACTCACCAATGTGGTACAAATTTCGGGTTTGTTGGGGGCAGGGGGGAGGGAAAGATACTCACCAATGTGGTACAAATTTCGGGTTTGTGGGGGGCAGGGGGGAAGGAAAGATACTCACCAATGTGGTACAAATTTCGGGTTTGTGTGGGACAGGGGAAGGGAAAGATACTCACCAATGTGGTACAAATTTCGGGTTTGTGGGGGGCAGGGGGAGGGAAAGATACTCGCCAATGTGGTACAAATTTCGGGTTTGTGGGGGGCAGGGGGGAGGGAAAGATACTCACCAATGTGGTACAAATTTCGGGTTTGTTGGGGGCAGGGGGGAGGGAAAGATACTCACCAATGTGGTACAAATTTCGGGTTTGTGGGGGGCAGGGAGAGGGAAAGATACTCACCAATGTGGTACAAATTTCGGGTTTGTGGGGGGCAGGGGGGAGGGGAAGATACTCACCAATGTGGTACAAATTTCGGGTTTGTGGGGGGCAGGGGGAGGGAAAGATACTCACCAATGTGGTACAAATTTCGGGTTTGTGGAGGGCAGGGGGGAAGGAAAGATACTCACCAATGTGATACAAATTTCGGGTTTGTGGGGGGCAGGGGGGAGGGAAAGATACTCACCAATGTGGTACAAATTTCGGGTTTGTTGGGGGCAGGGGGGAGGGAAAGATACTCACCAATGTGGTACAAATTTCGGGTTTGTGGGGGGCAGGGAGAGGGAAAGATACTCGCCAAAGTGGTACAAATTTCGGGTTTGTGGGGGGCAGGGGGGAGGGAAAGATACTCACCAATGTGGTACAAATTTCGGGTTTGTTGGGGGCAGGGGGGAGGGAAAGATACTCACCAATGTGGTACAAATTTCGGGTTTGTGGGGGGCAGGGAGAGGGAAAGATACTCACCAATGTGGTACAAATTTCGGGTTTGTGGGGGGCAGGGGGGGAAAGATACTCACCAATGTGGTACAAATTTCGGGTTTGTGGGGGGCAGGGGGGAGGGAAAGATACTCACCAATGTGGTACAAATTTCGGGTTTGTGGGGGGCAGGGGAGGGAAAGATACTCACCAATGTGGTACAAATTTCGGGTTTGTGGGGGGCAGGGGGGGGGAAGATACTCACCAATGTGGTATAAATTTCGGGTTTGTGGGGGGCAGGGGGAGGGAAAGATACTCACCAATGTGGTACAAATTTCGGGTTTGTGGGGGGCAGGGGGGAGGGAAAGATACTCACCAATGTGGTACAAATTTCGGGTTTGTGGGGGGCAGGGGGAGGGAAAGATACTCACCAATGTGGTACAAATTTCGGGTTTGTGGGGGGCAGGGGGAGGGAAAGATACTCACCAATGTGGTACAAATTTCGGGTTTGTGGGGGGCAGTGGGGAGGGAAAGATACTCACCAATGTGATACAAATTTCGGGTATGTGGGGAGCATGGGGGAGGGAAAGATACTCACCAATGTGGTACAAACTTCGCGTTTGTGGAGGGCAGGGGGGAGGGAAAGATATTCACCAATGTCGTACAAATTTCGCGTTTGTGGGAGGCAGGGGGAGGGAAAGATACTCACCAATGTGGTACAAATTTCGGGTTTGTTGGGGGCAGGGGGAGGGAAAGATACTCACCAATGTGATACAAATTTCGCGTTTGTGAAGGGCAGGGGGAGGGAAAGATACTCACCAATGTGGTACAAATTTCGGGTTTGTGGGGGGCAGGAGGAGGGAAAGATACTCACCAATGTGGTACAAATTTCGGGTTTGTTGGGGGCAGGGGGGAGGGAAAGATACTCACCAATGTGGTACATATTTTGGGTTTGTGGGGGGCAGGGAGAGGGAAAGATACTCACCAATGTGGTACAAATTTCGGGTTTGTGGGGGGCAGGGGGGGGAAAGATACTCACCAATGTGGTACAAATTTCGGGTTTGTGGGGGACAGGGGGGAGGGAAAGATACTCACCAATGTGGTACAAATTTCGGGTTTGTGGGGGGCAGGGGAGGGAAAGATACTCACCAATGTGGTACAAATTTCGGGTTTGTGGGGGGCAGGGGGGGGGGGGAAAGATACTCACCAATGTGGTATAAATTTCGGGTTTGTGGGGGGCAGGGGGAGGGAAAGATACTCACCAATGTGGTACAAATTTCGGGTTTGTGGGGGGCAGGGGGGAGGGAAAGATACTCACCAATGTGGTACAAATTTCGGGTTTGTGGGGGGCAGGGGGAGGGAAAGATACTCACCAATGTGGTACAAATTTCGGGTTTGTGGGGGGCAGGGGGAGGGAAAGATACTCACCAATGTGGTACAAATTTCGGGTTTGTGGGGGGCAGGGGGGAGGGAAAGATACTCACCAATGTGATACAAATTTCGGGTATGTGGGGAGCATGGGGGAGGGAAAGATACTCACCAATGTGGTACAAACTTCGCGTTTGTGGAGGGCAGGGGGGAGGGAAAGATATTCACCAATGTCGTACAAATTTCGCGTTTGTGGGAGGCAGGGGGAGGGAAAGATACTCACCAATGTGGTACAAATTTCGGGTTTGTTGGGGGCAGGGGGAGGGAAAGATACTCACCAATGTGATACAAATTTCGCGTTTGTGAAGGGCAGGGGGAGGGAAAGATACTCACCAATGTGGTACAAATTTCGGGTTTGTGGGGGGCAGGAGGAGGGAAAGATACTCACCAATGTGGTACAAACTTCGGGTTTGTGGGGGGCAGGGGGAGGGAAAGATACTCACCAATGTGGTACAAATTTCGGGTTTGTTGGGGGCAGGGGGGAGGGAAAGATACTCACCAATGTGATACAAATTTCGGGTATGTGGGGAGCAGGGGGGAGGGAAAGATACTCACCAATGTGGTACAAATTTCGGGTTTGTTGGGGGCAGTGGGGAGGGAAAGATACTCACCAATGTGATACAAATTTCGGGTATGTGGGGAGCAGGGGGGAGGGAAAGATACTCACCAATGTGGTACAAACTTCGCGTTTGTGGAGGGCAGGGGGGAGGGAAAGATATTCACCAATGTCGTACAAATTTCGCGTTTGTGGGGGGCAGGGAGAGGGAAAGATACTCACCAATGTGGTACAAATTTCGGGTTTGTTGGGGGCAGGGGGAGGGAAAGATACTCACCAATGTGATACAAATTTCGCGTTTGTGGGGGGTAGGGGGAGGGAAAGATACTCACCAATGTGGTACAAATTTCGGGTTTGTGGGGGGCAGGAGTAGAGAAAGATACTCACCAATGTGGTACAAACTTCGCGTTTGTGGGGGGCAGGGGGGAGGGAAAGATATTCACCAATGTGGTACAAATTTCGCGTTTGTGGGAGGCAGGGGGAGGGAAAGATACTCACCAATGTGGTACAAATTTCGGGTTTGTTGGGGGCAGGGGGAGGGAAAGATACTCACCAATGTGATACAAATTTCGCGTTTGTGGAGGGTAGGGGGAGGGAAAGATACTCACCAATGTGGTACAAATTTCGGGTTTGTGGGGGGCAGGAGTAGAGAAAGATACTCACCAATGTGGTACAAACTTCGCGTTTGTGGGGGGCAGGGGGGAGGGAAAGATATTCACCAATGTGGTACAAATTTCGCGTTTGTGGGAGGCAGGGGGAGGGAAAGATACTCACCAATGTGGTACAAATTTCGGGTTTGTGGCGGGCAGGGGGAGGGAAAGATACTCACCAATGTGGTACAAACTTCGCGTTTGTGGGGGGCAGGGGGGAGGGAAAGATATTCACCAATGTGGTACAAATTTCGCGTTTGTGGGAGGCAGGGGGAGGGAAAGATACTCACCAATGTGGTACAAATTTCGGGTTTGTGGGGGGCAGGGGGAGGGAAAGATACTCTCCAATGTAGTACAAATTTCGCGTTTGTGGGAGGCAGGGGGAGGGAAAGATACTCACCAATGTGGTACAAATTTCGGGTTTGTGGGGGGCAGGGGGAGGGAAAGATACTCACCAATGTGGTACAAATTTCGGGTTTGTTGGGGGCAGGGGGGAGGGAAAGATACTCACCAATGTGGTACAAATTTCGGGTTTGTGGGGGGCAGGGAGAGGGAAAGATACTCACCAATGTGGTACAAATTTCGGGTTTGTGGGGGGCAGGGGGGAGGGAAAGATACTCACCAATGTGATACAAATTTCGGGTATGTGGGGAGCATGGGGGAGGGAAAGATACTCACCAATGTGGTACAAACTTCGCGTTTGTGGAGGGCAGGGGGGAGGGAAAGATATTCACCAATGTCGTACAAATTTCGCGTTTGTGGGAGGCAGGGGGAGGGAAAGATACTCACCAATGTGGTACAAATTTCGGGTTTGTTGGGGGCAGGGGGAGGGAAAGATACTCACCAATGTGATACAAATTTCGCGTTTGTGAAGGGCAGGGGGAGGGAAAGATACTCACCAATGTGGTACAAATTTCGGGTTTGTGGGGGGCAGGAGGAGGGAAAGATACTCACCAATGTGGTACAAACTTCGGGTTTGTGGGGGGCAGGGGGAGGGAAAGATACTCACCAATGTGGTACAAATTTCGGGTTTGTTGGGGGCAGGGGGGAGGGAAAGATACTCACCAATGTGATACAAATTTCGGGTATGTGGGGAGCAGGGGGGAGGGAAAGATACTCACCAATGTGGTACAAATTTCGGGTTTGTTGGGGGCAGTGGGGAGGGAAAGATACTCACCAATGTGATACAAATTTCGGGTATGTGGGGAGCAGGGGGGAGGGAAAGATACTCACCAATGTGGTACAAACTTCGCGTTTGTGGAGGGCAGGGGGGAGGGAAAGATATTCACCAATGTCGTACAAATTTCGCGTTTGTGGGGGGCAGGGAGAGGGAAAGATACTCACCAATGTGGTACAAATTTCGGGTTTGTTGGGGGCAGGGGGAGGGAAAGATACTCACCAATGTGATACAAATTTCGCGTTTGTGGGGGGTAGGGGGAGGGAAAGATACTCACCAATGTGGTACAAATTTCGGGTTTGTGGGGGGCAGGAGTAGAGAAAGATACTCACCAATGTGGTACAAACTTCGCGTTTGTGGGGGGCAGGGGGGAGGGAAAGATATTCACCAATGTGGTACAAATTTCGCGTTTGTGGGAGGCAGGGGGAGGGAAAGATACTCACCAATGTGGTACAAATTTCGGGTTTGTTGGGGGCAGGGGGAGGGAAAGATACTCACCAATGTGATACAAATTTCGCGTTTGTGGGGGGTAGGGGGATGGAAAGATACTCACCAATGTGGTACAAATTTCGGGTTTGTGGGGGGCAGGAGTAGAGAAAGATACTCACCAATGTGGTACAAACTTCGCGTTTGTGGGGGGCAGGGGGGAGGGAAAGATATTCACCAATGTGGTACAAATTTCGCGTTTGTGGGAGGCAGGGGGAGGGAAAGATACTCACCAATGTGGTACAAATTTCGGGTTTGTGGCGGGCAGGGGGAGGGAAAGATACTCACCAATGTGGTACAAACTTCGCGTTTGTGGGGGGCAGGGGGGAGGGAAAGATATTCACCAATGTGGTACAAATTTCGCGTTTGTGGGAGGCAGGGGGAGGGAAAGATACTCACCAATGTGGTACAAATTTCGGGTTTGTTGGGGGCAGGGGGAGGGAAAGATACTCACCAATGTAGTACAAATTTCGCGTTTGTGGGAGGCAGGGGGAGGGAAAGATACTCACCAATGTGGTACAAATTTCGGGTTTGTGGGGGGCAGGGGGAGGGAAAGATACTCACCAATGTGGTACAAATTTCGCGTTTGTGGGAGGCAGGGGGAGGGAAAGATACTCACCAATGTGATACAAATTTCGGGTATGTGGGGAGCAGAGGGGAGGGAAAGATACTCACCAATGTGGTACAAATTTCGGGTTTGTCGAGACTGGCAGCCAGATGGAGTGGAGTGCGAGCACTTGCACTCTTGGCGTTAACATCGCAGTCAGACACCTTCAAAAGCACCTAATAGAAGAAAATTATACAGAAGCCATTAATACGTATTGTCATGTTTTTTTGATGGTCCGAAGTTAAAATATAACTCGGCCGGGACGACGCATGCCATGCGAAAAATTGCGAGGAAGGATGAGAGAGGAGATCTTGTTTGGAATTAAATCTTCTTGGTTATTCATTCGGCACGAATTCAATATCGATATTATTGTTTTGAAATAAATAATATTCAACGACATGACCTATTTCTGGATATGTCACTGCGGGATCTTTCACTACCCAAAATGAAGCCCTTTACATATTTTAGTATAGCACCTAGCGCGCATCTTCTTTTGAAATAAATCGATGAAAGTGTGACTTCTAAAATTTACATGATACAGAGGGAAACTAAAAGGACTTTCTTTTTTTGCTTTGAATATGAGATTCTTTCTTGTTCTTATCATGAGATTCTTTCTTGTTCTTGTTATGTTGTTAACCTCTCTCGCGCGTTCGTGTGTCGCTTTCTGGTAAACCTGAGCTTTCCCAGGCAACATGTGGAAATATACACAAAATAGAATGCACAGCAACACAAGTATGATAATCTATATGTTCTTCGCATATAATGTTTCATTGAAAAGAGAGAACGATTTTGCCTCGGCGCCATAATTGTGAGTGACTTCGCTTAGTTAATTTCATGCTTAGAAGTCATTAGGTACCTAAGCAACGACGACGACAACGTATGAGCTACGACGGCATAAACAATGATAGATATGAATTGATTCAATAACAGCACGTGAAAATGCATTCTGTATGATTTATATGAATACATGATAAAGAATGATTGTCTTTCCGTCATCGTTTGAAAATGATATTCATTTCCTGGGTCCAGCTTGAGATATACACACTATTCACTTTTTTCCAATAGATAATTATGCTTCTTAAGGTTTGGTTTTACGAAGCGCAAGTCGAACGTATTAAGTTTCGATCCTCACTGATTACCGTTTACCTGATTTTGCTTATTGAGCGCAGTGTTTGGGATGATTCTCACTTGTTGCGTTTGCGCTTGCATTCTAATAAAAACCGCTCTATTATTTCTTAATTTCAGCGTCAATAAAGGTTCCGCAATAAGTTCTTTTACATACTTGAAAAAAAAAACTATTGAAAAAAACGACGCTCGTGCATTGCATGTATCTGTTCTTGTGAAATTCCATGAGAAATTATAAAAAATAGTCAATTACTGAATTAGCGTGCGCGTTACTAAGCTATTAGGTTTTCTAATATTTATTTGGAGAAATTGATATCGCTTATAGTGCGACTGATAGAAAATTGCTTTTAACTTTTTTTTAATAGTCAATTCGTTTTTACAGTGATTTAGGTATCACTTTGAGAAACGTATTGTTTAATCGGCACCATTAGTTAGTTTGTGTAGTCCCGCCAAAGTTGTTATACCTAACGTGCCGACACTCTAAAACAATGCGGAGCCAATTCACCGCCACGCTTTACAAGCCCGCACCACTGCAATCATCCTTTTGTTTCATAATAAGTTATGCAGCCCCTTTTCTTAGTTAGCCCTTTTAACGATTGGCCATAGAATTTTTACCGCCAAACGCGGCAAGGATTGAAGATTGCTACGGAGGCGAACGATTTCAGACGCTTGCTTTCCACAGATCATGTCAGACTTCAACGGCGTACCGTCTAGCATTCCACCTGGCCAGGAAGGCTTCCTGGGTTACTGGCCCCCACCAGTTCAGAACAAGGTGCCGAGGAAGCCATCATTTATGATGGATGATGTTATAGGAAATATCACTCAATATCACATGCCATCTACGGGTGGATCTACGGGGTCGTCTCCCACTGCCGACAGCTCCTCAGAGAACTCGGCAAGTCCAAGGCTTTCGCCTGTTCATCTTAACGAGTCACCACCCGAGAGCACAGGTTTGTAAAACAAACACAAGCATTTTGCCGTAGCTTCTGTCAGACAACACACAAACATTGCCTTGCTTTGAACACAAACATACACTCTCGTGTGCTCCATGTAAAACTGCACAAACACACAATTGACGTATCACAAACATACAGATCGCAGTGTTTCTGCGTCAAACAACAACATACCATTGCCGTATCTTCGCTTCAACCAACACAAACATACGATTAACGTGTTTTAAGTAAAAAAAGCATGCTGTACATACAATCTCTGTGTCTTGAGTAAGTAACACCAACATGCGACTGCCGCTCTTAGAGTCCGTCAATGGTAACATGCACCTTGTATTACCCACGCATGTTATGAATTTATTCGTTTAGATAATAGAAGTTGGACGATAGCGTTGGTAGTTTGTCCCTTTTAGTTAACATGGTATTCGTTTAAAAATACAATCTTCACTAGACTGCCCGCAAATTGAATGTTTGTGTGTATTTACAGTTCATGATAAAAGAGTCTAGAAAATTATTTTTCAAAGTTTATTTCACCAGTAATTAACATTACATGGAGGTAACCTGAGGCTAAATTATTGTATTATGTTCGCTAAAGTTCTTTCTTGTTGTTTCAGCATGTTCTCCCGTACCCGCAGAGGATATCGCAGTCCCTAAAAAGAACCGTTCCTCGTTTTCCGCTGAACAAGTTTTCCGATTAGAAAAGACATTCGAACTCCAGCAATACCTCGGCACCAAGGAGCGCCAACAACTCGCGCTTGCTCTCAACATGACCGACAATCAGGTAAAGACGTGGTTCCAAAATAGACGCATGAAGCAAAAGCGAAAACGAGCCGAATTCACACAGCAGCACACCAAGATAGCCTATCTGAACAGTATATCACGTGATCTACAACCCGGTATCCATGGATACCAGCCGCATCCGGCATACCCTCGTTACCAGGCTGCCTCGCCCCTAACGTACTTGGGATACACACCCGAGCCACCACCGCTTCACCGACCTCCGCTCCCACCGACATATTTCGAGAAGCCTAGTGCCGAGTTTCCTCAATCGCCCAATCTCTACCGAATGGGGCCTGGACCTGACGTAGCCCATCCAAGTGCTTCGCCGCTTGAGTATCCAGGCCTGCCACAGGGATTCCGAGAATACTCTTCTTTCGAGTCTACTCATCCGTTAAAACATAAGTGAAGCAAAAACGCGAATATACGGCCAAAAGACAATCACGGGAAAATTTGTGATTGCAAAATTAACTACTTTAATTTTCCTGCATTTTGTAAATAATGGTTTCTTTATTGCTTTATATATATATATATTTTTATTTTACTTTCGAGTGTAATAAACGATATGCAAATGCCTTTATTCTTTGTTTGTTGCTGTGATCTGCTGGAATAAGTTTCCTGTACATGGCCGAGTTTTTAACATTTGTTCCTTAGTAAAAAGGAAAAAAAATCAAAATTGGGGGGAAGGGGGGGGGGGGCTGACTGCGAGCCAACACATTATTGACTGCAATACATGGAGTGGCGAGACCGCGTGGTAAACGAAAAGGAGAATCGAACAATTTGAAAACTGGCCATGCACCAAACGGTTACGATAGGGCACGTCTACCCAGCATGCATTACGGGACACAAGTGATGTCTTACCTGCACGATCTCTTCGTTCCCGGCACGCACCGCGAAATGGAGTGGCGTATCATTTCTGTCGTCCCGGCAACCCACGTCAGCTCTACCATGACTTAGCAAGAGCTTGACCATACGCATATCGCCTTTAAGCACTGCGTTGTGAAGCGGCGTCCTACCAAACTGACCGGGCAAGTTGGCATCTAAGTCACATGACGCAAGCTATTAGACGGGCTACGTTATATTATTGCTTGAGATTTTAAAGCAAGATACTCACAAGGAAGCAAAACAAAAGTTAACAAATATATAGTGAAAAAATACGCACTTGAACAATATTTTGTCGTAAAAAATCCATCGGCTTATTCAAGCAACTTAAAAATCTTCTTGAAATTTTCGTTCATTAAATTTCGGACTTCAATCATTGGTTTGATTTTTTTTTCCAACTAAACATGGCAGCCAAGATGTGTAGAGCCCTTCCACGTGCGGAGAAAATAACACGACGGAAACTCACCGACTTTTCGGTCGAGAAATTTGGTCACAGTCACATGATCACCAGAAAGCACTGCTTTGTTTAGTATCTGAGGCTTGGATCCTCGCACCACTTTCTCGTCGCTATCATACTGTCAATCACAAATAAAGGCGGAGTTATACTGTCATTCACAAATAAAGGCGGAGGCATAATGTCATTCACAAATAAAGGCGGAGTTATACTGTCATTCACAAATAAAGGCGGAGTTATACTGTCATTCACAAATAAAGGCGGGGTTATACTGTCATTCACAAATAAAGGCGGAGTTATACTGTCATTCACAAATAGAGGCGGAGTTATACTGTCAAACACAAACAAAGGCGAAGTCAGACTGTTAATCATAAATAAAGGCGGAGTCATACTGTGAACCATAAATAAAAAAGGAGTCATACTGTGAATCACAAATAAAGAAGGAGTCATACTGTCAATCACAAATAAAGGCGGACTTATACTGTCAAACATAAATAATGGCGGAGTCATACTGTCAAACATAAATAAAGGCGGAGCCATAATGTCAATCATAAATAAAGGCGGAGCCATAATGTCAATCATAAATAAAGGCGGAGTCATACTGTGAATCATAAATAAAGAAGGAGTCATACTGTCAATCACAAATAAAGGCGGACTTATACTGTCAAACATTAATAAAGGCGGAGTCATACTGTCAATCATAAATAAAGGCGGAGTCGTCAATCATAAATAACGGCTAAGTCATGTCTAATTAGCAGTCACTTTTCATAGGAAATCAATATGCAGCTCGTTCTAATTTCAGGTAATCTCGTTTTTGTTTGTTTCAGTAATAAATTTACCGTAAACTCCACTTGATTATCAATAATCATATGATAAACACACAAAAAAAATCCGGCTACCGGGGTTGTTATTTTTATTTTTTGTTTGGCTCCAAGAACGAATCAAAAGGATCTATTTAAAATTTAAATAATATCATTTGCATCCCTTTTAGAGAGGCACTAAAACATTCGTCCAGAGTCGGGAACTTTTGGTCTTAAGTCTCCCCAACTCCCTCCTCGCTCGCTTATTACCTTTTCATCCATAGAGCTTATGCTATCATTTTCGAATGCGTCCACAGCATCCAGACGATCGTAGGACATGTGAATCCCCACGAGCGTTTGTCGTCTTTCCACGTGTCGCTTTCGCAAACTCTCCATCAGCAGTCTGGTTTCGGGGTCCAGGTCCCGCTCGGCCTCTCCATTCAGCCCTTCGCTATAAAGAGGGTTCTCAATGATCGAGGATTTATTGTCTTTCTCTGAATCGTTCATTTTGCCGAGTCGTCTCGAAGAGAAAGCGTGGCAGGAGTCTGTAACAAAAGGAATGAATATATAAATATCTGAATATAATGCATAGCAAATGACTTTTTAAAGATTTTTATTAACATCTTTGTCTCCCTTGTGTTTGCGATGCTGAAGAGGAGGGCGTAAGGGGGAAGCGAAAACTGTAAAAGAAAAACGCACAGAAACCGCACAAAAACACTAAAAACCGCACAACCGTCAAAATAAGTCAATAACCGTAAACCGCGCAGTCTAGAGAAACCGCAATACCGCGGAAGAAAATACGAAAAACCGCGTCAGACTTAAGGCAAAACCGCATTACCGCAAACCCTTACGGCCCCTCCTTTTGTTTCAGAGATGATGTGACTTGCATACTTAGACTCGATTCGATGTCAGCTAATGATATTCCTTGAACAACTGTCTACAGGGTTAGCATAGTAGGGTAAGTGTTTGGTCGTTTCGTCAGTATGGTTTTAATACCAGGATAACTAAAATTGCATAGCCTTCAAAATTGTAAGGGTATATTGGCCACAGGTACTTCGTCATGAAGACGCTCTATCGTGCTTAGCTTGACTTGTCAGTAACAGAAAAACGTGAGAGAACCGCGATAAAGTTCTATACGATCGGTACAACCGGGAGCGGTGAATCGTATTAATTAAACCTACAAAGGAACAAAAGTACAAAAGCCCTATTGATATAGGTAAATGTCGTAAAATTTTGAGTTTTGATAAAAATAATGAGCAAAAGTACTGCATATAAAGTATTGCATATGAAATACCGTGGAGATCCTACGGTGTTCTTACCTGCAACTCGTGAGTTTGATTGAGTCTACTCCATGCTCGTTCATGTGAAGTGATGGTTTTTTAAATGCAGTGGAATTTGCATTGTCATTGGGCCGTGGCGTGTTTATATTATAGTGAATTAGATTCCATTTTTTTCCGGAATGCCGGTAAGTAAACTTTTGTTTCGGAATTTTCGGCGTGACTTTGACTTGTGATTTTGATCGAGTCTACTCGATGCTCGTTAGGAACTTCATGTGAAGTGATAATTTTTTGAATGCAGTAAAATTTCATTGTCATTGGGCCGTGGCGTGTTAATATAGATATTTAATAGATTCCATTTTTTTTCCGGAATGCCGGTAAAGAAAAGTTTATTCAGGATTTTTGGTGCGATCTATATGCTTCTGTACAGAGACAGATTGTTTATTAGCTACCCTGATTGAGAGGAAAGGGAAGATTCCAACACCTTAACCCCGAAAACCGGCATTTGTTTTATATTTTCATTACAAACATACGAGAGCACACTTGTTTTCGGCAAAGAAAAATTGAGATGGACAAAGATATATGTGTACGTGTGTATTTTTGCGTCACTTTAGTTTCTCGATCGCGAAATCGCGAAAATAAAGTGACGGCTTTGGGTTGAAGGTAAACCGTTTAATAAAGCCCCGTGCAAACTTGCTCGTGAGACGCTGGCCCAGCGATGCTGGCGCAGTTTGAACACCGTGTTGGGAGGTGCTGGCTGGTGCTGGCGAGTGTTGGCGAAATTTTGATTGAGCTCAAACATTTGGCCAGCACTTCGCCAGCATTTCCTTTGTCTCCTGGTCATTCGAGCACACCACAGCGTAGCTGGCGCAGTTTGCACACAAACCTAACAATGCTCTTTAATCTTTAATGGTGAATGCTTATAGTAATAATATATTAATATTACAATTGATGGGGAGCAGTGTCTCGATCGTATTTACATTCGGTTAAACTAGCCTTGAATACACCTACAGAGTCAGCCTCAAAGGCTTCTGTTGGGGGGGAGTCTCATTTTGAGATGGTTCTGATGAAGAATAAATGGTGGAAGGCGTTTATTGAGCCTCCGAGCTGCGTAAAACGCTTAGCATGGCCCCTTGTCTTTGTACTTCTCTTAGTTAGCTCCTCGGGGAAGAGTTTGGACTAAACCATTTTCAATCTTAAAGAACATTTCCAAATCCTTAACCATGCGGCGATCTTAGAGGAGGGGCAAAGGAAAGGACTTAATCATCTCGCTAACGCTACTCGATCGGCGGTAGTCGCCATACACAAAGCGGGCTGCACGTTTCTGGACCGACTCGATGTTATCTATGTTTCTTTGTGTGTGTGGCGACCAGGCTAGAGTGGCGTACTCCAACATTGTCCTTACTAGGGTGAGGTAAGCGCGCTGTTTCACTGCCTTAGAGCAGCAAGCGAGGTTCCTCTGGGGGACTTCAAGTACTCTGCTAACCTTTTCAACCTTTAGTGTATCGTTTCGACCAATTCAGGGAATGCGATATGTACACACAAAGATATTATCGGTAGGGGGACTCTACAGATACAATACTGATGAGGTGAGGGGGACCTCTTGAGGATAATGGAAATTACCATAAACTTTATAGGAGCAAACGTCATCTGCCTGTTGCTAGCCCAGGCCTCAAGGGAATTAAGATCAGACTAGAGCAGAGCATACTCTGGAGAGTTAATAATGCGAAAGATGACACAATCATCAGCGAACAGTTAAATCCCTGAGGTTACTCTGGCCGGAATGTCATTCACAAATAACAGAAACTACGTTGGTCCTAGTACAGTCCCCTAAGGTACCCCAAATAGTACGGTAGAAGCATTAGTGATATCTTGTAAAGTCTTCAGTTTGTAAGTAAAAACCGGTACCTCCCCCAGCCAAATGGTCAGAGTGGTCATAGTTGGTCTAACACCCAAAAATAACGGTTACGGTGATAGAACCCGCTGTTACAACACAATCCCACGTGCTACTTACTATCAGATAAAAATTAACTGTTTGTTATCGTCCTCTTGTCACGCTATAATATCAGGAGACGAAATTAAACCCAAATTTAACCGGAATCTAAAGGAATCGTGGATTGCCTTAAACACAAGTAAAATGGTGGGTTCTTGGTTTGTCTTTGGTTCCTCATTCATCAAACGCCAGTCAAGCGTGAACTTATTACTCAACATGCTGGCCATGTGTTGGGGCAGTTTGCACAGGGCTTCACCTTTATGGAAACGCCTTGTTTATTTAGTCCTCTAATTACATATCGTACCGTAAAGCCCTGTGCAAACTGCTCCAGCATCCGCCAGCATTGCTGGGTTTGTGTGCTAACTGCGCCAGCAAAGCTGTGCTATGCTCGAATTGCCTCGAGACAAAGGAGATGCTGGCCAAAAGTTTGGACTAAATCAAAATTTCGCCAGCACCTCCCAACACGGTGTTCAAACTGCGCCAACATTGCTGGGCCAACGCCTTATCAGCGATGCTGGGGCAGTTTGCACGGGGCTTTAGGGGTTGAGTTGAGCAATTCTAAACTGTATTTATACAATTCTAAAGATTGGAACAAAATTTAGCCCAGCTTTTTTTTGTTACGCAAGTTGTTATTTTTGATGATTGCACATGTCACTGTAACTCATTTGTAGTCTGAAGAAGGCAGGCACTGCCCTGCGAAATATTATTCTAAAATCTGCGTTGTTATTTAATCTTTTAATTAACTATATTGATGGCTACATGAAGTATCAACGCAACGTGAAACGAGACATGTATCGCTGTCATTTGATCGCTAGCCCGCTAGATCTGAATTGTATACCCTTTAATAATCTAAAACCACCGCTCCATTTACGTCGACTAAAATTCGACTTTGGCGCATACAGGCGTATTCTGATAATAAACCACAATTTTTACTCTAATTTGGCTGCGAAATATGTTTCTCCTTTGCTAAGTGCGCTCCGTGTTTGATTAGGAAACCCGGTGCTAGCCGAAACGTGCCCGATTTTTTGTTAGTCGGGCACGTTCGGCTTGCGGGTTGGGGACAGTTCGCATGCCACAGGTAGTAGCAAGGGCATTGGGAACAACACCTTTTGCTGGAACTGCGGGTATCTACGTAAACACGGAGAGCGCGTCGCAAAACAAGGCACAATTCGAATCAGAGGGGAGTTTCGTTGTTTGTCATTTCTAAATCAATTTACCAAACAACCTCTGTTCCCAACGCCCTTGTAGTAGCTCAGATTAAGCAGTCACTTGACCGGGTTTTCTAATCAAACACGGAGAGCACGTCGCAAAGAAGGAACAGCCAAGGGGAAATCGTGGTTTATTATCAGAATTTAGCCTAACAAACACTGTCTGCCCTATCACTGAACTATAATGATTCCCCATGTAACGAAATCCAAGAACGTGTAATAGTTCTGATAAAAGTATTGTAGGACATACGTTTATGTCTTACCTCAATCTCCCGCCGGTAATTGTTAGTTGATGGTTGGGGTGCCTGACAAATTACTGACCTCACGGTTGGATTTTAGAGACCAAAAAAAGGCGAGGACCATGGACTGCATGGACGGATGCGAGTACAAGTCGATCACAGAGATCAACCTTTTATATGCGTACAACGGGCCGGAGACCTTTTAGATGTTATCGCGCTATCAGATATCAGTAACGGCACGGCCAAAATAGAACAAAACAAATGGCCCGACAACAGTACGAGAAGCGAGCACGTTAAAGTAATGCATAAAAATCACCAACCCTGTTCTCGTGAATTGTCCTTCATTCAAGTGAACTCTAAAAGCACAGTAGCATAAAAGCATTAGTTCGGCAACTATTGACAGCTGTTTCGTCCTTGTTATCGTTAGTGACTCATCAGCATGGCGTAGCCGGTTCTACATAGGCAATGAAGAGCAGAGCTGAGACTATGCTGTTCCGCATGCTAGGGAGCTTAAGTTCAGCTTTTTATTTATTTATTTATTTTTTTTTTGGGGGGGGGGGGGGGGGGAGGGAAGGGGGGGAGGGAAGGGGGGGGGCGGGTACCGCACCTTATCTTTGTAGATAAGCAGAATCTAGTAAACATTTTTCGTTTGGTACAAAACAATGCCGAAGCACGTTGAAAGCGCTATAAAAAGACGATATACATATACGGATTAAAGCTTGTTTGCTTTTACTTGACCGGCGTGTCTAATACTTACCAAAAAGATCATACAGAAAAGATTTGTTTTACCTTCTCTACCCGGCCCCATCACAAAAACCAGACTTCATTTAATTTCATAGATTTATTCTGAACATTTCCCCTATTTTCAAATACTCTTTTTTCTTCCATGTCTAATCAAAACTTTTATCTAGTCTTTCTATGCGGACCTATCAATAATACAAGATAAGACAATAGCTTTACATAATAATTAGTTCATAATCACTTTTCAGAATAACATGATTTTCAGCCAAGGCTAAGGACCTGTGTCAGGAATATGCCAAGTTATCCAGCGCTATTCTTTACTGCGCCTAGCGACGCAAGGGGCGATGTGTCCTATTCCACCAGCAAAAATTCTGGTTGATCCCGGGATACTGTAATTGCAAGGATGTACCTTTAAATACTACGTGCAGGATTTTAGTAGTTTCTAAAGAATACTCCTGCTCCTTTATGAACCATGATGTTTAATCAACACTTGATGCTATAGGGAAAATAGCGGGTTTTCCATAGTTTAGTCTTTAAAGTAACATTATGTTGCTTTGAGCAGCCATAAAAAGGTTAAAAACATTTCTGGTCAACAGGCCAGACAATGGCACTGACAAAAATAAAACGATCGCTGACTCAGAGTATAACGTTATTTTTAGATTTGAGTGGGAGTACCTTCCGATTAAAATCACATCTTATTGGCCTGGTTTATCTGACGCATGAAGATGGTTCCTTGGACCCACTCTCCCATCACAAGCGAAAGATCTCCGCGCTCTCTGATCAAAAGGTTCAAGATATTATCACCTTTACTAAGCAAGGATTAAGTCATGTGAAAGGTTAAAGGGAGTATGTCGCATATATAACGATATGGAAGACATGGATGGATTAAATTAAATAGAGGAATGGAACGTATTGCACAGCTCTCCTGTGGAAACGACTTGACAAAATCCTTGCACGCCCTATTGCCCGCCATCATACGTATGACAGTCGCCTTACTCTTCGCCAGGTATGGCACAGTGTTGCCAATTATAAACAATACGGAAGTTAAATAACAATACTACTATAAACTATACATTTATAATAAACTATTTATACTCTCTCGAAAGGGAGTCTTTTTTCGTAAAGCAAGTAAAACGTTAGTCTCCCTCGCAGCGGTTCTGGACAAGTCAAGCGGTGCTTACTGGAGCTCAAGCGACGAGTCCAGAACAGCTGCGAGGGAGACTATTACAACTTGGCAGGCCAAAGATTCAACGACGCAAACAAACTCTAAGATTCTGCCTGTAGAATAAGCCCCAAGGTTCTGATAAGGCCATATAAAATACATTTGTGTATGAGATTTTGCCTTATCCTATCTTATCTTCACAACGGTGCTCTCGATTTAGGTAACTACGGTAGCTCATCTTACAATACTACCAGCCAGACGGCAGGAAGGGGGCGCTTAACAGTATGCCCTATACGATTCCTAGCTCTCCCTGTGTTTCTTATTCCCTTTTCTGTATCTAATCCTGTCTCTGTTTACGACCTTTTGCATTCAATAACGATACTATTAAGTTAGTTAGGATTCTTTAGGCCGCTAGCATAAGCATCACTCGCCCCAGTCCCCCACGTCAACGGCTTTAAGGCACAAAGGTCACCTGATCGACGTAAGAACGTCACATGGTTTACCTCACGTGATAAAGCCTCGTGTGACGTCAATGTCAAGTGACTAGCATTCTATGGTGTTTCGGGCCAGTCTGCACTTTGGAGACTTGCTACGCACTAGCTGCATTTTATCTGTGAAAGAAAAGAAAGATAAGGGAGCGAGTGAGCCACATTTGTCTTCAATAAGGTGGTTAATTAAAATGGCCTACTCAGTCCCTTTTGGTAACGCGCTTCAATAACATTCGAAAAGCAAAATAATGTGACATAAATGTGATCGATATCCTTACGGCACACCAACAAGTTTTAGGGGACAAGTACACCCCAACTCACCACGTAATGCTAAAGAGATTTTTTATGATTGTGGGAAACTCCTTCATGTTTATTGGAGCAATGTGCCATGTTTAGTACCGATACATTGGTATCTCAAAATACCTCTCCTGTTCAGTCCCTATAGAGTCGGCCTCTATGGAATCCTCATTGTATAGCACCACCGGCTCAACGGCCACGTGAGTATGAGGCGACCCCTCTCCACCGCTGTGCACATGCATCTCGGGCTCTTCTTCTTGGGGTTCAAGTTTGACTTGGACGTTTGACTGTGAGAGTTGGCTGCTGTGAAGGACCAATCGAAAGAAGGGTTAGAGGCAAGGGATACAACGGCGAGACATATTGTTACGTAATAAGCTATATGCAAGGTCCACCCCCACCCCACAAGGAATAGCCAAGTAATGGGGACTTGCTGTCCCGGACTCCCTGTCCCGGCTTCCGCCGTGTTTATGTGCCCTTAGTGTACCTGTCCAGCAGGCGCATGAACTTTCATTCGAGTAACAACTTACGTGATGCCCTTGGAACAGAATTCCACAAGTTTGCTGATTCCACCAGGCTCTCCCTCCGTTTCCTCTTGACCAAATAGTCTTTTCTTATTGGCTGGTTCATCGCTCACGTCATCATCTGCAGCCCTCTTCCCAGCAGCCTCTGCGCCCTGCGGAATCTCCTCCTCCGAGCCATTCGACCCCGCGTGGTTGGGGTCACGTGAGCCGACGTCGAAAGTGGTGACCTGTGTGGGGAGGCCCACGAGGCACGATGGCTGAACCGCGCGCTCTCGCTCTTGCTTATTAAGACTTCTGGTTACAAAAAAGAAAGAGTTTATTACGAATATGTACAGATCATGAAAATGTTGTCGACCTAATAACATATTTCAAAAGTAAAAATAAACGCGGCACTAGGAATACAGTATTCATTTAAAGTCTATATAACCTTTCACATTTGATAGATTTTGTTTATCTTTTTGTCCAAATGATATGTGGTTCTTATGGACCCTATAAACGCGCGAATAACTCAAGCCTGTAATATTGACGTATTTTGATCAAACTTCGGAAAAAAGTGAGCTGGAAGACCCGGGTCCAGTCATTTGTGACGTAAATCGAGATGTCAACCAAATTACATGAGAAAACATATGCGCGCGCTGAACCGGTTCCCGTCTTCATGTCTTCTTAGTTATTGCTGAAGATCGTTGCGCGGTTACAACTTTTACCTTCGTCTTCATATCTAAACCTGGTAGTCAAATGATTATTTAACAAATCTGCAAAATTTAGCAGATATTTTATAGTCCATAGATTGTTTTTGCATTGTGCGCGCGCGCTGCATGCGCAATCAAGAATGACGACATTTTCACTGTTTTTTGAAACCTACAACAAAACGTTTTTTTTTACTTTTTTTCGCATATGATTCTATGCTTCGCTTCATTGTGGGTAGCATTGCAATAGAAAACACTTTGCCAATATTTTGTGTTATTGCCATCTCCGAATTTTAACGGAAAATACATTGTTTTAGATGTTCCCGCTAAAACTTGGGATTATTCACTCGATTCGTTTCCTTTCGCGCCGGCCAGGAACATTTTCAAAGCTCTGTAGAAAATTCGAATCTCAATCAAAATGAATACCCTTTTCAGAATGTAAAAGTTTATCTTTGCTTTCTTTTGGCTAGATTGATATAAGTGAAAGGTTTTAGGAACTTTAAGGCGAAGAGATTGCTACACAAGCAGCCCACTACCGTTCGTTCTATGGCACGTCTAATATATTCTACATGCAAAGGTAACTATAAAACATCACTGTTCTTTCTAACGAAAACAAGAAACGTTAGAAAATGACAATATCGTCAAATGGTAACGATTAAGACTTGTTGTGAAAATAAATGGGTACGAGCTAAAAGAAAATAAAACACGAAAATTATTGAGTTCATTATAACTGTAAGGCCTAAGCGCCCGTCATCAGTTTTGGCATGATTCTGTTGTACTTACGCTGAGCTGTGGGTGACTTTCGACTGCGGCCTCCTCTTCATGAACTCTTCTTCATCCACCATCCACACGGCGCCTTTCACGTTCTCTTTACGCACGAAGCACTTGTGCAGGGACAGGTTGTGCCGTACGGCATTCTAAAAGACAATTAAAAAGGTGACTTAAAGGGCTCCGCTCAACCTAAAGAGAAGCGTATTGTATTGCGTATTTGTAGTATCAGTATAGAAGTATTCAATCATCTATAGTCATTTGATTTAAGGAAAACTTCTACAATATACGGGAAAATATTGATGAAGCAATGCACCATGTTTGTGTGTCTGTTTTTGTGACTGTCTACCAGCCTATGTATCTGTCTTTTGTGACTCATTATCCGAATGTCCAACTGTTTTGGGACTTAGTGCCTCTGTCTTTCTTTGCATCACTCATACCTTCCATGTTGCTGCATTTCGTCTAAAATAAGCAAACGTCCTTGTAAACCAGGAATATATTTCATTCAGCGTCAGTTGGGTATCAGGAGAGTCTAGAATTGCCTGGAGACAAGAACATTAAAATGTCATTAAGAAACAAAAGTGTTTTTATTATATATGCGCTTTTACACGTGACACATAAAGTAGACACTAGACTGCTAGCAGTATAACACAGGTGTTGAGAATGTGACAACGAATAACTATACTGCACATGTCTATTAGAGACCTGTGCAACCAGGCTCGTGAATACATTTAGTGGAGTAAACATAAGGTGAGTCCACGCACCTGTCTGATAAGAGATGCATACGTGAATGGAGGTCGAACGTCAGCTTTTTGGTAAAAATCAGCAGACCTTTGTATATCTGAAACAATTAATACAACCATCTTTAGTGACATGATAAGACACTCAATACAGTATAACTATAAACTCAAAGGCAGTTTCTGTGTGAAGTTTCTTCGGGCATATTTCGTCAGGGTTCTCCCAGAAAAGGAAACTCAAAACGGCATCACGCTGGCTGTGTGAGACTTACCCAAACACACCAACTGACAAAAGCAAGCAAGCAAGCATAAAAAAAGCCTCACACAATCTGATTTTCGCCGTAATTTTTACAGTAATGATGTTGCGAGAGTTGATGCAAGAGATCAATCAATATTGAAGGGATATTATTTACGTATAATTTAAGCGTCAATCATCTCTTTGGCGGCAAATAAAAAAAAATCACCACAATTTTCTAATAGTGTCACAGGAAAAACCTTCATCGTGATCAAACTTTAAGCTTAAGGCGTTTGTTTTACATAACGTATAAACCGATTTTCCATTTTCACCTAGTAACGGAATAACTACACTCCCTTTTACCAAGCGAAATACCATCTAAGAGCAGAGCTGCTTGAGACCTTATAATAATAACTAACAGTGCTTACCCAGCGATATACCATCTGGGTCAGAGGCCCTAATAATGATAACTAACAGTGCTTACCCAGCGATATACCATCTGGGTCAGAGGCCCTAATAATGATAACTAACAGTGCCTACCCAGCGATATACCATCTGGGTCAGAGGCCCTAATAATGATAACTAACAGTGCCTACCCAGCGATATACCATCTGGGTCAGAGGTCCTAATAATGGAATAACTAACAGTGCCTACCTAGCGATATACCATCTGGGTCAGAGGTCCTTATAATGGAATAACTACCAGTGCTTACCCAGCGATATACCATCTGGGTCAGAGGTCCTAATAATGATAACTAACAGTGCCTACCCAGCGATATAACATCTGGGTCAGAGGTCCTAATAATGGAATAACTAACAGTGCCTACCCAGCGATATACCATCTGGGTCAGAGGTCCTTGAGCGCTTGTGAATTTTCGTCTCCTCTGGCATGTGATGTATCAAAGGCTTTAGCTCCTCGTGGTGAATGTGATGTGTCGGCATGTGGCCGCTCAGGATCGCCATTGTTGTCACCTCACTTGAAGTGGGCGTTAGGTCGTGTACAGAGATATTTGGTGGAGGCGTTGTACACGACTTGCTAACGTGCACCTCTCTAATCAGACCACTCTCAGGCTCGGAAGGGCCATCATTGCTGGTGTTTAAGGGAGAGGATGAGTGGGAGCTAGTTGGGGGCTGGGAATGAGTTTGGTTAAGCACAGGTGCATGCTGGATCTTCTCGCCTTCCTGTGGCCCTGGTGGGGAGAGCTGGCCCTAATGGTCAAATCAAGGCAGCATTCATCAGTAACAAACAAGCAAAAGAGAAAATGTTGAGTGTGCCCTGCTATCTATGAACTAGTTAGAATTGATAACTCTTAAACATTTTGGTTGTAAGTCTGTGATTAAAAACCCACCTTTGGCATATGTAAGTGACTCATCATTGCATTGAGTCGTTCCCTTTCTTTGTTCAGCTGGGATTCAAGGTGGCCTACTACTTGCATCTGCACCCGCGCCTGTGCGGTGCTCCTTTCATCAAGGGCGTGGTCATTGTTCAGATGACTAGGAAAGGCAAGACAAACATATGAGTAATGGAAATTTAAGAAAAGCAAAGGAAGGAGCAACTGTACACAGGTGTAGAAAGATGAAATTCTAGGATGTCCACTGTAAGACCCCCTCACTCAATAAAAAAAACTTATTTTATGTCAGGAGTAAGCCTGTTTTATGTAAGTGTCATAATAGCTCCTAAGTACTTTCCTCAAATAAGTTCTATACCTAAGCATGGTGAACAATAGATGACAAAGGGGATTGTATGTTAGGGGAAAAAGTCAGTAACGAAACTGACAGTACAAACCCACTTCTTGGAAAATTTTTACTTCTTACAAAGTGGAAAAAAGCATATTTTATCTAAAGATAAAACAGATGTATAATTTAGCACTTTCCTTCGTATAAGCACCTCCAGGAATAAACACCTTGCCTGGGACATGAAAATTAAGTAAGTGCATGGCACTTATTTAAGCAATTACGGCAGATGTCAGCCTGTTTCGCCAGTTGGATTGCCTAAGTTGTGGTTGACTACATATTGCCCCTTTAAATGGCTAATAACTATTAAAAGCTATACCTCATAAAATGCATTGAATTGTTAGTTACTGAGACCAGTATGTGGCAAATAAACATTTCCCTTACTGTAAGAACTGAGCAAATCCTTCACAGTACGCCTCACATCCTGGCCACTGGCAGACATTGTGATGGAAGAGAGGGTGGTGTTGATGGACTGGATAAGAGGAAGAAGAATGTTTCAAACAACAGTTAACAACAATAAAAAGAAAAGTTTATAACTTTGACGTCATACCACCACCAGTGAACGCTAACTCACTTTTACTCACCAAAGGCTATTTTAGGAGAGTTTATAAATAACCCATAAAAAACTTGAGTCATTGGTTTATTTCTTTTGAAAGTTATAATCATTTGGGTTGTATAGAGCATACAGAAAATATTGCCAACAGTGTATGTATCAATGATATGATTTATCTATGACAAAGATAAAAGGAGGTTGGGATAAGAGGGCAAGGGAAGGGGAAGGGGGTGATGACTTCTCCTTTGATTCAAAGGGGTAAAATTTTGAGGAATTCTGAACCCTTTCACACAACTTTTAAATAAGCAATGCTATCAGTTATTGTGGCCTGTATCATATGGTATTTTTGAGGGAATTTTTAAGTGAAGTGATATTTTTAGAACCTGAAGTCCTTCCATGGGAGGAGGAGGACTCCAACTGACCCCAAGTAGTAGCAGATCTAGGGGGAGGGTTTAGGGGGTTTGAACCTCCATTTGGGCTGCCAGAAAGCCATATGTAACAAAAAAATATACCCCTCCCCCTTTGTTACTGAGCCAAACCCCTCCTTTAGTGAAAAGCTAGATCTGCCATCACATATAGACTTACTTGTCTGGCTTTCAGCAACATAACCAGAAGCCCTATGGGAATAAAATATGAAAATAAATATTTGCTGCACAATAATGATGAGAAAATTTCACCCTCCTCTTCAGTCAGGCTCTAATTCTTTATGAATACTCAAAAAAAAAATTGCACAAAAATTATGGATTTCTCTAGAAAAAAAAGATTGCAGTTACTTACACAGTCCCATGTCCATCAGGAGGGGGCTGTCTTCCTCCTAAAAATGCACAAATAACAAAATTATTTAGTCACAGGTAAGAAAAAAGTAATAAACAATAAAAAAAAAAATGCTTTGTATTCTTTTCAGCAAATTTGGCCAAAAAAACAAAAACAAAAAAAGAAAAGAAAAGAAAAAACACCTGATCCAACAGAATAAACATATGGCAAAGGTAAAACTGCATTCCCATCATTTCTTCTAAAATTTAATAAGATAAATAATTACAGAATTGAAAATGCTTGTACAATTTTTATGCACTTGTGAATGCACATCAGAAAACTCAATTGCTCAATTCATTTTCTGATACTTCTCAACTTGTGCATAAAAACATGCACATGCATTCATTCCATTAAGGGAAGGGTCATTATTTAACAGGGGGGGCTGCTATGTTTGGGGAGAGGATTGCGATTTTTTGAGCGTTGATTTGGGGGAGGGCCTCAAATGAATTTCCAAGCCTTCCAAAAGACTGGAATTTCAACATTTTTCTGGGGAGAAACCCAGACCCCCTACAAAATAGATAAATGAATGTGATGCGCATTCTGCTTGCACTTTCATAACTTTCGTTTGGCTGGCGTTGAAAATCATTTTCCCCTAAAGTGTGGCCTCTACTATTTTTATCTTTTGCAGTTTTGGTTTTATTAACTTACATCACTGAATTTACAAATTTCGCTTCATGTCAAGTCCCCCCTAATAACTTTTCAGACTGGAAAAGATTTCAGTTAGAAAGGAGCTAATGATGATGTTTTCTGTTTAGGTTGAAACAATAATTAGGATTTCATATAATTGAAAATAGCAACATTTTCAAGGAGGAGCATGTCCCCAGATCCCCTTAACAATATTATTTACACCTAAAAATAAAGCTTGAAATCAACTTTTCTCCTGGCTTGGTGGTTTTTAAGGCCAGCTGCGTCGCCCCTTTATGGGCATGCCCTTAAACAATATTATTTACACCTCTAAAAATAAGGCTCAAAATCAACATTTCTCCTGGCTTGGTGGTTTTTAAGGCCAGCTCTGTCCCCCCTTTATGGCCATGTCTAAGTCAATGACCAAACCCTCCCCCCCCCCCCTCCACACAAAATAATTTAAATTTTTTTCTGTTGTTTTGGGGGAGGGGTCACTATTTTTGTGCTTTAGATTAGGGGATGTTGAAATGTTTGGATCAGAAAAAAAGATTACTCCCCCTCTCCTGATAAATAACGACACTTCCCTAAGTAATCTCTTTATTTTCAGTAGTGTGTTCATCATGAGGTGTGCATTATTATCAGGTTTAGACTTACCAAAAGCTGTTAGAGGTGTATCTGCCAGGCCTTTCCACTTCCCATCATAATAGGGCCTTAACTCCTGCTCAAGGATTGCCTAAGACAGACAGATCCATTAAATAAAATACTATCAAGGAACATCAGAACAGAAAAGATAACAAGCATATTGTAAATTCATGGTAACGAGGTCATTATGATACCAGCATCACTGTCTCACTCCAAGCAGGATTTACCAAAATATCACTGCCATAGCCACCCCATTATAAACATGCATTTATCTTCTGCTGTACCAAAGTTTTGGTGCACCCTATTATGAACATTTAAGTCTATCTATACCAACCTGATGTTGCTGAAGATGTTGAGGTTGAAGCGGTCTTAGTAATAAAGGAGGAGGGTGTGCAACAACAGCAACTGGTCTAGGCTGTGCTGACTGTGAGTGGTGGGCATAGTGATAGTGGTTGTCCAAATAAGCAGTAGGTTGGCAATTACAGTGGCCATGCTCGACAAATGTGGCTGGCGGGTGACAGTTAGGTGGTGAATACACATGGTGAGTGTGAGGCCCTGGTGGACATGTTGAACAAAAGTGTCCAGAGCTGTGTTTGGATTTGCTACTCTTGCTCTCTTGTGTTCCGTGATCTGGTGCTGAAGTTTCAATAGCAACACCATTGGGTGTTCCTGGAATATGCTGATAGACGATTCCAGGAAGATGGTTTTCATGGGAACAGCAGCAGGGACTCTTACTTGTGCCCCCTTTGTGGCCATTTGTATGGGCTTGGCAGATTTTCCCTGGACTACTTGAGCCACTGTGAGATTTTATGTGACTGTCACTTTGTTTGTTTGGACTCTTGGCTACTGTTGCGGTAGTCATACTTATGTTCTGTTGAATAAAAAATACAAACAATAGCTGTCAACTAGATTTTTGGGTGCTTTGCAGGATTACAGGAGGTGTTATTAGAGAGGGACATACATAATTAACTAACAATATAACAAACCCAAGAGTAGTGGGGTTTTAATATCAGTCAGGATCACATTAAATTAAAATGTCAATAAAACTGATATTGAGCAAGAGGCTACTTGCTTAGATTAAGCAACAAGGAAATTAGATTCCATTTATATTACCTGAATTCCTATGTTGTCTGTTTTTAAGCAGGAAGGAGGGGAGAATTCCAAATAGATGGTGGGCGTTAGAGAGGGACGTTCAATACAAACTTGTAAGATTGGGGGAGGGGGCATTCATTGATAGGAAGTGTTCTTTAGATGGGGGCATTTTTTTACAGTATTCGAATTCAATAGAAATTAAATGATTTTTTTCACACTTGGTACTTTACTGTTTTAAGCTACAATTTAGAAAACTGGTAATATTCTCTACTACGAAGGGTACATTGAGTTTATAAACTCTGTTCAACTTTAACCAATGAATGATGCTTGACAATGCCAAAACATAAAAAAACATTTTCTACCAACCATAATAGAGAAGTTCAGTGTTAAGGCACTAAAGCATTTTATGGAAATATTTAATTTTACTGGAAATATTCTCTACTACAAAGGGTACATTGAGTTTATAAACTCTGTTCAACTTTAACCAATGAATGATGCTTGACAATATGCCAAAACATAATTTTTTTTTTTCTATCAACCATAATAGAGGAGTTGAGTGTTAAGGCACTAAATAATTTTGTTTCACACAGCCATTCTTCCATGGAGGTCATTTACATTGTCACCTATAAAGCAGGAAATGGGTTTACATTGAATTTCACAATAGAAATGAGAAATTTGCACATTGTCATAAATGATATTGACATATTGCAAATAATTAACCTGAGTATTGGCTGACTTGAGGGAGGTGTTTTGTCTATCTCTAGTGACCTGGGGTGTGATTGACAGCACATAGTGGGATCACACATGCTACTAAACAATTTACAATGCATGAATTACATCTTTCCCCAGCTTCTACCTATTAAATGAAATGCAGCCAATGCAGCATATTTCATATTCAAAATTTAGGATAAGGCATTGGTTGGCTTGGAAACTGATGTCTAAATGTAACTCAGGATTATCATTTATAGAGTATTGAGCTTATAGTTAAGTATGTTTCCAGTTAAAAACATGTAAAAACATGTAAAAATAATTTTAAAATTTGGGCCACATCAAGACTACATCCTGCTTGTAAAAAACATCTATTCTCAATTGGGAACCAAAATTTCTCACACAGATATCATGCTGCTAGCTACATATGAACCCTCTTTGCATTCTGTTTTGGTGAATAACAGAATCAATGGTCATTCATTACGAAAGAGCCAAACTATACAAGATTCATGTACAAAATATTAAAACAATAATATCATCTAAGAGAGATTAAATAGTATAGCAAAAAATTGTGGGTCCAAATTGTCATAATTATGCATGTTTCTCTAAAATTCTCTAGAGATCAAAAGAAAATCTCAAACTGAAATATCTTTTGAATTGGAAATTTATTCAGTCCTTATGGCTTTTTTGACACCTGTTTTGTAAAGCACATTTCATACTTAATTGAATTGGATTTAATGGTCAGGCATTAATTGCACACTTTTGCTCAGTCTTATTTATATACTAAGAGGGAGGGGGTGGGGGTATCCTATTTAGAGAGAAAGGCCCAATCTCTAAGAAGTACGCTGTACCAGACAGTTTAAAATTCAAAGACATCTCTCTGAGTTGACAGCTTAAAGGATTCAAGAGTAAACAATCTTTCCGAGGAATATCACTCGACTTGTCTGCCTGTGCTCTGAGAGAAAATAACAAATCAAAGAAACTACGGATCGAGTTTAAGCGAACGAGTAACATTTCGCGCACGTTCGATTGAATCGTTACGATCCATTTGTGGATTTAAGACCTAAACTCTGTCATTGTAACAATTTTTGCGTGCGCTTTTTTAATAGCAACCCCAAGCGGAAAATACGCAAAAATACAACTGCCTTCTTACATTATTCTTGGCCCTGGAAGCTGTCGGAATAACAGGGGTTTCACCATTCTGTTCTTTGTTTGCAGATGACATTTTCCTCAATAGACTTTACTTTATATACCAACTCGTCTCCCTCGTAGCTTTAAACCACACGTCTAAGAAACCCACTCTACACTGCAATCTAAAAAGCCCTGAAATAGTAAAAAAGGACATAAGTTGTCATTCGCCCGCAACCTAAAGCTTTAACTGAATTTTGATTTGGGAAGTTTCGCTGCAACATGGCGACCGAGCGCGCTCCCTATATCCATAACAGCCGCGAGAGGTTTGCTCACATTCGAGGCGTAAATACTCATAATTCTTCGATAACTATATTCAGTATAAGTTCTGAATCTTATTCTCTAAAACCAAGGCAATCATACACACTACACTTTCCAATTTTGCGTATTAGAAGAGTAATTTTTATTCCTTTCATGGCGCACCGAACGGTCATATGAAGATAATCGGAATACAATTTCCCGATAAATAATGCGGAGAAAGTGTTTCCTTAAACAATGTATTTCCTTATAACAGTAACTGAGAATAATAGCAACTTATCAGCCTACATTGCTGTACAATTTGGAGTTGGGTTCCTTTTAAAAAATCGTGGAAATTGGCAAAGGAAAAGCTTCTCTTCGGAGAGACGCGCCATAAATAACAAACAATGAGAAACGTGTTCGTAAACAACAAATAACAACAGCCAAGGTTCTTTCACTTGGTATATTGGACGGTTATTGCCGGAAAAATTCAATGAAATACCAGTTAATGATAGAAAAACTATAGAGGGGGATCTTAGGGACATTTTTATGGAGAGATATTAATTTTTGAAAGCGCGAAATAATTATTTCGGCGAAAGGAATTGTTGATGTGGTAGGCACATTTACCTGAATCTTATAAAATGTTGCGAGCGTCGACGAATGAATGAAAGGGCCATCCTCTGATGCTTTGCTGACAACTTGTCCTCGAATCAAGATTTAAATCATCTATACTAAGACAACGATTCGAAATAAAACGAAAGTGTGGAAATTCTGCGGCGAAAGACCTAAGGACAGCGCTTCCACGAAGCTAAACAATTTGGCCCGCTGTTGTTGATGCCCCTTCCCTTCAGCCCAAACAATACGAGAAAGCCTCACTTTGTCCTGTGACGTCACGTTATTGGCACCTGTAAATAAAAACAAAAATAAACACAGGCTGCAAACAAAGGCCACTCCTTCAAACGGACTGCGCTCATTTCTCTAAACATGAAAACAACTAGCAGACTAGTTGTAGCGCTTGACAACTCAATTCGGAGATTTCCAGTCATTTTCTGCGTTCACGAGTAATGCTGGAAGTGACCAGGTCTATAAGATATGCAATTTGACCGCTAGAGAGCATTACTCCAAACAATCAAACACCGTAGCCTGCGCCAATCAACGACAAAGGGGATATCAAACGACAAATTCTCCCAATACGACAACCAGACAGGGCCGACCTTGGAAAGGAAATATTTGTCAGTAGAAGACGTGCTATCACATTTTGGCGCGCTCTGATTGGCTGAACTAGTAACTTGTGTATAAAATAGGTTTAGTTTTTAGCAAACACATCAATTATTGTTTTCTTTCACAAAATGCAGCTGAAAAACCAGCTTCTGATCGAGCACATACAAATGTGTGCAAAAAGTTGTCACTCAAACAACACGTGCTGGCTTATACACAAAACCAGCTACCAATATCTGAGAGCTTATCTAGAGAAAAAATCTTTTTATTGTCAAATCCGGCATTCTGACATCTTTCCGAGAAGAACTTCGATTAGCGGCGCTATTATTTTTGTGTTCGCTCATTTTATCATCGTAGGATCAGATTGTGAGTTTAGAGGAACACATTTTAATCTCGGAGATTGACATTTCGCAATGTAGAAAACAAGAGATCGTGCTCGCATTGTTTACTTTAATTCTCGGCATGTATTTTAATAGTCACCACATGGCCTTAGTTTACAAATCGACCACCAATATGCTCCTACAATCCTCGCCTATTTTAAATGTAAAAAGAGAATCATGCTACAATCCAAACTATATTTAGATTAGGGAAGAAATGACAGTGATGGTAATAAATATTTACTAAATTTTTGGAAACGAAAACACGTTTTAAAGATTCATGCCAGGTTTTCAATAACTCTTTTATAGTTGAACCATTTCTACCGAGGTAGGTATTATGTAAAATTGAACAATTTTTTTTGGGTCAAGTCGCAGCCACTGTTTGTTGTTCTCTAACTTGTTTGTTATACTAAAGTTGAAAATTCGTGTACTTTGAATTAATGCAATAGTTAAGTTGGCATTCTATCAGGCATATCTATGAGTTGGGGGCAGCTCTTAATATCTTCCCGGCAAATTGATTATTAGAAGACGCATCTTGAGATAAAGAAACAAATAAAAACAAAACACCATGCAATGGCAACCACAAAACACCTGCACACACATAAACAATGCGGCGACAACAATCACAAGGACTAAGCTAAGCAGAAAGATTGGAATACGTGCTCTTTGTCTTTAAAATAAGGATAAGCTTATGTGTGTTATTATCGTTTTTCGAAGTGTTGTCATATAATTTATTTTTTTTGTGGTTTCGATAATAAGAATATTATTTTTCACCACTGTTTCACACGCGCAAAATGTGTAACGGCGATCGATCAAACCAGAATGAGAAAAGAACACTACGCCAGAGATAGTGAGAGAGAGAGAGGGGGGGGGGGGAGGGAGGGGGGGGGGGCAAGGGTAGAGGATAGGGGGGGCGGTGTTAGGCTATAGGGGTCATGTTGTCATTAATTCCACTTACATCAGGACGAAAATATTGGTGAATAAAAACGGTCAAGATAAGGAATCCTTGAGCTGTTTGGTACACCCTTCGTCTTTTCCTTCATCTCCATCAACAAGTTTCTTTGAAAAAATAATTGGGATCCCTAGTTTTCATTCTTCATATTTCTGCTCTTACCGTTGGTTGGTCTCATCCATGGCGCTGAAAATTTAAAAACAAAATTTTGAAGAAGTGAACAAAAAATAAATAAATATCAGCTATCTTAAGATTACAACTAACAATGACACTTTCATTAATTTTGTTTTCATCGATGACTTAGCGTTAGTGACGCACAAACAATTTCCTTTGACGCAAACATGTCGGGAAGTAAAATGAGTTTTTTGTTGGGAAATAGTTGTCAGTGTGCTATTTAAAATGCTCCTTATTGATTAAAAAAGGAGTAAGTTCACTTATTATGTATCTTATTGCGATGATGATTTAAGTATTCTATTCTTTGCAAACACAGCAACAACAAATCTATCTCGCCTACAAAATATTACTTGAACAGACGATTTTGTTATGTATGATATTTTTTATAATCTAGCAATGCAAAAACTGGCTTTTTTGCTAAGATTGTTTATAAATAGAATATAAAACTACCTATGAAAAAGGCAGATACAACAGTTCCGCTGATCACACTTCGGACTCCGCCATTTTGATTGTCTCCACAAAGGTAGGGTCTGGGAAGGAGATTATTTACTCTCAGGAAAAAAAAAGATTTTTCCAATGTGCGCCGCATGAGTACGGCACGGGGGGATCTAGGGGTGGGCCGAGCGCCCAGATATTTTGCTTTGAAATAACAACAAAAAAATGGAAATACACGGAAGAACTTTGAATCGGCCCCCCTTTCTTGAAACCCTTGCTTTGCCCCCCCCCCCCCCCCCCGCCTTTTTGGAGTTCCTATATCCGTCCCTGTACGGCGTTGGGAGCTACGTCCTTGTTGGTAGGATTATTGTGACAGAATAAAGATAAGAATAGGCAAATGTTGATAGCAATACTTCAGCCCTTGTACAAACAGCCATTTTTTTTTTTTGATCAGGGATAAAAATTACGAAACCACGAGAAACAAGGTTTCATGATTTATTTAATCAAATTCTCTACGGCCCGAATTTACTAGCTATTGGTTATTTCTATGTATCAATAGCAACTTAACAATAATAAAATAACTACATCAATTTTACACCCAAAGAGTCACACAAGGTGCAATAGGCTCTCTACCTATTTCCAGCCATGCTAGGCCTCATCATGGCATCCCATACTGCGGGCTCACAGAAACAACCTGGAAATCGAGCCCTAAAATATGGAACACCCCTCATCTCCCTATGAATACTCGGTGATGACTCAGCACTATTTTACCAAGCCATGGCTCACAAGCCTTGATAATACCAGCTGTAGATGGATGCCAGGTATCAAAAGCATGACTTAGCATAGTTTTTCTAATCTCTATTAATCCCATTTCTACAGCCTGTAGATAGTGATGAAAATACCACTTGTTTTGAATACATCCTTGATAATATTTAGCACCCTAGACCACTGAAGCTGGTCCAGACCACATCCAATCATTGGCATTGAAATGTCTGTAACTGCATGTTCCATTGCATGGTTGCTCATGGCAACAAGGGACTGCTGTAAAGTTTCATATGTTGGTTTTTGCCAGAACTTTTCCTTGGTGACAAGATAGTAAATAAACCTTGGTCCTCTTTTCAACACTGCAAGACCCCCTGGCTTTTGAGCTGAAAAAGAAAAATACCAATGCTGACATTTGTTGAAATAAAACAAATAATATGAGCATATAATGTGCAAAGTGAGGAAGGGGATCTTAATAATCCTTGGCAAGAACCCCTAATCTGCTATGGAGACCTGCTATGGAGACCTGCTATGAGCAAAAAACAGTGATCGGCACTTTGATTTCTTCCATCAATCAGAATGGAAATACAGTGGAGCTGCAGTAAATGAATCTTGGATAATTAAACTCCCCTTAGACCCTTAGTCATAATCTACTCAGATTATTAAAAATCCCCTTCATGAACTGTTGTACTGGGGTCTGATTTTTGTCCAATTACAAAAACCAGGGCTTGCAGGGTGGTCCCGTGTACCTGGGAATACCTGGAATTCTAAATGTGAGTTTGCAATATACGTTAGTAAATGACAGTAAGAGGTTAGAATATTCATCTGGTCTAAAAAGTCAGAAAGAAAGCTGTAAAAACAAAGTATCAAAGTAGGCATTGTGAAAATACAATTCAATTTAAAGTTTGAATGCCTAAAACAGAGTGGTTTTAGTGTTGAGGTTTCAAGTGTTTAGTCATTTATTGGAGCAAAATAAACAAAATAAACAGCCAGCAGAACCATCAAATTCATAATGCTGAACAATAAAAACCACCCTATATTTAGCTCTAGAGAACAGCGAATGCCAAAAATGTCAAGTAACACAACTCTGTTTTTAGTGAGGCAAGTACCTCAATCATGTGCTGGTATTTTCATTTATTTTATTTGATTATTAGTGCGGTCAATCTATGAAATTTTTATGGCCCAGATGGAACTTATTGCAATAGAATTTCTCTCAGCGGATTTTGAACAAGTGATACAACCTAGTTAACATACTAAAAGTCCCCCAAAAATCCCTTTGGTGGAACATCTTGAAATATGTGATTTTTCCATTTCGGAGCAAAACCACAGGGTACCCGCGTCGTTAAAACGGAAAAAAAAATCCACATCTTAATCAATACATTTAAAAGGCCATTGGTCAAAGTTGATTAAGGCAATGTTTGGATATCGAAACAAAGCAAATTGCCCCTGTTTAATATAATTTTTCAAATATTTCTATATTCCAAAAACCACAGGGTACCCGCGCCGAAAATCCTGAAAAAAAATTGAAAATACAAGTCTAAATCAAATGATTTCAAAGGTCATTGGCCAAAAATGATTATAGACACAATTTTAGTATCGAAATAAAGCAACTTGTCCATGTTTTATTTCTATTTCAAATAATTTTTCCACAAATGTATTTTCTGCATTCTTCACACTCGTGTCAGTGACTGAAATTAGTCTAGAAAACAAACTTATGTGACATCGGCTCAGTAGGTAGCCTATTTAATACATGTGATACAACGGTTATCAGGAACACTTTTGAACGTCTAGCTCTAGCTCGATTAGTCCAGAATTGTGACAAGTCTGACCTTTACACACTCTCCACACGTCTTACTACAGTCTAGACCATTCTTCTTGCAGGTTCACCCGATAAGCATTTGTATCGCATTATATTTATCAGCGATCATTATGGATGGTCCAGTGCGGACAGACTTGCCTCCAACAAACGGATTGCTGCTAGAAATGGTGCGGTGCAAATGCACAAATTGGATTGCATATTTTCTTTCTTTAGGCTGGGTGTAAAACCTCAAGAAAACACAAATTAAAGTGTTACTGATTACTGGAATAGTCTTCAATAGCCTTATTAGACAATATAGATGCCCAATGGGGTCATAAGTAAACGGGCACGAGGCCTATGCAAAATAAACAAATTGGTAAAGAATGAATATAAAAACTAAATGTACAGGGTAAGTCTACGTTGAAAACATTGTAAAGTAGGGTCTGATAATGGCTCTTCAGGAAATATTTATAAGCACGAGTAATACAAGTAGGCCAGAGAACTTATTAAACTGAGTTAAGTTACATACTAGATTCTATGGTTTACGATTGTAATAAGATGCTTGAAATACGTAGTTGCTCTACAAAGAGCCGGAGATAAAGTTAAGGTCAGGTTTAGGTTACGATTATGATTTAGAAATGTGACAAGAGGTTGAACATTCAGGTCGGTCATTTCGAAGTTATACTAGTTAGTTACACTAAAAAAAGATTAGGTCTTTCACCTCTCAAGGGTAGTAGATCGAGTTTTAGAAGTCGCTCTTTATAGCTCAAGCAACCAAGCATTCTGTTGGCCTTGGACACCACAAATAGAATGTGGGTGTCCTATGTGAGATTGCCCGATATTGTGCCCCCAAGATCTTTTTCACTGTTGATGCCCTGAAAACTTGTGGCGCCAAGCGGATAGTCCACTAGTTTGGGCGATTTCTTCCGTGATAGACTGTCAAGACTTAATTAACACTTGGTAGCGTTAAAGTTTATATTTGTTTCGTCGCTCCACTTGTTAGACTTGTCAGGTCATCCCGAAGAGCTTCACAGTCCTTTATCGAAGAGATTCCTCGGTATAGCTTTGTGTCATCTGAGTATATAGCGGTGTGCCTTTGTCTGTGGCGTCTGGTGGATCGTTGATGTAGGTCCTAAATAGAAGGGGGCCTATAAGGCTTCCTTGAGGGTCCCCGGAAGTCACTGGGAGGTGACGAGAGGCCATGCCCTATATATCTCATCATCATGCCCTATCTATAACAACCCTAGCTACTGAGTTGCGTCACATGTAAGTTACTACGCCAGAATGCAGAAATACATTTAAGGAGAAAATATTTAAAATAGAAATGAAACATGGACAAGTTGCTTTATTTTGATACTAGAATTTGTGTCTTTAGTAATTTTTGTCCAATGACCTATGAAATTTTCTTATTCAGACTTGAATTTTCAAATTTGTTTAGTGTTTTCGACGCGGGTACCCTGTGTTTTTTTGGAATACAGAAATATTGGAAAAAGATATAAAACAGGGGCAATTTGCTTTGTTTCGATATCCAAACTGGGTATTTAATCAACTTTGGTTAATGGTCTTTTAAATGTACTGATTGAGACGTGTATTTTATTATTTTTCCGTTTTTGCAATGCGAGTACCCTGTGGTTTTCCCCTGAAATGGAAAAATCACAAATTTCAGGATGTTCCACCAAAGGGATTTTTGGGGACTTTTATATGTTAACCAGGGTGTATCACTTGTTCAAAATCCATTGAGAGAAATTATATTGCAATTAGTTCCACCTGAAACCACAGATTGACTGGACTATATAGGAACTGGGGTTCTGGCCCTTATAACTTCATCACCTTTAGTGCTTTTAAATGGAGGAATTCCTCAAGGGACTAAGCTTGGCCAGTACTATTTGTTGTTATAGTCAATGATCTTGTATTGGTACTGGAAATCTAGAGAAGAAAATCTGACTTATTGTGATTATGTGGTTAATACACAGGTGTTTATATACACAATTAGGTAGCTTAAGGGCCGTGGCTTTCTTGAGGTGAGATCCAACCTTAATAACTGGATGGCAAACACAAGCTGGCACATCCACAAAGCACTGATGGCTTTGGACAGTTTTTTTATGAAAATATACTGCTCCTTTATTGTAAAACATAATTATGACATCGCTTGTAATTCAACCTTGCTGTGAGAGGTGTTAATAAACTAATTATTGATTAATTGATTTATTAATTTGATCGATTGATTGATGCACCTCTGTACTCAAATGTAAAAGATACCTTGTTTATGCAATTCATCAACTCCACCAAACTTCTTCTTGAACAATACTGCAATTCCTTTTCCCATTTTGATGTCTGCACTAATGCAGTGAGCTAGGGACTCATTTGGTGGGGATGTGAACAAGTCGCCCTTAACCTCCTTGACCCTTGTGTTTTCATATGCTGCTTCACCCTAAATGATAGAAAACCAAGAACAAATTTCTCCTGCAGGCTCCAGTTGCTTGATGCTCATACTATGCACTACAAAAGAGTAGTTACCACCCAGAAATGCTTTCTACACAACCATCCTCGGGACCCAGGGCATCGCGGAGATCAGGAACACAGGAAGCATGCGAGAAAGAAAAAGCACTGAAAGACGCCCTGGGTAACAGCATGTACAAAAATAAACTGTACCCCATTTTTCCTAGACAAAATATCCAAACTTTTATTTTTGCTTCCACCATTTATGGGTCTCTCTGATCTAACTATGCATGGCAAGATTGGCTGTATGGGGGTCTTATTCAGGGTCATTAAAGGCTTAAAGAATGTCAATCACCCACTCCTTTGTTATTGCTTATCATTGTAAATAAAGCAGTTTATTTGCAAGGTAACTTTAAAATAACAGTCTAAGAATAAAGTCTGATTTGTTATTGACGATATTTGATTGGAAATATCTTGGTTACTCGCTTGAATACGCTGATAGAAATGGATGCTTTTTGTGACTTGCCATTGAGCATGAGAGGCCTTCTTTAATGGATTTTTTTATTTTATTAATAAGTGAATCGTAAATATAAAAACAAATTGATCTGTTATAGGCATGTAGCCATTATTTACTGAAATGGGTGCGCAGATAAAGACATCTTCTTAAAATGTAAAAATCTGGTGAATCTTACAAAATACCCATTTTTTGTGGCCTAGGGAATAACAGAGGAATAAATGACTGTGAATTGTGAAAATTTCTCATTTATGTGATTACCTATATTTTGGATTCCATTGTTGATGGTTGGTGAACTTTTTCCCTAAAAACCCAGAACCCTTTTCTAAATACTTTTCCTAAGAAACCCCTTAAACTCTGTTATCCTTAAAACCATGTTATTCATGACTGAAAAAGTATTTGCAGCCTTACTTTATCACTCAGTGCCATTATCTGTCTCTTAGCTGTTGGTTCTTTAACATCACCTGAAGATGAATTCCTAGAAATAGGGGAAAAGAATGAGACATTATTGTCGACAGCGACTTTCAATTTTAAAATGCTTACTAGGAAGTGTCCTCTTTTAATAACGAATCAAGCCGAGCAAAATCTTGGAGTTTTTAGCGCTAGAAGGGCAAAGCCCGAAAAGCAAGGTAATCACTCTCGCGGGAGATCGTCAGCAGCTTATTTAGCGTAGCCTGTTAGCCGACTTGGAATCCCGAATCTCCGGAGAACCGGCTAGCAGGGTACTTATTAGGGTTGAGTTTTTCCTCTCACCTCTTCTTCACTAAATACTTGTCCATTCAGCCAGTGTTCAAAACATTACTGTGTTATTTCACTAAGACCATTGATTACTGTAAGTTATCAACGATAGCGCAGAAATGTCTTTTCTGTGTTTGTTTTTTTTCCTTTCCCGGTGAAAGAAAAAACCGAAAGGCGTCCCAACATAAGCGGAGACTGGGCCAACATGAAAACGAGGCAAGAAACACAGGGAGTCATTAAAATGAAAGACCACGAGGGAGTTCCCTGCTAGCAGAGGCCTCTTTTCTCTGTATTTCGCTGGGCTGGAGTTCGCGAGGAAAAGATACCTCTGCCATGGGTCGAAACTGTTTCTGTTGCGCATGCGTGAGCGTTAATAAGCGACCGACGTGCCAAAACCCGTACCATCGCGCGAAAGCTGTCAATATGCTTTGCATTGGTTTAGTCGGAAATCATGAATCAAACTCCGGTTAGTTCTCCTCTCCGAAAAAAGAAAACAACTGTTCAATTTCAATCACCTACAACGTCACTAAAAAGATTGAACAACAAACGCAGCAAAGACGAGTTTTGTCTTGTTTGTGGGATTAATTTCAAGACATCTGGGCAGGCGAGTTTCTTTAATGTAAATATCGCACAGTTGGATTCGAAAAAAATGTTACAAAACTTTTTGGTAAACTTAGATCAGCTATTCCCAGAAGAATATGCAAAACCTGTAAACGGAAGATTGACTCGTTAGTCAAAAGAGAGAAAATTCAGAATAAAGATAAGGCATTGAATGGCTTCTTTTATAATTCGTCGCGTGATATTTCTACGGAGGACGCCGTTTCGAATGCGGGCTTATTATCCCGCAGCGGATATACGTTTTATGCATGCGCTAGTCATTGTAGGCTCAAATAGTGTCCAGTAATTAATGAACGGAGCATGCGCTCTGGATCTCGTCCACGATCGTGGACGGCGGTTTGATCAAACGAACTTGCGACCCATGGCAGAGGTATCTTTTCCTCGCGAACTCCAGCCCAGCGAAATACAGAGAAAAGAGGCCTCTGCTAGCAGGGAAACGCGGGAGAATCAGTCTATAATATATAGCTTTAGGCATTGCCTAAAAGCGGAGTTCCAAACGACCAAATCCAGGGGGTCTGGTACCGAGGAATTTTAGTTTCTTTTCAGAAGCTTTCTCCATTGACTAAAGATGGTCACAGTCACTGTTTTTCTCTTCTGAATCAGTCTACGGAACAGATGCTCATTTGCATAAGCCACTGTCCGGCGTCCTCGATTCCATGCGACGCCATTTATTGCCATTTGTCATGACAACAGCCCACGCTTTGACGAAGGCGATGTTTTGCGAAGTTTTATTACATTTATAACATTAGATAGTATGCTCGCCTGTTATACTTTTTAAACAAAAAATATCATGACAATAAAGTATAAGGGTCAACTTATTTCATGTTAGCAAATCAACTTCCTAAGAAGTCTTTAAAGAATCAGACTTTGGCGATATTTTGAAGAGAATGAATCACATGAGAAAAGTTCTAACTCACTAAATTTCACATTTTTGGTACATCCAGTCATAAGCAAAGTTAAAAGCCGAGACTCACAGCATAGCTAAAACTGTTATTTTACTTAATCTGAGTGAACTCTAAGCACATATTTCCACCTGGTTTTATAATTATTAAACGATTACGAGCTTGCATGGTTTTACCGTCTCCAAGCCCCAAAGCACGCATGTAATTATATTCCAAATATCTCGAAAAGGCGTGGAAATCGCTGGAAAGTTTGTATTGGACGTTTGATAAGAATTTCTTCAGGAATATGTCTGGGAGGTCTGATTTTCGTAGCACCCTTTATTAAGAGCAAAAAGTCCTTTAATAGCATAGACATGCAACAAGAGCCAATAGTTATGTTTGCTTCTAAAAACATTTTTGGTACACCTTGTCATAGACTCGTTTTATGAAAATCATGTACAATATATGAATTTCCAACTAATAAACTATCGGTGTGTGAAAGGTGGGCTCCAGATCCTAACGCGTTAAAAAATAAGAGGATAAATTCAAAAGTGTGTCATTCACTCAGTCTCGACTAAATCTTTGTTCTAGCCGTAGAAGCGTGCGTAAATAGCAAAAGAATGAAATGAACAAGTGACCGTGCATTCCAGCATGGCAACTGCGTTAAAAATAAACTTCCTTCTTTTTTCTCCAAAATTTTGCTTATTTGAACTAAATAAAATTTTGTTATTATGCGTGAACATTACTCTTTAGGATGAGGCACAATTTAGAAAATGAAAACGAATAAAACGCTCAAAATATAATTTTATTCATGTCCTAGAGATTTTATGCTAATAAGTCGAGCATGATTTTTATTGTAAATTTCCTCTTCGCATTATCATGGGGGCAAGACACCGAGAGAGAGGGTAGAAAATCAGCGAAAGATACCTCTTAAGCCTCTTTGAAGCTAGAAACATAATATTTGGTACTCCGCCTGAAGAAGGAGAAAGCCCATTTATATGATTAGGCTGTTTCATTTATGAAAGTTGTTTTACCAGCTTTTAAGCAAAGCGATTCAATCGAATCAAAATGTAAACATATGACCAATGATTGATATTAACAAAAAAATACTTGCAAAATAGGTTCTCTATGACAAGAGTCATCAAACTGTCATGTGACCCATAGTCCCTAATTTTTCAGGTAAAAACTGTTTAAATCGAGAGAGTCCTAGTGTGTTAGCGCGTCGGCCTCTCACCGCTGTGGCCCAGGTTCGAATCCTGGCTCAAACTGGAGATTTTTCCGCGTTCCTGCCTTGAATCGAATTTGTCACAAGTGAGTTGAAGTTATTATCCCGTGTTTCCAGTCTTCTCGGATAAGGACACTAAACCGGAGGTCCCGTCTCTTCGAGCTGCACTACACTAACCTGAACCGAAGGGACGTAAAAGAACCACCTGGGACGCAATAAACCCTCTGGCAGTGACCACCCCCAGTGACAGTGCTTACTAACCGAGGGCCATATGTTAGAAAACTGTATATTCCGTTAAATATGTTACCCTCGATAAACAAAGATTACAAAGATTACAAAAACTAATTTAAACCACGCAGTGCATGTTGCAGTGCTCCAAAAACGTTAGTGAAAAAAAATGTTAGAAGACCCATTTTCAGCTATGGTTGCAAATCAGACAGCCTTTGTTGCATCAACCGTATGCTAGCTCAAAGGTAAACCCCCGTGAGCCAACTAAGAGGTCATCAATGACAATTAATTTTATAATTTTAAATAGAAGCTTTATACGAACAGAAAGGCGTAATGTGCCATTAAAATTGTTGTGTGTTGTTGTGAACAATAATGCGATACATTTTAGTGAAGGAAAGAACCAAATACGTCCGATCTTCAAGATTTCTAAGAAATGGTCATGTTAATGTGAATGATTTACAAAGTTTGGCGATCAGCTTAGAAACCTTGAGTAAAACAGCCTTCTAACTCAAACCCCCAAATGCACTGTTCGGTCGCATTTCTCCTCAGGAGCTCTCTTCCACCATATCTATATTTTTAGTGCGTTTCCTGAAAAAAAATTTAAAAGAATTCGGCTAGAAAAGTTGCTCACGTTAAATTTTGAAATATTTCAAAGTTTGTGCTCAAGTACAGGCTAGTTGGGTTTATTATCATTGAGCTAGGTAGAAAGCTTGATAAGTTATCTCATCCCTGTGAAACGATGACTTAAAATGGCGTCGCATGGAATCGAGGACGCCCGACAGTGGCTTATGCAAATGAGCATCTGTTCCGTAGACTGAATACATTTCACGAAGTTTGCGAAGCACCTGCGGTATGGCAGCTAAAAATGACATGAATATCGTGCAGGTTTTTCAAATAAGGAATATACTAGAAGTTCTCGTGGAGAAGTGAAGTGCTCGAGGTGAAGTGCTTAAGTATATTTAAAAAAAGACTGCTTTTTGGTGGTTGAGTGGGAGGGGCACAACCCGTGTGCCCATCCCGAGCTGCATGCCTGTAACATACCCAGTAAGCTATTTGGATCTAAGTGGTGGCAATGATAATAGCTACTGAAAAGATTACTGCTCATGTATTAACATATAGTTAAATATACAGAATTTATGATCTCCTGGTTATCCCTAACAATAGCTTCTGCATGTAAGTACACTGCAGTATTCACTGGGGCCCACTGATTTCTAAAGAATCTCTGTGTCTCCTCCGTGGCTGTGTTTGCCTTGGTTTAAAATAATGAAGCACCCCATTTTTTTTTATTTCTTGGGCAATGATTTGCAATCATAGTAGTTCTGGACTGGACATTGCTGTGGAAAAATAGACTCAAAATATAAAATACTGCAAGCCCAGTATCGAGAAAAATGAAGCAATTTAATGTCTGATTTAGAAGGCCGAGAAGCGGGGCAGAGAAATGAGATTTTTCGGATTGATTTTACATTTCCCTTTATACAAAAATCTCATCAAATAACGCAGAGATTTACTGAATGCTTATTATTTACCCATCATCTTAGGAATTTGGTTGGTTTGTCTTCCCTTCATAAAGTTATTTCGCTCAGTTGCATTTATAAACAAAGCCTTACAGTCAAACGCCAGGCAATGGGATTTGGGCTGTTTTAATATCTTTCGCTTTTCCCTTAGGTGAGGGGCTAGTTTGATTATCCGAGTTCTTTTATTATCAAATGACAAACATCGAATCATAAGTCGTCATACTTACCAAATAATTCTTTGATATCGCCATCTTTTTCGCGGTAAAAACCGAAGAAGGAGCTTTCAACATTATCGGAAACACAAGGTAAGTGCGAAAAATCCTGGTGAATCGCGGACTGCCAAAGGTAGCCCAAATCTTGGTTTCCACAGAGTCCGTCCAAATCGAAGCTGGAAAGGCAACGCATAGACTACTAATTGACGATTAGGGGAGGGAAGGTGAGATTTTTTTCCCAAGATGACGACGGTTTGTTCCACAGGAAACCCAAATCGACACGATGACCGAATTATTACTATTTCTGTTTTTGACGACGTCGACGATTTCACATATTACACGACCAACTTGTTAGTATAGTTGTCATACGATGTTTCGGCGTCAGGGTAGTTTTAATTTATTGACGTCATCGATGACGTCACGTGACCATCTCATTGCACTCCATGTACATACATCACATCTACCGAGTTTTGTTGACACACGATGTTACTTTAATGAAAAATAAATATTTTGATGACATCAGTTTTTTCTTCTAGTGACGTCATTAATAACGTAACAATCACGTGACTATATTGGTGCACCCCCTTGACACAAACATGACACCTGCCAAGTTTGGTTGTGAAACAATGTTTCTTTCAAGAGATTTGAATGATTTTGCTTTTTATCACGTTTTTGCTTTGTGAGGTCATCGATGACGTCGCACAACACGTGACCATATTGTTGCATCCACCTTGACACCTACATGACACCTAACAAGTTTGGCTGTTATACAATGTTTCTTTCACGAGATATGAATGTTTTTTATTTCGATGACGTCAGCATTTTTGCTTCTTATGAGGACATTGATGACGTCACAATCACGTGACCATATTTGAGGCCCCCCCCCTTGACACCAACATGACACCTACCTAGTTTAGTTGTGAAACAATGTTTCTTTCAAGAGATATGAATGTTTTTGCTTCTAATCACGTTTTTGCTTTAAGTGACGTCATCAGTGACGTCACATAACACGTGACCATATTGTTGCATCCCCCTTGACACCTGCATGACACCTACCGAGTTTGGTTGCCATATAGTGTTTCCTTCGTGAGATATAAATATTTTTTTATTTTGATAACGTCAGCATATTTTTGCTTCTAGCGACGTCATTGATGACGTCACCAATCACGTGACCACAGTTTTGCACTTATTCCCTTGACACAAACATGACACCTGCCAAGTTTGGTTGTCATACGATGTTTTTAAGAAACGGATGGACGGACGGACGGACATCGCGTCACGAAAACTCGAGTCGATGGGTTACCAATATTTGCTACCATATTTGTTTTATATAACACTTTTTCTTTATGAGGCTCCGCTCACGCGGCGCTTCGCTTTCTGAAAGCTCCGCTAATATGCTACCCTGGGTTCCAGAGGCTAAATATACGGTTTTCCCAGCATGCTAGGGGGCGGGGGTTCAAATTCTCGCTTCGCTCGAAAAACTTTCGGAGCCTCTGGTTTCCAGGGTAATAATATACATTTGCACTACTTATACTAAATTCAACATTGTGGACCGACGAACATTTCGAGGTCTGCTATTTCGTCTCTTCCCCCTTCTTCCCCCCCCCCCCCCCCCCCCCCCCCCCACCGTCTCTTCCCTTCTATTTAGTCTCTTCCCCGCCGAGCTGTACAAACAACAACAACAACAACAATAAAAACAACATCAACACCCCTCTAAATTTTGCAGCTTTTTTGGCAATAAAATTTATGAGAGATTTTTTAAGTCAACCTTTTTAAGTGTGCTTCAGTCATTGCCTAGATCTATATAACCATTTTGTTGTTGAAAAGCATAAGACATCATTCATTCCCTTCCTGTACCATAACACCATATTGTCTAAGATGCAATACATTTCTTCTAAAGATAAACTCCGAGGGGGGACGTAAGGAGCCCGTGGGACGTTAGCTAGCTTAGCTATAAATAAAGTAACAGCTTTAAAGTGCTCTTTGCGATTTATCTGGAGAAGAATCCATAGTTAGTCCTCTTCTTCTAGCTCGACTGGTGCCATTACAATATCATCATCATCTGAGGTATCCCCGTTCTCGTCATTACCGGAAATAGCGGCAGCAGCCACGACTGGATATTGTTTGAACACGGCTCTTTCTGACTTGCACTCTTGGAATCCCTGTGTAGAGGATTGTTTGAAACCACGTGGCCTCAGCACCTTGACCCGTTTGCCAATGAACTTCCCCTTGGGGATCTCCAGAGTTCTTGAGGCCTTATTGTAGTTTACCCTGGCGAGTGTGAATAGTAGAGGGGCACGGGACTTCCTTGTGAGGGGGCAACCATAGCTTTGGGTGTGGCGGTACCCAGCACTCGCACTCGCTTGAGCGTGAGTCATCGACGCGTTATAGGGAAGTGAAATGCTGGCTTGCGCTCCTACTTGCAACTGCGACTCTCTTGCGCCTACCAGCTTAAATTTGTTACTGTAGACTATCCCAGTGGCTATGTAAAGCCTGTGACCGGCATAGGCATCCATGATACTACTCTTTAAGGTTGTACAGCTTAAAATCTCACGAATATCCGCGTCTAGGAAGTACTCTTCGTCCAGCTGCCCTAGTTTTAGGTCGCCGTCCACATTCGTCATCTTCAAATCCATTCCCATGCTGTCAAGCATCTCAACACCAACATCATGAGAGTCGAAAACAGAACTGATTTCTTCCTTCTCGAGACTTCGTTTGCTTCTCCTGACCCTTGACTTGAACATGGCGATGAAGTCTTCAGGATTGTCAGCAAAGCGCCCAACACTTGAGAGCACGGTCATCCTCTGTTTGCTAAATGGAATGAATCCCCTTTTTGGTTGAATAAGAAGTGCCAAGCATTCCAGGCTAGTGCAACGGCCGTGCAGGACTGGGTAATAGTCTTCTCCGAAGTTTTCACGAGCGAAATGCATTATGGATTTCCGCAGGTCTGCCATCTCTTAGAATAATAAACCCAATAGTCTGCAAATTGAAAGAAAATAGAATGAGTTGATCAAAAAGGGAATCACTAACCAATATAGATCTTTAAAGATTAGCAAATTGACTTATAACCAGATGACGATAGTTTGATTTGCGAGCGCGAAAATCTTTTTGCCCTTTTTTGTCCTTTGTGATTTGCTCTAAATCTTTCTTTTTCTTCGACCTTTATTAAATGGATCCTTGGTTTTTATCAGATGATGTTAAGTTAACAACACTTTAAAATCAAATGTAGATGTTTTGTACAAGTTTATATGAGGCAATACTATTTTTACTTACTAGAAATCTAATAATCTGCGCGATTGATTTGCAGGAGCTGAATTCTGTAGTGATCACAACACAAAATAAGACTTTTCGTTTGCTACAAGTTGGAGTATTGATAATAAGTGTTACTGCGAAGATCGCTTCTGGAATAAGTCTTCTACATGGAATTAAAGATGAGCTGTTTAACTAAAACAATTGTGGCCTGCCACCTTAAATCATTCAAGGAGGCGAGCACTTACCTCACAGCCTTACAAATGCGATAATCTGAGGACTAGTATACCAAACTTGCTGTTACTTTTGCCGGAGAAAGAGAAAACTCTGTATTTCCAACTCGTTAAGAGTACCGTTAATGAGTTCGAAACCCTTTATCTCATTCGACGCGGTACTTGGCTAGAAATGCCCCTTCACGATATGTCAGTATGAAGGAATAGCTTAATGACGTACGGGGTGAAACCCCGCATGTAGATTAGAATAATGACAAAAGATTCTTAAAATAGCAAAACAAGTGATAAAAACTCATTATTTATTTCATAAAGCTTTTCTTTTTGCAATTTTTATCACATTTTATATTAAATAATGGTAGAAACTGTGGAACCCACGCGTGACAAACGACTTTTGAATAAAGCAGACAAATACGTCGTAGATTAGCATTTTTTAAAACATCAAATACATCTTAGATTAGAATTTTAAACATCACCAAATATATTAGAAATAAATAGAATAGAACAAAAGAATGATATAAGAATAAATAATTAGGGGATTTTTGTATCATAATTAAAAAATGCAATCTCATTTAATTCCACGCGCCTTGGTTTCGAAACCGAATCATCAAGCTTTTACGTCCGCTAAACCGGCGAAGCGTGTCTCATATTTCCAAGTTCATGAACCAATTTTGCATACAGTATGACTCAAACCTCGAATGCTTTATACTTTAATTAAGAATTCCATTTTTCAGTTCGGTTTTCCTAGAACAGCTTGTTTATTATTGTTTGTATTAACTATACACCCGTTTAATTGAGTTGTATAACCATTTTGCAGTAAATATTAGCCGTGAATTCTAAAAGAATAAACCTTGTGTTATTGAGAAGTGGTTTTGCGGATTATATCAGTCACGGAGCCGGGGAGTTCGGATACGGCAACAACTGGTACCCAGTAAAAGATCCCTGAAAATCTGCCTCTGCTTACATACATAAGCACTGGTAATGCTACGTTAGAATTAAAGATTTCCTAGGGTACTAGGGCTCTTTTTTGCCTTTTTATTTACTGTAAAACATGAAAGCGGTTCTCAAAAAGGGAAACATGCGAAATTTTGAGCAAAAATACAAAATGACGTTTTCGAAGTTTTGCTGAAGCCAAAAAGTTAACCGAAAAGTCTCGGGTGACTGCGACGTCCCGAAAAATTTTCTTCGGGAAAGATAAAAATCTATAAATCTATAAACTGATAATCATCCTTCACTTGAATCTGTGTGGTAAAATACTATGTTTGACGATATTTCAACACATTGATACCATTCAGATACCTTAAATTTTATCGGAATTAGCCAGCTTTTCAAATTTAAGGAATAAAACGATAATTCTCGGGTGTTTATTCAAACGAGCCCCAGACCCGTACTCCGGGATTTATTGGGATAAGATCTTTGTGGGGGGAGGGGGGGGGAAGGGCATAACATTACAGCGGGGGTTTAAGCACAGCCTTACCATCCTCCCGTTGTTATCATCAGAATTATGTTATCATCTGAATTAATTTCCCGTAAATAATTACAAAATAAAGGTCGAATGAAATCTAAAAAAGTTGTCTTTGATGTCAATAAATGGTACCTTTGAAATCCATAAGATTTCGATTTTTTTTGCGATTTATTGACATAAAAGACAACTTTATGAGATTTCATTCGACCTTTTTTTGTAATAGATCATTTAAGGAAAATAATTCTGATCATTCGACCTTTATTTTGTAATAGATCATTTACGGGAAATAATTCTGATCATTCGACCTTTATTTTGTAATAGATCATTTACGGGAAATAATTCTGATGATAACAACGGTAGGATGGTGAGCCTGTGATATAGAGTCCCAGGAAGTACATTATGCCATGGATATAGGGTCTCTCTAAGTCCCCAAGAAAACATGGCTAGCAAACGTCGGCATGTAGTAAAAACAGGTATTTTTTTGCCATTAAAAGAACTTAAGTTAAGTTGAAATACAGAATGTTTAAGGTGTCGGAAAGATAAAGTTTCACCTATTCACGTCTCCAATGCCACAACAACATGCACCACTAACAACAAAAGTGCACGGTAGGTAGATGCCTACCTTTTACTCTTCGATAATATATCATTTTTCTAATTTGAAAATATTTATCTTTTAAAAGATGCGTTGAACAAATATTCTGGAGGTCCGCATAATGAAAAACGGCGAATAAATCAACAGTTTTAAATTGTATCTTCATGACTCAAACGTGTTTTGCCCCGAAGAAGGGTATAATGTTCAAAACACCTCGAAACGAGAGAGGGACGTGTCTATATAAATGCTGTAAATTTGTAGAAGCTACCCACTTTCAGGATGACTGATGACAGAAAAAAATGTTTCTCAGTAATAAAACAACGATTTTTTTTATTGGAAACATTATGAATTTGTTTACAATCCTTAATATAATATTGTTTGCTGGGGAGGTACATGATGACATTCCGCGCAGACTTCTAGGTTTCCATGTGTCAAAACAGGCCACCATACTCCCTTTGAGCGGCCTTTTTGTATTTTTCTCCAGACCTTTTTTCCATTATATAAGCTCTATGCTAACCTTGGAATTTCGCATGCTCATATTGTACCTCGATTTCTAAAGCCAAAGCTACACTAATACGAATACTGTTTATTGATAAAAACAGATAATATGTAGACCATAGTGAAGCTGGCAGGCAACTCAGCAGGCAACTCGGTGAAGTTAGCAGGCAACTCAAATGTGATAATTTGTGTAATATCTCGGCAGGTATATGGCCGATTGTCACGAAATTTTGACACGATTGTACAAAAAGTACAACAAACATATTCATGCATGTATGATATCAAATATTATTAATCACGTGACTGTGTGACGTTGAACGTTCCAGCAGGCAAGTCGTTACATCACAATTGTCGCGATATCTACGTCCCCTTTTTACCGATAGTCATCAAACTTTAACCTAAGTGTACAAATGTAATAACGAAGACAACACCGTATTAGTTATTCTCATGACGTCATCAATCACGTGACCGTGGGAAAAAACATTTTCTCGAGTTCCTATTGAGAAAACATTACGAAACTTTCGAAATATGACAAATAGCACATGGGATTTTACAATCATGAACTTTTAAAATATGACGCCATCAATCACGTGACCGTGGGAAAAAAATCGATATCTAGAGTTCTGACTGAAATAACAGTGAAATCGAAGTGAAGCTGAAACAACAACGAATACAATATTCCCAGTGTATAACGAGTTACCTGCTGTACTGTCGAGTTTCCTGTTATATGTTTTTGTTCGAGTAAATTACGTACAAATGCCAAAAAGTGAACATTTAAATCTGGTATTCGTACCGAGGCGGCTGTGTGGGGTTATAAAATGTATGGTGATAGACGTTAGTGCGTGGGTTAAAGTGTGCAATTATGGCTATTATATATGGTGTATTGCATTGGGGATGTTAGTTAAGAGTTGTGGCTATAAATGAAATGTAGAAAACGGGCTTGGAGTTAGGGCAGAACAGTGTATTTGACCTTTGAACGAGGGTGATAATTACCTGTTGATAACTTCCTGTGAGTGTAATGTGAGCTTGTGAAAAATCAAGTCAATAACAAGACCGGTGAGGAATAATATCTGAAAGCGTGCAGGGGACAAATCAATGATGGCAAATAGAAGATAGATAGTGGTTATATAAGTATTGGACAGTTGGCTCCTTGAGTATGGGTTTTTATATTGTGTCGTGTAGAGAGAGAGTTTGTTAGGATTCGCGCTCTAGGTTAGTGACTGATAATCGATGAGCTTAAGCGATGGCCCATATCGAGCGAAAATAATACGCGTAGATACGGCAGAGAAACGGTAGGAATTACAGTGCAGGTTAAGATGTGTAAATCACGTGCAAGTGCCAAAAGTGAACATTTAACAACGACGAATACGATATTTCCAGTATATGTTTCTATTCGAGTTAATCACTTACAAATGCCAAAAAAGTGAAGCTTTAATAACGACGAATACGATATTCCCAGTGTATCACGAGTTACCTGCTGTACTGTCAAGTTGCCTGCTATATGTTTGTATAAAAGTAAATCACGAAAACATTCCAAAAAAGTGAGGCTTTAATAACGACATACATAATTTGTCGTACTTCGATTTCACTGTTATTTCAGTCAGAACTCTAGATATCGATTTTTTTCCCACGGTCACGTGATTGATGGCGTCATATTTTAAAAGTTCATGATTGTAAAATCCCATGTGCTATTTGTCATATTTCGAAAGTTTCGTAATGTTTTCTCAATAGGAACTCGAGAAAATGTTTTTTCCCACGGTCACGTGATTGATGACGTCATGAGAATAACTAATACGGTGTTGTCTTCGTTATTACATTTGTACACTTAGGTTAAAGTTTGATGACTATCGGTAAAAAGGGGATGTAGATATCGCGACAATTGTGAAGTAACGACTTGCCTGCTGGAACGTTCAACGTCACACAGTCACGTGATTAATAATATTTGATATCATACATGCATGAATATGTTTGTAGTACTTTTTGTACAATCGTGTCAAAATTTCGTGACAATCGGCCAAATACCTGCCGAGATATTACACAAATCAACACATTTGAGTTGCCTGCTAACTTCACCGAGTTGCCTGCTGAGTTGCCTGCCAGCTTCACTATGGTAATATGTAGAGAGAAATCCGTGTTCATTTCCCTGCTAGCAGAGGCCTCTTTTTCAGCCCAGCCCAAAGGAAGAAGGCCTCTGCTAGCAGAACGTGCTCAAATTCCTTTTATAGAAAGACCAATTGCTAAATTGGTGAGTATAATTTCAGTGTAAAGCCTTCTAATCTGAGCTTTCAATTAGATAAAAATACAATCATCCCATTTAGTAGTTAATTGTTGATTCAATTGCCAATCAGATTTTCCTAGATTTTTTCCCTGTCACCGTACAACTAAATGAAAGTCTCTCTAACTTTTTAATGAAGAGAGAGATGGAAAAAGTCTGTCCAATGAACATTACTTTCTTTTTAAGTAAAAGATACTAAAGGGTTGAAGTGTATAAAAATACACCTTAGAAAAAAAAGACATTACCATAGTTACGATCTCTTTTGTTAATTATCACGTCTTTCCTAGATAAAACACGATAATGAATTATGAATAAACAAATGCACTTTTGACATGCCAGCGTGCATTTACCGTTGGGTTGCCTAGTTCTTACACGGAGCATTACTTATAGAAAACCTCGACACACTGACGCATTAGGTTATTACCATCAACACTTCGTCAATTATGGGAATGACATGAGCCTGATGAGTGTGGGCAAGGCAGAGTTTGTGTGATTAGCCCAGCACTAGGGTTCCCCGATCCCAACGTTTAGCTACTTGATGAAGTCAGGACTGAGAGACCCAAATAATACCCCTTTAAGCACAAATAGCTTTAAGATATACCCTGGTTAGGATGGAGGTGAAAAACCCTATCCGAGTGCACATCGACGAATAGTGAATATAATAAGTGTGTACCCCCTCCCCCCACGGGCAACTGGTATCCCCGGAAAAGATCAATCTGCCTCTGATTACATACATAAGCACTGGTAATGCTACGTTAGAATTAAAGATTTCCTAGGGTACTAGGACTTTCTTGCCATTTTTTTACTGTATTGACGACCAGAATTTGGCCTTGGATATCCCCTTCATAGCAATTAAAGGCAAGTCGCATCCCTTTCATGTAGACGGGGGCTTTTTGTAATTCTTTTTTGTTGACACGCTTTTTTAAAAGCAATAAAAATTGCTGTTATAGCATCATTATTTAAAAAAGGAATTAGATTGGAAAGAAATTAAATTAAATTGGATAAAAAATTTATATTAGCGGCATGCTCACCTGGTATTTGTCATCCTTCTTGTTCTTCTGTGGTACCTCGATTTCTTATGGTTAATATTCCATACGGTTACGCTCAATAAGGCTATTTTCGAAGTTTTGCTGAAGCCAAAAATTTAACCGAAAAGTCTCGGGTGACTGCGACGTCCCGAAAAATTGTCTTTGGGAAAGATCAAAATCAATAAATCTATAAACTGATAAAGAGAATAATCATTCACTTCAATCTGTGTGGTAAAATACGATTTTTGACGATATTTCAACACATTCAGATACCATAGATTTTATCGGAATTAGCCAGCTTTTCAAATTTAAGGAATAAAACGAGAATTCTCGGGTGTTTATTCAAACGAGCCCCAGGCCCGTGCTCCCCGGGATTTATTGGGATAAGATCTTTGTGGGGGGAGGGGGGGGAAGGGCATAACATTACAGCGGGGGTTTAAGCACAGCCTTACCATCCTCCCGTTGTTATCATCAGAATTATGTTATCATCTGAATTAATTTCCCGTAAATAATTACAAAATAAAGGTCGAATGAAATCTCAAAAAGTTGTCTTTGATGTCAATAAATGGTACCCTTGAAATCCATAAGATTTCGATTTATTTTTGCGATTTATTGACATCATAGACAACTTTATGAGATTCATCCGACCTTTATTTTGTAATAGATCATTCACGGGAAATAATTCTGATCATTCGACCTTTATTTTGTAATAGATCATTTAAGGTAAATAATTCTGATGATAACAACGGGAGAATGGTGAGCCTGTGATATAGGGTCCCAGGAAGTACATTACGCCATGGATATAGTGTCTCTCTAAGTCCCCAAGAAAACATGCCTAGCAAAGGTCGGCATGTGGGAAAAACAATTATTTTTTGCCATTAAAAGAACTTAGATAGTTACTAAAAGTTTAAAAGAAATATCATTTTTCTGAATTGAAAAAAAAAGATGCGTTGAACAAATATTCTGGAGGTCTTCATAATGAAAAACGGCGATTAAATCAACAGGTTTAAATGGTATCTTTATGACTCAAACGTGTTTTGCTCCGACGAAGGGTAAATTCCCAAAACATCTCGAAACGAGAGAGGGACGTGTCTATATAAGTGATGTGAATTTGAAGAGGATACGCACTTTTATTAAAAACATTATGAATTTGTTTACAATCTTTAATATAATATTGTTTGCTGGGGAGGTAAATGATGACATTCCGCGCAGACTTCTAGGTTTCCGTGTCAAAACAGGCCATACTCGCTTTGAGCGGCCTTTTTGTATTTTTCTCCAGAACTTTTTTCAATTAATATAAAAGCTGTATGCTACCTGGAATTTCGCATACTCATATTGTACCTCGATTTCTTAAGCGAAGGCTACACTAATACGAATACTGTTTATTGATAAAAACAGATAATATGTCGAGAGAAATCCGTGTTCATTTCCCTACTAGCAGAGGCCTCTTCTCAGCCCAGCGAAATACAAAGAAAAAAATGCCTCTGCTAGCAGGGAACGTGCTCAAATTCCTTAGAAAGACCAATTGCTAAATTGGTGAGTATAATTTCAGTGTAAAGACTTCTAATCTGAGCTTTCAATTACATAAAAATAAAATCATCCCATTTAGTAGTTAGTTGTTAATTTAATTGCTAATCAGAGGCGGCGTTCCTAGATTTTTTCCCTGTCACCGTAACAACTAAATGAAAGCCTCTCTAACTTTTTAATGAAGAGAGAAATGAAAAAAGTCTGTCCAATGAACATTACTTTGTTTCTAACCAAAAGATACTAAAGGGTTGAAGTGTATAAAAATACACCTTAGAAAAAAAAAAGAATTACCATAGTAACGATCCCTTTTGTTAATTATCACGTCTTTCCTAGATAAAACACGATAATGAATCCCCGAATGTATAAACAAATACATTTTTGACATGCCAGCGTGCATTTGCCGTTGGGTTGCCTAGTTCTTACACGGAGCATTACTTATAGAAAACCTCGACACACTGACGCATTAGGTTATTACCATCAACACTACGTCAATTATGGGAATGACATGAGCCTGATGAGTGTGGGCAAGGCAGAGTTTGTGTGATTAGCCCGGCACTAGGGTTCCCCGATCCCAACGTTTAGCTACTTGATGAAGTCAGGACTGAGAGACCCAAATAATACCCCTTTAAGCACAAATAGCTTTAAAATATACCCTGGTTAGGATGGAGGTGAAAAACCCTATCCGAGTGCACATCGACGAATAGTGAATATAATAAGTGTGTACCCCCTACTCCACGGGCAACTGGTATCCCCGAAAAAGATCCCTGAAAATCTGCCTCTGATTACATACATAAGCACTGGTAATGCTACGTTAGAATTAAAGATTTCCTAGGGTACTAGGACTTTTTTGCCATTTTTTTTACTGTATTGACGACCAGAATTTGGCCTTGGATATCCCCTTCATAGCAATTAAAGGCAAGTCGCATCCCTTTCATGTAGACGGGGGCTTTTTGTAATTCTTTTTTGTTGACACGCTTTTTTAAAAGCAATAAAAATTGCTGTTATAGCATCATTATTTAAAAAAAGGAATTAGATTGGAAAGAAATTAAATTAAATTGGATAAAAAATTTATAATAGCGGCATGCTCACCTGGTATTTGTAATCCTTCTTGTTCTTCTGTGGTACCTCGATTTCTATGAGCATCCGCAAATACGTAGGCTAATCACACGGAAGCTGTTTGTTAAAATCTACGAGTATCGACAGAAAGTCGTGTTTATATTCTTATTAGAAAGTAAATGATAAATGACCCATCCACTTGACCATGTCTGACTGGTTTATGTGCGCTATCCCACGGCGAAATAAAGGAAACTTATATTTCATCAGGCGCCCGTTTCTTGAACACATCTCGAAAATTCTCGGGCCCGAAAACTTCATTTTGTATTTTTATTCAAAATTTCACATGTTTTCCTTTTTGAGAACCGCTTTCATGTTTTGAAACAGTTAAAACTTTTTCTTATGGTTAATATTCCATACGATTACGCTCAATAAGGCTATTTTCGAAGTTTTGCTGAAGCCAAAAATTTAACCGAAAAGTCTCGGGTGACTGCGACGTCCCGAAAAATTGTCTTTGGGGAAGATCAAAATCTATAAATCTATAAACTGATAAAAAGAATAATCATTCACTTCAATCTGTGTGGTAAAATACGATGTTTGACGATGTTTCAACACATTCAGATACCTTAAATTTTATCGGAATTAGCCAGCTTTTCAAATTTAAGGAATAAAACGATAATTCTCGGGTGTTTATTCAAACGAGCCCCAGACCCGTACTCCGGGATTTTTGGGATAAGATCTTTGTGGGGGGAGGGGGGGGAGGGCATAACATTACAGCGGGGGTTTAAGCACAGCCTTACCATCCTCCCGTTGTTATCATCAGAATTATGTTATCATCTGGATTAATTTCCCGTAAATAATTACAAAATAAAGGTCGAATGAAATCTCAAAAAGTTGTCTTTGATGTCAATAAATGGTACCCTTGAAATCCATAAGATTTCGATCTATTTTTGCGATTTATTGACATCATAGACAACTTTATGAGATTCATCCGACCTTTATTTTGTAATAGATCATTTACGGGAAATAATTCTGATCATTCGACCTTTATTTTGTAATAGATCATTTAAGGTAAATAATTCTGATGATAACAACGGGAGAATGGTGAGCCTGTGATATAGGGTCCCAGGAAGTACATTACGCCATGGATATAGGGTCTCTCTAAGCCTCCAAGAAAACATGCCTAGCAAACGTCGGCATGTGGGAAAAACAATTATTTTTTGCTATTAAAAGAACTGAGATAGTTACTAAAGGTTTAAAAGAAATATCATTTTTCTGAATTGAAAAAAAAAGATGCGTTGAACAAATATTCTGGAGGTCTTCATAATGAAAAAAGGCGATTAAATCAACAGGTTTAAATGGTATCTTTATGACTCAAACGTGTTTTGCTCCGACGAAGGGTAAATTCCCAAAACATCTCGAAACAAAGGGGGACGTGTCTATATAAGTGATGTGAATTTGAAGAGGATACGCACTTTTATTAAAAACATTATGAATTTGTTTACAATCTTTAATATAATATTGTTTGCTGGGGAGGTAAATGATGACATTCCGCGCAGACTTCTAGGTTTCCGTGTCAAAACAGGCCATACTCGCTTTGAGCGGCCTTTTTGTATTTTTCTCCAGAACTTTTTTCAATTAATATAAAAGCTGTATGCTACCTGGAATTTCGCATACTCATATTGTACCTCGATTTCTTAAGCGAAGGCTACACTAATACGAATACTGTTTATTGATAAAAACAGATAATATGTCGAGAGAAATCCGTGTTCATTTCCCTACTAGCAGAGGCCTCTTCTCAGCCCAGCGAAATACAAAGAAAAAAATGCCTCTGCTAGCAGGGAACGTGCTCAAATTCCTTAGAAAGACCAATTGCTAAATTGGTGAGTATAATTTCAGTGTAAAGACTTCTAATCTGAGCTTTCAATTACATAAAAATAAAATCATCCCATTTAGTAGTTAGTTGTTAATTTAATTGCTAATCAGAGGCGGCGTTCCTAGATTTTTTCCCTGTCACCGTAACAACTAAATGAAAGCCTCTCTAACTTTTTAATGAAGAGAGAAATGAAAAAAGTCTGTCCAATGAACATTACTTTGTTTCTAACCAAAAGATATTAAAGGGTTGAAGTGTATAAAAATACACCTTAGAAAAAAAAAAGAATTACCATAGTAACGATCCCTTTTGTTAATTATCACGTCTTTCCTAGATAAAACACGATAATGAATCCCCGAATGTATAAACAAATACATTTTTGACATGCCAGCGTGCATTTGCCGTTGGGTTGCCTAGTTCTTACACGGAGCATTACTTATAGAAAACCTCGACACACTGACGCATTAGGTTATTACCATCAACACTACGTCAATTATGGGAATGACATGAGCCTGATGAGTGTGGGCAAGGCAGAGTTTGTGTGATTAGCCCGGCACTAGGGTTCCCCGATCCCAACGTTTAGCTACTTGATGAAGTCAGGACTGAGAGACCCAAATAATACCCCTTTAAGCACAAATAGCTTTAAAATATACCCTGGTTAGGATGGAGGTGAAAAACCCTATCCGAGTGCACATCGACGAATAGTGAATATAATAAGTGTGTACCCCCTACTCCACGGGCAACTGGTATCCCCGAAAAAGATCCCTGAAAATCTGCCTCTGATTACATACATAAGCACTGGTACTGCTACGTTAGAATTAAAGATTTCCTAGGGTACTAGGACTTTTTTGCCATTTTTTTTTTACTGTATTGACGACCAGAATTTGGCCTTGGATATCCCCTTCATAGCAATTAAAGGCAAGTCGCATCCCTTTCATGTAGACGGGGGCTTTTTGTAATTCTTTTTTGTTGACACGCTTTTTTAAAAGCAATAAAAATTGCTGTTATAGCATCATTATTTAAAAAAAGGAATTAGATTGGAAAGAAATTAAATTAAATTGGATAAAAAATTTATAATAGCGGCATGCTCACCTGGTATTTGTAATCCTTCTTGTTCTTCTGTGGTACCTCGATTTCTATGAGCATCCGCAAATACGTAGGCTAATCACACGGAAGCTGTTTGTTAAAATCTACGAGTATCGACAGAAAGTCGTGTTTATATTCTTATTAGAAAGTAAATGATAAATGACCCATCCACTTGACCATGTCTGACTGGTTTATGTGCGCTATCCCACGGCGAAATAAAGGAAACTTATATTTCATCAGGCGCCCGTTTCTTGAACACATCTCGAAAATTCTCGGGCCCGAAAACTTCATTTTGTATTTTTATTCAAAATTTCACATGTTTTCCTTTTTGAGAACCGCTTTCATGTTTTGAAACAGTTAAAACTTTTTCTTATGGTTAATATTCCATACGATTACGCTCAATAAGGCTATTTTCGAAGTTTTGCTGAAGCCAAAAATTTAACCGAAAAGTCTCGGGTGACTGCGACGTCCCGAAAAATTGTCTTTGGGGAAGATCAAAATCTATAAATCTATAAACTGATAAAGAGAATCATCATTCACTTCAATCTGTGTGGTAAAATACTATGTTTGACGATATTTCAACACATTCAGATACCATAAATTTCATCGGAATTAGCCAGCTTTTCAAATTTAAGGAATAAAACGAGAATTCTCGGGTGTTTATTCAAACGAGCCCCAGACCCGTACTACGGGATTTTTGGGATAAGATCTTTGTGGGGGGAGGGGGGGGAAGGGCATAACATTACAGCGGGGGTTTAAGCACAGCCTTACCATCCTTTCGTTGTTATCATCAGAATTATGTTATCATCTGAATTAATTTCCCGTAAATAATTACAAAATAAAGGTCGAATGAAATCTCAAAAAGTTGTCTTTGATGTCAATAAATGGTACCCTTGAAATCCATAAGATTTCGATTTATTTTTGCGATTTATTGACATCATAGACAACTTTATGAGATTCATCCGACCTTTATTTTGTAATAGATCATTTACGGGAAATAATTCTGATCATTCGACCTTTATTTTGTAATAGATCATTTAAGGTAAATAATTCTGATGATAACAACGGGAGAATGGTGAGCCTGTGATATAGGGTCCCAGGAAGTACATTACGCCATGGATATAGGGTTTCTCTAAGCCTCCAAGAAAACATGCCTAGCAAACGTCGGCATGTGGGAAAAACAATTATTTTTTGCCTTTAAAAGAACTTAGATAGTTACTAAAAGTTTAAAAGAAATATCATTTTTCTGAATTGAAAAAAAAGAAGATGCGTGAGGTCTTCATAATGAAAAACGGCGATTAAATCAACAGGTTTAAATGGTATCTTTATGACTCAAACGTGTTTTGCTCCGACGAAGGGTAAACTCCCAAAACAGCTCGAAACGAGAGGGACGTGTCTATATAAGTGATGTGAATTTGAAGAGGATACGCACTTTTATTAAAAACATTATGAATTTGTTTACAATCTTTAATATAATATTGTTTGCTGGGGAGGTAAATGATGACATTCCGCGCAGACTTCTAGGTTTCCGTGTCAAAACAGGCCATACTCGCTTTGAGCGGCCTTTTTGTATTTTTCTCCAGAACTTTTTTCAATTAATATAAAAGCTGTATGCTACCTGGAATTTCGCATACTCATATTGTACCTCGATTTCTTAAGCGAAGGCTACACTAATACGAATACTGTTTATTGATAAAAACAGATAATATGTCGAGAGAAATCCGTGTTCATTTCCCTACAAGCAGAGGCCTCTTCTCAGCCCAGCGAAATACAAAGAAAAAAATGCCTCTGCTAGCAGGGAACGTGCTCAAATTCCTTAGAAAGACCAATTGCTAAATTGGTGAGTATAATTTCAGTGTAAAGCCTTCTAATCTGAGCTTTCAATTAGATAAAAATACAATCATCCCATTTAGTAGTTAATTGTTAATTCAATTGCCAATCAGATTTTCCTAGATTTTTTCCCTGTCACCGTACAACTAAATGAAAGTCTCTCTAACTTTTTAATGAAGAGAGAGATGGAAAAAGTCTGTCCAATGAACATTACTTTCTTTTTAAGTAAAAGATACTAAAGGGTTGAAGTGTATAAAAATACACCTTAGAAAAAAAAGACATTACCATAGTTACGATCTCTTTTGTTAATTATCACGTCTTTCCTAGATAAAACACGATAATGAATTATGAATAAACAAATGCATTTTTGACATGCCAGCGTGCATTTACCGTTGGGTTGCCTAGTTCTTACACGGAGCATTACTTATAGAAAACCTCGACACACTGACGCATTAGGTTATTACCATCAACACTACGTCAATTATGGGAATGACATGAGCCTGATGAGTGTGGGCAAGGCAGAGTTTGTGTGATTAGCCCAGCACTAGGGTTCCCCGATCCCAACGTTTAGCTACTTGATGAAGTCAGGACTGAGAGACCCAAATAATACCCCTTTAAGCACAAATAGCTTTAAGATATACCCTGGTTAGGATGGAGGTGAAAAACCCTATCCGAGTGCACATCGACGAATAGTGAATATAATAAGTGTGTACCCCCTCCCCCCACGGGCAACTGGTATCCCCGGAAAAGATCAATCTGCCTCTGATTACATACATAAGCACTGGTAATGCTACGTTAGAATTAAAGATTTCCTAGGGTACTAGGTCTTTCTTGCCATTTTTTTACTGTATTGACGACCAGAATTTGGCCTTGGATATCCCCTTCATAGCAATTAAAGGCAAGTCGCATCCCTTTCATGTAGACGGGGGCTTTTTGTAATTCTTTTTTGTTGACACGCTTTTTTAAAAGCAATAAAAATTGCTGTTATAGCATCATTATTTAAAAAAGGAATTAGATTGGAAAGAAATTAAATTAAATTGGATAAAAAATTTATATTAGCGGCATGCTCACCTGGTATTTGTCATCCTTCTTGTTCTTCTGTGGTACCTCGATTTCTATGAGCATCCGCAAATACGTAGGCTAATCACACGAAAGCTGTTTGTTAAAATCTACGAGTATCGACAGAAAGTCGTATTTATATTCTTATTAGGAAGTAAATGATAAATGACCCATCCACTTGACCATGTCTGACTGGTTTATGTGCGCTATCCCACGGCGAAATAAAGCAAACTTATAGTTCATCATGCGCCCGTTTCTTGAACACATCCCGAAAGTTCTCGGGCCCGAAAACTTTATTTTGTATTTTTATTCAAAATTTCACATGTTTTCCTTTTTGAGAACCGCTTTCATGTTTTGAAACAGTTTGAATTTCTTCTTATGGTTAATATTCCATACGATTACGCTCAATAAGGCTATTTTCGAAGTTTTGCTGAAGCCAAAAATTTAACCGAAAAGTCTCGGGTGACTGCGACGTCCCGAAAAATTTTCTTCGGGAAAGATAAAAATCTATAAATCTATAAACTGATAATCATCCTTCACTTGAATCCGTGTGGTAAAATACTATGTTTGACGATATTTCAACACATTCAGATACCTTAAATTTTATCGGAATTAGCCAGGTTTTCAAATTTAAGGAATAAAACGATAATTCTCGGGTGTTTATTCAAACGAGCCCCAGACCCGTGCTCCGGGATTTATTGGGATAAGATCTTTGTGGGGGGAGGGGGGGGGGGAGGGCATAACATTACAGCGGGGGTTTAAGCACAGCCTTACCATCCTCCCGTTGTTATCATCAGAATTATGTTATCATCTGAATTAATTTCCCGTAAATAATTACAAAATAAAGGTCGAATGAAATCTCAAAAAGTTGTCTTTGATGTCAATAAATGGTACCCTTGAAATCCATAAGATTTCGATTTATTTTTGCGATTTATTGACATCATAGACAACTTTATGAGATTCATCCGACCTTTATTTTGTAATAGATCATTTACGGGAAATAATTCTGATCATTCGACCTTTATTTTGTAATAGATCATTTACGGGAAATAATTCTGACCATTCGACCTTTATTTTGTAATAGATCATTTACGGGAAATAATTCTGATGATAACAACGGTAGGATGGTGAGCTTGTGATATAGGGTCCCAGGAAGTACATTATGCCATGGATATAGGGTCTCTCTAAGTCCCCAAGAAAACATGGCTAGCAAACGTCGGCATGTAGTAAAAACAGGTATTTTTTGCCATTAAAAGAACTTAAGTTAAGTTGAAATACAGAATGTTTAAGGTGTCGGAAAGATAAAGTTCCACCTATTCACGTCTCCAATGCCACAACAACATGCACCACTAACAACAAAAGTGCACGGTAGGTAGATGCCTACCTTTTACTCTTCGATAATATATAATTTTTCTAATTTGAAAATATTTATCTTTTAAAAGATGCGTTGAACAAATATTCTGGAGGTCCGCATAATGAAAAACGGCGAATAAATCAACAGTTTTAAATTGTATCTTCATGACTCAAACGTGTTTTGCTCCGAAGAAGGGTATAATGTTCAAAACACCTCGAAACGAGAGAGAGACGTGTCTATATAAATGCTGTAAATTTGTAGAAGCTACGCACTTTCAGGATGACTGATGACAGAAAAAAATGTTTCTCAGTAATAAAACAACGATTTTTTTTATTGGAAACATTATGAATTTGTTTACAATCCTTAATATAATATTGTTTGCTGGGGAGGTACATGATGACATTCCGCGCAGACTTCTAGGTTTCCGTGTCAAAACAGGCCATACTCCCTTTGAGCGGCCTTTTTGTATTTTTCTCCAGAACTTTTTTCAATTACTATATAAGCTGTATGCTACCTGGAATTTCGCATACTCATATTGCACCTCGATTTCTAAAGCGAAGGCTACACTAATACGAATACTGTTTATTGATAAAAACAGATAATATGTCGAGAGAAATCCGTGTTCATTTCCCTACTAGCAGAGGCCTCTTCTCAGCCCAGCGAAATACAAAGAAAAAAATGCCTCTGCTAGCAGGGAACGTGCTCAAATTCCTTAGAAAGACCAATTGCTAAATTGGTGAGTATAATTTCAGTGTAAAGACTTCTAATCTGAGCTTTCAATTACATAAAAATAAAATCATCCCATTTAGTAGTTAGTTGTTAATTTAATTGCTAATCAGAGGCGGCGTTCCTAGATTTTTTCCCTGTCACCGTAACAACTAAATGAAAGCCTCTCTAACTTTTTAATGAAGAGAGAAATGAAAAAAGTCTGTCCAATGAACATTACTTTGTTTTTAAGTAAAATATACTAAAGGGTTGAAGTGTATAAAAATACACCTTAGAAAAAAAAAGACATTACCATAGTTACGATCCCTTTTGTTAATTATCACGTCTTTCCTAGATAAAACACGATAATGAATTATGGTAAATGTTAATTGGATTATATAAAAAGCGAGAGAAAGCTTCCACGATCTCATTCTTGCTTGGGGGCTTGTATGGAAAATCATCAAAAAGGTAAGCGAAAATCTTCTCAATAAGGAAAAGTTGTCTTCCTTTCTCCAGCGGGAAACTTTATTGTGCGCATCAGATAAGAAACATACAGTGTATCAAATGTTTATTAGATTTTCTTGAAAGTGGCGCGCAAAATAGCAAAAAAAAAGTTATAACCATTATTAAGAATGTATAAAATTTCAATCAAATCTATAGACCTAGTCCACAGTATATTATGTTAGTATGGGTTGTTTAGTTTTTGCTTTTGTGCACGCGAACAGTGTTCTTCAAGATGTCCTAGCCAAGGTTTGGAGAAGTTCCAAAAAGTTTTCGATCCATTTTTTTAATAGATATTTTTTTAAACCGCCAAAAATCTTTTTTATTTTGGAATTTGAATTATTATTATTATGGTGGGTCAAGATATTCAGCAGCAGCGTGAAAGGGGAGGGAGGTTTGCTCGCAATTCATTTTGCGGCCTGTTACATTGTTTGACTGTTCTTTTCTCGGGACCTAGCTATGCGCTATGCACGGCCCGATTATTAATCATGTGGGAAAGAATACGCTTTTGCTTTTGATAAACTTCTTCTCAATATAAAAAACAAAGTTTACTTTCAGCAATAGCCTTTATACATACACTTCAGGTCCTCAACAAAACGCCTTAGTCTTACGTCGAACGCCTTACTTCTGTTCAACGAACGCTTTTGATCAGTCTAGGGGTATGCCGTCATCAACCTGCACTTAGCCTTTGAACGAGAATTCTGGCAGGCGCCATTATCAAAAACACAGAAAACCATTTCGAAAACCCTGAAAATTCATAGGAAAACTCGCTAACTGTTGACTGATATCTATATGCATATCGACATGCAAGGACGATGAAGTTTCTCTGATAAGTCGGTTTTAAATGTATGGGGAAGATCACTGGAATCAAAATCGAAATGTGTTTCTGGTTTTTGTCGAAAAAGAATTCACTGAAAAAATTGCAGTCAATTTTCTAACATTCTAAGCCATTCCCGAGCTTTGATAAATAGGTCACTAGACCCATCTAGATCTAAACTTTTTTCAATCCAAAAACACATAACTCAATTACCTCATAACTACTTGAGTAGTCAATTCTTTATTTAGCAGTTATCCTAACGTAGTCCCTCATCTAGCCACATAGGCTGGCTGGAGTCCCAAGATTTCACTACACGTTTTTGGGTGTCTATAGCTTTCGAGTTTTCCCTAGAAACGGACCAGGGCATGGCCATTCTAATATATTGATTGTGTTTAGGAATTCTTACACTTGGCCATGAGGATCAACGTGCTGGTTGGGTTGACAGCTCTGCTGTTCACGTGCACCAGATGCGAGGAAATACAGGAGGGCAAGGTGATTCAAGAAGATGATATTCAAAAAGACGATCAAATTTGGAAAAGAGGTGAGATTGCATCTCATACAAGATGTGTTTTTTTAATATAATAAAACAAAACCGAATACCAGATATGATTAAGCCTGAAAAAAGACCCAAGCACCAATCAGTTTACAATTAACCGCGAGAATCTGACGCATGATTGATTCGAATTTCAGGGTCTTTTGCCCTTTTCGGCTTACTTTCAAATATTGCAAATTTTCTTTTTGCCTTCTTATTGGCTTACCTGACATAACCGTAAAAGTGGCCAAGGACGTGTGCACCACACTGTGCATATTTGCTGATATAGAGATTTATTGCTTCACGCAAAAAGATAAGGACGTGATGACAAGAAAAGAGAAAAACATTTCACTTTGATATCACTAGGTCTTACGTTCTTCGGAGGAACGGACTGGGAGAAAGGAATGAAGTGGTGTTACCACAAACGAAGTCAACTCTTTACTGGCGACTTCAACGGAGACGGAAAAGCAGACATGCTCTGTCATGACAACACGGGGTACAAATGGGTGGCTCTAGCGAACTCCAAAGGTCAGTTTACTGGCACTTCCTGGGAAAAGAAAATGGGCTGGTGCTACCATAAGGGCGCGCAACTTTTCACCGGTGACTTCAACGGAGACGGAAGAACCGACATTCTTTGCCATGATCGTGCCGGTTACAAGTGGGTTGCCCTGGCCAACTCTGCCGGACAGTTTACAGGAACTTCCTGGCATAAAGCAATGGGATGGTGCAGCCATAGCGGGGCTAAACTTCTCATCGGAGACTTCAATGGAGATGGCCGCGACGACATGCTCTGCTACGACAACAATAGGAAATGGGTATCCCTCGCACAGCCTGGCGGTAGTTTCAAAGGAACAAGCTGGGAAAAGGCTGGTGGTTGGTGCAGTCACTCCGGATCCAGCATCTACGTAGGCGACTTCAACGGAGACAAACGCGATGATCTGATGTGCCACGACACAGCTGGGAAAAACTGGGTTATGCTTGCTCAGGCCGGAGGCTCATTTTCAGGATCATCCTCTTGGCATGGGACAGGCTGGTGTGGTCACAAAGGAAGCCAGTTCTTCATCGGGTACTTCAACGGTGACAGAAAAGCTGATATGCTGTGCCACGATATCAACAGCGGCCACAAGTGGATCAGCGTCGCCAAACCACAAGGTTAGTTTTATTCCTTAAAGTTTGTAATCCATTGTTTTATACGCCTTTTCATTTTGAGGTAGGAGCTGTACTCTATTTCTGATAAAAGTATGACAAATGCTCCTTGATCGCAGTCAAATCAATGTTTACTGGAACTGACTGGGAAAAAGCTATGAATTGGTGCGGAAAGTCTGGCAAGCTCTACAAGGCTGATTTCAATGGAGACGGTGAAGATGATTTGCTCTGCCATCGTTACAGTGACGGCTACAAGTGGATCTCCTACAACCGCTATCCGACTAAATGTAAGTCGTCAATTGTAATGCTGGACCATCGTGCAGTTTTATTAAATTTATTTGTACACAATGAATTCAAGGTTTGATATCAATGTCTTGTTTGAAGCTCCATGCTCACCAAATCCCTGTGAAAACGGCGGCAAATGTGCCGATGATCGCGGTCAAGATTCCGGTTATCGATGCGTATGTCGCAGTGGCTTCTCTGGTGCTCGTTGTCAGTCAGGTAAAAAACAGTCTTTATTATGTAATACAAGTGTCTAGTCAATAGCATGTAAAGTAGTAGACGCACAATGGTAAATATTTTAAACATTAAAATGCATTGAACTATACACAGATATAAACGAATGCAAAAATAATCCTTGTCAAAACGGCGGAGACTGTGTCAACAAACACGGGAGTCACTTGTGCAACTGCAAACTTGGATGGACCGGCAAGAACTGCGAGAAAGGTTAGATACGGAAATCATCGCAGCAAACCATTATTTATTTTTCTTTTCTTTCCGCGACATTTTAAAACCTGTGCGATTATATTTCGAAATGACTTTCCACAGCCAAACCCTTTTTCGTCGGTACTGACTGGGAGAAAGGAATGAAGTGGTGTTACCACAAAGGAAGTCAACTCTTCACTGGCGACTTCAACGGAGACGGAAAAGCTGACATGCTCTGTCATGACAACACGGGGTACAAATGGGTGGCTCTAGCGAACTCCAAAGGTCAGTTTACTGGCACTTCCTGGGAAAAGAAAATGGGCTGGTGCTACCATAAGGGCGCGCAACTTTTCACCGGTGACTTCAACGGAGACGGAAGAACCGACATTCTTTGCCATGATCGTGCCGGTTACAAGTGGGTTGCCCTGGCCAACTCTGCCGGACAGTTTACAGGAACTTCCTGGCATAAAGCAATGGGATGGTGCAGCCATAGCGGGGCTAAACTTCTCATCGGAGACTTCAATGGAGATGGCCGCGACGACATGCTCTGCTACGACAACAATAGGAAGTGGGTATCCCTCGCACAGCCTGGCGGTAGTTTCAAAGGAACAAGCTGGGAAAAGGCTGGTGGTTGGTGCAGTCACTCCGGATCCAGCATCTACGTAGGCGACTTCAACGGAGACAAACGCGATGATTTGATGTGCCACGACACAGCTGGGAAAAGCTGGGTTATGCTTGCTCAGGCCGGAGGCTCGTTTTCAGGATCATCCTCTTGGCATGGGACAGGCTGGTGTGGTCACAAAGGAAGCCAGTTCTTCATCGGGTACTTCAACGGTGACAGAAAAGCTGATATGCTGTGCCACGATATCAACAGCGGCCACAAGTGGATCAGCGTCGCCAAACCACAAGGTTAGTTTTATTCCTTAAAGTTTGTAATCCATTGTTTTATACGCCTTTTCATTTTGAGGTAGGAGCTGTACTCTATTTTTGATAAAAGTATGACAAATGCTCCTTGATCGCAGTCAAATCAATGTTTACTGGAACTGACTGGGAAAAAGCTATGAATTGGTGCGGAAAGTCTGGCAAGCTCTACAAGGCTGATTTCAATGGAGACGGTGAAGATGATTTGCTCTGCCATCGTTACAGTGACGGCTACAAGTGGATCTCCTACAACCGCTATCCGACTAAATGTAAGTCGTCAATTGTAATGCTGGACCATCGTGCAGTTTTATTAAATTTATTTGTACACAATGAATTCAAGGTTTGATATCATGTCTTGTTTGAAGCTCCATGCTCACCAAATCCCTGTGAAAACGGCGGAATATGTGCCGATGATCGCGGTCAAGCTTCCGGTTATCGATGCGTATGTCGCAGTGGCTTCTCTGGTGCTCGTTGTCAGTCAGGTAAAAACAGTCTTTATTATGTAATACAAGTGTCTAGTCAAAAGCATGTAAAGTAGTAGACGCACAATGGTAAATATTTTAAACATTAAAATGCATTGAACTATACACAGATATAAACGAATGCAAAAAGAATCCTTGTCAAAACGGCGGAGACTGTGTCAACAAACACGGGAGTCACTTGTGCAACTGCAAACTTGGATGGACCGGCAAGAACTGCGAGAAAGGTTAGATACGGAAATCATCGCAGCAAACCCTTATTTATTTTTCTTTTCTTTCCGCGACATTTTAAAAGCCAGTGCGATTATATTTCGAAATGACTTTCCACAGCCAAACCCTTTTTCGTCGGTACTGACTGGGAGAAAGGAATGAAGTGGTGTTACCACAAAGGAAGTCAACTCTTTACTGGCGACTTCAACGGAGACGGAAAAGCTGACATGCTCTGTCATGACAACACGGGGTACAAATGGGTGGCTCTAGCGAACTCCAAAGGTCAGTTTACTGGCACTTCCTGGGAAAAGAAAATGGGCTGGTGCTACCATAAGGGCGCGCAACTTTTCACCGGTGACTTCAACGGAGACGGAAGAACCGACATTCTTTGCCATGATCGTGCCGGTTACAAGTGGGTTGCCCTGGCCAACTCTGCCGGACAGTTTACAGGAACTTCCTGGCATAAAGCAATGGGATGGTGCAGCCATAGCGGGGCTAAACTTCTCATCGGAGACTTCAATGGAGATGGCCGCGACGACATGCTCTGCTACGACAACAATAGGAAGTGGGTATCCCTCGCACAGCCTGGCGGTAGTTTCAAAGGAACAAGCTGGGAAAAGGCTGGTGGTTGGTGCAGTCACTCCGGATCCAGCATCTACGTAGGCGACTTCAACGGAGACAAACGCGATGATCTGATGTGCCACGACACAGCTGGGAAAAGCTGGGTTATGCTTGCTCAGGCCGGAGGCTCATTTTCAGGATCATCCTCTTGGCATGGGACAGGCTGGTGTGGTCACAAAGGAAGCCAGTTCTTCATCGGGTACTTCAACGGTGACAGAAAAGCTGATATGCTGTGCCACGATATCAACAGCGGCCACAAGTGGATCAGCGTCGCCAAACCACAAGGTTAGTTTTATTCCTTAAAAGTTTGTAATCCATTGTTTTATACGCCTTTTTATTTTGAGGTAGGAGCTGTACTCTATTTCTGATAAAAGTATGACAAATGCTCCTTGATCGCAGTCAAATCAATGTTTACTGGAACTGACTGGGAAAAAGCTATGAATTGGTGCGGAAAGTCTGGCAAGCTCTACAAGGCTGATTTCAATGGAGACGGTGAAGATGATTTGCTCTGCCATCGTTACAGTGACGGCTACAAGTGGATCTCCTACAACCGCTATCCGACTAAATGTAAGTCGTCAATTGTAATGCTGGACCATCGTGCAGTTTTATTAAATTTATTTGTACACAATGAATTCAAGGTTTGATATCATGTCTTGTTTGAAGCTCCATGCTCACCAAATCCCTGTGAAAACGGCGGCAAATGTGCCGATGATCTCGGTCAAGATTCCGGTTATCGATGCGTATGTCGCAGTGGCTTCTCTGGTGCTCGTTGTCAGTCAGGTAAAAAACAGTCTTTATTATGTAATACAAGTGTCTAGTCAAAAGCATGTAAAGTAGTAGACGCACAATGGTAAATATTTTAAACATTAAAATGCATTGAACTATACACAGATATAAACGAATGCAAAAAGAATCCTTGTCAAAACGGCGGAGACTGTGTCAACAAACACGGGAGTCACTTGTGCAACTGCAAACTTGGATGGACCGGCAAGAACTGCGAGGAAGGTTAGATACGGAAATCATCGCAGCAAACCCTTATTTAGTTTTCTTTTCTTTCCGCGACATTTTAAAAGCCTGTGCGATTATATTTCGAAATGACTTTCCACAGCCAAACCCTTTTTCGTCGGTACTGACTCGGAGAAAGGAATGAAGTGGTGTTACCACAAAGGAAGTCAACTCTTCGCTGGCGACTTCAACGGAGACGGAAAAGCTGACATGCTTTGTCATGACAACACTTTTTTTTTTCTTTCGGCAACATTTTAAAAGCCTGTGCGATTATATTTCCTTAGACAATAGCATGCAAATTTAGAAGACGCACAATTGCTTTTTTCTTGAAAGTTTTGCAGTTTGATAACAGTTTGTGCAAAACTAATAGTGGAAGACGTATGCTAAAGCAAACCCCTTTTTAAATATCCTGTCACTTTTTCTTTGGTGAAAAAGAAGCATTTAAGAATCTAAGGCTTTATATTCAGTTTTCTTGCGCTCGATGACAGGTCGGCAATTGTAGCTCCTTTCAACATCAACAACGAAAATGGCAGGAAATGGGCATGTCCAACTTTTGGTGTCTCTTGGACATCTTAGCGCTTTTCGGGAATATTTAGTTTGTAGTCAAATATTCAAGTTTAATGAAACAAAAGCAGCACAATTGAAATAGTGTACGATCTTTTTTTAGAAAAAAAAAAGCTAGAACAGAAATGTATCAAAATGTTCTCTTGTTGTACTAAATGACATAATTATAAACAAATATACTAGAATATTAATACTACAATATTGTTGCTGAGTTTTATTTATTCTAATCATGTATTAACATATTTCTCTACTTTCTCACTTTATAACGAATACATCAACAGACGTGAATGAATGCGCTTCAAGCAACCCTTGCAAGAATGGTGGGGTGTGTACAAACACTCCCGGTGGATTCAGCTGTAAATGTGCATCGGGATATACAGGAAAGGAATGCAAAAAAGGTGGATATAACTCAAGCATAATAACAAAATATTTAATGACTCTTCAGCATCCCTCGGTGTAGAACCAGTGTAAAGTCTCGTCCATGTATTTCTGTTGCAGACGTGAATGAATGCGCTTCAAGCAACCCATGTAAAAATGGTGGGGTGTGTACCAACAGTCCCGGTGGATACAGCTGTAAATGTGCATCGGGTTATACCGGCAAGAACTGCGAAAAAGGTACATACTTGCTAGCTATTTACTTATTTATCTCTAGCTTGATAACTAATCTAATGTTTTTCTATTGCAGATGTGAATGAATGCGCTTCAAGCAACCCATGTAAAAATGGTGGGGTGTGTACCAACAGTCCCGGTGGATACAGCTGTAAATGTGCATCGGGTTATACCGGCAAGAACTGCAAAAAAGGTACATACTTGCTAGCTATTTACTTATTTATCTCTAGCTTGATAACTAATCTAATGTTTTTCTATTGCAGATGTGAATGAATGCGCTTCAAGCAACCCATGTAAAAATGGTGGGGTGTGTACCAACAGTCCCGGTGGATACAGCTGTAAATGTGCATCGGGTTATACCGGCAAGAACTGCGAAAAAGGTACATAATTGCTAGCTATTTACTTATTTATCTCTAGCTTGATAACTAATCTAATGTTTTTCTATTGCAGATGTGAATGAATGCGCTTCAAGCAACCCATGTAAAAATGGTGGGGTGTGTGCCAACAGTCCCGGTAGATACAGCTGTGAATGTGCATCGGGTTATACCGGCAAGAACTGCGAAATAGGTACATAATTGCTAGCTATTTATCTCTAGCTTGATAACTAATCTTATGTATTTCTGTTGCAGACGTGAATGAATGCGCTTCAAGCAACCCATGTAAAAATGGTGGGGTGTGTACCAACAGTCCCGGTGGGTACAGCTGTAAATGTGCATCGGGTTATACCGGAAAGAACTGCGAAAAAGGTAAGCACAAATAAGAACTAACGGTATTGAGCTGTTTTCATTCAATAATAAATAGAATATCATGCATTTTATGTCGCTTTAAATTATTACGTTAATTCTGTGAATATTAACGCATTTTGTGATGTTCATAGATGAAGACAAGTGCAAGGTATCCCCTTGTCAGAACGGCGGAAAGTGTATTAACTCGGACGATGGTTATTCATGCGAGTGCAAAGGAGGATATAGTGGCAAACACTGTGAGACAGGTAAAAAAGGGGTCTCTGAAATGACTCTATGTGTATTGGAGTACTTTCATACGCCGGAAGAAATGGTCGCACTTCATTTTCTAGCTAAGGGCTCGGGATCTGCCAATGTCGCAACAATGATCTTTTTACAAAATCAAGTTATTAAATAGAACCTTAACGATTTTATCTTTTTGTAGAGCCAGAGTCGCCCGGAAAGAGTAAGTAGAGCATGTAAAAAATTACACTAACATAAAACAATTTTGGACGGAGAAATTTTAGACAGTAACCTTTGGACGCTTTTTGCCAATTGCCATTTTCAATCTCAAAAGCCGCATTCACCAATAAGAATTGATGATGGACATTAAATGTGTAAGATTGGAGGCAATGAATCAACGAAACTATAGAATATATGGCCTATCACATATGTCAATTGCATACCTATAAATGATAAATAGAGCTAAAGAGTCTTAGCGACCTCATTAGAGAACTACAATGAGAGTCTAGGTTGGGCAAACATTTCCCAATATTCCTGGCTGTTTTAAGCTGGTCAAAAGGCTCGTTAATACTGATCTTTTATTCTGTTATAAAAACTATTGTTTGCTCTGCTTTGATTAAAGCCAAGTATGCGTCGTTGGGGTGCTTTAAGGATAACCACAAGAAAAAACGCCCGTTTCCAAAGATGATAGTGAATCTGCGACCAGAAATTATTTGGACAGACATGAAGACCAGTGTCGTTGACAAGTGCGCAAAGGCTGCAAAAGCTGAAGGGTAGGTACAATCTCTTCTATCTTTATCTTTAATCTTATCTTTTAATCCGTTTTTTTTTTTTTTACTCCTACAGCTTCAAGTACTTTGGCATTCAATTTCACGGCGAGTGCTATAGTGGGCCGGACGCAGAAGTGAAGTACGATAAAGACGGCAAAGCTCCTGATAACAAATGCTGGTCTGGAGTTGGAGGAGAGAATGCATTATTCGTTTATGAGCTTGACTAACAGGTCAGCATGAAGAAGAAAGGGGAGGAATAGGGAGAAAGGAGGGAGGGGGAGGAGCGAGTGGGAGGGGGGAGGAAGGAGGATTTCAGGAAGCAGTCCTATTTGAAAAGCGTTTCGAGTCTCTCATGGAATAAAGCAAACCTCTGTTACTATCATGAGGGCGGTGATCCTTTGAGATTGTTAACTGATCTAATTATAGCTTACTCAAAGTTAGTACACTTACGTTTGCTCATGCTTTTATGTTTCAGGAAAACGACAGAAAGGAAAAATGACTGCGTAATGCAATCTGGAGTAGCTGTAACTGTAAACAAAATGCATTAAATACATTCCTTCCTGTACTCCCTGTTGAACAATATGGTCAACCCAGGTTACTTGAGCTGGAAATAAAGCACGATATAATCATTACAAAACTGAGTGTCCTGAATGTGTTAGATGAAATGAGATTTTATAATCGAAGTTCGTCCCAATATAAGCTGTCATTCTTGCATGTTTATTTACACTTACTTTCTTTAAATCTTTGTTTTTTGGTGCGCATCGCACTATAACCGTCACCAAGAGACCATGATGCAAGAGAACGAATCCCCCGTATTAGCGTATGATCCAATGATGTCGTACGTGAAAGCTATTTTTTAGAACAAGCAGTTATTTTTATATACGCCTCTGATTGGCTTAGCGCTCACGTATCCTAACAACACGAGTCTTACGCGCGATCACATCTTGGGCGGTGTAAACCGGCAGACGCTGTTATGGAAATCTTTTTGACCGAAAATACCATCCTTTTTTTACAAACTCTGTGAAAATGATCTTCCATAGAGTACGCTGGATCCAATAAACCGTTTCTCGGACATTGAAATGCAGAGTACGTGATTTAAGGCTCGGGGATTAACTTCCACATTAAAAGTTTTATCACAGCTGATTCGCAAATTCATTCCCAGAAATAAGAGACAACATGGCCGCCACGCATGCGTAATAGTGCACATACAATGTCAAAATGGCTGCCATTTATTATAAGGAAATGTGGGGAGACATCACAATTTATCAAATTTACTCGTTTCAGAGATTTTGGGCTCACGATGCAGGAATCGAAAAAAACCCCTTGCCATTCGAGTGATACACATTCCGTTCAAACGATGCCAGAGAAAGCCCTATAATTGTTCCTTGGACATTGCACTTTTGTTCGCTTGAGAGCATACAATCCTCCATACATTCTCTGTAATTTCATTGAAATTGGGCAAAAAAGTAGTCGTTTAAAAGGTAGAACTGTTCGTCGCATCACAGGTGCAGGACTCGAAATTGGTAAATCGACTATCCTTCCATCAAATTGGCCAATAAAATAGGTAGTAGCGCCTTCCAATCTTGTTTCCGAAGAAATAACATTTGATGTAGTTATGCCTAGTTCAGGAACCATTATTGTTGTCTTTAAGATACAGACTGAAGCAAGGAAAACGGTGCGCTCCGCAAGAACAACTTCTCTCCGTTCGTCCGTTCTCCATTTTGTTTTTAAACGGCCCCACGGCTTTCTGGGATAGACACAGGGGAACCATAAAGGCTTTCTAAAAAATACATTTTTTTAAAAAAATTGCGCATATAATGTTTTCCAACCTCAGCAACACTGCCGCACTTCCATTATCATTGGACGTATCAATCAGAGATGCCCCTTGCACGTTTAAATACCGCCTATACTACTTTTATTTGGAATTTTAGTCAACCTGATTAAAAACTTCTAGTGTAACAACAAAAGGGAAGCCCCTGTGCTGGCCGGAATTTCGTTTTTAATTGTGATACCGCTGTTATTACTCGCGGGCCTTGCAAAATGTGAGCCCAGAGAAACCGCTGGCTAATGTCCCTTATTTCTGGGAATGTATAAAACAACAATCAATCATAAATCTGTGTCAATCTAAAAATATTATAAATCATAATTATTAAAATACATAACATAGACTGTGAGTATGCCTAGGTATTCTATCTCACCGAAATGAAGAGAAAAGAACTTCTTAGGAGTCAGCCTGATGCATCTTGAATGAATTCCAAATTCGCTGTCTCTCCGACGTCTTCCCGTTCAATTATTTATATAACATTTAGATAACTTAACATTAGATAACTTAACAGATACCAGGATACTACGAGTAGCATTGTGATTATGAGCTACGAGGAGCAGCTAAAAGGATAAAAACAAGTAGCGAACGAAGTAAAGAAGTGCGGAGAGGGGAAAAAAATGTGAAAATGTACTTAGCTCGCGAGGTTCCCATAACCAAATATGGCGCGATGAACCATATATGGAAAAAAATAGCTTTATTGGACAACATCATGGGCCACGGGGATTCGTTCTCTTATATCATGGTCTCTTGCCGTCACTTCAAACCGTCATTTCAAACGCTGCGCGCTCGGGCCAGAGAGAAAGGATCTTCGTTTGAAAAAAAAATTATTTCTTATGCATATGCCATTTTCGAGAGGTAAAGAACTATCTATTCATTACGCATATGCGAGAAAAAAAGATTTCCCACATATTATCTAAACTCCTTTTGCGGGTTGAGGGTGAAGTTTGGGTTCTAATCACCCAGGCGTCGCTAACATACCGAGTGTAAGTCATGCAAGACTTCAGGGCATGTACCAGAGACTAGTGTGCAGCCCTAGTGAGAAAAAGGTGTAGGCGGACGTCAACGTGGGGTGATTTAGTGATAGCATTCAGTTTTTATTTTCATGGAAAGTTGTATTGAAAGAAATGAATGAGCTGTAGTTAAATTTTCAATTTCTCAATACTTCAATTAACTTATTTCAAAACTAGCAACAAAATTATCAAAACTAAGTTCAAATCCTTTTGAAGAAAAGGGGAAAATACACAGCTAGTTGTATTAGTTGTAATTCATATTTTCGTTTAATGTTGGGGGAATCGACGGAGCATGTGTGAGTCATTGGTAGCGAACGCTTGTTTTGGAGTGACGAATCTTATTGAATATGCAAGTCCACCATTCCCACCACAGCTAGTGCCAAATCTTCATTAACTTCTTAACTCGGTTTAAATAATTAATCCGTATAATAACTTCAGGTTTTGGTTTCTCCATACTAAGGAAGGCGATTAAAATGCAACGAGAAGTAAATCACCAGCGGGGCGCACACGCTTGACACAAAATATTTACCGGCGGGGGTCCCCACAGTCAAAGAATGTCTTAGTCGCCAGTATAGAGAATGCGTTTTATTTATGAGAGAGCCGATATTGTTTTTCTGTATAATATTGGGCTAGTTGGTGCGGGGGAAGATGGAAGGCGCCCATCTGTACATAGGCAGTTAGGAAAGGACCTAAACGCTCTCACAAGCAAGGTAAGCGATATTTCTAGCAGTTTGTTCCAAGTTTCTGTACATTACACTTTTTTCGTGCGTTATACTTGAGACGGGTAGCATTTGGGTATAAAGAAGTTATTTTAGAGAACAACGCCTTTTGCGCAACAGCGAAAAGGTTATGAAAATTGGTATAATTTTCGTTTGTTGGTTATTTCCTGAATTCGTTCTATAGGTAGAGCACAACGCACGTTCATATTTAGGACGCCGATATTAGTTCATTTAAAAATGTACTATAGGGCGCTACATACACAAAACCCATACTACTCTAGGGGATTGCTTACGCAGAGGTATCACAAATACCTTTTAAACCTTTCTTAAATCTTCAAACTGAACTTAAGCGATAGACAAACAATGGCATACCACAATTTTATTTCCTTTGAAGATGAATGAGATTACAGTATTTTAGAGATTAAATAGTAACATTTTTGAAGCGAGGTATATTTTTGTCATCATCTATGAACAATTGTACAACGAAATGTACTTACAGCTATAAGTATACGGGTTTCTGACACGGTATGACATAGTTCTCACTTGAAATTTTTTTGGATTTTTGGTTAATAAGAGGAAAATAGACTAGCTTAACAAATCAGAAAATCTGTCGATTTCGTATATGAGTCTAATGAACAAATTTTAAAGCTATTAAAATTTTATGTAAGAAAAATAATTAAAAAATACGAAAAATATGCCACTTTAATAAGGAGAAAGATTTGAAGACTAGAAACATCTACCATGAGTTCTCTTTTTATCGGAATTGCAGCAAATCAGTATTTCAAGGAGAAGAAAAACAAGTGACGGGTTTAAGTTACAGGTTTAGGCGCATAAAATATTTACACGCATTTGGGAAAACTCGCTGTCTTCCACCCTTATTGCCTTGGTGACGGCATCAAACAAGATGCCAGAAATCATAATTCAAACCATTTTTGTGAATTATTGCAAAAATTTTACCTGAGTAGTTTTTGCGAAGGATAAAACAAATGAGATATTAGATTATTGCAGTGACGAAGATTAAAAGAAAAGAAGAAATAAACTGTCTCATCATCCTGAATGAAAAAGGACTGAAAGAAAATATGCAAAAAATAAAAAAAATGGTTTACGTCCCACTGATAAAAACTAATACTATGAAAGCGATGTTATGCTAAACACGAGTAAGACTTTTTTGGAAATTGGTGCTTTAAATCACTATATCGCATGTGTAAATCCGATTGAAAGGGGAATGTTCTCCTTTTTTGGGAAAGAAAACGTTTATCCATTAAAGCATACATAAAGCATAAAGTCTTGAATCCACCAAAAATTAATAGATATAAAGCAAGAATATAAGTAAAAGTACAAGTTTGGTCATCTGTGATACTTGCAATTCATAAAACGTAAAAATAACTCTCTTATGCACTTTGAATGCCTGAATATAAAATGCTATAATCATTTGGTGGCGATGCTCAAATAACAAGCAACTGATAAATATCCCAAATGGTTGTATTGTGATTATTTCTAGACTGAATGTGTACTTGCAAACCAAGAGCTGTCACCGTATTTATGCCGGGAAAATACTTTGGAAAAAATTCATATACTGAAAGTCCTCGCAACATTCCAAATACGATCCGTATTAAACGTTGAAATTTGTAAATGGTAATAGGGAAGAAAGATATATGAACAGTTACTAGTTTCGACGGCGTTGGCTGTCGCTCAAATGGCAGATTACGCTAGTATCTACATTACGTGAGTAATAAAGTTGTTTTAAGTGGGTGACAAGACAAACTACAGAAAACGAAATTAGGAACATAGCGAATGAGGTGCTTGCAGGTCCGCCATCTTCTCATTAAAAACCGTTTCGACATTAAAAGGCGGATTTCGAGTTCTCTCGGTATCACGTAATGCTGGATTGTACAAAGAAAACTGTAAAAGGTGAGAACAAGTCACATAGAAATGACAATAGTATAATTGCAATGTAAATACACTGTATTAATTTTGAAACCGACAATTTAAAGCTCATCTTCAAACGGAAGGTGAACTATTTCATACTTGAAGTCTTTCTTTGATGAATATCGGTTTAAATTGACGTTATGTTGGCTCAACGTAACCACAAACGGCAATTAAACATTATTGCCTCTTGGGAAAAAGTCTCTTGATAATGAGAAAACTTCCTGGTATGAATTCGAGTCACTTATTTCCTATAGCTTAGTATCTGATCAAAGTACCAGGCTTGTATGTTTTCAATGTAATCTTAAATAACCATAGAATCACCCTAAGGGAACTTCAATCATTAAACCGTGATTATATCCAGTGCACTTAAAAGATGATGACTTCACAAATAAGAAGTGATTCGAGGTGTTAGTTCATTACTTCGCCTGGTGCTTCGGGATCGCCGATAGGTTGACCAAAAAACAGCAGCGCAACTATCAGTTTTTTTGCGAAATAAAAACACATCTGGGCTCTGATTCAGAAGATTCAATATTTATGCTTATCTGTCAAAAGAATAAATCCAACTTTTTCGAATTTTGATATGCCCCAGACCATAAAAATTCGTATTGATACACCTGTATGAGAGAATACCGCCGTAGCCTAACTAAATCCTGAAGACCACCTTTAAAAGCGTTTATTAGAGACAAAACGCGGGCTCCCATTTCTAGAAAAGTATTTGAATAATTTTTATTCAAAATTAGAACTGCTTCAGGTATATCTAAGTAAAAAAGGAATAATACGTACTCCAGTCTAAAGGCACGTTATTTCTTATACCCGAAGTCGGAAATGGGAAATTAAACAATTTCGCATCCCAGTATTAGACTAAAAGCAAACATTGCCCTTAATATACAATTTTGTTATTCACAATAAATCATTTCACGGCGAGAACAAAGGGTTCTTATTGAGAAGGTGGGAAAGCATCAAACGCGTAACAGCTGTCCATATTTGCTAATACCAGAATAACTTCGCAACGCACTTAAAGAGGGAATGTCATGATGATTTTGTTGGGCCACAGTTGACACAATAATCGCCATCCTAGAGGAGTACAATCCGGACTTTAAACGAATTCTTATAGTTATCGTTGTAATCAGCTAAATACATTCGAAGAATCTGAATTACAAATCCTATTGGTGACAAGTCCTAAATCCTGACCAGAATGAAAAGGAGCCTACAGTAATGGTGTATAGAGTTCTTATAGAACAAGGAAAGGGATTTTACCAAACAAAACATAACAAGAACTATATCAATTTCGCCCAAACATTATCAAATTTGGCAAAAAATAATCTGTATTAGCGAAGAATTCAACCAGGAATAAGGTTTAGAGTTCTTGCAGAACAGGGAAAAAGGATTTTTACCAACAAACTACAACAAAACTAAAACTAAAAGACCATAATCTATTTCGCCCGTACTAATCAAATTTTGGTTAAAAGGAATTTGTTATGAGAAAAATTCCTTGATAAGAATCGACCACGGGAATATTTGATATTTTCTAGTAAACATCGTCGAGTGGCAAAGCTCTGCGTGAACCTACTTTGGTTTATCGAAATAGCGCCAAGAAAATTAGATTTGTGGATGTTTTAAAATGCTATATGGTTGTTGTTACAAGGTCTGTAATAATAGAGGCTAAGGCAAATGCTAAGATGTGGAACACTATAACAAATCACGTGATAAAAAATTCATGCCAATTTGATTCTTGCATGTTAAAAACCTATTATACTCAAAGTATACTAAACTCTGAGAATATAGATTTCGGTTCGGAAAGATAAAAATAAGCCTTTTCAAAATTTCTGATAGGTAAACGAATTACATTGTCTCCCTGCCTAACTGGTCATCCTTGCAATATATAGGTTGTGGACTTAGAAGACGACGTCGTATGGCAGCCAGGCCAGACTTTTCGAGAGCACATATGAACAAAGTCGCGCAGTGAGGTGCAGTGAGACCCTCAACGGGGTCTAAAATTCAAGTAGACGAAGAAACAAACGCTCGATAGAAACACAAGAGTCATGGGGGAAAAAGGAAAGCAACAGTATTATCCACGAGTAGCTATGAAGCGCATCAAAGAAGTTAAAGAATATGTGGAATATACCTTTGAGAAACAGCAAATTCTAGTACTCAAGTTGTTTTACTTTTTCGGATTGTCATCCTTAAGTTTGAAAGTGGTTTACATGCCGTTATATTTCAAGCAAGTAGGTCTGCCCGCGAGTTATGCTGGTATCCTTGCTGGCATCCCGCCATTCATCCGTGGGGGCGGGGCCCTCTTCCTTGGATTCCTGGCTGATAAGTTCAACCTGAGGAGAAATCTGTTTCTGGTAAGCCTCGTCGCCAATATGGTCATCCCGCTTTTGTGCCTCATCCCGCGGGTCGAGTATCCCGCATGTGATCTGGACTTTACCGAGGAACCCGTCACCGACCCCCTGGGAATGCCTTACGAAGGATCATCACAAACAGGGGTGCAGAAGCTGGTAACGGGACAGTTTCTCAGCGGGAGATATGGGAACAACTCGCAGGCGCTAGGGAGGACCCCTATTGATATCATTGTGATTAACACAACTCTTCCGAATGCTAAACCTTCGAACCAGAATAAAAAGGAGAATGCTACGGTGATGCTGGGAGCCAGCGGTCTTACCAACAAAGGTAAGGATGGATACAAGGTGACAGTGACCGGGTCGCTGACTTTGTCAGGGAAGCTGACTTACAAACAAGAAGCTCTTGAGAAGAAACGCAGACTTGATCAACAGAGTGAGGAGAGTTTCGAGATTGATAAGAAAGTCCTTAATGGGAATTTATTATCCAAGAATACGAAAAAGGGAGAATCTGATAAAGAAAAGAAGAAAGCCATAAATGGGCATGTTGAAAGCCGTGAAGAAGAGAAAAAGGAAGATGCCAAAGTTCAAAGTGAGAAAGAAAGTGAAATTGAAAAGAAAAACCCGAACAAGAAACAAGTTCCCATGTATATAAATAACAAAGAAAAAAAGGAAATAACACATAGTGGAAACAGCGAAGTAAAAAAATATAATGAAGGTGTTGAAAAGGAAAAGAAGGAATTGTCTCCAACTAAGAAAAAATCCGCAGTACGAGAATGGCCTGAGATCAAACACCAGGCAGAGTTCCATCGCCGTATAACACGGTCGGTCGTGGGGAACTTTTTGACAAAACGGGACGAACGCCTTGGAATCTTCGAGTTCTACCGTAGGACTACTGGTAAACCCAATAAGAAGACGTCAACATCAACGACTAAGCCAAACAATGGAACAGCAACAAAGACCAAGGCAACGAAGAACAAGACCCCGCAGGAAAGCCACGAAGCCATGATGGCCATCTTTACCACTCTTCTTCTTCTGCTGATCATTGGCGAGTTTCTAGGTGGGCCCATGAGAAGTCTATCAGACCTGGCAGTTCTAGAGACGCTGGGTGGTGACAAGTCCAATTACGGAGAGGTGGCACTGTACATGCAAGTTGGAAAGATCTTTCTGGCCCCGCTCATTCTGGTATTGATAAGGAACTACCCACTCCACGTGTGCGATGTCCTGAAGGATAACTACGAGTACTCTCTCTATCCTCTGGCGGCATTCATCGCTATTTCTATGATCTTTGGGCTCTCCATCAAGTTCAAGCAGGAGGACGAGGATAGCAAAATAAGGTGAGCCTACTAGCTTGTGTTTGTATAAGTAGGTGACGTGAACATCTCAGTTAGTAAGTAAAGATTGCTCGACATATCTAATCAAAGGGTTTGCATTAACCAAAATGGGACATTTTAATGAAAATGGACGCATATAAAAGTCCAATCATTTGTGGTCTTTTGGGCTTGGGTTTATAGATCATTAGCCTCATCCAATGAACACTACAGCTTTCTTTTTGTGCTGCTAGTGTGTCGTAATGCGGACTGAAAACTTGACCAATGTCATTGAGAGAAATATTCAATTTGTTTTATTGGGAATAATGATGATTGAGAATTTATTGGTCAGATCAAGATCAAATAAGTGGTTGGTGACTACAGAATTGTCGACTTGTCCACTATCTTTTAATTTATAATATAAAACCACGCATAAAGTCTATTTTCATCGGCTTATTAAAGCGATTTACTTGTCAAGTAATGTTTCTTAAAGACTTCATTTATAGGTTATCTTTGCTGACGTTTAGCGGTCAGCGAAAACAATCGACTGGAGTCTTGTCATTGATATTATATATTTTTTCATAGGGAATTTGACGAGAACGAATAAAATGCATGCTCGAGTACCAAGGCCTGAAATATAAGTAACCCAATGAGTTGGTTGAGTGAGATTATATATCTGAGCTAAATATGATTTCCTTGTAGACCTGAGGACGCCGAGGGTGCAGATAAGACGCTGTACGACGTCATCTTTACCTTCAAGACCTTCACCATCCTCGTGCTGTCATTTTTCGCGGGGGGTCTCAGTGCGGTCCACTACACGTTCATCTTCTGGTACCTGACAGACCTGAGCCCTGAGGACTCAGCCATGGTCATCGCTGTCGTGATCGTTCTGCGAGACATCGTGTCTTCAATCTCATACAAGTTGTCCGGCCGGACACTTGGCATTCTCGGTCCAGTCAACACCCTTCACCTTGCCCTTCTTCTTTACATCATAAGCTTCCTGTCGTATGCTGTGATGGAGAATCCGTGGTTTGCTATCATCCCGGAGATTGTCCAGTACATCGTGTTTCCGCTGGCTTACTCGAGTTTCGTGGTGTATTTGGGCCGCAATACGCCACTTCATCTCAACGCTACTGTGCAAGGTATAGTTAAGGCAGGGTTAAGGAGAGGTAAAGAAGATTGACTGGATGGCTGACTGACCGACGCACGGAGGGATATTGCCACCCCCAACCACCCCCCCCCCCCCCCCTCCCAAGGCCCGTTTTTTTTAAATGTTCAAATCGCCAACAGAAAATTTTAAAATATTTCAGGAATCTACCAATGTCTGTACTATGGCGTGGGATTCGGCGTGGGTCCGTTATTGGCAGGCTTCTTATTTGAGCATGTAGGCGGGGCCTATACGTTCCTCGTGTTTGCTGGCATCAGCTTTGCTCTGCTCCTCTTCTCGCTCGCTCGCCATGCCATCACGCGACACATGGATCGCGCAGACGATTCTTCCTACAAGCGTGTGCCAGAGCAGGAAAGCGACGAAGAACCAGCCACCATGGAACGAGACGAGGCTGATTATTGACCCAAGATCGACAATGTGAAACAAAAATAAATAAACGTATGTAATTATGTGAGAAACAAGCATGAAATGGTATAGAGATAACGAAACGATAAATGAAAATGAATCTAATAAACGAAATTATTGGCTCTTATCAGGGCTGCACACATACACGAAGGTTAAATGTAACTGTTGCACTTACACAATACATCGTATTTAGTCTATTTATTGAGTTCGCCCTGAAGTCTTATTAAAGACGAAAATTTGGGTCGAATACCAGTTTTTGGTGTATAATATTTATTCTAGGGTATACTCAATGCGAAAGATAAAATAATGTAATCGTATATTAATAATGAATAAAAGGAGATGTTCTTTAAACGAAAGATAAATATACGTGCTCATGCCGATTTTTTTTCTTTTTATCTGTTAGCTCGTCTAGATATTTTTTAGTCTACTTCGCCTTTGAACACTGTGCTTTTAAGGATATACACAACTCCGCGGTTTTTATTGTATTCACTAAAATACACTTTTTCTATGAGAGAAATAGAAAGACGAGTGTAGTTTGCCTTGAGAATTCTGATCCATAATATTATTCAATTAAAAGATTAAAAAAATCTTATTGACACAAGTAAAGTATTTCATAGCTTTTCATCGCATGTACCTTATGTAAGTTTGTGTATATGGGAATAAAACTTATCAACGTGTCGAGTCGTTTAAGTCATACCACCATGCGAAAGAGAAAACTATACATATTCAAGCGCAACGTCTCTTTTGCCGCAATTTTTGCTTAATTTTGTTTTTGCTTCTTCTTGGACTTTGAGCGTGTTTATCTTTTATTTGTACGCAAGTTAAACAAATGTAGCGTGAAGACTTGCACATTTGCAATATGGCTTGAGTCTACGGCGTTTAAACGGTACTACTCTAATGAATTATCAGTCATGAAAGCTATCGCACGCGTCGACAATGCGTGGATGTAAGTCATTCCAAGGTTCCCTTGGAAGCCTGGGAACAAGTGCCTCTGGTACCCAGGCTACGCTACCTCTCTCGAGTCACTGGCCTCTAGTGGGGCTGCGCCCGGTACGAAATTTGCGCCTCGTTCTCAGAGTCTTCTGATTCTTGTTCACTGCGCTTCTTGTATTTTGTCTTTTATACTTTAAATAAAAATAATAATAAATGGTCTTTCATTGGGTGTGGTTCCCTTGTGGCAAAAAGGATAACAAGCTTCATAATTTACCAGCTATGCAATAGGTATAAGTTTGAACAGTATAAGCACTTTTTCAGACAAATTTACCAGCCTTGCCTTTGCTTTCTCGTTATCTTTCCTTAGTTTGAACAGGAGATGAAAAAAAAGAGTCTACCTTCCATTACTCACATCCCCCAAAATTCCTCTAGGATTGTCAAAAGTCAAACAACAATTCTTTTTACAGCTCTGATGCAACGGCCTGAGGAAGATAACTATAGAAAAAAGCCCCTTACGTGAACAGAGCACAGTTTTGCGCATTATGCCCTCCCTGCCTTTGTATGTGATAACGTTCGACCCCATTACTGAAATTATAGAGATACCATTCCATTACTTAATCATAAAAATCAAATTAAAAATAATCCAAGTTATTCTAATGTCTTCAAATAATACAAAAGAACAAAACTCTTAATCCAATTTCTGCAAAAAGAATTTAAAGAGAAATGCAGCATCTGGAACCATGTACTGTTTTTTATACATCTTCCACCTAATAAAAAGCATTCAACATCTTCCCAAATTCGCCTTCAGTACTGAGAAGAGTGTACACAATCGCTATTTGATTACACTTTAACGCAAACACTATTTGTGATCATTTCATTAAAAGGTGAAACTCAATGTAATAACTGTCATATTTATGTTATAGCCTGTTGCAGCTACATGACAATGAATTTCATCAAACAAAACAATTTCACTTCTAGTGTTAAATATGCCAGGTTAGCTGTTTTAGCCGTTACTATTCATAAAAGCTCAACTAAAAGGGATGAAATAGAGGGAAAAGATCACGCAAATTGGTCATTTTGTAAAACGCTGACTAAACATGAGTTTAGTCAATCAAATGCGATCATTTCTCTGGTTTAAGTGATTTCATTTATTTTTACATTAAGACAGGGTGTGATGCCGACAAAAAAGTTAATAAACATCCATCGAATTACAAGCAACATGCGAAATATTTCACTTGATTATGGCTTGACAGTTTTTTGTTTTCGAGTATAAAGAACACCGAATAACGCTTCCGATTTCAGAAATAAATTTGATTAAAATGAATTGTTGAGAATAGTGGGATTTCCTAAAAAAGATGTATTGTTGAAAGGTTTGTGGTCAAAAGGAATACACTTCTAGAATCCTTGTATTAACACAGCACTCACATGACGTTTTAGGATCAAATTAGCAGCCGTTTTATCCCGTTATCTAACCTAATGCTCTCCACTCGTAGCTACACACGTCACATGTGCGTCCCACCCTTTTGTTCCTAAATTCACCGGTCACTCCCGAGAGTTACTGAATAGGAAATGGAAGCTTATTTGGGAAATTATTACTTAAGGATTAGCACTAGTCTACTAAATAAACACCTCCAAAGGTATAGTGCAAAGTCACTCACGAGTTGTGGTAGTTTGTGGTGTTTGTGTGGTTATTTTGAGGTTTTGAGTTAAAGAGGCGAGCACTTGAGTAAGACATGACAGACGCGCGTGACGACGCAAGAAATAGCAAACCGAAGATGAGTTTAGTGCGCTTTTGGTCCGCAAACAAGAGCCTGTCTTAAGGACAGGTGCAGTTCTTAGATAATTACATAGGAGCTTTCTTCCAGTGGTTTTGTCACTTGCTGTCAATAACTCGACCGCAGTATAGCATTGGCTATTGTTATTTTGTTATTAATCTAAGATTAATCCCCCGTTCACTAAAAAACTTCCCACCGACGCATAGCCACATAGCATTGGTGCCGCTCTCTTAGCGCTATATAAGACACCGAGTGGACTCCGCACTCGCACAGTAGAATTAACACGGACTAGTTTACTTGTTTCTACACGAGACACATATCAAACGCTCAGTCATGGCAACTAAAGCTGTAACGTTTCTTGCTCTCGCGTTTATCGCAGTTATATTGCTATCGACGACAGTAGCCAAGCCCAGATGTCGACCCGGAGCAATGATGTGTCGATTCCCAGGGCGTAACGCGATCCCAAAGGTAAGAGCATTTCCAAAAATTGGACTGATTATCCCTTGCTATATATGCTCGGCATCGTCAACTTTCGTACAGTCATATTTAGGGTCTAGATAATTGTTTAAACACAAGCATTTCTATAACATGCTTCAAATTACTCCACGAAAAAGGACATCTAAAGCACAAGTCATCTAAAGACGGTAAACCATCCTTACATGACTCAAAGAATCCATAATGGATTACTGCAATCTCTTAACAGTATTTTCTCCACGCCTCACTCTCCCTACACTAAAAGCGTTGGTATATTTAAGCTACCTTTATTTCGACGTTTTTAACACAGCTAGTCAAAAAAAGATTCGCGTTTTTTTCTTTTTTTTTTGTCCTTTAAATGCTGAAAATAAGGGCACTTGCTCAATAAAAACGAGAGACAAATAGGATTACATAAAAACCTATACCTCCTTTTCCACCCTTTTTAAATATAAACCAACATCCGCCATCATTTCACTCCAATGTCTGCGTTTCCAATTAGAGCTTCTTTCCCGGTGTTGATCAGATATTTACACAACCAAGACTGCCCTCTTAAGCCGCACAAACGATTTTTTCGGTAAATTAAAAAAAAGTTGAATGAAGGGGCGCCTAATAGAGTATGTATCGGTGATTTATACTGTGGGATTGCTAAGAGGATTGTATTGCTGAATAATTGGAATCGCCGATAACTGAAGTGGAAGAATATCCACCATATTATACACACTTCATGGCTATCATAACTTCCAAATTGGAGGTTTTACTGGAGTGGAATTTAAGTCGAGATGAATGTGCAAATACCGACTTCCTACGGCTATAAACAAGGCTTTTTACAATAATGATATCGGTTTTTGTAAGGTAACGCCCTTTTAAAGTGGCAAAGCTAGAAAGAAATACTTTTATCACAAGATAAATAAATACTCTAGTTGGCGAAATGTATTTGAAAATATTTCTTTTCAAATGTTCAATGATGTAAACTATATACTGAAAATAAGATAAACAGAAGCAAAAAAAATCACATGTAAAATAAAAATATGTAAACTAAAAATGTGCCATGGCTTCAACAACAAAAATAGCACAACTACATCCTGAAAAAAAATGCCTTCTTATCTATTGTGTACATAATTAATCGAGCGTATCATCGGAATCTGAACTAACAGGATACACGTTCTATGCAAAAAGGTTTGGGTTTCTGTTTTTCCGTAAACACAGCAGCTGGTTAAACATATGGCCTAAAATACAAGCTGTGATGAGATATCCTAACAAAGTCAGAATTGACGCGATAATGCCCACAAGAAACAAAATTTTAAATGCCACAATTTGACCGTTTTGTTTGACGGCTAATGCGACGGAATTTTTTCATATAGGATTTCAACATTGTTACAAGAAAATATTATATAATAGTACCTGTGTACTATATATGGAAAAAGTATTTTTGCAGTATTTGCATAAAAAACAAATCAGTATTTGAAGAAGAAAGATATGATATCAAAATTAAGGTCAAGCAGTGCAATGCAGAGCAAAACTTGATTTTTTTAGTGTTCTAATGTCCTATGCCATAAGGAGAAGGGAATGAATGAGAAGGGAAAGAAAGAAAGAAAAACATGCTATTTGTACAGAAAAAGTGAATTGCATTCCCTTTCCCGGCCAATGGTACCCACTTAACAGTTAATCTCAATGCTATGAAATGCTGGTCACATTGTGAATGATGATTTGGCGTTGAAATATCATGTTGTTCTTTTAGCCTCAAATTGAAACACAAGAGCCCGTTCAACAATCGGTAAGTACACATATAAAACACGATAACAACATTTAATAAATTCTGATAATGTATTCCTCGTCCCCTTACTATCATCTGAATAGCCGCTTCAAACACTTTGATAAAATATAACAGAATGTATATAGCAATTCAGCTAGTTATTCTTTCATATTTTGATATAAATATTACATACCTTGCCTGACATGACGAAAAAAACAATGCGCACTTCGAAGAGATAGAGAAAGAAGATACAATTTCAATGGCCATCAGTTGCTTGTAAATCAGCCTGATTTTTCCTTTTCGAAGCACAAATAACGTGTGGCCGAAATGCACATACACCATACACTCTTTTTATTTTAATAAAAACGTCTAATTATCAGTTGAGGTTGGGCCGTTCTTATTTTTGGGACATTTTAAGACTGAATATGTTCTTAACGATGTTTTTAAATTTTAGTGTATATAAGTATGTTATGCCCAATGAATTATTATGTAGAGAATTACAATAATGATCAATAGCAAAATTAGGTTGATACTATGAGCAGAATTTGATTCTGCATTTTAGAACGCATCAGAACTAAATAAAAATAAAAATATTTCTGCTATCTGATGTAATGGGATGCTGACATTAAGCGAGTAAAAAAAAACTGGTTTCACGAGTAAAATTCACACAAGATACCCTGTAGATCAATAGAGAGCAACTCAAATTAATCTCTGGTGGTTTTATTTTCGCAGAGAAGCCCCAAAACACGTCTACATCACCTTTAATTACATCTATTTCATTTCCAAAAATGTCATTTGCAGGATTCGAGTTTGTGCGTGACACTAGCGAGACAAATTCATTTCAAGTATAAATTTCATGTAACTTTCTGTCTGTCCCAGCACAATTTTCGAGTCAGCATCGCAACGAAGGTCTCGTAACAAAGCGAAATGTTAGAACATTTGATCCCTACATTGTTTTTGTGTAACGTCTTTTTGTAGGCAACTTAATTTTTTGAAACTTTAGTCCTACTACAAAGTTTGGGGAGCCTGTGTTACGCCAACTAAACCGTAGCGTAGGTAAGCGAGTTAACCCACCTCGTGAGCAGGGTTAGATTTTACCTCCAAACCAACCCAGAGTTAGCGTTAACCACCGTTTCGGAAACAGAACTAATCCGGGGGTAAAAATTTAATCGTGGGTTAGGGCAAATTTAACCCTGGGTTAGCGCTAATCGACTTTTCAGGAACCGGCCCCTGGCATTTATCTGTTAACAGTTTAACAATTACTGTTTGCCTGTTACATTCTATTTAAAGGCATCGTGCCCTTATTTGGAGAGCTACACGCTGTGTATGTCATAGTTGTTGTGTTGTAATAAACTTTTTCTGTGTAACAGCTTTATCTTTCGGGTTCTATCAGACCAGATGCAACAAAACGGCTATGACCCACTTGGCTGGGGGAGGTACCGGTTTTTACTTGTTTGCTGTTACAATTTTGAAGCTTTACAAGATCTTTACAAGATGTGTATAAGATGTGCTTCTCTGTCTGTTTCTTCTTCTTTGTGTTCACATTATATTTGTTCTTCATTCTACAAGTGCTTCGGGGGCTTCGGTACGCACCCCTTTTTAAATGCTCCTAAGACGGCATGTCCTTTAGGATAACCGACCCTGACATCCCGAAGGGCTTTTAGCTCTGTTTGGATAAGGGTTTAACTAGCCTGCGTAGTGGCTCAGGGGGAAGGGGAGGGAAGCCGCTACACAGGCTAGGGTTTAGCCAATAGGTGTACGAGGGGCGACCTTCCTATGTGGGTGTGCCAGTCGGAGCCATTTGGCTACCGTGTAATGTTTACAATGTTGTTACTGACTGCGGATGTCACACACTAACTTCTTACACTGTTAGTGCGCATGGCAAGCTACACACGTGATTATTATGATTGACAGCATTCCCATCATTTTTTCACTCAATCTCTTAAAATGTTCTAAAACCTAATTCTACCGACGGGTAGGTCTGAAGCTTACTTAGAGTAAACCTTGTGTGAACTCAGACCTAACTTTTTTTAAATGTAGTTAACGGATACAGGACCAAAACAAAGGCTCAAAACTCTGTTCTCAAGTACAATTTGAAAAGGGACGCGGAACGCCTATAAGTTTCCCGATCAAAAGGTCAATCTGCTAAAAATAGGAACTGCTCCATGCGAGCGTTTTAGATTTCCCTGTCAAACGCGATAGGTTAACTAAACAAAATGCTTTTAGTTGTCCTGTGGACTTCAATATGTTGACAGCCGATCAGTATATAATTTCTAGATGCTAAGTATGTCTTCACTATATGTGTGACTTATTCCTGCGTGACATCTGTCCTAGCATTCGGTGTTAGAAGAAGTTCTGAGTTCGCTCTCTCTGCCTCCAAAATGCTTGGTTGGTTACCTTGAATCAGACCTTACACCCTCTACTCTACACTGGGTACCGAAGGGTCCAAGCTCTACTTGTTCACTAACAAAAACGTTGTTCCTTTAACACCCACCCATCCCCCCATGACGTTTTCCCCATCACGCAAAATCCCTTATATTTGGCAAAGGTCGGATATTTTCATGTGATGATTATTTTAAAGATTCACCATTATCTGGTGTCTATTTAACCCCCTTTCTAGATCTCCACGGGTAACACAGATGACTTGGATTTTGAAGATGAGGCTCTACGAGAAAATCTCCTGCGCATGCTCAGAAAACGGCTCCAATGAATGAACGACTAAAAGAAAAGAACCCAGGACAATTGTATTACAAACACAAGTTTATAGCATGTACTTGGACGTCGTAGACTTGGAAAATGATATCTAACGTTGTAAATACATAGGTCAAATAGATTCTAAGGTCTGTGAATAGGAGGCCTTCGTTTACATAAAGGCATGCTTATAAATATTGATGTCTATTGGTTAGAAAACATAAACAAAATAAACTTCAAGAAATAAATAATTGTCCATAATTTCCATTTTTCTTTTCAATTTCCATACATTTTAAAATTTTAAATTCAGTAGCACATTATTTTATAGTGGGAACACAAGCCTGCATTCAACCTCTTTCCCAGGGCCCTCTCCCTTTCCTGTCATTTGGGTCGATGGGTAATGGCCCTGGGATCGGCCAGTCACGTGACTCCTTCTACACCCAGGATTTCTGGGTGTAATAAATAAGCATAAATTATCCAATTTTTATCTTCAAAACAAGATGGCGGAAAAGTCGGAGGTACCGGCCGTTTTCACTCGATTTAGGATAGCTAAGAATTGCTACGATTTTTCATCTTTAAATTTAATGGACGCGCCTGAAATTTAAATTTTGAGGCAAAATATTTTCAGGTTTTGTTATTTTTACTCGCGCGCTGTCACTTTTTGGCGTTGTTGTTGTAAAACACAAATCCAAAGCAATTCTCTGTTATTCCCTTGTGTACAAAACACTGTTTTCAACAGTCGATCTGAAGCTCTGCTTTTTCGATGTTTATTTTGAAGCTTGCTCTGCAAAATTTGCATAAATTAGCCTTTTAGCCGTAGACCAATCAACACGTAGAACGCAGTGGCCGATCCCAGGGCCATTTCCCTCCGACCCAAATGACAGGAAAGGGAGAGAGCCCTGGGAACAAGGTTGACCCGCACTAAGGCTAATCTTAGAAAATAACAAAAATAGTTTTTACTAACAATCGCAACAACGGCAATAGTTTAAGTAATGCTTCGTGTAGGAGCTATACAAAGTCCCATTGTCCTGCGATAAAAAGCTATTATAGCTTTTACACATAGGATCTTTTTTATACCTAAACATGCATGCAGGACATATAATAGAAGATAGTAAGATTTTGAATAATTTGCGTAAAACATGTCTTTTGATATATACCTTACAGGGATTTTATGTGGTGAACCAATCACAAGAAGCCAGAACAACAGCTGTTAGTTGTCTTATATTTACAAGGTTCTCCACAAAAAATTTACCTGGATCTGACATAGTAATTAACCCTATAACCAAAATATTAAAAAATATTATAAATCATGTGGTGTTATCTGTATCTTATGCTATAATGTTTTGTTCTGGCCAATCACATTTCTAGAATAAACAAAGGCATTTTTGACATGCCAGCGAGCATTTGTCGTTGGGTTGCCTCGTTCTTACACGGAGCATTACTTAAAATACTGACCAGGGGGGGGGGAGGGGGGGGGAGGGATAATTGCGTGACGGATAAAGCTGTTCTCTTTAATTTCTAACACATCTATACACACCCTTGACTATAACTCGCGCTTTTCGTGCATTCGCAACTTGTGGTATAATGCAACATATCTTCAGCGTTGAGATATTAGGGAACATATCACTATAAAATCCCTTCAGAGCTTGCACTGTTACGCTTGATCTATCATTGCTCTGTTTCGCGTCGGATATAGGAAACATACAGCAAAAAACTAATAATGCTGGAATATATATTTTTATTAAAACAACAATTTTTTTGTAGTTGCAAATGATTTGACCATCTAGTATTATACCGTTGCCGATGACTTCAATGATCTGATTCTAACTCCGCGGCGAGGTATACCTCGCGTTTCAATTTAGGTGCGAGCCTATGAGAACAGCGGCGTGATTGGCAATCATTTAAAGATCTGTCACAAAGTTCCCAGAGTCGAAATATTTATTGCAATTTAGTTTCGCAGCATTCACGCGGGGTATCTTTGATTGTATAGTGACTGTAATTATATATTTTTTCTTTATTCAAGGGAAGTTTTCTGATAAAATTCTGACCACCCCCGAAAGACCAAAAAGAAATATTGCATACCATTGCATTACCTCCACGTGATGTTTATTATCGGATTTGGCTACAAAAAAGTCAAGTTTAACTTAAGAGTTCAAGTATAATTTTATAAAGTTAAAGTTTGATTTTATAGATGTATGACATACCAGAGCTACTAGGCCACATTAAAAAATATTATGGTTCTGGGGCCAGTTCCTGAAAGGCCGATTTACTTAGATACCCTAGATCCCGTAAGCCAAGTCATCCCCCGATTTACTACTGGTTTGACGAGTAAAATTCACACAGGATACCAAGTAGATCAATATAGAGCAACTCAAATTTATCTTTGGTAGGTTTATTTTTGCAGAGAAGCCCCAAAACTTCTCTACATCGCCTGTAATTACCTCCGTTTCATTGCCAAAAATGTATTTTACAGGATTCGAGTTGGTGCGTGACACTGCGAGACAGATTCCTTTCAAGTATTAATTTCATGTAAATTTCTGTCTGTTCCAGCACAATTTTCGAGTCAGCATCGCAACGAAGGACGGTCGCATAAAAAAGCAAAATGTTAGGACATTTGATCCCTACATTGTTTTTGTGTAACGTCTTTTTGTCGGCAACTATATTTTATGAAACTTAAGTTCTACTACTAAGTTTGGGAGGCCTGTGTGACGCCAACTAAACCGTTAGGCAAGCGAGTTAACCCACCTCGCGAGCAGGGTCAGATTTACCTCCAAACTAACCCGGTGTTTGCGCTAACCAGTGTTTCGGGAACAGAACTAACCCGGGGGTTAACATTTAATTGTGGTTTAGGGCAAATTTAACCCTGGGTTAGCGCTAATCGGCCTTTCAGGAACAGGCCCCGGTTAGACTAGTCTTTTTGGCAAGCTCGTCGGGGCACAGGGTTACAAAACCTTTCAGTCTCCAGTCAATCCCAGTCACTAGCTATTTTCACAATTGATCACCTCTTGGACTGAATTGTCCTATAATTGTCTTATATCCTAGAATAAAGGTCACAATAAACTCTCATTGCTTTGTGATGTGTGTATTTATTCAGAATAAGCGGTATTTCTAACGTTTAATCAGGTGAGGATTCCGCGTTACTTGATGCCTCTAAAAATAAGTATTAATAAGTGAAGATTAAGGATTAAGAAGGAAAAAAACAAAAGAGAAAAGAAAAAAGGGGAGAAAAAGGGAAAGAAACGAAGAGGAAAACAAAAAACACAAAAAGGGGTTAAGAAGAAAAAAAAAGGAGCAAAGAAAGGAAAAAGGCAGTTGAAATATATGTAGGGTAATTAGTGTATTATAATATTGTAAGTGTAGCTTTTTCTTTATTTTTCGTATCTTATTTATGTATATTTATGTAATTATTTGGAACATAACAATAAATAAATAATACAAGAGGTACAAATATTCACTATGCTTTGATAGAATACGAAAACAGTTACATAATCGTGACATCACACGCAGTATATAATCTACAAGTAAAAGAAATAGGACAGGGAGCCCATTTATTTGAAACACTTTGCAGTCCAAGATGTGAATGGATCATTAAGTGTGAGTAAACCTATCGTTTTTATTCAAGTACTTTATAGAACGTTAAACACTAATCAATTTTATATTTAATTTGTTATCTTTTATTTTGACTAACATATATATGAGAAATAAAGTGCAAAAAAAAATATTCCAGACATATCCGAGTTGTTTATCTTCGAAACTTGCCCCAGTGCAAAACAATTAGGGAAATTCGTGGTTTATTATCCAAATTTCGCCGCGCCCCTGCGGGTGGTGGTTTTTTTCTTCTGTATGGCCAGAGTGTCGAGCGCAAACTAGAGGACTAGAGGTTTTACAAAGAAGATAAAATAAATGAAATAAATGTTGCATCGTCACATATTTTTGACGCGGGCGGCGACCAGGAACGGCCCAATAACTGAGACGTTCTTATTAGTGAAACAATCCACAAAATCAAACTAAACACTCAGTCTAAGGGATAAATGGTATTGATAAATGGTCTTGGTCTTTATATGAATCTAATCAATATGACTATTAAAAAGCCAAATAATTTCTAGACAAATTTCAAATTGTAATGGCTGGATAATTCTGGAATCCAAGTAAGATCTATTCCACATTATAGACGTAAGGCATTTTACGGGATAAGTCAGGAAAGATCGGACATGGACATGACGAATCGACAAACCTCTACCCACTGTCTTCCCACAGTTAGAAAGTCTTTTCACTCCAAAGCCAAACAAATCGATTCCAGGCCAAAAGAGACACAGGATATAGCAGTGTAAACAACTTTGGAACCACTGTTTTCATAAAAGACAGCAGCAAGGAGTGTTGGTGATTCATTAAAAAAATGCTGTGCTGATGAATGCATGCAGGCTTCAAACGAAGCATAATGTATGGCGTACCTACCGTATTCAGAGCATATGGCGAAGAAATTCAAGCGCGAATAGCGTGCTTCAAAAACATCGACAAAAATGTGAGTGGCCTGTGAGTCTCACCTCATAGGAAAAGAGACGGGAATTTGCCGGCAGACATGCGTCCAAGTTCAGGCGTTTTTGGGCTTGTTGAGCTTACAGCTTTTTAAAAAACTTTCGAAAGCGCTAGAAACTATTCTTTTTTTCTTCCTATGATTTTCGTTATGTCAGATTTGTATTAAAGTGCATTAAATGCACTGTCATATGTAAAAACGGTAGCACGCCAAATACCGTTTCTTCATAGCGTAAAGAACTTATGCTTTTTCATATGAAAAACGGTATTTTTCGAAATTTATATTATTATATTCCGGAAACCAACGGTATGCACCGAAAGTTTCTTAGTTAACAATGTGTTGGATTTTCTATTGATTTTATTTCTCAATCACGAATATAAATAAAAAGCCATTCCCATTTTGTGTCGCCTAATTAGGATTTTGCTTAGAGTTAAACAAAAGCCCAAATTCAGAAGCCCTTTTGACCCGCCGCCAAATACACTCCTGCACTTGCGGTTTATTCACCCGAGTAGCATACGTGCCTCCATTTAATCAATTGTCCCTAAATTCGCCGGAGGAAAATGAGAAAAGGAGTTGAGAGTTTTATATAAGACAATACTTACGATATTTGTATACATGCTTACCTAACGCATCTCGCAGTAATTTAACGTTCAAGTTCAAGCTAAATAAATAAGCTGCATAACTCTCTTTTTTTATAAGAACGTCTAATTTTCAGTTTAGGCTGAGCCGTTCTTATTTTTGGAGCAATTTAAGGCTACGATGTTCTTTAATGTTAGTGTATATAATGAATATAATACCCAATTAATTATTAGAAAGAGAATACACTTCTGATCAATGGCAATAATAAGGTTGTTACTATAAGCACATTTTGATTCTGCATTTTAGTACGAATCAGGACTAAAAAAGAATTTTTTGCCCTCTGAGCGTCGGCATGTTGTTAGCATGTTCTTGAAAAAATTGGTGAAATGTCAGGCTGGACGTTCTAATAAAAAATGTTCTTATAAAAAGGGTGTATAAGGATATTTCTTCGAGTTGCTGATGTAGCTGATTATATCTGTAAATAAAATCAGTATGGATAAGAATCTGTAAAAAATCGCTAAATACACTTTTTAAGCCCTTGTGCAATGGTGTGCAGGGTGTGAGAGTTCTAGGTTCTTCCTTTAAATTTCATTAAATTTTCCAAGATGCCAATAAAAATATGCCTCTTAAATTGCGAATTTAATAATTTAGCCATATTGAATAGCACTGGTAAAAGCGTAATGGAATAAAACTGATGATAATTTATAGTAATGATAGAACGTTTAAATATTTTTGTGCAGAAACTTTTCGTGTGGTTTTCGTGTGGTTATTTTGAGGTTTTGGGTTAAAGAGGCTACGATGTAAGGAAAGAGGTGACGATGTAAGAAAAGCAAACCGAAGATGAGTTTAGTGCGCTTTTGGTCCGCAAACAAGAGCCTGTCCTTGGGACAGGTGCAGTACTTAGATAATCACACAGGAGCTTTATAAGCCAGCGGTCAATCCATCCGCTGTTAACAACTCGACCACATCACCATATTGGGTATTTCTATTTTTTTTTTTTATTAATCTATAATTAGTCCTCTGGTTACACAAGACACTCACATATGTTCATATTGCATTTAGTGCCGCGCCTTTACCTTATAAAAGGAGATCCTACGCCTGTGCCCACACAGTAAACTCAACACAGACCGGTTAACCTCCCCTTACACGAAACACATATTTGAAGCACAACCATGGCATCTAGCTCTGTCAGGTTTCTTGCTCTCGGGTTTATCGCAGTCATAATGTTGTCGTTGACAGAAGCCAAGCGTAAGTGCCGGCCAATGTCTGTGTTTTGCAAGGTAAGAATATTTCGAAAAACTATATTCTTTATACATAGTTATACATAGCAGCAAGAGCGACATCTATCAATAAGGTCTAAAACATTAGTGATAACCCATTCTGCAAAAAAGTTGATCTGACATAATCAAAAAAAGGTGGTTTGAAATACAACTCACAAGACAACGGACTAGTTGAAGAACGGTAATAGTTGAAGAAAAGTCTTTACTACACTCTTTCAATCACGGATTTACACACCATAGCCTACGTAGCAAGCACAAAGGGCTTGGAAAGATGAGGGATAGGATCGGCTCGCCTGTAAAGATGAATGGAGCGAATGCAGTGAAAGAGAGCACTTGCAGTCGACCCCGTTTTTTACCGTATGCCTTTATGCCCTGTGGCACGCTGTTCGTTTTACAGTAGTAAAGGGGGGAGTTTGACACCCTTCCTTCGTTTTACCGTAGTAAAGGGGGGAGTTTGACACCCTTCCTAAACGCCACCTTTTTACCATTAGCTTGTCATGTTTTAAAGCCGCATTGTCACCAGTTTACTTCCGGTCGATTACGTAACAATCTCCGATGATTTTTAACGGAAAACGCGAAAAATATTTCCAAATATTGAAAGCAGTGTGTCTATTGGAAGTTTCTTTGAGGTTGTGATTGATAATTTAGAACGGATGGCCTGTTATATATCTCGGATTATAATAGATTCTTTTATCTTTTAACGGTTGAGGTTTCCGTCGGACCTCCGGAAGTAAACTGGTGACAAAATCGATTGGCTTAGGGTTTAAATTGATCTTGCCGACAAGTACCCCGGTCTGTTTTATCAGAGTCTCCCCTGGGATACCCTCTTTAAGACAAGGAGAAACAATGGCAGAAAACCTGAATAATATTTGAACCTTAGAAGTCTTGTAATAGAAAGGCTTCATGACATTTTACTTGGCAATTCATGTGGAAAAAAAATAATAAAAGCGGAACCCTGCTCAGGACTGAAAGGCTTGAAATATACACCCTGATGTATAGGATAAATTGTTCAAAACATATACCCTGTCTACAAAAGTGAAAAGCCCTCAGGTAAAAAGCCCTACCCTATCTAGCTGCATGCCCCTCTACTCAAAATGGGAGTACCACCCCTCCCCTCTGGTGCATGACATGGGGAGTAAAATTTAATGACACGTTGTTGCCTATTGAAAACCCTTATAGATTTCTACGGATAACACAGATGACTTGGATTTTGAAGATGGACTACGTGCAAAGCTCCTACGCATGCTCAGAAAACAACCTCAGTGAATGAGCACAAGGGTGGCGACTACTAAAAGTAGAAGGGGGTGATTATCCTATCTTACAGGCTATAAATTTCTACCAGCTGCTATCCCTTAGGGGTGTTCACAGATTTTTCTGATTCTGCTATCCCTTAGTGGGTCTCATGCCAATGGATCATCCTATTCAATAACAATAGGAGTTGAGGACTGGATGTGCCTGATGGCAGTGACTTTTAAAAGGACCACAATATTAATAGGGAATATACTGAAAATGACTTTGCTTTAAGTGCTATCTACTTAGTTTAGAGATTTGCTTAGCTACACCTAATTTACTATCACTTAGGGGTAAGAATTGCTGTTGACCACAATAAAAGTGCTCCCTTAGGGTTAAAATTGATTTTGTTGGTCATTGCCGCCTTGTTTGATGGTCCCCCCCACACCCCCAGAAAATGAGCAGCATGTCGCAGACCTAAACAATGATATCATATATAGATTCCAAGGTCCATTACATATCAACAGAGAAGATCAAAAGATCAGGCTTGAATATTACATAAAGGAATGCTTAAAACTATTGAAGTCTATATCGGTTATATTAAAATTAGCAACAAAAAAACCTCATCCAATAAATAATAAGAAGTCTATTGCTTAGTACCAAACCACATCGCCATAGAAGACTTTTTTCTCTCAGGCATAACTTCCTAGCCCGGAAATATGGTTAGAAAATTTCCCCTAAGCAACGGGGCTTCACAAGAACACACACCTAATTTACGATTAACTTTCATCTCACCTGATTTGGCACTGCACTTGATTTGACTATAGGCGTTTTACTTTCCATTGTAAGCTGGGAGCCTCAGTATATCCTTGACTGAAGAAAACTTTTCAACAACTGATCAAGGGGCCACTTTTTTCAAAGGCTCAGCTACCTGGCCATTTAGCAAAGGCTTCCCGCGTAGACCAGACAGCTGACAAACGCCCATCGATTCTGCTTCGAGTTGTCGCAAGATTGCCGAGATTTTGAGCTGATCGGCTCTTCTGTTTATACATTGCCATGCCCCGATGTGATCAGTATAGTGTACTTCGCTTTGCTCTACAGAGAAAAAGGGCTGGACTCTCGAGCAATAGCAAGCGGACCTATTTAAGGCCAGGGATAGGAGATTCTTGTGTGATTTTACTTCTTAAATGGAAAATTGTGGCAAAAAAAAAACAAAAAAAAAAACACTGAGTCGGAGGGAGGGAGGGGGGACACAATATTTCAGATATCCGTGACAACAAGGTCGAACTGAGTATTCACTTATCTGTGTTTAGTGGGGTTAGATATACAATCTATTTGGCGTCTTTTTCTACCTTGATATTATTATACCAATTGATATTACATTTATATTTTGCCTTCTAAAGAAACATTACCAATACTCCTACTCGAAAAGATTTCTCAAGCAAAAACTAACAATGCAATAATTATATATTTCCAACTTGACTGCTCATTCCTAGGTCGAAACTTCGTAAAAATCAAGCTGGAGTTTTGGTAATCAAAGAGCACAAATATTTCTTCCAAAGTCAAACAGCTGGCATCACCCGATAAAGTACACATGTAGTAATAATGAGTTCCGCAAAATGAGTGCTGATTGTTTTTAAAGACTTCAAATGTTCAAAGGCGTAACTTCATAAACTCCGCACTGCGCTTTTACCTGTGCCAGTGCGCGTATCCAAGACACACACATTATGCAGTGATAATTATTCTAATTGACGTTAACGATATAAGAAAGCCACTTTTATATAGATAGCTCTTGATATCGGACAAGTATTTACTATGGCAACCTTATCCATTCCAATTGCACTAAAAAGAACTGTTCTAGGAGGAATTTATCATCTTTTTGTCCCTCTCTTCACTTAAAAAGCTCGACACAAGGCTTATGCAGTGGGGGTCAGTTCCCATTTACAAGGAGCAAAAATGTAAAGTACTTTTGTTTTCGATCATCCAGCTTTCGTAACTTATGATCATGGTACAATTATGCTATAAGCCGCTGTTTATTTTGTGGCGAATGCAAAATATTTTCTTTACTGCTTGCCTGATCTCCTGATTCTTGTAATAGTAAATCACAGGGTTAAAGCACGAGTTCATAAACACTACCGTGTCCGTTATTGAATACAACGTCTTTATCAGTGAGCTATATCCGTGGGTAATACAAGCAAGCATTATCGCAAGGGTCGGTAGATAGCAAAGGAAAAAAAGACCGGTGACCAATGCCACAGTCTTTACGGACTTGTTTGATTGTATCCCAACTACTCTTCTATAAAAAGCAGGTTTTTCTGAAAGATTATTCGTATCTTTGTTCTTCGGTGTATCGAGAGGGTGGCAAGGTTTCGACCTTGCTTTGCTCTGAAGCGTGTGGTCGTCAGCACTGTGGGTTTGTTTATGAGCGGAATTTCGTGTCGTGTGGCTGAGTGAATCTTCGTGTTTTTTTGAAGTAGGAACACCTTGCAAACCCATAAAAATCGTTTCACCACTGCAGTCGTCTGTGCTGCTCTGTGAAGTAGTTTTGCACTGGGCTTGTGTATCTTGCTTTTTATTTCCTGATGTAGCGGAGCATAGAATTTCGATATGTGTTACAGAATTTCCTTGAGAAAGCTCGTCATTCGACATAGCAGTGTTAGTAAGTCCAACAGGGCATCTGTGAATACTATCGAGACAGCGTATCGATCTATTCAAGCCTCGGGCCCGTTGATAAATCTTACAATAAATAATACCTGTGATCACAAAACTTATGATAACGATGGTTGAAGAAACAGTGTGAAAAATCCAATCAGGCAACCCCCAAAACCTCAAAAACATGAACAGCACAGCAAACGTCCATATACAAGTGCAAAGCACGTAAACATGTCCTTCTCGAAGAGCTATGGGATTCTCAAAGGACTTGAAAATGGTGAAATAGCGCTCGGCACTTACAGACACTAGTGTTAGGAATGAAACCCCGACAGAAGTCCATGCACAGAAAGAAAATGCAATATGAACATCACAGGTGTACTCTTGCAAGAGCTCTGCCACTTTATACGCAGTGAAAAGAGGCTGGACTATAGCGCCGACCATCAAGTCAGACAGGGCGAGGTTAGCAAGAAAGAGGTTCGATGGGCTGCGAATACGAGGCGAGTTCCTCATAGTCCAGAGGAATAAGCAATTGCCAGCAATTGCTAGCAAACTCGTAGCGATGTTGATCGGGATGGTTGCACAGGTGACGTAAAGTAGACCTCTATCCGATGCGTCAAATTTAACGGTACTTTGGTAAAAACATCTCAGTATTTGGTCGTCTGATTTTGTTATATTCATGTTGATACATATAAAAACACCATAAGCGAGTATGTATAATAGAGTAATTCCCCTATCAATTGGCAATGCTTAAATAAGCGAGAGCTTTCGAAACCGTTGATTCCCTTTTTACGGTTAGTTCCTTGTTCGATCGTCTCCGCCAATCAGAGAAACCCTAAGCGTCAATTGTATCTTGAGACCTAAGGACCATATGGAGGTTGTGAACACTTGAAACTTTTATCGCTCAGAATTGAATGCATTCTAACTTCAATTAAGCAAATGCTATGACTTCTGTAAATGGTCTACTTTGGGTAAATGTGCTTTACATAAAATGAGTGTCGGGGATTAAAATTAACGAGCGTTTATAAATGCTCTTAAAAATGCAAGCAAAAAGGGCCCAAGAATAGTCATGTAGAAAGCAACGTAGACTAGACTTTTACATCAATAATTGCCAAATTATTTGTTTTGAAAAAGGAGAACTATTTATTTACTTGACAGTTGTTGTTTCAGGGAGGTAGAAAGTGTTGATTCTATGGAATAATAAGGAATAAAGTTGCACCGCCTCTATGACCAAGTTTCAATTTGATTTTTTATTAACAGGAATGAAAACGCTTTTAACCTGTCAAAAAGCTATAAAAGATATGTAGGGTATAAAATCCTATGAACTAAGACGTTTAAATATGCTGCCATAAATAGAAATGGAAAATTATGGGCATGAAGTGATCACGAGTCATTCGAACTTGCCACAGACAGGAAACTATATTCTAGTGAGAATAATAGTTGTGGTCGTAAACTAGAAGAATTAATACAATGCACCAAAAACTGTTATTCTACTCTGCCAAACTTTCGTCTTTGATAAGAATTCTTCAGCCCTGAAGAAGTCTTATAAAGCTAGCAGGTAGAGAAGTCTTATAGAGCTAGCAGATAAACACGTGCCAATAAAACCTTTTGGTGAAATGTTAGGTCAAAGTCTCCAACGGGCCTGTGACTTGGCTAAAAGAATAAACGTTCGTTTACATTTTCCATCAGCCATTTCGACATCCACAATCGACACTTATCATCAACACTCATTGGCTCCGCCTCGCTGTTAATCAAAGATTCCTTTGACAGGCTGCTCGAATCTCTATCAAAATCGGAGCCGAAGTTTGACAGCTCCGCACTCGGAGGCCACTCGGTAATTTTCGCGGCAAACTTGGCTCGTAAAAACAGCGCGGGATCAGAGACTGCGCTATTTTCGGAAAACTGTAATTTGTCTCGGATAACTTTCGAATTAAGCCGATCCCCAAGTGGTGCGCTACGGGCACTCGCTATTAACCCCGATCGATCCGAAATCTCACTCCCGGAACTTATTTCTTCTTCTGGGATTGTTTTGGGGGCGTAGCAAGTAACACATCATAGCCTTTAGTATCGCGGGCTAGCAAAACGCTGTTCCCCTCGAGTTCTGATGCTTTAAAAGATAATTCGATATTTCCCGTCAATGTAGAATCTCGGCCAAGTTTTTCATGTTCCTCTCCAGAAGCCGGGTTCTCATCTTTTCTTGACATTTACTTGAACTCGCGGTCTTTTCACGCACGTGCACTGACTTTCTATGCATTCCGACACATCTGAGGCTCGTCTAGAGCTTTTCCCTTCCTGATTCGTCAATATAGACCCCTCTGGCGAACTAGCCGATGTCGGCGTCGTTCCTTTGCGCTCTCTCGACAACAACCTGCGCTGGCTTTTAAACAAAGTCAGCGATGCGTGATCGGCATAACTTATAGAGGAATCCAACCTTGTCGAGGTTCTAGGTAAAAAATTTCTCGTCTCTTTACAATTCGCTGCTAAATGCGACGCTTCTAAATGACGCCTATTGGTAATTTCAGGTAGCGAGTGTCTCCGGGTTTCGGTCATTTTTGCCTTATCAGCTAGAAGTCTCATTGCAACTGTCATTTCTTTGAACATTGCTAATTCAGTACGCAAGGACTCCTGCGATTGGGTGCACATTTTTGCCTGTAAAAAGACGCTTGACTTCACAGCTTCGGGCGAATTATTGCTTGAAACACTTTGCAAAATGTATCTGGTTTGCAATGTACGCCTTGTAGAACATTTTGCTCTCTTTTTCATATTCTTCTTGGCATCAATGTTAACTGACTTTTCACTCGCTGCAAACCGAATTCCCCTAGCACCATCTTCTGGCGCCAGCAGTTCTTGTTCATTTCCCAAACTACTGACATGCGACTCGACTGACTCGTCACTAAAACCGCTGTCTTTTTCCGATATTTTGTAGCCTCCCTCTGATGTTTTCGCATCAATACTTTTTTTACTCCCACGTCTAGAGGCTCTTATCGCTTGCTTACACCCTTTTCTCTTTCCTAGGGACGTCAACATCAATAAATTGGCAATATCATCTCCTGTATTCATATCGGAGTCCATATTATCACCCGTTAGTCTGGTTGCCAACTCAAACGTGTACCCCTTCTTTAGTACGCCATCTCGACCATCTGATTTCTTGTGAATGCTAGTTTCCTCACTTATGAATGATGTAGTACGAATTTCTGGCAAGACAAGACGCGATGAGTTTTCTTTGATGACTTCGGCAATGGTTCTTCGCTTTGCAAGGGCTTTACCTTTTCGTGGTCGGCTAGCCGGCAAATAGTGCGTCCGATCTTTTGTTTCCTCCCCCTGTCCAAGCATTTTGTGTCCTTTGGGTGTCTCTATTTCTAGCTATGATTTCGACTAATTAAACTGTGTAGCAACCAGTAGTTGCAACCAGCAAGATCAATGCTTCACTGACTACAATAAGGCTAATTTGCGTGGTTTAATTCAATTAAGTTAATCGCCAAAGAACCCTTATAATCATCATCGAACACAGAAACACCAGGGAGCCAAAGCAAAGCAGCAATAAATAAAAAAGAGCAGCGAGTTGAGCCCTCAGCAAAACCTCAAAAAAACAAATAGCAAAATAAGAAACTAGAAATACAAGTATGCAAGTAGAGTTTAACCCATTGACTGCTGGCTATTTTTGAGCTGAATTTACAAAAAAACAGACTGAAAACAGATACCTCCCCCCCTATTCTGAGTTTTATACAGCCCGTCAAAGTCAAACACAGCTGCACCTAGTCAGAGGTATCCAAGCTTTCCAACAGTGCTTTGCGGTCCCCACTTTTAATCCCTTGTCGTTGTGCTGAAGCCAGCACAAGTTGATGGTTGCTTGTATTTTTCATCAAAAATAAGCTATGAGCATATTAGGAGAGTGTCTCAGGACATCATGAAGTCTTTTGGGGCATAATTGAGTGCTTTGCTTATGGATATTTGCAAGCAAAGGTGGATTCATGATGACTTTTTCTTGTTTGGCTTTGCCTGGATGAGAAAATAATTTTCTAATGAATCACCACAGCTCTCCTAAATGCTATCTTTTCTGAAACCAAATTGATTCCAAAATTATTTACACTGCTATTCTGGGTCTGTATGAGCTGGAATTGACTTGTTTGGCTTCGGGGTGAAAAGACTTATAAAAAAACATCTGACTTTGGGGAGAGGAGTGTTGACTGGCCCTCCCCTCGTGAATTGTTCCCTGGATCTCCCAGAATGCTTTTCAATCCGTAAAGGCATCTTCGTGGTTTTACAAGCCTTCAAGGAGTGGACATTGTGTTTTGAGGCCATGGAAATGAACCTGGAGGATCAGAATAAAGGTATCTATTTGTGTCTTGAGATGTGTTTGCTGATCTCTCTCCCTTGTGTTGTATTTTGAGCGTTTTATTGAGAGGGGTGCTTTTCTTTCCTTGTTCGATTTGAAATCTGTCAAAGAACCTGTGCTATTATTTGGCTTAAGAGTAGTTGCCAACACCTTGGTTGGATGCATATCTTCAAGACCATTTATCCCTTAGACTGATGCCTGAGTATCTTCATCTTGTTGTGTTTAGTTTGCATTTATGAATTTTTTGGGTTGTGGGTACTTCCCAAAGCCGGTACAGGCCGGGTGAGGGGTCAATGTGTTAAAAGGACAATGGATTTTACAGCCAAACGAGTTCGTCTTTGTCCGAGTGGATTACTTTTCGACTTTCAAAGAAAAGAATAATCCTGAAACACATTCCAAATATCTTGAACGTGAGTCAGGGCACAATTCACAAATACAGGAGAAATTTTCTTTCAGGTCGTTTTTTCTTGACATCTATTTGATGAGAACTGTTTGATTTTGATATGTATTTATATTAACAAGTTTCTTTTCAAAACACCGCAAATAAAAAAGCATCAAAAGACAAACGTAACCTGTTTACTAACAAATGTAATTATGCTGTAAACAGTCGCTATACAACAAAATACTTAGCATAGCAGCATAAATTTCTTACTTTGTCTCTAATAGAATAGAAAAAACCTACGACATTGCGATTCACACAGCTCGACCAAATACAAACAAACGTCGTGGAGGGACCGCTAAACGTTTTGCCATACTAGATTTTATTTTAAATACGTTATTGCGTGTAAACACTGTTGAGTGACGTGAAATAGGGATATTTTCTTTAAAATTATCTTGAAAGAAGAAAAGTTGTTTTCACTAAGGAGAGGAAACGTAGAAGATGTCTAGGTAATTCGCGTCGGGAAATCGGCGCAAGAGGAGAAGGGAGAAACAGGATGGTCCCGTTTTCTTACTTCTCCCTCTGCTTTGGTTACTTTCGTGTGAAAATCGACTAAAGGTAAGCTGAGAAGAAAACGAAAGAGAGCAACCAATCAGGAGGTCTCATTTTGATGACAAATTAGCCACATGTGTGCCACTTTCATTTTCACGTCAAAATAATATGGCGGACATGAATGAGAAGTCGCTGATCCGACCTAAGAGCTCGGGTTAGAATCCGTTATATATCAGTTATAAGTCACTGGATAATCTGTCTGAAGTTATTCATTATTTACACGACTCGTGACTACCGGATGTAGACAAGTTTCTAGGATAGCGGCCGTGCGACGTAGCGTTTTCCATTCTTTGCTCTCAGCAGCTTGCGTCTCGTTCTCTCTCAGCTCTCGTTCGAGCCGATTTTCACACAAACGCAAGCATTAATTCTCTGCCTCTTCGTCTCCGCGGAAAAAAAAACCCCAGACACTTTTTTTTCTTTTTATTCTATTATCTTGTTTCTTGTCTGTACAATGTTTTTTTAAAGGTTTTGGTGTAACTTTTAGACGCATTGTCATGGTACAAACACAAAAACAATCACAAGCCCTGATTTGCAGACAAGTCATTTCATTTTTTTCATATTTCAAATTCCGATATTTTAATGTGCCTGCCCAAAGTCAAATAAAATAAGAAAAAAAAATCTACAAAATTCAGCAGCATAAATTTACTGCTTTTGGTTTAAGGTCTCGTGTTGTGTCAGAGCGTTTTCAGCGTTCTCTAGCTCATGAAATTGAATGTATGGTAAATGAAGCTTGCAAAAAATAGTAGGTCACATACCACTATATACTAATCATAACGCATTTACATGCATTAAACTAGCAATCGTTATGTACGATATCTGCAAAGTAACGAATAATACTAGAAATGAAGAACTAAAACTCATTAAATCTTTGTAGATAAGTGAGGTGTGTTTGCCCCTAGCGTTCAATAGTTTCTTATTTTAAAACTTTGATGAGTATCTGATACCATTATTCTTGAATTTCTTCTTGTTCCTCGAGATCTTTACTTCCCGCTATCTGCTCGAGAACGCTTTGCCAAGCGGTCAAGCACTGAAAAGTGAGAAACAGAGAAATCATTTAGTGACACTAAAGTCAAAGATAAAAGAAACTTAATTCCTTTCATTATCACGGCGATGTATTCCCCGGGTTTTTTTTAAATCTGTATTTTCAGCAAAAAAAGGGTTTTTAATAGTACAGGGGAATCTCTTGTTTCCCGGTTACTCAACTATGTTTCCCTGTCCATTAACCAATGTTTTCCTGTCACTTAACCAATGTTTCCCTCTCCATTAACCAATGTTTCCCTGTCCATTGTCACTTAACCAATGTTTTCCTGTCACTTAACCAATTTTTGCCATGTCCCTCAATTATTGTCTCCCTGTCATTTAATTATTGTTTCCCTGTCACTCAATCATTGTTTCCCTGTCACTCAACAATTGTTTCCCTGACATTCAATTATTGTTTCCCTGTCACTTCATCATTGTTTCCCTGTCACTCAACAATTGTTTCCCTGTCACTCAACAAATGTTTCCCTGTCACTCAACAAATGTTTCCCTGTCATTCAATCATTGTTTCCCTGTCATTCAATTATTGTTTCCCTGTCACTCAATCTTTTTTTCCCTGGCACTCTACCATTGTTCCCCAGTTATTCAATCATTGTTTCCCTGTCATTCGATTATTGTTTCCCTGTCATTCGATTATTGTTTCCCTGTCTTTCATCTATTGTTTCCCTGTCACTCTACCATAGATACCCTGTCACTTAACCATTGTATCCTTTTTCACTTAACAATTGTGACAGTCAAAGTACTATTGTCCCACCTCTTGGTAATATGCTGTGTGTCTGTCTGCATAGTCCATGAACAGATCGCGGAAATCTTCCCGTTTATGTTTGTGCCAGCGCTCCAAGTCGGCCTTTAAGTCAACATTTGCACATTCCATTTTATCATTCCCAGTTTCTGCTAGTTTTCCTAGCTAAAATGTTAGAAAACAAATGTCATTTTACCATGTGAGATAGAACAACAACAAAAAACAGACACGTTTTTCAAGGCAAGAAATTTAAGAGATCGACCACTATCATCAACTTACCTTTTCCCTCCTAGCTGCCTACTTTCATCTTTTCATCTGCCTACTTTCATCTTTCATCTTTTTTAAATATCTCATTGCACTGTACCCTTTGCAATGGCACTTGCATGATCTCTATTGTTGTTCTCGTAGGGATATTGTGTTTTAAGCTAAAGCTGGAGGCCAGAACAGCGGTATCTATTTGTACACTGATATTTTACTTTTTCACTGGCTATCTTTTGATGGCGACTTCAAAATGTTAATTCAGGGCCGTTCAGATAATACTCCCCTCCCCTATCGTGACAGTGTAACAACTCTGCACTGTATGTACTTTTAAGTTCCTGTAGCCAAGCCCCATTTCGGTAATCCCGTGACTGCTAAAAACTATTACCAACTTTGTTTTATTTACCTCCACTATACTCGTTTCAAGCTTTTCTTTCTTGTCTTGACGGGTCTGCTCGTTGTCTTTACTAAAAAATCCAAATCGCCCTCCCCCTCCGCCTCCTGGCTTGTCCAGCTGCACACAGAAATGTATTCAGAATTGGTTTTATATTATAGCAACAAGTTTCGATTTGGCAGTGAAAAAATTTGGTACAGGTAGAAAGAATGTTTATTTTCTACTGACGAGTCACAAGTGAGAATTCCGACATTGTGATTTGTCGAGACATGTTCCTTGTTGACGGTTTGCAAACCTTGCATGTGATCAAAGCAAATATCCCATAGATATTTCCAGCGTTTGCAGTTTTACAGTTCTAGCTGTGAATCTGGGAATTCTTTCCTTTTAATTCATCCTTAAGACAAGCAATGCTGATATGCATGGTCCCTGGGTATGAATGAAACCACGAATATTTTTTGTAACAAACCTCTTCCTTCTCTGTGCGTTTTCTGGCAAGCTCTTCTAGTGTAACTTCATACTCCATCTGCACAGTGTCTCTGCTCTTCATCGCATTCTGGAGGGGGATTGAATGGGATAACAGGCAATTGATAGGATAATATGCCTTTTTAAATCATAGAGATTTTCAGATGTACAAGTTTCCTGGTCAGAGGCTTCCAAAAATAATTTTTGATAATTAAAAGTACATCAAACCCTAAGATTCCAGAAATACTAACCCTAATGGAATCTGTGTAGAGAACATACTCCCGCAAAGGCTCCATGAACATAGGGTCTTGTGCCTTGAGCTGTCAAAGTCCATATTATATTAATCCATGTGGTATAATAAATACATTTTACACAAGGGACAGCTGGATCTTCCCAGTTAGGACCTTTTGAACACTTGTTAAATAACAATGGGTAAGGCCTTTCCAGTTAAATTTGAATTATGATGTATAAGAAATGAAACTTGATCTCTTGAGCTAGACATCATCATTTTTTTCCTTTTATCCCAAGAAAACGTATTGCTAAGTATCTTTTTTATGATAACTAATGCTTCTCAGAGGCACGTTATCCACTAAGGCACATTGGTGTGCTGTTTATCACACATAGCTACAATAGCAGTAAAAAGTGCAATATTGTAATGAGCAAGGAAATGTCCCTCTAATTATATTTCTCACCAGTTTCTTTAAGGCAGCAACATTCGTCTCTAGAGCATCAGCCATGGCATTAAGAGGAGATGCAAGTTTGGTTTCTGAGTTTGCCCACAGTCTGAAGATTGGAATGAACTCTAAATAGTGTTCCAGGAGGTCTATTTAGTGAAAATAAAGAAAAACACTTTTACCCTTTTAAACTACAGTAAGGTCTTCTTTCCAAACAGCTTACTACTGTACAATTGTCTATTCACATAAATCTTACAATTTCAAAAGGCCCTGTTTAAAAGCAGTGCTTGCCCTAGACAGCTCGTTATATGCTGACACAGTTCAGGGACAATTAGTAATTTATCTATGTACTGTATGTCAGCAATTACCAAATACAGACTTTTACACAACTAATCCACTAACCATTTTTACTTGTTTATAAAACAAACACTTTAGAACGACAGCATCTTACAGAAATAAATCTGTTTTGTACTGTACATTAAGAAAATGATGTTTCTATTTTGTACATAACACCAACAACAAAACATTAATCAACTTCTCTTTTATAATCTACATGTCCTTTTTAGCATGAGACATACAGTACAATATACAGTAAACCACTGTGAAAAGTCATAATATGCTACACAAACAATAACAACTCTTGTATTTCATTAAGAATATCAAGAGGCAAATGCTAATAGTGACTGTTTCATTTTTTTTCATTGAAAATGAGCCTTTAATACTAGTCAATATACATACCAAACCTGTCCTTTGCAATCTTATCAGATATTGTTTCCATGGCAATCATTTTTTCTCTGAATGTCTTGGTGTACTCTGTCATTTCCTGGAATTCAGGGTCCCGTGACTTGAGCATCCAGGAAGAGGCCATGTTTCTCATGGAGTCACTCATTCTGCTCATGAGGCCTGGACCTTGTTTCTTGACAGAAGTCAATTCCTGGACAGCAGTAGAATCTCAGTGAGTAAATGGTGAATAATACTGATAATACAGTACTAAGGGTACAGTACAGTATTCTCATAATAATACAATACTATACTTATGGCCCCTTGCTATGATCCTTTTAACAATCTTGACAAGATCATGGAACAAGGATGATAAAATAGAATTACTACAGTGTGGCAGTCCCAGGTGGCCAGTCTCTCCTTCAGACATAAATTTAGAAGAGATGTAAAGTATGGAGCTACATAGAATCAATAAAATACATATACATTATCCCCTGCTCTGCTTTTCCCTTTTCTGATTTTTCTTTTCTGATAACAGTTCCAGTAAGAAATGCTGTGTTTATATTTTAATATTAAAATATACCCATCTTTTTCACATCTATGGACAGGCAGCAAGAATAATCAAGTTTAATGCAGTATACAGTAGCAAATGCTGTATACAGTACCCAGGACTTTGCGGTGAGGAAGACATGGAGATGATCATTAAAGGACATCACAGGGTGGTCTGCTATTCTTGTCATGAACTTGTTAAGAGCCAACTCTCTTGCTTTGAGGAATTCCGGTGAAAAGCGGTCAAAATGCTTGGTAAATGAATGCTTCTCTGGTAGAGGCTGGAAACAAATAACAATAAAGAAAAAGACTAGAATTACATTATTATTAGATGAATTCCTTGTAAGCTCTAATCCAAACACATATAACTGACTAGGGTACAAAATACTGTACATACTTAAATCACTGCATGAGAGTGTACAGTAATGTAATCATACAATTTTTATTGAGATCCTGATAATAGTCAATAAGATGGGCAACTTACAGGAATGATATGTGTAGGGTAGCTCTCTTGCATTCGTTGTCTTAGCCATAAGAAGTCTTGGTACCTTCGTCTTACACTGTATTCTGGGTGGTCAAACTGATTTCTGGTTGTCTTTTGAAAACAAAAAGTAACATGAGGCAAATTGGACAGAAAATCAAATCTAGTGTATGAAGCAAGGACCATTGAAAGACTACTCATCTATGGTTATTTCGTCTGCTTGATGCCTCATGACATGAGGGCAAACTTAATACTTTCTAATAAAAAAATATGTGGATTTAAATAGTTTTACTTGGTCTTTTTGTGACAAAGTTAGCAATTTCATCAAAAGTCGCTAACAAAATTACGTAACCACTTGAAGAACTGGAACAAAAATAATTATACCTTTCACAAACAGTACAATACATTTAACAAAAAACTACAGTATAAATCAAGCACCTAAAAATCTTACCTTTGTTATAACATTGTAACTGACATAGCCACCAACATGTTTTTCTGGGTCATCAACCCTGATGAACAAGTCCTTGACATGTGTATCACTCATTTTTAAAGATGAATCATCCATCTTTAGTGAAGACATGATAGCAGCAGCAGAACTATCGTCCAGATCTACTGAGGGTTCCTCACCATTTTCATAGGAGTTTGATGGATGATGTGGTATATCCTGTAATAAAATGTGTCAGAGAGAACTACAGTATATATTATTACACTAATAATCATATTGTAGCAAAAAATAAGTAGGCTAGACCTATGGTATCTTAAATAAGAATTATTGCCATTTGAAACTTACAACCCTTTTCTCAATATATGTAATCAATCAATGACTTGCATTTGAAGGCAAAGAGTGATCAGAAGTAGTGTTATCATTATCCAACAAAATCATTGTCTTGTCTTTGTATTTTGACTATTGGACTCCAAAATATTCTCCCAAGAGGGGGGGGGGGGGGGGGGGAATTTTGATAAAAGTAAGGGATAAAATTAGTTGCCTCCCCTTCAGGAGGAACATAATTTCCTACGCCCCCCATTATGCTGAGGAAAGAAGGAGCAAGGGAAGGAACAGAAACAACAATGTCAGGGGAACATGAGCAAGAGATTAGCTGCAATCTGGTCAGAAAGTGGAGGGGAAAGAATTCGCTGAAAATATTAATTCAGAAAAAGTGAAGCCAGTCAGTTTCTCAAAGGTGCAACTAAATCCAGGTTGTCAACCTGATAAAGGTTAATGCTATATATGATGCTGAGGAGGCAAAAAGGCTTTCCATTCTTCTCCTTGCAAGAAAATCTAGGCAAAAGAAAGAAAAGAAAGAGACAAGACAGCAAATCAGACATTAGCGAGGATGTTGATGATGAAAAATAAGCGCTTATAGCATCAGACCGTTATGTAATAATTTTAAATATGGAACAAAAGCACTTTATAAATATCATAAAGCAAAAACAATAAAAAAATGTATATAGGGCGTGTCAACAGGTTTGCATTGCATACATACAGTAGATAAAACGTGGCTTAATATGTATCATGGACTCCTGGATTATGCATGCCAAATAACTGCCCCCAAACCAAGACTCGTTGAACCAAGAAGTCTGATTTGACACTTGGTCAAATTATAAAGACAACACCACAAAAAACAGTGAACCCCCCATTTTAAAAATCCATATACTTTCAATGCCCCCCTCCCCTTTAGACCTTGGAATATCTTGAGCCCCCCCTGCCCCATAGTATCCTCAACCCCCCCCCCCTAAGGATAATACAGAAAGACAGATATTTTATTTGGAATCGTATACAAAGTCCTTGTATATTGATTGAGGTCCAAATAATATTAAAGATAAAAAAACACTAATTGAACGGTATTTTTAGTTTGGCAGCGATATTGATTCTGGAGGGCAAAGCATTCATTTATGAACTCAACTTTTCTTTGCACTGTGACTTGACTACCAGAATAATTAATAAGAAAATGAACAACACTTTCATCCAACATTCTAGTGAATTTTACATTTTCTATTTCTTCTATGTTTTTAGTCAATTCTTCCCGCTTCCCTTTATACAAAGGGCAGCAGGGAAGGAAATGATCTTCATTTTCTACTTGTCTATTTTTACAAATTTCACAAATTCGTTCATCCGGTACCTTATAGGACCTCGAATATCGGCCAGTTTCAATTGCTAAACGATGTTTGCTTAGTCTCAATTTGTTCAAAGATATTTGATGGCTGTGATTGACAATCTGGCTCAGATAATCTTCAATAATGTATTTTGATTTAAATTTCCTATGCGTTCTTAATTTATTACCTTGTCCTTGTCTATTTCTATTATCATTATTCACGTTTGATATCCACTTTTTAAATCCAATGTCTCCCAATCTTTGTTTGGCTATATATAAAATGTATTTAATAAATGAACTTTCCCTAAAAAAAATTATCCAGCAATATTTACACTGAAATGTCAAATAAGATATAACTTTTCTTGGCGGTCATGATGATGTATTCAAAACGGAAGTACTGTAGTGCGTGATAATCAACTAAATAATTTTTTTTACTCCTTTCTTGGTCATATAATAAGAATCACAGCAAAGATCTTATTCACTGATATTCATATAGATAATGCCTTGATGCTAGAGTCACATTAACATTTTCCGTGTTTTCCTTGCTTGAAACATGTACTTATAAGTTAAATTAAGCTTAATTAAATATCTAAGTATCATACCGGTGTCTCAATAACAAAATCCAAGCACAACACAGATAGCGATTGATCTAGTCGTGTGATAATTATCGTATAAAACAGAAATAAGGAAATCAAATAGTATTATAAAAGAAAACAGGCATAAGGCACAAAATAAGATAACTTTAGCTCTGTTCGTGGAACTCGGTACAAAGATAGATGCATAACGTGGCGGGATCGGAGTTTATCTTCGATTTCCTATACTGTTGATGCAAATAGATATCACTAAAAAGCAAGCCCTAGGCTTAGATTATGAATCCATTTACCTTGGAGATGTGGCCATTGGTAGCAGAAGCTGTGTCTTCTTGGTCATCTTGAAGAGAGGTCGAAAACTCCTCTGAATCCGCCATTTTGAATGGCCAAACAACAACATCGATTCTTATTCGGTATTTTACGAACTCTTCCGAACGTGCATCGACCAGTTTCCAAAATGGCGGACGTAAACAAGCAGCTGTTTGCCATTTCCTGAGAAAATACATCTACTGCGTTGTCTGATCTTTAATCAAGCTACTGTTAAGGCAAGAGAGCGATGGAAGAAGCCCTTATACTCGTTTTGGGACCTGGTAGCTCTGGAAAAACTTTAATGTTGAAGAGATTACAGACAGTTTCGAGTCAAATGAATCTTCCTCCTTCGCAACGACAAAAAGAACTTGGCGAAGCGCCCCCAACGATCCCAACCGTTGGAGTGAACCTTGTGACAGTGAACTTCCTCCGAAAAAAATTCACGTTCAGAGAGCTAGGTGGTGCTATGGCACCGATATGGAGCAACTACCTCAAGGAAGCTGCTTTCTTGATCTACATATTCGATATCGCGAACAGATTTCAGATTTCCGCGTCATGCATTCTATTGCTAGAAGTTTTAGCTTCCAAAGAGACTCAAGACATGCCTGTTTTGTTGGTTTTTAATAAAATCGACAGTCCTGGATGTATGTCGATAGCTGAGGTTGCTTCTCTAATCCGACTTGAAGATATTAAAGCGCATGCAAAACAGGATTTGACCGCTGTTGAAGCAAGCTTTCGCACGGGAGAGGGAATGGACGATGTGCTTCAGTGGATCAAGGCTAAGGCTGGACCGAAAAAAAAAGGTTCTTTCCAAGTGTAAAAAGCACATATTTATTGTTGAAATTGTATACTTTATGCCTATGTGGACACAAAGCATTTTCAACCTCATGTTTGTTTATTTCATCATGCCCCCCCCCCCCCCCCCTAATATCCCTAGGCCTGCTATGGCACTGCCCTTTGATACTGAAATAACAACTTATATAAACAATCCATACATGTCAGAACTCTGCCTATTATATGGGGCTAGGAAGATGTTGACAATAAGGGCCCAATTAAAGGTCGGATTATTTCTTCAATTTCTTTTTCTCTTGGGTACAGTATATGCATCCTATATACTAAAATGTTTCTTGTAATATCTGTTTAATTTTTTTTCACATACCTTTAATCATTTGAACTCTAATGGAACCTAAATGTAACAAAAAATTATAAACAAGACATATATATATATAGTAAACCTATTACAAGTATATACCTTATTTAAGGCGTTATTTAAAAAAAAAAGACCATTCATAATACCTCTACTCTTAAGTTCTGAAAAAGAATAAAAATCATGTGTTTTCTTCCTGAATATACATATCAATTTTTTTAAACTCTAAATAATCTTTCTTTAAAAGACTTTCTGATTGGCTCATAGGAGTGTTCTACAGGCACTGGTAGACTAGCATCAACAGACTGATTTCCCTCGATTGCTGCATATCCATTCTTACGTGATGTGTACAGTGCGTAATGTTGCACAATAAACAGAATATCAAAAACAATAGATATGAATCCCAATCCAAACTTTGTAAAGTCACCAAATATAGATCTCCAGTCATCTGAAAGAATAAAAACAAACAGCAACATGAGATAATAAAGAGTAATTAAAGCACATACTGATACAAACCTATTGATAGAAATAAAGATAGAATAAAAATATGTTCAATAAGTGTGTATTCCCTTTATGGTTCATTAGATACTGTAAAATGAAAGACACTATCTGGTGTAGTTAGTTGTTACATACCATTATTGTAGGCCAAAAGAAACATCTGTAGCAAGCTAAATGATCCGCCAGTAAAGTCAAGAAGAACATTACCAATGCTCCAGCCAACTGTGCTCTTGCGTCTGTAATTCATGTATGCCTACCACACAAAAAGTGGATATATTTTCTCACTAGGGAAAGTTATTTATGGGAGGTACAGCAGTTTAAATAGGTGCTGAGAAAGCAGCACCCAAACAACAGGCTTCTGGTAGTCATTTGTGTGAGTAGTCACAAATTTGTTTCGTGAGTTGACCCGTGACATGGGGGCAAGCTTTCCATTCGTAAGGTTCGAGCATTCCGTGACATGGGTGCAAGCGTTACGTGAAACACTAATGCCCCGCAACACAAGCGCAAGCATTCCATGTCCCGGACGAAAGGTAAGCCAAATAACGAAAAAAATTAAATTCAGTTTTCACTTGAATTGTCACATTTTTCTAAACAATGATATTAGACATCTAGGACATACCTGAGGAATATATTTAATAAGCGTGACTCCTATCTTGATGTAGGAGAAGTAATACAAGTATGTGAGCCAAGTTATCTCGTTGAATATAGTCACAAACAGGGCTACCACTGAGAACAGAACACACCCTCCAACCAACACCATGCACACCTTTGACACCCTCTGGTCACCTCGCTGAAACAAGAAATATCAAAGGTCTAAACCTTGTTTTTCCTCCCTATGAGTTATAGGTACATATACCAAATAAATTCTGGGGGAGGGTATTCCTTTCCTTCCCTATAATTGTACAAACCAACTGTAATGTATTTGAGAAAAACCTTAGAATCAAAACGAATAAACAGTAATGGCGGACTCTCGTTGTTTATTGCTGTTACCCAGAAAACCTTGCGGTCATAAAAACAGGAATCCCAAACATTACATACTGCCCCACCCAAGTTTACAACTAAAAGATACTTGCTTGCTGAGGCCAGTAAAACTATCAAATTTATACACACAATATGTCAACAAGTAAAAAACAACAACAATGTCCATGACAAGTTCTTGACAAGTTGTCAATCCATCAGATCCGGAAAAATGTACACAGTGTGTGATATACTGCTTAAAATTAACATACATAGTCTTTGAGGTGAGTAGGTGTGGTTTTGAGTCGAGTACTTCTTCGCAGAGTACTTGCAGGTTCAGAAGCTGGAAGCTCTGTCTTCTTCGGTTCCAATGAAGGTTAAATTCCTCTGGAATCTGCTTGGGTACAGTTGTTTGCATTGGAACTTGGGCCAATTCTGTTGAACTCTGAAGATCATTGGCGACTGTGGGTGTGCTTGTCCTCAGGCGAAGATGGTCAACATGTCGTCGAAACACTCCACCTGAACTGAGTTGAACGACATACGAAACCGGTCCTAACTGTTGAATGATTGTTCCACATAACCACTTTGGACCATATGAAAAATTCTTGACAAATACTGGGTCATTCACTTGAAATTCTCTGAGTGGCCCTAGATTGTCGTGTTGTTTCTTCTGTGCGAGCTGTTTATCTTCTACACGACTGCGAATTGTGTCCTGACTAAGGGGGTTTACCAGGTCCAAGCGCGTCTTCAGCTTCCGGTTCATTAATAGCTCACCAGGTGTTTTACCAGTGGTTGCATGAGGTGTGGTACGATAGCTTAGTAGAAATCTGCTTAACTTCGTGTCTAAGTTTTCCTTTTCCCCTCCCATCTTCTTCATTGTTTCCTTGAAAGTGCGAACATATCTTTCAGCAAATCCATTGGATGCTGGGTGTTTAGGTGCTGAAGTGATGTGTTTTATGCCATTCTCAGACATAAAAAGGGCAAATTCTTCACCTATGAAGGCAGTTGCATTATCAGATACAATGATATCAGGCAGTCCATGTACTGAGAAGCATTCTCTTAACTTCTGGATGGTTACTGCAGCAGTACTGGAGTTTGTCTTGAATACCTCGATCCACTTACTATAGGCATCACCGATCACCAGGAACATGTTTCCTTCGAAAGGTCCTGCATAGTCAATATGTATGCGAGACCAAGGTCTAGACGGCCACTCCCACGGATGTAGGGGTGCAGTAGAAGGTGCCTTAGCATTACTTTGGCAGCTTGTGCAATCTTTCACCTTTTGCTCAATATCCGCGTCCAGGCCAGGCCACCAGAAATAGCTTCGGGCTAACATTTTCATGCGAACCATTCCAGGATGTCCATCATGTAGTTCCTGGAGAAGCTTGACTCTTCCTTGAGGAGGAATGACTACGCGAGAGCCCCAGAGTAGACAGCCATCCTGACAGCTAAGTTGGTGCTTTCTATAAGAGTAGGGCTTGAACTCAATGCGATCATTTGAATTGGGCCAACCGGACATTACTTGGTGTCGTACTGCACTAAGAATAGGATCTTTTGAGGTCCAACGCTCAATGTCCTTGACTTTAACGGGTGTGTTGACTTCAAGATGATTCATTACAAACATAATGTCGCCAGGCACTGGAACATTTCTGGTTTCATTTGGCAATGGCAGCCGGCTCAGGCCATCGGCATTACCATTTTTCTGGCCTTCTCGATATACTAAAGTGTATGAGTAGCCTGACAGGAATACCGCCCACCTCAATATGCGTGGTGAGGCTGAGGTCGGTATTTGTTTAGTTGACTGTAGCAGACCCAGCAGGGGTTTGTGATCAGTGTAGATGGTAAAACTCCGTCCATATAAGTATGAGTGGAACTTCCTCACCCCGAACATGATGGCTGCTGCCTCTTTGTCGAGCTGTGAATAGTTCTTTTCGGCTGGGGACAGAGTACGTGAGGCATATGAAATAGGACGTTCAGTCCCATCATCCATCACATGTGAAATAACACAACCAAGACCATATGGTGATGCGTCACAGGCAAGGGTTAACTCTCTTTCCAAGCTGTAATGCACTAGAAGTTGTGAAGAGTGAAGTGTGGACTTGGCTTGGTTCCAAGATTTTTCATGTGCTTCACTCCAGTTCCAAGGTGTGTCTTTGACTAACAGCTGATGTAAAGGAGATAGTATTGTAGTGATGTTAGGTATGTAACAAGCGTAATAGTTAAGCATGCCTAAAAAAGCTTGCAGTTCTTTCAGATTAGAAGGTCTCGGTGACTCTTGAATTGCTTTGATTTTCTCGTCAAGGGGGTGGATACCATCTTTGTCTATGCGGTGTCCCAGGTAAGTGACTTCAGGTGCTTGAAAAATGCACTTCGAACGTTTAAGACGGACGCCAGCTTTGTCCAGACGTGACAGGACTTCTGTTAGACTTTTGAGATGATCTGCTGATGTCTTCCCGGCAATGAGAATATCATCTATTCGTACTACAACATTCGGAATACCCTGCAGTAAATTTTCCATTGTGCGTTGGAAAATCCCAGGGGCTGAGGCAATGCCGTAGCACAGTCTATTGTACTCAAATAGGCCTTTATGAGTGGTGATAGTGGTGTACTTCTTTGATTCTTCATCTAACTCAAGTTGTTGATAAGCTTGACTCAGATCTAGTTTTGTAAACTGCACTCCACCTCCAAGTTGAGCTAGCAGATCCTCTGTTTTAGGAATTGGGTAATTGTCAAGTTTGCTAACTTGGTTCAAAGTAACTTTGAAGTCTCCACAAATGCGTATAGACTCATCAGATTTGACAATGGGCACAATGGGTGTTGCCCATTCCGAAAATTGAACTGGACGAATTGTTCCTTCTTCTAACAAACGGTCCAATTCTCTCTCTACCTTCTGACGTCGTGCATATTCTAACGTGCGAGGTTTGAAGTACTTGGGTTTGGCTTGAGGATCAACGTATATCTTTGCTTTCACTCCTTGAATTGTCCCTAGTCCTTCCTTGAATAAATTTTCATGTTTCTTTAGCAGGTCAGACACATCAGGGGATACAACTTGAACTAGGAAAATCTCTGGCCATGACAACTTAACATGTTGTAACCAATCTCGTCCAAAGAGACTGGGCACCTTGCCTTGTACAACTATAACTGGCAAGTGTTCAAAGAAGTCCTTGTACTTGACTTCCACTACAAGCTTTCCTAAAACTGGAATTGTCTCCCCGGTGTATGTTTTCAAGGTTAGCTTGGTATCTTGCAGATTGAGAGATGAACCCTCAATGTTCTTCAATTGATCAAAAATGTCCTCTCCGATTACTGAAAGTGATGCACCAGTGTCCAGTTCCATTTGAACTTTAAGAACATTTAATTCAACATCTACTAAATACGGATTTTGGCGGTTGCCTTGACTGACAGCAAACAATGGATATATATCTTCATCTTCTATTTCTTTATCAGTATCCAGGACATGAATTGCTGGTTTCCCTTGTTTTGGATGGTGGTTTGAATTTGGCTTGGTTGTCTCGGACGACTTTTTTGCTTTTTTGAGACATTTGGCAACAATATGTCCTTTCTTTTTACAATAATGGCACGTGGCCTCCTTGAAACGACATTTTGACGGGTGGTGATTTTTTCCACAACGATAACACTCTTTATTTTCGCTTTTAGAACGCGGTAAGGGCGAAGAACTTGTGACAAGTTGCGTGACAGAGCACGTGCTCAGAACGTGACCCAGGACCGACATAGATTGTGCAAGACTCATGGCTCGTTTCACCGTTGAATAAACGTCTACAAAACTTCTTATTATCCTCTTCTTACATGGTGGCCGCGGTTAACTATGGCCTCAGGATATGTCTTACCGCCGCCGGCGCCGTTGGAGATACACAATAGCAATGCTGCTGACAAATGGAAGCGATTTGTGCTCGCTTGGAAAAACTACTCGTTGGCGACTGGGTTGAACGAGAAAGCTGAAGCCGTACAAGTAGCTACGTTGCTAACAGTTATCGGTGAAGAGGCGAGAGAAGTCTACTCGACATTTACCCTGACCGAAGGAGAGACAGACAAGATAGAGCCTGTCATAAAGAAATTCGCCGAGTACTGTCAACCAAGAAAGAACGTGCCGTTCGAAAGATTCCGTTTCAACCAGCGAATGCAAGAGCCTGGAGAGTCCTACGAGCACTATAGAACAGCGCTGAGAAAATTGGCCGAGTCCTGCGAGTTTGATACGATTACGCCAGACGAAATACTTCGAGATCGTTTGTTATTTGGAATACATGACACGAAGGTCAGAGAAAGGTTGTTACGCGAGTCCAAATTAACACTAGCGAAAACAGATGAAATTTGCCGAGCGGCTGAGAGTATGCTTGCTCAGATGAAAATAGTCAAAGATACATCTGAGACAGACGTCAATGCCGTGAGTAAATTCGAGTCGAAGAAACCCAACATCAAAAATTATCGGCGAAAGCAACGAGGTCAAGGCAAACAATGTGACAACTGTGGATACCAACATATGGCAAATCAGGAATCGTGTCCCGCACGAGGAAAGGACTGCCGGAAGTGCGGAGCGAAAAATCACTTTGCCAATAGATGCAAACAGGAAGTCAAGGCTACCGAAGTCGAAGAAACAGATATGTATCCTGAGGAGACATATCAAACGGAGGAAGTATTGGCCGTCTGGTTGGATGATTCGCAGCTGGTCACATTTCAATCAGAGTCTGGAAGTTTCATCCGTTTCCAACCTGATACTGGTGCACAATGCAATGTGTTGCCAGTGCACATATACAAGCAGGCGTGTAACGACCACAAGCTAGTAAAAGTGAAACCCGTGCAAACGTCCTTAGTGGCGTATGGGGGATCAAAGATCAAAGTCGTCGGGCATGTCACCATTAGAGTGTGGAGAAACCATGTATCGTGCCAGCTGGATTGTAGCCTTGTTGACAGCCATGAAATCCGCCCGATTCTGGGGCGTAAGGCATGCCTTGGCATGAACATTATACAGTACAATGACAACGACCAGTTTCACAAACCGCAGACAGATGGAGCGACAGTGTTCACCGTTGACCCCAAACCAGGAGCTGCACTAACAAGAGAAGAAATATTGGCTAAGTTCCCAGCAGTGTTCAGTGACGGGGTTGGCAAACTTGATGGAGAATACACCATCAGACTAGAAACAAACGCTCAACCAGTACAACACGCACCACGTAGAGTTGCAGTAGCCCTAAGACCCCAGCTCAAGAAAACCTTGAATGATCTAGTGGACAAAGAGATAATAGCACCGGTGACCACACCCACCTCGTGGATCAGCTCTATGGTAGTAGTTCCCAAGAAAGATGGAAAACTGCGAATATGCCTAGACCCAAAGGATCTCAACAAAGCCATCCAGAGGGAAAACTATCCCCTACCAACCATAGAAGAGGTTGCAACACGATTACACGGTGCCAAGGTGTTCACGTTGTTGGATGTCCGCAACGGTTTCTGGCACGTCCAGCTAGAGGAAGAGTCGACCTATCTAACAACTTTCCATACACCGTTTGGCCGATACCGATGGAAGAGAATGCCTTTCGGGATCTCCTCAGCACCAGAAGTGTTTCAAAGAAAGATGCATGAATTTGCCGAAGGTCTGACTGGAACCGAAGTTGTTGCTGATGATTTCCTGGTAGTGGGCTATGGCGAGAGCTACGAGGAGGCAACGGCGGATCACGACAGGAACCTCCTGGCATTCCTAAACCGTTGTGATCAACGGGACATACACCTGAATCCCGACAAGATGAGACTTAGGAAATCAGAGTTACTCTTCATTGGCCACATAGCAACTGACAAGGGACTTAAAGTCGACCCTGCTAAAGTGCGAGCAATTGTGGACATGCCCTCACCGACCGACAAGCTTGGGGTACAGCGTCTGTTAGGCCTAGCCCAATACCTTGCAAAGTTCCTGCCCCAGCTGTCAGACATCACAAAGCCGCTGAGGGATCTCACACAGAGCGACGTGCAGTTCATCTGGGATGATGCGCAACAGTCTGCGTTTGAAAAGCTAAAGGATGCCGTTACAGTCACTCCAGTATTGCGGTACTACAACCTAGACGAGGAGATTACACGTCAGTGCGATGCGTCGCAGAGCGGATTGGGTGCCGCATTACTACAGAATGGCCAACCAGTAGCCTACGCTTCACGTGCACTCACGCCCGCTGAGACGCGTTATGCACAGATTGAGAAGGAGCTGCTCGCGATTGTTTTTGCGTGTGACCGTTTCCATACGTACGTCTACGGCCGCGAAGTCGTCAACATCGAGACTGATCACAAGCCTTTGGAACCAATCTTCATCAAACCTCTGGCGACTGCTCCGAAACGCCTACAACGAATGCTGCTGAGTCTGCAGAGTTACAGTCTCAATGTGAAGTACAAGAAAGGCAAAGATCTTTACTTGGCTGACACCCTAAGCAGAGCTTACCTACCCGAAGTCAACGCCTGGGAGTGTACCAGGGAGCTGGAGGAGATTGACCATCGATCATGGATGCCAGTGAGAGAAGAGACTTGGCAGCAACTCAAAAATGCAGCAGTAGATGATGCGGTGCAACAAAACCTTCGAGAGGTTATAAAGAGAGGTTGGCCAGAGAGCAAAACAGACCTGCCGGAGTGCGTGCATCCTTACTTTGATATTCGAGACGAGCTAACTGTCCAAGAAGAACTCATCTTTAAAGGCCAACAGTTGGTGGTTCCTAGAGCCCTGAGGAAGGAGCTTATGGAAAAGACACACTCTTCCCACATCGGTATAGAAGGCTGCATAAGACGAGCAAGAGACACGTTTTTCTGGCCGCGGATGACTGTCGAGTTGAAGGAGTACATCACAAAATGCGAAGTATGTTTGACTCATCGCAGTGGCCAACGAAAGGAGCCAATTCTCCAACATGAGTTTGTCGCTCGACCTTGGGGAAAGGTCTCAGCTGACCTCTGTGAGCTCGACAACCGAACACTGCTAGTGGTCAGTGACTACTTCAGCAACTACATAGAAGTGGCCCGGCTTAACACAGTGACGTCACGAGCAATAATAAAGGAGCTGAAGGCAATATTTGCCAGATTTGGCATCCCAGACACCCTTATAACCGACAATGGACCGCAGTTCGCATCAGCGGAGTTTAGTGTATTTGCCAAGACCTGGATGTTCGAACACAAGACGTCATCCCCAAGATATGCCCAAGCAAATGGGAAAGCGGAAAATGCTGTACAGACAGTAAAGAGGCTGTTTAAAAAATGCAAGACATCCGGGGGGTCAGAATTCCAAGCACGTCTCGACTGGCGGAATACTCCGACTGCTGGAATCGGAACTAGCCCGGCCCAGCGCCTTTTCGGACGTCGATGCAAAACACTTATCCCTGTGGCTGGTTCCCTACTACAGCCTAGCTACAACACTGAAGAGGACACCAGGAAGTTGATAGGTACCAAGCAACGCCAGAAGTTTTATTACGATAAGCACAGCAAGCCCCTGGAGCCCATTGCTGTCGGCGAAACTGTGCGCATGAAGATACCAGGACAAGACACGTGGACGCCTGGTACGTGTTTAGGTCAAGCCGGACCTAGGAGCTACAACGTCGAGACTGAAGGTACCACCTACCGACGAAACCGCCGACAGTTGATCAGCACTGGAGAAACAAACAGCCAAGTACCTGATGTTCTGGAATCACCAGAACCCGATGATGCTCAGCAGCAACCCAGCCAGGTTGCCATGCCACCAGATTCTTCACAGGCTATAACAAGGCCTCGGCGGGAGGTGAAGCCTCCTGCATGGCTCAAAGACTATGTGCCAAAATAACATTGAAACTGTTAGGACACTGAACATTAGTAATAATCCATCGTATGATTTTAGTTGCAAAATTTCGATTTTTACCCTTTGATTATTATAATGTTGTTTTAACCAACCGTTAGCGTTACTGTTAAAAGAGGGAAGATGTGACAAGTTGCGTGACAGAGCACGTGCTCAGAACGTGACCCAGGACCGACATAGATTGTGCAAGACTCATGGCTCGTTTCACCGTTGAATAAACGTCTACAAAACTTCTTATTATCCTCTTCTTACAGAACTGACCTTTTTTACAGATGCAGACGTTGAACTTAACGTAGAAGGAGCAGATTGAAGATCGGCCATGTGCTGTGCGGTCGTTTCCATAGACGAAGCAATGTCGTAAGCTTTTTTGAAAGTTAAGTTCTCTTCTGATAGCAAACGCCTTTGGATTCTTTCATTGTTAATTCCAGACACCAGACGATCACGCAGCATATTTTCCAGACTGCCACCAAAATTGCAGTATTCTGCCATGTTTCGTAGAGCCGCTACAAAGTCAGACACGTTCTCCCCGCTCAATCTGAAACGGTTATTGAACTTGTGCCGTTGCACGCTTTCACTCGGTTTTGGGTTGAAATGGCTCTTTACCAAGGTGCACAAGTCAGCATAAGATTTCTCTCCAGGTTTCGCTGGGGCCAGCAGATCAGACATTAATTTGTAGGTTTTTTTCCCTACCGAACTGAGGAGGATTGCACGGCGTATTTTCAAGTCATCGTCAGACGTAGTTACTCCATTTGCTTCAAAATAGAAGTTTAGACGCTCGATATACTGTTCCCATGAATCAGAATCTCTGTCGAATTCGTCTATTTTGCCGTAGGTTGCCATTTCCGAAATCCTCGTCGCCAAAAAATGTAATGTATTTGAGAAAAACCTTAGAATCAAAACGAATAAACAGTAATGGCGGACTCTCGTTGTTTATTGCTGTTACCCAGAAAACCTTGCGGTCATAAAAACAGGAATCCCAAACATTACACCAACCAACTACAACCAGTGCATACAATATACTGCATATGTAGCTTGGCTGTAGATAACCCAAGGTGACTAGACCAGACATAATTTAAAGCTAGTCGCTTTTGGGATTATTTAACTAACATACTGTTTTAATGCCTTAATTTAAGATTGCTTTATTTGACTTTATAGACTATTTTGTAATTGTTTATTATAGCTTTTACTACTTCCCTTGTGCTGAGGTTGCTGTGAGGTGGTGCAGTATCCAAGAAGATTAAATCTGTACATACTTAATTATACTTATTTATATACTTATTATAATAATACTTATATGTATTACTTAGTAAGTACCTCATAAATGCAAGCTTGAATCCCAGTTATAATAGTAAGTACAATGGCATGAATAGTAAAGAACACATCATTTGTTTGCACAGGATTCACTCCATTAGGATGCTTAGCTTCATATTGTTGCTGGAAAATAAAGAGTGCAATAGCACAGAATTAATAATTGTGACAAGTAAATACTGTAAGAACAATAATTCTTAAAAGATACTAAAATGTTCTTACTTGCACTAGAGGGATCCAGAACATGCCAATGTTAAACAGTCCATATGCTACAAATCCAGTTAAATTGTAACACACGAAATCAAAGTTCAGCCCTATTACACTGAGAAAAAAGAGCACAATAGAATTCAATACAAAAACATTTAATAACCAAGAAATATAAGATATGGTAGGGTTAGGGAGGGTAATGGGTGAAGACATCCGATTATGTTTACCGAGCTGTTGCAGGGGGGGTATCCATTCATTAGGCAACCCAGTCATTAGTAGGCAACCAGTATTTACTATTAAAAAAAAATACAAGTAAATATCCAAGTTTAAAATAACTCCTCGTCATAAAATACCTTTTTCGTTTCCAGTTGAGAATTACCTGCAGAATAATAACTTGGTTTAGACTTTCCGAATACATCAAATAAACAAATCAATTTAGCATGATGATTTCTACCAGTACCTGAGGGTAAAATGAGACAGACCAAGCTGCAAAGTATATCCAGCCAATGACAGCATTGATTATCGTTAGTGGAGCATAGTGTACAACTCGAACAGTCACATGGATTCCAGTCCCATTACTAAAACACACAATTACAGGTTTCAAGTGACATGGATACCAGAATCATAACAGAAACAAACTTTAATTTCAAACACACAAGTCCCATTACTGTGAAACAGTACATGTGACAGGAAGTGACATGGATACCAGTCATGTTACTGAAAGGCACAAGTACATGTGGCAAGAGACATGGAAAGGTACGAACATACTGTAATGAAGGTGATGTTAGACTAAAAATAGCTAATCATGTAATCTTACATTATAGTAGAATTCAATACTTCAGTTCCATTAAAGACACTTGCACTTTCAAATGTTATTGTTGCCTTTCCAACCCTTTTTCCATTAACTTGCACAGGAAGTGGATGGCCTTTACTGACGTTTGAATAAATGTGCACCTGTACCACACAAAGAATGCCAGGGAATATAAGAGTTGATGTGGCTGAGTTCAGGGCAAATGCATAAGAGTCATGGTATGAATGGAAAAAATCTACTGAAAAGCTACAGTAGGTGGTCTGTGAAGGCATGGTAGAATCAGGGAAATAAATAAATCCTGAGTGAGGGACTCCAATAAAAACAGAAGGGGTGATCATCTGCAAAATCAATTTTAACCATAAGGGTGTGGTCAACAGAAATTCTTACCACTAAGAGAAAGCAAATTGGGTGTGGTTGAAAGAATTTTTAACCCTAAGAGATAGCAGAATTGGGGGAAAATGTTGAACACCCCCTGAAGAAGGACTGAATAAGAGTCTGAAAGGTTGGCATATTTTGTGACTATGTTTTGATTCTCCATTTACATCCTCACACCCTGTAAGGAAAGCATTTGGTCAAATTATTTATACCCTAAGAGATGGCAGAATTGGAAAAATCCTTCAACACCCCCTAAGGGATAGCAGTTGGTCAAAGTTTGTACCCTTAAAGATAGGATGATAACCCCTGCCTACTTTTGCCTACACCCCCCCCCCCCCCCCCGTGAAATAAATCAACCCAAGGTTGAAACATTGAATCTTTTCCAGACAGTCAAGTAATAATTCAGCTATCTTATTTCTTTTATTCCATCCAAATGTTTTGTGCACAACACTATAAAATGTCTACTCACATTTTCCTGTACAGCAGCATCAGATGGATTTTCAACTGAAAAATTTACAAACACACGCCACTGCTTTGGAATTGGTTGGCTGAAAAAAAAAAAAAAAAAGAAAATACAAATCACAACATGAATAGTATGGCAAAGATATAGTGACAGAAAGAATAGTCTACCTAGGGTAAATCTTGAAGTTCTCCATAGTGTTGACTTGGACATGGAGGTCTTCTTTACTGGTGGTGTGTAGATTGATAGAGTTGCCTGAGAAATTATTTTGACAAAATTATATAAGTTATACATATTATAGAAAACGTTAAATGAGAGATATTGGTATGACTGCAATCCTACCTTTTACACAAAATACTACAGTGGATTGAACTAAAAGGACTAATTGCCAAGAATATCTAGTTGATAACGACATCATCGGTTGTAGTACTTTGGTACTATCCAGATTCTATTATCCTTTTGTTCTATATTTCAGAAGATGGGTCGTGGTACAGAAAAATAAAATCGAGAAATCACACAGTATAGCGGACAGAGACTACGGTTCCCGTTCTCAATGGAGCGTATATCCCTGCGTGGTAAAAGCTTATTCCTGTATGCGGTCGGTGCTTCTTCTCGGCATTATTTCGTTTGTTTTTGTCATTTGTTCCGTGACGCTTGTGACACTCACATGTTTGTGTTGTTTGTCACGAGACGAGGATTCTGCGCCTGTGTGATAATCAGCGGACTTACCCATCATAATCATATTTATAAGGAACTTCCAAGATGGCGGCCTCCAGGAGTGTCAGGTTTGTTTCAAGTTTTTGCTTCGATATTTCCTTACTTGTTTTATTCTTTTCTTACATGTACGATTTTTTATTCGTTTTTTTTTTTGTGCTTGCTAAAATTTATAAACTATTATTTCAAAATAGATAATATATCCTTTCTGGTTACAGGCAGCTTTTCAAATTCCTGTCATCTTGTTTGAAAATCATTCTATCTTACTTTCTCCAGAGAAGCGTCTTGGCTGGCGTGCAGATATAACACATTGAAAACAGCTGTAAAATCCACCATGCCATGCCGAATCAGTATGGCGCCAACACAACAAGTTTCAGTAAGTGAAATGAGCAATTTCTGACAAAATATTTAAATAAAGGGGAACTTATCCTCTTTATCTATTGTCTTAATATCACTGTCTGTTATGATAGATAAGACAAATTTCTCTCAGCCAAGATGTCGACCAAAATTGCCTTTAATGGGAAAGTTTTATTTTTTTGTTGGGAGAATGAAAAAAAATTGCTTCTGGCAAAGTTTCAGGCATGTCTTCTCACACAAACCCTTCTATTACATATCTTATTATTCTATAATATCTTATTGCATTATACTCATTATTTCATGATTGACTTCTTTCTAGATACCTCCATCAGTCCTATACAGGCAACACAGGTGGGATTCAGATATCTAAATCATGCCATCCTTGTTATCACCCATGCTTCCTTAATAATTAAGACAATAGAGTACACTTTTTGCTGGTGATGGCATTTAAGGGGGTTACCCAATTTCATGATTTCCCTGACATTCTGTGTTGTTTGTTATATGTTTGTATGCACATGTCCTGGATTTGTCAAGGGACGTTGAGGGTACCTTTCCGAAGGGAGAGTTGGCAGAATGTAAATTTTTGGTTTAAAGCCCCAATACATTTTTTTAAATTGTTTTCAACACACTGTGGATGTGTCATTAGAGTTGTGTGTTAAGTTTGACATTGATTTAGACAGATGGTTGTTTTGAAATGTAATGTTATATTTTAGCTTTAGGTTTTGTAGGCAAGACAGCTGAATTTTAAGGTTTAAATAGAATATATACATTTCTTATAAGTTTTTTTGTTGTTGTTAAAAAGCACTTGTAGTGCTTCTATAACTAGACTTAAAAAGCAAGCCTACCCAAGAATGTACAAAGTACTTGTAGTTCAACCAGATGGGTCAACTTACACCATGCGTTATCATGAACCACGTAAGATCGTAAGACTTCCAGTCGACCCAACAACTCTGACAGAAGAGGAGAGGAAAGAGAGGATGCGTAGACTGAAACCTGAGAAACCCAAGAAAATTTACCAGATAGAAGAAGATGAAACAGACTTTGACCAGAGATCCTGGACCAGACTCATTAAGAAACAGTAATACTATCTTTTGGCATAAGAAATGAGTGGGAAAATTGAATAGAAAATATGGCACATAGAAGAAGATGAACAAGATTTCATTCAAAGATCATGGACTGGACTTGTAAAAGCAATATTCATGACCTTTTTACAGCAAGTGCTAGAAAACCAATAAGATACATCACATAGAGGGGGTCTACAAAAGTAAAAACAGACAGCTTGTAATGTTTAGCTCAAGCATGTCATATCTTTGTCTGAATCATATGCAGATCTGCATTCTCTTTTTGAAACTACGATTTAGATGAAGCACTGATAATTATTGTAAGTTTGTAAAGAATGTCATTTTAAGATGTCTTGCGGCCCAACTAGACAAATTCATAGTTTTTTTCTCAAATATCTCAAGTCCATACCTTTTTATTGATTAAGTATTCTTTGATGCTGAAAATACCATGTTTGTTGAATGAAAAAGTTGCCATGTACGTAAAACATCTTAAAAATAGTATTCAATAAAAGCAAATGCAAGTTGAATGTCTTGTTGAAACCTTCCATTACCAAACGCAAGTATACCAGTGCTGCAGACTTGCAGGGGTAAAGTGTACTACAAAAGGGGAAACCTAGTATAAAATGAATGGTAATAGAAAATCTAATGCAGTCAAAGCTTTGAAAGATTGCTGGAAATCATTGAGATGAAGATTTTGGCAGGATTATTATTATTATTTTTTTGTTGGGGTAGATTTTAATAAAATAAAAGGTTTTATTGGCAGGAGGTCAAAATCTGGGAGATTTTGAACTAGATACTTGTGGGAGAGAAGGCCAATAACAATTGATGTCCATGTAGAGATGTAGAGGGTCACACAACATATAAAATAGATAATTGCAGGTCAGGGATTTTTATTTGAAAGGATTATCTACTATCTAAATGATTCTAACTATATGACGCCTAGATTGCTCAGGTGCTACAAAATCCTAACATTGTTTGATTCCAGAGAGGATATCTCCTCCTTTTTTGTGTTGTTGTTGTTGCTGCTGTTTTTTCAGTAGGTGTGGGGTCCTCTCTATGTAATCGCAAGATGCATCCAGCAAATTTTTTAATGTTGCAGTTTAAATTTGAATAAAAAAAAAAACATAAAAAGTCAGTTGCTCTCTAGTTTTTGTCATACTATTCCAAAAGATGAGGACATATCTTTGATGCTATAAACATTTACAGCACCAACTTCAAACCTAAGACAAATATTATCCTGAAAAAAATTAGAAAATTATCTTTCAAAATGGTATAAATAGAAAGACTACAATCAAGCTGTAGAAAAACTAGATGGTCTGCGTAGGCATGGTGTAGACAAGGTATGAATCAACACAAGGTTAAAAAGGTATGTTAAACACCTCTGTGAAACAGTGGTTGCACTGACGTTTTGAGCATGTTGATTCAATCCTTATCTTTCAAAAGTGTAGTTCTACTATTGAAAGGCTTAACTAGAGCCTTAAGTGTCAACGTTTACGAAACCAGCTGACAATGCCTTTGCGGCCACCATTACTTCCGTTATCTGTGTCCAGTCCCTCTCGGCGAGCAAGCTGAGAGAGAACCTGGGCCTGTTGCTTGACCAGGGTGTACATCTCATCAATTCTATATAGTGACAATGAATAATTATTAAGTGATTTAAAAGGTTATTTGAAATACTTATTTTAGGGATAAAGCAATAACAATAATAATAGCAATATACAAGGCAAGGTGAGTTTCAAAAATCATTTAATAATCCTTAATCTAAAAAAAGTGGTTAGCCCAGAAAACTAGTAAGCTTTATCTGAAATGATGGGTTGCATAGTAAAGCATAGCCATAAGATTCATCTCAAATATGGGGTTCATGTCTAGTAAAACCTATCCCACTACTCTTACTAATAGATGACACATATCAATAAGAGCAAGGTGAATTTGTGAATAGTATCTCTAAAGTGAGCATTGTGTTTTTGCATCAAGTTAAAGCAAAAAGTGGTAGGTGTGGCATAGCTTACTTGTTCTGTTGGTCTTCCATTTTGTCAACAATTTGTGCCAGCGCAGGAGGTAACTCATCTTCATCTTCACCATTCTCAGGCTGACCGAATCCTTGGATCTTATCATACAACTGTGAGAAAGAAAACCAATCAATCTCACCAACAATAGAAAGTACAAGTACATAAATCGGATACTGTCTAGGTTTAAGGTATGGGGCTTTGAAAAGACTGGGAAGCAGTTAATCATAATCATTACGGTTTTAGGATTCAAATCCTAAATTGCATCATACGTTATGAGGGCGAGCTTTTTGTTCAGATATTTGATGTCATCAATATACACCCTCCTTTCCCTGATTCCTTTAGTGTTAACTTACCCTGGTCCTGAGGGGGGGAGGGGCTTTCTGTTGGGGTACTCTTTCATGAATACGCACCCTCCCCTCCCTGATTCCATTAATGTTAACTCACCCTGGTCCTGAGGGGGACCTTTCTGTTGGGGTACTCGATGTGCTCCGTCACTTGGACACGCCTCATGATAAAGGAAGGCAAAGAGCTCTCAAGCTCGAGGAGAAGCTCGACCTGCAGGGGAAAATTCGCAACGGTGAATATGCATACCGGGAAAAGAGGCAGATATGGGCTAGGGGGCATTTGGCATACACGAAATGTGAACAAGTAGATGCCGATATGAGGGACATAACATTCGGTATACGTGAAACTAAAGTTTTCCTACCTGCATGACGTAGCGATCCATCACGGATTTTTGCTGAATCTTGTCGATATCACCAACAGCCAAACCGATCTGAGAAGGTGAATAGAGTTGCATGAGACTTTCATCGCCATGCTACAACCGCATAACATGGCGTGACCCACCACTGGCTGGCGTTAAAATTACGTGATGGACAAGGCTATCGCATTACACATTGCGTGACCTACCAGCTGCGTCAAATAATGGTTGTGGATATTGCGTTACCATGCGGCGTGACCTACCAGCATGTTCATGAGAATGATTGGCATTCCAAGGCAGAAAAGGATGAAGAGGATGTTCATGGCCGGTGCGTAGTTGAGCTTAGATGACGGAATAAAGTTATTCTCCATGTCGAGTTCACCAAGCGTCATAGCGAACGTCTTTAGGATCGAGTACCAAAGGGTGCTGAAGCCAGGCTGGAGAAATTAGGCCATGGCAGTAAGAAAGGAAAAGAATGGCGGATTATAATAATAATAAGTAAATTTAAATATGGCTTAAAGGGATAATGACCTTACATAGCTCTTTTAGAAGGGAATGGGCACAATGAAATGGGATGGGAGGACATCACATATTTCGGCTGTACAGAACACACACAGGGCGACGACATGGTCGTGCACAGAAGGGTAGAGGTTTCCAAACCCCTAAAACAGATCTAAAGTGAAATATCCTGAGAACTCCATTGCGTAGCTCGTTGCAAGACGATTGTGGGATGTGATTTGGAGATTGCTTATACCTTGTTGTCCATCAGAATATAAAAAGTCGTGCCAAACGCCATCAAGAAAAGGACAAAAAGGACCATGACCTAAAAGAAAATAAAGCGACGGTAAAAATGTCATTTGGCACGTGCTGCTTGACTTAACAATACCAGTATAATGGTGTGGTAAACATTGAAGCAATAGAATGCGTGACATACCTGCACAATACCAGTATAATGGTGTGGTAAACATTGAAGCAATAGAATGCGTGACATACCTGCACAATACCAGTATAATGGTGTGGTAAACATTGAAGCAATAGAATGCGTGACATACCTGCACAATACCAGTATAATGGTGTGGTAAACATTGAAGCAATAGAATGCGTGACATACCTGCAACAATGTCTTGAACATTGCTGTCAGCATGATGACGTACTTGCCGTAGAAAGACATCCTGTCATGGTAAAAAAAAACCTTTATTACTGTCGAACCCGTTGTATCGCGACCGCAATTTCAAAACATCGATTTGTTTTTATCTTTTGGGATTTTCTGTTCGCCAGGGAAATTATTCTAAGCCATTTTTAGATTTTTGCCATCTCTCGCCTAGTGCTGTTGCCTGGCTTTTTGTCGCGACACTGTCTAGTTTTCGTCCAGAGGATAGCCAGGGAAGTGCACAAAGTGAGACTCTGATTGGCTCGGAATGGTTTTACTGACGGAACAGAAAACCAAAACAAATCGTGTTTTGAAAACGTGGGTCGCGATACAACGGATTCGACAGTAATAAAATCGATGAATGACTACTTAGCGATGGAAGTTCAGAGGCAAGTAGAGTAAAGAGCCGATTAAAAGCGCTGCAAATAATAAGCAAAGGTGTATCTATAACAAGACTCAAACACCCTTTTGCGCGTTCTTATTTTTGCTATTTTTTAAAACACCGGAAGCGAATTTTTTGTAGTCCAGTGTCTACTTAAAGCTATAACCAAGGTTTATTGCTTTACTGAGGTAAATTGACCCCCCCCCTCCCTACCTTCGGAAATAGAGGATAAGGTTAAGCCATCCCAAGAATATCGAGAAAGCTGCCGCCTGGACAGTGGAGGTCTTGCAATTCCACGGGCGGGAGAACAAGTAGACAAGCGCGGTGGCGTAGATGGCCATCTCGATGTAATTCGTGATGTCAGTGAAATATTTAAGACGCTGCAAACCAAAAATAAAAATTGCATCAATGTGAATACTAAAATGAGAGGTCGGTCCATTAGTTGTTAAAGACCCTCTTGCCTATTGCAGTTGTCAACCGTACTTACCAGCCTGACAATCTGTAGGACTTCTTTGCTGAGATGAAAACACGCCAGAACAATACATACGATGTGTAGAAGCTTCACAAAACCGTCTTGCTGTGAAGAGAAAAGAAAAAGCTTTATGGTCTTTTGTAACACTTATGTTGTGTTGTGGCGCCATTCGCACGCGTCACCGCAATGCATGACAGTACATCAATGGTAGCGTTACCCAAATGATTAATGTGTTAGGCTGGCAGTCATTTCAACATCGAAGAATAGTTAGTGACCTCGCACTTTTTTATAAAATAAACTCCGGCCTCGTCAAAATTGATTTTCCGCTTGATGTTTTACCTAAGCCTGCCGTCTACTTCACAATGCTTTCCAGTTCTCCTTCTACTCACGCACTATACTCGTCTGGAATGCTCTACCGCAGGCAGTTTTTCCCTGTCTGCATCCATCTTTGTAGCGACCTTACCTAGTGAGCTAATCCGATGATGGGCTTTCATCGTGTTTTTTGTTTGTTTGCTATAACATGTCACGTAAAATTATGCGCATCGCGTATTTTTATTGTATTATCATTGTTTTTGTATATGTTGTCGCTTGTTATCGTTCTCACGCGCCAGCCTCCGCTGAACGCCAATTGCCGGATTAGCTCACTAGTGGCAATTAAGTTATTTAAAGATAAAGATTAAAGGTACCAGCAGCAGCTTATATCAACGATATCATCTTCTACAATATGGTATTTTCTGTATATAAAAGAAGTATGTCAATTGAAAAAAATCATTCTACCTACCATATCTGAATACTTGACCAGGCTTGGGTTTGGAGTCTCCTGTGATGGGAATAGAAAATAGAACGTAATATATTGTGTGCACAAATTCGTCAACAAATCCTTGTCCTTATGGAGTTGCATAGAAGTCTGAACTGTCCAATGGACACCAGAACAAGCACGAGTAAAAAACCTGAACCATCCTTGAATGGGCTTAGTACATGTGTGGCAAGTGCCAATTTTTCGTCGTACTCCAAAGGAAGTACTTTTCTCACTTCCTCGCTGATGCGCTTTCTCCTAGCCCTGTCCCTGTAAATCCTTAAGTCTACCTAGCTTTTATAAGCCTCTGTACCTATGCCTCCCTTGCCCATGCCCTGCCCATGTGATGTTATTACTTACCCTCACTATAAGGGACGAGCTGCAGAGGTTGGTGGTGTTGTAGACGATTCCACAGAAGTCTTGCTCATTGCTGCGCAGGTACACAGTTAGAGCCGTGAAGCAGAACAAGAATGCCACGTAGATGGACAAGTTCAGAAAGAAGGTGATCCAGCCGAACTTCCGCCTGCAACACAACGTCAGAAATTGTATATTGTCATAGCTATCATCATCAATATTATAGTTATTTGCAGCAGAGTAACAGCAGAACTATCCTCTAATTCTACCTAAATCATCATCATCTTCATCATCATCAGTATCGTAATCCCAACTTTATTTACCTTTTCTCCTCATCTCGTTTAACATCGGGCTTGAAAAATATCAACTTTTGTGACTTATAGACGCTTTTTTCCCATTTACTCACCATTTGATTTTCATTAGTAAGTAACACACGGGATGGGTCAGGCAGTTTTCGCGCCTACGTTCGGCCATAGTCTGAAACCACAGACAAACTATCATGAGATACGTGTCAGAACTTATCCCTTAAAAAGAGTCTCACGTGACTTACACGTAGCGCCGCCAGCGACTCCTGGAACTTCTGATCTGTGCTGTATTTTCCTTGGACTAGGCCAAGGTCGTACGTTATCTAAGCAAGATAGAACACTAGTTTAGTAGTTGTCTTGTGTCTAGTCTTATGACTAGCACAGACATTATTTAAGGGATTGATGTTTCTTGAATACCCTTGCAAATATTATACCTCCCCCTATACATTATAAGATCCACACTTCCTCTCGATATTTTTTTATTTATTTCTTACCCTTCCCTCTCGATACTGTTATTTCTTAACCCCTTCCGGAGAACGGGTATAACTGGTATAATGACAGGTATGACAAACGAAGAAAAATAATACTTTTTTTTCATTTTACCGCTAGAATCCGGTATTCTGTGGCCTTCTTCTAAAAACCTTCAATACATTGATGACCTTACAAATACCTTGTAATCTTTGCTGGATGGATCACCTTCGCGCTCGATGCACCGGTCTAGAACTTTCTGTAGAAAAGGATGGTTATGAATTCATTTGCCGAAATAAATACCGACAGAAAAGAGTTAAAGAGTTACCTCGGCGACATCCGGCATCGTGCGAACTAGTGTCTGTATTTGTGTCACACCACCTCCAGGGGAAACCAAGATTACCTCACGCCACCTGCGTAACACATTATAAAACGCTCTTTAATGACTTACATTAGATGGGATACATGCTGCCAATGTCTTATTGTGCTTAATAGTTATCCACAAATACACATTCATGCACTATGTACAGCATATGTGTATGGATGTGTATAATTGCATAGATCGATTAACTTGCTGCTTATTACGTGAAAGATCGCTATCAACGCATTTTAGGCTTGATAAAATGGTAACGCGTCGCCAATTGTCAAGCTTTTCTACCTGTCATGTTCAGCTATCGCCATGGTCACCTCTCGCTTATCTGCGTTGATCGCTAGGTCCAACACGCTCTGGTTGTACGCGTTCAGTAAAATGTCCTGTTCTTTGACGGAGAGAAGACGTGAGACGATCTGGGCGTGACCGGCCATGGCCGCCAGGTTGAGTGCCGTGTTCTGGTGTTTTTCGAGGATGTTCAGGCAGTCAGGGTGTGCCTGAAGGATGTGCTCCACGCACAGCTCCGACCCGTTGAGCGCTGCCATGTGCAGAGGTGTACGCTCGTTTTGATCGCTGAAAAAAGGACAAGAATAAGTCACGCGATACTACTGATGTCCACTCTGGTTAACACCATGGGAAAAGGCCCCAGAAAAATACTAGATCTCAAATATGCTTCACCTCTCTATGGTCGCCCCGGCTTGCAGTAGGAACTCGGTAATCTCGTCGTGTCCCTCCCCCGCCGCTAAGTGAAGAGGCGTCCGACCCTGAGCATTTTGGGAGTTGATGATGCGCACATTGCGTTTCTTGAGAAGCATCTTAACGATTTGTAACCACCCGTACCTATATAAAATCAAAATATTTTCAAAGACACTAAACAAAAGCTCTTGTAATAATTAACGAGTTTTGAAAGCTACAGTTTGCCGCATGAAGCAAGGGTACAACGTAGCAAAACCTTGATGTTAACTAATGCGTTATTTTGTGATTTGACTCTGGGAAATCATAATATAAGTTCAACTTGTATGTGTGTAGTGAAAGGCGATGGCTTAGTAATATTGATATAACGTCATGTATGGACTATTCTAGAATTTTCTTGGACGCGATGAGTAGGGAAATTCTGGCTTGAAAAATAGATAAATGTGACGTCATGCATAGAATAATATATCGAGAAGTCCTTACTTGGACGCTATGTGAAGGGGTGTGTCCTGTGAATCGGATTTCACAGTAGCCGCCTCTTTATTCTTGGATACAAACAGGGAAACAACCTGAAAATCAAAACACAAAGCCACCATTAGGATAGTCCTTGGGTTGGACCAGTTTTAGCACGACTTCTGCACTCACTGTGCATGTGTAGTACTGATGTCGCCCTTACTAAATTCGTCCGCGACAAGTCGACCAAATTTTGGTTAAAATGGTTCTTTGACCACACTAGACTCTATTCCAATGGACCCTATTCTTCCTAGAATCTAACTAGCTGCTACATTAAAGATAAAAGTGCTGCACTAGTTATCCAGAATATCTAATGTAGAACCAACAAAATATTTGTTGAGGATTTGCCGGTGTCCGCCTGCTAAGCTTTGTCATGGGCGTGTATGGCAAAAAGTCCAAATGATCGTCGTAAAACACCTATTTTGTTTCATCAACAGAGTATTATATACGCGTGCTACTAAAAGCTCAAAGAAAGTTGCAAACTACACGACAAAGCTGCTTGGTACATCACTTGCAAAGTCTGCTGGGTAACAAACCTTCTTTCCCCCGCCGCGGGTCGCATAGTGGACTGGGGCATACCCCGTGACGTCAAGCTTCACTATCATAGGCTTTGCGGCGGGGCTCTGGTGAGAGGCAAAGAGTTAGATCTGAGATGTGATGTTTTTAACGTTATTTTCTTCTTAAAGATGACCACTGTCCTTCTGAATGCGATTGTGTTGAATCCTAGCATCCGATCCAGAAGAAAAAAAATTCTTGGGACCTAAACGAACTAACGTGAACAGCCTGACATGGATCATAAGTCACAGGAGTTTAGAGCTGGTTGTTTTAATTGTCTACCTTTCCTAACTCTTGAGATTCTCCCCTTACCCGGCAAAGCATCTCAGCAGTTATCTCATACGGCACGGCGGCGTGGAGAGCAGACCGCTTTTCAAGGTCCACTAAGGAGATATTAGCACCTCGCTCCATCAAGACTTGGACGGTATCTGCCTGGCCTGATAACGCTGCCAGGAAGAGTGGGGTACGACACTTCTGGTCAAGAGGATCCACGGTCGCACCCTAACGAATTCATCACAAATACACTTTAAATACCCTGCCAATGCGTGGCAAATTCACTAGAAGAACTACAATACAGAAACATTCAGGTCACGCCCCTACTGGTAGTTTCCTTATAATTTTAAAAAATATTGGGGGTTCACGTGCCCCCAGTGCCCCATCCCTTTATTGCAACAGAACAAAAGGAAAGTCATTAAGTACCTACGCTCCCTTTTTGTAAATACCGTATACCTGCTCTAGCTGGAAAGCCACGACAGGCGTATGTCCAAAAGAGGCCGCTTTATGAAGGGGCGTAGCTCCCTCGCTATCGACCAAGTTCGCTTTACACAGGTCCTTGTCCTCGCCGGCTAATAGCTGTACTATCTCCAGTGAGCCTTGAGAGCACGCTAGATGGAACGCTGTACCCCCATCGCTCTCCTGAAACAGATAAACGTAAGACTAAAAGTCGTAATGACGTAAACGTGAGCTCATGAAGAGAAGGGATTCCGTGAAACACCCTTTGACCAATTCCATTTGCGACACGCTTGTATTTGACCGGTATTTCCCCTTTTTGATCTGCTTGTGTTTGCAGTGCTTGTTCAATTCCGTAGCAGGCCTCGAAATGAATTGCGTCACTTCCTTATCATCTTTTTAAATTATCGGGAGGGGGGCACGTGCCCCATGTGCTCTACCCCCTGCTGAGGCCCTGTTGTAAGTGAGAACCAGTACATTTTTTTTAACAAAGCGTTGGGTAGGATCTTACCTTAGTCTGCCTAATGTTGGCTCCCGCTCGCAGACATATCGCAACAATCTACAGACAAAAGCGTGTGAAAGATTCAATGAGTGCTAAAAAAGACGCATGAATTAGAAGAAAAAGATCATTTAGCAGAATGCCTAAAGGCCCTGTCACACGTGCGTTTTTTTCTCTTGCGACCTGTTTCGCAAAAAACTGTTGCAGGTCGCACGCGCATTTTTTTGCGTGTGACACCCCTTTGCAACTTGTTTTGCATTTCTCAAAGTCGCACGAAAAGTAGAACGCTCTTCTACTTTCTGCAACAAATTGTTTCAAGTCGCAGGAAAAACTTCACGTGTGACAGGGCGCGTGCGACCTGCAACAATTTTTTTGCGAGATAAGTTGCAGCCGAGAAATCTACGTGTGACAAGGCCTTAAGTTAACTTGAAGGCAACTTGCGTACCGGTAGAATGCCGCTGTCTACTGCTAAATGCAGTAGCGTGGTTCCGTCCTGGTCCACATAGTAAAGGATGTCCTCAAGTGGTATCTCCTTTTCTTTGGCTGCAGAAATAATTCAGTTATCGGACAGCTCGTATTCGCCATTCTCATGTTGCGCGGGGGATTGGGTCGAGTTGAAAAGCGAACAGCATTCTGGAACGGGGACGCAAGTAGATAATTCAATGGCGGATGGAAAGTGCTAGTAAGCCAGGGGAGACCATATGCTGCACTACCGGCCCGTGTGGCGCTATTAACAGTATAGCATCAGACAAGGTCTAATATCATCTATGCATTTTTTGTGTAACAATACACTGGAAACGATGTGTGATTGTTACCTTTGCTGAGGAAGTACTCTACTGCATTGCTGGCGCCCTTGGCAACGGCGCTACTGAGGGGGGTCATCTTGTCATCAGCGGCGGCTACAACGCTGCCACCATGCTCCACCTGAAGACAAGATAGGGTTGTCTTGGCAACCACTTATGCTACATACCAGCACTTGTTACATTACCTAAGAATACCCTACTAAAACACGCGAACATGTTTCCTTGGCAACCATTTATATTTCCTAAGACATCGCCTATATAGAGTCGATTATCTAGACTATCAGCACTACTACTTTCATAAACACAAACTTGTCTTAAAAGTTTTAGTCAATTATCATGAGGTTGTCTATTGCTTACCAGTTTTCGGCAGATGTTGACGTTGTCTATCTGTCCGGCGATGTGTAGAGGTGTGTAGCCATTGAAACCTTTGGCATTCGCGTCACAATTCTTCTCGGCCAGTAGTACCTAAAACAAAACGTGAATGGACATCGGTTATGCCAAACTACATAATTAGTCAACCCTCGACTGGTATGTCTTTTGATTTGCTACTATTCGCAGGTGAACTCCAATGAGAATATTCTCCTCACCTCTGCTATCTCTTCGCATACTACTCTAGCGGCGTCATGCAAGGGGGTGTCTTGACTGGTATGTCTTTTGATTTACTACTACTCGCAAGTTATCACCAAGGAACATATTGTGCTTACCTCTACTATCTCTTCGCTTTCTACTCTAGCGGCGTCGTGCAAGGGGGTGTCTCCTCTCTCGTCCTTATTTTTTATGTTTGCGCCAGCCTTTAGAAGTTGTTTCACAATCTCCACGTGTCTGCCGATGATGGCATTATGAATTGGAGTCTTGCCGAAAGAGTCCCTCAGGTTGACATCTAAGAGGGAAAACAAATATGGACTAGCCAGTGTTTTAGGCCCGTTACATTATATGACACCCTAGAAGGAAGGTATACAAAACTAAGTTTCGATAAGGACATCTGAGTTACAATGGTGACATCTAGGTATAGCTCTCTAGAGTAGAGTCAAAACTGATCTGACATGAATGGCAGGTCATGCTTGGTAAGCATGTGGCAAGGGGGGGGGGCTGTAAGAGAAGCAAAAAAGGGAAACCCTTTAGTTTTTCTAAAAAAGAAAATGTGACCACTTAAAGTTTGTGTTACCCTGGGCACAGCCCTTAGGTATGTCACGTGTCATGTAACGCAATATCGTATTCGCGTTACGCTTAAAACTCACCAACTCCCTTTCCCAGCAAGCGCTTAACCTCAGCCTCGTCTCCAGACAGAGACGCTGTGTGGAGCATCTGAAGCTTGGTGGCTTTTGCTGCTTTCTGATTGGAACAAGGGCGTTATTACGTTAGACGTGGCTAAGTCATTGTTAAACCTGTTCCAAATAAGGTTATACTCTGGGGCGAAAAATGTTTATTGTGCCAGTGACAACTGTCCCCATTAATTAGATACTTTTCAATGGAACGCGCTGTTTTAGGTGGTATTCCGCAAATGTTGTTATAAAACCTTAGGTACATATTACTGGGTTTGGAAGGCATCCCAATAGAAAAAATTGTACTCCAATTTCCGCAAGCTTTATAAACAAACCCTAATATCTTTAAATAATATGCACCCCGATATCTCTAATTCCTGCATTTGGTACCATCGCAAGTTAGGACCAAAAAAAATAAGGAAATGAAGCCAAGCTCAAACTTCTGGCTAGGATCTGTATTGAGCGATATGATTCGAGTAGGACAATGGGATTTTGGCTAGTTCCTAGAAGGATTAAATTGACTATCAAGATGTGCGCATAGATGAATTTAAACAAATCAAGAATTACGAATTTTATACTTTTAGAAGTCATGCATCTTTAATAGGCTTTCTCGACATACGAATAAATTAGGTTTTTAAGGTAGTGCGTCCTTTCCGTAATATCGTGAATAAATCGGTTAAAAGTAAACCGTAAAAAGCATACACAGGAAGAAAGTAAGGCGGAAATGTTTTCTCGGAAACCTTTCTGAATCATGACTGAGAATTAGGGGCTTTGTTCACTCTTTATTACTGTCTTTGTTTCCTTTTAATCTCGTGAGCAAAGCCCTTAAAAATGATTAAATATGATTTTATTATCATATTTCAACAATGAGGAAACATTTTTAAAGTAAAGTTTTAAAATACTAACTTGTGCTTAAGCCATAAATACACTTGAAATAGTTAATGTTCACGGCGGGGAGTCCTATAATTACACGACTTCTTTTATAGAAAAACGTCTGCATTTTAGAACGAATCAGACAAAACAATGATCAAAACAAAACAAAAACTCAGCCTCGGCATGTTCTTAGCCTTTAAAAAAAATAGATAAAATTTCAGGCTTCAAGTTCTTACAAAAATAAGGTTCTTACTAAAAGAGTGTAGTTCGAGTCACTTCGCATAAGAGTGCCCTTAGGCGGAAAAAAAAGTTCAGGACATTGTGTGACCTTGTATGTAAACTTTTCTTTGCCAGCAAAAGCTTGTCATTGCTCTTTGATCAGATAAGGTCTTTTAAAAAGAGTTATGTAAAATGCCAGACGAGAACATAGTATCTTAACTTCATCTTGAACTTATTTCATTTATTAATCACTTATCTTTTTTAGTTAAAATTGTGTAACCGGTTTAACACTATTATGATAAACTTCCACAATAGACGCCGATAACGAATACTTTTATAAGTAAACAAATCATCTCTGAACGTTTCTAAAACTTTTTCCATATAACATTTTAGCTTTGTAAATCAAGCTACTTAATGGGGCATGAGTTGGAACTTCTGAATAATGCAACCAAAATCAGCGTTGATGACATTTGAGAAAGCATATAGAGAAAACCATGGACGGTTTAACTAATACCCTTTAAGACATTTAAATTAAAGAAATATCCTTGCATGGCATGACCTTGAAATTTTTGCATTCCTAAGCAGGCGTTGATCTCTCATTCGCTAGAATGCCTTTACCAACCTGTGCTACTCTGGACTGGGCCTTTTGAGCACCCGATTTGTCACCCACGCTTGCATTGCGGTTTAAATCCAGCTCCCCAGAGCCATCCGAATCCAACGAGAACCTACTAAACTTTCGAATTTTTTCGGAGTTCGCCGGACTAGAGGTCGTAATTGTACTAAGCGGAACGTCTGCCTTGTACATTTCTTTTCTTGATGAGGCGGATTGCGGCTTTGAGAGGAAGGACTGTTTCCCCTTGCCGTTTTTGGGACCTATCACAGGGCTCGCCATGTCTAGTAAATGGTCGTTCGCCCTTGACTCGTCCTCCTCCTCACTCTCCCCTCCCCACCACTCAGAGACGAATCTATACATCTTCTGTTCTCTACTAAGTGAGCCAGCTATTCCGATTGACCTGCACTTCTTTTCAGTATTGTTGACATTTCTTTGAGGTGTAAATATAAAGGGAGCCGCACAATTGGCTTGTAATAGAAAGAGCTTAACGGATTAAATTCGAGAATAAAATATACCTTGTTAATTGTCTAGAGCTTTTAATGGAAAGATATGTTCCAGTTTTTTTTAATATACAAAAAAACATGCTTTTAGATTTATCTAGATGAAAAGTTAAGCCTCTGGCAAAGGGTTTCGACAAGCACTCGATTTTATCGAAGGGTTATGTTGATCCCCTGTGCCACCCCCATACATCCGGTTGAATCGTGTTGAACGCGAGTTGAATGGATTGCAAAGAGGTTTGCTTTTGATTGCACAGCCTTTCAATATTTCTATTGTTCTCGAGAATATCGCAGGAAGTTGGGTCCGTTTAGCCGGGTCATGCCGATATAGCGCTATCAAAACCTAGTTATCTTGCGTGAGGACACTTATTCGTTCTTATTCGTGTAATACGCTGTAGGTAATATCTATAGGATAATTGCAATATTGTTTTTGGTAGCTGTACGGTACGCACAATTTTTGTGTGGAACTGTTTCACCTTTTTAACATTTCAATTGACTTGTATTCTTTAGGCTCGATTTCCAGCTCGTTTCTGTGAGCCCGCAGAGGCCTAGCGACGGCTGGAAATCGAGCCTAAGTATTCCTTGGCACGATAATTGTCCTATTTAAAATACTGTAAATTAAAAAATGCAGAAAGACAACTTTTCTGTCTTTTATGCACTTGGAACTCACAATTATCATTTTCACTACGCTACGCAGGAAGCGTTTTCGTGTATTTTGAGAGAAAAGAAACCGAGAAGTTCGACGAGCGAGATTTTGACCGCGCCCCATTTTTCGCCCGATCAAAATCTCTCTCATCGATCTTCTCGGTCGGATTCTTTTCTCTCAAAGTCAATCACTTACCTCTAGTATGTCTCTTGGTATCGTAATCGTGTGGGATTCTCTATCCACTCCCCCCCCTTCCCCCCCCCCCCCCCCCCCCGCCCCACATAGACACAAAGGCTTTCGCTATAGTGTTATTGACACCTGTCAATCACTTACCTCTAGTATGTCTCTTGGTATAGTAATCGTGTGGGATTCTCCATCAACTCCCCTTCCCCCCCCCCCCCCCCCCCCCCCGCCCCACATAGACACAAAGGCTTTCGCTATAGAGTTATTGACACCCGTCAATCACTTACCTCTAGTATGTCTCTTGGTATCGTAATCGTGTGGGATTCTACATCAACTCCCCTTCCCCTCACGCCCCACATAGACACAAAGGCTATTGCTACAGTGTTATTGACAGCCGTCAATCACTTACCTCTAGTATGTCTCCTGGTATCGTAATCGTGTGGGATCCTCCATCTTTCTCGTCCTTAAAAGCCATCTCTATGGGGGCATGATGTTTATCAGAGCTTTAATAACAAAGAAAAGATATTAGAATACTAATAGGGTTTGATATTTTATCACATTTGCTGACTTACTAGAGTACAAATGAAGGAACATAGGGGTCTCTTTGATAAACGGGTGAGCCGTGCTTTTCCGAATTGCTAACTTCCCCGACATTTAAAGAAGCGAATGAGCATCCTCTTCCATCCCTCCCATCTCTCCCATCCTTGTCCCTCCCATCTCATCTATTCTTTTCCATCCCTACAACTTATTTGCTCGTTATTCTCTTACCGGTTGTTGTTTCTGGGGTTGGGAAGGAGCGCGACGCTCGACACACCCTTAACCAGCTAAAAACAATCATCGATAAGAATTGAATGATAATGATAGGGTAGGATTCAGAGGCAGATGCTCTCGAGATTGTGTGTGGGTGGTGTGGGAGGGGGAGGCAGGGGGTTAAGCAGGCAATTATAATATGCAAAAATATGACAGGACTCGGAGATTGTTTGATTTTATAACAGAACTTATAGTCAGTATTCTAGCCATATGCGCGCACAAAGATTGAAAATGAACGCTGGAAACGTTTAAAAATGAAATGTTTAATATCCATCAGTCCATAGACAAAACACAAGCACTTAACCTGAAAAGCCAAGTTATGATTTAGCGCTTTAGAAATTTCCACATCGATATCTTTTACAAAACAAACTGTTGTCGCACTACCGTCAAAAAACAATTTATGAGCTGCGAGCATGCCAACAAAACTGTTTGTCGGCTTTTAAGACCTGAACGAGCACAACAGCTTTTCTTAGTTTTCAAGAAGCTATTGTCACGTCTTTGCTTCTTCATCTCAGCAATTACACTTGTGACAAAAATGCTTTAAATGGTCCTTTTAAAAAACTCAATGACTCGATAGCTAAACGTCAATTAGTTGGCGTAATTGATTTGATAACAAAAACTTCAAAAGTTTCTCCGCATATTTTCTAAAAAAAGGCGCACACTCAGAAAAGTACCCTAAAAATGCTAGCTTATCACACTGCTTTTAGCTGTAACTGAGGGTTTTCCACTCTAGTTATATTTTCTATTTCTAATCTACTTCACGACGCACGCGTAAAAAGGCGGCGAAGTTCGCTGGTAGATATAACGTTGCACAGTTTGATAACAGTATTTTCACTTCATAAACGTTCCAAGATGGGCGGCTTTAACGAGCGTTTCGATAAACCCATCAGTTGGCCGCTTTAGTGTTATCAAACTATGCAATTCTTCTATTTACTTGTTAAGCCCTTCTTAAAACGATACTAAGTTGCGTGTTTTTGTGTAAAATACAATAATGACATTCCGTCTTTACCTCCATAGCACCAGTTTTTTCTACCATGACTTCTTGTCTCTGACAACTTTGCCTCGCGGTGCGAAGTTTTTGCACTTTTCAAGATTACGATTATACCGAGTAAGAACACCAGCTGGTACGGGGTACCGGTATAGGTATTAATTACATTAGCCATTATGTAATAGGTGGATTTTTGTTGATAATAACTAAATTTGAAAGTCAAATGTCCCATCTGTTGATCTAGCGAATCAACCAGAGATCAAGATCTATAATTAGTATTGCTATTAAATTTTTAGGTCAGCCGCGTTCCCAGGATTGGCCGAGAGGGGGGGGGGGGGGGGGGGGGGGTGCGCAGTCATAGGTATCATATCGATAAAGCTTAGTATCTGAATATTCATTAATAAGAAATTACTCAATTTTTGGCCGCCAAGGGGGTGGTGCGCGCGCACCCTGTTGCGCTCCTGAAAGTAGATAGTGTAATTTCACAGATAAGGAAGATAATAAATACAATTTGATGCTTAGTTTCCTTGAGATTTTTTCATCCGCTTTTATCCTCGATTAACTGGACTTTTGGAATTTTACAAAGATACGCATCACACTTTCATTGGACAGTGACAATGTCAAAATTGTTTGCAAGGCAGAGAACGCAATCCAAGCACACTATCAAGGCTTTAACAAAATCACGACACCTTCTTTAAATTTGTTTTGGAGAGCTTTAAACTGAAAACCACTTAAAATCTGCTAAACTGGATTGAAAATTGGGAGCAGTTTCAGAATACCTTGCCACAATTGATCTGAAAGAAGGCATTATCAACACAATGGACGGAATTATGTGGCGGGGTATCCCGAAAGTTTAGCTGAAAATTTCCAAATATTTTTGAAAAGTCCATTTAAACATCGAAGTCTTTAAGATTTTTTCAAGGTGAAAAAGAAGTTTCGGGACCATTAAGACAGCCTTAATTATTGATTCGGAAATCGAACACGATCATTTTTTTTTTTTTCGTCGAGCTGAATAAAACCAATCAAAACGATTCGAACCGACGTTACTGGTACTGGGTCGGTGCATTGCATACTGGCAACATACAAAATGGCCGCGCGTATTTTCGTGAAAATTCCTCGTTCAAACGTGCACGTCCAAGAAATATTTACTCAACATTGTATTCTCGGAGCTTCCATAACTTCCATAAAAAGAAACAGCACAAGATTAATATAAAAGCTGCTTATTCAGTAACATGTTTTAAATGTTAAACAGTCTATTCTCATGAAAAATCGAGGTGCCTTGAAAAACGATGGACAATACTTAGCGCACAAAGATGGGAACAAGACAGAGGAAGACAAAAGAAAAGATTGCATGGTAGGAACACAGACAGGTGTCAAGCTTGCTACAAAATACTCACAGAGTAGTGTTTCATTGCAATGATGGCGGGACCGGAGAGGCGCCTAAGTTAGGAAAATGTGTTGGCTCCCAAAATTATTTCTTGGTGAAAAGAAGAAAATAATGATGTTCTACCTGTTTTTAATAAGGCTTAGATAATATTCACTGTCACTCGACGAAACAGCGTCCTCCATTTAATTAACCCCCCTAAGTATCATAGCAAGAAAGGTGTCATAGGGCGTGAGCATCTGCAGCATTGGCAATAGGGAACCAGTGGGGAATGTAGTTAGTAATTAGTGGTTATTTTCTTAGTGATTAGTGTTGACTTTTCCAGGAGGAATAGCAATCACTAAAATTTCTCTATTATTCAAAATTATCTACCAATAAAAAGGAGAAAATAATACAAAATCATATTAATTATTTACAAATATTACAACCTAGCTTAACGATTTAGCAGTGAAGAATTAACACCATATCACAGAGAAGACTTTGAATTTTATTCATCCTCCTATATTCCTATTCTTTTCAAGACTGATAATATAGCGGCGCCCATGCCGTATTTTCTCGTATTCGTATTTTCTCGAGGGGGGGATTCGATCGGGCTCCTTCTTTCTATTTTGACTTTTGGTTTTAAAAATCCCGCACCGAGGGACCATTCTGCGCATACGCAATTCACTGCGCTTTACGGGGATCCAAAAGGCTGAAGGGTACTTCTCATCCGTGCCCAATCCCATAGAACACTCGCGGCCATTATCTGTTCATTACCTAGCGTTTGGAAATCTAGGAAAGCAAGTAGAAAAAAAATAAGTGTTTTTTTATCCACTTTAACCCCAAACAAAAGTCCAAAGACTTTCTGAAGTGCCTTTATTCGACAAAATAAACCATGCTTTTGGATGGTACACATAATTTATTTGCGCAAGCACTTTGTTAGGCCACTTTGCGAATTCAGCCATTTACCGCTACTTTGGCATCTTGTGTACTGAGCCCCTTCGAGTCGGTAACCACCCCTGCAAGCTCGGGTACAGTACCCCACTGGCCATTCATCATAGCGGCCGCCAGTACTAGAGCAATGAGACTCTTTGAAGTAACCGTTAGCGTCGAATGGGCGAAGAGGCGGACACTTGGTCCCTGTAAAGAGGCAAAACATGTGACTATGGCGACATCGAAAATGCAAATCGAAAATGCTTGGTCACACTGGCACTATGTTTCCATGAAGTGCCGTGACGTCATATTGGTGGCATAAACGCTTTTTTTGTCAATTAAGAAAGCGGAGATACTTGATCCTTGTAAAGGAAAGGCATTATCATGTTTTACATTATAACACAAGTGTTTTGCAACATTTTCAACATTGCGCGGGTTTGTTCTGGGGCAAGGCAGTCACAAATATCTTATTGAAATTGTGATAGTATTTCACCATCCTTGAAAAAGAAATGGCCCACTTTTTGGCAACGAAGGGGTTACCCCTGTTCCGTTCTATCACTTCTTCCACGAAATTTCTCAAGTAAAAAAAAAGTTTGTCCCAAGTCGCTTACCAATGCAGCGAGTCAGAGTTCCTGTGTATTTGCCGTCAGCGCCACACCTAACTTTGACTAGACTAGGGTCACGTGGCTCTTACCCAGGCTTACATATCAGGTGCATCGTCTCGTTAATATATGTCCTTCCATTCAACGGCGGCAAATATCCTCTTCTTTCGTGGTCAGGATGGCGTATGTATGGACAACACCTAACTGGCAAGGAAGATAGAAACACAAAAAAGAGGATGACGTTGTTTTCTTTTTGTTTTGTTATCTCCTTGCAAAACTTACCAAACAGCTAACACTTAATGTAAGAGGGCCAGATTGTATTTGTTTATTTATCTTTTAACCCATCTTACTGAAGCAAGTCAGCTTACCTTTTTGTTATCTCCCATTCCAACTTACCGAAATAAGTCAGGCTGTCTTTTTTCGTTCGGATACCCAACTTACTGAAGCAAAAGGTTGCAGTTTCCATATCTTGCAATTCAACGTTCCGAAGCAAACAAGGTCGCTTTTTCTATCTTCCGACCCACTTTACCGAAACAAGTTATGTTGCCGTTTTGCTATCTTCCGACCCAACTTACCGAAACAAGTTAGATTGCCGTTTTGGGGACTATATATAGCTGAACTAATCAGCGCATCCAATTCAAGTGCCCTTTGTTTTTTTGACCAATCAGGAGCCATGACGGAATCCGGCATGAGAACATGCTATTTTACAGTACTTGTATCAGGCCTTTGTCTTGTTTCTCGCCGGCGCGATGGAAATATAGGAGGGCGTGATACTCAGGTTACGAAGCAAGTTTTGAAGCCGTTTTGCTATCTTCGGACCCAACTTACCGAAGCAAGTTAGATTGCCGTTTTGCTATCTTCGGACCCAACTTACCGAAGCAAGTTAGATTGCCGTTTTCCTACCTTCGGACCCAACTTACCGAAGCAAGTTAGATTGCCGTTTTGCTATCTTCGGACCCAACTTACCGAAGCAAGTTAGGTTGCCGTTTTGCTATCTTCGGACCCAAGTTACCGAAGCAAGTTAGATTGCCGTTTTGCTATCTTCGGACCCAACTTACCGAAGCAAGTTAGATTGCTGTCTTCGGACCCAACTTACCGAAGCAAGTCAGATTGCCGTTGTGAGGAGGTGGCGCAGGGTAGTATCCCGGCTTGCACTTGCAGTAGTACCCAGGCTCCGTGTTAACGCAGGTTGAGCTCTTCCAATAGCAGTAGTGATGGCCTGAGGCACACTCGTCCACATCTATAATAATAATGCGACATTCAGAGGACGCGAACGATATCTGGGCCATAATTGGTCTACCAGGTTACATTGAAGAATAAAATTGAAGCCTTAAAGTCGATAATTATATATGTTTTAGAGAGCAGTGCCAAGACCCTCTGCTCTCCGTTTATATGAGACCGGGGTTATTTGAGGGAGCTAGGTCCATAGTCCATACCCTTGCACTTGAATCCATCCACGACTTCTTTTCCCGCGGGACAAAGGCATTTGTATGACCCATAAGTGTTTTGGCATTTGTACTCGCAGCTGTGATTCCCATTGCACTCGTTGATATCTAGGGGAAAAATATTATGCACGTACACAGGTAGCGCTGTGGTTAAGCAGCCTAAGCTTCGTTTCCACATAACTTAAACGTGGTCACTTGGCCAAATATACCTGTTTTGTCTAAACGCTGTCACCAAGTTCCGTCCCCACGTTGTCCACTTACCAAAGAAGCTTATCTTTCGCCACGTGAGTCCGGGAGGGCAGACGCAGCGATAGGAGCCCGGCGTGTTGACGCATATCTTCGGATTCCATCCGCAGATGTGTCTCTGTTTGCACTCGTCAATATCTTAAAGGTAACGCGAATACATTACCTCGGCATATAGCCCAGCAGCACCGTAGTAGCTATCCTACATGAAGCACTACTAGTGGTTGCTAAGTAGCGAGACATTTATCTTAAGAAAGAAATAAGAACTCAATCGGTATGTACTATCTATTGTCAGACATCGAGCTACCAGTGCCGTAGTAAAACTCGAAATATTGGGGGGGGGGGGGGGGGGGCACAATACAGAAACATTAAGAAAATATTTGGGGGCACAGCCACGATCCTGCTGGTCATTACCTTGTAATTTTTTAAAATATTGGGGGAGCACGTGCCCTGGGTTCCAGAGGCTGAATATCCGCTTTTCTTAGTACCCTAGGGGGCGGTGAATCAAATGGGCTGGCAGGCTAAATATCCACTTTTCTTAGTATTCTAGAGGGCTGGGAATCAAATAGTCTGGCAGGCTAATTATCCGCTTTTCTTAGTATGCTAGGGGGCGGGGGATCAAATGGGCTGGCAGGCTAAATATCCGATTTTCCCAGCATGCTATGGGGCAGGGGATCAAATTGGCTGGCGGCGTCAGCTCCTCACTTCGTTCGTCGCAATTCTCGCTTCGAGCAAAAAACTCTCGGAGCCTCTGGTTTTCAGGGCAGGAAAGCACGTGCCCCCAGTGCCCCACCCCCTACTACGGCCCTGGATACGTTTCTCAGCTAAATGAATAATTAAACAATTGACGAAAAGGTTTGATCAAGTTTTCTCCAAATACAATACCCTTGCAAGACCCATCCGACGATTGCTCGAAGCCCGCCTTGCACGGTGCTGCAACAAAGCATATCGTGAGAAAGAGTGCAGTAGACTTAAGCACGTGCGAATTAAGCAAATCGTTCAATACTTACATCCAAGTAGAGAGTTCCCGTGTCTTTTAAATACCGACGAAAAGTTCAATGAGCGAGATTTTGACCGGGCGAAAAAATGGGGTGAGCGCAAGAAAGAAAGGTTACCCTTCCTCCGCCTCTAAGTCCGTCCTATTTCGCGCGGTCAAAATCTCTCATCGAACTTCTCGTCGTTTTCTTGTTGTTGTTGTTGTTGTTGTCTTAAAATTCACCGGAACGCATGCCACGCAGGCTAATGCTAGCATTGCATTAGGAATGAAGCAAAGAGTTTATTACTTATCTTCTATGCGAAGTGTGCGGGTGTTGCCACGGTAAAGGCAATTTATTACATCATAACATGAAATTACAATAAAGACTACACAATTGATGTGTCTTTTAGTGGGTTCAACCTTGTACCACAATGTTAACTCTGCAGCAGAGTTGTGGCAAGCCTAGAAATATGTGGAGAGGGGGGGCACGATATAAAACGCCCCTATTAGTCATTTACTTATAATGTTTTTTTTTAATATTGGGGATGCCCTACACCCTATGCTACGGCCCAGTTCACTTATTGTATCAATCTGCCACCATTCATAAGTGTTTAATGCTTGATAATATATAAGAGCCTATTTAAAAGCCTGCGTAGTCAAAATGTCCATCAAGCACCATTTATCTGGCTAAATTTAAAAAAAAAAAAAAAGCATCAATAGAAAGTATCCAAAGAAGTAAAGTAAATTTTAAATCAATTGATTTAAAACATGACATTTTGGGTGATATTCTGCCTTCCTGATCAAATCCTTGCTCAATTGTTTGTCGCACTGTTCACGCAGGAAGTTTAACCTTAGTAAGTTCTTATGGGGAGTTAGAACCGGCGTTATTAGAGCGAATAAAGAAGGAGGTCAGGGAAGACGCTGTTTGCAATGTTTGCATTATTCACTGTTGCAAATCTCGTGAAATGACTAGAAAAGAAAATAAAGGCGATGCAAAAAAATCAAAAGCTCGTAAACCACAGTCATCAGCAAAAACAAAATCATTTTGCCTTACTTGCCGCTTTTGCCGCTGCAATGAAACAAAAGATCAGCAGAAGAATGTTGCTGGACATGGTTTTGATGATGCTCCGACTTAACGATGTAACCGCAATCGCCTTTAGCTAAAATACCCTGTGAAAATATATAATGTCAATTTGACAATTAGTGATTTTTATTCACGGTCAAACAAACAACTCTAACAGTAATATAAACAAATTTTCAATCAAATAGTATCAATCATTTTAACAACTGTTTCTTTGAGGTGGCTGTATTTGGTCAAACTGTTTTTAATAACGTGTATTCATTGTATATTGCTTGGTTCATTCAGCCCAACCTGTCTTTCTCAAGATCATCGATATGACAGCTGCGATAGTAGCAAATAAAGAAAAATTCAATAACATGATTTTTTTCTTTATTTTAGTTTTTTTTAATCAAAAATATAAATGACGCTTGTTCGCGCACTTTTTAGTGTTTATTGTTAGCGCTATAACAGGATAGAATATAAAAAAGGTACCCGAAATTACGTATCTTTTATAACAGATAAGCTTTCATGTTTTCTTTTTTCTTTTTATATTCTGTGTACAGATTACTGTGAAGATTATTGTTTACGAGTATTTTCGTTTTATTTTTTTTGGGGGGAGGGTTTTTAGAATTTAGCGCTTCCGCCAAATATGGGAAGGACAACTTTGTAACTGACGGATCATCAGCTTTCTATGCTTATTTTCTCGCATTCTCTAATACAATCAGCTTTGAAGCAGGGCGTGTAGCCGGCTCACAAAAGAATAAAAATAAAATATATAATGACATAAGAACAATGCGCATTTCTTTCTTATTCACTAGGATCTGGCAGGTTACTTAAAGGCATTGCTTCAGTTCATATTATGATAATTTCTTGATCTTTTTGTGCACTCGCTCGTCTTAGCCTGCTAGCCGGCTTTCATACGGGCTTATTCGGAATGTTTTAGTTTCGAAGTCCTGGGGACTCCTGGGTTTGGGAGTCCTGTGGCACGCGAAGGACGAGGTGCACTGCTCGAGGAAAACCAAATAAGGGACATGCCCTCATATGGGCTGGCTGTGGTACATGATTGGACTGCCTGAGGTGCGTATGGAATGCGAACGGGCGAAGGAATTTCTATATTATTTTCTTTTCGTTGTTCCCCAATTAGCATTTTTACACCAAGATTAATCCCCTGAAAGATTCAAGGTTTTCTTTGCTCAATTATCAAGACTAAGGTACTCGAGTCTAGTGCAGAAGATCGGGGGCGCGAAAGTACAGCTCAAGTGCTCGCAAAGACTATTGGTTAGCTCTTGTTGTGCGTATTCAGGCTCTCTTACAGTGTTGAGTATTTAGACTCTGGGTTGCCTGCGGTACCGTTGCATATAATGCTTTTATAATGTTTATTATTTAGGCTCAGGAATACCTTAGATGCCGTTGTAATAAGTATTTTGACTCTGGGCTGCATGTGGTACCGTTACATATGCTCCAATGGTGTTGATAAATTAGGCTAAGGGATACCTGTGGCCGTACCGTTGTATATATTTTCTCTCTTGGTAATGAGTATTTTGACTATGGGCTGCCTGTGGTACCGTTGTAAATATGCTCTCATAGTAATGAGTATTTTGTCTCTGGTCTGCCTGTGGTACTGTTGTATATATGCTCTCATAGTAATGAGAATTTTGTCTCTGGGCTGCCTGTGGTACTGTTGTATATATGCTCTCATAGTAATGAGTATTTTGTCTCTGGGCTACGTGTAGTACTGTTGTATATATGCTCTCATAGTAATGAGTATTTTGTCTCTGGGCTACGTGTAGTACTGTTGTATATATGCTCTCATAGTAATGAGTATTTTGTCTCTGGGCTGCCTGTGGTACTGTTGTATATATGCTCTCATAGTAATGAGTATTTTGTCTCTGGGCTACGTGTAGTACTGTTATATATATGCTCTCATAGTAATGAGTATTTTGACTCTGGGCTGCCTGTGGTACTGTTGTATATACGCTCTCTTGGTAATGAGTATTTTGACTATGGGCTGCCTGTGGTACTGTTGTATAGATGCTCTCATAGTAATGAGTATTTTGACTCTGGGCTGCCTGTGGTACCGTTGTATATATGCTCTCTTGGTAATGAGTATTTCGACTCTGGGCTGCCTGTGGTACCGTTGTATATATGTCTCTTGGTAATGAATATTTTGACTCTGGGCTGCCTGTGGTACCGTTGTATATATCATGGTCTCATGGTGTTGATTTTTTAGGCTCAGAACTGCCTGTGGTACAATGTATACAGTCGTTCGAAAAAAGGTTGTCGTCAACCGCCTTTGCGACTACACGCGACAAGCCCGCATGTAAGCATGGGTAAGAAGACCACTGAAGCGCCTCGCTGCATAGTAGCCACCGCTACACCGTCTAATACCGCATTCACACCTGCACTTAAACCAGTTTAAAGGTGGTTTAAATAAACTGGTTTAAATCTGGATCTCCATAGAGTAATCAGAACAATGAACAAAACTTAATAGACTGTGTTATACATGTTACTAAGTGATCATTTAGCTAGTAAGAATTCAACATGAGAAACTTGCCAAGGCAAAGAAAAACCGTGTTTAACTAAACAAACGTTTTGGTGTAAATGCAGCATAAGTCCGAAGGTTATGCAGCTAGGCGCTTTAGTGGTTTTTACCCATGATTACATGCGGTCTTGTCGGGTAGTCGCAAAGCCGGTTGACGACAACATTTTGTCAAACGACGCTACTTAGCGGTGTTCAGGTGTTGAGTAGGCTCAGGGCTTGCCGTGGTACCCTACGGCACATACGGGATTCTGTCTGTTTGTCATGCGTACAGATCTTTTGCAATATCGATCTCTTTTTAAAAAAATTCAATTAATTTCCACCACGCCGTGGGTCCATTCAAATGCAGTATATTCCTCAGTGGGACCATTATTATTATTATTTCTTGTAATCTCCTTCTGCATATCATAGCAGTATCAAATCCCCGTTCCGTTATCAAAGTCGTTTAATAACACTGCCGGCATTCGCCTTTCATGAATAGTTATTTTCGCTAAATTCGAAAGATGCACACGATAGAAAGACTAGGGCATGCTATTGAATACAGAACATGACTATTCCCTGTGGTGTCAAGCAGGTGGTTGTAGTTATATTCACACGGTGGGAACTCTTATCAGTAGTTGATAAATTGTCAGCATAATCTGCTTATTTTTCAATTCCGACTGTTTTCCATGTTTTCACGGCGCAAGCAAACAATAAAGTTTCCACACCACGTAGGAGTTACTCGCTTCGCAGCCTCTCTCACCTCACGAAGTCTCATTAAAATGAGCACAGGGTTTAGCAATGACCTCAAGAATATTGGCCATCCAGCGGCACTTTGGGCGAAATGTAATCCCAAAGTTCTTTTCCTGATAACGATTGTTATCACAGTACCGCAATATGGTAGATAACTTAGAATAAAAACGACGTAATTTAGAAGTAAACTCTTTGTGTTTTGTTTGATGTTGTGTAGATTGAAAACTTTTGTCGAGGAGTCGTGGTTTTGTTCGACTGATTGAAGTTGAGCATGAATTGAAGCCTGGTGTCTCAGAATAGTTTTGTAAATTTTGACATATGAAAAAATTGTGATGGGAGTACAAATGCTTATGCCTACTATTAAAAGGCCGTAAAAAGCAGTCAAACTAAAAAACTGAGCAATAGCTAGGATGGTCGACAAAGTAACAATAAGTCCAATAAATCGAACCGCTCGCTTGTTAGTTATGGTGGAATTGTAGCGGAGGTGCAAATGGAGAAGTAGAAATTTATCCACGCTGATGGCAGTGAAAAGCAGAAAACTCACGATAGGGAAATAAATAACGACGAATCTCTGGAATCGTTGTAAGTAACACCAAGTGTTCCCAGGTTTTCCTGCCATTTCCATTAGGATCAAAATGGCATTCACAGGCTCAGCGATCAAACCCACCCCTAAGTCGGCCCATGCAAGCGCACTTAGAAGGTAGTAAGAAGGAGTGTTCAGATTACTGCTTCGCCATATTGCCATCGTAAGAAGCAGGTTAATAAGAGTTGTAGGAACAGCCAGGACGAAGTCAACTGTCATATTTACCACGTTCATTTCTAAACTAACTTTTTGTGAGAATTCCCAGAACTCGATGGCATCAGCTGTACAGTGCTGAGAAAGAACAGTTTCAGAGCTTGGTCCAAAATAAGTTAAGTTCTCCGACATCTTTGAGCGTTGAAGTACTTGGCGGCGGGCGAAGTTATATATAACTTTTTCTCAGGTGTCATCTATCAAGCGGAAGTCTGGCATCTATATTTGATTAGATTTAACTCAAGCTAGAAGGATTCCTTCCTTGATATGACAAACTTATTGTCGTTATATGACTGTAATTTTCAGCACAAGTATTTTTATCTTTGTGATTTTGTTTTCTTCTACTTGATCAAAGTTCAAATCGTACTCAAACGGCACATAGTAATCGAAGCCAAATTTATATTTGTAACTTTCAGAAGCAGGTGCAAACCTAATCAATTGATTGGCCGAGAGTCTTGTCATTCGGCTGCTACTCATAACGGTGTCACTGAAACGTACAATGCAGGCTCATATATTTTTGTATTAAATTAATCTACGTGAATAGTTGCAATAGTGAATACATTGATACTCAACCATCAGAAAACAAATAGACGAGGTACTTCATGCTACGTACAAGCGAACAAGCATAGCTAATTCGTAAAATAACTTGAAAGACATGCATTTCGCCCTAAATCCGAAACACGACAACAAAGCAACAATATAATAATGAAGTCTTTACGTGCACCCAACATTACCCTAATAGTATCTCTCCGGTGTACAATTGACGTGATTAAAAACTTTTTTTCTAAATAGAATATTCCGGCCATTGCGCATTGTGAGTAATAGAGGCTTTGTGCACCGTGAGGAATAGAGCCTTTGCGCACCGTGATTAATAGAGCCTTTGCGCACCGTGAGTAATAGAGCCTTTGCGCACCGTGAGTAAATGAGCATTCACAGACTGGAGTAATAGAGCCTTTGCGCACCGTTAGTAATCCTTTGCGCACCGAGAGTAATAGAGCCTTTTGCGCACCGTGAGTAATAGAGCCTTTTGCGCACCGTGAGTAATAGAGCCTTTGCGTACCGTGATTAATAGAGCCTTTGCGCACCGTGAGTAATAGAGCTTTTGCGTACCGTGAGTAATAGAGCCTTTTGCGCACCGTGAGTAATAGAGCCTTTGCGCACCGTGAGTAATAGAGCCTTTGCGCACCGTGAGTAATAGAGCCTTTGCGCACCGTGAGTAATAGAGCCTTTGCCCACCGTGAGTAATAGAGCCTTTGTGCACCGTGAGTAATAGAGCCTTTGCCCACCGTGAGTAATAGAGCCTTTGCCCACCGTGAGTAATAGAGCCTTTGTGCACCGTGAGTAATAGAGCCTTTGCGCACCGGGAGTAATAGAGCCTTTGTGCACCGGGAGTAATAGAGCCTTTGTGCACCGTGAGTAATTAAGCCTTTGCGCACCGTGAGTAATAGAGCCTTTTGCGCACCGTGAGTAATAGAGCCTTTGCGCACCGTGAGTAATAGAGGCTTTGTATATCGTTTAATTGAAATATCGTAGTAAATGTTACATCTGTATTTATATAAAGTTATATCTTGATTGAAGATATTCGAAAAGGGATGAGCAAGTTGGAGCAAGGGTGAACAAGAAATATGAACTTGGCGGAAAAACAGAAAACAGGGGTGAGCAAAGGAAAGCAAGGGTTAGCAAGGAATATGGACCTGACCGACAAGCTAAGAACGTAATGTAATACAAACTTTTTTTTTAAACTAGTATTTCAATTTTATCAAAGCTTGAGTGTGAAAGGTCTCCCCTTTCGCGATTCTGAAAAAAAAAACATTTCAAATCAGATCTGGTAACATTTTTAACGTTAAAACGTGATCTTCATGATCTTCATGATACTAGCTAAACATAACGAAGCTGTTTGTAAAACTATTTATTGGCAAATACAACGATGAAAATCCTTGGGTGCGTGAGTGCCTCAGCTTTTTTTATTACAAAGTGCGTCGCTACTGTTTGTGAGACATGATTTATAATTTTTGGACGCTATATTCAAGTGTTTGAGACACCCCTTGTGCTAAGGAAAATATGAAATACTCCAAGAAATCCGAGGAGAGTAGCTTGCGAGAGGTTTAATCGCCGTATTTTCTAAAACCTTAAAACACAAAACTTCTTGACTGCGTTATTTCAATGTCTGCTTTTGTTGTTCTGGGCACAAAAATTGTCACATGCACGCGAGTGACTAGACAAAGGAGTACAAAGGCTAAAGGCAGCAATGTAGACCTAGGTCGTAGTGTGCTGCACATGATGACGACATTACTACGTTACTATAGCAACACACCCATTCCCAAGAGACACAAGCGTGAAAAAGACCCCAATATTTTTCAGTGTACATCTCGGCGATCTCGTGCGTGGCGTAGCCGACTAAGACAGGGCTGGGATCCTGGTTATTGCCTCCCCATTAATGCGCAGGTACGTCTGGTTCCTTTTTGTTGGACAGCTCGCTAGATAGCGGTGTTGGGGCCGAAATCTCCAGCTTAGCCGTAAAGCTTTATGCTGCCATACGGTGTTTCAGCGCTTGTCTGGAAGTGTGGTCTGTTTTTTTCTCATTTTACCGCATCTGGACGAGGTTCGATTCTCGGCCATGTCCTCGATTTTTTTTTTCATGGCTTACATTTACTATCTCAGTACTTTTGTAGCGTTATCATTATTTGATGTCGTTTTTACGCAGGCGTCATGCTAATGCATCGTATTTGCTGTGCCCCGTATGTAGTCTTGACGCTGACAAGTCTCCTCTTTGCTCATCCCCATTCCCCGTTTTTTTTCGGCCTAGTCCATTATATGAATTATTCAATACAGATAAAACGTTTTCTACGAAATTTAAGATAGATAATTAGATAAGGGAACTCCCGTGAGCAATAAAGAATTCTAAAAGAAAGTGAAAGAAAGTGAAGTACCGAGCACAGGTTCACCGTTTTAACCAGAGTAAGAGTACACACACACACACAAACTGCTTCCTCACCCTTGCTCCTGGGAGCAGGAGTTACAAAACGCCACCCCGTTTCTATTCTAGGCTTCGTATACATTGTTCCACTCTGGAGAGCCTTTAATAAATTGTTTCGTTTCGGTCGTCCTTCTCGCGGATTCGTGTAGATCCTTATAAAAATGGTTGCGATTTCAAACGAAAACGTGTACGTAAGGACGTGGTCTATAAGCTAAAAATGGAATCCTCCTATTTGTGACATTTTTAGGTGCCCCAAACTTTAGTTTCTCGCACTCTAATTGGCTTACTCGCCTCCCCACCCCTCCCCTCCCCACCCCACCCCACCCCCACCCCCCACCCCCACCCCACCCTTCACAAAACTGTCAAGGTGGTCATTCCGCAATAGCGCCTCGCTTTGTAATGTGAACGTTGTTTTAGAGTCTGCCACACGAGCGGAAATGGGGACGAGCTTACGTATCTATTTATAGATCTCTAAGTATCTAACTAAGTGCTGTCCTTGATCATAAGGGAATCGGCAATCAAGACACAAAACAGCAAGCAATCACGAAGTCTAGGTAAGAGCCTACTCAAAATTTACTTCGTGATTCTTTGGTCGGGTTTCGAAAAAATTATGAGTGCCCCTCCGCCTGTAAGAAAGCGCTCAGTCACACTCAGCTCGCTAGACCCGTCCTACAGCCTGGGCCGACGTAAAGACGAGCTGAGAACCTCCAGTATAAACTCTCTTGCGTCTGGAATAGCCTACTTTGAGACTGGCACCAGGGGACGTTCATGCACATGGCACGGTGAGCAAGACGCCGTACAGGATTCACAACACGATGGCAATAATAACCCCGATATCGCGGATCTCAACGATTTCGAGGACAACTTCGAGTCACAGGAGCTTCTGAGACAGATTATTTCGGAAGAATTGGACAGCGTTTTGAGAGACTGTGATTACGATAGTGAGAGGAGCGTGAAACAAGGCTCTGTGATCAGTCAGAGAGTAGAGGGAAGAGTAAAAAGCGCCGTGAAGTCAGGGACAAAGATTGTGTCTGTGGTGTACATTGGAGAGATACGAGATCAGGGAATTGAGATTACAAGCCAGTGCTTGTGGGATTCGAAATCGGACAATTTCGCAACAGCAAGTTTCCGGAATAAGTCGCTGTTTGCCGTATGCACGGTTTTCACAGTGCAGTGAAAGAAACCTTAAAACAACAGTGGATCTCTAGTTATTCGGCAATTGTATTGTGTGCATTGTGTTTACAATATTCCACTCGAAAACTAGTGTATACAAATATGTTCAAGAGGATAACAGTAGAATTGGTCTTCACACAGTCATCAATAGGTTATCGATGGTAGATAGAAAGGCAACTGTTTATGGAGGTCATCGCTTTCTATTCTAAAAACATTATTATATTTTTTCGTAAGCTGATGGCAGACGCGAGGTAGGAGCCAAGCATTTAAATGTCTCTGGTTGTCAACGCATAGCGAGCAATAAACGTTTAAGACAATGCGTCCATTAGAAAACCCCTGTCATCATCTAGCCAAGGGATTACCAAGTGCAACCAATTTAGACTCTCCATGGTGCTAACTCGCTGAACAACCACACATACACACAATCCTAAGCACTCTTGCATTTGATGAAATTCTGAAAGAGGACCCAACATGGCGATGATTGAGATGAATATCTGATAGTGAATAGCGACGAAATGGCTCTTAGTTTATGTTCGTTCCATTCCGTAAACAGATCGAAGTTCATTAAGAAGCTTTGTTGTAATCCAAACAGTTAATCTCAGGTCCAACATTCACGGAACCTTGTACAAACAATATATTCAATAATGCAATATTGCCCATTCAAGTTAAGAATAGGGCGTGTACATCAGAACCTCATTATCACACAGATACTTCTAAGAGGTTTTTCATTGGAAACGCTTGGCTAAAAAAATGGGGAGGAACACAAAAGAGAGCTTTATATAACAGCATAATGATACATATTATATCATAATGAATTTTAGAGCAGACCGACTATTGACATCTGAAAGGGGGTCATATGTTTTTTTTTCAAGGCTTATCAAGATATTGCTATGCCGCGATATCACCAAATTTCTTCGGCTAGTGTTGGTTAAATGCAAAGTCTCTGATGGAGTGGACTAGGAGTAAGGAGCAAGGAAATTCATTCAGGGATATAACATTAATAATGAGTTTCTCTTCCACACAGCGAAGCGAATTAATTCGAAACAACCGCTTAATAGTCCAATCTACTTTTCTTTTAGCGTTTCCTTTTGCGAAATGCAGCGCGACAAAACCGCTGTGCATTATGGGAGGGTAGAGTATTAGGACTGTGGTGCGCATAGGGTTATGGGAATTGAGAGATTGAGGGTAGGAGAGCGGTACCCGTTGAGTTATGGGAAGGAAAATAACAATTGATTTTCCATGAAACGCATGCAAAGCATGAAAATCAGTGTCAGTGTTAAATTGAAGGACTCTAAAGAATCTATCGACATCTTGCATGCAATCACCACATAAATCAGGCGCGTATATAACCAAAGACATCGCAGCCATAGACACCGTAGTCATATCGCAAACAAATGCCATGGAAATCGTATGAAAACAGTCTTAGAACTGGCGATTCTTCAGTAGGAAAACACCTCCTTTCAGTTGTAGAGGTAGCAAGGGCGGGGTCAGGAAGAGGGGTATATGAGCCCCTTTTCCCGCCTACCCCTAGCTAGGAGCCTATATATCTTTCTCTCTACATCTGAGCTGATCACGTCTATCTTGTATCATCTCCATGTGAATCAAGCTCACTCATGATAAACCCCAAACACAGTCGCAGACGCGAACAGACTTTCGTTACAAAATGACCCAGATGCCGCGCGGTCCTGGTTCTCGTCCCAAAGACACCTGCTGGCAACTCTGACATCCTGGCCATCCAGGGAGCCGATGTGCACCACGCAGATGATCTTGTACCTCTGATACCCCAGCCTCTTCACATGGCTCTTTATCTCCTCAGCCAAAGGCACCGACAGAACCCTACTCCGCTCTGCGCTATACTTCACCTGGCCTAGTCTTTCACTGAGTACTTTATTGATGATATCAGAAACAGGTTTGACTCGGAATTTCTTGGATTCCTCGGGAGTGGTGCGGTAGGTATTGCAGTATTTGTTAGTGGGTGCGTGTTCAAAGCGGTGCGCAGCCATAGATTTGCGGCGAAAGTTGTACGTACTTGGCGAGCTTTGTGATGAGCTGGTAAGCATTGATAAACGTCTTGGTCGTCCCTGTTCTGGGATTGCGAGGGAGGGACAGTGATGTGCCGTATTTTCGGGCATCACAGAGTTACGCCTGCTGGAACTCTCGCTCGAGATCATGATGAAGCGGACAGTAAAATAAAAACCCTTAAATCGGCTTGGCGGTTTTCAACAAGTGCGGTATCATTCACATCCCTCTAGCTGTCTAGCAAAGTCACATCGTTTTACATCTTTACGGGCCAAGAGCTCGCGTACAAATGATAAAGATACCCTGAGTTTATTCGTCGTTACTTGCATACCGGTACAATTGACGGATTATATGTCACACAATTATATTATTTATTGCACATCTATTGAGACGGATAATTAATTATAAACAAACGTTGTCAGGGAGATCGATCATCTCCATGGGGTAATAAAGCAATTTGTCTGAGATACAAGTCACGTGAATATTCAAACTTCAATCCGGCAGAGTAGTGAAGCTTCAGCTATGATGGCAGATATTCGTCCAATATCAGACGGAGTGGTCGTGACTGAAAGAACTATCGCTCTCTTGACACAAATCAATGCGGTGTACGTGCGTCGGTGCTACTCGATTCTTTTGACATCACAATGGGCTGATATTGACAAAGAGCTTCATATAAAAGTCACTTAATCCCGCCTCACAATTTTGAGCAATTGAAGTCAAACAAGGAACTCTAAAGACATCAACAACAAGGGGCAAAATCGTTGCATGTCATGCGTGCTTTAGTTTTGTCCCTTTCATTCCTGTCTTTTTGGTATTCAGTTGTTCCCCGTAATTGGAGTGTTAATCTACTTTCTATCCGCTCTCAATCCGGGGGAGCTGTTATTCTTGACAATAAAACATGAATTGTTTGTATAATTGTTTACTCTTCTACACCTCGCAGTTAATTGTTATGTGTAAAAAAAAAATATGTATTCGTACACATCTGTCTGCGCCAAATGGGCTTTGTTTTACCATTTTTTTTATAAGCGAACTCTTTTTTCACGATTTTTGGATACATCAGGTTTAATAATCTTGTAAAAGAAAATAATTTCACCGAAAACTGAGTTGAGTTCAAGTTTTTGGTGAACCATTTTCATTATTCTGGATAACGAACACGTCTATTATTTGGGTATTTTGATTGATAAAGGAAATTACTGATAAAGAAATGTTTACGTTAACAAACTGCATGAGTATCGTTTCCGTAAAAGAATATTCGTCTCGGTTAATAGAGAGAACTAAAAAACTGGATAGCCAGCCGTAGTTGCAATCTTCCGAGTCCGTGATCCATTCCGGGTAAATAATCTTAAACCACACGCACGACACGCAAGTAAGTGGGGGAAAAAACGAAAGCGCATAAAAAGGAGTACAACTAATGACCAAACAAGCGCCAACGGAATACAAGTGATGGCCAAAAAAAAAAAAACAGATGGAGTACAAGTGATGGCCAAAAAAGCGCAAACGGAGTACAAGTGATGGCTAAAAAAGCGCAAACGGAGAACAAGTGATGATCAAAAAAGCGCAAACGGGGTACCGGTGATGGCAAAAAAAAAAAAAAAAACAGATGGGGTAAAAGTGATTACCAAAAAAGCACAAACGGAGAACAAGTGATAATCATAAAAGCGCAAACGGAGAACAAGTGATGACCAAAAAAGCGTAAACGGGGATACAAGTGATGGCCAAAAGAGCGCAAACGGGGTACATGTGATGGCCAGAAAAGCGCACACGGAGTACAAATGATAGCCAAAAAAGCGCAAACGGGGTACATGTGATGGCTAGAAAAGCGCACACGGAGTACAATTAATGGCCAAAAAAGCGCAAGCGGGGTACATATTATGGTTAGCAAAAGTCACACGAAGTACAAGTGTTGGCCAAAAAAGCGCACACGGGGATACAAGTGATGGCCAAAAGAGCGCAAACGGGGTACATGTGATGGCCAGAAAAGCGCACACGGAGTACAAATGATAGCCAAAAAGCACAAACGCGGTAAATGTGATGGCCAAAAAAGCGCAAACGGGGTACATGTGATGGCCAAAAACGCACAAACGGGGTACATGTGATGGCCAGAAAAGCGCAAACGGGGTACATGTGATGGCCAGAAAAGCGCACACGGGGTACATGTGATGGCCAGAAAAGCGCACACGGAGTACAATTGATGGCCAAAAAAGCACAAACGGGGTACATGTGATGGCCAGAAAAGCGCAAACGGGGTACAACTGATGGCCAAAAAAGCACAAACGCGGTAAATGTCAACGGCTATTCGGTTGTCCTAGGATTGTGCTGTAGTTTTGTTTCTGGTATTTTCTCTTGTCTAAAGAAAACAAAGAGGGAAAAGGCTGTCTACTATGCCGTCAGACGAACAGCATGGTCCCACGCGACGGAAGAGGATGGAAGAGAGGAAACGGAAACGAGAGGAAAAGGCAGGAAACTTCTACCTGGCGAAAGTCTTGCACAATCTTAAGGAGATCACCCTGGAACAATTTCAAGAGAGTAAGCAAAAGAAAGTCAGCACTCTGGATGCAAGAAGGACTCTCATCCTTCTAACTGACCCTAGCCTAACTGACAAGGAGACGATAGAACTGATGGTAGAGAAAATGCAAAGAAAGAGCTCAAGTGAGTCAATCCTTTCCCCAAGACAACGACGAAGTGGAGGATTTGAGGATGCAGCGCTTTGGGGATCGTCCTTAAAAACCGCTCTCCTGGACCTAACCGAGAGCCGGAGCAGTACTGAACTGGTACAGTTTTCCACTTTTTTTCAAACGAGACATATTTATTGAGAAATCAAAATCAAGAAATGTAAAATACAAATAAAAACATTCGCAGCTTAAAACATATCAGGAAAAAACAAAAATAAATGAATAAATAAAGTATTTCGAAGCTTGTACCATAGCAGGTACAATTAACAACATCAGATCGTAATTTCTGACTAATATTTACAAATTAAGAGAGAATGAGGACGATCAGCGTGGAAAGAATACTAAAAAAGTAAAACATTGCTACAGGAGTCTTTTATTACAAAAAGTAGCAAGTTTCTTTTGCGTCAGATGTGTTCTTATGACGCATTGGGTGAAGACTCTTACGTCATCTTACGTCAGCCGTGGTATTTCGTAATTAAATTTTATGCCTCCTCCCCCCCCCCCTACTCCTTCCCTTATTTTATCCCGTGCAACCCACAGCAAATCACTTTGAAGGCAATATTCATTTTAAGCAATAAATACCACTATGATAACATAAAAGCTAGAACGAAAGTCTAGGACCACCCGAATAGAGCAAACACTTCGAGCCATGTGAAAATGTTACCCTAGAACTTCAATAAATTTGTAATCAAGAAGTCGAGCATGCCATCACTTGTGAGAAAAATGGGAGACGCCTTATGGGCCCTTGTCCCTTTTCGCCGGCGTACGTACCAAACATAGTCCCCATGGATAGTGTCCTTCGTTTGTATTTCCGTATTATAGGCATGTATATCCCATATGTAGAAGCACTGGAGTTTCCCCTTTCGTTTCAAAAAAAATTGGTGGAAAGTGCTGATTTCCGTCAATGGGAGACTCGCAGCGAAAATTTCAGATCTGGAAGAATGGAGGCAAGAAGGCATAGTATAACAAAGAGCAAAACAGAGTACACATCTAGAATAAGGAACGTATAGAACCAGTACCATCTTCCCTGGGACTGATTAGGTTTAGATGAGACACATAAAATGTGACCCATCCGTCCTGAATTGACCTGGTCATTCCCGGGACGGGATACTTCTGAGCACAAAGAGAACATAAGAACCAAATAGATGCAAACTGAGTATAAGTGATGGCAAAAAAGGACAAAAATGGATAAAGGTATGGCCAAACTTTTTTTTTCAAAGTTTGTGCTCTGTGTTTGTGTGCATTGCGCTTGTGTTGCGCTTTGCGTGGGCATGCATTGCGCTTGTGTTTGAAATGCATTGCTCTTGTGTTGTAAATGCATTGCGCTTGTGTTGTAAATGCATTGCGCTTGCTGTAAATGCATTGCTCTTGTGTTGTGAATGCATTGCGCTTGTGTTGTAAATGAATTGCGCTTGTGTTGTAAATGCATTGCGCTTGTGTTGTAAATGCATTGCTCTTGTGTTGTAAATGGATTGCGCTTGTGTTGTAAAATGGATTGAGCTTGTGTTGTAAATGCATTGCGCTTGTAATGTAAATGCATTGCGCTTTGTGCTCGCATGTATTACTTGCATTGCGCTTCTATCGCGCTTTGTGGCGGCATATAATGTGCGTGTGCTGTTGTTGTGTTGCGCTTTGTGCTTGCATGTATTTCCTGCGTTGTGCTTGTATTGCACTTGTATTGCGCTTTGTGTAGGCATGATTGCGCTTGTGCTGTTATTATGTTTCGTTTTGTGCTTATGCTTGTTTTGTTACTTGTATTGCGCTTGTATTGTGCTTATGTTGGGTTATTGGGTCGCGCATTGTGCTACGTTTTGGTGTTGCTTGTATTTTGTGTTTTCCTTGAGCTGTTGCGATGTTCTTTTGTGTTGAAGTGTGCGACTTCTTCTCGGCTCAAAAGACCAGTGAAGCAATCGAAGCGTAGTGTGGTGCGAATGTCAAGGGCTTTTGGCGCCTGGTTGGTTAAGTGCCTTAAGCGTTACCATGGAGACGGATATGACCACATCAAATCATCAAAGACAGAAATGTTGAATATCATTCTAATTGAAGCGATGTGGACATGGGAAAATAGACAAATCATCAGCCTACGTTTGAGGAAAGTTCTTACAGATACAGCGGGTATCCTTGGGTCTTTTCCTTTCGTGATTGACGCAAAAGTTACATCTATTGTATCTTTAATAAGTGCATTCCACGATCTGAAGATATACGATTCTTTTCCTTATCGCCCAACTTGAAATTACGTCTTTTTTATAGAAAATTCTGCCATTTTTGTTTCAAATGTACTGTGTTTTAGTAATCTAACTTATTATCAAATGTCCGCGGTATATAAACCGCTATCGATCAGTAGTACAAGATTCACACGCTACTAAAGAGTGGTTTTACAAAACCCTTGAAATACTTTTTAGTTTATTTAGTATTAATATATACATTATAATCTCTTTGTTCTCATTTGTTCTGTCTTGACTTTTATAACAATTACATTTTGTTGTTTGATTTTGAAAACCACTCTATCAACATAACTATAATTAATGTTTTAGTGATTCCCACAAGCATCATAGATCAGAAGATGACAGTCCTAGACGCACATCTAGTGTCTATAACATAACTATCACCGTTTAAACATTAGCGCGTTGTTATTTTCCTTCGCAATTTCCACTTGAGATATTGCGCCTAGTCTACGTCGCATAATTTACAGGCGTTGTCAGGGAAACCAGACAAATTTCGCTACTGTTGTTTTGATGCTCAATCCGATGTTCATAGCCAGATGGCGGAAAGAAGTCATACCCCATACCGCTATAAATGCGTTTTTCTCAGCACACGACAAAATGTAACCTCATTGGCTAGGCCGGAACTGGCAAAACATCGAAGTATAGAACTCTTGCTTGAATTACAAATCTGAATTGAATAAACAGATTGCTTTTGGTTGTGTTGTGACAGTTTTTAAAGCTATTCTGGGATCGGAGTAGGCAATCTACCGTGCGATGAAGCCCTCTCGGATGATTTCTTCTCAAACCTCTGAATGTGCACTCCATACACTGTCCCAATGGCATAGATGTCCATGTTCTTGTAGACATACTCTGCAAAGCTGTCATTGTCAATAGAACTTCTCTTTTCGTCCCATAGGCACCCGCTCTCTATGGCGGGTGCAGGTTTCAGGCGCTTGGTGATGGTGCAAGTGCAAACGAGTCTGTATCCTGGTAGATGCAACTCGACGCATTTCTCTCTGATGACACTCGCTAGCTCCTTGGCCATAGCTTGGCAATCCTTCGCGTTATAATGCATATTCGCTAGTTTGTTTTTGAATACATCAACAATTATCTTGGTTACTTTGTCGCGGTCAAATTTGGTCGGTTTTGGCTTGACTTTCTCAGCTTCTAGCGGGAGTGAGCGTGATCTTTGGCGCAGTGGAATATCCGCGTGTGTCAATGCGAATACTCCGCGGTCTGAGTCGAGTTTTGGTCTCTCTGCGAAGAAGAGCGACTTGCTTCGACTTCTAGTCTTGTTAAGAACCACCTTCTCTTTGGCTTCAATATGCTTGCTTTCTTTATCCATCTCCATGGTACGAATGTGGTTCTCGTCTCTTAAAACACCAGTCTCAAAGTTAGTTGTCACCCTTCTCATGTGTGGGATAGCTCTTTTAGATCTTTGTTTGTCCTCTGGGGCCTTTCTATGTATTTAGCGCTTATAAGTGGATTTTAGCGATTACCAGAGTCGATTAATCAGCCCTTAGATCGATATGTGCTTCAGTGTGTTTAGTTATCGCTTCGTGACCTGGGTATCTTTAGTCTGGAGTTGTCTACTCGTGATTCCTCTAGTAGCTTGTTTACCCCGATTCAAGTGGCCCGTGGTACGCTTTTTAGGCTATTATTAGACACAAGACGGAAAGGTTAATTCCTCTTAATTTTTTTCCGTCAAAACAACTTACACCAGCCAATAGCAAGCGGGACTTAGAGGTCATATGCCTTGATCGCCGAGGTCGTCTAAGAAATCAATATATCGGATTTAGGCTGTATGTGGAAACAGCCTAAATCCGAACGAACGTAAACCGGATTTTTTTCCAAAAAAGGATATTTTTTTCTCTGTTTTAATAAAGTTCAGGGGCGTAGCTTTCTATTACCTACGTGCGTATATTGAAATTCAAAAAATATATTTTTTTGTGAATGAAATGAGGGCCCAGATTTATAAGACGGGGAAAGCGTTGTAAGATCTAAAAAAAACGAAAAATCGATTCAAGTTTATTTTAGTCAACAATATATATTTTCAAAGTAGAGTTTTCTATAATAAGAGGCCATTGTGTACTTTAGAAAACGTCCCGAAGATACGTGCCACACATTGACCGTATTCCAATCTGAATCGCGGCATGCACATTCTCGCACATTTCCCTGTTCTATCCTGTTTCAAGTGCTTTTTATTTGTTCTTTTTCAAAGCATTTTAGATTTTCGTAAAATTCTCTTGTAACACGTTTAACGCGAGGGTATAAAATGCAAGTACATATAAAATAAATCTTTGTCTTTTATCATCCCTGTCGGAGGATACGTCTGGAAGATGCCTGTCTTGTCAACGAGAGTATTTTTGCTGTTCCCCCTCGTTCTCCTTTTCGACGGAAAGGGACTCAGTCTGGCAATGAAGAGAGAAAATCCTGTCCTAAATTCTTGCGATAAAAGTATAAATATGAAATAGCTCCGTTAATCCACGTCTAGGTTGAAGATGGATTTAAAAAAAAAATTCTATGTCTTTTTCTTTTATTTATGATTTACTTTGTTTTGTGTTATCTTTTATTTAAAAGTAACAATATATTTTTTTACATTCTATCTAATTTAACACAAGTGACTTTTTTCTTTCTATACCAGAAATAGCAAAAGTGGTTGGAATGCTAAGCTCTATTCAGGTGGAGTTAAAGGAAATCAACTCAAAAGGTAATACTATCAGATAAAATAGACTAAGGACTTATAATAATAGCATTGCAACATATTTGTCGCTAAATGCACATAATCAGATCCAGATAGTTGCGAAGCATGAAACTCACAATTGTCGTACGTTTACAAAGTACTATCCGTTTTGACAGTCAGCTACTGCCCCGCGGAATGGATGAGACTCAACCGATCATGCTACAAGGCAGACCAGACTATTATGAACTAGGCTGATGAACGGGCCGCCTGTGGCAAACTCGGCGGAGACCTGGTAAAGATAACGAGCGAACAAGAAAACACATTTGTGTACGAGCTGAGCCGCAAGCAAGCCCCCTCAAGAAGTTTAATGTCGATAGGATTAAAACGCAACCCAACGACACCCACAAAGTTCGAGTGGGTTGACGGCTCAAGACCCCTCTATACCAAATGGTGGACAGGCGAACCCAACGGTCTTGGGAGTGAGGATTGTGGTCAAATACACACGCTTTCTGGATCCAGCGCCAAGCACTGGAACGATCTCTCTTGCGATCAAGGCAACGTCTACAAGTGTGGCTTCATTTGTGAAAAATCGGTTTGTGATTAATGATTTTAAAAGAAATGTAATCATATAATACAAGAACAATAAAAATTATGAGTATGAGTATAAACGTTTCTTTTTGTCTGAATCCCCGAAATAAGCCATTTTATAGGAGCACCTCAAGTACTGGATATAGGCAAACGCAAGAGAAACGCAGAATTTATTTGTCTAAATTCTAAAGAAAAAACTCAAACCCCCTCTAATTTGCTGAAAAGTATCTCAGTGTTTACTAAGAAAACCCATCCTCAGAAACCCAGGGGTATTTCCTTAAACAGTGATTCGCACATTTCCCTGTTCTATCCTGTTTCAAGTGCTTTTTATTTGTTCTTTTTCAAAGCGTTTTATATTTTCGTAAAATTTTCTTGTAACACGTTTAACGCGAGAGTAGATGATGCAAGCACATATTAAATAAATCTTTGTCTTTTCATCCCTATCGGAGGATACGTCTGGAAGATGCCTGTCTTGTCAACGAGAGTATTTTTGCTGTTTTCCCTCGTTCTCCTTTTCGACGAAAAGGGATTCACTCAGGGGAAATCTCTGGTTCTGAATGTTTGCGATCAAAATGCAATAACCACACATTTGAATACCCTTGAAGGAAAGATATCTTCACAAGATAAAGGTAAAAAGAATATCTACGTTTATCTACGTCTACGACTTCTATGGCTTTCCCTTTAATTTCTTTTGTATTGCGTATCTTTTATTTAAAAATAACAAGATTGTTTTGGCACAACATTCTATCAATTTTACACAAGTGATTTTTTTTCTTTCTATACCAGAAATTGCAAAAGTGGTTGGGATGCTAAGCTCGATTCAGGTGGAGTTAAAGGAAATCAACTCAAAAGGTAATACTATCAGATAAAATAGACTATAAAGGACTTATGCTAATAGCATTGCTACAAATTTTCCAAGCTAATGCAATCATCAGATCCAGATAGTTGCGAAGCGTGAAACTCACAATTGTCGTACGTTTACAAAGTACCTTTCCATTGACAGTCAGCCTGCAATGCCCCGCGGGATGGGTGAGACTCAACCGATCATGCTACAAGGCAGACCAGACTATTATGAACTGGGCCGATGCACGGACCGCCTGTGGTAAACTCGGCGGAGACCTGGTAAAGATAACGAGCGAACAAGAAAACACATTTGTGTACGAGCTGAGCCGCAAGCAAGCCCCCTCAAGAAATCGAATGTGGATAGGATTAAAACGGAACCCAACGACACCCACACAGTTCGAGTGGGTTGACAGCTCAAGACCGCTTTATACCAAATGGTCGACAGGCGAACCCAACAATTATGGTGGGAGTGAGGATTGTGGTGAAATATTCACGTTTCTTCCAGACCCGCGTGCCAAGCACTGGAATGATCTCCCTTGCGATCAAGGCAAAGTCTTTATGTGTGGCTTCATTTGTGAAAAATCGGCTTATAATAAATGATTAAAAAAAAATGTAATCAGATAATAAGCACAATAAAAATTATGGCCAAGAGTATAAACTTTTTTTGTCTGGAATTCCGCAATAAACGCCGTTTTATAGCAGTACCTCAAGTACTGAATGGGCAAAGCCAAGAGCGGCAAACTCACGAGAAACGCAGAATTTGTTAGGCTAAATTCTGGGGGGGGGGGGGGGGAAACAGTCATTCATATGTCATATTTGTGTCCAGAAAAATCAGTTTTAGGGGGGACACGCTGTTTGATGACTGACATTTTAAGAAAACTGTATGTATTACATACAGTTATGGCCCGTACCTAGGCGTTCTGTACAGGACCCGAAATGATCCCAGGACCCGAAACGATCCCAGGACCCGAAATGATCCCCAAAAGTACCCCAACTGATCCCGGGACCCGAAACGATCCCAAAGAGTCCCCGAAATGAAACCCAAGGAATTGCAGTAATGGAAAATAAAAGGAATGTGGAAGGATTGGCTTTCAGTTTTAAAAACATATGAAACATTTTAGCGTCATTTTTGTCACTATCCAGAAATTTGAATTAACTAAAACCATAGTATTAATATTTTTATATACGACTGCGCGGGAAATACAGCTTTCGACAGCTTAGTTGAGTCAGCAATTGGGGTCAAATAAAATTCCCGTGATGGTAATTTGAAGAACCAGGCGTGAATAAATAATTCATACATAACAAGCCATAAACGAATGTCTCCAAAGATTACACATGCCTCTGCTTTCCCGTAGGAAAATGTTTGTTTGTGTTTGGTGAATGAAAGACCTATCATAGAGAGAGATAGAGAGAAATCATGCAGTGGTGTACGCACTACTACATAAGGAAATTCAAAACTCACATATTGCTTTAAAAGTCAAACATTTTTGTAGCCCAATCCAATTAACGTCCGGTGGAGATACTGCAATGGCGTAAAAAGTCACTTTTTGTCCTTTCCTGGGTAGTGGCATAACATCAAAATATATTATTCAGTAAATGATTCTAACCATCAATAACAAGGTAGTCTGAATATTTTCTATGAATAAGCAAAAAATATTTACAGCCAAAAGCCAAATAACGTCGAGTTTACAAGAAGTTGTGACTGGCAGTCGATATATTATTATTTTAAGTATCGCGTAAAAATCTATGAGCTTCAAAAAGTTTTCTTTGAGAAATCAGCCTCGAGAGATGCGCTGCACTAAAGTCCACTTCCTGAATTCTCCTACCTGAACTACAGGTGCACATGACCAGTTTCTCCTTACTTCTGGTTTAGCAGGCGTTTCAGTGATGGTCATTATTACAACTAAGAACAGTAAATGAATGTATTCATCTGATCATGCCTGAGACATTGGCACAGTAAGCTAGGATTCCTTTGTTCCTTTTGGTGTTTCTTTTCTCATTTCGTTGTACCCCATTGACAATCGCACTCTGTTTTACGGGTCAATAAAACCACCCAGAGTTTGTGACTGATCTTCAGCATCAAATTGTCTGAAATACGCTTGGCTTTATCCTTTTGAATTACACGGAATTCGCTGACAAATCCGTGACCCGTTGACCGCTGGGGTATTGTATGACTGTTGCCGCTTTTGCACCAATATGCTAAACAATTATAATGTAAGTCCCTTTTCTCGCTGATAAAGGCCGGTCCGAAAATGATCATTATAATTCGATAAGCCTACTTCTTTTTCTTCTTCTTTCCTCCTTTCTTTTTCTTGCCTTTACCTCCAGGTGACTCCCAACCAAAGCCACGATACTGCAAGAATTGTTCTGCATTGTGACTAATGTAATAACCATTTACCATCGCGTCGGGACTGAGTAAATCTACTTCACGCTTCGCTTTCGCCGACGGAGAGGGTGATCGTGACTTTCTGCTACTTTTCTTGCCGCTTTTCTTACCACTTTTCCTTGATGGGCTTTTGCTTGGGCTTCTACTTCTTCCCTTGGAAGACTTTGCCTTTACGGGCTACAAGAAATACATAAAGACTTAAATAAACGCGGAGAGAGACATGCTTGGTTACGATAGGTTACCCTTCAACTGCTGGGCCCAATATGTGGGATACCATTAAACAGTGATTGTCGAATGCACAGTGAACACGAGCTTAAAAAGTCTCTCTACTTACCATTGCAGTGCCCAAAGCTAAAACTTCTAGAAGATACTTGAAACCATGAGACTAAATTAGCGGATACAGTACAATTAATTCTGCGACGGCGGAATTTACAATCAATCCCATGGTACACACTGTTTTGTTTGGGATGCCCTTTTATGGAGGGAGGGTTACCATGGCAACGGGTATTAAGGGAAAGGTATCAAGAAACATGTTGTTACACGCGGAACGCCGATGATGAGCGTATCTATCTAAAAACAAGTCTATTAGAATATTTTTAAGAGGTCGAGAAAACGCTTGCAGACATTAAAGTCATACTGTAAAAATGATTGAGGGGCTGCTTAAATTAGCCAGTGGTTATTAAAATTTCTAATGCCCCAAAAGGGCAATGCTCGCATGTTGAAACGTGTTTTTTTTCTAGTGCTTGTATTCTAAAAGTAACAGGTCTAGAACAAACCACAAATGCTCACAAACGAATCCATCTATCACCGTTAAGTTAAACATGTCTTCTAAAATGATATCATTATCTTATTTTCTTTCTATTTCTTTAGTCGCACTGCGATCATAGGGAAAAAAAACTGTAATGTTCAAAGCATATTCTGTGCTTAGTCTCTGCGATCCTTCGCACAAAAACTTTTTTATATTGTATATTCTACATAAACAACACACAACGTGTGAGGAGTGACGCGTACCAGTTTATTGGAGACCATATTACAAGTTTAATGTAAAAATATACAAACATGCTCATTTATCAACTAGCAGAAAACTGGGGAAAAACAACCCCGGAAAAAAACGACGCGTTTTGCAAACTGGTAAGATCAAGTGAAAGACGAATGTAATTAAAAAAAATAAAGGCATAAGTGAACCTCTAGGGAATGCGCAAGGCGCGAATTCCAAATGACCAACATAAACACATTTTTATGCTTTCTCATGGTCTCTTCAGGACGCAACACAAAACACACTAGAGGCTGCTGCTGTACCTAGGCTCCCTTTCTAAAAGACAGGCGTATACCTAGTGTGTAAACCCTTGGTAACTCCATATTGAGGGATCCTCAAATTCACCCCATATTGAAGGATCCTCAAATGGTCACTTTAATATTGAAGGATCCTCAAATGGTCACTCTACATTAAAAGGATCCTCAAATGGTCACTCCACATTAAAAGGATCCTCAAATGGTCACTCCATATTGAAGGATCCTCAAATGGTCACTCCATATTGAAGGATCCTCAAATGGTCACTTTAATATTGAAGGATCCTCAAATGGTCACTCCATATTGAAGGATCCTCAAATGGTCACTCCATATTGAAGGATCCTCAAATGGTCACTCCATATTCAAAGATCATCAAATGCTATTCCTTCTTTAATATGATTCCTATACCCCCCCTTCCCACCCCCCCCCCCCCCCAATACATAGCAGGACTACACAGGTCCAACATAGCTTTACTGGTATTTTCTGAATAAGCCCCTCCCTCATAATCAGCATCACACACTCGCCACCACCAAATAGGCTTGGGACATGGACATTTTACCAACAGTCTAATATTTCAAGTGATAAACCAGTGTCATTAGCAGGCCTCGAAATGCATAATACAGAAACATTAAGATAATATTGGGACACAGCCATGCCCCAAATTACAATTTGTTTTTAAATATTGGGGGGGGGATATGCCTCTAGTGCCCCACCCCCTGCTACGAACCTGTAAACTAACATATGCAGATTAGGTCACCTTCAAAGAATAAGCCTTAGCATTTACAGTATCTAACATCTGCACCAGCAAGAAATCCATCCCAAGCCTACCCCAGGTTTCAACATCCATGATGCTAGGGCCTACAGTATAAAAAGCCTGGGTGTGACTTTTTTCAGCTATCAGGTAGAGCATACATAGCCTACTACATTTTACTTATAACATTATTTTCAATACATTTTTCTGCTGGACATAATTCCTTTCAGATTCCTCATCTTCTAAATAAAATATACATAAAAATAAAGAAAAGAAAAGCCTCTAATTCTATGTGAACTAAAAAAAAACTGATAACATAAATTAATACTTGCAAAAAGAAAGTGCTAAGTCACAGATTCTTTTAATAAGATTATACAAGTTCAATTGTTCTTGGTTTTTGTTTTTTGATCCTGCTACATAATCGCAAGCCAACCATAATGATTTTCAGTCATTGAATGTAATAACTATAAAATCAATCAGCTTTTACTAGCTTTATGCTCATCCAAACATGAGTAATTGTTATTGTCACTGCTAATGATTTCTTCAATCACTGGCTTTTTCCCTTTTATCTGGGTTTTGAAATTGTCCTCTGTGACAGCAGAACTTTCAAGGTACTCTGTTTCCATCTCAAAATCACTGCCACTGCTATCTGAAGAACTATCATCCTCATCTGAGGCATCATTCTCAACCAAAGCTATATTCTAACGAAAAAAATAAGTCAAATAATTATACAGATCACAATATTTCACAACTTCAACATTTGCTCAAATAGAGTATTTATCAAGTGGCACTGTGCCTGCAAGCACAAAGAACTCTTTGTTCTCACAGTGTTTTCTCTTTAATATTATCCATGGACTCACCATTTCAATGTGGGGCTCATCTTCTGTAACATTCTCAATATCCAATTCACTATTTGGGAGAGTTTCCATTTTCTCCTTGAGTTTCTTGTCTGCTTCCATCATCAAAGGAAGGAATTGTTTTGCTCTAGACAGAACTAAAAGAAGAGAAAAATAAATGAATATAATGTTTATAATAATATGATCCCATTAAGGAAAAGCAGTGCTATAGTAGAGCATCAAGGCTTGTAAACTTTAACCTCCAGACTGAGAGTTTTCTACATATAAGATATTAATCAGGGTCCATGCTGAAATTGCCCCTAAGTTACACTCTGTGTCTTCAACACAAGCAAAGTCTTCTAAAACCTCTTTTGAGTAAAAATGATTCCAGCATAAAACATACAGAAAAGTAGCAAAAGTGGTTATAGAGTTAAAAAACAGCAAGTCAGGTGAGAAATCAAGCACTTTTTTTAAAAGTATCATTCCATAATGTTCAAACATCATTGGCAAGTCAGCCAGAGTTGTGGGGCTTTTTGAGAGCAGGGTCCATTTTGTTTGAATGTCTTTTTGTGGTACTGTAAGGAAAGGCTTCCTTTGCTGAAACTTTACAGTAACTATAACTAAAAAAACATACAGTAATGTCTTGAGACATAAAATTGGCACATTACAGTAGGTGGAATCAGTTGGCTTGGAGTTGCCTTGTGTATATAATGGAGTTACTTCTTATGTTACCATATTTTAAACCCGGGTGGGGGGGTACTCCGATATCAAACAAGCCGGGATCATTGTCTGGACATTTTGAAAACAACCCTAAAATATACTTAAGTGGGTGTAATTAGGCATGAATTTATCCCCTAAAAGATACCTCAAACAAACATAAATAATTTGTAATAAAAACAAAACAAACAGATCATTGTCAAGCTCGTGATCAATTATCGTCCTGTAGGTTGTGTGATTTTTTCACTGGTTAGGGATCTAATAACACCGATTGAAACGTTTTAACGCTCTTTCATAAGAGCATTTTTATTTTCACCCCTAAAAGATACCCAAGGCTCCAAATTTGCACCCTAAAAGATACGCGATAATCCCCGTCCGATGGATATAGTGAGTAACCCCCTCGGGATTTAAACATCATGACCATACAGTGTGCACATATTTAAAGTTGCAGTACAATGTCATCAAATTCAGTTCTTTCCAAATGCCCATGTTGTGTGGTGTCCACAAATAACCATTGTTACCTGTGTATGGCAGCCCCACATACAATACTTTATATATAACACTACCCAATTCCCTTAGACCCTCAAAGATATGATGAGATTTCTTGCTAAAAAAAACTGGTAAGTACCATACATATGTAACCCCCTAAATGATGTGTTATTAGAATAATACACTACCACTTACCAGCTGACCTTTCAACTCTAGTTATCTTAGGAGGTCCAGTTGCACCACCACTCTTTTGCTGGGGTAGCAGAAGCTTGGATTTCAAAGAAGCTGGACATAAAACAAAGCTTTAACTTTAGAGGGGCTACAGCATTACTGACCCTTTTCTGGTTTGCAAAGAAACTGAGCTGGCTAAATATGGAAGAGCTGCAAATTGTTTACATGCCTAAATTCAGCTTGTTATTACCTCTTACCCGGGTAGATAAATTTGTTGGCAGGAAATGTTACAAGCCCATAAGTATAAGAGCATAAGGATTTACACTGGTTCCATCAAAGCTCGGTGTGTCAGACCAGCAGTCAGTGTGTCTGCCACACTGAGCTTCACTGTCCACTTCACTGGCCATACTGCACACTGCCTATATACTGTATGTAGTTAGATTTTCACCAGAAGAGTACTGCATACTTCAAACAAAGAATATAATTAACAGTCATCAAGTAAACAGTGTGCAGGCAGATGTGCATAAATCGGGCAACTGTTGTTAGGCTCCAAAGCATTAAAATATCTTAATCATTATTTTACTATTGCTTATAGTTGTTGTCGCTGTTTTTTTTGTATGTAGACGGTTCAGCGTGTTGAAGCTAACTCACCGTTTGGTCCAGGTAGCTTCAAAAGCTCATCTGAATGATTTTTACTCGTTGGTCTGGGCTCTTTTCTCGAAGTTGCCATGTTGCATTCAGGCTGCACGTGTTACAATACTTCTAGAACTAAACTTCCTCCATTTCCACCATCGTGTTAGTTTAGTCACGGAGAAATAAACAAGCTCTAAATGATATGATATCAACTTGAATAAGCTACTTTAAGCTAAGCAGTAGTAAATCAAAACGCTCCGTATTCCTCTCTAAAAACTGTTTACAGGCGGCCATGTTGGAATTCAAAGTCTAAAACCGGATAAGACGAGGTTTCGAAGGCGGAAGTGACGACACTTTGTGATACCGGATGTAAGATATCCCCTTGGTTTAGAATGCAGAGGCGCAGAAAAAAATATGGCGGCCTCTACGATGGAGGACGAGTCAGACTTTTCCTTCGAAGATGAAGCCAACGAGTTACCCTGGGACAGGTTTAAGAAGTGGATAACATGCTTTTGTGTTGTGACGTTCGACATAGAGGTTGGCCAAGCGATGGAGGTAAAATTTGTCAGATATTGAGCGCATTCATTTGTGAACTATTTTTGGTATCATCTGTGCTTCAAAAAACCTCCTACCCAAATAAATTTTAACGGTTCTGTTTCAGCTTGTTTACCCCAAATTTGTGCATCTATCTGAGAAAGAGGTGCGTAGTTTATCTTCTGGTAGTGTGTATCTAGGAAACTAATGGCAGGCGTACAGGGAAATATTGGGGATCTCTAGATCTACGTTCATAGTTTTGTGCATGCTTTATCGCATTTCTTCCAGCCGTGGCACCATGATGTTGTATGGTGGTGTTTACTTTTGACCAAAACGTGGCAATTACCTTTAAGAGATCTTGAATATAATCTTCAGACTCCTTGTTGAAGGATTTATGTTAAAATGTGGATTTTGTTTTTTACAGCACGTGTATTCACGATTCCAGAACAATGAATGAGAAATAGAATCCGTTGACATTTGCCTTGGCCATTACCGGGAAAATAATTTATGGAACCCTTATATACTAAAAATTGCTAAACTAAATACCCAAGCAAATTGTAGATTGATTTTCATTGACAAAAGCTCTCATATCGTTTGACAGAAAATGAACATTTGCTACTTGTCGTTTCCTGACTCCAACTCCGGTAAGCATTTTTCATTGTTATACTAGCATATGAATCATTTACACTATCATACTCTAACTGAACTTTGATAGAGCCTCAAAGGCTATGGAACACATACTGTATATCTATAGTTAACAACAATTCTTGATTTCTTAATAATCTGTAGGTTGTATGGGAGACACAACCTTTCATTTCCGCATTAGATGTAGTCCCCGGTCATCTGGGAAGTCCCCCAGCTGTGAGATGCGTGAGGCTGAAGTGCCTCTTGGATTCAGGGTACGGATTGTTGTTGCTGTGATTTTTTTATGATGTTGTTGCTGCTGCTTATTAATTTACTGATTGTATTGTTTGTCATGATAATTACTCTGTGTTTGGTGTACAGTCCACTGCTCAAGGACATTCCTATTACACTGACAGTTACAAAATCCATGTAAACTTCAAAACTCATGCATGGAAAGTGCCTATTCCAGCCCTCATTTTCAACACTTATTGGTTCTCGAATGTGTCTGCAATAGCCATAACAGTCTTTATTTATACTTATTTCTTGCCAGTCAAAGTTGCATACATACCCAATGATGGCTTACAAATGAAAAAAAAAATTCTCGTTTTTTTATTCCAGAGTGACCCGGCCCATTTGTATGGCTCTGTGTTGTTTCGTCAAGTTAAAGACCCAAGTTTACAGAGGGGGTATTTTCAAAAGGTTTGTCTGTACATCACTTTATCCTGCAAGTAAGGCATCAAGTGTAACCCTTTCAAAACAATGGTTTACAGTATGTGGTATCCCAACCCTTTTATAGTGCTGACCCAATCAAAACAAGGGTTTACAGTGTATGAAACAAGGATTTACAGTACTATATGATATCCCTAGCCCTTTTAATAGTGTGTCAAAGGGCCTTCTCAATAAATGTCAGTAGCTGAGAAAACTTGTATTGTGCTATTTTAAATAGTTACTAAACCCAGTAAAGGTTTGTTAGAAGTTAAGCTTTATTAGATTAAGTGCATGTTAAATTAATGTAATTTATATTTTTTTTCTTTGTAGTCCTTAGTACTTGTATCAAGATTACCATACATCAATTTATTCAGTGAAGTGGTAAGAACTTTTACAAACCCTCTCTGATAACTTTGTGTACCTTAGGTACAGTATACCTTTCAACTATTTCCCTCACCCTTGGCAGGTAACAAAACCAAAAATTCTGGATTTCCTTGTTAATGCAATTAAAGTATTCCTAGAATTTGTGAGAAAATGCTCCTTTGGTACTTGAGATCTAACAAACTTCAGTTCATCTTTCGGATTTACTTCCTGAATTGATGTTGTGGCATCATCATGTTTTCTTTTTTTAAAGTTTTCTCTAAAACACAGGGCCAGTAGCCAAGATGTTAAGTGGGAGGTTTTACCCAGCCATTTTTCAATTTACTTTCATTTCAGCAAGCCTTTAAGTTAACATACTTGATTATTACAAAACATTACATATAAATGCTGTGTCATTTAATGGGATAATACTCTGTGGTTCACTATAAACACTCTTTCTATTTTAGGTCAAAATAATGGCTCCTGGATTCTTTGAGAATGGTGAACCTTCCCTTGAAGCTGGTAATTAAGCAAGAACTATTAATGTACCCTTACTAAGTATGATGTTTGTGAGAATTCATTAACCTTGAACATTTCATATAGGCTGATATTGTACATATGGGGTATACACTAGGTTACTCATTTGCCTTATGCCATATATATATACTAAAAGGGTACTCAACTGTTAAAGATCCATGGATCTCCATTTCTTCTCTTATCATGGGCTGTTGAGTAAACTCTATCTATGTTCCTTTTAAGTTAAATAGTATTTAACTGAAATGTTATAGCTTCAACAGTGGGAATCATACATTGTTTCCAAAGACACATTATCAATTCTTCTTTGTTTTTGACAGCTTGTCATAATATTGACCAATGGCCTTCGCCCCAGGCTGGGTATACTCTACAGCTGCCACTTATGGGTACTGTGCTCCAGGTACAGTGTTTGTTTAATTCTCATAATGTACTGTTGCCTGGCAGCAAAGGCAGAAGCAAGTCCTGTTACCAACAGAGATGCTAGCTATGGGTCTAAGGCCATGGCACAGTGAGATTGGGAGGGGGAATAACATAATGTACATATTACAGACTTATTACAGGGTGTACATATTACGGACACATTTATTGGCTGAAACAACCTATGTAACAAAAGTTATATGGTACCAATAATAAAACATCTTTCATCATCTATCACATCTATCTTATACAATCAAAGGGGAGAACTCCCCTTCAGTGGTTGCCATGCCCTGTAAAATGTCAGATATTTTCTATTGCACTTCGTTAAACTTTAAGCCACAAATGTGGTCCAGAAGGTTAGTACATTACTGTACAATGTAGAGTTGTTATTATCAATTATTTATTATCATATTTAATAGTTGGCTGGGAGGAATGAAATTTAAGCAATATTTCAGAACTTGGGAAAGAAGATGCTTGATTAAAGTGCCCTTGTCAGCCACACCTTTGTTATTGTTTTTATTTAGTATTTGAAGGGACATAATGTATTAAATCTTGAAATAACCATCTAAAAGCAAAGTTCTATACTTCTTTTATCAAATTCAATCGAAAATATTACATTGGTTTCCTAAAATCAGCCAATGGAAACAGATGCTTTTTCACACTTGGTACTTTGCTAGGATCACAAAATGACGGCTGACAGAGGCTGTTTAAGGGTGGCCAGGCAAAAGAGGTGCCTTTGCATTTTCCAGTATGTACTGTAGCTATCTACGTCAGGCTTATTTGCCTTCTACCATGTGTGCCTAGGTACGAGTACCATCCAGGAAGGATCGTCCAGGAGCTGTGTCATCCCCTGATAGTCCAATGAATATCAATATCATGGTAAGGGGAACAGTATTTTTTTCATGAGAAATACAGTATGAACTCAATTGATGCCCACTCTGGTTCCCAGTCAGAATAAGTAATTGCCTGTATCTGTCTTGGCTTACTTGAAAATTTATCTAGACCATTTTAAGTTTTGTTTTTGTTTCAGGAACCGATTCCAAGCCCACGAGTTATTCCAACCCTCAAAGAACCAGATTCTTTCAAGTAAGTCTCTTTGTATGTACAATGGTCTGTGTATGTAGCAATGGCAGCATGAAAATGAACTTGCCAAAAATCAGACACATTGACCCCTCAACCCACCTGTACCAGCTACAGTATGAGAAGTACAGTAATGACAAGGCAACGAATTCATAAATGCAAAATAAACATAATAAGATCAAAGTTAATAGTCTAGAAGTGCCAATTCCCATTTAAAAACTGTCTTACTCAGTTATTATGATAGCAAATTTGCTGCTGTTGCATTTTGGTGATATCCAAAATGTCTTTTTGTGATATTAGCAATGGGCTTTGGATATTCCCTACTGCAGCCTCTATTTTCTTTTGCAGTAGCAGAAACAAGTCTGAACTTACCAAACCTGTATTTGAGTGTCAAATGTACTGTCCCCATGTGATCATCTGAAGGATGTGTTTTGTGTTTCCACAGATATCTTCAGTCTGTTCTCGGTCACATTCATCTGCTATGGGAACTTGTTCTCACCAATGAGGTAACATACAGTATCACTGTACAAAATGTAGAAATGTGTGATTCTAGAAAAAAAGTATCATGAGATAATCATGAGGGTATTTTCTGTTTTACAGCCACTGGTAGTCATGGCACCATCTCCAACTGTGTGCTCAGAAACGGTCCAATCTCTTACCACGTATGTAAAGCAGTGGAATACTGCAACTTTTCCGCTGGAGAATGAGAATGTTCTTTTGAATCTAAACTCATTCCAAAACAAAACTGTATCCTCACTGGGGTAACATTATCAGGAAGTTACCTTTGTGACCTTATCATGTCAATTTTTTTGGCTTTTTTATACTGTATCACACAGTGTAATAGGTTCCAATTAAGATTTCCTGGCCGTTCAGTGAAGGTATAAAGTATACGTCAATGTTTAAACTTAGGGAATTTGCCAGTAAAGGTACTGTAAGTATACTGTTGTTATACCCATGTTTTATACACTGGTTGCTAAGGCACTTCTCTTTCTATAGGCTTATTGCACCACTTCATTACTGCTCGGATTTCCGCCCATTCTTTACAATTCATGATAGCGAGTTCAAGGAATACACAACACGTACACAGGCACCGTAAGTATTATACTACAAAAATGAGCTCTAAAAAGTATTCCAATACTACATTCTAATAAGTTGTCCTGCTATCATTACATTTTTCTTTGTTTTGCTGTGCTTTACATTATATCACCAGTAGCCCTATCTCTTGTGTTTGCCCTGTCAATCAACAATTAATGCCTTATTACAAAAACATATTCTTTGTTAAACTTTTACTCTGCATTATTCAAGTACCCATAAATATCTAAACTCTTCTTTCTCCAAAATGTTTTTATTTATTTAATAACTGTTTTTTGTCATATTGTTGCTTTCAGCCCTTCTGTCATCTTGGGGGTTACAAACCCCTTCTTCGCCAAGACCTTGCAACACTGGCCCCATGTGGTTCGAATAGGAGAAATGTCTAATCTTGGTAAGTTGGACATTTATTGAGAAGCTTTTAGATACCCAAGAACATATAACAAAGACCATGCACTTGTGACTGCAGTAAATGCATATCATACAATCATATTGTTAAGCAATTCTGAAAAGAGGATATCTATGATAAAGGGATACAATGCTTATAATATGCCATATTTACTTTTTGTTGGAATCCAATTTTGAAAACTGGATTTTTTTATTGCAAGGAGGTGTGCATTTGATGAAGTTGACTAGCATACTCTAATTTTGGAGGATATCTTTTGGGTATTTCAGGTCTTGGAATGTACCACACTATGACATAACAGTTACATGTCTGTTACTCTTTTAGTAATATCATCACGGAAGACGCCAACAGCTGGTCAGTCTGGCAAGAGGACTCTTTCATCAAAACCTGGTAGGATATTAAACATTAATGCCATCATCAATCAATCAACATTGCTAACCAACTCTTATTGAATTCTAGGAATCTACACCAAGTATAAGCCTTTCTTGAGTAGAGACAAGACAGTGCAGAGGAAGCTTAGCAAGGTAAGGCAGGTGATGGCTGATGTTAGAAATCTTTGAAAGAGTTTCATCCTGCCTCATAATTTATCTGACTTATCGCAGACAATGGCATAACCTCCCACCTATATCATCCACCCCCACCACCATAATCCTAGCACACCCCTACCTCTCCCAACCATGCCCTTTAATGCTAGAACACCTCTATCTACTGTCCCCCAACCGTGCACCAAAACCCTAGCACACCTCTACCTACCCACCTGTGCCCCTTATCCCTAGCACACCCCTACCTACCCAACTGTGCCCCTTAAACCTAGCACACCCCTACCTACCCACCTGTGCCCCTTAAACCTAGCACACCCCTACCTACCCAACTGTGCCCCTTAAACCTAGCACACCCCTACCTACCCAACTGTGCCCCTTAACCCTAGCACACCCCTACCTACCCAACTGCTACCCTTAACCCTAACACACCCCTTCCTTCCCAACTCTGCCCCTTAACCCTAGCACACCCCTACCTACCCAACTGTGCCCCTTAAACCTAGCACACCCCTACCTACCCACCTGTGCCCCTTAAACCTAGCACACCCCTACCTACCCAACTGTGCCCCTTAACCCTAGCACACCCCTACCTACCCAACTGCTACCCTTAACCCTAACACACCCCTTCCTTCCCAACTCTGCCCCTTAACCCTAGCACACCCCTACCTACCCACCTGTGCCCCTTAACCCTAGCACACCCCTACCTACCCACCTGTGCCCCTTAACCCTAGCACACCTCTACCTACCCACCTGTGCCCCTTATCCCTAGCACACCCCTACCTACCCAACTCTGCCCCTTAACCCTAGCACACCCCTTCCTACCCAACAGTGCCCCTTAACCCTAACACACCCCTACCTACCCAACTGCTACCCTTAACCCTAGCACACCCATACATACCCAACTGCTACCCTTAACCCTAACACACCTCTACCTACCCAACTCTGCCCCTTAACCCTAACACACCCCTTCCTACCCAACAGTGCCCCTTTACCCTAACACACCTCTACCTACCCAACTTTGCCCCTTTACCCTAACACACCCCTTCCTACCCAACTGTGCCCCTTAACCCAAACACACCCCTACCAACCCAACTGTGCCCCTTAACCCTAGCACACCCCTACCTACCCAACTTTGCCCCTTTACCCTAGCACACCCCCTAACTACTCCAGCCATGCTCCATAACACACACAGTAGTAAAAGTTGTCTTTATCTTCCTTCCAGGGGAACCACCCCAAGAGGCCCCCTGAAGTCCAGGTATGTCATGTGATTTGTTCTCAGTCATGTTTCTTCTCATATTGCAGATAATTCCATTGAAATAATAACAGTAAATCATATAAAACAAATAATATGATGCACAAATAACATTATTTACCTGTCATACATTTATTTTAAAATTTATTTTCTTTGAGAATTGTAATTGCCGTTCATACATAGGAGATTTCTGAGTGAACTAGAAAGTAGGGGTTGTATATGTGAGGGGTGGAACCTTTCACTCACAGGACGGCCCTGCACCTTATGCCATGAACCTTTCTCTTAGCTAGGTGAAGGAGCACCCTGTTGGCGTAAGGACTACCTTGCCCTATGCGAGGGCTGGAACCTGACCCTTTCCCCTAGGCTATGTGAGGGCTGAAACCTGACCCTTTCCCCTAGGCTATGTGAGGGCTGGAATCTGACCCTTTCCCCTAGGCTATGTGAGGGCTGGAACCTGACCCTTTCCCCTAGGCTATGTGAGGGCTGGAACCTGACCCTTTCCCCTAGGCTATGTGAGGGCTGGAACTTGACCCTTTCCCCTAGGCTATGTAAGGGCTGGAACCTGACCCTTTCCCCTAGGCTATGTGAGGGCTGGAACTTGACCCTTTCCCCTAGGCTATGTAAGGGCTGGAACCTGACCCTTTCCCCTAGGCTATGTGAGGGCTGGAACCTGACCCTTTCCCCTAGGCTATGTGAGGGCTGGAACCTGACCCTTTCCCCTAGGCTGTGTGAGGGCTGGAACCTGACCCTTTCCCCTAGGCTATGCGAGGGCTGGAAAATGACCCTTTCCCCTAGGCTATGTGAGGGCTGGAACCTGACCCTTTCCCCTAGGCTATCTGAGGGCTGGAACCTGACCCTTTCCCCTAGGCTATGCGAGGGCTGGAAAATGACCCTTTCCCCTAGGCTATGTGAGGGCTGGAACCTGACCCTTTCCCCTAGGCTATCTGAGGGCTGGGACCTGACCCTTTTCCCTAGGCTGTGTGAGGGCTGGAACCTGACCCTTTCCCCTAGGCTGTGTGAGGGCTGGAACCTAATCCTTTCCCCTAGGCTATGTGAGGGCTGGGACCTGATCCTTTCCCCTAGGCTATGCGAGGGCTGGAAAATGACCCTTTCCCCTAGGCTATGTGAGGGCTGGATTCTGACCCTTTCCCCTAGGCTATCTGAGGGCTGGAACCTGACCCTTTCCCCTAGGCTGTGTGAGGGCTGGAACCTGACCCTTTCCCCTAGGCTATGTGAGGGCTGGAACCTAATCCTTTCCCCTATGCTATGTGAGGGCTGGAACCTAACCCTTTCCCCTAGGCTATGTGAGGGCTGGAACCTGACCCTTTCCCCTAGGCTATGTGAGGGCTGGAACCTGACCCTTTCCCCTAGGCTATGTGAGGGCTGGAATCTGACCCTTTCCCCTTGGCTATGTGAGGACTGGAATCTGACCCTTTCCCCTTGGCTATGCGAGGGCTGGAACCTGACCCTTTCCCCTAGGCTATATAAGGGCTGGAACCTGACCCTTTCCCCTAGGCTATGCGAGGGCTGGAACCATTGCCTGGAGTCGCCTTGTCCTTGGGGAATCATGATTAAGACGATGTTTCCGTTTCTCTTTGCATAGAACGCGATTCTCAGGCGCCACATGGTGGAGCTCACTCAGAGTTTCATGATACCCTTGGTAAGTAAGGCTCCTGTGACTTCTAACCGCTGAAAAGTATAAAAGCGGTACGCCTCCTATGTCCTCTACCCCTGGGACTGGAAAGCTAAGGGGACTGAGGCCTAGTTTATACCTAGTCCCAGACTCCCAGTTAACAATAAACGGATATGCTGATTTTGTCTGTTTCGTTGCCACGGTGATATTTGAGTGTGTCGTTTTCATAATGATTATGTTGATGTTTGTCAAGGAGCGCTATGTTGCAAGTCTGATGCCTCTTCAAAGAAGCATATCACCATGGAAGGTGTGTCATTAGTACTACTGCCCACAACTCCGTTTACCACCTAAGACGAGGTGTGGAGCTTCTCCAAATACCAACACCCCACTTCAAAACTTCAGATGTGCCGGTTAACACCTCTTCAAAACTTCAGATGGGGTGTAAAAAAATTAACTGGGATGGGGTTCTTTGAAAGTTGAATACGCGGCAAGGGTGAAATAGCTGGGCCACAGGCTCTGGGCGTGTCCTATTCTGCCATTATTTTTCGAGTCATTTGACAATATGCTGTCATTTGCCATGAACAATTTTTATCTTTAACAGCACCCGCCGCGAATAAAGCCATTTGACGCCGAGGAATTCCTGACCACTCTGGAGCATTCCGGGCCTCAACTCACCTCTCGACTAAAGGGCAACTGGATCCAGCTTTACCGGTATGCTCTCGGCTTTCTCATAACTAGGGGTTACTTGTACAGAGGGGATGGGGGTTCGGAGAAGATAGAAAATATGTGTTAGGGAAAGGAAAGAATTGCCGTTAGATTGAAAAAATTGAAGGAGAAAAGCGATTCTACGATTTATTGACATTTATTTTTGGAAAAAGAATGTCAAAACGACGTCAGGGGTGTAGAATGAAAGACCAAGTATTTTGTCATTAAAAGTGTCGTGACAAAAGGATTGGTTAAGAATGCTTTAGCTTGGGCTGTGCTGACAGCGATCTGCGGCTACCTTTTTTTCGGAAACCATCTACTCACGTGTGAGTTTTGTTTGTAGGAGATTCTTCCGAAGTCCTAATTTCGAGGGCTGGTTGCGGCATCGCCAACAGGAAATTACTCAGAAAATCGAGCTGCTTCATCTAGAGACTCTAGGCAACGCGGTATGTAATACGTAACGAGTTAGACTAAGCAATGGTCACGACTAGCGCATGATGTCTCAGTTTTATCGCGTGATCGTGTACAATGACCAAACAACCTGGCGATTTTTAGTTGCTGTTGCATCCGTTGCGCGCTACAAGTCAATTAGCGTGCGAGAATCATAGTGTCATGACTGACATGAACTTTAACTGGGAGGTGTTCGTCGTGTCCTAAAGCGCGCTGAAACGTTTCTTTACCACACTGATTGGCTAATAAAGTTCATGTCAATCAGTACGTTTCTCGCATTGTTATTGGCTAACTTCCCAAACTGTCAAGGTGGCCACGGTAGCATGAGTCACTGTATCTTATTACGCTTTCATTTTTAAGGATGTCTTGGGCTGGGTCAAAGACAAGCAAGAGGTCGAAGTTGTTGACCTGTATCTTCAAATAAAAGAGAAAATGGTAAGTAGATTGGCATATTATTGTTTTTTTCACTAGCCTAATCCGGCTTTACGTTTTGGATTTCACAGAAAACCATGTCAAAGAAAGCATCTTTTCCCTTGCCCCGTTCAATCCAGTTAACATAGATACTTTCAAGCAGATATCGTTAATGTAGTAATCGTTTATTTTGAAATTTGCAAACATACTTTTGTCCTACAAATGTTAAAAATAATAAAGGACAAACTGGTCGACATTTAAAGGATTGTGTGGGTGACATAGTGGGTTCCCAGGATAACTGACGGTGTGTTATCCATTGCTATCTTCAGACTTCCTGTTCCACATTCTATCCTCCCATCACACACGAGACAAGGCAACAACTGTCCAAGCACTTATCAGCCATCACAACAACGCTGCCCTCCGACCTGCAGTTTGTCCTTAGCAACAGCTGACGTCACACAGTATTTAGCGTCATATCTTAGTATCAACAGCTCACGTTCTGCCAATACTAAGCCACATAGCTTAGTAACTGTTGCTGATAAAGCTTCTGTCCGGCCTGCATTTCATCTATAGCAACAGCTGACATTGCTCCAGTGTTAAGCTAAATGTCTTAGTAACGATTTCTTGGTAACGCTATTGTTTTTCCTTAGAACATTTGGCGTTTCCACACCTGTATATTGCTGTGTACCTTTGTAACTATTGGTTGGTCAAAGTACCGTCCGACCTGCCGTTTGGCCATAGCAGAAGCTGTAGTATCTTTGTAACGGTTTCTTGACGACGCTGGTCCGTCGTCAATATTTGACCGCAACTGTCATGGAAACACTGGGTTCAAGTTCGACTCTTTGGTTTTTATTTCATAAAAAGGACGACCCTGTTCGTTTAGATTATGTTGCTTTGACCCTGCAACCAATCAAATAGCCGTACACAAATCCATGCTCGAGGATCCAGCTCTTTATTTTTTTCGGCCACGAAAATCCTGCTCGGAAAATTACTTATGCACTTATGCGCTCCTTTGGGAGCGCTCGCAAAGTACGCTGGATCTTCGAGCTTGACACAAATTGCGTATAAATCAGCCTTAGATAGGCCGGATGATAGCATCACATCGTTGTGTTACATTAGTTGACGTGTTAAATTTAGTTGACATTGTATTACCATATTTAGGTTGATTTTCTATGAACCTTATCAATTGGTAAGTCAGCATTGTTATTTCCCTTATAGATATATTATTTATTTATTTTTTGTCTCTTAGGAAATTGGCTTTCTTATTATTTTCTCAAATTTAAAATATAAATGTAATATATTTTACAATTATTTTACCCATATTTTTATACACAAGTAATACAAATGTAAATATTGTATGGTATGATGAATTTTGATGTACAGCTACAAAAAAACAACTTAGATTCTAATTGAGCACCTTGTTTTTACCTCCTTGATGTAAGGCTTGTGGCTAGAGGCATAGGCCAAACGCCGTTCTTTGTTCTTTTCGTGTGCCCTTACAAATGCAAATAAATGCATTTAATCGATTGTCAAACGTTCATTTGCATCTATTTGTATTTGGAACTGCATATGAAAAAAAACGACATTTGCCCTAATACCATGCCAAAGTTTCCTAATGATACTTAAAAGCAACCATGAACAATGGGGGGTGGGGGGATTTTACAGGGCTTCATCAAAGAAAATGATGTCAATAATGGGGAAGGGAAGAGCAGAATAAGGGGGATAAGGGAAAGTGGAAAAAATATGAGGAGGGCGAGTAGGGGAAAGAGGAGGTAAAGGATGAGAAAGGAGTTAATTATTATATCCTTCATTCATCCATAACCACACCCTATCGACCATCAACTGTTAACTGTCATGGGGTTTCCATGGCTACTTGAATTGCTACATGGTAATCCTCAGATCATCATACTCAATATTATTGTTATATTATCCATATGAAATACTCAATGGATTGCAAGGTTAGACAATAGGCCTTGTACTGTAACTTTGACTTTTTTGCCGTTTTGCCGTCCCTTCTAGCAGATGCCTCATTAACGCCTGCCCAGCTAAATACGAAAAAAAGAGGCCTCTAGTGGCAGGGAACCCGTCCCTGTAAATTTCGTTTCCTAACCACCCGGGAACGCCCGCAAAGACCGCCAGCCCAGCCTAATACATAGAAAATAGACCTTAAAATTCTAGCTTTTCCATATTCCCTATGGAATATATTTATGTTCGCATCTCCGAAGCCTAACCGCTGGGTCTTCGAGCCAGTTGATCAGCCTGCTTTTCGGAAAACAGTTACACTGAACTACGGATGATTTATGAACCTCAGCACTATGGTAATAACGTCGACGGGTAGCTGTCTAGTCTATTTACTTAGATGCACGTGGTAATAAAGATGACTCAGTTTTTTTTTTTTTTTTTTTTTTTTTTTTTGCAACACCAGGTACCAGTTTGCTAGCGGATCCTGAGGCGCCGCACGTTCGTGGTGCTTCGTAATCTGATACCTGATACCTCCTGCGCATTATATAGTGGTCTAGAAATGCGGTAAGGCACTTTAAAGAGCCTATAGCACACGCGTCTAAATGTCCAGGAAATTATCATATCGTCAATAGCTGTCGAGAGGTCATGTCACGTTTTTAGTAACTGACTTTCTGCTCGATTCTAGCGTTTGCTCTTTGAACAATCAACAACCTGAATGGACTAAATTTTACCATAGGTACGTATATGACTGATTTTTGCTTCTGTATACAGATTTAGACTAAACCATTGTACGTGGTCAATGGATTATTTTAGGGCTTATAATAAGTAGAAGAGGATAAAAGCGAAATTCATTACCACGGCATTTTGGAATATGTACCGCCTTTTCATTGTTGTATTCCAAATCGCTAGTATCATTCTTCTCTGTAATGATTTTGTAGCCAGTATTTTATGTGAATATGTACCGTCGTTTCATTGTTGTACTCCATCATTTGAATTTAATCGCCTTTTGTTATATGTCCACATCTACTAAACTCACTATGGTTTCATTTCCACATTGTGTAGTTCTAGTAAATATCCATACTCCCCATGGAGGGGATTGGAAATTCCGGGGGGTGTGGGGTGTGGGGGGTCAACAGCCTAGGAATTTCCAGAGAGGGGAGGGGGTAAAATGCCCTTTTCCTTAGCAGTTAATTTATTTTTTCCAGGGGGTTGGAAATTCCAGAGGAGTGGGGGGTCATACCTGGATCTACACATTATCAGAGTCGGTAGAATCTACTAATCATGATAAGAAAGATGTGAACAGTGAACACGTGAGCTTCAGTGTCTAAAATACCCTTTACAAAAATTAATTCAAAATTGTAACAAATACCGTCTCGTCTCGTCTCTTTCTTCGTGCGTAAATTGATAGGTTATTATGATCAGCAAGTGTTTCTAACATTCTAAATTCTCGAGTCAAACTGTTTTGTATCAGGAATCCGGAGCTTCCGTTTCTTCCATATTCAAACGTACGGTCATGACCGACTTTGTCCGTGATTTTGATCACGTTTCCAGCAAATGCAAACAATATATTTGTCCATGAAAGCGTTGTTACCTGTGCGCCACTCGATTAAGGGCGGGGCATTCAATGTCACAAGATGGGAAAACACTTTACCAAGGCATGACATGTCGTTGCGGATGTGGCTTAAATTTATCAAAGAAACAGGTCGGGAATGATAGTTTATGCATCCTATCCGCTCTTTTTCGGATCGTAGAGTATCGTGGATAGAAAGGCCTGCTTAAGCCGTAGCTCTCAGGGCACGGGGGAATTGTTTTTATCCATTAACCTGTTAACGGCATTTTTGGCCAAACACATCCCACCTACCGCTATTACCTTTGGATTAGTTTTTAGGTTACGTTTTCATTGTTTCTTTGCTTTTCTCTTTTGGGTTTTTTTTAGAGCTATCTGTTTTAGGTTTATATCAAAATGGTAAATTTCAACCCGAAGCACTGAAGTAGTTGTTAAAAAAGGACATATCTATGTCGCAGATTAGTAGCCTTAGTAGTAATCCCTGGCGTGTGGCTTGGGTTGGGTTCTTGGCGCAGGTTCACACAGGGAGACACGGATAGCAGAAACGCTATCATAAACCAACCATACATTGCCTTTTGTGCACGGAGTCGAAATGACCACCTTTCGGAAACCAGTTGAATAAGCTATATAACGCATTAAAAACAATTGGACTGGGGCGAGTTGTTACGCTTTCTGCGTAATATCCTGACGTGCATTCTTGGAGGGAGCCTTTTGAGAAACACGTGACCGGGCCAATATACTGGCGCACCGTTGACACGAGGACGAATGAGGGCCACGAGCACACACGAGACTTTATTTATTTGGTTGGTTGTATTCAAGCTTAAAAAAGTGGTAATTTTTGTCTTATATTCTTGTGAAGTTTCGGGGACTAACTCAAGGCTGGTTTCCGCGTCGCACGCGATCGTGTACGATCATATGAAAACTCACACTGCGTGTGCGATCAAGTGCGACCGTGTGCTATCATATTGAACCAGTCTTAGCAGCATTGAACAATAATCTCATCGCTCTGTTTATTAATTCAGAGATGTCTGGGGGGGGGGGGGGGGGGGGAGCATTAAGCAGAGATATAGAACCTCCAGGTACACATCACTTTCTTATGCTTTAACTCATAGGCTAGGAAATCCCTTAACAAAATAAAACATACTCTCATCCTTCCTATTTTTACTTATGTATCTACAAATTTCTTTTAGCTATGATTGACCTAATGCTTGGCATCATGACGCCAGATGCTATAGATGCACTTAGCAATCACAAGAATCTGTATGAGCGGCGGTGAATACGCACTCCATGTATCTTCATGTGATATACACAGTGTTCTGTAGATCCTTCCTTCTACTTCCGAATGCGTGTTGTCCTCAAACCTCGAGGCGCCCTTAGGCAATCTTTGCATGGAGGACTCTGACTGTAACCCCCATATTCGCTTGAGTAATAAGTATTCAGCAGAAAAGAGGCCACTTACACACTAGTGGCTTGTATGAATACATAGCTCCCCAATGACGGCATCTCAATTAGCTTTTGAACACCGGTTGATTTTCTTTTTCAGACGCCGGTTCTTCCAAAGGATTGTGTCCACTTTCTTAGTTCATGTCTTTTCTCATAGCCGCATCGATAATTCTGTTATTGTGATTAAAGCGTCACCTTCCTCATTGCCGCTATCTTCGCCCGTATTGTCTGACGCAACGTGTAATCCACCCTGTTATGACTTTCTAGCTACTCCAGAAATTAGAACTTGTGATACGCGCTTAATATTAAACTTTGAGAAAACTAAACTAAGTTATAACAGCTTTGCTATGATAGATTTGGGCGGGGAGGAAGCGTTTGTAAAGTTTGTTGTATCTGAGTTGTGACATTTCTTGCGACAAAGCCCTTTATGGGATGCAATGTGATGTGGAAATGGAAACAACCGCAATCAAGCTTTGCTCCTTTAGATGAAACCCTCTAACAATAAAACGAGCTGCACTCATTGACGGTCCCTCTATGTCCCCTGTAATCCAAGGCACACTGCGGTATTATGCGGCGACGGTTATCAAGGTTGTGGTCAGCCAGATATTGGAATTATCGAAAGGGTTAGTGTTTAATCAGAAAGGGTACTATTATGAGGAGTTGGACCGTGTAGAGAGTGTCTTGAATGGGAAGGCGGGGCCTCCAGGGCAAATCGGCGCGACCAAACGAATATTGTTATTAGTTCTGAGTCAATCACACCGCGTTAGATAGCATCAGAGTGTGCACCAAACAGCTGCGATTTTCTTCTCCAGAACAGCTTCACAGAAAAGAATAAAAAACCGCTAGTGTAAAATGGCTTGGAACATTCCGTGATTTTGTTAATAGCTTGTTTGCCGAGTCAATCGGTAATAAAGTGGTTACTTATTACGAGCGTAATTAAGGGTGACAACCACGCGAGAATATACCGCTGGTCGATCGAGCCTGCACTCAAGATATTTGAACCACTTGTAAAGTTCCCAAGTAACGACGACCTAAGAACAGTTGTATCGCAAGATACAAAGTTTACGCGCAAGTCAACTCAATGCGAATGAGCTCAACATCTTGGTTTTCCATCTCGTGAACCGTAAGTGTCACTACAATTCTATAGCGGCTACCAGCATTGTATATGGACAATAACATACTTCAGGCATGTGATATATAGATACAGAAGACAGAGCTCTGTTTGAGTCAAAATGTGGCCTCGTAAAGACGCGTTTGTTACAAGGTAACATCTAAAACTTATTTTCTACTTTGTAGTGTTTATTCAGTGACCTTTGTTTCTAACTTGATAATGCGTCAGCGCGGCACATAATATTGGAATAATTATAATTGGTAAAAATCGATTTTGAATAAGGAGGAGATTTAAAGTTAATGATTAAATGAATTATATTCTTATTTTGTTTTATCTAGCAATGCTTTCCCATAGGGAGTATCAAAATGTATTTAAGAGCTCCTTTTTGCTTTTCGTGCCAAACAATGTTTACCAACAATCAATATCAATATTGGAATTGAGGCAATCAATCCAACAGTTAAACACGTCGAGTTGGCATCAGATTTGTTTTCCTTCAGTAATTAATACTGGTATCAAATAGAAGAGAGTCATAAATCACTAGATGTAAGTGTGTTATAGACAGATTTTCAAGTGTCCGATGACAGCGGCCAACAGAGCGTTCGCTCGCGCCCCGCAGCGAGGATAGAGTAGCTTTAAATTTTCTTTTAAACAGTGGAACTTTCTTTATTAGTACAAACACTTTAACATCAGACATACTCTGTAACGAGATTACCAATCATATTCTACTAAGATCATGTAATCCAGCGCCCTGGAGACCCAAAACTAACATTCTTATCCGGTTTATTGGACACTAATTGATATACATTATGGTCACGTGAAAGGGGTGGATGGGAGGGGGGGGGGGGGGGGGGGTAAGGATTTTTTTGTAGGATGCAGCCGGTACGCACATAGCAATGCAAGAGCATCGTGTTAGCGAAAAAGGGGGTATACGTGACCTACCATGACTCTAAAAAGCCGATATATATGTAGACATTTCTATTCGGAATACGAACAAGTAAAGTTACCTATGTAACATGCTACTAAGACCTAAAAATCCCTTCGATGGAACATTCAGACTAGCGACAAGCATGTTCTTTTGTGTCTGCTCCATCCTGGATTTTGCGAATTGAACAGGAACCTATAGCGAGTGAGCCGACCTAGTGAAGTGATAAGGTCACGATTCACTATTTTAACTCGTTATTCTATCTATAATTTTAACTTTAACTTGAATTCATTTCTGATGATTCTTGTCCCCTCAAGTAATTTCCTGTCTATTCTTACCCCGATAATTCGAAACCCCCTTTAGATCGGCGGAATATATCCTAATCTAATCAGATTTTCTCTTGCAGCTTCTTTCACTTATTCAGCCTTTTTTGCTATTGTACTTATGATATTTCCTTTTTCTTTTAGATAATAGTAAAATCTATTTCTAATCTCTTAAATAACTTTATTCCGATGTCCCCAAGAAGTTACCTGGCTCAACTAGGTATATAAACATTCCATCTAAATTTATTGATACGGTGGTCCAAGATAACAGGAGCCTCCAAGAAAAAAACATAGTGATAGAGAGTTTGAGTTATCTGGGTAAAATAAAATAGAAGAAAAAAAGTAATTGAAGGAAACACGAACTTTCTCTCAGTTTCCTGTCACTCATCAGAAGGGCGCGAGAGGAACAAAACGCGAAAGTGATCTGACAGAATGTTATTGACCAAATATTGGTATTTTCTCGTTTCATGTTTTAGGGTTGTGATTCTTTTGACGTACATGTATCAGATTTTTCTGATTTCTGGAACGATTTTCTAAACACCAGTCTGTTTTTGACAATTGTGAGATTTATTTCGCTGCAAATTAGCGATGATCGGCGTAACATGTAGTTGATAACCCTAGTCAATTCCAGTTCTGTTTTATCTTTGTTTCGCATTCTAGGGAATCTTGAGTATCTCAACAATCACAAATAAATTTCAGCGCAACATTTGTGTTTTCTATCCTCAGTTTACAAGTAGATGATATGAAGATTGTAACGGAAATTGCTATTGGCGGTGCCCAGTTCCCGGCCAAAGGGGCGCTTGCGGCCATATACAACCAATTCGTATCTCAACAATTACACGAAACTCGCTAATCACAAATAACTAGAAAATCTCTCAAGTGCTCAATAACGAACAAGGACAGTACATCATCAAAAAGGAGAGAATTATAAAGACAAAAGGACCCGGCAGATTTGAAACAATATATCACACCCCGACATAATGAAACACAACGCTTCCTCTGATTGGTCGTTTCGCGGAGTCATGGTCATTCGTTAATTTGTAGCAACGACGCGCGCTAGCCGCTGTTAACATCTGTGTCTCCAGTCTTCTTTCGGCTGTGAGCAGCTTTTGACAACTTCTCACCAGTTTACACGTCTTTCGACGGAGATGTACATCTTTTTAAATGAAGGTACGGGAAACTGCTCGTTTTTTTCATATTTTCTTTTTTTTTTTTTATATTTAAAATATCTGCGTTTGGGTTAAGTCTGAGTTATGTTTCCTCGGATTATTTGCGTATAAAATTAATATATCTACTTTTCTGTTGGAAAATTTCCCGCCGCTATTCATTGGAAATCTTTCCCTAAGTTTGACCCTTAGTGCTGTTGTAATTTAAAAGCCCAGTTTCTTTTTTATACATTGTACAATATTGTAAATAAGTGCTCAGCGCTTAAACAAACAAATCTTCGTTTCGTCAAAAAACGCACTTGACATGAAAAAAAATAGAAGGAAGCCCAATATATACTTGCTCCATTTTGGACATGTTAATGACTTAAAACAGAAGTGTGTCGTTTAATGTATAGTTTAAGGTAGCCTCACAAAACCTAGCTATCAAGATTCGTTTTAATTCTAGGTAATCTACACACGAGATTAGTATCGGCCTACCCCCCTTTACAAAGTTGAATGCATGGCTCGGAATGACATTTCATTTGAGAATGGAATATTTATCAAAAATGTTCTTAAGCAGAGCTCCTAATATTATCCTCGTTTCGAGTACTTCCTGAACGCTGTTGAAATAGCGGTCAATATGTTAATTTAATTCTTGAAGGTGTCGTAAAAATTTGTTGTCCATTAAAAAAAACCTGAAAATTGCAAGTTAGAAGCGAAAAGATAACTCTTATAAAAACACAGCAGGAGCAACAATCAAACAACTGGTATTCTTTTAATGTAAAGCTTTAAATCAGTCGGAAAAACAAATGTTAAAATCATAAGAATAATTAAATATTTAAACCTGCAAATCGTGTATTTGTGCTAAAAAGTAGCTTTGGTATTAAGCAAAAACAAAGCAGTGGAATATGACATTACATGATCTTACTTTTTTGGATCGGCACTTTTTCTTCCTAGTGTTGAGTAAGTGTTTTTTATCCTTACTACCCGATTAGCAAAAGCAAGTTAAGCCACGCTTTTGTTTCGGCACTACTTCGTGGATGTATTGTGTGGGAGAGGGGTAGGGTACTTGTTGTCATGAGTATTATCTGTGGCGTGGTAGTCATCTGTCACGCTATCTCGCCGTTTCGAATCTTTCCGCCCTTGCCATTAAACCAGCCATTAAATTTTCATTGATCAAAACGATATGCAATTCAAAAGCAAAATATGAAAAAATACCACTAATGTCAGGGCGAGTTTTACTTATTACTCATGTCGCTCGGAATGATTGGTCACTTTTTTGTAATTTGATGCCTGAGATTAGGGTAAAATTCCCTGTAGATTCGGTGGCTAATTTTCGTTTAACCGTTTTGGTGTCTCTGGTTTTAGACATTAGGGCGCGGCAAGGTGTAATTGAATCGGAGTGCCGTACATGTATAATTACTTGTCTTTGGCGCTCGGGGCGACGCACCTGTAGCTCTCGAGTGCTTCGAAAACATCGTTAATACCACTACAGGAACCGTGGCGCTTAGCACTCGGTGAAACACTTTGCAAAGGGGGATTAGCGGCGTGGCTATTAAAAAGTGCTTGTGAGAGGCTCATCGGTCAAGACGCGCAAATTCTCGTTGGATATAAGTGAAACAACACTAACAAAACAAGGAGCTCTTGCGTTTATAGGTACGTTAGCTATTAGAATAAGATATTTTCAAGAGAACGTCTAAAACATTTTGCGGCATTGGATTTTATTCCTATCACAGGCACATTTCATAAGGTTGTTTTGCGTAATACTATCGTTGTCGAGGCTTCCCCTCTAAGGTTTAGCACGGCATAGTATTTATAGTAATAACCACGCGAGAACATTTTCTAGATTGTGATTGGAAATTATAGTGACATTAATTTGTTATTAGGTGGCAATGGTATAAGAAAAGAGCTTAATAGAAAATACGAATACTCTACTCTTTTGATCGGTGTGTTTTTACGTAATATCACTTGTTGTGCGTCTTGTTGCTGAGACGTGAGGAAACAGAAGGACTTCATTGGGCGTTGTTTTGCTCATTAGTAGACATTTTAGTTTAAAGGCTATTATCTTTGGTTACAATTGTTTTGGGTAAAGAATTGCAAGCATATGTTTTCGGCAGCAATTTATCATTATTTTTGTGAACTTTTGTTAAACCATGTGTCCAAAAATATGATAAAATAATGACTAAGTGAGGATGACCTAAAAAAATAGCAAAGAGGATCTTTTCATCGACAGTGAAGCCTTGGAGGAACTTTAAACTTCAACACACAAGGTTTATCCTTATTAATTCTACACCAGTCAGGTTCACAGACGTTTATTAAGAGATGATCATCAAAGTAAATTTTGATTAAAAGACTGGTAGAGTCTACTTCACGCCTTTTCCTGCATTAATCCACGTTTATCTGTAAATCTAGAACCATGACACAGGAAGAGAAATGGTAATCAGTTAAGAAGAGCGGAGCTTGAGCCCTACCCAAGAAAGTGTCACGTGTTTTATTCGGCGCGCATTCCCCCGCAGAAAGGCGAACAAGCGTACACTCCGAGTGGAGGGAGACAAGGAGCACTCTCATTGCTAACGGAACTGCACAAAAGGGCAGGAAACCAAAAACCTTACGGAGAAAAAAAGAAGCGTCGAGCCACTCAAAAAGGTAAGACAGAATCCACTCTCCTACATTCCCCATAACAGCACAAGAGAGAAAAAAAATAACTAAAAGAAGAAGTAGTAGAAGAAGAAAAGTGGAAACAACACGCCCGCACATTTGGTGACACTATGACTACTGGGGCTGTCTTCGTTTATTCATATGAGTTCCAGACGCGTACGCCAAGATCTTCTGAGGCTAAGAAGGCTTAGAAAAGAATAAAACATCTTTTTGGCTACCAAAGAAGGGGGGGGGAGGAACTGTTTGCGCACGCTCCCCCTGTCCCCACCCCTAGCTACTACGCGACCTAGGAATTTTCGTGTTGTACTGTATGCTTATTCGTGGTTTCTTGGACGTCTCCAATCATGATGAATGTGCCAATCCAAGCTTTATACACTAGAACCCAATCGTACATAATGTACATCATCAGGATTCTAGTGAAATCCGTTTTAGTTAAACCGAGTTAAGTCGCTAGGAAATGCAGAATTTGTTTTAGCAGAAGCCCTTCTTATCTTAAAACCAGAGATATTCCCGATAAATACACGCCTATAAGTTAAAGACTACCTTTTTCTCCATTCAAAAGTTTTAACGCCAAACGACCCCACCGTCCTTAGTGCCATTGTGATCTTTAAAAGACTGTTTTTAGCGAAAAGCCTATCCCCATCTCGCTAAGATAATCTCCGCAAAGTAAATACGTCTTTTATTTTTAGACTGTTATTTTAACTATCATAGATAATCACATGAAAGCAAAAGGAATTATTACATTAGTGTTTTGTCTGTTAAATATCAACTCCTGGGGGCATGTTTTATAGTGGGCACTGCATTTGCGCGCGCCTATTATTTTTGGATAAATAATAAATATAAATGGACCTATTGAAACTGCTCAGATATTTTAAACAGTTTCGTATCAGTAAATAATTACTCAGATTCTAAATATCATTATTTTAGTGACGTAGATCCTAGTGCCAAAAAGCCGTCTTTTGTGGTGTCTAGGATCTGAGTATTTTCGGGCGATGAATCACGCATGGGGACTGCGAATTGACTGGTAATCAGAAAGCATTCTTTGCGAGTATTTTCCTAGATTATTTTACTTGAATCAGTCTTCTTATTATCATGTAAACCTGGTGAGCTAAGTGTTGTGAATGATCAAGGAAGCTTTTCGAAACAACACTGGTGTTTTGCGTTTAAGCTTGTGAGAAATCGCGCTCGATGTCCAGAGCGACCGCAAAGCACACTGGATCTTAGATCATTTATGCTGTGGGTAAAATTCAGACATGCGCTAGAACCTGATGATTCGTTTACTCACTCGCCACATTAGTTCTTGTGCCTTTTGCTAACCGTGAACGAGCCTGAAGCTTACCCTGAATTTTGAGGCACCGCATGTCTAACTATTTGCCTGACCTTACTTAGCACAGAAATTCAGGCTTATCCATTATACCCATCGCCGGCAATGACAGAAATTCAACAATTTTATTATTTCGCTGTCATGAAACAAAATGCAATTAAAAGTCGTTAGAAAACAATGCAGTTTTCGACAACTTAGCCACTCTTGATGTGATGTTTTTAGCGATAATGGTAGTTTACTTGCATGCGTGAAATTGTCTAAATTTAATCAAAAAGCAAGAATTCAGTTTTAATCATTTCGTTTAAAAAAAAAACTATGATTGATTTAGTGGAGTTCGATATCATTTTCATGACAAAAAGGCATCGTTTCAGCTAAACTTGCCACTGTCGAGGGGAGAAGCTGTCCTAACATCTTCCAAAGGAATTATGGAAAGCACAAATAACCGTTTGTACTCTAAATTTGCATATCAATTGGCTGTATACAAACGTCTTATTTGTAAATTTACTATTGCACGAGTGAAATCAAACCACAATTAAAACACTAGCAAGCAGGCAACGAGGCCGATGGTGTTGGAAAAGGCGTAGATGGTGCTTGTTTCCGAGTTGCAGGTAGGAAAACGATTCTGTCACTTTGTTGGTCACGAAAAATGCCGGATACTACGATGGAGTAAAATTAACAGCGTCGTCAACTACGAATGCCCTTAGCCGGCTTTTAAATCAAGTTTAGAGGTAGAGGCCCTTGTATTTTGATCATGTATTCAAAGAGCCGTGACTTTCACAACTTTTCCAGTCGCTTGAAAACAGTTTTCGTAGATATCTACCATTGGAATAACAAGCACTTAGCCGTGTTAGTCCAGATTAGTTTACGAGCTGTAAAATACTGGAGTAAATACATAAGTCACACTCTTAAACAACTTATGCTCTTTGTGCTTTTGATTGATATGTGGACGTTCATAAGCAACAGAGAGACAGACATATGGTCGCCCCGGGAGGTGAGCTCGTTCATCAAGGCTTTTCTTTTTCAAATGGTGCGAAAATGACTGATCCCTGAATATGGCTCTTTGCCTTTCGTTTGATTAAGGAAGTCATATACAAACATATGCCATGCTCACATTGGTGATTACAGTGTTTATGTCCAGTTCTCTGAGACACTCGTGGTGTGCACTAGGCTAAAGGAGCCTCCGAAGAGATTGGATTCTTCCTGGCTCTCTATCATCAATGGTCTGTCTGATATAAACAATTGTTGGTCTTATAAGTAAGTAGTATTATAAAGAATTAATTACTGATGCTTTACTTGAATATTCAGTTCAGGATATTGCGCTTTTCGACCTCAAAATCTCTTATTTCCCAGCCAAACGCTGATTGCCTGAGCCTCTTTTACGAAAATATGCAAAATTGAACACTTTGAGATAACAAAATCTTGGACTACTGCAGAATAGGGAATCTTATTTCATCAAGTTATCGACAATTACGTTTAACTAAATCTGCCTTCTCTTCCACAGTCACTTTTTTTAGCCTTTGTGGGAAATGCTTTCAATGTAAAAGCTTAATTTTAAATGTGTCCCCTTCAAGTCTGAAAAGTAGCAGTTATAGCCTAAAGGACTTAGCTTCTCTTTCTTACTCAGACACCTCTTTCACAATCCGGAGTCCGTTCCAGGACTTATTTGACCGAAGCCATAATGATTCGCTTCCATACCAAAGTAAATGTTCAGTGAGTGTGATACAAAATCAAGTCAACCCTAAAGTCTAAAGACAATGGCTAATGATACGTCTCTTTTGAAATAAATTTGTATTTACACTCTGGGAGGAGGAATGCTTATAGGGTAGTCATGGTTCTGTTGGGATTCGCTCAACGTGTAACAATTCCCGCCATATACCAACCTACGAGTCATTTATGCGTTGCTATTGTCATAAAGAGCTATTGTTATACGATAAGTCTAACACAATGCCTGGATTGAGTGTGGGGCTCTCAATAGACGAGGACTTTGAGTTCTAGTGTGAAACGACAACAAAGAATCTCTAAAAAGCAATAGCAAGAATAAAAGGACTGGTCTCGGTGAATCCGGGGAATAATAGCTAAATAAAACTTGATAGCCATTCAATAGAAACAGAAAGCATCGACGATAGACCGCGTTGACGTGCTATATTTGTTATGACAAGCTATTGGATGTTAACAGCTTCCGATCTCTTTTGCCAGCCTTCAGAATAAGACACATGGAAGTGAAGTTAAACTTTTGATGAATTTAACAACAAGACCGCCCTCCGGTAAACAGAATTACCATAACTATAAGAGCATACCTCTAAATTTACACTTTAAAAGATTATATTTCCTAGAGTAACACTTTAACAGGAAGACTAGCAGGTGCTATATGCTCAAGTCGCTGTTCTTCGTGTTTTTCTTTATCTAATTCATAAGTCTTTAGCTCGTTAGTGAAAATTCTATAAAGTTCCTGTCGGGTTTATGCCATGGACATCCGTTTACTTGTCGTCCGAAAAACAGCGTTTTAATAGAATCAGACATTTTACACCTAAACCTTATTTTACACCTAAACCTTATTGGTAGAGGTCAGACGTCTTGGCGCGTCATTGAAGTGTTTCCGATGTCAGCCTATTCTCAACATTATCTCTCCCAACAAATAATTAATCATTACGTGTAAGGGGGTGTAAGGGGTCGGATTGTTTAAAACCTTTAATAATCGTCGTCATTTTCTGTTGACCACTATTCCCGTTTATATTTACCTCAACACAGGCGTTGTCAGCTTAGCTAATGTTATTGTTGTTGCGGTTGCCAATGATGCTGATAATATTGTTGTTGTTGTTGAGGTTTTGTTGCTGTATCTATGATAAGAATGCATATAACTTCAGTAGATGCAAACTTATCTTAAATGAAACGAGCATTCGAGCATTTTGCTTTTTTCAGAAAACGACCATTGAGAGCACTTCGAGAATTTTTCAAAATTAATATTATAAAAAAACATTCAATACCGACAACAAAGCCCAATTCAGATTCGCCTGCCCTTTCTCAACAAATAAAGAATACTTTGAACTCACTAGGAAGAAGGAACAAAGACAACTAGGAAAAAGGAGGGAAGACAATTAACTGGGTTATTTGAATAAATTGAAAACTGTCGGGCAGTTATTCCATCCAAGACCTGTCCCGACTGTCGGGCATATAGCCACTGCGTATAGAAAAGACATGGTATTACTATTGACACATGCACCATTGGAATTCACATAGGATGAATACAACAGGTACAGACATAAAAACTGCCCAAATCAAGTCTTTTGTCAAAACGACTTATTCCAAATTATTCCAGGTGCCTGTTTTCTCTATTTTCCGTTGTAATACTTCAAAACGATTTTTGCACCTTATGCTTGGCATTGTCATGCGCACACAAAAACACATCAAGAGATTTTTGACAAGAGCAAACAACCCAAAAACAATAATAACCGGGATGCGTTTTTTTTCCAAACGAACCAAACTCCCTTAAACTAGAACCATAAAGGGAATTCGTGAGGTTCAAAAGATTTCAAATATTTGGACAATCTTCGCGGACCTTTTGGGTGACATTTTAGCAAGACTACAGCATTAATTTTGACAGGTTTTTGAACTATTAAATCATGAAATGTTTGATCAAGTTTTTAGGGGATGTAAACAAAGAGCTGTACTTGTCAAAGATCGCATAGTTTTGATTCCTTTACCATGGCATCATCTCTCTAAGTTCATCATTGGATGTATTGATATCATGAGATGAGAGATCGAGTTAGCCATAATACGCAGTGTTCGGCAATAAGCTAGCTGTTTTCGCCATCAGTGCAATCAATGAATGGTATTTTACGAGCTAATGACGATTAATCGGCTATGAAACCTCATAGCATACCTTCTTCAGAATTGTTAGGTGAACCTTTCAGTATGTTTTTGTTTTTCAATTTTTTATTGTTTATTTTTAAGAAATTAATAGTTAACCATTATTTCCGGGGCGTTGTTAATGTCACATTTTCGCTCACTCTTTTTGCTAAGTTATCTTGTACTTAAAACTGCCAAGGTAGTTTATAAGTTGTTATTTTTGTTTGTTGTCCGTTTTTTTTGTTCCCAGAAAGAGTGTTAGCAGGTTAGTGTTGAATTTTGAGCTTCTTGCCTTTTTTTTTCTCTTTTAGGTTTGAAAACAAGTTGTTGATTTTGCAGGAGGGACATAGCCGAAGAGGTAAAAGTAAAAACCATATTGAAAATAGATACATCTATATTTGTAATGCCTACCAGGGACTTAAAATAGCTCAAGGTTTTTTCTTAGTCTTTCTTGATGAGAGCGCGCTCAAGTTGAAATCTATATACTAATTCCACAATAAAAACATTTAGCTCTAAAACTTATGGGAGTTTGCTAATTGTTTATATTAGTAAGTCAAACACAATGGTGTATTAATCTAGCTGCACTCCCGGAATGCTATTGTTTTCCTACTGTGCCACAACTTTTTTAACTCGCCTGTAAGCTGTCAATCATTTCAATCACAAAATGTCATTAAACGCTTGACTGGCTTTTTGGTCACGTGTCGTGGAAATCAACATCGGGACCAATGCTCAATGAAAATTTTCCTAACTCCGAGCCAAATATGCCGCAATCTTGAGTAGGTGAGTAGGGCAATAAGAGATTGCCCTTATACGCTTCATACATTGCTGTTTGGAATCCAAATGTGTCCTAAATTAGGGGATTGTGATTTCTGATCGCTAGATCCGGTCAAGGGACGCGTTGTAGCGCCTTTGTGCAAGGAGGAGAAAGTTTTGTAATCTGCAACCGACTCCAGCAAGAGAACAACCAACGATTGTGATACGCATTGGAGATAAACATGGTACTAGCAGGGAGGACAAGTCTTGGATTTACGCTTTTACTTGTGTTTATAACTGGCAATCAAGGACAAAGACAAGGTAAGAAAACTTGGCTGTTTGTTATATTTGCTTTAGCTAGTATCCTTACGAGAATGACTTCCGTTTATTCGCACTCTAACTTCCTAAAATGGTCTTGAATAGCGATGCTCACGGGTTATTTAGCTTTCGAGGGTTGAAATCTAACTTTTTAAAAACCAGGCATTTATAGCTGCTAAGTTTTCCAATTGATGAATGCTTATTTTAGATACTTGATTTCGTGGTCTGTTATAAATTTTCAAAGATGCGTTATCGATACTCGTCACTTTGGTGTTAGTGAGCAAAACTTCCGTTATACTGTAAATATTCATTTGATTTTCTACAGTATATGACCAGCTAACAGTGTTCATGATATAATCTAGGAATTCTTCTTCACAAATGCCTAATTATGAATCGCTTTACAGAGTCAATTAGCTCGCCAGCAGTGAAAATGAGCAATTCACTCATGTACAGTGTTGCTACGAGATGTGTAAACTTGCATCGGACAAAAGGTTTTGATTCGCGGTGAATCTAGTAGTTATCATTGGTTAGAATACCTTAAATGTGTTATCAAACTCATGCTAACGATGATATGTATAAAATTCGTAATAGATTTCGCCGTTTGAGCGTATATAGCTAGAAGTATTTGTAACCTAAAACTGGCTTTTCTACCGTGAGCTGTTTGCCATGCGGTGTTCAGTTGTGAACCTATCTTCACTGATCGACCGGTCTGCTCTAAACTAAATAAACATTTTGTGATAGCAGTCACTAAAAGTGCATTTTACATTGCTTTGGCATTAATTCTGGACTCTGTTCGTTCAAAATACGACGTTTGGGATTTATTTTAATGGGTCAAAGGTTGATGTACCGACTCGATACTTCTCCAAATTAGATTGAATTTGTGTATTTTTACCGTAGTTTTAAATTGCGCGATATAGACTTTCGCCTCTTATTTAACCACAAAAGAACGCGCGAAAAGTGCTTTATAACGTTGTTGTGCTCTAAGTGATTTTCTGTTAAACTTAGTGGGTTAATGATAAACCCCTCCTTTCTTTTTCTCTGAGGTCTGACTCCACTTTGTAGGAGATGGCTTTCTGGTTCGATACAGCACAGCATGTAGTGTTCTTGTTGACATCATAATACCTTATGTTTTTGACATAGGATGGGAATAAATAACAAAGAGCTGAAATTCTAACAATAATAAACTGATATATCTGTGACACTTCGAGCTTTCTAGGGAACTAAAAAAGCACTATTGATAATAACAAAATATCGGCCTTCTCTAAATCAGTGATCTTTGGAGCACCCAAACCGGAAAGAGTAGGACAGATTTTCAATAAATCCACCCAAAGATTATTCTTTCAAGCGAAGAGGCCTCACGTATTTTGATGACGTAACTTTTAGAAACTTTGATTAAAAAACTTCTGTTTTCGTGATTTATGAAAGTGTTGTTTACTATACTTTAAAGAGTTTTATATTACTAATACACAGTTGTAAATCCGATATTTTAATCCGGAGAGTTCCACTGCAATTTTCCTACCACGCAATCGAAGCCTTTGCATTCTCAGTTTATCAATATTTCGCCTCGTAGGAATAGTTTTGGTTAGGGCTGGTATGTGGTGAAATGTCATTAGTTCCCATGTTTCTCTTCTCCTCATAATTTATTGTACGTGCTTTCACACTTGTGTTATTTCTAATTCCTACAGAATCTTCTTGTTACGAAGCAAACGAACTTGTTTTTAAATTTCTCAAAAAATTAATTCTGATAATATTCATAATTTTATTTCTATACATCCTATATTTCTTGAGCAGGCTTTATTACATCGCGTGTTCTTTTGGCCCTATCAACCAAGCGTATTCTTTATTCTTAATCAGATAAAATGATGTTAAGAGAATGAGTGTTTTTCTGTGATGTTTCGATTTAATACGAGTCCAGATAATACTGCTGAAAAAACTCGCTTCGGCCTAGACAATACACATATATATTTGTCGATATAAAATTAATAAAAATGCTTAGATGCCAGTATTTTCATTGTTTATTACCTATTTTTTTATCCATTACGAATTTATAAGAGAACAAAACGCTGGGTAAAGTGTGTATCTCGATGTGGACTCCCTGTGGAGTTCGCTTCCTGCGTTGGTACCTACGAATGCGCAAATCTGACGTTAAGTTTACGAAAGTTTGTTATGTGAAGCATAAAAAAACTACCTCATTACTGTATATCTTAGCTCATGCATTCCAAGTGCTATTTTTCTTGGTTGTATCTACAACATGCGAGCGTATTTAAGTGTTCTCGTAACTCGTTTGTAACATGTGTTTTTTTGCAAACTCATACGGTGTGAAGCGACCCAGACTTTTTGGAGTCAGTCTCATCACCTAAACATGTTTACAAATACAGCGATTCTTTATCACAAACCATCCAGATTCACCTCTTGGCATCCTGAAAATCGTTAGCTAATTACACACTCATAAAATCTTGTATTTTTTTATGTTTTTCTAAAGCACGCATTTACCACATATGGAAAACGTTAATTTGGACATGACAATAATTCTGTCAACTGCATATTATATTAATAAGATGTCTCCCCCTGTGATCTTGTTAGGGTGTTTGAAAGCGGTTGTTTGTCTCTTCTTCACTACTTTATGTCTCGGTTCTATCTTCATATTCTACTACTCTACCAAGTTGTTTTTCAAAATGTCTTAGGAATAGATAATTGGTGAGAATTTGTCTTGAAGAATGATAACGGCTTCTTCAAACGATTTGTTCGACGCACGAAAAGCATGTAACTTTATAGGCCCTCGGTGTCACTCAACCGAAATCTTAGCTTCCTCACTCACAAAGCACATGGCAACTAGCTTTCACCGTACTATTTCTGAGATCAAATTCATAATCCTCATCGAACGACTCGACCAGTTTTCGCGGGTTTCTGTGAGATTCTTTTAAATATCATCCAACTAGCTCCCCTTGTTAAATGACTTTGGCAAAATACTAGCCGGATGGGTATTAAATAGAACCATCCGATACAAATGCCCAAATAAAACGTTATAAAGGATCTGGTGACCTGTAGAGTGTTATCAAAAGGATAACGTATATATACGCCCTCTTTGTCATAACCCGTAAAAAGTACACAATTGGTTAAATTTTGTAACTCTCTTAGATTAAGTTAACACTCGGTTTTGATTTCAGGAATCAGCGATTTATTCGATTTACCACAGCTTTTTTCGTGTAAGATACACTTTACTTCTCCTTTCACCATCACAAATATCACACCTTATTCAATTATACTGTAAGTCGCGTTCAATCAACACCAGAAACTCTTACAGGGGTCTGCACGGAATACACAATTCCGGATTTAGTTCTAGAGGCATAGCTGATGATAACATTAGGAAAGTCATTCATGAACAACTCCTAAATATGCGTCTTTTTTGGCGTCAATGATTTTGTGTTTTACTACTTCCTCAATTTGAGAGAGAGCTAACTTGCCCATCTTGTGGCTAAAGTTCAAGGCTGTTCCTCGTCCGTTGTGCTGCTATCTTGCCACAGCACTGGTTAATTACTAGCCCTGCCCGACTGTCTGGCTCTCGCTTTCCATCTGCCTATCGCAAAATTTATCCCAAAGTTGACCTTAAAGACCCACGATAACAGACAGGGACCTTTTTGGGATACGGCTAAAACGTAGAATCGCGCTATATCAAAATCTCATTAAAAATTAACTTGAGAATTTCCTAATTGTTGCAAAGTTGGTTTGTGTGAGTTATTTCTGGTTGAAGTGCGTTGCGGATATACCATAGTAATAATTGTTTTTTCATAGCCCCAGTCATAGCTATAGCCAGTGATTGACGGGAGGGAATATTGGAATACTTGTGGCGCGAACAATGTAAAGACGTTGAGCGCGGAACGGCTATTTACGTCAGTTTCTCCGCTGACGTAAACTACCGAACTTGAGGATCCCTGCGGCTACTACAAGATACCTAGAAAACATGCCACCTTAAACTAGAAAAGAACGCTTTAGGGCGAACGACCGCCTCGTGCGTTTAAACGGGAGTTAATTAAAGGGGCATAGTAGAACCAGAAATTGCTATAGCTCCTTTATTAATAATTTGGCTAGCCTTGTCACTCGTTTATATCAAATCGATTTAATTAAAGGCGCGATGTAGCCACTTGTATATATCACTCGATCACAGGATTTGCCTTGGGCCGCAACCCGTGGACGCCTTCGGGATTCTCGAGTATCGATCCATAGCCTTTAAACTGCACCTACTTCTGTAACGATGAACAGTTATGAGACGCAAATAAAAACTTGCGGAGTTTTGAGCCAGTGTCGAACGCCTCTCCATTACCCTAGAGTGGTTGATTAGTATCGTAGCCACGCTTCAGCCCGCATAATCGGTAATTCCGCCTGCAAATAAGGTATATCCCAAATAGTCGAAATACTCGCTGAATGGGGGTTATCATTCGCTGTTGACCTTTTTTTGCGCCACACACACTAAGTATGATATCGTCCCAGTTATTACGATCACGATCGACAAACACCTATTTCGGGATATCCTGGGATACCATTCAGCCAACCTTAGAATAGAACCACGTGGCCCTGATCCCCAAACAACTTACTTATGAGGGACTTTGTTTATTTTGTTGATTAATGTTACATATGCTCTGAGTGTATTTTATGTATTCGGATGTAGGCAATTTAAGGTGGAACTAACCATATAATACGATGAACAATCGAATGCCCTCGATGAGAATTTCTTTTTTATTATCATTTTCTTTGGGAATTCCCATGTGACGATGCGTTTTATTCTAGCTTATCATTAAAGGACCCCTTTGTTTTTACCATTTATCGAGAGCCTGTTGCCTCCGTCATAATGTGACGGATCAGCCAGGGTCTAAAACATCAAGCTCATTTTACATGATCATAATTTAATAACTAGTGAAGCCGTTCAGCTTTATTGCTTGTATCAGTTTATGCTATTCATTTAAGTGAAGTCTTTTGCACCACAGTTATTTTTTAGCCGAGTGTGTGATTCTAAGACTGCATAGATATCTTCCATATCGCCTTTAAATCTGCAGTATAGAGTTCGAAAGCGAACTTCAGATCTCTCGCTAAGTTAAGGATCTAGACGCCAGGTCATCTTAATATCAAGTGTATAATTTTCCCACACACATTTTTTTCGCCACACAAGCTGACATAATATCTCCTTTAAGATAATGACAAACCTGGGATAATGGATATTTTTTAATTGTTTTTATTTGTTGTTCTGTCTTTCCTATACTTCCCTTCCTTTACTTATTTTAGCACACATTGTAGTTTTGCTTCTCTCGCTGCTTGGCTCGTGTCGGCTCGCGATTGTTTTTCGCACCAAATTGAGGCGTTAAATCCAGCCGTACTTCTGCATATTCTCAAATCCTATAAGTAATGTGTTTTGCAATGTTCAAGTGACAAAGAACAAAGTTCATCTCCTGTAACGAGTGATATTTTCAAACACCGATTAACGTATAGGTCACAAGTTCGTCATCTTGCAAATGCCTTGTAAAGATGAGCCACGATGTCACGTCCCTAGAGAGATTTGTTGCACTCGGGATTTATTATGCTGGAGATCTGTTACTCGACGTATGATAAAGACCTTGAAATAAAAAAGATTGTCTATCTAATATTTTTTGTGGTATTCCGTCATTGTATTGTAGTTACATTGTACAGAATATGGCTTTACATGTTTTTTTCCTGTCCCCTTTTTTTAGCCTCCGATGATTTTATATTCACAAGCCTCACAAAAAAAATCACTATGGTCGTTATTAATGTCATCACATCATGACACGTTCATCATCATCATTTTTATCATCATCATCATCCTAATAACAGTCGTTGTATTCGTTTGCAATCATCATTATCAGTAGCAAGTCATCATCATCATCGTCATTGTCTTCATCATTACCATCATGGTCATTGTCTTCATCATTACCATCATCGTCATTGCATTCCTCATTATTTTGTCTTAATTATCGTCATTATAACTAGCGTCATCTTCACCTTCATTTTATCTCAAGCATCAATTTTAGATTATTATTTTCCAATTCTTTATTGTGTCTTTCTTTTTCTTCCAGCTCCAACAGTCACACTGACTCCTAAAGACTTTGCAGGCGTCACACGAGGATTTGTATATATGATATGTAACGTTACTGGCAGCCCGATGCCGACGTTAACGTGGTATAAGAATGGGAGTGTAATCAGGAACTCTCGAATCCAGATATTTACAATGCCTTACGGGGGGCTTATACGTATTGGACCTCTCAGGGCAAAGATACATAAGGCTACCTATGAATGCGAGGCAGATAATGGAGTGGGACCACCACTACGGGACTCTTCGACTTTAATCGTTCACACAGGTACGTGAAAGTTTGAGGAATGTTGTATCTTAAAAGTTATAAGGGATGATACTATAGTCCCTTGAGGGTCAATAGGTGTAAAAGGTGGGGTTTGAGATGCCCAATGGGTGTAAAGGGTGGGGTTTGAGATGCATAATGGGTGTAAAGGGTGGGGTTTGAGATGCACAATGGGTGTAAAGGGTGGGGTTTGAGATGCATAATGGATGTAAAGGGCGGGGTTTGAGATGCATAATGGGTGTAACGGGGGTGGGGTGGGGTGGTGCTGTGTGTTGATGTTATGTTGGAGTTGTTGGCTTAGTAATGGGTGATGGTTTGCGATACTTTATTAATTTATTTTTATTTTTTGCCTAATAATCCACCACATTGTAACAGGTTGCTACCGTTCACATGCTCATAGCGTACTTCCTTCCTGGGGCTTGTGATGCATCGCGTTTTGATTAAGACAATGTCTTCAGTCACGAAATCTATTGTGACGCAGTACAAAAATCACAGCTATTGAACTGTCCGGAAATAACCTTGTTTAGATAAAAGAATCATTCTTAGGGGCTTGTCACATGAGAGTGGGACAAAGAAAGTGTATTAGACCACAATTGTGAAATGTGTAGATTGTTTGACTCACCATTTCCCTCTCTTTTCAGTGGTTTTGTTCTTGTTATTTTTCTTCTCGCAGCTCAACTTGACCGAGCTTCACGGTTACTGCCCCCTCTCGATAATTACTTTCGCGGTTCAGTACACAATAAGCTCAAAGTTTCTTTACCCTGATTAATGGTTGTTAACAAGACTATAAACGAAAATAAAGCGAAGAGCTTTTGTGCTCTTGTGCGTTCACCTGTCGGTCAGGATCCGATGTACAACTTTTTACTCATCTCTTCAACTCCACCTTTTACCTAAAATGTTCCTGTGGACGTTCTTCAGAAGAAGGGAGTTGGCTTCTATTTGTGCATATTGTAACAAGGCACACTTAATATTTTGAATGGAAGATACGGCTGTCCGAGTTGTAGGTCACTTATATCTTATCCTTGAACATTTCAAATTCCTTTTTGCTGTTTATCTAAATGGCAAGTACTATCCTTTTTGCACTCGTGGCGCAGGCGTGTGACATGTAATTATTGTTCTACCCTGTTCACTGGTACCAATCCTGCTAACGCCCGTATAAGTAGTTTATTAGAGGGGCTATGTTACTTTACGCACCCTTTATTTGGATTTAACCATCTCAGTAAGGCGTCACCTTTGCCTGTTACGGCTATCACAAAGCGGTGCACGTTATCATTTGCCCACCAAGTTTTACTTCATAACCTGCTCAAATAGACGGGAACTAATATCACTTCTGTGAGCTGGACTATATCTTCTGTAAGCTGTACAATCCCATTCAATGGTGTATTTTTAGTTATGTGAACCTCAGATGCGGCACTTTTAATTGTTAAGTATTGTCTTTGCTTCTAAGAATAAGTCGTTTTGTCGGGGTGTTTTGACATCTGCTTTAGTTTAGGTTTGTGGAAGTAGATGCGCTTCGTAGAACTTCTTAGTGTTTTATTCTTCGGCGGGTTTTTATTCTTACTGGATTAAACAGTGGAAAAAAGCGCTCCTCCAAATTAAAAATGTGCATTATACTACTAATACTACTATGATTCTTTAATCGCCACATTGTAAACAGCGCCCAAAAATGAAAGAGTAACCATTTTCGCACCATATCCAGCGCAGTTGATATGCGTAATGCTAGACTACATGCGCTGATCCATGCTGCCTGCCCCCGAGGCTGGTTAACCTTTTATCACTGTGTTCTTTACAATTAAAGCGAACAAAACGCATCTGAAGACCATACTTCTTCAAGCGCAGAGTTATTAAGGGTGTCCAACTTTGTGAGCTATAAATTCTGCTATGTTACTGTAAGGATGTTGCTATTAATTACTTCATATTAGGGCTCTATATTGGGGTGTTGAGAGGCACTTGCACGCTAGCAGAAACACCCCCAAGGAGCTATTTATCCCAAAGGATATTGGAGGTCGATTGAGAGAATTATCTGTTGTTCATTTTGAGAGCGTCCGGGGTGGTTTCCTGTGTAGACTAGCTTGTATCGCCCATGGCTAGGGAGTCACATGTGTCCGTTATGGCTAGGGAGTCACATGCGTCCGTAATGGCTAGGGAGTCACCTGTGTCCGTAATGGCAAGGGAGTCACACGCGTCCGTAATGGCTAGGGAGTCACATGCGTCCGTGATGGCTAGGGAGTCACATGCGTCCGTAATGGCTAGGGGGTCACATGCGTCCGTAATGGCTAGGGAGTCACATGTGTCCGTAATGGCTAGGGAGTCACATGTGTCCGTAATGGCTAGGGGGTCAAATGCGTCCGTAATGGCTAGGGGGTCACATGGCGTCCGTAATGGCTAGGGAGTCACACGCGTCCGTAATGGCTAGGGAGTCACATGCGTCCGTAATGGCTAGGGAGTCACATGCGTCCGTAATAGCTAGGGAGTCACATGCGTCCGTAATGGCTAGGGGGTCACATGTGTCCGTAATGGCTAGGGAGTCACATGTGTCCGTAATGGCTAGGGAGTCACATGCGTCCGTAATGGCTAGGGAGTCACATGCGTCCGTAATGGCTAGGGGGTCACATGTGTCCGTAAGAGAGAAGAGCGTGAAGGTGGTGTAGAGCCCTCTGAGGCGAACCTCAGGCTTAATATAATGCCCTCATTCCGTAATGGCAGACACACACAGACACCACAATCTTGGCTCTATCAATCGTTTGATGATTCATTAACACTGCAGTACGTGCTTTTAAAATCGCAGAAACGATTCATTATAGGGTTAGTTTTGGCGTCGCCCTGTACCCCTTTTATCTTGAAGGTGTGACTCCATGTATCCATGTATGGAAAACACGTCTTGTATTCTGTATGAGTGTATGAGTGTTGGTTTTGCTATTTTGTGGTTGTTAGTATCTCAGATAGTGGTAAAAACGAGATGTGCTGTTAATATTTGGTTGCTCATTAGATTTCAAATCTATGCAACCATTTCGTGGTATTACTCTTTTTAAATGTTGTTGTATGGAATACGATACAGTAGGTGTGACTTCACTACATGTTCGAATTTCGGGAATTCTTTATATCGTTTTATCGACTGGCTTAAACGTACCCAGTATTCTAACAAACTGATGATACAAGAGTCGGTAGATTGGTTGATTATATATATAACATCAGTCTTCTTCCACAGCTTTCTTCCACCTTTTTTAATTATTTACGCCTTGGTCGTTATTTAGACTGGATAAATCATCCTTTTGAACTCCTTTCTTCTCGGCGTTTTTCATATTCCTTGTTTTCCTTCCCAAGGTATTGTCGAGTCACCCTGACCCTTTTGTGTTTTGTTTGTCTCTCGGTTGACTTTGATGTTAGTATCTGTAATAGCGCAGTGCAAGCTATAATAACTTCCCATAAACCTCATACGCCCTTCCTCCTTAGGAAATATGTTTTTTATTGAAAGCTTTTACTATGGGATTGTTAGTTGTCTTGCTTGTACTTTTTTTTTTTCGGAAGTTGTTTAATCTCTATCAGCTTTGGGGACGGATTATGTGATTTCGAACTTTGTTTACTGCTTAGTTTTAAATTTCAAAACGTAAAAACGTCTATAGTCATAGTGATTAGAGGACACTTAAGGCTGATCCGATAGTTATAAGATCACAAACCTGACTAAAGCGACAGACAAAAGTTAATTGAATAGTTCAAGAAGGAAATAACTCGCATATTGCCGCCTACTTCAAATACTGCAAATCAGCGCAATAAACCACCGAAATCCGCGAGCTTTATCATTGACCTCAAAACCTCAAACTTGCAGTTTTAATTTTCTCTCTGTCGGATTATACTTTATGGATTTACATAGAACTAAAAACACCATCGTAATTTAAGAAATATAATTTTCCACGTCTTTTTGCGGACAATGGGCTGTCAACAATCTGTAGGGAGCTCATTATTGTCCGAACAATAAAGTCTTCAATGGTGCTTTGTCCTTCAGGTTTTATTTGTGCAACGATTTCAAGTCGGTAAATAACAAAAAGCGCCCGTAAGAGCTTGATAATTAGCTCCAAACAAAAGTTTCCTGAAGCAGTGGCTTATTATGAGACAGGGTTCTGTGAGCTTGTTGGAGCTGTCTGTCATTGCCCGCCCAGCTGAATCTTACCCCACGATCTACCGACAGAACAAGGAGCCATCAATTTGGTTCTGATATTTGATGGATTTGGATGACTTTAATATGCAAATTATGTTCAGTCAGTAGTTATTCTTGTTGATATTTGCATGGATTCAGTGAGTTTGTTATCAGAAGGGATTTTGTGTGAAAGCAGTTTAAATTGTAATCCCCTTAGACATAAGCACTTTATTCTATCACAGTGCATGTCTTGATCTCTTAAATCCCTCTAGACCTCTGAACACTTGGTTAAAAACTCATTGTAAAATCTACATTCTGGGCATTGTATTTTTTTTTTTTTTTTTACTGCATTCTCTATAATATGTCTTTTATATACTCCAATACTCCTATATGCCAGCAGCGTTGAAATGTTCAAGTTTTACACTGCACTAGATCTATGTTGACAGTGCAGGAACTCAACCATACAGCCGTTTGCACGCCACTTGTCACAATTCGTTGTCGCGCTTCTAGCGCTTCCGTTTATGTATTTAGTCTAGTTCTATTGAATATTTGGGTAGTTCATTAGCGCGAGGACTTATCTCGGCCCTTTGCTGAAGTGCCACACATCCGGTAGATGTCGACCTTGGCGAAACACGACTTGCACTCTGCCGTGATGTAAGCGATCTCGGCCACAGCGGGCAAGGCTGGAGCTTTGCCTTAACGCGTGGCTCTCGCGCTGCATGGGCTTGGGTCGTGCAGAGCGTTAGTTACTGTGTTATGTGTATTTGTGTACAGTACGCTATTGTGATCCGTCAAGGGTTCCTCGTGATTCGAAACACGCATTTGAAGCATAAAGGCAAATGACGTACATTCAGTCGAGTGTATCTAAGCACCGTTTTTCATTGCTTTTCTTATTTGATTTATCTCCCCCGCTTGTTCTGCCTCCCTTTGATAAATAGCGTCTAGCAGAGTGACCCACCTCGAAGACTCGAGTCTCAGCTATTGTCTTGTTTAGTAACGTTAAATTTATTTGCGTCAACAAACGAGAAATTATATTCTGGTTGGATTTCAATACGAAACGCAAAACGTTCTACGAATCAATTTCAATGATACTGAGTCTAGTATCGGGTCCTCCTTGAATTCCTTTAGGGACTGCCTGTTTGAAATTTGACAGCTGACAAAATTTCGGAAAAAATTCGAGCAAGCCTAAATTACCTAAAAACAAAAGCAAACAAGAAAGCCTTTGATAAAAAGCACAGCCAAAAACAGAAAAGGGCGACCTCTTAGCAGCGTGTGTCAGACGATTTATCTTTTCGAATCAAATTGCCTCCAAAGGGTCACTCACAATACACTTTCTGACATCGTTACATATGGCACTTGGCCGTTGGTTGGTCATTTTTGATAAGGCGAGTTTTCAATATTACCAGTCATAACCCTCCACACAATTACCCCTCCCCCTAACCCCACATCTGTTGAATGCGTCTACCTCTAATCTCGCTGAATCTTATCGTCCACAGCGAGTACGAAACCCGCAGGGTTCCCACGTATTGCCAAACACCCTTCGTTCAAGCAGAGAAGGAGTGGGGATGATGTGACATTCACGTGCGCAGCAGTAGGAACTCCAACGCCCAATATCACGTGGTTTAAGGATAGATTACCCATCGTTCTTAACGACCCTCGTGTCTCGGTTCTGTCGGACGGGAGAAAGCTGCGCATTACTGACCTGCGCGAGTCTGATAATGGAAAATACTCCTGTGTGGCGAGGAACGCCTTGGGAATGGTGTTCTCAAGTCAAGCCATGCCTGCTAGGCTCTTTATTGTTGGTGAGTAGGAATGTTAGGTTTGGTAACGGAGCCCGAGAACCCCATAAAAGTGGACCCACCTGATATATGGATTTCCGTTGTATAAAGGTACTTTTTAGGTAATTTTACAGCTTACTGCATCTTCTTGCAATGTGTCTTTCTCGGGGCAAACATTGACCATAAGTTCTATTCACAGAAGTCTCGTTTTCTTGTTTACAAACTATTCCTTGTCAAAACTGTGAATGATCTGTTTTAGGGACGGACGACTGAAAAACTACTTTCCCTGCTTTTGACGGCGAAACAAAATCTGCCTCGTCTATCTACAGAGAAGAAAACACTCATAACATGTCCAATTTTCTAGTTGTCCATTATGTAAAGTGAAAATAACACTAGTATTTAACTCTTTCAGTCGTGCGCAGTAAGCCGGAGTTCACGCTCCGACCTCAGGACAAGACTGTTGACCCTGATACGGACGTGGAGCTGAAGTGCTCGGCACGTGGAAGCCCCACCCCCTCCATCGTGTGGGAGGTGGACGGAAGCCGGATCTCGGGGCAGAATGGCGAGCTGATCATCAGGGGCATCCAGAGATCCGGGAATTACAGCTGCATCGCGGACAGCAACATGGGGCGTGTGCAAGCTTACGCCTATGTCACCGTCAGATGTAAGTCACGCTATGTAGTCAGACAGAGGCATTGTATACTTTAGGCGTGAAGTAGCAGTTTATTTTTGGGGGTCAAAGACACAACGAAACAAAAGAAACTTGTGTAACAAGTGACAACGCCCATGTCACCGTCTGATGTAAGTCACGCTATGTAGTCAGACAGATACATTGGACACTAAAGGCGGGGTGTAGCAGTTTATTTTTGGTGGGCAAGAACACAATGAAACAAAAGAAACTTGTGTAACAAGTGTGCCACGTTTTGTATGGTTACATGTCGTTTTTGTAGCCGACTGAGCTTGGATGAATCCATCTAAATCACTGTCGTGATCATGTATTAGGAAAAGTTAGTTCACTCTTATCCGCTGATAAAGCGGCGAAATGGATTGCCAACGTGTGAAACTGGAATTGAGTGCCAAAACGTGCAACTGGAATTGAATGTCAATATTTGCAACTGGAATTGATTGCCAAAACGTGCAGTTGTCCCCTGCTAATATATGAAACCACTCGTGATCATATTTATTCAATTAAAACCGTCCCCTTTTGCCTGTCAGTGCTACCGTTCGCACCCTCCAGACCGAACGCCGCCTCGATCACATCTGACGCCATCAAAATCACGTGGCATCCGCGTGGCGCTCACGTTGTGACGTCATACGAAGTACAATATCGATTGAAAGGCAAAACCGAATGGCAGGAGATTACTAACGTGCGCGGTATGCAGTCACTTGTTGTGAGTGGGCTCAGGCCTTTCTCGTCATACGAGTTCCGCGTGTTCGCTGTGAACAGCCTGGGACGGAGTCGGCCGAGCCTTATGGCCGAGTACACTACGTCTGAGACAAGTGAGTATCGACTGACTGTGGATGAGAAAATTGAATTGAATTTAACGTAACTAAGCTTATCTAACTCTGTCTGACTGCGATCTCTTTTTCTAAGAACCTGGTTCCGCGCCTCGTAATATTGAAGCCATGGGAGTATCGGATACGTCTTTTAAAGCTGGCTGGCTTCCACCAATCAGCGCCAATGGTCGCATCCGGGGCTACAGGCTGTACTACTCGCTTGACCTATTGGAGGATATCAGTCAGTGGCGATTCATGGCTTCGTCGACGAACTCCACTACGGTAACCGGGCTAACGAGACAGACAACGCACTTCTTTAGGATCCTCGCGTATAACATCGCGGGCGACGGACCTCTGTCAGAGGTGGTCGCAGTCAAGACCCAAAAAGGAGGTAGGCAGCCAGAACCAATGACTTCACACGCAGTTTTTTTTTTAACTCCGAGTGTTGTACAGACAACGCTTATTATTTTTTCCCCATTTAATTTTACTTTGATTGCCCCCTTAGTTCCAGGCCAACCACGCAGCGTTCAGCTTAGCGTCCTTTCCTCCACCGCCATCCGTGTCACGTGGTCCCCGCCTCGTTACCCTGGTGACGGCATATTCGGCTATGACGTGTACTATAACAAGAGCAAGCAGGACATGGACACTGTGATCGGGGCGTTCCAGATGAATACCAAGGAGATCATGGGACTAACGCCCTATACCGTGTATAAAGTCGCGGTCGCCGCAAAGTCGGACAAGGGTGTCGGTCCGATGTCTTTTGTGCTGACTGCCCGGACGGATGAAGATCGTAAGTAACACTAGCAATGACGTTTAGCAGTTTTAATCCGATAAGGCTTGGAAGAAAACTTACACCTTACCCCTTAAGTAAGCAAGCGAACCTACAATTAAAGCATTTTCCTTTATTAAGGACATATTACTGAAAATATATCCATGAGTTACTGACCTGAATTAGTCGATGGAAAATTAATGCTTTGACTGTCTTGGAATTGTCCATGTATGTAAAATGACAGTGTCATTTTTTTATCAGATTGTGTGAAATTTTCTACTTTTTTGGTTCTCAGGTCCAAGCGACGCACCTCAGAATATTCAAGGTCGTAGCCGTGACTCGACAACCCTGGAGATTAGCTGGGACCCCCCTCGTCCCGAACACCGCAATGGTCTCATCACTCACTTCACTATCAAGTACCGGGCGAAGGGTCAACGGGGCGCAAAGTACCTGACCGTTGACGCTACCAAGACCTCAGTGGTGCTGCACAACCTGGACAAGTTCACGAATTACTTCATCTGGGTACAGGCGAGCACCAAGCAGGGTGACGGCCCATTCAGCGACAAGCACACCGTCTCCACGGCGGAAGACGGTAAGATGCAATCCTTGATGGGGGACTTATGCCTAGAGATCACGTGACTTATTGGGTGGCAAACTAGCGCGCGCTCAGGAACAGCAACAAAAAGCAACTTATTCAGCGCTTACGAAAAAAAACATAATTTTTTTTTCAGTAAGTGTTTAGTATTATTTAAAGATTTTATTTTTTCGTCGTTCTCTGATGAGACGGGCGCAGTTATTTCTGTGATTATTTTGGTTTGAATTTGCCAACAAGAAAGGTCACGTGATCTCTTAGAGCAAGTCCCATATTATTCTCCTTTATTCACTCCTATCATTATGGCGTAATTTTTATTAAGACGGGCGTGGCTGGTTTGCGTAATGGGTGATTCCAATCAAGGTCAATGTCTCCCCCAGTATTTTCTCAGTCAGCCCTATTCTTCCCTCCATTGTAACGAAAACTTTGTTCCCAGTGCCTAACGGTGCCCCACGCGACGTGCGAATCCGTGTCCACAACTCGACTACCATGACAGTCAAATGGAACCCTCCCACCACCAAGCAGGATGGCAAAATTCTTGGTTACATGGTGTTCTACACGCGCGTGGACGACCAGGGAAACCAACTGAGACCACCCGCTCAACCGGAGAGTAAGGACTCCATGTCAGAAGAGAACCACGTAAGTGCACACAACGCGTTTTTTTTTTTTTTTTTTTTTTTTTAGTTCTTTTTTACTTAACTTGGCACATGGGTCTTTTGACTTCCCCAAAGGCCAAGCACTTCTCTAGTAAGACCCGTATGTCATAATATAAGGCGACCTATCCCTATCTATGTTTTGCAACCTTGTCTAATTTTGTTGGTAGAAAAAAATGCTGTTGCTAAACAGCTAATGTAGGTTTCTCGTCCTTAGTGAAAAAGTCCCTAGTCTCTTTCTGTTAGTCAAAAACGTCCTCAATGTTCTGTCAGTGACAAATTAGGTCTGGTACAGCAGGAAAAAATTTAAACGGACCTGTCAATGTGGAATCTTTCTCTATGTTATTGTGCTCTGACAACTTTTTCCAATTCGGAAGTGTAGCCAAATGTTGTTTCTGATCGTGCCAACACTGAATCCAGTGTGTTTTTCCATATCCCAGAAAGTCCACCTGACTGGCCTAGCGCCCGAGACCACCTATCAGATCGAGGTCGCCGCCTACACCATCAAGGGTGACGGAGCTCGAAGCGTTACACGACTCGCCAAGACCATGGCTCAGAGTCCAGACCCGCCCTTCGTGTACCTTGAACGAGCGAGCGGAGACCCCATCTCGGACGTGACCCTTGCCTGGCGCACGTCTGCTACTGGTGTTATTGAATACAAGGTGCGGTACGCCAAGTCTGTCAGACGGCTGCGAGGGAGAGATCAGGGAAATCTGAAGATGAAAGAGATCAAGTTCAAGTCACACACGACCAAGCAAAAGTTCCAGTCGCTAGGTAAGGATTCAATCTGTTCTGCTCAGTAAATGAACCTACAGAGTATTTAAAGATGAAGGCATGAATAATAGATAACTGACATATCAAATTGTTGTTATACTGGATGCTTAGTCAATGCTCTTCACGACACCACCCCTGGCGAGTAATTAAAATCCTGTAAACATTTTTTCAGCAAATGGAATCTGGTACCTCTTCAATGTCTCTCTTCGAACTAAAGCCGGCTGGTCCCCCGAGACGTCCAGATGGATCGAGATCCCGCCAGGACCCCCCTCGGGACCGCCGCTGAATGTTCGCGCCGTCGCCGTTTCGTCAACAAGTGTAGAGGTCACGTGGTCTGCCCCTGACATTTGGAATAGGGGTGGTCCCATCCTGGGCTACTCTGTGATGTATAACCCAGCCAACAAGCGCGGTGACGTGACGGTGAAGAATGTGACCAGCCCGAACATCTTTAAGGTCGTGCTCAAGAGACTCAAGAAGTTCCGCGAGTACGAGGTGCGCGTGCGCGCCATAGGCATGCTGGGAATGGGCCCCGCTAGTGAGCCCTTTATCGACCGGACGAAGGAGGATGGTAAGTGCCACGTGATCATTCCGTGTACAAAGACAAAAAAAGACATGTCGCGGTTGCGGAAAAGTAGTATAAGTGTAGAAAAACTCATCTAGACTCAGCGCATGCGTGAACTTTTTTGCATGTCTACTTGCACATTTCAGGCTCTTTGTCATACGCCGATGAAAACATAGAGCGCCATAGACCGCCTTTTGTAGACATTTTCAGAACGTTTGCACTTGCGTTTCGCTCTTGAACTTGAAAACCTGCGCAGTAGAGTTAATAATATTCTTGTACTCGTGTTTGTGCTTCCGTTGTACAACGAATCACAGTCTTCTCTATGTCTTATATTTCGCTCATTAGTAGCCTTTTCCTATTCTTGTGTTAAATTAGCTCTGTACCTGTAGTTAATTGGGAACGTCCGTAAACTGTCATTACTTTAAATGGAATTGTTATGATCCGAGCACGACACAAACTGTTCCAAGTCAAATGGCACGACGATTAAATGTGTTAAAGTTAATGATCTTTATTGCATGCTTTCTCACTGTGAATCATTTGTGGATAAGATGCATGCCGTACACACTGCCTGTCTTCTGCGCATTCGTATGTCCCTCCGCCCCACCCTCCCCTCCACAAACACCCGCTAGTCATTTAAAGTGCACGAGTGCCTGCCGACGTAGGAGTTCTCCAACGACGCCTGACAATGCATGCTATAACCGCTGGTCAATTGCTTGCAGTACCAAGTCAGCCTCTTAATGTTGGCGCGGTTGCTCAGGGCTCGTCTACGATCCGAGTCACGTGGCATCGCCCTAGACATCCGAACGGCATCATTACGGGTTATACCGTCATCTATACCACCAATCCTAAACTCAATAAAAACCAGTGGAGCGCCAAACGCGCCCTTGGTCGTTCTACTAGTCTGGAGGGGCTTTCGCGCGGCACGGAGTACTGGATACGAGTGGCCGGGACCACTGACCCTATACTGGGGATTGGGGATTACTCCAAGGTCATATCTGTCAAGACTCTTATGTACGATTGTAAGTAACCAATAGAAATTGGTGCAGATCAAAACATATTAATTTTTGAATATGAAATTTAATTTTTTGTAAATTAAACATTTTGTTCATTGCTGTTTTGCGAATAATCGTCGACTAATTGATACTAACTCGTGACTAAGCTTTTCCCGCGGTTCCATGTAAATGATAGCGATAGCGATGTTTGAACCTACTAACCAGTAACCCCCCTCTCTCTCCCCCTCCTCCTTGCCGCAGTTGCTGCTGTTGTGTTGTTCGCTTATGTTCGCTCAATAACCAGTAAGCTAAATGTTGCACTAACTCTGTTCATCACTAACTCACACATTGTTGTCGTCATATGTTTATAATTGGTTAAATTTATATTTTATTTCAGTGGAAATTTTCCTGCTACTGTACATTCAATTGTTGCGCTTTCCTCTTTTGTATGCGCAAATTTGTAAGCTGAAAATTTCCACTTTTTACGGCTCCTACATTATGTCATATCTTACTGCATTATTCCATGGGATATTATTACCTGTGACTAATGTGCGATATTCCCCCAGTGCCTGGAGAGTGCCGTGACGTTCGGCCGCGCACGGTGGGTAGTGATTGGGTCATACTGGAGTGGCTTCCCCCAAGGATCGACGCTGGGATCGTATCTTACAAGGTAAACCATCGGCCCAATGCTCTTATGCTACGTTAACACCGTAAGATGTTCAGAGTAATCAAATATCAACATGAAAAAATTTATTATGTATGCTAAGGCATGATGCAGCTTAATAACAATAACCTACGGAAATAAACTTTTGAATTGGATATTTCTTATTATTTATATGTCACTACCTACGTAGGTACGCAGAGATTGTAGTACTTCAAAAAATATAACTAGACTCCCCAAGAATTTGTTCTTGGAAATCATTTCTTGGAATCTCTATTCGTAGATCTCCTATTATGGCTCCAAGTCATTCAAGCAGAATGGTAAGGACACTCCCCTGACCCACGCGGACGAAGTACGGGTGGACGCTCTGACTGCAGATGTGCAGACTTTCAAGGTGCAAGGGCTTGTCCCTCACATGAAGTACACCGTTAGTCTGTCGGCGTCTAATGCAATGGGCGAAGGGCCGCGCGCGGAGCTCAGTATTAGTACCAAGAAGGGCAAGCCGCCGGCGCTGGCTAAGCCTACCATGCTGAGGGACGAGATGAACAACGGGCTTATCCCAGTCGAGCTGCACAGAGCTAGCGAGAAAAACGGACCTATAAGGTATAATAATGCATCACGTTTTTAGCGATTCACTTAAAAACTTGACATTCAAATTATAAGAATTATTAGTCACGTAGTAATCTGTAATCTAGAAAAGCGCGTATTACAATCGCCAGCAATGTATGCATTGCCTTGTCATATCTCCCATCATTTGATCTTCCCCCGGCAATTTCGAGACAGTCTTTTACGTACGTGTCATTAGTTTAGTACTACGAAATTGTTCTTTCTGTCCTTTTAACGTCAGTTAAAGTGGAGGTGGTCGTATGCTAAATCGATTAGAATACATTTGTACGCATGTATCTGATCTTGTTCGCTCCTAGCTAACTACCTCGTTGTAGTGGTACCCTTACACACTATTCTACCAGAACCCAGCCTAACCTATCTGATATCCATCTCCTAGCTACTACCTCGTGGTAGTGGTACCCTTAGACAAGGACGGAAAGTACCCGCAAGGATCAAACCCAGATGAGTATTTCAAGAAAGTTCGTCGTAGCGCACGTGAAGCCGGCCAAGTGAAGCCCTACATTGCCGCGAAATTCCTCGCAGATCAGCTTCCCAAGAAGTTCCTAGTTGGAGATGAGGGTTTTAAGAACCAGTATGGTTACTATAACAAGAGACTGGTCGCTAACAGCTACTACACCGTGTTCAGCAGAGCTTATGTGCAGACAGACGACGGGGTGAGCTAGAACATGAGAAATTTCTTTACAATGAAGTAGATTTGTGCTAGTATGACAGGAGATAGTGTTCTTCAAGTTATTTTAACGTATCTTCACCATTTAGTATCCGTGCGGTGTCCTGATCATGTCATGATTTGTCTCGAGACCGTATCATGAGTGTGCCGGATCATACTTATGTGCCATTGTTAGCTATTGGCAGCTGATGGTATAACCGCTGTTGTAACTCACCTTTTTTCGTTCCTTTCTATCTGTAGGACTTTGTCTACACATCAAGTCCCTTCACAGACCCTGTGCTTATTAGTAAGTGTGGGAAGTTTAGTGGTTCTTGCATGCTTTCTCGCCCTTTTTTGAAGACTGTAAGCACATTTACTTTAAATAGTAATTCCATTGCCTCCACCATGTCTAATATTTAGTGTTATTGCATCACGACCCGCCTTCTCGGTGCCCTATTGCTTGGACTTTGGTGACTGAGATGTTTGGTTTAAGTCGTTGCAACCCTTCAGCGTGTACCAAGGAAATCCTAACCCTTCATTTGCATACATTGATGTCATAGCACCTCTACCTTTGCTTGATTTGCCTCTACTATTTGCTATGCGCTTTCCTGCTTTCTCTTTTAACTGAGACCTCACGTGTTCCTTGTTTAGCAGCTCCACCCAGTGCAGCTGGTCTGTCCGGAGGAGGCAAGGGCGGGCTCAACCTTGCATATGTTATCATCCCTGTTGTGCTGCTCCTAGTGATAGTGACGGTCATCGTGCTCGCGGTACTCTACGTCATGAGAATGTAGGAATGCACTTATTTCTACTTCAGTCCCGTCCCCCCTTTCCTCCCGACTCCTCCCCCTTCTTTCCCGCTTTACAAGAACACAGCGTAAGCCCTACACTCCTTTCCTTTTATTCTAAGAACCAGTTGACTCTCGAGTTCGAGTCGTTAGGAGTTCGATTTACTCGATGCAATATCCATAAGAATTCTTCTGTATTTTAAATCTGCACTGTCGATGTACTGGTAACTGACCGTGTTATGGTTGGGGCTCATTGTCCAGGCGTCGGCGTAGGCGCAGTAAGAAGGAGTCCAAGTGTAAGGACGAGGAGAAGTCTGAGCCGAGTGATCCCGTGGAGATGCGCAGACTCAACTTCCAGACACCCGCCATGATCGACCATCCGCCAATCAGCGTGCTGGATTTACCCAAGCATATCGCTATACTCAAGGCTGATAACAACAGCCAGTTCACGCAAGAGTACGAGGTTAGTTCTGTCGATAATGGAAAAGCTTCGTTTACATACTATTTGTATTAATAGTCTCGCGCAGGACCTGAGCGTAACTTTCTTGATGTGTTCCAGTCCCTATAACCCTTTCGTGTGATCGGGCGAGTGAGTTTGCAAATTGTTGATATCTATTTCTATGTTTAGTCGATAGAGCCTGGCCAGACGTTTACTGCAGATTCATCACAAATGGAATGCAACAAGGGAAAGAACCGCTATCCTAACATCCATGCATGTGAGTACCTCCCGTCAAGTGTCAGAAGTTTCCATTGTAAGCTTGGTTCTCACTAAAGCAAACGCTAGAGCAACCGCAAGCGCAACACAAGTGAGAATTGGCCAAGCAAGAACGCAACACCAATGGGAATGGGTTAAACACAAGCGCAAATACAAGAAAATGAAGCAGTTGCGTGTTCTCTTGCGCTGTCTTTTGCGTTCCAGTGAAAATCGGTTACAGTTGCACTAAAATTTTGCACTTGCTCCCTTAGTGAGAGCCACTGTCTGGCTTATGCCCTCATTGCATTGTTTTCCCTTGGCGATTAGCTTACAAAAATATAGATAATTCGTTACTTCTCGGCTAAAGCGCATTTTGTCTTCCACAGATGACCACTCGCGAGTACGTCTTTCCTACATAAATGGAATCGAGGGCTCAGATTACATCAATGCCAACTTTTGCGATGTAAGTAATATAAAAATTGGTGTAAGAAATAAGATATTGACACTTCTTTTCGCACACTTAAAGGGGCTACGTTTCACTAGACAACCTTTATTCGAGGAAAGACGGGTGTTAGCACGAGTCTTGAGAATAGTTAAGACTCCACCTTATTTCCCATGCAAAACTTACAACTTCATGGGTAAACTGGATGCGCAAATAGGAATAGAAGGATGTGAAGAAAGGGTGTTGCTACATCTAATCCATATCAATTTGCTTGCAGGGATATCGCAAGGAGAGAGCATACATCGCAACACAAGGTAGGTACTGTTTACAGGATTAGTTTTACCCGTGAGCGCTATGGTTACTTACGCACCTCCTGACAACTTCTCAGGCCCCATGCAGCACACGGCCGCCGATTTCTGGCGTATGGTATGGGAGCAGCGTACATTCACGATAGTGATGCTGACCAGAGAAGAGGAGCGCGGGCGCGTCAAGTGTGATCAGTACTGGCCCACGGACGGCACTGACGTGTATGAAGGTATCGAGGTGTCATTGGTAGACTGGGTTGAGCTTGCTAACTACACGATATCCACGTTACAGATATGCAAGGTGAGAGGACCTAGAGTGGCTCCAGTATAAAGAACATTGAAGTACACATCCTACATAAGGATTTATTTTTTAGACAAATACCAGTAGTTTGTGGTTTGTTGACGGGGCTGTGCGGTAGGAGCGCAAACACTTCCCGATTTTATATCCCCCCGTCAAACAGAAATCCTCTTGCAAGAAATGAGCTGATTGATTTCAAGTATGTCAAAGAGAGATCATAAATGAACATGATGCGATTCATAATAGTCGACTTAAGTCCTCTTAAACCTGAAAGACTCCCGCCCTGGAGGCACAAAGAAAAGGGTTCACTCTTATTTTAACCATAATCTTTTTAACATAATCTTTTTAAAAACTTATATCATCTTTTACAGGAGGGGGCTTCTCAGCCGCGTGAAGTCAAACACTTCCAGTTCACAGGCTGGCCGGATCACGGTGTTCCTGCACATCCGACGCCATTCCTAGCTTTCCTAAGACGAGTAAAGTTTTATAACCCTCCCGATGCCGGACCAATTGTCGTTCACTGCAGGTGGGCCTCATTCTGTGTACTTGGTTCTTCCTGTTCCGTGTACTGATTGTCTCTTTTTGTGTTGTGCTGTGTACTGATTGGCTCCTTCTGTTTTGTGCTTTGTGCTGATTGGCTCCTGTTTTATGCTTTTTGCTGATTGGCTCCTTCCGTTTGGTGCTGTGCACTGATTGGCTCCTTCGATTTTGTGCTGCGTTCTGATTAGTTCCTCCGGTTTTCATGTTTTCTGTGCAGTGCTGGTGTGGGTCGCACCGGATGTTTCATCGTCATAGACTCCATGCTTGAGCGGCTCAGGCACGAGGAGACTGTGGACATATACGGTCACGTGACGGTACTCAGGACACAGCGGAACTACATGGTTCAGACCCAGGAACAGTACATCTTCTCCCATGATGCCATCTTGGAGGCTGTGTCATGCGGAAACACGGAGGTCCACGCGCGCAACCTTCTCCATCATATCAAAAAGCTGACCGAGCTGGGCAAGGGCGAGGTCACGGGCCTCGAAGAAGAATTTAAGGTTGGTTTAAATAGCTTCTTCATAAATATTGAATGATATGCTATTGAATAATAACAATAGTGCTCGATATAAGAGCTTCCATAGACTGGAGGGGTTTCCCCTTACCCACGTGGATGTAATATTGAATGGTTTTTCAAATTACTTTTACGAAGGCATTGTCCGTTTCCCCTTACTCACTTATGTGAGTGGTTTCTCAAATTCTCTTCTCTTCCCTCCTCTTAACCTGAACATCCATGACCGTTAACACCCCCCCCCCCCCCCCAACACCCTCTTTTGCTTCCTTCACTTGCCCAAACAAGCCTCTAAGTACCTCTGTAATGGTATTTCTCTCCTACCGTTGTTGTTATTGACGTTCAGATGCACTGATTATCGTTATTCGATTGCCTACAGAGTTTAGTCGATCCAAGTCAAGCCAAGAAACACAAGTACGGCGCTGCCACGCTAGCGATCAACAGACCCAAGAACAGATTAGCCAACATCCTACCATGTGAGTTGTTGCCTGAAGTGACCAACACCAGATTTCTCCTAACTGTATATCAATAGCTGATTGGTGATCATTCTTCCGGGAAACTATATGATGATTTCTTTTATTCTAGATGAGACGACTAGAGTACACATATCCCCCGTGAGAGGAGTAGAGGGCTCGGACTACATTAACGCCAGCTTTATTGATGTAAGTAAGGAATGGAAATCAGGAAATCGAACATTAACAAATTACAAAAACGCCCATATCTATGATAATTCAAGCAAATGACTTAGATGATTTCGATCAGACTAAAAATTGTGGTATGTTTAGTTCGGCATTTCTTGCAAATAAACTGTTGTATTTTAGCCTGTGGCACGAGTGGCTAAGCTAAGTTATTCATTCCTCCTGTCGCTGATAGCTTTCGTCTGTGCCGTCCACTCCATAATTTAGTATACTTACCTGTTATTGGTTCCTTGCACAGGGTTACCGGCAGCGCGGGCTTTTCATCGCTACCCAAGGTCCTTTGCAAGACACCGTCGATGATTTCTGGCGCATGTTGATGGAACAGAACTCGAATATCATAGTTATGCTGACGCAATTGCACGAGGGCGAATGGGTAAGTCTCGATAACCCAGAAGACCACATAAACAAGACAAGAGAGGTGTATATAGGGCGTATGTCAATTTTATTGAAGTAATTGAGGAGATCTCGCAGAAGGTGGTATGTGTGTGTGGAGGGGGGGGAGGGGGGAGGGGGTAAAACTTCTGATCCTGATTTCATTTGTCAGCACCGTAGAAGAGTCAGTGTAATTTTAGTTTCATGACTAATGTCATCGTAAAAGCAAGAACGGGCTTTCGACCCTTACCGTATTTTTTTTTTTTTTTTTTTTTTTTTTGTTTCATCTCCGAGTTGAGATGATAGCTTGTCTCCGAGTTGAGATGATAGCCTGATAGTTTGTTGTTTGTCTTCCCCCAGGAAAAGTGCTATAAGTACTGGCCTACGGACCGCTCGGCGCGCCATCAGTACTACATCGTGGACCCGATAGCGGAGCATGAATACCCGCAATTTGTCATCCGGGACTTCAAGGTCAAGGATGCAAGGGTAAGTGCGCATGTTCAATTACCCGCATGTGCCTTGAGATCTGGAAGCTTTTCGCGTGGCGTTTTTTTTTTTTTTTCAAAGAGATTATATTATACAGAATAAACAAAATCTTTCAGAATAATACGGTATGACTGGATGGTAACGGATTTTGATTTTGTACTTTTGGTACAAGCTGTACATTTTTTTTTTCAAATTGAGCGAAAATCAAAGAAAAGTATCTCTAAAATTACATTTTTTTTATTAGACTTAGGTTGTACGTTGTTTTGTTACTGTCTCTGATTTCTTTTCTCACTAAACAACTGTAAGCAAGTGCACCTCAGTGCTCCTGGACTGACGCTTCGTCTTCTCTCTTAGAGTGATACCGTACGGAACATCAAGCAGTTCCATTTCTTGGGCTGGCCTGAGACAGGCGTACCTAAGTCCGGGGAAGGGATCATTGATCTGATTGGTCAAGTCCAGCGGGCATATGAGCAGCAAGAAGAAGAAGGACCAATCACAGTCCACTGCAGTGATGGTGTGGGCCGAACGGGCGTTTTCACTGCTCTTTTCATCGTGTTGGAGCGGATGCGATCAGAAGGCGTTGTAGATCTTTTCCAGACCGTGAAATTACTGCGGACACAAAGGCCCGCCATGGTTCAGTCACAGGTAAAAATCTAGCAACAAGTTCGTACGAGACTCGCCCAAATCAGGTGACCTAGGGGTTTAAATAACGGGGTTGTAAAAAAATAGTTAGTCGAAATTGTTAGTTTACAAAGGTGATAGACTCTGGGTGATGATAAGCATGTTAGAGGCTCAAAACGAACTCAGGTAAACAAGAAACCCTGTTTGTATTGTTTTGTTGGTTTATTCCTGTTGTTGTTGTTGCCAGTGATGGTAACGTTGTTATTGTCTTTGTTTCTGTTGGCGGTGCTACTCTTGTTGTATTTGTTTTTGTTGTCGCTATTGGTATTGTTGTTTGGTTTGTTTGTTGCCGTTGTAAGTGCACTGTTGTTGTTTTTATTGTTGTTGTTGCTGCTTAAAAAGATGTACACTCCGATTTTGTCTTTACAGTATGACGCGCGCTATGATAACTTCGAGTAGATAAAAACATCAATAATCTAATCTTTGTTTTTGTACCATTCTCTAGGAACAATACCTGTTTTGCTACAAGACCGCGCTCGAATACCTCGGCTCGTTTGATCACTATGCCATTTGAGCAACCTCGCAACCACTCAAGAGGGCTGTGGTGTAAAGAAAAAGTTCATGTTGAGATGTGATGCGCCGCGTGTCGCCTCGAGATGCTGCGTGTACGCTGCGCGTGGGCTAATGGAATTATTATGAACTCAGAGAAGTCGCGTGTACGGGTAACTCGTGCACGGCTTGACATGAGATAAACTTGAAATGCGGCGTTCATGGACTAAAATGCTCCGTTCAGATAAACCAGTGCTGCATAAAGAATAGTCATGGGTAAAAAGTTAAGGCTGGATATCTAGCTCTCATGGATTGGGCAGGCTGTCATAGACATGTAGCCTTGGATGATAAACCGACCAATGAATCTACGTAAATGCAGCATTGAACTAGCAATGATGTCCGTCGCTAAGGGAGCATTATATGACTATAGAAAATTCCTGCAGTGGGACAAAGTTATTCCACTCGACAGTACTTAGAACAGTGAATTTCAATTTGTGATTTTGTGTATAATAGACATTTTATTCCACGTTATTTCAATCAAGGAGATATACTAATTTGAGAAATAGAGTTAGCAAAGTTGACAAGCTTTATAATGAGGTAGGAAACCTTGGATCTCCTGCATTCCTCCATTTGTCCTTAACCATACTTCTGTTATGGGGGTTCCTTTTAAAAAAACGTACGTCGCCTTTCTTGGGAATAAAATTCTCTATAGACAAACCTTGAAAAACATTTTTTTCACTATCATACATTAACAATTGTTGGGAAATTGTGTAGGTATTCAGTATTATAATTGCATATTGCCAGATTAGCTTGCCTAGGCTCGGTAAGGTAGTATTAAATGATATGAATCTATTTTTATACTTAGTGTGATATAGAAATCCTCTGTAATCGTAACAGGTAATCTTGTTTATTTTTATACCAGCTCCAAAATTGAGCTTTCAACAAATTAATCTTAAGGCATTGAGAAGGGAGGTATTTAATTAAATGGGTATTTTTAGACCGAAATATGACAATTCAGGGCTATTGATGCTTGAACTAGTAACAGTATGGCAATACGTTTTAAGGCTTCAGAACGCTTTGTACAATTGCTGGGCTGTAGTTGCAAATGCCAAACCGAAAAGTGCTGACTATTCAAGACTTTGAGGACCTTTAAAGATCTTGAATGAAAATTTATGATAACCAATAATGTGTACATATTTTTTAATAAGAAGTTTTTATTTTTGAATGCATGTTTTCGTACGTTTGTATGGAGAGAATTTTATAAAAATCGAGACGTCAAAATCTGACACAGTAGTGCAGAGAACAAGAAATAAAACCGAAGTATAATAACGCTGGCTTTCTGTGTTTGCCCTATCGCGCGCATGCGCGCTCCTATTGCGTTTCCGGGAAGTACGCTCCCTTATTCGCTCCCTTTATTGTGGAGGTGCACATATAACAAAAAAAATATGCGTTCTTAGAAAAACGGGTTTGTTTTCCTTTCTCCTTATCTTAGAGGAGAGTGAATTTCCAGTGGATTTTGGTAAAAATCTTCTGGTAAAAAAAAAGGTGATTTTAGTCTCACGTTGCATAGTATTGTAAGTTGTCGAAGACATTTTTTGTGTTGTAATACCGTACGCTAACAAGGGATTGGATAAAAGAAATCTTATATCGGGAAACCGAAGAGTATCGGGGGTTCTGGCTTACTCCCTATCAGCAACACAAACAACACATATGATATATACTTTTTCACTATCTTTACAATTCAAACCAAAACCAGACTAATTTTCTAAACATTACATTGACAAGAATTACAAAATATTACAATACCTCCATAATTGGGACATACAAACTCGTTGACAAAGCATAACAACGTTGCTAAGGCATAACTATGATTTCTCGTAATGAAGGCCGGTGCTTATCCATGCTGGTCTATTCTCGACGCTGTAACCCTCCAGTACTACTCGCTTGGAGACGTACTGGCCAGTCTGCGCGCAGCCAGTTTTGAAGGAGAAGCGCCCAGGCCCTCGCGACGTCTCGTCGTAAAAGGTGCCGTTGTACACGTAGTACGGTGTGTGAACTTGTCCCTTGCCATCGAATTTACCAAATGCCCAGTTACCTGGTAACAAGACATACAACACGTACTATAAGTGATCTAATTGATTGTGGACTAGGACTAACTCTATGCGGACTAGTTCAAGCAAAGCTCTACATCTAAATGTCTAAATTCTCCCCTATACAACGCACATTATATAAATGTGTTGTTGTGGTTCCAACTCCCATATCTCTTTGCCTTTCTAGTACGATCTCTTTTTTTCTTCTTGGTTTTGCTATGATCATCGTTAACGCCCCTTGTCCCTACACTCAAACCTCACATTTCTTCACGATTTGAGATAAACATTTTCTTTCCCCCTGTTATTCTTATTAATCTTTAAAAATTTGATCTTCACCCACCCTACCACCGAGTGGCTGGCCTATCATCACTCTACCAACCCAACTTTGTACGAGATATCGTGGTACTTGTATTACCTTTGTGCGAGATGCCTAGATGCTTTTATTATCCCTTATTATCCCTCTACCCAACCTACCTTTGTACGAGATACCGAGGTCCTTGTATACGTAGACGCCTTGGCCATGCCTTCTGCCTAGCTTCCATTCCCCCTCGTACGTGTCGCCATTGACGTATTTGTACTTGCCGTTACCCGACCGTTTGTTGTTTTTCCACTCGCCTTTGTACAAACTCCCATCCGGGAAGTACATTGTGCCTGTGCCCTCGCGCTTGTTGTTCACGTATTCTCCTTCGTATCTATGAGAACAATGCCATAGCATTAGTGCTAAATCTGTTGGAGGACAGGGAGTTGTTTGTATATTCACCCTCTGGAATGTCCAATTGTCGAAAAAAACAGTGTTTGTATGTAAATCACGTTTTTTACCCACCCCCCCCCCCCCCCCTGGAAATCAGCTCTAAAAGACCCTTCGCTGAATTATTCACTCTCCTCTCCCAAGATATGGATCTAGATCTAGATATGGAAATTCTCAAGAATGTATAACTAATCGCACTACAAGTGGATGAAATAGATATAGATATAATTTTGGTTGACAAGAAAACGGCACAAGGAATTAACTGGCCGAGGTGATTCTTGAAAATTCTGCTCGCGACCTAAGACAATGCGCGCATGCTCGGGTAATGTTTCCAAGTGCCTTTAAGCCTTTAAGATTCGATACCCGGCTCACAAAAACATATAGTGCTCGGCCTCGATTGAAAATATTGGTACTACTAGCATAGTTCGCCACTACTTTCTGACCAACGACTCACTTTCTAATGAGCTGGGGATCTTTCAGCTCTATGCAAAAACAGTTTAAAAAAGTGATGATACCTGGCTTTGTTGACAAATCTGTAGATGCCATATCCATGTCTTTTGCCGTTATTGTAGAGTCCCTGGTAGGTATCACCACTTGTAAGGAGCGCCGTTCCGTATCCGTGTCTCTCTCCGTCGTTATTCCTTTCCCCCTCATACCTGCCCTCAACTATTACTCGTAGCTCATTGATAGCAATATGAATTATGCTTTCGTATGACATGTCAAAAGGCACTTAAAGGTGTCGATTGGAAGAAAAGATTTCTGCCTTGTGGTCTAGGATGCAACCAAATAGAAATGGAATGCTCATGTGGTTTACTTAATTAAGCGCCTATGACTTGGAAATAATTAGAAATGGAAAAAGTGCGCGCGCTTGCGGTAGGGGGGTTTTGTCAAAGAACGAAAACGCACGTCACTTTTTGGAGCGCGCACGCATTTTGATTTGCATACCGTCCGTGTAATCATTATGAACTGCTTTAAAAAAAGCCATGCGGGCCAAGTTCCTTAAGGATTGTGGAATATACCCTGCAAGAAGCAAGGAGTAAAAATAAACCCTGCAAGAGAGATGTCATGATTTATTTGTCTGACCTAGCCAGAAAATCTTTCACCCTACTAATTGATGTCCAGGCACTTTGGCGGGTTTTCGAAAGGGATTAAGAAAAACTGAAGTGGCAAATTGGCACACTGTCGAGGCTGAGTACCTTCTTCCTTTAGGCAGATTAAAATGTATTTGAGACGCCATGAACTAGTTTTACTCCTAATATATAGTGTTAGACCGAGAGTGCAATGTCGGCCGTCACATAACAGTTTTTAAACTTGGCAAAAATATGTCCGTATGAGAATTTCCTTTCCTTATTCACTCGTTTAGACGCTGCGAAATTTAATTGTTTTATTATTTGTTATGGCTGCTTTAATTATTTGATTATTTTTAATTATTTAATTTTTAGGGCGGCGTTTATTCCCAAAAAAAGAGAGGCGAAGCCCTGATGCAATAAGTATTTTTAAGCTTGAATCATACAGGCCCGTACGCAAAATACAAACTCGAAAGCAAAATACAAACTAGCAAAAGCAAAATACAAACTCGCAAAAGCAAAATACAAACTCGTGACGTTGATTGCAAAACATTAAAATGCGAAACCGAATAGGGCAGTGGCCCCGCTGGGCTTCCGTACGTGACGGACCATTAATCAATAACATTCTGTAGTTATTAAAACTTCCCAGCAGCTGTTAATGAGGGACTATTTCTTTGTCTTCGTTTTCCGACTAATGAGGCTTTGACACTTACAAGTATTGTTTCACGTGGGAACAATAATCTCACACGGATTTTGATTGGTCGTTCAACTGTGACATTCCGCTGTGTATTAGATCCAAGTCTCGACTAAAGAAACCTCCAAGAAACTTGCTACTCACGAATCAAGCAAGACAAAATGGGCGAGGATTTAGGTTGAATTGATTTTGGATCAAAGATGGGGGTTGTTGTATCAAAGAAAGATGGCCAAGACAAAACCAAGAAAGTTCAGCAAACCGCCGCGGTTGTCAAGGCCTTCAAATCTACTCCGAACACCACTCGTAAGAACGACTCCAAACCATCCGGAGGTTCTTATGATTGGAGCTATCTTAATTCTGGATCGAGTAGATTCACGTATGAAGGGAGAAATGCGGACAAGAGCTCGTTATCGTATGGGTTACCCGAGCTCAAAGGCACTGAGACCGACACCTCGGCGAGTAGCCGGATAGCCGGCAATACGGGGTATTGGGACGGGTCCGATACGAACGAGATACCGTATTTCGGTGCCTGGAAAAACAGGGTAAGTAATATTTTTTAAATATATTTTATCTTTATAATGTATCTTTATATATGCAAGTTAAAATCATGTATTCTTGAATAATCAGTATGATCGTTATGATTATTATAATAGTTAGCTTTAATCCCGTCTTATAAACTGATAAATTGCTCACAAGAAATGGCAAGGGAACCACGAAATGTGTTTTGCTCATATCTGCGGAAGCTATTATTTTGACGTGACCTTATTATAAGGGCATTTTCTTCGCGTTTAGCAATCAAATGTTTGTTTGGGTTTAGTGCGTCGTGTATACGCAAAGTCACGTTACAATATGAGACTTCTGATTTCTCCGAAAATCATTCTTGATTTGATATTGGTTTGAAATTATCAAAAAGCTGTTATCTCTCTATAAAGAAATGAATTTTTTGTCAATAGTACCCTGTATATTGACGTGGCAACAACATTTCGCTCTGCGTATTTCTAACTCGATGCTATCAAAAATGTATCAAATGTGTACATTGTTAACAAGCACTTTCTTACACTGTGCTATAAAGAGGTTTAATTAGTAGACTAGTGGTATACGTACAATGCAAGGCATTATGGGTAGAGCAAGATAGTCCAAACTAGCGTAAGGTGGGACTAAAATACAGTTACTATCTACATCTACATCTAGATCCGCGAGGGGCGTGTAGCGACAGCAAGGAGAACGTACGCATTGCATTAGGCTTCTATAGTCCCTTACTGGCACACGTCATTTGTCATGGTCGTCTACGCAGCCCGCCAGAAATAACAAGATAATGTCACGTCCGTTTGCGCGCTGTCGTTTTATGAGCTTCAAAGGGGTCAAAGGGAACACATCGTCTATAACGTACTGATTCTATGACCTTATCCCTCCCCCTAGGCAGCAACAAATGAAAATACTCTTTTCAGTCGTGCGTCTATACTGTTCTTGCCTGCGTCCGTTCGTAATTATCGTTAATTATCACGTGTTATCTGGAAGGTTGAGGATGAAGAGTTATGCTGTATATGCGGTGTATACGCCGGTGGCCCGGTGCACCCCTGCCGAGTCTGCTGTAAAGTATATCATGAGCGCTGCATTCGCCGGACAGGCCGACTGAACGACGCATGGGAACTTGAGCTGTTTAGAAAGGCAAACTCAGAGATCGGATGGAGTTGCCATAATTGTGTAAGTACTCAAAGGCTGTGTGAAGGGAGGGGGATTGAGTTGCCATAACTGTGTACTACATATGCTGTCTGGAATAGGAACGGGGTTGCGTTTTTTTACTCTTCTCCCAGGAGCAAGGGTGAGCAAGCATTTTGTCTTTTCTATTTTTGGTGCACCCGGGCTAAAACGGTGGGCGGTATTCCTTTAGAATTCTTCATTGCTGACGGGAGTTCCTTTATCTTATTATCAATATTGGATATCGTACTAAACGTTATTATATCTGTATTGATTAAAAACAAATTAAGATATCCGAAAAGAGATAAGAAAATGGGATCGAAGGTTAGCAAGGAGTATAAAATTGGTCGAAAAAGGGAAAACAGGACGAGCAAAGGGGAGCAAGGGTGAGCAAGAAATATAGCCTTTACTGGAAAACGGAAAACAGGGGTGAGCAAAGGGAGCAGGGGTTAACAAGGAATAATATGGACTTCAACGAAAAACTGAACGCATATAATAAAAACAGACTCACTTTATAATAAACTAGAATTTTCGTTTTACCAAAGATTGAGTATGAAAGGTATTACCTATAGATTTTGTTTTCATTTATTTTTATTTCTAAGGCTAAGTTCAAACGTCGTATTGTCCATGGGCCGTTTTCAGTGCAAATGCATGCCAATGAAGATGAAGCAATCGACTTGATTCATTTGCATGCATTTGCATTGAATACGGCTCGTGGATAATACGACGTTTGAACATAGCCTAAGATTCCATATATCACGATTCTGAAAAGGACGAAAAGAAATCAGAATTGAATACCAGATCTGGTAGCATTTCACGAGAGCAAACAATACTAGCAACTAAGGTAGCCTACTATTAGGCGTTTGAGTTTGTTGGTGTTTCCGCGACGAAAACCCCGCTTTCCCGTGTTTTGGGCGCCATCTTGGATTTTTGGCCGCGCGCGAGCTGGGTGCGAGAGCTAAAGTCAAAATCCAGCAGTGTACATCTCAGCGAGCTGTGCGTGGCGTAACCGACTAAGACATGCCTGGGATCCTGGTTATTGCCTCCCCATTGATGCGCGGGTACCTCAGGTTCCTTTGTGTTGTACAGTTCCCTAGATAGAGGTTCTGGGCCCGAAATCTCCATCTTCTGCCTACGGTGTTTTAGCGCATGTCTGGATGTATGGTCTATTTTTTTTTCTCATTTCGATCTGGACGAGGTTCGATTCTCGGCTATGTCCTCTGATTATTTTTTTTCACTGTTTAACAGTTCTAATTCCATATTCCTTGCTCACCTTTTACTTGCTGCTCCCCTTTGCTCACACCCGTTTTTTGTTTTTCGGTCAAGGCTATATTCTTTGATCATCCTTGCTCCCCCCCCCCCTGTTATCAGTTTTCGGTTATGTCCGCATTCCTTGCCCACCCATGTTCATCATTTGAGACCTCTCTCCTCTGTTGCCACTGATATCTTTTGATTTAACGTTTATTCGTGCGTCTTTCAGCATATATATATAGATAACAGATATTATATATATAGAGAGAGAGCGAACGTTTTCAGGAACCGGAGAAATCCAGAGCGCCTTTTGTCTCACTATACATATACTGTCAATAAGTCTTATCTACCTTTTGTCTCACTATACATATACTGTCAATAAGTCTTATCTACCTTTTGTCTCACTATACATATACTGTCAATAAGTCTTATCTACCATTGAAACCCCTTTGTCTCCCTTTATATGGTAGTATCAACAATTCTTAGTTTTTTTGTTCCGTATTTCAAAGGAAAGTCTTACGGCGTTACTCACCGAAGAGGAGATGCAAGATCTCATCGAGAACTTTGATCGCCTGGACGTAAACCAAGGTGCGAGCCCCACCCATCCCCCCCCCCTCCCCTTACCACTCCTAACTATGTCTGGACGTGAATCGAGGTAAAAGCCCACCCCTCCCCCATACCATTCGTAACTATTTCTGGACGTGAATCAAGGTACGAGCCCCACACATCCCCCTTACTGGCTTTGCCCCTAGAAAATGTGAGGAGTATATACTCTGACGCGCGGGGTTTGGGGAGAGGGGTATACCCTGACGCGCGGGGTTTGGGGAAAGGGTTATGCCCTGGGGCGCCGGGTTTGGGGAAAGGGGTATGCCCTGGGGCGCCGGGTTTGGGGTGAGGGGTATGCCCTGGGGCGCCGGGTTTGGGGAAAGGGGTATGCCATGGGGCGCGGGATTTGGGGAAAGGGGTATGCCCTGGGGCGCGGGGTTTGGGGTGAGGGGTATGCTCTGGGGCGCGGGGTTTGGGGTGAGGGGTATGCCCTGGGGCGCGGGGTTTGTGGTGAGGGGTATGCCCTGGGGCGCGGGGTTTGGGGTGAGGGGTATGCCCTGGGGCGCGGGGTTTGGGGTGAGGGGTATGCCCTGGGGCGCGGGGTTTGGGGTGAGGGGTATGCCCTGGGGCGCGGGGTTTGGGGTGAGGGGTATGCCCTGGGGCGCCGGGTTTGGGGAAAGGGGTATGCCCTGGGGCGCGGGGTTTGGGGTGAGGGGTATGCCCTGGGGCGCCGGGTTTTGGGAAAGGGGTATGCCCTGAGGCGCCGGGTTTGGGGAAAGGGTTATGCCCTGGGGCGCCGGGTTTGGGGAAAGGGGTATGCCCTGGGGCGCCGGGTTTGGGGAAAGGGGTATGCCCTGGGGCGCCGGGTTTGGGGAAAGGGGTATGCCCTGGGGCGCAGGGTTTGGGAAAAGGGGTACGCCCTGGGGCGCCGGGTTTGGGGAAACGGGTATGCCCTGGGGCGGCGGGTTTGGGGAAAGGGGTATGCCCTGGGGCGCCGGGTTTGGGGAAAGGGGTATGCCCTGGGGCGCCGGGTTTGGGGTGAGGGGTATGCCCTGGGGCGCCGGGTTTGGGGAAAGGGGTATGCCATGGGGCGCGGGATTTGGGGAAAGGGGTATGCCCTGGGGCGCGGGGTTTGGGGTGAGGGGTATGCTCTGGGGCGCGGGGTTTGGGGTGAGGGGTATGCCCTGGGGCGCGGGGTTTGGGGTGAGGGGTATGCCCTGGGGCGCGGGGTTTGGGGTGAGGGGTATGCCCTGGGGCGCGGGGTTTGGGGTGAGGGGTATGCCCTGGGGCGCGGGGTTTGGGGTGAGGGGTATGCCCTGGGGCGCGGGGTTTGGGGTGAGGGGTATGCCCTGGGGCGCCGGGTTTGGGGAAAGGGGTATGCCATGGGGCGCGGGATTTGGGGAAAGGGGTATGCCCTGGGGCGCGGGGTTTGGGGTGAGGGGTATGCTCTGGGGCGCGGGGTTTGGGGTGAGGGGTATGCCCTGGGGCGCGGGGTTTGGGGTGAGGGGTATGCCCTGGGGCGCGGGGTTTGGGGTGAGGGGTATGCCCTGGGGCGCGGGGTTTGGGGTGAGGGGTATGCCCTGGGGCGCGGGGTTTGGGGTGAGGGGTATGCCCTGGGGCGCGGGGTTTGGGGTGAGGGGTATGCCCTGGGGCGCCGGGTTTGGGGAAAGGGGTATGCCCTGGGGCGCGGGGTTTGGGGTGAGGGGTATGCCCTGGGGCGCCGGGTTTTGGGAAAGGGGTATGCCCTGAGGCGCCGGGTTTGGGGAAAGGGTTATGCCCTGGGGCGCCGGGTTTGGGGAAAGGGGTATGCCCTGGGGCGCCGGGTTTGGGGAAAGGGGTATGCCCTGGGGCGCCGGGTTTGGGGAAAGGGGTATGCCCTGGGGCGCAGGGTTTGGGAAAAGGGGTACGCCCTGGGGCGCCGGGTTTGGGGAAACGGGTATGCCCTGGGGCGGCGGGTTTGGGGAAAGGGGTATGCCCTGGGGCGCCGGGTTTGGGGAAAGGGGTATGCCCTGGGGCGCCGGGTTTGGGGAAAGGGGTATGCCCTGGGGCGCCGGGTTTGGGGAAAGGGGTATGCCCTGGGGCGCCGGGTTTGGGGAAAGGGGCATGCCTTGGGGCGCGGGGTTTGGGGTGGGGGGTATGCCCTGGGGCGCGGGGTTTGGGGTGAGGGGTATGCCCTGGGCCGCGGGGTTTGGGAAAAGGGGTATGCCCTGGGGCGCGGGGTTTGAAGTGAGGGGTTTGGGGTAAGGTATATGCCCTGGGGCGCGAAGAATTTAATTACTCTCTCGTGCTCCTATTATCACCAGATACGCAGATCACCAAGGATGAGTACGTACGATATAAAAAAGCTCAATACAAGGACATCCACAAGTCCGACATGCCACGCGCGCAGGTTGAGGAAGCTCAGAATGAGGTAAGGGCCGAGGGAGTTTGAGAGAGACTGCATAATAATCATACATTTCATATCAATCCACGGGATTAGTTTATACTTGAAATTAATGTGTACGCGACAAGAATGTCATAAACTTTTAATATGTCATATTTCAAAAGTTCGTGCAGATGGATAAGAACAGGACGGGGGATATAGACTGGTGGGAATTCTTGAACCACGAGGCACTCAAGACGCTCGGCATAAAGAGAAGCAAGGTAAGCTACTTGTAGCTATTGATGAGTTAACAACTTTCCAATAGTTTTCTGTTGTATTGATAAACGACGCTCAAAGATTTGACTCGGTTACAAGGAGTGTGCGAAGTCAAGTAGCTTGAATACATTACTCTGGAATATTAAAGAGTTTGAATATCCCCAAGGACCAACAAGAAATTCCAAATATTAGAGGTATCACGCGTTTGCAAGTCGACTTTTAAACATTACAACGATGTACGTCATCTCCTTATTAAAATATTGTTGAGTCACGAGGCGTTCAAATTGACCTTAACCATAGCTAACAACCAATCAGAAAGCGAGATTACGTGCAAGTTCTGTATAAGCGGACACAATTGCGACCAAATAAATTGTTCGCTTTGAAGAGTGACCTATAGAAGGTGTCGCTTTAATTACCTGTATGCACAGCTCCCCCTAGGGTACTTTACTCTTCTCCGCTTCATCTGTATCCTTGTAGGTTGATGCAGATGGGAGGTGTTTATTGATGACTGTCTTTGTGTTATCAGTTTCAGTTAGTTCGAATGCTTTCTCCGCGCGAGATTCAAAGTTTAAGAGACATTTTCCATGCGTTCGACAAAGACGAAGATGGCTACATCAACTCTTACGAGGTGTCGAGAGGATTTGGAAGATGGTTCGGAAATCTTCGGATATCATCGGGAAATAACAATGGCGGGTGGGTCCAGTTTGGTCTGTTCTATTCTATTCTATTGGATTTGTATTTAGCGGCCTTGGTCTAGAAATCGTCGTCGAACAAGGGCTGATTCAAGGAGTGCCTCTTTCTTTTTAATTTTTAGAATATCACATTTACCTCCTACCTCATATGTTTTCTTAACCCACCCCTCTCCCTTCGGGATTGTTCACCCGCCCCTTCCCCATTCTTTTCGCGAAATCTGTGATGCGCCCGTGGCGAGAATCCGTAGGATAATCAAAGTGCAACAATATTTTATGTGCCCTTTTTGCCCTTTTTAGACAGAAATCATCGTTTGGCCGGGCGTTGGACCCAAAGACCGTTTCACAACACGTCGACAGACACACCGAGATCTTCATGCATGCCGATACAGATAACAACAGGTAAAGTAACCCTATAGTATGGAAACGCAGAGAGTTTTATACACGCCTATACAGACAGCAGATAAACACAGTCAACTTTATATTTACAATTTATTCGATTTTTGTGGTAAATACTATAACCCCCCTCCCCCACGACACACACACACACCTGGAATAAAAAAAAAAAGGCTTCCCCTTATTTGACTTTTGAATCTGACTGTTACAGGCTAGTATCGTGGGACGAATACCTACGCGAGCAAGCACTGTTCGCATTGGCGGACAGGCCAAATTACCGGACGTCTTGATGCAAGCACAAAGTACGGATAAGAAAGCTGCACACTTTCACACTTTGGCTAATAGGAAAAATTAATGGACGTCTTTGAACCAGAACCTAAGCCAGCACTGTTCGCATTGGCAAGCAGGCCAAAGGAGCGGAAGTCCAGATTCGAAGAACACTGCACATTCCAGCACTTTGAGCATTGGCAGACAAATTACCGTAGTCTTGATACGAGAACCTATTACGCAAGCAAGTACCGTACGAGCTCTTATTGTAGGTGCACTGAGATCGATCATTGACAACAGTTTTGTGAGTTCTTGCAAACCCTAACGAGGGGCGTACAGCAGGCGGCAAGTAATGCTGACTTAAACAAACCAATCGCCAGCGCAGGAAGTCTTACGAGTCTTGACTCAATAGTAGTCACGTGAGTCATCGGTTTTCTTTGCGCCTCTTGAATGGCAAACATAATCGTGAACAACGTATGTCACCAGGGTCGTAGCAGAGGGTAGGGCACTGGGAGCATGGCCTCTCCTAATATTTTCAAAAATTATAATGAAATGACCAGTAAGGGCGTGGCTGTGCCCCACCCTCCCTCCCCCCCCCCCCCCCAATACAATGTTACGTAGCCTGCTTCGACTATGACACTTCGAGGGGTCGAAATAAGGACACGATCAAGAAGGACAACATGACAGTGAAGCAAGGAAAATGAAATACTTTCAACTGCCTCTTTTAAAATTTGGATCTTTATTAAACAACCTTTATATATACTTTTTCTATTGTATTAAAATATTGGAATTATCGTTATTTTTACTGTAGTTAGATTTTCCTCTGGGTAATGTCCGAGGACTGGATGCATATATCATATAGTCATTTCACACATTTTGCGGATGCAAAGAAGAACGGTAAAAAGACTAAGTTTAACTGAGTGTACCAACGGCCGCGTTGGTCTACGAAACAGATTTGTATTAAACTGCATCAAATGCACGTAGTTTCCAAGTATTGTATAACAGCTCCTGTCAAGTCGAGCACTATTTTGGCTCCCGGTAAAAGATTTCAACTGGAATATATATAAATATATATACATTACGGGCTGGGTTCATACCTTATTAAGGCCGTACCTGCCCTACGGACATTAAGTCACTAACTCCGATAAACTCTTTCGTTTGGGAAAACGCTCAGTTTCAGTAGCGGATCTAGAGGTAGGGTTTTGGGGGGTTTAACCCCCCCCCCCCACCCCCCCCCCTTTGGGCTGCCAGAAAGCCATATGTAACAAAAAAACTTACCCCCTCCCCCCTTTGTCACTGAGCCAACCACCCCCCCCCCCCTTTAGCGGAAAGGCTAGACCCGCCCCTGTGTTTGGCATGGTCTATTTTCACCCTTTGTCTTTCGAAATTCGTCAGGTGCATATCAAGAAATTTAAAATTTCATTCTGAAATTTATATTTTCTCACTTCTTAATTTGTAAGGTCTTTTCGCGCTGTCAAAATATTCGCAGATTCAAACTCCACAAAAATCGACTGATACTCTTTTACGCAGGCTATAATGTGTAGTTCCAGAAAATATCCATACCCCTCCCCCCCATTGAGGGGATTGGAAATTCCGGGGGGATGGGGGTTTCAGACGCCCAGGAATTTCCAGAGGGGAGGGGGAGGGGGTAAAATGCCCTTTTCCTTAACAGTTACTGTATTTATTTTTTTTCAGGGGGTTGGAAATTCCAGAGGGGTGGGGGGTCATACCTCCAACCCCCTCAATAGGGGGGTATGGATATTTTCTGGAACTACACAATCTACTGTATCAACTCCTTAATTCCAGACTCTGTTGTCTGCTGTTATATAGAGAAGAGTAGCCACCTCCATGTCTTGCCCTTCAGAAGACAGGCTGTGTGGAGGGTTAGGTTCCTCCACAAAGAGGAATTCCCATGCTATCCTAGTTTGCGTGTAAAAGAGCCGAGCGGAAGACCGTGGCCATGTGATGCAATCCAGCAATTGATCAAGAATAGCTTGTGACCCTAGATATCTTTCCGTCAATACGATCGGTACTTTTATGCATAATCCTCGGACAGTATTGTTCTGATGTGACAACACAAGCACGTGGCGAATATGATTCCCATTAACTGGATCACAGCGATCCAGATTCCAAACCCGCTTATCACATGAAGATTATTTGACAAGTACTTCTTCACAAACATATAGCAGCCTCGTCTGTAGATCTTTGTCGGGTCTTTAGAAATGTTCTCGTTGCATTTACTGTCCGAAGGGTCCTTACAACAGCTTCGTGGGACCATATCAGGGTGAGTCTTGGCCCATTTGGTCTCAAACCAGTCCCTGTACTGTGCATTACCACAGCATTTGAAGTCCCTGTGGATCTCATCTATGGCCCTAGTGACGGCATCGTGTCCAGAGAGGTGGTATTCATTCATGGTGGAGCGAATATCACCGTGAAGGTTCTTCTCAATACGCTCACGGTACACGTAAGCCAAGACTATAGCCGTCACCTCTAAGCAAAATATCGCCGTAACAAGCCCAAAGTATGTGCCCAGCATGCACTGGCTCTCCTTCAAAGCCCCGCAGCATGCTAAAAACGCCACGATCACAGTCACAATACCAATGACGATGCACAGAATCGGTGCTGTCTTGTAGTTGATTGTTCCGGTAAGACGGCTGTAGTCCCCGGCAACCTCATCCTTGCTGCTGATTATCCACACGCCAATAGCAAAAATTGCGCACCCAGCCAATAGAAATAAAAGGTTGAAAAAGAAAACCATAAACTTAATGCATTTGAAGCCCCAGTCCGTAGACATTATTGAAGACTGAAATGTTTATTTTTCACATGGATGCCTCTTATGATAACTCGAAGTACGTTTGTCTCAGCTCGAAAAATGCTCCACTTTAATAATCCTTCGCTTGTCCCAAACGTCCAGGTTTTCTCGATAAGAGATAGCAATAGTGGACGATTTGAAAAAAATTCAAGGCGTATTTTGATACTAAGTTGAAGTGATGCACGGACAACTTCACAACATTATTCTCCAACCTTGCAGTTCATGGGCATCCGTCTAAAATTCTTTTGTCTTGGATATCCCGTCTGTCTGTGTTGGTTTTTCTATTTCTGGAATTGCTTCAATTCCGGCTGGTCCATCAATCCTCTCTTCACATTACACCCTTGCTCCGTTGTCTTTGATTTTCTACAAACTTTTATAAGTAATTTCTTTGTGCTTCTTGTACCTTTAGGTAAAATTTTTGATCTTCGATTTCAATTTATCCAGAAACTAATCAGATAGAAATATCGGCAAAATGTTTCGCGTAAAACGCACGAAAACACGATCTTTTCTTAATGCATGGCTTAACAAAGAGACTCGCGATGAATTATTGATGCGGGCGGTTGGATTACGTGTGGGTACATCGCTTTTGCCACCATAACCTGTCACTTCGCTATTGACAGGTGATCGATTCATTGGAGGTGTGTTTATAGGTTATATGGTTCTACTTAGTTTCGGTTTTTGACCTCTTGAAAGTTACCCTGATCACAAGTCAGTATTATCTATTCGCCCTTTTACCTCATTTACTTACTTTTTTTTATTTTTTTCTCCCGCGTCTTTACGTAAAGAAAGAACATGTGTTGTATTCTTCCTACTTTAGAAGAGAATGCGAAAAATTACGTTCCATGGCGGTTTTAGATAAAATAGTAGTTTTTACCCTATAACCTGAAAGCACACGATACATGTTAGAGAAATATGTATATGTATTTCTACCCCCGAACCCTTTTGGGTTACCTGTGAGTTCTGGGAGATTGCAAAATAACAAAGATAAGGCCTGGTCACTCAAATAACCTTTAGACCCAGTCTCTCCTCATTCTAAAACAACAACATGACAAAATGGCGGCCCCCTTGAAACTATTTACACTAGCAACAAGCGTTTTACTAAATTCAATTACTGTTGCAGGTAAAAATTTATTAAATACTGTCGAATTCTTAAGGTACTTGTATTTAGAGCATTGTCTGTTTGTTTTGAATCGCAGGAACTTTAAATCCCGAATATCGCGGCAAAACATTGGTCGAGTTTTCATGCTCCCAGCTTTCTTCCCGAATTTGGAATTCAGCTGAGAAAAAACCTATATGCATTCTCTACAGAAACACCGTAATCGGTAAGCTCCTCTAATTTTATATTTGGTATCTATTGCATACAATGATCTTAGAACGGACGATACAAAATCCAGGTTGCAGGTCAGATGCAGGTTGAGTACAAAATGCAGGTCGGGTGATTTAACTGTTTCTTTCTTTTTTGCTTTCTCTATTTCATTCAATTTCTACGGCTCACGTGACGCATGACCTTGACCTTGGGAAATTACGAATATTTCGCCAGCGATTTGCTGCACATCATCCAAACTTGAGTCAACTAATGTATAAGCGTAGATGGACAAGTAAAAAAAGTTATAGGTGATGACGTCACAGATCACGTAACCATGGGAATAATACAAATATTTCGCCAGCAATTTACTGCACATCAACGAAACAGGGGTCAAGTAATGTATAATGGTATAAATATTAAAATTGTATAAGAACAGATAAAAACAGTATGTCAACAAATGTGGTCCAAAGTAAAGACAATCAGTACCCTATACTAACACCTTACAGAACATTGCCAAACTCCTTGCAAAGTTTATTCCTATAAAGTTTATCAAATTTGGGAATGTCTTCTTCTGCTGTTTTGTTCAACAGGAAGCTCTTGTCTCTACTTTGGACCACATTTGTTGGCATACTGTTTTAAAAAAAAAAGTAAAATCACCCGACCTGCATTTTGTACTCAACTTTCATCCAACATGCATCCGACCTGCAACCTGCATTTTGTACCTCAGATCTTAGAATTCTTTATTTCTATGACTTTCAAATTCCAGGAGCTACAAAGCTAGAGAAGTTTCTCCTTAAGTTCATACAGAATTTGCCGCGTGAGAGCTCAATCAATGACTGGAGTTTTGGATACTTGGACTCGACCTGTGTAAGTATTCAAAAAGGCGTGTCATGAAAATTGACCATTCTGCCCTTAAAATAATTATACTGTCTTGGTTGAGTTACCCAGAAAAGATAAACCTGACTAGATTATTTTTCACTAGTATTGGATACAGTTACTGTGTAAAGCCCTTTTCAAACGAAATGCAAGTCAGCGAAGGTTGTCGCAAGTTTTGCTACTTGCGATAACTTGCAGTTTGTTTGGCAACCAACTTGCATTGACTTGCATCAAATTTGAATATGTTTAAATTTTGAAGGCAAGTTTGCCAATTTGCCTTAACTTGCTTCTCATTTGGCCACCCAATGCAAGTGAATGTAAGTCCTCGCAAGTAGATCGAACATTTTTCATCATTCTCGACTTCTCAACGTTCTCAATTTTTGATGATTTTATTAAGTAAAAGAATATACTGTAGCTTAGACCATTTGCCCCTAATTCTTGTAATTTTGGCTTTGTTGTGCACGCTAGTGTTGGTAAGCAGCGCAAGCAAGTAGTCATGTCTTGAGCAGCGCATGCGTATTGAGGAGCTCAAAACAGCCAACTGGCATCAAAACTTGCGCTTTGTTTGGCCACTCCATCAAAAGCTAGCGCAAGTTAAAACTTGCGCCAACTTGCATGGACTTGCGTTGTGTTTGGCCAGGGCTTAATCACTGGGCAACCAAATGTTTATCTAAGGGCTAGTTTCCATATGACCATCCTGGTATGCAAAGTATACAGATCCAATAGATTAGTGATTGCCTAGATTTACAAGTGATAGGGTTGATTCAAGTTACATGAAACTAGAGACAATAAAACTAATGGAAACATCTTAAAATGTTCAGAGGCTGTTAAAGTGATCATAACACAATGGAAACCACTACAATAGACCAGTGTCCTCGAATATTAGCCCTAAGAAAGCTATTTAGAACTCCTTTTTTCTTGTCCATGCTTCACCCCAACCAACACCCCCACCCCACCCACTGTGGGTCATTGGGTCATTACTTTTAATACAGTACTACTCTTTTCCATATGAATATGCACCTCCACCTTGTCTTACTATTCTTTTTTTTAACCACAGGACTCCCGGTCCCACTCCCACCACTTTGGGATGGTATCATCTTTGCAATGCCACATAGGTGCATCCAAGCCTGTGATCTATTCACCACAGCCTGCCCAACAGCCCTCTGTGAGGTCAATCAGGAGGTGGATAGGGCATGTGGTGAGTAAAGAAAGCTGAATAAATTTTGAAAGTTATTTTGTTGGTTTCTACAGTACAGTATTTTGAATGGGCCATACCAGGCATTTTAGTGCCTTTATCAAAGAAATTAATCCAAGACTTAAAAACTCTAAAAAAAAACCTATACACGAAAGAAAAAATAAATCAACCTTTACTTTTTGGCTACTGTATGTTCCTTTCACTTTGTGTAGATAAGATATTAAGTACAATATTGTGCTGTGATATGCACTACTGTCTATACAAACAAATCCAGGAAATCTGGCCCTAATGGCATGATACAGCCCATTATTCATATTTTCCTAATTTCCAGGAAGAAGAGTTCCTGGAAAGAATACCGCCCATTCAGACAAGGGAGCTGTTTGAATTCTTTGCTCAGAGAGATGGTATCTCTGTGGTTGGTATTCCTGGCTTATTATATCACCAGACCCTGGAATATACTCTGAAAGAGGTACAAACTACACCATACTTTTTACTTATTATCTTGTGCAATATTTGTTTTTCATATTATTTAATGGAAATTCTGTAAAATTACACACTAAAGAAAGTTGGAGGGAATTCATTTTCTATTTTTTGCTTTTTTGATTTTTTTTCTAATTTCTAGGAAAAGGAGGAGGAACTGCACAAGTATTTTAACCTTTTTCCTTAACCTTTTAACAGGTGGCAAGTAAATGGGGTTCTTCTGTTAAGATTTGGATGATTTTACCATGGATGGAAAATGAAAAGTAAGATAAAGTTTATTAAGCATTATAGTATTCACAGTGTACTATGTACACTACTGTATTTCAACTTCTTAAGATAAATCTTTAATTTATTTTTTCAGGGACGTTGTGGACACATTTGGGCTGAGAGAGTTTCCTGCAGTTTTGTTATTTGATCACAAAGGTGTGCCTTTTATACTATAAAATTCTCGTTTTTTTTGTCCAGTCCCCAATAAGAGCACTTAGCCCCTTCTACGGCTTTAACTTGACCATGTTTACAGTGTCCAGTCCCCAATAAGAGCACTTGGCCCCTTCTATGGCTTCCACTTGATCATGTTTACGGTGTCCAGTCCCCAATAAGAGCACTTGGCCCCTTCTATGGCTTCCACTTGACCATGTTTACAGGCTCTCTTGTAATTCAGCGTTCCAGCTGCAAGGAAGATTATTAGCTTCTCAAATGTATAGGCTAATGCAAAGCTTTTAGCCAGCAACAGTTACTCAACAACAACAAATGCATTCCGATTTATGTTCACTACTATTAGAAGCTGCATGCTTTTGGTGCATGAATGGGACCGAGATGCATGGGTTGACTGGGTCAGTGTGCAATAAAATTACACTCAGAATAATACTGCATTCGTTATTTTTTTTCTAAATTTGATAATTGAAATAAAGACATTAATTTCGAAATTAGCTCTACACAATAAGCACCCACTTTTTTTTGACACCCCCCTTGCAGCACAAAAAAAGATAGCCTCACTCCTCTTTTTATTCATATATGCCACTTGTCTGTTTGATCATTGTCTCTGGAAATAGTTTGGAGAGAAAGCAGAAGCCCTGTGTGCAAACTTGAAGGACCGCTTCATACTAGAGCCACTCACATCCAACTGGAGCTGACTGTTAGACATAGCAAGGCTATAATTTTGAATAGGGTGAGTATTTGTGGTACATATACATCACAGCTGTATTGTATGGAGGGTTTTCATACTGTTTACAAGCTCAGCATTTTGTTGAGCAAGCTGAGAAAGACTTGTGAAGACTCTTGTATGGGTGTGAAAGTATTCGATAAGACTTACTGTAGCCTCAATTAGACGATTAGATCCAGACACATACTGTATTATAATGTTATGGTATATACAAATAACAGGAGTATGCCTTTAAATGAGCTCTGAACATAATCTGTGGGAACCCTGAACTAATAAGCTATGGCTAAGTCATGGCTATTGGATATTGAACGGAAATAGGGATTTTGTTTGATGATTTGACAGTTGTTTATTTTTTTAAAGGAAAATTTTGAGAATGAAGTTCTTGAGACGGATGTTCCTCAGACACCTATAGCTGTGACATTCTATTCAGCTCGAGACCCTGGTTCTCTGGACTACCTTTATGTTCTTGAGATGACGACCAAGAAGTTCACTACTATTGACTCATCCTTCAGATTTGGGTTGTTGAACCTTGTTAACAATAGTCAAGGTACAGAGTGATGTGTTAATTTTTTATTTTTAATTCCTAGAGACAACCACAAACATACAAATATACAAAAAAATTTATTAGATTAAAGTATGTGATAAAATAAAATGCCTGTTTATGATGACATCTGTGAATTTTATTTATTTTTAATTCCCAGAGACAACCACAAACATACAAATATACAAATGTTATTAGATTAAAGTATGTAATATAATAAAATGCCTGTTTATGATGTCATCTGTCATGTCATATCATATACAGTTTAGTTGGGTGGATGACAGGTTTCTTATTGTCTCTATACCTTACATACATGTACATGACTTTACATGCTAAATTTGCAAATAGCGCCTTCCTGGTTGGTTTGTTTTGAATGTTTATTCCTTAATTATTTCTAGTGATCGAGAAGCATGTGGATGCATCCCTTGTAAAGTCTATTCCTTTTACCATTGTATTCTGGCAGGAAAGTAGTCCAATGGGTAAGGATGATAACCTTTGAATTATCAGTATGGTACTATTATGTACACTACACAGAAATTTGCAATGAGTAAGGACAGCAGTGCCATATCTAGAAAATGTCTCATGTCTCTTAGTTGGGGGGGGGAGGGGGGTGTCAAGGCACTGTGATTCCTTCGAAAATTCTGGCTCTACTGATGGGGCAGCTTTCCCTTTCTCCCTGTGCTAGCTACTATTCTTTGTATTACTAATCAAATCTAGAAATAGTTAACTGTACTATACATTAAGTATAGAAAGACTAAAATTTTGTGGCTTACAAGGTCAATCGACATACTCAAAGAATCACACAACTTGGATAAAAAGAAACTTGAACAACAAAAAAACACCATGCACCACCTAAATGCCCACCCATCAAACAATCTTTTCTGATAAATTATGCATTTTGTTTTGTAATCTGTCACATTGCTTGTCTTCTTAATCCTAGACTACAGTGTAAAGCAAATGCTATTGGATAGAGCCATGCCAGTGGCTCAGGACTTGTATAATTTCCTGATAAATAACAGCATTCCACTGTCTACCACTTTAGACAAACCCTGGATCGATGAGAAGGTAAAGAAAATATTTTTTTGTTATTTTTTTGTCACCCTTGACAAATTTTTTTTTTCAATATTTTCCTAGGATTTTTGTGAGCCACACCTTGCTACACAGTGTAGGGCAGATGATAACACTACACTGCTCTCCCTCGAAGGCAAAACATTGTCTTATGGACCCTCCCCTCCCCCGCTCACATGGAATGTAAAGGTTTGTGTTCCAATTTTAATTCTTTTTATGATTCCTTTAAAAAACCCCCTTCAGTATTTTTATTAACCAGTATTCTAGATACAAAGAAATACTATTTAGTTAATAAACTCCTTCTGGCGGCTTGGATATCGGCGGATAATGTCCAAGGATGAGAAATAGTACGAAAAATGAACAGTTGGCCTGGAAGCGAAGCGTGCACTGGAAGGACGCCACGGGCGCGTGCTGTTATTTTTTCCATTTGCAATTCATAAAAATCCATGCGACAATTTTTTCATTAGAACAAAAACTATAAGCTCAAAACGTGCGTTTGAACTGATGGATTTTCACCTAGACTGTTTTCTTATTGTTCTGCTGAGCTGGAATAGAAATTGAAGCAAAAGTTTACAATTTTGAAATGTCTTCTGCGCACGCTGACGTGCACGGGAATGACGCCACGAGCGCGCGCTGTTGTGACGTTCTTTGGCATTGCTCTTTCTTTCCCCTTATCAGGATAAATTCTAAAAATATATATATATTGATGATAATTCTATAAAAGGAATCAAGGATTCTTTCTATGCCTTCATAGCATTTTGAAAACCTTGGTGTTTGTTTGAGGAGTTATTGAGCAGACGAAAAGTGAGTTTTGAATGCACAAAAATGTTCACAGGACAGATATAACTGATAACTCTCCTGTGAAAATGTGCACGTGACCTGTATTGACCAATGAGCGCGTGTACAAAATTCATCACTGGGATATAAACCTCCAATAGTGGTAAAATGAGCTACTGTAAAGTACAGTATTATTTGGTTTTACAGTCAAACCAAGTCAAGCGTGCCCCCCTCGAGCCGATTATTGAAATCATTATTTGAAATTTCATTTCGCTATTTGCTGAGAAGTTCAAATGCACTCTCTTCTCTTTCTGTTCGTCATGTGCTGTATGAAATCTACAAAAAGGCCAAAATTCAAACCACTGTTTCTTATCCAAGTCAAAAGATTACTAAAGGTTTGGGTGAATTTATTACGGGGGTTAATACCTCTCTATTTACACTAAAAACGACAACAAAGTCTAATAATAATTATCAAGCTTTTCTTCACCTTATAGAGCTTATACTGTATCATCAACAGTTACATGTGAAGCAGAAAAGAAGGCCGCGCCCACACACCATCCCATACCTTACTGATACCACATGGGCTGCTGTCATAGAGCACTCTGTTCAACCACAGAAACCAGCATATACAGCATCCACACACCAGGCACCAACATTCTCTGTGACTCTGGTAAGTCAACACAAACTAAAGGCATCGTCTCTTTGTACTTTTAGTTAGGCTTAACAGTTTTCAATCCTCTAAGTAACATATACATTTAAGTTCCATGAAAAAATCGGTCTGTTTATGAGATTTAACGAGTTTGGGACTAGTCTACTAGCACTATATATTTCATATTGTCTTGAATTTTCGTGTTGCAACCATAGCAGGTCAAGACTATTAAAAAAAAATTATATTACAATTACACAGGTCGTCTTTATAAGAGAGGGCTGTGGATATTGTGACAAAATAATCACTCCGCTTGAGGAAATGTCCAAGTCACTCAAGATGGTCGGTGAGTTTTTGTTATAGCATGGTTTGCAAAGATACTTCTGCCCCCCCCCCCCCCCCTTTATCTCATGTTAGTCCCTCTCTCCACTAAATCCATGACTTGCACTAAGAAATCACGTGGCAAACTCACGTGCGCTCTGGATTTTGGAGGCAAAATACTGTAACAAGGATTAAAGGCACGCATTCGTCAAAATCAGAAGGGGTTAATGTTCATTATAGCGTGACGGTTGCAGGCATTTATGTGCTTATTTTTGTGTGAGTTTTCCGCTCAAAAAGTCATGTGATTCCTTAGTACAAGTCCTCTTTTGGCCACCATAAAGAATAATCAATTTGGGTCATTACAGAGTACTAATTACTTACATCAACACCAGGGGCGTCAATGTATCTCATGAACTGCACAACTCAGCCAATTAGCTGCAACAAGCAGGGCATCACAGGGTACCCAACAATAACAGCCTACCGGAGCTTGAGTTGGGAAGCATCTGAACGCTGCTTCCCACCAAATCACACTTCTCACTATATACGTATGGATTACCATGGCCCTGTTATGGTAGGTAAACAAAAGCGCAGCTACATACATACCAGGAAGTGTCATTTGAAGACATATCGTTTTACTTTGTGAAATTCCTACTTACTGACTGTTGCTGTCTATTTACCCCTTCCCTCTCCTTTTTTCCTGCGTCTTGCAGTTATAGTTGTATTGTACGTTTTGGTGCAGTGCTGTTTTGTACAAGTGCTGAGACTTTTCTATTAGTATTGGTCGTAGCTGAAGAAGAGCATGGTTTGCCGATATCGAAAGCAAAAATACTGTGGAACTCTTTGAGTAATCAAAAGAATCAAAAAGCTTTTATTCCCATATTTTAAATATGCGTTTGTTGATTTGCAGCCGAATCATATCTTAGGATGGCTAACAGGAATCAAACATCCAGCCGTCAACAAGACCTTTTTCCACGATGAGATGCCAACAGATATTAAGGTTTGTCTTTTCCCGTCTCATTTGTTTACTGTCATGATGGTTTCGTATTTGTCTGGGGTATACGAAACTAATAACAAGAGAAAATTCTTTGTTTAGATCAACTGCACCTAGGTTTGGGTTGCTTACAACAGCTTCCTCAGTGTGACTAAGGCTAGCATTTGTACTGTAGTTACTCGTGATAGAGATACGTCTGGTGTATACTGTACTGCCTTCAGCATTCGTTAGTTGTGCACTCGAGTTTAGATAAAAGACCTGAGGGGTAAGGCGCGACAAGCCGCCGCTCGCCCTGCCTTCAGCATTCGTTCGTTATGCACTTGTGTTTCGATAAACGACCTGAAGGGGAAAACCCGACAAGCCGCCGCTCGCCCTGTCTTCAGCATTCGTTCGTTGCGCCCTCGTGTTTAGATAAGTGGCCATTTACGCTCGCTTTCCCATCGGTTAAAAGCCTTGTGTGATGCAGCAGTAACTTCTAAGTGTTCGGTACTTTGCCCTTTCACTGATTGCTGGCTTTGTCCCTCTCATCTTTTAATCCTAATCACTTTATTCCAGTCAGATGACGTTCGTCTTGTAGCTACTGTGTACACACGTTCCCTGGCGCGCCGCTACCTGCCCTCTATGCTCTATAACCGGTGGTACCCGTATGAATGCTACAACCTTCTGTGTGAACTTCTGTATGGCGCCGTGCCGTGCTATGCTCTATACACTAGGGACGTCGTGGATTATCTTAGCACGTCTAAAACGGACGAGAAAGAGCTGATTGTTTCAAAGGTGTGTTTTTGTTTTCTTTATGAGACAGTAAGCTCACGTACACAAATAAGGTTCGATCCTTTTACGAGACACCCTACGCGGTCTGTCAATAATGAGCCCCCCCCCCCCCCATTTTTTAACAATTCAATAAAACAATCTAACATCTAAACCTGGGCCTCTAGGGAGCTAAAGCAACCTTTTGATAAAGCTCTTGAATTCACATTGGACCAACCACTACAAGCCATGTCATGCATTCTTTTTCCTATAAATTTTGCCCCTGTGGTGAAGGCTGTAGCTGAGAAAGTTTGTATTCTTGTGCCATCAGCTGGTGATGGAGCGTATTGACGGTGTCCGTGCCAGGCTGTTTGAACTCGGCTATACTCTGGAGTCTACCATGAACGACGGCAGTGACACCCGTCTGCACCAGTTCCACCACGCCCACAGGTAAGGGGGGGGGAGCTACACCATGGAATCCACCATGAACGACGGCAGCGACACCCGTCTGCACCAGTTCCACCACGCCCACAGGTAAGGGGGGAGGGGCTACACCATGAAATCCACCATAAACGACGGCACGACACCCGTCTGCACCAGTTCCACCATGCCCACAGGTAAGTGGGAGGCTACACCATGGAATCCACCATGAACGACGGCACGACACCCGCCTGCACCAGTTCCACCAAGCCCACAGGTAAGGGGGGGGCTACACCATGGAATCCACCATGAACGACGGCAGCGACACCCGTCTGCACCAGTTCCACCACGCCCACAGGTAAGGGGGGAGGGGCTACACCATGGAATCCACCATAAACGACGGCACGACACCCGTCTGCACCAGTTCCACCATGCCCACAGGTAAGGGGGAGGCTACACCATGGAATCCACCATGAACGACGGCACGACACCCGCCTGCACCAGTTCCACCAAGCCCACAGGTAAGGGGGAGGCTACACCAGGGAATCCACCATGAACGACGGCAGCGACACCCGTCTGCACCAGTTCCACCACGCCCACAGGTAAGGGGGGAGGGGCTACACCATGGAATCCACCATAAACGACGGCACGACACCCGTCTGCACCAGTTCCACCATGCCCACAGGTAAGGGGGAGGCTACACCATGGAATCCACCATGACCGACGGCACGGCACCCGCCTGCACCAGTTCCACCAAGCCCACAGGTAAGGGGGGGAGGGGCTACACCATGGAATTCACCATGAACGACGGCACGACACCCGCCTGCACCAGTTCCACCAAGCCCACAGGTAAGGGGGAGGCTACACCAGGGAATCCACCATGAACGACGGCAGTGACACCCGTCTGCACCAGCTCACCAAGCCCACAGGTAAGGGGGGAGGCTACACCATGGAATCCACCATGAACGACGGCAGTGACACCCGTCTGCACCAGCTCACCAAGCCCACAGGTAAGGGGGGAGGCTACACCATGGAATCCACCATGAACGACTTCAGTGACACCCGTCTGCACCAGCTCACCAAGCCCACAGGTAAGGGGGAGGCTACACCATGGAATCCACCATGAACGACGGCAGTGACACCCGCCTGCACCAGTTCCACCACGCCCACAGGTAAGGGGGGGCTACACCATGGAATTCACCATGAACGACGGCAGCAACACCCGCCTGCACCAGTTCCATCACGCCCACAGGTAAGGGGGGGCTACACCATGGAATCCACCATGAACGACGGCAGCAACACCCGCCTGCACAAGTTCCACCACGCCAAAAGATATGGACGCAGGGGGAGAGGTTACACCCAGGAGTCCACTATGAACGAGGGCACGACACCCGTCTGCACCAATTCCACCAAGTTCATAGGGTGGACTTGAATTTCTGATTGTAGGGAGGGTGAATAATAAAGGTTAACAAAGAAGGGCAAAGCAAAAGAAATAGCCCACACAATAACCTGGAGAAGATGCAGTGGAAGTCACTGGGACCGTGTTGTTCTTGTTCTCTAGGTATAGGATACCTGCTGGCTTCAAGTGCGAGGACAGTCATGCAACTTGTAACGACATCGTGCTCCAGTTCGTTATAGATCACAAGAGGCTGCCAATTACACACATTACTGCCACTACTCTCCATACAAGAACCGGGTATGTACCGTATGTAGCGAAATCTGCCATCTGGCTCGGTAGCTTGCTCCTTCCTCAAGTCATTCAGGTCACATTCAGATTATAGGTCCAGAGTTGTTTTAAAAACCTGGTTTTATATTGGGGATTTTCTTCTTGGCAAATGACGTTAATCCAAAGGTCTTTTCTCCTCTTTAATCTGTTTTATGGGGAATGCAAAATAACCTCTTGGTAGCGACGCTGGCCCGGTTTTCCATTTCAGTGAGGGTGGCTACAAAGTCATGCTTATATGTATGTATGTAGACTGAATGTAGACTGTGTGGGACAGCCTGTATCCTACTCATTCTTTTCCAATGAAAATCTCGTATCTCATCCAATTCGTTATTTTGTTCCCCAAAACTTTATTATAGGAAATACAAATTCAGATCGCTTAAAGAACTATGTTTGGTTTCATGTCACCTATTTCTCTTCTCTAGCGGATCCTCTGATCAAAACGATCACATCTTCAACCAAGAGCTGCCTGTCTTACTGGCCCTGGCCCATAGAACCAACATCACTCGGGAGGCCACTTTCTTTAAGGTGAGACTGCCCACCGCACAATATCCCTTGGAGAGCACGCTCTTTAAGAAATCATCCATGCAAGAAGTATGCGAAAGTACCATTGCTTTGCGTCAAAAACGCTTTCCCCGTACACACGGAGTGTTACTTGTGAGAGCAGATGTGCCGTAGCTATCACTCTCGATACCAGACAGGCAGACAATGTTTTTTTTCCATGTGCCGACACATAAATCTCGACGTACTGTTTTGTGTTGTCCTCAGGAATTGACGCAAGCGGCGTATTCCTTGTATCGTGATCTGGTTGTGGTCACACTTGACGTAGACGAGTTCTCATTCTGGGCGCACAACTTTGTACCTAAAGGTTACCACGCCCAACACGCCTTTGGTGAGTTTTCAACGTTACATGAAACTTCCCATCCGTCTAGCAATGCGTGGAGTGAGAAAGTGACTAGAACTGGGGTTAGAAGTTGGTTGTTGGTTTGAAAGGTCGTTAATACCTCGGGTCAATACTAATGGTATTGCTTTGTCTCAGGGGACTCGTCTGTTCCACCGCCCCTATACCGTTATCCTCGACTGTGTATCGTACGCTGGGATGACCACCAGCATGCTGCATTCTACCCACCGGCATCTGAACTAGAAAGACTGGGAACTAGGGTCCAGGCCAGGCTCGACAGCATAGACTACCAGCAAATCGTGCATTTTGCACAGCGGTACCTCAAAGAACCCGGGAAGTACGTGGTCAGGACAGAGATGTTCTAGAGGATGATAGACGAGAGAGGAGGCTGGGGCTATTCCAGCACTAGACGAGGCATAGACTCGCGTTATACCCTCGGGATACGGGTGAGACCCGCACAGACTCGCATTATACGCTCGGGATACGGGTCAGACTCACATAGACTCACAGCAGACCCTCGGGATACTAGTCAGACCCGCACAGACCCACAGCCGACCCTCGGGATACGGGTCAAACCCGCACAGACTCATAGCCGACCCCCGGGATACGGGTGAGACCCGCATAGTCTCGCAGCAGGTCCTAGGATACTGGTCAGAAGAAATTTGAGTAGACCAGCGCAAAACCACACTCAACATTCGCTGTCCTTTTACAATGAGCTGTCACTTTAATCGTTTACAAGACATACCGATAGCTCAAAGGGCAAGATGCTTAATAACGTGGTGCACGTGATACTCGCTCATCAGAAGCTGTTCAGGTAGAGATGGTGTTTATATTAAAATTATTAGTACACGATCTTGTGTAATATCACGTTTATTTTAATTTATGCCGCACAACTTTATAGAAAAAAATATAAATGAATACGTTCTGAAAGCGTTACCTTCAAATGTATCTAACATATTCATATTTGATGCTCCGCTTATGTGCGCTTAGCGTAGCATGGCAGGGATAAGAATTAGACGCGAGGAGGGGTACTAATAGCAGACCATTCATCTTTTTTTTTCTGCGTTTATTTTTTCTGCTATTTTTAACTCCCAATCTGACGTGCAAATAAAACTTGCACTTATTATAAATAATAATTATTTACAAACAATATGCCCAATTACCTATATTTGCACCCTATCAATTAAAAAAGCTATAAGAAGTTCGAATAATTTTGTACAAGTAAGAACAGAACTTATTAAAGTTACCATACTGACAAATAAAAATAAAAAAGTACTCTTGAATTTCTAACTCGGATTAACACTGATATTAGAATTAATACATCTGTCATGCTATATTTTTAAATTTGCACTTATCTTTCTAATCGTCAGGTTTGCTCATCCAAACCGAGAGCAACACCGCAATGCCAGTTATTTTAGATTCTCACTGGAAAGCATGCTCAAGAAAATACAACTGCTTAATTTCCTTGCGCATGTGTTGCCCTTGTTCTTGCACTCCCTGCCTCTCACATATAAATCGAATATTCTAGACTAGACTAAGAGTACAAATGCTATCAGTAGAACAGAGCACGCCCATATTGAACCCAGTGCGTGCGTCGTGGCGGCGGAGTCGTCTGCTGCTCGGACCAGGACTCCTCGGTATCTAGTAGTGGGCGTGGTTGCACGTGCTGTTGGTCTCAGCGAGCTGTGCTCTTGGGGTTGGTGGCTCGTGGGTGTGTACGAGGATGAGGTTTCGCTGGTGCAACCTGAGGAAAGGATGAGGAGAATTTAGTTGATAAAGGGCTCCTGGTAAATGCTTTCATGTTGATGTCCTTGGCCGTTTGTCATGGCACGATTATGTGGTGTAACAATTCGAAGAAAAGCATGCTGAGATGACGACTGCTTAAGCGGTAACATCTGTTGCACGAAAGACAATCCGTAAGCCGCAAAACGATAGCGCTTTGACGGCACTTCGAAAAAAACATTTTAGATTTCCATACTTAACCCTAAAAGGAAGAAATTTAAACACAATTCTAATCAAAGCTATGACGTTTTTAGCACTTGTCTCCCTATCCAGATACACTTTTATACTCCCTATCGAGATACACTTGATATGTTTAGTGTTCTGGTCTCCCTATCCAGATACACTTCATATAGTTACAGTTCTTATCTCCCTATCCAGATACACTTCATATGTTTAGTGTTCTTCTTTCCCTATCCAGATACACTTCATATAGTTAGAGTTCTTATCTCCCTATCCAGATACACTTCATATGTTTATTGTTCTTCTTTCCCTATCCAGATACACATCATATGTTTAGTGTTCTTCTTTCCCTATCCAGATACACTTCATATAGTTAGTTTTCTGCTCTCGCAATAAGAGACTTGTAGAAGAAAGTCACGTGATTTCTCAGTGCAAGTCGCTAATTCGTCCTTGCCCCATCGGGTATATCTGTCGCGTGGCGCCCCTCACCTGAATACTTGACACACTCGTACAGCTCTACCCGCATGCAGATGCTGCCCGGCGTGTTCCACGTGACCGGGTTAAACTGAACGAAGCGCGCAGAGAATACGCGCTGAAACCGCTGGCCAGTTACTGTATCAGTATCCCAATTTCCATCGAATACCTGAAAACAAAGTTAAGTTTTCAATTTGCATATGCACAGCATAATATTCAGTTACGTGTTTGCTGTTAACGAGACATATGACTTAAGTATATTTCCATCCGTCTAAAGTAGATTTATGCCAGTTAGTATCTATCAGTTTTACACAGCGCTGCGCTACTTGAATTTCGAACAAATCTACGCATTCAACAGCTTCATCAGCCACACTGGCTACGCCCGTTACCATGGCCACCTAGAACGATTTTAGTGAATCAGCCAATCAGAATTCGATGTGTTGCATATCGTCTTACCAAGGCTTCGTCTGTGTTATTCTCACGGTATATGTCCCAGTCCTTCCCGTCCATGCTGTAACGGATTATGTACTCAGTAACCCAGCCTCCTCGGCTATAGCCCTGAGTAGCCACGCCTGATATATTTCGCACTTGTCCCAGATCAACCTAAAATAAGAAAAGGTCAATGAAACCAAAGCTGCAAATTTCAATTTAATTTCTCAAATGACTCTCTCCAGTGTACTTTCTGCGTTTGTTATTCTATAAAATCTATTTCACCACTGACCTGTAGGTACTGTTTATCGTCCAGCAGGTCTGTGCACCAGGCCCCCCATGTCACGCTGCCGTTGTTGCTTTTTGTTAATTGGTTGAGCCGGCCGCTATGTGCCACGTGATCTCCTGTGAAGGAGGACGCGGTGATCTGGGCACTAGGAATGCGTCCGTCCTCCATTCCCACTGCAATATTGCACTCGGTGAAACCAGCGGCTGCTTTTGAGAAAATGCCCAGTTAGTAGATATTCTTGTCTTGAAATTTTATATTGCTGTATGATAAAACTATATTTTATTATATGATCTGTTTAAAACTTCTCCCTGTCATATCAGTAACCACCATATTAACAAAGTGATGAGAATTTATTGAAATGCCGCCATTTCAGTGATCGTACCTTCCTCTTCGTAGCACCCGTACATCTCCAGTCGCATGCATGCGAGCCCGTGCTGTTTCTTGTCCAGAGGTAGCACGCGGATGAGCCTCGCTATGATGGGCACTCTGAGTGCATTTCGTACAATGCTCTGCGCGTCGTCATTACCAGAGAAAATCTAGAAACAGATTGACCAAGATCAGGATTTTTTTTTCTTTTCTTCCTGAAAAATATTGGTAAAACTTTTTGTGGGAGCTGTATCACCAATAACCGTAAAAGTGTTACAAACAGATCAAATCTTCGCAGTGTTCGTTTTTTTAAAGAAGACCTTTTTAACCTTCTTCCTGAAGACCTTCTCGCAGAGCTTTACAAAAAAATAGGTGAGCGCACTCGTTGCTTACCTTTCGCTTGTTCTCCTCCTTGTACTCCCTCCAAGTCTTGCCATCGCAGCTATAATTAACAGCGTAGCGCGTCACCCAGTTCCCAGAAGGCTGTTCAAGACCTTGAGTCGCTATGACTCGTAGCACGGTTTCTCTTGCGAAGTCTATCTGTAAATACGGCTCCGTGTCACCGTCCTTCGCGCACCAGCCTCCGAACGTAAGCTGCTCGATAGACCTGTCACGGAGTACACATAATATGGGGCCAAGTTAAGATTCAAGAGAAATGAAATAGTCTTCGTTCTTTGATTGCAGAATTCGGATAAATAATGTTACAAAAGGTTGTTAGAGTATGAAATAATAAAATGGGTGAAATGACTAATGTATTAGCCTCAATGATCTTCGAAGTTTGAGGTTAAAGTAATTTGATAAAAAAGCAAGCACAAACGCAAGCGCGACACAAGTGAGATTCGGCCATAACGGAAGCGCGATTGCTAGAAAATCAAGCTTTTTTAATAGCTTGCTCTGCTTATGTAGATACTATACGCTTCTTTCTTCTTAGCTTCCTTAGCTTGTACTCGGCCAGCATTCCTCATAAAACTCTTCTATAGCTTGTTTAGATTGGTACTCGCCCAGTGTATTCCTTATAAAATTCTTTTATAGCTTGTTAAGATAAGTACTCACCCAGTATTCCTGAGACGGGCTGCTTCAGGTTTCGTAAAGTCGGAAAATGTTGACGACGCTGTGATTTGTGAATCTGCGATGTCCCCTGAAGTCATGCCCAGCGTCCCGGAGCACGCTGTGGAAAACAGAGAAGGGAGATTTAGTTTGCTTTTTTAGTGGGAGGGTTTGCTATTTTAGTGCAAGGGTTTGCTATTTTAGTGGAAGGGTTTCCTATTTTAGTGGAAGTGTTTGCTATTAAGGGGATTTGCTATTTAGTGAGTGGGTTTGCTATTTTAGTGGGAGGGTTTGCTATTAAGGGGATTTGTTATTTAGTAAGGGAGTTTGCTATTTTAGTGGGAGGGTTTGTATTAAGGGGATTTGCTATTTAGTAAGGGGGTTTGCTATTTTAGTGGAAGGGTTTGCTATTATAGGGATTTGCTATTTAGTAAGGGGGTTTGCTATTTTAGTGGGAGTGTTTGCTATTTAGTACGGGGGTTTGCTTTGAACTGTTTTCACCGTAGGAAAAGGATTTATGGTTAGTTCGTGATAACGCATTCTAGGATGGTGAAAGATATCTTATTCGAGACTGCAAAACCTGCCACGAGCAAAGTACTAAAAAACTCCTGATTTTTATTTGCTTTTATAGTCTCTTATCTCATTAATTTCTCTTATTTATTTTTTTTTATGAAAAGAAAAAAATATTGTTGGTTCAAGTATTCCGATGGCCAAAACTGAAGAATGCCCAAACCGACTTTGAACGAAACTCAACTATAAATTTCTTGTACTACTACTACTTTTTATGGTAGGAAAGGGATATTGTTGGTTCAAGAACGTGATGCAAGACCACAACTGGTATTTGAAAAATGTCCAAACCAACTCATACTGAAATTTAAGCTGATGTTAGGGATCAAATTTTGTAGTCCCATGTGCTGTTCTTATAAAGTGCTCGTTTTGACAACATTACGCTAAAAGGGCTGCAATTGGTGAGATGGGACAGAATGTCAGCCACTCGATTGCGTTTAATTTTAAAATATGCACAGGTCTATTTGGGAAAGCTGTAAAGTATTCATGCACGGTCTCATTAAAGTCCAATACTTTATTGGCCTTTTTCTGCATCTTGCACCACTCGCATATAATGATAGGTGCGCTCTGGTATTCAGGCTTTTGTGACTGGGTCAGCACTATTGATACTTCCCTCACATGTGCAGAGAATAAAGTCATTCAGCGATGCCTCCGCCCTCTTCATTAAACTCGCTATGTTCGACTCTCCTGCAGCGCCTCATACCAAGCTTGCATGCACCGAGATCATAGATAATCGCGTCTGCCTGACCGATAGGAAGTCATAAATCACACTCCGATCACTCAATGACAGGTGCATCGCAACAGCACAGCGGGGATCTACCCGAAATAGCGAGCCACGGAGGGAAAACATTAGCTTCACTAGTCTGTCTTCTAGCCATCGTTCGCACTAAGGCACGCCTTGTTTGTATTTGTAAAATTTCACTGGGTTATGTATGGCATCATGTCGTCTATATATGGAAACAGGGGGTGTAGGTTATTTCGTTTCCTACAATAGCTTTCTTATAGGAAATTTCTGATAGGAATTACCTAATACTAAGTGTTATTCCTGGGTTTCCGTTACGGTAAATGTTGTTAAATTCGGTAATTTTTTACGATATTGATTTAAGTTTTCCTCGAAAGAAAAAAAAAAGATAATCCAGTCGTTGCTCTTTTTCAGTTCCCTATTTATCACGGTCCGGTTAAAGACCGGTCTGTAATTACCATCATAGGGGTCTTCTAGGTCTAATTAGCCCATAACAGTTAATTTTTCTTGGGTCTGACAGCTAACGCACATGTTGCAATCATATCACGAGCGATAAGGGTGGGCAAAACTATCCTTGATTGTAATCGAATCAGAAGAAATAGCCATAAAACCTAATGTTCATATATTTTTTAAATGCTGGAGGTTTTACCCTAGTTTGTTAGACATGGGGGAAAAATGGATGAATGAAGAATGAATCAGAAGAAAAGCTTACTGTTGCAATTCTTTTTTTTAACATATAAAGTACTTTCTCCTTTCTATATTACCCCTATTCTGTTTATTAGTATCATCAATTATTTTATTTGAAGCTGATATGTCCTTGAGATTTTGTGCTCAGGTAAAATACTTTTATTCCCTGCTAGCAGAGGCCTCTTTTCTCTGTATTTCGCTGGGCTAAGAAAAAAGAGGCCTCTGCTAGCAGGGAATACTTTCATTAGACCGACAGTGTTTTAACCTGTTTACCTGTGTTGTTGTTGTTTGTTTTTGTTTTTTTCTGAAAAAAAGGGCGAAGAAGAAGTAGGCATGTTTGTATTTATTTAGCTGTTTTGTTAGACGATAAAAAAATACCCGAATGGAAAACATTGTTATCAGCTAAGCCGACGTTTCATTGCTTAAATTTTCAACTAGACCACTAATCCTGCTAAGCTGGTCTCTCAAAAACACACATCCCATGTTCATTTAAAAACGGTTAGTCTTGAAAGAAAATAATTTGCAAGATCATAGGGACGTTAATATTTAGCACTATTCTGGTATCATTTATAGAGAGAGACCTTAATGTGTGGTATAATGTGAAAAATATCTATAATGCTTGGTAGAAGAGCTTCATTCACACATTTGCCTTTTTTAAAGACCTCTATTCGCTCGACAAAATTTCTATGACCTATCAAACCTTTCCTGTCATAATCACTATTTGTTCTGTGTGGGTACTTCGTTCCAACACTCTTGGCTTTCGCCTATTGGTAATCACGAATACACACTCAATTCAATCTCAATTGTATAGCGCAAATTCCCTATGGGATACATTTGTACAGTAATTCTAGTGCTCAGACCATCGATGGCGGATAGTTTGGGATACATGCATTTGTTCAGTACTTCTATTGCTTAGAACCATCGTTGGCGGATAGTTTGGCCACTTTGCTATAGTGTATTCTTTGTGTTTTATGAATGGGAAGTTTTTATTGACCCGTCAAAAACTAGTCCGTACCAAACAGTATTAATCTAGAAAACACCCCCAAAAACAATAAGAAATAGAGTGCATTTTTACAAAGGTGTTTCATGGGCCATTAAAACAACTCATTGAATGAAAAAGAAAACAACTTATTTCGAAGCTATTAGGGAAATGGGACGATTTTTCAAGATATGAAATTCTTGTAACTTTACGTTTTAAAAGATACCACAATTTTCGTGTATAAAACAGAGAAGAGAATCAATTCACCCTCTATCACTGTTGAAAGGGAATTTGAAGTTTTAATTATTATCGTTCTTATTTGTACAGAGATATACACAAGCTATACGAGCTATATCTAATGAGATATTTACCAAGAAATCTTTTACATCTTTTTATTGCCAAAATTCAAGAGGTCCGGGTTATGTACACGTCAAATAAACCTTTTTTCGGCAAAACAATAATTTATCTTCTTTTCTGGTATTTGTTATAGAACTGCGTTAATGACTTGTATTCTTCGTACGTTTCTCCAGTGCCTGTTTCCCCGCTACGTGAAGCCTTATAACAGAGCGCCTCTCTCAGGTATCACTTTTTGACAGAGATGGATGAGGAATGTGGAAAATGGCTTGATGCCTAACCGAGGAAAATGGCTGCCTCGAAACGCACATATAATTCGAGTATTCACGCTCGAATTAGGCGCTCAAATAGATCGTGTTATCGCTTTTGAGTTCATGAATAAGTAAAGTGTGAGTTCGTGCCTTAGTATACCGAGAAATAGGGAGTTTACGAGCCCAGAGAGCGAAAAACTACGCGCAGAAACTCGCTGCACGATATATCGCTGTTATGTTGGTTTCTTTGCTTTTGATATTCTTTGGTCACTTTATAACTTCTGTTTCTTTTTGTGGCTTAAATATCTATACATCTTTCTAGCCATAAGTACACTGATTTTGTTCGAGGGGGCCGTGAGGGGGGAAGAAGCAAACGGAGTCGCGTCCAAAACTAAAACCGATCTTGACTCTAATTGAAACGTTCTCGTCTAAAAAGTATCCACTGATATGGTAACAAACAAAAGAAAAAGTGCAGGAAGCTGGTTTAGTGATACTTATTTGAAATTATTTGGAATAATAGTTTTAGTTAGTTTCTATAAGTGAATAATAGTTTTACTGTATTAGAAACGTAGCGCGTGAAATCCTCTTAAAACACATACCTCCATTTGTACTTCGTACAATTACCAGCAATAACAATGCGAATATCCACGATCGCTTAGTCCACTTCATGATGTGTATCAGTCGCTATCCGGACGAGAAATCACCTCTAACATGCGGTATAGGATTAATAAGCGCTGCTCGCGACGTAGTGAGCCGGAAGAGTGTCAGAGTATTTGCCGGCGCGTAAGAGAATCCAGGGTGTGCGGGGGCAATAAATCATCATTACTCACTGCACTGTCACGACGCAGCGGTGAATATTATACACGGGTCACCATTATTAGAGGCCGTTGTACCAGTGAATGCACCCTACTGGGACTTAAATCAGATAAAACCCTACTTTGGTTTAAATATTTCGGTTGGAGAACTATTCGTAAGGTCTTTTTGAGGGTTTGATAAAGGAATCCAACGCATTTCCAGTGGATGTCATCTAAACCTCGTTGACCACGTGACAATGAGTTAATGTGGGCCTTGAAACTATCTTGTTAGCCAGGCTTAGAGTAACCGACAGGCGTAAAAACGGCCTAAAGCCGTTGGCTTTTATCAGTTTTAGGCGCAATAAATTGACGCGATTGTTATTCAAATCTTAAGGGTGTTTTATTCGGGGAAGGGAAGATTGTAAACAATAGCTGAGGTATTTGATTGTGTTTTTGATTTGAAGAAGGGGCGGGCGAGAAGCCGGGGGGAGAATAAGTGATAAAAACACCGCGTCAAGAACTGAAAATCGCTTCTTGACGATATACAAATAAAACGGACTTTGCCGCATTAGCTTCTTGATTAAATTCGAGACATTTGTTAAATCCAATATACAAATTAAAGCCTTTATAAACAATAAAAGGTATTGCTTCCGAGCGGTAGGTACCCCCTGGATAGAGGATAAAATATCTGCGCATGCGCATACCTAGCAATTAGAGCAAGTTCACGGGGAAAAATACAACTGCATTTTGTTTAGCAGAGCACGTAGCACGACGGAAACATCTAGTTATCAGAACCACAAACTGCGTACTTGGAAATAGAATCCAAATTCCTGCAACAAGTCTAAAAAAATGGAATTTCTATTTGTTTATTTCTAGCTTTTAATATTTGCGAAAACGTTTCCATCTTATGCACGACGAGCTGTTTGTGGTTGTTAGAAATAGGATTACTGCAGGTTTTTCGAGTGGATAGAGCAACATACCACCAACACCTCTCAAATAACGGACAAGTTACAATAATCATCACGGAGGAATTCCTAAAAAGGTGAGATTTTTGCGGTTTATCATTAGAAATTATTCTACTAATATATTATATATACCTATATCTCTATAAAAAGTTTGTTTTTCTAGACGAAAACAGAACTCATTGTGTATAGTTGTGATGCTTCTTCTTTTGACCGCCGTTAGACTTCTTACTAATCCTGTTATGATGCGCTACACAGTTTCTCACTTTTATCTTCATGCTCGTAAGAAACAAGTCTAAAGAAGGAGTAGTAATTCAAAATTAGATTTATACAGTATGTATAACATCATCGATAGTTGAGCATATTCATCATCAAAAAAGATGGCGAGTTCGTATTTGCTCCATCTCTGAGAAAGGCGTCTACCATATTCTTCTTCTTAACGATAGTCTTTTTCATTTGCCCCGCTTGGTTTTATATTTTTGATATGTCGGTTTAAACAGCACTCGTGTGTCGAATTAAACACTTGTTGCCTAATAGCTGGTTTTGGAGAGTTGTATCATATCAGATATGTTCATTGTTGTTCATAAAAGGCATTGCAATGTTGAATTTGTACAATCGAAGACAAAGTTCCTAATCAAAATCCTCACTTATGCATCTCTGATCTTAGAATAATGACAAGCCTTTTAGCAATTTATGTTTATTTAGTATTTTATAAACTTCAAGCTCTGAGCATCAAGGTCTAGCGCCTCTTCCATGTTTAGAACGTTTTACGACATCAGACGTGGGGTCACATCTACCATCAGGACAACCCGAGTAATTGGCTTAAAAGAACTGTCTAGGTCTTCTTGTCGAAAAGATGATAAATTGTTTCTCGATGAATACTATCACACGGAAACATTGAGCTGCTCCAGAAATACCAGAGGACTTTCTTCGGGTTCGAAACAGTAGTTATGCAAGGTTAAGTTTCTTCTTTCAAGTCTTCCTTCCTATAAATGACGCGGTCGTGTAGTATTGTTTGAAACTCGTTTCTCTGTTCGTCTTCTCAAAAGGTAATACAGGGAATACAGAAAACTAAAATATTGTAATGAGATCTCTGTTTGTTCTACGGTGTTAGGCATTATCTGTGGAATAACACGGCGTGGTTTAATTTTGAGGACATGGAATGTCTTACGAGGCAAAATGACATGAGTGAAAATTAAGGTAATATCGAAGTTAGACGAGCTATAATTCGTACATCCGCAACTTCTTTTAAGCAAGTAAAAAAGGCAACAACTGTTGAATACTATTTCTAGTATAGCCTTCGTGAAGATGAAGGTTTAGATGATATATTTGCGATAGATAGATTCGTTAGTTTAGACGCGTCAATTACAATTACTCTCCTTTCGGAAACTAAGGAAAGCAGCGTTCTCTAAAATGAACGCTCAAAATTCGCATTTATGATTGTTCTCGCAAATAGTGGGTTTGTCCCTTGAAGTGTTCTGTGTAGTTAGGTAACTTAACGGTGTACACTATGCCTTCTTCTAAATTATACCTTTTAAAATTACACATAATACCAAAGACGGATTGTTAGCTGTATTGATTCTGTTGGTATTGTGAGGAACTTCACCTTTTCAAGTTTGTAAGCTGTTTAGTATGGTCTGTAATGAATTGTTTTTACACCTTTTTAACACTTGGCGTTTAGGTTGGTCCTTATATTAGTTTGTTTTTAGTTTCTATGCGACAATTACAAATCCCGTCTTTTCCTTTCGGAAACTCAAGGAAAGCAGCAAAATTCCTATTTGTGATTGTCCTAAAAGAACCATTACAGCCTTCAGCCTCTCTTCTCCAGAATACTCAAACTGATTTTAGTCTTTATTTACCAAATGAAATGAATGGTTTGAAGAGGACTTTCTGATGGATTTTTTTTAATTGTACGGCTGTTCGTACAGTTCTGATTTATATTTGCAAAAGTACTGGCATGTTGAGAAACGTGTATGTATATGTACATTTAGTGTATGTACATCTAGAATGGAGAATTCTCGAATGAATTTAGGCTTTTGATTTGAAAATACAATAGTATAAATCGTTACCAAGATCTCATGTTCATCGACACATAATCTCAATGGACTTCAATGTCAAAAATCCATAATGTCTTCAAATCCTTGATTTGATAAATAGATATAGCAATTTGAATCTACCAATATTAACTCTTTCTTTAAATCAAGATCTGCTTTCATATAAGATGAGTAGCTACGCAGCAATTGTATATTCTTCCAGGTTTCAAGGATATTTTCAACGATGGCAACAACAACTTTGCCCTCATTCAACCATCAACTACCTCAATCTTAGTTCCCCCAAATGATCAGCCTGAATTCCAATCTAAATTCCATATTACTAGTAACTAAAACAGTTTGGTCTTGGATGACAGGTCTTTTAGAAAGTTGTTTTCAATCTGGAATCCTAAGATTTGTTTGTAAAGAGTAATATAAAAACGTTGTCTTTCTCGTACATTGAAGAACTAGCTCTGATAGGATGCCCAGTTTGTTTAGTTCACAAGCTTTTGTATTATTTATTATTTTTGTTGCAACTATACGTTAACTATTTCAAAAAGTGCAAAATAATAAGATATCAGATTTATTATTAGCTGTGAGGCACAGTATAAGCAAAGCTCAGCATTCTCCTGAGAGCGACGGGAGGAAGGTAATGGATTGGTTCTTTCGCCAAACAACCCAAATCTGATAAGCTAAAAGGGTGAATTAAAAGCGGCTTCTTAGAATGTGCAATGTTTGTTTTGAAAAACCCTAACCCAAAGAAAGCTTGTTTTTTTTATATATATATATATTATTCACAATGACTAGTGGGAAGTTCTCAACCAGTATTCAAGGTATACAGCTTAGTAAAATTGTACAAACATTAATTGTAGGCCTTCTAACGAAATGCAATTGAGGAAACCTGACTAACAAAACACGCATTTTTTCACGTTCCAAGGAAGACAAACTATTTCCAAGTCCAGATTATTTTCAATCGGACGTTAGCTTAAGATTCCTGAGGTCTTAAGGTGGCTGTCGGCCTTGATTTATAGGAAATATGTAAGATGCTTTGTTAGGCATGCGGTTATCATTACGCCCCTTGTGGTGAATGACATGGCCCGCCAAGTGACGCTTGTCCGAAGTTGAGGATAATCAAGGACTTTCTATGGTGGCAATCCGATGGGCTTTGAATTTGGGCCCTTGAATCTTTTTGTGTAGTTAAGTACCTGAACATAGTGTACTTCTAAATTATTTCTTTGCAAATACACATAATACCAAAGACGGATTGTTAGCTGTATCGATTAAGTATTGATAGTGTAAGGACCTTTACATTTTCAAGTTTATAAGCTATTTAGTGGTCTGTAGATAGTTGTCTTTACACCTATTTCACACTTGCTGTTTAGGTTGGTCCTTAGTTCTTAGCTCTCCAAAGTCTTTTGACGTTCCGAATAAGTAAACATTCACTCTTAAACGTTGTCTAAATCCTTTGTGTATAGTATTTTATTCACACTGTGTTTAAACGATATGCCATTAGAATTCACTGCATGTTTGGGTCTTTTGGCAAAGTACCTCAAGCAGGTATTATGAGTTTCAAGTTGGTTTTTAACGACCTTAGTTTACATGTTTCTTACGAGCGGTTGGTTGAAAATCAACTCATAATTTGGTATAGTGATCATTCAAACAGACCGAAGAAAACTTCTCATCTTCAAAAACCTCTAGCCTGATCACAGTAAAAGGTTGATGTTGTGTTCACGTGTAATTGTAGGCGGAACCGTTTTTTGGATTGTTTAAGGTTATCTTTTGTTTGTCAATACTGCAGCCTTACTTTTTTATTGCTCTCAGTACTAACGTAACGATGCTTGGGAAACACATTTCATTTGGATTTCCTTGCAGACAAAGTGCTCCCTATTGCCCTATGATTAAAAAATCATTCTGTTTCTGCACCATTTGTTAAAATAAGAAGGAAATTTTATATTCTAATTGAATTTTTTTTGATCAAGTACTTCATCCAGAAGCTTATAATGGTCGCTTTCTTCATTGAAGGGCCATTGTCTCCAACGCCAAACCAGCTTCCCACCTTACAGCTAGAGTACCTAGAAGCCTATCTCTTATTAATCGTTTCAGCTTTTCAAATGAAAATATATATTGTTTTTTTCTTTTTCCCACCTGGGTAACCAAACATTTTTCCGAGCTTCATCTGCTGATCATTGATAAGAGTGGCTGATCGGATAGGAAGTGAGTAAGCCCCGAAAAATTCCTGCCATAAACATGATGGCATTATCTTGGTAAACTCCGTGTGCATATGTCGAGCAAATTTAGACATTTTATAGATACAAGGATTCAGTTGCTTTAATTTAAAGATTTCTTTAAAAATATGTTTTTCTTCACACAAAGCATAGATATTGTTTTATGCCTTCGGTTTACTAATAAAACGTGTATTTCTTTTTAGTTTCAGGAGTGGCACAGAATGGATGTACTCAAAAAATGGAGAAGAAGTGTTGTTCCATTTCTACAAAGTTAATTATGATAACAAAAGAAATGTGGAAACGCCATTGTGTGAGCATCCATTTTCCATTTGACGCAACACATGTATGAATTAATAAAACACAGCTCCAATAAAGAATACATCATTCCATCATTATTTCATAGTTTAATCCTTAACCGGCCTACCAGCCTAAACGCGTCATTATTAATAATCAACTTTCAAACCTTCCCTATCCCTAACTGTACCTCCAAAACTTACTAGTATTCTCAATACGCACCTGCCTAATTAGTCCCTAGCTACCAAGCTACTCATCTATTAACTATGACCTTTGTACCCACCATAAGGTGCCTACCCATCTACCAACCAACCTACCTTTAGGAACTACCTTCCAACTTAAATTAGTAGCCACCTACCTACCAACCTACCTGCCCTAGTGCCTATCCACCTACCAACCAACCTGCCTTAGTGCCTATCCACCTACCAAACCACCTGCCTTAGTGCCTATCCACCTACCAACCAACCTGCCTTAGTGCCTATCCACCTACCAACCCACCTGCCTTAGTGCCTATCCACCTACCAACCCACCTGCCTTTATGGTGGGTTGGTTGGCTGGTAGGTGGGTGGGTGGGTGGGTACTAAGATAAGTGGGGAGGTACTATGGTTGGTTGGAAGGTATGTGCAAAGTTAAGTTGGTAAGTAGGGCCAAAGGTAGGTGGGTTGTTTGGTTAGTGGGTACTATGTTAAGTGGGGAGGTAGACAGTAAGGTAGGTGGGTTGGTAGGTTTGTACTTAGTTAGGTAGGTTGGTAAACACTAAGGTAGTTGGGTTGGTAGGTATTAAGATAGGTTGGCCGGTATGTACTAAGCTTAAGTGGGGAAGTAGGCATTAAGGTAGGTGGGTGGGTAGGTACGTGGCTACCTGGTACGTGGTACGTGGTAAGTAAGTGCTAAAGGTGCCTAAACAACAACTTACCTTAGTACATACTTACAATTGTTCTTCCTTGCCAAATTAACTCAGCACATACCTACCCACCCACCTAGCTCAGTGCCTACCCAACCCATTAACCAACCTGCCTTATTACCACCCACCCACCTAAAAGACAACTTTCCCTTATTGCCAACCAAGCAATCTTCCGAAGTGCCTACCCAGCAACCAACAAACCCACATACAATATAACGTCCCAACTACCTACCAACCTCAGTACCTACTTCCTTAGTGCCTTCTCACTTACCAGCGAACCTTTCTTAGTACCTACCAACAAAACGTCCCTAGTGCATTCCATCTACCACCTTAGTACTCACCTAGTACCCAACTCAGTGCCTACCCACCTACCGACAAACCAATTTAGGACCCACCTAGCTTTAGTGCCTACCTACCTAAGTGCCTGCCAACCTACAGCTACCCTTCCTACAGCTGACAGCTACCTACCTTTCAAACTACCGACCGACCAACCAATTTAGTACCCAACTAGCTTTAGTGCCTGCCTACCTAAGTGCCTGCCAACCTCAGTGTATACCTACCCACCCAGCTAACAGCCACCTACCTTCCAGCCTACCTACCTGTCTGTACACTGGCGTATTTCCTTTCTCCACACCGACATACTTTCTACCTAGCTACCCACCCTAAGTAAACCTTTTGAGTGTTACAAAATTGTAATACAAATAATGAAATAATAATTTCAATGTACAGACAAACACAATTAGAGTATGACTTCAATAATTGTTGCCTAAGATTATTTACGAGTTTTGCGATGTTAGTCAAAGGGCACGCATCGTTCTCAAGGCAGCTTGCGACAAATTACTTAGGAGAAGGGTCGCGCAACTTGATCTTGCACATCTAACACTGGTTAGGATTTGGCGGAGTTAGGTCTTGCTGCGTGTAACTCCAACCTGGAGGAGTAGAGTTTCGGTTTAACTTAGGGGGAGGATGCCGGGATGGATTGTGCCCACCTTAAGTACCTTCCCACAAACCTGTGTCCTAACAAACATGCCCGGGTAAAATAAATGACAACAACAGAGGAGCTGTTACTTTATCATATAATATCCGTCAGTCATGCCGAGATAAAAGTTAAAAGTTGCTATAAAAATAAGATGATAAATTTAGGACGCTAAATCACTCTACTCGTATCTGGAATGCTGGATAGAGGAGATACGTGGTCGAGTCGAAGGTTTACAAGGCGCCTCGAGCAGTCGTTACATAAAACTGATCATATCCGTCCACGGAAACAATGTTTAGATTAAAATTGTTGTTGTTGCTGTTGAGGGAGGAAAACTCGAGAACCCAGAGAATACCACGGGGCAGTGGTATCACCAACCATGACTCAACCCATGTTGATCGAATGTTGAAACACAAGCAATACACAGTACAGTGACAATCTGCTAACTGCGCTTTCCAGGCTTCTCTATACTCATATTTCGAATCACTGGATCGCAAAGCGTTTTGACAAACTTACCCAAATAGATTAAGCCTTAGATTAACGTTATGAATTATTTAGTCTTACTTTATATATACATAAAAGGGGAAAAGTAGTCTATATTAACTGTGTGTATGAACATATATGTATTTATAATTTCTACAGGCTAGAAATGATATTGCTACAGGTTAGAAATTGGCGCAATGACTTGCTAGGTTTATTGTTGCCACTAGGGCAAGAACTGCGCACGTTCGGTGAGATTGCGCACACAGGTCCAACGGTCACCTTGGAAGCCCGTCCTTAGACCATCTAGTTGAAAAATATTTATTCTAGTTTCCAATAAAGCTAAGCTCTGATCCATATAGTTTTGAAATGAATTCTCAACCATTTTAAATTCAGTGACATTTTATAGTTTCCTTGGCTTTTTGCTGATTTCTGGACGTTTTTATGTGCTTATAATATAATATATATAATAGACGGACATAGGCATTTTATTCGGGTACTGCTGACATAAGAAAGTTCTCTGCATTCTCCATTGTTTGACAATTGGGGCAGTGCCTCGTTTCTCGTCTCCTCTAGTATTTTAACATCTTTTGATAAAACAATTATCCCACTTTTAATTGGACATAGGGTGTTGCGCTGGGTACAAGAGTTTCATGGAATTCGTAATCAGGCTTATCTCACACTATTGATTGAAAGAAACTTTGAAAAAAACACATTAGTATTTTAATGAGGAAAAAAGTTCATGCACTGGCCGGGAATCGAACCCGGGCCCCCCGCGTGGCAGGCGAGAATTCTACCACTGAACCACCAGTGCACATCTGAAAGATATGTTTTTTTTAATTGACGTCTATTAAAAATAACACAAAGAACTTGCAAGATGATCTAGTTGGCAGAGTTCCAATTCTCTGATATAATGTTTTAATATGTTTTTTAATTATGTCGCCAATTAGAAGGGGGTGGGGATACGTTTATGCTCGCGTAGATTATTTTTCTCTACGAACAGCTTTATCCTTCCTTTTTTGCCCATAAGGTCTGCATGTAAAAATTTTCTCTTGCCCTTTGCATTCAAACTTTTCATGTTTTGCTTACGGAGTTTTTTTGCGAGGAATCGAGCAGACGATATGGAGCGTGGTTTATCCAAAATTGGTGTCCGTTCGGGACCTTTACAATCCGAAAAACGTTATTTTTTTCATTTTGGTCAGTATCATATTTAATTTTTATGCAATAATATATAAGTGAACGATTTTTAAATTGTAAAGTTTCTGCCTACAAGTAGCCTAAAAGGCCATCTTGACACTGTGTACGTGCGTCGTAGCCATAGACTTGCGTATAAGGTAACAGCGTGTCCATGTTTTTTAATTAATGTCATCGCTTCTTTGGTTATCAGGCTAAAACTCGAAAGTTCGCGTAAAGGAATGACTGACCCGTGGCCCTCAAACTCGAGTACTGAGATGCTAACATAACAAAGGCCATGGGAATAAAATGGGCAACAAAAGACTTCCAGAGCTTGATTTTCTGGGTATTCAAAAGCCGTGTATTTTTATTTTATTTTTATTTTTTTGCTGATGGTGATGCTTTTTTTATGATGGTGATGATGAAATCATGATGCTATGCATATATGTGGACTTTAGAAGCACACTAGACGGGACGCAGTTCGGCAACCATGGACAGCTGTTTCGTCCTTAATAGGACTCGTCAGCATGGCATAGCCGGTTTGCCTCAGTTAAACTTCATCGGCAAAAAAACTGCAGGGCGACTTCGACTCGAACGAAGTGCTTTAAACCACGGGTAATAGACTGTGCTGGCGTCCCGTCTTGGCCCGACTGGTGCCAATGTGTGTATGCTAGTGTGCTTCTAAAGTTCACATTTATGTATACATACTCGCAAGGATAGTTTGGCTATCCGACGGAGTTTTAGACTAGCAAAGGTCGCATGCGTGATCCGCACAATTGGCATCACGCTAGCCCGGTCGCAGCTCTAGATCCCACATGGATCTAAGCTGTGGTTTAAAGCACTTCGTTCGAGTCGAAGTTGCCCTGCAGTTTTTTTGCCGATGAAGTTTAACTGAGGCAAACCGGCTATGCCATGCTGACGAGTCCTAATAAGGACGAAACAGCTGTCCATGGTTGCCGAACTGCACGGGTAATAGACTGTGCTAGCGTCCCGTCTTGGCCCGACTGGTGCCAATGTGTGTATGCTAGTGTGCTTCTAAAGTCCACAGCTATTCATATGTCCACAGCTATTCATATCCCCCCCCTCCCTCACACACACACACACCAATATTTTTAAAGGAAGTGAATAAGGGGCAAAAATGTTTAATGTACCTGTATCTTTGTGCAAGCTACAGCCTTGCTAGATGATGACGAAAAATGCTGTTGGGATTACTTGCTGATTGTTGATTCCGTTACTTTCTTGTAGTGAAACTGCCATTTTTATGTTGTTGTTGCTGTCGTTGTTGTTGTTGTTGTTGTTGTTGTTGTTGTTGTTGTTGTTGTTGTTGTTGTTGTTGTTGTTGTTGTTGTTGTTGTGTTTTCGATGGTGCTGCTGTCACCCTGCGTTTTGTCGTCGTCGTTGTTGCAGATGATTTTCTGATATGACGATGATTATTATTAAAATCGTCGCAGCGACTGACGAGTAAAGGAGGTGCTATCAAAAAACAGTACTGGTTCCCTCAAACCGCTTAACAGGCAATTGTGCTTCTCACAATACCGGCTTCGCCTCTCATGCGTCTGATAACTTTCAGTTACAGGAAAGAAATCTCAAGTGGGATTTAGTTTAAAGTCATTTATCTCCTAAAGTGCTAGCAAACGCTAGCAAAAGTTAAAACATTTTGTAAAGAGGAAATTCAAAATAACATTAATTTGGCTCGCTGTTTGTAAGAAATATGAGAGTTTCATATCACAAACCAGTCGGAATAGCTAACGAACTAGCTGACCAAATACGATTAAAGATTTGTTTACACCTTCTGGCAAAATAATCCTGTTTCTGATCCAAAGATTACGGAACCGCGGCATGGCAAAGGCTCAGACACCTACTTCATCCCCCCCTCGCTCATGCGCCCCATTTTAAGGTATAAATTCCAAGTATAAATTAGCCGAAAATTGGGAGGAAGATCCCCTGGTGATGGTATCGACATCACAAAGCCGCGTCATGATTAATGAAGGGATTTTATAACTATATCATTCTGCTTGTTATAACCCGTCTGCGCTTGAATGGTGTTTGCGGTCTTGTCTGACAGCAACGTGACCAAAGACAAACGACTTAAAAATATCATACGCACTATATACAAATACAAAAAGCCACCCCGAGCTAGATGTTATATTCTTGGTATTCTCTGCTCTTCAGAGAGCCGTTAGAGTGTATGTTAGTGGTGCATAAGGAAAAAATGCCGTCATGTTTTGCTTGCATGAGGTGGATGGCGGAAGGGTATTGATGGGTGTGCAAAGTATGTAGTAATTATATACAGATGCTTAGCTAAGTACCACCAGTTGTTGAATGAAGAGCCGCTCCGAGTGAGGAAATCAGTAAAATCTAATTTATTTTTTACTGACCTAGCTATACCCGGATAACTCAACTATAACTATAGCTTTCAATTTAATTCTTCTCTATGTTATGATTCTCAAAGTATTTTTATCTATCAAAGCTGCTTAATGCTTTTTTTTTTGCATATTGACGCAAACCGGGTCAGCTGACCGTCCCGCGGGATTTTGCGGGATCCCTCGAACGTGTTGTTACTAGGCCTCGAAGGTCAAGGATGGAATCTCTTGCGTATTTTGATATCCTTTGAATGGTGCATTCCTATCTAGAGGCGGAACATCCCATTCTTTGGGTAGAAAGAAGTGACCTTTCAAGTTTCAGTGCGCAAATAAAAAAAAAGTTGTATTTAATTTTCTGAAATTCTTCACGTCACGGAAGATTGATGATTTCACAGTTTTCAAACAAGCCAGGAGAGCTGGACAGTATACCGCGACGGAAGAACAATCTGTCAAAAATTCTCCATTATGCCGACTCCCCTATATTTCTTCAGTTTGCTTTTAATTTCTAAATTTCCCGCAAGATCTGAAATAAAAAATTCAATAGCGACTGGTCACCCAGATAAAATCGGCGTGAAATCTGTCAGATATCGCAAATAGACGAACAATAGAGGGGTTTGGCCTTTCGCGCGAACGGGGGCCGTGTAATGTCAAACCGCAGCAACGTCAATCAAGTTCGCTTAGCGAAAGTTTCATTGTAACACAATACAGTAGAGTTGAACGCTTGTATGCAAGTACAGTTTGAACATAGGGGAACTATCACACGTTATTCTAGGGATTTGGGGCACTATTTACTCGACAAAACTGAGGATGAAGATCCCGTATCTTACACAATTTGGAATTCTATTATTTCTGCTACTTCGGAACGCTAATGGAGGTGAGTTTGGTTATTAAGTCGACTCGAGCCGGTAAGTTGTATTTTCCATCGACGGATACAGACCAGTGGTTCGGTATTTGCCATTCGGATAGAAATACTTAGAGTTCAACCGCGGGGAAGTATTAATTTTTTGCTTAACTTGCTTCATCTATAACATTTCAGGAGGAAGTATAATCCTTCGAGGGCTATTTCTCTCTTGGATTATTCTTCTGAATGTGTCGGCATCTGGGATACAGATTATATTTCTCTCAAAGTTCTGAACAAAAATCTCGTGCCGCGCGGTGATGTTTTGAGCTTTCTTGTCATCTTGACTTTTTGGACAAGGCTCTCTAGATTACCAGTGTGTTCAATTAGAGGTCATTTTCCCATTGAGGAGTACTACGAAGGCTGAAATAATTACCTTCGTACACTGTGTATTCAAGATATTCTATATTATTTTACTTATCATTATCTCAAGGCGCGCGCTTCTCTCTCGGAAATGTTCCACCCGGGAGTATAATCAGAACTGCGAGATTTACTGAGCAAAAATCACTTTGTTTTTAAAATTTAGTAACTAGTTTTCGCATCGATGTGCCATTTGCGAATACCGGTATGTGACGATTATTTCCTAAATGCTGCAGGATGGTTTGGGTAGTCGGGTTATCACCAAGATACTGCGTGTGAATCATTTCCTTCTTAAACCCAACTTACTCCAAACAAACTCAAAAACAATCAATGGCTTTCCCGCACTCAAGAATTAGTCTTGCTTTACTGAAATCGATATTTTTAGACTTTTAGAAGTACTATTTAGACATGACTGACTGTTTTTGAAAGGGGAAATCAATGTCGAGCTTTGATTAGAGACATCCGATCTATGATGCCAATTTGCTTGCTATGTACTTAGTATAAGTTTGAAATACTTCTAGTGAAAACTAATGTTACTAGCAAACTCGGCTACAAGGCCAATTCCCACATAGCTAGACAACCTCCCCTTTCTTCAAGGGTAGCTGAAACGCTGTTACTCATTCAGACAGGGAAATGCATAACACGTCTCACGCAAACGTGTGTTGACTTTTATTTGTTGAACTCTTAGAACGTTTTCCGACCATTTTAGCTATTTGTTCTGGAGGATCACTTCTGATTGTAATTCAGTTGAGTATAATCCTTGTTCCGTTGTGCAATAGTTTTTAATCCCAATTCTCTCATTCTACGTGCTTCATTTAGATGTTTCCCTTCGTTCGCCACTACGAATATTTGTACATGCTGGACATGTATACATCTAGAGCACAATACACTATCCTCGACAGGATAATACCTTCCAGATAGATAGTAAACGTTTACTTTGGAAACTCCTTTCAAGTCAAGTTAACTGAAATTCAATTGTGCTAATTAAGCGCTGTTAAGTGTGCTAGAGAAAATATAGAGGAACGCTTTGGATTTATTCCTTATCTTCAGTTCGATATTTTTCGGGAAGCGATAAGAGCTCTTTATTGTCATGCTTCAGAATTTTAGAACGCTACAAAGATAGAAAGCGATTTTGAGACTCGATTATTGTTATAATCTGATAAGCGGTACTATTTAGGAGCTGGGTACGGTAGATGACAGCTACCACTCGCGCCACCAAGCCAATACATGTGTTTTTCTTTATAAGTTTAGCTTCAGCTCAATCTAGCATGTCTAAACTCTACGATAAGAGCAAGGGAATTCAGACGGAAGAATTAGTTATCCGGAACAGAAATGAATACTCCCGTTTTTCCCTCTCAAAAACCACTAGACAATTTGGAGTCTATTGATAGTACACCGCCATCCCTTGGTGCTGGTACGGTCTGGAACACGGTGCCCACCACCAGGTTAAGAAGACCTCCATGTCTAGAGAAAACTTTTCGTAATAGCTACAATTACTCCTTTCAATAACTCAATTCAAAGGGCAGCTCCATCTGACCTTCAATGTGTGTATTGTTTTGCTTGTGGATATTAGGTTTCCACCTTAAAGAAAGGAATAAGAAAAAGTATGAAAAATAAACACATCTAATTTACTTCCATTTTTGTTAGTATTTTCTTTACTCTCTAAAGGTAAAGGGCCGTTTACAAATTTCGTAGCTTTCCTGTGTTCAGTTTTCGCGCGCACTTTGTGCATTAGTCGCGCTGCATTTGCAGACTGTGCCCTATACATACCTAATGTCTACTATATTCTAGTCGTGGAAGGTAGGACCGGCATGGATTATACGATTACAGTCTTGTTTCGAGTGTTTACCGTCCTATTGTCAGAGAATTTAAAACCTCAAATATCCAAACCCCCTTATTTCCTATGTTACTTGTCAACTCACAAAAAGTCATTGTTTGCGGTTGAATTTGCGTAGTCGTTGGTCGTAGTTAACTATAAATCATACTTGTAATCGCTACCTTAATTTTCTAGTAAACGGGAGTTGGTGAACACTGTAAACTACGTGTAGTGCAAAGAAATAATTGTTACCGCAGGTTGTTTGTAGATCGATCGTGCGACCATCTAAGAGATCCAGGATTTGGTTGTATTCAAACCGTTCCCGCCTGCTTCCTTTGAATCATAGCTATATTTACATCGCCCCCAGTTTCGCCCCCCACGCGTCCCGTCAAAATACCAAATTCGTCATTGGCTACCTATGGGCTAATCTTAGTCTAACATGACTAGAAGAAAACATGTCAAAATGTCGAGTTGTTTGCTTACTGCTAATGTTGTAAAAACATTCGAGAACTTGTTTTAGCATAGGAATCTGAATCAGTTTGATAATTTTAGGATGTTTTTAATATCTGGAAGCCAAAATGTTTAGAATGATTTTATGAAAAAAGAAATTCCTGATCGCGGTATTGACGCGATCAGGACGCACAAAGGCGGTCAAAACACTAAAGGGGATCATATAGTCACTAAAAAGACGAGGGAATACGAGTTCAGGACAACAATAAATAACTCAAGAGTTATAGAGGCCAGATCCCTAGTCGACTTATCGGGAATCGACCTTGAATATTTTTAAGAAAAAAAACGAATTCAATCATGTTGTGTTTTTATGTTGCAACAATAACGTTGTACCATGCAAGGAAGTTCACATAAGTTTCATTTCTTTTACAGAATGCGATAAGCCTCTTGGCATGAAGTCGAGGCCAGGCCAGGTCGCAATAAAGGATGAACAGATTACAGCTTCTTCAGAGGACTCAGATTTACTCAGAGCCGCACTTGCACGACTGGACGAGCAAAGGTGAGGAAAGTGGATATTCTTTTAGAGCAGATACCTACTGACACCTTTTCAAATTCCCATGTTTTCATTCAGTCAAACTCTACCCTGGGTACAAGAGCCATATCTTTGCTTGTTTATTCACTCCTTCGTCAGAAACGCAACAATAAACAAGCGAAGATAGAGGCTTTGTTAGCCAGGATAAACTTTGTTTTCATTCTCTCTCGTGAACTCTTATAAATGTAAAAATCCATCTAAAGGACTCAGACCAAACCAAACCTAGTTTATGACTTCCTGTCCTTGACTCCCCCTGTGCCCCTTGACTCCCCCTGTGCCCGTTGACTCCCCCTGTGCCCCTTGACTCCCCCTGTGCCCCTTGACTCCCCCTGTGCCCCTTGACTCCCCCTGTGCCCCTTGACTCCCCCTGTGCCCCTTGACCCCCCTGTGCCCCTTGACTCCCCTGTGCCCCTTGACTCCCCCTGTGCCACTTGCCAAGACAAACAACGCCATGTGGGGGATCTCTTGTTATATCTCAAATCATGTGACTGAACTGTTATAGACAGTTCTAATCATATAATAAAAAATACCAAAAAATAGAAGGTTATTTTAGGAGGTTTTTTTTTACTTCACTTTAAAATGGTCCTTTCCTGTCCGTTTTGAAAAAGTTACTTGTGAAAACTCCAGTCTACTATATTACACATCTCACCATATTTTTCCGTCCTCCAGTTCGACAGAGAAGAGATCATTAGGCGGATGGTGTGCTGAAGACAGTGATAGGGACCCCTACCTCCAGGTGGACCTGCTAAGAGTCCATACCATCTCGGGGCTCGCGACACAGGGTGTGGCCGGGCACTTCGCGGCGTACGCCATGGAATACACAATTGAGTACAGCTATGATACATTCACGTGGTATGACGTCAAAGAGAAAGGGGCCAGCAAGGTAAGAATAGATTAGCTTCTAAGGGGTTGGGGGTAGGGAAGTTTATACAGCTATGATATGATCATGTTGTATAAAGTCAAAGAGAACGGAGTCACAAAGTAAGTTCTTCTAAGAAGGATGAGATTAGGTTAAAAAAAGTAGGTAGTGACCAGGGCCAGTGGCGACCAGGGCTGGTATAAGAGGGATTTATTAGAAGAAAACTGTTATAGGAGTTAAAATGAAATTGGCTTTCAATCTTGGGTGCTTACTTTGAGCTATTCCCCTAAGTGGATCGTTGTATTTTCAAATGCAAACGGTAATTAGCGTAACATAATAACATGCATCTCCAAACTAACGCACGTTTGTTTCCTATCCAGGTATTCCCTGGCAATAGGAACAGTAACATCCCGAAGTCCGTCAAGTTCTCGAGGCCTTTGACCGCGCGCTCCATCAGGCTTCACATCAAGCGATGGTCCTCCAAGAAGTGTCTGCGCATGGAACTATACGGCTGTGAACCGATCGAAGGTAAGAAGTGTCTGCGCATGGAACTGTACGGCTGTGAACCGATCGAAGGTAAGAAGTGTCTGCGCATGGAACTATACGGCTGTGAACCGATCGAAGGTAAGAAGTGTCTGCGCATGGAACTGTACGGCTGTGAACCGATCGAAGGTAAGAAGTGTCTGCGCATGGAACTGTACGGCTGTGAACCGATCGAAGGTAAGAAGTGTCTGCGCATGGAACGGCTGTGAACCTATCGAAGGTAAGAAGTGTCTGCGCATGGAACTGTACAGCTGTGAACCGATCGAAGGTAAGAAGTGTCTGCGCATGGAACTATACGGCTGTGAACCGATCGAAGGTAAGAAGTGTCTGCGCATGAAACTGTACGGCTGTGAACCAATCGAAGGTAAGAAGTGTCTGCGCATGAAACTGTACGGCTGTGAACAGATCGAAGGTACCCTGACACAAGCAGTGGCGACGGGCAAGCGGCGGTCGTCATGAGTCCGGGGCCCCTTCACGTGTACCACATCCCTTCCCTATATGCTTGAAGATACAGTGATTGTATGAAAGACATACTCTAACGTGTTTGTTTTTGTTTATAAGATTGTGAAACGCCTGTTGGTATGGAAAATCGTGTAATCCCGGATGATCACGTGACCGCCTCGTCACACTGGAACAACCACGAGGCTTCCAACGCAAGGCTCAAGAACGAGGCTGGCTTTCTCAACGGCACGTTCCGATGGGGGGGATGGTGCACTGATAATCTAGACAAGCATCAGTACATACAGGTCAGCTCAGGGCAGCACGCGATTAAGCACGTGACTAAGCACGTGACTAGGCATATAATCGTAGTTCGTGATGTACACCCTTAAAATAATACTCTTTGAATTTTCGGCCTGTATTTACCCGGATCGTAATATCATTGTTTACAAATCATCATTGTCTTCTATTTTAGGATGACCTTCGTCATATACTCGTGCTCGTGTACCAATCAGAATCATTTCTTTATCCTTTGGTTAATCTTGGTCACGTGAGTCCTGTAGACCAATCACCACCATTTCCTCTTCCTTAGGTTGATCTTGGCCACGTGAGGGCCGTGTCTGCTATCGCTACTCAGGGCTACATGCGGGACAACTTCGTCAAGCAGTACCGGATGAACTACAGTATAGACGGCCAGGAATGGAAACCTTACGTACGAGACGGCGGTAGCAAGGTCAGCAACTTACACGATACTCACAAAGGGCAAGCATCTGCATTGCTACATTCCTCCTCTTGTTTCCAGGACAATATTCTCAATGTTTGCTGTATATCCTCGATATTATGTTAGCATGAGTAATGATCCGTTTTCTAGATAATGGGGGTCCTGTGGGCATTTGCAGGCGTCCTTTAGCTTTTCAAACGTTTTTCAAGATTACCGCATTCCAATCTATAATAAACAGTATGTTCTATTAAATTTCATTTACCCCGAAGAGTCTTGAATCTCTTGCCTCTCCGAGAATGACCCTACAGATAATTGTGATTTGAATGTTGTTGTTTCAACAGATTTTCCTGGCGAACTGGGATAACGACACGATCCGTCTTAACACGTTCACGCGTATCTTTGCACGCTTCATACGGCTCAATCCGATCCAGTGGAATTCGTTCGGTTATGTGTGCATGCGCATTGAGATCTACGAGTGCCTGCCAACGAGAGGTACAATCACGACCTAAGGACCAGAAATGTGTCTAGTCTAGTGTCTGTTATATATTGATTAAAGCAGCAAAGACATCAGAAAGTGTTCATGTTTCGACTATTTAAAGGGGCCCGTTCACCCTCCTTAGCGTGCATTGCGAAAATCAAAGCTTTTCTAAACGCACTTTTATGACCTTTTTTAACTTCTTTAAAATTAGGCTGTTATTGAGCAGGAATATGTATATTATTTGGTAAATGTTTTTCATTCCTTTGAGAGCAATGCACCACGGATACCGTAAGATGGACCCTTTAACAACTCGATATATTGTTTGAGCGAATATGAATGAGTGAGGATAAAGCGAGAAATGCGCAACAAGCTATGAGTCCTACAGTCTTACAAACCACACCAACTTCTGCGAATTATCCAAATTTCCACTTACGTTACTTTGGTTCATATTGGATTTGATGCGGCAAAGTATTGTACTTTTAGTGACGTGATGATTTATTTTAAGCATTTTGAATATTCCAAAAGTCATGTGATAACGCTTGTGTTACTGGCTATACTTATTAACTTCAACTATTTTCCAGTAGCCAATTTGTCCACCAGTAGCTCGAGTTGTTAATTAATTTCGATTAATTTCCAGGAAGCGTACCAGACGTCTCTCCTCCCGGCGCCACTTTTAAAGTGAACCGAACCAGCGACCTCAATCTCACCTGTCAGGTCAGCGGTCAGCAGGGCGCTATGTCCACGTGGCTTAAGAACGGCATCCCATTGGCTGCTCCCTATCTATCCTCGAGCTCGCAACTAGCCCCAGTCCTCCCAGACGTTACGGTCAATACGCAGAACTTCGGCAACGGGACGACACTGAGTCACTTGAGCCTGCGAAATATCAAATACCGGGACAGTGGTTCAGTGATTTCGTGCACGGCTGGGTACCCGGATGTGGCGATAAATACGTCTCGAAATGTGCACGTGTTCGTGATTGGTGAGTTTTAGTTAGTAAGAAAGAGATTTATGATTACTTTTCAGGTGGCATGTCGGGGTACCAAGTACCAACAGGAGTACTATACTTAAAATACGAAACATCTAAAGTTAATGACTGAAGTGAAATAAATCTGGCATCTCGAATGTCGAGGAGTCCACACTGGAGGGCAAGCATTCTTAGGAAAATACTCAATCTTCTGCCTCTAACTGCAAGGGAAAATACTTTTTTATGACCCCTCCGATAGTAAAGATATATCCAGAAAAAATAGTAACGTCACGGTTAAATCTGTCTGTTTATTTTTTTAATATTTTCCAGTATTTTTTTTTTCTCTTTGGGCATGAAAAAAAAAAAAACTCGTGACAAAGACATTTTAACCATGCTACTCGATAAGTGTAGATTGTTCAATTTTCTACGCTTCTTTGGGTACCAGCAGCGTTTTGTTATTATCTTTGTCCAGTATCTAAGCGTGAAACAAGCTGTATATAAGGTATAATTTTGAATACCTTTGTCAGGGATCCTTGTATTTCTTCTGCAAGCTGTGCTTCTCATTTCCATGGCGGTGCTGCCCTAGAACCGTCTCTATCTCATTCCAAGCCCTTATTGCAATAACATCACTCCGACAAAGCATTCGAAAGTGTTCCACGGAAAGTGGCCTTTAAGGTATTACGTGACGTCTAGGCCGGCAGAAACCGTCACGTATCTGTCACGCGTGAAAAATGATACATATAGCGTCAGATCATCACATATCCACCCAAATGCTCGTGCTTCCGGTTCTATTTTATTTTGACGTCAACTGCGGTTTTCGTTTGTTATCGCGCGCAAAGTGAGTACTAGGTCATTTCCGAGGTCGCATTGTATAGCGATTTGTAGAAAAAAAAGACGGTACATTATTGAGTTACAATAACAAATGCAGTTATTTTTAGTCACCGTGCTTACAAAGTTGTTTATTCTAATAACGTTGTGTCATATTAAATAAAAACTTGCTTCATCCTTTTCTTCTTTGTGATACATGTGTCTTAAATCGCTTATTTTTTGGAACTCGATAACATTGATGTTATCAATTCTTTCAGAATAATACATGTTTGTTGTAAAAACTTCAAAGTAGAGTGAAATACCTAAAACTCGATCTCGGATAACGTCTCTCCCCGCTTCAATGTTTTAGCTTCCATTTCAAATTTCATTATTCAGACAGGCAACTAGATAAGAGCTCCGATGAAATAATATTTTCATTGTAAACTTAGCCGTCTGTTAGAGTAACTATTTTTCGTTTCTTTTGCAGCCCCACGCCCAATGATCAAGATCTCCAACATCAAATCGCGATCAGTTCTTATCGATATTATTGACCAGTCAGCAACAGAAACCATGAAATATTTCATTCGCTTCCGCGCCATCGAGCAAACGACCAACGGCTGGACTAGAGTAGAGCGCATGCGTGCACCAGCACGAGTCTCTTTGGGAAGGGACATTTTCACGATGGTGCTTGACGAGCTGGTCCCTTATACGACGTATATCAGCGAGGTGGCACCGTTTTACCGAAATGACGACACGGGGCCGTATAGCGAACCTATAGTGTTCACGACTGACGAGGATGGTGAGTTATTGCGTCAGTGAACACAGCAACCGCCTTACCTAACCGCCTACCAACGACAACTTCCCGACCAAATAAAGCTTTTTTTAGAATTTTCTTCACGAGTTCTTTTGATTTGAATACCTAGTCAACTTATTTCTTATTTTAATAATTGTTATTCCCCAGTATCCTTCACGTTATCCAGTTAACAATGAATTTTCATATTCATCATTTCCGAAGAGTGTTTGTAGAGTGAAAAAAAGGCACCAAGCAAATACACATGTAGTAACTTTCTTTCCTTTTATCCCCAGTCCCTAGCGGTCCTCCCCGTGACGTCATCATAGAGCCACTGAAGCAAGGGTCAATCCGGGTCTCATGGTCCGTCCCAGACCTCGAGCATCGTAACGGCCGGATCGTGAAATACGAGGTTCAGTACGCCCTGAAGGGCTCGGCCGTGCTCAAGACATCACTCACACAGCAGCTACAGAAAGAGATCAACGGACTTGACCCCAAGGGGAAGTACAAGGTCTCCGTACGTGCCCATACCCGCAAAGGACCTGGGCCATACAGCCAAAGTACACTTTTTGATGGTGTCCATGGTGAGTTGTTATAGGAACTATGTTATTTTTTGTGCTTTGGTCTCCGTGCATTAGACCTTCCTGAATAGCTGACGCATCTGAGCCCTCTTCTGGGGTTCAATTTGCGATCTATAAACTATAGCGTAGACAGGTTTTGTGGGAGGGAGTCGAATCTTTTTGTGAAGGCCTGAAAATTTCCCAGATCGTAATGACATGCGAACTGTACGTGGACAAATGAATAAAGTCTATATAAAGTGCCATTCTCTTTCCTCAGCATGGAAACCAAAATCCGAGACGACCAAGCGACTGGAGCAGCTCTCGAAGGTCACCGTAACCGATGTGAATGCCGGGAAGGTGACTGCGGAAGTGAAAAACATCACTGCAAAAAAGGACTCTCTAAAGGAGGAAGACATTTTGCTCACCTCTTACATCCTTAAAAAGGTTGTGCTGACCAACACGAGCTCAGAGACCGTAGGCAACAGCTTGCTCACCACGCTAAGTAACGTGATGGACGTGGATAGTGACGTGTTGCGCAGAACGCAAGAAAAATACAACACTTCCGCCAGGTACACAGCGCGCGTTGCTTGAAAGGAATACCTAATGCTAGCCTCTGTCCTAAAAAAAAAAACAGTCAAGTTCTCTACTGATAGTGAGGCGAACGTTGATGATGTCATGTTATGGGCGCGTAAAACGATTGTTTGGTTGCCCAGGCCATGCGTGACAGGGCCCTGAATATCTTCCGGGTTAGCGATTTGAAATTTGTTACCGTTGTTGTTATTAATTTTGTTTTTGTTGACAAGTGAAATTGCATTTTGGCGAGATTCTTAGAGCTAGTCTTTTCTCCAAGGATATTAACCTAATTATTTCGATAACACAGGTTTGTAGAAGTCCTGGAGGTGTACATCGACAAAGGCGGCAAGTTCAGTATAGACACCCCAAACATTGCCGTCCACACACAAAAGATCAAATCCTCCTTTCATGGCATCCACACCACAGTTACGACTACAGACAACAAGATCAACATCACCACTAGCACCGGGACCACTCCCGGGGCACGGGATCCCCAGGTCCAGATCGATATGCCTTCTTCCATGTTCCCCAACAACGACACAAGCAACGAGACAGTGATCTTCGTGTACTACAAGAACTCCAAGCTGTTCAAGCCGAACTTCCGAATACTAGAGGTGTGTCGCGATGGCTTTACGAGTCGGGAGCGACGGTTCTTCGACGGAGACACGTTGTCTGTCGAGAGGGTAGAGAGGGATATTATTACCGAGAGTAGCCCGGTGATCGCGGCTAGCCTGAAGGGACGGCACGTGGCGAGTCTGAGTAAACCAGTCACTATCACATTCAAGATGCCGCCTGATATGGTGAGATATTGAACAAAATGTATGCAAAAAGACATGCTTACACGGGACACTCTACACATACGCTGCGAGTAACGTTTTAAGATGTTTTGTTTTTATAAAAATAGACGGCGGGATATGGTGCGCCAATAGGCTGCGAGGACAAGGCTGTGTATTTATGTATTTTCTACGCTTTGTTTCTGATTCTTATAGATTCTAGATAACAACTCGACAAAATGCCGTTGGTGGGACTTTAACGCAAATGGTGAGTAACTCAAATCAAACTCGGAATTCGTTTGCTTGGATTGATCACGAAGCTATGGAGTACCCCTGAACGAAGGGAAAGTGGTTGTGCTTATAGATTTAGCGAAAGGCTTTACATCTCAGGAATATTTCATACGGCTAACCGTATGGGATATAATTTTTTCACGGGTTTGGCTTACCGTCTTTCCTATCGCCCTTGGACCATGCGGTCCTTTGCATCGTGACTGTTTCACTGTCTCACTGTGTTTTTACGTCTGTTCTAGGCGGTATGGGTGACTGGAGCGCCGAGGGGTGTCAGCTAGAGGGAATCTATAATCATACAGTCGTCTGTCAATGTGATCACATGACTAATTTCGCTGCCTTAGTGGTAAGTGTCCACCTCTTCTTTGGCGCCATCTTCCATCATTTGCTATTCCCTTGGATACGGTTTCTATTCCAGAGATTTCTAGACAAACATGTCTTCGCTGTAACGGAGGCATTGCTGCGCGATTCGTGACCTCCCAATATTAATCAAGAGATTTCCATTATATTGTTCCACATATTATTATATACTGCCGTATTTAATCGGGTTCTTTGTTTCTCAGAACTAGTACGGTCCGTCGACAAAGTCTTGCACTTTCATTGATTATCTTGCGACTTGCCCCCTAGTTGTGTTCTTAGAACGTGATCTGTTCATTTCGACAGTGCATGAAAGCGTCTCAAGCTTTCCGTGAAAACTCATTGCCATTTGATTGATCTTTTTCCTCATTTGCTACTTCCTTTGCTCTCAGGACGTGTATGGACCATCGACAAAGCCTTGTGGTGCGCACGAGCTGGCTCTCTCGTTGATCGCGTACGTCGGCTGCGGACTCTCAATACTAGGACTCGCTCTCACCATCTTCACCTACGCGTTTTTCCAGTAAGTAAAAATATCTCGCAAGAGACTGTTATCTTTGCACAGTACTTGCTTTCGCCAGTATCGCGCAGCTGCTATTACTTATAGCTAGTAGTAGCACGCGCCACTAGTATCCTGGATCCCAACTTATTGAAATTAGTTGCTGGTTTTCGCTCTAGTTTCGAAGATTCACGATTTCCTCCCTCTGCAAAAACTACAATTTTACATTTGGCGAACTTGCGTAGTGCGCATTTAATGCTCAACCCGACCACGTTGTATTTGCGCCATCATAGTCTAGCATCCTAGCTATAATGAATTATTAAATGGCATTTTTTATATCGTGATTATAAGTCTTGTTGACTAGAATTGGTAAGGATTTTTTTTCCTTTTTAAAAAAAAATCTGAATTCATAGGATTGTGTTAAAATTCTTTGCTCGTTTCTCTCAGAAAACTACGTAAAGAAATCGCGGCCAAGATCCTACTCCACCTGTGCTCGTCCCTGCTGTGTGTCCTCATAGTGTTTACTGCTGGTGTGGATCGTGCGGGCTCGTCTAACCTGTCGTGTCAGGTCGTTGCCGTGCTTATTCACTACTTCCTTCTGGTCGCGTTCATGTGGATGTTGATAGAGGCGTACTTTATGTACCTCGCCTTCGTCAAGGTGTGGCGCGACCACGGCGACTATGTCATGTGGAAATGCGCGGCCATTGGATGGGGTGAGTAGAAGTGCAGTATGAGATCAAAACGCTAAGGAGTAGTCACATACATGAATAACCCGTTAATACAACCTGAAGAAACCTCAGTAAAGGGCCGTTTATTGTGTGTTTAATAGGCGCCTTATTGTATTGAGTTATCCAACTCATCTAAGCTGCGCCATTCATAGCCCGAGTATCAGGCGATTTTATTTTTCAAAAGTCGGAGAGGAAAAATAAAACTACGCTTAACACAAATACTAGACGCGATGCCTGCCGCCTCTTTTCAGGTCGCTGTCGAAATGCATCGGCTGTCAAATTGTCCCACATAAATGACTCGCATGGTAGCGCAATCAAATGCCCAAATCAAATCAAATCAAACAGTATTTATGTAAAGCAAAATTACAGTGGTGTTATATGCAAGGGTTTTAATTTCGACGAACCCCGGTGAGGTAACTTGTATTATGTTGTAAAATGATTGGAATGCTTAAAAAAAACTGATAAGGAAAGCGCAAAGATAGTTCACAGCGCATGAGATATACAGTTTACGTAATTTATATGACTGCAGATTCACACATCAGATCACCAAATTACTACAGGATATTCACATCACCAATTTACTAAATAGGGTTTTCCGTCTACATAGACAAACCTCTGCTTGAACACAAATTTCATTGATAAGCTCACTCGATCAACTCGCGGAAAGTACCGCAAAAAATCCCAAGAATTCTTCGCTCTCACAGAAAAATTTCTTTTGAATATTCGGCGCCTGGTTCCTGGTATATTAAGAATTTGATAACTACTACTAATCAGCTTTAACGGCATCCATATTTCAAACTGAACAATCACCCGCAATGACCGGCCTGGGCAAGACATTTGAACATGCTGATAAGGGCCAATCAGAGCACGCTTTTTTATAAGCATTGTTATCTAGCCAATCCCACCGAACATGAAAATTTTACAGTATTTGTATCAGGCCCTCTTTTTATCGCTTCCCGGTTTATACTTCATAGGGAACGATATAAGGGCCTGACACTCGGGCTACACCATTCAGGATGCTATGTTCCCGATGAGTATTATCATTAACTTGTTTTGACGCGAGTACTAAAGCTAGACCAACTTTGCTCTCAGGTCTTCCGGCAGCTGTTGTCGTGGCAACCATCGCCGTGGATAAAGAGAGTTATGGCGGTGAACACTAGTAAGTTCCTCACAATAACGTGACTATTGCGTGACTATAAGTTCCTCACAATAACGTGACTATTGCGTGACAACTAAGTCCTCACAATAATGTTACTATTGCGTGACGAGACAACGTGACGATGGTATGGCAAGGCGGTGAGACATGGCGCCGCTTGTTATATCTAGCGTGACAAAGTGAGATACTGTATGACATCACAAGGCATTGCTATTCCATTTGAGATGGTATAACGCTTAGGCATGACGTGTCATAGCCCTGACACTGTTGTCTCTGATTCCTGTACAGCTGTCGACTGAAGGACTTGCCGTTCTTCGTGGCGTTCCTAGCGCCCGTGGTCACCATCGTGTTGGTCAATACCGTCATTTTCACCATCATCATGTACAAACTGAGCACGCGGCCCTTGCCGAGCTCCGCTGACAAGGATCGCGGGCACGAGGGCATGATTCAGCTACGTCGGGCCTTGGGGATCCTCATACTGGTTGGGCTGACTTGGATGTTCGGATTCTTCGCTATCAGTACCCTCCGTCTGGCGTTCACTTATCTGTTCGCCGTGTGTAACTGTCTTCAGGGATTCTCCATCTTTATGTTTTATTGCGTGACGCAACGGAATGTTCGAGAGTGCTGGTGGGCGCTAGTCACGTGTAACCTCAAGAGTTTACAGAAGAAGCACGTGTACACTGACTCGTACGATAGGCGAAGACTCTCGTCTGCCAGCAAGGCGCAGCACGATGCCATGCGTGCACGCACCAATACGGCACTGACACAGGTAACGTCCCCTTAAAACCATCACTGCACTAGCACAGATAACGTCCCCTTTAACCATCACTGCACTGAAACAGGTAACGTCCCCTTTAACCATCACTGCACTGACACAGGTAACGTCCCCTTAAAACCATCACTGCACTGACACAGGTAACGCCCAATTTAAATATACAATACACTGACACAGGTAACGTCCCCTTTAAACCATCACTGCACTGACACAGGTAACGTCCCCTTTAAACCATCACTGCACTGACACAGGTAACGTCCCCCTTGAAACTATTACCGCACTTCCCGGGGCAACACTGCACTTACCCAAGTAAAGCACTCTTTACACCAATACGGCACTGACACAGGTAACGTCCCCTTTAACCCATCACTGCACTGACACAGGTAACGTCCCCTTCAAGCTATTACCGCACTGTACGGGCAACGTCCTCTTTAAGCCAACACTACACTGACACAAAGTAGCGTAATTTTAGAAAGTTGCCGGGGTTTTTTTCCGTCTGTTCGGGGAACTTGTCCATCATACGGGTAGATACAGAGTCTCACACACTTTTAAACTAAAAAAACACTATTTTGTATACAAACTCAAATGAGGACCCCGTCTTGTGCGCCTTGTTAATTACGTTTGGTTTTGTTCAGATCATGCAGATGCCGATGCGGGACGTATATCGACCGGAAGAACCCATCCCGGAGAAGAGCAGTGAGAACCCCAATTACGAAGGCAGCCTAGGTGAAGAGCCCAACATGGCGGCCGACGTGACGGTTTATATCGAGGCAGCGGACAACGGCAGCCACTACAGCATTAACCAAGATATCAGCAGGCAGGGCTCTATATCCGGGAGCTTTAACACCTCATTCAGGTCACGTGAGCCGAGCGGGTCACGTGGTACAGTAAATTCCGTTACGTCAACACCCAGGTTACAAGTTACGCGGTTTAAAAGCGGGAATTCCGTAGGCGCTCTAAGTATGGACGATCGAGTTCCTGCCGCACCTTATACTAAGAACACGCTAACACGTACTACTTCTCATCAGCCTGCGGTCTATAGGCCTCCTGAATCGCCGAGTTTTCTCAGGCGGACTAAGTCTGCCAGCTCGCTATGTAAGGATAACAGGTTTAGTACGGATAGTCTGATAAGTTTAGGGGCGTCCACTTCTTCCGAGTCGCTGAGCTCAGACACGCCCAGTACGCCATCAGGCCTTGTAGGCAAGAGACTGCTGAGGATATCGGATATGGATAGAGACAAATACGGTGAGTCGTATGCGGAATGTTGATGGTTTAATTCAAACCAATTCTATGTTCCCTTGAGACCAATTTTTGGTCGTCCCTACTCATACAACCCAAACTAGCCGATAACTTAATAAGTTTTTCTTTTTGCCTGTTAAACAGTTCGTCGTTTGTGTGGACAAAATTGATGTGCCTATGTATGTATTCGCTGATAAAATCAGCAGTGGTGATTAATGTCTTGTCACTTATCCTAATCGAGCCAAATTTCTTTTCCAGGTGAATTGATTGTGAGCCCTAATCGGGGCAGCGTGAGAGGAATTGTTGGACACGTCGAGAACAAAGTTGACGAGTATGACGACCTAATCGAGAAGGAGCGAAAGCGATCCGTGTCACTTCCTGCACAAGCTTACAGTTACGTGACATGATCGGTGTCACTTCCGGCACAAGATTACAGTTACGTGACATGATCGGTGTCACTTCCATCACAAGCTTACAGTTACGTGACATAAAAAGAGGGACATTTACTATAATGCCCTAGGACTCAAAGACATGGGGCCCCACGTGGTTCCCCAACAACGCAAAACAGACACATGCTTGCGACATGATGGTATACCTTTGGTATGACGATATACCTACGGAGTTCACAATACATGTGCCATCAAGCTAATGCTCAGCATACCTGTGTACTTATGCACGTGGCGCTACTGTATCCCCGTATAAGGAGGGGTTATATGTGGTATGACGACATACCCTGTGATGGGATACCTGTGGTACGTCTCAATCGCTGTGGTGTTTTCGGGATACCTGCGCCATACCAATTGACGCTTCAGCGCTTGATCAAGTAACAAGGCGCTTGAGGTTTGGAACGAGGCCTACTCGCTAACAGGACAAGGACAAAATTGCCACATAGGCCGATAACCTCCACGGACGGTGAATCAAAAACTATGGAACATTTGTTTTCACTCTTATTCCCCATTACTCAAAAAAATATATGACGTGATTAGGAACTCTGCCATACGAGGGAAGCCTAGAACCTTAGTGTCGTTTTTAAAACGAGTGTTGGAGTAAGACGGGTGTTTCTTTTATAAATAACGGCTACTGTGTAGTTATTAAGAATAGCATGAGATAAAGCTACCCGAAAATATACGGCTATGTTATCAAAAGTAGTTGTTTAATTCCAAGATGCAAAAAATGCTGAATTGACAGGAATGTTTTTTTTTGCTTTTTTCTAACGCTTAAGCTCTGTTCCTTCATCATAGAAACATAGATCACAGTTAAGAACAATATTTTCAAGAGATATAAGAAATAATTCCTACTGTCCTTTACAGGGCAGATTGAAGACAAAACTGTTGTCAATGATATATTTTGGTGAATGCTTCAGTGTGAACGTCAAGCCGTTTCGATTTAAAACCATAGAGTTATAGTTGTACATACAAAATACAATAACCCCCTAGCTTGTACAGAAAGAGAGCTAGGAAGATTGATATAAATAGGTAAAATAATTATTGTGTAAAATAAAGTACGCTGGTCATATTATGCGCAAGAGTTTATTTTACACCACGCTCATTTAGAACTTTGCAAATATGCCTGGTGCACACTAGTGGCATAACGACATAATGACATAGGCGCGTGCACCCTTATGTCATATGTTCAAGTTTGAATGGTTCGACATTTGACATAAGCCCAACGACATGAACATAATGACATAAGAGAAACAAACATTTAAAACTTTTATGTCATTATGTCCAGGTCGTTATGTCGGGCTTAAAAGAACGAGCGCGCCTATGTCGTTATGTCACAAGTGTGCACTAGGCAATACAAAGAAAAAATGATTACTGTTATAAAAAGATGATTCCTGGGATTGTTTGAAGGCTTACATGATCTATGTTTGTGAAAGCCCTTGAACAAGTGTTTGCACCCTCTACTAAGAAGAAAAAGTCATTGTGTAGGTCGGGCATCAAATATCCAGAAGTATTCCTTGAAATGTTCCTTTAAAAAATCTAGATAATTCGAATTTAAATGGCTGCCATTCTAATTTTTTAAAAGTTTGCACTGACGTAACCTGAAGAAATAGCCTCGTTTGGGTGTCGTCACAAAATAGCGAACCCCGCGATACGTGCCATTCGTGCCCAGTCTATCATCGGTAGAGAGCTCGACGCCCGCGATCAAAAAGTCTTTGCCTTTAGGAAGATTTGGCAGGTTACCAACCCACTTCAGGATACCTGTCTTAGGATTTTTCTGCTTGGCCACGTGACATGCGACTTTAGTACCGATCATATGGGCAAATCGCTTGTCCACAGAGGGCCCGTCTTGAAGGGAGGGTTTCTTCAAGCCTGGTTTTACTAGGCTGTCTTGTGTTTTCGCTGCGGCGCTCTTCTCGCTTGTGTCCGTCTGAGATGAACCCGTTTGCTGTGGGGACACCGGTGAGGATGTGTTGTTCGGCGCCAGATTGACTTGTGCGGGCGCAGCGGACTTCGTTAGGTTGCCAGGTTGACCGAGGGAACTCTGGTTTGACCCGGCATATGCTGTTAACGGTCGGTCGCCCGCGAAGAGCTGATCAAGTGTTCCATTCGCGAGTTGCAGCCCGAGAATCTGAGACCTGTCATAAAGATCATTAAATAACTACTCACGTTGGCGTATACAACCGAGACAAGTCCATGGTCAATCAAGATAACAAAGCCATACAATACAGTGATATGACGATAAAGTGATGAGAGAAGAGATAACCACAGGGGGCGGGGGATAAATAGCCACTAAGAAAAAATGGTAAATCAGTCCATGCCTAAAGCTACTGTGAGATCTTCCTTTGCGCACTAACATGACTTTACGATGGTTGCTTGACGCAAAGATGGTCGAGTAACACCCTTTTGTCACAAATTTAAGGGGTGAGAATTGACGAGTATTCCAAACAATAATCTCATCTCATCGTGGAATGTACTTTATTACCTCTGACCCGCTTGTAGCATGCCTGGCACAGGTGCAGCCACGCCCCCATCGTTCCTATCACCGAAGCTCCCGCGCGTGATTTGCTCCCTTGGGTCGGGTGACATATCAATGGGAGGGTAATCGCCACCGGACTACAAGGAATAGACAGTGTTAGGCACAGTAGGTCATGTGAGCTAAGATGAGATCGAGAAACTATAGCATTCAGTGTAATCGTCGCTCCAGGAACGGATCCAGCGGGGAACAGGGTGCGAAGTCCACTTCTTTGGACTAAGATCTTAGAAAAAAAATGGAAGCTCAAATCCACAAATTGACTCCCCGCCTTATGTGCTTTTTGCACTCCCCCCCCCCCCCCCCCACCCCCCACTCCCTCTCTCTTCTAGATGATCTGCCTCCGTGGATCTTGGATCCCATTTCTCGCAATGCCTAAATCATCGATAGTCAGCTAAGCTTCCCATTGTCCCACGAAAGGTTGTTCGACATCTCTTTTAAAAGTCGCTCGATCGGGATCGCCGAACGATCTCCACAGACTACCCCCTTATAGCTACGCCATATGTTAATTTGTCTTGGTCTATCTGACTGCCGTTATGTTTTGATCACTCACCAAGATCCTGGTAATAAAATCATTGTCTCCGCCTGTGAATTTAGACTCCAGCTCGTTACTGTGTCTAAGAGTGAAGTTCACTTCCTTCTCCACCTCCTCCCCCCTGAGCTCAACAAGCTTGGTCTGTGGCTCGTACCCAGTCGCACTCGCCGTCACCTCATATGAGCCTGGCACAAGCAGCCTCCAGTAGTCGCCATCTTTGGCGGAAGTGACGTCATGACGTCGATCAGATACCTTGATGGATGCGTTTGCTAAGGGCTCGCCTTGGATGTTCTTTACGAAGCCGTGGACACCGCGGTGAACCTATGGGGAGAGATTTGAGAACGGCTTCAACTTTAAAAGGCCATTTATTGACACTCAGTAATAGTGACATTCGTGACGCTGAATGAAAAAAAAATTACACCCTATTCGAAACCGACTACCTCCGAAGGCAGTTCCATCAATAAAAGGTGCCGTTTACAGTAAATACAACTCCTCAACCCTCTGGGAGTTTTGTTATATAACACAGCAATAAATATAAAATAGGGTTATGCACACAAAACAAAATTTCTGTATGGCATATTTTACCCAGAATACTTTCCCTTGGCAGCCCAAGAAAAGGGTTTGAACCCCCTACCCTCACTTCCACTTCTTTTACCTGATTGATGAGTTCCAGGAGGGGCTTTTTGTTGTCTTTCCAGTATTTCTCAAGCTGGTCCTCTTTAGGGAAACGCTCACATCCAACCTCCACTGTCACCTCAAAGTCATTGGAGTGTACGTAATTATAATCCTGCATGCCACCTGAGATGCTGAACCAGCTAGCGCCATTAGTGATCCCATCAATGAAGTGCTCCTCCTTCACGTTACTACAGTTCCATTTAGGGTTCGCCAGGTGCATGACGGGGTGTAATTCGGAGTAAGTCTTGGCGACGTGTCGGAAGACGTCGTCGTCTGGAGTCGCGCTGTACAAACTTTGACCCGAAGGCGAGTCATCGTACGGATAGAGTGCAACGAGTGCACCGGAGTGAAGACTCGCTGAGAGGACAAACGGGTAGTCTCGAATCCAATTCATGACTGCGCGCGTCTCGGGTTGTGGCGGGCCATTACTGCTCGGGAAGAACTGATCAGGGAAATTCCTGTTTAAATCAACTCCGTACGCGTTTCTTCGACCAATGAACTTGTGCGTTTTTCCTTTCACTGACGCAAGCTCGTAGCCATCAGGGTTTATACTCGGCAGAATATGAATACGAGTGGTATCCACTAATGTCCTCACCTTCTCATGACTCTCGTAGTTCTCGCACAAGTATCGAATGAGCTGTAACAGGAGCTCGCGTCCCACTACTTCATTTCCGTGGATGTTCGCGATGTACTTGAACTCGGGTTCCCCCGGCTCGTGTTGACCAGGATTATCGGAGATCTCCATGGCCCACAGTTTTCTGTTCTGAACGCTGTAGCCGATCGAATAAAGTCTTGTAATATCTGGGTACTTCAGCGAGAAGTATTTCAAAAACCATGTCAATTTTTCATAGTTGTGATGCTGAAATGTTTCAACGTCCAGAATTTGAAAGTTACCATTCTGAGTAGAATTACTTGTTTGCTTACTCTCCTCCTGATTTTCCGAATTTTCCTCTTTCTTGATCTTTTTAGATTTAGCGAGTGGATTTGCCGAAGACAGGGTAAATAGCATAAAAAAAGCCGCCGAAATAATCCAGCTTACATCCATTTTTGGTCAGCGCTTGTTGAATTTGCTGAGCTGTAGCTTGTATACAACAAACTAGTGAAATCAGCTAACTGCATTAGCCGCTTCGTTTATCTTTTACTCCGCTCTCATTCTTATTTTGGGTTTTGGGTGTGGCACGTTCAAGTTTCGAATAGCTGCTATTCTTAGTCGTCATGGTCACCTGTTCTGTTGACCCTACAAGCGGGTGGTTATTTGACATCTAAGATGTCTGCCGTCCTTTTGGAAAAACCTCAAACCGTAGTGATACAAAAACAGATGTGAACGCAACATTACTACAAAACCACTTTTCTAAAATCGTTTATATTAAGAAATCTCGTGACCGACAAGACGGCAAAGAAAAATCTAAAGCAGTGCTTAGACAAATTGAAGTAATTGAGTGTTTAACTTGTATTCCTTGTGCAATAAAAAACAAGTTTGCTTTTTGTTGGCAGAAGAAACCTTTCAACAAAAACTTTGCTCCGCTATTATTCGTAGACATGACAGGCGCGAAGTCATTAAAGACTGTTCAACTCCCTTTCGTTCCTGCTGTATAAAATACAACCAATGCTATAAAATCTTACTAAAAGACAAAGGCTCGTGGCTTAAAGACTCATCTCAGAGTTCATCTCAGCAGCAAATACAACAAGTAATCTGGCAACAGCACATGCAAGCGATGACGATGGCAGGCAGACCAATCACCACTGCACATGCGATCAAAATGAATGGCCACATCTCGCGGAAAGAAGCGCACAAAAGTCGATATTCAAGGGAGGATACAGATCTTTGATGGATGGAAGGGCCTCCGTCAAACATACCTCAATTGCTTCTTTGTCATCTTCCTATTCGTATCAACTTTCGCTAGTGTTTTCCATAGATACATCCCTTCCATTAAAAGCAAGGGTTATGATTAGCTTACTGTTCAATTGCACTATATATTACGGTGTATTTGCGTTTCAACTAGGGAAATAATTCCTTTCATTCATTTTCCTGCTCTAAGCGCTACCAAGGCCAAAACAACAAGTGCCTAGACAAGTTAACTAACAAGCGCCTCTCACGTGGGGCTATAACTGTTCTATATGAACAACAGCCAATAAGCTCTAAAGCCTCAGTTTTGTACGGGTTTATGGAGTTGCAACGATCGCTCTTTTATTCCTTCTCGGTTTATTCGATCGTTTAAGTAAACATACACATTACTGCTGCAGTATTTTTTTCATATTTTCACTTACGCACCTTGTAGTTGCGGGTACCTGTTAATTCGAGTGTTTTCTCACAAGAAGTTGCCATGGCTCTAGTATGATGAGATAAAAATAGGGCTTGCAAATTAAGGAAAAAACAATATGTTTCCATATAAAATAGTCTTAATACCATTTAACATTTACGCAAATAAAATTGTGTATAAATGTGGCGGTTCTCTTTTTTCATTTTAATGCCGAGTAAGCAAAGCAGCGATTGATCATTTCAATAAATATTCCTAAAATCTATTTCTCTCCCAAAAATTTAGATGTGTATTGTGGAATTATTAAACAGGGTAACCCAGAGATATTGAGAATCGAAGAAGGGATCTATTGACATTCACAGATCGCTTTTAGTCAATGCCAATCTCCCGGGCGTTGTCTTTAGTGATCTATTTTTAGCACGGCAGTCACGTGAACACCTCGTCATCACCTATTGTGTCTCTTGTATGGGTGGGTTCTCAAGTGGACGCCTGGTTCAAGTCATCGCTTAACCCAGCTCTCAAAGCACCGCCCCTTAAGACCGTTTGCCCTAATTTCACAATCATTTGACACTGACCTGTTCAGCGACACAATGCAGGCCGTTAAGTTGCTCGGACTTCTTGTATTGATTTATACCTTGGAGGTTCAGGCAAAGCCGCCAGAGAAACCAGTTAAGAAACTACCATTTAAACACACGCCTTTGAAGGATGTCAAACACAAAGTTACAGAGAAGTCTAAGGCGCACATTAAGCGGGTGACTCAACCGAAGGCAGAGCCTGCTAAAGACACTAACGAAATTGAGACGAAGAAGGTAGTTTCGAATATCCTCAAAAAGCTTGTACAAAAGGAAATTCCTGAAAGTCCATCAAGCTTCAGGCACCATAACTACGAAGAAATGACATGGCTATTGAAAAAATACTCCAGGAAATATACAAACATCACTAGACTTTACGATGTGGGAACCTCGGTGCAGAACCGTAAGCTCTGGGTCATGGAAATATCAGACAACCCTGGAAAGCACGAAGTGAAAGAACCGGAGATGAAGTATACTGCAAATATTCATGGCAATGAGGTAGTAGGTAAAGAGATGCTTCTGCATTTGATCCGCTATTTGTGCCATAATTACGGGGTAAATAAGCGGATTACAGACCTAGTGGACAGCACGAGAATTCACATTTTGCCGAGTCTAAACCCGGACGGGTACGAGATGGCGGCACAGAAAACAAAGACCCACACCGGCACAAAGAATGCTAACGGAGTAGACCTCAACAGGAATTTTCCAGATCAGTTCTTTCCAAGTACCACAGGACCCCCACAACCGGAAACTCGAGCTATTATGGATTGGATAAAGTCGAATCCTTTCGTGCTATCGGCGAGTCTCCATAGCGGATCACTCGTCGCCAATTACCCGTATGATGATAACCCGTCGGGTCAAAGCCTGTACAGCGCGACTCCAGATGATGACGTGTTCCGACAACTCGCGCGGGCCTATTCGGAAGCACATCCCACAATGCACCTGGCGAACTCGCCCTGGAAATGCCCCGACAAGCAGCGCGAGCATTTTATCGACGGCATCACTAATGGTGCAAGATGGTACAGCATTTCCGGTGGGATGCAAGACTACAACTATGTGCACTCCAACGCGTTTGAGATCACTCTAGAGCTGGGATGTGAGAAGTTCCCCAACGCGTCCGCGCTACCGGAGTACTGGGACGAGAACAAGGAAGCGTTGCTAGGATACATTGAGCAGGTAGGCCGGGTTTCTGAATGGGCGATTGTTACTTTGCTAGTGAATTTGCACCAAGTATTATAATAGTACACATTTGACGCATTTCAACAACCTTGTATAACTGGAGGCTTCTTGCTAAGATCTATTACGTGTGCCATCCTATAGTACACATTTGACGCATTTTAACAACCTTGTATAACTGGAGGCTTCTTGCTTAGATCTATAACGTGCGCCACCCCGCTTTTTCTTTGAACCATTGAACAGTACGTTAGAATCGATTGATCCTAACATAAACATGAAGGGGTACCAAAATGGAGCACAGCAACAATGGACCGGAAAGTTTGATATATCCACAATTTTCCGTGCGTCTAAAAAAAAATAAACAAGAAATTACTATATTTGTAAAGTATTCAAAGCAATTATGTTTCTAGAAAGGATATATAGGAATTGGAAGAACTAGCTTTAACCGAGTGTTTTTTCTTTGTTAAAGACACACCGAGGAGTGTATGGAGTAGTGAGAGACGAGGAAGGCGACCCTATCGAGAACGCGCGCATTAGCATAACAAACCGACGCCACGACGTCTTCACCGCAAAAGATGGCGACTATTGGCGCATCCTAGTGCCAGGCTCCTACGAGGTGACAGTGTCCGCGCGGGGGTTTGAGCACGAAACTAAAGTAGCTAGCGTCAGTCCGTCCAAGGCGACGTCACTCGACTTCACACTCAAGAAAATAAGATACCGACAGAGACGACAAGTGGATGACGACGAGGATCCGAGGAGTGTCGCCGCTCGGGGGAATCTTCGGGAGACTTTCGGAAGAGAAGATGACACGAGGGGGAGACTAAGGATCGCCGATGACGATGTGCGGGATCAGGGGGAGGACAGTAGTGATGTGGGGGATGGGAGGGTGGGGTACACAGTGGATAAATGATTCATAACAACAGAGCAAATGATATAGCACCATTTAAGGATGTCTTCACCAATACGCTGTATTGTACCTATTTTATCGGGATCGCTTTGACAAAAGAAGTACCATCCATTAAGAGAAAAATTATTCCATTTATCAAAATTGCAAACCATGCAAAAGTACATTTTTTTGTATTTTTAGTGAGCCTTACATTGTTGAATGTAGTAAGGTACCTGAAATAAAAGTGAAATTCTTCTATTAAAGTTAAGCATTTTGTATGGAATTTGATGTGCTTTCTTTTTGAAAATATAGAGCAGATAGTTAAAGCAAACACCTTTTTGTCTTTCACATTTACCGAACGTCCAAAAGGCAATTTAACAAGTAAATCAAGCATCTCAGTTCCCTGCTAGCAGAGGCCTCTTTTCTCTGTATTTCGCTGGGCTGGAGTTCGCGAGGAAAAGATACCTCTGCCATGGATCGCAAGTTCGTTTGATCAAACCGCCGTCCACGATCGTGGACGGGAGATCAAGAGCGCATGCTCCGTTAATTAATTACTGGCCACTATTTGAGCCCACAATGACTAGCGCATGCGTGAAGCGTATATCCGCTGCGGGATAATAAGCCCGCATTCGAAACGGCGTTCTCCGTAGAAATATCCCGCGACGATATATAAAAGAAGCCATTCAATGCCTTATCTTCATTCAGAATTTTCTCTCTTTTGACCAACGAGTCAATCTTCCGTTTACAGGTTTTGCATATTTTTCTGGAATTAGCTGATCTAAAATTTTTGTAACATTTTCTTTGAGTCCAACTGGGCGATATTTACATTGAAACTCGCCTGCACAGATGTCTTGAAATTTATCCCACAAACAAGACAAAACTCGTCTTTGCTGCGTTTGCTGTTCAATTTTTTCAGTGAGGTTTTAGGTGATTGATATTGAACAGTTGTTTTCTTTTTTCGAAGAGCAGAACTAACCGGAGTTTTATTCATAATTTGCGACTAAACCCATGCAAAGCATATTAGCATATTGACAGCTTTCGCGCGATGGTACGGGTTTTGGCACGTCAAGCGCGGTCGCTTAGAAACGCACACGCATGCGCAACGAAAACATTTTCGACCCATGGCAGAGGTCTCTTTTCCTCGCGAACGCAAGCACAGCGAAATACAGAGAAAAGAAGCCTCTGCTAGCAGGGAAGCATCTCAGCCAAACAAGAGACTAAAGCGATGTGATGAGACAGGTATAAACTGACTGTCAATTTCGTGGTTGAGTTATTGCGTCTAAATCTCTTTCAATCATGGATGTTCACACATATAACACCTCGTAAGAAATGTCTATTTAGCACCTCGCAATATATATCACTAAATGACTTGCATAACATTTTAAATGGCAAGGCAAAAATCATGATTCGTTCAACAAATACACCACAAGCTGCGTACGCAAATTAGGAAACACTCAGAGTACATCACGAAGATTACATTTTTTAAATGGAGTATTAATATACAACAAGAGAGTAATAAACAGCATTGTGTTAAAGACCTAAACCCTATTAAAATTAGGGACAAAGAAAACCTCTTACTGTCCGTGTCCTTATCATACCGTTCATTGTTTTTGAATAAACGCAAGCCAATCTCTATCGCCCTTTTTGTGTAACGCTACGGGAACAGTACGCAAAAGAATAGGAACATTATTTTTCGCTGATAAGTCTTTGCTAAAAAAAAGCGAAAGAGCATAGCCAAAAAAGGTAAAGCTAATACGAGTATACTCAAATGTAGAGAATTTGTTTAGGTGACGAGCCAAGTTTTGAGAGGAAGATTGGGCTACGATCAACAAAAAGAGTGACAACACGATAATTATCGACGCTCCATAGAAACACGGCCACTCGAGGATGAATTACAAACCACACTAATACTGAGGCGTGACAGCTGAGCCTAAAAGCAGAACGTTTTCTAACATTAGATGCCTAACTAGAGTGGATATCAAAGTGTGGAAATTACTGTTCTTTCTGCCATGAAACTCAACGAGAGAAGACGCAAGGAAAAGGGACTTGTAAACCCAACACGGTATGTATTTCATATCCATCATGTCCCAAAAGCACGGCTTGAAACTATTTCCCGCTTCAATATGAATTTATACACGGTAGTTTTCAATGGTTTCCTTAGAGTTGTTTTGTTATGTTTTAAGTAAGCTTTGTTTTATTGAATGGCAAAGCTTTCCGGATAAGATGGTGGATTAAACGTGATTAAAAAGGAAATGTAGATTATTTGTGCATTAAAAATCTTTTAGCGGGACGAATTGCGATCTTTATAAAAGATTACTAAACCATCTATAATAGAGAGCTGCGATCTAAGTAACTAGTCTAGCCATGCCTATAAGAAGAAAACAAAATAAACATATTATTTTCGTTTGAAACGTTAGAACATACAATTTTGCATTATTTTTTACAGTTTTTAACGAACGTCTTTGGTAATTTTTCGATTGATTTTCTACTTTTAATTCAATCTTAACGCAAGTGCCATTAACCACACACATCAACGAAGAGCCATTGGTCAAATAAGGCTGGGTTTGCACATGGTAATTATGGAAAAGCGCGTAGGGCACACGTTTCTATGGTTACTAAGTGCTAACAGGGTAGATCCGTGCAAAGATGCGAAAGTGCTCATCAGGATGCAACAATTATTTAGATCAAGAGGTGAAAATGCTGAGGAGTTGGCATTTCCCGAAACTAAGATGGCTTGAGTTTCTTTACTGTTTTTATTTAAAACAATCGTATATTGATAAGGATATTAAAATAATAGTTATATATTTTCAAAAAAGTTTCATTTTGTGAATGCTTCTGCATTTTAGCTATCGTTATTTGTTATTATGGGCTATTGCATAGCCACATTGTGTGGTTCGTCACCAGTGACTGCGTATGGAGCGTCAGTTGCTGTAATGCTCGTATCAAGAGTCAGGGGTACTACTGTTGGCGCTTGCTTGAGGGAGAGAACTTGTAAAAAAATCTTATATTTACCAACGGTTTTTCTTTAGAGGAGAGCAAGACAAGACCATGTTTGGACGCTGGAAACTCCAGAAAGAGGTTCTTTTAAGAGATGAGATAGGTTAGTATGGTATATAACACGAAGAATAGTCAGATACTGGTTTACAGGGGCCTTTGTTTCACCCCTGACTTCACCCACATTGATTCTGACGAAATTTTTTTATCTACAGGAATTGGCTCATGGCTAGAATATCAGCAAGGAATGCGCAAAGGTAGATAATTATAAAGCTATTTTGTGACGATTCAATGATTGTTAAGCCTTTTGCTAGCAGCACCAGCAGGTGCGAAAGTCCAGCAAATCTATCTCGGCGACACTCTTTGAGAAATATTGTTAGGATATGAATACATAGGCAGATTCTAGTCTGGTCGCAGCATTACTTACCTTGTGGGCCTCTGGCTGTAGCTAGTAAAGAAAAAGTAACATTTTCAGCAATTATGTAAAATTTTCAAACAATCATAAACTGTAAGTGAAAAATACTCTATAAATTTTCCGACTGCATGTCCAACTATTTTGTTGTGTTTTCAGAGTGGAAAAAACAGTGTCCTCTGGTGGAACTCTTTGAAAGAAGGAGATACCTTGACGCAATAAAAGAAAAATCCGTATCTGCAAATTCTACACAAACTGACACAGCACAAGATGGCACAACCAAAACAGAGATAGAGGAAACATCGAATAGTGAGCCTACAGAAAGGTCACACACAGACAAGGATGATGACAGACAAAATGTAGAAACAGATAAAACTTGTAGCATTCAAAACTTAGAAACAAACAAATGTAGATGCGGGGAAACCTTAGAAACAGACAAAAGAGAAGGCGGACAAAATAAAGATACATCTAAGGCTAATAACACTGATGAGAATATGGAACTAGATTCCGAAATACACTTCCAAAAGCTAAACGATAAAGAAGAAAATGGATTTGAAAAGGATCAAGAAACTTCGCGCACAAAATCACAGGCGAGCTCATCTAATTTGAGCTGTGCTAGATCAAGGCGAGAGGCAAGTGGGAGAGATTCGTCGGCGTCGAATCTATCCAATAAATCCAACCTATCGAGGAGGCTTTTTACTCCCAACATAACACCAAGGAAGGCATCAGATACGTCTCTAAGGCGCACCCATGCACTACTTCTATCTGAAGCTGATACAGCTTCTACTAAAACCAAGTGGGAAAGCCAGTTTTTCTTCCATTCTAAGGATTTTATTAGAGTTAAGCACGTCGATCCTGTTTATCAAGACTATCTTACGAGAATCATGCGTTTTGAAGAGAAATTGAGAAGGCAGACGGATAGTAGGGTGAGTAAGAGCGTGCTTGAGATGCGGCCTGGAAGAGCTGAAAAGGAGAGGACGTCTGAGACACTTCGCCCTGTTGCCACAACTAGCGTCGTGTTCACACATGGAATGATACAGCCTGTTAACGATCAATTCGCACCAAACAATGATAAACACTTGCGTAAGCAGAATATTTGTAACAGGAGAATACAGCTCCCGCCATTACTAAGAGAAGACTGTATGGAAAAAAGTAAAATTAAGCTTAAGGGCAAAAAGAGCGCGAGCTCGAGCAGCTCCGAAGGGACGGCGAGAAGCGTCTGTGTAAAACAAAAAAGGGAGGATCCAGAAACCAAACCCTTCACTTTAAATCTAGGGGATTTACAACAGAGTGGAGCAGAGCGTGGCACCAAGAATGACTCGGTTACCGTTAAAAGTGAGAGACAGACGGTAGTGAGTGAAAAAAAATTCAATTTTGACATTCTCGAGAAATACGCGTTTGTCCGTAATATCAAGCGTGGTGACAGCTTCAAGGAATACATGAAAAGCATACAGGAAATTCGTCAGAGATTTGGCCAGGAGCGCGCAATGCTGGCAGCGTCCCCGAGCGAAGCAGTTTACAGGGATAAGAAAAGACGCTCCAAGTACGACGGCGTGCCTAACGAGGAGTTATCTTTCGAAAGCGTGCGCGCACTGTGGTACGAAGCACAAAGGCACAGGCTAGCGCGGCAAATCTCAGTTCAGAAGAATACCGGTCTCGCGTTAGGGCTGAAGGGAAAGAATTACATGGTGGTGACGGTGGACAGGAATAGGTGTGCATCCCACACAAGTGGGAAGCTAGGTGAGACAGCGACAAAAAGAGTAAGTAAACCTGTGGTTTAAAAGTAAGACAGAAAAACCCTGGGCTTCTGTGGATGTCTGGTATCCAAAACATTGTTTCACTGTTTTCGGATGGGTTGGAGATGATGATGACAATGATGATAATTGCTGGATGTGATAATGTTGATGATAATAATGTTGATTGATTCACTCACTCATTTATCAATTGATTGATTGTCTTTTGTTGTTTTAGTATACGTACTGTACTTTATCATCACGCTTTGTTTCCATTTTTGCAAGCCTCCAATACCAACGCAATTAATGTTGAGGTGTTGTAACTGAAATCTTCATTCAATACCCAGACGAGAGAGAATAGCGGCAGGATGTCCCCGTATTTTTGCCCCCGCCAGCGAACGAGAGAAGTGACGAAAAAGAAAATAGAAACCATCAATTATTTAAAAAGAGATTCAGCACAATATGAGAAAGAATCAAAAGAAAAGGAAGACGAGGGTCAGGGAGTTCTGGACATAAAAATAGGAGTCACAATGTAAGTAATAAGTCCCTTTGCGCGGGTTTCCTCTAGGGAAGAAAGTAAAGGGGGAAGTGAAATTGGAGTTTCGCTTTTCTTTTTTCTTTTTTATTTATTCAATTATCATTATCATTATTTTAAATCTTTTGCATATATTGATTATATCCTCATAGGAGTGACAATCGAGTGATATTGAAACAAAAACAAAACAAAAACAAAAAAGAGAGAGAGAAATAATCATGAATACAATAATCTAATATTTGGCCAGGCCGCTCCTAAGCCTTTAAGGCCTAGGCGGTTTTCATTACTGTTGTTTTATAGGCCGTTGTTTTATGCCCTAGAACTGTGTAAGTCGAAATTTCCGCTGTTCCATTTAAAATTGCAGGTATTCGTGTTTATTACGTTTTGCTTGCCGCTTTCTTGAAAAAGAACCCTGAACACTAATGCTTCAAAGGTTTCCCGCATGATCGACCAGTGCTCTTTAAGACCATTTTGAAAATCCATGTAGCATTTGGTATATGCTATCAGCGTGTCATTATGTAATTTTCAAAAGCACTTTCTTGTCATATCTCAGAGCCAACACTGGACTGCGTTACAGCATCCCAGGGCGGTCATCGTCTAGCCATGAGTCCGGTCTAGGAGAATAATATCTGTACAATGCAGGTGAAACAGAGGGTCCAACATGCACGGAAACGAGCACGCACAAGCAAACGCAGGTAAAAAATACGGGAATCAAGAAAACGATGTCGATAAGAAAAATTTTTTTGTGTGGAATTCGCGCAAAGTTTACATGCTATGAACAACTTAAGTCTTATACCACAGGCTTATTCTCAGTGAATTTTCTCGAACCCACTTGACTTGTTTGTTCACTAATTTCGGCATGTGTCTTGAGTGTTTTCACTGATGTGCTTGATAGCACAGGAAAACATAAAAAAAATGCATCAAAAGGCTGAAAGGTTAGGTGTTGGCAAGCCAAAAGCAAAATGACAAAAACCTTGAATTGAGAAACTAAAAGAAATCTCGTTTTTGGCGATCAATAGATTAGCTCGAATCTTTATGTACCAAGGACCTTGGAACTGTTTTGCTAAAATTTGCGCTCAGATGAGGATATTTCACGCTTTTTTGCCTTAGCTCTGTGCGTGACCAATCGCGTCATAGCGTGACCATGTCACAGCCTCGCATTTTTGCACTTAAACGTAAACAATCACTCCCGCGAGAATCACGAGTTATATCAGTTTATGCAAGCATTATCTTCGGCTGAATCGTGCGGAATTTTCTGTAGTTGAAAAGATTAAGCTTTGCAAAGGTAAGTGACTACAAATTAGCTGCTTAGGTCAGAACTTTAAAAAGGTAATCGTAATATTTCTGAATCTTAATTTATATCACAAGCGTTAGCGGTTTAGATAGAAAAATCTTAGGGTTTAAGTAATCAATTTTAGTCTCGCGAGCATTCATGCATAAGCGCATCGCGTACTTTGATCAGTAAATAATTTGGGTCACACATTCGGATAATAATAACATATCATGTTAAAATATTATTTTTATTTCATTGCGTTGTGTTTTATAACATTAACGATTCGACCAAAGCAAACCGGCTCACTAGGGTTAGGTGTGGTTTCAGTAGGGATAATGTTAATATTTGCCTTACTTCCCCCGCATTCCCCTCCCCACACAACTAAGGACGGGGATGAGCAAGGTGAGTACAAAGGATATGGACTTGACCGGAAAACTGAGGGCGGGGGTGAGCAAATGAGAGCAAGGGTGAGCAAGGAATATGGAAATGTTAATGCGAAAACAGTGAAAAAAAATCGAGGATATGGCCGAGAATCGATCCTGTCCAAATCCGGTAAAAAAAGAAACAAATAGACCATACTTCCAGGCATGCGCTGAAACACCGTATGGCAGCATAAAGCTTTACGGCTAAGCTGGAGATTTCGGCCCCAGCACCGCTATCTAGCAAACTGTACAACACAAAAGAACCTGAGGTGTACCCGTGCATTAATGGGGAGGCAATAACCAGGATCCCAGCCCTGTCTTAGTCGATTACGCCACGCACAGCTCGCTGAGATCTACACTGAAAAATATCGGGGTCTTTTTCACGCTTGTGTCTCTTGGGAATGGGTGTGTTGCTATAGTAATGTAGTAATGTCGTCATCATGTGCAGCACACTACGACCTAGGTCTACATTGCTGCCTTTAGCCTTTGTACTCCTTTGTCTAGTCACTCACGTGCATGTGACATTTCTTGTGACCAAAACAACAAAAGCATCAAGCTACATTGAAATGCAGACGTTTTGTGTTTAGGTTTTAGAAAATACTGTGATTAAACCTCTCGTAAGCTACTTTCCTCGAATTTCTTTGGATCATTTCAGATTCTAGAGCTCATATTTTTCCAGGTACAGGCATCGGAAATGGGGGTCTCAAACATAAATATAGCGTTCAAAAATCATAAATCATGCGATTTGTGAGTCTCAAACGCTTAGACTACGCACTTTGTAATAAAAAAGCTGAAGCACTTTGTTATAAAATCTGACGCACCCAAGGATTTTCACTATCGTATAGTATTTACCAATAAATAGTATGACAGACAGCTTCGTCACCCATAGTTGATATTATTGTTTACAATGAAACTCTCGTGAAATGCTACCAGATCTGATATTCAATTCTGATTCCCTTTCGGAATTGCAAAATATGGCGCTTTACAAAAAAATGCTCAAGCTAATAAAACGGAAAATTCTAGTTTATTACAAAAAGTGTGTTAGTTTTTAAAACATTACGTCCTCAGTTTTATGGTCCGTATTCTTTGCTCACCCTTGCTCCCCTTTGCTCACCCATGTTCTCTGTTTATCGGCAAAGTTCGTTTTCCCGCCACCCTCTCTCCCCATTGCTAATATTTTTTTTAGATATCTTAATTTGTTTTAAATCAATACAAACATAACGTTTTAAGATAAAGGAACTCTCGAGAGCAATGAGGGTTCTTAAGGAATAAAGTACCGAGCACAGGCTGTTTGCGCCGGGTGCGCCAAAAATAAAACAAAAAGGACGGAAATGCTTGCGCACCCTTGGAGCAAGAGTAAAATGTTAATCAGTGCGTTTCTTGCATCCTTATTAGCTTCTTCACAAAACTGTAAAAGGTGGCCACGGTAGCGCACGTCTCACGTCGGATTTCATGGTTCAATCCTAATATTTAATATATAATATGTTGTTCATTCTTAGATAAAAACGGCAGCACCAAGAAACATAACGCTTTCCGTGTTACAAAAGTCTATGCTGAGCCTTACATTGATGCTGTTCCACCAATCAAAATCCGCCAATCAAAACGTGACGTCTACTTACTTCTGATGTTTGAGGAGTTGTGGAAATTCCTGCGAAATCTGACTAAAAACTTATCCGGACAGAAAGAGCGTGGAAATACAGTTGCTATTTATATCAAGAACCTTGAGGTTGTAGTTTTCCTATAGAGGAAACGTTAATTAATGTGTATTTGTAATCGTAACAAAAGACTTTATTGAACCTGTCACTGTGCGGTTTGAAATCCGCGGCAAGTCATGTAAACAATCCGCGAAAATAAATTAAAAATTTAATTTTAGCCAAACAGTAAATCTCTTCGTTGTCAGAATACTCATTATATGTCGGTTAATAATTCGTAATCTAAGATTTTCCAAACAGTTTCGCGTGGGAATACCATATTTTTTTGGTGTTATGATGATACCGGACCTCACAAGTTCTTTCAAACCATCCCCCCCCCCCCCCCCCCTCCCCCACGGGTAATAAATGAGCGGTGCACATATATTAAATCTTGCCTTGAAAGTTATATCATTGTTTTTCCTAATTAATCAGTCCAGGAAACATGTCAAGGCCACGTTTTTATGTTAACCTGTACGCTTGTAACGGCTTTATCCAGTCTTATAGGAAACGTGCTTGTTTTTTGGTTTGTAATTGAGAGCCAGAAGCGACGTGAGTCAGCCGATAAAGTCTTTCTTCTGAGTAGAAGTCCTTCAACGACCTCCTAGCGACTTATCAGTCTGCCGCTTCATTATATGGGCGTAGAACATCATCTTGCCGAGTCGATGTGCTTTATTAAACTTTTATTCTGTTTTAACTGTCTTGGTGTTGGCCTGTTCACCTTATCCGTATTGTGCTATGATCGCTTTGAGTGCATCACGAAGTTACAACAACAGCGGATCCTTACTCCAGAGATGGCGAAGAAAGTAGCTGTCACAATCTATATCGCTGTATTTGCGTGTACTATTGCGTTTATGACTGGTTATGCAGTGGATGTATCAAATGGGCAATCGCTTTGCAAAAGTCGAGACACACAAGGACCAGCAGGTCTAGTGACGAATTATGTTGTGGTAGCAGTAGTGACCGTCTGGATGATCACAATGCATATAATATGCGTCACGTCGTTATTTTGTGTCGGTCGCAGACTGAGAAACCATATCGAGTCGTCTGTGAAGACATTGCTTGGTAATCAGAGAACTGTAAAAGAAGTACGTGTAGTGTATATCGCGCGGTTCTGTTTGTAATATCTTATGACATTACTTGGATACCGTTTGCTACCGCAAGAGCAGTTTCTATGTTACTACATTCACGCTGTCGTACTCTGTGTTTGCAATTTATTCCTTTCTGTTACATCATCACAGATAAAAGGATGATGGCGTGGTTGTGACGCAAAAGAAGGCGACAAGTACAACCCGACCAGACGCGGGCGTGTCCACCCACAGTTACACAGAATAGTACATTTAGCTTGAAACACAGCAAGGGCAACAACCATGATTAAGGACAGAATAGTACATTTAGCTTGAAACACAGCAAGGGCAACAACCATGATTAAGGAATGCCTAAAAGCAAACAACATCAACATACCCATCCACGAATGAATCATTATACTTTAACGATATTTGAATGAATCATGATACTTTATTAACGATATTTGAATGAATCATGATACCTTATTAACGATATTAATTGAATGAAAGTTAGGGCCGTAGCTGGCACAGGTGCAAGGAGGGGATTAAGAGAGTATGAGTATTAGGAGAGTATGATGTTCGCCTGGTTATTCTTTTTACCATATTCCTTGCTCACCCTTGCTACCCCTTGCTCACCCCTTTTCCGCTAAGTTCGTATTTCTCGCTCCCTATTCTCATCCCCTTTCAATATCAACGTTGACTTTAAAAGCACACTAGCATACACACGTTAGCATCAGTCGGGCCAAGACGGAACGCTATAGCACAGTCTATTACCCTTGCAGTTTCGCAACCATGGACAGCTGTTTCGTGCTTATTAGGACTCGTGAACATGGCATAGCCGGTTTGCCTCAGTTAAACTGATCCATGTGGGATCTAGAGCTGCGACCGGGCTAGCGTGATGCCAATTGTGCGGATCACGCATGCGACCTTTGCTAGTCTAAAACTCCGTCGGATAGCCAAACCATCCTTGCGAGTATGTATACATAACTGTGGACTTTAAAAGCACACTAGCATACACACATTCGCACCAGTCGGGCCAAGACGGGACGCTAGCACAGTCTATTACCCGTGCAGTTCGGCCATGCTGACGAGTCATTTTAAAGTCAATATCAACATCAACGACAACAATAACCTTTTATTCACCCCAGGACAGATGCCAGAAAAACAGGTAGAATGTGCAGTAGGTCAGGAGACACCCCTCTCCCCCCCCCCCCCCCCTCCCCACACACACACACACACATATCTTAATTTTTTTAACAATACAGACAGGTGCCCGTGGTAGCGCGCTGTGGCAATGTAAAAAAAAAAAATACGGATTTAATGGTTCCATACATTATACAAATATATATAATAATATAATGGTTCATTTTAATTTCGTCCCAGGATTCAACCCGTAAAGACAACGAAAGCAGCCATGATTGAACATAAAGTAATTTACAAAATGCTTCTTAGATCTCTGTAAATTTTCATTATTTAGTGCCGTTCGAACCACGCAAGCTTTGTTTAAAGCACAATAGAGTGTGCCTCTTGTTTTATGGTCACAGGCAATCCAAAGCCAAATCATTTACTCGTAGGTTCTCATAATACCTCTCTTATTGCTATCCCAATGTCAATTCTATTAAAATTCAAATGGTGGCGAAATGTTAGGTAACGTAAATTCTTGAACATGAGTAAAACGAGAAGTAAAATTCCATATGGTATCCAATCATTGGTTCTCATGATTTAAGACAATGCAATTTGCCGAATCTATTTACTGCTAGTGCAGAACCAGAGTCCCGAGTATTGTCGCCAAAAAAGCGCAAGAAAAAAACAAGAGAAAGACCTTATCCATCCTTTCAGCGATTTGAAGCCAGTTCTCTCTCCAGTCAGCTGCATCATACCCGCGTGACTCCCACGCCGTGGGCGCAGGCCCCCCTGACCCTCGTCGGTTAAGATCGGGCTCTGAGATCGACCTGACATCCGAAACGCACATCGGAGCCGAAGGCTTTTGGCTCTTGATCCCGGTAAACCAGAGCAGTAAACGTGAAGGCGCTCCTCTCCCGTGATGGCACTTTAGTGTAATCCCAGTGGCCGCCAAGCAGAGCGCTACCAACACCATTGTGACCATGTAGTAGATGCCCAGTAGAGGCGTGTAATCCGAGGTCTCGGGAAGAATATTTGAGACAAGCAAAAGGTAAACACTCATTGCTAAAAGGATGGTAATGCAAAGTCCGATCCGCTCGCCACAGTCGGGTGGAAGCAGGAAGTTGACGACGGAGAGAGCAGCGATGACTACACATGGTACGATCAGGTACAGGATGTGGTAGGTTGGCTTCCGGTCCAGGTAGAAAGTGAAGGTAACGTCAGAAAAGGGATGTGGGCAGCACGTGTAGTTCAACAGATAGCGCCGGGTTTCAACTTTGCGCAAAGACCAGTCACCGTTCTCCACGTATCGCTCTACATTGATGAGATGAGTAAGTTAGTATTAGGATGCAAAAAAGCTGATATTGTGCAAATTCATAATTTACATACATAGTCAACTTTCTCGACTAACCCAACTTATCTCGTGAAATTCGCAGAAATTATAGACGTCTACAATAAAAGACCCCAAGTCTCGTAGTTTACAATAACCTTCGTCGGGGGTAGCCTCCTCCGCAGGCGTCCCAAGTGTTTGGTTCTTTTATATTAGGGCTTTTTTTTTTTCGATTCGGGATTTATGTTGCGTGATCAAGAATAAGCGGGGACCTCCCTTCTACCGGTTCAACTCGTTCTCAGTCCCCTCTCATTCATTAATAGTGCCGCAGGAAACCCTATTAATAAAAAAAATACTCAAAATGTTAAATAAATACCCTCGATATGCATGCGAAAGAGGCTACGACGGGCAAAAACATTTTTGGAATGACAAAAAAAATATTTTGCACTGACATGCAAGGGAATTGCTGCAAAAAATAAGGTAGCACGCGATCCTTGAATAAGATTTATGGCGAGTAAATGATTGAGTGAATAAGTAAGGTATTCACCACCTGTATGGGAGTATTGCTTATCAAGTAGATCCATTGATAGCAATCTGTTATCGTACGTCCAGGAGCCAAACGTCATGGAGCACGTCTGAGAGTCAAATGGGAACTTGGTGATGTCCAGCTTGCACGAGCTCTTAAATGTCGTCGGTGACATCCACGTGCACGTACCACTGCTATGAAGGATAATGAACGTCTTGAACTTCTCTGTGAACCCGGAAAGAGACAAGTCCGGGTCGCCGCTAAGACGGTGAAACTATGGGTTAGTTTACCGAGAACGGAGGCTAAACAGATGATTAAAACACAGTGATAAACAAAAAACACTTAACATTGAATACAAGTGAGAAAGTGTCAAGAAGCAATAGCAAAAATTGGTTTGCTTGAGAAATAATTTGCTGATTTGATTGGAGTAAAATTTTTTGAACGCACTCACAGCTAGTCCACGCGTAGATCATTCATATGGTATTCACTGTGTGAAACAAAGATCATCAACCCTTCCAAAATACAAACACAAATCCAACGGATTTCGAAACCGAAAGAATGTATTTTGACGTTTATACAAAAATGTGAGTCTCCTGAATCGTGTGTGATTGAAGCTTAACACTTACTTGTTGTACAGCACGATATCGGGGACCCAGACGTCATTAAAAGTTACATGTAACGTGTGAACACCCCCATAGTCACTCTCATTCCATACGAGGAACGGGTTTTCCCATTTCTGTAACGTTAAAAAAGTGACAGTTCAATACAGGCACTGGCCGAGTGTGTGTGTGTCCCAGGAGGGGTGGCTCTTTTAACCCCCTAATCCCATTAAAAGGAGGATACTTCAATTTTATCTCAACCAAATTTTCCTTAAAGACAGCAGCTTCCAAAGCATGCGCATGCTGAGGACTTGACCGCTGGCCAGTTAACCGCTGACCAGCAAATCACTGAGGCGCCAAGCCGGAATAAGCGGCTTCTGTTAGTGTTTAGAATTTCATACAACTGCTATCCCTTAGGGGTGTTGATGTATTTTTCCGATTTTGCTATCTCTTAGGGTATAAAATATTCCACTATTCCTTCGGGGTGTTTAACGTTTTTTTTTTTTTTTCGATTTTGCTATATTTTAGGGTTAAAAGTCCTTCGACAACAACAAATTTGCTATCTTTAGGGGAAAGAATTTATGTTGAGCACTACAAAGTGCGATCCCTTAGGGTTAAAGTTGATTTTGCCCCGTCTGATTTTATCGAAGTTCGACACCCCCCACCGCAAAAATTACTTCTTTAGCTCAACACTAAATAAAAAATATATATTAGTACAAAGAAAATGAGTTTTTACCTGGACCACCCAGACATCTGTTATCAGGAGCTGATGCTTTGTGTTCTAAAATCAGGATAAATTTGTAAGTACCTATAAGGACTGATCTCTCGGGAGTTCTCATCTTGTAGAGTTTGTTTTAGGGCTGATGATTCCCTGCGTTTATCAGCTGCGCGTATCCAGGATTTGCTGCGGGGGGAGGGGTGTACTCAAAGGTTCAGTGGAACCTGGAGTTTACTATAACCTAGATTTTACGATGGCGTTCCTTTCTCCCGGAGGAAATACAGTAAAATGTATAAGAAATTACCTCGATTTTACGATATTGGATACAACTATATTCTCGATTTTACGGATACAAATCTGTTCTCCCGAGCGTAATTTTAACCTCGATACAACGATATTACTGATTCTTTCTATCAACGTAGAGAAAAAAACTTAAGACACCAGACACGTACTGTACAGTTAATCGATTTTTTTACTTGAAAAAACTTGTTAAATACGATTACAGTTTTACAAAGATTAACTGTGAACACTTTTCACAGAGAACGGTTACAATACATAACTCAGTTACAATATTATTATTTTGTAAAAGTTAATTATTAACACGACCTCGCTACAACGATATTCTTAATAGATTTTCCTCTATATCGTAAAATCGAGGACCTCTGCAACGATATTTTGCGATAAATTTTCTTTCTCCCGAGGCATATCGTAAAATCCAGTTTCCACTGCACTGTATTATCATTTTGTAAAAGTTGATTAGTAACACGACCTCGCTACAACGTTATTTTCCAACGGATTTTCCTTTTTATCGTAAAATCGAGGACCTCTTTGCAACGATACCACGATTTTACGATACATTTTCTTTCTCCCGAGTCATATCGAAAAATCCAGGTTCCACTGTATCACAATATAGATAAAGGATAGTAGCAGACCTAGCGCGGCCATAGGCCATAGATTTAGACTATGCGACTCGTTTTTTGGTCATCGCGCGGGTACCCTGTGTTTTGTGTCCGCCTGCCGGTGCTTCCAGCACAAGTTGTAATATAACATTGCAAAAAGAATAAACACAAAAAATATATATACACATTAAAACACTTTAGCACTATCCCAGAATGGTACCTGTTTTTATAAAACCATTTTTTCTTTTGCACTCAAGGGAACCCAGCGGTTAATTTCGCGCGCTTTTTGCACGTGGTCACACGTAAAAACAAAGAAATATTCGCTCAACAAAATAACAATCAAACCTTCAAACATTCTAGATATGGTAGGTAATAAAGAAATACGAGAAGACTCGATTGATAAAGAAGGGACAAGTAGAGCACTAAATTTGATCTAAACCTTGTCGAACCGGTGTAAAATCTGTAAAATCCGACGAATATGTTCGGAAAATGGACGGCACAATGAATCACCCGCATTGGTAGCTGTTAAGGATAAAAGAATCTTGACAGGAAAATATCTAATGAGGATAAGGGGAAATATAAATAAAGGACAAAGTATTTTTTCGTTATGAGAACGAGGGTTAACCGGAGTAGCTGTGTAAAACTTTTGAATTTAGTAATTATATTCAATTTTCAGAAATATAATTCTTTGCGCAACCTTCTGGCTCATTTTCAAATAGGCGTCAGCTAGACAATCCTTGAGCTGTATTTAATTTGATGAATTTTTTTCTTATATTAGTATTAATGGCGATTCTCGTAATGGATTTCCCTATAATCCCATGTGATCCTCATAAAAAACATCACTAGCTCTTTAATTATATTTAATTCTTCTTTCAATCAATCTATTGTATCAAGCGCCTTTTCTTCTGTTTATGGTTGATGAATATGGTTGAGTTTTTTTTTCACTATAGAAATGACCAAAACAACGAAATGGCGTAAAGCGAGTAAACACAAAACTTAACGGACACTCAGGGTATAAGAAACAAGCCACCACTCAATGGCATTTCATTTTATGTTGGAATGCTTAAACGAAATATTTGTTATTATTCTTCTGCTGCTGATTCTAAAAGAAACTAAAACTTTCTTGTGCCGCATAGCCTCATAATAACCAATTACATTATCTCATAGTGTAATGATAGCTCCGCTTTTAGGCTACGCCTGAATATATATATTGTTTGACGATCAGTAAAAATGACCTTATTTTTGGCGGCCAAAGAGGGCGCGCGATTCTTACGTTCACTCCTGCGCATGCGCGTCTAATTTATATTAAACTTTACAGTGTACCCACAACTCCCCTCCTGGACAAAGTTTACTTTGCTTTGCGCAGGAGGGTAACCTCAGAATCTCGGTAAACCAAAACAATACTTTCAGGAAGCACTTACCAAAAAAAAGTACGACGATTCAAAGATTGAATGCGTTTTTTGACCTAGTTATATCGTATTTTTTTTTCACAAATTTGCTTCATTCGTGATTAATGTTGTCTGTATTTGTTTTGGCACGGTGTACTAAAATTTATTTTCATGTTAGTCAAGTCGACTCTTGAGCCGTCACTCGACTAAAAATCAGGAGCAAAAGCTAAAGTACTTTCACTGTACGCCTAAGCAAAACAAATACAGGAAGAGAAGGAAATATTGATAAGTCCAAATTTTTAAATGCAGTGATTAACGGTCCGGCAGCCGCATGGGGTCCTAAAAAACTAACGGTCCGGCAGTCCGAAATAATCCTATGTTTCTTGTTGAATTCAACTCATATCTATGCCAAAAAAAGTTATCTGTTGCTGGGGACAGTGAGTTTTTGTAGGACCCCATCCGGCTGCCGGACCGTTAGTCACTACGAAATTTAAAACATAACTTTATCGAAATGTTTCCGATAACGGATGAAATGCTTACCACTTCAACAAGTTTGTTAAGGCGTACACTAAATGAGACGTTAACAGCATCTTGGGGGTGAAGCACTGGACGAACTATTCGTTTCTTCGATCCGAAAAGCTTGTCGCGTAGATCAGTCTCGGAGGCATTACTGGCGACACCAGAGATGACCACTAAGAGAAAAATTGAATAGCAATTTTATTTGTCTTTCTCTAATGTCTAAAGAGCCTTGATGGATACTCAATTAATGGTTTTTGTTTGCATTATGAGTACATATTTTCTTACGGTTTAAGGTCGTCTAGGAGTGAAAGGATTAAACATGTCATACCTTTTTTTTGTACTCCATAATTAACACCCATTAACCTGAATTATTACTTCAAATAAGTCTGTCTTTACACGTTTTATAGTTTCCTGTAAACATTGGTTGGGAAATTTTGGATATTTTCTAACCTATCTGTATCAGATCATCACGAGACAGGCCCGTACTCCCCCCCTCGCCGACTCGATGCATTTGCATTGAATACGGCTCATGGATAATACGACGTTTGAACTTAGCCTAAGGCTCTCTTATTCAATAACTAAATTGCCAAACAACTTGAACTGTAATTCTAATATTAACCAGGGGCCGGTTCTAAGAAAGCAGGTTAACGCTAATGTTAATCTCGACTTTTGATTGGATAGAAAGGGCTTTTATCCCTGGGTTAGTGTTAACCTGCTTTCTAGAAACCCGGCTCAGACTTCTAATGCCAAATAATTATTTTCGCTTACAAAATTGTTAACAAACAAAAAAAATATTTTTGAATAAAATAAAAGACACGTATCTAATAATTTTTGATTTGATTATAGTTCATGTCTTTGTTGGTGGTTAGCTCAGCTTTGTTGGTGAGCTTATCTTTCTTATCATACCTTAAAAATAATAAAAAATAGTGCTTGCAATAAAAAATATGGAAATCAAAGGTGGCAGTGTAACCGTAAAACGTCGAAAGCGAAAGCAAAAATCATATATTTTGTTGTAATGACCGATGAATTCTCTTTACAAACACGATGTGGAACATTATCCTCCAATAAGATATAAACTTAAAAAGAGATGAAGATGAAGATTAATAGTTGGGTTCAACTTATTTTTTCTAGGAATCATTAACAAAGAAAAGTTCTCACCAGATAATGCTACCAAGAGGTAGACGGGATGACATGCAAGGGACACGGTGTTCATTACTTGACACGCTATCTATAACCTTCCATTTATTCTTTGGAAACGGTGCCCAAGAGTGGTTTCCTTTTGATGATTATAATATTAAATTCCAGTGTGACCGCTAATTGGAGTGTTGTTTACGAGAATTGTCTTATCTGAATTGTCCTGTTTGCGGTAATATCCCGTATTTCAGTATTTAAATACTGAAATACGTGCGTTTTAAAAAAACGCACAACAAAACCACGCAGGTGAAGGTATTATGCAGGTGTGGAAGAAACGCATTCTGACCCAAAGAAGGGTTAATCAATTTTCTTTTTGACTATAAATAGTAAAAATCTTTATTTTTTCAGTACAATCTTATAAGATTGTAAAAAGAAGAGCTCCTTGTTTAACTCTCCTTGCGTGACAATCAACTAACCAGCACATTTTAGATATTTTGTTCATTGTTAATAATTAAAGAGGATAAAGCTTAATAAGGTCGAATATTCCTTTTTCAACCTGCTTTATTCAGATTTCATTGTAGTTCTTCTGCTGGACAAAACAGTGTGAAATAATTGAAGTGTTCAAGGTCCCAGAAGTTAGTAAAGGCAAGCAAGTCCTAATAGCTCACTGAATTAGACGAATAAGCTATCATTAAACAATAAGCGATTGCAATAATTATTTTTCAGTTTAGCTAAGCTATCATTCACATTTTTACATGGTTGTTCTTTCCAGGGATGACTGGAGTTCCAAGTTTTACGTGTTGTTGTTTCTATGGGTGACGAGTGAGTAATGCACTAGTCATTTGAAACCCCCACCCCCATGGTCCCGGGAAAGTGTGGGATTAACGTGGGGTATAGGGCACTTTTGAACAAGAATCTGTCCCGAGGGGGGTGGGGGGATTGAATTTTATCGACTCTAAGCATTGTCCCCACCCTGGGGGTTTGGGGACAAGTGAATAGCCTCACAAATGTACTTTGCAAAAGTCAGTTACTGGTTTGAGACTCTTTCTTTTGTAGCAAGCAATCCCATGTATTAGTATGTGGCAAGCTGCATGGCAAAATATGCGAAAACAAATATGAAAGAAAAAATATGAATATCAAAGAAGATGATTTATTTTTTCATTTATCAAAAAAAAACCTGTCACCTTCATAGTTATTGACACAAATGTACTCTGGTACTCGCTGAGGTGTACTGGCTTTGAAATATAAAGGCTTATTTATAATAAATTTATAATAATAAAGGCCTATAGTTTGCACCCCGAGGGGTAGGGGCATTGGACTGCAGTTTTGTCCTGAGCGGGTGGGGGCTTCTCTCTGTTTTGTACAGGGTCAAAGTCTAATCCCCCACCCTTCCCCGGGGTGGGGGTTTCAATTGACTAGTGCATAATGTTTACAGGGGTCACATAACTTTAACTTTTTGTTGCTGTTTTCAGGGGTGAAATCACGGGCTATAGGATAATCTGACTCCGAAATGAAGACTTATGTCTTGTTAGTGTTGAATAAGCACGTATTTCTACTTTGACTGGATGTATTTGCCTTGGTTTCGCTCCACCTTGGTGGCGGCGGCGATTACACAGCGCGTCGGTTAAACGTAGGGACAGAGCTCCCTGTAGGAGAGAAACCAAGGCAAATCCAGTCGAAGTAGGAATATGTGCTTTATTCGACACTAACAAGACATTAGACCTCATTTCGGAGTCAAATTATCCTATAGCCCGTGGTGAAAAAATATCCTGAGCTCTAAAAATAGCTATGCAGTTCAGTTTTCGTGGTACATCGTGTGGATTCCCTGTGTATCACAAATCCTCCATTCATCCATCCGGCGGTACAGATTGCACTAAGCAATCTAATTGCTACTCTCACAAAATTGCTTTCTTCTTATTTTAAGGACGTGCATCAAATAAGAAACTAGGCTAATCAGAAACCAGCTATTAATCAGAAGAATCAAGTTATGAAATGCGTAGTGTTTAATATGATGCTAAGAAAAGTAGGGAAATCTTGGTTGCTTATAATGTATGTTTTCAGAACTCTGCTTTGTAAATAAACGCTATCAGAGCCATCTCAGACGTCTTTTTGAAAAAGTGAAACCATTCTGTATAGGGAAATAAAGAAGCTTAGCTCAAGGCAGAATGAAGGTAATTTGTTTGTTTTCGTCGGATAGCAGGTTTCGTTTTGCTTGATGGCGCCAAAAAGCCAAACAATGGTGAACAAAATCACAATAATAATTTAAAAAAAAACAGGAAGGGACGAAATTCAAATCCTTCGTTGAAGTACTTAAACATTTCTACCGTCCACCACGAGTTGCACGAAGAGGTTTACTGACTTGACTAGCCCTGCCGATGTCGTTTGTCGTAGTGACAGCCCTCCTGCTATCAGCCACAATTACCGTGTCTAATGGCGGACCTTTCTCAGGGTAATGGCTCATGAACATTGTCTCGTTTCATTTTATTTTTAAAACTGCAGCGTATAATGCTTTGTCCCTTAAACATGTTGAAGGGTCTCTGCCGGCCGCGATTTTGTCATCCTAGCAAAATACAAAGTGAGAGAAAGCATTCATTTCCATCGGTTGATTTCGGAGCTATTGTGATATGTTCCACTGGTTTTAATCAATGAAGTACAAAGCTTTGTTTTATTACAGAAATCACATGGTAGCGACATTTTTACGCGAGAAGTCGCGAAGTCACGTGCGACCATTGTCAATATTACTACCTTTGACTATTTCTTGCTGCTGCTGTTGAGTTGTGTGTTGCCTTGGTTGAGTTGTTTCTTGTTGCCAGTGTTGAGTTGTGTGTTGCCAGTGTTGAGTTGTGTGTTGCCAGTGTTGAGTTGTGTGTTGCCAGTGTTGAGTTGTGTATTGCCAGTGTTGAGTTGTGTGTTGCCAGTGTTGAGTTGTGTGTTGTCGCTGTTGAACTGTTCTAGTTGCCAGTGTTGAGGTGTTTGTTGCCACTGTTGAGATGTGCATTGCCTCTTATGAGTTGTTTGTTGCCAGTGTTGAGGTGTTTGTTGCCGCTATTGAGTTGTTTGTTGCCGGTTTTTAGCTCTTTGTTGAGTTCTTTTTTTACACTGTTGAGTTGTGTGTTGCCAGTGTTGATTTGTGTGTTGCCAGTGTTAAGTTGCGCCGTTGTGTTTGCTAGTGACAGGGTCGTGCGAGTGAGGCCCGCGAACGACAACCATGTGACACTGCTATCTGGACTGGAAGAATCTCAGCCCTTTAATGTAAGTTCCTTATAAACACATACTTTAGACCCACATAAGAGTTCTTCGCGGTTGGTGCATCTCCCTATATAAAGCTTACTGCGACCCTACAGTTGCAGTTTCAGACTCTTAACCAAAACTTGAACAAAATATCGCTTCCATTATAAGTTTGTATCGAATGTTTGTTGAGTTATGAAAATTCGTAAAATGACATCTACCAAATATTATAAATCAAGGCTTAACCTGCTTTACCCTCTCCCCACAATGAAAAAAATCGGTTCACTTTTTTTTTCAGGTGGATTTCTGGACATTCCCAAGCAATCCCGGAAAAACTGTGGACATACACGTGGGTGCACGTGATTTTTATACCCTGAAGGCGTGGTTACATAGTCAAGGAATGGAATTTACGTCCCGTGATTTGCAGGGGATTGCATCGCAAGCAGTAAATGCCCAAAAACAGCAGACATTTGCCGACAGGCCTGGTAACCTTGCCTGGTTTAAAAAATACCACCAACACGACGAGGTGAGAGGTCACGTGCTTTGCACGTGCAATAATAAACATGTACACATAACATTGAGCACGTGATTTACACAAAGACAATGGTAAAGGCCTCCGAGGCTGTCATCTCTTTTTGTTATCATTCTTTACAGTCATGCACCTGAATTATTGTAAAAATGATAGTACTGAGGCTATCCTATCAGTCGAATTGGCCCTCAACAAAGTCGTAGCAGGCCACGTAAGATCGGGGGGGGGGGGGGGGGGCACAATACAGAAACATAAAGAAAATATTGGGGGGCGCAGGCCCGGGGGGGGGGGTGACACGTGCCCCCAGTGCCCCACTTCCTGCTACGGCTCTGCTCAAGATCTGTTACCACAACAGTACTCCATCCATTAACTTAACACATAAAGAAAAATGCCAGTTTGTCTATTCCTTTTTCAGATAATCGCAGAATTAAAGAGAATTGCAAAGGGTGCAAAAAACAGAACACAGTTGCTATCAATCGGTAATTCTTACGAGAAGAGAGAGCAACTCGTGATACGGGTGAGATAGATTTACACTGCCTTAATTACAACAAGGAGAGAGTATCAAAACAAGGCGGGGTATCATAACAAGGAGGGGTTAACATAACACGGAGGGGGGTATCAAAACAAGATGAGAGTATCATAACAAGGATGACTCACAAAAAGGGGGTATATAACAATGAGCAGGGGGTATCATAATAAAGAGGGGGATTATAACAAGTAAGAGGTATTTCAAAAAAAGGTGACAATGAAAAAGAGGGGTAATATTACAACAAGTAGGGGTATCATAATAATGGCTATCATTAGAAAGAGGGTGTACTGTCAAGGAGGAGGTATTACAGTAAAAGGGATATCATAAAAAGGACGGGGGGTGTTATTAGGTATACACAGTAGATGCCTTTCCTATACTTCAACACGGGGAGAGGGTTTTAGAATAAAAATACTATAAAATATATTTAATCTTTCACCTTTTTTTGTCAGATCAATGGTACTAATGGAAAATACAAGGCTGATAAACCTGTGTTCTTTGTCAATTGCGGAATCCACGCGCGCGAATGGGTATCTCCCGCGACATGCATGTACATTATACATGAGGTGACGAGTGGTTAACATATTTTCTGTGTGCATTCACACAAAAGGACCTCTAATATTGACATGTTGCCTTGTGCCTCATGGCACGTTGCTGTAAATTTTACACCTTGACACATTGCTGTTAATTCAATTCTTAGCACACTGCTGTAAATTTCCCACCTTACCACATTGCTGTGAATTCCATATATTAACACATTGCTGTAAATTTTACATTTGAACACACTGCCGTGAATTTCACATCTTGATACATTTGAATTTCAGTTGGTGTCGAAGTACGAAAAAGATGCCAAAGTGACTTCAGTGTTGGACAAAATGGACTTCATTATCCACCCCATGGTTAACCCGGATGGATATGTCTTCACTCACAAAAATGTATGAGTTTCGTTCTTTAAGTTTCTACCTCTTACGGGTGGAAACTAGATAGATGATTAGCTGACGAATGAAATTATAGCATAAAGCACACATTTGTTTATTCCAGGAGTCAAATCGGCTATGGAGAAAGAGTCGTAAGCCAACATCAAAGGCGGGCTGCATCGGTGCTGATCTCAACAGAAACTTTGGATACCAATGGGGAAGTAGGTGCCATGAGATGGGGACTTGATTAGTAGTAAGTGTTGGGTCTAAGTATGTGGTGTGAGAAGAATGGGAGCATAGGTAGTGGTGTAAGGTGTGTTGGGGTAGTGAAGTATGGTATATGGTTCGACAGGAAGGAGAGAATGGGTAGTGGTGTGAGGTATGTTGAGGTAGTGACGTATGGCATATGGTTCGACAGGAAGGGGAGCATGGTGTGAGGTGTGTTGGGGTAGGGAAGCATGGCATATGGCTCGACAGGAAGGGGAGAATGGTTAGTGGCGTGAGGTGTGTTGGGGTAGTGAAGTATGGCATATGGTTCGACAGGAAGGGGAGCATGGTGTGAGGTGTGTTGGGGTAGTGAAGTATGACATATGGTTCGACAGGAAGGGGAGCATGGCGTGAGGTGTGCTGGGGTAGTGAAGTATGGCATATGGTTCGACAGGAAGGGGAGCATGGTGTGAGGTGTGTTGGGGGTAGTGAAGTATGGCATATGGTTCAACAGGAAGGGGAGCATGGTGTGGGGTGTGTTGGGGTAGTGAAGTATGGCATATGGTTCGACAGGAAGGGGAGAATGGTGTGAGGTGTGTTGGGGTAGTGAAGTATGGCATATGGTTCGACAGGAAGGGGAGCATGGTGTGAGGTGTGTTGGGGTAGTGAAGTATGGCATATGGTTCAACAGAAAGGGGAGCATGGTGTGAGGTGTGTTGGGGTAGTAAAGTGTGGCATATGGTTCGACAGGAAGGGGAGAATGGTTAGTGGCGTGAGGTGTGTTGGGGTAGTGAAGTATGGCATATGGTTAGACAGGAAGGGGAGCATGGCGTGAGGTGTGTTGGGGTAGTAAAGTATGGCACATGGTTCGAGAGGAAAGGGAGCATAGGTAGTGGTGTAAGGTCTGTTGTAGTGACGTATCGCATATGGTGTATGTTTTTGAGAAGGATGTGAGCGTAGGGTTAGGACTAGGGACCAAGGTATGAGAAGAAAGGGAGAAATTATCACTTACTTACGCTAGGCAAACTTTGTGTGTTTCTTAATTCTCATCCCTCCCCCCCCCCCCCCCCCCTCCCTCGTCTAGAGCCTGGGTCCAGTGACAAACCCTGTAGCTTTATCTACCGGGGCGAGGCACCATACTCAGAGGTCGAGGTGAAAAACATGGCGGCGTTTCTATGGAAACTCGCCCCGAACCTGAAGGGTTACCTGGACATCCATTCGTATGGACAGCTGTGGATGTACCCTTGGGGCTACACGAACCAGTCAACCCAGGTGGAGAAGGAGATGGTAGGACACGTGATATGTCACGTATTATGACACGTGGTGTAACACGTGATATAACATTTTGGTCTAAACTAGGATACCCATGGGGCTACACGAGCCAATCAACCTACGTGGACAACCAGATGGTAGGGCACGTGATATGCCACGTGATGTAATACTTAAAATGACACTTAGTCACTACGAGGGTACCCATAGGGCCTCACGAACCGTCTAAACCCACGTGGACAAAGAGATGAAAGGGACATACAGGAGTTGTATGTATAGATGTAATAGATGTTTGTGTAGATATTTCTATAGATATGTTATGTGAATCACCCTTAGAGTGTACCCCCCCTGGGGGTGCTTGTTGGGGGAACTTATTTAGGTTCGAAATAATAAATATATTATCTTTTTTAAAGATGCGTGTAGCCAATAAATCAGCAATTGCGATGATAGCAGCCACTCCAGATCACGCGGAATACAAGACCGGCCAATCATCAAAGCTGTTATGTAAGTATTGTAATGGCCAATTTTAAAAGCTGTTATGTAAATACAGGACTGGTCAATCATCAGAGGTACTATTTCAATACAAGACTGGCCAATCATTAAAAAAAGAAGAGTACAATCAAATCATTTCATAAAGAATGCCGTACAGAAAAATCTTTTACTTTTCTTCAGATCCGACATCGGGTTCAACAAAGGACTTTACTTTCGGTATGCTCAACGTGACGTATTCATACGTGGTGGAGCTGCGCGATAAGAGGCCCGGATATGGTTTTCTACTCCCTCCTGAACAGATTCTACCCACTGCACGTGAAATGTTGGCTGGACTTCTTACATGTGTGACTGAAATAAGACTTTGAGACTTGAATGTGTATATGCGACTTCAGATGAATGCGAACTAGACCACTGTATGTTTTGATGCCGTGCAAACAGCCAACAGCATTGCAGCCAAGACGCTGCGGACGTGGCATTCATTTCCAAACAGCTGAATTGGCGTCTTTTGCTAGTAGTTGTAGTACTCCTCATATGATGTGTATTAAAGGTTAAAAGGTTTATCCATCAACAAAAAAAACGCACCCTGTCATATTTATAGACATGACCAGTACACCTTTCCCCAACATATATTTATAGCCATGATTAGTATACACACCCATCCCCACCATATCAATGGGTGTTACCAGTACACCTTTTCCCAACATATCTATGGGTGTGACCAGTGCACCCATCCCCATCCTATCTATGGGGGTTACCAGTGCACCCATCCTCATCATATCTATGGGCGTGACCAGTGCACCCATCCCCATCATATCTATGGGTGTGACCAGTGCACCCATTCCCATCATATCTATGGGCGTGACCAGTGCACCCATCTCAATCATATCTATGGGTGTGACCAGTGCACCCATTCTCATCATATCTATGGGCGTGACCAGTGCACCCATCCCCATCATATCTATGGATGTGACCAGTGCACCCATCCCCATCATATCTATGGGTGTGACCAGTGCACCCATCCCCATCATATCTATGGGTGTGACCAGTGCACCCATCCCCATCATATCTATGGGCGTGACCAGTGCACACATTCGCATCATATCTATGGGTGTTACTTGTACACTCATTCCCATCATATCTATGGGTGTGACCAGTGCACCCATCCCCATCATATCTATGGGTGTTACCAGTGCACCCATTCCCATCATATCTATGGGTGTTACCAGTGCACCCATTCCCATCATATCTATGGGTGTGACCAGTGAACCCATCCCCACCATATCTATGGGTGTTACTTGTACACTCATTCCCATCATATCTATGGGTGTTACCAGTGCACCCATCCCCATCATATCTATGGGTGTTACCAGTGCACCCATCCCCATCATATCTATGGGTGTGACCAGTCCACTCATCCCCATCACATATGGGTGTGACCAGTCCACCCATCCCCATCATATCTATGGGTGTTACCAGTGCACCCATCCCCATCATATCTATGGGCGTGACCAGTACACTCATCCCCACCATATCTATGGGTGTTACTTGTACACTCATTCCCATCATATCTATGGGTGTTACCAGTGCACCCATCCCCATCATATCTATGGGTGTGACCAGTACACCCATCCCCATCATATCTATGGGCGTGACCAGTACACTCATCCCCATCATATCTATGGGTGTGACCAGTGCACCCATCCCCATCATATCTATGGGCATGACCAGTGCACCCATCCCCATCATATCTATGGGCGTGACCAGTACACTCATCCCCATCATATCTATGGGCGTGACCAGTACACTCATCCCCATCATATCTATGGGTGTGACCAGTGCACCCATCCCATCATATCTATGGGTGTGACCAGTGCACCCATCCCCATCATATCTATGGGTGTTACCAGTGCACCCATCCCCATCATATCTTTGGGTGTGACCAGTGCACCCATCCCCATCATATCTATGGGCGTGACCAGTGCACCCATCCCCATCATATCTATGGGCGTGACCAGTGCACCCATCATCATCATATCTATGGGCGTGACCAGTGCACCCATCCCCATCATATCTATGGGCGTGACCAGTACACTCATCCCCATCATATCTATGGGTGCGACCAGTACACTCATCCCCATCATATCTATGGGTGTGACCAGTGCACCCATCCCCACCATATCTATGGGTGTTACCAGTGCACTCATTCCCATCATATCTATGGGTTTGACCAATGCATCCATCCCCATCATATGTATGGGCGTGTCCAGTACATCCATCCCCAACATATCCATGGGTGTTACCAGTGCACCCATCCCCATCATATCTATGGGTGTGACCAGTGCACCCATTCCCATCATATCTATGGGCGTGACCAGTGCACCCATTCCCATCATATCTATGGGTGTTACCAGTGTACCCATCCCCATCATATCTATGGGTGTTACCAGTGCACCCATCCCCATCATATCTATGGGTGTGACCAGTGCATTCATCCCCATCATATCTATGGGCGTGACCAGTGCACCCATTCCCATCATATCTATGGGTGTTACCAGTGCACCCATCCCCATCATATCTATGGGTGTTACCAGTGCATCCATCCCCACCATATCTATGGGTGTTACCAGTGCACCCATCCCCATCATATCTATGGGCGTGACCAGTGCATTCATCCCCATCATATCTTATATGACAAGTATATACCCATCTCCATCATATCACGGGCTATAGGATTGTCCAGCCAGTCTTAAATCTATATGTATTTGAAAATGTAAATTTTACGATTCCTGTTATTCACCTCATGCTAGCAACTGAAAAATGCCAAGCCCCAGTGTAATCCAGGCAGAATGCGTACATCCCCTACGCACTTCGGCTAGACAAGACTCACTCCAATGTCGGGGAAGACTAGTACGAGTCCCTCCGCCTCCTTTTTCTGCTTGCGTTTTTCGTGACTTCAACGAGGCATGCCTCGGAAGGAATCACTAAATTCCCCTCGTACCATATAGTTTATAATCAGTTACCTCTGGTAGCCTATGGTTCCGTTTTGCAAAATAGATTTAGCGAGAATATAGTCGAATTTAAAGAAAATATTAGGGCCGAAACTAGAACCCTTTGGGCCCAAGCAAAAATTTAATCTAATTAATGTATAGGAAAGGTCCGATGGAAGTGATATATTGGCGTCTTAAATTAAGAGAGAAATTCGAGATATTTGAAGACATGAGTCGGCAGGGCTTTAATCCTTTGAAGTTCTGTTTAAAAAAAACGATGCCTTGAAAATTTAGTGCTGCTACCATAAAAAAGCTGTTTTCTAGGGGCAGAGAGGTGAAATGTATGTTGAGGGGTTACTACAGACAAGGCGAAGAGCAATCGCGATGAAATAAATCAACATAACATTGAAATGGTATGTTTTACGGCTCGTTGAGTCGCCGGAGAGTAGTTTCTTTGACGTTTCTAGCGTTAGCCCTTCTTCAGATCAAAAGAGACTTAAGTAGAATTGGAGGTTGTATTTATAGTGTAGTATGCGATCGATGGGAGTCGGCAGACGCTGAGCGCGTGAGTGCGAAATCAGTCAAGGAAAGACAAGGGCTGGGGAAGTTCGTAAGAAAGGAGGATATAAATGAGTAAGCAAATTTGCAAGAGCTTTTAAAACTAATTCACATAGCGTGAATTGTCTAATAAGCAATGTTCGATTGGGAAAAAGACAAGAATACCGCGTTGGTGGAGCTGATGTCAATGATAGAGATGGAGGATGGCGGATCCGGTATAAATATCCATTACTTCCAGTAACTAATTGAAATCTGCTACAGGATCGATTTCCTTTCCTGTTAGGACAATTAGCAATAGTCTTAAAGCATTTTAATCTTTCTGTTTATTGAATCCGTGTTTAGTCGATTTTTTTGGGACATTGTGTCGTCTCCGTTACCCGAGTCAATTACATTTTGAACTTAAAAATATCAAACGGTTTGGCATTTCATTGAAGGAAAGCTAAGCTTAGCATGAAAGCAGCTGAAACCTGCAGCAAATGTCGTACGACATGTGATATTTCCAATATTTGTTTATTGACGCAAATGGGATTACAATGCTTCTACGCCTCCCTAGTGTAATTGATTTGTATCACTTATCAATGACAAATTAGCGAAAAAACGGTGTGGCCTCAAGCAAGTGCAGATTATCATGAACGTAAAAGACCTCGCCAAATGGCCGAAAAGGAGCAAGAATGGACAAAAAGAAGCGATTCCTTCCGAAGTTCTCCCGTCGTTTGCATATTTGCTCAGCTGATGTGGGACTGACATGGTGTGATACTAATATTTGTCAACAAAAAAGGTGCTACAAGCCATGTATCACAGCAAACTAGCGACAAAAGGGAAAGATAGTGATCGGGACAAGACATGGCTGCCTTGCTCGTCCTAGCGGCTCTTTGCGCCTCAGCACTCGCACAGTACCAGGGGTAAGAGCGGCTAACATGCTCGTCATATGAGCGCGTAAGGGTTGATGTCTTATGACTTACACTTGAATTTGTACGGTATCCAAGCTTAAAATTATTGATTTTGGTATAAATCACATAATCCAACTCAAAGTCCTAGATAGATTAGTAAGTCCTTAGTATATTACTATGCTTGTCCCTTTGCATTACCATTTTTATTTCTGCTTGGCTGGACAATTGGATATTTTTTAAAATTGAGATTAGTTTTGTAGTTTTGTAAAAAAAAGATCAGCAAAAATCATACATTAAAATATTCTGATCTTCATTATAAACTGCTCTGCATAAATTGTCTTTAGGGAAAGGTCATTATTTATCGGGGAAAGGGGGGGGGGGGGGGCTGCTAAGTTGAATTTTTTTCTGGTTCAAATATTTCGACCCTCCCCCAATCTAAAGAGGCGCCCAAAAATTAAGACCCCCCTCCCCCCCAAAAAAAGGCTAAAAAAGCGTATTGTTTAGTTTAGAGTAAATTACACTCTTGTTGTTAGATGCTTTACGGACGGCACTTCCCTGCTAGCAGAGGCCTCTTTTCTCTGTACTTCGCTGTGCTGGCGTTTGCGAGGAAAAGAGACCTCTGGCATGGGTCGAAACTGTTTTCGTTGCGCATGCGTGAGCGTTAATAAGCGACCGACGTGCCAAAACCCGTACCATCGCGCGAAAGCTGTCAATATGCTAATATGCTTTGCATGGGTTTAGTCGTAAATCATGAATCAAACTCCGGTTAGTTCTCCTCTTTGAAAAAAGAAAACAACTGTTCAATTTCAATCATCTGAAACGTCACTAAAACGATTGAACAGCAAACGCAGCAAAGACGAGTTTTGTCTTGTTTGTGGGATTAATTTCAAGACTTCTGGGCAGGCGAGTTTCTTCAATATCGCACAGTTGGACTCGAAGAAAATGTTACAAAACTTTTTGGTAAACTTTGATCAGCTATTTCCAGAAGAATATGCAAAACCTGTAAATGGAAGATTGACTCGTTAGTCAAATTAGTCAATTCATGCACATTTTACGTAGATAAACATTGATGTCATTGAGTGTTAGTTTAACTGAGGAGTGGACTAACGGCAACTATATATATGCTTTATAATTTGTTAACCGGAATATGGCCTGAATGTCGCTATTTCAAAGTAGAAACCACACTTTAGGGGATAATGGTTTTCAATACCAGTGAAACGCAGGTTATGAACGTGTAAGCAGGCGGATCACATTCGTTCATTTATTTTGTAAATTCTTCTGGGTTTCCCTTCTCCAAGAAACATTTTGAAAGTCCAGACTTTTAGGAGGTTCGGAAATTGATCAGAATACCTGTTCAACAAATAAGGCCCTCCCCTCTGCCCTGTATCAAAATTTGAGCCCCTCCCCAAAATCGACGTTCACAAAATAGCAACCCACCCCCCAAACATAGCAGCCCTCCCTCCCTGTTCAATAAAGACCCTGCCCTTATGTTTTTGTGGTATTTTGCCAAAACGCTGCGTATTGTTAGGAGTACTGTATCACATTTCTATCCTAGGTGTCATATACTCTGTACACAAAATATATAGATAAAAACCTACTGGAAATACTGTAAAGTATTACTGCTAATGGTTAGTTTTACTGTACAAAAACAACATGGTGTAAAGAAAAAGCTATGGTATTGTACGAAAATACATATCGTAGCCCAGAAAGTAGTGAACAATTGCTCTAATGACCATCCAGTGTAATTAATGTACATGAGGTTGCTTTGCTTGTGGGCCCTCTCGATATACAAATAGCCACATATTTTGATATATTACTGTCGAATCCGTTGTATCGCGACCCGCGTTTTCAAAACACGATGTTTTGGTTTTCTGTTCCGTCAGTAAAACTATCTGAGCCAATCAGAGTCTTGCTTTGTGCACTTCCCTGGCTTACCTCTGGACGAAAAGCAGACAGTGTCGCGACAGAAAGCCAGGCAACTGCACTAGGCGAGAGATGGCAAGAATTTGATTGGCTTAGAATAATTTGACTGGCGTAACAGAAAATCCTAAAAGACAAAAACAAAACGATGTTTTGAAAATGCGGCTTCGCGATACAACGAATTCGACAGTAAAGGTATAGCTAACTACATAGTGTACAAAAACGTCTACTAATTTCTATTTCAGGAATAAAGTGGTGCGAGTAATACCACAAGACGAGGCCGAGATCCATGTGATAAGTGAACTACGAAACCACAAAGATATTAAGGTACAAGTAGCCCGAGCGTCAGGCTCTTTTATCGTTCCCTATAAAGTATATTCCGGTAAGTGAAAAGGAGGGCCTGATAGGCTGATACAAATACCGTAAAAGCTTTATGTTCGGGGGCTTTTGGAGCACTCTGATTGGTTAGAAAACATCTTTGTTTGTTGTGTAGTTGAAAAGCATTTAAATCCATTTCATTAAACTTTTTTTTAAATATTGAAGTTGCAGCTTGTTCTGACCCCTAAAAGGTACCGTGTCACACAAAAAATGCCAGCGCTTGAACTCGAACCCCTTAAAAGTTACCAAACCCGTGATTTTTACCCCTAAAAGGTACTACGAGCATCCCCGTCATCTCGGTATAGGGGGTTTTCCCCCCGGGATGTCCAAGTTTTTTGCCCAGGTGTTTACATTTGAACGTTGGTCTCGGAAGCTAAAGATCTGTTAGAAATATTTAAGGCGCTGGATCTATGGAAGCTATTACCATACTACGGATATCATTAGTCGTATTTATCAAATTCTTTTCCTCTACAACTTTTGAAAAAGCTACAAGGGACATGTTGATGATGAAGACGATGATGACGATTATGATGATGATAGTTACACTGTGGCGATGCAGTCTCTGTTGATCTTGTGACGATGAGAAAGATTGAATCAACCTCTTACTTTAAGTGCAACGTGCACACACCTATTTCAAATAAGGTTGCACTCGAGAATCATGTGTCGTAACCCGCGGTGGTTCATGAGTAGTTTCTGAAGGCAATGTTAATAAGAATGTAAACAATAATTCTACAGCTTTAGCCATCTGTATTGGCATTTTATTTACGATTATTAGCTAATTTACTTGGTACCCATGAAGCCGTGCGGGTTATGATACACGGATTCTCAGAGTGCAGCCTTTTTTGAAAAAAGTGTATATTGACCTCCAGTTTAAAGGTAAAGATGATCCGTTAACAAATAACACGATTCGCACATTTGTTCCGTTAACAGGTCGACTTCTGGGCGCCGCCCTCTAGGCCACGACACCCTGTGGACCTACACGTAACGGCGCATGCGTACAAACGCCTGGCCAGGCACCTCAGCGCCAACAGAATTCCATTCACCCTGCAAATACCAGATGTTCAGAGACTGGTGGACCAGCAAAAAATGGCCACTGCCGGACGAGCGAGCGCGAGCTGGTACAGTACGTACCACACGCTAGACCAGGTAACAAGCTAGACCAGGTAACACCATACCACACGCTAGACCAGGTAACACCATAACACACGCTAGACCAGGTAACACCATACCATTCGCTAGACCAGGTAACACAATACTACACGCTAGACCAGGTAACACCATAACACACGCTAGACCAGGTAACACCATACCACACGCTAGACCAGGTAACACCATACCACACGCTAGACCATGTAACACCATACCACACGCTAGACCAGGTAACACCATACTACTCGCTAGACCAGGTAACACCATACTACACGCTAGACCAGGTAACACCATACTACTCGCTAGACCAGGTAACACCATACCACACGCTAGACCAGGTAACACCATACCACACGCTAGACCAGGTAACACCATACCACACGCTAGACCAGGTAACACCATACCACACGCTAGACCAGGTAACACCATAACACACGCTAGACCAGGTAACACCATACTACTCGCTAGACCAGGTAACACCATACTACTCGCTAGACCAGGTAACACCATACTACTCGCTAGACCAGGTAACACCATACCACACGCTAAACCAGGTAACACCATAACACACGCTAGACCAGGTAACACTATACCACACGCTAGACCAGGTAACACCATACCACACGCTAGACCAGGTAACACCATACCACACGCTAGACCAGGTAACACCATACCACACGCTAGACCAGGTAACACCATAACACACGCTAGACCAGGTAACACCATACCACACGCTAGACCAGGTAACACCATACCACACGCTAGACCAGGTAACACCATACTACTCGCTAGACCAGGTAACACCATACCACACGCTAGACCAGGTAACACCATACCACACGCTAAACCAGGTAACACCATAACACACGCTAGACCAGGTAACACTATACCACACGCTAGACCAGGTAACACCATACCACACGCTAGACCAGGTAACACTATACCACACGCTAGACCAGGTAACACCATACCACACGCTAGACCAGGTAACACCATAACACACGCTAGACCAGGTAACACCATACCACACGCTAGACCAGGTAACACCATACTACTCGCTAGACCAGGTAACACCATACCACACGCTAGACCAGGTAACACCATACCACACGCTAGACCAGGTAACACCATACCACACGCTAGACCAGGTAACACCATACCACACGCTAGACCAGGTAACACCATAACACACGCTAGACCAGGTAACACCATACCACACGCTAGACCAGGTAACACCATACTACTCGCTAGACCAGGTAACACCATACTACTCGCTAGACCAGGTAACACCATACTACACGCTAGACCAGGTAACACCATACCACACGCTAAACCAGGTAACACCATAACACACGCTAGACCAGGTAACACTATACCACACGCTAGACCAGGTAACACCATACTACACGCTAGACCAGGTAACACCATAACACACGCTAGACCAGGTAACACTATACCACACGCTAGACCAGGTAACACCATACTACACGCTAGACCAGGTAACACCATACCACACGCTAGACCAGGTAACACCATACCATTCGCTAGACCAGGTAACACCATACTACTCGCTAGACCAGGTAACACCATACCATTCGCTAGACCAGGTAACACCATACCACACGCTAGACCAGGTAACACCATACCACACGCTAGACCAGGTAACACCATACCACACGCTAGACCAGGTAACACCATACTACTCGCTAGACCAGGTAACACCATACCACACGCTAGACCAGGTAACACCATACTACTCGCTAGACCAGGTAACACCATACCACACGCTAGACCAGGTAACACCATACTACACGCTAGACCAGGTAACACCATACCACACGCTAGACCAGGTAACACCATACCACACGCTAGACCAGGTAACACCATACTACTCGCTAGACCAGGTAACACCATACCACACGCTAGACCAGGTAACACCATACCACACGCTAGACCAGGTAACACCATAACACACGCTAGACCAGGTAACAAGCTAGACCAGGTAACACCATACCACACGCTAGACCAGGTAACACCATACCACACGCTAGACCAGGTAACACAATACTACACGCTAGACCAGGTAACACCATACCACACGCTAGACCAGGTAACACCATACCACACGCTAGACCAGGTAACACCATACCACACGCTAGACCAGGTAACACCATACTACACGCTAAACCAGGTAACACCATACTACACGCTAGACCAGGTAACACCATATCACACGCTAGACCAGGTAACACCATACCACACGCTAGACCAGGTAACACCATACCACACGCTAGACCAGGTAACACCATACCACACGCTAGACCAGGTAACACCATACTACACGCTAGACCAGGTAACACCATACTACACGCTAGACCAGGTAACACCATACTACTCGCTAGACCAGGTAACACCATACTACACGCTAGACCAGGTAACACCATACCACACGCTACACCAGGTAACACCATACCACACGCTAGACCAGGTAACACCATACTACACGCTAGACCAGGTAACACCATACCACACGCTAGACCAGGTAACACCATACCACACGCTAGACCAGGTAACACCATACCACACGCTAGACCAAAAACACCATACCACACGCTAGACCAGGTAACACCATACCACACGCTAGACCAGGTAACACCATACTACTCGCTAGACCAGGTAACACCATACTACACGCTAGACCAGGTAACACCATACCACACGCTAAACCAGGTAACACCATAAGACACGCTAGACCAGGTAACACTATACCACACGCTAGACCAGGTAACACCATACTACACGCTAGACCAGGTAACACCATAACACACGCTAGACCAGGTAACACTATACCACACGCTAGACCAGGTAACACCATACTACACGCTAGACCAGGTAACACCATACCACACGCTAGACCAGGTAACACCATACCATTCGCTAAACCAGGTAACACCATACTACTCGCTAGACCAGGTAACACCATACCATTCGCTAGACCAGGTAACACCATACCACACGCTAGACCAGGTAACACCATACCACACGCTAGACCAGGTAACACCATACCACACGCTAGACCAGGTAACACCATACTACTCGCTAGACCAGGTAACACCATACCACACGCTAGACCAGGTAACAACATACTACTCGCTAGACCAGGTTACATCATACCACACGCTAGACCAGGTAACACCATACTACACGCTAGACCAGGTAACACCATACCACACGCTAGACCAGGTAACACCATACCACACGCTAGACCAGGTAACACCATACTACTCGCTAGACCAGGTAACACCATACCACACGCTAGACCAGGTAACACCATACCACACGCTAGACCAGGTAACACCATAACACACGCTAGACCAGGTAACAAGCTAGGCCAGGTAACACCATACCACACGCTAGACCAGGTAACACCATACCACACGCTAGACCAGGTAACACCATACCACACGCTAGACCAGGTAACACCATACCACACGCTAGACCAGGTAACACCATACCACACGCTAGACCAGGTAACACCATACCACACGCTAGACCAGGTAACACCATACTACACGCTAAACCAGGTAACACCATACTACACGCTAGACCAGGTAACACCATATCACACGCTAGACCAGGTAACACCATACCACACGCTAGACCAGGTAACACCATACCACACGCTAGACCAGGTAACACCATACCACACGCTAGACCAGGTAACACCATACTACACGCTAGACCAGGTAACACCATACCACACGCTAAACCAGGTAACACCATAAGACACGCTAGACCAGGTAACACTATACCACACGCTAGACCAGGTAACACCATACTACACGCTAGACCAGGTAACACCATAACACACGCTAGACCAGGTAACACTATACCACACGCTAGACCAGGTAACACCATACTACACGCTAGACCAGGTAACACCATACCACACGCTAGACCAGGTAACACCATACCATTCGCTAAACCAGGTAACACCATACTACTCGCTAGACCAGGTAACACCATACCATTCGCTAGACCAGGTAACACCATACCACACGCTAGACCAGGTAACACCATACCACACGCTAGACCAGGTAACACCATACCACACGCTAGACCAGGTAACACCATACTACTCGCTAGACCAGGTAACACCATACCACACGCTAGACCAGGTAACAACATACTACTCGCTAGACCAGGTTACATCATACCACACGCTAGACCAGGTAACACCATACTACACGCTAGACCAGGTAACACCATACCACACGCTAGACCAGGTAACACCATACCACACGCTAGACCAGGTAACACCATACTACTCGCTAGACCAGGTAACACCATACCACACGCTAGACCAGGTAACACCATACCACACGCTAGACCAGGTAACACCATAACACACGCTAGACCAGGTAACAAGCTAGACCAGGTAACACCATACCACACGCTAGACCAGGTAACACCATACCACACGCTAGACCAGGTAACACAATACTACACGCTAGACCAGGTAACACCATACCACACGCTAGACCAGGTAACACCATACCACACGCTAGACCAGGTAACACCATACCACACGCTAGACCAGGTAACACCATACTACACGCTAAACCAGGTAACACCATACTACACGCTAGACCAGGTAACACCATATCACACGCTAGACCAGGTAACACCATACCACACGCTAGACCAGGTAACACCATACCACACGCTAGACCAGGTAACACCATACTACTCGCTAGACCAGGTAACACCATACTACACGCTAGACCAGGTAACACCATACCACACGCTAGACCAGGTAACACCATACCACACGCTAGACCAGGTAACACCATACTACACGCTAGACCAGGTAACACCATACTACACGCTAGACCAGGTAACACCATATCACACGCTAGACCAGGTAACACCATACCACACGCTAGACCAGGTAACACCATACTACACGCTAGACCAGGTAACACCATACTACTCGCTAGACCAGGTAACACCATACTACACGCTAGACCAGGTAACACCATACCACACGCTAGACCAGGTAACACCATACCACACGCTAGACCAGGTAACACCATACTACACGCTAGACCAGGTAACACCATACTACACGCTAGACCAGGTAACACCATACCACACGCTAGACCAGGTAACACCATAACACACGCTAGACCAGGTAACACCATACTACACGCTAGACCAGGTAACACCATACCACACGCTAGACCAGGTAACACCATACCACACGCTAGACCAGGTAACACCATACCACACGCTAGACCAGGTAACACCATACCACACGCTAGACCAGGTAACACCATACCACACGCTAGACCAGGTAACACCATACTACACGCTAGACCAGGTCAAGAGTCAATACAAAAGAGGGAACTCTCGTAAATTTGACCACCACTGCAATCCAGTTTTACACCGCAAATGTGGATAATAAACCGATTCATTCATTCACTCTGTATATATCACAATATACTTCGATGCAGATCTACGCCGAGTTGAAGAACCTGTACAACACGTACTACAGGAACGGAAATGTGCGAGTGTTCACGGTCGGTAAATCGTACAATGGCAAAGATCAGAAAGCTATTGAGGTAAACATCACAAGCGCTCGCCAGTCCGCTCCCACCCCCCCCCCCCCCCCCCCCCGTCCCCTCACTCCGCAGACCCTTCATAAAAGTAGACGGAGTAATCATTCTATCTTTAAGGGTATAAAAGTCTACTTCTATCCCTTAGAGGGTGCTCTAAATGTGCTCGCTAACGCTAGGGGATCATCACATCCTAATAACTAAGCTTAAACTGGACATGAATGTTATCAGAAAATAGATGTCTTAAGGGCCCCAATCCAGGAAAATGTATTTGTTCTTGATAATAAGAAATTTTCGTGGTAAAAATTGCTGTTCCCCACACCCAAAGTACTAAAGTACTTGATTGTGCCGACGATCACCCCCTGGGCCGCATTCTTTTAATCAATTCTAATGTCCGTTGTGTTTGCAGATCAAAGGTAAACGCGCAAGAAACAAGCCAGTGTTTTTCATGAACTGCGGCATTCACGCGAGAGAATGGGTCTCCCCTGCCACGTGTATGTACATCGCCAAGCAGGTATTGACTGGATACGCACTCAAGGAAAACACGACAGAATCGTTCTAGAGCTTGCTAGCAGTAACTATATATTTTATTTTCCATTAGCTGTTATCGAGGTCCGTCAGGGTTGAAGGTGTCCTATTCCTTGATAGTATAACTATAAACGTTTTCCTTCATTAGCTACCATCAAGGTAAGGCAGGAATGAAGACGTCCTATTCCTTGCTAGGATAACTATGTATGTTATTCTCCATTAGCTGTTATCGAGGTACGGCAAAGATGCGAATGTGACGTCTGTTTTGGACAAGATGGACTTTGTCATCATGCCCGTCTTAAACCCGGACGGCTATGTGTTCACATGGGAACGGGTAAGCATACGTCATAGATTATTGTTGACATAGAAACGGCAACGTGTACATGGAAGCAAGAGCACCTTTTATAAAGACAGTTCTAGTAACTCACGGTTCGTTTATCCCTAGCAACGTTTCTGGCGGAAGACACTCAAGCCGAATAGCGGTACTTTTTGTGTGGGTACAGACCCAAACCGCAACTGGGACTACAAGTGGGGAGGTGAGTACATTACTATCACGTCACAGTATCACGTAATCCATCATATAAGGGTACCTGGGTACAGGCCCGAATAAGTACAAAAAGCCCAAATAGTCGTGTTCGTGAACCAGAAGAATACATACAATACACCAAAAACTGGTATTCGACTCTGCCAAATTTTCGTTTTCAATAAGACTCTATCAGTGCAGACTGAAGAAGGTGAATCGTTACAAATAAGGATACGAAAGCGGAACCTTTCGAAAACGATGGCGTGATAACTCAGGTCCAGTCCACTTGGCGAGCAGGTACGCATGCGCTGTAGAGCTTTTTTCGTATCGTTTATGTTTTCGTGGGGACGAATCGTATCAAAATGAAAACGCTTCGTGTGGACGCGGATCTTTTTGAAAACGGAACAAAAAGTTTGCGTTTTTAAACGAAAACGGATACGTGGGGACAGGGTCTGACAAAGACGCGCAAATTGAATCACGCCATCGTTTTCAAAAGGTTACGTTTTAGTCCAACCCCATTGTTCCACTCTGGAGATCGTTTTCAAATCGTTCCGCTTCCGGTCATCGTTTTCGCGTTTACGTGTGGACGATACTCGTATCCTTAACAAAAAGGTTGCGTTTTCAAACGAAAACGTATACGTGGGGACAGGGTCTAACACATCTCTACGTGGGTTCCTACTACAAAAAAAGCGCGTTTTTGGCAGTTGTTTCCGCGTCTCGCGCCACTATTCAGATGTAAATAAGCTTGTAACGATTCACCTTTTTCAGTCTGCCCTGAAGAAGTCTTATTAAAGACGAAAATTTGGCAGAGTTGAATACCAGTTTTTGATGTATTGGGTACAGACCCGAGCACATTATGATCATGCCATAGTCTCATGAAAGATATATAAGGTTCGTGTAATACACGCCCTTTTTCAATAACCGAAAGATATTTATTGCTCATCTATCTATTGCTCATCAACAACAAAAAGATATTTATTGTTCATCTAGCCGAGGGCGCCAGCACGGATCCATGCGCGGACGATTATCGAGGACCACACGCCTTCTCCGAGATCGAAGTCGTAAACGTGGCGAAGTACTTGAAAAAACTGGGCGACCGTATAAAGGGATATATGGATATCCACGCATACAGTCAGTTCTGGATGATCCCCTGGGGACACACCCAAACACCCTCAAAAGATTACCAAGAACTGGTGAGAAATCTTAAACACCCACCTTACAGTAGATCACCAAGAACTGGTGAGAAATCTCAATATAGCGGGTTAATCATACTTCATTAAGGGTGATAGCCTAACAAGTAAATAAAGGAAGTACGGGTGGTCCAAAATTAAGGGTATTAAAAATTGGCAACGTAGGCAATTGACACTAGGAATGACCCTATTAACACTCCGATAATGGTCACTCTCGGTACTGACGTTATAAACACTCCGACAGCGACCATTCTCAGTACCGACCTAATTACCACTCCGACAGTGACCATCACCTGTGACACACAGTGCACTCAGAGATTAACCGAGTTTGTTTTTAGATGCGAGTGAGTAAGGCAGGTGCTGAGGCAATCCGCAGCTCCGGTGACAACACTGTCTACAAAGTGGGTCCCTCATCTACCGTTATCTGTAAGTACATCATATCATCCGTTACCTACCGAGACCTGTGAGTACACCACTACTATCAACCATCTAAAACCATCCATCTTGTTACAAGTCCTCGCCATTGCCACTACAGTGCCATTTGCACCTCCTCATTAACGTCTTTGACATAATTTACCTTTGTTTAACACAATGACCCCTCAACCGGCCTGATCGGCTTTGAGAAGTACCCACAACCCAAAATGTTCATCAATGCAAAATAAACACTACGGGATGAAGATACTCAGGCATCAGTCTAAGGGATAAATGGTCTTGAAGATATGCATCCAACCAAGGTGATAACAACTACTCTTAACCAAATAATAGCACAGGTTCTTTGACAAATTTCAAATCGAAAAAGGAAAGAAAAGCAGAATAACCCCTCTCAATAAAACGCTCAAAATACCACACAAGGGAGAGAGATCAGCAAACACAGTTCAAGACACAAATAGATACCTTTATTCTGATTCTCCAGGTTCATTTCGATGGCCTTAAAACACAATGTCAACTCCTTGAAGGCTTGTAAAACCACTTGGATGCCATAACGGATTGCAAAGCATTCTGGGAGATCCAGGGAAAAATTCATGAGGGGAGGGCCATTCAAAACTCCTCTCCCCAATGTCAGATGGACTTTTAAAAGTCTTTTCACCCCGAAGCCAAACGAATCAATTCCAGGTCATACAGACCCAGAATAGCAGTGTAAACAATTTTGGAATCAATTTGGTTTCAGAAAAGACAGCATTTAGGAGAGCTGTGGTGATTCATTAGAAAATTATTTTCTCATCTAGGCAAAGCCAAACAAGAAAAAATCACCATGAATTCACCATTGCTTGCAAATATCCATAAGCACAGCACCCAATTATGCCCCAATAGACTTCATGTCGTAAGTCACTCTCCCAATATGCTCATAGCTGTATTTTTGATGAAAAATACAAGCAACCATCAACTTGTGCTGGCTTCAGCACAACGACGAGGGATAAAAAGCGGGGACCGTAAAGCACTGTTGGAAAGCTAGGATACCGCTGACTAGGTGCAGCGGTGTTTGACTTTGACGGGCTGTATAAAACTCAGAATAGGGGGGAGGTATCTGTTTTCCGTCTGTTTTTTGTAAATTCAGCTCAAAAATAGCCAGGAGTGAATGGGATAATAACAAAAGGGAATATTTGTTTTGAGCTATTTGCAACTGTAATAATCGTCACTTCTATCAAGGAAACACAAGATAGGGTATTCATGCTTGTTTCTAATCTGTTTCAGACGTCAACTCGGGCGGCAGTAAGGACTACACATACGGCGCGCTCGGCATCAAGTACTCGTTTGCCCTCGAGCTGAGAGACACTGGGAAGGAAGGCTTCCTTCTTCCCCCGGAGCAGATCATCCCTACAGCTCTAGAGACCTTCAACGGGGTTATTGCCGCGGCTAAAGAGATGGAAGTATAGACGGGCTCTTAACAATGCAATAAAGTAACAAGTATACTTGTTTTCGTGTTAATACTTTTTAAGGAACCACGAGCTTATAAAACGGAGATGAGAGTTGACAAGAGGCGAGTAGAGGTCCATCTCTCATGACCGTTTGACCGTGCACTTACGCACTCTTCGATGACTTTCATTCACTTTGGATATATTCAAGCTCGGCATGAGATTTGACGAGAGTTAACGCCGCTGGGTCGCTCTGAGAAGCTCATTGCCATTTTATCGCAAACTTTGGAGAGCAAACGAGAGTTTGAACTCTCATTGGCTCTCGTCGACTATCACTCCCGTTTGATGGAGACTTTATGACGGCTAGATGGAATGTTTGCATTATTCTTTAAAAGATTCAAAACGCTTTAAAACGGAACAAATGGTTAGAAAAGTATTCAGCGCATAGTTCCCAAATCCATGTGAACAAGCGTGTTCTGTTTCTCAAAACCAAAAGAAGTAAGTTGCTACATGTTAAAACATACTACCTAAAGTATAAGAAACTTTCACCAAATTAGAGGGAATGGCAAGGAGGTTACCAACCGTGGTCTTTAAAAATCACACACTTTTTTAAAACAAAAGCACCTAAGAATAATCCAGTTCAGAGTTTAAGGAATGACCGGGGAAGAGTGGGTCGAGTCTGAACCATCGGACCAAAAGCCACTGGAAAGATTTACCTTTGTATTTTTCGCGCGATATGGGGTGCGCAAACTCCCTTCAAAATGCTATATTTTACAAAAATATCAACCAAAGTTAAATGCAATCTGAAGCGATAGTATGAATCTTTAAGGCGATTAGCCTCTTTGGATTATAGGACTAAAATTGCTTTAGCGGCCAGCAATGATAAACAACAAAGAATTTGGGCTTATCGCGCCATTACGAAGAATTTGGGCTTATCGCACCAAGCGACTACAGTATTTTGCTGTACTGTATACAGCTTATTCCATGTTTTATCGACATCATTTATTCGGATATCACAGAGAATAAGAACCACATTTGATTCAAACTGTGGAGAAAAGTTTGTATCGTAAAGCATACATGAATATCTCTGAGGGTTTTTACTGGAGAAATGGCATACATTGTTGTAACCATGGAGATCGTAGAAGAAGAGTTAATCGACGGTGTTATCATCGCTCGCCGCTGAGGCAATTTTTGTATTATAATCATCAGAGAGCCATCGCTTTAATAAATCATTCCTTACCTAAATCATTCCTTTACCTACGCAAAAAAGTTCTTTTTGGAGCGAGTTTATACACCCAATATTGTTCGAAAAATACAGAGGTTTGTATGGGGAACGATCGACTTCCAGTGGATTTTGGTCCACTCGACCAATTCTTCACCGGTCATCCTTAAACTCTGAACTGGCTTATTTTGCAATGTCTCATAATTTAAATTCTCATTTTTTACTCATTGAGAAGGTACTACATGACGGCAGATTCTTGTAGGTTTGATCGCAACGTCATGTGAAATCGACGTCAAAATCATAGCCATCGTCGTCATCATTCATGTCATCACCATTATCTGCTGATGCCACTCCTTTGCGCTTCTGCTTCTGAAGTTTCTTGAATTGCTGAAAACCAAGAGACACATCAGCAACAAATCTGAAGTTAAGGACCCAATAGTCTTGCGACAAACCTTTTGTTTATTCTTGTTGCTCTGTTGGTTGAACTCGTTGCTTTCGTGACCTTTGAGCAAGTCTTTGTCTTTCGTCTTCTCCGTGGGTTTTACCGAAGGGTTTTTCTTTTGAAGGACTACAGTCATCTCATCTTCATCCTTTGCGTTTTAAGAAAAGAAAAGCAAGTGGCTTTGTAAGTCAGTCAGCATAGAAACGGTATAAAGCGGCCTTCTTTCACTTTTGGTGATGTAGACAATCGTTCATGCAGTCCAGTGAACAAAGAAAAAAATCAGGTCGCAAAGTTTCCTTCCTCGCTTGCTACACAATCGGTCTCTAAGGCAAGTTCTTGAACATACTTACTTCACTATCTTCCATCTCCTCTTCTGAATCGTCATCATCTATTACATCGTCCTCCTCCGCATCATCATCTTCATTATCATCATCCTGTAATGAAAGCAAATGAAATGTTAGTAGCAAGTTGATGGCACTATTAAAGTTCACGTTAAAAACTTTAAGGCACTGTTTGATGCTGGATAATTGAGAAAGGCAATCGGGTGTTGTACATACCATGCACTTTCACCAAGAAGTCCAGTCAATCTACGTCAAAAAAGGGGCCAACATCGGACTAATTGCAACACAAGGTTTTTTAACGGTTTCTTGCACAGAAAGTATCCCTCTATAACATACTAAAAGTTTAAAGAAATCGGAGCACGCAAACACCCTGAAAAACGGGATCGAATTTCCCCATACACACTCATTCTTAGTAAACGGGTACCAATGGCCCAAAAAAAAGTTGGAAAATAAAACTTGTTACACTAGTTCGATAAGCAATCAACATTTTGGAGAATTATTTGTCATTTAAGCTCCCAAAACGACCCATCAATATCTTTAAAGGCAAAAAAGCTACACAAATTTATATATGCCTCGGTAATCAAGCTGAAAAGTAGACTTTTCCATGTCCATTTCTCAAAAACACACAAATACAAGACCGTTTAACCAGTAAAATACGCCTTTTTTATTATTTTTGTGGCAGTAGATGAATTTTGTTGAATATAAACATCATAGAACACCGTAGACTCGTCTTTATATTGTCACAAATTTTGTTTGATTTAAGAGTTGAATCTATGTTTTCAAAATTATTAAATTGTTCTTCCTTTAAGTTTTTCTCAATACAAAATTAGAACGTCTTGAAATATACAACTACATTCAATTACTACCATCAATATCAAAATATTAAACGCAATAAAGTTGATTCTGATTTGATAAAGCAATTAAACAATATATGCTGATTGGAAATGGTAACGTAAATGACATGTAAAGTAACGTATATGACCTTCTCAGTAGGATACACGATGCAACTCTTAACTTGTAAAATTTTGGTCAAATTTTTCGCCTTTTAGTTATCATTAAAGGTTCTGAACAATAACATGGTCATATTCATAATTTCTTAAACTTTTGCTACTAGTAACGTAAATGACAGTTTTCACATCCAAACAAAAAGAATCGTTTAAATGCTTTCAAGCGCTTAACTGTAAATATATATATATATATGAAAATACTTGGTTCTACTTACAGGTGATTTTAATTTGATATTTGGTGCTTCGATTTGAACCATCGTTTTTCTAAAACCTCTATAAAAAAACGGTAACGTAAATGACACTAAGGTAGGCGGAAGCGTGCCTCAACGAGCTCCAGTTTCCGTTTTACTACTTCGGGTGGGCGGCTCGATGACACATAAGATCATGTCCCTCTTGATCCAAATAACATCTTCGCGGGCAGGCCCCGAAGGGTAGTGCCACTACGTGACATAAAAGTCACGAGAGCTTCACCGTCCTCCTGGTCGATCTGCTGTACTTTGCCAACATACCAGTCCCCTTCGTAAGCGGCAGCGACAAAGTCGTCAACCTTTAGAGCGAGCTCATTGCGTAGACTCAACGCACTGGGTGGAGTGAGCATGGCGGCTTTCCATGCACAATGGCTATCCTTTGGGCTGGAAAGGCAGTCGGGACAGTAACACGAGGTGACACGAGTGAGAACGGTGTGTCTGTCCACTGCGCATATGGCATGCATTGACATTGTGCCAGGGACAGTCTTTGTGCCATTGTACTTGTCCAGCCTTGCTGATGCCATTTTGAAGTCATCTGTTGAGTAGTAAATGTAGGTCACACTACTTTGATATTCGGTGGCCCAAACAAAGAAGCTGTGTGCATCGTCAATAACGACTTTGCCTGACCGCACCGCCTCGTCAGCCATCCGCTTGGCAGCTCCCCCGACACCATCACAGGGACCTTTTCCGTGCCCCGCTTCAAAATAGTTCCATCTTGCTGGGACTCCGAACTCTTCCTTGTGGTTCGCGACTATGGCGAAGATTGTCTTGTTTCTGTATTGTGATGTGGGACTATCCGTCCAATAGTGTACAATGGCCAGGTCAGGGACAAGATCCTTCAGGTCTTGATTCAGTCTCCCCAAGATGGCATACACGGCAGCTGCATTATGCGAGAGCTCTTCCGAAACAAAGGCAAAGCTCTTGTGCTCGAGGTCGTCTTTGCCTTCTGCCTTGTAATATACCACTACTGGATGTAGGGAGACCATAGTGGGGCCATTCCAGTGAGCACTTTGCACTTCCTCGCAAGACTGGCAGTTGTAATTCTCGGCAAAGTCCATTTGAATTACAACATGCCCAGCTTGGAGGTTGCTTTTCAAACGCCGGTGTTTGGATGCTGGTGTGTAGTATTTTTGCACTCGTATTGACTCATTTTGTTGCCAATTTGAATCTTTCCCTTTTTTTCGTTCTCTGTAGGCGCGTTGAATCTCTGCTCTTGATTTTCCCATTTTGAATGCTTCGAATAAAACAATGACCATAAGATACAGCAATTTTCACAAAATTACAGAAAACTCATTCTGAAAGCTTTTTTAATTCTAAATAGTGGTCATTTGATCCTTTTTTAAGTAGCCCACCAATTGTTAACTAGCGTGCCTCATCCATAATACTTTGTCAATTACGTTACTTTCAATGTCATTTACGTTACCACTGGCAAAAGCATGTGCTGAGCCTCACTATTCTAGATATTAGCTAATGCGTATGCATTAGTGCCTTTATCAGTCATTTAGCTTCACACAATACCATAGGCGTGGTATCTTACCTTAATTCTGCTTTTCGAGAAGTGAAAACCAAATTGAGTTTAAAAGTGAAGATAGAGTTGATACTTCTACCGCGAAGGTCATCGAAGGAAAGACTTGTATTACAGCTTGTTGGGCTTTAACTAAAACGTTAGATATCTTGGCAATTTAATCCTATACAAATTATCCTTATCTCGCTAGTGTGTGTGCACGTGCGCCCCATTAGACGATAGTACGTAAATTCTATTGTCATTTACGTTACGGTAACGTAATGTGACACTAACATTTGTCAAGCTACTGTCTCTTCACGTTTCAACCAAATTAGATTATTATTTTTCTTTAAGATATTACTAAGGTCGCTCTGCAATGTGACACTGCTAACAAGACCTCCTAAGGTCTTAAAGCTTGGCAGTTGTGACCTAGATTGAGTAACGTAAGTGACAGTGCAGTAAAATTATTGCCAATTAGCTGGCATGAAGTGATGATTTCTTGAACACTTTGATTTTTATGAACAGTTCTTAATATTGGTTTGGGTCTTTGAGCCTTAAAGTTGTTATAAATATGTTTCAGGGCTTCTGTACGGATATACAAGAAATTATATTTCGATTTTTTGTGCCTGGTAACGTAAATGACCCAAATCCACGTGACACTTGGATCACGGTCCAGTGTGTTGAGCAAACCAACAACGACAACCGTAACTTTAATTTAGGTGAGTCCTGAAACATGTATCTCCAAATTGTGACACAATTTAGGCAGCAACTACAGGCAGAACATCTCAAGTTTTCGGTTTAAACTTTGTTTTTTATTCTTGTGACATATGGTTTTCGTATAGCGTTACATGTTCAGAGGTCAATATTTTGTAATATGTCGAACTTTTTACACAGAAAACTTAAAACAAAATCTCCCATAGACCCAAACTCTTCGCAAAATCACACATCTCTCAAGAAATTGCGCCTAAATCAATGGTACCCGTTAACTAAGAATGAGTGTACAAGGCTTGTATGAAAAACCACGCGTTCCCAAATCATGAAAATAACGGAAGAAATACTTTTATACCACAATAGATTACTAGAAATAATTTATACCACAATAGATTACTAGAGATATATATTTCTACACAATTAGGATAAAATTTATCGTTATTTGAAGTAGTTCAGTTATTTTGGGTAAAATACACAGATTTTTTTAGCTATCCTTGTCACCACCACTTTGATCTTGCAGACATTTCGTTCTCATAAATGAGTATACGTGATGCAAACAGGTTCTCATACAAATAGTGCTTAGTGGCTCTCAATAATAATGTGAAACAATAAAACAACATTGGTTGACTTGATAGAATACTGGATTTTGGGACTGTGGAACATGGCTGCTATGTAGCCTTGTATGGGAAAATTCGATGCGGTTTTTCGGGGTGTTTGCGTGCTCCGATGTTTTTAGACTTTTAGTATGTTATGAAGGAAGACTTAATTAATACAAAAACGTTGAAAAACCTTGTGTTGCAATTAGTCCGATCTTAAACCGTAGATTGATTGGACTAAATGTATTTGTAGGGTTAACCATTGAAATAGACAGGTTCCGGTAATCGTGTATTGTATATACCATCTCAGCATCAATCACCAAGACATTTGTAGGGTTATTCATTGTAAGAGATATGTTCCGGTAATCGTGTATTGTATATACCATCTCAGCATCAATCACCAAGACATTTAGTAATCGTGTTGTACATACCATCTCAGCGTCCATCACCAAGACATTTAGTAATCGTATTGTACATACCATCTTAGCATCCATCACTAAGACATTTAGTAATCGTATTGTACATACCATCTTAGCATCCATCACTAAGACATTTAGTAATCGTGTTGTACATACCATCTCAGCGTCCATCACCAAGACATTTAGTAATCGTATTGTACATACCATCTTAGCATCCATCACTAAGACATTTAGTAATCGTGTTGTACATACCATCTCAGCATCCATCACCAAGACATTTAGTAATCGTGTTGTACATACCATCTCAGCGTCCATCACCAAGACATTTGTGAGTTATTCATTAAAAGGGATACGTCCCAGTAATTGTGTGTTGTACATACCATCTCAGCATCCATCACCAAGGCATTGGTGGGGCAGCTAGGTTCAAGCACCATGGCGTCCTCCATTGGACTTCCCATTCCTAAAACAATATACAAAATGAACATCAGAGACGAGTGAGGTGTTTTGCACGAATAATTTCTGAACTACCATTGGTAAGAAAGAGTAATATATAGATTTAGACACTGCCTAAAAGCGGAGCCAGCATCGAAAGAATGTTTTTTAATGAGATTTAAAAAAGCAATTTTTACTGCCATGTAATTATGAATTGTATTGGCCCCTCAAAGGGATCAAGCAAGCAATCATTCAATAGTAATGAATATGCAATATGAAAGAACTAAACCTTGGTGTAAAAAAGGCTGTCAAAGTTCAAGGTGCCTTAGTTTATGAATATGTTTTTTAAGAGTCTAATGGTCAATTTTCTTATATGCATATATATTTTTTTATCAAAACAGCATAATAACAATCTTCGACCTTGTAAAGAATATATCAAGAATGTAACAGCATTCCAAAGATTTAGATGCCATTCTGTAGTTTCCATGTACTGCAACTGATTATTCAGAAGAATGTGTTGAAATTAATACATATTAGTGCACCCACCCTTTGGCCAGTTGTTTTTAGAAACCCTGGATCCACCCATACTAGCTTCTCAAAAATAAATGCAATGGAGGAAAATACTAAATTACTGAAAGTTCTTAATTCCAATTTTTTAATTTCAAACCAAACCATGTTCATTGACTTATGTTTGGGGTAGAGAGGAATTTTTATTTATATAAACAAATAAGCAGAAAGTCAATGGGGAGTTGAAAGGGATAAATGCCCCTCTATTTGAAAAAAGTGAATCTACTTCAAAAAAATATTTGACAAAAATGCAATAATAGCTTGACTGAGCACTTTCCTAATAATTTTACCTTTCCCTATTACCTTTAGGTTTGATATAAAACTGTTTTCTTTACAGCTTTATTATTAAAAAAGCACAAGTTTGTTATTATCTTTATATAATTTATTAAGTACCTTGCCCTTATAAAAACCCTTTTATAGAAGTTCCATTATACACTTGTATCAAAGCTACATTCTGACCGGCTTTGACCTTGCAAAGAAACAAATAATGGATGAAACAGCATTTCAAAGATAGAATGATAAAGTTAGATACACTTCAGGTGCCACTTACTAGTGATACTCCATCACCAAGGAAATTCAAATCCACAAATATACCTCAGTCATGCATTACATATTGGTGAACCCACCCTTTAGCATGGTGGCCATGGTGTGTTTTTTTATTTTTTATTTTATAGAAACCCTGCAGCTGGATCCACACATGCTAATGCTACTACAAAATAAAATGCAATCAAATGGAGGAGAACAAATTGACTTGGGAAGCAAATTAAAAAAAAAATCCTTGATATTACTGATTAGTGCTAAATGAAAATGTCTAATTTAAAACCTAACCTATTTTAATTTATTCAGGGTGCAGAGGGGAAACAGCAAATAATTATCAATTGCATATAAAAATAGTCAATGGAGAGAGAAAAAAGAAACTGGGACTATATTTTTGATAAAAACTTTAACAGTAATGCAACAACTTGATTGAACACTCTCCCAACATTTCCCCTTTCCTTAATAACCTGAAGATAATGATCATTATCTTCAGGTTGATAAAAAATGTTTTACAGATTTACAGTATCATTAACACAAAGTATCTTGCTCTAAAAACCCTATTACACTTATACTGCTGTATCAAAGTAAGAAATCCCAGCTACATTTGCCTATTATTATGCCTTCCAGCCTTTAGCATCAGTCATGACCCTCAGGTAGTCCTTGGTTTTACCTAAATAAAATTGAAAACAATTAACTTGAGTATTTGTTTTTCTTACAAATTAATATTTTCATCATCCCATTAATAACCTTACTAATTTTCCATAACTATTTGAATAAAAATAAATAAACACATTAGATAGTATGCAAGATGCAGACAATATAAGCTTGAGCAAAAAATATATAGGTTGCATTTTTGGTTTTTATTTTCGATAAAAAAACCTCTCTTAACTTTTATGATAATGTTGAAAAAGCTGCTGTATCTTCAAAAATACTAAATACACAGGATATAAAGACAAGAAAGGTCTTCATTAGCAATATATAACAGGATGATATTTGTCAGCCTTGATTGAATCTCAACGCTGAAACAAGTAAAGAGAGAACGAAGAACATCAAAGGATGTTGTTATGCTCAAATTGCTTGTTAGACCATGAATTCTCAGTTTTAATGCTCGGTTACTGTAAGCTGAGTTGCATTATACCAAAATAAATAAATATACATAAATAAATAAGACTAAAACAGTACATTATAATAGTTTATACAGTTCTATTTCAAAACTAAGGTCTTAAATGAAAGTAATAAACTGGCACTAGCGGTGTGTGCCGGAAGGCTGTTCCAATCTGGAATAGTGTATGGGGGAAAATGAAAACTTGTAAACATCTGTACTAAAAAAAAATATGTATAAATCGAACAAGCTAAGTATCATTGATACAGTAGCTAGACTACTACGTATTTCTGTCGTTAAATTTTTACTTACCATGAGGAATATACGCCTGAATTTATAGAACTTGTAAGTATTTACGAATTTAACATTTTCATTGCGTTTGTCAGTTGAATAAAAGCCATTCAAGTTCCACAATTATAAGCCAATCGGAATCCAAGTATAGATGGTATTTTAGCCAATCAAAACAAGGATAGATGACATTGATATGTTGACGTCAAACTAAAGCTGGCACGGTGTTTTAGATTGAGCGATTGGTTTTGGGGAAAAAAGCGAACAAACTAGCATTATAAAAGCACGACAATAAATGAAAAAAGTCATATTCAAAATACAAATCATCGTCAAAAACTCACCTTAACAGTGTTTTTTTTGTCGCTTTATGTTTGTCGCCTAGTGGTTGTGTTCGGTTTTTGTTGTAAACCGTGTGATCTTTCTGCTAGCAAGGAACTCGTCAACACAAGTGAATGATTTTTATAGCTGAAAACAGACATCAATCCAAGGCCTTTTCCTCTCAGGATCTCCTTACATAGATATATGTAGACATGAATGAATATAGAATCATATTGTAGAGCGTCTCCTCTTCGTCCTTTTTTTAGCTGCTGCTGCTGCCACGGGCAGGATTTTACATCCGTTCATACTTCAGACAAAACGTTTCCTTAAAAAACTTCAGCCCATTTGAATCCGCTTATTTTCTCATTAAATACTATTTTCATGCTGCCTTTCTTCTGTGAACATACGAACTTTGCAGCACAAAGGCGATAAAAAACAGACAACAGCGTAAGATCAAGTGGGGCCTGGGAGTTGCACGATTGACTGGATGGATGGATTGTGACACCACAGGATACCCGCACGATGACCACAAAACCAAGTCGCATAGCTAGTAGTAGCACTGGCTCCGCTACTATTGATTAACTATCGAAGTAAAGGGAATAACGAATAATCTTCTTTCCTTCACAGTAGTGTTGACAAAAAGACATTGAATAAGGTGAGGTGGAAAATAAAAACATGCAATACCTTGAAGTTCATGATCTTCCTCTTTCTTGAGTGATTCCTGATAAAAAGAAACAAGAAAAAATAGAGTTGAAGTAGTATCACATAGTCTCACTTTTCGCTTATTGTAAATTCTTCGAAAGCAGTACCAGTCATAAGTCACTTTTAACGGTTATGTCAAATATAGAATGGCTGATATATGTTTATCCATGAAGTTGACATACCAAGTCAAATTCCTTGCTCCATTCAGCTACAACCTCAGCAGATATATGGGTGGGAAGCTTGTGTTCCTCTGGTGGATGGGTATAGAACTGAATTTTCCCGCTGTACAAAGATGAAATGCAACTTGTAATTAAATTAGAGCCTTAGAATAGTAGTATTTCTATTTTACTTAAGGGCAGGGGGGAAGCCCTGTTACCCCTAAATTCTATAAAACAGATCTTAATATTTGCAACATTGGTGGATGTATGAGGGAACACATGCAAGATCTCAGCATACGCTACCACCTATTTCTTTTAGCAGAAATCCCATGTGTGCACTGTCATCGTCCCACTGCCATCGAAAACCTTAATTTCGTCAATAGCAAGTTGAGAATGGAGTGCAAGTGCCAATGCGATTGCATTAGGGCAGCAATAGTATAGTAAGTCATGTACCTATTCCAGTCTCTTAGGAGTGTTTTCCCTGCAGCATTTATGTCTGGCACTCCACCTGAGGAATTAAACATTTCCATAAATAACATTGGACAAGTCATGGCATGGCATTCTGCCTGACGAATGAGACATTACATAAATAGCATTAGACAGGGCTTCTGGAATTACGTGGCTTTTGCCACGTAATCCACAAATTTCCGCGTAATCCCGCGTAAGTTAAGTGCACGGCTGATGTGTTCTTTTAGGGTTCTTACCTCTATTTCTCGTAAAAAAGAGAGATATTCTTCCTAAGAGTGCGATATTTCGAACTGAATTTCGAAAACAAATAAAACGACTAGGTGTTCTTTGATAGACCGCGAAGGCCTAGGACTAATAATAAAATACCTTTTTTAATTGGCTGGTGGCTAGGAGCCAATGAAAACTTGCCTTAGATATTTTCATGCAAAAAATAACCATTTCAAGTTATTTCGGTACAAAATGTAGTTTGGGCGTAACAGTTGATATTCTGTGTAATTTAGCACGTAATCCACTAAAGAATCCTGCAAAATTTTGATTTTTAAAGAAAAATGTATCGCAAAATACAGCGTAATTTAGCACATAATGATTGATTTTCCGCGTTATTTAGCACATAATTTAGCAAAGAATCCTGCGTTTTTTTCCGCATAATTCCAGAAGCCCTGAATAGACAAGTCATAGCATGGCATTCTGCCTGACGAATGAAAAATTGCCATAAATAGCATTAGACAAGCATGCCATGGCATTCCGCCTGACAAATAAGACATTTCCATGAATAGCATTGGTAAAGTCACGGAATGGCATTTTGCCTGGAGAATAAAACATTTTCATAATAAGATAGGACAAGTCATGACATGGCATTCTGCCTGGAGAATAAAACATTTTCATAATAAGATAGGACAAGTCATGACATGGCATTCTGCCTGGAGAATAAAACATTTTTATAATAAGATAGGACAAGTCATGACATGGCATTCTGCCTGGAGAACAAAATATTTTTATGAATACATTGCAGGATGTTGGCTAAATTAGGAAGGAATGATTTTACATATTCGGTACCTTTTTTCAGCTTCCCCAGTCGTTTTCCCAGATGTGTAAGGAATTCATTACTATCCTTGTAATCAGGAACTGAATACTTTTCCATCACCTGTAAGAATTTTCTCATCATTTATCAACTCAATCACAACAGCACATTCATAAATTGCATTTTGTAATGAATATTCTGTGTAATAACATTGTATTGGGTTTATTTTACCATACAGAATGTACCTGTTGTTTGTTGCATCTTCTGAGGATTGCCTCAACTGGGGGAATGGGGTCCTCAATATTCTCAATCTACAAAGATTAAGAGATTATGTCAGTCAGAATACACTTACATAAACAATGCTGTTGTCATATTCTATTTACAGTCATCTTCAGAGATCCTAACATATATGATAAAAATATATACAGTAGGTCTCTCTATAAAGATCACCAACATCATCAGAGTTTTTGGCAGGGACTCTTTAAGAAACAGCAAATATATATATATATACACCGCTCTACTTTCGAGTATTGAGCACTTTCTATGAAAGCCTTCAACCATCATTTTATATATATATATATATATATATATATATATATATATATATATATATAGTGTTAGTTTGAGAAAAATACAAACTACATAGGTTTCCCTACAGGTCTGTTTCCACGAAAGTGGGCAACCACGAAACAGACCTGTAGGGAAACCTATGTAGTTTGTATTTTTCTCAAACTAACACTATACACCGCTCTACTTTCGAGTATTGAGCACTTTCTATGAAAGCCTTCAACCATCATTTTATATATATATATATATATATATATATATATATATATATATATATATATATATATATATATATATATATATATATATATATAAACTCTAAGTACTACACAACCTTGACGCAGTTCCTTAGAATGATGGCGGCATCAGAGTCCCCTGTGTCCATGATGATGCCAGGGCTGTCCAGGAGCTTGATGTGCTTATCCAACTGGACTTCCTGCATGGATCTGGAAACACAAGAAAATACCGTATCAAATACACACTTTAAATGGTGATCATTTAACGAAAAAATGCAAACCACTGCTGCAATGAAACACAACAAACTTTCTACATGTCTCTCTCTTTACTTACTTGGTGACACCGGGTGTTGCTCCAACTGTGCAAGTTCTACTTCTCTTGAGACTATTAATAATACTGAAGAAAAAAGGAGAACAGATGATTACTGTATGTATCTTATAGAACAGATGATTACTCTTGTATGTCTCTTATAGAACAGATGATTACTGTACAGTATGTCTCTCATAGAACAGATGATTACTGTATGTCTCTTATGGAAGAGATGATTACTGTATGTCTCATAGAACAGATGATTACTGTATGTCTCTTATAGGATGATTACTGTGTGTCTCTTATAGAACTGATGATTTCTGTATGTCTCTTATAAGAACAGAAGATTACTGTATGTCTCTTATAGAACAGATGATTACTGTATGTCTTTTATAGAACAGATGATTACTGTTTGTCTCTTAGAGTGCATAAGGAGGTGGGGACAGTAATAACAATCAAGTGGTGGTGGTAATGACAATCAAGAGGCAACAGAAGATCACCATGGTAGGAAGAAAATCAATTCTATAAAGAGAGCTCAATTATGCTGACAAACATATAATTTCCAATTGCATCCTAATTCGTATTACAATCAATGCAATGCATGTACAGTACCGCTCTCGAACATGTGGACATATGTTCGCGAAATTCGCGAACACCGTTCGCGAAATTCGCGAACAACGTTCGCGAAATTCGCGAACAATGTTCGCGAAATTCGCGAACACTATTCGCGAAATTCGCGAACAACGTTCGCGAACAGCTGATTTTCGCGAACACAGTGTTCGCGAACAGACCGGGACAAACCGATTGACAAACGGGAACTCGTACCGTGTAACCGAAGACTTACAGTACTGATACTCACTTAAAATACATACGGGAGTTCTGCAAGCGATTCAAATAAATTGTTCGTGTAAAAGTCAGCTGAGAGCTATGGTTATCGTTAAAATCAGAAACAACAAATTCAGTTATAGTCTGATATGCCTTCAGTTCAATTATTTGTAGACGATCAAGACAAGACACTTACAAGTTTGAGAAATAAAGACGATAAAGATGGCGGATGAAAGCCAAAGCATGCGAAGGATTCGATCGTGGATTTACGAGGGCAGACACAGGCAAAAAAGTTAGTTAGTTTATTCTGAAAAGCTTGCCTCGAAGAGGGAAGGAATGTCGATATTCTTCGAAGATTGTCGAATGTGACAACTGCTAGCGAATACTTTTGAACAGCGGGAAGCCATTTATTTAACAAATACTTGTATTACACACGGGATAATTAATTTGGGGAAGGAATGCCGACCACTTGATATTCTTCGATGATTTTCGAATGTGTGAAAACTGCTAGCGAAGAATTTTGAAATTCTATTTGACAAATACTTGTAATAAACATGGGAGAAGGAATGCCGATCGCTTGATATCCTTCGAAGATTTTCGAATGTGTGAAAACTGCTAGCGAAGAATTTTGAAATTCTATAATTGACAAATACTTGTAATAAACACGGGAGAAGGAATGCCGATCGCTTGATATCCTTCGAAGATTTTCGAATGTGTGAAAACTGCTAGCGAAGAATTTTGAACATCAGAAAGCCATCTCTTTAACAAAGACTTAGACACGGGAGAATAAGTTTGAGGTGGGAATGCCGATCGCTTGATATTCTACAAAACCCGAAAAGAAGACATTTATAGTAGAGCATGTTGTCGCTGACTCATGTATTCGAACACAAACGACTACTACTAACAGTTTTCACACATTCGAAAATCTTCGAAGAATATCAAGCGATCGGCATTCCTTCCTCAAACTAATTCTCCCGTGTCTAATACAAGTTTTTGTCATATAAATGGCTTCCCAGTGTTCCAAAGGATTGGCTAGCAGTTTTCACACAATCGAAAATCTTCGAATAATATCGAGCGATCGGCATTCCCTCCTCAAACTAATTCTCCCGTGTTTAGTACAAGTCTTTGCTTTGTCAAATAATGGCTTCCCGATTTTAAAAGTCTTCGCTAGCAGTTTTCACACATTCGAAAATCTTCGAAGAATATCAAGCGATCGGCATTCCTTTCTCAAACTAATTCTCATGTGTTTATTACATGTCTTTGTCAAATAAATGGCTTCCCGCTGTTATTAAGTCTTCGCTAGCAGTTTTCACACATTTCGAAAATCTTCGAATAATATCAAGCGATCGATCGGCGTTTCTTCCTCAAACTAATTCTCCTGTGTTTATTGCATGTCTTTGTCAAATAATGGCTTCCCGCTGTTATTAAGTCTATGCTAGCAGTTTTCACACATTTCGAAAATCTTCGATGAAAATCAAGCGATCGGCATTCCCTCCTCAAACTAATTCTCCCGTGTTTAGTACAAGTCTTTGCTTTGTCAAATAAATGGCTTCCCGCTTTTCAAAGTTTTCGCTTAAAGTTAACACACATTCGACAATCTTCGAAGAATATCAAGAGATCGGCATTCCCTCCTCAAACTATTTCTCATGTGTTTATTACATGTCTTTGTCAAATAAATGGCTTCCCGCTGTTATTAAGTCTTCGCTAGCAGTTTTCACACATTTCGAAAATCTTCGAATAATATCAAGCGATCGATCGGCGTTCCTTCCTCAAACTAATTCTCCTGTGTTTATTGCATGTCTTTGTCAAATAATGGCTTCCCGCTGTTATTAAGTCTACGCTAGCAGTTTTCTGACACATTTCGAAAATCTTCGAAGAAAATCAAGCGATCGGCATTCCCTCCTCACACTAATTCTCCCGTGTTTAGTACAAGTCTTTGCTTTGTCAAATAAATGGCTTCCCGCTTTTCAAAGTATTCGCTAGCAGTTAACACACATTCGACAATCTTCGAAGAATATCAAGCGATCGGCATTCCCTCCTCAAACTAATTCTCCCGTGTTTAGTACAAGTCTTTGCTTTGTCAAATAAATGGCTTCCCGCTGTTTAAAAGTATTCGCTAGCAATTAACACACATTCGAAAATCTTCAAGGAATATCAAGCGATCGGCATTCATTCCCCAAACTAATTCTCTGTCTAATACAAGTCTTTGTCAAATAAATGGCTTCTCGCTGTTCCAGCTGTTATTAAGCCCTGGATCACACGTTACCGTTCGTCAAACCGTTTATTTTGCATCTGTTCGCGAACAGCGTGTTCGCGAACAGTCTATATGTTCGCGAATTTCGCGAACGTTGTTCGCGAATTTCGCGAAAGTCGTTCGCGAATTTCGCGAACACTGTTCGCGAATTTCGCGAACGCTGTTCGCGAATTTCGCGAACGTTGTTCGCGAAAGTTTCGCGAACAGTGTCCCTATGTTCGTGAGCGGTACTGTATACCTGCTTTTCCCCACATTAGGGAACCCAACTACTCCAACTGTGATTGAGGTTTTAATGTCTTTATTTCTACAGTAGTTTCCTAGCAGTTTGAGCAGTGTCTCAGCTCCTAGACATGAGCTTGAGGAGAGGACATCTTTGCCAGCAAGACTGACGGGAACTTTGCTGTGACTCTGAAAATATTAATCAATCACAGCCATAACACTTATCCAACCATGTTTAGGACTATCTTTTTTTTTTTGCAAAAACAACCTTCAAAATCAGGGTGTGTCTTAGCCACAGAACCACATCTTATACATGAAAGTTCTTTGATACATTTGAAACATAGTTTGAAGCAGCATGTTTTGTTTCTTAATTTGCTTTTGCAGTTGAGCCTTAAAAATCAAGGTGCAGCAGAAGTGTTTGAATCAACATGTATTAAGGGAAAACCATGACTACATTTATATACAGTAAATAGTTGATATCTTTATTTAGTTTTGATACTCTACAATCTGTTGTAAAACCCTGTGCCATACCAAGTCCTGTTTTTGTGTTTGTGGGTGCGCTACAGTCTGTACAACCCTATCTACCAAACATACCAGGTTCTGTTTTTGTGTTTGTGTTGATGCCTTGAAGATGACAGCAGGAAACTCGTTTCTTAGATACTTCAGCCATTTCTCAGCAATATCTTTAGGGACAAGGTCTGGAAATGTTTAAAGTCACTTGTCATTGAGTAGAATGACCTTACAGTAGAACAGAGTGTTGACAAAAACATGCCATACAGGAATAACTATAGTCCTATTTTTCATCTAAATATCCAAACAGAACCTTGAATGCAGCTAGTTCTTACCAATTTTGTTTAGGATAAGAACAAGTTTTTTAGTTGCACCAGCGGCTATAACAGCTTGCTCCACTTGGGGACAGCGGCAACCAATTGGATCCCTTGCATCAAGGACCTCAAGAATGACATCTGCTGCCTCTACGACCTAAGACACAAGCAATAAGCTTAACAAATCACATCTACATATAGTCTTTAAAATCAAAAGATCAAGTTATACACTTAATAAAACATATCTACATACTGAAAAAAACAGCCTTAAATCAAAGGCTCTTTTTGCCAAAATAAAATACCTACAGTAACACAAAATATCACAATACTGTTATGCAATGTGTGTTTTGCATGTTGACAATCAAGAAAGGTAGGACATTGCAATTCTTTGAATTGGCAAGGACAATGTCTTTGTCAAATTTTGTTATGATTTTTTAGTATTGATTTTTGAACATTTTTCCCCTGCAAACAGAGACGCTGCAAAATCAGGCTTCTCCCTTGTGTTATCTGACTTTATAGTTGCAGTTTTGGCTGCTTGTGTTTGTGCTGAGAAAAAGCTCACCATAACACAAAAACAAAGAGGTGCAAATTGTCAAGTACTATAAAATGCTAAAATAAAGAAAAAGAAAATATCTGCTAGCCTTTTACTTTTTTGATGGGAAACTAAGAACTTTAATCTTAGGGAAGGTTCATCATTTATCGGGGGGTGGGGGGGGGGGGGTGCTAAGTTTAATTGTTTTCTGGTTCAAAAATTTTGACACTCACCCAATCTAAAGCACAAAAATGGTGACCCTCCCCCCAAAAGGCTACCAAAAATTAAGGCCCTCCCCAAAAACAAAATAAAGCTGAAATTATTGTATGTGTGTGAGGGGTGGGGGGGGGCACTGGCTTAGACATGCCCATAAAGGGGCAACGTAGCAGGCCTTAAACACCACCAAGCCAGGAGAAAAGTTGATTTCAAGCTAATTTATCAGTGGTGTAAATAATATTTTCTTGGGGGGTCTGGGGGCATGCTCCCTGTAAAAATTTTGCCATTTTCAGATATATGAAATGCTTATTATTGTTAAAACCTAAATAGAATAAAGCATCATTAGCTTAATCAAAAAGCAATATTTTTAAAATCATACCACCAATCTGAAAAGTTATTTGGGGGGACTCTGACATGATCGAAATTCATAAATACAGTGATGGAAGTTAATAAAACCAAAACTCAAAAGATAAAAATAGTAGAGACCACACTTTGGGGGATAACGATTTTCAACGGCAGCCAAAGGAAAGTCATGAAAGTGCAAGCAGAAGGTGCATCACATTCATTTATATATTTTGTAGAAGGTCTGGGGTTCTCCCCAGGAAAAAATTTAAATTCCAGACTTTTAGGAGGCTTGGAAATTGATCAGAATACCTGTTAAAAAATAAGGCGCTCCCCTAAACCCTGTATCAAAATTTGAGGCCTTCCGCTCAAAAAATCACAACCTTCCCCCCTATAAATAATGACCCTTCCCTTAGAAGATCGATAGACATCAGTAACAAATGTTAAGTGCATGCACACACTCAACTTATATATGGAAAACTTTTCTAAAAACATAGCGCATATACAGTAAAGTATATCTTATGGCTCAGTAATTTATTGACAATAGCAGTCACAGGCCGAAAACAGCAGCCTTCTTATAAATTTAAGTTTTAACCCCAAGTTTTTATACTGGAAGTAAACATATGAAAGCATAGATAGACAAGAGAAAATTTATGGATGATTGGTCCAGCCATCAGACAATCCAATGCAATAGAATTCCCTAAAATAATTTTCCCAAAATGCTTTGCAAGCATTCACACAAAAAAACAGTACAAGTAATTTGCTTAAAAAACACAAAAATTATTCATCATCCAAGAATTCATCACTTACCTTTTTAAACTCCCTGTAGTATGCTTTGAGAGATGTTTCTGGGTACAAATATGAATAATACTTCTGTTAATTCTAAAACCTTTTACACTAAATATGTGGATTAATGTTTAGATGGGATGTAAAACCCAATAGATGTACCAAAACAATACTGATTACTAAAAGGTATTGACTGATACAGTATTTGCTTGCTATAGAGATAAAGAAAACAATGTAAAGAATATTTGCACTGAATCTCCTATATCAGCACTTAAACAATAAACTGTACTATATTGTTGCCATAGAAACAAAGACATCCTATGCATATCAAACACTACTACTTAAATAGCTTTACCTGCTTTTGGGCCCATAGCAAAGTTATCCTCTTCTGCATCTTTCTTGAGGGCTTTCTAAAGTAAAAGGCCACATACACTGTTAGTCTAAATCAACAACAATATAACTTTATAAAAAAAGGGCAGGGGATTACAGGCTCGTACCCAGGATTTTTCTTGGGGGGGGGGGGGTGCGAAATCTGAAAAAATGGACCTTTCTTAATCTGGGGGGGGGGGGGGGGGTGGGGGGAGGAGGAAGGGAGTTTTCTGATAAAAATCTGAAAAAAAAAGAGATTTTTTTATGCCTTTGCAGTATCTCCACGGGTCGTTTATTGTCGGATTTGGCTACATACCAAAATGATCTATCTTAAGCTTTAAATTTTTTCTATAAATAGTACGTCTATTGAGAACTGAAAGTGGATCTTCGGCTATTGTGAAGGGGTGCATTTGCACCCCCCCTGGGTACCGGCCTGGATTAAAAGTAGTTTATTTGTTGCAAACCTTTTTTTCAAACTCCCTGGCACGTTTAATGGCATCCTCTTGCAAATTAAACAGGTTTCTTCGCTTGTTAACTTCTTTCATTCTTTTCTGTTTTATTCTTTGATTGGCTTCCTCATCCTATACAAAAATGGCGATTAAGTAAAAAATATGCTGTGTTATAATGAACCAACTCTAAAATTATGCATTTTGACCATCAATTGTTTCAAAAAAAGTTCCACCCATTGGCCAATATCTGAACATTTATAGGGTTCAGCACTGCAAGGCAACTAGATTTTCGGCCTCCTCAACCAAATATTCTAATAGTCCATAATTCTGAAATAATGGCAACTGAATGTGTATTTAGTAGCCATTGGCCCCTAATGAAAAGGTTAATATTTAATATTTTTTTTTATGTTTTTGGTATCTCAATAATCACAGCCAAGTCATGGATTATTTGAGATGGGCGAATGGAAATAAATACAACCTTTAATGAAAATAGTTTTTTTTCCTTAGACCCATAGTACTGTTAACAATGTCTTGTATCATGTAACTTGCACATAACAAAAATGTCTTATAAATCTTATAAATATTAGCAAAATGAACCAATCTAGAATTGATTTGGAATTTTGGAATGTAATCGAGCACCTACAGTATAAAGAAGGTAACGTTACCAATATCCTTGTAATCAGGGAATATTGCCTCACAGGTTTACCTTTAATTTCTTTTCTTCCATCTGTCGTAGCAACTGGTCTTTGAATGGATAAAGATTTGGAATACCAGGGTCCTTCTTCTCTAAAAACAGAAAAGATACAACAAATGACAATTATACTTTACTTACAACAAATGATAACTATTCATACAACAAATGATAATTTTACCTACAACAAATGACAATTATTGTAATCTAGATCACACTGTCAAACTTCCAGCACAGTAACATTTGTCAGTACTCACTTCGTTTAACATTGCCGCTTTTTCTTGCCTCTTTTCTCTGTTTCCGTAAATGCTCTGCTACCTAGATAGATAGACGCCAATAAACAAAAACCCTTCATATAAGTTAAAGCAAGCATGTGATTTGACATGTTGGACCTTTCGTTTGACTTTATATCGATGGCTTGCATCCTCGCGCTTGCTCTTTTTCTCTGGTGAAGGGATGAAAAGGATCACACCATATTTGAGCATTCAGTAAGGCATAAAGGTTGTATTTCATTTTACTTACTTGGTCGAACCATCTTGTTTTCCTTCCTGCACGTGTTGCAATCCAAGATGGCGGCCAAACGCTAGGCCTAGTCCTACGCAGGAAAACTCCATAAATGCACTGCGGTAATTACGTGAGAGTAGCACCTTTCCTCATTGGATTTCCAAAATGGCGGAAGATTCAGAATTGATCGAAGGAATTGATCATTTACCAAAAATACTGACCAAAAACGTATACCATTACTTAACGCTAAATTACCAATTCTATCTTGGGCTCCAAAGAGCTTTCGTAAGGAATTTCTTGTAATTTTGTGTCGTTTATATTGCACCACCAATACGACACTGTTTTTGTTTTATTGGTTCACGTGTGTTAGACCAGGGAAGTGCACTTCCGTGGTTAGACAGTGCTGATTCAGCTTTATTAACTACTTTCACCGCTTGCCTACATTAACGTGCAATACGAAGAGAAACACGATGATGTCAGACATTGGAGTTATCCCTTCAATGATAATATCGTGCTTCACATTGGCATTTGCGTGGCTAATAGCGAAACTTCTCACGAGTTTCTTCAGTCCGAGAAACAAGACCCCAAAACCTGCTAACGTCTACATCCTAGAAGTTCAAGAAGAATGCGAGACAAAGCTCAAACGTTACACCAATAAATACCCCTTCAAGATGAAGTTTGTTGGTCTTGACTGCGAATGGGTGAATAAGAAGGGCGTGCTCTCCCACCCGGTGGCCCTACTTCAAATCGCAACTCCCCTGAACGACTGCTTTCTAATACGTCTATGTAAGATGTCAGGGGCGGTTCCTCCCACCTTAAAGGGTCTGCTAGAGGATAGGGCTGTGTTAAAGTTTGGCGTCGGTATTATGGATGACGCTAAGAAGCTGAGTGATACATTTGGTCTTGCCGTGTCAGGATGCGTTGATTTACGACATCTTGTCCTGAGGTGTCAAAGGCTGGGCGAGCTTACTGCAGCCAAGTCTAAAGGGTGAGTAGCATCATTTACTATAGTCACCTAGGCAGCGCAGCCCTTCTGCTCTCTCCTGACACGCAAGGTGCTGTGCTCAGTAACAACTGCTTATAAAAGCTGCATTGTCACCAGTTTACTTCTGGAGGTCCGACGGAAACCTCAACTGTTAAAAGACAGAAGAATCTATTAGAATCCAAGATATTTAACAGGGCCATCCGCTCTAAATGATCAATCACATCCTCAAAGAAACTGTTAATAGACACTCTGCTTTCAATATCTTGAAATATTTTTCGCTTTTTCCATTAAAAATCATCGGAGATTGTTACGTAATCTACCGGAAATAAACTGATGACGGAGGTGGTAATAATGCACATCTATTAAAGGCAGTGCATGTGGCCAGGTGCCTGCATTGATTGAACAGCAGGAAGGGCAGTGGCCATGAAGGCTTGCAGGGATGTTGATGCTGCTGCTTTGGGTACTCCAGGCACACCATAAACTATACCCAAAACCCTGTTCATCAGAAATAGGGACTCTTTTAGAACTTAAGAATAAAGCCAGAAAGTGGGTTTATTTTTATTTAAAGTTGTTATTTTTTTGGTTGTTCCCTGGCCTGATGGGTGCACTTTTTCTGTTTTTTTTATTGGCTTGAATTTGCCACCCAAAAGGTCATGTGATCTCTTAGTGCAAATGGTTACAATTCCTGAAACTGAGCTTTTTTAAATTTTTTTTTAGGCAAGGAAAACTAAGTCTTGGTGCTCTCGCACAAAGATTCCTTGGGGTTTGTATGGATAAATCATGGCACGTTCAGTGCAGTAACTGGGAAGTTGAGCATTTGAGTGATCGACAGGTTGCGTATGCTGCAAATGATGCTATTGTAGCCGTGCATATCTTTATGGCATTGGTACAGCAGAAGAGAAAGTTGAACCCCCCTGGATCTAATAAAGAGGTTGCACCATCATCATCACACGATGACTTGCAAAAGGCAGATTCATTCAAAGAACCAGACTCTCAGTGCTTATCAATCAATGAGCCCATTTTAGATGTTGCTGAGGATTACTTTTCCCGGACAATATTTCTAGAAAAAATGGAAATGGATTTCAATAAAGGGTATATAAGCTCCACCACAGAAATGCTTTCTGATGAGAAATTTTGTGAAAATGGATTGTCCCTCTGTAAGGGTGTTGTTGATCTAGGATTCAAGCAAAAGCAAAAACCAAATAAGATGTTAAGGCATGGAGGAGAGGAAGATTTTTCTAAGAACAAGCCATACAGATTAGGATTTACAGAAAGGAAGAGTCCACTGTACACTAACTGTCAGTTACAAGCCCCAGATGGGACAGTGCTCAGCACACTTGAACGAAAGAAAGCAGATTGGTATCTAGACAAGGGCATAGGTGATTGCTCTGTGTATTGTTAGCTGGACTTTTTAGGACTTTTTTTAGACTACAGTAGCTGTAGATGGGTAATACACCCAGGCACTTTGCAACTGTCTTGCCACTTGACGTATAGTAGCTTGAGAAGGGCATGAATGGACATAGTCATGGACAAATAGTATAGGTGCTGTCTACTTGTTGGAATTATTATTTTTAGTACTGGAAGGGCTAGAATGTGGAGGTTAAAAGACATGGGATATCCATACATATTTACATAAAATTGAAAGACCAAATGAGAAATGTTCTCATCCTTTTTTTCACTTAGGTGAGCTTGTGGCTGAAGATCCTTACACAGTACGGCTAAAGTTTGAACCTTCCGGCCGTCCAGATGAGGAGGATAAATATTACCTTACATTCAAACAGAATATCTGCGTGGTATGCGGCCAGGGAGACAGCTATCTGCGGAAGAACATCGTCCCGCATGAATACCGCAGACATTTTCCTCTCTGCATGAAGGATCACCACTCACATGACATCGTGCTCATGTGCCCAGAATGCCACAGAGTCTCGGCATTTCATGATGAACATCTCAGACAAAGACTGGCAAGAGAGTATGACGCACCACTTGGAAACAAAGGTGAGAATTTTGGACAAGAACTGTTGAAGGTCTCATGTCTAATGCATTTACTTTTTTCCTGTCATCAGAATTATCCCGTGTCATTCATGACCCCATTCTGACAAAGGTCCGGTCAGCAGCCAAGGCACTCATCCACGCAGGTGACAAAATCCCTCCCCATAGGCGCCAGGAGCTTCAAGAGATTGTGCAAAGTCACTACCATGCCACTGAGCTGACACCAGACCTAATTGAAGAAGCTGCTGCCATGGACACATCACGAGAAAATGTCAACTTCAAGTCGCACGGGGAGGAGGTGGTGAAGAGGGTGAGAGAGCTAGGCAAGCTGCTAGACTTTGAGAAGCTCTGGAGGAGGAATTTTGTGGATTCAATGAACCCGCAGTATCTACCAGAGTTCTGGTCAGTGAATCATCGCTATGAAGAGAAGAAAGATGCGCTTGATAAACTTACCAAAGAGGGGGAGGGATGGGAGGAGGTGAAGGAGAGAGTGGTGGAAGCACAATCATGTGATGATCCAGATGACAACAGAAAGGTCATATGAAAATGCGAGTGGAGGTAGAATGATGGTGACAAAATCACAAATGGCTTGCATGTAGTAGTGACTTCAAATGTTCAGAATGGACAAGTCAAATCTACAGATGACAACAAAAAGGTTCAAGTAAAATTTAAATGAGCGCTGACAACAAGAAAAAGGTTCATGTTAAAAGAATTTTACTATTTATTATACAATGTTACAGTTCGAAGAAAGGACAAGTATGTTACTATACAGAATTTTTCATATACAAAATCAGTCAAAACTAAAAAAAACATGGAATAAAATATAATTTAAATTTATCCTACAGATTTAATCTATCTATCTAGATAAAACACTATCAGTTTTGTGAACCCCATAAAAAGTAGGCTTTACCTTGTTAGCAGAGCTGTAGTGGAAATATTAGAAAGATTTTGAGAAAGATGGGGTCACAGCCAAACCCCTAGTGGTCATTTTCTTATAATTCAAATATTGCGGGTGCTCCACCCCCTGCCAGGGTCCTGGTTGGAGAGATGTGGCAAACTTTTTGTTCATTTGTCTTGGTTTACACAGTATAGGGGCCAGCTGGTGCTATTTACATGGGGCTTTACAAACTGAGGTGTTTTACATAATGAAAAATAAAAATGCGTGAGAATATGGTCAAAATGATCCCCTCCTATTTCTCTTTCGGCCAAATGGAGAAATAACCAGTGCTTAAAAATGGCCTACCATGGCCACCAATACAGAGCCAAATAACATATTTTATTTTCATTGATTTCCCTACCAAGGGAGATTATTTCAGGCAGTCATGTGCACTGCATTCTTTGCCTTGTTAGTTGGCTAGTTAAGCTCATGTCAACATCATTGTTTTTTATCAGTTTACTTTACAAATTATTCATAGAGGCCATGCTAGGGCTTGCCTTGAAGTATTGGGGGGGAAGAGGGGGAGCATACAGAGGCCAGGAGGACAACAAAGCTGCTACTTGGGTGCCAAAAGTAACGAATGAGGATGTTGGATTGAATAGGTACAGGAGTCCTAGCTCTATAAAATCCATACTTGTCTGACCCAGAAAAATGCTAAAATATGGAGGTAATCCCATCACGACTGCATAGGTTCCTCCTCTTTTGCCGCCTCCTCAATAGCCATGGATCTCTTCTGTTGGAAGTCCAAGATTTCTTGGTACACCAAGGCTGAAAACAACAGCAGAAGGGATGATGAGTAAGCACTGGTGCATTCAATTCTTTTAAAAATAAAAAAAGCAGCATTTAGACTATAGATAAGGGCTTCTTTCTGAATGGCCTTTAGTTTACCTCACTCACTCTTACAAGAATTTGATAACAGTGGCCCTGAGTAACCACTAAAATGCTTTCAATTCAAATGAAAAAAGGTGTTCTAATAATGCTGCTTTTGGAAAATTATCATTTGTAAGCATAAAAAATATTTTTTTTGTTCTGTTATACTTTTATGTCTTATACATACAAACTCCACCCAGCAGTCCCAAAAGTCCAAACCACATACTGTAAAAACTGTGATTTCTTTTTGAGGTGAAGAAAGAAATTATTTTCAATCTCACCTCTCCATCCTTCAATAGACAGTTCCTTCTCATCAAAAGAATCATCAAAAGTGGAGCATGTTGGCTGAAATGGAAAAAAACAAAAAGTGACAAAATGCAATGTAATAAGACCCTGCTAGGATCTCTGCTAGTTGCAGTGAGTCACATTAGTTCTATTTTCATTAGAGTCATTTTCTAAGATGGGCAAGTTGTGTTATGTTGCCAGCCTGGGGGAGACAAAATCTAATCCTAAGAGATGAATGGTGTGGTCAACAGCAATTGTTACCCCTAAGAAATTAAACTTAAGAGTTATAACTTTGTTTGTTACTGACAAAACAGATGAAGTATTACTTGTGGTTTTCTGTAAAAGTTTCATAAGAGATAGACAATCACCCCAGAGTTCTAGCAATTTCAAAGGTACAGTGCTTGGTACTCAATGATTAGTAACAGTGGCAAATTTTTCTGTCAATAAGTAATAATTATCCCTAGACAATTATAAAGCACAACCTACCTCATCATTTGGATCAGCATAGGATGCTAGGTATGGGTGGCTTAAAGCCTCCACAGCCGTTATCCGATGATCTGTGTCAAGGTTTAACATCTTTTCCAACAAATCTACAGCTGAAGGCCAAACAATTACTCAAAAGGTCATATGTAGTATAGTGGCGCTTTGTAAACATAATTATTAATGTTAAATTGAAAACAAAGTTGTTCAAAAGTTATTAACCTAATGGGTTGGCTCCAACGAAATACTCATCAAATGGTGTTTTTCTATAATCTGGCATTTGAGCTATGTAATTTCTTGCCTGAAACAAACAATGAATAAACGATTTAGTTTACTTTATGAAAGTGCACAAAAAAAACATGCATATAGCTTTTGAAATACCCTATTTGTTAAGTTATTGTTAAAATAACTAAAGAAATGTCTCAACATCAACACCAAGTATCCTGCTACTACATAGTAAGTTTCATTTTTTATACTCACCGACTCGCTGTCAATTTTTTGCAGGAAATCGTCAGAGGGTTTGCCCACCAATTGCATAATTTTTGTGAGTTGATCAATGTGGTCATTTCCAGGAAAGAGTGTTTTTGAAGTTAAAAGTTCAGCCATAATGCATCCAACAGACCAAATGTCAACTACAAAGAGCAAAGGTGCAGTTAGATGTGCATAATTAAAAACTAAAGACTAAATAAATAAAAACATGGCCACTAACTACAGCAGCCTAAGTTTCATATCTGGAACTGTGAGCTTGGGGATTTTATGGGTTTATGGACTCTTGATTTTATTGCAAGTGAGATAAATGTGTTTTCCAAATGTTTTTACAGTAAGTCATTGAGATGACAGAGATACATTATATACAGTAACGTAGGTCCTTAAAGCTTTTATTTGTCTAGTAATAGTTTTACCTGTTTGATTATATTGGGGATTTATGTGGTAACTTGTTTGACTGTAGTGTGAATGTATGTGGGAGTAACGATATTTCGTAAAATTAACAATGGAATCAATTAATCAATGATGGATTTCTCCATAATACTGTACCTAGGAATAATTATATCTGCTTGGCTGTAATGTGGATATATCTGGGAATAATTATACCTGTTTGATTGTAGTGCATCCAGTTCAACATGATTTCTGGTGCTCTGTACCACCGTGTTGCAACATAACCGGTCATCTCAGCATCTGTCATTCTTGCTAGCCCAAAATCCAGAATCTAATTGACACAGACAGGAACTATTACTACACATTGCACTCACAGTGTTGATTCTGGTTGGCTAAGAGTGCATGCTTTATTTTGAGAATCAGGTTATCTGGGGATCAGCTAGCAGACGCACACACACAATGCATCTTGGGCCTAGGGCGAGTAGATTTGTTTGTGAAAGGGAAATACATTTTTGATTTTGCGAAAGACTATTTTGCTAAATCAATGTATAATAAAACTTTTATTGAATTTGTTTTTCAAGATATCTGGAATAAACAAATGTCTCACCCGGTGAAATCAATCTCAAACTTTGGCCTTGCCTGATTCCAATAATTGTTTATTTACATGTGATAACAAGGGATTGATATTGATAAAGTAATAACTGTCAAACAAACTTTAAACAAATTTTGTATGAAAACCATGCAAACGCTGTAAGTTGGTTGAAAGCATTATAGCCTAATACATAGATGTGTAAAGCGAAGGTAATATCATATACCTCTAGTTCACATATGTATACCTTCAATTCACAGTCTTCATTGACTGCAATATTACTTGGCTTTAGATCTCTGTGGATTACTCCGGCTGAATGAATATACTGCAACCAACAAAAATCATACATCAATATAACAACAACATCAATATAACAACAACAATAATTATTATAAATCTGCTGTTTGTGTTGATTTCTTCCCCCATTAACCAATTGCAGAGTTCAAATCATGAGACACAGTAGCAGGTTTGTATAGCAAATACAACAAAGTCTTCATGAAAAAATCTTACGAATACATGAACTGCTCATACTTTAAGTCCTCTTAGGATCTGGTAGACTAAAAACTGCACATGTTCATCAGACAGCTTTTGAAATCTCAGAATGCCATTCAGGTCTGAACCCATCAGTTCAGTTACCATGTATCTATAAGAAGAGAATGTATAATGAACATAAAATTAACGTAAGCATTCAGTTACTGATTCATCACAAATATGTCATTCTATACTGTTGATTCAAGGGAAAACATACATTGTTTTAAAACTTTCTAGGCAGCAGAACACTTTTATAGAATATCAAGATTTCTAATAGTTTCATGATTTTAAAGATTGATCCCTCGAATTCAAGATTGTTTTTCAGTCTTTTCTTAATATTCATCACAGAGAGTAAGATATGCAGCCAATACTGTTTTTTTTTTCTGATTCTAAGACTGGTATCAAAATTTACAGTTCATGGTTGTCAGCTAAATAGGTGACTAAAGACACCATGCAACTTTTTGTGTGGCAAAGTGTGCAAAAGCCACAGGCAAAAGTCACATGATTTCTTAGTGCAAGTACTGTAGCACCTAGTACCACTAATATCAACTTGAAACATTAAGCACTTACACATCTTGGAAGTGTTCAAAGGCAGATGCAGTAGTGAAGACATCTAACAGACTAATGACCTGCAACAGATTAATAGTAGCAGGTGTATGTACCAACAAATCTTTAAGGCATGCCAATTTATTTAAGGGGCTTTTTTGACAAGATAAAGGGGTGGAGTTCTGTCTACCCTTTGTGTATTATACACACACACCATTTTTTGTTAAAGGAACTTTTCTAGAAAATAGAAAAGTGTGAATGGCAAGTTCTTTTTATCCTGTATACAGGTCCTTATGGGTGCAGGGAGGTGCAATGTACCCCTTTACCATATATGTTGTTCTTGTTTTAGATTAATATTATAAAAAAAACCTCTTTTGATGACTCAAGCCAAGAATAGTGCAGTTGAACAGCTAAGGCGAAACACAGCTTCAACTGACTATGGTGTATATTTGGACTTTTAATGAGGAGTAAAAACTCAGCCTTTCCTCAGCCAAAAAAAACATCCCACAAGCCTCATACTGTATGTGCTGTACCCCCCTTATCTGGCCATTCAAACATCACATACATTCTCATGCCTCATGTGTCTCAACAGCTTTAATTCTCTGTATGTTCTCTTGGCGTGCATGGTAGACTGAAAGGGTCTTGAAAGCTTCTTGATAGCAACAGTGTTTGGCCCATCTGGGTTTGTTGGGTCTGGTTCTGTGATTGTTGAGGAGCTAGGGATGAACAAAATCGAAATCAGTAAAACTGCTGTAAAATAGAGAGGATAAGTGGATTGTGGATCCTTAACCATTATTAACAGTTAAAACGTGCACAGCCGAGAATAACCACCAGGATAATAATGAATGAACACTCCATTTATCTTGTCATTCTTCCATATCTATCAAATAGTAATTACATTTTCAAACGAAAACGAAAACCACATTTCCTTCTTAAGTTCTTAAGGATAACTAAAATCGTCTCTTTATATTCTTACTAATAACTGTTCAAAGAGCGAAATAATCTCCATTTGCAGTTTAATTTCGACTGTTAAATACCACTTTGTAATTGTGCAATTGTAATTTGTAATGTGCAATTGTACAATCGATGTTTTGCAGGTGTCAACTCACCAAACTTGACCGTAAGCTCCTGTCCCGATAGGACTCAACTCTTGATACTTGCGCGGAACTTCGTACACTGTATTGACGAGTTCAGTCCGATAAAACCCAGGCGGTAAGTCTCCCATGCTTGGAGTTATAAGGAACGATCAAAGGAAGAGCAGACACACAGTTCTTGCTGTAGAAAAAGAGGAAAAATAGAGGAGTCTCAGAAGTCCGCCATGTTGTTCCTTGGAAGGAAGAGCGCAGTACGACGCATTTTGGAACACGTCTGCGCATATGGAGCATTGTTACACAGGGATCTCCTCGGGAATTCGGATTTTTCACTTCGGTTAGGTGAGAATAACAAGGATATTGCCAAAGTCTTGCTCGATTTGTTTTTACTACACTAAAAACGTGACAAAAGAAATGACGCGAATAAAATCACATGAAGCACTCGACATTTACATTTTGCAAAAGTTCACCTTTGGTGACGCATGGGATTCCTGTGGTGCGCTTTATCAGCAAGATGGCGGACGAAGGTAGCGGATTTAGTGATTGTAGTTCTCGTCAATATTTAAATCCATTACAACTTTTTGAAGAAAAGGAAATAGTGCGGATGTGTGCGCCAATGGTCAGATATTCAAAGTATGAGGATTTTATTCGTGGTCGTTTGTAAATAACCGCTACAATCACGTGTTAGTTTTTAATCATGGGAAACTAACGATTTCTTCATTTCCGATTACTTACTCTAGGCTTTCATTCAGAGAACTTGTTAGAAGGTAAGAGCACTCCATCATTATCTCCAGATCTCAGTACAAAGGAATATAGGGGAGTGTAAAATTACATACCCCGAAAACCATGACAGAAACTTATAACGCAAAAAAATACCCAACACAACATACCCACTTTCTTATTATTAGTGCCAATATCTTACTTTATTCAAATAAGGTTACCGTTACCTCATTTTTTCTGCATCCTTTCGGTTTTACGCCACTGTGAAAACAGAGTAGCTTCACTGACGATTCGAACGTTAGCAATTCATCTTAGAATTAATAGAAAAATGGAATAGAAGTGGAAAAGGGAATGAATTTCCTGCAAAATCATAATTTAGGTAGAGCAGGTATTTTTACAGTGTTTTTTTTTTTCTAGATATGACTGTGATCTTTGTTTCACACCAATGATTATATCGGAGTCATTTGTCAAATCTCAAAAAGCCAGAGATAGTGAATTTACTACAAACTCAGGTAGGATGTTTTTTTCCATTCTGTTGCCTTTAAAGTACGGTGCCTACCCTTCCAGCACCTGATTTTTATGGTGACCCCCTTTGGTTGCATTGGATCCAGTCAACATTCCATAACATTTATTCGCCCCTTTTTTCCTACTCATGATCTTTTTTTACCCCTTCTTCCTAAAGAAGGCCAATCATGTCAAATGCCACCATTATATGCTCCCGCTCAATGTGGGAGTAACACAAAGCATCAATGTCCATAGGCTAATTCAAGCAAGTAGCCAAAATATTTTCAATCAGATATTGTCAATAACATATCAGGCATAATTTTGTAGATTGTTGTTGTGAAGTTTCTTTGCAAATAAGTTTTTTTTTTTCAATTATAAACACAGGAGTGGTTGATTGACATTTTTTAAAGGATCTCAATCAACAATTCCTTTGTTACTGTTAACATGAAAATACAACCTGCATTTTTTTCCTATTTCCAAGAAATAACCATGCACAATTTGGTCTGATTATTGAGTAACTACAGTATATCTTGTTGAAAGTATCTCAGCTACTATTGAATTAGCCAATGAAATTGAAATGCACGGTACTTAGTATTGAGCAGTAGCAATGGTTCTGTGATTTGCCTTCCAGGATATCCATACATAAGCGTCCCCATACTTACACTATTCTTTCCTCATTTTTGGTCAAACTGCATATAACAGTAAATGTTGGAAAATTCAGGGGTCTTGGGGTCCAAGGGTTAAATCCGCAATTTAAACCATCAACGGGTATTTTGTAGTTATTTTGTATATATTGGTAAATTAGTAGTATTTTGGGGGGTCAAAAAACCTCGGGGTCCAAGACCTGACCGCGAATTTTCCTGTCGCAAATTTTCCAACATTTACTGTATCATTGTAGCTGATCTTGAGGTTCTCCGCCTAAAGAGACATTCTCAATGTACCAAATGGCACATGATTCATTATACAAATGTATCCACTTTCATGCACATGTAGAATAAAAGGTGTGTGTCTGACTGTTAAAGTGGACTTTGTAGGCACAAAGTGAATATCTAATAAGTAGGGCATGGCAGTTGTAGCAGGAGATGGGGTACTGGGGGGCACATGCCCCCCCTGGAAACCAGCTCGTTTTGCTTGTTTAGTGTTGCCATCTCTGGCTTCATAATTATAAAATGTTTTTCTGTAGTCTCTAGCTATTATCTTCCAACTTACTGTGTAATCGTTTCTAATCTTGTTTGTCCTTCTTTCAATTCTAATTCTAAACTCATTTGCTGTTATGACTGTCCTTTCCTTTGGCATTAATAAACGTTTGAAAATCGCCATTGGCTTCAACTTTGTTCCACCCAAATTATAAAAAGTGTCATTCCTTGGATAAGAAACACTCTGAATTTGAAGGTCATTTTGGAGGGAAAAAAGAGTGGCTTATACATGCCGAAAATGGTATATGTGACATTGACCCAAGGTGTAGAAAGAACAGTATAAGTTGGAGTATGATGATCTTGTATGGATATCATAGAAGGCTGTAGGTTTTAAATGTTTTGTGTGACTTGGTATTATGTTTGGGCTTTAAATGGTGCAGTGAGTGGCCTTTTTTTCAAGCACATCACACCCATATCAACACTTCTCTTTGCACACCTTGGGTCAAGCTACAAAAGTTTTCAAGGTATTATCACACTGATTTTTAGGTGACAGGCCTATTGTTGTTCAATTTGCTGCTAACTGTGCCAAAGACTTGGCAGATGCAACAGAGATTATTTCTCCGTAAGTTACATTTTTTTTGCAGTTTTATCAGTTTTGATTTACTTTCTAACAGCAACTGATGTCCCTGTTTATTTTCAGGTTTGTTGATGGTGTGGATTTGAATTGTGGTTGTCCTCAAAGGTAAAGCTGGCCAAACCATAGACACTTACCTAAAATAATTAATCTACAGCAATTTGAAATTGCTCATTGTGAAATATCTTCTCTTTTATTGTCAAAGCAAGTTAGGCAAAGGAGAAAAAAAGGCAAAACAGTTCACTCTAGTTATAAAAGGATAACACAAACATGTATGCGCGTGTATGTGTTGATTGTGATGTGAAAGTGGTGTGCCTGCCCTTGGAATCCAGTCAGAGGTTGCCAGCAGGAGTCTAGTTCAGTTTCAGGCCTTCAGTGTACAATGGTTATTAACCCATTGACTCCTGTTTTTTTTTTTAGCTGAATTTTTCAAAAAACAGACTGAAAACAGATACCCCCCCCCCCCCCCTATTCTGAGTTTTATACAGCCCGTCAAAGTCAAACACCGCTGCACCTAGTCAGCGGTGTCCAAGCTTTCCAACAGTGCTTTGCGGTCCCCACTTTTAATCCCTCGTCGTTGTGCTGAAGCCAGCACAAGTTGATGGTTGCTTGTATTTTTCATCAAAAATACAGCTATGAGCATATTAGGAGAGTGTCTCAGGACATCATGAAGTCTTTTGGGGCATAATTGAGTGCTTTGCTTATGGATATTTGCAAGCAAAGGTGGATTCATGATGATTTTTTCTTGTTTGGCTTTGCCTGGATGAGAAAAGAATTTTCTAATGAATCACCACAGCTCTCCTAAATGCTGTGTTTTCTGAAACCAAATTGATTCCAAAATTGTTTACACTGCTATTCTGGGTCTGTATGACCTGGAATTGATTTGCTTGGCTTCGGGGTGAAAAGACTTATAAAAAAAAACATCTGACTTTGGGGAGAGGAGTGTTGACTGGCCCTCCCCTTGTGAATTTTCCCCTGGATCTCCCAGAATGCTTTGCAATACGTAAAGACATCTTTGTGGTTGTACAATCCTTCAACGAGTGGACATTGTGTTTTGAGGCCATGGAAATGTACCTGGAGGATCAGAATAAAGGTATCTATTTGTGTCTTGAGCTGTGTTTGCTGATCTCTCTCCCTTGTGTGGTATTTTGAGCGTTTTATTGAGAGGGGTGATTCTGCTTTTCTCTCCTTGTTAGATTTGAGATTTGTCAAATAACCTGTGCTATTATTTGGCTTAAGAGTAGATGCCAACACCTTGGTTGGATGCATATCTGCAAGACCATTTATCCCTTATACTGATGCCTGAGTATCTTCATCTTGTTGTGTTTATTTTGCATTTATGAATTTTTGGGATTGTGGGTACTTCCCAAAGCCGGTACAGGCCGGTTGAGGGGTCAATGTATTTATTCAACTTGACATTTCAACTTGGAACTCAGTGATGAACACTGCTGTTGAACTGTAGATGGGCCATTCAAGAGAGATATGGTGCCCACCTCATCAACCAACCAGAGCTTGTGAAGGACATGGTGAGGCAAACCAAGTCTAGAGTCACAGGTATCCCTGTTTCCATCAAAATAAGGATCCATCAAGATAAAAGGTTAGCTGCCTTCACTTATTAGCTTAATTATTATTTAAAATGCTTGGATCCAATTATGATATGTAAGATTCTAACTTCTTTTATAAATATTATTTCCCTTTTTAGGAAAACTGTAGATCTTTGCAAGCGAGCCGAGCATGCAGGCGCCTCTTGGATAACTATCCATGGGCACACATCAAAACAGAGGACAGAGCCACCAAGTATGGAAACCATTAAGCTGGTGAGCATTCAAAACACCCAGGAGGGCTAGGACTCAAGCATGTATATTTCATTATTCATTTTGTTTACAAAGATACTTATAATGTACATTCTAATGATCAGCTCTAATTATAATGGAGGGGGGGGGGGGGGCGAGGCATAGCCCCCCTGGGAAAAACATGAATTATCTCAAAACAATAAAGACCTTTCAGTATCCAAAAGATAAACCCATCTATAGATGTGTACCACCTAGCCTCCCTTGCATGCATTTTAAGGCAGGTTGCCCACTTCCCCCCAGCGAGCGACACCTGCCCAAAAAAACGCCTGTGAGGGAGGCTATTCCACACCCCATTTGGAAAAAAACATCAAACTGGTGAGCATGCTTCGTACTCCCTTACCTCCAGGGAGCAGGGTGGGGTAGGGGGTACTCAGCTATAAGCATGACATGGGTGACCATACATTATGGTCAAAACATCATCTAACTGGGGAGTGTGCAAAACAGCCCAAGGGGGAGACTCAGCTATAAGTGTGACAGGGGGGCCCATATCTCTTAAGGAAAAACACCATTAAACGGGTCAGGGTGCAGAACACATTAGTGGGAAGGGCCTCAGCTATAAACATGAAGGGGTCCATACCCCCCTGGGAAAAATACCCTCAAATAGGTGAAAATAAAACAATTTACCCTCTAATTTGGGTATATTCTTTGCCTCAGCAACATAGGTGTATAAAGCTCTTGTTTTTATGGCTGTAGGTCAAAGAAAATCTCTCTATCCCAGTGGTTGCTAATGGTGACATCAGATGTACTGATGATGTCCTAAAGGTGTGCGAGGCAACAGGAGCAAATGGTAGGCTATGCTGAAACAACTGGAATTTTTACTGTATGAAAGGTATGAAGGGTGAGCAAATGGTAGGCTATGCTAAAACAACTGGAATATTTACTGTATTGTACTATGAAAGGTATAATGGGTGAGCAAATGGTAGGCTATGCTGAAGCAACTGTAATATTTACTGTATTATAGTATGAAAGGTATGAAGGGTGTGCAAATGGTAGGCTATGCTAAAACAACTGGAATATTTACTGTATTGTAGTATGAAAGGTATAAAGGGTGCGCAAATGGTAGGCTATACTAAAACAACTGGAATATTTACTGTATTGTAGTATGAAAGGTATGAAGGGTGAGCAAATGGTAGGCTATGCTGAAACAACTGGAATATTTACTGTATTGTAGTATGAAAGGTGTGAAAATGATAGACTATGTTAAAATATTAGCTGGTAAGCAAATGATAGGCCAATATTATGCAATGCACATTGGGTATATCTTTTATTTCTTTAGGTGTGATGGCTGCTAGGGGCATACTCAGCAACCCTGCAATGTATGCTGGGTATAGTGTTACTCCTGTGGAGTGCATCAAGGACTGGGTAAGGACACAAACTTGTGATTTATGATGCGGCAAAATGGTCCCAAAAATGGGAGATGGAAGTGTGTGTGTTTGTAGGGGGGGGGGGGGGGGGGGAGTGTTAGAGGGGATCTCTGAGTTTGACATAGATCACTGCTTACATGTATAAAAATTGTCTATTTTTGCAATTGATTTAGATAATGTAGCCTTTGATATAAGGTTTCATGTAAAAAGGGTACAGCAAGCCACCACCTGTCCATTTCCATTCAATGTGCTACATCAGTGTTCGGCTTCACTTTTTATGATCCTGATAGTTGACAGTGTTGTGCCATAGACTGTGTCTTGCACTAACTATGCAACTTACACTAACTGACTTTTGAGTGGCAAATTGAAGCCAAAATAGACACTGAAGTGACTGCATCCCCTTTTTTACTTTACAAGATCACTAAATTAGTTGCTTTTTGGAGGATTACCCTTCCGTATTATATTGCTTTTATTTACTGTGTATTCTTTTAAAAAAATAATTTAATCATAGCTCCTGATTAATAAGAGGCTACAAATTTTTCACTCAATGCAAAGTGGTGACAAGTTGATGTTTGACTCTTTAGCTTAGAGTGAAGAAATGAATCTTTGGTACCCAGGATACACAATATAAAAGTGGGGAAAGACTGATTGATGCCCTAACCTTCAACTTATTGAAGTCAATAAGACCTTAATGTCTTAAAATCCTGTCTTTCAATCTTGTTTTGTAGATTGATATTTCGCTGAGTCTTGGAACTTCATTCACAATATTTCACCATCATCTCTTGTACATGATGGAGAAAATCACTACAAAAGCAGGTATGCCTGCATGCAACAAGATTCACTCCAATTCACAATAGATAGCAAAAGCAGTTATGCCCAAATGCAAAGGGATACAGGACTAAATCTCTGGCCATACCTAGGGGATTGGAAACACACTTTGTTACGTTTCCAAAATGTATATTTTCCTCAACCTATTTACTAATGTGTGGCATTTATTTTTGCAGAAAAAAGAGTTTTTAACAGCTTGAAGAGCACAAGTGGGGTGTTGGACTATTTAAGAGAAAACTATGGAATTAGATAAATCCACTTTAGTGTATTTTTGTAAATATATTCCATAATAAAGACATTACAATTAAATGCTCTTTTATATTTGAACTAATGATTGCTAGAAACCCTTACAAGCCAACCAGCAAATCAGTGTTTTGTTTTTACAAGTTACAGAATTGTAAATGTGAGATACATTTGACACAGAAACAGCTCCTGTTGTTAGAGCCAGACGCTTCTTAGCATAGGGAATACTTGTAAACAAGTCTTCCTATTTGTTGTGCTAAATCCCGACTCTTAAAGGTGGAGACACTAGAATCACGCCATCCCCTCTTATGAACATCATAGGCACAGTTCTTTTATTTGTCTGTGGAAAATGAATAGTCAGATTTCACGCAATTAACTTTTTTTACATAAATGCCCACCAGGACTTGATATTTTGAATTATTATTCAATTCTTTTTCCAGGGACTTGGAGCAACTATAAAATACAGGGCCAATTGGACTTCGCACCTTGATTTCTTTAGAACGGCGCAATTAATACAATGGAAATGCAAAAAAATGTGGATGTGGCCCTTAATTCTATTGTTTGTCCCCCCAGTTTCGTTAAGACAATCTAAGAATAAGATTAATTTGAAGTTCCGAAGTGGAGACTTGGGTAATATGTATAGACTAGAACTGGTTCGTTATTCCATATTACTTACGCGAAAAAGCTCCTCAAAGGTCTCCTCGTCAATCTCCACCGTGGTGATGGTTTCCTCTACGTCGCTTAGAATCATGTTGAGATGCTGATCGTATGCCTATGACAAACAAATCCATCACAATTGTACCACGAAAACCATTTTCAGACAGTGGGTTCTGAATAACACTTAGAGCCTCGATTGGCATTTACATTACATTCTAACTTATAGATGGTGCACGTATTAAAATAGATGACAGGCGGTCGTACGTAAGGTGCTATTCTATAAACGTCATTTATGACAGAATATATCCATGTTAAACTTACGTGAAGCCTCCCCCTTAGTTCTCTGTCGTTCCTCATTTTCACATATATTCGCTCATCCAAGCTAAGACGGATCAAATCCAAGGGTTCTTCTACTGTATTTGGAGCTACTTCTTCGCCTGTCTCCGCCATTTTGAATTTTATAGGACTGATGCTCCCTCAATATATTGTACCACAGCAGCCCCACGTAAATTACCTTATTTTCATACTTTCAACTTTTTTAGCATAGATCACTCACATACTATCACGAGTCTCGCAATTTGATTGGCTCCCGTACTCACTATCTATTGAGTCATAGATTGTGAGTTGCAAAATAGCCGGCGAAAAAGCCACTTGAATCAAAAGAGACAAAATACCTTGATTCAAATTCGGGAAATTTGGTTCACAATCTTTTCTTATAAATGTTTTTTTCCATCCTTACAAAAGGACACTAAAAGTAACGAAGACTGCAGGGTTTTGAAACTAAAGTTTTCAATTTACGTTTATCTGCGCGCTTTATGCAAACACCGGTTGCATGCGCTCGCGCACGCACTAGAGAACACGCCAAGTTCAAACGAGCGCGCGCTGTTTTGATTTTGTAAAATACTGTTGTTTGTGTTATTTATTACTGATAATTATTATTAAAATAGTCATTAATTTGAAGGTAGTATGTGAGTGGATTTATAATGAAACAATTACACTACTCGTTCTCGTTTTCTATGAGTCATCAAGGCGCTACGCGTCTCGTTGATTATGCTTAGTGCACACTAGCAACATAACAACATAACGACATGGGCGCGCGCACTTTGTTTTGCCCGACATAACGACATGGACATAATGACATAAAAGAAAAAAAACATGTTATTATATCGATTTTTAGTCATCGGTGCCTATAGATCCGACGCGCGAGTGAATATCCTATCAGAAAGCAGCAAAAAGAAGCTAGCTAAGTGCAATCCAAATGTCCCACATAAGTCCCACTGTGTAGAATGGTCATGAAAATATTGCTTTAACAAAAAGTCATTAAAGTATTGCTATAGATATAAAAAATAAGTCATGTAAATAATTCCATTAGATATTATATAAAGGCCATGACATGCTATTAGATATAATATACAAGCCATGAAAGTATTGCCATATATAATTGTGCTATCAGATTTAATAATTGCTACCAGATATCATAAACATGATAAAAGTAAAAAACGGCGAAACAAGACAAAAAAAACCTTACATACTTACAGTACTTTCTGGGTTACTTATCCAAGTGTTCTGGTATATAAAAATGTATAAAAATTTTGATACAAATAGTAGAAAAAAAAAGAAAATCCATAAGAAAATACACGCTACACTAAAAATGCTTAATAATCTATACATTATTACTAGAATACCTTATATAGCGGATACTCGCATTTACCGGACAATATTCCGAGGTTATATATAACCCTTGTAATAACCCAGCATTTAACGCAAATCCTTTAGTTATTGCAGTATACAATACAATACTAACTACTTACTAACCGAGAGTGAGGTCATGCCGGGAAATATCACACTCTGAGGCTTTGGCGTATCGACCGAGGCTTTGCGAGGTTATTTGTAAGAACAAAAATGATCGCACATTTCTCTGACATCATTAGAAATTTGACGAGTCCCATGCATTTGTCGATATCAGAACTGCCATTTGGCATTTCCATTTGCATTGTGCACCTACACAAGATTTTGAAACAGGTGTATATGACATGTATTTACTTATCTTCAAAGAAGCATTATCTCTATACAAAACACTGGTGAGTCATCTTTGATGCCATTGTCAGCATTGGGCTTCCTTTACAACATGTACACGTAGTTCATCTATGATGCAACTGGGTTTCCATTATACGTGACTAATCTATGATGTCACTGGGCTTCCAATACAAGTGGCTACTCTATGATGTCACTGGGCTTCCATTACAAGTGGCTAATTTATGTTGTCATATGGCTTCCATTACACGTGGCTAATCTATAATGTCATTGGGCTTCCATTACACGTGGCTAATATCTGATGCAATCGGCTTCCATGACATATGTGTCGACAGAGGCCGACAACTTCGTCCATGCTTTGAGCAGTGATCTGTTGGGCAAACAAATGAGGTTATGGGATAAGCACAGTAAAAGTGCGACACTGATTCTAGCATCATCATAAGGGGAGGGGGGTCATTTCAGGAGCAGCAGCAAAGTAGTAATGTAAGAATAGAAGTCAAATAAGTGACAATAGAATTAGTGATAAATGAAAACCTTTATTCACCAATACTATGAACAAACCAGTTACTATCATGACAAAACCAAACTCATAAGCTGCTCCTTGTACTGACTACCTTACATTAAACACGAACGTATAATATATTTAAAACAGAACATACCTTCTACATTCTCGTACACCTCGTGACCACACGAGCGGCAGTGATGGACGCCTGGACGCCTAGTGTACTGTGTACAATCTGAGTGGAGACGGACGAAATGCCAATACCCCTCCTTATTAACGTCGTAAGGCTGGACCATGGGATAATCGCACAAAAAGTCGTGCGATAGACTCATGCGTGGATCTGAATGATAGATGTTGTGATATCTTTGCTGATAGCATTCGCTTGATGTATGATCACCGCTCATATCTTGGAATACTCTCTCTTCAGATCTCCCTGGTATGTAGTGGTCTCCACTTGATGCCATATGGGTAAATGGCCTAGCGTGCTGATAACTGCCTTGGTGTTGACCTCTTCCATAAAGAGGCTGATGATGGCGGGGACTATTACTACAAAGTACATCTGTCACATCAGGAGGCCTGTATGATAACTGGGGAGCAGGTCTGGAGCAGGATGATGGACGTCTGGTTGGTAGTGGGGGAGGAGGTGTGGCTGTCATTCCGGGCCGGTCTGAAGGACGTATGTGTAATGATGGGGGAGGAAGTCTGGATGGAGGAGACACCCGACGCTCAGCAGGAACCGGTGTAGGAGTTCGACGTTCAGCAGGGAATGGAGGAGACACTCGACGCTCAGCAGGGTCCGGTGGAGGCATTTGACATTCATCAGGGAATAGAGGAGACACTCGACGCTCACCAGGGTCCGGTGTAGGAGTTCGACGTTCAGCAGGGAATGGAGGAGACACTCGACGCTTAGCAGGGTCCAGTGGAGGAATTCGACGTTCAGCAGGGAATGGAGAAGATATTTGACGCTCACCAGGGTCCGGTGCAGGAGTTCGACGTTCAGCAGGGAATGGAGGAGGCACTCGACGCTCAGCAGGGTCCGGTGCAGTAGTTCGACGTTCAGCAGGGAATGGAGGAGGCACTCGACGCTCAGCAGGGTCCGGTGGAGGAATTCGATGTTCAGCAGGGAATGGAGGAGACACTCGACGCTCAGCAGGGTCCGGTGGAGGCATTTGACATTCATCAGGGAATAGAGGAGACACTCGACGCTCACCAGGGTCCGGTGTAGGAGTTCCACGTTCAGCAGGAAATGGAGGAGACACTCGACGCTTAGCAGGGTCCAGTGGAGGAATTCGACGTTCAGCAGGGAATGGAGAAGATATTTGACGCTCACCAGGGTCCGGTGCAGGAGTTCGACGTTCAGCAGGGAATGGAGGAGGCACTCGACGCTCAGCAGGGTCCGGTGCAGGAGTTCGACGTTCAGCAGGGAATGGAGGAGGCACTCGACGCTCAGCAGGGTCCGGTGGAGGAATTCGATGTTCAGCAGGGAATGGAGGAGACACTCGACGCTCAGTTGGGTTTGATTCAGGCATTTGACGCTTGGCAGGGATTGGTCGAGACACTTGATGTATAATACATGTAGCCAGGCTTGGCTGGGTTATATTTTCGTACAGTAAATCTTGACATTTGCGCACATATTGATGATCGGGCAACATTGCAGTATATTCACAAACTGGCTCGTATAGGTTGCTGCCAATTCCACAAAGAGTTTCATCATCTCCTGAGCCTTCATCAGATTCGTTACCATCTTTTTCGTAAATAAATGAGCAACCATAAAAATCTCCTTGTAGGTCTCTTTGTGGTTGTAATAGCATTCTCTTAGTGTCCAACAACCCATGAATGGGTGGTCTTGGGGGTAGTGGTGGTGGGTTTCCTTTCAGGGTGAGTAGTGAATTTTTGAAATCCTGTTTGGGCGATCTTGACGATGCTGGCAATCCATCAACTTGTATTTCTTGACTTGGAAATTCTTCATACACGTTCTCTGTAATATACTCATACGTTTCTTCTTCTGTCGTTTCACGCAGAAGTCCCAGCTGGTAGTCGTAGCAGTGAGGAGCGTAAAGACTATCTGTGACGGTTTTACGTATTTCTGCGTGGTTGAGATGTTTTTCCTCGGGAAGAACGTGCGGAGCATTCTCGGGTTGGGTGACATCAAAATCAACATTAACGTCGTTGTGAATCTTCTTCCAATGCTTTAGCATCCAGGAATCAAATGGCTTTCTAAAAAAAATAATACAATACATAAAAAAGACCGTGGCGAGAGTGCGGTGACATCCCCATTTATGAAATAAATAAACCATTTATGAATTATATTTCTCCAGGTATCTTTATCCTAGAGAAACTAATCGGCACTGCAGCAGGGTTTAGGTTAGTAATGCGTAACGATAGCTTTACTTACCCACGTGCAACGATAGCTTTACATAACCATGTGTAATGATAGCTTTACATACCCACGTGTAACGATAGCTTTACATACCCACGTGTAACGATAGCTTTACATACCCACGTGTAACGATAGCTTTACATACCCACGTGTAACGATAGCTTTACATTACCACGTGTAACGATAACTTCACATACCCACATGCAACGATAGCTTCACATACCCACATGCAACGATAGCTTCACATACCCACATGCAACGATAGCTTTATACGTTACATGCTTTACTCACCTGCTCGTTAGGGTGTCGACCAGGAGCAGGAAGGTTGGTCTTTCACGTGGATAATGCAGAAGACACTGTTTGAGTGTGATGTACAACCAGCATGGCATACTCTGCGGTTGAACTGGATAATTCCCCTCAAACGATGACTTGGTCTGAACACACACACAAAAATAATCAAGGAGTGAAAATGGGATCAGTAATAGCTGTATTATAGTAAAATTTGCATGACTTTGACCAGGCATAGCTGGAAATTGGGAAACTAAAATGGGGGTTGCAGGACTCGGTTCTTTCTAAAGCAGACACTTATTACCTGGTCATCCATGGCCGCGGCTGCCGATGCCTCTTGTTCGTCTAGCGTATTGAACATCTCAAAGGCAACCTTTCCGAAGGAGTACACATCAGCCGCTTGTGAATAGTAATTATCGTTTTTCACCTCTGGCGCGCTCCTGTTCATATAAATTCATTAATTTCCTAATGATATTTCATAAATATAAATAGAAGCGTAGTCTAGTAGTTTATATTTTCATCACATACCATGCCGAATCATCAATGGGCATAGGTTTCACAACAAACCCTTCCGCGCTTGTTTTCATGTAGGAGGTGACAATAATTTCCTCTATTCGCCCAAAGCGCGTTAGTTTCACCTGAAAAAAATGTGAAAATCTATACAATTCTTACACAGATACTGCCAGAATAACTGTAGTGCTGTAGAGAATGTGTACTTTAAATGTACAACAATAACAACAACAAAAACAACAACTACAGCAATAATAATATAGTTTATTAAAGCCTTTTGCAGTGTGACTGAATTACAGGTTATGTGCGCAACTAAATGAATTCTAATTAAGTAGTTGAATGAGACTTTATCTACTTGTTCTTTGTCTTTTTTTCGAAAAGTGCCGATGCCACAGCAGTGTTTGGGGTACCATTTGTCTACGGACATCGACAAAGCTACGATTTGTACTGATATACAAAAATTATTTAGCCAATTTATTCATTAAATCTGAAAATTACAATTTGCTTATCGTGAACCCGTAAACAACAGGGACGCTACCGCAAGCTTTGAGAAACGCTCTTCCTCGCGCGGAAAAGTATCCCGAAAACTCTCCCGGTACCCTAACGGGCCCGGATATTACCGGGAGTTTTGAGAAAGGACCCCCAGGTCCGCGCCTTTTATACCGTGGGTCCTTGTTTAATATCGTTAACGAATTTCTTACACTTATCCACACGTCTGTCTTCTAAAGTCATGATGTTGGCTCGTGCTAGGGCGTTACAATACATCATTCCAGGCCAAATGATACCTAAGGCCCTCTTTTGAATGTTCTCACATTGATCGTTAAGATATTTGGGTAAACCAGCGAAAACAACTCAGGCACATTCAATCGACGCTCAACACAATATCGGCAGGTGGAACATTACATTTTTTCAGTTGTCGAAGGGGGTAAAGCCGCCATTTGGCTTTCTTCACCAAGTAGTCGCAATGTGCAGCCCATGATAGGTCATGTGATAAGTCATGTGATAGGTCATGAGATAAGTGCACTCCGAGCAACTTAAAGGTGTGAGCCTATTCGATAAGTGAGCCTCCGATTGCAGTGGGTAATCTATATAACCATTAGCAAGCGATGTACCTTGAGAGGCGCTTGCTGCGCCACCATGATGTTATCTGGTCTTAGGCTGCAGTGGACAATGTCGCTCTGGTGTATGTACTGAATCACCATGGCAATTTGCGCAAGCGCGCTCACTAAGTCAAAAGATGAACATTTGCCGTCCCTCACATGGCGTAGTAAATCCCCATCTCTGAAGTACTCGGTTATCTGGTGAAGATACTCGAGTGAGTCAAATTACTTTGTAGTATTGCTGCTTTCTTGAACGCACAGTGATAAAATCTGTGATGTAATCAATGATGGTTTGACCCTACTACTTTAGGTTTCAATAGTTTTTTTCAGAAACACTATTTTGAAATACTAATATGTCTTACCACTTCAAAATCACTTCCTAGAGGAGATATTGACTTAATTTCAGCAAGGTTTTCATGGCGGAGCGGCTGTAAGCTCCTAAGACATTCTAACTTGTCTTTATTCACGACTTCCCTGTTCACGATCTCCTGTAAAGGTGAATTGCACGAGAGTTATACATCATTTTTAAAATCATGCGCATGTCTTATGAAACGCGTTTACCCTTTTGAGTCGACGTCCGAATTCTTGAAATCTACCGCGCGATTCCAAATGGGAATCAGCTGCTTTCTTAAAGGTGGAGGACTTTCAGGGGCGTGATCTTCGCCTGCGTCAAGAAAATGGGTTATGGGCTGACTTGTAATAATTGTGACGTGCATTTGTTTAATCTTACCTGATGATCTTATATAACTTTGATAAGCTTCCAATTCATTCTCCACTTCCTCGGCAGTGGGTCTCTCGCGGCTGTCAAATTCTGTACACCGCTCGATAAGGGCAGCTATTTGCTTGGGAATGCAGGCCTCTGACAAAAGCTTTCCTCTTTTTAAGACCTACGGGACGAAGACACTGAATGTGTCACGTTTACTACGAGTAATAATGCTTACTTAGACGCGCAACATTATTATAGCTGCATTACTTGGCATAAGAAAACACCGGAAAAGTTTTCAATGTATGATTACACATTATGATCTAAGACCACTCAGTAAAAATCTTTCTAGAAACTTGGGCAGTCCCTATCCCTAAGAGAATAGAAAGAGGGGCATTCGATCAGTTACTTACATATTGTCTGACTTGTTCGTCCGTATCGCAGCCCCTTCCATTACCGCGACTGTACGGGGTCACCCCTAGGGTAAACACCTGGTACATCAGTACGCCATAGCTCCACATGTCTGACGCGCATGAGAAGCGCCCATCTAATAGACTTTCGGGGGCGTCATGTCGCACTTGAGTGGATTTATTAGAGACGTACTCCGGCGTTGTACCTTCACCCTAGAACACAGTTGGACCAATCACTAATCACCCTAGAACGTAATTGGACTAAACACAAATCACCTTAGAACACAATTGGACCAATCACAAATCACCCTAGAACACTATTGGACCAATCACAAATCAGCACGGATTTAGATGTGCTAATATATGTTTTTCTATTTTTTCAAAATACCTGACTCTTCAATTCCCGGACTGTGCCAAGACCCGACAGCATGCAAACGTAATCCTCCCCGACCATTACATTAGAGGGGCATATGGACCGGTGGACCAGTCCGAGCTGATGTAGGAACTTCACTGCTCTCAGTACGTCCAGACACATGCCCGTCAATATGGACTGGGGCAGCATGAGAAGCAAATCACGCCTAGGACAAGTAAAACTTTATAATTATCCAGCACACGCATAGAAACCAACACTTCGAGATGTTTAAGAAAGATAAAAGATTAAATTCCCGAGTACAGCACCAAACATTGTAGTAATACCTAGAGTTTTCCAGATAGCTAAGAAGGTCCCCCTCCGGCATCCTCTCCAAAATTACGTGATAGGGCAGTTGTTCCGTGTCGTACGCGAAGACCCGCGGGATGTTCGGGTGAAGCATGGTTGAAGAGTTCAGCCAGTACATTGCATAAACCTCATCGCGCATGCGCTTGTAATTTACACCGTCGAGATCTTTGATAAATAGACGCCAATATCAATGAATTTGACCGACTACATTAAACTAAAAAAACAAGTATAGAAAATTGAGAATAGCTTGGTTGATGTGCTGTTGTTGTGTGTTTCTTACCCGAGGAAGCATGGCAGAGCTTGATGATGACTGGCTTGTCTCGAAATGTCGCGCTGAAAACTGTGATAGCGCCATCTCTTCTAAGGATCTCATAATTCCCTGGAGGGACAAACTTGCGGTACTGCCACATTAGATAATCAACATCGTCCTCTGAGCTGACGTTGTTGATGTGAGGCTCGACCAAGCATCGGCTTAATTGGTCAGGAGAAAACAACACTCTTTTGCAGCACCTTGTGATCGCAATCTTCACGCCTTCGCATTTCCCCATATCTTTGCTATTTTTGGAGAAATTGGCAAGACACGCGCTTGCTTGTGAACGAGCGGCTTAGGAAAAAAGAACAGGAATAAGATGGATATTTGGCGAGTACAATGTCAATTCATCAAAACATTTACTGAAATCCCTTTAAGTCTTTGTTAAAATGCTTGTACGTGGATGTGCTTACTAATATCTTTGTTGTAGAAAGCAATGTCGAGAAGCACGCTGCCAAAGATGAGCCCGTTTTGCCACTCAATCTCCCTTCTAGCAAGTCTGTTTTTTTCGCCATATGCAACATATTCGTCTATCAAGCTTTTCAATACCGACATTATCTTCGGTTTTCTGTAGACCTGAAAAGGCAAAAATAATGAACAGATAACGATAAATCATGGGATTTTCTGCAGCTGTCAAAGTCAGTTTAATTGCGATTACCTTTAACTGTAAAACAAAGACGACCAAATGAAGCTCAAACCAGCTTTTAAACAAGGGCTTGAACTGTTTTGTTCGATTTTCACTCAGAGTATCATCTTTGGCTTCATGTGCCCTTAAAATCAATAACTCCAGTTACATTTACATAATTGAGCCCTTCTCTGGTGCAATTAAGGTTCACATGGGAATCTACTTGCAAGTGCTGAACTAACTACTATGGTTGGTAGACTTGGTTTTGGTTCTGGCTTAGTAAACTTACCACTCTAATATTTCGACGAGATTTCGCTTTATCCCACCGTCTCGTTTTTTCCTTTTAGGATCAGGATACGTTCTTTCAGCTACCTCTATGATGAACTCCATTGCGTGCCGCAGCTTATTGTGCTTCTGGTATCGATGATTTTTCAACATTTCCAAAAGTTTATAACGAAGCTTGCTAATCTCAGCGTCCAAAGGCGTCAAATTTCCCAGTGTGCGATCTACAAACAGAAGCGCAAGGACCCTACTGTACACCCCCAGTCTAAGTTCTTGCATGGAAAGCGATTCCTTATCAAACAAGCCCCCGCCCTCCCGCAGGATCGACCCTCTAAGAGCTTGTTCCACCGAGAGAAGTCCTTTAAAGTCGTCAGCCTTTCTTGACACTTCTTCCAATAGCAGATGCAGTGTATGTCGTGTTGCGGTTTCTCCGATGTCATTACATGCGAGTGTAGTAAGCGTATTATAAATGTCCTTGCTTTTAATGGCTCTGTGTTCTTTTTCCAATGTAAGGAGGATCTGGAATAGAACATTTTCCAAGCGCTGTCGCTCCATTTCATCTGCTGCTGACAGCGCACGGAGGAAGCCATCTGGATTCTTGAAAAGATGGTCGGCGGTCCAGACCGAGTCTGTATATCAAAATGCTAGTCAGTAAAGACAAAGATCATGGAAAAATATGTTTTGCACATAGGTGGCCTGTGTGAATCTCTATCTTTTCATTCCTGTTTCCTGGTCATCACCAAACTTACCTGTACTAAAGCCTCTGTTAACAATGGAATGCGAAAGAGCTCGCGGACGATAAATGACTTTCCTGACTCGCCGCATTTTAACGTTTTCAACACATTTGCTTCTTGATCGCATCCCATAGTACGGTGGTTCCTGCTCGGTAAAATTGTCCTTTGTGTCGGTTGCATTATTGTCCTCAGCACTGTCAGCCACTACAGGTCCCGAGTCAACAGTTTCGCTGCCACCAAGGCCTGGCCGCGCGTCATGTACGTCTGTCGTCTTGTTTGCAGTTTCGTCATCAAGGCCTGGCTGCGTTACAGTGTCGTCATCAAGGCTTGGCTGCTCCTCACCTGGATTATCTGTATTCATCGCACCAACATCATGCAGATCTGCAATTTTGTAAAAGATATTTTAACAGCTTTTAATATCGTTTATCATAGTTTATTTTAATAAAAGCAATAATTACTAAATTACGATTGAGCTCTTGTTTTCTTTTACCTGTGTTTCTATCGGTGATAGCTCCATTGTCACCAACGATCACATTTTGAACGTGTCTAATATAGATATTTAATGGTTTCCGGTCACAACCTGAAAATGGACTTGAATAAGTTTTCCGTGGTCATCAAAATGCAACAACACAAGGGCTCCCTACTGCTTATCTTTCCCAACACATGCTTTCTAATATCTGTTATTTGAATTCTAAAAGTTAGACAAACAGAAGCATAACGTGCAAATGTCGACAAATGGCCACGTCTAGCCAGGCGCCAGAAGTGCTAGAAGGCACATTCCGCAACATTCAGCCCCCCCCCCCCCCCCCCCCCCCGGTTTGAGACTCCATAAAAGTAGACGGGGTTGATCGTCATATATATAAAATTCTATCAAATGCTATCACTTAGGCGGATGGTCAACAATAATTCCGATTCTGTTATCCTTGGCTAGTGCCTGGCTAGTGCCTGGGTAGACATGGCATTTGCTTCCGGCTCGGTCATTGTAAACTATGCATGCAATCTACTACGCATAAGCTAATAATCCGGCGTAAAAAAAAAACACGAATAACAGATAATTCAAAAAGTAAAAATCATCCTAACTTGCACTTCATTTGAGTATTTTTTGTCTATTCTTATGCACACAAAAACATGGATTGCTAGAAGATTGAAGCTTCTTGTAACACAAATTTATATACGTCGCTATTTTGTGATATTGCGTCAAATGCATACTAATAACCTTTTAGGGTCTGCACACCATCAACATGCTGTGGATCATCTAATGCTCTTTTGCTCAAATACCATAATAACCTTAACATGATGTAGAGGTATTCGCTCGCTTGATCTTCGTTTGCATGCAAATACCGTAATACCCTAAACATGCTGTACAGGTATTAATTCTGTTGCGTATTTAGTTCTCTATTCGGGCACCAGAGAGACTTTTCTCACCTTGATCTTCCGAAGCTTTGCGCGCAGCGCCGTTATCCTCGTCTGGCATCTTTCTCTGCTTCTAAATCACTGAGCTGATTTGTTGTGTTGCGTAGTCTTACATGTTTGGCTCCCGGGACTTTTTCTGTTGACTAGAGGTATTTACTTCCGTATAACGTAAGGGACTTTGCGTTACACCATTACATTCAGACGACGCCTTAACCGTATCGATGAAATGTTACCACTTTTTTCGTTTCAGCAGCTTTCAGCTGGGTCAAAGAACGGAATTGTCAGCTTTGATGACATAAGATGTACACCTCTTCGAGGTTTTGGTTTTTAGTTTTGTTAAATCACTGAGCTGATCTGTTGTGTTGCGCAGAAACGATAACAATTATACAAAGTTCTTGAGTTCATTTGTTGCAAAGACCAGATGACTACATAACAGAAATGGTGTTAATAAAAAAACTAAAGCACTTATCGCTTTTAAATAAATACCCATAAGTGTATAGAATTTTCTTAAATATAAGGCCTTCCGTTCTCTACATAAATTGCAAGTAATCTGAATTGCCGAGACTTGAAATGTGACGGCCAATACTTATTCGTGACAAGAGTTTTCTCATGCGAATCATAACAACAAAAGGGCTCTCTATTGCTTATCTTTCCCCACACATGCTTTCTTATGTCTGTTATTTGAATTCTAAAAGTTAGACAAACAGAAGCATAACGTTAATTCGAACTACTGCATTTTTAAAGATAAATCGGTTCAAATTAATCAATTCTAGAATGCAAATGGCCACGTCTAGCCAGGCGTCACATAGTGGGCACATTCCGCAACATTCAAATCCCCCGGTTTGAGACTCTCCATAAAAGTAGACAGGTTTGGTCGTCCTATATATAAAATTCTATCAAATGCTATCACTTAGGGGGATGGTCAACAATAATTCCGATTCTCTATTCTTGAGGGGGTTTCATACTAATAGATCATCATATCCCATAATAACCGGACTCAAAAGTGGTCACGATATGGATGTGCCCATTAATGTGCTTATAAAATTTATTGTTACGATTATTTATTTTTACAAAGAAGAAATGTTCTACAAGAAAATCTAGCCTAACCTATTTGGTATGACCTTGGCGCCTTTGATTGCTTGGCTAGTGCCTGGGTAGACATGGCATTTGCTTCCGGCTCGGTCATTGTAAACTATGCATGCAATCTACTACGCATAAGCTAATAATCCGGCGTAAAAAAAACACGAATAACAGATAATTCAAAAAGTAAAAATCATCCTAACTTGCACTTCATTTGAGTATTTTTTTGTCTATTCTTATGCACACAAAAACATGGATTGCTAGAAGATTGAAGCTGCTTGTAACACAAATTTATATGCGTCGCTATTTTGTGATATTGCGTCAAATGCATACTAATAACCTTCTAAGGTCTGCACACCATCAACATGCTGTTGAGCATCAAATGCTCTTTTGCTCAAATAACATAATAACCTTAACATGATGTAGAGGTATTCGCTCGCTCGCAATGTGACGGCAAATACTTATTCGTGACAAGAATTTTCTCATGCGGATCATAACAACACAAGGGCACTCTACTGCTTATCTTTCCCCACACATGCTTTCTAATATCTGTTTTTTTTTTATTTCTAAAAGTTAGACAAACAGAAGCATAACGTTAATTCGAACTACTGCATTTTTTAAGATAAATCGCTTCAAATTAATCAATTCTAGAATGCAAATGGCCACGTCTAGCCAGGCGTCACAAGTGCAAGAGGGCACATTCCGCAACATTCAACCCCCCCGGGGTGAGACTCTCCATAAAAGTAGACAGGGTTGGTCGTCCTATATATTAAATTCTATCAAATGCTATCACTTAGGGGGATGGTCAACAATAATTCCGATTCTGTATCCTTTAGGGGGTTTCATACTAATGGATCATCATATCCCATAACAACCGGACTCAAAAGTCGTCACAATATGGAAGTGCCCATAAATGTGCTTAAAAAATTTTATTGTTACGATTATTATTATTTTTTTCTTACAAAAATGCTCTACAAGAAAATCTAGGCTAACCTATTTGGTATGACTTTGGCGACTTTGATTGCTTGGCTAGTGCCTGGGTAGACATGGCCTTTGTTCAAATGCGCTCCTGGAATTGCGTTGGAGATTAAAAGACATTGCCACGGCTTAACACATTGACTCCTCAACCGGCCTGTACCGGCTTTGGGAAGTACCCACACTCCAAAAAATTAATAAATGCAAAATAAACACAACAAGATGAAGATACTCAGGCATCAGTCTAAGGGATAAATGGTCTTGCAGATATGCATCCAACCAAGGTGTTGGCATCTACTCTTAAGCCAAATAATAGCACAGGTTCTTTGACAAATCTCAAATCGAACAAGGAGAGAAAAGCAGAATCACCCCTCTCAATAAAACGCTCAAAATACCACACAAGGGAGATCAGCAAACACAGCTCAAGACACAAATAGATACCTTTATTCTGATCTTCCAGGTACATTTCCTTGGCCTCAAAACACAATGTCCATTCCTTGAAGGATTGTACAAAAACGAAAATATATTTACGTATTGCAAAGTATTCTGGGAGATGCAGGGAAAAATTCACGAGGGGAGGGCCAGTCAACACTCCTCTCCCAAAGTCAGATGGTTTTTTAGAAGTCTTTTCACCCCGAAGCCAAACAAATTAATTCCAGGTCATACAGACCCAGAATAGCAGTGTAAACAATTTTGGAATCAATTTGGTTTCAGAAAAGACAGCATTTAGGAGAGCTGTGGTGTTTCATTAGAAAATTATTTTCTCATCCAGGCAAAGCCAAACAAGAAAAAATCATCATGAATCCACCTTTGCTTGCAAATATCCATAAGCAAAGCACTCAATTATGCCCCGAAAGACTTCATGATGTCCTGTGACACTCTCCTAATATGCTCATAGCTGTATTTTTGATGAAAAATACAAGCAACCATCAACTTGTGCTCGCTTCAGCACAACGACGAGGGATTAAAAGTGGGGACCGCAAAGCACTGTTGGAAAGCTTGGATACCGCTGACTAGGTGCAACTGTGTTTGACTTTGACGGGCTGTATAAAACTCAGAATAGGGGGGAGGTATCTGTTTTCAGTCTGTTTTTTGTAAATTCAGCTCCAAAAAAGCCAGGAGTCAATAGGTTAAAGAAAATATAGGGCGGGCACTGCAACGAACCTATTGGTTATTTCCTTATAATTTTTTTAATGTTTTCTTTTTTTTTTGGGGGGGGGGGGAGGGGAACGTGCCCCCTTCCTACGGCCCTGTATCTAAAATCCTTTGACATTGATTGAATTTGGTATATGCTAAAGATAAAGATTCGACACTATTCGTTCCTGGTCGCGATTGCTTCCTCGAGAACATGCGGGCGGGCGTTTTTTTATTTTCTTCTTATCTCAAGTTATTAGGCGTGGAGAAAACTGATTAACCCAATCAGATGTATTGCGACATTTTTTAGTGCAGTGAAAGGGTTTCCCGAGCTCAACTTTCGATGTTTGGCGAAGTTGGAAGTCTATGTTTTGCCAAACTCATAATTCTAGAGGAGAAATCCTCGATCCGCACCCTCTTGCCATACTTACTCGGAGCGTTGGGACTGAGAATTGTTCGCAGCAGAAGTCCCAGTAAACTTTTAAAGATCACGCTCAAGTCTATAGAATGGCAATTACATTTAAGCGGAGCCAGCGCGGCCGCAGGCCGCGTGCGGAGCTCCATAGGTATAGAAATATGGTATAACAATGCGACTTGGTTTTTGTGGTCATCGCTCGGGTACCCTGTGTGTCACAACAGTAAATCATGCAACTCCCAGGCCCCACTCGGCCCAACTAGAAAGGAGTCATCGTCAAGTGACACGTCAATCACGATGACGTCATGAGGATGTTAACTCAATCACCAAACTGGGCATAACCGGTTTATAACCAGTCTAACTGGAAATAACATTTTTTACCACCGCCCCCAAACTTCCGTACTTATGCTTCAAAGTTCTTTTATGAACAACGCAAACCCGCAAAGCGAAACAAGAAATTGAATATTGAGAAGTTTTTTTTATTTCCACTGTGACCATGGACTACCTTTCACGTGGTGATAAAAGAGGTAAGTGCACAACTATTATAGTTTTATGTTTACATCCAGTAGGTATTATGTTAAAAAAAACCTTTTTAAGTATATGTTAGAAAGGTTTTTTTATGGATTTATTATCAGACGATACTAGCATTTTATTTTTAAGAATAAAATACTTCTATTGTACAGAGAAGAATTTGTGTGTACAATGGTTTTGTTAAAACTCGCGCCCAAAAACAAGATGGCGGTAGTCTTGCGCGCGCTTGTGTTTACTTTTTAGGTATATTTTATACCATTGGGCTAATTTTCAGATCATGTCATCTCGTTTCGATCTATAATAGTCGAAGAAGAACCAAGAAGAGGGGAGTAGGAGCGAAATAATGAGGAGGAGAGGTCACGCAGACCACGAGTGTTGACAGAAGAACAAAGAGCTCGGCAAAGACAGCGTGACCTTGTACTCACCGAGGAGCAAAGAGTGCGAAAAAGACAGAGGAGCTCCGAGTACAGGTTAAGTGGTGAGCAAAGAGTCCGGAAAGAGCAAAAGGACTCGGAGTACGAACTAGATGACGAGCAGAGAGCTCGTAAGAAGCAGAGAAACTTAGCAGCAACACTCAACGCCCAGCGTGCAATGATGGCAGAAGACAGCTTGTTTGCTCAAAGGCAAAGAGAAAGGGCTCGTGAGCGACAGAGGGCATCTAGACTCATTAGAAAACAACAGAGGCAGCCCTCCACTACTACCGCTTTTTTTTTGGTGAGTTTTCTTTGAGTAATATATAGATTTAGGCACTGCCTAAAAGCTGAGCCAGCATTGAACACCTTTTGTATTGACTGATCGAAGTATTTTTGGGGGATCTAGGATCCTGCTCTTTACTGAAATTTATTGGACCAACCAAATTGATCCAGGCCTTATTCAATAATTTAAATTATGCAGTACATCAAAGTGTGTTTGTATGCAGTACAAACACAATTCCTGGTGTAAATATGACTGTCAAAGTTGTCAAGAGTCTAATGGTAAATTCTTATTTCCCCACCATAGAAGTTCCATTATGAATATTCTTATAATCAAAACAATACTCTGACAAGCTTTGCCCTTGTGCAGAATATGTCATGGATGCAACAGCATTTCAAAGATTCCAAATAATATATTTAGACTGTTTAAATGCCATACTGTAATTCGAAGGTATCAATTTAGTGGAGTAGTAGGATTTTGGCGCAGCTGGCACAAGTTTTTCATCATCCCAAATTTCATTCCAAAATGGCGCAAAAGTCTCCGCCAAGCCTCGCGACCTGCACATGTGCGAGTTTGCCCAAGACTCCTTGCACACACGAACACGACCACACCCACCTGTCAATCACTTTGTCACGTGATGGCCACGCCCACCTGTCAATCACTTTGTCACGTGACGGACACGCCCACCTGTCAATCACTTTGTCAAAAAACCTGTCAATCACTTTGTCACGTGATGGCCACGCCCACTTGTCAATCACTTTGTCACGTGACGGACACGCCCACCTGTCAATCACTTTGTCAAAAAACCTGTCAATCACTTTGTCACGTGACGGACACGCCCACCTGTCAATCACTTTGTCACGTGACGGACACGCCCACCTGTCAATCACTTTGTCAAAAAACCTGTCAATCATTTTGTCGAAAACCTGTCAATCATTTTGTCACGTGATAGCCACGCCTACTTGTCAATCATTTTGTCACGTGATAGCCACGCCCATTTGATCGTCGAAAATGGCTTGATGAGTTCGGTCGGTTAGGTGGAGGGGTGTGGGCCGGGGTTTACACTTCCGAGCTAATTTGACCAGAGAGAGATGTCCCTCCCAGAGGTCCTCATACCAGCCCTAGGTTACCATGGAGATGAAAATGATTCTTGTGAGAGACTCTCTGGGGGAACCCCCCCCCCCTCACGTGACTGTGGGGGTGAGAAATAAGAGATTGAGTTTTTGACGGTGTCCCTGTGGGAGGCCCCAGCTAGGAGTATGAAAAGTGAGGGTGAATTTTTTTCATACCACGCCACGTCTCAGGTCCTAGACTACCATGGAGATGAAAATGGCTCCTGTGGTGGGTTGATGGAACTCCTGCGGAGGAGGTTGTGAAGGATGGGGGTGAGTCCTCTTTACACCACTGAGAAGCGTCTCAATGTTCTACCAACACAGACTGGTGAAGACGTGTCGGAGTTGTCCCACCAGACCCCCAATGAGATTCTGGAATCTTGGTTTAAAGACATAACTGGTTTGATAGAAATGGAAAACCAAACGGTGAGACAGTTGAAGGATCTGAAGGTGAAAGATCTGAAAGCCCTCGCCAAGGAGCGGGGTATCCCAAGATATTACTGGATGCGGAGAGACGAGCTCGTCGGGGCGCTGACCAGCACGTCACCACCACCACCACCCCGGCGGGTCCCTTTACCCAAACTTCTCAAAGGGCTACCACGTCCGCCTGATATTATCCCATCCAACACGTCGGAGAGTATTCTCGACGGCCCGATACCTGAGATTGATGTCCCCATTCTCAAACCCTCCAAACCCACACGGAGTTCCCACGTCCAATCACTTAAGCATTTTGCAAACAGGACAGTCAACTCGATCAAGAGCGAGTTAGATGAGTTTGCGGATTGGATACTATCTTATGTCCCTGAGCCCATCAAAAAGACCGCCAAAGAGGCTGTAGATAAACGGGTCAAACGTCTGAAGGAGAGGATTAAGCGTTTACACGGGGAAGCGGAAGATCGCTTCACACCCAAGGAGCAAAAGGCGGCGTTGAAGGGATATCTTAAGACTTATGGGATAGCCGGACAGGAGGGTTACGGTCCCAAGGAGTTTATCACCAAGATCAGACCAAAGGTTATCAAACTCGTCAATGACCGAAAGAAGCCCATCAAGGTCAAGTTTGTCTTTACCTGCAGGTATATAAAAGAAGATCTGGCTACAGGTCAGATTGAGGAGGAGCTGGGATATCATCATACAGAAAAGCCTGAGATCGTGACGGAGTCGACTGATTTCTCTGATTTGTTTAATGTAATGACGAATCCTTTGATCGGATTAGTCGAAAAGTTCCAGAAGCAAGGCTCTGGGTGGCAGTTTGATCGGGTGGAGTACTTTGATATTAACATTGATCCCTTTGATCCTCTCTCCGGGAGCTCGTATGTTGAACTACCAAAGGAGTTAGCGGTAAAGAAGGCGATTATCAATGTGAGGAATGAGAATGATCACAAGTGTTTCAAGTGGGCGGTAACCTCCGCCGTGTACCCCAAGAGGGATAACCCTCAAAGACTCAGTAGAAAGATGATGGAGAACTCTGAGAGATTCGACTGGTCGGGGATAGAGTTCCCCGTCTCGTTGAGACAGATCGACAAGTTTGAGAGACAGAACCCACATACAGTCAATGTGTTTACGTATGAGGAGAAGAAAATATGTCCATTGAGGATCAGTGGGAAGGATCCATTCAATGCAATCAATCTACTTCTCATCTCAAACGGCGAGACGAGTCATTACTGCTGGATAAAGGACGTGATGTCGTTAGTGTCTAGTCAAATTGATAAGTATCACCATACCCGATTCCTATGTTTTAGGTGTCTAAACTCGTTTCGGTGTGAAATGGCGTTGGAGAAACATTACGAGTACTGCTCAAAGAACGAGTCGGTCAGGATAGAGATGCCGATGGATAAAGACGGTAAGCCCCTTTACACTAGATTCGTGAACTTTAACAGAAAAATGCGGGTTCCCTTTGTCGTCTACGCAGACTTTGAGAGCTTCACAGAGAATATAGACACTTGCTCCCCAGATGAGAGCAGGAGTTTCACTAAACAATATCAGAAACACAAACCGTCAGGCTTCTGCTATCTCATCAAATGCATTGATGACGGTGTGTTTTCACCCAAGCTGGTTCAGAGGACGGTCCAAGGGTCTGCCGAGGATGTCGCGCAGCTGTTTGTGGAGTCTCTCGAGTCAGACATCAAGGAGATTTACAATAAGTTCAAGTTCCCCAAGGAGGTGGAGATGACGCGGGAGGATGAGATGAACTATGACAATGTCACTCATTGCCACATCTGTGAGGGTGAGTTAGGAGAGGACAAGGTTTTGGACCATTGCCACCTCACCGGGAAGTACAGAGGTGCTGCTCACAACGAATGCAACCTTCGATTTAGAGCTCCAAAGTTCTTTCCTGTTCTCTTTCATAACCTCTCCGGGTATGATTCACACTTGTTTGTCAAGAATCTTGGTACGTCGGAGGGTAAAATAAACTGCATACCTAATAACGAGGAGAAGTATATCTCTTTCACAAAACAGGTTGTGGTCGACAGGTTTACGAACAAAGAGGGCAAACAGGTTGACGTTAAGCGTGATATCAGGTTTATCGACAGTTTCAAGTTCATGTCCGCTAGCCTCGACAGTCTAGTGAAGAATTTACCGAGAGAGTCTTTCAAGAACCTCACGACTTACTATGAGGGAGAACAGTTACAGCTGTTGTTGAGGAAGGGCGTCTTCCCATACGACTGGTTCTGTAACTTTGATCAACTAGACGCTATCCAACTTCCGCCTAAAGAAGCGTTTTACTCGACTCTCAACGATACGGACATATCGGAGGAAGATTACCAACACGCGCAAAAAGTGTGGGAAACCTTCAAGATGAGCACCATGAGGGATTACCACGATCTCTATCTTGAGTCGGACGTGCTCCTGTTGGCAGACGTTTTCGAGAACTTTAGAGATGTCTGTCTCGAGAACTATGGCCTGGACCCAGCCTGGTACTACACAGCACCCGGACTGGCTTGGGATGCAGCCCTAAAGATCACAAGGGTAGAGTTGGAGTTGCTGACCGATTGCGATATGTTACTCATGTTTGAGGAGGGTATTCGCGGAGGTGTCTCCATGATATCCACCAGACATAGTAAGGCAAACAACCCCTACATGAGAGAGTACGATCCCAACCTACCGACAAAGTACATTACCTACCTGGATGCAAACAACTTGTACGGCTGGGCGATGAGTAAACCTCTGCCCACTCACGGGTTCAGATGGATGACGGACCAAGAGCTGAAGGAGTGGGGACGTCACCCATGCGTCGTGGAGGTTGACATGGTGTATCCACATCACCTTCATGATTCACATGATGACTACCCGTTAGCTCCAGAGAGCATCAAGATTAACAAGGTAGGCAAGTTGATCCCAAACCTTAACAACAAAACAAAGTACGTCGTCCACCATGAGACTCTGAAACTTTATGAAAGTCTTGGGTTAAAAGTCACGAAGGTTCATAGGGGTATCACCTTTGAGGAGTCTGGATGGTTGAAGACCTACATTGACCTAAACACGAGCCTCAGAGCAAAAGCGACAAACGATTTCGAGAAAGATTTTTTCAAGTTAATGAACAACTCTGTTTTCGGGAAAACCATGGAGAACATTAGAAACAGGGTGGACATCCGGCTGATCACAAACGAGAAACAGGCTAGGAAACTAATATCAAAGCCTAATTACAAGCATCGTACCATCTTTTGTGAAAACCTTGCGGCTATCCACATGAGGAAGACGAGACTGGTTTTCAACAAGCCCGTCTACTTGGGTATGTGTATCCTGGATCTGAGTAAGAATCTCATGTATGATTTTCACTACGGTTACGTTAAACCAAAGTATGGTGACAAGGCAAAGTTGCTGTTTACAGACACGGATAGTCTGATGTACGAGATAGAGACGGAGGATTTTTACAAGGACATTAGCGGTGATGTGAGATCCATGTTTGACACAAGCAACTATCCAAGGAATCACCCGTCTGGCATCGAGTCAGGGTTGAACAAGAAGATCATTGGCATGTTCAAGGATGAGACTGGAGGTCTACAAATCACAGAGTTCGTCGGGCTGAGAGCTAAACTCTACTCGTACAGGATGGACGGTGGTGGAGAAGCGAAGAAATGCAAGGGTGTCAAGAGGGCAGTCGTAAAGAAAACCATCAGTCTCGATAATTACAAGGATTGCTTGTTTGGTAAGGAGCCTCAGATGAGGATGATGAATGTCATCAGGAGTCATGGACACAATGTCTACACCGAGACGGTGAACAAGAGGGCGCTATCTCACGAGGACGACAAGAGAATCATCTGTGACGATGGTATTCACACCCACGCTCACGGTTATCTCGGGAGTGTCTGAGACAACCAACAGAGTGTGCTGACGAGAAAGTACGAGTCTACTTAAATCCTACGAAGCATACTTTTAAAACACTTTAGTGTTATGTTGGAGGAGAGTGCACTAAAATCAAAGAAGTATCGGGGAGAAATAAGTAGGATCTTGAGCATAACCAAGATAGATATTGAGTACACCTTAACAGAATCCTGAACACAACCTAGCAAGCTCTTGAGTACAACTGAGCAGACTCTTGAGTACAACTGAGCAAGCTCTTGAGCACACTTGAGCACACCTGAGCAGACTCTTGAGTACAACTAAGCAAGCTCTTGAACACACCTGAGCAAGCTCTTGAGCACACCTGAGTAGGCTCTTTGGCATAACTAGGGAGGTTCTTGAGAGTAACGTCAGGCAAGTCGATGTTTTGTAACGTAGGACGTGTTACAAAACTGGGTGGGTCAACGTCAATTCACGATGCACATCTTGCAACGGCCCTTTCGTTCGCCGTGCCCGCATATTTGAGACCCTCCACATGGTTTACAGAATTGTCTCTGTCTGTTGTGCTCACATATCCGAGATCCCCCACACAGCCTGCAAATAGACTTGTGCTTGCCGTGCTCACATATCCCTCCCCCTTTACAGTCTTTGCAAACGTATCTTGTCCGTCCATGCTCACAGACACTACCACCGCCGCACTCTCTGCATCGCGTCTTTCTTTTATTATGATGACATATCAGGTTACCCCGGCAGTCTCGTTTCACGGGGAGTGTCATCAGATCACCCACGGTAAGGTACTCTGACCGATCTGCTGTTTGTTCCCTCATTTCTCTAAACCAATCATGTCTTTAGACCAAGATTCCAGAACCCCATCGATGGAGTGTTGATCTGCCAATACGAGACTCTCCGCCAACCGGCTCTTCTCCTCCTCATCCAAACACCAATCCCAAAACCTATCTGGATTTCAGGTGATTGGCATGAGCTCCTCCTCCAAAACCTTGAAGAACTTTCGCTTGTGGTGGTGTCTGAAAAGCTCCTCATGCACCTCACCCCAACCGTAAGCTGGGTACAAACCTTTGAGTCTCCTGGGGAGGTGACACGCCATGAATCTCATAGTCCGCCCAAAACTCTTTGCTTCCCAACCCAGCAGCATCTTGACAACCCCCGTGTGACAGCCGGTGGCTGCTCCGCGCAGGGCTCTCTCATACGATTCAACCCCCGCCTCCCTACATCTCTTGACAGTCTCAACGTCTCCCAGGGTGACCGCCAGCGTCGTGGCATCGTCAATGTCGTCGTAAAGGTTCTCACCTAGCTCCTCACACACATCAGCCACGAGATCATTACCCACCATCACTGCAGCTGCTGAGGCATCACCAAAGTCTCTCAGACCACGCTCCTGGAGAAGATGTAGAACGTCAACGTGACCACCACGCGCTGCAGCCACCAAGGCTCTCCTAAGGTCTCTCGCACCAAACTCTACACACAGTTCAACAACCTCTTCATGTCCCTCCCGCGCCGCAGCCTCCATGGTCTCTTCAAAGTCTGTAGCACCCCACTCTTCACACATCTCAACAATCTCAACGTGACCTCCCACCACCGCTTGGACCATAGCCCAGTCGAGGTCTACCGCATCATACTCTGCATACTTTTTGATAACTTCTACGAGACCCACCCGTGCCGCGTATGCCATCACACCGTCGACGTCTACCCCGAACCGCTCCATCCTGCTGAACCTGCCGCGTCTCTAGACCACTTTCTTCAAATCCTTTTGACACTTTGTGTTAGGTGCCCTCTCAGAGATGACACCCAAGCAGCTGAAACCTCTCTCACCATACCTGACCGCTGTTACTGTGACGAGAACAGTGTCGCCCTCCTTAATCCTCTCACCCTCCCTCACGTAGCAGTTGGAGCACGCCTCAAAGACGTACCCGTCGAGAGAGGTAGACGGGATCACAACCTTTTGTATATCTGAAACCTCCAAGAGGACACCACCGGCCCAGACCATCCGCACCTTCCCAACAAGCTCACCCCCAACCCGCGGCCTCAACGTCTCCACCTCAAAACTCACTCTAAAGATGGTGTCACAAACATTGACAACCTCCGTCAAGCGTCCCACCGAGAGGACCCACCCGAGCTCCCTCGTGCACTCCCCCACCACCGTACTGACGATCTCATCCCTGACGTGGTTCATTATTTCACTGTCCAAGTATTTGGGGTCAAGGAACAGACGTCTCTTGATCACCACCTTCCTCAGAGCGTCTCCCATCTTTGTTGTAGCCGCAACACCTTTAGGCCTCCTCAGCGATGTGGTGTGAAAAAGCCCATTATTTTCACACTGTGTGGAGAGGACCCGTCTCCACCCTTCACAATCATGGTTGAGGGTCCTCCGCAGGATTTTAAGATCTCCTGTGACGGTGTTAGCATGAATTGCTTAGCAACTGTGAGGAGACTGCTAGCGAGTACTGTCATCCGAGATGGTAGGAGCATAACACTAAAGTGTTTTAAAAGTATGCTTCGTAGGATTTAAGTAGACTCGTACTTTCTCGTCAGCACACTCTGTTGGTTGTCTCAGACACTCCCGAGATAACCGTGAGCGTGGGTGTGAATACCATCGTCACAGATGATTCTCTTGTCGTCCTCGTGAGATAGCGCCCTCTTGTTCACCGTCTCGGTGTAGACATTGTGTCCATGACTCCTGATGACATTCATCATCCTCATCTGAGGCTCCTTACCAAACAAGCAATCCTTGTAATTATCGAGACTGATGGTTTTCTTTACGACTGCCCTCTTGACACCCTTGCATTTCTTCGCTTCTCCACCACCGTCCATCCTGTACGAGTAGAGTTTAGCTCTCAGCCCGACGAACTCTGTGATTTGTAGACCTCCAGTCTCATCCTTGAACATGCCAATGATCTTCTTGTTCAACCCTGACTCGATGCCAGACGGGTGATTCCTTGGATAGTTGCTTGTGTCAAACATGGATCTCACATCACCGCTAATGTCCTTGTAAAAATCCTCCGTCTCTATCTCGTACATCAGACTATCCGTGTCTGTAAACAGCAACTTTGCCTTGTCACCATACTTTGGTTTAACGTAACCGTAGTGAAAATCATACATGAGATTCTTACTCAGATCCAGGATACACATACCCAAGTAGACGGGCTTGTTGAAAACCAGTCTCGTCTTCCTCATGTGGATAGCCGCAAGGTTTTCACAAAAGATGGTACGATGCTTGTAATTAGGCTTTGATATTAGTTTCCTAGCCTGTTTCTCGTTTGTGATCAGCCGGATGTCCACCCTGTTTCTAATGTTCTCCATGGTTTTCCCGAAAACAGAGTTGTTCATTAACTTGAAAAAATCTTTCTCGAAATCGTTTGTCGCTTTTGCTCTGAGGCTCGTGTTTAGGTCAATGTAGGTCTTCAACCATCCAGACTCCTCAAAGGTGATACCCCTATGAACCTTCGTGACTTTTAACCCAAGACTTTCATAAAGTTTCAGAGTCTCATGGTGGACGACGTACTTTGTTTTGTTGTTAAGGTTTGGGATCAACTTGCCTACCTTGTTAATCTTGATGCTCTCTGGAGCTAACGGGTAGTCATCATGTGAATCATGAAGGTGATGTGGATACACCATGTCAACCTCCACGACGCATGGGTGACGTCCCCACTCCTTCAGCTCTTGGTCCGTCATCCATCTGAACCCGTGAGTGGGCAGAGGTTTACTCATCGCCCAGCCGTACAAGTTGTTTGCATCCAGGTAGGTAATGTACTTTGTCGGTAGGTTGGGATCGTACTCTCTCATGTAGGGGTTGTTTGCCTTACTATGTCTGGTGGATATCATGGAGACACCTCCGCGAATACCCTCCTCAAACATGAGTAACATATCGCAATCGGTCAGCAACTCCAACTCTACCCTTGTGATCTTTAGGGCTGCATCCCAAGCCAGTCCGGGTGCTGTGTAGTACCAGGCTGGGTCCAGGCCATAGTTCTCGAGACAGACATCTCTAAAGTTCTCGAAAACGTCTGCCAACAGGAGCACGTCCGACTCAAGATAGAGATCGTGGTAATCCCTCATGGTGCTCATCTTGAAGGTTTCCCACACTTTTTGCGCGTGTTGGTAATCTTCCTCCGATATGTCCGTATCGTTGAGAGTCGAGTAAAACGCTTCTTTAGGCGGAAGTTGGATAGCGTCTAGTTGATCAAAGTTACAGAACCAGTCGTATGGGAAGACGCCCTTCCTCAACAACAGCTGTAACTGTTCTCCCTCATAGTAAGTCGTGAGGTTCTTGAAAGACTCTCTCGGTAAATTCTTCACTAGACTGTCGAGGCTAGCGGACATGAACTTGAAACTGTCGATAAACCTGATATCACGCTTAACGTCAACCTGTTTGCCCTCTTTGTTCGTAAACCTGTCGACCACAACCTGTTTTGTGAAAGAGATATACTTCTCCTCGTTATTAGGTATGCAGTTTATTTTACCCTCCGACGTACCAAGATTCTTGACAAACAAGTGTGAATCATACCCGGAGAGGTTATGAAAGAGAACAGGAAAGAACTTTGGAGCTCTAAATCGAAGGTTGCATTCGTTGTGAGCAGCACCTCTGTACTTCCCGGTGAGGTGGCAATGGTCCAAAACCTTGTCCTCTCCTAACTCACCCTCACAGATGTGGCAATGAGTGACATTGTCATAGTTCATCTCATCCTCCCGCGTCATCTCCACCTCCTTGGGGAACTTGAACTTATTGTAAATCTCCTTGATGTCTGACTCGAGAGACTCCACAAACAGCTGCGCGACATCCTCGGCAGACCCTTGGACCGTCCTCTGAACCAGCTTGGGTGAAAACACACCGTCATCAATGCATTTGATGAGATAGCAGAAGCCTGACGGTTTGTGTTTCTGATATTGTTTAGTGAAACTCCTGCTCTCATCTGGGGAGCAAGTGTCTATATTCTCTGTGAAGCTCTCAAAGTCTGCGTAGACGACAAAGGGAACCCGCATTTTTCTGTTAAAGTTCACGAATCTAGTGTAAAGGGGCTTACCGTCTTTATCCATCGGCATCTCTATCCTGACCGACTCGTTCTTTGAGCAGTACTCGTAATGTTTCTCCAACGCCATTTCACACCGAAACGAGTTTAGACACCTAAAACATAGGAATCGGGTATGGTGATACTTATCAATTTGACTAGACACTAACGACATCACGTCCTTTATCCAGCAGTAATGACTCGTCTCGCCGTTTGAGATGAGAAGTAGATTGATTGCATTGAATGGATCCTTCCCACTGATCCTCAATGGACATATTTTCTTCTCCTCATACGTAAACACATTGACTGTATGTGGGTTCTGTCTCTCAAACTTGTCGATCTGTCTCAACGAGACGGGGAACTCTATCCCCGACCAGTCGAATCTCTCAGAGTTCTCCATCATCTTTCTACTGAGTCTTTGAGGGTTATCCCTCTTGGGGTACACGGCGGAGGTTACCGCCCACTTGAAACACTTGTGATCATTCTCATTCCTCACATTGATAATCGCCTTCTTTACCGCTAACTCCTTTGGTAGTTCAACATACGAGCTCCCGGAGAGAGGATCAAAGGGATCAATGTTAATATCAAAGTACTCCACCCGATCAAACTGCCACCCAGAGCCTTGCTTCTGGAACTTTTCGACTAATCCGATCAAAGGATTCGTCATTACATTAAACAAATCAGAGAAATCAGTCGACTCCGTCACGATCTCAGGCTTTTCTGTATGATGATATCCCAGCTCCTCCTCAATCTGACCTGTAGCCAGATCTTCTTTTATATACCTGCAGGTAAAGACAAACTTGACCTTGATGGGCTTCTTTCGGTCATTGACGAGTTTGATAACCTTTGGTCTGATCTTGGTGATAAACTCCTTGGGACCGTAACCCTCCTGTCCGGCTATCCCATAAGTCTTAAGATATCCCTTCAACGCCGCCTTTTGCTCCTTGGGTGTGAAGCGATCTTCCGCTTCCCCGTGTAAACGCTTAATCCTCTCCTTCAGACGTTTGACCCGTTTATCTACAGCCTCTTTGGCGGTCTTTTTGATGGGCTCAGGGACATAAGATAGTATCCAATCCGCAAACTCATCTAACTCGCTCTTGATCGAGTTGACTGTCCTGTTTGCAAAATGCTTAAGTGATTGGACGTGGGAACTCCGTGTGGGTTTGGAGGGTTTGAGAATGGGGACATCAATCTCAGGTATCGGGCCGTCGAGAATACTCTCCGACGTGTTGGATGGGATAATATCAGGCGGACGTGGTAGCCCTTTGAGAAGTTTGGGTAAAGGGACCCGCCGGGGTGGTGGTGGTGGTGACGTGCTGGTCAGCGCCCCGACGAGCTCGTCTCTCCGCATCCAGTAATATCTTGGGATACCCCGCTCCTTGGCGAGGGCTTTCAGATCTTTCACCTTCAGATCCTTCAACTGTCTCACCGTTTGGTTTTCCATTTCTATCAAACCAGTTATGTCTTTAAACCAAGATTCCAGAATCTCATTGGGGGTCTGGTGGGACAACTCCGACACGTCTTCACCAGTCTGTGTTGGTAGAACATTGAGACGCTTCTCAGTGGTGTAAAGAGGACTCACCCCCATCCTTCACAACCTCCTCCGCAGGAGTTCCATCAACCCACCACAGGAGCCATTTTCATCTCCATGGTAGTCTAGGACCTGAGACGTGGCGTGGTATGAAAAAAATTCACCCTCACTTTTCATACTCCTAGCTGGGGCCTCCCACAGGGACACCGTCAAAAACTCAATCTCTTATTTCTCACCCCCACAGTCACGTGAGGGGGGGGGGTTCCCCCAGAGAGTCTCTCACAAGAATCATTTTCATCTCCATGGTAACCTAGGGCTGGTATGAGGACCTCTGGGAGGGACATCTCTCTCTGGTCAAATTAGCTCGGAAGTGTAAACCCCGGCCCACACCCCTCCACCTAACCGACCGAACTCATCACGCCATTTTCGACGATCAAATGGGCGTGGCTATCACGTGACAAAATGATTGACAAGTAGGCGTGGCTATCACGTGACAAAATGATTGACAGGTTTTCGACAAAATGATTGACAGGTTTTTTGACAAAGTGATTGACAGGTGGGCGTGTCCGTCACGTGACAAAGTGATTGACAGGTGGGCGTGTCCGTCACGTGACAAAGTGATTGACAGGTTTTTTGACAAAGTGATTGACAGGTGGGCGTGTCCGTCACGTGACAAAGTGATTGACAAGTGGGCGTGGCCATCACGTGACAAAGTGATTGACAGGTTTTTTGACAAAGTGATTGACAGGTGGGCGTGTCCGTCACGTGACAAAGTGATTGACAGGTGGGCGTGGCCATCACGTGACAAAGTGATTGACAGGTGGGTGTGGTCGTGTTCGTGTGTGCAAGGAGTCTTGGGCAAACTCGCACATGTGCAGGTCGCGAGGCTTGGCGGAGACTTTTGCGCCATTTTGGAATGAAATTTGGGATGATGAAAAACTTGTGCCAGCTGCGCCAAAATCCTACTACTAGTGGTGATTCCTTTATTGGACTGAATATTCAGAAAAATGTCTGGAAATTAAAATCCACAAATGTATCTCCTTCAATGCATTACATATTGGTGCACCCACCCTTTACCATATAGTGGCCTTGTTGTTGTTGGCCTACTCCAAAATGAATGCAATGGAGAAAAAACAGATTGATTTGGGAAGCAAACCCTAAAAAAATACATAAGACATCACTGACAGTGCTAAAATGCTAACTTCTAATTTCAAATTAATCCCTTCCATTGATCTATGTTTAGGGTAGAGAGGAAACAGCAAAGAATATCAATTGACTAAAAAAATAGTTGACGGGAGAGGAGAAATAAAGGAAATCGACTCAACTTGAAAGGTTTGGTGAAAAAAAATATGAGAATAATGAAAATAATTTGAAAGGGCATTTATTGACATTTCCCCTTTCCCATTATCTTAACCCTTCCACAACCACAGGCCTTTAAAGAGGCCAAGCCTATGCTATCCAAGCTATGTGAACATAGCTTCAAATTCTATTATTGAAAAATGCTTAGTGTTATATAGTTTAGTATCTTGTCCTAAAAAAACCCTTCCCCTCGTAAAAGTCCCATTAATGTACATTTGTAAAGCTACATTCTGACAAGCTTTGTCCTTACAAAGAACAAGTAGGGGATTAAACAGGATTCCAAAGATATCATATAGTGTCAGACACAGTTTTAGATGAGATGCAATACTGAAGTTTCCATGTGGTGATTTCCCATCCTCATGGGAATTAATATCATCTACAAATATACATCCAGTAAAGCATTATATGTTGGTGTTTTTAGAAACCCTTCCAACCATTCCAGTAAAATAAAACTAAACCTCTGAAATAAATGTAATGGGAAAGAGACTGACTTGGAAAGGAAATCCTAAAAAAGGATATAACTGAAAGTACTAAATCAAAATTTATAATTTAAAAATCAAATTTGTTCATTAATTTATTTTTTGTGTAGAGGGGAAATAGCAAATAGAAACAATTGCATAAAAATAGGAGAAGTAGGAGAAGTAAAAGGAAGAAATATGACTCTTCTTTAAATGTTTGAACAGAAAATATAACAATAATAATTATATGATAATTATATTCAGTACTTTCCTAAAATATTCCCATTATCTTTAGGTTGACTAAAACTGTTTTCTTTACAGATTTATTATTTAAAAAGCAAAAGTTTGTTTTTAGTTTTATATTATATAAGTATCTTGTTCTAAAAAAACATATTGAGTGTGTACTGCTGAATCACATAGTTGTAATGAACTAGTCATTTGAGCCCCCTCCCTCATAGTCCCGCAGAAGCCAGGGGTTAATGTTGGGTTTTAGACCACTTTTTAACCAGAATGTCAAGAGGGGTGGTGGTATTGACTGTTTTTTACTCTTAACCTGGAAACATGCTTTTAAAAAAGTCTAATCCCCCACCCTTTCCTGGAACCATGGATGTGGGGGTACCAAATGACTAGTGAATAAGAACTCCCTACTGTTCTCTTCAAGACATGGTTTTTAATTTCCATGTCTTCCAGTCTTTAGCATTCATCTTGGCCCTCAGGTAGTTCCTGGTTCATGAAAGAGTGAAAACAATTATTTATTATATCTTTCAAAACAATCTTTTCATCAAGCCATTTATAATCTAACTAATTTTCCACAACTGTTCGAAAAAAAAAATAAACACATGAGATGCAAGATGCAGACAATAACAACAATACATATTGACAATAGGGGCTAATTTTTTTTATCCTCGGTAAGGAAAATTTATCTTGTAAGTTGAATAAGTTGCTGTATCTTCTTCTAAGGATATGTATCTTCTTAGGACTAAGAGCACAGGATATAAAGACAAGAACGGTCTTCTTTAGCAGTATTTGACAAATGCAACACGATATTGGTTAGCCTTTATGAAATATCCCAACACAATCAATCTGCCCTGAAGAAGTCTTATTAAAGACGAATTCCAGTTTTTGTTGTATTGTATTTTATTCAACACAATCAAGAATATAGATAAAACGAATGTCAAAACAAAACCTGTTATGCTCAAATAATTTGATTACTAAGTTAAGTACTCGCATTCTCAAAGCATACAAAAAGGACAACAAAAAGCCTAATAACTGTCATATCCTCAATAGACAATACAAATCGTCGTCCGAAACTCACCTTGCATTGTTTTTTTTGGTCGCTTTCTTGTGGTTCTGTTCGCTTTTTAATGTGAACTGTTACTTGCTTAAATTTACTAGCTAAAACCAGATAAATCTTGGCGTGAATGAATGTTAGTAGATCTCCTCTAGTTGACTTTATCCTTAAGTCACAAAATTTGAGGCAAAATAAATAATCATCGCATAATCGACAAGAACTTTTTCCCTTGCTCCGTGCTTGTATTTAGTCGCCATTTCGGGGCCGAGTGGGGCCTGGGAGTCGCGCGGCTGGCTGACTGGCTGACTGACTGACTGGCTGGCTGGCTGGCTGGCTGGCTGGCTGGCTGGCTGGCTGGTTGGCTGGCGAGTGACACCACAGGGTACCTGCGCGATGACCACAAAAACCAAGTCGCATACCTATACCATTTTCCTATGCCTATGGAGATACGCGCGCGGCCTGCGGCCGCGCTTGGCTCCGCTAAAATAATGTCTATATTGTATCGATATTCTTTTGTAATTGCATCGATATTCTTATTTGTTTTCTTTCTTCTTCTTAGACTAAGGCTATCATGTTCTATTGAGAGTAAGAGCAAATACCTCAAATAAAGCAAACCTTAATCAGTAATGCAGAATTAGTATATTTGTCATTTAGTTTATTTATCAAGCTAAGTGTGCCATATGTGGCATACTTAGCTTGGTTGTGTAAAATGCATAATAAGCTGAAACTGTTAAGCCCAATTCTGTTGAGTTAAATTCTCGTTCTGCATTATAATTGTGTGTAAACTTCGTGTACAGTAATCAAAAGGCCTATCCGAAAGAGAAATATTATAGACGTGTTTGTTTTTGTCAACTCAAATATTTCAAAATATAATAGTTGTCTTGTTTCTTGTCACCTCAAATATTGCATAAATATCATAGTTGGGTTTAGTTTTGGCACCCAAAATATAATGCATAATTATCATAGTTTTTGTTGCATAAAATAATGCATAATTATGATAGTTGTGTTTTTGTTACCTCAGATGTTTCATAAATATTATAGTTGTGTTTTAGTTAAATCTCGTATACATACATACATATTGTAAGTGGTGATCTGTCATATTTCTAAAAGTTTCAAAGTTTTGATGTTACCCCTTTTATAGTAAAAATATCAATTTTGCACAACAATTTTCAATGAAAGATACTGTACATGACAGGAGTACTATTTTGAAATCCAGGAGTACAAGCATAAAGTCCTATTAGCAGACTCTGCCATAGCAGACTATATAATTTGCAGATACCAGATGAATATGTAGATACTACATACACTACTTGTAGACACTGTAGGTTAGATTCTAAACTATTTTAAATTTGACTCATTGATGATTATAAACATGGAGAAAGATATTCTAACACAAAGTAAGTTTGTATTTTTGAAATCCTTCTTTACTCTGCATACAACATAAGAGCTTTTTTCTTAGGGGGACCAGGTAGGTTTTAATTCCTTTTTTCCCACTTAATAAGGTAAGTGTATAATTTGATACTTCTTTCATCTTTTTTTTATAGAGAAGAACAACAACAAGATAAAAAGAGGTAATGCAGCTGTAGGCGGCAGCAGTGGTGGGGCCAAGCAGTTTGTCTTCCACATATATTGATTTTCATATTTAGGGGAGTGCTTTTGGTGCCTCCTCTAAATACGGAAATTAATTGTTACGTGGTAGACAAACTGTTGTCTCTTTATTAATACATGTTTTAACATTTATTTTTTTATATAATACACCTATTTCAAATGAGGTTGCAATACCAATGTCACAAACTGCAGTGCTTCAAAGATATCAAATAAGCCAACAAATAAGCATAGATCAAAGCCTACCCATGTTTCTTTTTGTGTGTCTTTTGAATGAACCAATCAGTGTTACCACACATTGATCCTCAAATGCAATACCTTGTTTGAAATAGGTGTATAATATATATTTCAAAAATATCCTTACCCGTTATATTTTATTATTCTTGATCTAAATAACCAATAGGTTCTCATGACAATACAATATTTTATTAGGCTGTGCATGATTTTTCATTGCCAAATCATCAATGATAAGACACAAGCATAATTTTATACATAAATACTTTTTGAATGAACCATTTTATATTTTTATGTCATTGCAATATTCATATTGTGGTGTGCACAATTTTTCATAGCCAAATTATAAAGGATAGGACACGAGCCTAACTTTAGAAATGAATAATTTTGAATGAACCATTTTAATTTCATGTGTCAATACAATATTATTTCTATTATGGCTTGCACAATTTTTCACAACCAAATTATATGTGATAAGACACCAGCCTAAATAAATGCTTTTAAATTAAAAGCGATGATTTCTTAATAATTCAGAATAACACCTTTTTTAACATCATGCATTTTTTCCTACTTACGTGTATACACCACTTTCCTACCAAAAGCAATCCCATACTGCTGGATCTCAGCTTTGACTTTTTCATGTCAAATAATGGTGCATTTCTACAATGATAATGAAAACAAGCATTCTCTAAAAGGCACCCATTTGTAAATAAAAGTATTTATTGTCATTTTCGTGCTCAATTCAATTCATTCATCCATCATAGTCCTGGGTAGTCTTCCTGGGGGAGTAGAGGGAGGTAAATATATCAGTTGTTATTGAATACAAAAATTCATTAATTTGATACCCCTAAAGGATAGCAGTATCAGAATAACCATTAAACACCCCCTGAGGGATAGTAGTTGGGTGAAGTTTATACCCTCATGATGATTTGGAGAGTCAAACCCCCAGGGGGTGGCGGTCATGGCAGAAATTAGTAATGTACCCAAGACACCAGGATTTACTACAAACTACTCCAAAGCTAGTTTGCATCCCCTATATCCTTAAATTTGCTACAAGTATTGCTAAAAAAGTGCATCCACGCAGGTTCCGTTTTTAGGCAGTGCCTAAATCTATATATTAGTGTCCGTTTTAGCAGCAAAACAAAAATCATTCAGGCCTGACTAAACACGCAAACATGTTTTTCAAACATTGAGATCGAACACTCGCGCCAGCATGTTTGGCGAAGTGGCTAAACACAAAAACATTTTCATAAAACATGAGCGCGCGCACTTCTTCCGTTATGATTACGCAAGAGATCAAAGTGGGCCATGGGGATCACGGAGCACGTGCAATGTTTTGTTTGATGAGTGGCTTAGGCCATAAGGTAATTCCCTTGAATTGCACTGCGCACCCCATCTGCGCATAGTGGCGCGCGCTGTTTGTTCGAATTGTCCGGTATTAAGTGTGCGCGCGCTCCACAGTTGTACAAGAAAACACAGCAAAAGGCGCGCGTTTCTTTACTTAAAATCGCTTTTACAGAAAAACGAAGTCGGTTACCCCCATTTTTTATTGGCTGAAATAGTTAAATATATACGGAAATATGAAATACTGAAAAAGGGGAAAAAAGTTGGGTTGTAGGAGTTTTTTATTAATACTTCAAAATGGCGCTTTTTACAGTATAAATAGTGGCAAAATAATGTCTTTCAGTGCGATCTCTTAAAATGTAATTTGTTTTGAACATTAGCTACTATGGGTTATTGTTTAGGAGATCGGATTTTGGCAGCTCGACAAACAGAACTTGATTTTCTAAAGACTATAGGCACTCTTTTTGAAAACTAAAGGGTTGGGATTTTTTCTCGCGCGATCAGTAAAAACGCGTCAAACCTACGCCCCTCTGTTGAGAAAACGAGTTCGGTACCCCCATTTTTTAAATTACATTTTGTAAAAGCCCTTAACCTCAATATTTTGCGAAGTTTTAAAAAATTCTGGGTTGTAGAACTATTTCAAGGAAATTACCTTAACAAGCAAAAAGTTCGACGTTTATTGTCGAACCTCTACCGAACCAGAACGCTGCAACTCTGGCACGCCGATTAATCTACGGCTAAACGATAAAACATTGGCGTTCAACGCAAATGTTTGATGAAAATGTTTTGATCTCGTTCAAACATCTGTACGTGTTGTGGAAGCCAATTGAGTACCATGTTTTTGGGTGGCTAAACGTACAAACACTTGCGTCAAACGCAATGTTTGACAAACATTTTTGCGTGTTTAGCCAGGCCTTACTTCTTTACCGCGGTATGGACTCTTACAATCTTACCAAACCCAGTTTTACAGCGATATTTGGTATTTGGTTTTACAAAGATATTTCGAGTCCCCGTTATAGTAAAACAAGCGAAATTATATAGAGTTTTAGTCATCGGTGCCTATAGATCCGACGCGCGTGTGAATATCCAATCAGAAAACAGCAAAAAGAAGCCAGCTAAGTGCAATCTAAATGTCCCACATAAGTCCCACTGTGTAGAATAGTCATGAAAATATTGCTTTAACAAAAAGTCATTAAAGTATTGCTATAGATATAAAAAACAAGTCATGAAAGAAATTCTATTGGATATAATATAAAAGCCATGACATGCTATGAGATATAATATACAAGCCATGAAAGTATTGCCATCAAATATAATTGTGCTATTTGATTTAATAAACAAGTCGTGAAAGTAATTGCTACCAGATATCATTAACATGATAAAAGTAAATAACGGCGAAACGAGACGAAAAACAAAAAGTCATTAAAGTATTGCTATAGATATAAAAAACAAGTCATGAAAGAAATTCTATTGGATATAATATAAAAGCCATGACATGCTATTAGATATAATATACAAGCCATGAAAGTATTGCCATCAAATATAATTGTGCTATTTGATTTAATAAACAAGTCGTGAAAGTAATTGCTACCAGATATCATTAACATGATCAAAGTAAATAACGGCGAAACGAGACGAAAAAAAACTTACATATTAAGTCTTTCTGGGTTACTTATCCAAAAGTGTTCTGGTATATAAAAATGTATAAAAATGTCGATACAAATAGTAGAAAAAAAAAGAAAATCCATAAGAAAATACACGCTACACTAAAAATGTTTAATAATCTATACATTATCACTAGAATACCTTATATAGCGGATACTCGCATTTACCGGACAATATTCCGAGGTTATATTATAACCCTTGTAATTACCCAGCATTTAACGCAAATCCTTTAGAAATTGCAGTATACAATACAATACTAACTACTTACTAACCGAGAGTGAGGTCATGCCGGGAAATATCACACTCTGAGGCTTTGGCGTATCGACCGAGGCTTTGCGAGGTTTTTTGTAAGAACAAAAATGATCGCACATTTCTCTGACATCATTAGAAATTTGACGAGTCCCATGCATTTGTCGATATCAGAACTGCCATTTGCATTGTGCACCTACACAAGATTTTGAAACAGGTGTATATGACATGTATTTACTTATCTTCAAAGAAGCATTATCTCTATACAAAACACTGGTGAGTCATCTTTGATGCCATTGTCAGCATTGGGCTTCCTTTACAACATGTACACGTAGTTCATCTATGATGCAACTGGGTTTCCATTATACGTGACTAATCTATGATGTCACTGGGCTTCCAATACAAGTGGCTACTCTATGATGTCACTGGGTTTCCATTACAAGTGGCTAATTTATGTTGTCATATGGCTTCCATTACACGTGGCTAATCTATAATGTCATTGGGCTTCCATTACACGTGGCTAATATCTGATGCAATCGGCTTCCATGACATATGTGTCGACAGAGGCCGACAACTTCGTCCATGCTTTGAGCAGTGATCTGTTGGGCAAACAAATGAGGATATGGGATAAGCACAGTAAATGTGCGACACTGATGCTAGCATCATCATAAGGGGAGGGGGGGTCACTTCAGGAGCAGCAGCAAAGTAGTAATGTAAGAATAGAAGTCAAATAAGTGACAATAGAATTAGTGATAAATGAAAACCTTTATTCACCAATACTATGAACAAACCAGTTACTATCATAACAAAACCAAACTCATAAGCTGCTCCTTGTACTGACTACCTTACATTAAACACGAACGTATAATATATTTAAAACAGAACATACCTTCCACATTCTCGTACACCTCGTGACCACACGAGCGGCAGTGATGGACGCCTGGACGCCTAGTGTACTGTGTACAATCTGAGTGGAGACGGACGAAATGCCAATACCCCTCCTTATTTACGTCGTAAGGCTGGACCATGGGATAATCGCACAAAAAGTCGTGCGATAGACTCATGCGTGGATCTGAATGATAGATGTTGTGATATCTTTGCTGATAGCATTCGCTTGATGTATGATCACCGCTCATATCTTGGAATACTCTCTCTTCAGATCTCCCTGGTATGTAGTGGTCTCCACTTGATGCCATATGGGTAAATGGCCTAGCGTGCTGATAACTGCCTTGGTGTTGACCTCTTCCATAAAGAGGCTGGTGATGGCGGGGACTATTACTACAAAGTACATCTGTCACATCAGGAGGCCTGTATGATAACTGGGGAGCAGGTCTGGAGCAGGATGATGGACGTCTGGTTGGTAGTGGGGGAGGAGGTGTGGCTGTCATTCCGGGCCGGTCTGAAGGACGTATGTGTAATGATGGGGGAGGAAGTCTGGATGGAGGAGACACCCGACGCTCAGCAGGAACCGGTGTAGGAGTTCGACGTTCAGCAGGGAATGGAGGAGACACTCGACGCTCAGCAGGGTCCGGTGGAGGCATTTGACATTCATCAGGGAATAGAGGAGACACTCGACGCTCACCAGGGTCCGGTGTAGGAGTTCGACGTTCAGCAGGGAATGGAGGAGACACTCGACGCTTAGCAGGGTCCAGTGGAGGAATTCGACGTTCAGCAGGGAATGGAGAAGATATTTGACGCTCACCAGGGTCCGGTGCAGGAGTTCGACGTTCAGCAGGGAATGGAGGAGGCACTCGACGCTCAGCAGGGTCCGGTGCAGGAGTTCGACGTTCAGCAGGGAATGGAGGAGGCACTCGACGCTCAGCAGGGTCCGGTGGAGGAATTCGATGTTCAGCAGGGAATGGAGGAGACACTCGACGCTCAGTTGGGTTTGATTCAGGCATTTGACGCTTGGCAGGGATTGGTCGAGACACTTGATGTATAATACATGTAGCCAGGCTTGGCTGGGTTATATTTTCGTACAGTAAATCTTGACATTTGCGCACATATTGATGATCGGGCAACATTGCAGTATATTCACAAACTGGCTCGTATAGGTTGCTGCCAATTCCACAAAGAGATTCATCGTCTCCTGAGCCTTCATCAGATTCGTTACCATCTTTTTCGTAAATAAATGAGCAACCCTAAAAATCTCCTTGTAGGTCTCTTTGTGGTTGTAATAGCATTCTCTTAGAGTCCAACAACCCATGAATGGGTGGTCTTGGGGGTAGTGGTGGTGGGTTTCCTTTCAGGGTGAGTAGTGAATTTTTGAAATCCTGTTTGGGCGATCTTGACGATGCTGGCAATCCATCAACTTGTATTTCTTGACTTGGAAATTCTTCATACACGTTCTCTGTAATATACTCATACGTTTCTTCTTCTGTCGTTTCACGCAGAAGTCCCAGCTGGTAGTCGTAGCAGTGAGGAGCGTAAAGACTATCTGTGACGATTTTACGTATTTCTGCGTGGTTGAGATGTTTTTCCTCGGGAAGAACGTGCGGAGCATTCTCGGGTTGGGTGACATCAAAATCAACATTGACGTCGTTGTGAATCTTCTTCCAATGCTTTAGCATCCAGGAATCAAATGGCTTTCTAAAAAAAAATAATACAATATATAAAAAAGACCGTGGCGAGAGTGCGGTGACATCCCCATTTATGAAATAAATAAACCATTTATAAATTATATTTCTCCAGGTATCTTTATCCTAGAGAAACTAATCGGCACTGCAGCAGGGTTTAGGTTAGTAATGCGTAACGATAGCTTTACTTACCCACGTGCAACGATAGCTTTACATAACCATGTGTAACGATAGCTTTACATACCCACGTGTAACGATAGCTTTACATACCCACGTGTAACGATAGCTTTACATACCCACGTGTAACGATAGCTTTACATACCCACGTGTAACGATAGCTTTACATTACCACGTGTAACGATAACTTCACATACCCACATGCAACGATAGCTTCACATACCCACATGCAACGATAGCTTTATACGTTACATGCTTTACTCACCTGCTCGTTAGGGTGTCGACCAGGAGCAGGAAGGTTGGTCTTTCACGTGGATAATGCAGAAGACACTGTTTGAGTGTGATGTACAACCAGCATGGCATACTCTGCGGTTGAACTGGATAATTCCCCTCAAACGATGACTTGGTCTGAACACACACACAAAAATAATCAAGGAGTGAAAATGGGATCAGTGATAGCTGTATTATAGTAAAATTTGCATGACTTTGACCAGGCATAGCTGGAAATTGGGAAACTAAAATGGGGGTTGCAGGAATCGGTTCCTTCTAAAGCAGACACTTATTACCTGGTCATCCATGGCCGCGGCTGCCGATGCCTCTAGTTCGTCTAGCGTATTGAACATCTCAAAGGCAACCTTTCCGAAGGAGTACACATCAGCCGCTTGTGAATAGTAATTATCGTTTTTCACCTCTGGCGCGCTCCTGTTCACATAAATTCATTAATTTCCTAATGATATTTCATAAATATAAATAGAAGTGTAGTCTAGTAGTTTATATTTTCATCACATACCATGCCGAATCATCAATGGGCATAGGTTTCACAACAAACCCGTCCGCGCTTGTTTTCATGTAGGAGGTGACAATAATTTCCTCTATTCGCCCAAAGCGCGTTAGTTTCACCTGAAAAAAAAAATGTGAAAATCTATACAATTCTTACACAGATACTGCCAGAATAACTGTAGTGCTGTAGAGAATGTGTACAGTAAATGTACAACAACAACAACAACAAAAACAACAACTACAGCAATAATAATATAGTTTTTTAAAGCCTTTTGCAGTGTGACTGAATTACAGGTTATGTGCGCAACTAAAGGAATTCTAATTAAGTAGTTGAGACTTCCTTCCAGACCTAAGGCACATGCTGTGTTTTGAATCAATAATTCTGTTATGGGGGTCCGGGGGTCGTTTCTCAAAACTCCCGGTAATATCCGGGCCCGTTAGGGTACCGGGAGAGTTTTCGGGGTACTTTTCCGGGCGAGGAAGAGCGTTTCTCAAAGCTAGCGGTAGCGTCCCGGTTGTTTACGGATTCCCGATAAAGTTGTTTATACTTTTTAGGCGCACGGTGACAGCTAAATGTCAAATCATTTGACAGAAAAGAAACCTGATTGGCTGGTAGCGAATCCCATAAAATGATGTTAGCCGTGATTGGCCCACTTTTTTCCGGGCAGTGATATGGTTTTCTCAAGTGATGAAAATTCACTACAACTCGACACAACTTGAAAATGGCGAGATATAATCGGAAAAAAGCACCAAATTGATTAGTTCAACTTGGCCAATTCGAGATGAATGGTTGATCTATAAATTCAGCTGCCAAATATTAAGGAAAAACATCGTTTTGGGTATCAAATATAGTATTTAAAGTAATCCCCGGGAAGTTAACGGGAGCTCTTGAGCTCCCGTAAGTTACCGGGCGAGTTACCGGGATTTTTTCCGGGCCCGAAAATAACGGGCGTTTTGAGAAACATCCGTAATGTTTATCGGGGGCTCACCGGGTGACTTTCCGGGTTTATCGGGACTTTTGAGAAACGACCCCCAGGCCCGACAATAACGGGCGTTTTGAGAAACACCCAAAAAGTTTATCGGGGGCTTACCGGGTGACTTTCCGGGTTTATCGGGACTTTTGAGAAACGACCCCCAGGGCATAAACCTGCGGTATAAAAAGCGCGCACCTGGTCCAAGTCGTCATTCCCACTAGACTTAGTCGAGAGCAGAGCTCCATTAAAAGAAGCAAAAGAGATATGATCAAGTTCGAAATAATGTCTTAAACATCAATGGTGCGAAGACAACTACATTTTCTCTGATGACTGGACAAATAAGAAATAGGGAATGGAGCGATTTTGAATTAAATAAGTTTTCAGGTTTCGTTTTTTTTAACGCGCGCGCTGAAAAATAGCGTCATTTCAAACGAGAGCGCGCTGTTTTTGAATTAAATTTTCAATCACAAATTTTGTCGTTATTGCCGTAGAAAACTGCCCCCAAGAAGCTCGCCGTTATTGCCTTGTTTATACAGAACATTATTTTCAACTTCGAAATTATCAAAGTTAATCTACGGCTCTGCTTTTTCCACTTGACGTGGACTAGCGAGAATGACGACTTGGACCAGGGGGTCGTTTCTCAAAAGTCCCGATAAACCCGAAAACCCGGAAAGTAACCCGGTAAGCCCCCGATAAACTTTACGGGTGTTTCTCAAAGCGCCCGCTATTTTCTGGCCCGGAAAAAATACCGGCAACTCGCCCGGTAACTTTTGGGAGCTCACGAGCTTCCGTTAACTTACCGGGAATTACTTTTAATGCAAAAATTGATACCCCAAATTTCCTTAATATTTTCATAGATCAACTATTCATCTAGAATTGGCCAAGTTGAACTATCCAATTTGGTGCTTTCTTTCCGATTAAATCTCGCCATTTTCAAGTTGTGTCGAGTTGTAGTGAATTTTCATCACTTGAGGAAACCATATCACTGTCCGGAAAGAAGTGCGCCAATCACGGCTAACATCATTTTATGGGATTCGCTACCAGCCAATCAGGTTTCTTTTCTGTCAAATGATTTGACATTTAGCTGTCACCGTGCGCCTAAAAAAATGTAAACAACTTTGCGAAAGATATTGGAAGTTTGCTACAAAATGAGACTTTATCTACTTGTTCTTTTTCTTTTTTTCGAAAAGTGCCGATGCCACAGCAGTGTTTGGGGTACAAATCTACGATTTTTACTGATATACAATAATTATTTAGCCAATTTATTCATTAAATCTGAAAATTATAATTTGCTTATCGGGAACCCGTAAACAACAGGCACCTTACCGCAAGCTTTGAGAAACGCTCTTCCTCGCGCGGAAAAGTATCCCGAAAACTCTCCCGGTACCCTAACGGGCCCGGATATTACCGGGAGTTTTGAGAAACGACCCCCAGGTCCGCGCCTTTTATACCGTGGGTCCTTGTTTAATATCGTTAACGAATTTCTTACACTTATCCACACGTCTATCTTCTAAAGTCATGATGTTGGCTCGTGCTAGGGCGTTAACAATACATCATTCCAGGCCAAATGATACCTAAGGCCCTCTTTTGAATGTTCTCACATTGATCGTTAAGATATTTGGGCAAACCAGCGAAAACAACTCAGGCACATTCAATCGACGCTCAACACAATATCGGCAGGTGGAACATTACATTTTTTCAGTTGTACAGGGGTAAAGCCGCCTGTTGGCTTTCTTCACCAAGTAGTCGCAATGTGCAGCCCATGATAGGTCATGTGATAAGTCATGTGATAGGTCATGAGATAAGTGCACTCCGAGCAACTTAAAGGTGTGAGCCTATTCGATAAGTGAGCCTCCGATTGCAATGGGTAATTGTCTATATAACAATAAGCAAGCGATGTACCTTGAGAGGCGCTTGCTGCGCCACCATGATGTTATCTGGTCTTAGGCTGCAGTGGACAATGTCGCTCTGGTGTATGTACTGAATCACCATGGCAATTTGCGCAAGCGCGCTCACTAAGTCAAGAGGTGAACACTTGCCGTCCCTCACATGGCGTAGTAAATCCCCATCTCTAAAGTACTCGGTTATCTGGTGAAATAGATACTCGAGTGAGTCAAATTACTTTGTAGTTTGCTGCTTTCTTCGAACGCACAGTGATAAAATCTGTGATGTAATCAATAATGGTTTGACCCTAATACTTTAGGTTTCAATAGTTTTTTTCAGAAACACTATTTTGAAATACTAATATGTCTTACCACTTCAAAATCACTTCCTAGAGGAGATATTGACTTAATTTCAGCAAGGTTTTCATGGCAGAGCGGCAGTAAGCTCCTAAGACATTCTATCTTGTCTTTATTCACGACTTCCCTGTTCACGATCTCCTGTAAAAGTGAATTGCATGAGAGTTATACATCATTTCTAAAATCATGCGCATGTCTTATGAAACGCGTCTACCCTTTTGAGTCGACGTCCGAATTCTTGAAATCTACCGCGCGAAATTCTACCCTTAACCTGTACCACCTCGGAGGGAGACAGGAGGAATTCTACCCTTACCCCGTGCCACCTGGACTTCGTCAGAGAGTCAGGAGAAGGCGGTTCAAAGACATCTGGAAATGTTGGCTCATTTTCATCGACTGGAGTCGAGGAGGAAGAGTTCTGAAAAGAAGAATGTAATCAAAATTATACATTAGAAACAATTTTCATTTTTCTTGCGTACGATGAACATTATATACTTACACAAATGGGAATCAGCTGCTTTCTTAAAGGTGGAGGACTTTCAGGGGCGTGATCTTCGCCTGCGTCAAGAAAATGGGTTATGGGCTGACTTGTAATAATTGTGACGTGCATTTGCTTTAATCTTACCTGATGATCTTATATAACTTTGGTAAGCTTCCAATTCATTCTCCACTTCCTCGGCAGTGGGTCTCTCGCGGCTGTCAAATTCTGTACACCGCTCGATTAGGGCAGCTATTTGCTTGGTAATGCAGGCCTCTGACAAAAGCTTTCCTCCTTTTAAGACCTACGGGACGAAGACACTGAATGTGTCACGTTTACTACGAGTAATAATTTTAAAAATCATCGGGACAGGGGATCAAAGATAGTGCTTACTTAGACGCGCAACATTATTATAGCTGCATTACTTTGCATAAGAAAACACCGGAAAGTTTTCAATGTATGACTACACATTATGATCTAAGACCACTCAAAATCTTTTTAGAAACTTGGGCAGTCCCTATCCCTAAGAGAATAGAAAGAGGGGCATTCGATCAGTTACTTACATATTGTCTAAGTTGTTCGTCCGTATCGCAGCCCCTTCCATTACCGCGACTGTACGGGGTCACCCCTAGGGTAAACACCTGGTACATCAGTACGCCATAGCTCCACATGTCTGACGCGCATGAGAAGCGCCCATCTAATAGACTTTCGGGGGCGCCATGTCGCACTTGAGTGGATTTATTAGAGACGTACTCCGGCGTTGTACCTTTACCCTAGAACACAGTTGGACCAATCACAAATCACCCTAGAACGTAATTGGACTAAACACAAATCACCTTAGAACACAATTGGACCAATCACAAATCACCCTAGAACACTATTGGACCAATCACAAATCAGCACGGATTTAGATGTGCTAATATATGTTTTTCTATTTTTTCAAAATACCTGACTCTTCAATTCCCGGACTGTGCCAAGACCCGACAGCATGCAAACGTTATCCTCCCCGACCATTACATTAGAGGGGCATATGGACCGGTGGACCAGTCCGAGCTGATGTAGGAACTTCACTGCTCTCAGTACGTCCAGACACATGCCGGTCAATATGGACTGGGGCAGCATGGGAAGCAAATCACGCCTAGGACAAGTAAATATTTTAAAAATTATCCAGCACACGCATAGAAACCAACACTTCGAGATGTTTAAGAAAGATAAAAGATTAAATTCCCGAGTACAGCACCAAACGTAGTAATACCTAGAGTTTTCCAGATAGCTAAGAAGGTCCCCCTCCGGCATCCTCTCCAAAATCACGTGATAGGGCAGTTGTTTCGTGTCGTACGCGAAGACCCGCGGGATGTTCGGGTGAAGCATGGTTGAAGAGTTCAGCCGGTACATTGCATAAACCTCATCGCGCATGCGCTTGTAATTTACACCGTCGAGATCTTTGATAAATAGACGCCAATATCAATGAATTTGACCGACTACATTAAACTAAAAAAACAAGTATAGAAAATTGAGAATAGCTTGGTTGATGTGCTGTTGTTGTGTGTTTCTTACCCGAGGAAGCATGGCAGAGCTTGATGATGACTGGCTTGTCTCGAAATGTCGCGCTGAAAACTGTGATAGCGCCATCTCTCCTAAGGATCTCATAATTCCCTGGAGGGACAAACTTGCGGTACTGCCACATTAGATAATCAACATCGTCCTCTGAGCTGACGTTGTTGATGTGAGGCCCGACCAAGCATCGGCTTAATTGGTCAGGAGAAAACAACACTCTTTTGCAGCACCTTGTGATCGCAATCTTCACGCCTTCGCATTTCTCCATATCTTTGCTATTTTTGTAGAAATTGGCAAGACACGCGCTTGCTTGTGAACGAGCAGCTTAGGAAAAAAGAACACTTATAAGATGGATATTTGGTGAGTACAATGTCAATTCATCAAAACATTTACTGAAATCCCTTTTAGTCTTTGTTTAAATGCTTGTACGTGGATGTGCTTACTAATATCTTTGTTGTAGAAAGCAATGTCGAGAAGCACGCTGCCAAAGATGAGCCCGTTTTGCCACTCAATCTCCCTTCTAGCAAGTCTCTTTTTTTTGCCATATGCAACATATTCGTCTATCAAGCTTTTCAATACCGACATTATCTTTGGTTTTCTGTAGACCTTAAAAGGCAAAAATAATGAACAGATTACGATAAATCATGGGATTTTCTGCAGCTGTCAAAGTCAGTTTAATTGCAATTACCTTTAACTGTAAAACAAAGACGACCAAATGAAGCTCAAACCAGCTGTTGAACAAGGGCTTGAACTGTTTTGTTAGATTTTCACTCAGAGTATCATCTTTGGCTTCATGTGCCCTTAAAATCAATAACTCCAGTTACATTTACATAATTGAGCCCTTCTCTGGTGCAATTAAGGTTCGCATGGGAATCTACTTGCAAGTGCTGAACTAACTACTATGGTTGGTAGACTTGGTTTTGGTTCTGGCTTAGTAAACTTACCGCTCTAATATTTCGACGAGATTTCGCTTTATCCCACCGTCTCGTTTTTTCCTTTTAGGATCAGGATACGTTCTTTCAGCTACCTCTATGATGAACTCCATTGCGTGCCGCAGCTTATTGTGCTTCTGGTATCGATGATTTTTCAACATTTCCAAAAGTTTATAACGAAGCTTGCTAATCTCAGCGTCCAAAGGCGTCAAATTTCCCAGTGTGCGATCTACAAACAGAAGCGCAAGGACCCTACTGTACACCCCCAGTCTAAGTTCTTGCATGGAAAGCGATTCCTTATCAAACAAGCCCCCGCCCTCCCGCAGGATCGACCCTCTAAGAGCTTGTTCAACCGAGAGAAGTCCTTTAAAGTCGTCAGCCTTTCTTGACACTTCTTCCAATAGCAGATGCAGTATATGTCGTGTCGCGGTTTCTCCTATGTCATTACATGCGAGTGTAGTAAGCGTATTATAAATGTCCTTGCTTTCAATGGCTCTGTGTTCTTTTTCCAATGTAAGGAGGATCTGGAATAGAACATTTTCCAAGCGCTGTCGCTCCATTTCATCTGCTGCTGACAGTGAACGGAGGAAGCCATCTGGATTCTTGAAAAGATTTTTTGCGGTCCAGACCGAGTCTGTATATCAAAATGCTAGTCAGTAAAGACAAACATCATAGAAAAATTATGTTTTGCCCATAGGTGGCCTGTGTGAATCTCAATCTTTTCATTCCTGTTTCCTGGTCATCACCAAACTTACCTGTACTAAAGCCTCTGTTAACAATGGAATGTGAAAGAGCTCGCGGACCATAACCGACTTTCCTGGTAAAATTGTCCTTTGTGTCGGTTGCATTATTGTCCTCAGCACTGTCAGCCACTACAGGTCCCGAGTCAACAGCTTCGCTGCCACCAAGTCCTGGCCGCGCGTCATGTACGTCTGTCGTCTTGTTTGCAGTTTCGTCATCAAGACCTGGCTGCATTACAGTGTCGTCATCAAGGCTTGGCTGCTCTTCACCTGGCTTATCTGTATTCATCGCACCAACATCATGCAGATCTGCAATTTTGTAAAAGATATTTTAACAGCTTTTAATATCGTTTATCATAGTTTATTTTAATAAAAGCAATAATTACTAAATTACGATTGAGCTCTTGTTTTCTTTTACCTGTGTTTCTATCTGTGATAGCTCCATTGTCACCAACGATTACACTTTGAACGTGGCTAATATTGATATTGATATTGAATGGTTTCCGGTCACAACCTGAAAATGGACTTGAATAAGTTTTCCGTGGTCATCAAAAGGCAACAACACAAGGGCTCCCTACTGCTTATCTTTCCCAACACATGCTTTCAAATATCTGTTATTTGAATTCTAAAACAGAAGCATAACGTGCAAATGTCGACAAATGGCCACGTCTAGCCAGGCGCCAGAAGTGCTAGAAGGCACATTCCGCAACATTCAGCCCCCCCGGTTTGAGACTCTCCATAAAAGTAGACGGAGTTGATCGTCATATATATAAAATTCTATCAAATGCTATCACTTAGGAGGATGGTCAACAATAATTCCGATTCTGTTATCCTTGGCTAGTGCTTGGCTAGTGCCTGGGTAGACATGGCATTTGCTTCCGGCTCGGTCATGGTAATCTTTATGCATGCAATCCACTACGCATAAGCTAATAATCCGGCGTAAAAAAAAAACACGAATAACAGATAATTCAAAAACTAAAAATCACCCTAACTTGCACTTCATTTGAGTATTTTTTGTCTATTCTTATGCACACAAAAACATGGCATTTGCTTCCGGCTCGGTCATGGTAAACTCTATGCATGCAATCTACTACGCATAAGCTAATAATCCGGCGTAAAAAAAAACACGAATAACAGATAATTCAAAAAGTAAAAATTACACTAACTTGCACTTCATTTGAGTATTTTTTTGTCTATTCTTATGCACACAAAAACATGGATTGCTAGAAGATTGAAGCTGCTTGTAACACAAATTTATATACGTCGCTATTTTGTGATATTGCGTCAAATGCATACTAATAACCTTCTAGGGTCTGCACACCATCAACATGGTGTGGATCATCTAATGCTCTTTTGCTCAAATACCATAATAACCTTAACATGATGTAGAGGTATTCGCTCGCTTGATCTTCGTTTGCATGCAAATACCGTAATACCCTAAACATGCTTTACAGGTATTTAATTAATTCTGTTGCGTATTTAGTTCTCTATTCGGGCACCAGAGTGTCTTTTCTCACCTTGATCTTCCGAAGCTTTGCGCGCAGCGCCGTTATCCTCGTCTGGCATCTTTCTCTGCTTCTAAATCACTGAGCTGATTTGTTGTGTTGCGTAGTCTTACATGTTTGGCTCCCGGGACTTTTTCTGTTGACTAGAGGTATTTACTTCCGTATAACGCAAGGGACTTTGCGTTACACCATTACATTCAGACGACGCCTTAACCGTATCGATGAAATGTTACCACTTTTTTCGTTTCAGCAGCTTTCAGCTGGGTCAAAGAACGGAATTGTCAGCTTTGATGACATAAGATGTACACCTCTTCGAGGTTTTGGTTTTTAGTTTTGTTAAATCACTGAGCTGATCTGTTGTGTTGCGCAGAAACGATAACAATTATACAAAGTTCTTGAGTTCATTTATTCATTTGTTGCAAAGACCAGATGACTACATAACAGAAATGGTGTTAATAAAAAAACTTAAGCACTTATCGCTTTTAAATAAATACCCATAAGTGTATAGAATTTTCTTAAATATAAGGCCTTCCGTTCTCTACATAAATTGCAAGTAATCTGAATTGCCGAGACTTGAAATGTGACGGCCAATACTTATTCGTGACAATAGTTTTCTCATGCGAATCATAACAACACAAGGGCTCTCTATTGCTTATCTTTCCCCACACATGCTTTCTTATGTCTGTTATTTGAATTCTAAAAGTTAGACAAACAGAAGCATAACGTTAATTCGAACTACTGCATTTTTAAAGATAAATCGGTTGAAATTAATCAATTCTAGAATGCGAATTGCCACGTCTAGCCAGGCGTCACAAGTGCAAGAAGGCACAATCTCGCAACATTCAGCCCCCCCCCGGGTTGAGACTCTCCATAAAAGTAGACAGGGTTGGTCGTCATATATATAAAATTCTATCAAATGCTATCGTCATATATATAAAATTCTATCAAATGCTATCACTTAGGGGGATGGTCAACAATAATTCCGATTCTCTATTCTTGAGGGGGTTTCATACTAATAGATCATCATATCCCATAATAACCGGACTCAAAAGTGGTCACGATATGGATGTGCCCATTAATGTGCTTATAAAATTTATTGTTACGATTATTTATTTTTACAAAGAAGAAATGTTCTACAAGAAAATCTAGCCTAACCTATTTGGTATGACCTTGGCGCCTTTGATTGCTTGGCTAGTGCCTGGGTAGACATGGCATTTGCTTCCGGCTCGGTCATTGTAAACTATGCATGCAATCTACTACGCATAAGCTAATAATCCGGCGTAAAAAAAACACGAATAACAGATAATTCAAAAAGTAAAAATCATCCTAACTTGCACTTCATTTGAGTATTTTTTTTGTCTATTCTTATGCACACAAAAACATGGATTGCTAGAAGATTGAAGCTGCTTGTAACACAAATTTATATGCGTCGCTATTTTGTGATATTGCGTCAAATGCATACTAATAACCTTCTAAGGTCTGCACACCATCAACATGCTGTTGAGCATCAAATGCTCTTTTGCTCAAATAACATAATAACCTTAACATGATGTAGAGGTATTCGCTCGCTTGATCTTCGTTTGCATGCAAATACCGTAATACCCTAAACATGCTGTACAGGTATTAATTCTGTTGCGTATTTAGTTCTCTATTCGGGCACCAGAGAGTCTTTTCTCACCTTGATCTTCCGAAGCTTTGCGCGCAGCGCCTTTATCCTCGTCTGGTATCTCTCTCTGCTTCTAAATCACTGAGCTAATTTGTTGTGTTGCGTAGTCTTACATGTTTGGCTCCCGGGACTTTTTCTGTTGACTAGAGGTATTTACTTCCGTATAACGTAAGGGACTTTGCGTTACACCATAACATTCGGACGACACCTTTACCGTATCGATGAAATGTTACCACTGTTTTTGTTTCAGCAGCTTTCAGCTGGGTCAAAGAACGGAATTGTCAGCTTTGATGACATAAGATGTATACCTCTTCGAGGTTTTGGTTTTTAATTTTGGTAATAATGGTATGACACTTGTTAGCGATCTAGAACGCCCATAAGCAAGAAACGATAACAATTATGCAAAGTTCTTGAGTTCATTTATTCATTTGTTGCAAAGACAAGACGACTACATAACAAAAATGGTGGTAATCAAAAAAACCCTAAGCACTCATCGCTTTTAAATAAATTCCAATAAGTGTATAGAATTTTCTTAAATATAAGGCCTCCCGTTCTCTACATGGATTGGAAGTAATCTGAATTGCCGAGACTCGAAATGTGACGGCAAATACTTATTCGTGACAAGAATTTTCTCATGCGGATCATAACAACACAAGGGCACTCTACTGCTTATCTTTCCCCACACATGCTTTCTAATATCTGTTTTTTTTTTATTTCTAAAAGTTAGACAAACAGAAACATAACGTTAATTCGAACTACTGCATTTTTTTAAGATAAATCGGTTCAAATTAATCAATTCTAGAATGCAAATGGCCACGTCTAGCCAGGCGTCACAAGTGCAAGAAGGCACATTCCGCAACATTCAACCTTCCCGGGGTGAGACTCTCCATAAAAGTAGACAGGGTTGGTCGTCCTATATATTAAATTCTATCAAATGCTATCACTTAGGGGGATGGTCAACAATAATTCCGATTCTGTATCCTTTAGGGGGTTTCATACTAATGGATCATCATATCCCATAACAACCGGACTCAAAAGTCGTCACAATATGGAAGTGCCCATAAATGTGCTTAAAAAATTTTATTGTTACGATTATTATTTTTTTTTTCTTACAAAGAAATGCTCTACAAGAAAATCTAGGCTATCTAATTGGTATGACTTTGGCGACTTTGATTGCTTGGCTAGTGCCTGGGTAGACATGGCCTTTGTTCAAATGCGCTCCTGGAATTGCGTTGGAGATTAAAAGACATTGCCACGGCTTAACACATTGACTCCTCAACCGGCCTGTACCGGCTTTGGGAAGTACCCACACTCCAAAAAATTAATAAATGCAAAATAAACACAACAAGATGAAGATACTCAGGCATCAGTCTAAGGGATAAATGGTCTTGCAGATATTCATCCAACCAAGGTGTTGGCATCTACTCTTAAGCCAAATAATAGCACAGGTTCTTTGACAAATCTCAAATCGAACAAGGAGAGAAAAGCAGAATCACCCCTCTCAATAAAACGCTCAAAATACCACACAAGGGAGATCAGCAAACACAGCTCAAGACACAAATAGATACCTTTATTCTGATCTTCCAGGTACATTTCCTTGGCCTCAAAACACAATGTCCATTCCTTGAAGGATTGTACAAAAACGAAAATATATTTACGTATTGCAAAGCATTCTGGGAGATCCAGGGAAAAATTCACGAGGGGAGGGCCAGTCAACACTCCTCTCCCAAAGTCAGATGGTTTTTTAGAAGTCTTTTCACCCCGAAGCCAAACAAATTAATTCCAGGTCATACAGACCCAGAATAGCAGTGTAAACAATTTTGGAATCAATTTGGTTTTAGAAAAGACAGCATTAAGGAGAGCTGTGGTGATTCATTAGAAAATTATTTTCTCATCCAGGCAAAGCCAAACAAGAAAAAATCATCATAAATCCACCTTTGATTGCAAATATCCATAAGCAAAGCACTCAATTATGCCCCGAAAGACTTCATGATGTCCTGTGACACTCTCCTAATATGCTCATAGCTGTATTTTTGATGAAAAATACAAGCAACCATCAACTTTTGCTCGCTTCAGCACAACGACGGGGGATTAAAAGTGGGGACCGCAAAGCACTGTTGGAAAGCTTGGATACCGCTGACTAGGTGCAGCTGTGTTTGACTTTGACGGGCTGTATAAAACTCAAAATAGGGGGGAGGTATCTGTTTTCAGTCTGTTTTTTGTAAATTAAGCTCCAAAAAAGCCAGGAGTCAATAGGTTAAAGAAAATATAGGGCGGGCACTGCAACGAACCTATTGGTTATTTCCTTATAATTTTTTTAATATCTTTTTTTTTTTTGGGGGGGGGGGGGGGGAGGGGAACGTGCCCCCTTCCTACGGCCCTGTATCTAAAATCCTTTGACATTGATTGAATTTGGTATATGGGTCGCGATTGCTTCCTCGAGAACATGCGGGCGGGCGTTTTTTTTATTTTCTTCTTATCTCAAGTTATTAGGCGTGGAGAAAACTGATTAACCCAATCAGATGTATTGCGACATTTTCTAGTGCAGTGAAAGGGTTTCCCGAGCTCAACTTTCGATGTTTGGCGAAGCTGGAAGTCTATGTTTTGCCAAACTCATAATTCTAGAGGAGAAATCCTGGATCCGCACCCTCTTGCCATACTTACTCGGAGCGTTGGGACTGAGAATTGTTCGCAGCAGAAGTCCCAGTAAACTTTTAAAGATCACGCTCAAGTCTATAGAATGGCAATTACATTTAAGCGGAGCCAGCGCGGCCGCAGGCCGCGTGCGGAGCTCCATAGGTATAGAAATATGGTATAACTATGCGACTTGGTTTTTGTGGTCATCGCTCGGGTACCCTGTGTGTCACAATCCAGTAAATCATGCAACTCCCAGGCCCCACTCGGCCCAACTAGAAAGGAGTCATCGTCAATTGACACGTCAATCACGATGACGTCATGAGGATGTTAACTCAATCACCAAACTGGACATAACCGGTTTATAACCAGTCTAACTGGAAATAACATTTTTTACCACCGCCCCCAAACTTCCGTACTTATGCTTCAAAGTTCTTTTATGAACAACGCAAACCCGCAAAGCGAAACAAGAAATTGAATATTGAGAAGTTTTTTTATTTCCACTGTGACCATGGACTACCTTTCACGTGGTGATAAAAGAGGTAAGTGCACAACTATTATAGTTTTATGTTTACATCCAGTAGGTATTATGTTAAAAAAACAAAAAGTTTTGAACTGAGTGCCTTTTTAAGTATATGTTAGAAAGGTTTTTTATGGATTTATTATCAGACGATACTAGCATTTTATTTTTAAGAATAAAATACTTCTATTGTACAGAGAAGAATTTGTTTGTACAATGGTTTTGTTAAAACTCGCGCCCAAAAACAAGATGGCGGTAGTCTTGCGCGCGCTTGTGTTTACTTTTTAGGTATATTTTATACCATTGGGCTAATTTTCAGATCATGTCATCTCGTTTCGATCTATAATAGTCGAAGAAGAACCAAGAAGAGGGGTGGAGCGAAATAATGAGGAGGAGAGGTCACGCAGACCACGAGTATTGACAGAAGAACAAAGAGCTCGGAAGAGAGCACGTGACCTTGTACTCACCGAGGAGCAAAGAGTGCGAAAAAGACAGAGGAGCTCCGAGTACAGGTTAAGTAGTGAGCAAAGAGTCCGGAAAGAGCAAAAGGACTCGGAGTACGAACTAAATGACGAGCAGAGAGCTCGTAAAAGGCAGAGAAACTTAGAAACACTCATCGCCCAGCGTGCAATGATGGCAGAAGACAGCTTGTTTGCTCAAAGGCAAAGAGAAAGGGCTCGTGAGCGACAGAGGGCATCTAGACTCATTAGAAAACAACAGAGGCAGCCCTCCACTACTACCGCTTTTTTTGGTGAGTTTTCTTTGAGTAATATATAGATTTAGGCACTGCCTAAAAGCGGAGCCAGCATTGAACACCTTTTGTATTGACTGATCGAAGTATTTTTTGGGGATCTAGGATCCTGCTCTTTACTTAAATTTATTGGACCAACCAAATTGATCCAGGCCTTATTCAATAATTTAAATTATGCAGTACATCAAAGTGTGTTTGTATGCAGTACAAACACAATTCCTGGTGTAAATATGACTGTCAAAGTTGTCAAGAGTCTAATGGTAAATTCTTATTTCCCCACCATAGAAGTTCCATTATGAATATTCTTATAATCAAAACAATACTCCGACAAGCTTTGCCCTTGTGCAGAATATGTCATGGATGTAACAGCATTTCAAAGATTCCAAAAAATATATTTAGACTGTTTAAATGCCATACTGTAATTTGAAGGTATCAATTTAGTGGTGATTCTCTCCTTTATTGGACTGAATATTCAGAAAAATGTCTGGAAATTAAAATCCACAAATGTATCTCCTTCAATGCATTACATATTGGTGCACCCACCCTTTACCATATAGTGGCCTTGTTGTTGTTGGCCTACTCCAAAATGAATGCAATGGAGAAAAAACAGATTGATTTGGGAAGCAAACCCTAAAAAAATACATAAGACATCACTGACAGTGCTAAAATGCTAACTTCTAATTTCAAATTAAACCCTTCCATTGATCTATGTTTGGGGTAGAGAGGAAACAGCAAAGAATATCAATTGACTAAAAAAATAGTTGACGGGAGAGGAGAAATAAACGAAATTGACTCAACTTGAAAGGTTTGGTGAAAAAAAATATGAGAATAATGAAAATAATTTGAAAGGGCATTTATTGACATTTCCCCTTTCCCATTATCTTAACCCTTCCACAACCACAGGCCTTTAAAGAGGCCAAGCCTATGCTATCCAAGCTATGTGAACATAGCTTCAAATTCTCTTATTGAAAAAGAACATGGTTATATAGTTTAAGTATCTTGTCCTAAAAAAAACCCTTCCCCTCGTAAAAGTCCCATTAATGTACATTTGTAAAGCTACATTCTGACAAGCTTTGTCCTTACAAAGAACAAATAATGGATTAAACAGGATTCCAAAGATATCATATAGTGTCAGACACAGTTTTAGATGAGATGCAATACTGAAGTTTCCATGTGGTGATTTCCCATCCTCATGGGAATTAATATCATCTACAAATATACATCCAGTAAAGCATTATATGTTGGTGTTTTTAGAAACCCTTGATCCAACCATTCCAGTAAAATAAAACTAAACCTCTGAAATAAATGTAATGGGAAAGAGACTGACTTGAAAAGGAAATCCTAAAAAAAGATATAAGTGAAAGTACTAAATCAAAATTTATAATTTAAAAATCAAATTTGTTCATTAATTTATTTTTTGTGTAGAGGGGAAATAGCAAATAGAATCAATTGCATAAATATAGGGGAAGTAGGAGAAGTAAAAGGAAAAAATATGACTCTTCTTTAAATGTTTGAAAAGAAAATATAACAATAATAATTATATGATAATTATATTTAGTACTTTCCTAAAATATTCCCATTATCTTTAGGTTGATAAAAAACTGTTTTCTTTACAGATTTATTATTTAAAAAGCAAAAGTTTGTTTTTAGTTTTATATTATGTAAATATCTTGTTCTAAAAAACATATTAAGTGTGTACTGCCGAATCACATAGTTGTAATGAACTAGTCATTTGAGCCCCCTCCCTCATGGTCCCGTGGAAGCCAGGGGTTAATGTGGGGTTTTAGACCACTTTTTAACCATAATATGTCAGGAGGGGTGGTGGTATTGACTGTTTTTTACTCTTAACTTGGAAACATGCTTTTAAAAAAGTCTAATCCCCCACCCTTTCCTGGAACCATGGATGTGGGGGTACCAAATGACTAGTGAATAAGAACTCCCTACTGTTCTCTTCAAGACATGGTTTTTAATTCCCATGCCTTCCAGTCTTTAGCATTCATCTTGGCCCTCAGGTAGTTCCTGGTTCATGAAAGAGTGAAAACAATTATTTATTATTCCTTTCAAAACAATCTTTTTATCAAGCCATTTATAATCTAACTAATTTTCCACAACTATTTGAAAAAAAAATAAACACATGAGATGCAAGATGCAGACAATAACAACAATACATATTGAAAATAGGGTTTTTTTATCCTCGGTAAGGAAAATTTCTCTTGTAAGTTGAAGAAGCTGCTGTATCTTCTAAGGATATTTATCTTCTTAGGACTAAGAGCACAGGATATAAAGACAAGAACGGTCTCCTTTAGCAGTATTTGACAAATGCAACAAGATATTGGTTAGCCTTTATGAAATATCTCAACACAATCAATCTGCCCTGAAGAAGTCTTATTAAAGACGAATTCCAGTTTTTGTTGTATTGTATTATATTCAACACAATCAAGAATATAGATCAAACGAATGTCAAAACGAAACCTGTTATGCTCAAATAATTTGATTACTAAGTTAAGTACTCGCATTCTCAAAGCATACAAAAAGGACAACAAAAAGCCTAATAACTGTCATATCCTCAATAGACAATACAAATCGTTGTCTGAAACTCACCTTGCATTGTTTTTTTTGGTCGCTTTCTTGTGGTTCTGTTCTGTTTTCTTTACAAATTTATTATTTAAAAAGCAAAAATTTGTTTTTAGTTTTATATTATATAAGTATCTTGTTCTAAAAAAAACCTATGAGTGTGTACTGCTGAATCACATAGTAATGAACTAGTCATTTGTGCCCCCTCCCTTATGGTCCTGGGGAAGTCAGGGGTTAATGTGGGGTTTTAGATTACTTTTTAACCAGAATATGTCAAGATTGGTGGTGGTTTTGACTGTTTTTGACTCTTAACTTGGAAACAGGCTTTTATTTAAGTTTAATCCCCCACCTTTCCCTGGGACCATGGGTGTGGGGGTATCAAATGACTAGTGAATAAGAACATCCTACTGTTCTCTTCAAGACATGATTTTTAATTCTCATGTCTTCCAGTCTTTAGCATTCATCTTGGCCCTCAGGTAGTTCCTGGTTCATAAAAGAGTGAAACAATTATTTATTATTTCTTTCAAAACAATCTTTTTATCAAGCCATTTATAATCTAACTAATTTTCCACAACTATTTAAAAAAAAAAAACACATGAGATGCAAGATGTAGACAATAACAACAACACATATTGAAAATAGGGTTTTTTATCATCGGTAAGGAAAATTTCTCTTGTAAGTTGAAGAAGCTGATGTATCTTCTAAGGATATGTATCTTCTTAGGACTAAGAGCACAGGATATAAAGACAAGAACGGTCTTCCTTAGCAGTATTTGACAAATGCAACACGATATTGGTTAGCCTTTATGAAATATCTCAACACAATCAATCTGCCCTGAAGAAGTCTTATCAAAGACGAATTCCAGTTTTTGTTGTATTGTATTTTATTCAACACAATCAAGAATATAGATAAAACGAATGTCAAAACAAAACCTGTTATGCTCAAATAATTTGATTACTAAGTTAAGTACTCGCATTCTCAAAGCATACAAAAAGGACAACAAAAAGCCTAATAACTGTCATATCCTCAATAGACAATACAAACCGTCGTCCGAAACTCACTTTGCATTGTTTTTTTTTTTGTCGCTTTCTTGTGGTTCTGTTCGCTTTTTAATGTGAACTGTTATTTGCTTAAATTCACTAGCTAAAACCAGATAAATCTTGGCGTGAATCAATGTTAGTAGATCTCCTCTAGTTGACTTTATCCTTAAGTCACAAAATTTGAGGCAAAATAAATAATCATCGAATAATCGACAAGAACTTTTTCCCTTGCTCCGTGCTTGTATTTAGTCGCCATTTCGGGGCCGAGGGCTGGCTGGCTGGCGAGTGACACCACAGGGTACCCGCGCGATGACCACAAAAACCAAGTCGCATACCTTTACCATATTTCTATGCCTATGGGGCTACGCGCGCGGCCTGCTCCGCTATAAAGGATAGGACACGAGCCTAACTTTAGAAATGAATAATTTTGAATAAACCATTTTAATTTCCTGTGTCAATACAATATTATTTCTATTATGGCTTGCACAATTTTTCACAACCAAATTATATGTGATAAGACACCAGCCTAAAAAAAGGCTTTTAAATTAAAAGCCATGATTTCTTAATAATTCAGAATAACACCTTTTTTAACATCATGCATTTTTCCTACTTAGGTGTATACACCACTTTCCTACTAAAAGCAATCCCATACTGCTGGATCTCAGCTTTGACTTTTCATGTCAAATAATGGTGCATTTCTACAATGATAATGAAAACAAGCATTCTCTAAAAGGCACCCATTTGTTGATAAAAGTATTTATTGTCATTTTCGTGCTCAATTCAATTCATTCATCCATCATAGTCCTGGGTAGTCTTCCTGGGGGAGTGGAGGGAGGTAAATATATATGTTGTTATTGAATACAAAAATTCATTAATTTGATACCCCTAAAGGATAGCAGTATCAGAATAACCATTAAACACCCCCTGAGGGATAGTAGTTGGGTGAAGTTTATACCCTAAAAGATGATTATCTACACCCCATCTACTTTTTTGGAGAGTCAAACCCCCAGGGGTGAGGGTCATGGCAGAAATTAGTAATGTACCCAAGACACCAGGATTTACTACAAACTACTCCAAAGCTAGTTTGCATCCCCTATATCCTTAAACTTGCCACAAGTATTGCTAAAAAAGTGCATCCACGCAGGCTCCGTTTTTAGGTAGTGCCTGAATCTATATTAGTGTCCGTTTTAGCAGCAAAACAAAAATCACTCAGGCCTGACCAAACACGCAAACATGTTTGTCAAAGGTTGAGATCGAACACTCGCGCCAGCATGTTTGGCGAAGTGGCTAAACACAAAAACATTTTCATAAAACATGAGCGCGCGCACTTCTTCCGTTATGATTACGCAAGAGATCAAAGTGGCGCCATGGGGATCACGGAGCACGCGCAATGTTTTGTTTGATGAGTGGCTAAGGCCTTAAGGTAATTCCCTTAAATTGCACTGCGCACCATCTGCGCATAGTGGCGCGCGCTGTTTGTTCGAATTGTCCGGTATTAAGTGTGCGCGCGCGCGCCACAGTTGTACAAGAAAACACAGCAAAGGCGCGCGTTTCTTTACTTAAAATCGCTTTGACAGAAAAACGAAGTCGGTTTCCCCCATTTTTTATTTGCTCAAATAGTTAAATATATACGGAAATATGAAATACTGAAAGGAGAAAAAAAGTTGGGTTGTAGGAGTTTTTTATTAATACTTCAAAATGGCGCTTTTTACCGTATGAATAGTGGCAAAATAATGTCTTTCAGTGCGATCTCTTAAAATGTAATTTGTTTTGAACATTAGCTACTATGGGTTTTGTTTAGGAGATCGGATTTTGGCAGCTAGACAAACAGAACTTGATTTTCTAAAGACTATAGGCACTCTTTTTGAAAACTAAAGGGTTGGGATTTTTCCTCGCGCGATCAGTAAAAACGCGTCAAACCTACGCCCCTCTGTTGAGAAAACGAGTTCGGTACCCCCATTTTTAAAATTACATTTTGTAAAAGCCCTTAACCTCAATATTTTTTGTGCGAAGTTTTAAAAAATTCTGGGTTGTAGAACTATTTCAAGGAAATTACCTTAACAAGCAAAAAGTTCGACGTTTATTGTCGAACCTCTACCGAACCAGAACGCTGCAACTCTGGCACGCCGATTAATCTAGGCCTAAACGATAAAACATTGGCGTTCAACGCAAATGTTTGATGAAAATGTTTTGATCTCGTTCAAACATCTGTACGTGTTGTGGAAGCCAATTGAGTACCATGTTTTTGGGTGGCTAAACGTACAAACACTTACGTCAAACGCAATGTTTGACAAACATTTTTGCGTGTTTAGCCAGGCCTTACTTCTTTACCGCGGTATGGACTCTTACAATCTTACCAAACCCAGTTTTACAGCGATATTTGGTATTTGGTTTTACAACGATATTTCGAGTCCCCGTTATAGTAAAACAAGCGAAATTATATCGATTTTTAGTCATCGGTGCCTATAGATCCGACGCGCGCGTGAATATCCAATCAGAAAACAGCAAAAAGAAGCCAGCTAAGTGCAATCTAAATGTCCCACATAAGTCCCACTGTGTAGAATAGTCATGAAAATATTGCTTTAACAAAACGTTATTAAAGTATTGCTATAGATATAAAAACAAGTCATGAAAGAAATTCTATTGGATATAATATAAAAGCCATGACATGCTATGAGATATAATATACAAGCCATGAAAGTATTGCCATCAAATATAATTGTGCTATTTGATTTAATAAACAAGTCGTGAAAGTAATTGCTACCAGATATCATTAACATGATAAAAGGAAATAACGGCGAAACGAGACGAAAAAAAACTTACATATTAAGTTCTTTCTGGGTTACTTATCCAAAAGTGTTCTGGTATATAAAAATGTATAAAAATGTCGATACAAATAGTAGAAAAAAAAATCCATAAGAAAATACACGCTACACTTAAAATGTTTAACAATCTATACATTATCACTAGAATACCTTATATAGCGGATACTCGCATTTACCGGACAATATTCCGAGGTTATATTATAACCCTTGTAATTACCCAGCATTTAACGCAAATCCTTTAATTATTGCAGTATACAATACAATACTAACTACTTACTAACCGAGAGTGAGGTCATGCCGGTAAATATCAAACTAAGGCTTTGGCGTATCGACGGAGGCTTTGCGAGGTTATTTGTAAGAACAATGATGATCGCACATTTCTCTGACATCATTAGAAATTTGACGAGTCCCATGCATTTGTCGAAATCAGAACTGCCATTTGGCATTTCCATTTGCATTGTGCACCTACACAAGATTTTGAAACAGGTGTATATGACATGTATTTACTTATCTTCAAAGAAGCATTATCTTTATACAAAACACTGGTGAGTCATCTTTGATGCCATTGTCAGCATTGGGCTTCCTTTACAACATGTACACGTAGTTCATCTATGATGCAACTGGGTTTTCATTATACGTGACTAATCTATGATGTCACTGGGCTTCCAATACAAGTGGCTAATTTATGTTGTCATATGGCTTCCATTACACGTGGCTAATCTATAATGTCATTGGGATTCCATTACACGTGGCTAATATCTGATGCAATCGGCTTCCATGACATATGTGTCGACAGGGGGCGACAACTTCGTCCATGCTTTGAGCAGTGATCTGTTGGGCAAACAAATGAGGATATGGGATAAGCACAGTAAAAGTGCGACACTGATGCTAGAGCATCATCATAAGGGGAGGGGGGTCATTTCAGGAGCAGCAGCAAAGTAGTAATGTAAGAATAGAAGTCAAATAAGTGACAATAGAATTAGTGATAAATGAAAACCTTTATTCACCAATACTATGAACAAACCAGTTACTATCATGACAAAACCAAACTCATAAGCTGCTCCTTGTACTGACTACCTTACATTAAACACGAACGTATAATATATTTAAAACAGAACATACCTTCCACATTCTCGTACACCTCGTGACCACACGAGCGGCAGTGATGGACGCCTGGACGCCTAGTGTACTGTGTACAATCTGAGTTGAGACGGACGAAATGCCAATACCCCTCCTTATTTACGTCGTAAGGCTGGACCATGGGATAATCGCACAAAAAGTCGTGCGATAGACTCATGCGTGGATCTGAATGATAGATGTTGTGATATCTTTGCTGATAGCATTCGCTTGATGTATGATCACCGCTCATATCTTGGAATACTCTCTCTTCAGATCTCCCTGGTATGTAGTGGTCTCCACTTGATGCCATATGGGTAAATGGCCTAGCGTGCTGATAACTGCCTTGGTGTTGACCTCTTCCATAAAGAGGCTGATGATGGCGGGGACTATTACTACAAAGTACATCTGTCACATCAGGAGGCCTGTATGATAACTGGGGAGCAGGTCTGGAGCAGGATGATGGACGTCTGGTTGGTAGTGGGGGAGGAGGTGTGGCTGTCATTCCGGGCCGGTCTGAAGGACGTATGTGTAATGATGGGGGAGGAAGTCTGGATGGAGGAGACACCCGACGCTCAGCAGGAACCGGTGTAGGAGTTCGACGTTCAGCAGGGAATGGAGGAGACACTCGACGCTCAGCAGGGTCCGGTGGAGGCATTTGACATTCATCAGGGAATAGAGGAGACACTCGACGCTCACCAGGGTCCGGTGTAGGAGTTCGACGTTCAGCAGGGAATGGAGGAGACACTCGACGCTTAGCAGGGTCCAGTGGAGGAATTCGACGTTCAGCAGGGAATGGAGAAGATATTTGACGCTCACCAGGGTCCGGTGCAGGAGTTCGACGTTCAGCAGGGAATGGAGGAGGCACTCGACGCTCAGCAGGGTCCGGTGCAGGAGTTCGACGTTCAGCAGGGAATGGAGGAGGCACTCGACGCTCAGCAGGGTCCGGTGGAGGAATTCGATGTTCAGCAGGGAATGGAGGAGACACTCGACGCTCAGTTGGGTTTGATTCAGGCATTTGACGCTTGGCAGGGATTGGTCGAGACACTTGATGTATAATACATGTAGCCAGGCTTGGCTGGGTTATATTTTCGTACAGTAAATCTTGACATTTGCGCACATATTGATGATCGGGCAACATTGCAGTATATTCACAAACTGGCTCGTATAGGTTGCTGCCAATTCCACAAAGAGTTTCATCATCTCCTGAGCCTTCATCAGATTCGTTACCATCTTTTTCGTAAATAAATGAGCAACCATAAAAATCTCCTTGTAGGTCTCTTTGTGGTTGTAATAGCATTCTCTTAGTGTCCAACAACCCATGAATGGGTGGTCTTGGGGGTAGTGGTGGTGGGTTTCCTTTCAGGGTGAGTAGTGAATTTTTGAAATCCTGTTTGGGCGATCTTGACGATGCTGGCAATCCATCAACTTGTATTTCTTGACTTGGAAATTCTTCATACACGTTCTCTGTAATATACTCATACGTTTCTTCTTCTGTCGTTTCACGCAGAAGTCCCAGCTGGTAGTCGTAGCAGTGAGGAGCGTAAAGACTATCTGTGACGGTTTTACGTATTTCTGCGTGGTTGAGATGTTTTTCCTCGGGAAGAACGTGCGGAGCATTCTCGGGTTGGGTGACACCAAAATCAACATTAACGTCGTTGTGAATCTTCTTCCAATGCTTTAGCATCCAGGAATCAAATGGCTTTCTAAAAAAAAATAATACAATATATAAAAAAGACCGTGGCGAGAGTGCGGTGACATCCCCATTTATGAAATAAATAAACCATTTATGAATTATATTTCTCCAGGTATCTTTATCCTAGAGAAACTAATCGGCACTGCAGCAGGGTTTAGGTTAGTAATGCGTAACGATAGCTTTACTTACCCACATGCAACGATAGCTTTACATAACCATGTGTAACGATAGGTTTACATACCCACGTGTAACGATAGCTTTACATACCCACGTGTAACGATAGCTTTACATACCCACGTGTAACGATAGCTTTACATACCCACGTGTAACGATAGCTTTACATTACCACGTGTAACGATAACTTCACATACCCACATGCAACAATAGCTTCACATACCCACATGCAACGATAGCTTCACATACCCACATGCAACGATAGCTTTATACGTTACATGCTTTACTCACCTGCTCGTTAGGGTGTCGACCAGGAGCAGGAAGGTTGGTCTTTCACGTGGATAATGCAGAAGACACTGTTTGAGTGTGATGTACAACCAGCATGGCATACTCTGCGGTTGAACTGGATAATTCCCCTCAAACGATGACTTGGTCTGAACACACACACAAAAATAATCAAGGAGTGAAAATTGGATCAGTGATAGCTGTATTATAGTAAAATTTGCATGACTTTGACCAGGCATAGCTGGAAATTGGGAAACTAAAATGGGGGTTGCAGGAATCGGTTCCTTCTAAAGCAGACACTTATTACCTGGTCATCCATGGCCGCGGCTGCCGATGCCTCTAGTTCGTCTAGCGTATTGAACATCTCAAAGGCAACCTTTCCGAAGGAGTACACATCAGCCGCTTGTGAATAGTAATTATCGTTTTTCACCTCTGGCGCGCTCCTGTTCACATAAATTCATTAATTTCCTAATGATATTTCATAAATATAAATAGAAGTGTAGTCTAGTAGTTTATATTTTCATCACATACCATGCCGAATCATCAATGGGCATAGGTTTCACAACAAACCCGTCCGCGCTTGTTTTCATGTAGGAGGTGACAATAATTTCCTCTATTCGCCCAAAGCGCGTTAGTTTCACCTGAAAAAAAAATGTGAAAATCTATACAATTCTTACACAGATACTGCCAGAATAACTGTAGTGCTGTAGAGAATGTGTACAGTAAATGTACAACAACAACAAAAACAACAACTACAGCAATAATAATATAGTTTTTTAAAGCCTTTTGCAGTGTGACTGAATTACAGGTTATGTGCGCAACTAAAGGAATTCTAATTAAGTAGTTGAGACTTCCTTCCAGACCTAAGACACATGCTGTGTTTTAATCAATAATTCTGTTATGGGGGTCCGGGGGTCGTTTCTCAAAACTCCCGGTAATATCCGGGCCCGTTAGGGTACCGGGAGAGTTTTCGGGATACTTTTCCGGGCGAGGAAGAGCGTTTCTCAAAGCTAGCGGTAGCGTCCCGGTTGTTTACGGATTCCCGATAAAGTTGTTTATACTTTTTAGGCGCACGGTGACAGCTAAATGTCAAATCATTTGACAGAAAAGAAACCTGATTGGCTGGTAGGGAATCCCATAAAATGATGTTAGCCGTGATTGGCCCACTTCTTTCCGGGCAGTGATATGGTTTTCTCAAGTGATGAAAATTCACTACAACTCGACACAACTTGAAAATGGCGAGATATAATCGGAAAAAAGCACCAAATTGATTAGTTCAACTTGGCCAATTCGAGATGAATGGTTGATCTATAAACTCAGCTGCCAAATATTAAGGAAAAACATCGTTTTGGGTATCAAATATCGTATTTAAAGTAATCCCCGGGAAGTTAACGGGAGCTCTTGAGCTCCCGTAAGTTACCGGGCGAGTTACCGGGATTTTTTCCGGGCCCGAAAATAACGGGCGTTTTGAGAAACATCCGTAAAGTTTATCGGGGGCTCACCGGGTGACTTTCCGGGTTTATCGGGACTTTTGAGAAACGACCCCCAGGCCCGACAATAACGGGCGTTTTGAGAAACACCCGTAAAGTTTATCGGGGGCTTACCGGGTGACTTTCCGGGTTTATCGGGACTTTTGAGAAACGACCCCCAGGGCATAAACCTGCGGTATAAAAAGCGCGCACCTGGTCCAAGTCGTCATTCCCACTAGACTTAGTCGAGAGCAGAGCTCCATTAAAAGAAGCAAAAGAGATATGATCAAGTTCGAAATAATGTCTTAAACATCAATAGTGCGAAGACAACTATATTTTCTCTGATGACTGGACAAATAAGAAATAGGGAATGGAGCGATTTTGAATTAAATAAGTTTTCAGGTTTCGTTTTTTTTAACGCGCGCGCTGAAAAATAGCGTCATTTCAAACGAGAGCGCGCTGTTTTTGAATTAAATTTTCAATCACAAATTTTGTCGTTATTGCCGTAGAAAACTGCCCCCAAGAAGCTCGCCGTTATTGCCTTGTTTATACAGAACATTATTTTCAACTTCGAAATTATCAAAGTTAATCTACGGCTCTGCTTTTTCCACTTGACGTGGACTAGCGAGAATGACGACTTGGACCAGGGGGTCGTTTCTCAAAAGTCCCGATAAACCCGAAAACCCGGAAAGTAACCCGGTAAGCCCCCGATAAACTTTACGGGTGTTTCTCAAAGCGCCCGCTATTTTCGGGCCCGGAAAAAATACCGGTAACTCGCCCGGTAACTTTTGGGAGCTCACGAGCTTCCGTTAACTTACCGGGAATTACTTTTAATGCAAAAATTGATACCCCAAATTTCCTTAATATTTTCATAGATCAACTATTCATCTAGAATTGGCCAAGTTGAACTATCCAATTTGGTGCTTTCTTTCCGATTAAATCTCGCCATTTTCAAGTTGTGTCGAGTTGTAGTGAATTTTCATCACTTGAGGAAACCATATCACTGCCCGGAAAGAAGTGCGCCAATCACGGCTAACATCAATTTATGGGATCCCCTACCAGCCAATCAAGTTTCTTTTCTGTCAAATGATTTGACATTTAGCTGTCACCGTGCGCCTAAAAAAATGTAAACAACTTTGCGAAAGATATTGGAAGTTTGCTACAAAATGAGACTTTATCTACTTGTTCTTTGTCTTTTTTTCGAAAAGTGCCGATGCCACAGCAGTGTTTGGGGTACAAATCTACGATTTTTACTGATATACAATAATTATTTAGCCAATTTATTCATTAAATCTGAAAATTATAATTTGCTTATCGGGAACCCGTAAACAACAGGCACCTTACCGCAAGCTTTGAGAAACGCTCTTCCTCGCGCGGAAAAGTATCCCGAAAACTCTCCCGGTACCCTAACGGGCCCGGATATTACCGGGAGTTTTGAGAAACGACCCCCAGGTCCGCGCCTTTTATACCGTGGGTCCTTGTTTAATATCGTTAACGAATTTCTTACACTTATCCACACGTCTATCTTCTAAAGTCATGATGTTGGCTCGTGCTAGGGCGTTACAATACATCATTTCAGGCCAAATGATACCTAAGGCCCTCTTTTGAATGTTCTCACATTGATTGTTAAGATATTTGGGTAAACCAGCGAAAACAACTCAGGCATATTCAATCGACGCTCAACACAATATCGGCAGGTGGAACATTACATTTTTTCAGTTGTCGAAGGGCGAAAAGCCGCCTGTTGGCTTTCTTCACCAAGTAGTCGCAATGTGCAGCCCATGATAGGTCATGTGAAAGGCCATGTGATAAGTGCACTCCGAGCAACTTAAAGGTGTGAGCCTATTCGATAAGTGAGCCTCCGATTGCAATGGGTAATCTATATAACCATTAGCAAGCGATGTACCTTGAGAGGCGCTTGCTGCGCCACCATGATGTTATCTGGTCTTAGGCTGCAGTGGACAATGTCGCTCTGGTGTATGTACTGAATCACCATGGCAATTTGCGCAAGCGCGCTCACTAAGTCAAAAGGTGAACATTTGCCGTCCCTCACATGGCGTAGTAAATCCCCATCTCTGAAGTACTCGGTTATCTGGTGAAATAGATACTCGAGTGAGTCAAATTACTTTGTAGTTTGCTGCTTTCTTCGAACGCACAGTGATAAAATCTGTGATGTAATCAATAATGGTTTGACCCTACTACTTTAGGTTTCAATAGTTTTTTTCAGAAACACTATTTTGAAATACTAATATGTCTTACCACTTCAAAATCACTTCCTAGAGGAGATATTGACTTAATTTCAGCAAGGTTTTCATGGCGGAGCGGCCGTAAGCTCCTAAGACATTCTAACTTGTCTTTATTCACGACTTCCCTGTTCACGATCTCCTGTAAAGGTGAATTGCATGAGAGTTATACATCATTTCTAAAATCATGCGCATGTCTTATGAAACGCGTCTACCCTTTAGAGTCGACGTCCGAACTCTTGAAATCTACCGCGCGAAATTCTACCCTTAACCTGTACCACCTCGGAGGGAGACAGGAGGAATTCTACCCTTACCCCGTGCCACCTGGACTTCGTCAGAGAGTCAGGAGAAGGCGGTTCAAAGACATCTGGAAATGTTGGCTCATTTTCATCGACTGGAGTCGAGGAGGAAGAGTTCTGAAAAGAAGAATGTAATCAAAATTATACATTAGAAACAATTTTCATTTTTCTTGCGTACGATGAACATTATATACTTACACAAATGGGAATCAGCTGCTTTCTTAAAGGTGGAGGACTTTCAGGGGCGTGATCTTCGCCTGCGTCAAGAAAATGGGTTATGGGCTGACTTGTAATAATTGTGACGTGCATTTGTTTTAATCTTACCTGATGATCTTATATAACTTTGGTAAGCTTCCAATTCATTCTCCACTTCCTCGGCAGTGGGTCTCTCGCGGCTGTCAAATTCTGTACACCGCTCGATAAGGGCAGCTATTTGCTTGGGAATGCAGGCCTCTGACAAAAGCTTTCCTCCTTTTAAGACCTACGGGACGAAGACACTGAATGTGTCACGTTTACTACGAGTAATAATGCTTACTTAGACGCGCAACATTATTATAGCTGCATTACTTGGCATAAGAAAACACCGGAAAAGTTTTCAATGTATGATTACACATTATGATCTAAGACCACTCAGTAAAAATCTTTCTAGAAACTTGGGCAGTCCCTATCCCTAAGAGAATAGAAAGAGGGGCATTCGATCAGTTACTTACATATTGTCTGACTTGTTCGTCCGTATCGCAGCCCCTTCCATTACCGCGACTGTACGGGGTCACCCCTAGGGTAAACACCTGGTACATCAGTACGCCATAGCTCCACATGTCTGACGCGCATGAGAAGCGCCCATCTAATAAACTTTCGGGGGCGTCATGTCGCACTTGAGTGGATTTATTAGAGACGTACTCCGGCGTTGTACCTTCACCCTAGAACACAGTTGGACCAATCACAAATTACCCTAGAACGTAATTGGACTAAACACAAATCACCTTAGAACACAATTGGACCAATCACAAATCACCCTAGAACACTATTGGACCAATCACAAATCAGCACGGATTTGGATGTGCTAATATATGTTTTTCTATTTTTTCAAAATACCTGACTCTTCAATTCCCGGACTGTGCCAAGACCCGACAGCATGCAAACGTTATCCTCCCCGACCATTACATTAGAGGGGCATATGGACCGGTGGACCAGTCCGAGCTGATGTAGGAACTTCACTGCTCTCAGTACGTCCAGACACATGCCGGTCAATATGGACTGGGGCAGCATGGGAAGCAAATCACGCCTAGGACAAGTAAAAGTTTATAATTATCCAGCACACGCATAGAAACCAACACTTCGAGATGTTTAAGAAAGATAAAAGATTAAATTCCCGAGTACAGCACCAAACATTGTAGTAATACCTAGAGTTTTCCAGATAGCTAAGAAGGTCCCCCTCCGGCAACCTCTCCAAAATCACGTGATAGGGCAGTTGTTCCGTGTCGTACGCGAAGACCCGCGGGATGTTCGGGTGAAGCATGGTTGAAGAGTTCAGCCGGTACATTGCATAAACCTCATCGCGCATGCGCTTGTAATTTACACCGTCGAGATCTTTGATAAATAGACGCCAATATCAATGAATTTGACCGACTACATTAAACTAAAAAAACAAGTATAGAAAATTGAGAATAGCTTGGTTGATGTGCTGTTGTTATGTGTTTCTTACCCGAGGAAGCATGGCAGAGCTTGATGATGACTGGCTTGTCTCGAAATGTCGCGCTGAAAACTGTGATAGCGCCATCTCTTCTAAGGATCTCATAATTCCCTGGAGGGACAAACTTGCGGTACTGCCACATTAGATAATCAACATCGTCCTCTGAGCTGACGTTGTTGATGTGAGGCCCGACCAAGCATCGGCTTAATTGGTCAGGAGAAAACAACACTCTTTTGCAGCACCTTGTGATCGCAATCTTCACGCCTTCGCATTTCTCCATATCTTTGCTATTTTTGTAGAAATTGGCAAGACACGCGCTTGCTTGTGAACGAGCGGCTTAGGAAAAAAGAACACTTATAAGATGGATATTTGGTGAGTACAATGTCAATTCATCAAAACATTTACTGAAATCCCTTTTAGTCTTTGTTTAAATGCTTGTACGTGGATGTGCTTACTAATATCTTTGTTGTAGAAAGCAATGTCGAGAAGCACGCTGCCAAAGATGAGCCCGTTTTGCCACTCAATCTCCCTTCTAGCAAGTCTCTTTTTTTCGCCATATGCAACATATTCGTCTATCAAGCTTTTCAATACCGACATTATCTTCGGTTTTCTGTAGACCTGAAAAGGCAAAAATAATGAACAGATAACGATAAATCATGGGATTTTCTGCAGCTGTCAAAGTCAGTTTAATTGCAATTACCTTTAACTGTAAAACAAAGACCACCAAATGAAGCTCAAACCAGCTGTTGAACAAGAGCTTGAACTGTTTTGTTCGATTTTCACTCAGAGTATCATCTTTGGCTTCATGTGCCCTTAAAATCAATAACTCCATTTACATAATTGAGCCCTTCTCTGGTGCAATTAAGGTTCGCATGGGAATCTACTTGCAAGTGCTGAACTAACTACTATGGTTGGTAGACTTGGTTTTGGTTCTGGCTTAGTAAACTTACCACTCTAATATTTCGACGAGATTTCGCTTTATCCCACCGTCTCGTTTTTTCCTTTTAGGATCAGGATACGTTCTTTCAGCTACCTCTATGATGAACTCCATTGCGTGCCGCAGATCATTGTGCTTCTGGTATCGATGATTTTTCAACATTTCCAAAAGTTTATCACGAAGCTTGCTAATCTCAGCGTCCAAAGGCGTCAAATTTCCCAGTGTGCGATCTACAAACAGAAGCGCAAGGACCCTACTGTACACCCCCAGTCTAAGTTCTTGCATGGAAAGCGATTCCTTATCAAACAAGCCCCCGCCTTCCCGCAGGATCGACCCTCTAAGAGCTTGTTCAACCGAGAAAAGTCCTTTAAAGTCGTCAGCCTTTCTTGACAATTCTTCCAATAGCAGATTCAGTGTATGTCGTGTCGCGGTTTCTCCGATGTCATTACATGCGAGTGTAGTCAGCGTATTATAAATGTCCTTGCTTTTAATTGCTCTGTGTTCTTTTTCCAATGTAAGGAGGATCTGGAATAGAACATTTTCCAAGCGCTGTCGCTCCATTTCATCTGCTGCTGACAGCGCACGGAGGAAGCCATCTGGATTCTTGAAAAGATGGTCTGCGGTCCAGACCGAGTCTGTATATCAAAATGCTAGTCAGTAAAGACAAAGATCATGGAAAAATATGTTTTGCACATAGGTGGCCTGTGTGAATCTCTATCTTTTCATTCCTGTTTCCTGGTCATCACCAAACTTACCTGTACTAAAGCCTCTGTTAACAATGGAATGCGAAAGAGCTCGCGGACGATAACTGACTTTCCTGACTGGCCGCATTTCAACGTTTTCAACACATTTGCTTCTTGATCGCATCTCATAGTACGGTGGTTCCTGCTCGGTAAAATTGTCCTTTGTGTCGGTTGCATTATTGTCCTCAGCACTGTCAGCCACTACAGGTCCCGAGTCAACAGCTTCGCTGCCACCAAGTCCTGGCCGCGCGTCATGTACGTCTGTCGTCTTGTTTGCAGTTTCGTCATCAAGGCCTGGCTGCATTACAGTGTCGTCATCAAGGCTTGGCTGCTCTTCACCTGGCTTATCTGTATTCATCGCACCAACATCCTGCAGATCTGCAATTTTGTAAAAGATATTTTAACAGCTTTTAATATCGTTTATCATAGTTTATTTTAATAAAAGCAATAATTACTAAATTACGATTGAGCTCTTGTTTTCTTTTACCTGTCTTTCTATCTGTGATAGCTCCATTGTCACCAACGATTACACTTTGAGCGTGGCTAATATAGATATTGAATGGTTTCCGGTCACAACCTGAAAATGGACTTGAATAAGTTTTCCGTGGTCATCAAAATGCAACAACACAAGGGCTCCCTACTGCTTATCTTTCCCAACACATGCTTTCAAATATCTGTTATTTGAATTCTAAAACAGAAGCATAACGTGCAAATGTCGACAAATGGCCACGTCTAGCCAGGCGCCAGAAGTGCTAGAAGGCACATTCCGCAACATTTAGCCCCCCCGGTTTGAGACTCTCCATAAAAGTAGACGGAGTTGATCGTCATATATATAAAATTCTATCAAATGCTATCACTTAGGAGGATGGTCAACAATAATTCCGATTCTGTTATCCTTGGCTAGTGCTTGGCTAGTGCCTGGGTAGACATGGCATTTGCTTCCGGCTCGGTCATGGTAATCTCTATGCATGCAATCCACTACGCATAAGCTAATAATCCGGCGTAAAAAAAAAACACGAATAACAGATAATTCAAAAAGTAAAAATTACCCTAACTTGCACTTCATTTGAGTATTTTTTTGTCTATTCTTATGCACACAAAAACATGGCATTTGCTTCCGGCTCGGTCATGGTAAACTCTATGCATGCAATCTACTACGCATAAGCTAATAATCCGGCGTAAAAAAAAAACACGAATAACAGATAATTCAAAAAGTAAAAATTACCCTAACTTGCACTTCATTTGAGTATTTTTTTGTCTATTCTTATGCACACAAAAACATGGCATTTGGTTCCGGCTCGGTCATGGTAAACTCTATGAATGCAATCTACTACGCATAAGCTAATAATCCGGCGTAAAAAAAAACACGAATAACAGATAATTCAAAAAGTAAAAATTACCCTAACTTGCACTTCATTTGAGTATTTTTTTGTCTATTCTTATGCACACAAAAACATGGATTGCTAGAAGATTGAAGCTGCTTGTAACACAAATTTATATTCGTCGCTATTTTGTGATATTGCGTCAAATGCATACTAATAACCTTCTAGGGTCTGCACACCATCAACATGGTGTGGAGCATCTAATGCTCTTTTGCTCAAATACCATAATAACCTTAACATGATGTAGAGGTATTCGCTCGCTTGATCTTCGTTTGCATGCAAATACCGTAATACCCTAAACATGCTGTACAGGTATTAATTCTGTTGCGTATTTAGTTCTTTATTCGGGTACCAGAGAGTCTTTTCTCACCTTGATCTTCCGAAGCTTTGCGCGCAGCGCCGTTATCCTCGTCTGGCATCTTTCTCTGCTTCTAAATCACTGAGCTGATTTGTTGTGTTGCGTAGTCTTACATGTTTGGCTCCCGGGACTTTTTCTGTTGACTAGAGGTATTTACTTCCGTATAACGCAAGGGACTTTGCGTTACACCATTACATTCGGACGACACCTTAACCGTATCGATGAAATGTTACCACTTTTTTCGTTTTAGCAGCTTTCAGCTGGGTCAAAGAACGGAATTGTCAGCTTTGATGACATAAGATGTACACCTCTTCGAGGTTTTGGTTTTTAGTTTTGTTAAATCACTGAGCTGATCTGTTGTGTTGCGCAGGAACGATAACAATTATACAAAGTTCTTGAGTTCATTTATTCATTTGTTGCAAAGACCAGATGACTACATAACAGAAATGGTGTTAATAAAAAAACTTAAGCACTTATCGCTTTTAAATAAATACCCATAAGTGTATAGAATTTTCTTAAATATAAGGCCTTCCGTTCTCTACATAAATTGCAAGTAATCTGAATTGGCGAGACTTGAAATGTGACGGCCAATACTTATTCGTGACAAGAGTTTTCTCATGCGAATCATAACAACAAAAGGGCTCTCTATTGCTTATCTTTCCCCACACATGCTTTCTTATGTCTGTTATTTGAATTCTAAAAGTCAGACAAACAGAAGCATAACGTTAATTCGAACTACTGCATTTTTAAAGATAAATCGGTTCAAATTAATCAATTTTAGAATGCAAATGGCCACGTCTAGCCAGGCGTCACATAGTGGGCACATTCCGCAACATTCAAATCCCCCGGGTTGAGACTCTCCATAAAAGTAGACAGGGTTGGTCGTCCTATATATAAAATTCTATCAAATGCTATCACTTAGGGGGATGGTCAACAATAATTCCGATTCTGTATTCTTGAGGGGGTTTCATACTAATGGATCATCATATCCCATAATAACCGGACTCAAAAGTCGTCACGATATGGATGTGCCCATAAATGTGCTTATAAAATTTATTGTTACGATTATTTATTTTTACAAAGAAGAAATGCTCTACAAGAAAATCTAGCCTAACCTATTTGGTATGACTTTGGCGCCTTTGATTGCTTGGCTAGTACCTGGGTAGACATGGCATTTGCTTCCGGCTCGGTCATTGTAAACTATGCATGCAATCTACTACGCATAAGCTAATAATCCGGCGTAAAAAACACGAATAACAGATAATTCAAAAAGTAAAAATCATCCTAACTTGCACTTCATTTGAGTATTTTTTTTGTCTATTCTTATGCACACAAAAACATGGATTGCTAGAAGATTGAAGCTGCTTGTAAAACAAATTTATATGCGTCGCTATTTTGTGATATTGCGTCAAATGTATACTAATAACCTTCTAGGTTATCACTGAACTGATTTGTTGTGTTGCGCAGTCTTACATGTTTGGCTCCCGGGACTTTTTCTGTTGACTAGAGGTATTTACTTCCGTATAACGTAAGGGACTTTGCGTTACACCATTACATTCAGACGACGCCGAATGAAATGTTACCACTTTTTTCGTTTCAGCAGCTTTCAGCTGGGTCAAAGAACGGAATTGTCAGCTTTGATGACATAAGATGTACACCTCTTCGAGGTTTTGTTTTTTAGTTTTGTTAAATCACTGAGCTGATTTGTTGTGTTGCGCAGAAACGATAACAATTATACAAAGTTCTTGAGTTCATTTATTCATTTGTTGCAAAGACCAGATGACTACATAACAAAAATGGTGGTAATAAAAAACACCTAAGCACTTATCGCTTTTAAATAAATACCGATAAGTATCCATATAAGGCCTCCCGTTCTCTACATGGATTGCAAGTAATCTGAATTGCCGAGACTAGAAATGTGACGGCAAATACTTATGCGTGACAAGAGTTTTCTCATGCGAATCATAACAACACAAGGGCTCTCTATTGCTTATCTTTCGCCACACATGCTTTCTTATGTCTGTCGTGTTTTCGGGGTTTTCGTGCCGGAAAAACTATCAAAGCCTACAAGTAGGCTATAATAAACACATAGAAAAAGTGAAGCGACGAAAACATAACACCGGAAGTCTTAACTAAAAATAGGCAAGGTCCTGGTGCAATAATCGAGCATAAATTATTAACCTGAAACAAGTCTTAACTGAACACTTCACGGAATCAGAGGGACAATACTTGCATTTAATGCTGATACTTACTAGGATATTCATGCAACATGTCATGCCGAGGGTTTAAAGAATCCCGTCTAATAACTTGAGCGACTACACCAAGACCAACGCGTCGAATCGAAAATGCACCGTTGTGTGCATATTGTTATACAATGTATATTATGTACAACCCTATTTTAGTAATATTGAACAATCGAAGATATAATACTTACAATACGCTGGGGCGCAGTTAGAAATAAAAATCGATTAAAACGTGCGAATGGGCAAGAGCTGTAGGAACGGAGTTTGTTGGGCTCGGTTCTGATACTTTTTTGCCTTAAAAGTGCTCGAGGTATTAGCTCAGGTACGCAACGTAACTTGACCGGGTTTTCTTATCAAACACGGAGAGCGCCTAGCACACATAGCATATATCAGCCAAATTAGAGGGAATTTCCTGGTTAAGTAACAGAACTGAGCCTAACAAACTCTGTTTCTACTGGCCTTGAATAGACAAAATTAAACCCGAATCCCGATAAAACCTACTCTTTCCCTCCTCCCAAACTCTGTCCTCCGTAACAACCCTCCCCCCCCCCCCCTCCCTCCGTCATAATCGGATTTTCTCATATAACCTCAATCTACTCTTCTCTCTTTCCTCCCTACTTAATTAAGATTATTTCGATGTTGCACCATGCGTGATGTGGGGTCTCGAAAACACACTTAAAGTGGTGCTTTAACGAGGTCACCAATGACGTCTTTAGAGGTCACCGACCACAAATAAGCATGCCATTTTCCTAACGGGATCAGGTGAGCTTCCCTGAAATCACATTAATAAGTTCATTGCTATAGTTAAACGTCGACAGCAGCAGTTTGATGGTCACCAGAGATCGCGTGACTGGAGCGGAAGGTCTCCATCTTTGTGTCGCCAGGCTGTGCTTGCTCATTGCACTGCTCGTCATCCAAACCGTCAGTCTGATCCTTGGCAAAGTTGATAAAAACCTACAACACAGGGCGTGAGATAATTGACAGGTGAAGCAGCATTCGTGAATGGTCTGCCCCGGGGCGGTGGCTCTATGACTAGGCGTGGGAAGGGGAGGGGAGTGGAATATGAACTTGTAACAAAAAAGAGAGCGTGGCGTTACCGTTTTGGCGTAACAACAGGTCAGCTCGAATGTGGCTTGCGTGACAAGCCTACCTGGTCGAGGGGGTTTGGCGTGTCAAGCCTACCTGTTCGAGGAGGTCTGGCGTGACAGGCCTAACTGGTCGAAAGTGGTGGCATAACAAGCCTACCTGGTCGTGGTTGATTGGCGTGACAAGCCCACCTGGTCGAATATGGTATGCGTGACAAGCCTACCTGGTCGAGGGTGGTGGCGTGACAGGCTTACCTGGTCGAGGTTGGTTGGCGTGACAAGCCCACCTGGTCGAATATGGTATGCGTGACAAGCCTACCTGGTCGAGGGGGTTTGGCGTGACAAGCCTACTTGGTCGAGGGTGTTTGGCGTGATAAGCCTACCTGGTCGAGGGTGCTGGCGTGACAAGCCCTTCTGGTCGAATATGGTATGCGTGACAAGCCTACCTGGTCGAGGAGGTTTGGCGTGACAAGCCTACCTGGTCGAGGGTGGTGGCGGGACAAGCCCATTTGTTTTAATGTGGTTTGCGTGACAAGCCTACCTGGTCTAGGGTGGTTTGTGTGACGGAGTAGTCTTCTATGTCGAACATCTTCCGGTTGGCCTCAAGGTGTCCGAATAGACGGGATACGGACAGCCCCTGGCAAGGGATCTGATACTCCACCATGTTATGGTGTTTGTCCTGTTTGCCAGAAAACAATATCATACAGTGAGTGAGCAGTTCGTTATTATACAATCAGTGGGGCAGTTCACCCGGCATCCAAAATAAATAGAACAATGTTACCTATATCTTCCCACTAAAATGACTTGGCATGACGCGAAAAGAAAAAAAAAATCGCGAAAAGTAGAAAAAGGTAGGGAACGTACACAAATGTCAAACCCCTTCCCCATGCTACGAGAGACTTCTTCATATCGACATCTGTATATTGTATGTTTTGTTTTCAGTAAAGACAAACCTTAAGAACAGCATTGGGGAAGCACTGGATGATGAACTGGCAGACTTGTTCGGTGTCGGGGTTAGAACCAGCCACTCTCAAGATTACCGTGTATCCATCGCCAAATCTGCAGGGGAATTCATAATAACATCAACAACAACAAATGAATAACAACAATAACACCCTCTCGAACACCTTCCAACAACAACACCCTCCATTACCATGTAGCCATCAGTAGTTTCATCAACAACAATACCCTCTTTAAAATAAACCAACTAAAAGGGAGCTAACTAAAAGGCCGATTATAAAAAAATACAACACAAACAAAGGTTGGAAACGAAATTGCGAAAAGAAGAACATTCACGACAATTGTAGAGGAAAGAAGCAAAAGCTTTCACAACAACTTATAGGAAAAGTAAAGATGATGCGGGGTACCAAATAACTTACTTGTTTTTGAGATGCTGTGGACTACCAAGGCACTTCATCTGTCCATTCACCATGATGGCAACTCTGTTACACAGCGCCTCGCACTCCTCCATACTATGAAACAGCAAATAAAATATTACACTAAGAGGAAACGAAAGCGGCGAAAAAGTATAACATACTGGTGATGATGGCAACCGGTATTCGCCACCCAAAATCCACCCAAACAAAACCGATAGGCGCTTAGCAAGTCTTGTTAAAGATGTACTTGCATTGCTGTCCCTCACCATATTTTATCATGGTACCCCACTCAATTCAATAATTGGCATGGTGACTCATCCTATTCTATATTTGGCATGGCACCCCATTCAATTCCATAATTGGCATGGTGCCTCATCCTATTCCATATTTGGCATGGTACCTTATCCTATTCTATATTTGGCACGGTACTCCATTCTATTCCATATAAGGTAAAGACTGAAACATCCCCGCACCTATGCGAAGTAAGGATAACGGTCCTTCCTTCCTTCATGATGCCGGTGATGATGTTCCACAGAAAGCGACGCGCCTTAGGGTCCATGCCAGTCGTAGGCTCATCCTAGACGGCGGTGAAACAAGCAGAAAGTAACATTAATAGAATGTGAGACAAGAATTACAAAATTCCTTCAGGGCAAATAACTACCTAATTTAGACTTTCGAGTGCGCAAGGAGCGCTTTAACACTTTCTGTTACCTTTCTACTTCCATATTAGGATTTTTGTTTCTACTAATAACTACTAAAGTGATATTCGTTTAAACTGGAGAAGTAGGTTTACCATGATGAGGATGGTTAGAATGGTTAGTCCTTTTTGAATAGACACAGGCTTACCATGAAAACAATGGCGGGGTTGCCGACTAGTGCGATGGCTGTAGACAGCTTCCTCTTATTTCCGCCGCTGTACTTCCCTGCGCATACGTCCTGATACTGGACAAGGTTCATCCTTTGAATCAAGCTGTTGACGACCTGCATGGAAAAGATATAATAAATATATAAAACAAAGCATTTTTTATAGCGCCATATCCATTATCTATGGCACTTGATATAATCTAGAAAAGTATAAAAAATATATAAATATGCTACAGGCAACAGCCCACTTTTGCAAATAAACCAGCAATACAAGATCCCAGCCACGTGACGTCTTTCACGTCATGGCCTTTCTCAAACCACGGCTCTCTCACGACCATAGTGTTCTTCCAGTCGCTATGCATTACCTAATAGAGCATTTGCTAAGAAGTGCATATATTAAAAGGCTTACTATGGGAATATAGCTATCAGTCACGTCCCTCAGCCGTGCATATAGTCAAAGGTGGCCTCTTGCTTTTAATGTATAGCGTTCAGGCACGCCCCTCAGCTAGATGCTCCCTACGTTGGGTATATAACGTTCAGGCACGCCCCACAGCCGTGCATAAATTCGAAGATGCTCCTTACCTTGGGTATATAACGTTCAGGCACGCCCCTCAGCCGTGCATATAGTCGAAGGTGGTCCTTAGCAGTTAGCAAATCATCAAGAGCGTCGAACTGAGGGCAGTAGCCCATACTTTGGTGTGCACCGTTGATGTCGCTAAGAATGCTTAAGAGGCAAAGAAAAGCATGTTTATGGACGCATATTAAAACTACCATCTGCAAATACCAAAACATTGAACATCTAGATTTCATAGAATTGCGTAGCATAAACACTATCGTTACCACGAGATTACCGAGATCGCTACTTAAATACATTCCAGCACACAATCCGTGTTCTAGAATAGTAGAATTCTACTGACCTGTGACCGTCCACGAATCCCTCACCAGACGTGACAGGGATATCACCCGTCAACATCTTGAACGTCGTCGTCTTGCCTGCACCGTTCACACCAAGAAGGCCAAAGCACTGAACCAGGGAAAGCAAATAGTGGTCAATATAAACGTTGTTTTTTTGCGTGCACCGTTAACACCTAGATGACAGAAACACTGAACCAGAAAAAGTATATGTTGGTCAGTAGGAATAGACGACATTATTATTATCCGGGCGAAATTCACACAGGAAACAAGGCAGGGGCGTAGCCATGATTTTTAACAGGAGAGGGCATTTTCAAGGGCATTTTCAAGGCATTGTCTCCTGTGTTTTAGATAATGTCTCAGTAATAAATTTACTATATTTTTGGCTGCTAGAAGGGGGGGGGGGGGGGGCTTGGCCAACGCCCCTGCAATGACAGGGAAAGCCAGAACCAGGGATAGAAAATGGTAGCTAGTATGAACCGGCGGCAATGTCATTACCACCTTCCATGTATGGTATACACAAGAGACAACAGTAGACAAGAGAACGTACATGGTGGTTAGTGTTAACGTCACCTCCTTGCCTAAACTGTTTACAACAAAGAGAAGGGAAACGCTAAACAAGGGAAAGAGAAGAGAAGAGTCAATATTGGCCCTCAGAGAGTGATTTGAGTGATCAGATAGATAAGTCTTTACATATAGGGATAGATAATAGAACGGGATAGATAGTACAAACCTCTCCCTTGGGGACTCCTACGCAAAGTCGATCAACAGCTACAATCCGCTTTCGACGCGACCTGTACACCTACAGGTTGAATGAGGAAGCGCATTATGATCAATACCCCCCAAGAACTCAGGCATCCAATCCATTACATTGAAAGGAATAAAAATGTCGCTAAAAGTGTATCATTTGTGAAGTTGCTTCTTGATGTTTGTTATTTATTTATTCATTTATATGTGTACCTTGGTCAGGTTCATAAGCCGAAGGGCGTCCGTGGCGTGGCCTAAACCACTGTTGACCCTCTGTCTTTCTCGTTGAACATCATCGTCTTCTTCTTCGACGGGTTTCAGAACAACCTTAACAGGCCTGGAAAATGAACACAATGTCAATTAAGTATCAAAACATCTACACACCTGGCTCAGCTCTACAGTTACTCTTCGGCAGCAATGGTGATGGCGATGACATTGATGATGACGATGGTGGCGGTGATGATGATGATGCCGATGATAGATGTTTATGATAATTATGATGATGGCGATGATGATAATGATAATGGTGATGATGACGTTAGATGAGTATAATATGCCTTACCTTAATTTGATGAAGAATCTGTACTCTATCAGCACCGTGAGAGTAAAGAAGACAAATCCCTCAATAATCATGGCAAAAATGTTACGGCCGGTGATATCCCAGCTGAAGGGGTCACGTGTTAAATTCACTCCTAAACACAAAATCATCAGCATTACTTACACAAGCATTTTTAAAACTAATTAAGGACAAGATATAAGAGCAATAACAACCTGGGTGGACAGGAAGTATGCCCCCATGAAAGCATACCCCTACCTCCCCTCCCATCATCCTTGTCAACAAACTTTCGAAAAAGCCCTATTGTTTAGCAGTAGTGAGATGGATAAGAGAAACGTTTTACCGAATCTCGAGAAGATGCCAAGGAACTGGTTCTTGGCGAGGTCGATAAGTCCCCTGCCGAGGCAGTAGTTAGGGAACACGAGGAAGACACTCTTTAACACGGTATTGATGTCAGTCAGTTCCTATAGAATACAACAGATAAGGCTCAGCAAAAACGCCACAAATGCCACCACCGAAAGGAGCCCTATGAAAGTCCGTTTTTCTTTTCCTTAAAAAAGGAAAACATTGAACATGTCGACTTGCTAAGTCTGAAGTAACGGTTCCCAAATTCGTTTCCAAATTCGTGTTGTTGTTGCAACTGCTGGACTGTCCCTGTTGCTAATGTTTCATAGCTAGCTCTGTTGTTGTTGTTGTTGTTGTTGTTGTTGTTGCTGCTGTTGCTGTTGCTGTTGTTGTTGTTGTTGCTGCTGTCGTCTTCGTCTTGAATTCGTTGCTATAGTTGCTGTTGCTACTGTTGTGAATCTTGGCTACCTCTAAAGCGGTCACATATGGAATCGTCACCCACCTTGTCATCTTCAAAGAGCTCGAGGATGAAGGTGGCGAGGGTGCAGTTGATGCCGACAAATAAGTTGATGCTAATGAGCACGATGTATGCAGTACTTGACACCGAGAAGAAGTGTGACGCAGGATACATGAGCGGAGTAATCGACCACCTGACACATTAAACACTTTAATGTAAAAGGGTACAACGTCATTTGTGCACTAAAAATAAAGAAGGCCAATCACGCCGCCATTTTGTGCTCCCGCTCAATGGCGAGTAAGCATCCATTTCCATCGGCTAATTCAAGCAAATAACCAAAATATTCTCAATCAAATATCGTCCATAACATATCAGACTTCATTCGTAGATTGTTATTTTGAAGTTTCCTTGCGAATAAACCGCTGTATTGTCAATGATAAAGAATAACAAGGAGGGGGTGATTGACATTATTTAACATTTAGGGAATTCATTCACATTTCTGTAATCACAGCGTGACTACTGATGCATTTCAAAATAGGCGACAAGATAGTGGGATAGGGATGAGGGGCACCGGTAAATACCCGTAAAGTAACAGTAGGCAGAAGGTTGGTGGAAAGTTCATAGCCGTCGTGTAGGACTCGTCGCCAAACGCCAAGAAGATGAACACGCACAACATCGCAGGTATGAAATAGTTACACTGAAAGATAACAACGGGGTCTAATTAACAAACAGAAAATATGAAATATGGTAAATAAGAGGCGCGTACACCAAGTGCGCAGGGTTAAGAAATCTTCAAATACTATGCCTTTTTCATATGATACGTAGCCGCTACGCAGGCTAGATACGTATGACTGCCCCCCCCCCCAATCCTGGGTACGCGTCTGAATAAGGTGCACTCACCATGTCCCATACATAGTTTGCCAGCCAATAGATGTACGGTTTGACCCCACTGACTAGGTGCAGATGCTTGGCCTTGCTCACTCGTTCGCTGACCAGGAACACTACAAAACTGGCGGGCACGAAGGACAGGGCGAACACCACACATATAGCGACCAGTACGTCCACGGCACGTTTGACACTGGATAAAGAGTAAGGTAAAAATATAGACTTTAATTATGAATGAGCATAACGGTTTCTATTGCCTTCGACTTTAAGAAATCATTCATAAACCTTCGTTGAATCGCAGAGGTGTCAATTCTGGTCTATTCATTCCTTGGTGTTGTTCATTTTACTTACAAGGTCTCGTCGTCGAGCTGTTCTTTGGTGTAGTTCATTGGATGGTTATACGCAGTGATGCCATATTGGCTGGGGTCTAGGCCCCTTGCCTTGGCCTTCGCGCGTAGGACTGTGTTGGATAGGGTGTTTAGGAAAGCGGGCAGGGCGTGGTACCCTTTGTTGTTATACCAGATCTACAAACAACGCAAAACGCTCGATTAGAAGCAAAGCGGGCATAAATATGGGGAAGCTATTATGATGACGCCATGTTACCTTGACGTTGCGAGGTGAGATTAGCCTTCGTATGGCTGGGTCACTAGAATTACGTACGTTGGCTGGAAGGTTGTTATAGTTGTCACCAAACGACAATCCGCCATACCTGAAACCAGCACATTGCCGTCAAATCACAAATAAACACTCCCGTACGATCATTATTTCAATTTTATTTATACTATCTATTTAACAGGAAATAGGTTTGAAAACCTTAATATATCTGCATACACAGCTTTGATGAATAAACAATTTTAACTGGTTTAAATTTTTAATGAATCAATCTTACTACCTTTTCTTGACAAACTTCATGTAAGTCTTAAGCAGGTAGTCACTGATGTTTCTGCCGCTCATCTTCTGGATGATGTTACCATCATATGATGTCCATGTAGGCGGAGGTGGACCCCCGGCGCCGGCAGGGCACACGTTCATCGCCTCTGAACAGTCACAGTCCGGTGAGGGGGTAGGCACGGGGGAGAGTGACGGTTGAAATGCGATGGGCTTTCGAGAACAGTTGTTTGACATGCACCAAGTTCCTACGAAATAGAGAGTCTTGATTTGTACAGGGGAAATAGATTACCTAAGTAAAAGGAAAATAGTTTTGATTGGTAGAGGGGAAAATAGCGAGTCTTGATTTGTACAGGGGGGAAATAGAGTGAGTTCATTGGTAGAGGAGGGATAGAGAGTCTTGATTTCTGCAGGGGGAAATCGAGTACATAAGTAGAAGGAGAAGAGTTTTGATTGGTAGAGTGGAAAATAGCGAGTCTTGATTAGTACAGGGTGAAAGAGTGTCTTGATGGAAAAAGGCAAACACAACCATTGCCAATACCTGAGTTAATACACCCCCAGAGAGGGCTAAAGTTAAAAGGTTAAACAAAACTCTGCCAAGTAATCGCGATCTAACCCTTCCATTATTTTTCTATATCTATTAAATTTCGCGAGACCAAAGTTCGCGGTCCTTATTTTTCGCGAGTCTATGGGTCACGGGAAGACAGGCCGAATTTCGAAGGCCGATATTTGGGTTTCTAGACTGTTATACGTACCTAAGCCCGGGTACTGCAAGAACGCATCACTCAGATTGCGTGCCAGGGGCTCCCCGGGGTCATCATTGGCATACAACACGTAGTTCTCATAAGGTTCCTCTTTCACGAACATGTGAGGGGTCAGCTCAAGGGCGGGCTTCTCATAGAAGGGTCGGATTTGGGCGACGATCATAGCCAAGCATACGAACACGGCGGGTAGTATAATCTGCGCGATGAACGCCTTGCGGTTACGACGGCAGTGATGAAAACGCTTCACGAGAAGCGCAAAAAACTGTCGGAGCAGCAGCGCAAGACCAGACTCTCTATCGTCAAACTCCAGGCTTCCATCCACGGAATCATTCTTGGAGTCACCTTGGGCTGGAGGTTGAAGGCATTTTACAGGGTGAGAAGAAAAAGTAAATGCTATAAAATCACATCAACTTAATAGCTTGGAATGTGTTAAAGGTGTAATTACATAAATTAAATGAATTAAATTAATTTGTCAAGCTTATCACCCTCGTAGGTACAACGAAAACGCACAACGAGATCCAGTCGAAGGAAAAGGAAGGCGTCTAAGGCAGCCGCCATATAACACATTATATGGCAGGACAAGTGCATGAGAAAATTATTGAAAGAAAAAAAGATCGTTAAGGATACAAAGATTAGAAAGTGATACATAGAGAATAATGGTATCTGTTTAGGTTGTGGGCCATGCCGCTGACCTTTCGCGATTCTCGTTTCGACTTTGGCGGGTTTGGTGACGTCCTGAAACTTGGAGTCTACGATACAGGGTGAAGGGACCAAAATAGAAGGAGATAGAGAAGGGGAGAAGGGCGAAGGCACGGAGAAATGCGAGTGGAGACCTAGCAGTGAGATAAAAGACACAAGCGTATAAAACAGGGCTTTGGGATGAATGACATAAGCGTATAAGGTGAGGACTTTAGAATAAAAGACACAAGCGTATAAGGACTGTACTTAATATTTCAACAAACCAGTTCATAAGACAGAACTTTAAGACAAAAGACACAAGCGTATAAAACAGGGCTTTGAGATAAAATTCATAAGCGTATAAGGTGAGGACTTTAGGATATAAGACACAAGCGTATAAGGACTGTACTTAATAATACAACAAACCAGTTCATAAGACAGAACTTTAAGACAAAAGACACAAGCGTATAAAACAGGGCTTTGAGATAAAAGTCATAAGCGTATAAGGTGAGGACTTTAGGATATAAGGCACAAGCGTATAAGGACTGTACTTAATAATACAACAAACCAGTTCATAAGACAGAACTTTAAGACAAAAGACACAAGCATATAAAACAAGGCTTTGAGATAAAAGTCATAAGCGTATAAGGTGAGGACTTTAGGATATAAGACACAAGCGTATAAGGACTGTACTTAATAATACAACAAACCAGTTCATAAGACAGAACTTTAAGACAAAAGACACAACCGTATAAAACAGGGCTTTGAGATAAAAGTCATAAGCGTATAAGGTGAGGACTTTAGGATATAAGACACAAGCGTATAAGGACTGTACTTAATAATACAACAAACCAGTTCATAAGACAGAACTTTAAGACAAAAGACACAAGCATATAAAACAGGGCTTTGAGATAAAAGTCATAAGCGTATAAGGTGAGGACTTTAGGATATAAGACACAAGCGTATAAGGACTGTACTTAATAATACAACAAACCAGTTCATAAGACAGAACTTTAAGACAAAAGACACAAGCGTATAAAACAGGGCTTTGAGATAAAAGTCATAAGCGTATAAGGTGAGGACTTTAGGATATAAGACACAAGCGTATAAGGACTTTACTTAATAATACAACAAACCAGTTCATAAGACAGAACTTTAAGACAAAAGACACAAGCGTATAAAACAGGGCTTTGAGATAAAAGCCATAAGCGTATAAGGTGAGGACACCAGTTTATAAGACAGGACTTAAAGATATAACACACAAGCGTAAGCACAGGACTTCAGAATAAAGGGCTAGGTTTATACGACAGTGCTTTAGTTAACGTATAAGTCACAAGTTTATAAGGACAGGGCTTTAAGATATAAGCCACAAAACAGGGCATATAGGAGTGGCCTACATGCCAGCGTGTTCTGAGACTTCAATCGTAAACAACAAAAAAAAAAACACCCAAAAAATAATCTAAAAACGTACGCAGTACGCAGATGCTATATAAAAAGTGTGAAGATTTGCCCAGTACTATTCAGGTATGTGGGTGCCTTAGTGATCTTTGATTGACGTTTCACTCACGATGTTCCACTTCCATGGCCTCAAGGAGCTCCGCCCTGTCTGAAGGGATGCGCGTGTGCACACGTGAGCGACGGAAAAGGTGGCGCCGGAAACTCGATCGGCGGACAGGAACCTCGGCAGCTACCTTATCTGAAAGGGTATAAATGGTATAATAATATACAAATGATATATTTGATATATAGCTTTTCACTGATTCTTTGTAGAAATAATACCCTGGAAATCGACATCTAAATCGACAGTTTATCAACTACACTATTATCTTTTAAAAGAATGACCTTCAAACAAATAAATAAAAAACAGATAAAAAAAGATGACCACAAATTATGCACATCCTGTATCACGGAAACACGTACCTGCTTCCTCGGACTGGGCCTCCTCTGCCACCTTGAGGAACACCTAGAAGAGGATAAGGGAATGTAACGATCGGACAACACTAAACAACCAGTCCATCTCCTTTGAGCGACTTCTGTGGCGATTGCAAGCGGTCCACTAGTCTAGTATCATCATTCGCTCAACTCGCTGCCTCTTTGCTAATCGGCTCGATTTTCCTTTTGCTTCTCTACCCTCGCGCTATTTCCCACTTGCCTCTTTCTACTCGGCCTTATTTTTATTTTTTTGTAGAATTTCACCCCTCGTCCCTCCTGTCCTCTAGCCCATCTCCCCTGACTCTGTTTATCTCTTGCCATTCTCCCCTCGCGCTATTTTTCTTTAGCCCCTTTCTACTCGGCCCTGATTTCCTTTAGCCCCATTTAACTCGGCGCCATTCTATGGAGTACACACCTCTTCAAGGGTGGTGTCTGACACGCCGTAGCTGCCCACGTGCAGCTTGTGAAGGTTGCGGTCCAGCTCCTCAAACATGTCCTGGAACTTGCCCTCCTTAGCGGCGTGACTAGGCAACACATACGTAAGCTCCGTGCCCACGTGCTCAACAAGGCTAGCCGAAGGGATATGCGACTTAATGAATGACGTCACAGACTTTTCATTGCAATATACATCACTATAATCACCCAACACGCTGTCTGAGATTGGGTCCGAGTCACTCGACCTCGATCCCAAACTGTCTCGTTCTGATGCGTCTACGGAGTCAAGCCCCAGTCCTTCATCCGTGGAGCTAGAGTTTGTCTCCGTCAGATCTTCAAGCTTGACGTCTCGAAGGGTCCCGGCGGTGCCTGGTCGAATGGGTTCCACAGAGTCCAGGGTCCCAGCGGTGCCTGTTCGACTTGGCCAGGGAGTGCCCAGGTCACCAGGGGTTTTCTTAGTGAGGGTAAGGTAGTAGCCGTTACCGTAATGGCTCTTAAGGAACAGCGAGGTTCCACAGCACTGGAGTTTCCCCTGAGAGATGATGGCGATGCGGTCTCCGAGCACGTCAGCCTCGTCCATGTGGTGAGTAGACAGGAGGACTGTACGATCTAAAATTGGAGGTTGTAACGTAACATCATTACTTCTAAGAAAGTGTACAGATCTGAAATATATCATTCTGAGAAAGGGTAGGATCTGAAAAAGAACGTTACAATATTACTTTTAAGAAAGGGCACGATCTGAAATAGAACGTAGCATCATTATTTCCCGTCTACACACACGGACTAGGACGTCGGTATATGTAGACGGGAAGTCTATTTGACCAAATGGGGCGTTACATCTTTTATTGCAACATCAGTACATTAGGGTTACATCGGTTATTACAAACAATACGGCAGTACATTACAAACAGAGCGGCAGTATATTAGGGTCCTGTATAGGCTTTATCTAGATCATACCATCATACAGCACAAGATACCTAGCACTAGGGTTTGGCAAGCTGCAATACCTTTCTTATACTTGAGCAAGAGGTCCCAGATGCTCCTGCGAGCATACGGGTCCACGCCAGCGGTCGGCTCATCAAGGATCACTACACGTGACTCCGCTACAAATGCCATGGCAACGGAAAGCTTTCGCTTCATGCCGCCTGAGAGATTAGCAGATAGTTCGTGACGCTTGTTGGTCAGACCGACGTCCTTTAAGAACCTGAGACAACGCGAGATGAGAGTGAGTTTACGACCAAAACGAGAGTGAGCTGACGACAAACGAGAGTGAGTTGACGACAAACGAGAGTGAGCTGACGACAAACGAGAGTGAATTGACGATAAACGAGAGTGAGTTGACGACAAACGAGAGTGAGCTGACGACAAACGAGAGTGAGTTGACGACAAACGGGAGTAAGTTGACGACATTGGGGAGGGTAGGCAAAGCGAGAAGTTCCGCATCGAGTTTAAAAGGTATACTAACACGACTAAGCTAGACAAACTAGGTAGTCTGCGTAGGTATGGCGAAATCAGGAAAATAAGTAAAAAAAGGATGAAAAGGTAAGTTTTCTGCCTCTGTGATATGGAGTAGTTTCACTAAGAATTAGCCCTTTTTCGGAGCAAAATCAGTGCTAATGCCTGAAATGTCATAAAAACTATTCTGTTTACAGGTTTTATACACTTCAACCTTCTGTTGAGGTTAACTTGTCGCAAGCCAATGAGCAATTATTGCTGACAGACTGTTTCATCCATAGCCAAGCGGAGGCAAAACAATTTGTAAACCGGAGTCATGTTTAATGAAAATACTCGCTCCATTTCTCCTACGAGATGTTTTTAACTCTTTCTCAGCCCTCCCTACAGAGGCATAACACATGGCTCCATAAACAGTCGTTTGACAAAAGGTTGTCGTCAACCGGCTTTGCGACTATATGTAAGCATGGGTAAAAACTACTGAAGCCTAGCTGCATATATTAGTCACTGAAAAACTTCAGACTAATGCTGCATTCACACCAAAACCCTTTTTAGTTAAACAAGTTTTTTCTTTGCCTGATAACTTGCCAAGTTTCTCATTGTGTTGAATTCTTACTTGCTGAATAATCACTTAGTAAAATGTACAGCACCGTCTATTCAGTTTTGTTATTAGTTCTGTCCACTCTTGGGAGATTGAGATTTAAATCAGTTTAATTAAACTGGTTTAGGTGCTGGTGTGAATGCGGTATTGGACGCGGTAGTGGTGGCTAATATATGCAGCTAGGCACTTCAGTAGTTTTTACTCATGCTTACATGCGGGCTTGTCGCGTAGTCGCAAAGCCGGTTGACGACAGTCTTTTGTCAAACGACTGTATCTGTGCGACTATACGCCCTTACTTCTCAATCTCTCCTGGAATGCGCGACTTCTCCATGCCCTTAAGCGACGCGTAAAACCACAAGTGCTCCTCAACCGTCAAACAGTCAAACAACACGTTGTGCTGAGGACACATGCCGAGGTTCCTTCGCACCATATCGATATCTGTACGGATGTCGTAGCCGCTAATCAGTGCCGTCCCGTGAGTCGGCGGGAATAGCCCCGTGAGGACTGACATAGTGGTGGTTTTGCCGGCACCATTGTGGCCGAGAAAAGACAGGATTTGCCCCTCGTAAAGGTTAAGGTTAAGTCCATCAACGGCCAGTTTTTTTCCCTCTTTGTAGATCTGGAAGATCAATGCAAGTACCAATTTGAAAACAATAGGTTAACATGGAACATCATTTGGGGCATATGGCTCCACTTTCAAGTAGGTAATAATGTATACCATCCAGCCTTTTTTCAAGGTAGTAGTATTTCATTCAGATCTTCATGTCGTTCACGGACAAAATAGAAACTGACCTTAACAAGATTACGAATGGAAACGCCCATAGAAAGATGTGACGGTTCCGTTTCCATGGCAACGTCATTATTTGTGGCACCGTCTGGGGAAAAGGCCACGTCGTCCATATCTGGTGAGGCCTAGAAGGGGATACAAATATATAAAAAAAAATCAATGCCTGTAATGCTGTGCAAAGCGCTGTACTTTCGTAGTGCCCCAATGGTAATGTATCAACCTCGCCTACCGAGCTTACCGAATGTCTAGACGTCGCCGTACTTGATCGTGGGGTCTGGTTAAGAGGCATCTCATTGACAACTGGCTTCTGGGGGAACCAATAGGATTTCTGAAGCGGGAAATACCAAGGCCGAGGAATGCCATACTGGCCTGTAAACAAAGAACCAGTGGATTAGATCATTCAAAGCCTAATGCGAGGCAACAGCAGCAACGCCCGGGGTAGCAAAGACAATCATTCATCAACTTAGCTACGAGGCATGTTTGCAGAAACGGCATAGTGGACCTGCCCATCTGTCAACCAGACCCTCCCCCTCTTTAGCCATGTTTTTCCCCATTCCTGGCGTATGTACCTGGCATCACGGCTTCGATGTAGAAGGTGGCAAGAGCGTACAGCACGCCATCGATCATCATCATCCCCATGGCGTAGCCCAGGCTGAATTCGTCCCCTGCGATGGGACTGGCGTACAGGTTGTTCCACTGAGCGCCCACGCCCTGCTCCTCGTACCGCGCGAGGTAGTTACACGCCACGCCGAACGCAGTGGTAGAAGACAAGCACTGAAAAACGATAAACGGTGTGAGGAATACTTTTGTTGGACATTTGAACATTAATTGTTCACCGGAAAAAAAAATTCGAGAATGTCAAATGAGCGGGTATTGATTTCATGTAATCTGATTACAGTTCATGAAGACCTCGGTAATACAGTATTTACCGCTGAAGCAATCTTAGTAGAGTTCATGAAGACCTTGGAAATACTTACCGCTGCAGCAATCTTAGTAGAGTTCATGAAGACCCCGGTAATACTTACCGCTGCAGCAATCTTAGGAGAGTTCATGAAGACCTAGGTAATACTTACCGCTGTAGCAATCTTAGGAGAGTTCATGAAGACCTCGGTAATACTTACCGCTGCAGCAATCTTAGGAGAGTTCATGAAGACCTAGGTAATATTTACCGCTGCAGCAATCTTAGTAGAGTTCACGAAGACCTCGGTAATACAGTATTTACCGCTGCAGCAATCTTAGTACAGTTCATGAAGACCTCGGTAATACTTACCGCTGCAGCAATCTTAGGAGAGTTCATGAAGACCTAGGTAATATTTACCGCTGCAGCAATCTTATTAGAGTTCATGAAGACCTCGGTAATATTTGCCGCTGCAGCAATCTTAGTAGAGTTCATGAAGACCTCGGTAATACTTACCGCTGCAGCAATCTTATTAGAGTTCATGAAGACCTCGGTAATATTTACCGCTGCAGCAATCTTAGTAGAGTTCATGAAGACCTCGGTAATACAGTATTTACCGCTGCAGCAATCTTAGTACAGTTCATGAAGACCTCGGTAATACTTACCGCTGCAGCAATCTTAGTACAGTTCATGAAGACCTCGGTAATACTTACCGCTGCAGCAATCTTATTAGAGTTCATGAAGACCTCGGTAATATTTACCGCTGCAGCAATCTTAGTAGAGTTCATGAAGACCTCGGTAATACTTACCGCTGCAGCAATCTTAGGAGAGTTCATGAAGACCTAGGTAATATTTACCGCTGCAGCAATCTTATTAGAGTTCATGAAGACCTCGGTAATATTTGCCGCTGCAGCAATCTGAGAAAAGTTCATGAAGACCTCGGTAATACTTACCGCTGCAGCAATCTGAGAAGAGTTCATGAAGGCTTCGAACCAGCGCACCATTGTATAAGGCAGGTAGGTGACGAAGAAGATGATACCTCCACATGCGGCGGACACGTTAGCGCGAGAGAAGAACACGCTGATAAGAAAGCACATCATAATGGTGGCGAACATGAAAACGACCAGGAAGAGAAAGATGATGAACGGGTCACTGTGCTGTAAGATGCGGCCCGCCTTAAGCGTGATCACGAGAAATATGATGGTGATGAGCATCGTGGACGCACTGTTGATGAACCACGCAACCCAGTGCACTGTACGACCAAGTCCCATCACCTAAAAGCCATCAAATAATGTCAGTAACAGTGAGATGCATTATAGGTACCACATTCTAGTGATAAAATTATTATTTGATACTTTGTCATCGCTTCACTGCTAGCACAGGCCTCTTTTCTCTGTATTTCGCTGCGCTGGCGTTCGCGAGGAAAAGAGATCTCTGCCATGGGTCGCAACTGTATTCGTTGCGCATGCGTGTGCGTTTCTAAGCGACCGCATGAAGTGCCAAAACCCGTACTATCGCGGGTTTTGTAAAGCTGTCAATATGCTAATATACTTTGCATGGGTTTTGTCGCAAATTATGAATCAAACTCCGGTTAGTTCTCCTTTACGATAAAAGAAAACAACTGTTCAATTTCAATCACCTAAAACGTCACTAAAAAGATTGAACAGCAAACACAGAAAAGACGAGTTTCGTCTTGTTTGTGAGATAAATTTAAGACATCTAAGCAGGCGAGTTTCTTCAATGTAAATATCGCACAGTTTGACTCGAAGAAAATGTTATAAAACCTTTTGTTAAACTTAGATCAGTTTATTCCAGAAGAACATGCAAAAGCTGTAAACGGAAGATTGACTCGTTAGTCAAAAGAGAGAAAATTCTGAATGAAATGAGGCTTTGTATGGCTTCTTTTATAATTCGTCGCGTGATATTTCTACGGAATGCGGGCTTATTATCCCGCAACAGATATACGCTTCACGCATGCGCTAGTCATTGTGGGCTCAAATAGTGGCCAGTAATTAATGAACGGAGCATGCGCTCTAGATCTCCCGTCCATTGCGACCCATGTCAGAGGTCTCTTCCTCGCGAACGCCAGCCCAGCGAAATACAGAGAAAAGAGGCCTCTGCTAGCAGGGAATGTTATCGCAATACAGCTCTTATAGATGGATTTCGCACACAGGACAACACATATCTCACTTTAAAAATGAGGCAAGCAAGGCGAGGTGAGGGTTCATAAGACAAGAAAGTAAAGCAAGAAATGTAAGAATGAGGCAGGCAAGGCAAGGTGAAGGTAAAGGAAAGGTGAAGGCAAGGCGAGGTGAAGGTAAAAGAGAGGTGAAGGCAAGGCGAGGTGAAGGTAAAGGAATGGCGAAGGCAAGGCGAGGTGAAGGTAAAAGAAGGGTAAAGGCAAGGCAAGGTGAAGGTAAATGAAAGGTAAAGGCAAGGCAAGGTGAAGGTAAATGAAAGGTAAAGGCAAGGCGAGGTGAAGGTAAAGGAAAGGTGAAGGCAAGGTAAATTAAAGGTGAAGGCAAGGCAAGGTAAAGGCAAGGCGAGGTGAAGGTAAAGGAAAGGTGAAGGCAAGGCAAGGTGAAGGTAAAGGAAAGGTGAAGGCAAGGCGAGGTGAAGGTAAAGGAAAGGTAAAGGTAAAGGCAAGGCAAGGTTAAGGCAAGGCAAGGTGAAGGCGAGATAAATTAAAGGTGAAGGCAAGGCAAGGTAAAGGCAAGGCGAGGCGAGGTGAAGGTAAAGGAAAGGTGAAGGCAAGGCAAGGCGTAGGTAAAGGAAAGGTAAAGGCAAGGCGAGGTGAAGGTAAAGGAAAGGTGAAGGCAAGGCAAGGTGAAGGTAAAGGAAAGGTGAAGGCAAGGCAAGCTGTAGGTAAAAGAAAGGTATAGGCAAGGCAAGGTGAAGGTAAAGGAAAGGTGAAGGCAAGGCAAGGTGAAGGTAAAAGAAAGGTAAAGGCAAGGCGAGGTGAAGGTAAAGGTAAAGGAAAGGTGAAGGCAAGGCGAGGTGAAGGTAAAAAAAGGTGAAGGCAAGGCAAGGTGAAGGTAAATGAAAGGTGGAGGCAAGGTAAATTAAAGGTGTAGGCAAGGCAAGGTGAAGATAAAGGAAAGGTGAAGGCAAGGCAAGGTGAAGGTAAAAGAAAGGTAAAGGCAAGGCGAGGTTTAGGTAAAGGAAAGGTGAAGGCAAGGTAAATTAAAGGTGAAGGCAAGGCAAGGTAAAGGCAAGGCGAGGTGAAGGTAAAGGAAAGGTGAAGGCAAGGCAAGGTGAAGGTAAAGGAAAGGTGAAGGCAAGGCGAGGTGAAGGTAAAGGAAAGGTGAAGGCAAGGCAAGGAGAAGGCAAGGCAAGGTGAAGGCAAGATAAATTAAAGGTGACGGCAAGGCAAGGTAAAGGCAAGGCGAGGCGAGGTGAAGGTAAAGGAAAGGTGAAGGCAAGGCGTAGGTAAAGGAAAGGTAAAGGCAAGGCAAGCTGTAGGTAAAAGAAAGGTATAGGCAAGGCAAGGTGAAGGTAAAGGAAAGGTGAAGGCAAGGCGAGGTGAAGGTAAAAGAGAGGTGAAGGCAAGGCGAGGTGAAGGTAAAGGAATGGCGAAGGCAAGGCGAGGTGAAGGTAAAAGAAGGGTAAAGGCAAGGCAAGGTGAAGGTAAATGAAAGGTAAAGGCAAGGCAAGGTGAAGGTAAATGAAAGGTAAAGGCAAGGCGAGGTGAAGGTAAAGGAAAGGTGAAGGCAAGGTAAATTAAAGGTGAAGGCAAGGCAAGGTAAAGGCAAGGCGAGGTGAAGGTAAAGGAAAGGTGAAGGCAAGGCAAGGTGAAGGTAAAGGAAAGGTGAAGGCAAGGCGAGGTGAAGGTAAAAGAAAGGTAAAGGCAAGGCAAGGTTAAGGCAAGGCAAGGTGAAGGCGAGATAAATTAAAGGTGAAGGCAAGGCAAGGTAAAGGCAAGGCGAGGCGAGGTGAAGGTAAAGGAAAGGTGAAGGCAAGGCAAGGCGTAGGTAAAGGAAAGGTAAAGGCAAGGCGAGGTGAAGGTAAAGGAAAGGTGAAGGCAAGGCAAGGTGAAGGTAAAGGAAAGGTGAAGGCAAGGCAAGCTGTAGGTAAAAGAAAGGTATAGGCAAGGCAAGGTGAAGGTAAAGGAAAGGTGAAGGCAAGGCAAGGTGAAGGTAAAAGAAAGGTAAAGGCAAGGCGAGGTGAAGGTAAAGGTAAAGGAAAGGTGAAGGCAAGGCGAGGTGAAGGTAAAAAAAGGTGAAGGCAAGGCAAGGTGAAGGTAAATGAAAGGTGGAGGCAAGGTAAATTAAAGGTGTAGGCAAGGCAAGGTGAAGATAAAGGAAAGGTGAAGGCAAGGCAAGGTGAAGGTAAAAGAAAGGTAAAGGCAAGGCGAGGTTTAGGTAAAGGAAAGGTGAAGGCAAGGTAAATTAAAGGTGAAGGCAAGGCAAGGTAAAGGCAAGGCGAGGTGAAGGTAAAGGAAAGGTGAAGGCAAGGCAAGGTGAAGGTAAAGGAAAGGTGAAGGCAAGGCGAGGTGAAGGTAAAGGAAAGGTGAAGGCAAGGCAAGGAGAAGGCAAGGCAAGGTGAAGGCAAGATAAATTAAAGGTGACGGCAAGGCAAGGTAAAGGCAAGGCGAGGCGAGGTGAAGGTAAAGGAAAGGTGAAGGCAAGGCGTAGGTAAAGGAAAGGTAAAGGCAAGGCAAGCTGTAGGTAAAAGAAAGGTATAGGCAAGGCAAGGTGAAGGTAAAGGAAAGGTGAAGGCAAGGCAAGGTGAAGGTAAAAGAAAGGTAAAGGCAAGGCGAGGTGAAGGTAAAGGTAAAGGAAAGGTGAAGGCAAGGAGAGGTGAAGGTAAAAAAAGGTGAAGGCAAGGCAAGGTGAAGGTAAAAGAAAGGTAAAGGCAAGGCGAGGTGAAGGTAAAAGAAAGGTGAAGGCAAGGCGAGGTGAAGGTAAAGGAAAGGTGAAGGCAAGGCAAGGTGAAGGTAAAAGAAAGGTAAAGGCAAGGCGAGGTGAAGGTAAAGGAAAGGTGAAGGCAAGGCGAGGTGAAGGTAAAGGAAAGGTGAAGGCAAGGCAAGGTGAAGGTAAAAGAAAGGTAAAGGCAAGGCGAGGTGAAGGTAAAGGAAAGGTGAAGACAAGGCGAGGTGAAGGTAAAAGAAGGGCAAAGGCAAGGCAAGGTGAAGGTAAAGGAAAGGTGAAGGCAAGGCAAGGTGAAGGTAAAAGAAAGGTAAAGGCAAGGCGAGGTGAAGGTAAAGGTAAAGGAAAGGTGAAGGCAAGGAGAGGTGAAGGTAAAAAAAGGTGAAGGCAAGGCAAGGTGAAGGTAAAAGAAAGGTAAAGGCAAGGCGAGGTGAAGGTAAAAGAAAGGTGAAGGCAAGGCGAGGTGAAGGTAAAGGAAAGGTGAAGGCAAGGCAAGGTGAAGGTAAAGGAAAGGTGAAGGCAAGGCAAGGAGAAGGTAAAGGAAAGGTGAAGGCAAGGCGAGGTGAAGGTAAAGGAAAGGTGAAGGCAAGGCAAGGTGAAGGTAAAGGAAAGGTGAAGGCAAAGCAAGGTGAAGGTAAAGGAAAGGTGAAGGCAAGGCAAGGTGAAGGTAAAGGAAAGGTGAAGGCAAGGCAAGGTGAAGCTGTAAGGTGACGCACCTTCATGACTTCCTTTAGTCGCTTCTCCTTCTCGTAAACGATACTCTTTATGATCATGGCCGCCGTGTAAATCCACGCGAGAGTCATGAAGAGCGGCATAGTCCCACCAATATAAAACACGAACCTATAGAAACACCAGACCAGCAAATGAAATACCATATGCAGTATGTTAAAATTACATCACCGATTTACCACACAATTTATTGGCAAACAGTAATGTCAGCATTGGGACATTAGGCACTACGAGTGACGTTGTACCTGTACGTAGTATGGGTGCTGTGGTGGAACTCACCTGTCGCGTATGTAGCATGGGTAAGGAAACATCTGGGCGTAAGTACCAGGCTCAAACACCGTTTCATTGAAGGATATTGTCAAAAGTGCGCGGTCTATCATGTCTTGTAGGAACACGAAACCGAAATTCATGTATCCCTGTTTGGAGAACCATCCATTAGGACCGGGCCGCCAGTACCTGGAGGGAAAAGAGAGTATTGAAAACAACTAGAAAATGAAATAAAAATAACAACAAAAACAATATCAATATAATATGGATGAAGCATTTTACTTCATGCGAAAGCAAGATTATATGATTGCACTTCATGTCATCCATTGTGTTATTTTCTGTACATTTCAGGTCAAGCTTACATGTACATAAAAGTTAACTCAAGGAAAGAGCAAGAACGGTTTTGGTAGGATGTTGGGTCTTACCAGTCGCGTATTCGGTCGGTTCTTGGAGTGAAGTCAACATCTTGTCGGATCTTATATTTGATGTGCTTTGGCAATTCCGCGCCCGAATCAACATTTTCGAATACTAGACCTGCAAAAATCGAAGGTGTTACGTCACAGAACAGTAGAGATAAACATTACAAGCTAATGAAACACTTGACAGTAAGGCTCTAACATGTTCACTGATCTGTGATCTGGAACCATCTGGTACAAGTTTTGATGGGGCTACTCACTTGCAATGACTAGCGTGACGAAAGAGTTGATGGCGGTAATAGTTTGCCATGACTGGCATGACAAAAGTGTTGATGGCATTACACACTGCTTTGACTAGCATGAAAGGGATGTTGATAGCTTAACTCACTTGATATAACTGGCGTGACTGAACTGTTGATGGCGTTACTCACTTGCTAAGGCTGCCATGGCGGAAGTTTTCTTACTTACTTGCTATGACTGGCGTGGCTGAACTGTTGATGGCGTTACTCACTTGCTAAGGCTGCCATGGCGGAAGTTTTCTTACTTACTTGCTATGGCTGGCGTGGCAGAAGTGTTGATGGCGTTACTCACTTGCTAAGGCTGCCATGGCGGAAGTTTTCTTACTTACTTGCTATGACTGGCGTGGCAGAAGTGTTGATGGCCCGCCTAACGAGTGACTCTTCGTCTGAATAAGGCATGAAGTACTCATGCTGGATGCACTTATATGCCGTCACCATCTCACTGAACGAGTTATACAAGCCATCAAGCACCACTGTCAGGTTTTGTCTGGACATGTTACCAGGAAAACTGGCGTTACCATTAACAAGCTGAGACATGTTGCCTTGACGAGACAGCTGCTGGAATTAATAAACGTAAAAGTTACAAGTTAAAAGACACAATACTTAGAATGGAAATGAGTAAACAAAAAGACAGGAGCTACAAAACAGACTAGTCGTTTCACCAAGCATTTACAACTATAAAATACCTGAATTCCTGAGACATAATATCACAGGTAGAATTTCTAGTATGGTTTAGCAGCGGAATACCTGTGACATAATATCAAAGGCTGTATTTCTAGTATGGTTTAGCTGCTGAATACCTGTGACCTGTTGCCAAAAGGCAGATTGTTGAGATATTCACTGGCTTGTAGCACGCTTATCCTGATAGCGTCAGAGTTGTTTAACCACCATTCAGCAAATTGCTCAAGTGACTGAACGTCTGAAAACGAATTCTTGATCTGAAAAATAAAATTTACACGTGTCAACCTGCGCGCCTTACAACCTAAGGCAAAGTATTTGAAAGATTAACATCTTTGAAACGGGAAGCTGGGTGATTTGGTACGGATTTAAAATGAGTACTTGTCAAAAAAACCTTTACGCAAGAAATCCCTAGTATGAATAATTTGGAGAAGATGGGAAAGAAAAGCATAGAGAAACAAAACTCGCTAAAACCCACAATACCCCACTGAAGTATGGTTGCCAATTTGTTTTTTCTCACGGTACAAATAGATAAAATGTAATTAATAGCTCCACCTGCCACCCTCACTTCAACGTGGATTCATTCGATTGTCTTTCTCCAAATGTTACAAGCAACATTTAAACGGGAGAGAGAGGAGTGATACTATCATGGAGAAAAAAAACTTATCGACTAGCAATAAGTACGAGAGAAAGACACTTTTTTATGGATGCGACAACAAGTTTTGTCTAGCATTGTAGGTGTTCTATACAGCCACATCCTTTGAGAACTCACTATAATTTAGGTACACCGAGGACACAAATATTGGGGCGTGACATGGTCGTTACAGAACACTGAATTATACACAGTGTCTGAATCCAGTATATTTTGTGCAATACCTCGTTGATGATCTGTTGTGTGTTGTTGTTGTCTGGTGTGTAGAGAATCTCGCCCTTAAGGAAAAGCTGCGCCAGTTGGATAAAGCCAGAGTCAGCACTACCCTGGCCAGGCTCACCACTTGCACCCGATGATCGCCGAACAAATGTGTTTACCACGCATCCACACTGGGCTTTATCTATCACAAACAAGGCATTTAACCTTTTCATTAAAATATTGCTCAGGAAACACAACCAAATAAATGGCCAAAATGCTTTTAAGCTTTTAATGCTATAAAAACCCCGAGTACATTGGGTACAATATATCAAGTTTAAATGCTTCGATTTTAAACTTATTTCTAGCATACACCTATTCTAAAAAAAATTTGTCAGTGCAAATGTCGAAGGGAGTTCCACGAAAGACTCATCACTTAATATTGTGCTAGAATTTTGCAATAACGAATAATGACTAAAATAATAACATGTTTATCCATGCATTCAGTAGAAATATGACGAGAACTAACATAATTTTATTAGTAGCGCTGTCATTTTCCATCGATATAGTCATCATTATTTTGGACAATGCATAGGTTATACTGACCAACTTTGAAAAAGCAGAAGCGAGTTTTCTCAACACTCGAATCGAAGCAGCATCCCATCTGGCGACAAGTCGAGGGCGAGATCCCTGGCCAGCCACAGTCCACACGCATAAACGGGTCAATCACGTTACACTGGTCTGTAGTGGAAGAAAACAACAAACAGAAATGGGTCAATGAATTTTAACTGGTGTGGAACAAAAGGAATTCGGAAAGCTATTTCTGTACACGTTTGTCATGGTCGATAGAATCATTTGCTATACTCTGATTTTCACTGTTCTAACCTTTACTCCCATTTGATTCCCACCTTTACTCCCATTTGGTTCCCACCTTTGCCTTGGTTGATGGAATCATTTGCCAGGATACTCTGATATTCCCTGTTCTAACCTTTACTCCCATTTGATAGAATCATTTGCTAGGATACTGTGATATTCACTGTTCTCACCTTTGCCTTGGTTGATTGAATCATTTGCCAGTATACTCTGGTATTCCCTGTTCTAACCTTTACTCCCATTTGATAGAATCATTTGCTAGGATACTGTGATATTCACTGTTCTCACCTTTGCCTTGGTTGATTGAATCATTTGCCAGTATACTCTGATATTCACTGTTCTAACCTTTACTCCCATTTGATAGAATCATTTGCTAGGATACTGTGATATTCACTGTTCTCACCTTTGCCTTGGTTGATTGAATCATTTGCCAGTATACTCTGGTATTACCTGTTCTAACCTTTACTCCCATTTGATAGAATCATTTGCTAGGATACTGTGATATTCACTGTTCTCACCTTTGCCTTGGTTGATTGAATCATTTGCCAGTATACTCTGGTATTCCCTGTTCTAACCTTTACTCCCATTTGATAGAATCATTTGCTAGGATACTGTGATATTCACTGTTCTCACCTTTGCCTTGGTTGATTGAATCATTTGCCAGTATACTCTGATATTCACTGTTCTAACCTTTACTCCCATTTGATAGAATCATTTGCTAGGATACTGTGATATTCACTGTTCTCACCTTTGCCTTGGTTGATTGAATCATTTGCCAGTATACTCTGGTATTACCTGTTCTAACCTTTACTCCCATTTGATAGAATCATTTGCTAGGATACTGTGATATTCACTGTTCTCACCTTTGCCTTGGTTGATTGAATCATTTGCCAGTATACTCTGGTATTCCCTGTTCTAACCTTTACTCCCATTTGATAGAATCATTTGCTAGGATACTGTGATATTCACTGTTCTCACCTTTGCCTTGGTTGATTGAATCATTTGCCAGTATACTCTGGTATTCCCTGTATTCCTTGCCAATTAGTGACTGGCACGTGGTAGAGGTAAGCATAGGGAGCATTTGGCTCTCATTATTTTGCTGTTGGCTCAGCGTCATGTTCAATAAAACAGCATATGCCTGCCGAACACCATTCTGTGACGACTGCGAACTGTTAAGTCCTTGAGTTTTGTTGACAGCTGATCTGTCTGGCATCTGCCGCTGGCCACAAAGCACCCCCCGGAAGCCACCCTGGGATGCCATGTCATCTGCCAGCATCAAGTAATCCAGAATGACAGTCTCAAATGACTGTAGGGCCGAGACCTTAAGAAGTGGAAAAAGTCCATTCTTAATAGCTAGTTCTAGGTAGACACAATCACATCGATAAATGATATTCAAAGTTTAAAGGACTTACATCGGCTGCCAAGTTTGCAAGATCGACAGTTAATGTCTGCATGAGAAACAATCTGGTCTCATTCAAGAAAGTCTAATGGAGAAGAAAAAAAAATACAATGTTTCTGACACTAAAATGGAGTAGACAATGGTCTAATTCTTGACCTAAAGCTGCGCCATATATAACCATAAATAGTAAAGTGTATAATACACATATTTAAAAAAAACGTTGTCAGATGGCCAATGCTTAATTTCCAGGTTTTCGACTCAAAGGAACCATGAATCAAGGATATATTTCCACCAAATGCAGAAGAAAAAACGTAGAAATCGTATATTTATCAATGTTCTGGCATCACAGGAGTTAATCACTTATGAATAATTAGCACCCATCAGCATCTTTTGGGCGTAGAACTGCAGTGGTCTATTCCCAATGACACTGACAACAATTTTTTATAAGCACTTACCAAATTACGCAGTTGGTCGAGGTCTGTGATGTTGGGCCATTGAAGCTGTGATCGTAGCTCATTTGCAACGTCTTGGAGTGCAGTGTTATCCAAATCACAAAGAGCATTTCGGATAGAGCTCTGTGAAATATAAGAGCTCATATCAAATGAAAGTTTTATTATTTTAAAAAGATGATTATGTACGACAATCATTAAAAGGAGATGGATATGCACTGGTTAATTACCATGTTGCCTTGAGGGGGTGTTATAATGCTGTTTATGTCCAGTGGAAAGCTGTTATCACACAGAATCTTCCGAGACAATTCACCGGCTGCTGTACTATCATTCTGGCAATAGGAAGCAATTTTTTTAAAATTAAAAAAAAAAACAATACTGGGAAAATAATATGTATAAAAGGTAATACGTATATGCAACATATAACAATAATTGAAAATATGGTATAAAAGGAAACACACTTAGAAACACACATTCTACAATACTGGAATACTTAATATACCCCTCTATGCCATGTAATGTGACACTTGATCCACCCCTCTATGCCACATAATGTGACACTTACTTGATCTACCCCTCTATGCCATGTAATGTGACACTTACTTGACCTACTCCTCTATGCCATGTAATGTGACACTTACTTGATCCACCCCTCTATGCCATGTAATCTGACACTTACTTGATCCACCCCTCTATGCCATGTAATGTGACACTTACTTGATCCACCCCTCTATGCCATGTAATCTGACACTTACTTGATCTACTCCTCTATGCCATGTAATGTGACACTTACTTGATCCACCCCTCTATGCCATGTAATGTGACACTTACTTGATCTACCCCTCTATGTCATGTAATGTGACACTTGAACCACCCCTCTATGCCATGTAATGTGACACTTACTTGATCTACCCCTCTATGCCATGTAATCTGACACTTACTTGATCCACCCCTCTATGCCATGTAATCTGACACTTACTTGATCCACTCCTCTATGCCATGTAATGTGACACTTACTTGATCTACCCCTCTATGCCATGTAATGTGACACTTACTTGATCTACCCCTCTATGCCATGTAATGTGACACTTACTTGACCTACTCCTCTATGCCATGTAATGTGACACTTACTTGATCTACCCCTCTATGCCATGTAATCTGACACTTACTTGATCTACCCCTCTATGCCATGTAATGTGACACTTACTTGATCTACCCCTCTATGCCATGTAATGTGACACTTACTTGATCCATCCCTCTATGCCATGTAATGTGACACTTACTTGATCTACCCCTCTATGCCATGTAATGTGACACTTACTTGATCTACCCCTCTATGCCATGTAATGTGACACTTACTTGATCCACCCCTCTATGCCATGTAATGTGACACTTACTTGATCCACCCCTCTATGCCATGTAATCTGACACTTACTTGATCCACTCCTCTATGCCATGTAATGTGACACTTACTTGATCTACCCCTCTATGCCATGTAATGTGACACTTACTTGATCTACCCCTCTATGCCATGTAATCTGACATTTACTTGATCTACCCCTCTATGCCATGTAATGTGACACTTGATCCACCCCTCTATGCCATGTAATGTGACACTTGATCCACCCCTCTATGCCATGTAATGTGACACTTGATCCACCCCTCTATGCCATGTAATGTGACACTTGATCCACCCCTCTATGCCATGTAATGTGACACTTGATCCACCCCTCTATGCCATGTAATGTGACACTTACTTGATCTACCCCTCTATGCCATGTAATGTGACACTTACTTGATCTACCCCTCTATGCTATGTAATGTGACACTTACTTGATCCACCCCTCTATGCCATGTAATGTGAAACTTACTTGATCCACTCCTCTATGCCATGTAATGTGACACTTACTTGATCTACCCCTCTATGCTATGTAATGTGAAACTTACTTGATCCACCCCTCTATGCCATGTAATGTGACACTTACTTGATCTACTCCTCTATGCCATGTAATCTGACACTTACTTGATCTACCCCTCTATGCTATGTAATGTGACACTTACTTGAGACAGAGCCCGGTTGATAAGGTTTCTGTTCTCATAATACCACAAAAGCCACTGCACCTCCAGCGACCCCTGCCCAAGGTTTCCCAAGAGGCCGTAAAGCTGGCGGGCACCATCCAACGATAATGGTGTTGATGTTAGGCTCGGGAGAAAGGATCTTCCCTGGTCCAGAGTACCATATATCTACAAGTCAGCATAGTAATTAGTATTTTTCCTATGGCTGATATAAAAGTTCCACATACTAATAGTCATCTCGTAGGCTTTAATGAAATTCTTTCCATGTTGCATATCATGGTCATATCAAGTTTCAAGATTATTTTTTATACCATAGTAATGTTGATAGTAGAGTTCAGCAACTGTGAGACAACTTCTGGGTCAAGTTGTGTGACATTCAAGAGGTATTCACGGAATCCATCTGGGTCACGTAAAAACCTTGTAAGCTCCAGACCTGTATTTGAAATAACCTTCATTAGTGTCACAAATAATCATGTAGAAATCATGTTTGTATGGCGCTTATAACCTGTCATATTTTGGCTGAGCTGGGAATATCTTCTTTGAAGCTCATTCAGCTGGTCTCTGTCTCTCATGTAGTTCTGCAGATCCTGATTCAGACGGAGGAATCTATCTCTTACAGTGCTGTTCCCAATCATTGGAAGTGCATCCTCCAAGAATTTGGCTAAGCTGGGTATAAGACAAGAAACACAAGAAAGCTTATGTGAGCCTTTTGCTACATGGTACTGTACACTGGAAGTGTCAATACGGTACACTGGAAGTGTCAATGATGGAATAATAACACAAGAGCCATGTTAATCTTATATTAAATTTTAATAAACAATTACAGAATCAAAGCTGGGTGTCCCTCCCTCCCTCCTTCCCTCACTCACGCTTCATTTAAGTCATATTTCCACTTATTGGAAATAAGTAATACATCAACCATTGATTGCAGAAGGTTAGTTACACCCTAAGAGTAGGGAGAGGAGGGCTAGTTATACCTTGAGCTTTGAATGTCAGGAAGATTTGTAGATGGGTACGGTAATCCACTGGATCTGTAATCACAGAGAAAAGACTGGACAAATGGCAGCAAGCCAGCAGAGGGGAGTGCTCTTGGTCGATAAAAAGCTGGAACAAACAACAGATGGTTATAATTATTTATGCTATAAGCTGTTATTTTCATTATATAAAGTACCTTTTAATTGTTACCACCATGAGAAGCCCCAGCCAGTTGGAAACTGTAATAATGTCATGGACCTTATTATGATTAAGCACAACAATGAGTTATGACTTGTAGTTTAGGCTAGATTTATTCGGAATGATTGTGTTGCAATCAAGCCAGACTATATACATTAATTGGATCTCATGACCGGATTATTGGGATAGTGTTACATTGTTCGTGCCGGCACTTAGTGTTCAAAGCCTTCACGCATGACACTGCATCTTGTCACAGAAACGGTATGAACCGGGCTGCTTATTCACACCATGCAGCCATTCTGGTGTTAATTGGATTAAATTTCATGACCGCACTTCGAATAACTCCAGTTGCACACATCTGCTTATGAAATATTGGATATACTATATGTGGGAATATGGTTAAACTTTATAGCCAAACATGCAGGCCTTCTGATAAATTGTACAGATGTGGGCCCGTGATTTCCAGGTAATTTCGTCATTTTTTTACAATTTTAACCAAATTCTGCGATTTTTTTGTGATATCGCTAAAATGTCGAAAAAAGTGAAATCACCATACAGTACTATTTCTGGCTGGCTTAGGCTTCTCATAGCACCCAATGTCAACAAATCAACAACAAAAGAATCATGTTTACTTACAGTTTGACCTGTATTCTGGTTCCCTCCTGAATCTGACAGCAACGAGAATGAAGAAAAGCACTAAAGGCCATACCAGCTCTATGACATTCCTTAGCTGTAAAATCAAGAAATCTTCAATTAATAAGACATATATTTTGCACAGAAATCCATTGGTGGATGTATCAATACAATATTATATTTATGCATGACATTGTCATACTTGCCAACCTTGAATGCTCAAAAAGCGGGAGATGAACTGTACAGTATAAGAAATTATTGATGAATTTCCTGGGAGAATATAGTAAATATATAGGTTTCAATTGTTTTGCTAGGAGATGAAGGCTAAAAACTGGGAGTCTCCTGCAAAAACCGGGAGAGCTGGCAGGTATTTATTGCCTGAAAAAATCCAGGCCACTGGAGGAAATAGAGAAGGTAAAACAGTTTAATACGTATCCTGGACTCCTGGATTGTGGATGCCAAATAACTGTCCCCAAACAGAGACTCGTTGAACCAAGAAGTCTGATTTGACACTTGGTCAAATTATGTAGAAGAGACAACAGAGAGGAGAGGGATGGGGTGTGGTTTGGAGCTACTCGACAGGGGGTGGGTGAGGGTGTCTTGTGCAGTTGATTTCAAAAGTAAATAGCATGGGTGGGGAGGTTGTGGCATTAGAACAAAAGATGGTGATATAGCATTATTTAGCTTTGTATTTTTTTTTCAATTTTTTAGGGGTATGGAATTAAGATACATGACAAACCCAGATATATTTTAGGATCATTTTTGAATGTCCCTGATGATCATCGTCAAAACAAAACCTTTACTTTCAGTAAAAGGGCATTCATCTACTAAGAGACACATGAAAAAAAAAAAAAACTTTGGGATTTCAAAATATTTTAATGCAAAGTGTTGTCTACTTCCTTCTGGGCAATCATGCCATTGTTTTAAAGTCTCATAGGACTATTCATTCTCTAAATTAATGTTCCGTTTGATTATCGTGTGTTTACCATCTGCTAGTGAGCAGAGAGAGCTCTTGTTCTCTCAAATTTTGAATGATAAAAAATAAATTAATGAATAATAAAGTAATTATACATAGCTCATTATGAAACTTGAACCTGAAAGAAGTAAAATTCAGCATTTCTATGTAACAGTTTAAACCAACCTAAGAATAATCGCGTAAAAATATAATCATCAAAGTTATAATATTTTCTGTCAGGCGGCTGAAGGACAATTACTCTCTTCAATATAAGGCCTTACGATTTATAACAACAAATGCAGCCGATATTTATATTTCAAACTTTCTAAAATTAAAATCGGTTGGTAAAATACATTTAATTAAATTTTCCATTACCAACTAACCTTGACGGCATACAGCTGCATTTTTTATTTCGTCTTCACAATGAAACGCCGATTTAGAAATTTGTCAATAAAAACACACATTTGTCCTTATACTTAAAAGAAATACTAAAAAACAAATGTAGCTACCAATAAAATACTCACCGTTTGTCGTCTGCGAAGCGTGAAATTCTTCCAAAGTAGTAGTTTGAGTTGTGTAAAGAACTTCATTCTGCTGGGTCACCGAGGGCCAAAGGGGCCAAGATAGGGACCGAAATCAAGCAAAGATCTTCGCGTTGCTTTTCCCGTTAAAATAAACCTAACGTCAGATCAATGGTAATCTTGCATCTAGTATCCACAGCTCGGAGTAAATCGGGGTCAGAACTCGTGAAATGTTTTCTTGTTGATGGTAAAACACGTAGGTCGCTGTCATAAAAATGATACGCTTACTAATATTTTTCGATGAAGATGAGTTTTCGACAACCTTGTTTGTGTACACAATTCCTTTAAGGTAGTATTCGTTGCAATATTTATAGCTTTCAGTCCTTCATTCCCAAAGGTATGACGAAGGAGCTTTAGGGGCATGCATTACATAATCAAGCATTTCATATTCTTCCGTCGTCGCTTTTCGCTTTTCGGTTCGACGACCCTCGATTATGTTTATTTCCATGAGCTGGAACTGGGAACTAGTGAAGCACCACAGGGAGCCCTCTCGCTTTCTCGTGTCCAGCCTGCACACGAGCAATCGAGGGTGCCTGGATGTTTTGAGGTTTATGGAGAACTAAAGAAAAGATTGTATATATTCGTAAAATTGTTGAAGAAACAAAAGTCAATGGACAGTTTGGAGTCACGCAAGAAAAAGTAAGGTATAAAGAAAGCAACCAAAACAAAATTGCTGTAAGAAAAGTAAAATTATAGGTATAGCGTGAAGTTTTACGCGAAAAACCTCAACGCCAAAAAAGCGGCATTACTAGAAAGCGGAACTGGCCGAAACAGTGGAACCAGCTTATTTTGAGTCCTTCAGGGGCGAAGGGGGATATAGGGGTAGCGATGTTATACAAGGATTACGATTTATTTTTGAAAAATCGTTTTTTTTTTTATACGATAACGAAATACCGAATAAGTCAACGCAAGAGCAAATGACTACTACGCTAATTGTTTAAACTTAAAAAAAGTCCTGTTCTTTACGATTTATCCTCACCGTAAATGCGGCGTCTTTCTATGCGAGCAAATACAATAACAGTAACAGTTCCAAATACTGTACCAGCTTCATAGCCTCGTGGTTGTCTGGACTCGTCACGCTCGTGTTAGCCCCATCAAACTCCACATAGCATGACGAGTCCATGACGACCATGAGTTTACACACATGTAGAAATTGTTAAATAAGGTAATACGTTAGTAGTATGGTATGACAAATAAACAAAGTGTTAAAATACTTTGTTCTTTTTTTGTCTGCTACTTATCTGGAACTTTCAACAGAATTTTTTTTCTTACAAATCGCATATGACAGTGTCAAATGTGCGTGAAATAACCTAGCACATTTGTGCTTAGTGATGTTGTTTCAGCAAGTCACAACGGAATGAGTGGTCAATAATTGCCTTTACCTTCTGAAAAGTTAGAACAGAGAAACAAACAAACAAACAAAAATTTTTTGATGGATTATTTTGAAAATAAATCATAATTCTTGTTTAACATCCCTACCCCTATACCACCTTTGCATTGAAAATACAGTATGCTCGTTCAGTCGTTTCCGCTTATTAGTAAAGCCGCCATAAAAAGGTGTCTTTACTAAATATCTTCTAGATACAGAGATTTCTTCAGTTATGTTAAATTATGTATGTGATGAATTCATGCTATGAGGATACGAGTAATTTTTTTTTTTGTACATTTTAATCTATACAGCACTATTGCAAAGACGTTTATTGTACACAAAGGAGCATGGACAACATAGTCAATGACATTTCTAAACAAGGCAACAACAGAAAAATAGAAAGTCTGGAGATGTCACAAGAAAATGGTCACCCTTGTCGACATTCCTTTACAGGCAATAAAGATCCCTCTACAAGAAATAAACTTAAATTGACTCTTTTAGATTTGCCCCCTGAAGTAATACTGCATATTCTAGCATTTCTGGATGCAAGGTTCACCCTGTGTATTCTGTGCCAAGTTTGTAAGACCTTCTATCATCTACTATGCTCGGAGGCAAGTTGGAAAACCAGGTTTGCCAAGAGATGGCCCCATAGAGACAGAAAGGAAGACTATGGTTATGTTGCAAGGTAACAACAAATACTATGTATCAGGCGCGTGCCCAGAGGGTGGTCCAAGGGGTCCAGGCCCCACCCTGATAAAGTGAGGAGATGGGTTTGACTCTAGTTGACCACTTTGTTGGTACTGTAGTTAAGAAGAAGTTTCTAGAGACAGCTAAAATTGAATAACTTTAGATTTAGAATAACCAAAGATTTAGTCATTAGACAAAGACAAAAACAAAAATATAAATTAGCTTAGATAAGAACAGAACATTCACAAAAAAGATTATACATGAAAATATACATGGCAAAACTGGTGCGATGCTAGAAAATAACTGAAAGGCTTATCAAGCTAGGCAGCAGAGCTATTTATGTTTAAATTATAAGATCAAAGGAGACACAAATATACACAACAAGGTATGAGGATAATGTGAAGTTTGCTTTGACGATCATCTAGTCAAAGTGACCTCTGAGGAAAAAGATAGACTAAACTAATTGACTAAAATACCCACCAGTTTATTTTACTCAAGGTCTTACTGCAAATTGCTCTAGAACAGCTACTCTGATGCTATATTATGACAATGCCTTACACCTGTCTTGAAAAAGGGGCTGATAGGTGCAAGATGCTAGTGGACATAAAGTTGAATAGGATATGACTATGCATATTTGAAGCTGCTTTTTTTTTATTTGTCATTGTCAGTTTGAAAAAAAGGATAAGTCTATGTATCATGTGAAGCTGATTCTTTTGATAATCTTTTATTCTCATTGTCAGTTGGAAGAAAGTTTGTGTTGAGCATGAAGACATGGATAAGTTCTGGAGAAATCCTGGGGAGGACCTGCAATTCTTCCAGCTGAAGCAGCACTTTGCACCAGTTGATGCAGTGCTAATCATGGCAGGAGGAAGGCTCTGTGTGTCTGGTTCCCGGGACAGATCCATAGGGATTTGGGACCTCACTAAGCTTACCGAAGAGGAGCCACAGAAAGCATTTAAGCAGTCTTTAGATGGACATAAGGTGTGTTGTACATAGAACACTTTACATGAACTAGCCAGGGGTTTTAGAAAAAAAAACACCCTGCTTTTAATAAAAGAAAGTTAATGTTTGCATGTTAGGGAAGGCTACCCATAAGGGAGTAGTCTGTTAAAAGGTTAAAATAACTCTTTCCAGCCATTGCTTCTTTATCCTAGGAATGGGCTTGACAACTAAATGCTCTTTCTAAGAGACTTATTAAAAGTAATCATCTTGTCATACTTATGATAATGCACCAGTGATTATTTGGAATACAATACTGTATGTTCACATATTTCCTTTGTTAACACTATGTGGTTCTCTGGCATTACTATACACAACAAATACATCATCAAATTTTATTGGCATTGTTGGGACAATTTTTATTTAGACTGAAACCTTATATGTAACACTGGCTAGAGGTTTTTAAGGCAAAAGGAGTCTTTGTGATGAAGTGACATTAGTGGGTTGCATGTGTTTATCTGTGCTATATGACTTAACTGGTCTGTTTGCTCCCATAAGGGCTGGGTGTGGTCTCTTGCTTGTGACCCTATGGGTGAATCAAGATTGTGCTCAGGCTCTTGGGATAATTCTGTCAAAGTCTGGGATCTGAGAGGGAGCATTGTGGAAATGACAAGTATAAGGTAGGAAAATTACCTGACAATTACAAACAAATATGTCTTTGCCTTAAAGATTGAATTTTATTCTTAAAAAAGTATTTCCAATTACAAGTGAATGATAAGATCTAGAATTGGTTTATGCTTATTAACTAACCAGCTTGTTAGGATGGTTGCCTAGTGGATGCTTGCCTAATGACTCGGTTGCTAATAATAGGCCATTCCAGCTATAAGTTTGCATGCCGCATTACCATAGAAACCAACCTCAACTACCAGAATGCAGTTTGCGCTTTTTTAAGCTTGCAGCAAATGAAGCGTGCGCTGCATGCCAGTAGTTGACGTATGTTCCCATGGTGAATGCGCACGCATGCTTATAGCTGGAATGGCCTATTGGATATCAGTGGCACAGTCACACTAGTCCCCTTTGGAGCTGCTCGTGTCGGAGTCACTCAACTTTGCACGACTCCAACACCAGTCATGTGACTCCGACACAAGTCGCATGGCTCCACACAAGCGGCTGCAAAGGAGACAACAGTCTCACCAGTTTTAGTTCTGAATTAACCACATCTGTTGCAGCTAGTCCAATGAGGCTAATCATTTTTCAGGGAGCATCGAGCTGCTGTGTTATGCATGGAATGGAAGCAGGATGTTCTTGTTACTGGATGCTATGACAAACATGTCAGAATGTTTGATCTTAGAGGTGAGATTGTCACTTCTCCTTTTACGAGCGGACATTCATGTCAGAATGTTTGAAATTAGAGGTGATTTATTGTTTCTGAAACATTTCATTTTATTCTTCTCTTTTAATTAGATTCCAACCGTGTCATTGCAAAATTGAAGTACCATAGTCGTCCTGTGTTATGCCTTACTGTTGATGACCACTTTATTGTTAGTGGTAGTGAGGATAAAACAATGTGTGTATATGACAGACGAGCTTGCTCTCTTCTCAAAACCATACAGGTAAACATGACCCCCTTTACAAGGTTAAGTAACATACCTTTTTCTCCCCTCTTCTCAAACCTTGACTAGTATCCAAGGAAACTTACTATTGTCAGGTCAGATGGAAATCATCAAATTAAAAACCTTGAATGTGAATGTTCTACTGTCTACAGGTCTGTTTTTCATCATTTGTTAGCATATGTGTGCTTACAATTTTCCTTAACATTTTTGGTGGGCTTATAGCATGACATAATAATGAAACAAACTTGATGTATAAAAAAGAAAAAAAGTTAGCTTACAAATGCTTATGATTATTTCACCAATAATATACTAACATTTGTTGTATATTATGTTTTTGTAGCTTGCAAGTCCTGCCTTCAGCATGTGTCACAGTCTTCGCACAGGATATAACTACCTACGCGTCGGTGGAAGAGCTGGAAATATATATCTTATAGATGTCACAAATGAAGCTTACAACCCAGTGGAGGTGAAACAAAATTTAGTCTTTCCTTCCTTTTTTTGTAGTAGACAAAATCAGTGGGACCCCCTCATCCCCCAGGAAATGATTAACTTGGTCAAGTTTTGCTGATTTGTTTTCTGGCTCATAGCAAATAGGGAATTGGGTGTGGCTAGCAGAGAACGTGGGATTGCTATTTGGGAAGGGGTAATGACAGAGATGACTGCTGCTTCTGATCTCTTCTCCTTCCTGTAAAAGTATCAAGTACCCCCCACACACTAACCTTGTGCCTGCTTTTAATAGTTTGCATCTTTGTTTCAGTCAAGCATAGACCTAGAATTAGGCCCTAAAGGGAAAATAAATGGGATTTGTCACTATGGGGGAGCTGTGGTGGCGTCTTCTAGTGACCACTCCATCAAGGTGAGATGATTTATCAGTTGCTATTTAAGCTTGGGTTACCATTTTGCTACCAGGGAGGGGGGACTTCGATAAAAACAGACTGGGATGATCGGGATAGCACTTTGTGTGTGGTCAACAAAAATTCTTAACCCTAAGAGATAGCAAATTGGGTGCGGTAGAAGGAATTTTTAACCCTAAGAGATAGCAGAATTGGAAAACCCGTTATAAATACAGCCTAAGGAAAAGCAGTTGGTTGAATTTTATAATCTTAAAGATAACAGAATTGGAAAGTTTTTGCCATAGAAGTGCATGTGATTACTTGTGCCATAATGTGTGTGTGGGGAAGGGGGGGGGGAGGCTTTAGTAGCTAAGCCCATTCCTGTCCTTTTCTATTCTGCCTTTGGCTGCACTCCTGTAATACGATTCCTGCTACTAATGCATGGTTTGTATTGTATCCAGATTTTAGAGCCATCCCAAGTCCCTACAGAAATTTGCTCATTAAACAGACATACAGGAGATGTTGCCTCAGTGAGTATCGGTCTAACTTACATGATGTTGTACAGGGTCTTCCTATGTGGCACGATGATGTTGCACGTGCTGTTGCCTATTGGCGTGGGAAGCTTCAACCCCCCCTCCCCCCGTCCTTATTCCTGCCAGTGACCTTATCATCTTTTGTGCTACTTCTAGGTCAATAGCTGCTCTGGTGTGCTGGCGTCAGCGTCAAGTGACCTTTCCGTGGGGATCTGGCGACCAAAATCATGGAATTTATTTGTCTAAAAGCTGAAATCAAACAAACAGTAATAGGGATTATTTAAGTGAGACGCGCGCTACCGTGGCCACCGTTACAAAGATATATAGTGCTGCACGGCTACCTTGGCCACTAATACAAGTTGTCATAGTGCGACACGCGCTACCGTAGCCACCAATACAAAGTGTTATAGTGTAACGCGCGCTACCGTGGCCACTAATACAAAGTTTTAAGAAAGCAAGCAATAAATAGTTTTGACTGTCACGAGCTTAAAAGCTAGGAGGATTTTGACATTCCCTGATTTGCGCTCAAGTAGTTCTTCGCATCGCTAGTTGGCTAGTGAAATTCATGTCAATCAGATAGTACGATGCTCGCATCTTCATTGTTTTTTATTGGTTCACTTAACAGAACTTTCATGATGTAACCACACTAGCGCGCGTCGTACTGCAACAAAGGAAGCCCAGTCATAGTGTAACCACACTAGCGCGCGTCGCGCTGCAACAAAGGAAGCCCAGTCATGGTGTAACCTCACTAGCGCGCGTCGCACTGCAACAAAGGAAGCCCAGTCATGGTGTAACCACACTAGCGCGCGTCGCACTGCAACAAAGGAAGCCCAGTCATGGTGTAACCTCACTAGCGCGCGTCGCACTGCAACAAAGGAAGCCCAGTCATGGTGTAACCTCACTAGCGCGCGTCGCACTGCAACAAAGAAAGCCCAGTAATGGTGTAACCTCACTAGCGCGCGTCGCACTGCAGCAAAGGAAGCCCAGTCATGGTGTAACCACACAAGCGCGCGTCGCACTGCAGCAAAGGAAGCCCAGTCATGGTGTAACCACACTAGCGCGCGTCGCACTGCAACAAAGGAAGCCCAGTCATGGTGTAACCACACAAGCGCGCGTCGCACTGCAACAAAGGAAGCCCAGTCATGGTGTAACCACACTAGGGTGCGTCGCATTGTTAGAAGTCGTGTGCTATGACCTGATTTTTATGGCCAGTCTTCAAATCAAATATGAGGAATATACAAGGTAATTGGGTCATTATAATTTTAGAGTGGATCACTTTTTCATGGTTTATATCTCTTTTCTGGAAGGTTTCTTGCAATAGAAAATTGTAAATAGAGTTCAATATTCATTAAAGTGTTCATGAATTCTCGAGCCTGTTTGACATAGGAAAATATTTACCCCTTTCGGAATGACACCACCATACAACTCGTGTCTGACCACGATCACAGCTAAGATCGAAAATTGTTGGTTGGGAAGAAAACCGGGGAAAAAACCCTCGGAGCAAAGGCGAGACCAACTAACTAAACTCACGTCGGAACCTTAAATCAAACCCAGAACCCAGTGATGAGAGGCACAGGCACTACAGGGCGAATGTCAACTGCGCCATCAACTGCCAACTGTTAATTCCTCCACCCCTCAGGACAGTTTTTCGTATAAAAATGTGCTCTAATTGAAGGAAATAAAAATCATGCAATAAGCAAGTAATTTCCTTTACAAAGCGTTTGAATGAGATTTGTTGCACCCTTAAGTTTGCATAACGCTCTTATTTTTCTGAGATGAAAAGCGACGAAGACATGTCCGAACTGACAGAGAATACGTTTTCGCAAGCCGATTAGCTTTTTCCCGATTTTGATTTTGTCGGAACGATCCTTGGACCAACTACCCATGATATTACGGGGACGAATCTAAGTGGAGAAGAGAAAGGACGACAGGATTCCGGAGAACACGCAAAAACCAACACGGTGTGGGCTGTTCGTACCTGGCAAGTGGGAAAAGAGAGGAATTAGAACCAGAGCTGTGGCAGGATCGGATAGTTTTATAAGTTTCAATAGTATCAAAGGTGTTCGATTGTAGGGTTGATGAAGTAATGAGAGCGGATATTTGTAAGGCTGATAAATTCATAAAGAGCGAGGGCGGAAGTGGCAATAAACCTTCTAAAAAGACCTGCAGAGGGGGGGGGGGGGGGGGGGGGGTGAATAGGGGTATGTAAATCCGCCGATCCGCTACATTTTCGGGGCTAATCCGTGGATCCGCAGATATTTTTAGATCCGCATGGTTTGAGAGATAAAAAATAGCATCGATTGAAATTCATTTAAACTCCGAAATTCGACCGTCAAAGCAGTCAAAATCCGAAATCCGCTCCCAAATTGTTAACAGATCCGCGAACCTATTCACCCCCCCCCCCCCCCTGCAGATGTAAACAAAATGTTCAAAAATGTTTAACAAAAAAAATGTTTAAAAATGTTTATGTTTATGGTCCAATAGATTTTAAAAAAAGTGTAAAGTTAAGTGCCATATGGTTGGGTTTTGATATCCAGCATGGAAGAGTGCAGGCAGTGAATTGATTTAATTGCTTATTATAATTGCAAGGGATGTATACGAGTCCCCGGGATGCATCTTTATACATCCCTTGCATTTATTATGAGCAATTCAATTCATCAGCCCCGTTCTTCCCTGCTGAATATCAAAACCCTCCCCGGACTCTAAGCTACTTGCCTATTAATGAGGTTTGTACGTGAATAAAGCCCTACAGAAAACAATGGAAACCGTGTCAATCTTGTAATAACCCCCACGTTAACCCCACACTTCCCCGGGACCATGGGGGTGGGAGTTTCAAATGACTAGTGCATTATTCTGCGTCAGCCGGAAGTAAACTGGTGACAATGTTTACTTCCGATCGATTACGTAACAATCTCCGATGTGTTGTTCAGTAAAATATAACATTTTCGTGCATAGTAAAACAAAAATACAGTAAAAAAAAGTTTCCGAGGATATCGCCCAGGGTACTTACCTGGTAAATTGAAATAAGCACTATTTATTAATTTGTTTTCTCGATATTTATGAGTATCATTATTTTGTCTCATCAAAAGATCCCATTCTCCAGCTCCTAACGATACTCCTCTTTCCAGCTTTACCTAAGTGGTCACCCGTTACATTATAATGAAGAAAACGAAGACGGAAAACCTCCCCTAAGAAGTCTTGGAGGATCTACATTTTTGTATGCTAACAGGAGGCGGGTAAAACGGCCTCATCCACTGACACAGAAAACAATCAAATATTATAGATTATTATAGATATTATAGATCGGTACTAGTGGGGAAGGGTAGGTTGTCTGAGAGTCATGTGACGGCCGGAAAACTTAGCATGGTCACGTGACATGTAGAGCCGGCTTGTTCGGAAGTGCGCATGCGCCGCGTAGTGTCAATTCCTGTGCTGTGTTCAGAACAACATGATTTGGAGTGGAAAATGGCGATGGCAATTCTCACTGCTAGGCCTAACTCACATATTTTTGAAGAGAGAAAAGTTTTGCTAACAGAAACAGCTAAAGTCGGACGTTCTGTAGCAAAAAATAGACCAGCTCCAAACAACTGTATCTTCGACTGTAAGGTTCTTTCGAGAAACCATGCTATCCTTTGGTTCCAAGATGGAAAGGTTAGTCTTGGCGCAAATTTTGCTCTTATTTTTAGCTCAATTCAACACTTCACTGCCGCTATGAATATTTTCTCGACCCTCTAGATGCCTTGCTAGATATGCTTGTGGACTTGCGGCACGTAATATCAAGAATGACTCGTAATTCCTGAGTCAAAGATATGCTCGAGCATGTCTTTCACTCGATTCAAAATTGAAAACGAAATATTTTGTAGCGTTATTTTCTTCTGCGTATAACAAACACATTGTCAAATGAGTTTGCCTCGTGAATGCCAGGAGCTACAAAATTTTAGAAATATCTAACTATAGAGTGGAAAAGTGGACAAATTCAGTTCTGGAACCATAAGAGGTTGTTTGACACAAACGAAATGTTAGTCAATCCAATATTATGGTGTTGTGATCTCTGATCTGTTGTAATGCGATGTTTCTACATGTCCTCTGTTATTATCTTACCACTATTGTCATCCTTATCTCTACCTTCTATCGCCTTGTCATTTCTCAAATCTGGCTTAGTTATCTCGATTCTCGGTCACATTGCCTAAGAGTTCAAAAGACTGATCCAGGTTTGAGCTCGATCGATATTATTTTTTTTTACTCTGTAGTGTTATTTTTAAAAATATTATAGATTTTCTTATTCAAATTGAATAAGTGAAATAATTTATGGCTTAAGAGCATAATCAAGTTTAGGACTGTTATCCTTAGGGGGTGGTATCTAAAAAGCCTGGGGCACTCAGAGGAAGTATAGATGTACACAACTGGAGGTGCTGTGTAGCCAATATATGGCAAGTAAAAACCTCTGAAGCCTGTAATAACCAAATACAATCAACCTGAATAACCCAGACCTCACTTTTCTAGCATGAATCGTCTCTATGATAAATATGTGCTCATTTTTGATTTGTTATTAGCAAAATTGTAAGTGACATTGTAAATATATATTGTACTAATCTGGATTGGCAATTTATGACAGATGTTGGCACTTGTAGTGATTATGCCTTTGGATTATGCAATTTTAAACCTATTTCTTGGTATCTTTGCAAATAAGGTTACTTGCACAGTATACATAGAAGTGAATAATCCAATGGGAAATTGTCCAAGAATATTGCCCCATTATTTCATTGGACAGAATCAACCAACAAATCATCTGTGAATAACATGCAGATTTCAAAGTGTAATGTACACATAGACAGAGTTGTTTTATAATTTATCGTACAAGGTCACTGCTGTTAGTTGAAAATGCTTAAGTGAAGAAGGGAAAGCCATGAAACTTATTTCACCTTTTTGTGATTCAAGTTTCTTGAGAATCTATGTGTTGTAACCCACAATAGTCTGTTGGTAACATACAAATGGCTGAATCCTGTTCTCTGAAAGCTATTTGAATGTTTACAGGGACAAAAACAAAAATGCTACAGCTTTCCAAAGCTGGATTTTTTTGTGTGTTTGTTGTATTTGATACCCATGAACCACTGCGGGTTATGATGGACATATGGATTCTCAAGTGCAGCCTTATTTGTTATAGCTGAATGTGCCTTTTAAAGGTTTTAAGTTCTTCTGTTGATCATAACACAATTTATGTTTTCAGTTTTTCCTTCAAGACACCAAAAGTAGTAATGGGACTTATGTAAATAATGTACGGCTAAGCAAGGGGTCTGAGGAAAGTGAACCAAGGGAGCTGAGATCTGGGGATATAGTCCAATTTGGAGTCGATGTTGTAGAGAATTCAAAAAAAGGTATGTCATAAACATCAGTGGCCATCAGACACTTTGAGTGTACATCAGACACCATATGTGTAAATCAAATAACAAAAGTGTACACCAAGAGTGTATATCAGGCACCAAGAGTGTATATCAGGCACCAATAGTGTGCATCAGACAACAAGAGTGTACATTAATAATATATGTTTATTATTATTCCCTATTGCAGTTGAGACTGAATTGCAGGGAGAGCGCCAACAAACTTACAGTACACACAATTAACATATTTTACAGTTACAAAATCGTTTAGTCTTTTGGTTTTTGTCATTTGTGTGCGCCTCGTAGTACCCGACCTAAGACTGTATTTGGCGGGTACTACACATGTACTTGAGTCCATCAGCTGTAGGACGGGATGCTAGGGTGGAAGGTTGGCTACATACTGGCGGCATAGATTATTGCGGCGCGTCTCAAGAGTCAGGAGACATTAGACACTTTTGAGTGTACATCAGACACTTTGAGTGTACATCAGACACCAAGAGTTTATATCAGACACTTTGAGTGAACATCAGGTACCAAGAGTGTACATCAGACACTTTGAGTGTACATCAGACACCAAGAGTGTACATCAGACACCAAGAGTGTACATCAGACACTTTGAGTGTACATCAAACACCAAGAGTGTACATCAGACACCAAGAGTGTACACCAGACACCAAGAGTGTACATCAGACACCAAGAGTGTACATCAGACACTTTGAGTGTACATCAGACACTTTGAGTGTACATCAGACACCAAGAGTGTACATCAGACACCAAGAGTGTACATCAGACACCAAGAGTGTACATCAGACACTTTGAGTGTACATCAGACACCAAGAGTGTACATCAGACACCAAGGGTGTACATCAGACACTTTGAGTGTACATCAGACACCAAGAGTGTACATCAAACACCAAGAGTGTACATCAGACACCAAGAGTGTACATCAGACACTTTGAGTGTACATCAGACACTTTGAGTGTACATCAGACACCAAGAGTGTACATCAGACACCAAGAGTGTACATCAAACACCAAGAGTGTACATCAGACACCAAGAGTGTACATCAGACACCAAGAGTGTACATCAGACACCAAGAGTGTACATCAGACACCAAGAGTGTACATCAGACACCAAGAGTGCACATCAGACACTTTGAGTGTACATCAGACACTTTGAGTGTACATTGTACATCAGACACTTTGAGTGTACATCAGACACTTTGAGTGTACATCAGACACCAAGAGTGTACATCAGACACTTTGAGTGTACATCAGACACCAAGAGTGTACATCAGACACTTTGAGTGTACATCAGACACTTTGAGTGTACATCAGACACTTTGAGTGTACATCAGACACTTTGAGTGTACATCAAACACCAAGAGTGTACATCAGACACTTTGAGTGTACATCAGACACTTTGAGTGTACATCAGACACTTTGAGTGTACATCAAACACCAAGAGTGTACATCAGACACTTTGAGTGTACATCAGACACCAAGAGTGTACATCAGACACCAAGAGTGTACATCAGACACTTTGAGTGTACATCAGACACCAAGAGTGTACATCAGACACTTTGAGTGTACATCAAACACCAAGAGTGTACATCAGACACTTTGAGAATCAAAAAGCCCAAACTGTCGCGATCTCGTACCAGAACAATGAATACAATACACCAAAAACTGGAAATCGACTCTGCCAAATTTTCGTCTTTAGTAAGTTCTTCAGTCTGCCCTGAAAAAGTCTTATTAAAGACGAAAATTTGGCAGAGTCGATTTCCAGTTTTTGGTGTAGTGTATTTCAGACACCTTGAGTGTACATCAGACACCAAGAGTGTACATCAGACACTTTGAGTGTACATCAAACACCAAGAGTGTACATCAGACACCAAGAGTGTACATCAAACACCAAGAGTGTACATCAGACACTTTGAGTGTACATCAGACACCAAGAGTGTACATCAGACACAAAAAGTGTACATCAGGTACCAAGAGTGTACATCAGACACAAAAAGTGTACATTAGACACCAAGAGTGTACATCAGACACAAATAGTGTACATCAGACACCAAGAGTGTACATTAGGCACAAATAGTGTACATCAGACACCAAGAGTGTACATTAGGCACCAAGAGTGTACATCAGACACCAAGAGTGTACATCAGACACCAAGAGTGTACATCAGACACCAAGAGTGTACATTAGACACCAAGAGTGTACATCAGACACCAAGAGTGTACATTAGGCACCAAGAGTGTACATCAGACACCAAGAGTGTACATCAGACACAAATAGTGTACATCAGACACAAATAGTGTACATCAGACACCAAGAGTGTGCATCAGACACCAAGAGTGTACATCAGACACCAAGAGTGTACATCAGACACCAAGAGTGTATAATAGACACCAATAATGTACATTTGACACCAATAGTATTGTTTTATAACACAAACATATACATGATCTTATTCTAACTGTGTGTTTTGTCTGCTTTAGTTACTCATGGCTGTATCATTGCAAACGTTACTTTGTTTCTTCCTGATGGACAAGAAGCAATAAGGTGAAATGTTGGAATTAGATTGGATTTTTATTTATTTACTATGATATTGAGAAAAGGCTCTGACTAGTTTTTTGTTGTTGTTGTGTAAGTACTAAGAATAAAATCCATTAAAAAAATTATTGGGATAAATTTTTTAACCGAATCTTCCAAGATTGAAATAATACATCAGGTGCAGGTATCACATAGAAAAGGATAGTATTTAACGATCCTTTAATAAGGAATGACCAACTTTTTTGTTTGGGGGAGGAGATGGGCGTACGCCTCTTGCACCCCTATGTTCATGTGCCTGAAGATGTGTTTGTTTTAAGTGAAATCCCCAGCCTTGTAACACGGTTTATGTGTGTTATGCCCAAGCCTTTACTTAATTCCCTTTTGCCTGATGAGTCAAGCTAATTAAAAAAAATTGGAATGTTTTAGAAGCAGTTCAACTAAGGGATCATCAGTTGTGAGTATTCAAAGTTATGTAGATACATTCAAGACTGGAATATCCAATAGTGTTGGCCAGATTATAATTATAGAGTCAAAGTAATAATAGACAACAATATTGATAAATCATTGAAAATGTGTACATTAAACAAATAGCACCAAAAAGAAAAAAAAATCAAAACGTTAACATAATCAAGGATTGATGCTTCACATAGTTTTCATACAGTATATAAGGTTACATTTATATGGCTAGTATAATGACTTCATTAATCCAAACTCTTCAATGTCTTTATCTTCAGAGTGCTAGGTATGAATGACTCCATTGATCCAAACTCTTCAATGTCTTTATTTTCAGAGTGAAGGAGGCCTGCAGGTACAAGAACTATGGCAACTCTCGCAATATTTACAAGTAAGGGTACCCTTGGTCATCAAATATATCCACTGCTATTGTTAAAAAAACAGGAGACCATGTTGTAAACACTTGGTTAATAGAACACTTAGTGTGGCCAACCACGCACAAGTTAGAGTAAAGAATAATAAATTCAACAATTCTAGCCTGTTTTGCACACAATTGGGAGTACAGTGTAATAAACTTTTTTCTGCTGTGTAGTTTCAACCATTCACTGTCTGTTATTCTTAGGATGCATTGTACAGAGAAGAAATGCTGGAAACAAAGCTAGCGGCACTACAGAGGCTAATTGGCAACTCCCAGATTATTCTGGATGAAAATGCACAGGTAAACAGTGGCAGGCAGGGTGGGGGGGAATGGAAGGTTTGGTGAGAGGGGGAAGGGGTGAGGTTATGATATTCAAATTGATAGTTTGTGTTTTTTTACTTTTTTTTTTTTACTTGTTTTTTGTGTATTTACTAATTTTGTATTTTTTTCTTTGTATTTATTTATTTATTTGATTTTGACCTAATTAAGAGAAATACAGGACAAAGGCTGGAAAGCTGCTACAGCATAGCCAAACTTGGTATTCCCCCAACGAACTGAATATATAGTAAAAAAAACTTATTTTATATTAGAAATTTGCTCAAGAAGACAAGCTTCTCTCTAGATTGGAGACTTTAGAAAGTCAAGTAGAAGCACTTACTAGGGTAAGGGATTAAATATAGCTCATTCATGTATAACTGCAAGCTCTCATTGTATTTTACCTCCACATTTGCAATAGTTGATAATTATTAGTGTTTAAACAGTATGTGATTTGATTTGGTATTTGATTTGTGCAGAATTTAAGTGAGGAAGACATCAAAAGGCAGTTACTCAACCTACAAGAAGACAGACATACATATGAGATGAGGGCAAAGGTTAGAATGATTAACCAACTCTTATTTCTATTTATAGTAGAGGTTGCTCATGTACAGTATTTGTTTCTGTTGGTTGCTTTCTCATGGCAGCAATTTACCTCTATTTTTCCCCTCCTATGTGAAGTTGCTTTGTATTTTTTATACCTCATAATTAACTGGAAAGGCCATATTAGGTTTCATTTGTTAGATGAAGCATTATAATATAAGTACATAAAGGCAAAAAAAGCTTTATTTAATCTAACTTCAAAGAAGAGAGAAACTGAAATTTGTTTTTAACAGGAATCCTTGAAGCGAATCTTGCAAGAGAAACTTGAAGCTGTGCAGAAACTAGCAGAAGCAGAGGTGATATTTTATGCATTAGCTATCAACTTATATATTGTAATGTAATTGTGCTCTGGGCTCCTATTAATAGCAGGTTGCCTTTTAGACATCTGTTAGAACTACCCTGACCCTCAGAAACGTTAGGGTTTTCTCACTATAAATCCCAACCTCTATTCTCCCATCAGACATGTGTAATAAGGTTTTAATGCTTATGTATCGCATTTGATGATGTTCAATCTTCTCTATACTAGTTATTTTGGTTAATCAAAGTGGTCTTATTGATAAATGTTTTATATTAACTAATGCTCATTTAAGTGCCCAGCTTCAAATAAGTGTGATTTGAATACTATGTTATTTTGACATATTTTGGATGCACAGATTGTGATTATGAGTGTGAGTTTTTTATGTATTTTAGCGCACCTGTAGTAATACAGAAGATGAATGTCTTCACTTCAAGAGTTTGTATGAGAGGTCCCAAGAGGAAATGAGGGATCTTAGTAACAGGCATTCTGAGGTAAGGGCAGGAAAAATGGGGGAGGAGGGGAGGGGGGGTGACAGAGTTTGTATTAGAGGTCCTAAGAGGAGGTTAGGCATTATGAGGCAAGGCGGAGGGGGGGATGACAGAGTTTGTATTAGAGGTCCTAAGAGGAGGTTAGGCATTATGAGGCAAGGGGGGGAAGGATGACAAAGTTTGTATTAGAGGTCCTAAGAGGAGGTTAGGCATTATGAGGCAAGGGGAGGGGGGGGATGACAGAGTTTGTATTAGAGGTCCTAAGAGGAGGTTAGGCATTATGAAGCAAGGGGGGGTGACAGAGTTTGTATTAGAGGTCCTAAGAGGAGGTTAGGCATTATGAGGCAAGGGGGAGGGGGGGGGGGGGGGTGACAGAGTTTGTATTAGAGGTCCTAAGAGGAGGTTATGCATTATGAGGCAAGGGGAGGGGGGATGACAGAGTTTGTATTAGAGGTCCTAAGAGGAGGTTAGGCATTATGAGGCAAGGGGGGGATGACAGAGTTTGTATTAGAGGTCCTAAGAGGAGGTTAGGCATTATGAGGCAAGGGGGAGGGGGGGATGACAGAGTTTGTATTAGAGGTCCTAAGAGAAGGCTATGCATTATGAGGCAAGGGGGAGGGGGGATGACAGAGTTTGTATTAGAGGTCCTAAGAGGAGGTTAGGCATTATGAGGCAAGGGGGGGAAGGATGACAGAGTTTGTATTAGAGGTCCTAAGAGGAGGTTAGGCATTATGAGGCAAGGGGAGGGGGGGGATGACAGAGTTTGTATTAGAGGTCCTAAGAGGAGGTTAGGCATTATGAAGCAAGGGGGGGGTGACAGAGTTTGTATTAGAGGTCCTAAGAGGAGGTTATGCATTATGAGGCAAGGGGAGGGGGGATGACAGAGTTTGTATTAGAGGTCCTAAGAGGAGGTTAGGCATTATGAGGCAAGGGGGGGGGGGAGCATTATTCCAAAATAAAGGGGTAGTGGGGTTTCATTCCAACGTAAGGGGGTAGTGGTTTAGTGGGGTTGAGGGGCATTCTAATATATGATGGATTAGAGGAAGAGGGTAGAGTTTCTTCAAAGTGAGACACACTATCTGGCACTAATAGTCATGGATGTGATTCATATACCATATTAGCAATTCAGTAACCAGCATCCATCTGTTGTTTTACCCGATCACAATCAACTTTTATTCTCCTTGGACAATATAGTATCCATGGATTGAATTCCTATTTTTGAACACTCTTTTTCAGCATTGACTTTCTCAGCCATATAATAATATACAATAGCTATGTAATTGTAAAATAATCAAATCAATGATTCAGTAGTAAAGAGGGTAACTAAAGTCTGATCTTATTTTAGAGGTTAAAGGAGATGAAAACATTACAACAACAGGTTGAAGAGGCAGAGAGCCGTCATGCAGCAGCTGATGAGAAGGTGGGTGGAAGTCAGTAGAGGTGTGGTGTGGTAGAGCCGTCATCCAACAGCTGATGAGTAGGTTGGTGGTAGTCAGACAGTAGAGGGGTGGTAGAGAGCCGTCATGCAGCAGCTGATGAGAAGGTGGGTGGAAGTCAGACAGTAGAGGGGGGGGGGGGTAGAGCCATCATGTGACAGCTGATGAGAAGGTGGGTGGTAGTTGGACAGTACAGACGGTAGAGGTGTGGTAGAGAGCTGTCATCCCATACCTCATGAGAAGGTCGGTGGTAGTCAGACAGTAGAGGTGTGGTAGAGAGCTGTCATCCCATACCTCATGAGAAGGTCGGTGGAAGTCAGACAGTAGAGGGGGGGGTAGAGCCATCATGTGACAGCTGATGAGAAGGTGGGTGGTAGTCAGACAGTACAGACAGTAGAGGTGTGGTAGAGAGCCGTCATGCAACAGCCGATGAGAAGGTGGGTGGTAGTCAGACAGTAGAGGTGTGGCAGAGAGCTGTCATCCCATACCTCATGAGAAGGTCCGTGGTAATCAGACAGTAGAGGGGTGGTAGAGCCGTCATGTGACAGCTGATGAGAAGCAGGGTGGTAGTCAGACAGTAGAGGTGTAGTAGAGAGCCGTCATGCAACAGCCGATGAGAAGGTGGGTGGTAGTCAGACAGTAGAGGTGTGGTAGAGAGTTTTCATGCGACAGCTGGTGAGAAGCAGGGTGGTAGTCAGACAGTAGAGGTGTGGTAGAGAGCTGTCATCCCATACCTCTAGAAGGTTGGTGGTAGTCAGACAGTAAAGGTGTGGTAGAGCTGTCATGCAACAGCTGATGAGAAGCTGGGTGGTAGTCAGACAGTAGAGGTGTGGTAGAGCTGTCATGCAACAGCTGATGAGAAGCTGGGTGGTAATGGTAGATGTAGATGGGGGTACAGCTGAAAAGAAGGTGGGCGGTAGTAGCACAGACGGTAGAGAAGCTGATGAGTAGATGGGTGGTAATAGCAGGGAGGGCTTAAATGCATTGTGGATGTTGTACCATTTTCTCTGTGTTAGTACTGTGTAACTGAAGAAATGTCAAAATCATAACACTCTGTAGCCACTATCAACATAACAGCAAATGGAAGTTGAAGGCTGATTTGAAAGAGGTGTATAACACAATGTCAAGGATGAAACAGCAAAGCAAAAAAAAAAAACATTACTTTATTTTTCAAGCATCTATTTGATTACATATTTCAATTGACATATACACATGTTGTTGTTTGTTATAGAACTGGGATGAAATCATTGCTTTCTACATCAGTAATGTTAGTTTGTTTATCATTTTATTATTATTTCTAAAATAATAATAAAAGTAATCAAGAATAAGTAATGATGTAAACAGCAATCTAAATTTCAAAGGTCACTTAGATAATATTCTACAGATTTAGCCACCAGAGCTTGTCTTTTTGAGTGAAAGATGAGATGGTCTTTATGCTGTTCGGATTAGGCCATCTGCTATGTCATTGCATCAACATCATATGTACCATCAGCACCATCTTCATCAATGACCACCCATCTTTTGCTATGCAACCATCCTCATCCCTGACCCACAGCTGAAGCTAGCAGGGCGATGCGTGAAAAAAATGGTATCTTCTTGCACCTATTCCGCTTGCAAATAAAAGAAAATTGAGGGTTCCCCCTTCTCCCTTGACTGAATTTTCTAGCTACAGAAGAGTCATGCCTCCACTGTCTGCTGTGCATTCATATCACATCACATCTGCAACCATCTGCCATCACCTGTAGCACTAATCTATGGAAATACTAATATCATGGCCACTTTTGCTAATCCACAGCACTTTATTATTCAAAGTACATATATCTAAGTAAATTTTAATGTAACGGTAAATGCATTATATTAAAGATAATGTTATTTTTTGTAATTGATATAATGACTGATCTTTATTATTTTTACTTTTGCACAAATTTATTTACATGTTTAACAAGCTGCACTAAACACAACTAAGGCCACCCGTTCTAACCTTCCATCTAACACCACCTCATCTTCACCACAGGCATCTCAGGAGAGAAGTGACATTGAAAGCAGGCTTGAGGATGCACGCTGTCAGGAGGCCATGCTTGCAGCAAGGGTAAGGTGTCATGTTTAAAAGTGTAGTTGCCATGGTGATATGATGCTTGTGGCAAGTTTAAGGTGTCATGTTTCAAAGTGTAGTTGCCATGGTGATATGGTGCTTGTGGCAAGTTTAAGGTGTCATGTTTCAAAGTGTAGTTCAATGGTGATATAGTGCTTGCGGCAAGGGTAAGGTGTCATATCTCAAGTTTAGTTGCCATGGTGATATGGTGCCTGTGGCAAGTTTAAGGTGTCATGTTTCAAGGTGTAGTTGCCATGGTGATATAGTGCTTGCGGCAAGGGTAAGGTGTCATGTTTCAAAAAGTAGTTGTCATGGTGATATGGTGCTTGCGGAAAGGGTAAGGTGTCATATCTCAAGTTTAGTTGCCATGGTGATATGGTGCTTGCGGAAAGGTAAGGTGGTGTCATAACTGAGAATGTGTTTGCCATGGTGATATGATGCTTGGGGCAAGGTGCCATGTTTCAAAGTGTAGTTGCCATGGTAATACGGTGCTTATGCAAGGGTGATGTGGTAGTCAGAATGTGGTTGCCATGGTGATATGGTTTGCTGCAAGGTTAAGGTGGTGACATGATGATGTTTATGACATAGCAGATGTTTAAAAAAACCGTCATAAATACCTGACATTTTACGCAATGTTATTTACCAGCTTGGAGGTCCGTTTTGTTAGGCGTTACCTGGGAGACGTCTGTCAGGGTATTTCATTGTACGGAAGGACCCTGGTATAAGGGCACTGAGTGAGCGCAGACAAAGAAAACTCATTCGTAATTAGTTTGCGCGCACTTACGGTCCGGTATCGGGCCCCAATCGTAGAACAGCACGATAGCCTATCGGGCGCCAATCGTAGAACAGCACGATAGCCTATCGGGCCCCAATCGTAGAACAGCACGATAGCCTATCGGGCGCCAATCGTAGAACAGCACGATAGCCTATCGGGCGCCAATCGTAGAACAGCACGATAGCCTATCGGGCGCCAATCGTAGAACAGCACGATAGCCTATCGGGCGCCAATCGTAGAACAGCACGATAGCCTATCGGGCCCCAATCGTAGAACAGCACGATAGCCTATCGGGCCCCAATCGTAGAACAGCACGATAGCCTATCGGGCGCCAATCGTAGAACAGCACGATAGCCTATCGGGCGCCAATCGTAGAACAGCACGATAGCCTATCGGGCGCCAATCGTATAACAGCACCATAGCCTATCGGGCGCCAATCGTAGAACAGCACGATAGCCTATCGGGCCCCAATCGTAGAACAGCACGATAGCCTATCGGGCGCCAATCGTAGAACAGCACGATAGCCTATCGGGCGCCAATCGTAGAACAGCACGATAGCCTATCGGGCGCCAATCGTAGAACAGCACGATAGCCTATCGGGCGCCAATCGTAGAACAGCACGATAGCCTATCGGGCCCCAATCGTAGAACAGCACGATAGCCTATCGGGCGCCAATCGTAGAACAGCACGATAGCCTATTGGGCGCCAATCGTAGAACAGCACGATAGCCTATCGGGCGCCAATCGTAGAACAGCACGATAGCCTATCGGGCGCCAATCGTAGAACAGCACGATAGCCTATTGGGCGCCAATCGTAGAACAGCACGATAGCCTATCGGGCGCCAATCGTAGAATAGCACGATAGCCTATTGGAGCCGCGCAATTTCATAGATGCTGATACTTAGTAGGAATCACTTTTACTGTGTTGAATAAAGAACGAGACATGACTGAACTTCTTCATGATTTCGTGATATAAAGTAACACTCACGTATCGTTATAATCCCTATGATTATACCTTAACAATAATTTCTTGCAAGTTTTTTTTTAATTCTTAGACTTACGTGGTTTAACAGAATTCATAAAGGGGATGTAGTGAAAAGAAATGTATTAGTAGTAGTTTGATTTATCATTCAAAATGTATTTTTGTTGGCGTTGCCCTATATGCGCGCACTATAAATTAGACAACGCCGGCCCAGTACTATTTCGAATCTGGAGTGTCGCAGTGTTGAGCAAATGAGTAGAAATAGGCTTTGCCTCACTGGCGCTATCTCTGAGTACTGCCGCAAGCTGACGGTTCGCTGTGTCTGAACGTTTTCGCTTAGCTGACGATGTAGCTCTTGCGCGCGCTAATGACGACACAATCCGCTTCTGAATTCCCGAATGGTATGCATTAAATCCATCAGACGAGATCAAGTTGAATAGTCGGGAGAAAGAAATTTACTAACCGAACAAAATATTTAAGTGATTTCTACCCAATTTACAAGTAAGAATCTAATCTTATCTAAAAAGCTTGTCCCAATGAGCAAAGAAACATTATATCAGTGATATTCGATTTGTGGCCGTCGTCAAAGACTCGTAGCTTAATAAATTTATTAAGTCGTACAACATATCTAAACTTGATTCAGTAAACGAGTACATCTAACATTAATACACTCAGGGATAAAAGAGTCGTGTATAATGATTCATAATGCTATTGTGCAGATATGTAGTGATAGTAGACTATGTCTAGCGCGACTTTCCCACTTTCAGAAAGGTTAGCATCATGAACTACTTAATGTCTTTTCCTTTTTCGTGCATTTTAACGTGTGTTTATTATCGTGCAGGCTGAATCTTAACAAGCCGAATGTAATTTTACCAAGCAACAACTCTATGTCTTTTCCTTTTTCGTGCATTTTAACGTGTGTTTATTATCGTGCAGGCTGAATCTTTACAAGCCGAATGTGATTTTACCAAGCAACAACTCTCCGCTATGAAAGGTCGGTAGCAGCCGCCCTGCTTCCTTGTTTTGTCTTCTTTTAGACTGAACCTTACAGACGAAAACAGTATCTCTGCTATATTTTTTGCAGAATAATGTTGGAGCCATATTGATGTTTTTCTTTTTATCAGCCCATTTGGCCAAGACAAGGGAACACGCCACGAACCCAGCAAAAAGTCAGTCGGACACAACTATGTTAAACAACACAGGTGAGATGGGTCGGACACAACTATGTTAAACAACACAGGTGAGATGGGTCGGACACAAGTATGTTAAACAACACAGGTGAGATGGGTCGGACACAACTATATTAAACAACACAGGTGAGATGGGTCGGACACAACTATTTTAAACAATACAGGTGAGATGGGTCGGAAACAAGAATGTTAAACAACACAGGTGAGATGGGTCGGAAACAACTTTGTTAAACAACACAGGTGAGATGGGTCGGACACAACTATGTTAAACAACACAGGTGAGATGGGTCGGAAACAACTATGTTAAACAACACAGGTGAGATGGGTCGGACACAACTATGTTAAACAACACAGGTGAGATGGGTCGGACACAACTATATTAAACAACACAGGTGAGATGGGTCGGACACAACTATGTTAAACAACACAGGTGAGATGGGTCGGACACAACTATGTTAAACAACACAGGTGAGATGGGTCGGACACAACTATATTAAACAACACAGGTGAGATGGGTCGGACACAACTATTTTAAACAATACAGGTGAGATGGGTCGGAAACAAGAATGTTAAACAACACAGGTGAGATGGGTCGGACACAACTATGTTAAACAACACAGGTGAGATGGGTCAGAAACAACTATGTTAAACAACACAGGTGAGATGGGTCGGACACAACTATGTTAAACAACACAGGTGAGGTGGGTCGTAAACAACTATATTAAACAACACAGGTGAGATGGGTCGGACACAACAATGTTATACAACACAGGTGAGATGGGTCGGACACAACTATGTTAAACAACACAGGTGAGATGGGTCGGACACAAGTATGTTAAACAACACAGGTGAGCCACAACTATTTAAACAACACAGGTGAGATGGGTCGGAAACAACTATGTTAAACAACACAGGTGAGATGGGTCGGAAACAACTATGTTAAACAGCACATGTGAGATTGAGTTAGACATAACGGTATCAAGGAACACTGGGATGGGTCAGACACAACTATATTAAACAGTACAAGTGGGACGTGTTCCCATACGAGCTAGCACTCCAATGTTGTTAATTAGAAGCCACGTGATCGGTAAGGGTCATTGCCGCTCGCCGTTCTTTGTGCACTCGGTGACAGCTCGGTTAAGACTCAGTAAAGTCTTGATAAAGTATCGGTGAAATCTCGATTAATTCTCGACAGAAGTACAATTATTGTATTGTATTATACTAGAAAACGAGTGATATTGAAATTGTGATGATATTTTAAATCGTTTCGTTTTGTTTTTGTTTTTGTTTTCACACCGAGTCGCTTTGATCGCCATCTTTCGTGCCCTTTTTTTATTCAAAACTGGTGTAGTTTGGGAAATGAACTTCATGCACCGATATGTTAAAGAAGAAATAAAAATATTGGTTACTCCGTAGCTCGAACATCAAAATGCACGATTAATAATTATTAGAGCACTTTATGTAGGAATTGTGATTGGTCCATTGCTTTTCCCTATTCAAAATTCAGACAATTCATGGCAGTTTGCCATCCGCTTACTCTGTTTTCTTTCCCCTGTCGAGAAGCAGACTTTAAGCAGCACTTGTTTGGCTGCTCAAATGTATTATTAAGAATCGCTGTATTTTAACCTCGTCGAATAGCAGACTTGTTTGGCGGCCAAAATGGATTTTTCAGACTCGCTGATTTTTTACACTGAGAGCTGGACCATTCCATCTCCTAAAAACCAGACGTTTTGGTTCATATTTTTAACAGGTATTTTTTTTCTTTTTTGTTAAATCGTCTACAAGTTCGCCTTGCTTCCATCTGTTAACATTTTATGAGAGCTGAAATCTTGCATTAGAATCTTTGTTATTTCAATTAGAGCATCAGTTTAACATGTGCATGGGTCAAAAAGCACATATTTACGCTTCCGTTTTTGTGTCTAATGAGCTCTTATATTATCGTCTAGTAACATGGTTTGTGTCAGGCTATGTTCGATATATGTCGCAGTTACCAATTCTGGCATTCATTGTGGTCCTTCACCGCAATCATTTAGTGGTTTTGCAAGCCATCAGTTCTTACACCGAGAAAAGACTTGTCACTTCGTACTTTAGAACTCCAATCAGCCACAAGAAATGACGGTATCTTGTTCATCACCATTGTATGATATTCTTTAATTTATAAACGAGAAAAAAGACGGGTTCTGTCCTTAAACATGTTGCGACTTTCATATTCCTCTAGATTTTTTGTGAGGAATAACGATCTAGAATAACGATCAGCATAAAACTTGTATCAAGACATTAGCGCAGTTATGACCTTATTACGGCAGTGGATCGGATGTGTATATTATATGTATTAGCGCAGGTATAACCTAATTACGGCAGTGGATTAGCGGTACGGTATCTGCAGGTCATAGCAGGTACTCTGCTATTACTGTGTTCAAAACTTTGAAAATGAAAAACGCACAACTTCCTTTAGTTTCATTCCTATCGTTGGTAAACATTAACAGTTAAGTAAAAAAAAAAAATATTTTAGGGTTGATAATGGTGATGTCTTATATAGTCTGGGGATTTGCTACAAGTGCGGTTTTTTTGTAGGTGCCGTTGTGTTGTTTATTTTGACTTCACCACGAGGGAGTATTTTTATTCCATTTTCGAAGCCTTGCTAGGCGCAATAACAAGACAAGTGCAGCAATTCCGGACATTTCTTAAAATAACAACTCCCTTGATGTTATTCGCGATCGCAGGACACCGGTCACACTTTCTTAATGGTGCGATAAAACAAATGTTCGAGAGTTGTAATGATGTTCGACTCGGGCGCCAAGGGAGTTACTCATTAGAATTCCTTTTTTTCTCTGAGCTCAGTATAAGTTCTTTTTTTCCTACTTTTTTCTAACCGTGTTTTTCTGCCATTCAGATGGGGATGAAGTCCGTGAGGTCTCGTCTGACATCTCTGCCGTCAGGGTGCCGCATCTCGCCAGTGAACCGTTGCTGTCACCGTGTAACACCATCGATCAAGTGCCCTCCAACCCTGCGCCTATAGCTAGCCAGCCAGAGCTATTCCACGGTGAGAAGGCTAGCACTTAAAACTACATCCAGTTAGATAGTTAATCCAACTGCCACTAGCTGAATTACCCTCCCCCCTGTGCACCAAGACCTCTGAATTTATCCCCTCCCCTGTACGTCCCCCTATACGCCCAGCCTTATTAAATTACCTGTATGCCAAGACCTCATGAAATAAATGTGCCTTGAAATTGAACTGTGAATTGTGCCTTGAAATATCCCGTGAAATGTGCCATAAAATTTAGTGTGCACTAAAATTTAGTACCGTGAATGAAATGTACCATGTTTTGTTGTGGCAATGTACGTAAAATGTACAGTGAAATGTGCCGTGGAATATGCTGTGAAATGTGTAATATTCATGTGTGTATTTCTTTGCAGCTAACGGTGAGATTGAAGATAGACCTGAAGTTGATTTTAGCAGCACAGATGACGTCAAGCTTTTACAAGGTATTATGGGAACACTCCCGTCACGCTTTAGACGTTACCCGTCACGCTTTAGACGTTACCCGTCACGCTTTAGACGTTACCCGTCGTCGACACCTACATTGCCATACTCCCCATTACCATTACTACCTTCATCATCATAATTATCACCATCATCGCTTCCTTTATCGCCATTATAATCACCATCGCTACCTTTATTTTCATACTTATCATGATTATTACAACTATCCTCTTCACAATTAATATCATTACTATCACAATTACCTTTATTATTACTACCTTCATCATCATAATTATCACCATCATCGCTTCCTTTATCGCCATTCATCATAATCACCATCGCTACCTTTATTGTCATAGTTATCATGATTATAACAACCATCCTCTTCACAATTAATATCATCATCATCGTCGTCGTCGTCGTCGTCGTCACCATAATCATAATCGTATTTGCTTTTATCTGGCCACGCTTCTATAGAGAAGCTCCTGCAAGTTGTATATCGGAACTGCCTTGGTGCCATGGCGTAAACAGCGGCTTTGGAAGTCACCTGTCTTTCTATCGTGACTATTCTCTTCTCCTCCCCACACGGTTCTCTTCATTTGCCTCTGCACCCGAGTATAAAAAACACTTTTTAAGGTTCTTCTGTACTCTTACAGCCAACCTTGTTAAACTCGAAGACGATGTGGTGCATAAGGAAAGGTTACTCTCGTCACTTGAAGGTAAGTTGGAATATAATAGGAATGTTTTACTTTGCTCTTTTGTCAGTCTAATGAGATGTCTGCCTCTATGCAGTTAAACTCCAACAGACGAGGAATTCACTTGTGGAATCACAAGAAGAAGTCTGTTCATTGAAAGGTGCGGACATTCAGACCGCAACATTTGTTTGCTATGTGTACATGTGTAAGGTTGGAGGTCTGACTTTGTGCTCATCTTATCGTTCACTGTTATTTTCTTCAGATATTTTGTCATCAACCGAGCACCAATTACAAGAAGACAAAACAAAGATTAGAGAATTAGAAGGTGATAAAGTACCAAATGTGTTCATTAAATGTTGATTCTTAAGCATTGTAGTCATTAACTGCATCTGAAACGTCTCGTGGCTATATATATTTTAGTTTTATTTTTGCTTGTTATATTGTTTTCCGTGGGTTGTTTTTGAAGGTATCTTTTTATTTCGCTGATTATTAAACGTGTTATGTGTGCTGTTTTACGCTTCTAAACTTTGTGTCTTTTTTCTGCAGAACAAGTCATGGAATATTACTTGAAATCTATCGATCAGCTCGCAGGGGATGATAGTGCCACTGAAGAAGGTACGAGGACGTCAGTGATTATACAAACGATAGCGCATATATAACCATAGACAAACTCATACCAACGTAGATGGCCTTGATTATTGTAACGTTTGCCATAACACGTAGTGTAGCTAGGGGCAAGTTACTGTCGAATCCGTTGTATCGTGACGCCGCATTCTCAAAACATCGATTTGTTTTTGTCTTTTGGGATTTTCTGTTTCGCCAGTCAAATTATTCTAAGCCAATCAGATTCTTGCCATCTTTCGCCTAGTGCAGTTGCCCGGCTTTCTGTCCCGACACTGTCTGGTTTTCGTCCAGAGGATAGCCAGGGAAGTGCACAAAGCGAGACCCTGATTGGCTCAGAATGGTTTTACTGACGGAACAGAAAACCAAAACAAATCGTGTTTTGAAAACGCGGGTCGCGATTCAATGGATTCGACAGTAATGAGACCAAAAAAAGACGTTGACTATTACAGTTACCTCAGCGCAAAATGCATGCATACATGGGCCAAGAACCCATATGGTCCTGAGCAATTTGGTGCACACTGCCTAGTAACAGTCTCTACCCGTCTCTTTCAGTTGATGGCGAAGAGTCTGTAAAACCTAGAACACAAAGTTTCCATGATAGATTCCAAGAACTATTCGGTGAGTCCTTACTAAGGGCTGGCCAAACTGTATGTATGAATAAAGTTAAGAGTCGTTTTCACATAAATAAATGTTGACATGTGCTATCCTTTTGCCACCATTTGAAATTTATATTTTACTTAACCGTTCTCTGACATTTTTATTCCAAGATAAAATTTTCCACGTTAAAGCTCTTGTAAAAGAAAGAAGAAACTTACTACTGCAATGGGCTGGTAAGGATGGTCTGCTTATCCTTTTCCTCTCTCTTTCAAGACACCTTTTAAATTTCTTTTTACACCAACTTACAGAGTCGGACGAAGACAGACAACACGTAGTCGCAGAACTCATGGCTAACTCTGAAAGCCAGTCACATGGTAAGCATAACTGTCTGTTAGATACTCTTCGTGGGTAACGTCTGATTGAGTATAACAGGTATGTATGTAGCAACATTTAATGTATTGTTATAGACGAGACGATACTTGAACGTGAAGGGAGCAAGGAAGCGGAGGTCTTTATGTCAAATGGATTAAAAAACCTCAAAGATATTGAAGGTAAACCTATCCTGTCCTGTTGTTCAGGTTTTGGCAAGTGCTGTATCAAACAGTAACTATCTTACTCAACGTGTGTTGTTTTGCAGATTATGTAGCAGATATTGAAAAATTAATCGACTCCGAGCATGAAGGGGGTCTTCAGCTTAAAGGTAACTAGTCATATTGTGCGAAAGGCTAATTCTCTTGTGTTGTTACATTGATTTATAATCAGGCCGAGAGTTATCAATGTAGCTGGGGTTCTTCTTTGATCTTCATATTTATTAAGTCGCTATCTCGTCTTGTTCGTAGAGGAGTTACGAAATGCACAGGCGTACACCAAAGAGTTCAAGCAACAAGTCTTAGATTTACGAGGTGATTATAGTATTTGTTGTTTGACACTGTTTTAGCTGTTTTATAGTCGGATCTCTATTATTTTCCGATACAGCCGGAGTTAAATCTTTTTAATGTAAATATGTCATTATCTCTGTAGACAAAATTCTCGAAGAACAGGAACAGTCGCGCAAAAAGGAGGAATATGCCGCAAACTTGAAACGTATGTATAAAGACTTGAGACGTTTGGTGTTACTTATTGCGCTGATAAGGTCTTGTTTGATAAAGGGTAAGGGTTAGTAAACATATGGCTAAGGACTTAAGTCATTACGTATATATTCATGGTGTTTCTTGTTGTGCTGTAAGGTCTTGTTTAATTAAGGGTTATGGTTATTAAACGTATGGATGAAAACTCTAGTCGTTATCTATACTATAGATAATACGCCAAGGAATGGACTGTTGTCCACCTTTTACAAAAAACGGCTTAGTTAGAAAACTCCGAAATCACGCCATTTCAACACATTGCCGGAGAGGAGGCGTGCAAAATGGTTTTTATCTCAAGATTATACCGGATAGATAAGTTCTACTCATTTGTTTTTGTAAGCGAGAGGATCACACTCGCAAAGGCGCCATATTCAAGATTTCACAGAAGCACAAAAATAATTTATTTCCCGCAGCAAAAAGGACAAATGACCTTCGTGCATCCGTGTCTCTCAAGAAAAACACACTAAAAGTATACCGTAATAAGTCTATCTCCAAAAATATCATCGTAGAGAAGAGATCTTATTCTAGACAATTTCGAAGATGTGTAAACAAACCTTCGAGCGCGCGGAAAATCAAATTTGAAAAAGAATTCGAATACTTGCCGTAGTTGTATTGCATAGATTTTAAAACACAACCGTCCTTTTATCGTTATTTAGAGGGGCATTATTCCTACCTCGAAAAGAAAGTAGATTCTTTAGCTCCATAGCGCATCTCTTTTTTGTTCCTTGTTGTGCTGGTCATAATATCTTGCGTGTTCTTAGTTTTGCTGATCTTCTCTTCTTTGTTCCTGGTTGTACTGGTCATGTCTTGCTTGTTCTTTTTTTTTTTTTTTTTTTTTTTTGCTGGTCATTTTGTCTTTGTTCCTTGTTGTACTGATCAGTTCCTCTTTGCTCCAGGTCAAGTTGGCGAGCTGACCCATGAGCGAGATCTTCTCAAAGTTGAGAGAACTGGTGATCTTCATTCAGTGGTATCAGCGCAAAGTTCTGCCCGGGAGATGCAGAGACAAGCGGCTAAGAGTGCAGAGGAGGCGGGCAAGTATAAAGGTACAGCAGATTTATTGCTTTTCCCATGTGTATGTCTCATACTTATTTCCTTTACCCACGGCTAGGTATCATACTTATTACCTTTACCCACGGGTAGGTATCATACTTATTACCTTTTCCCATGGGAAGGTATCATACTTATTACCCTAACCCACGGGTAAGTATCATACTTATTACCTTAACCCACAGGTAGGTATCATACTTATTACCTTAACCCACGAGTAGGTATCATACTTATTACCTTTACCCATGGGTAGGTATCATACTTATTACCTAACCCACGGGTAGGTATCGTACTTGTTACCTTAACCTATGGGTAGGTATCATACTTATTACCTTTCCCATGGGTAGGTATCATACTTATTAAATTACCCACGGGTTGGTATCATATACTTGTTACCTTTACCCACGGGTAGGTATCATATACTTGTTACCTTTACCCACGGGTTGGTATACTTATTACCTTTACCCACGGGTAGGTATCATACTTATTACCTTAACCCACGGGTAGGTATCATACTTATTATCTTTTCCCATGGGTAGGTATCATACTTATTACCCTAACCCACGAGTAGGTATCATACTTGTTACCTTTACCCATGGGTAGGTGTCATACTTATTACCTTATACTTATTACCTTAACCCACGCATATGTATCATACTTATTACCTTTTCCCGTGGGTAGGTATCATACTTATTACCTTAACCCACGGGTAGGTATCATACTTATTACCTTAACCCACGGGTAGGTATTATACTTGTTCCCTTTACCCATGGGTAGGTATCATACTTATTACCTTATACTTATTACCTTAACCCACGCATATGTATCATACTTATTACCTTTTCCCGTGGGTAGGTATCATACTTATTACCTTAACCCACGGGTAGGTATTATACTTGTTCCCTTTACCCATGGGTAGGTATCATATTTATTACCTTATACTTATTACCTTAACCCACGCATATGTATCATACTTGTTACCTTAACCCATGGGTAGGTATCACACTTATTACCTTAACCCACGGGTAGGTATCATACTTGTTCCCTTTATCCACGGATAAATGTCATACTTATTACCTTAACCCACGAGTAGGTGTCATACTAATTATCTTAACCCACAGGTAGGTATCATACTTGTTACCTTTACCCATGGGTAGGTATTATACTTGTTCCCTTTACCCATGGGTAGGTATCATACTTGTTCCCTTTATCCACGGGTAGGTATCACACTTATTACCTTAACCCACGGGTAGGTATCACACTTATTACCTTAACCCACGGGTAGGTATCATACTTGTTCCTTTTATACATGTGTAGGTATCATACTTATTACCTTAACCCATGGGTAGGTATCATACTTATTACCTTAACCCACGGGTAGGTATTATACTTTTCCCTTTACCCATGGGTAGGTATCATACTTATTACCTTATACTTATTACCTTAACCCACGCATATGTATCATACTTATTACCTTTTCCCGTGGGTAGGTATCATACTTATTACCTTAACCCACGGGTAGGTATTATACTTGTTCCCTTTACCCACGGGTAGGTATCATACTTGTTCCCTTTATCCACGGATAAATGTCATACTTATTACCTTAACCCACGAGTAGGTGTCATACTAATTATCTTAACCCACAGGTAGGTATCATACTTGTTACCTTTACCCATGGGTAGGTATTATACTTGTTCCCTTTACCCATGGGTAGGTATCGTACTTGTTACCTTAACCCATGGGTAGGTATCATACTTGTTACCTTAACCCATGGGTAGGTATCATACTTGTTACCTTAACCCATGGGTAGGTATCATACTTGTTCCTTTTATACATGTGTAGGTATCATACTTATTACCTTAACCCATGGGTAGGTATCATACTTATTACCTTAACCCATGGGTAGGTATCATACTTATTACCTTAACCCACGAGTAGGTATCTTACTCATTACCTTAACCCACGAGTAGGTATCTTACTCATTACCTTAACCCATGGGTAGGTATCACACTTATTACCTTAACCCACGGGTAGGTATCATACTTGTTCCCTTTATTTATGGGTAGGTATCATACTTGTTACCTTTATCCATGGGTAGGTATCATGCTTATTACCTTAACTCGTGCCGTATTACCTTAACCCATGGTTGACCACTGAATTCTGATTGTTTCAGTCGAGCTGAGTGCCCTTGGGGAGGATAATACCACGTTGAGACAGAGAATACAAACCCTCGAAAGCGAGTTAAAAAGGTTAGGTTCAACCAATTCTGAAATCGCTATGCTGCTTGTTGCAGAACTATGTTTTATAAGACGAAAATAATCTTTATCTATGTCAATGTTATTCAGATACCGGCGAGAAAATAACCGTTTGTCCGTGGACCACACAAATCTACAGATGTCCCTTAAGAAACTGGAGGATGAAAATCGCGAAGAGCACGATAGACATGTTAAACAGAAGGTACGACATTGCATAGCACGATAGACACGTCAAACAGAAGGTACGACATTACATACATTTAGAAGATGGAATTCTTTATCTAGGGTAAATAGAAGGTAGAAAGAAAAGTCAGCACTTTGCCTAGTTGCTGATAACGATGGGATACATGTCCATGAGAGGCGAGACACTGAACGGCAACTAAGAACTGCTTTGCTAAGCAGAGATAGTAGAACCATTTTTGCTATACACTATCTTACATCAGAACTGTGTAATTGTGTTTCGTCTGTTCTTTAACTGTAGCAGCGCAGTGGGGGGAAAGGGAGGAACTTTTTAAAACTAAACCACCAATTTGTCACCACAGCTTTCCTTGGAAGGTAAAGTGGAGCACGAAGCCAAAGCGAGGAGGGACTCCACAGATAAGGTGAGTAAGTACTTTATCAAGCAAGTACTATTGATATTGTCTCTTTTCTCGACTACCGATTTTGAGGATCGTTTTTTTTTTTTACGAATGCTAATATGTCTGTCTTCTCAGGCTATCGATTTAGAGGATCGTCTTTTTACGATCACTAATATGTCTCTCTTCAGGATCGTCTTTTTACGAATGATAATGTGTCTGTCTTCTCAGGCTATCGATTTAGGGGATCGTCATTTACGAACACTTATGTGTCACTTTTTCAGGATCGTCTTTTTATGAATGCTAATATCTGTCTTCTCAGGCTATCGATTTAGAGGATCTACTTTTTACGATTACTAATATGTATCTCTTCACTTCAGGATCGCCTTTTGACGATTGCTAATGTGTCTGTCATTTTAGGCCATCGAGTTAGAGGATCGTCTTTGGCTCGCGGAGAAGGCACTGAAGGAGAAGGAAGAGGAGTCAACGCGCACAATTACCCAAGCACAACAGAGCATCACCCAGCTGGTAAGACCGCCGAGACATTTGGTCTAATTAATTGTTGAATGAGGATTGAAGCCCTGGGAGAGCTTTGTATTTGAAATTGTTGAAAAAGGACGTCTAAAATACCGGGAGAGGTTGTTCTGTTTATGGTGTTTATAGGTGGCTCTTTTTTCTAGTTGTCGATAGAATAGGCCTTGGGAAGGTGCCGAAGGAGAAGTTTTATAAAGAGTAATGTCTGGAGGATTGAGGAACTAAGGAAGCTGTTCTAATTATAGTTGTCAAAAAATATGCCTAAGGGGCGTTGGCATATTTATTGCTGTCGAAAGGATAGGACAAGCGGCATTAATTGGTGACAGCTTACCTGACCTTTTCGATGTCTTTCTTGCAGAGGAATATGCTGGTCTCCGTCCTGATCGCTGTTCTCGCTATGACTCTTGCATACGCGTTGGGTTTAATCTCGATCTCTGCTGGTGGGAAAAAGTCTGCATCCAACTCTCCTTCCTAACGTCTTTAGTCGCACGGCCTTCTTAACGTACTTATGGTACTTGCATGCTTCGTGACAATATATTTACTACTATCATTCCTCTGGGCCTAATTACACGTTTTTAAAATATGAAGTATGGTTGTTTTGTTGGATGCGTCATTTTGTCGGCGTGGCGTCCATGGTGTGTGTTATTTTTGTAGGTGTTTCTTCTGCTTGGAATCCTTGCTTTGTGTAATACTTGCATTTTCAGTTAAATAATTTTTCTACTTTGAATAAATGTATTGAAACTATACACCGATTTTAATCATTATCTGCTTGGGATGGAGCGCGCGAACGTGGGGGGAGGTTGAGGTGCGCCAAAGGAAGGGGGGATTAGGACCTAGTTATAAAGATGGCTTTATAGTTAAATGGAATTTTGTTTAAAAAAAATAGATTCAAGTCCAAGATTTGGACAAAATGTTGCCCTAGATCCAAACGCTTGTGGAATATTGTAATGGGGGTAGAGGTACTTGCGCTTGTGGAATATTGTAATGGGGGTAGTGGTACCTGCGCTTGTGGAATATTGTAATGGGGGTAGTGGTACTTGCGCTTGTGGAATATTGTAATGGGGGTAGTGGTACCTGCGCTTGTGGAATATTGTAATGGGGGTATTGGTACTTGCGCTTGTGGAATATTGTAATGGGGGTAGTGATACTTGCGCTTGTGGAATATTGTAATGGGGGTAGTGGTACTTGCGCTCGCTTGTGGAATATTGTAATGGGGGTAGTGGTACTTGCGCTCGCTTGTGGAATATTGTAATGGGGGTAGTGGTACTTGCGCTTGTGGAATATTGTAATGGGGGTAGTGGTACCTGCGCTTGTGGAATATTGTAATGGGGGTAGTGGTACCTGCGCTTGTGGAATATTGTAATGGGGGTATTGGTACTTGCGCTTGTGGAATATTGTAATGGGGGTAGTGGTACTTGCGCTTGTGGAATATTGTAATGGGGGTAGTGGTACTTGCGCTCGCTTGTGGAATATTGTAATGGGGGTAGTGGTACTTGCGCTTGTGGAATATTGTAATGGGGGTAGTGGTACTTGCGCTTGTGGAATATTGTAATGGGGGTAGTGATACTTGCGTTTGTGGAATATTGTAATGGGGGTAGTGGTACTTGCGCTCGCTTGTGGAATATTGTAATGGGGGTAGTGGTACTTGCGCTTGTGGAATATTGTAATGGGGGTAGTGATACTTGCGCTTGTGGAATATTGTAATGGGGTAGTGGTACTTGCGCTTATGGGGGAGAAGTGCAATGGGGTAGTGGTACCTGCGCTTGTGGAATATTGTAATGGGGGTATTGGTACTTGCGCTTGTGGAATATTGTAATGGGGGTAGTGGTACTTGCGCTTGTGGAATATTGTAATGGGGGTAGTGGTACTTGCGCTTGTGGAATATTGTAATGGGGGTAGTGGTACTTGCGCTTATGGGGGGGGAAGTGCAATGGGGTAGTGGTACCTGCGCTTGTGGAATATTGTAATGGGGGAAGTGGTACTTGCGCTTGTGGAATATTGTAATGGGGGTAGTGGTACTTGCGCTTATGGGGGTAGTGGTAGCCCGGCCATATTTACGCTCTTTGTGTCTATTTTATTCTATCTGTTATACAAATTTATTATTTACAATAATCTATATTCTCAGTATTTATCATAAACGCTGGCTTTCGTGAAATTTTTGGCCGAAGTTCTCTACAGCAATGATGCCTTTTCAACAAGAACGGACTGGCAGATACGTCACGGCCCGCACATAGGAAGATATCTCAATATGCAGCCCATCTGTATGTTTTTCATCCAACGTTATACAAATTATTTCGGTAGATATCTCAACGTGGAGCCCGTCTTGTAAAAGGTTATTCACCCACCGTTATACAAATGACTCCGGTAGATATCTTAATATACGGCCGGTCTGCGAGGGCGTTGTTTGGTTCCCGCGGAGTGGTGTCCGGTGAGGGTAACTTCTACCATTGAGAAGGACATCGAAGTTCATAGCGTGATTATCGTATTGTTGGCAGCTGGCGCAAGGCGGAGACGAATATGCATCTACCGTAAGGTAACTAAAACTTAAAGGCTGCTCCAAGTCTAATGGGGATATGGGCTTACAGTCCAGTACTATACTCTCGTCCAGGTAGTCTAGCTGGTACTGGTGATGTGACCGCGTGCATGGAAGCTTCTTTTTCTTTTTGATCCGAAGAGGCGGAGGCGTAGACACGCCGTGTACTTCTGTTTCGTTTAATGAATTGTCCAGTTGGAAGTCCACCTTCACGGGAAAATGGTTTGCAAGCTTGCCTGCTCGTCCGTTTCCAAGTTCTCCGTTTCCCTGACTACCATGGTGTCTCTTAAGAAGAATTTGGTCATCGACAGCCCTAGGACAAGAACAGAATATCTGTGTAGTTTGTTTACGGGCTGTTCTTTCGTTAAGATCGGAACGACATGTGCGTACGATTAGCGCATGCATTAGAACCAGTCCACCACCTTCCCCAGCCCAGAAGACGCGACAAACACGGTGGGCAGGCTAAGAGAAGCTCACAGAGAGGTCACACACACGGTGGGCAGGCTAAGAGAAGCTCACAGAGAGGTCACACACGGTGGGCAGGCTAAGAGAAGCTCACAGAGAGGTCACACACACGGTTGGCAGGCTAAGAGAAGCTCACAGAGAGGTCACACACACGGTAGGCAGGCTAAGAGAAGCTCACAAAGAGGTCACACGCACGGTGGGCAGGCTAAGAGAAGCTCACAGAGAGGTCACACACACGGTGGGCAGGCTAAGAGAAGCTCACAGAGAGGTCACACACACGGTGGGCAGGCTAAAAGAAGCTCACAGAGAGGTCACACACACGGTGGGCAGGCTAAGAGAAGCTCACAGAGAGGTCACACACACGGTGGGCAGGCTAAAAGAAGCTCACAGAGAGGTCACTGAGTTGTTGGACTCGGTGTCAGTGGACTGGTTCTTTCCTCGTCTTCACCGTGAGCTAGTGATGTAGACAAGGTGGTGAGAATAACCTACTAAGGGCTATTAAGACACAGCAGCACTTGATATCTACAGCATTTATTTAAAGACTGAGGAAAAACATGGACAGAACTGGGGAAAGATTCACGTAGAGTGAATGAGGACACCCGACTGCGAAGACGGAAATCACCAACTAGTCCGGTTTATTATGATACCCTGTTCCCAACTGGTACAGTTCCTGATTCCTCTTTTCCAACTTGTGATACATTAGAAACACGCGTGTAAGAAGCTAGTAATTTAAGACCCTAAGGCAGATATTTTTGGATATAAATACCCAAAATATAAGAACTTACTAAGCCTTCTTATACGACGGGTTACTCCATTGAAAATGAAACAAATTATGGGGCTTTGAAATATAAATTTGCTAAACATTTTGCTTTTCCATTAAGATACGATTACATACAACATACAGCAGGATATCTCTATCACAAAATTGCTATGTAATCAGTCACATTTCGGTATTCTGAATCCTACTGTTGATTAAGCAACTTCGAAAAAAATTTTAAGAACCTTATAAGAACCTATTTTGCCTTAATTGTTAGTAAGCTCCCCCAACAATAATAACCTGTTTGCCAAACTTGAAAAAAAAGGTTCTTAAACGCGGGTTTTTACTGTATTCAGGTGCTCAACTAGTTCCGTTCATGTGGTATTCAGGTGCCACCAGACCCGGTCTATACATGCTCTACTGTTCGGCTTATTCATGGAAGCGAACATTCCTACCTTCTCTTATATCTGTCGTAAAGCAAGAAAGCAAAAGCAGCGACCCACAGCACCACTACTAGTAGAGGGAGACATATCGCCATCGCAGCCTCTGCCTCGGTAACCTGCAATACAGAGGGTATTACAGCTTCACAAAGAGAGGGAATAGCGAAGTGGTTCTCTTGTGCTACGGGGTAATGGCTTGAGTTCTACATACAAGAGATCGAATATTGAGTATCGAAAGAGAGGAAATCCCAGTGTATGGAATTGTAAAATGGAGCACAGAATGACTCAAGACACGAATACCCTTTCATATGCGCAGGGAAATGATGAAAGGGGTGTGCACAAAAAGGTGTCTAGATCTCCTTGTAAATACAGTGAGTACTTACTTCAAGAGTACGGGCGACGCTGTCTAGATTTTCTGGATCGTAGTAACACAAGTACGAAGCGTTTTCCTGCATCAAGCAAATGACAATAAGGGGTAAAAAAATGTTTCACCAGCAATCGTTGCTAGAAATGATTGAAGCGTTTTACTCACACTTGCAAACTTTCCCATGTAGGCGGCAAAACAAGCATTGCTGTCCAGATCAGCATTCCAGGAACACGTGGTCCTCCGACCAAACAAGTCACTCATTCCATTTGTAAATGAACACTAAAAGAAAGGGGTTGTGAGGCTAGGATATAAGTATTCTATTGGGTCTTTAGTACATGAGCTAACGGGGTGGTGTGTCTGGTGGGCACAATACAGAAAAATAAAGAAAATGCCCTAAGTGCCCCACCCCTGCTACTGCACTGTGTCAAGGTAAAATCCTCATCACATGACCTTAGAATACCAGGTAATGCCCCATTTATATCAGGTGGTGATCATAGTCCCTCTCTCTTTTATCAGATGATCATAAAATATCAAGTTTAATCCACAAATATTTGTCTCAATACCTTAGGACATTGTGTTACAATCATCCCCAGTTAGGTGACCTTAGACTATCTGGCCATACAACCCGTCGTGTTACAATCATCCCCACAGTCATGCGACCTTAGAATATCTGGCCATACAACCTGTCGTGTTACACTCATCCCCACAGTCATGCAACCTTAGAATATCTGGCCATACAACCCACCTTGTTACAGTGCACTAAAGACTTTTCATTCTCCATAAGAACGGCTTCGTGGTTAATTATACTTGATGTATTGAAGTGGATCTGTAACAAAAAACAAGGTGCTTAAAATTTTATTTATAAAGTTGATTGTTATTTGAAGGGCACTGAAACAACTCGAAAATGACTTTACCCAATCCCTCCCTTGCTTGGCAGGTACTGGAATAACACACTTGAATAACATTACCCTCCCCTCCCTTGCTTGGTAGGTACTAGAATAACTCAAGAATGACTTTACACCACCCCTCCCTTGCTTGGTAGGTACTGGAATAACTCAAGAATGACTTTAGTCCACCCCTCCCTTGCTCGGTAGGTACTGGAATAACACAAGAATGATTTTACACCACCCCTCCCTTGCTTGGTACTGAAATAACACACAGGAATAACCTTTCCCACCACTCCCTTGGGGTGATTATGATGGGGGAAAATACAGATAGCACAAGGGACCGGCATAGGGGGAATTCTACTCTTTGTCGACTTACGTAGATTCTGATACAAGAGAATGGGTCGGTTCTGTGACTGCAGTCACCCGTTACTCCCAAGAGCTCGGTTCGGTTGTACCTGCATATTGTCTTTTGTAACGTTCTCCCTGTTGACACAAAACGGACATGGCATAAGAGATCAGTATTACTGTACACATCAAAAAGAGAAGGCGCGTAAGAATATCAAAAGTAATTGAGACTGGAGAAGTCCAGATTTTCATTGTATCTTCCAATTTCCGTTTTCACCCCCTAACAAGACTAAAGTGTTTCCCATGGGCATGTAGCACTAAAACATAAAAACTAGACGAAACAACATCTTGTCACCCGTTTATCACGCTTTATGACGCACACAACGAGAAATTGATAGAATGTCGGTGTTTCCATGGAGCACTCGTGACATTTTTGTGTCATTTTATTTGGCCAAGACCCCCACGAACACGCAAATTGTCATCTACAGCACCCCTGACACCTTGTGGTCTGTCAGTGATCACTTGCGCTCACAGTAATGCAGTATTCGTCTGACAAAATGATTGTTGGATATTCCAATGCAAATGTAATCTAAAAACTGATGCATATTGATATCAGAAGAATCTTTGTTAGTTTTGAACCTTGCGTTTGAATCGGAAATGTATACTCACTAATCGGAGCTGTAATTGAGGTCAGCGTTTCTAATAACTGATAACATCAATGAGCTCCTTTCTAATCATCATATTTTAACCCTACATTCACGAAAACAACCGCTCTAGAGAAATTTTATTAAATTCTAGGTGATACTGCTAATTGGCTGTCCACTTAAAGGCAAAAATACCGACAATATGAAAGAGTTGCACGCATTCAGCGTACAGTACATACTGGCGCAGCAGGACTTGACAATAACAGTAGATTTGTATGATACTCTACAGAGTTATCTCGGCACAATAAAATAACAGTCACCCTCTCCTTATCACAGCCTACATTAAGTGAAAGCGCAAATTAGTCTAAAGTAATCTTTCCTCAGGATCAAGCGCTCAGCAGTCGAGCGCCATGTCATAGCGAGAGTTGGCAAGCGAGCGCAAATGTGTCGGCTTATTCATTCCGTTATACACGGCGCCTAGGATGTGAAGCGCGCCGATTAAAGAGGGTCGGTTGTGTAGAAGTGTTTACAGTAGAGCAAATCAAATAGCGATGGATCCCGTTATATATTATACATCATCCCCATCACGAGATCTCACCGACTTGATGTGGCTGAACGATGAAGATCCCCATCAGAATTAGCAGCATGAGCGCGATAATGGCGCATGGCAGGCTAAAACACAGCGGGCATCGCAAGCGCTCAGCGATCACCTCTCTTTTCAGCTCGAACTTGGTGAGTAATTTTCTGCGCTCTGTTTTGAGTTCGTCTCGTTCCCACTTGGAGAGGCCCGATCTAATGCTAGTATGTCGCTCCTCGTCACTCGCCATGGTTCATACCATCACTTCGCCGCTTAGTCGAGTTCTTGCTTGTTTTTACCAGCAGACGTGCACTATCTGTCACAGATAGGCTTCGTAAATAAGTTCGTGGCTCACCGTCGAGATACACTAATGCTTATAAGGACAACGTTCGCGTGCTTTATTGGCGGTAGCACGATTGATTGTTACGCTAATGAGGAGTCCGTGATTTGAAAGTAAAATGAGTTCGTTTAACCATCTCTTGAGATGTCAAATGCGAAGTCGCATTTTAAGAGTGATGGTATATGGATAAAACAAATTGCTACTGTATCTCCAGACATCTGTTCCCCATGATCAGCGTTAGTGTTTTCATCGCCTCCCTTCGATAAATCCTCTCGGAAATGTTGACCTTCCTTGTGATCTGTCGATCAGTCAGGAGCTGTATTATTGCAGCTATTGGAATTCAATAATGTCAATTATACAAACCAAGCATTGCTCGCTCACGCAACGTATTAGCAGTGAGAGAAAACGTCCAAACCATTACGTCCTCCTTCACCCAGATACACACAAACCGAAGGAACTTTCATCTCTATTGGGTGAACTGTAGTGAAAAGTGCTCTTTGGGTGAATGGTGATGAAAGCTACTAACAGAAGGCGCAAAGTGTGTGTCAACAAACAGTTCAAAAACAGTTGAATTTGATAATAGTTTTTGAATTTACCTTTCACGGTAACAATTTTCTGAGTTCTGGTTCAATAAAGGCCAAGGCTAGATTTATTTATTTATTTACTTATTTATTTATTTATTTATTTATTTATTTATTATATTTTATTTTTTTGCACACGGAATCAGATGGCCGATACGAAAAAAGCAAGAATTGTTAAAAATTCGTTTGCCAGTCGTTTTTGGGGGCCTGATTGGGACCGACTCTATAAGGACGGCTGCGCTACCGTTTATTGGACTAAAAATGCGCGTGAGAATTTGACTATAGAATTCTATACGTAACGCGTAACTTTTGATGTTTAGGGAAAATGATGCCGATAGCCGTCATAAAAGTCGTACCCTACACGTTTCAGTCACCGGTTATAGAGCCTCGAAATTGTGAGTTTCTGACAAGCCAAGATCAAACTCAGGCCAACGTTGATTAATTGATGGGCCTTAAAAATGTTCAGAAGCAAGCTCATTGACTTTGGTTGAACTTATCAATTAAGGGTGGATCCAATGAATATCAATTAAGGGTGGATCCAATGAATATCAATTAAGGGTGGATCCAATGAATATCAATTAAGGGTGGATCCAATAAATATCAATTAAGGGTGGATCCAATGAATATCAATTAAGGGTGGATCCAATGAATATCAATTAAGGGTGGATCCAATAAATATCAATTAAGGGTGGATCCAATGAATATCAATTAAGGGTGGATCCAATGAATATCAATTAAGGGTGGATCCAATGAATATCAATTGACAGATTGGGAGTGTATCTATTAATTAGCTTTTTTTGTATTACGAAATCAGAAAAAAAAACGCATTAGCTGTTAGCTGGAAAGGCATTGATGCACTGTTGCTTATTACCTAGTTTGAGACTCTTGAGTGTTGCCATGGGCGGCTTCTCGTTAGTGACGCCACGTTTAATTCACCTTCCCCACTTCTTCCCATAACTCTTTGCGAAGCGCGCGTGAAACCGAGGTCGTCGTCAAAATTGTAAACAAGGCTAAGTTTGTTTTAATCCTCGTTTTCACGGTAGTGGGGAAGGAGAATTTGCCGCTTCAGCGCTACAAAAGTCGTTTTGAAAATAAAGTATGATCGCGTTGCATTATGGGATCTACAAAGGAGTAGACAAAGCAGCTGACTGAAGGGGAAGCCTGTGAACGAGGCTAGCAAATTTATATCTGGAGCGGGTCAGAGTCGAGCGGAGGCAAACGTCGACCCTTTTCTACAGGAGACAATCCTTTTAAAGTAATCAACTTTCTACTTTCGTGGAATTCGCACGTAAGTTTGCGAGACTGTTATAAGATTTCATTGCCGCAGAACAAAAAAAAAAAAAAAACGGGAATATGCACTTTCCCATGCGAAGGACCCAGTCGTGCGTGCGTTTTGAAAATAAAGGATGCTGCTACACGCGACAAGGAAAATATAATTAGTACCGAGATCAGTTTTATGTCAAAACACATAGATTCTCATACGTACGTATACGTACATAATTCGCAATGTTGTGGATCAATACGTAGAGCGCATGCTCTTTAAGGGGGGATCTGTCTATTTCTTAGGGGGAGAGGGTGCTCATGCGAATTTTGTGCAAAAGTTTGGATTTGAATCAATCATTTACATAATATATTTATCTTATTTGGTCCAAAATAGACGTAATCAGCTAGGCCGCGTCACACACGACTCGCTGACTCGATCTATTGACCACACTCGAACTTATTCGCGGCGAACGTTGTACCTTTCATGCAGTCTCGTTCCCAGATGCGATGCATTTTGCTATACATTTTGGGGAGGCTGAAGAAGCGCATGACGGTCAGGATGCAGTTTCGGGGGTGATTCATAGATGTCAGTTTTAGCCATGTTACTTTTATTTTTTTATCATAGATGTTACTATTTATAAGCTGAATAGACGAATGTTAGTACTCACTAGCCCTTTGTGCGAACATAATTGTTTAAACTGTTGCGATGCTCTCAGGCGATGGATGCTCGGATGTTTTACCTGAGTGAAGATGCAGATGACGTGTTCCTACAATCTTCATTCGCTGAAAGGCATCTGCAGTCCGTACCGGACAGCCAGCAAGCCTTAGAGAAAGAAAGCGACCCGGACACACAAGAAAGGCCTCTGCAGTCCGAACCGGACAGCCAGCAAGTCTTAGGGAAAGAAAGCGACCCGGACACACAAGAAAGGCATCTGCAGTCCGTACCGGACAGCCAGCAAGTCTCAGGGAAAGAAAGCGACCCGGACACACAAGAAAGGCATCTGCAGTCCGTACCGGACAGCCAGCAAGCCTTAGAGAAAGAAAGCGACCCGGACACACAAGAAAGGCCTCTGCAGTCCGTACCGGACAGCCAGCAAGCCTTAGGGAAAGAAAGCGACCCGGACACACAAGAAAGGCATCTGCAGTCCGTACCGGACAGCCAGCAAGCCTTAGAGAAAGAAAGCGACCCGGACACACAAGAAAGGCATCTGCAGTCCGTACCGGACAGCCAGCAAGCCTTAGAGAAAGAAAGCGACCCGGACACACAAGAAAGGCATCTGCAGTCCGTACCGGACAGCCAGCAAGCCTTAGGGAAAGAAAGCGACCCGGACACACAAGAAAGGCATCTGCAGTCCGTACCGGACAGCCAGCAAGCCTTAGAGAAAGAAAGCGACCCGGACACACAAGAAAGGCATCTGCAGTCCGTACCGGACAGCCAGCAAGCCTTAGGGAAAGAAAGCGACCCGGACACACAAGAAAGGCCTCTGCAGTCCGTACCGGACAGCCAGCAAGCCTTAGAGAAAGAAAGCGACCCGGACACACAAGATATACCTCGGCAGTCCGTACCGGACAGCCAGCAAGTCTTAGGGAAAGAAAGCGACCCGGACACACAAGATATACCTCGGCAGTCATCACAGCAAGCCGTAGGGAGAGCAATCGACCCGCACACACAGCGTCCCTACGCGACCCCGGCGGAGCAGAAAGTCCCACCAGGCACGCATGAGTAAAACGGGGGGGAGGGGTAGGGGCAAGGAGTGGCATAAACACCGCGACCTCGGTATCAAGTAAAGAACCTCCCTCTTGACCCAGATACACACAAACCAAAAGCTCTTGGTGAACTCTAGTTCACCAAGAGTTCTAGCTCTTTTGGTGAATTGTGGTGTTACTAACAGAAGGCGCAAAGTGGTTGTCAATAAACAGTCAAAAACAGTTATTTGATATAAGTTTTTCTGGGCTCTTATTAAAACAAGTTAGCAGTTTTCCAAGTTTTGGTTCAATGAAGACCAATGCTAGATGTTTGTGGGTTTTTTTTGCACACGGAATAATACGCTCGCCGCGAAAAGAGCAAAAATCCTTTCTCTATCGACTGCTAACACTACTATTAAAGACTGATGCGCTGGAGGCCACAATTCAATTGACTAAATATTAAAGTAGGTAGTGGCTACGTCTTTGTCAAAAGTTGGTTACAGTCTCTAAAACCATTGAATTACTATGCAAAGGCTCCCTAGCACCCTAAAATTTGGGAAGAACCGATAATGCCGTCTGACTTGCTTCACGAGATGCAATAGTGAGTTTAATAATGGATCAAGCACTCGTTTGAGGCAATGTGATCGCATATACCCGCACGATTTATGAAATGCGCACAGTAGATTATGTGCATAATACGATGTTTTGGCAAAATGATGTCATAAAAGTCGTACACGACACGTTCAATTATTTCTGATTACTTTCCGATGAATACTATCTAGTCTCAGAGCCTCGAAAGTGTGAGTTACTGACAAGTCAAGATCAAACTCAGGCCAACGTTGATTATTGATGGGTCTTTAAACAATGCTTTGTGAGTGATTTGTCGGTTGTTGGCTTTGCATAGAACCAACACAAGCTCTCTATGGCAAGAAGTTATTTTTGTACGTGCAATACTGAGCGTCAAAACAGTAACCATGCCAATCAATCAAAAATGTCTAAACAAACAAACAAATAATTATAACCAACTGCACCATGGGAAAATTGATGGATCTTTACTTCTGGGAAGGAAATGCCATATATTTTACAGGCGCGTTCCAATATTGGCTGGGGGGGGGGGGGGGGGGGGGTGATCATAGCTACAGAAAGACATCGGTATCATCGGCATCATATGGAAAAAGCATAGAATTTGAAGATTCCTTGATAAGAAATGACTTTTTGGCCGCCGGGGGGGGGGGGGGGGGGGGGACGCCCCGCAAAAAAAAAAAAACATGTTTAACTTGGAGAATGTCGAGCAACTTACCGTGCCAAAATCGTGGCACATAAATTTTCTATAACGACGAGGCATTAATACAATGAGACGATGGAGCCAAATTATGTGGCAGGGTATTCAGAAGTTTAGTTTAACGTTTTCCATATATATCCCCAGCAACAAGGTTCCAAAGCGCACTTCATCTCCCATTTAACAACCACAAAACAAAAGAGTTTGTCACTCTTTAGTGTTGCCAACAAATTCGCCCAATTTTCTTTCCATAAACAACAATCTACAATAAAAAAAAATTAAAAAATAAACTTTATGTGGAAAATTATGTAGTCTGCACGGCTGTCGTTAGCGAATATTGAGACACGAAAAGTCCGTATAATCCGTAATAAGTTTATAAAAAAGAAATGGACCCGCGTATATCTCACTGATACTATCACTAACATGAGCTTGTGTGGTTTTGCTAGTGCCTATAGTGTCAATTGAACCTCGGCAACGCAGGTGGCGACCGAGCTCAGCCAATCACGGCGCGTCTCGCCGCTAGCGTACGACGGCGGCGCGAGTTGGTGAAATCAATAACAAACTGGCGATGCAGTCAGGAGCAAAAATAGAAAAGCTGCTTTCAGGGCGTCCATGACACAGCACTCGACTTGGAGATATTTTGAGAAGAAAAGCCAACAGTATGCAGTATGATTTCTTCCGTCAAGAGCACTGCGGTTAATAATTCTTAAAGGTAAAGATGCAGTTTCATGATCTAATCTTTACGGTTTTACGTGAATCTTGCCCAATGTCGCTTTTTATTTACAAAACGTGAATACCCAGACCTTGAGTATTACTGCAAATCGCGAATAATAATTTGTTAAGACGTGTTTTTTTCTGATTACTGTTGGTGGGCTGGCGAATTAAACCGGTCTGTAAAGTGGCTGAATGGGAGTCTGGGAGGGATGGGAATTTTCCTTCTTCCGATTACGATTGAGAATATTCTCTTGCATATTCGACATAGGATTTATTTACTATTGGCATAACAAAACTTCCCAATATCCTTGTGTTATATAGAAATATTGCACTTTTAATCACATTCTCGAGGTATGGTCAGTCGATCAAAACCCACTAATTTCTCACTTAGGAATTTTTGCGGCTAATATACGAAACAAAACGTGTGCTATTTCTATTATGCTAGTGGAATATCAAATTATATGGAAATAGGCGGGGACGCCTGATTGACGTGCTTGGAAACAAAAGCTACTGTGACAGCCAAGGATGGCAGCCAGCAGAAATTGGCATTTTATGCCAGTCGCTGTCCTGAGTTAGCCAAAGGAATAATGTTTTTCTTTTCTGCATTTATTTAACCATGCTGCCACATGTGTGTATAGCGGAACTCTGATCAGTGGTTTGTGTGCAATGCTCTAAGGCTACTACTGAGGGTAGTATTCGTGATTTTTTTTAGGTTCGAGGTTTGTCATGTCATTTTTTCCCTCTAAACATCATAGAAGTTACTACTTACTAGCCGAATAGACGAATTTTATTTAGATTCTATTTTCGCAATGTGTTACATAGATGTCATTGTTCGCTCATGTGTTTTTTTTTCGTTCTAACATCATAGATGTTACTACACTAACTAGCCTTATTTTGTAGTTTCAAAAAATAAAAGACAATAATTCGAAATATTTCATGAGTAACAGGCTTTCACATGAATCATCGCCGCATCAGGCATCTGATGGCAGTCTATTAATATTTTGGCAACTATATAGCATGAATATTGATCAATTGTGCCAATTATTTACATTACAAAAATCAGAAAAAAGACAATGGAAAAAATAAAGACGTTTACGCGACCTCTATCTCTCAGTTATTTATCACACGTCAAAACTCACGGCCTTGTGGTCCCACAATTCACCTATCGAAGCACACATAAAATCATGCATACTTAAAAAAATGAGATCGTATGGAAATCAGTAACGGGGATATTCCAATAGCATCTATAGGGAAACGAGCAAAAACTCCAGAGAGAATTTAGTGATTCCTGGCTCACGAAAAAAGCATTTTAATACACCTTCTACCTAACAATAACAGAAATCGGTCGCTTGTAATTCGATGTGTTATTTCTTCTGACAAGGAAGATCTCGAGGTGCGAACATGTTTGTACAAGGATAAATGCGTTTTATATTAACCACAAACAGGAAGTGCCGCCCTAATTGTGTAACTTATGTGTTGCTTTCAGGCGATGGAGGCTCGGACGTTTTACTTGAGTGAAGATGCAGATGATGTGTTCCTACAATCTGCATTCGTTGAAAAGCCCCTGCAGTCCGTACCTCACGGCCAGCAAGCCTTAAGGAGAGAAAGCGACCCACACACACAAGAAAGGCCCGGGCAGTCATCACAGCAAGCCGTGGGGAGAGCAATCGACTCTTACGCGACCCCGGCTGAGCAGAGATTCCCACAAGGAACACATGAGCAAAACGGGGGGCTAAGAAACGGCGTAAACACCGCGACCGCGAGAAAAGAATATGATTTCTACGCGAGTCAGGACCTTGATCCCCTGCCACCGCCGCCGCCGCCATTACTGGACGAGAGCGGGTCCTCCCCCTTTGATGACAGGTCACGTGACGACGACAGGTGGAGGTCACGTGCTGCTGATAATGCGCAGTGGTCACGTGGTGCTGATGACAGACATTGGTCACGTGGTGACGAGGACAGACATTGGTCACGTGGTGACGATGACAGACAGTGGTCACGTGGTGCTGACGACAGACTCTGGTCACGTGGTGACGAGGACAGACAGTGGCCACGTTATTACAATAGCCACGCCCTTACTCACGATGGCCGCTACTTGAACACCGAGCAAACGAACCCACTGCCAAGGAGATCCAAAAGCCTTACATCCTTCAATGACGACGGCGATTACGGCCTCGCAGCCTTTCCGATTGCGAACCGAACGCAGGACGACAGCGTTCGAAGTTCCAACGGAAGCGGCAGGAGCAGTGTACAAGCGAACGGGGTATTGGCTCGTAGTAAATCTGAGCGTGCTATTGAAAGTGAAGATGTGGTTTGTAAGGTTGGCACCCCGGTACTTCGCTCGCAAAGCTGGAAGGATATAAGAGACGAGTGGAGTGAGGAGGGGAATCAAGTCGCCAAGGGCGGCAAGAAGATAAACAATGGGCTCGCCAAGAATTACAAGAGGTTCATCAACCAGGTAGGTAACAATCTAACCAGCGCACCTATGTAACGCGACCAGCGCACACCCTGGACAACACGAATAGCGCAACCTAGTGAGATGATTACACGCACCCTAAACCAATCACACCCTGGATAATACGACCACCACACCTTGGTGAGACGAATACACGCACACTAAACCAATCACACACCCTGGATAATACGACCACCACACCTTAAAGAGACGAATCCACGCAAATAACATCAATCATACATCCTGGGTTATACGACCACCACACCTTGGTGATACGAGTCCGTGCACATTACACCAATCACACACCCTGGATAATACGAACAGCTCATTCAGTAGAGACGAGTCCTGTTTTTTACACCTATCACACACCCTGGGTAATACGACCACCGCAACCTGGAGATAAAAGTCGTGCACATTACACCAATCACACACCCTGAGAACATCTGGCTACTCGCCAAAAATACTGGGTATAATTTAAATGTTGAACGCTCCTCTGAAAAATAGTTTCGAAAATAGCCCTTCTTCGAGGCAGAAGAGAATAAAGTCATAAATATCTCACATCTCACATTTCTCTTTGTCGTATCATCATGTTCCTTTTATCCCTTCCCTTGCGATGCAAGGGCTGCTATTAAAAGATACTTATTTTGTCACAGGACCTATCTAGTTACTATACATCGTATGGAATGTTTCAATAGCGAAATTATGAGATTGCATTTTTGTTCATATGAAGAGGCATTATTCACAAGGAAAGAAATGTTTCATACATGTGCACGTAATTTAACTTTGAGGATCCAGCTTTTCTGACGTGGGAAGATGCCTCTATATGACACGCCATCTTTTAACCGTGAGATTGTCAAATAACGAATGCTCTCTTGGAAATGTCCGAGATGTCTGTTGCCATGGTCACGGTGATCGATCAATGCAGCAATTTTAGGTTATAAGGTTTGCGGAGGATCATGGGAAGTAAATATAAGTCAGCGTGTCTTTTTCTTCGGTTACATGTGCCGCAATTGATGAATCAGATATGCAAGCGAGCGCACTGCGTGACAGATCTTGTGTAAGAGCACTGCGTGACAGTATTTGCAAGTGTACTGCGTGACAAAATGCACAGGCGGCCCCTCCTCTTGCTCCATCACAAAGCTTCCAAAACACACAAGCATGTATGTCTGTGTCGAAGCTGGAAATACAGTTGCATAAAATGAAAACGCAAACCTACCATGCAGGAAGCGAGAAAAACACGGAATACATAGCGACCCTAAACCTTGCTCGCATCACGTATAAATAATTGTGTGGTCCGCGTGATACTGCGTGTGGTTATAGGGGTTCAAAGAAGTGACGTTGAATGACTCTATCAGATTGTTCAATGAAGTGACGTTGAATCGCTATCATTGATCGGAATGATATCCAGTTTCTATTGCAAGGCATGTTTGATCACTACACTTGAATCTAGAAATTTCGATCAAACTTCAATATCCTTCTTAGTTAGTCTTCTGCAAAAAGTACAACGTGGGCGGTTCTGATTTGAAATTAGTTTTTCACATCCCTCCCAGATGATCAGAGAAATCTGTTGCGTGTTCACAGTTGATTAAAAGATCAGGAAGATAAAAATATTTAAAAAAAAATGAATTTGTGAGAAATTCCAGGGTGATAAAAAGATTAGAAGATAGAAAAAGTGTTGTCTCACTCCCTATACCACACGCCCGATATACGCCTACTCGTGGTAATCTTGTTATTTACGTCTTCTTAGGGCTTTATCGCGGGGTTTCGATTATGCAAAACAAAATCACATCCTATTAAGTACTGACCACGGAATGCATGGATTGCCTGATATGTATAAACAATGACGGTTATTTCGAACTCGAAACAAATACAATTAACAATAATGAATTAGCCCTTTTGAAAACAATATGATCACTGTCAGGATATGAGGGCAATCAAAAGGACAGTCGTGCCTCTAGCTTGTTATTTTTTGTATGGAGTTTTCAAAATAGGTTTGTCGCGATATAATGCCAACCTTGCATCGGCCCAGCCTGTTGATGACGACACCTCCCGTTAAATCGTAGATTAGCGTGAAAACCTGGGAACAGCAAGGGTTGTTTACCAGTATTCATACATTTGAATCAAATCAACATAGCTACCCACGGGGAGAGCAAAAATGAATTCGTTCTAGAGGGTGCTGTTTGAACTTTCAGATGTGTGCAATTTATAGTTTTCCTTACCGATAAAAGAAAATGTACAAGAATGAACAAGAACAAGGCAGAAAAAACAAAGCTCTCTTCGAGTGTTTATCAGCACCGACATAATAAGTCTTAAGACTTCGATGAACTTTAAATACTCTGCTTTTTAACGGTTAATTTCTGAACTTCTTTAAATATTGCGGAACATTCTAGAACTAGACACAACTATCTATAATAAAGTCGCATTCCATTCGCTGACCTTCCCGTGGCGGGAAAACTCCTAACTCTTTCAATCAAGACTACATTATTTCTGTTGGCGCGATCTCGATTGATAACTATTTTGCTGGCGCGCCTTCCTGCCCGGATAAATATTTGTTATAGCAATAAAAATACCAGCGAGAAGCTGTCAGTTTACGTGATAAGCGAGTGACTCTTTCCCCTGCTCTTAGTGAAAACAGAGTCATGTACGTCACACACGTCAACCTCAAGATGGCTGACCCTTCTCGTGTTGCCGGAGAATCCCCTCTCTGCGTGTTGCACAAAGTCTCACGTACCCTGTTGATATGATGAGAAACCCTGTCTTTTTATAATTAACAGCATTTAATACCCTGGATATTTGAAACCAATCATTCGAAATTTTTTTAAGCAATTTTTCATTCGGCGTCGAAGAGACGCCTCCCACATTTCACATGCTCATAATTCCGTTTGCCAATCTCATCCATGTGGGATAATTCATCGAAAGCCCGGGTTTGGGAAGGCTCGACACGCTATGCGTGGGTTAGGAGGTAAAGCAAATTCCATATGGAGGATCGTGAGAAGATGATTTGATATGTTACCTGCTGCTTTCGGACTGCTGTGCACGATAAACTCTCCCCCCCCCCCCCCCTGAATCTCGTGAAAATATCACTAATAAATCAGTTACAGGTGATAAATCAAGTCCGACTTTGAAGTACAGGTTCATCTGAAATCCTGTGCCTGTCTCAGCGAGTTGATGCTGCTGATATGCTTAGCTGATTAGCGTAATTATGCATGAGTGTATAGCAAGATCTCTTCAGTGACACTAGAGTGATAGCTACGTGTAGCCGCTGACTCGCGAAAATATCGCGCCTACACGTGGGCTATAGAGTGATAGAGACTCGATTGGTCTCATGTCTTTGTAACCAAAACCACCGCCGAGGCCCCAGGCACAGGTTGGCCAGCTCAATTAACATTCCCCCTGCTAACAAGACGACGAGAAGCCAACTGAATTTGTTGCTATGCGGTACGAATAGGCTCGATCCAGCACAAAGCGAACTCTGTTAGCAATGGTCTCAATGTGTTTTGTGTATTTTATTATTGTTCCCTGCGGTGACAAACAGGCCGATGTAACACAACATTCGTCTGGTGTGACATTATATCTGTTCCCTTCCCTAATTCTCCACACACCAAAACTGTACTAACAGACCCAGCACTGCACTGCTACACACGACCCTTACCCATCCCAGTGGTCCGTCGTAAGCATACAGGCGCGAGGGATCTTAGGAATCGCGCATTCATCTGTTGCTATACACGCCATCCAGCTTGACAAAATGTATATTTAATTCAGATAATGTGAGTCCGTGACAAAGCCGCAAACATGTCTTTCTCGGGCTCCCACCAGTCATCCACCCTCACAGGCACCTTGTACTTACTTTCAGGGATCAAACAGCCAAACGAAGGTCCGTACGATGGCTTCCGAGCCCAGCAATTACCGTAAATCTGCGGTAAGTAAAAGGAGAGCGTGACTTCAGATGGATTGTTCAGGCCGATACGACGTCGATCAACGCGCGGGGTCAGCTTTAAAGGTCGATGGCCACAATCGATTACACACCTCAATTCCACACCCTGTACTCCAATTGGCTTTGCATGCATTTTTGGGACGATTGAATAGGTTATAGTGAGCCGTTCCTAGTCGGCTCGTTCACTAGCTTCGCTCCAGCCCGTGTGCACCCTGGCCTGTTGGAGCGTGTTTCGTGGGTTCTCTCCGCTTTAAATCTGAGGCCTAGGGAAGAAATTAATACTGGAAAATAGACCCAAATAGGAACTAGCCCGCTGGGACCAGCGTCAGCAAAATGGATGTAAGCGGAGCTCCGGTTCAGTAGCTTATTTTGACTCGACAGCCATCGAACCGTGTATACTTTACAAACATGAATAATTCATATAAACATTGATTGGCCTGTAGTTTCCGTCGCTCTCAAGAGATTTAGACAAACTTAGGTTTGCATAGTCTTTACGACCTCTGAGGCGTTTAGTTGGTGGCTGGAACAAGTCCCTGAGTGACTTGCTAGAGCAAACAGCCGTAGCAAATTCTCTAGAAGTTGTCCACTCTAAAAGTTTCTATCTGTTTCAGGACTTTGACTTTAATATGCCGGACACTGATCCGACGGCCGCGGACGCCGAGTGGAAGAAGATCCAACAGAACACATTCACTCGATGGTGCAACGAGCATCTGAAATGTGTGAAACAATTTGTGTATAGCCTTGAGACCGATCTATGTGACGGCCTCAAACTTATTGCACTTCTCCAAGTCCTCTCGCAAAAGCGGCTTCCCCGGTTCAATAAGAAACCAGTCTTCAAATCCCAGAAGATTGAGAATGTTTCCATTTCGCTCAAATTTATCGAGGACGAGAACATTCGACTCGTGAACATAGGTAAGTGACTGGAGTTCACTAAGGCCTGCATTTACTTGTTTAAGTTTATAAGTTTATAGGTCGATAGTTCTTGTACTATCATTAGTATGCATAATAGAAGAGTAACTCCATACTAGCGACATCTTAAACAAATGTCAAGCAGCCTACCAAACTCACGACCTAAAATAATAAGACGTTTTTCCCTAACGTTACACTCCTTTCAGGCAGTACCCCTATCGACTTGTAGTGCATTTTAGTGGCTCGAGTACCGCTCCTAACCGCAGGATCAAACATTACTTAGGAATAAACTGAATTCTGTAGCCGCCTCAGTTTCCATATTTAGGCATAGCTTCATCAAATCAGACGGTAGTTTGGAACTAAATGTACATATGTTGACTATTCAATGCGGTGTTTCGCCAGTATATTTATTAAGCATGGTTAGTAATAAACAGTGAGGTTATAGCGGGTGTGTAGAATCGTCAAACTATGTTAAGCGCTGTTATGTAGGCCCGGCGTTCAATAAGAGCGACCAACGACTCTATTTTTGTGTTCACGGTGGAAGCTCGCCTGGGCGTTGACCCCAAAATATTCTCTAAAAATTGCACGCCTTCAGCTCTTAAAGTCAGGCGATTAGAAGAGGCGTCCAGTAAGAACTGGATTTATAAGGAAGCTTCCGTGACTCATAGGCAAGCAAACAAACGAACTCTCTGGAATAGTAATCACGGATTGCCAAATCTCACGGCCGAGCGGCGATGGCTTGGTGAAAATGCAACTGTTGTAAAGAGCGAGTTATCTCTTTGTAACATGTTGGCCTTCTACTAAAAGTTTACAGCAGCTCTATAACAGATCGAGCTGTTCATTGTGTACATTAGTATGCCAATCTTAGTGAAATTAATCGCAGGGTGTCCACGTAAGGGGATACTATAAAACAGCGCACGGGAAGAAGGGCTCACCACCGCAATAATACGCTCCATGTCACGCCATAGCACTCCTCTCCTTTTAACTCCACCGCAGGAGGCGAATACAATTCATTCCACAGTTCGTATAGCAGATCTATGCAAATATATAGACTGGGATAACGATGCCGCGCGAAGATTAAAATTGAACATTTATTGTTGTCGACTTGGGTTTATAAATGACCGATTACTACCTTTCTTGCTCACATAATCCCGGGCCAAAAGCTTGCTATTCCCAAGCCACTATGCTGGCATTGTACTGTGGAATTGTTTTGTGAATGGCCTGTGTGTTTTTAATAAGGGCTCGACAAATACATTGTTTTACTTGGAAGCTGACGACTTCAAACAGGCACCAGTCCAAGCTATCAACATATCATGCTAGGAAATGCTCTTTACTCGTAGAGAAATGAATATCCTAAGCTTCTTACAGATTTTTCCAAGCTCTATTATTAGTACGACATGAGGGATGAAAATTTGAATTTTGAATTGCTCTAGAAGTATCTGCGACCATGCAGAGTCTGATACAATATCAGTCTATAGTCAAGCGAGCACCGCCAATCAATAACTAGTGATTAGAAATGCGCTTCGAGTCTGACATGCAGCTTCTTAATGCTTTTCTAAGCTCCTTTAACTACTCTTATGTTTACTTCGATCTACATTTAATTATTTGTTATACTGTAGGTCCTGCAAATGTATTCTAAAAATGTGCCCTTTTCGGATTGACTGACCCTCGGAATTGACAATTCAGAATTTAATTTCCAGGGTTTGTATTTAAGCCCTCCTTAACTCATGACCACTACTGAGTTAGCAATGAAGTTATAAAAGTCCGGCATGCTTTTGGGTAAAACTGGGGGAAATATACTCAACAATTATTTATCAAAGTTGTAGGACTCATGACTAATGATGCGAGGAGCGCTATTATACTTTCTTTGCTCTTGGATACATAGCATTTGCATACTATTATGTCTGAACTTTAACTATATTCATTTAGACTGCGTCCCCAGCCCTTCACAGATATAAGATTACGCTCTTGGCTACAGAGTCACAAATAAACAAACGGGCTCTCTCATAAAAAAATATGGACATTAATGGAAAATTCTGATACTATCACAAGTTCTTTTAGAAAACATTATTCATTAGTTTTAGAAAACATTATTCATTAGTCTAAGTGCTCATGCTGAAATCTTAAAATTTCATAGTTATCAACAAATGTCATGAAAACAAAGCTTGTGTTTTGCTCCCCAGCATTAGACAAACTATTATAAAGATTGTTATAGTTAAGGGTAAATGTCATTCAAATGAAAACAACAAGGATTGTTTTTCACTCCCCCAGCCTTAGACAAAATGTTTAGAAATATTGTTCTCCCCTAAGTATGGGGTCTTGGTACTGAATGATAGACTATCTTACAAGATAACTCATAAGATAAAAATATGACTTTGCCTCAAGCTTTTTGTCTCATGTTTCCCATCTGCAACAAAATAGATTATAAGAAAACTCCTAAATACTTGATTCATTTTACTGGGTAGTGTAGTAAGGGACTTGTTGAAGAGTTACGAGCTACAAGGGCACAGAGAATGAAAAGTGATAATGAAAAGTGTGCTCTTTTCAAATCCCAATAAAAATTGTGTTTATCCTCTTTACGGACCAACACTTGAAGTTTAGACATAATAAATCAGAGTAATATATCATTTGGAGTCAAGGTTATAATCTTCTTTCTTATCTTTTAGGGAAATCACAAGCTCTAAAAGATCAATTCCTTTTGACTAAACCTGATATTATCAACACACGAGTAGTCACATTGATTATAAAAAAGCATACCATATTAGTCCATAAATAGTTAACAGGAATGGCTATATATAAGTATAATTCTAATTGTTTTATGATAACCTTAGTTTGGCTTTAAAATCATCCTTTGGAGCCATTATAGAATCAAAAGGCAAGGCCCTTGCCAAGTCGTGGATAATAAAATGGTAATTTGGGACAAAAGCTTTGGTGAATTTATTTTTAACACACTTTAGGGTAAAATGGTATGTAGAGTATGGACCAAACTAATAAATTTATTGGCTTTATGTGGTTTTATTTATACATAGGGTATTTTGTCTCAGACAAGTGTAAACAATGGTACTACTGTGATGTTAAAATAACTGCTTCAGGTACAGGCCCGTAGCAAGGGGGGTTCGGGGGGTTCAGACGAACCCCTCCACCCAGCTTGAAGGTCCGCTCAGAGCAAACAAAAATATATAATGTTTGGCTGAAGATATACCGTGCACATCAATATGTCTTTAAAATGACTATAAAAATCTTAATTATCTTTATTATTATCGCTATATGTTAAAAAGTACCCTATTAATAACATGCCTAATGTAATAAGGCGAGGAGAGGGGTATACCGGGAATTTGGTCCGCTAACATGGAAAAAACAAACCACCCTGCTCAAAATCCTGGCTACGGGCCTGAAGTTGTCAATGCCCATCTGATTGATTCCCTGGGGACAACCAGTCGACCCAGATACCATTGATGGAAAGGGGCCCTCCAGCCCTCATTGGGTGATTTTGCTTACAGACATTTAAAAAACTGATTCCTGCTCTTGGCAAACGAAGTTCAGTCTAGAAATGTTATTCATGGAGACATTGGAAACAACGCTATTCGTAGCGAAGTACGGATAAATTCCGAAGCTTAAATTATAAGAGCAAGAATATGTTGGAGCTAATTCAGCAAGCATGCATGCAAGAAATAAACAAAGAATTTGGTGCACAGCCAGCAGTAGTAGAGGGGAAGTGGAAATGGCTTACCAGTGGCGTTTCGTAAGTCTGTTGACAACATGATATATCGTGAAAGTTGAACTGATAACGAACGGACTTTGAAGCGAAACCTTGTATTCAGATAGCTATTTATCGAACGTGGCTCGATTTTTAATTAGCAAGAAAGGCAGGAATGATGTTAAATCATAGTCTTAACCTTCAAAGAATTCAACTATTGCCGCCATGTTTTTTCTTACATGGTTTGGAAAACCGCTGACAATTCGCAGGCTTTTTCGCTAAAACGTTTGATTTGATTGGCCAAGTTTTGTGATATTAGAAGAGTCATAATTGGCTATGGGTTACACTTGAGTCGACGATTAGTAAGCTATTAGCGATTAGGGAGTGACACAACCCCGCTACCGCAAAAAGTCCTGAATAGCTTTGCTATCCACGACTTAAAAACAACTCTTATTTGTTTAGATATCAAATCCCCTATACAATTACTCCTATTTTTTTATGCTTTGATAATTTTTAGATCATTTTTTTATTCTTTTAATTATTTATGATAATAAAAAAATCATGTTTGCAAGAGAGTTTTATATGATGGGCATTAGCCATTGGCTTACAGATGCTGGTGTTACAGTAAATCATGATTCAAACATTTCCCACTGTTTTTCAGATGGGAGTGATATTAATATAGATGTTTGCAATTGGCTTACAGTTACTAGTCTTATATCATGGTCTAAACATCGCTGATTACGTTTAATAGATGCAAGATCATAGTGTTTGACATTGTTTTACAGATGCTAGTGATATTGTGAAGGGGAACCTGAAGCTTATTCTTGGTCTGATATGGACACTTATCCTGAAGTACCAGATCAGCATGCCCTACCTGGATGATGACGATGACGAAAACCATAAGATGACGCCCAAGCAGGCACTGCTGGCGTGGGTCAAGAGCAAGATGCCAGAGAGTGTTCCAATGGACAACTTTACCACCCACTGGAACGATGGTCGCGCCATTGCCTGTCTGGTTGACGCTGTTGCACCTGGCTTACTGCCTGAGTGTGAGGACCTTGATCCTAAGGATGCACTGCAGAATGCACAACAAGCAATGAAGCTTGCACAAGACTGGCTGGATATTCCACAGGTATATAGTGATCAGGAAAGAAAGTGGTGCTAGAGTAGAGAATAATGCATTTAATCATTTTATACCTCAACATAGTGAAAAATTAATATAATCTTATCTAATTTATACCTATTTTCTTGTATTCTCGAAGGTCTTAGATCCAGCTGACATGGTGAACCCCAAGGTTGATGAGCTTAGTATGATGACCTACGTCTCCTACTTCCCAGAAGCAAAATTGAAGCCTGGAGCACCCCTCCGCCCCAGGGTCCATCCTGCCTCCAGATGCCATGCCAAGGGTCCTGGTATTGAACCAAAGGGCAATGTGGCCAAGAGACCAGCTGACTTCACTGTGTTCGCACAAGGTGCCGGCCTGGGTAAACTTGGTGTGCAAGTCTATGGACCTGGAAAGACAGAGCAAGAAGTTGTTGTTAAGGACAATGAGGACCACACTTACTCCTGCAGATATGTGCCTAACACACCAGGTAAGAGATATGTGTCTAATACACCAGGTAAAAGATATGTGTCTAATACACCAGGTAAGAGATAATGTGCCTAACAAACCAGGTAAGAGATATGTGCCTAACATGATAGTAAGAGATATGTGTCTAATACACCAGGTAAGAGATATGTGTCTAATACACCAGATAAGAGATATTTGTCTAATACACCAGATAAGAGATATTTGTCTAACACACCAGGTAAGAGATATGTGCCTAACACACCAGGTAAGAGATATGTGTCTAATACACCAGGTAAAAGATATGTGTCTAATACACCAGGTAAGAGATAATGTGCCTAACAAACCAGGTAAGAGATATGTGCCTAACATGATAGTAAGAGATATGTGTCTAATATACCAGGTAAGAGATATGTGTCTAATACACCAGATAAGAGATATTTGTCTAATACACCAGATAATAGATATTTGTCTAACACACCAGGTAAGAGATATGTGTCTAATACACCAGGTAAGAGATAATGTGCCTAACAAACCAGGTAAGAGATATGTGCCTAACATGATAGTAAGAGATATGTGTCTAATACACCAGGTAAGAGATATGTGTCTAATACACCAGATAAGAGATATTTGTCTAATACACCAGATAAGAGATATTTGTCTAACACACCAGGTAAGAGATATGTGCCTAACACACCAGGTAAGAGATATGTGTCTAATACACCAGGTAAAAGATATGTGTCTAATACACCAGGTAAGAGATAATGTGCCTAACAAACCAGGTAAGAGATATGTGCCTAACATGATAGTAAGAGATATGTGTCTAATATACCAGGTAAGAGATATGTGTCTAATACACCAGATAAGAGATATTTGTCTAATACACCAGATAATAGATATTTGTCTAACACACCAGGTAAGAGATATGTGTCTAACACACCAGGTAAGAGATATGTGTCTAATACACCAGGTAAGATATATGTGTCTAATACACCAGGTAAGAGATATGTGCCTAACACACCAGGTAAGAGATATTTGTCTAATACACCAGGTAAGAGATATTTGTCTAATACACCAGGTAAGAGATATGTGTCTAATACACAAGGTAAGATATATGTGTGTAACACACCAGGTAAGAAATGTATGGCTAGCACACAAGGTACAAAATTGACTGGCAGATAACTGTCATTCCTTTGTCACCCCTCCTTATATATTTTCTGTCATGCTTTTAGGCAAATATGACGTCCATGTGAAATGGAATGGCAGACACATTCCCAAGAGTCCTTTCCGTGTTGAAGTGTCTTCTGATCTTGATGCCGGCAAAGCCTATGCCAAAGGGCCTGGCCTGGCACCCACAGGCGTAGTGGCTGGAAAATACACCGACTTCACTGTCTTTACAGCAGGAGCTGGAGAAGGCAAGGTTTCTGTGAAGGTGATTGATCCACGTGGTGGAGAAGATGTTGATGTGATCATTGAGCCACAAGACAACCAGGAATTCCTTGTTGAATACCAGCCAGTCAACACTGGAAAGCATACCATCAAGGTTGGATATGGTGGGCAGCCAATCCACGGCAGCCCATTCCATGTCATGGTCAGCCCACCCAAGGTCGATCCTATCCCAAGCAAGGTCAAGGTCTTTGGAGCAGGTGAGAAACAGATGATGCCCACATCTCTATTGCCTCAAAAAAATTACAAATATTTTACTATGTATAGAGGGCCCGGGAGAGGTTCTCCCCATGTCTACCTGATAGGGATGCTCATAATATTTTAGGGGTCAAAATTAGGAATCAGGTATTTTAGGGGGTATCAGAGAAAAAATGGCCCTTTCTCTTAGAAATGGTATTTTTAGGTCTTTTGGGGTATTTTTAGGGTAGCAATATTTGGTCGTGCAGGTATTTTTTAGGGGTACAGGAGTTTTTCAAATTTCCCGACAAGCATCCCTATCTCTTTTACCCTGAAGAACCCTAACACACCAGGTAAGAGGTATTCCCTCTTACCAAAATCCTATTACTTGTCTCCTATGCAGTCTTTTTTTTTTTTTAATCACGCAAGGTGATCAAGCTAAAGTAGATATAATATACAAACATATTTTTTTCTATGCCACAGGTGTTGAGCCTACTGGCCTGAAGGCTGGCATGCGTGCCCCCTTCACTGTCGACACACGAGGAGCTGGAGATGGTGAATTGGATGTTTTTGTTGAGGGCCCTCTTGGGGAGGAGAAGGTTGACATCAAGAACAACAATGATGGCACTTACTCTTGCATCTATTTCCCGTCAAAGTTTGGCAAATATGTGGTATCCGTAACCTGGAGTGGTGAACAAGCAGCCAAGAGCCCGTATGAAGTGAAAGTTGCTACCGCTGTCGATGCCAGTAGGATCAAGGCATATGGACCAGGTCTTGAGCGAGGTAAAACTGTCTTTAAAACTGATACCATATTGCACTACTACAGTATAAAACACCACCCTAGGCTACTTCTATGCTACTAGGGCATTACTAGTCTCCTTTGCAGCCGTCAGTCACGAAAGCACTCCAATTTGCCTGACTGACAAAAGAGGATGGCTGCAAAGGAGACTAGGGCACTACATCCACCATGCACCTTTTTGTATTGAGTTCATAATACAATAAAACTACCATCAACTACATCACCATCCACTGGCATCCAGTAACTTATTATTTTCTTGTGTTTATCATTGCTGTAGGCATTGCAAACAAGCCTTGCCACTTCACTGTAGAGACCAAGGGAGCAGGTGTAGACAGTCTTGGCTTTGCAATCGAAGGCCCAGCCCAAGCAGAGATTAAGTGTGTTGATGTTGGTGACGGCAAGTGTGAGGTTACCTACTACCCTCTTGTTCCTGGAAAGTATGCTGTGCATGTGACTTGTGGTGATGTTGACATCAAGAACAGCCCCTTTATGGTCCCCATTTCACCTGCTGGTGATGCCTCCAAGGTTTACGCTAAGGGGCCAGGCCTGGAGCCAGAGGGTGTCTGTGCTGGTATGCTAACATACAACATATTAACATAAATTGTAGCATCTTGTTTAAATACAGTAGTTGCCAACCAACTGTTGTTTTTCTTTAGACTTGTTACTGTTCTATACTAATAAACACATCCACACTTATTCCTATAAAAATGAAGTTTGAATTTGAAATCAGCATGCAGCCTAAAATAAATTACCCCTCTCATTCAAGTTAGTGTTAGTCAGGTTTCTAGAAGCTAGCATTGACAGTACTTTCTATTGCACATAAACTCCTGTAAAGTTTACATTGATGTTTCTGTTACAGGTTGCCCTGCAGAATTTACAGTGTACACTAATGAGGCTGGTGATGGCGATGTTGATATCAAAGTGATGGATAGCCAGGGCAAAAAATCCCCTTCAGAGATCAAAGACAACAAAGATGGTACCTACACTGTCACTTACTACCCTGATAAACCTGGTATGCACACAGTTGCTGTCCACTTCAATGACAAGCCTATCCCCAAGAGCCCATTCAAGGTCAATATTTGCTCCACCAATACCTCCAAGTGTCGTGCTTATGGCCCTGGCCTAGAGAAGGGCTTTGTTGACCAGAGGAATGACTTCAAGATTGAAACAAAGGGTGCCGGAGAGGGAGGACTTGGCTTGACCATTGAGGGGCCATCAGAAGCTAAGATTGATTGTATTGATAATGGAGATGGGTCATGTGATGTTCATTACTGGCCAAATGAGCCTGGAGATTACATGGTGAACATCCTGTATGCTGACAAACACATTCCTGGAAGTCCTTTCAAAGCAAGGATCAGCCATCCATTTGATCCCTCCAAGGTCAAGGTTGAGGGTCCTGGAATAGAGCCTGGAATTTGTGTAGGTGATCCGGCAGATATTGACATAGACACCAGGCTAGCAGGAGATAATCTTCTTGAGGTCAAGGTTGTTGATGATCTGAACCAACCTGTGAAGTGTGATATTGAGGAGGAGGAATATGGCATGTACGCTTGTACCTACACACCCGAGAAAGATGGTGAGTCATCTCAGTCACATGTCTATCCGGTTGCAATAAGAGACCTTAAGATTGAGGTTTGACCAGTTTACCGTGAACAGCGAACCACAGGCAGGGGTTCCACGTCAGATGTATGCCTATTTTTAAAATTAAGATTCAAGGTTGTCTGTACAAATCATTGTATAGCAATGGTCATCTAAAAGGAGCCATCTAAAACGTGTAAATAACATCGCTATAACAGAACTGGTAAGAAAATAAGGTCTTTCCATCGATAAACTTAAGATTTTTTTGAAGCAACAGGTTTAACAAGAAGCATTTATTCTGGTGCCATGTTTTCATTAATGACGACCACTTGGACTTTTTTACCAAAGAAATCATTCTCAAAAGTATTTTTCAATTGTAAAACAAATATCAGTTGAAAGTTAACACATAGTAAAAGCTAACTTTCTGTGTTAAACATGGGATTTCGGTGTTCAAGAATACGAAAAACCTTGCTGTAAATGACTGTACTCTAGAAGGGGTCCCAGCTGTATAAAATGTGAACTTCGAACAGCAAACGCAACAGCAAGCCCTGGTCATGTGACCGCTTGAGGTTTGCAGTCAGCCATAAATTGTGAAAAACCTGGATCTTAAGGTCTCTATAAAATGTGTAATTAATACTTTAAAGACAAAAGTAGGGGCGAAAATATAGACATTGCATTGCATTCTTGGAAACCCTTGGTACATTATTTTTCAAAAAAAAAATTTAAACTAGCCATTATTATGTATAATAATTACTCTGCTACCATCCTGTCATAGCCAGGACCTATTTAAACTGGTTCATAATTATCTTTTGTAGTACCCCACAGAGTTAATGTCACCTACGGGTCCAAGCACGTCCCTGGCAGCCCTTTTAAAGTTCCCATCAAGCCCGCCGGTGATTCATCTAAAGTCAAGGTCGCGGGACCAGGTGTTGCACCTACTGGTGTAAATCCTGGAAAACCAACATGGTTCACTATAGACTGCAAGGATGCCGGCAAGGGAGATGTCCATGTCACCGTCGAGCCCGCAGGTAGAACACACATTGTCAGTCTGTTAATAACATTTAAACAGCTACTTTCAGCAATTAGCAGGACTATAAAATCATGGCTGGTACATAAAAAAATTATAAACTTATAAATATGTTTCTAAGCCATGCCCCTAAAACACTCATTGAAGCTCCCACTCAACAAACTATCTAAACACGTACCTAAACACGTACGTGTCTATAAGGAATTAAAATCATTTTTCTTCTGATTTTAGCTAAAGGAGGCAAACCCGTGGAGAAAATCACCGTTGACGAAGTCTCCAAAGATAACTACAAATGCGACTATATTGCACCCGCCGAAGGTCCATACAACGTCAAGGTGTCTTTCGGCGACAAGCCAGCGCCCGGTAGCCCCTTCAGGGTGAATGTGGCGAAAGCAGGCAACGCCGGGAAGTGCAAAGCCCAAGGAGATGGGCTCGAGACCGCCATTATCAATCAGCTCGCCGAGTTCGATGTGGACTGCTCACAAGCAGGTATGTGAAATCCACGATGAAAGCATCCTTATGGGCAGTTACATCAATAAGCTAACCTCTGATACTGCTGTATCGGTACAAGGCATAATAAATCAAAGGTATTCCTTGTGATCAATACAAATAATATACTCGCTCGATCGACGTTTGTTTTCGTTTTCGCGCTTCAACTCTCTCTCACGTGGTACAAGTCGACTCCAATGGAAACGTGATTGGTCAGTTTTGACAAAACTGATACCGAATCAAATGTTTGAGGAAATCTTTGAGTCCTTTCGATTACTGTACACTTTTTTTAGAACCTTTTTTATAAGAACGTCCAGCCTGAGATTTCACCAAATTTTAAGAACATGCTAAAAGAACATGCCAAGGCTCAGATTGCAGAAAAAATTTTGCTTTTTAGTCCTGATGCGTTCTAAAAGGCAGAATCAAATTGTGCTCCATATCGACAGCCTTATACATACACTCCTTTTTTATATAAGATCCTTGTTTATAACAACGTCCAGGCTGAGACTTCACCAAATTTACGAACATGCTAAGAACATGCCGAGGCTCAAAATGTAGTGTCAAATTGTGTTAATCAATGATAATCTCAAATATTTGCTACTATTATTGCTATTGATCATTTGTGTAATTCTCGTCCTAAAAATTCAGTGGGTACTGTATAAGGACTAAAATAAAATAAAATAAACATCTAAGATAAGAACGACCCAGCCTCAACTGAAAATGAGACGTTCTTATAAGAAAAAGATTGTATTGCTATTGATAATTTGTTTAATTTCTTTTCATAATAATTAATCGGGTATTATTTAATTATATACACTAAAATTTAAGAACATTGTTAAGAACATATTCAGCCTTAAAATGCTCCAAAAATAAAAATTAGACGTTCTCATCAAAAAGAGTGTACACAGACATTGTTGTTGTCCCTAGTTTCTTGGCAATTTTTACCGTTATTCGACACTAGATTAAATGAAAAGCTCGAGATTATTTTTAAAGCCTTAGCTAGCGGTGGGGAAATGGGTTAGATTTAGCGACGTATGTTGTTTTCTAGCTTCCTTATGACGGGCAAAAGATCGCGTCACTTCTATTTCGCTAATCTCTTACGCGGATTTCTTATGTTCTTCTATAAAAATTTTGGCAAAACACTTCAAACAAAGTCTAATAAAAAAAATCTAAAAAGGAACTGCCATACATTTTGACATATTCCCATTGGCTTTTCTTAACATTAACGTTTCCTCAGGCGAAGGTCAACTAATGGCATCTGTGACCAACCCTTCCGGTGCTCACACAGACACATTGATAACTGACAACCAAGATGGATCCTTTGGCGTCTCCTACACTCCATTCGAAGAGGGCATTCACGATCTCGCCGTCAAGTTCGGAGATGACCACATACCCGGAAGCCCCTTCAAGGTCGATGTACTTCCGGTCACCGATCCATCCAAGTGCAAGGCTTATGGACCAGGCCTCCAGCATGCCCAACTGAACAAACCCGCCGACTTTACCGTCGAAACCAAAGGTTCGTGGATAAATTTCCACACAATTAGAATCCCAGTATGCAAAACATGGTACAAATATATATTTTGAACAGCATCGAGAATCCATGTAATATACCCCACCCGTCCCTCTAGAATTTCTAATGAGCCTTACACGTGTAGGTGCGGGTAATATACCACACCCGTCCCTCCATAGTTTCTAATGAGCCTTACACGTGTAGGTGCGGGTGCTGGAGGGCTGAGCCTCGCTATCGAGGGCCCGTCCGAAGCCAAACTTACATGCCAAGACAACGGAGATGGAACATGCTCTGTCAGCTACATTCCCGTGGAGGAGGGAGACTATGACATCCATATCAAGTTCGCAGACGAGCATATCCCTGGCAGCCCCTTTACAGCCAAGGCGGGTCGCCCGGTGGACCCCTCCAAGGTAATTGGCCCTACCTCTTTACTGGCGAGACTTTTCTTGAAACCACTAGACGTTACCGGTCGCATTTTACTTATGTATGTGAGTGGATTGTAAGAAGCTACGCCGATGCCCTACCATTGAAGTCTTAAGCTAATTGCGTTTCCATATCAGGTAAAATGCCACGGGCCCGGTGTTGACCGTGTCAACCCACTCTTCTCAAAGACTCCGCAGCGCTTCACCGTGGACACCACAGAGGCCGGTGTCGCGCCACTTGACGTGTCTGTCGAAACCCCCAACAGGCGAACTATCAAGCCAGACAGCGTGGTAGAGGAGAAGCCTGGAATCCATGCCGTTACATACACGCCTGAAGACGAAGGTAAGTCCTCAAAGAGCAGCAGATCAAAGTTCATAAAAATCATAGTTCAGATCAGGGACGTAGCCAGGAGTTTTAACAGGAGAGGCCAAAAAAGGCCCATATAAGACATTTTTATCTTCATTTTAAGTAATGTATCATACGTTTACCGATTTTTTGCTGCTAAAAGGGAGTCCCTGGTCCCTCCCCCTGGCCACGCCCCTACAGATCAGAGTAGGTCTTACCTCCACACCTGTTAACAATAGTCCTCGAAGAACTGGAGATTATAGTTCACGTTTTATTCACTTGATTAATATTTCATTTTCATTTTAAAGGTCGCTACAAAGTAAATGTCAAGTACGCCTCAACACACGTACCTAATAGCCCCTTCAACGTGCGTGCCGGGCCACCCTTCGACGCATCTAAAGTAAAGGTGTCCGGCCCGGGAGTGGACGAGACCCCATACACTTGCGAGCCCGTCGAGTTCTTGTGTGACTGCAGTGAGGCTGGCACCGCTCCTTTGGGAGGTACGTAAGGAAGCAATCACATCAAACATGTTCGCGTTGTTCTGGACTATCTTGAAAAATGTTTCTCTAGAGCTGCGTGGCTATACCAGCCTTAACTATTTTACAATGGCGCCTTTTACTGACAAACTTTTCCGGAGATGTTTTCCAACACTATGTTTGTATATATGGCTCCTTTATAGGGAAAAAAAGAACAATTTTGTATAAAACCTGAACATTATGTGAAAACAGCGAAAGAAGTCTTAAGCCTTACTCTGATGTGAGAGCCTCCTCGCCATAGAGCATGCACCTAAAAGTGTCCCCACGTCTGTATTTACAGTAACCGTGTCGCCACCATCTGGACCCGATCTCAAACCAGACGTGAAGGACAACGGCGATGGCACCTACACTGTTGCCTACGTCCCGGACAAGCCTGGCCGCTATAATATTGACGTGAAGTATGGCGACCGGAGGGTGCCAAGGAGTCCGTTCAGACCAACTGTCAAGCCGAGCGGAGATGCTTCCAAGGTGAAGGTCAAGGGACTAGGACCCAATGAGAAAGTCATGACCAACCAAGAGAACGATTTCCTTGTTGACGCAAGAAATGCTGGGAAAGGTAGGTGATCAAGTCCCTTTCAAAATAACATTCTTGTATGGTGAAGTAGAACCAGACTGGTATAACCACGTTACAATGTTATGAAAATAAAGCAATGAGCCCTATGGTGTATTTATAGAAGTTTATTACCTGACACAAATAGAAAAGAGAAAGAAACATCTAATGTTATTCTAATTACACTGCATATTAATATGTTGGAAATCTGTTGCACAGGAACCCCGGTTTGTACATGCATCGGACCCAACAAGAAAGACGTCCCTGTAGATGTGGTCCCCAACAAGGACGGAACTTATAGCTGCTATTACACTCCAGAAGACGAGGGCCGACACTCGGTGGATGTCAAATTCGCTGGAGACAATGTACCAGGAAGCCCCTTCCTGGTCAAAGCCGAGAAGGGTCTGGACTTTGACAAGATCAAGTGTGCGCCTCGTAATCCTGTGGACGAACCGCCTGTTAACAAAGAGCTGGTCTACGCTGTCGACGCTGCTGCCGCTGAACCTGTTCCTGGACAAGGCCTGGTCAATGGTTCTCTGCTGACGCCCTCTGGAAAGAAGGAGCCAGTCAAGGTACGCAACAACAAGGATGGCACCTACGACGTGGCATGTGTACCCAAGACTCCTGGGCCGCACGAGTTGACAGTCAAGTACGATGACCAACCAATTCCAGGAAGTCCATTCAAGTTTAATGCCGTAGAGGGAGGACCAGGAGCTGTCAAGGCCTTCGGAAAAGGTAGGAATAATTTAAACTTAAACAATAATCTTTGAAGTATGTTAAGAGCATTAACTTAGTTCTGGATACCTGTATCTGTAGGTCTTGAACGCGGTCTTGCTAAGGAACCATGCGAATTTACTGTCGTTACTCGGGACGCTGGCCCTGGAGGCCTTTCTCTTGCTGTAGAAGGCCCGAGCAAAGCAGAAATCAAATGCCAAGACAATGGAGATGGCTCCTGCAACGTAACATACGTCCCAGATGAGCCTGGTAAGAAAAACTATTTGAACAATGCAGATTTTTAATGGCGGTTATTGGAATTAGGTTTTTGTGAAGTGCACAAAATAGCAAGGTCGATATTTCCCTCGTCGATACTTTGAGTATTCGGACGTTACAATAATCGAATTATCGATTAATCTTAAATCTTCAATTTTAAAAGCAGATTCTGCGAAAACCGTTTCTTACGCTGCGAGGCCCGTTAGCTCAAAGTATAGATTTAAGAACAAGCTGCTTAAAGAGTTCGTGATTCGCATTACAATGTACGCCATCTTAGATAATCAATCATTAATATAATTAGTTTGTCGCGACTAAACTTTCAATTCCTGTATTGTAGGAGAATACAACATCAACGTCAAATTCGCCGACAAACATATTCCTGGCAGTCCGTTCTTGGCTCAGATCTACAACACCTGGGACGATCTCGACGCTGCCAAACCACGCCCAACAGTGGGTAAACCCTGCGATGTCGGCCTGGACATTCCAGATCTCCCACCAGATGTATCCGTCCTCAAGGGAACTTTGAAACGACCATCAAGCAACAAGGAAGAGCCCATTGAGATCCGTATAAATGACGACGACAGCCTTGGCATCACGTTTGTACCATACGAGCCAGGAGAGCATCTCATAAGCATCAAGAAGAACGGGCGCCATGTGCAAAACAGCCCCTTCTCCGTAATGGTGCAGGCTCAGAGAATAGGGGACGTGTATCCAGTGGGACACACCGCTGATGTAGGTATCCCTGGATTGGAAGACTTTGGCGATCTGCGCAAGTTGACTGCTACTCTGCGTCGTCCTCATAGCAACGCAGAGGAGTCCGTTCAGCTTCACAAGAACCCAGACAATAGTATCAGCTGCTCTTTCCTACCCAGGGAGCCAGGCGAGCACTTTCTTACCGTCAAGAAGGACAAACAGCCCATCCCTGGTAGTCCCTTCTCTATCCTCGTCGAGGCGGAGGAACCGATCGAAGCCGTCGGTTGCCCTGTGGATTACTGCTTTGATATCAAGGATGATGTGAACCTACCTGATGAGCTTGACAAACTGAAAGCGACGATTACAAGACCAAACACTGACAAAGAGGAACCTGTCGGACTCAAGCTGAACTCTGACCTCTCTCTCAGCTGCTCCTTCATCCCCCGAGAAACTGGCATGCACCTGATTCACATCCGAAAGAACGGCCGTGATATTACTGGAAGCCCCTTCCCACTGAATGTCACTGCGCCTGAGGCTGTTAGCCAGGTGGGCCGCCCATACGGCCTTGGCCTGGACTTCGATGGCGTAAACCCCTGCGACGACTACGCCCACCTCACGGCCACACTCAAGAGACCATCGTCCAACAAAGAAGAGAAACTGAATTTGCTCCTCAATGGCGATAACACCTTGGGCGTGGCCTTTACTCCTCGTGAGGTCGGTGAGCATCTTGTGCATGTGAGGAAGGACGGCTGCGAGCTTCCAGAGAGCCCCATTTCTATCATGGTGGTCGGTAAAGATGAAAAGGTCGAAGAGGTCCACCCAGTAAAGAAGACGTGCGACCTCAGCCTCGACATACCTGGAGTCACCCTCCCAGACGACTTCAAGAAGCTTAGTGGATCACTTAAGAGGCCGACGAGCGACAAAGAAGAACCCTTGACTTTGACCCTCAACAAAAAAGACAACACCCTAGGAGTGTCCTTTGTTCCAGTTGAACCCGGAGAGCACAAAATCAGAATCAAGAAGGAAGGCAAGGACGTGCCCGGAAGCCCTTACTCCGTGATGGTAGAAGCTGCTGAGGCTGTCAACGCCGTTGGAAAGCCGTGTGACTGCTGTCTACCTGGCAGATTCGACGAAGACGACCTGAGGAGGCTGAACGCTACACTTAAGAGACCATCAAGTAGAACAGAAGAGCCGCTCAAACTTAAACTCAACTCTGACAAGACTCTCAGCGCTGTGTTTATACCAAATGAAACGGGAGAGCATATCATCAATGTCAAGAAATTCGGCAGGCACATCGATGGCAGTCCATTCTCTGTCATGGTTGTCGCACCAGAGGCTAACGCCATTGGAAGACCATGTGGCGTCGGTCTGGAGATCCCTGGACTTCGCCTCCCAGAAGACTTCGACTTACTCACAGGAAGTCTTAGAAGGCCATCCAAAACATGCGAAGATTCGCTCAACCTTACCCTGAACTCGGATAACACACTCAGTGTGTCGTTCGTGCCTCAGGAAACCGGCGAACACTTCGTTAGCGTCAAGAAATCTGGCAAACATGTGACTGGTAGTCCATTCTCGGTAATGGTCAGCGGTCCTGGACCAGCCGACGCCTCAAAGGTCAAAGTCACTGGCGATGGTATGTTCTGTTTCGAGGGTAAACTTTTAAGCAATGTATTAGCACCTCATTCTTACCCTTTATTTCTAGATTAAGCAAATGTCATTTGTAATAAGCAATTGTGATTGTCTTTTCAGGTCTCCGCAAGGGAGTCACAGGCGAGCCCGCTCGCTTCACTGTCAACACCCGTGATGCAGGCTATGGTGGCTTGGGTCTATCTATTGAAGGCCCCTCTAAAGCTGAGATCAATTGCGTCGACAACGAAGATGGCACGTGTTCCGTTGATTACCTCCCAACGGAGCCCGGCAAGTACACCATCAACATCAAGTTCGCAGACGAGCACGTTCCTGGTAGCCCTTTCAAGGCGAATATACGGCGACCTGGTGAGGAGGAGATCGTAGCAATGTCGGAAGATGGCGTCGAGTCTGAACCGACGCAGCGAGTAAGCCAAGTGTTCGAAGACCTCGTCAGTTTCGGCGCTGCGGCACCACAGCCACACGACTTCGTCTTCGACCTCAAGGGATACAATGTAGAAGATTTAGAGACGACAGTTATCAGTCCGGATGGCGAAGTTCTGCCTGCAGAGATAGTCGAGAGTGGCACTAACAGCTATACCATCCGCTTCATGCCAAAAGAAAGCGGCGAGCACGTTATCAACGTCAAATACCGAGGCAGACATATCTCGGGAAGTCCCTTCAAGGTGTACGTAGAGGCGCCGGTCTGGGGTGGCGCCGCAAAGTGCACTGCTGCTGGACCAGGTTTGGAAAGGGGAGTGGTCGGTCACCCTGGTGACTTCACCGTTTGGACGAGGGATGCAGGACCTGGAGGTCTCGCCATCGCTGTCGAGGGGCCTGCAAAGGCAGAAATCACGTGCCACGATAACGGCGATGGATCGTGCAACATCAGCTACCTCCCTACTGCCCCCGGAGAGTACACTATCCACATACGATTTGCCGATGAAGACATCCCCGGAAGTCCCTTCAAGGTTTTCGTTACCACAGAAGTAGAAGACCGCTTCCGCGACCTGAAACTCAGCGATCTTGAGAGTTCCGGTTTAAAGGTGGGACAACCAGCATCCTTTTCTGTCCAGACCAACGCTCCAGTAGGTAAAGTCTCGGCGACTGTCATCGCGCCCTCTGGAACCGAATCCAAAGCTGTCATCTCCGATCTCGGGAAAGGCAACTACGCTATTAGGTTCGTACCAAAAGAGTTCGGCGATCACTTGGTGAATGTTAAATTCGACGAGACCCACATTCCCGGCAGCCCGTTCAAGATCCGTGTCGGTGGAGGCGGTGCTCACCCTGAGAAGGTCAAGGCGTACGGTCCTGGTCTGAGCAGTGGTCATGCTGGAAAATCAGCAGAATTCACAGTGAATGCGCTAGAAGCAGGCTCTGGAGCGCTCGCTCTGTCTGTAGATGGCCCAGCCAAGGTCAAGATGAATTGCACAGAGAATCAAGATGGCACCTACCAGGTCACCTACTGCCCAGTAGTTGCTGGAGAGTACACCATTAGTATAAAGTTCGCAGGTCAACACATCCCCGACAGTCCTTACAACGTTACCATCTTCCCGCCAAGCGGGCACCTCCAGCACAGCGAAGGCGACGCGTCCAAGTGTACCTCCCGAGGAACCGGTCTACACAGGGCAGTTCTCGGTCAACCCAACTCCTTCACCGTCAACGCTAGTAACGCCGGGCGAGGCTCTCTCATGGTCGGCGTGGAAGGACCCGCAATTCCCGCGAAAGAGATTAACGTCAAGCACACTGGCAGCAACGTGTACGCTGTAAACTACGCCCTTGAAGAGCCGGGAACCTACATTCTGAAGGTGCTTTGGGGCGAAAAGCATATCCCTGGAAGTCCTTTCCACGTAACTGTCTAACCCGATCATTAAGGCGATGAATTTATTTGTAAAAGAACTTAATTAAGAATTCTAAGAAATCTTTCCTTTAATTGTAAATCGTTAAACGCCGTCTAACTCGCATGGGCAAATAAGATTCCGTAAGAGTGAACGATTACAAGCCAAAAAAAACTATAAAATTTTGTACCTTTTCTACTGCATCTTTCTAAGTAGCGTAGAATAGCTTATCTTTGTTGAACTTTGTAGATTCAGATATAACTTGATAAAAAAAGGTTTTTGTAATTTGGTATGGCAAAGATTCTAAGAATACTATCTATTTTTGTGGTAGCACTGTCTCTCGAGAGTCCATAGTTCAGGTGTTGTATACAATTTAAGCAAACCTGCTTGTAGCTGACAATGGGAAAGAGGTGAAATGCGCGCAAAAAAAATCTCACTCACGAGCGGGAAAAATACTGAAATTTTATATATCTCCTGTGATAACGGGCGCCAACATCTCTAAAAAAATACCTTTTCAAGAGCCCATAAAAGCTGAAAGCAAAATTCCCATAATTCATTAACTAACTAAATTCCTACATATCAAGATATTGTAAGGTTGAATTGTACTCTAGAAGTTTCGAAAGTGTTGTCTAATCAGTAAAAGTCTATCGAGTTCGCGTGGAGATGAGTCAGTGTATGTTGTAAGGGCAATGACGTGAACCTGCTCAGGGCCAGAGTACTAGCCATAACTAGTTAGGAACTCTATTCAAATAAACTACATAAACAGATAAGAGGACTTTGCCATGTTATTTGTTTTGGAGTCACGCCCTTTCCCCCCCCCCCCCCCCCCCCCCCCTCATCACTATAAGCTCGACTTGAGAACGTTAAGTGCCAGGGGGGGACACTTCAGAAAAGTAGACGGGGATGATCGTCCTATCTATCTATCTAATTGCTATCGCTTGGTGGTGTTTAAGGATTTCCTTCTGATTCTCCAATAGTGTAAAATTCCACCAACTGCTATTCCTTAGGGGATGTTTAACGTTTTATTTCGATTCTGCTATCTCTTAGATTTCTGTTGACCACACCAATAGTGATAAAAAGTGATATCCCTAATTGATTTTGCCGACGATCATACCCCCGTCTGTTTTTATCGGAGCCCCTCCCCTGGGGTTTAGGGTAACTGCTGTGGGTTGCTGACGTCGGTGTTAAAGCACTAGTAATTGCCCTGACATTTAATGAAACAAAATAACAAAACGTATTTGAGGTTAACGTCATGAAATAGGGTCTAACAAACAATTACTGCTTAGCGTAAAGTCTACGTACACAACGGGTTTGCACGGGTTCAAAAGATTTTATGGTTAGTGATACGTAGGTGGTAGGATGCCTTCGAAAATGCCATTTGACACGTTCTAATAACACAATAATTACTTCAAAAGTCGCAATGTTTTCTCTCCTTCCGGTGATTGTGATACGAGGCGCGTCTTTCCTTATCTCTCGTCCTACTAGCAAGCGGACCGCCCTTGTTACTGAATACCACAAAGGAACGTCCATTAGGCTTACCGCAACATATCCGACCTTGGGTTAGCTTACAATATGTGTTATATCTATACTTCTACTCCAGTAAGTTTAATCGTACTTTTCGACTAGAAGCTACCCCACAAGCATCCCACTTGTTCTTGTAAAAGAGTCCGATGTGTGTGATAATATGCAAGCGTTATAGCACAATATTATTCTTGTGCGATTTCTGTTTATTATATCCAGTTATTAAAACAGGGTGGCCTAAATATGGCACACGAAAAGATAAGGAATAGGTCAGTTATCTTAGGGCCTTAGCTATGTCTATATATGTCTATGGCCCATATTTCCCTAAATGTAAGGAAAGTCTCCCTCGAGCTCTTGCGTCACACAAAACGTGTATAACTTAGCCATAAAGATGTTTTTCTGAATTACAATCTGACAATAATAGTGTACATTTGATGACACTTATAGGTCAGGTAAAGAGAGTCGTTCTTACTCAGGCGTACCTCGGGTAAATAGTACATGGTCATTGAAAAGGTCGATGATTCTGAACCGATGATAACCGGCGTATTCAGCAGAAATCCCAGGTAAGGAACTAGGAATGTCCCCAGGTTGTGTTAACAGGTGACCTTTTCTCTGGAGACAATGATGCGATGTTGACAAAACACAAAAATGAACGTGATCCGCCTTTACATCGCCACTAAGATAAGATAAAAGGTTGCCGCGACCCTATAGCCCCATCAGCTGGTACCGTAGCCAAAGCCATAACTCTACTGCATCTAGAATCGTTACGTGACAGCTTTGGGCAAACATACCCGACTAGGCGTAAGCACTCTGCCATAGATAGTTAGTGCTTCACAGGAAGCTACATGTCGACCGGCGTATCTGTGTGACGCCCGGACACCATTAGACGTTGGGATTGCAATAGAGAGCTTGTCAAAAGGTAAATGTGAACTTCTACTTTTAGGGCTATGCGACCTTTCAGGGGAGCCATGGTTGTAGTTACAACCTGAGTTTCGGAATTTTTTTCCTTTGTGCCTCTAGAGATGTGATAGGGGTTAACGGAAGCGAGCAATAAAGCGAGCAATAAATATTGAAAGGTTCAGTTAACACACTAACGAGTTCAGGATATGCGAAAACAATTCTCAACCGACCACCATAAATGTCCTTTTGGTCCTTTTTTTTTATCAAACGCTGTTTCATTCATGTGATTTCCGTACTAGCCAAGACACACAAAATTATATTACTACACACCTTCACTGTGGCTTGCGTGAATGATATCATATGTGTTCTAATTCTAGCTGACTGTAGCTGGGGCAAAAACTCACTTTAGACGTTTTTTTGCATTAATTTATCGAGTATCGTTTTACCGATATTTTTCTACATATTTCATGGTTGGCGGGACCAGAAATCGATATCGTTATACCGATACTTATCGACCGATACTTTATCGCTATATTCCGAGTATCGTAGTATCGAGGTTCCACTGTAATATTAGCCTCCAGAGGAGGCTTTAAATTAGTTGCAGTTATTTACTATGATTTTTGTCCTCGATTAAACACAGGTACACCAGTATTGCAAGATAGTACACCGTCAAACTTCTGTTTTGTTTTGAAGTCAGAGTATTTATTTCAACAAGTTTTACAACAACCTCAGTTCGCCATACAAACTCTGGAATAGACCTTCTACAACTCGCCGTGAGCCTGGGCTACCTGTGTATGAAAAACTGTGGATGAAACTGGATTTCTTTCTATCTACTTTGACCCAAATGATTGCAAGAGAATACGTTAACTCCTGCGCAGTCGTTCTTGGTGTCTCTTCAAAGGGAAGGAGACTTACTTGATGCATTGAGAGATAAAAGGATCAGGCGGGTTCATTGTATCGCGAGCATCGTAAGGGGGAGAGGGGAGAGAAGTCATAAATTCCGTTAAGAAAACCCCCCAGATCATGTATTACACGTGAATTTGACAACCAAAAGGCATGTTCTAAGTTCTAAGGCAATTTTATTGACAACATTTCACACAAAAAAACGCTTTACTCGTCCCCTCTCAGAACAGCCGAATTCCGAGCTACGAACAAGCAACCATTGCCTGGGCTACCTGTGTTAGTCCTAGCCCCGTCAATTCTTAGTCCTGTACTTGGACTCTCCTTAGAGCATCTTCGGTCTACCTGTGGTATGTGGTGTGGTGAAAGTGGGCTCAGGCCTATATCCCTTATAAGTCGATTTCATAAGCAGCATATGGACAGACATATCTTAGTTACCAGTTTCCGAGGTCAATTGTCGCATATTTTTGTTACCGTAACCTTGTCCGTGTCCGTTCCTATCCGTGGTTTTCAGTTATCTTTGTAATATGTATAAAGTAAGGACAATAAGCAAGACCCGGTTAACAGCACAATGATCTATTTGTAGATCAAACCTTTTAAAAGTAAAGTATTTTTGCTTGCTCCTGCTGATTCCTGATGCTACGGAATTTCAGGTAAAGATGGATGATATCAAGTCATCAAAGAACTTGCACTAGAAACTTGCACTACTAATCTCCAGGCCAATCATATTGTTTATTCTAGGTTTAGGGAAAAGACTTTACAGATTTTGTTTTTAGAACAGATTATAAAGTAAAGATAGCGTGATCCCTGCCTTAATTAGCACAAAACGCAGCCATTAGGTAAATGTAAAACATTCCAGCGCAAAACTGCACACTTTATGTTCATAAATTGGGACATTCCTGTAAGGTCAAGTTCTCAATTCTTATTTCTATACAATTTTGTCCCAAAATATCGATTTCAGCGTCAACGCGTCAGACCTGAAGCCTCAATGCCAATCGAGGTTAATGGAGTGCCCGGGGAATTGATGCTTAAAAATGATGTTGTTTGTTATCCTGTTGCCTTAATCAAGAAACCAATATGTCGTCAATCCACAAAACGCTGATCAACTGTGCCGTTATCTTGCTTGCGGTTCGTGGCGTCAAAACCACGCAACTTTCTATCGCTTGCTATATCAGTCCTTATGAAAACTACACTTGAAGCGCGGGAACTAGCTCTGAAATCTGTATTACACTAGGTTATGTTTAAAAAAATGGAGCAGCAGGCGGCAATGGGATCAACTACATCAACATATAAACAAGCCGAGGGAGCGCGCTGGCATGTTTTGGTGTGGGATAGATTTTGATCTTATCCAAACTGTGTTTCTCTACCAAAACACGCCACAAAGGGCGTGCGACAGACCGCACAGAGTCAAAGTATGGATTTTTGCTAATAGCATTTTAATAGTCGCACTGAATCCCATGATGGAGTCAACCGCAGACAAGATAATGCAAGTAAGTTTTTTTTCTCTCATAGAACTGCAGTTTACCTATGTTCCATCGGCCGAAAAACTATTGTAATTGTTGCTAGTTATTAGATTTTTTCACGGAACTGTTTAAAGCCACACCAATAGCTTGTAGTTACAAAGTATACTAATATTAATCAGCAAACAAAATCTTGTGCTCTGTTTGCTCTCTCTCTCTCTTAACCCATGTTTCCTGTGCGAAGGCATCTATTACTTGTCTGAATTCCACTTGGCCGATTGTAAGCTGAACCTGAAGAGAGGCTGCCAAGAACTCAGCTACCATAGGGGGTATTTTGGGTGTTTGGTGCGGGGCATGACCCAGCTATAGTTAAGTTCGATACTTACAGGCCATTTACGACGAGTTGAATATCACTTTTTGGTTTGGCCTCCTAAAATGCGCAAATTACATTCCAATAACTTCGAATGGTGTTTTGCCAAAACATCCATTATTTTAATTGGCCCTGTATGCGTCTTAGACTAATTAGCAAGCGAGCTCCGATCAGGCTGTCAATCATCTGATCGTTCTTGGTGCCGATGTACTTTTGGATGTTGTACAGTTCGTCAACACTTGAGGGAGTCGATAGTTATGGGGATATCAGCGAGTTCGCCTAAATGATTGTGGACTGTTAGTCGTGCGCGCTGTCAACTGGCGCTATGACACTGACCCCAGTGCCTTCAGTAAGGTAAGAGGGTTAGCAGTCTGTGAGTTATGTGTAAGGAATGTCCCAGCCCGCAACATCAACGCGAATTCATCCCTCGCGATCGTCGGCATTACATCGCCCTTTACCAGAACAGGAAAAGAATCCCTTAAGCAGAACGCTCAAATCTAACCATGTGATGTCTGCGAGTGACTGGCTTCTAGAGAAGGAGCTCTGACTAGAATTAAATGTGGTATTTGTTTCGGGCTAGCCCTTGAGCTCACGAAGGAAACTAGACCCGCGATATTCGAACCGCGCTTACAACAAGGCTCCGGCTACAGCATGAAGACGTACAAGGTCAGAAAATCCTTCGTTTTGCTATAAAGTCAAAAAGTAAACATTTTGGGATATCGTTGCTAGTGATGTTTTTTACAAACACGAATTAGTTTGTTAAATTCCATCTTACGTTTTGCTAAACAGCTTGACAATTTTCCATGACATTTTAAACAGATGCTAGGTTGTTGTTTTTACATTCAGAAAGTATCAGTCATATAAATGCAGTGCGAGTCAATAGGGTATGTTAGTGATGAAAGTAGAGCTAGGTGGGTTAGTGAAGCGCGACTGATCTTACGGTGCTGTGGTAATACAAACTACTGTCAACTGTGACATTATCAAGGGATTTTGAGAGAGTTGTGAGAAGACCGTGTTTGCAGCTCATGTGCACGTGCTAATAAAACACCGTCAAACAACCCTTCGAAGAAATCATAGTCTGAGAGTGAACGCTTTACGGAGACCCACGATTCTACGTTCTAATGCAGATTCAAATCTTTTGTTATCACTTCCTTACAAATTATGCAGCGCTTACACAGCTTAATCCCTTGAAGTGGCGTAGGCCTGCATTTTTGTGTGGCTTGCGTAAGTTTGCGCGAAAGCATCATCAGTACGGGAATCTGCTCGAGTGAGACAAATCTGTCGCAGCAGTGATAAAGTTCTGTGTCCGTTAGAAAGTCGACACAATATCGTGTTGATGTCATGCTTTGTCCCGCAACAATTAGCGCAGTGTCATAACTGGCAGCTTAAGCTAAAAATCCGAAACATCTAGCATTATGCTTTAGTGTCCGCATTTATCGGCTGCTAGGTGAGAATTGAAAGGGTCTCTTCTCTGAATACTTTTATTGCTGTGTATTTCTTACCTGGAGGTGTTAAATTCGTTCCGTGAAATAAACATAACAGCATGGGATATTGATTTGATCTCTAAATATTTGTATAATTCTTAAACCGTGTAAAATATATTTATAGATTTCCAAAGATATGCGAAAGTTAAAGTTACTGGTTCTTTTATTCGGTGCGCCGCAAGGCCATGTTCCGTCGGGAGTGTCCTATTCGTAGCGTGCCTTATGCCATTCTTTTATAGACCTCGAGCGATGACAGCGATGTAAATTTTTGAAAACGGTCAGCGCTTACACCAAACATCCCAGCAGGCGGTGGGCCAAGACAACCACACCTTTGTTCTGTGCTAGTTACAGCTGTTACGAGACAGATGTTGTCAAACAAAACTGAGAGCTTGTTTTTCTGTTGATTCCACTCGGGCTAATAATCGAGTTAAGTGATAACGGATGCTTGACATCACGCTAACTATATCAGTATATCGCTCTCGATGGAACATTGTACAACTAGGTATTTGATTTAAGATGCTACCGGCCTTTTATGTTTAATACATTGATATCAGAGAGTGGTGAAAAGATAATCTTTACTCCTTTTTAATGTGTTAATAGATTTGAATGTCTCCATGAAATTTATCGTCTTTATTGCACGCGTACAAACGGAGAAGTTTAGGTCTCTAGCTTGTTGTTTAGGTCTCTTGATGATCGATAATAGAGAAATAACTCGAAACTCTCGATATCTCAAAGTTCCATTCCAGAACCCCTTGAAGCACTCGAAACTCTCGATATCTCGAAAAGAGTGCATCCCATCGATAGCTTGAGGTTTCGGCAACATAAAGCTATGTTTTGTGTACCTTCAATGACTTGAATCCTAATTAACTCGAAGTTATTTCTGCATCCCTTCAATAACCGGAATCCCCGACTACTCGAAAATAAATACAAATCGACAACATTGAAATATAAGGAGGGTCCTTCGTTTTTTCATTCTTAACCCATTTATAGCATGCACTATCTATGTACTCCTATTTCAATAAACGTTAGTGTAAATGGCGTATGGCGAATGGCAAATGGAAGTTATAAGACCAATCACTGCTTATGGGTATAATTATTTGTAAGAATAAAGATGATAAGTAATATAATCACAGAAATTATCCACATTTTCCAGTACAATTTGACAAGTTCCATGTTTTTTTTTTTTTATGGATCTGCCATTTGACAATTGCCCATTTGCCGTTTGCACTGTCAATGTTATTTTATTTGAAATAGGTGTATCTTTTCTATTTGCACGTTGTTCTGGAGGCTTTCAAAAAAATTTCCTGATTTTTTTAAATGAACACTTTGTTTATTGATTCCAAGGACAATGACAAACCATAATAACAACAAAAAATTCATCGATTTCCTCTAGTGACAAACACTATAACAAAATATGATATTCCAGTTTCACCAAGCGCCTAGCCTTGCTTAACCCTTGACTCAATCTTTACTATCTCGCGAGGCCTTACATCGTCTAAGTCGCGGTTACAACCGATTTGTCACAACAGTTTATAGCCATGGCTCGGTTTTCCAGTGACACGCTTGTATATTAGTTTCGGCTGCTGGCAGGTGTAGATCCCCCAGGGCGACTTGTAAATCGAGCTAGTCAATTAAACAATCTAAAGCTGGGCTTCTAGGAACAAGCAAATAATAAGCATTTGGAGAAATTGAATTCCACCAAGTTAATGAGGCTCACTGGTAGTCTTTGTATTTCTTTTTTGTACAATACCAATACAGGAGTCAGTCATAAAGCATCCAATTATCCTGTGTTTTTATAAATGATGGTATGGCTGATATGGGTTGCAGGGAGTGAGTCGTAATACAGTCCGAACATCGTGTCAGCTTTGCAAGTCTCATTGGAAGGGCTCGGCGCAAGATGCTATATTTAAAGGTAAAAACATTTTTTGTTGCGAAAACAAAAATGATCCTTTTAACACAATTATTGCATGTTATGCGATGTTTCCTATTTTACATTTTTTTTAAATATTTTGTTATCTACAGTGAAATCTAAAATGCTACTTCGCTTTAAATTGTCGATTCTTTAATCACAGGTCGAAAAGCGCACGCCATATAGACGCCAGCAAAATCGATCAACTCTTTAATTACTAAGACTATATAATTCACAGAGTAATGCTTATCCCAAAACGCTGGCAAGATTGCGCCAACTTAAACCGATCTCCTCCCAGCATCGCGCACACAATACTCCAATAGTCTCGGACGGCGCACTCGAAAGGGGTAATACATATTGTGATCGCGATTATGGTGATATCAAAGCAAATGAAAACGATATTTCACGATCTTGTCGAAATGGTAGGGCTCAAAAGGTATGCCTGGCAAAGCAAAATATTTACAAAAAAATGTAAGGATATTTTCTCTAGTCGGAATGGTATAAAAAGGTATAAAGCATAATAGTAACACAAAATGTAACCAAAGCAAATTGAGCTGTTATGGATATTTATCTCTCAATCATGTTATGTCCTTCGTATGGTCGTAGAATCGGTTAGGATGTGTTTTAAAATTCTGCTGAATTATGATCGTGGCTTATTATGTTATCAGTAGCGTAGTTTGCGTTCATGGAGTACTTTTCCTAAACAAGGTGGCATCGAAGGGGTTCTCTATTTCGCCAAAGACCCACAATGTACCACTCTTAATACAACAGGTATCAATTGCTTTTGTGTTTCGTAGCTTTTCGCAAGTTCCCGCTAATGCCAAGAGGGTTTTGTTCGCCTTGCATGGCACTCTGGTGATGTTTTGGGTTAACTTTTAGGCTATTAACACCTTCCATAGTAAAGCTTGACTTTGTAAAGACCAGGGATAAACATACGTACATACACCATTCAATTCGCGATACGACATAATTAGCCTAACACGTGGTTTTGTTTTAGTTCAATAAAGACGCTCTTACACATGAATAAATTAGTATTTTGTTCAAAAAATAAACTTAGTAACTTTAGCCTTTTTTACCCAGTGTGACCCTGTACACACCTTAAGCCATCTAAAACTCAATGTATACAGTCAATAAGAGTACTCTCAATATCACCCTCAATATCAAAGTTGGTAAAATATAGGATTAGCTTCAAGAGATTGTTTACATAGTTTCTATCGTTCTTTACAAAACTTCTCTATTAATGAAAAACAAACCCTGTTTCATTTTTGAACTAATCAAAAGAAGGTCAATTCCAGTAAGGAAGATTAGATTTCCAGATAAAAAGCTTCTATCTGCGAAGAAGGATGAGTTTTATCTACTTTATCCCTTTAAAGTCTTTTAAAGACTATTCAGTTTTGTTTTAAAGGAAATTAAGACAAATTGAAAGGAACCATCTGTCAGGGTTTAAGTAGTCTAGCGCCGTGCCACGCGCACCTCGACAGCTGTATTAGAAAGTCGCGCGCTGCTTTACAATTACTTAAACACGCTAAATTACAACACAATGGAATTTAACTACGCGTAAATACGAACACAAACACTGTTTATAAGGATGAACACAAAGTGACGGTAGTCTAGTTTGAGGTACCAGCGGTAAAGTGCGAGTGCTATTTTACAGGAGCGTCACGAACGGTGAGTCATCCCCACATTCTAGTGGCATTTTTACTATGTTATTTATTTCACATGCTGAACTAACAAAACCACGGAACCGCTACATTACTACAACCATGATGGATTATTATTATATTTTCAAGCTTTGATTTTGGATTTCGTAGTCAACCTATAACTTATCATGTAAAATTCTTATCCTCGCTACGTTATATTCATGATACTATCTGAACAAACCTGATGATCATCAAAGAATGAAAACTATTTCATATCGCATGAAAAGTAAAGTTTTTATTCCGAAAATGCTCCAAAATGTTACATGATTATCGTAAAGGATTCCTCAGACGTGACACATTACCACCCACTTGAGAAGCAAAAAGGTCTTAAGATTAAGAGTTTTGGTTTATTGGGAATATCTAACATTTATCTACATGTACAGTAACACGTGATATATATATATATATGTATAGTACTATGTATTATTAACTTGTAAGTGCTCACACGGGTTTGCTAGATTAGAGATTCGGCTTTTGCATTATGGGCAGTAGTATAGTAGAATAAAGACGGGTCGTTTGCACATAATGTGTACCTATCTTTTTCAACGAAAATGATATAAAAAGGAATGGCTATCGGTTGACTTTTCGACTCATGCCAAGTTTCTTATCTTGTGTTGTGAACGTTCCATTGCACAAAGTATGCAGAGAGTCTATGAAGAATTTTCACTTTTAGATGACGGGGAACAACAACTGCGATATTAATAGTCAATATTTTTTGGCGGAGTCTAAGTGTTTTGCCACAAATAGTGCGTAGTGTGAAAAACTAATGCACGATCAAGCAGAAACACCAAAATGTGACTTCCGACTGTGTCCCTAATCGATAAAAATTAACATCTAACTCTATGGTTGGCCCTGATAGAATTGTAAGTTAATTCTATTTGTTAAAATTTACGACGGTTTTCGTATCGCACTCAAGGTAAGGTGTATGTGCAGAATGTGTATGTTCTATGCGCTTTCATATGATTCTGATCCTTTTTATACATTATGTAACTTCTAAAGTCTTGAAAAGAAAAACATTGTACAATCTGTTATCTTCTGACATATCATAATTTGGCATATATTTGAAGCCTACGCAACGCTGCGTTGGCTTTGATTGACTCAGAAAATGACAAGGGATCTCTGGTCTCTCTCTTAAAGTATACAGTACTCCGTTATTTTATCAACAAAAACAGCTTTATATAGATTAGTGGACCAAACGAAACTGCTACAATCCCCATCGAAATGCAAATAGCTTTTCTTAGAAGGAAAAAAAACGCCGGACACCTACGAGAATCTCGTGCGAGGACTTGTGTGTGTGTTACAGTAATCCTTTTCTACCTCATTCTATGAGGCTTTATAGTGAACACGTTTTTTTTATCCCTTTCCAATGCAATTTATTGGTTTCCACGGTACAAACCACAAAGATAACATTTGCCCAAAGTATTAAAATATTTAAAATGTAGTCAGCTAAAATATGAAATCTTTTAAAATCGGAATATTTTGTCTTTCGATAGAATTTAGACTTCAATTCGGATTCTGGGAGTAAGATTTCATTTCATTTGGTTAGCTCTATACTAGACTCATTTTAAATTAACTTTTACAGTAAGTTTATCCAGACGTCTTAGATCCGCCCCTGGTCGACAGCAGTTTTTCTTTTCTCCCAAGCATTGTCAGTTTTCATGTGAGTGTTAACAAATAAGTCGAAACGTAGGCGTATTACAAGCTTGACTAGAATTATCCAAGTCAACGAGTCGCTTACCCGTTTGTTATATTATGCCCACTATAAAATTCCCATTTATCGTATTGTCTATCATTTTCTACTTAAAATTATCGACCTCAGCTATTGGTCACGAAAGTGGAAAGCATCATATCATTCAGTGATCATAACGTCTGGGATTGCAATAAATCTTGAAAATCGTACATTAGTTATATTGAGGCCCTGTCACGTGTACGTTTTTTCTCTTGCGACCTGTCTCGCAAAAAAAAACTGTTGCAGGTCGCACGCGCATGTTTTGCGTGTGATACCCCTTTTGTAACATGTTATGCATTGCTCAAAGTCGCACGAAAGGTTTCTGCAACAAATGCTACAAGAAAAAATTCACGTGTGACATAGCGGGTACGACTTGCAATTATATTTTTTTTTGCGAGACAAGTTGCAACTTAAAGGGTACGTGTGCTTTAGGGATAAATACGAAGAAGGTTACCAAAGATATAAAATCGTGCTAAAAACCTTCACGTGAGCTCTTCCCTGATACCCTTCACACGTAAATAGCTAGTCTCGTACTGCACTCAGATGCAGAGAGCGCAAGCGAAGAAATATACGCCACCTAAAGTACTTTATCGTTTTATTTTTATTGCGGATAAACTGATTGAAAACACGATACCGTATAATCAAAAAAGGGTATTGAATGTCATGAGGCGCATTACTAGACTGCCAAGAAGTCGATCCCGTCCCGTAAACCTTTAGGGAGTTCTATTTCTGGATGGCCAGAAAGAGTGCGGTTAGCCTCAATATTAAAACTGAAAATCGAAATTCTTAAAATTTTATGAATAACTCGAACGTTACGCTATACGAAGAGCGCTTCAGCAGAGCTTAGAGAGGTTATCGCCAGCTTGGAATCAGTGACAAGAGTTTAGGTTATGGTTTCGTGTTATGGTGGTGGCTCTGTTACTCCGAACGACAAACAAACCAAGTACCATACTGCGAAAACACCGTCGATAGAGGTAACTTATTAGAAGTACAATGGGTGTGGGTATAATGAACAGCTAAGTTTCTTAACCCTTGGCTAAAGGAGGTTTAGGCTAGCAATCCTTAAAGGAGTTGGGATTTACACTTAAAACTTTTACTGTGTCATCGTCAAAAGAGGCTTAGGAAACAGACTCGTGTTCTGATACAGGAACTTTTAAATGGAAATATTTTGGCGATAAATAGTATTCTCTTTTGCGTATCGGTTATCATTCTAGCCGAATTGAAAGCTCTAGAAAACAGAGATCTTTGTGTAGCGACAGGTTTTTCAGTTTTCCTCGGTAGATCGCTATAACATGTTCTACTGTTTATTTATAACTGTGGGTACGTTTGTTGTTAAGTGCGCATTTTCCGTTAAGCTGATTCCACTCCTGGTTCACACCTAACGATCTCCGTGACAAATCAAAAGACTTGTTACTGGATCTCTATCAACTTGTGGCTTTCCGCCAGGCGGTGAATTGTTCTTCGCTTGTTCACATCTCAGAATCTGCATCTGCGCCGTCGATAGCCTAACTGGCGGCCAATAGCATACCTTGGGGGGCTTGAGCGATGTCTTACATCCCCCCTGTTACAGCATCTCAATTTCGCGATAACCTTTAAGTAAAGTTACTTATACTAGGGAACAGGGATATGTTAATGCAAGGTTTAATACTTTCAACCGCAGTTTCACAGGTTTGGATTGGAGTACAAGTTTTAATAGCTCTGATCTGACAAGACGTTTGTCTAATGAGGACATTAGCAAAGATATCCTTACACACTTCCTCAAAAACACGAAAACAGTCGAGGGGAGCTTTGGAGTAAAAAACTGTCCATTAAATAATAAAACGCGTTTTCACTCCTTTGTCCTCCATACAGTTATCAACGGTATACATATTGATAACTGTATGGAGGACAAAAGAGTGAAAACGCGTTTTAGGGGAATCTCATTCGTCTCTCCTAAGTTTAATGGACTATATTATTTAATGAACAGTTTTTTACTCCAAAGCCATATATATATATGTGCGCAGTCGGAATTTTCGTAATCAGTAATTGGCAACAAAATTTGTGGCTTGGGTTTGTTGTGAGGCTTAATCTTAAAACTAACAAAGATTTGCGGCTTCTACGGCGGGTCTAACGTTCTAGCCTCGAGCCGATTCTCTACTAAATCCAGACAAAGGAACTAGACCGAAATAATAGCCATTGGAATTGTTCGGCAGGGATTGTATCGTTCGTCAATTACCCGCCTCCGTCGGTAGCCAATTGGCGAATGTGTCGCGTAATAGTTTTTTTCGCGGCTTGCCAATTCGCGGGAACTGAATCATTTGTATTGTTTTGATAAAGGACAACACACGGAACCTTAATAATTTATGAGTCGACATCCCGATGGACTCAACAGGAATTTACGATTTCGATGACTCAACGTGAAAAGGTTGTAAAGCCCAGCTGAAAACCACTCGAGATCACTTCTTTAGAGAGGTTTGAGCATGGGGATGAGGTTTGTTGGCTGGGTCTTCGTCATTGTTACATTTTCATCGCGATTTGGAGGTATTGGTGAGTTGGAGATACCTTATCGAGATATATCTTTATCGTCCATATTTATAAAAGAATGAAAACAAATTACTCGCTTTACACTGTGCAACATTCTCCGAGGCTCACTGACATAGATAAATCGTGTACATCTTATCCGATTCTGACACAAAGTCACATTCGTAAAGCATGAAATGAGTGTAAAATATCACAGCCTGATCTCACCCCAAAATGATCTCAAAGCAGACTTTATCTTTGTCTATATGCCATCAACATATGACATCAACATAGAACAATCGCAATTGAATCATCAGTTTTGAGGTATTCGAACCTTTCAACGCAATATGATGAAGAAAAAACACACTATATTACCGCACTTCCCTGATTATAGTAGTCTGTAAGTCACGGACTTAATCAAATTGAGTTAAAGGCTGCGACCCTTACGCTTTGTTTTACGTCCAGGACCATGTCCCACCCAATACAAAGTGGGGATTTGATCAGTTTATCGTATTTCGTGAACTTTATAATGGCAATTCTAGACATATTTCTTCCCTTTCTCCCTGAATTCCGTTACTGTTGTTAAATTGTTTATTTCCTTGCTGGGCAGCCCCGTTCTCATCTTGCTACATCTGACGTAACTATGGCAACACAGCATTTGGAAATATTACTTTTGATTTATACAAATCAACTCTTACAATTTTTCAATCTAAAATGTGTTTGTCTTATTACACTTTTTTCACATCATCCTTGTTTGGAAATATGAAATGAAACACTCAAACTTCAATTGTATTATGTCATGTAAATGTGAAATCTTGTCAATAACAAGGTCTACTTGTATGCCAAGTTTCTCACGATCATAATTTAAAAAGAACTGTGCTGTACGAGCCCCATTAGTCTGTGCTCCACAAGTCAAAACTCGAGTTAGATTTATTATTGACACGGTAGCCAGTACGTGTATTCAAGATATCGCGAATTGCTGTTAAATACATGAGACTGTTATAACCACACCAAAATCTGAATAAAATAAATAAAGATCTCCCTTGCGCCCTCGGAGGACAAGATAACATTGAGTAAGATGTGTTAGGCTATCGATTAGTACACGCATACATTGACAACTGCGACGAGCTGCCCCGCTGTTTACTGTTGTTTCGATATAGAAAGAAACACACTAATATTTTATTGAGGTGATAAGAAACGCGAATCGCAAAAAACACTGTTTTTGCTTATGATTTTTGCAATTGATTAGCAATCTTAACCAACGCGGTCAGATTTTTCATGATCGTGTCTACAATACAAGCAAAGGTGCTGGAAAAAAAACTATGTTTTCCAGACGCAGCAAACGCTGGATTATGCAAACCGCAAAGAAGGGTATTAATTAGGGAATCCCAAACCCCGCTTCCGTAAAAAGGTTTTTGAATTTTCATTTTGCTCGAGATAAGAGCTAATCGTTAGGCTTCTAATGAGAAATTTCATTGGTTGTGTATGAGAATTAGCCAAAGCAATGCACTTAGATATATTAAGTTAAAAATACTTAGCTGTAGGTATTTGCACGGAGGGGATATTTCTTTGACAATTAATCAAAAAACAGCGCTGAGGACACGAAAGCACACCTTACAAATACAGGTTGTGTTTCTGCCACCTGATGTGTTATTGTGGGCTTGGCATTGTTCTTGACACAATCTTCTTCTTCTTCTTTACAGAAATAATTCTGAGAAACTTGGAATGTTGAAGATACAACTGTTGTTGTATCTGCTCATTTTGGGCAGCTTAGAAGCTCTGGGTAAGTTCAAATTGCTTTGTTATTATCTAAAAACTTCAAGCACCTTTTTTTTTCTACTGTTTTCATGCTGTGTTACCAGAGGAGGCCATTATTATTTTGGAGAGCTTTTAGTCTTAGAGTATCAAGGGTTTTTCCTGTCTTTCACTGTTTTTAATAATGATAAGTTTATCCTTAATTTTAAATTATTTTTCAAGGGGGATACAAGCATTATGTAAAAAAAATTAACTAAACCCCTCAGTTTGACATCAAAAGTGGGTAAAAGAAAGTGTATTTGTATCAATCTGTACAGAAAGTAAAAAAAAATACACCAGTTACTTTATTATGTGTCTTCTTCCAGAATAACAGGGATGATAGATCAAGTAATAAAAAACAACCATGCTATTCTACCCATATATTTGTGCACACAGAAGATATTAAGTGCCATTAAAATGCACCCCCACCCCCCCCCCCCCCCCCAAAAAAAAAAAAATAAATATCCTCTCTCTATTATAAAGAGGATAAAACCTGCTGGCCAAAAAACTAGTTTTTTTTTATATTTTCTTTTTAATTTGTATGTGCTGTATATATTTATAACTGTATAATTTTAATATTCTTCATTTGTTTATTTTCAATTAATATTACAGGCTCCACTTCAAAGCCACAGATTATCGTTGGACCCAAGGACACTTTAGTTCATGGGACGAGCTTCACCTTGATGTGCATTGCAACCAAGGACTCCACAGTCACATGGTACCATGATGGAAACAGGATTGACTTTCAGTGGCAGACAAACATGCAGCAATCAAAAGATGGCTCCCTTCATGTAACAAATGCCATCAGTTCACGTGACAAGGGGCCGTACCGATGTGTGGTTTCTAATTCTAGAGGGACTATCATTAGCAGAAGAGCAAATGTCAAATTCCCTTGTAAGTTGGTTGCAAACATTTTGGTAATCAATTATACTTACGGATATCTTGATCACTTAAATTAGATATTCCTTTGCCATTAGTTAATTACAAATACCTTGATAATTAAGTATCACTCAGCTAATTAAAAATACCTTGGCCATTGAATGGATATGCTTTTTACACTCTCTATTATCATATGAACCACAAATAAAACTACAAAACTAATGATGTCATTTTGCACTAAGGACATGAGTTAACAAAAATTACTAGATATCATCAACTATATCTATCAGCTGTATCTATTTTATCACCTCCATCAGCTGTTATGTCCTGTGATTAAATACAACAGCTGCGACATTTTACACCAATCGTCGTGATATTGTGATCATATAGTAAAAAGCGCGTATCTCGCTGAAACTGTTGTAATACCGCCATCTTGATTTACTTAAGTACTACCTATATTTGAATTCGTTTCTTATATCATTATAATGTTTAAATGTGTATCTATCAATAATTAGGCCTCCCTGACATGGAGATTTTTCATGCTGTCTCTTTAGGTAATTTTTATATTTCTTGATCAAAACTTCACCAAATCATCTTTATCTCATCTATTATCATCACCACGTGTACGGGTTTCCTGTGCGCTCTTTCCACAGGGATACCTTTAACGCCTGTTTTCTCCCTTGCAGACCTCATGCCTTTCGCGGTTACAAATTTTGTGATAGGAAAAGAGGAAAGCCACAGCGCTGTGCTTCACTGTCAGGCTCCGGATTCTTATCCTGATAGGCAAATTCAGTGGTCAAAGCAAGACCCAAACTTTCCCGGGCGACGACGACCTCTGCCCCAGTCCTCCAAGTACACGATCAGCTCTGAAGGCGATTTGCATTTTGCATACCTAGAGCAATCAGATTCTGGAGATTACGTATGCACTGTCACAAACAACAACATCAACAAGCAGCAAGTACGGACCGTCGTGCTTAACGTCATGCCTGGTGAGGGATGGCGTGTTGTATTATACGCCTTGGTTATTGTTTTACACATGCCATACAATCTACCCCTTGTATACCTTGGTTAAATACTCATGGTATCTACTTCCTTTTATATTGGTTCAATACTCATGCTATCGTATCTCCTTCTTTGTATACCTTGGTTCAATACTCATACCATAGCTTGTTTCAATACTTATTCCATTATATCGTTTTGTATTTTTAGCTCAGCGCGTGTTTGCCCTTAATGCTCGTGCTTAATCATCTAATTCTTTATATAGTTAACTACATCTAACTATTCTTGCTTACTATAATTACTCCTTACAGTGCGCCCGCTCATCCCTCAGCCGCCAAAAATCTCCACCGAGTTTTCCGTGACCAAGATTGCCCTAAAGGGGGAACGCTTTGTCTTGGAATGCATCGTGTACGGAATGTAAGTACATGCAGTGATATCCCTTCCTGTTGTTCCTCTGTTTCGCGCTATGCAAGGATTTTGAGAAAAGAGGACGGATGCGAAAGAAAAACGATTTTCATTGATCGGTTCATTCCATTGTTTTCAGGCCTGTGCCCAAGATAACGCTCCGCAAGAAAGGCGTTCACATGATTCTAGGTCAAGTGACCGGTAACGCGCGCCGTCACTATATCCCAAAGTTTACCGCCAATCACGCGGGCAAGTACAAATGCAAGGCTACGGACACGAGTGGCAGAACAGACACCAGTACCACCATCGTCCGAATGGAAGGTGAGAAGAATTAGGAGAGTGTTTGTGCACGTATTTCAAAGAAAACTGCTGGTAGCTTTGTGGGTAATGTAAGCCATAAGATTACCGCTATAGGTTGTTGCTGGCACCCTGTTCAAGTGATGCCATTTGCCTATCCATGTCATATAATATACGAAGAATCCCTCCTTTCTAACAGTGGAAAAAAAATTTCCTTGATTTCAAAAGGCACCTAATATTACGTAAAACATTAATTGCGTTAAGTTGCTCGATCGTATAGCTAAGCTTAATAGCAGTGTTTCCCTAATGTAGCCAAGCCAGAGTGGATCACGAGACCTCAAGACACGATAACTGGCGTGAATAGTAACACCACGCTGAGGTGCCATGCCTCGGGCGCTCCGCGCGTATTCTATCAGTGGTACTACAATGGGCAACCGCTGGTCACATCACAAAGGCATATTCTACATCAAGGGGACCTTATTCTCAAGGAGCTGAGGTACAGTGACGGTGGGATGTACCAGTGCGTGGTTACCAACACACATGGACAGTTGATTGCATCCGCTGAACTCACGGTAGCCGGTAAGTGACAATCTTTCACATTTGACAAATACTTTAGTGATAAATGCTGATAATATCCACTCTCTTTATGCATAGAGACGCCAGCAGGATTTGGCCAGGGAAGTCGCGCGCCAGAAGCCAGCAAGAATGCGCTTGTAGACTCTACTGTTACGCTTCATTGTCGACCCTCGGGAAACCCCAAACCAATTGTTCGCTGGCGCAAAGGCTCTGTTTACTTGTCAAGCGGCCCTAGATACCAGTTCCTTACATCCGGGGACCTCATGATCAGTAATGTGACGTCACTGGATAGCGGCCGCTACACGTGTGAGGTGTCTAACAGGCTAGGCTCCGCCTCCAGGACAGGGAGGCTAAATGTGCAAGGTAAGGCTTGCATGTAAGTGCCCATTCAATCCTACCTGTAAGGATTGATTCCTGTTGAAGAAGACGATGCCAAAACGTCGGAAAATTGACATTCAGTGATCATCAACATTCGTACATGGTTATAGTTGAAATCACTATGTTTCTATTCATTAGACAAGATTGCGGTGACCCACCCACCGGATAACAAGATTGCTACTGTTGGCGGCACCGTCCGCTTCACCTGCGGTGTGACCACGTCCGGAGTGACGGAAGTAGTTTTTCAGTGGAGGCGGTTTGCGTTCCTGCTTCAACCAAGTTCGCGAATAAGTATGGGCAAAATCGGCGAACAAACTGGCTTTCTAGAAATTCGCGGAGTAGAGTTCTCGGACCAGGGTCTTTACGCGTGCAAGGCGACAGGATCCATCCAAAAGGCTGACGCCTCTTCTGAGGCCTTTGCTCTTCTAAATGTACAAGGTAGGTAAAGATCTTACAAGAGAACGGATTAACTTAATCTTCTCATTAAAAAAAAATACGTCTAGCGCCCGTGTAGCATAAACCGTGACCTCAGCATCAACCTGGTCTCTTAGTAGATCAGATAAACACAAAGTCAGTGTCGATTACCTTTGCTTGACGAGTTTCATTGTTTTCAGGAGCGCCCGAGAAGCCTCATGGCGTCACCATCCTCCCCAACACCCAGTTCTCACACCTAGTGAATCTCACGTGGAAACTTGGCCGCGACAACGGCAGCCCAATCACTCACGTGATTATCCAGCAACACGTGGGGTCGGCATCGGACAAGTGGACCGTGGCCAAGGTCATCCGGGACCCGAAGACGAGGATAGCTGAAGTGACCCTCTCGCCATGGGCGGAGTACAAGTTCAGAGTAATTGCTGGAAATGCAATAGGAAACAGCACGCCCAGTCAGGTGTCAATGTCAGTCAGCACAAGGCCTGAAGGTTAGTGCGCATGCGTGATACAAGTTATGTGAACATATCTATGGTCATCTGACCTTGTCAGTCAGCCCCTAAGGCTCTTGAAAAGGTTGAAATCTTGATCAGAATCTTTATATTTTTAGCTCCATCAAAGTTTCCAAGTGGGATCAAGAGTAAAGGCAAAGGCCCCAATACCATGCAGATCACATGGAAGGTGAGACTTATTCTGAACAGAATTTATAAAACCAGCAGAACAATATTCGGCTAGTTATTATTACAATGTGCAAATTCAAAGTTGGTTAATTAGTGACTTGAAGTTAGTCGGTAACTTTGCCTTGTTCTACTCGCAGCCTCTTTCCCGCTTGGAGGAGAACGCGCCCGGCATTTACTACATCGTATATTACAAGCGCGCAGACGTGAAAGACGCCATGAAACGTAACGAAGTTCACAACAAGACGCGGTTCACCATCGTAGGCACGGATTACTACGTAAAGTACGCCTTCCAAGTTCAGGCTGCCAACGACCGCGGTTTTGGTCCCAAAAGCGGAATTATGTTCGGCTTCTCAGGCGAGAGATGTTAGTATCTATTTATTCATTTCTGAATTTATTGATAACCATGATCAATTTTTTTTTCTTGAGAGAATCCTTTTTGCTAGCCCCAACCCTCACCCCTGGTTTAACTACCAGGTGTATAGGAGGAAAATAGACTGTATAATGATTTTTAACACCCCAGTTAACATTTAAAACCCGTCTTGTTCACAGATCCTGTGGGCAGACCGACCAACTTAAAAATAGAGATCACTTCGCCAACGTCTGCTCTTGCCACGTGGACATCTATCGTAGACTCACGAGAAGTGGCTGGAGGAAAGCTACTGGGATATAAGGTACCATTTTTATGCAAAGCTATGCACGGAAAATAAGACGAGTCTTCGGGTTATTCCACCACTTGCCAAGGCTGTGTCTGCTGCGGAGTTGCCTAGTTGTCTTCTGAGTTGTTGTCTTGTATGACTGGCGCAGATGACTTGGTATCCAAGCGAGAGCTATGTTCGGCTTGAGCAAGTGTGTGTTCTAACTCTCCACTCTATACAGGTGTACTTCTGGACAGACGTGACAGATATCCGCCCGGGGAAGTCGCCATTCAAGTCCAGCATTCGAGCCTCCACCGTGCTCGACCTCGACGCGTTCACTTCCTATCGTTTCCAGGTCGTCGCGTTCAACGGCAGAGGAGATGGCCCGGGTTCTAACATTGTTGGTCCGATCCGAACTCCGATGGCAAGTAAGTAAATGCCAACGAAAGAGTGTAGGTGAATTCATTAGTTTCAATGTTTTTCTTTTTTTTACTCTTTGTAATGTAACCCACAAACTGACCTTACAGACTAAGTACACTGAATGACTGCACAATAACCAATAACTCTAATACTACAGTACTGATGATTAACCGCCTACTCACTCACTAATAATATAACTTTAAAACATGTAAACGGCACAACGACTTCAAAGAGAATATAAACCAAGAGAGCATAAGATAAGAGAGGGACACTTTGTTATTACCCGCGCGCCATGTCGCGTCCGAATCCGGCTATTTTTAGTAACCACCACCCCACTACTGCGCGTGAGCATTTTTACTCACCCTACCCCCGCGCCTCGGCATTTACATCTTGTTGTTTGCCGCTGTTTTGTGACTTGAAACCGAAAAAAAAACCACCCTATTTGCACAAATGCCATCGAAAATTTTATTCTAGCATCAAGGATACAGGCACTTGCGGTTTATTAAGGGGATGTAGTACTTCGAGGATTGCAAGATTTCCAAAACGAGACTTCATTCAAAATCAAAAGCGGAAAACCTCGTGCTTCAATCACCGATTTTGCTCTAACTTGCTGCTTCTTCCTGGTTTCTCAACATTCATTATCTTCCTAATGGTCAAACGAAATCTGTAAGTTAGACATTAGATATAATATTGATTTTTGTGAGTATTCCTGTGAATTGAGAAGGAATCCAAGAAAAATACATTTAATAAAAGTTATCCTTGTAGCGAGGGAATGCATTTTTGTGATGATCAAAGCCAGCAAGCTGAAGTATCTGAGCTTTTGTAAAAGTGAGGAAATAAAGAGGGAGATATTACTGTATTTCTAGGATGTTGTTATTATTATATGTTATATTATTATGTTGTTATTATACAAGCTGGTGTCGGCATTTGAATCAAACGCAGTATCACAGCCATTTTATCTCTCGTCGGTTTTTTCTTTCTAATTTGACTTCGCCGCTCAGACAAACAAAACAGTCAAACTATTCAGGGATTTAGCTTTCTGTGAGTATATTTGCCAATCTTGTTAACTTAAGTTAGACCTGTTTTCTTCTTCCGAGTTATTTTACATGATCTCTTTTCATTTCTATCGAAATGGCAAAACAACATCACGCAACCCGCGGGGGAGTAGGACAAAACAAAAGGAGCAAATCCTCACGCGCAGTGGTGGGGTGATGGTTACTAAAAATAGCCGGATTCGGAATCGGCATGGCGCGCGGGTAATACCAAAGTGTCCCTCTCTTATCTTATGCTCTCTTGTATAAACTTCATTTACTCCATGATTTTAAAGTTATTTCCTTAAAAAACGCCATTAAAGTATCTGATGACGATTATATCAAATTAGGAAAAAAACCCGACCTGCTAAAGATCGGGTTTATTATAAAGAACTAATACTTCTCTGAGTGGTCAAATAGCATCTAAAAGCATACTGTTAAAAAGTTATGTATCTAATTAAAATGATTGATAAGTCCAGTATGTACTCGTGCAGAAGTCGCTTGAACATGACGAACCACTTTCACAACAAACAAACATTCACAGGGTTACCGTGCTAAACTCGGTGGCATTTTCATGTTCCCAGGCTTAGAGGAAGAAAATAAATCAGCTAAAAGACAATCTCCTGATCCAACCCCAAGAATTCTCACTCCAGATATTTACAGAAGTAAGTTGTGCAGAGAAAAAAAAAACGGCCTTTGCATGGGATTGCCCACTTTCGTACAAACGTTGGATTTTGGCGTATAAATGACCATCTATTGTTAGCCGAGTTTAGACGTTTGATAAGATCTATGGTAAGGGATACAGTTAATAAGTAATATAACGCTTAGATGTTAATCATTTCTAATGCGTGAGAATGGTTATGGTGAGAAAGTAGGTATGATAATAAATAAACCATTTTCAACCTTAATATTTACCAAGTGAACAAAATCCAACTTCATCTAGGAAAGTGGGCAATAAAAAATATGAATAAAAGTCTGGTTAAAAAGGATATATCTGCATGATTTACTGATAAGTATGGAAAAAGTAAATCTTTATGTGCTTATCGACGGATAACTGAATAATTTACTAATTACTATTAACACAACATTACTATTAACCTTATGACGTCATCTACAGCGTGTTGCATGGCCTTTGAAAAAGTCAGAAATAATAATATACTCTGCTAAGATTTATCAATGCTAAGGCATGGCTGCAAATATGGTTTGCCTTGAGAAATCTAAACTAAGGCATGCCTGAAAATATAGTATACCTTTTGGTAGAGGATCTAAACTGAGGAAAGCCTGATAATAAAGTATACCTTTTGATAGAGATCTAAACTGAGGCATGCCTTTAAATATAAAATGCCTTTTGCTAGAGATCTAAACTGAGGCATCCCTTTAAATATAAAATGCCTTTTGCTAGAGATCTAAACTGAGGCATGCCTGAAAATATAGAACACCTTTTGCTAGAGATCTAAACTGAGGCATGCCTGAAAATATAGAACACCTTTTGCTAGAGATCTAAACTGAGGCATGCCTAAAAATATAGAACGTCTTTTGCTAAGTTTGATAACGCTAAGAACTGGCTATTGCAATGCGATTAAGAAGATTGTCACATGATCACCCTTCCTTGTCACGTGACTGTCAACTTGCATCATGGGATAGCCCTTATTTGTGTTGAGAACTTGATAGTAACTGTCATGTGTCTACGCAGTACCCGACCCCCCTGCGGCAATTGTGGTTGGGATGCAGAATACCTCTTACGTGGTATTGAGCTGGCATCCCCCCATCAAACCCAACGGTCCTATCCTGTCGTACAGCGTCTCAGTAAAAAGGTGAGTACTTCATATATGGTGTTGAGCTGGTATCCTCAAAGCTAAATGCACAATTTGGATGTAGTCCATAACACATAAAGCTAAATGCACAGTTTGGAAGTTTTCGACAAAGCTATATGCACAACTTGGATGTATTCCATAAAGCTATATGCACAATTTGGAAGTTTTTCACAAATCTATATGCACATTTTGGATGTATTCCATAAAGTGCACGACTGCTCGCATCCTTGGTTTGGCTTTCCATTTTATTGATTGTAACTAATTTTCAATGATTAAAATAATATATTTCGTTTATCGTTTCCAGCAAAGCGAACAAGTTCTTTCATATCTTTTATTTATTTTTATTCATTATGGATGTTATTGTTGTCATTGTTTGTTGCTATTCAATTCAGGTTTTTTGTTTATCAAGCTGTTCTCAGAACTTTTTGTTTATCGAGTTGTTGTCGGTCTTGTTTGTTGTTTATTAAATTGTTGTCGGTCTTGTTTGTTGTTTATCATGTTGTTGTACTGACTGATGCTGTTCATTTCCTGATCCAGGCTGAGTGACGGCAAAACTGTAAGTGGCGAGACAAACGGTACGACCGAACTCCGAGTCCACAACCTCAACCTCCGGTCCAGATACCAGTTTGCGATCATGGCCAGAAACCATATCGGCGCGAGTCCTCCAGTGGTCGGAGAGTTCGATATGGAACTTTGTAAGTGATGACGCATTTCATAACACTCACTCATAACGCGATAACAAGATCACATGGCATGATCACTTGATAACATAAGGCACAATGTCTAAAATCTAAAGAGATTCTAGATTTTTTTTCCCTCAGTCCGGTCGTATTGTTGTGGCTAAACTTTGTTTCTTTTCTAACGGACATCGTTTCTCTTTCCAGTTCCTCGAAAACCTCCCACGTTTGTGCGAGTCAATTACGATGAGTTTCAGCGCGAGGCTAAGGTCACGTGGATACGCGTGGCGTCGCGCGTGGATGGATACAAGGTAATCATAGCAACAAGAATTGAAAAAAACATTATAGAGAATATGAGGTTTGACGTTTGTATGCTGGCACACAGGTGTATTACTGGGGCGAGGACAACATAGTCGAATCAGTGGATGTCGACATGGACCGGAACAAGCGCACAATAACGAGGCTGGAAAACGGTCACGTGTACCATTTCCAAGTTGCTGCCTTCCGATTGGTTGATGGACAGCACTTTGTGATTGGCCCGCGTTCAGACCCAGTAAAAGCAGGAAGAGGTGGGTTGTTTAAGGAGAAGGATGAAACGTTTAATAAAGAAAACAATATAAAACAGTAATCAAGAGGGAATGAAGAGAGTTTATTAGGAGAAAGTAAAAAAGCGCCAGCTCCCCTTACGACTTTGTCAAACCTTTATTAACGTCTTCTACCCCTACCAGTATCAGCCTTCGACTTGGCCCTTTCGACCTACAACCAGCCCCTCCACCTTCTAAAGAAAGTTGTGATCAATCCATACCCAATTTCTTCACTTCTAAAGAGTGTTTTGTTCGACATATACCTAGCTCCTCCACCTTTAAAGTAAAGTGTGTATGTTGCTTACAGCTCCCGTACAAGCCAAGGTGGAGTCTACGAGCGACTGCATACATCTGTCGGGGACTGGAACAAGTCTCGCGCTCGCCACGTGGGGCATGCTATACCTACTGTATAGCTGATGATGTCACAAAAAGGTCAAGCAAGGTCTTGCTGTCATACCATATGACGTCATACCCGCGCTCGTCACATGGAACACCTTATTCTCACTCTAGCTGATGACGTCACGCTGTTGATGAGCGAGATCTTGGCATGTTTTGTTTGCCGCACTGACGGCTTGCGTTTTGTTGATTTTGACTAACGCCTGGGACAATCAAAACTAGATGAAGGCAATGACTTCACAGAGATCAATACGACGTCGCCAAGGACGTCGTTGATAGTTTATATATTCACGAACACTGGGATTACTGTGTCGTGGATTCCCGCCGATGAACAGTTCACGCTAGTCACGTGAGAATTTTTACATATACGGAGATTTATTGCTCATGTACAGACGATGTACATAGTCCCATAATCCCTTGCGATCCACGCATGCCATTATGCGATTGCTTGGTAGTTGATTTATTTAGTTATTTATTATGACGTGATTTATTGATGATATTTCATTGATATATGACTGAGCGCATACCACAAAGGAATACTAGCGTTATCTCTGAAAACAAGAATATTTCCAATTATCGCATTTTCCTTTTAAAGTTTGCGCTAGACTTAAACCACAGAGATAAATAATATCGAACGGAAATATTGTAATTGTCGTGATGACCTTTTTTAGAGAAAAATTCAAAACATAAAAAGTTTATATTGAAAGTGATATTCAATCCGTACACCATAAGAATGGTCCAAATTGAAGTGACTATTTTGAGAGTTACCCAGTAGTGGTAAAAAATAATGCAGACCATTATTGCCGCTGAATTCAAAGGCGAAACCAAGATTGTACTGTAATGTTACTGTTGACCTAGAGCGAAACGTCTCCCGTTAGCCTGGGCCGAGGTAGTGGTTTCGACATTTATTCAACATTGTTCCGCTTAGATACAATAAACCTGGACCCATCACTGAGCCGCGGTAGCGCTGTTAAATTTTAATCAGCATCGTTACGCCTGGGTACAATAAACCTGGATATATTAAAATAGATGTGGACACATCACTTAGCCGAGCTAGTTGACCTTTATTCAACATTGTTCCGCTTAGATACAATAAACCTGGACACATCACTGAGCCAGCTCGTTCACTTCCATGTACGTATCTCCCGGTATTCGTTCTGTCAGGAAACTTTGGCTTGACCTTGATTTCTGTAAAAAAAAAACATCACCACATAATCGTGACTTCTATCGCTAACAACAATTTTAGCACTAGCATTATCACTATCCTCTCTAGTAGCCATCATCATACCATAATCATCATCACACAAAATCACACATATCATTATTATCGACTTAATTTAAAATTATTCGCCAAAGGCGAACAGGTGCGTACCCAGGATTGGCTGGGGGAAGGGGGGGGGGGGGGGGGGGGGGTCATGCGCAGTCATAGGAATCATATGGAAAAGGCATAGAATTTGAAGATTCCTTAAAAAGAAATGACCCAACTTTTTGTCCGCACCCTGCGTACCCCCTTTTCAGGCCGCTGTCAAAATACGTCGGCTGTCATTTTTCCAATGACTAGCGTGGTGGCACAATCAAATGCCCAAATCAAATTATAAACAGCATTTAATGTAAAAAAAAAAAACTTATTTGGTGTTTTATGCAAGGGTAATAATTTTAGTAACGATGAACCCAGGTGAGGGTAAATTTATGCTAAATGATTTGAAACGCAAAGATAGTTCACGGCTCAGGAGATTTACAAATTAAGTATATACCTAAAGATCCACACATCACTAAATTACTACCGGATATTCACATCACCAATTTACTACAGGCTTTTTTGTCTAAATAGACAAACCGCTGAACACAAATGCCATTATTTGATAAGCTCACTCGATCAACAACTCACGGGAAGTGCTGCAAACAATCCCAAGCATTCTTCGTGCTCTCACAGACAAATTTCTTGAATACTCGGCGCCTGGTCTGTCTAAAAATTTGATAACTACTATTTATGATGTCCGTAGTATTAAGCAGCTTTTATGACATCCATATTTCCAGCGCCTTTCGTATAACTAGTAGGTCCTCGCTTCGAAAAATGATACCAATGAGAAATAAACACACGCAATGACCAGCCTGGGCAAGACATTTGAACATCTAACCTGAGTATCAGGCGGAATTTTAATTTTTCCGAAAAAAATGAGGAGAGGAAAAATATATATTTTTTAATGTTATAGAAAACGATTTCTCTGATTCTGCTAACGCAAGGTCGAAAGCACTTTTGGAGCCCGCCATTACTCTGAGAACGGGCAGTCGACGGGTTAGGGTAGTATATATAGCTGAACCAATCAGCGCGTCCCATTCGAGTGCCCTTTGTTTTTTCGACCAATCAGGAGCCATGCCGGAATCCGGCATGAGAACATGCGATTTGACAGTACTTGTATCAGGCCCTTGTCTTGTTTCTCGCCGCGCGATAGAAACATAGGAGGGCCTGATACTCAGGTTAAGTGAATAGAGGTGGATAGTCCCCAAGACGTTTCGAGGGAACTTACCAAAACCATTCGCTGAGCCATAGGAGAATAATTGTTTTAGTATATACTTGGCAGGGACTGAACAAGACACATTTTGCTGTAATCATTTTATCGAATTTTCTACCTTATTCATAATCACCCCCACTATTATCATTATCAACATAATTACCAATATTATCCACAACGAACACAGAAGTATCAGCAAATATACCATTTTATCATCGTTATCAACATCATTGCCATCGCTAATATTGCAACCACAAATAAACAGCATGGACTACTAAGGGATCTTGTAAAACTACGAGAAAAAAATGGATAGCGTACCTTAACCTTTGACCTCTGTTTTCGCGACTCTCCCTCGGCTGTCATCCACTCATCGACATTTTGATGCAATATCTCATCTTTTGTTTCGGTGTGGTTAATGGGAGATATGGCGACATCGTCATAAATCGCTTCCTCCGGTGCCTTTGTGCCATTCTTGCCTCCCTTCTTGCCTCCCTTCTGCACCTTGGCGTACTCCACTCCTGGTGCCTCCCCTCTATCACTCCCACGAGGGCGGTGCTGTGCGGCGCAGCTGCTCCGCCTTTTGGTTCTCTTCACGTCTGGCGTTGAACTGTCGGCTCTTTTGTCCTGAAAGACACTCTCTTGTTCTATGTTCTCATACACCGAATCGATCATTTCGAAGTGTACTGGACGCTCCTCTAAGACTTGAGCAACCCCGTATTCGGTCGAGTGCTCTTCTCCTTTGCTCGCTCTGTGCAAATATGGGTCGCAAACCTCAAGGGTGTCGTAGAACGGATTAGCAAAGGACTTCGACTGGCTAGCAGAGGTGATGTCAGACTTTCGAGACCAGCGACTTTTGAACCCAGTCTGCAGCGGGTCGTCAGAAACACAGGAAGCTTTAGACGCCTTCTTTGCTGTCACTGCTACCTCGTCATAGTCTCCACCGTCGTCAGCGATACTTGGCAACTTCCTTGAGCTCGTCAGTGGGGGGAGCTCTCTTGGACTTCTTGATACAGGAATAGGGTATGCATTACTCCCTAAGGCTGAGTCTGAAGAAACCTTCGTCAGTGGCTGTCCCTGTTGGGTTTTCGCGGCCCTGGTCTTCTTGAGTTCTATAGGGCCCATGTAGAGTGGCTCCCTAAGATGGTATGGGTCAGACTTGACCTTGCGCAAGGCTTGCCCAGGAATACGGTCTTTTTGTCCTTTTGGGGGACGGCTTCGGTACTGCCTCGTCTCAGGGCTCACCCTGTGTGTGCCTGACAAACATTTTAAAAACCGTGTTACATTGAGAGATCATTTTTTTGAGGATGGTAAGCGTGCCCGCCAGGACGAAACAACGTACCAACTCGGTTAAAGTAAAAGACTGACAGAAGCTCGGTTGAAATTCTCGACACATTTTTATTCATTTACGTCAAGGTTAAAATGCTTTGAATTAATCGTCTCTCGCGCTCTCACAGAAAACAAGGCTTTCAAGTAAATCAATGTAAGTGGTGGTTTGGCTGTCATAGGAAACATACAAAATACTCACGTGCACCTGGCTGGGGAGCAGTAGGACCACGTCTTTTCTTTCGTTCTGCACTCTCAGGGGGATGGCCCGGCTCAGTCTCTCCCTCGGTCAGCTTTGGCGGCGTGCGGACCTGTTGAGCCTGGACCAGTCCATAGGAGCCCATAGAAGGCGTATTGCCTAGGTCGTGAGACGGAGAAATGGAGCTGCGTCGCCGCACATTCTCGCGCGTGGGGGACTGGGGACCATGTTTGTCTGGTACCTTGACAGCTATCACCTCGATGCTGTTTTTGTCTTCTTTCTTAGATGTCTTTTTTTCTTGCTTTACGGTTTCTGGAAGCGCAGAGCAAAAACAAAAACAAAACAAAAAACAATTGCGGGAGAATATTATTATCAGATAGTTACTAATTACAGTTAATTTCAATTTATCGCTAGCTTTACCAACAAACTGCGAGACTAGTTTACGTCATAAAATGGTAACAAAAATTTAGTTGTCAAGGCAATGGAAAGAAAGCAAACATTTTTATCTGACCCAAGGGGTAAAGGGATAGCAAGGGATGATGAACGCGACATGAGGAATAAGTAAAATCATCAATCTTTTAAACAAGATACGCTGAGTTGCCCGAATCTCGCCACAGGGCAGTAAAAGGGGGTGGGGCACTGGGGGCACGTGCCCCCCAATATTTTCACAAAGTATAAGGAAATGACCAGTAGGGGCGTGGCCGTGCCCCTAAATATTTTATATATTATGTTTCTGTATTGCGCCCCTCCAATAATTCGAGGCTCGCTACAGCACTGCACTTACTCATGCCTGCTAGCTTGACCTTGATAAAAAGAATGAAGCCCACTGCAAAACTGAGCCCGATCAAACACAACACAGCGACCGGTGACATCCACCATGGCATGCCGCCTACCAGCTGAAAAACAATCAAATTATCCATACCCTTAACCCTAGTAGGACGGCATGCCCCAAACCTAACAGCGGAGGAAATAAGTGGCCTACCCCTTCCTTCCAAATGAGGAATTACAGAAATCACTCAAACTATAACCCCTAGCGGGACGGCGTGCCCCACCCCTAACACCTGATGAATTATAAAAATCATTATCCTTAGGAAAGGTTCAAACGTCGTATTATCCATGAGCCGTATATTCAATATAAATGCATGCAAATGAATCGAGTCGATTGTTTCATCTTTATTTGCATGCATTTGCATTGAATACGGCTCAGGGATAATACGACGTTTGAACCTTTCCTAAGGATAATGATTCAAACTTAGCCTTAGCAGCTCTAACGGGATAGAATGGTCCTTCGAGCTTAGACAAGATCATCCAAGCAAGGTTCATTTCCTGTTCGATCTCCTTCGGCCATGCATTAAGGGCGTGTACTTACTGGATTTGCAGAGGGTGCAACAAACTGACCTAAAAAACAAGGGCGGTACTGTTAGAAAACCGAAAAAGGAAAGCACTTTGATAAAGACTACACACAACAGTTCTCTTACCGTCGATTGTGCCGTTTTTCTTTGTCTCGTACATTTTCTTACTGTTGAAAGCAGTTAGGTATGGCGTCACGGGTAAGACCAATGCCAAATTATGCAGTCACAGGCACAGCAATGTGGCCTTCTTGTCCTGATGAAATATTTTTACCACTACTCAGGCCTTTTTCACATGAAGATAGGATGCCCCTCTCCCTAGGGATAAAGATAGCGCCCGGTCACATGGGAAATGCTGTTCCTAACAGGGAGGGCTAAGTCGCCAAGCCAGATTGATAAACAAGATGGCGGATCGGAGTTTGGCATTAAAATCGTAACAAACCTTCATCGACGTGCTTAGCGGCGGATTTTCAGTTATCTAAGCTTCTGATGACCTTTCTTATTTTGGGAAAAGAGTCGTCTTTAGATTCTAGGCTTACGAGTATCAGTATAGTTATTTATGATTTGAACTAAGCAGAATAAAACGTCTTAAAAACATCACTCGATTCGTTAAACCAATATAATCCATTCAACACTTCGCAAGCTAAGATACGCCGGTAAAGAAATAAACCGCAAATAGTAGTAGGCAAAACAGAAACTCACTGATTAAAGAACAACGATTTTTAAAGCTTCACTAGTACTCAGGGTAGTTACTTAGACATATCCAAATAACTTCTGCTCAAATAAAAACTCATCATCGATGGCTTGAATTAGAAATCATGTAAAAACTGGCCTACCATCGTCATTTCATCAAGCCTCCTTCAAAGAACTTGAGAACGCTCGAAGGAAAACTTCTTACATCGCCACACAAAACATGACTCAACGTTGAATGCATTTGCAATTTAATTTACGTTCTCTCGTGCATTTATTGTAGACATGTCAGACAAAAAGAATTCAATGTTGTACTAAGCTATTCCCAAAGGTATAATTTAAAACTATATTTCTAAATTATTATTCTGCATACCATGAGCACATTAAGTGTTTGAGAAAACATATAAATACAGACATTACTAAACAAAAATATTGTTTGAACTAGCTAAATAATCTTTATAAAACTTATTGTATTCTATAAAATTAATTTAATTTTGATGACGAACCAATAAATAAACAAGCAATTTACCTATTCTACCGGCCTTCAGGGAAACAGTCATTGTTTATTGGGTGGTGGAGGGTGGGGGAATTGTGTTATAAACCTCATATAGAAAGATAGTTATTCTCAGCATGCATGTACAAGGAGGTGCGAACGCTTCTCCCCTCCGGATGCTATCCTTATTCCATATGAAGCCTATTATTTGCGCACTTCTCCCCCTCTCTGCACACCCTAAGAACGCTCCTGTCAGCCCCTCGGTACATAATATTTGGGTCCGATATTGTGTCATAATTTTCATGACCAAAGATGGCCACTCTCAGCATGGTAAATAATACTTGGGTCCGACTTTGTGTTATACATTTCATGAACAAAGATGGTTACTCTCAGCCCCTTCGTATATTACACTTGGGCCGAACCAAATGACTGGTTATTATCACCCCCCTGGTACATAATACTTGGGTCCGACTTTGTGTTACAAATCTCATGACCAAAGATGGTTATTATCAACTCCCTGGTACATAATATTTGGGCTGTCCAAATGACCGGTTATTATCATACCCCTGGTACATAATACTTGGGCCTGACCAAATGACCGGTTATTATCAACCCCCTGGTACATAATACTTGGTTGTGCACGCCTCGTACTCTGCCTTCTCGACAAACCGCATGCAGCAGTACAGATTGAAGCGGGAATAGCTCGACGTCTGGTAGTTTACCGCTCGACCAAACGCGTACCTCACCCATGCCTCTTTGCTGGTCTGGTTTAGAAGGTTTTGGTTCAGCTCGTTAAGTCTTGTGGCGTCGATTTGTTCAGATGTGGATGGATAACGCTTACTAAATCGATAATCCAGTTGCCATTGAGCGGATTGGAACTCTACACAAGAAAGGACAGAGTTGAGAACGAGTTATAAATAGATTGTTAAACATATATGCATGATTCAAGAATTCAACATTCCCTCACCCTTATGAAGGAGATCCTGTAAAATCCAACCTTCCCCTCAAAACATCACACACAACAATACATACGTGTTGCCATGACAATGTCCATGAAGTATTGATCGTAATCCAACAAAACCAGTTTATCTGGATGGAGGTAGAACTGGCGGTATGACGGGTTATTGGCAAATATGGGAGAGACGGATGGCGTGAGCAAGGCGAATGAGCGATTAACAGATTCCTCGTCTCCTTGGATGGCCTGTAGTCTGATGTCATCCCTATGCACGTGTCCGTATAACTGAGCTATTGAAACATAGAAAATATGAAAACATTGGGCAGACAACCACACTAAAAACACTCGTTCGTACCTGCGACAACCTCGTGGTAGCGACCGGCAACCAGCTCTGTGAAACGACGAGTAGCGTCATCCAGCCATAGAGGCTTGTTGCTGTACGAATCGATCCTGGCATAAGAAGATTGATAAGCGGTCAATCCTGGTACGACAAGAACGCAACACAAATCAAAGCAACCGAATGTGCTAAGGCCACAAAAAAGGACTTCCCAGAAAGAACGTACTTAAAACACTTAATTTTCGCGTCACTTTAATTTCGCGAATTTCGCGATTTTAAAAGATTCGCGAAAATAAAGTGACACGAAAATAAAGTGTCGCAAAAATTAGGATGCGCGAAAATTAAGTGAGTACACAAGAAGCCTTAGGGGAAATATAGGCCGTTTAATAAGCTTTATGGAAACACCTTATCTATTTAGTTATCTAATGGGGTTGATTTGGACTTGTATTTATATTTTTTTATGAAATTAAATTTAGCTTACGCATCTTTTTGTTACAAATGGTTTCAGTTTTGATGATTACACAGCACATTTTAATTCCACTTGTTTTGCTTGATTTTATGATCCCAAAATCGCAAAAATAAAGTGATCTGATTTTTACGAAAATAGGAAACTCGCGAAAATAAAGAGTCGCGAAATATCGCCATTTCAAAATCGCGAAATTTTGACGTCGTGAAAATTTCGTGTAATAAGGTATGCTAAGGCCACCAAGAAGGGACTTGTGCTAAGGCTAAAACAAGGAGTCACTCGGGAGTGCCATGATCTTAGACTACAAACAAGGGCTCGCCCGGGAGGAACATGTTTTAAGGCTAAAAACAAGAGCTCACCCAGGAGATACATATTCTAAGGCTACAAATAAAGGCTCACACAGGAGGGACATGATTTAAGGCTAAAAACAAGGGCTCACCCAGGAGGGACATGTTGAAAGGCTTACAACAAGGGCTCATTGGGAGGGACATGTTCTAAGGCCACCAACAAGGGCTCATTAGGAGGGACATTTTCTAAGGCCACCAACAAGGGCTCATCGGGAGGGACATGTTCTAAGGCCACAAACAAGGGCTCATCGGGAGGGACATGTTCTAAGGCCACAAACAAGGGCTCATCGGGAGGGACATGTTCTAAGGCTCAAAACATGGGCTCACCCAGGAGGGACATCATCTAAGGCTACAAGGGCTCACCCGGGAGGCGCATGTTCAAAGGCTAAAAACATGGGCTCACCCGGGAGGGACATCATCTAAGGCTATAAGGGCTCACCCGGGAGGAGCATGTTCAAAGGCTAAAAATAAGGGCTCACCCGGGAGGGACATCATCTAAGGCTATAAGGGCTCACCCGGGAGGAGCATGTTCAAAGGCTAAAAATAAGGGCTCACCCGGGAGGGACATGTTCTAAGGCCACAAACAAGGGCTCATCGGGAGGGACATCATCTAAGGCTAAAAGCTAGGGCTCACCCGAGAGGGACGTGGCTGGTAATAATGACTTTCTTGCCCTGCTGTTTTGCTTGTTCCAGTTGTCCTTCCAACCAGTTGAATTGCTGTGCCGCCTTCGTCTGGATATATGTTGAGTCAGATTCAGAATCAGAATGCGCGTCCACATACCAATACATGCTGTTCAATGCGAGAAGTACCATTCGACCACCTGGACCACAGGACCAAACAGAAAGAAAGAATGCTACCATGTCGTAATATTATAGAATCAGTAATATTGCCGGTTATAATAATTGAAGATTAATCTGTTGATCGTCAGTATCGACCGCAAACTAAAAACAAATTGTTTAACAATTATGGCGAAATACATGTTTCATGCAACATGGAGCGCATGAGTGAATTATTGCTGCACAAGGCCAGTTAATACTAGCAATTTTTTGTCGTGTAAATACGAGCTGAGTGAGCGCATGTGGCGTCACCATTGGTACAATACTGGGCTAGCACTTTTTTGCTTCAAGCCCATGGGTGTGTTTGAAGTGTGACCTTTGTAAAAGCAGTTCGTAATAATAGCTTCCATCACATCACAGCACTTGGTAAAATGTATTGAGGGGGTGAATAGGTTCGCGGATCGGCGGATTCGAAATGCTCACGGGTTACGGATTTTGTTTAATATTTAAGCGGATTGGCGGATTTTGGAAGTACGGCTATCACGGATCTCTTCACAATTCGGGCGCGGATTTCGGATTTTAAATAAATTTCAATCGATGCTATTGTTTATCTGTCAAACCATGCGGATCTAAAAAAATTATGTGGGTCCACGGATTTGCCCCAAAAATGTAGCGGATCGGCGGATTTACAAACCCCTATTCACCCCCCTATAACCTGCAATACCCGCTTTGCCCTACCCACCGTTCACAACTGTCTCTCCCAGACTCTCTCAGTTTTTGAGGAAAGGTGTACTAACCTGCAATATCCACTTTGTAATACCCGCCATTCACAAACGTCTCTCTTAATTCTTGCTGCGTTGTTGGACGATTTCGATCAGGAGAACATTTATCACACAGTATCATGGGAAGAAATAAATCCAATGCCTGGCTGTAAAATTGATCCTGTAAAAAACAAATTCGGCCGTTTTTCAAAGTACTTTCAATGCTTACGCAATATAAAATCTCGCTGAAATGTTTTTGAGAACTTGTTATCCCTGCCGGAAATTCTTGCGGCAGTTTTTTGCTTGAGAATACAATACTTCAGCACATAAAAGCACAATCTCTTTGTACACAGAGATCATGTTTATTTCAAACATGTCTGTTTCCTGAATACGTCAATAGCGATTACTTCCCACAAACCTGCTCATTAGAGGGCAAAGTGTTGTGCGGCTGAAAGTCATTGTTGCCAAAGAGTGGGAAGACTGGAAGGTCTGGAAATGCATTGTGGATCTCCAGTGTAATAGATTTGATACTACTGAGAAGTCTTTGCCGCCCAGAGCCGTGTGGGAAATATGATTCATCTGTTCGATGCGCATTGAAGTCACCTGAACACCATCAAATGCAATTGTTATCTTAGGTATACAGCAGATATCTATGTCTATCCAGGTACAGTATCACAGTTTACAGCTTGACAGGGTTGGTGTTGATGGTGATAGCTGTTTAGGGCTAGTTCTGATAATGGCAAGGGAGGTGGCTGTTTAGGGCTAGTTCTAATAATGGCAAGGGAGGTGGCTGTTTAGGGCTAGTTCTGATAATGGCAAGGGAGGTGGCTGTTTAGGGCTAGTTCTAATAATGGCAAGGGAGGTGGCTGTTTAGGGCTAGTTCTGATAATGGCAAGGGAGGTGGCCGTTTAGGGCTAGTTTTGATAATGGCAAGGGAGGTGGCTGTTTAGGGCTAGTTCTAATAATGGCAAGGGAGGTGGCCGTTTAGGGCTAGTTTTGATAATGGCAAGGGAGGTGGCCGTTTAGGGCTAGTTTTGATAATGGCAAGGGAGGTGGCCGTTTAGGGCTAGTTCTGATAATGGCAAGGGAGGTGGCTGTTTAGGGCTAGTTCTGATAATGGCAAGGGAGGTGGCCGTTTAGGGCTAGTTCTGATAATGTCAAGGGAGTGGCCGTTTAGGGCTAGTTCTGATAAAGGTAAGGGAGGTGGGTATTTAGGGCTAGTTCTGATAATGGCAAGGGAGTGGCCGTTTAAGGCTAGTTCTGATAATGGCAAGGGAGGTGGCCGTTTAGGGCTAGTTCTGATAATGTCAAGGGAGTGGCCGTTTAGGGCTAGTTCTGATAAAGGTAAGGGAGGTGGGTATTTAGGGCTAGTTCTGATAATGGCAAGGGAGTGGCCGTTTAGGGCTAGTTCTGATAATGGCAGTGGAGGTGGCTGTTTAGGGCTAGTTTTGATAATGGCAAGGGTGGCTGTTTAGGGGAGCGAGTCAAAGGGTGATCCCCCTAAAACATACTATAAATGCTTGCTTAGTGTCTAGCACACCCCTCTAATTAGTGCCCCCTAATGTGTAAAATACTAGTTAAGCAACACCTACCCACCCCAACAGTGTATAAGTAGCCTTCAGGGCTTTTATCAACCAAAACTTTTCTTGAATATTTAAATGTCATCTCTTACTCATTAGACCTGTTTTGTTGCAACACATTCATTCAAGCGAGACTCGAATAATAAGAGTCCACCTTAAAATAAGTGCCAACACCCCAAGAACCCAAAATTGAAAAAGCTCCCACAGCTCTAATCCTTATCACACAGGGTTGCTGAAGGAAAAGGCCCATTATCATTACAAAGCCCTTCTATCACTATGCCAACCTGTTATGAGCAAGAAGTCAGCTGGGTTCTTCTCATGCGTACTCTTCATATGCTTCAGCCAGCTGGTCATAAGTGACATTGGTGAATCGCATCCTACTCTTCCAAGTGTTGCATTGAACTTTGCGCTATTATAATTACCAAGCTTACGGCATAAAGTATTTTCCTCTGATACACTCTCATCATAGAATGTATCATAATGTAAATCAGAGGCTACTAGGAATTTGATCGCATCAGCATGGTATCTCTTTTCTGCTCTTATCCCTTTATTTGCATGTTGTGAGCAGTTTAGCTTAAGTTCATAAGTTAGTAGAAGAAGTACAATAAGTATAGTTATTATAATTGTGAGTGAAGCAAATCCAAAGTAAGAAAAATAGTTACTTGTCTTGACTTTTGCATTATAGCTGTTCCCGAAAAAATCAGGAGCACTGTTTTCTAGCTCATCTCTGCTTGTATGGTCCCCTCTTACACCTTTGCTGAAAGTAACCTATAGAAATGATAGACTTTAGAGTAATGAAGTATTGGCCAATGAGACATTATCTGTCAGGCTAGACTGATTTACATAATTGTAGGTTTCAGAGACGAAAACAAGCTGGAAACTAGAAGCAACAGTGTATTCATTTCCCTCCGGACACGGTAGTTTCCCGAGCAGCCGCGCAGTGGGGGTGGGAACATTGCATGACTAAGTGGGGATGGGAGCGTTACTTGACCGACACATGAAAAAGCTGCCCGGGAGACTACCTACACGGCAGCCATAATGTGGTGTTCTTCTAAAATCAGCAGCGATAGATTCCTACCAAAGTATACATAAGTGGACTTCTTGGAAATGCATGTTGTTATTCTATTTACCTTTGTTGAGTTCCACTTTGTCTGTGACTTAACTCGACTTTTGGTGTGGAACTGGACAATGGAATCCTCAGCAAGCAAAGGGCTTTCATCCGACTCGCTCATTTATCAAGAGTCAACAGAGGGAAGAAGCCACATCGAAAACGCTTTCAAAATGTTATTTCGCTCGGTGGATCCAAAACATCGCCCATCTTGCTTTATTCTTGGTTTTATCGTCTTTCTTTCTTCTTTTAAGGGCCACGTAGGGCCATAAACAACAACAACGAAAAACTTCTAAACTGGGATTTCTGTGTCCTGGTCAGCGGCGAGACACGAGACAGGTATCCCGATAAAAAAAAAGTTTTCTCTTTGGTAAAGAACGAGACTGCGATAAGTTTACTTTGAGATTCTAGGGACGCGCTTTATGGCATGAATATGTCAGGATACTACGTCTGGACGTCTTCTTGCACATGCGGGCACTCCCCTGAAAATTTGGCACCCAGACGGCACAGAAGTGTACGAGCAATCAACTAAAGATGTGTGGGGAGGGGTGTGTCAAGTCATAAAGGTGAGGGTGGGGGACGTTTATCAAATAACTTTCAGGTTTTGCCATTATTTTTGCTGCTTTCCTTAGAGGGATTGGTTTTGCCCTTCCTACAGAAAGTGTGCTCAGGAGTTGACAAGAGCTTGGTTAGAGGGATTGGTTTTGATGCGACATGTTCCCTGGCCGTTGTTGGACAGGATGGGCGGGGCTTGTCAGTCAGCCTATCAGGAGACCCCCAGAAGGACATCATAATGTGGCTAGATCACAGAGCCATTTCTCAGGTTAGTTGATTGTCTTTTCTCTCCAAATCTGAGAAGAGGAGAATCCTGGGTCCTTTGCATTAAAAGAGGCATGATAGGTCAGCCGCGAACACAGGGGGATGCGCAGGGTGCACGCACCCCCCCCCCCCCCCTTGGCGGCCAAAACGTGGGTCATTTCTTATTTAGGAATCTTCAAATTCTATGCTTTTTCCATGTGATTCCTATGACTGCGCACCCCCCTCAGCCAGTTATTAGGAAGCTACACAGTTTGTGGTATATTGTGAAAGTTTATTTTCTATAAAAGTCATTTTTTCTGCGGTAGTGCTGTGGATCTGATTACTGCTATTTATGGATGCTATTACCTTTTGTCTTGTTTAAAATTCATAGCCATCTTCTAGTTCTTGCAAATTAAGACCAAAAAATTTAAGCCTTCCTTGAATACCCAAACTGTAGCTCAGTTGTTTTAACAACACAACACAGCAATGCGATTTAGCAAGAATTTTGAGAATTTGGTTTTTGGTTTTAAGACCCCCTTTACACTCTCTCCTTAAAATGTATGAGCCACACAGAGCTTTAAATAATATCTTGAATTTACTTATAAGTCACCAGACTCCTGTGTACATGAAAAGTCTCTGATTTTAAATCCCTCTCTGCTTATGTCTCCATGGTTATGTATGGGCTGTATGCATCGTTATCATAGCTACTATAAATAACAATCAGCAAATTCTCTGCAAACCAAGGGGACTCATGCCTGCCAACTATTCCAGTTTTTTGTGGGAGAATCCCATTTTTTTTTCGCCTTCATCTCTTGGCAAAAAAACTGAACCTCCTATACAATTACTGTATGATTTCCCAGGAAAATTCATCTAGAATTTCCTATACAGTTCTTGTATTTGAAGAACATTCTCCTGGTTTTTGAGCTTTCAAGGTTGGCAAATATGGACTGCAGACCCAAACTATTTTTCCCCCTAAAAATTTAAAGTTTTTCGGTTGTATTATCCACATGTTCAGTTGATATTGTATACAGTTGGTTCCATACTCCTCCCTCCAAGATATTGAAGTATATTGTTTCCTTGCCAGGCTGGTGCAATAAACCAAACAGACCACTACGTATTGAAGTATGTTGGTGGTTTACTCTCCCCTGAACAGCAGGCTGCCAAGATGCTGTGGTTGAAGGAAAATTTGAATGAGACCTGGAAAAAGGCAGCAAAGTTTTTAGATCTTCCTGAGTATCTTACTTACAGAGCCACAGGGAGTTTTCAGAGGTAATATTTTGTTTTGAAAGCAAAAATAAATAATGTTCGCATTCTTTAGAAAAGGAAGTATCATAGCTGTCAACTCACCTGCATTAGGCTGGTGTCACAAGATTTTGGACCTCATCACAAGCCTAATTTTTGTTAGAATGTTCTACATTCTCTGTATTCCCCAACATTGTCTCTCTTTGTTTTTTTTTCACATTTTAATGTATTTCACCAGGTTTTTGTCCAAGTTGGGTTGAAAACTATAATGTACAGCTCAAGATAAGCCTGCTAGCCAGCTGTCCAGTGGAGGGTTAATTTTTTTCACGGTTTAATGATTCCTCTGACAAGCATTTTTTGGACCACAAGTATCCTGATCCTGAAAGCATTGTTATTTTGATAGCCTGCTCTGGCTCTCTTTTCTGCCAGACAATTGGTCTTGTGGTTTGCCTATCTCTTGTACTCCATCATCTGCTTGTAATTGTCAGATATTATTTATCAGAGTTACTCTACTTATCATTTGTGTGTAATTCTGTAGGTCAATGTGTTCTGTTGTATCAAAGTTTAATTTTATGGGAGATGAATCACAAAGAGATAAAGGTATTAACATCATTTGCCCCCATTTTGTGTTTGCTTCTGGATGCTTTATTCCAGGATTTAGTCTTTGAACTGATGGTTTGTCTGACCTGGACTGACTTTGTGTAATTACAATTTCCTTTCCTTTCATAACTTCCTTAGTTCTTACACAGCTGTTAAACTTATTGTAGGGTCATCAAGTGGATGGATTGACTCATATTGGAAGGCAATAGGACTACAAGATTTAGTAGAGGAAGGTTATACCAAACTTGGTAGGCTAAAACCTTTTTAGTCATATGCCGTACTATCGAACATTTATCTGACTCACACACATTGAGCAGTAGCTCAGGGAGTAACTCCCTTGGTTATTAGCTGAAGTACTATTTGCCAAATTGAAACAATAGTGCTATTTGGCCCTTTTTGAACCTTTGCTATTTTAGTGCTATTTGCCTCATTTGAGCATTAGTGCTATTTGCCTCATTTGACCATTAGTGCTATTTGACTCATTTGAATGCTAGCTGAAGTGCTATTTGACTCAAAGCCATTGAACGTTAGTTGAGGTCCTATTTGATGACAGGGAGTGATTTTACTCATCCTGGTAGTGTGCTAAACCAAGGATTGTCACATGATGCTGCGGAGGAGATGGGACTGTTGGCGGGGCTTCCTGTTGGCTGCTCAATGATAGATGCATATGCTGGAGGCCTTGGTAGGTTGTACAAATCAACAAAACAAAGACTATAGTGGACAATAACAACTTAAGTCTTAAAATACAGTAAAAAAAAATAAAGTAAAAAAGTAAAGTAATGTTAAATTAACTCAGTGACCTAATGTTCAGTCCATTTTGCTTAATTCTAATGCAGTTAGGTTAAGCCCAGTTGTGAATAGCATGCAGGTATTTAAATAAAGTACTGGACCTACTTTTTGAACAATAGGGTGTGTGGTTTTTCATCCTTATGACCCAGGGGCACATGTGTTTTCACAAGTAATGATTAAGCCAAAAACAGAACTCATACCCCAGGGGTTTCATTAAACCCCGTCAGCCGACAGAACGCCAGCTATTTCCCACCGAGCACTGACTACTTTTTTTAAAAATTCGACTTAAGTTTTATATGAACTAAAAAGATAAAAAAAAACTTCCGCCCTCTACTTATCAATCCCCACCGCCTACTCTGAAAGTTAATGAAAGCCCTGTACCCCGTCTTTTTGTGGCTGCGGAATGGATGAAATATAATTTTTTTACAGGAGTGATTGGAGCTGATATCAGTGGCCATTCTCTTCCTTGTAAAAACCAACCCATCACATCTTGCCTCGCCTTGGTTTGTGGAACATCGACTTGCCATATAGCTGTGAGTTTATGCCTGTATTTTATGCTACAAGCCTTGATTTGTGGGACAATGACTTGCCACATAGCCATGAGTTTGCCTGTGTACTAAACCTTGTATACTACCAATGGCGGAGAAGCCATGTTTGTTTGGGGCACTTATGCTGCTATCTATTTTATAGTTAAGTGAGGAAGCCCTGTTTGTGAAGGGTGTTTGGGGCCCATACTTCTCCAACATGGTGCCAGGGTTCTGGTTGAACGAGGGAGGACAAACTGCTACTGGAAAACTGGTAATTTATACCTTATTATATTTTTATAAGGTATTTTTCTGCTTGGATTGTAAAATTGCTTAATCCTCTTAAATAAGAATTCTTTGAACATTAGATTGATCACATGATCGAGACACACCCCTCTTATGATAAACTTAAAGAAAAAGCTGAGACCAGGTAAGTGCACAAGGCCACGTTATGTTAACAAGTGTGTGTTAGTACTAAAGATGTGCTCTGTCATCCTCGCTATTATCTGCACTATAATAATAAGTGACTGCCTGGCTGGGTCAGATGCTCAATATTAACCTGCACTTTAAATGCCGTTCTGGCTTTCCATATGGAAAGTTTCTTTGCTCCAAAGTCTCTTTTTACCAAAAAGTTAAACAAATCAAGTCATTATATCATTGAATTAACTTTTGTGAAATATCCACAAGGACAGAATCCATAAGGAAAGTTTCTTTGCTCCAAAGTCTCTTTTTACCCAAAAGTTAAACAAATCAAGTCATTATATCATTGAATTAACTTCTTAATAGATACTCTATTGATGTTTAAAAGCTACAACTTAAATGCATTGCTTGAAAATGAGTCATGTTATGCTGATGTAGTGGTAATTCTGTTTTCACTCTTTCTTCTAAAATCCCACTCCCACATTTTTTACAGTGGCATCTCTGTGTATGACTTACTAAACCAGCAAGCTGAGAAGCTTGCCAGTGAGAGAGGGCTTAGCAGCCCAGCCTTTCTTACCTGTCATTTCCACATGCTTCCTGACTTCCATGGTAACAGATCACCAATAGCTGATGCAGATATGAGAGGAATGGTAAGACTGTTATAGTCTATGTCTTTGAAATGACAATGCCTTCATGCACTTGCTACATGCTTTACAGGTCTGCGGCCTCAATCTATCCACAAGCCTAGATGACTTAGCTATAAAGTATTTAGCATCAATCCAAGCCCTTGCTGTAAGTACTGATGATATTGCGTTAGATCACAAGCTAGATGACTTAGCTAACATAAGATAAACACAATCCCTAGCTGTAAGTAGGTAGCTGGTGATTAAGGATTGATTACATATAGCTGATGGATCGGATTGAAAACAGTGCTGCCACATTATGAGACGATTATGCTGACAATGGTGTTAGGTATTGGTTATTGTGATGATGATAATGATTCATATGAAAATGATGATGATGATGATGAATAATTATATTAATAATTATGATAATGATAATGATGATAAGCCTGATGAAATTGATGATGATTATGATGATGATGGTGATGACTATGATGATTATAATGATAAGTGTGATGATGATTCCTATGGTGATGATGGCTGTTTATTGTGATTGTAGCATGGAACGCGTCATATCATAGACTCGATGAACGTGAGTGGACATCACGTCAGTACGTTGTTTATGTGTGGAGGGCTGACCAAGAATACCTTGTACGTTCAAGTGCATGCAGACATCACTGGTGAGCAGGATTGGCATCATGTTTACATATGTGTGTTTGTGCGTGTATATGCGTATGTCTGCGTGTACTTGCGTGTATGTGCGTTTATTTACGTGTATGTGCGTGTATTTGCATGTATTTGCTTGTATGTGCGTGAACTTGCGTGTATTTACATGTACTTGCGTGTGTGTGCGTGTATGTGCGTATAATTGCAAATATGAGCGTGAATTTGCTTGTATATGCATGTGTGCCTGTGTGTGTTTATTCGTGTATTATCAAAATACCCGTGTTCCTTTTTGTAATTTCTTATTTTCCCTATTTCACCGTCAATATATCTTTCTAACAATCGAACCTAATAATCAATATTATCATTATCATTTTTATTTTTATTTTTTTCAAAGGGATGCCTTGTGTGCTGCCTAGAGAGGAGGACTCGGTACTTGTTGGATCTGGTATTCTTGGCGCATGCGCGGCACGTGACTTCAGCTCCCTCCAGGTACTGTTATGTATTTGAGGTACTTTAAATTCTTTGACTTGTTTGTTGCCTCGCGTTTTAACGGTTTTTTCTTGCCTACAGGAGGCAATGAAGGCAATGACCGCTGTAGGGAGTATAGTCCGACCTGATCCACGACTACAGAAGTAAGAACCAAGCCGTTCACATGACCTCTGCACAATATGTTTTTCGTCTTTTTTTCTCTTGGGGGTTTTCTTTGCGTGCGGATTTTTATATTGGTTATTCCCACCACCCACAAAATATCTAATGGCCAATGTCCTAATGGCTCTTGTCCTCAGTCTGTATAACATGTTTTCATAACAAGTTGCAATACGAATAAGATCCCACACATTACACAATTTAGCCTGAGGTCGCAATTAGACACAAATTATTCCGTCAATTTACCGTGCGTTACCGTAATGTACCATGAGGTTAGCGTGAGGTGCCATGACGTAACCGTGACGTTAGCGTGGTATTACCTTTACGCGCCGTGACGTGACAAGATTATGTGTGTTTTGCGCTAGTAACAGTGTGCTTTGTTTTGACATTACCTTTCGTAAGATTCAAGATAACTACTATCCATGTCTGGATTGCCTTTTTTCTCTCAGATTTTATGAGAAGAAGCACAAGGTTTTCCTCAAGATGCAGAGGGACCAGCTCGAGTATCGACAGATGATGGTGGACACGTGACTTACCATGGCGGACACGTGACAGATCATAGCGGACACGTGATAGATGATGGCGGACAAGTGACAAGTAATGACAGACCCGTGACAGATGATAGCGGACACGTGATAGATGATAACGGACACGCTACAGATGATGACAGACCCGTGACAGATGATAGCGGACACGTGATAGATGATAACGGGCACGTGACATATGATAACGGACACGTGACAGATGATGACAGACCCATGACAGATGATAACGGACACGTGACAGATGATGACAGACCCGTGACAGATGATGGCGGACACGTGACAGATGATAACGGACACGTGAGATATAATGACAGACCCGTGACAGATGATGACAGACCCGGGACAGATGATGGCGGAAACGTGACAGATGATAACGGACACGTGTCAGATGATAACGGACACGTGACAAATGATGACAGACCCGTGACAGATGATAACGGACCCGTGACAGATGATGACAAACCTGTGACAGATGATAACGGACCCGTGACAGATGATGACGGACACGTGACAGATGATGGTGGACACGTGACAGATGATGGTGGACACGTGACAGGTGATGGCGGACACGTGACAGATGATAACGGACACGTGACAGATGATGACAAACCCGTGACAGATGAAACATACAAAATATAAAACATATAAAAACGAGTATAATATGGGCGTTCAGTAAAAATACAGATATAAATATATGTTAAAGGTTATCTAGATAATTCATTAAAAATTGCACATCCATCAAAAGGACCGTTTTGCCACTTCGGTCCGGACGGCTGGAAGTTGAAATGCCTGTTTCGTGGTAGATTTATTAAAAATAATCATTGCCATCACGTATACTCAATCTGTATACATCATTTACATAAACATTTTGCGCGAAATTTGAATGGCTCAATTGTTGCGTAAAAGCGCTTTGTTTCTGTGGCTGCATGATATATGCAGATATGAAGATTTAAGAGACATAATGGACATTGGAGACATCTTAAATCTATTTACTGCGCCAGCACCTGCCAGCATTGCTGGCGAATTCTTGCTCAACTGACCACAATACAAAGGAAATGTCACAAATGCCACATTTCCTTTGTCTTGTAGTCAGTCGAGCGAAAATTCGCCAGCAAAGCTGGCAGGTGCTGGCTTAAAGAAGTGGTAGCGACATGAGAGGCTGAAGCAGCCGCCAAATTTTTGGCTAATCACGGAATGGCGCTTAAATTGTATTTTTTATTTATTTTTGAAAACCGGAGAACCCGGAGTAAAGCCCTCGGAACAAAGGCGAGAATCCAATGGTGAGGAGAGAAGGGCAATACAGAGCGACGTTCTGTCAGCTGCGTCACAAATGATCCCCATCAATTTGCAGCCGTTTTCCAGGATTTAAAGGTGGTGGGTTTTAAGGGTGGTGTGCGTGCGCATATATCATTTGCGAAAACTCTACCTCTAGTTTGGTATAACGACCACAAAAACTCACTTTGTAGTCGTAGAAGTACCCTTATCTACTCTATATTTTAGATATTTAGATTATCGGAATTCACACGCAGGGTAAAGCTGACGAGTTCATGCAGCTAATTCTATCCAGCAAGTCTCGACAAATGAATGAATTATACTTTATGCATCTTAACTGACTTACCAGATTGACGAGCGCTTTTGTCTTTTGTGTGTTATAATTAGCGTATTCTTCTATGGAGGAATATCACAAAGAGCTCCTATGTTATTTCTCCATTCCCTTCATTAGAAAGCACATTGTTGTATGGGATGCATTGTTTTCATAAAAGCAGAAAGGCGCAATAGGCTGTTACATTCAAATTACCCGCCATTTTATCTGTAAGCGCTAATTAGCCAAGTAGGCCTGAGCTGCAATACAATGTCATGCGCAATAACAGACAATTACTGCAAACCATTAAATCAACATGCCGCAAATTTGGGGCAATTTTTTATGTATTTATTCCTGGCGCTTATATAAACCGATCAAAAGTCTATCCCTGCGTAGCGTGCCGCACACACCACCACGATGGGCTCGAGGTCGGAATCTCAGAACAGATTTAGCATTCGCGAGCTTTTCCCTCAAGCCTATGAGCGGAACTTATCGTTCGAGCTGGTCCCTACACACAATATTAGCAGTGCATCTACGACAAGCAGCCACGAAGATCTGTCCTCAGTCCACACTTCGACCCCAAAGAGCGAGCAAAGACATGGATTTCCCATCAAGAGAGAGCATCTTTCCTGTGATACAGGTGAGTTTATCGAGACAGAAAGAACACTAAACACCTAGCACTAGCACTCATTACCGCTTTTACAAAACTTTTCGAAAGAGCAAAATGTGATCGACAAAATAAAGTTAATCGTTGTGTTCGATGCTCTTCAGTTTCTCAATCAAGATCGCCATACAGCCCTCGGTCGAGCCGCAGGGCCAGGTCACTAAGTTATGTGAAGAGTAGAAGATCACATCGCAGCCAATCAGACGATTCGCCATCATATGTTCCACCAGTCTTGTGCAAGAGAACGTTTGCTCCCATTTATGACGAAGGTACGAGTTTTTATTTTCGAAATTCACCTTGGCATTTGACCTTTCTTCAGATATGGAGGTCCAGTAGAATATTTGCGCGAAAGCGAGGCTTTTGTAGGTCGAGTCCGTTTACTATCCTTATAATATGCTTTTTCTAGGTTTGAGCAAATTGTGAAATAATAAACCACCTCCAGCCTACTAAAGCTTCGCTAATGCGTTCAAATACCATAGAACCCAATTACCTAGACAATAGCGCATTGTACTAACTACTTACTAACCGAGAGTGAGGTCATGCCTGGAAATACCAAACTGAGGCTTTGGCGTACCGACCGGGGCTTTGCGAGGTCGATGCGCCAAAGCCGAGGTATGGCGATCTTGCATTTACGAATAACAGGCAGTACTTATCTTAAATTTTCCTCTTCAATCTTTTCAGGATAATAAAGCTCCGACTCAGAGTGCTCGTCCTCTCCCATTATCTATTTTAAGACCTTGTTTTGTTTCTTGTTTTTTTTTTTTTGTGGCTTTGGTTTTTTGGTCGATTCTGTTTTAGCGAAATTCGTGCAACCGAACAAAACAACACAAAAAAGCTCACAAAATGTCCCGCTCCGGATACGGAAAAAGAATGCCCGCCAACCAACCATTTCTGCTTCTTCTGGGTGTTAGAATTCTCTACTAGAATGTTCGCTGTCGCTCATTTTGCAGTTTGAAGGTAGAAAAAAATTCAACAAACCGAAGATTGTGAATTTTTTTTTTCGTAGGACAATACGGAATTCTGTTATGCGGAATTCCGACGGGCAATACGGGAATGTCACGACTACCAATTAGCCAATCACAGCGCGCGTACTATCGTGGCCATATAAAAAGATACTGTAATGAATGTATTTAATCAGTAATATATCGCCGAGTATTCTGTATCCAATATGTCCAATTCCTGGCGTCCAAGAGTTATTTTAAAATCTTTTTATTCTCGTTTGTCTTTCGCAGGTCCAAGAACCAGTGCCTCGGTTTGCTCGTCCCCAGGCACTCGGTCAAGTCCCTATTCGTCCCCAGGCACTCGGCCAAGTCCCTATTCGTCCCCAGGCACTCGGCCAAGTCCCTATTCGTCCCCAGGCACTCGGCCAAGTCCCTATTCGTCCCCAGGCACTCGGCCAAGTCCCTATTCGTCCACCGGCACTCGGCCAAGTCCCTGCTCGTCCACCGGCACTCGATCTAGTCCTTGCTCGTCCCCAGGCACTCGATCTAGTCCCTGCTCGTCCCCCGGCACTCGGCCTAGTCTCTGCTCGTCCCCCGACACTCGAACCACTACTCGTTCATTTTTTACCGAGCACCAGGTGGCGTGTCTGCAGCGTGTTTTCGCGAACCGGCGGTACGTGTGCTCAAGTGAACGCCAGAAGCTCGCCAAAGAGTTGAACATGACGGACCAGCAGGTGAAGACGTGGTTTCAAAACAGACGAATGAAAGTCAAGCGAAAACGCCAAGAGCAAATGCACCAAGACTACATCTCAAAACTCGCCTATATCCATAGTGTAGCAAACAACGTCAAGCCACAGCGATACCACGACTACCTAGGAACAATGTACGCCACAGGGTACCCAATAATGCCGCACTCCAACCCCTTTCAGCAACCTCGCCTCGGTCCCATGGCGCCAGTGTTCGGTGGGGAGTATCCTGGACCCGAGTTTAACAAACTAGGGTTTCCCATCAGCCATTGCGTGCCTCTCTTGCCGTTTGACAGGCCACTTTATAATCTTCCACCAAGACCCTTGATGCCATAGTAACAGTCCATGCCACAATCTTCCGCCAAGTACCCCGTTACCATATAACAGGTCATTCTACAATCTTCCACAGAAACAGAATTGCTCGTTGATAAAATTCATATACGTAGAAGTCTTCAATCTAATTTCTATTTTGTTAAAGAGTGTGAATTCAGCTGTTGGATTAAAAGTCGTATTCTATTGATAAGTTTTTTTCCTCTCTCTATTACATTATATCAATCAACACAGTCAACACGGATATCATTCTATTTTATTATACATATATTATAGATTTGACCCCGATTTTTCTATTTCTGCGTCTGCTATTTCTCACAAGAATATATTCATTGCATCAGTTTACATTAATTATATACATCTTTATTTGTAGTGTCAAATATATATTGTTTTACTTTAAATAAATAATTGAGAAGTGACTAAAACTTCTCAGTAATTGATGTTGGTATTTTGTGGCCGAATCCGTTATGGATATCTGTATGTTTCTAGTACGCAGAACACGGTCGGACATTTTGTCCGGAAGTTACTTCCGACGCTAAATCGACAGGAACGTCACCGACAATTAAATCCTTTAGACATCCGACAAGCCCTGACATGAATCGTCTGTCGACTGTCGGTGCACCACCTGAATCAAAAGTGCGAAGTGTTTGTCATTGTGAGGTTTTGCTTTTTTAGACATGTTAGATTTTATTTATTATGTTTATTTGACAAACAAACCTGGAATAACTAACTTTAAAATTAAAAGGAACATAGTCCTAGGGGGTTGCATATTCGGTGCTACCGGGGTCTACATGTGTGTTGAACCGGGGAGCTTCTTTGGAAATACTAAAGGAACTACTCCTCATAACTTACCAATAAACAAAACGTCACTGTTGAGTTGTCGATACTGGGAATCACTAGCGATACCGGCTTTAATTTCGTCGTCGACCTTAAGGTAGGCTGCGAGGGACTTTCTGCAAACAGACATCAATTCATGTTGGAAAATGATCAAGTTACTAACAGTTGGGGAAGAGCTGACGGGCAAGGTGCTATTTCTGCTTTGTTAGCGTGGCTTGATGTGGGAGCTGCGCCTTTGTTATACGTCCTCCCCAAGAAAGGTCGCTGGTACCCGCTTATTGCAGTACATAGAGCGATGGCTCTTCACGAGAGGGCATACAGTTTGCTGCATGTCCTTACTCAAGTGTTGCGTGATGCGTAAATAAAAGGCTCACGTGATGCTTCGTGACTGAGACAACCAAACGTGATTTGTTGCGCGACAGCATACCTGACAAACTTCACGCTGTGCCAGTAGCCATCATCCAGTGTTGCGGTGGACCTAATGACAGTCTCACGACCAGCCCCTAGGTCATACCTGCAAAAAGGGACCATTAGAATATCGAAACGGTACAGCATTTTATAAATTACGCCGAATGTTAAGGTGACAAAAATGACGAAGCAAAGTGACGTTTCATAATACATTCACAGGAGGACTATTGCTATAGCTTATTTTCGACTCTCTTCCGTCGCACATTAAAGACGCAGACCTGAGTTAATATGCTCAGACAAGACAAAATATTGTTGGTTTTACCCCTATCTGTCAAGTGTAATTTGCGTTTTTTCCTTTTGAAGCTAGTAAGCATGCGATAGTGTACACCTTTGTTTTGTATATAAAATATTTGCTATAATTTTGTATATAAATAGATCCAATTGCCTACTCCTGTAACTATAACCAATTGCTTCTCTCTTACCTGACTTCCAGTATTCCATCTATAAGACCAATCGTGATGTGATCTCCATGACTGACGCTTTCCTTAAACAACAAACTAAACTTAGTTATACACGCAAGAGACATTGAAAGGACAGCTATAAAAGCAAGCAAACAAATGGCACCGTCTTTACCTTCTGCACACTAAGCAGCAAGCCACTGCTTTCCTGAGTCCGAAAGAGAAATTCCAGTTCCGTATTTTTCCCAGACAACCTAAGACACACAAACAAGGGTGAGAGGTCTTATATCAACTCGCCGTGTCTCCACCTTCGAGGCTTAAAAGTCGATCTTACCTTGATAGAATTTCCGAGCCTTTGAATTTCATGAACCCGTCTCCAGCAAAAGTAGGAGCGCTTACCCGCCGAGCTAGCATGTAAAAAAAAAACATTTAAATTTTACGCATTACTTGAATGTCATTGGTTATTTGTCACGGGTCCCGTGTGACTTGTGGCTCACCTCTCTCGCACATCATGCCCGTGTATCCCACTGCACAGTGACACTTGTAGTGATCCATCTTTGCTTGGCATGTGCCGCCATTGAAACACAGTAAGTGCGTGACACAGATGTGATCACAATTCAGCACGTTGAGACCAGAGCGAGCAGAAGGGAGGTGCAGCTCTCTGGAATTAACTTTTACCTGGAAAATTGTGAAAGATTTGTTTTTGGATGAAACTCGACGTACAGTGGTAGCCTGGATTTTGAGCTTGGGGTTCTTTTACCCATTTTGTAGACCATTTTCTCCTTTGTTGCTCGTCCTAGCGACCTTTCAGTAGAGTTAATGTGTGCGTGGGAGGAGGAGGGGGGGTGTTTCGTAAGAACCCTGGCTACGGGCCTTTATGTGGTGTTTTTTCTGGGTACATAAGAATGTTATAAATGGCTAACCTCCTGTATGCACCCATTGAATCCGTGTGGCATGTCTACGATGGCAGGTTGCTGCTTGTAGTCCGCCATTCCTCCCAAATACACTTCCTGCTCCAAGCTGATTAAGCTCATTCGACCAGGCGATGTACCTACCACAGGCGGTCCACCATCAAGAGATAGACCCCCTGTTCTTCCATCCCTTGAAATGACGATAGTATGCCAGATGTCGGCCATGATCGGTGCGCTACTTCTGAGGGATCAGACACAAAAACATTAATATTACACCCGTGAAAGAGGGGCAAACACCAAGTATCTAGACCTGCGCCTTGCACGACCGTAACATGTGTGCGTGACATGATCGTGACATATGTGCGTGACATGATCGTAACGTGTGTGCGTGACAGCCCGGTTGCTCTTCTCGTTCAACTTAATCCTAACAACAAGAAGACCGTTCACTATCTAATCCTAGACAACCAAATGAGTACCGCTTGACATTATCCCAACCGACCTCAGGAACACCTTTCAACTTGATCTAATCCGATTACAGAACCGTTAATCCCAATCCCAACCTATTACAGGCAGACAGCTTACCTTATGACAGCAGGCCCAGAGCCGCAGTCAAAAATGAACTCCACTATCCCTTCTCTCAATGACAAGGATATAAAGTCTGTTTTCCCATGTTTTTTCTGGCTGTTGAAAAGAATGAGGCCCGTATCTGACCTCGGCTTCAAGACGAGGCTGATGGTAAACGTCCTTAGTGTTGATTGCCCGAACGATGGGTATGTTAGATAAGATTGTCCAGAAAACGATGGCATGACAAGTTTAAAATCTGCAAAAGAACATTAAAATTAAGAGTTAGTGCTTTAAAGCAACGTAGTCGATAATTCCTTTTTCTTCTTACCGTGTTCACACAAACGACCATACGTTCCTAATGGGCATGCGCAAATAGGCTCTCCGCTGACGGCATAGTGACATGGAGCGTTGTGGTGACACTCGCAGTCACGTGATTCGCCGCACTCCTCTGGAGAACAAACAACATGTTTATAGCATTAAATCATTTCTCGATTATTACCTACGCATAACTTCAATGTCAGATTGTAAGCTTCATCAGATAGGCCACAAAGAGGAGGGCATCTGAAATAGATATAGTGAAAGGTTTATAAAATCCACTAGTATTTACCTTATAGCGAAAGGTTTATATAATTAACTAGTATATAGTTTATAGTGAAAGGTTTATATAACTCACTTGTATATAATTTATAGTGAAAGGTTTAAATAATCCACTAGTATTTAATAGTGAAAGGTTTATTAATTCTTTATATAATTTATAGTGAAAAGTTTATATAATCCACCAGTATATATACTTGATATTGAAAGGTTTATATATTACTCTAGTATATATTTATTAGAGAAAGGTTTATATAGATAATCCACTAGTACAGTATAGTGAAAGTTTAATATAATCCAATAGTATACTATATTACAGTATTATGTAGTAATAGTTAAATGTAGCACAGGGGCGTAGCCAGGGGGTGGCCTAGGGGATCCAGGACCCCCCTTTTAGCAGCCAAAAACAAAGTAAATGTATGAGACATTATCTAAAATACAGAAGAAAATGCCTTGAAAGTCCCTTTTGGGCCCCCTCCTGTTAAAAATCCTGGCTACGCCGCTGATGCAAGCCGTGCGACCGTCGAGAATTACTTGATCGCTGTCGACCTACCAACTTGGCGGGACTTGACAACGTCTCCAAGAGCCTGAGAAAGGTCCAGCATGCGCCCATCCACCACAAAGCTCTTGACACAACCAGTAAAGCCACTATGATAAGGGACAGCGTCTGAAGTGACTCTACGCATGCGTGGAACGCCACCAAGAAACAAACGGGTCTTTAAATCCATCATGCTTTGCGTGCCTTTAAGAGATTGCGTGACTAGGTCACCATTGTCGACCATAAGGTGTGCGTCACGCTTGTCACGGAACACAACCACGTTGTGCCACTGGTTGAGAGTGATGTTCTGGCGAGATCGCACTTGGGCTATGTCTGCTCCGCAGCTAAATCTGTCATATAGAGATCATTACGTTGCATAGTGTGGATGAGGTCTTAGCAGTCCTTGGGAAAAGTGTTACATGTGTAAACGAGGCCCTGACTTAGTGGATGAGCGTTAAAGGCATTACAATAGTGTGTTTGAGAGCTGCGAATTATCCATCAAAATCATCTTCAAATGGGCTTGTTTCGTACATTATTAATGTTGACACATACCTAAATTCCACATGCCCATTTCTAAGCCCTAAAGCCAGAAAATCTTTTCTCTTGTCCTTTCTCCCGCCATATAACAATAGTCCATCCCCACTACTTGCTTTGAACATGATTGACAGCTCGAATGATGTACGTGCACTTCGTGGTAACCTTGGTAACGACATGTATGAGGTTCCTTTAAAGCGAGGCTGCCTCGCACTTCGAGCGTTTGGCTCAGCAGCTTCTATGCTCTGTGTTTTCAAACCATTTGCTAGTTTTTCTGGCCGTGAAGCGGATTGTTCTGCTGCCTTGATGATCTCTTGAGAAGACAAATGACTTTTTGCTGCGTTAGGAAATAAAGTATTATCCTATTTTAGTATTAGAATAGCAATAGTTGATTTTAGAAACTACAAACCATTTTCCTTGTCTGTTCTAGAATGATGTTCTAAACAGTTCAAGGAATTAGGACCGGAAGCCAAAATGGACGAACGTAATTCTGACAAATGTGTATTTGAAAGTATTTGAAAGTTAAACAATTTGTTGTGGTATCCCCAAATAATCAAACAGTTGCCACATGATAACTTTATTCCACACCTAAAACCTGAGCATAGCACATTTCAAAGTAGTACGAATAACAATAAATAATTTATATATACTAGTAGCAGTATGGTTTAATCCTGCACTATTATCAAAGCCACGAGTAAACAAATAAATCAACACATCACGGACATTGATATGTTTGTAGTCTGATGAATCTTGAAAAAGGATCTAACATTTTTTTTCTTGAAGCAACACGAAAACACACAGCATGATGTTTGATTTGCATGCAGACTTATGGGAGGAAAGTTATTGCTCATTTAAATCGAGTTTAAAAGCGAAAGCTTCCTTTAGTAGGCTAAGTGTTCGCTAGAAAAAAGAAAACTCACGCTATTTTTATAGCAATTACATTCAAAATCACGTGACGAACGTAGAAAATACTAATAGCATTATTAAGCTCTCTAAGAATTGATAGCTGATAGTTGAATTTCTAGTAATAATTTACATTGATGGAAAAAAAACTCCCGTATCGCGCGGACTTACCGGCATATCCAACCTTAGGCCGAGTGATGGTGAGAATGAAGGCGAGGAAGTGAAGGGAAACTCGTGAAAACATATTGACCTAGTAGCAGTCAGACAGTGTGTAAAGGCACGGGAGAATGAACTTGCGCAAGCGATCCGCAAAAAGGCAGCTAGCTGAATGAAGCGTGTTCTAAATGCCGAGACCCGTATCACTGTCAACGGCGCCAGCGATGAATAAGAAATTATAGCTCCTTAGTTTATCCAACAGAACAGAGTTAATTAGCCGAGGTTTGCTTCAATTGGACCCGTTTAAGGTTGTGTCAAAAGAAACAAACAAAAGTTGCATCTAAAATTAAAATATCGGTGGCCTGTTGATTGGAGAGGTCACAAGGGAGTTGTGTGCATTGATGCCGGTCAATCTCGCGGCCGTTTTCCGAATACCGCAAAACACCGGCAAAACAAACGAACACTTCCCACGCCAGACAAGTCTTTGTGCTAAAATACCTCAATTCTACTAGTCCTTTCCCTCAAAAGGTTTATGGTGGTTCTCGGGCAGGCTTGAGGCTCATGGACAATAAAAATGTATTGGGATGAAATATATGTAAGATTTACGCAAAAATTATTTATTATTATTAGTGCAGCCGTTTTTCTCTATTTTCTATGTGCTGTTTCTATTTGTGCCTGTTAATTTTACAATTGTGATATCTACAATCAAATGCTAAGTAAACTTCCCTTCTCACCCATACGTGACAGAACGCGTAACTTGTGGAATGATTGACATGGGCCACAGACAAAATAACATGTTCCCTAGTAAGTATTACCAGCAAACGGCTCTATTAGATTGTTTAGGTGTGTGTATTGCAAGCCGAGCCCGAGCGATGCCCGTGATAGAGTCCGGATTTCTTTACTTCTTAATAGACTCGCATTATTCATCTATTGTTCTTCTCTTTTGTCCATGGTGCCTGTCGAGCACGCCTAGTCGCCCGCTAGTCTGCCTGTAACCTTTGTTCCTGGCCAATTAAATGTACATCAAACGAGTGGTACAGCACCGATGGTAGACTTTCTGTCTCGAGAACTTCTATCGGTCTGAACGGACTCTGCTGCTCATTGACTTTACACAAAAGACTTTATTTAAGAAGACATTATATGATATATATACTATTTGTATTTAATATATACAAATTGGATCCCGATTAGTGAATGGAGACTGAGAAAACAAACAATATTTTGTAGTGGCAAATCACGCCATTGTGATTTACGCAAAGTGCTTCAGACGAGCAGTCTGGCTGTTAGTTCATGCATGCTGTTAGTTCATGCATCACAACACAGAAGGCAGTCTATGGCGCCGTACTGTACACTAGACAGACGGCTATCTATGGCGTCATACAACACACTAGACAGACGGCACTCTATGGCGTCATACAGCGCACAAGACAGACGGCACACTATGGAGTCATACAACACACAAGACAGACGGCAATCTAAGGCGTCATACAGCACACAAGACAGACGGCAATCTATGGCGTCATACATAACAAGACAGACGGCAGTCTATGGCGTCATACAGCACACAAGACAGACGGCAATCTATGGCGTCATACAGCACACAAGACAGACGGCAATCTAAGGCGTCATACAACACACAAGACAGACGGCAGTCTATGGCATCATACAACACACCAGACAGACGGCAATCTATGGCGTCATACAGCACACCAGACAGACGGCAATCTATGGCGTCATACAGCACATCAGACAGACGGCAATCTATGGCGTCATAATTCAAACAAGACAGACGGCAATCTATGGCGACATACAGCACACAAGACAGACGGCAGTCTATGGCGTCATACAGCACACAAGACAGACGGCAATCTATGGCGTCATACAGCACACAAGACAGGCGGCAATCTATGGCGTCATACAGCACACAAGACAGACGGCAATCTATGGCATCATACAACACACCAGACAGACGGCAGTCTATGGCGTCATACAGCACACAAGACAGACGGCAGTCTATGGCGTCATACAGCACACAAGACAGGCGGCAATCTATGGCGTCATACAGCACACTAGACAGACGGCAATCTATGGCGTCATACAACACACAAGACAGACGGCAGTCTATGGCGTCATACAGCACACAAGACAGACGGCAGTCTATGGCATCATACAGCACACTAGACAGACGGCAGTCTATGGCGTCATACGGCACACAAGACAAACGGCTATCTATGGCGCCATACAACACACAAGACAGACGGCAATCCATGGCGTCATACAGCACACAAGACAGACGGCAATCTATGGCGTCATACAGCACACAAGACAGACGGCAATCTATGGCGTCATACAGCACACAAGACAGACAGCAATCTATGGCGTCATACAGCACACAAGACAGACGGCAGTCTATGGCGTCATACAGCACAAAAGACAGACGGCAGTCTATGGCGTCATACAGCACACAAGACAGGCGGCAATCTATGGCGTCATACAGCACACAAGACAGACGGCAATCTATGGCGTCATACAGCACACAAGACAGACGGCAATCCATGGCGTCATACATCACACAAGACAGACGACAATCTATGGCGTCATACAGCGCACAAGACAGACGGCTATCTATGGCGCCATACAACACACAAGACAAACGGCAGTCTATGGCGTCATACATCACACAAGACAGACGGCTATCTATGGCGCCATACAACACACAAGACAGACGGCAATCTATGGCGTCATACAGCACACCAGACAGACGGCAATCTATGGCGTCATACAGCACATCAGACAGACGGCAATCTATGGCGTCATAATTCAAACAAGACAGGCGGCAATCTATGGCGTCATACAGCACACAAGACAGACGGCTATCTATGGCGCCATACAACACACAAGACAGACGGCACTCTATGGCGTCATACATCACACAAGACAGACGGCTATCTATGGCGCCATACAACACACAAGACAGACGGCAATCTATGGCGTCATACAGCACACAAGACAGACGGCAGTCTATGGCGTCATACAGCACACTAGACAGACGGCAATCTATGGCGTCATACAGCACACAAGACAGACGGAAATCTATGGCGCCGTACAACACACAAGACAGACGGCAATCTATGGCGTCATACAGCACACAAGACAGACGGCAATCTATGGCGTCATACAACACAAGACAGACGGCAATCTATGGCATCATACAACACACCAGACAGACGGCAGTCTATGGCGTCATACAGCACACAAGACAGACGGCAGTCTATGGCGTCATACAGCACACAAGACAGGCGGCAATCTATGGCGTCATACAGCACACTAGACAGACGGCAATCTATGGCGTCATACAACACACAAGACAGACGGCAGTCTATGGCGTCATACAGCACACAAGACAGACGGCAGTCTATGGCATCATACAGCACACTAGACAGACGGCAGTCTATGGCGTCATACGGCACACAAGACAAACGGCTATCTATGGCGCCATACAACACACAAGACAGACGGCAATCCATGGCGTCATACAGCACACAAGACAGACGGCAATCTATGGCGTCATACAGCACACAAGACAGACGGCAATCTATGGCGTCATACAGCACACAAGACAGACAGCAATCTATGGCGTCATACAGCACACAAGACAGACGGCAGTCTATGGCGTCATACAGCACAAAAGACAGACGGCAGTCTATGGCGTCATACAGCACACAAGACAGGCGGCAATCTATGGCGTCATACAGCACACAAGACAGACGGCAATCTATGGCGTCATAAAGCACACAAGACAGACGGCAATCCATGGCGTCATACATCACACAAGACAGACGGCAATCTATGGCGTCATACAGCGCACAAGACAGACGGCTATCTATGGCGCCATACAACACACAAGACAAACGGCAGTCTATGGCGTCATACATCACACAAGACAGACGGCTATCTATGGCGCCATACAACACACAAGACAGACGGCAATCTATGGCGTCATACAGCACACCAGACAGACGGCAATCTATGGCGTCATACAGCACATCAGACAGACGGCAATCTATGGCGTCATAAATCAAACAAGACAGGCGGCAATCTATGGCGTCATACAGCACACAAGACAGACGGCTATCTATGGCGCCATACAACACACAAGACAGACGGCACTCTATGGCGTCATACATCACACAAGACAGACGGCTATCTATGGCGCCATACAACACACAAGACAGACGGCAATCTATGGCGTCATACAGCACACAAGACAGACGGCAGTCTATGGCGTCATACAGCACACTAGACAGACGGCAATCTATGGCGTCATACAGCACACAAGACAGACGGAAATCTATGGCGCCGTACAACACACAAGACAGACGGCAATCTATGGCGTCATACAGCACACAAGACAGACGGCAATCTATGGCGTCATACAACACAAGACAGACGGCTATCTATGGCGTCATACAGCACACAAGACAGACGGCAATCTATGGCGTCATACAGCACACAAGACAGACGGCAATCTATGGCATCATACAGCACACTAGACAGACGGCAGTCTATGGCGTCATACAGCACACAAGACAGGCGGCAATCTATGGCGTCATACAGCACACAAGACAGACGGCAATCTATGGCGTCATTCAGCACACAAGACAGACGGCAATCTATGGCGTCATACAGCACACAAGACAGACGGCAATCTATGGCGTCATACAGCACACAAGACAGACGGCAATCCATGGCGTCATACATCACACAAGACAGGCGGCAATCTATGGCGTCATACAGCACACAAGACAGACGGCTATCTATGGCGCCATACAACACACAAGACAGACGGCAGTCTATGGCGTCATACATCACACAAGACAGACGGCTATCTATGGCGCCATACAACACACAAGACAGACGGCAATCTATGGCGTCATACAGCACACCAGACAGACGGCAATCTATGGCGTCATACAGCACATCAGACAGACGGCAATCTATGGCGTCATAATTCAAACAAGACAGGCGGCAATCTATGGCGTCATACAGCACACAAGACAGACGGCTATCTATGGCGCCATACAACACACAAGACAGACGGCACTCTATGGCGTCATACATCACACAAGACAGACGGCTATCTATGGCGCCATACAACACACAAGACAGACGGCAATCTATGGCGTCATACAGCACACAAGACAGACGGCAGTCTATGGCGTCATACAGCACACTAGACAGACGGCAATCTATGGCGTCATACAGCACACAAGACAGACGGCAATCTATGGCGCCGTACAACACACAAGACAGACGGCACTCTATGGCGTCATAAAGCACACAAGACAGACGGCAATCTATGGCGTCATACAACACAAGACAGACGGCTATCTATGGCGTCATACAGCACACAAGACAGACGGCAATCTATGGCGTCATACAGCACACAAGACAGACGGCAATCTATGGCGTCATACATAACACAAGACAGACGGCAATCTATGGCGCCATACATCACACAAGACAGACGGCAATCTATGGCGTCATACAGCACACAAGACAGGCGGCAATCTATGGCGTCATACAGCACACAAGACAGACGGCAATCTATGGCGCCATACATCACACAAGACAGACGGCAATCTATGGCGTCATACAGCACACAAGACAGACGGCAGTCTATGGCGTCATACAGCACACAAGACAGGCGGCACTCTATGGCGTCATACAGCGCACAAGACAGACGGACTCTATGGCGTCATACAGCACACAAGACAGACGGCAATCTATTGGTCATACATAACAAGACAAACATCAATCTATGGCGTCATACATAACAAGACAGACGGCAGTCTATGGCGTCATACAACACACCAGACAGACGGCAATCTATGGCGTCATACAGCACACAAGACAGACGGCAGTCTATGGCGTCATACAGCACACAAGACAGACGGCAATCTATGGCGTCATACAGCACACAAGACAGACGGCAGTCTATGGCGTCATACATCACACAAGACAGACGGCAGTCTATGGCGTCATACAGCACACAAGACAGACGGCAATCTATGGCGTCATACAACACACAAGACAGACGGCAGTCTATGGCGTCATACAGCACACAAGACAGACGGCCGTCTATGGCGTCATACAGCACACAAGACAGACGGCAATCTATTGGTCATACAGCACACAAGACAGACGGCAATCCATGGCGTCATACATAACAAGACAAACATCAATCTATGGCGTCATACAGCACACTAGACAGACGGCAATCTATGGCGTCATACAGCACACAAGACAGACGGCAGTCTATGGCGTCATACAGCACACAAGACAGACGGCAATCTATGGCGTCATACAGCACACAAGACAGACGGCAGTCTATGGCGTCATACAGCACACAAGACAGACGGCAATCTATGGCGTCATACAACACACAAGACAGACAACAGTCTATGGCGTCATACAGCACACAAGACAGACGGCAATCTATGGCGTCATACAGCACACAAGACAGACGGCAATCTATGGCGTCATACAGCACACAAGACAGACGGCAATCTATGGCGTCATACATAACAAGACAGACGGCACTCTATGGCGTCATACATAACAAGACAAACATCAATCTATGGCGTCATACATAACAAGACAGACGGCAATCTATGGCGTCATACAGCACACAAGACAGACGGCAATCTATAGCGTCATACAACAAACTAGACAGACGGCAATCTATGGCGTCATACAGCACACAAGACAGACGGCAATCTATGGCGTCATACAGCACACAAGACAGACGGCAATCTATGGCGTCATACAGCACACAAGACAGACGGCAATCTATGGCGTCGTACATCACACAAGACAGACGGCAATCTATGGGGTCATACATAACAAGACAAACATCAATCTATGGGGTCATACATAACAAGACAAACATCAATCTATGGCGTCATACAGCACACAAGACAGGCGGCAATCTATGGGGTCATACATAACAAGACAAACATCAATCTATGGCGTCATACATAACAAGACAGACGGCAATCTATGGCGTCATACAGCACACAAGACAGACGGCAATCTATGGCGTCGTACATCACACAAGACAGACGGCAATCTATGGCGTCATACAACACACAAGACAGACGGCAATCTATGGCGTCATACAGCACACAAGACAGACGGCAATCTATGGCGTCATACAGCACACAAGACAGACGGCAATCTATGGCGTCATACAGCACACAAGACAGGCGGCAATCTATGGGGTCATACATCACACTAGACAGACGGCAATCTATGGCGTCATACAGCACACAAGACAGACGGCAATCTATGGAGTCATACAACACACAAGACAGACGGCAATCTATGGCGTCATACAGCACACAAGACAGACGGCAGTCTATGGCATCATACATAACACAAGACAGACGGCAATCTATGGCGCCATACATCACACAAGACAGACGGCAATCTATGGCGTCATACAGCACACAAGACAGGCGGCAATCTATGGCGTCATATAGCACACAAGACAGACGGCAATCTATGGCGCCATACATCACACAAGACAGACGGCAATCTATGGCGTCATACAGCACACAAGACAGACGGCAGTCTATGGCGTCATACAGCACACAAGACAGGCGGCACTCTATGGCGTCATACAGCGCACAAGACAGACGGACTCTATGGCGTCATACAGCACACAAGACAGACGGCAATCTATTGGTCATACATAACAAGACAAACATCAATCTATGGCGTCATACATAACAAGACAGACGGCAGTCTATGGCGTCATACAACACACCAGACAGACGGCAATCTATGGCGTCATACAGCACACAAGACAGACGGCAGTCTATGGCGTCATACAGCACACAAGACAGACGGCAATCTATGGCGTCATACAGCACACAAGACAGACGGCAGTCTATGGCGTCATACAACACATCAGACAGACGGCAATCTATGGCGTCATACAGCACACTAGACAGACGGCAATCTATGGCGCCGTACAACACACAAGACAGACGGCACTCTATGGCGTCATACATAACAAGACAGGCGGCAATCTATGGGGTCATACATCACACTAGACAGACGGCAATCTATGGCGTCATACAGCACACAAGACAGACGGCAATCTATGGCGTCATACAGCACACAAGACAGGCGGCAATCTATGGCGTCATACATCACACTAGACAGACGGCAGTCTATGGCGTCATACAGCACACAAGACAGGCGGCAATCTATGGGGTCATACAACACACAAGACAGACGACAATCTATGGGGTCATACATAACAAGACAGACGGCAATCTATGGCGTCATACAGCACACAAGACAGACGGCAATCTATGGCGTCATACAGCACACAAGACAGACGGCAATCTATGGCGTCGTACATCACACAAGACAGACGGCAATCTATGGGGTCATACATAACAAGACAAACATCAATCTATGGGGTCATACATAACAAGACAAACATCAATCTATGGCGTCATACAGCACACAAGACAGGCGGCAATCTATGGGGTCATACATAACAAGACAAACATCAATCTATGGCGTCATACATAACAAGACAGACGGCAATCTATGGCGTCATACAGCACACAAGACAGACGGCAATCTATGGCGTCGTACATCACACAAGACAGACGGCAATCTATGGCGTCATACAACACACAAGACAGACGGCAATCTATGGCGTCATACAGCACACAAGACAGACGGCAATCTATGGCGTCATACAGCACACAAGACAGACGGCAATCTATGGCGTCATACAGCACACAAGACAGGCGGCAATCTATGGGGTCATACATCACACTAGACAGACGGCAATCTATGGCGTCATACAGCACACAAGACAGACGGCAATCTATGGAGTCATACAACACACAAGACAGACGGCAGTCTATGGCGTCATACAGCACACAAGACAGACGGCAGTCTATGGCGTCATACAGCACACAAGACAGACGGCAATCTATGGCGTCATACAGCACACAAGACAGACGGCAGTCTATGGCGTCATACATCACACAAGACAGACGGCAGTCTATGGCGTCATACAGCACACAAGACAGACGGCAATCTATGGCGTCATACAACACACAAGACAGACGGCAGTCTATGGCGTCATACAGCACACAAGACAGACGGCCGTCTATGGCGTCATACAGCACACAAGACAGACGGCAATCTATTGGTCATACAATACACAAGACAGACGGCAATCCATGGCGTCATACATAACAAGACAAACATCAATCTATGGCGTCATACAGCACACTAGACAGACGGCAATCTATGGCGTCATACAGCACACAAGACAGACGGCAGTCTATGGCGTCATACAGCACACAAGACAGACGGCAATCTATGGCGTCATACAGCACACAAGACAGACGGCAGTCTATGGCGTCATACAGCACACAAGACAGACGGCAATCTATGGCGTCATACAACACACAAGACAGACAACAGTCTATGGCGTCATACAGCACACAAGACAGACGGCAATCTATGGCGTCATACAGCACACAAGACAGACGGCAATCTATGGCGTCATACAGCACACAAGACAGACGGCAATCTATGGCGTCATACATAACAAGACAGACGGCACTCTATGGCGTCATACATAACAAGACAAACATCAATCTATGGCGTCATACATAACAAGACAGACGGCAATCTATGGCGTCATACAGCACACAAGACAGACGGCAATCTATAGCGTCATACAACAAACTAGACAGACGGCAATCTATGGCGTCATACAGCACACAAGACAGACGGCAATCTATGGCGTCATACAGCACACAAGACAGACGGCAATCTAAGGCGTCATACAACACACAAGACAGACGGCAGTCTATGGCATCATACAACACACCAGACAGACGGCAATCTATGGCGTCATACAGCACACCAGACAGACGGCAATCTATGGCGTCATACAGCACATCAGACAGACGGCAATCTATGGCGTCATAATTCAAACAAGACAGACGGCAATCTATGGCGACATACAGCACACAAGACAGACGGCAGTCTATGGCGTCATACAGCACACAAGACAGACGGCAATCTATGGCGTCATACAGCACACAAGACAGGCGGCAATCTATGGCGTCATACAGCACACAAGACAGACGGCAATCTATGGCATCATACAACACACCAGACAGACGGCAGTCTATGGCGTCATACAGCACACAAGACAGACGGCAGTCTATGGCGTCATACAGCACACAAGACAGGCGGCAATCTATGGCGTCATACAGCACACAAGACAGACGGCAATCTATGGCATCATACAGCACACTAGACAGACGGCAGTCTATGGCGTCATACAGCACACAAGACAGGCGGCAATCTATGGCGTCATACAGCACACAAGACAGACGGCAATCTATGGCGTCATACAGCACACAAGACAGACGGCAATCCATGGCGTCATACAGCACACAAGACAGACGGCAATCTATGGCGTCATACAGCACACAAGACAGACGGCAATCCATGGCGTCATACATCACACAAGACAGGCGGCAATCTATGGCGTCATACAGCACACAAGACAGACGGCTATCTATGGCGCCATACAACACACAAGACAGACGGCAGTCTATGGCGTCATACATCACACAAGACAGACGGCTATCTATGGCGCCATACAACACACAAGACAGACGGCAATCTATGGCGTCATACAGCACACCAGACAGGCGGCAATCTATGGCGTCATACAGCACACAAGACAGACGGCAATCTATGGCGCCGTACAACACACAAGACAGACGGCACTCTATGGCGTCATACAGCACACAAGACAGACGGCAATCTATGGCGTCATACAACACAAGACAGACGGCTATCTATGGCGTCATACAGCACACAAGACAGACGGCAATCTATGGCGTCATACAGCACACAAGACAGACGGCAATCTATGGCATCATACAGCACACTAGACAGACGGCAGTCTATGGCGTCATACAGCACACAAGACAGGCGGCAATCTATGGCGTCATACAGCACACAAGACAGACGGCAATCTATGGCGCCATACATCACACAAGACAGACGGCAATCTATGGCGTCATACAGCACACAAGACAGACGGCAGTCTATGGCGTCATACAGCACACAAGACAGGCGGCACTCTATGGCGTCATACAGCGCACAAGACAGACGGACTCTATGGCGTCATACAGCACACAAGACAGACGACAATCTATTGGTCATACATAACAAGACAAACATCAATTTATGGCGTCATACATAACAAGTCAGACGGCAGTCTATGGCGTCATACAACACACCAGACAGACGGCAATCTATGGCGTCATACAGCACACAAGACAGACGGCAGTCTATGGCGTCATACAGCACACAAGACAGACGGCAATCTATGGCGTCATACAGCACACAAGACAGACGGCAGTCTATGGCGTCATACAACACATCAGACAGACGGCAATCTATGGCGTCATACAGCACACTAGACAGACGGCAATCTATGGCGCCGTACAACACACAAGACAGACGGCACTCTATGGCGTCATACATAACAAGACAGGCGGCAATCTATGGGGTCATACATCACACTAGACAGACGGCAATCTATGGCGTCATACAGCACACAAGACAGACGGCAATCTATGGCGTCATACAGCACACAAGACAGGCGGCAATCTATGGCGTCATACATCACACTAGACAGACGGCAGTCTATGGCGTCATACAGCACACAAGACAGGCGGCAATCTATGGGGTCATACAACACACAAGACAGACGACAATCTATGGGGTCATACATAACAAGACAAACATCAATCTATGGCGTCATACATAACAAGACAGACGGCAATCTATGGCGTCATACAGCACACAAGACAGACGGCAATCTATGGCGTCGTACATCACACAAGACAGACGGCAATCTATGGGGTCATACATAACAAGACAAACATCAATCTATGGGGTCATACATAACAAGACAAACATCAATCTATGGCGTCATACAGCACACAAGACAGGCGGCAATCTATGGGGTCATACATAACAAGACAAACATCAATCTATGGCGTCATACATAACAAGACAGACGGAAATCTATGGCGTCATACAGCACACAAGACAGACGGCAATCTGTGGCGTCGTACATCACACAAGACAGACGGCAATCTATGGCGTCATACAACACACAAGACAGACGGCAATCTATGGCGTCATACAGCACACAAGACAGACGGCAATCTATGGCGTCATACAGCACACAAGACAGACGGCAATCTATGGCGTCATACAGCACACAAGACAGGCGGCAATCTATGGGGTCATACATCACACTAGACAGACGGCAATCTATGGCGTCATACAGCACACAAGACAGACGGCAATCTATGGAGTCATACAACACACAAGACAGACGGCAGTCTATGGCGTCATACAGCACACAAGACAGACGGCAGTCTATGGCGTCATACAGCACACAAGACAGACGGCAATCTATGGCGTCATACAGCACACAAGACAGACGGCAGTCTATGGCGTCATACATCACACAAGACAAGCGGCAATCTATGGCGTCATACAACACACAAGACAGACGGCAGTCTATGGCGTCATACAGCACACAAGACAGACGGCAATCTATGGCGTCATACAACACACAAGACAGACGGCAGTCTATGGCGTCATACAGCACACAAGACAGACGGCAGTCTATGGCGTCATACAGCACACAAGACAGACGGCAATCTATTGGTCATACAGCACACAAGACAGACGGCAATCCATGGCGTCATACATAACAAGACAAACATCAATCTATGGCGTCATACAGCACACTAGACAGACGGCAATCTATGGCGTCATACAGCACACAAGACAGACGGCAGTCTATGGCGTCATACAGCACACAAGACAGACGGCAATCTATGGCATCATACAGCACACTAGACAGACGGCAGTCTATGGCGTCATACAGCACACAAGACAGGCGGCAATCTATGGCGTCATACAGCACACAAGACAGACGGCAATCTATGGCGTCATACAGCACACAAGACAGACGGCAATCTATGGCGTCATACAGCACACAAGACAGACGGCAATCTATGGCGTCATACAGCACACAAGACAGACGGCAATCCATGGCGTCATACATCACACAAGACAGGCGGCAATCTATGGCGTCATACAGCACACAAGACAGACGGCAGTCTATGGCGTCATACATCACACAAGACAGACGGCTATCTATGGCGCCATACAACACACAAGACAGACGGCAATCTATGGCGTCATACAGCACACCAGACAGACGGCAATCTGTGGCGTCATACAGCACATCAGACAGACGGCAATCTATGGCGTCATAATTCAAACAAGACAGGCGGCAATCTATGGCGTCATACAGCACACAAGACAGACGGCTATCTATGGCGCCATACAACACACAAGACAGACGGCACTCTATGGCGTCATACATCACACAAGACAGACGGCTATCTATGGCGCCATACAACACACAAGACAGACGGCAATCTATGGCGTCATACAGCACACAAGACAGACGGCAGTCTATGGCGTCATACAGCACACAAGACAGGCGGCACTCTATGGCGTCATACAGCGCACAAGACAGACGGACTCTATGGGGTCATACAGCACACAAGACAGACGGCAATCTATTGGTCATACATAACAAGACAAACATCAATCTATGGCGTCATACATAACAAGACAGACGGCAGTCTATGGCGTCATACAACACACCAGACAGACGGCAATCTATGGCGTCATACAGCACACAAGACAGACGGCAGTCTATGGCGTCATACAGCACACAAGACAGACGGCAATCTATGGCGTCATACAGCACACAAGACAGACGGCAGTCTATGGCGTCATACAACACATCAGACAGACGGCAATCTATGGCGTCATACAGCACACTAGACAGACGGCAATCTATGGCGCCGTACAACACACAAGACAGACGGCACTCTATGGCGTCATACATAACAAGACAGGCGGCAATCTATGGGGTCATACATCACACTAGACAGACGGCAATCTATGGCGTCATACAGCACACAAGACAGACGGCAATCTATGGCGTCATACAGCACACAAGACAGGCGGCAATCTATGGCGTCATACATCACACTAGACAGACGGCAGTCTATGGCGTCATACAGCACACAAGACAGGCGGCAATCTATGGGGTCATACAACACACAAGACAGACGACAATCTATGGGGTCATACATAACAAGACAAACATCAATCTATGGCGTCATACATAACAAGACAGACGGCAATCTATGGCGTCATACAGCACACAAGACAGACGGCAATCTATGGCGTCGTACATCACACAAGACAGACGGCAATCTATGGGGTCATACATAACAAGACAAACATCAATCTATGGGGTCATACATAACAAGACAAACATCAATCTCTGGCGTCATACAGCACACAAGACAGGCGGCAATCTATGGGGTCATACATAACAAGACAAACATCAATCTATGGCGTCATACATAACAAGACAGACGGCAATCTATGGCGTCATACAGCACACAAGACAGACGGCAATCTATGGCGTCGTACATCACACAAGACAGACGGCAATCTATGGCGTCATACAACACACAAGACAGACGGCAATCTATGGCGTCATACAGCACACAAGACAGACGGCAATCTATGGCGTCATACAGCACACAAGACAGACGGCAATCTATGGCGTCATACAGCTAACAAGACAGGCGGCAATCTATGGGGTCATACATCACACTAGACAGACGGCAATCTATGGCGTCATACAGCACACAAGACAGACGGCAATCTATGGAGTCATACAACACACAAGACAGACGGCAGTCTATGGCGTCATACAGCACACAAGACAGACGGCAGTCTATGGCGTCATACAGCACACAAGACAGACGGCAATCTATGGCGTCATACAGCACACAAGACAGACGGCAGTCTATGGCGTCATACATCACACAAGACAGGCGGCAATCTATGGCGTCATACAACACACAAGTCAGACGGCAGTCTATGGCGTCATACAGCACACAAGACAGACGGCAATCTATGGCGTCATACAACACACAAGACAGACGGCAGTCTATGGCGTCATACAGCACACAAGACAGACGGCAGTCTATGGCGTCATACAGCACACAAGACAGACGGCAATCTATTGGTCATACAGCACACAAGACAGACGGCAATCCATGGCGTCATACATAACAAGACAAACATCAATCTATGGCGTCATACAGCACACTAGACAGACGGCAATCTATGGCGTCATACAGCACACAAGACAGACGGCAGTCTATGGCGTCATACAGCACACAAGACAGACGGCAATCTATGGCGTTATACAGCACACAAGACAGACGGCAGTCTATGGCGTCATACAGCACACAAGACAGACGGCAATCTATGGCGTCATACAACACACAAGACAGACGGCAGTCTATGGCGTCATACAGCACACAAGACAGACGGCAATCTATGGCGTCATACAGCACACAAGACAGACGGCAATCTATGGCGTCATACAGCACACAAGACAGACGGCAATCTATGGCGTCATACATAACAAGACAGACGGCACTCTATGGCGTCATACATAACAAGACAAACATCAATCTATGGCGTCATACATAACAAGACAGACGGCAATTTATGGCGTCATACAGCACACAAGACAGACGGCAATCTATAGCGTCATACAACAAACTAGACAGACGGCAGTCTATGGCGTCATACAGCACACAAGACAGACGGCAATCTATTGGTCATACAGCACACAAGACAGACGGCAATCCATGGCGTCATACATAACAAGACAAACATCAATCTATGGCGTCATACAGCACACTAGACAGACGGCAATCTATGGCGTCATACAGCACACAAGACAGACGGCAATCTATGGCGACATACAGCACACAAGACAGACGGCAGTCTATGGCGTCATACAGCACACTAGACAGACGGCAATCTATGGCGTCATACAGCACACAAGACAGACGGCAATCTATGGCGACATACAGCACACAAGACAGACGGCAGTCTATGGCGTCATACAACACACAAGACAGACGGCAATCTATGGCGTCTTACAGCACACAAGACAGACGGCAATCCAAGGCGTCATACAGCACACAAGACAGGCGGCAATCTATGGGGTCATACATCACACTAGACAGACGGCAATCTATGGCGTCATACAGCACACAAGACAGACGGCAATCTATGGCGTCATACAGCACACAAGACAGACGGCAGTCTATGGCGTCATACATCACACAAGACAGACGGCAATCTATGGCGTCATACATAACACAAGACAGACGGCAGTCTATGGCGTCATACAGCACACAAGACAGACGGCTATCTATGGCGTCATACAGCACACAAGACAGACGGCAATCTATTGGTCATACATAACAAGACAAACATCAATCTATGGCGTCATACATAACAAGACAGACGGCAATCTATGGCGTCATACAGCACACAAAACAGACGGCAATCTATGGCGTCACACAGCACACAAGACAGACGGCAATCTATGGCGCCGTACAACACACAAGACAGACGGCAATCTATGGCGCCGTACAACCCACAAGACAGACGGCACTCTATGGCGTCATACAACGCACTAGACAGACGGCTATCTATTGGTCATACATAACAAGACAAACATCAATCTATGGCGCATGCAACATTGAGACAGACGGAGAACAAAGCAACATGCAGCAGAAAGTGAGTTAAAGTTATTTCTGCTATGTTTCCAGTCTTCTGGATAAGGACACTAAACCGGAGGTCACGTCACTTCAAGCTGAACTACACTACTGAGTCGAACGAAGGGATGTAAAAGAATTACTTGGGACGCAATTAACCCTCTGGAATTGACTAAGTTCACTAACAGTGCTTACTTACAATACACACACGGGAGCGCTTGATTGGAGCCTAGATCTGTTGTGATCTGTTGTGCTTTCCACAGTAACACTGGTGAAAGCTAGTACAAATATGAAACCTCTGATAGCAGCCATATTTTATTTTGTTAATGTGCAGGCGTTCACACCGAAATGTGTAAAAACTTAGCCTTTTCTGGTAGAAAGAGTTTGTTTGGGAGGCCGATTTTCGCTGGGGACATGGAGACATTTATATTCTACCGCACTGTGGTGGGTGATTTTCGAGATTTTACTCGTACTCCAATTGAGAGGTTGGTGAGCCTGTGACTTAACAGACAAACTACTCTATGTATAAATAAAAGAAATTTATTGGTTTAAGGTCAATACTCTACATAACATTTTACCCTTAAGTTGGTTAAAATGCACCAAAACCAAGCTTTTGTCCCAAATTACCATTTTATTATCCACGACTTGGCAAGGGCCTTGCCTTTTGATTGTTATATCGTGGGCTGGTCAGATGGGGATTTGTAAACTCTCCCACTCTCAAGTCCCCCTCCCCCTCCCCCCCCCCCCCCCCCCCCCCCCCCCTCGAACGCTTCAAACTCGAAAATAATCACTTCACAAATGTTAATAAGCATCTTACTTAAAAGTTTAAAAAAATAAGGTTTTGAAAAGGGATATTATGAATTCATATGAATAGCCGTTAAAAGCCTATCACAGTCAGCCCATAATTCAGCTTTTCACCCGTACTCGCTCAGAGCCTGGGAAGCCGGTGCCCAGCTGAAAGTTAGAATGAACCGGGTGCGTGTGAAGTCATACGTCGGATACTCGTACACCGGTCAGCGGCTTTTAAATATTACAAGTTGTTTGCTTTCCTCCAGTGCTTGGGTAGTGATCATAGTATAGTGTTACATCGCCTCTTGAGGATCAAGTACGTCCTTGAAAACACGCGGTTACTGGGATTTAGCGGGGTTATTATCACCTTTTTTTAATCTCTCTTTCTTTGTTGATAAGCAGCTGTGTTGACGGTTGTCACCGATCGCGGCCATGGCGGATGAACCAAAGACAGGAAACTCACCCAAGTCTAAAAAGTGCTGCGACTGTGGATGTCTACAGACTTGCAGTAACTTCGTTAATACTTCTTTGGAAAGATTCTTTTATTGGTAGGCTTAGCCAGTCTGTAAAGAAAAACACGAAACTTTCAACAGGATATGTACCTGTTACGTAATCACGTTTGTTGTGCACTGTTTTCACCGATTTGCCGATATGTACATCGCTATCGTCATCATAGTGTAATAATGTTCAGTTTCTTTAAGTATATTAGAAGATAACAGAATAAAAATAGATGTTAGGTTATGAGAATCTGCCAAATTTCCACAAAATTGAATTACTATTTCAGTCGCTTGTCTGTTATGCCTCACACCGTTGGATACCAAATTTCACACCTCGAAAATGAAAATGAAAATGGCGAATGACATATTCAAAGTTATTACCAAGTATTTCATGATGATTTTTTTACTATTTCTCGAAATAAATCGATTGTTTTTGGCTTTTATTTCTTTTAACAGCCTTTTAGGAATTATGCACCGAGGCGAAAACGCTCGCTTAGCGCATAATTCGCATATTTAAAAAAAGACGCATAATAAGTACCCTCTCTCTTTTTTAATTAACACGTATAGTTTTCATTTTTAACTCGTCTAATTTTCTGCTGGGGCTTAGCCGTTCTTACTTTTGAAGCATTTAAGGCTGAAGATGTTATTACAGACGTTTTAGTAACACCACCAGCTTGTGTATATGGGCCTATTCGCACTAGAAAAAAAGTTTGTTTGTTTTAACAAAAAAAAAACTGTTAATGCTAGCAGGAAACATGTGCAAATTAAAGCATGAGAAATCCGAGTCTACTTTTTATCTACTCTTGATCGATGTCTGGGTCGTGTTCGGCTTTTTGTTTGACCTCTAGTGCAAATGCAATTTACAAGCCAATCGATCGGCCAGGACAAAATTTGGCTGGCTGCTTGTCCTGGCAAGACAAACTTTGTCCTCGTAGTGCGATTAGGCCCTATGAGAATTTATTATAAATCCACTCACATACTATCACAAATCTCACAATTTGATTGGCTCCAGTAGCGAAAAAGCTGGTGTTTTTGTGACTAAAGCAGTTATTTATTACTGAGAATTATTAAAATCGTAATTTTTTTTTGTAGTATGTGAGTGGATTTATACTAAAACAATTATTTTCTTATGAATCAAAAATAGTCTACACGGCACTATACGTGCCTCATTGACTATCTATTGAGTAATTGAAAATGTAGTCTAATTGTTAAATAGTATGAATAAAGTATCAAAAACAGATCATGTCACATTTTGGGTGGCAAACACGCTCACGCTCAGGTGAGCAACAAAAAGCAACTTTTTTTAGAGCTTACGAACAAAGCCAGAAAGTTTTTTTGAAGAAAGAGTTTTTTACTTGAAACATTTTACTGTATTTTTTATCAGGCAAGCCGAGTGCAGTCAATTCTGTGTTTATTTTGTTTTGATTTTGCAACCGAAAATATCACGTGATCCCTTAAGTCTCCTATTACACTAATGATAAATTATTATAATACTTTAACATTTAAGTTGCCATTATGGAAAAATTTGCTCTTGTTCAAAACACATAAATCATAGACATATATTTGCTGCTAACAGAGACTGGACATGTTTTTAGCTTTTTCTTATATTTTGATGAGATCTCAGGCTGAGCTCAGGCTCAGGCTAGAAAAAGGTTGTTATAAAACAAAAAGAGTGTAGCACATTTATAATTTCGGGAAAAAAAACAATTAAGAAAGGTTAATCTCTCCATACATCCAAATTCAATGCCCAATTTTCTTTGCTTTTCTTTTGGAAAATTACCACTATTCCTTTGCCAAAAGAAGAAATAAAACAAAACTCATACACAGAAGATTTTACAATTTGGGTACTAGTGTAATGCGGAAAACGTGCACTAGTCTGCAATAAAAATAAACAAGGGTATGTCTAGAGAAAAACGCACTGTGGGATCCAGAGTAGTAATTCAGAGCAGTAATGACCACGGATCAATTAAGTCAGCATCCTTAGCTCTGGTAATAGGTCACTTGATCCATCTAGAAACTTAATCTATTCAAATTTATAAAATTAACTGTCTTAACTACTAACGAATGGGTAGGGTGGGGTCCAGTGCCCTCGGACCCCCCTTCTGGACACATGCAGCTGAATAACTATTTATAAGTAGCAGGCTATTTTAACATATTGTGTGATCTGCATAAATGTAGTATAATTCATCACTGTTTTCAATGATAAGGAGATCAAAACATTTTGTCTTTTTGACAGGCTAGGGGCAAAGATTGGCAGAAATCCCTGGATTACAATTATTATCTGCTTTGTTGTATCTGGTCTATGGATAATTGGACTTTTGAACTTTACTGAGGAGAACCGTGGGGAAAAACTTTGGGCTGCAGATGATTCTATTGCCATCAAACATGGCGACTGGGTCAGTGCAAACTTTCCGTCGCAGTCTAGAATCTCTAGTATTCTTGTTGTGGCAAGTAATGTACTCATTCCTGCTGTACTCACTCAGGTAAGACTACATTGTCTCTTTTATTCTTAGTACTTGCATATGCATATGGAGAAAACATAGACATGGGAAAGTTCTAAGGAATTATTGTTAAAACTAATTTTATTTCAATTTAATTAGAATTCTACACTTTTATCATGAATATAATAAACTAATTAATTAAGCAACTGCAAAAGATGACAGATGTTGGCTGGCTTATTGTTCATAATAAAAAACGGTAAAGAAAGCAGACTTGTTTTTTTTATACCAACTAATACAAAAAATGTGAAAGAGTATTTTATTGAATATTTCATTGTAAGATGTGTAAGTTAGAAGCTCTTGCTTACTGTTATAGTAAACACTGATCATACATTGTTGTGATGCTGTAGCAAACATTCATGTTTTGTTCCTCAGCTCTTGGAAATTGACAAGAAAGTGAAGCTGATCAAAAATGGAACTGAAAACAGCTGGGAGAAATTATGCTTCAGGTATATGGAATTACTTGTTAAATCAATACAGGAACTTCCCTGTTAACTGGAGATTTGGAAAGTACACTGTATTGCCCTGCCCTGTGAAATTTTATTTTTCCTGTAAATGAACAGTATATCATAAAAAATGCAGTAAAGAGTAGCCATGGGTACCAAGAAATTTCTAAAGCCTCTCTTAGTCTCAGAATCTCTTCATTTTCAGGCAAGTCTCTTGTTTTAGAGGTCTCGGAGTCTTGTTATTTTTTTTGTTAATACTACAGTCTCAGAGTCTCAGATTTTTAAATTGGATAGTAGAGTCCCAAATTTTTGTTATTGTAACCATGGCTGCAGGTTTCCGCTGCTTTTTTAGTGTTGAGCCTTACTGCTTTGAACAAAAACTTGAGGTATGCAAGACTGTTTGGTAAGCAGATACTGCTTTACAGTATTTCTTCTCTTGCAAGTTACAGTTTTATTGAACAAAAAGCTTGGATTTCATTTTGAGATCTACAAAGCAAAAAAGAAATGAGTTTTTTGTTTTTGTTTCAAGCTCTCAACTACTGCAGCATGCAAAGCTACAGTATTTATTATTTATTTATTGCACCTTTTCCCTTTTTGTGTCACAGGATTCCCAGTGTGTGGAGACAAACATTTCCAAATAAGCTCAATTTAAAACAGGTTTCTTCTGTAATACTGTACATCCTGGAAGAGACTTAAAAGCGTCGCACACGTTTTTTGCACAGATTTTGAATGTGTAGTGCATGCACAGATTTTGCTTGTATACGTTGAGTGTAGTAGCACACTTTCTCTAACTGATTTTAATGGATATCCTAGGTTGGGGCCTAACTGCTTTGACTCAAGCCTTCTGGAACTATGGTCTTTTAATGAGACAACAATCAGGGCACTTTCACAGTCTGACATCTTGGATAAAATCAACCAGCCCAATCTAAGGAGGTAGGAACACATTATTCCTACATGAAGTATGTTTCTAACTAAATCAGACTGAGTAAACAAGAATTGTTCAAGATTCAGATCAATAAAAACATAAATGCAGATTGCTTTTTAATGATGATGAAAATCAAGTCCCATGCCTCGCTAACATGGAACTTGTGAAAATGTGCATTAGAAAGACAATGTATCAAACCACCATGGATGAACAGTACCAACAATGGATTTTAGTAAAATAATTTTGATAAGTTCTGGCAAATACTGAAACTTTTAAGTGATACTAATGTACGATAGTTAACTCCTTAAAGCCGTATTGTCACCAATTTACTTCCAGTCATTTACGTAACAATCTCAGATGATTTTTAATGCAAACTGTGAAAAATATTTCAAAATTGTATAGCAGTGTTGTCTTGGAAGTCTCTTTGAGGATGTGACTGATAATTTAGAGTGGGTGGTCTGTTTTATTGCACGGATTCTAATAGATTCTTCTGTCTCTTGTCGGTGGAGGTTTCCATCAGCCCTTTCAAAAGAGAACTGGTGACAATCCACCCTAATGCATTATTTGAGAAATTAATACTGGTATCTAATTGTTTGATAAATAAAAGACATCATATTATTGCCATTATTATGATTATCATTATCATTACTATTATTAGTTTTATAACTGTTTCCGGATATTTTTAGCCCAATTACAGGAAGGCTGTTTGTTAAAGATGAAGTCCTCGGAGAAATGAAAAAAGGTTCCAGTGGGAAGATAACAGGAGCAGGCGCAATGAAGGCATCATATGGGATTAAAGCTGTAGAGGAAGTATCTTCAAGTGGATCAGCGGTATGCGGTTTTTCTTTTTATTGCTATACATTTTGTAAAATCATAAGGCATCATGAAAAAAAATGCAGCAGCATCCTAATAAGCATTATCAGTTTTTTTATCCTGGCTGATGGAGTTTATTAATCAACTTATTTAATGAAGTGGCACCCTTTTATTAAACTTTTTGTATTTATTAGTCCTTCCCTAAAAATGAAGACTGGGAGAAAGAATTTGGCAAGATACTTGACAACTTGCCATCAACGGCTCCAGGAACATATTACTACTTCTCTCGATACACGTAAGTGTCTTTTTAAGAAAACTAGTCTACACCTATTTCAAAAAAGGTTGCACTAGAGAATCCATGTATCATAAACCCGGGATGGTTCATGGGTAGGGTAAAAACAGCTTATATGCTTTTTTACTTGCTCCCATGGTAGCACTGCAGGTTACAATACACAGATTCTTCGAGTGCAGCCTTATTTGAAATAGGTATGTACAGTAAAGTTACATGATTCATTTGTCTAATGTGTTAATCATTGCTGACTGGATTTCAGCTTTTCTGATGCGGCTGGGAATTCCATTCAGGGTGATGTAACCCTGTTGTCTGCTGGCTACATGTTAATCATTGTTTATGTCGTCATTATGCTTGGCCAGTTTACAAGACTAAGGCTTAAGGTACATTAATTCAATTTTTATTCTACTCTTATACTGTAGTACAGCACCTGTTATAAACAGAAATAAAATGGTTTATATATTTCTATGTTTAACTGTTGTTGTTAGGCATGGCTAGGTGTGGCAGGCGTCATATGTGTTGGACTGTCCATTGGCGTCAGCTTTGGAATGTCCAGTGCCTTTGGGGTATTCTATGGCCCTGTCCATTCTGTATTACCATTTCTTCTGCTAGGTATGTTTGGTTTGGTAATATACTGTACTTTATTCTAGGAAAAACTGTGTACTGTATGTTTTTGGAATGTTTCGCAAAAAGAAGGCATTTCATATGACACACACAAAATTACAGGTCTGCTCCTCATCTATTATAAATGAATCCAATCAAAGAACATTTTTGTACTACTATCTTTCACAACACCCTGCACAATTCTTCCTCATAAGAGAAGATCTCTTTGTAGAGAGAAAAAGGAATATGCAAATTCAGAGTAGCAAAGTGTGCTTCAACTTCTAAGCTAACATATCCTATAGCAAACATCCCAAACATTTTAACCAACCTACCCTTTGTGAGACTTGTTGCACCCTATGAATAAACAAACATGTCCTAATGGCAAATATGCAGAACCATACAGTATAATCCAAGATATCTTGGAGCAAACATGTTGCTTCTTTATGTAATTATTAACCCAAACTAGTATTGTATAAACTTATTTATTCTATGATGAACATGTTACACCTACAGACTGTACAGTATGATATAAACCGACATGTTCTATGACTTAATGGGTCACTCATTTTCTTCTTCTTCAGGTATTGGGGTGGATGATATGTTTGTCATTGTACAAGCCTGGAATAACCTAACTCCTGAGGAGCATAAGACCAAGGAAGTGCACGAGCGCATTGCTCTGACACTTCAGCATGCAGTAAGAGGACACAACGTCTTTTTAGACACACCTTTAAAGAGAACTTTGTTAACCCATTCTCTCCTATAGATAGAGGCACTCAAAAGCCAATTAAAAACCTTCTGCCATGTTTTAAGTTATATCCTTTTAATTGGGGCTTCTTACTTTACAGGGATGTTCCATCACAATTACATCACTGACAGATTTTCTAGCCTTCCTGATTGGTGCTTCTACTGTAAGTGATTTGTACATTTTTTCTAATGTTTCCCCTTTGTCTATTGCCCTTCTCACAAGTATTTTAATATTCACTGGAAAATTTGATACTATTGCTCTTTTTTATGATTATTATAGGTTTGGAAAAAGGATATCTCTCCTTTTTCTATTACTTTTACACATATAAATTTCAAGCTACATGTTTCCTGCCACAGGTCCTTCCTGGTTTGCAGTCATTTTGTATTTATGCTGGACTAGGTAAGACAGTCACAATTATTCTCCTCTTAATAACATGAAATCCACTTTGTTTGGAAAAAATAGCATTCACCACAAGACCTCAGTAGGCTTATTCCAGTTTTTGCTGTTGTTTTAGGAATTCTCATAGACTTTATACTACAAATCACCCTGTTCTCTGCATTTCTCACCCTTGATGGAAGAAGGTAATATACAGTACAACTTGTTTTAGCTTTCCTATGTACTATTTCCAAACTGCCAAACAGTTACCTGCAATAATAATTATGAGGTTTAATTTCAATTTTTTTTCAAATATGTATATGTATGGGTTGGTTTGGTTTTTCAATCTTGTTGGATCTCTCTGGTTGGATCTTTCTTCATACCCCTAGAAAGCAGCATGTGAGTGAATATAAGCTGATCCACATACACTTACATATCTATCACAGGGAAGACCGGAAACGTGATGGTTGTTGCTGCTGCTGTATTGTGCTTCCTGTTGATTATACTGAGTCTCAATGTGGCAGCCGGGAGCTTATGAAAGTGTTTTTTGAAAGCTACTACTGCAAAGCTATCCTAAGTCTTCCTGGAAAGGTACAGTAGGTTCAGCTACAAAAAGACTGTAACCTCAGCTAGTAGCCTCCTCCGCAGGCATCTCTTGAAAAGATAAAAGAAAATATGGTAAAAAAAGAAAACGCGAACCGGGCTCCCTGTGTGGGAAGCAAAACTTCTTTCCAGATACCCGAAACTCTGACAGCGCTTTTTTGCTAATAGAGTTGCCTGTCTGTTGCAATCACCACAGTTTAATTTCAGCCAAATATGTAACACTCTCTGATGATTTACCATAACAGAAAATGCAAAAAAGAAAATAATTATTTCAAAATTGTAAAAGGAGTGTGTTTATTGGAAGTTTCTTCAATGTAGGACTTATAATTTAGAGTGGATCACCTTATAATAGCACAGATTCTAATGGATTCTTTTGCCTGTTGAGGTTTCTTTCAACCTGCCGAAAGTAAACTGGGGCAATTTTCCCTGTAATGTTTGTGATATGTTTTGTCTGTGGTTGCCCTGTTTTATTGTGTGTGATTTGTGTGCAGGTCATCGTCATGATTATCACTGGAGTCCTATTTGGCTTAAGTCTGTACGGCACTCTCATGTTGAAGCAGGATTTTGACGCTATTTGGTTCCTCCCCACCAAGTCTATGGCTTACAAATACACCATTGAAAATGATAAGGTTAGTCATTGCAGGGGCCTACGAACAAGATTGCCACTGAAGCAAAAATCTGTATACTGTACCTTTTATCAACTGTTTGCTTGCTTTAAGATGGACTTCTAGTCAACATGTGATAACATCTCTCTTGTTATTTCCAGTTCTTCCCTTCATCAGGGGAAAGAGCTGCGTTATATGCAGGTAAAACATAACATGACATCCTCTCATGGTACATGCCCACCTTATGCACCAACTCATGTTAACTAAATAAAGTGTAGATCAGGCATCTCTTGATCAGAACATGATTTAGGGATAATTTGGTTTAAAGTCCAGTAACATGTCTGTTTGATGTGCTATTATCATAAATCTTATTTATATCAAGCATAAAGGATTGTTTCGCTGTGTATGATGAGAAGTTTCCATTCTGGCATTAACAAGTTCTGATTTTATTTTTTTAGGGAAAATCAATTACTTTGAAGATCAGCTAAAGCTCCATAAATTACGTGAGGTTACCATTGCTGACTCAGGCGTCGTAGACTCATCTGTGAAGAGCTGGTTTGATGACTACGTGGACTGGGCTAAAGTCAGCAAGCCTGCCGCCAACTTTAATGCTGGCAAGTAGAATGCTTAGTACTAAATAAATAATACTAAAAAAAATATTATATGATAGATAAATGACAGTCTTCTATTATTCAAGCAATAATAGAATAATTTGTAAAAGTCCTTGCAACCATAATGGAAAGCATTTACTGTATCATTATTGTCAATCCGACACACCCCCCCCCTTTTTTTATCAATACTGACATCTTGAACATTGATTCCTAGAGAAAAGCAAGATCCTTAATGAAACGCTGTTTTACACTTGGTTGAATGAATACCTTGGTGGTCCTGGCAGAACGTATGCAAGTGATGTTAAGATGTACAACACATCCAATGGAAAACGAATATCTGTAAGTATAGTGCTCACACACATTTACAGTATACTCTTCTAATGCACATTCAAGATCCCCCTATCCATTTAACAGGGCTCCCATATCCATTTAGCAGGAAGGTGGAAGTTGTTCAGATACATTTAGTTAGGGTGTTTAATAGACATGGTAAATAAAGGTAGAGTATACATACTTTGAGATCCATCATTCTCAAGAGTAAAGTAAATTTCTGCCCATATGACCTTACACTACTGACTTAAATCACAGGCTACCCGCATTACTTATAATCATAAAGCCATGGACTCCTCCCAAGATGAGGTGAAGGCTATGGAGAGCTTGCGTGACCGAGTTAAAGAAATCTACCCAGACGACATGATTGTGTTCACTTATGGCGCCCAGTATCCTGGGTGGGAAACCAACAAGGTATACCTATGTATCTGTTTGTTTGTCAGTATGTCCTTCCATTGTTATTCAAACAAATTCTTGTTCATTTCAGATTATATTACTAGAGCTGTATCGTAATATTGCTCTGGCTCTTCTGGCTGTGTTTATTGTTACTATTGTCGTTATTGCAAATCTGTGGACAGCCCTGATGGTGTTTACTTGTGTTGCCTTTACGCTGGTGAGTTTGCCTAGACTCAGTATGTTACAGTATAAACATCGTACTACTTTGTTAGCCTTAGTACAGTACCACCAGTTGCCACCTGAATATTAATGTTTATTCTCACCAGGCCTGTGAATATAAGGCATACCCTTCCTAGCATATTTCTCATTCGGTTCTCCCATTTAAGGGCACACCTATCGTCTTGCTTACTGCGGTCTTGTCGTGCTCTTTGGGCCTGGTCGTTGCCCACTTCCCTTTTTCCCCACTCTCCCTCCCTCATTCTTTTCCGTGATCACTGGGCTCACCAGGTCCCGGTCCCATAACTTATTGAGCACAATGGGACTGGTGAGGATATATCACAAATTAGTTATATGGTTACTCTTGCCACCTGAATACCCATGCTACCTTGCTTATGCGTTCAGATATTGTTCCGTATTCTAGGTGGACCTGTGCGGGTTTATGTACTTTTGGGGTCTGACTATCGACACCATCACCACGATCCAGCTGGTGCTTGCGGTTGGCTTAGCAGTGGACTACTCTTCGCATATTGGGCACATGTTCATGATCACTCCAGGCACGCACGAAGGTATGTAATTAATTCGGTTATATATTTTATTGTATATTGTATTGTTATATATTTCGTGTTTTTTTCCCTACAGACCGGGCTCGCATCACAATGCGTGACATGGGCCCAGCAGTGTTGAACGGAGGCTTCAGCACGTTCCTCGCCTTTGTTCTTCTTGCAGCGTCAGACTCCTACATCTTTGGCGTATTTTTCAAGGTCAGTCTCACAAGGATCATTTAAATCTGGTTTGCTATCTCTAAGCATTTTCGGTAAAACTGGTTTCTTTCTTGTTTGTTGCCTGCTAACTTGTTCTCTGTGCTGCCATCGTACCCCTTATTTTCCTTACCCCTTCCTTGTCAAAGCTACTCGTCACCTATCATATGTAGATCTTCCTAACATGCCAGTCTAGCTTGCTCTCTTGTACTTAAGTATATTCTCCCTTGCCAGTCTAGCCTACACCCATGCCTGTCTAGCCTGCTCCCTTGCCTGTCTAGCCTACACCCTTGCCTGTCTAGCCAACACCCTTGTCAGTCTAGCCTGCACCCTTTCGAGTCTAGCCTACACCCTTGTCTGTCTAGCCTACACCCTTACCTGTCTAGCCTACACCCTTGCTTGTCTAGCCTACACCCTTGTCTGTCTAGCCTACACCCTTACCTGTCTAGCCTACACCCTTACCTGTCTAGCCTATACCCTTGCTTGTCTAGCCTACACCCTTGCCAGTCTAGCCTACACCCTTGCCTGTCTAGCCTACACCCTTGCCTGTCTAGCCTGCTCCCTTGCCTGTCTAGCCTACATCCATTCCTGTCTAGCCTGTCTCTTGGCCTGTCTAAGCTGCTCATTATCTATCATAGATCTTCTTCCTGGTGGTTCTGTTTGGCATGTGGCATGGCATGGCTTACCTACCCGTCCTCCTATCGTCTATCGGTCCCGCGCCATACCTCTCAGCACAAGTATCTGATCGTCACAACAAGTCCGGGCGCGCTTCGCCCGTCCACCCAAAGAGCGAGAACGTGGAACTTCCCGAGAAAAACACGCGAGGACAATCGGCAGGTGTCCAACAGTCACAGCCCGTGCAAAATGATGGCTTCTACATTCCTCCGCCTGATTATGACGGTAAGTCTGCACCCAGGGCTTACAGACATATCGCCACATGACTACTTCTCTTCTTTTATATTTATAAGAACTGTTTAATGTGTTTGGAAGCTGATGCCGCAGCTGGCTAAAATTAAGCAAGCCCGCTATTAGTTACCGGTTTATTCTCACCGTCTCACCTGGCTTATTTTATCCTGCTGTTGATAATTCTCGTCGATGACACGACGATGGAGACGTAATCCCTTTTGCTCACTCGTCGTCCTTCTGTTCACTCACTTACAGGTCGTGAGGTGGACGATACCCTCAAATCATCGTCTCCTGTAAACAAAGGATACAGCGGCAGCTCAAGTAGCCTGAAGATCTAAGTATAGTTTATTTCTGGTGTCAACTTGAACAGTTGAAACTTTTTTTAGAAGCCTCTAGCTTGCTTAGCAACCGCTCTTTGTGTCACGCGGCTGCTAAGCAGACTAAGAAGCCTCTAGCCTGCTTGCAGACGGTACCCGGTTATCATCGCGGAAAATCGTTATCATCGCGGAAAACCCTCTCCGTTCGATGATCGGGCGCCATATTGTATTCTAAGCCGCACGGTTCCTGGGGGCGAGCGCAAAAACGGACGCAGGGCCCTGCGCCCGATCATCGAACGGAGAGGGTTTTCCGCGATGATAACCGAGTACCGCCTGCAAGCAGGCTAAGAAGCCTCTAAACATAGGTGTATAACTTATAAATAGCTCGAAAGGGCTCTGAGAACGAGTTTTGAGCCACAGGATTCCCAACCATAAATAACCACCCTAGCAAGATATAATGAGGTCAGTCACTCAAGCTTGTTGCCTGATCTCATTGCTAAATATAATCGCATCGACGCCATTCTACGATAACGTATTATATCATATTACTAGATGTTGCGTTATGCTCCTATGTAATATATTCGTGCGTTCTCTCAGGCTCTGTACACAATAGGATTTGAACTAAGATTGTTTAGGAGTTTTGGGCCTCTTCGTCTCCCTCGCAGTCGCAAGGGAGATCCCTACGGCTGCAAGAGACCCCTCATTAGGTGGCTCTGTACTTTTACGTACAATAGGATTCTCACTTAGATTGGTCAGGAATGCGATGGCTCTGTGTTTCTCCGTATTTTTCAATGGAGCAAACGTGTATGTATATATTTGAATTACACCTATTTCAATAAACGTTGTCAGTGCAAAAGGCGAATGGCAATTGGCAAATGGCAGTTCTAAGACCAATAACTGCTTATGGGCATAATTATTTGTAAGAATAAAGATTATAAGTAATATCGCAGAAATTATCCACATGTTCCTACAGTCAGTAGAAATTTGACAAGCACCATGGCATTTTTTGATAGAACAACTGTCATTTGACAATCGCAATTTGCCGTTTGCACTGACAACGTTATTTGAAATAGGTGTATACGAGACCATTTGCTAGTGACTATTGGCCGTTATTGAAGTCAAACAAGCTTGACTGTTTAGTTTTTATATTTTATTTTGTCTCTAAAATTTGCCTCTAGAAGTAGCTTGCCGCACTGTTGGTTTGACGGTCGCACCAGTAGATTGACAGCCAAGGGTCAAATACTCTAATGGGGGAAATATGTGGACACTGGAGCTAGGAAGAACGGTTCCATGTTGCTTTGAGATATTCTCGTCGAATCGAAATTTTACACATTCATATGGTTTTATTTATATTATTTTATTTAGTGACCGCACGGAGTTATTTATTTAAACATTTCTTAGCGTTAGCGTATTTATTACCACGGACATGTATCTAACCGCAAAAAATAAAATCGAGTAATTATGATTGTGATTGAAATAGAATACCCAAGGGCCAAACTCCTGGAAAATGCTTCCAACGTTCTTTGAGGTGATTCAAATGTGATTTAAAGGTGATTTTGAAGAGTTGAGAATCTAGCTTACGAATATGCTCTTATGTAGCTCGAGGGTGAAGCACAATTCTGAATAACTCGTATGTAACCCCGAGCTGCAGCACAATGCTGAGTATACTCGTATGTAGTTCCGAAGTGTAGCACAATGCTGAATAACTCGTATGTAACCCCGAGCTGCAGCACAATGCTGAGTATACTCGTATGTAGTTCCGAAGTGTAGCACATAACCCCGAGCTGCAGCACAATGCTGAATAACTCGTATGTAGTTCCGAAGTGTAGCACGATGCTGAGGTGCAGGATAACGTTTTCGTGAGTGGAGCAGTTCTAATATAGCGTGACATAGCCATACATGCTGTATCCGAGGAGAGGAGCGTATTCATTGATAAAACTGTTTCCGACTCACGGAATCTATTTCACGGTCACGGTAGTAAATGATTATCTTTAAAAACGGCTCTTTAAACTTGCTACGCAGATCTATTTTTAATTATTTAAAAGCCTATCGACGGAGGTAAAAATATCCGGTAAAAGTAGGCAAGAGTGTACTGGCCGCATGGAGATCTCACTGTGCTTACAGCGATCATTTATCCGTCGCCCACCCCTCATGATTATCGTCGTTTTGGGGTAAACTCCGGTTACCCACGTTGCCCAAAATACGGCGCTATCATATCCCACATGTCCGCTTCGCGGGAGGAGATGTTATGATACTTATTGGTGTGAGGGCGATACAGCTCACGTCCCTTCTCTGTAGGTGGTTGATAGGTGTGTGTGTGATGGGAGGGAAGAGCCTGTCATCTTATCGACCGCGGCAAGAAACCACAGTTCCGACTTTCTGCTGATCCCGCATGTGTGGTGGAAATAAAAGGTTATATTTCGGCAGCTTTGTTATACGGATCTCTTATGTATGGATATCACAGGTATATTTCGGCTGCTTTGTTATGTCCTTACATCTTCCGCGGCTTACAGACATCCACTCGAGATCGGCCTTGCCGTTGTTAGCGCTTGCACAAAGGTTTGTATAAAAGTCTCCTCTCCATCGGACACTCAGCATGATGCAAGTGCGTTTCATTCATTCATTCATTCATTCATTCATTCATTCATTTTTTATTTTGCACTATTTTGAATAAGATAAAGAATATTTGGATACAGGTAGAAAAAAGGGGAAGTTAACTATTTACGGTACTTAAGAAGAAAAAAAATTTAAGGTGCGCAGTGACCATAGAAGCATAAGCTTTCGAGATGGTCACTGCCACAGTCAGATTTCGAGGGTCTTACAGGATATTATTATAATATTATTATAATATTATTATTATTATTATATTTTTTTTTTTTTTTTTTTTTACAATATATAATATATAAATAAACAAAATATAATATTTTAGAGTGAGGAAAAGTAAATCTGGCCAGGGTGGATCAATATTAATTCTGATTATTTAATAAATGCAATTTCAGTTGTTCTATGAAGGAATTGTAAGGTAAGGACTTAATGCAATTAAGTAGCGTAATTAAGCGTATTAAGTAATTAGCGTATTAAGTAATTAATTAATTAATTAATTAAGTAATTAATTAAGTAATTAAGCGTATTACGTAATTAGCGTATTAAGTAGCGTAATTAAGTAGCTGTAGCGTGACACGAGGGGTGCGCTTAACCACGCAAACACCTTAAACCGTAAACACCGTGTTTATCAGATATCTTCCTAATAAGTAGCTTTGTTTACCACCGATTTACGTCAAACGGAACTTATTAAATGTATTTCTATCAACCTGGATGAGTAAGTTCTCTTAAAGCCCTCTCGAAGGTGACCGGGACTTGGTAACTGATAGCAGATCGACAAGAGTGTTTTGTTCACGATTGATGGGGTTTGCTGGGCTATTTTACTGCGTGCTAAATAAAACACCTTCATACACGCAGCGTTTGCCCTGTTGTTTAATACCAAAGCGATATGTATACCGCTTTTAGCGCGACTCCGGCGTCAGAGGGAGTGATGCTATCTCATGTTAGCTCCTGTGGTCGGCGGTATTTTTGGACCGCCCTAGTGATGACAAACGTCGCTTTCGTGGGTTCGAATGTAACTGTTGATCCGTAACACGCAATAAGCCGCTGTGCTGACGGAGACGTCAGGCCATCCACCAATCGGTGACCATTTCCTCGGGGTCTGGTTCATTCTACCGGATATGAAATCCAGTTCTGCTAGAGTCGGGTTACTGGTGATGCAATCAGTGTGTGACGGAAGCCGGCCACATTGCAAGTCTATAAAATGAAACCGACCATAAAACACCGGCATAACGATTCTCAACTCAATCACGGTAACAAATCAAAGCGCAGTTATTGAAGTCTTACGCAATGGACGCCTATTCTAAGCACATCTGCTTGGTGGAGCAAAATGCAAGCACAAAGACAAGGCCAGTCTTCGAAAAAGCCTCAATTCCAACTTATAGCAGGGAGACGCGGGCTCAAAGACTTTTGTCCATACAAGAGCTAGTGTTCGAGTTCAGCATTGTCGTTTTGGTTCTCGGCTGCTTCCTAGCTCTTGCTATGTCTAGAAGAATGTTGAAGCAAGAAAACGTTGTTTGAATATCATTTTGAAAAAGAGACTGGAATAAAATGTCCACCATCAAGGTCGGCAAAGGTTAAAGAAACCGCAAGAAAAACTTTTACTAAACAACTTCAGGACTGACGGTTTCCTAACAAAACGCCAGAGGGAAGACTCTAAAAACAAGGAAACTCAAAAACGTTACTAAAATGTGCATCAAAATGGAACATGTAATGCACGGACAATCCGACATTGGCCCTAAACACCAAGGCTACGAAATGGTATTACGCCAACAAGAAAAAATATGCGAGGAATTCTTGCAATTTGCTGAACATCGCTTGCGGGAAGAAAAGATAATTAGCGACACACAAGACCGTAACGCATTTAAAAGATTGACCTTCGCGTGTAAGCATAGTGTCGGGAAAACTAGAAAAACGAGAACGAGCAGAAACAATTCAGAAAATGAAAAGATCGATTATTTATTGAACATAAAAATGCAAAATATTTATTGATATTTAAATAAATTATTTGAAAATCAGCTTTTTTTGTGTTAATGTTTTTTTAACCAATAAATTTAAAGAGAACATTCTGGGGTCGGTACCTGAAAGGCCGATTAATTCAACTTTTCCCGGTAATTGCGCCTATCCCCGGGGTAAGCGAGTAAAAGACTGGTTTGATGAGTACAATTTACACAGGAAACCCGGTACATCAACAAATAAGAATTCTTGAGTATTTATTCAAGGAAGCAAAGCAACTCCAGATCATCTGTATAACATTATTTCATTTCCAACAACGCGATATGAGCATGCGTGCGATGCGCCTTTCGACCGTAAAAGTAAACCAAGAGTCCTTTTTCTCAATTCACGCGTGCTCATCCCAGTCTCCCATAGACCATTTACACGAAGGACCATACAGTATCTTTCTTTGGAGATAATTTGTTTTTTAACAATCGACAGGGGCCAGTGCAGTTGGGTGACAAAGGCTCTGTTATTATGAGAGAGATATGGGAGGGTTAATGAAGATTGTAGTACTATACTATTGCATTAGAAATGCGGGTAGTGTCTGAAGGGTCATTTGTGATATGAAAAGTCCGGTAATACCGGCCCCGTTAGGTTATCGGGGAGATCTTTCAGGATACTTTTTCGGTTGCGGAAATGCGTTCTCAAAGCAGCGGTATTCTCCCTGTTGTTGTTTACGGGCTCCCGATAAGCACATAAATTTTAAAGGTTATAAATAGATTGGCTAAATAGTTATTGAATTTGAGTCCTAGCTCGTCGTGACACACAAAACAATGCCGCCGTAGCATCGGCAGAGAAAAGAACAAGTAATAAATTTCCAATATGTAGTGAAAGATATCCATGAAACGTATTCAATGCAAATGCATTCAAATGAATCAAGTCAATTGTTTCATCTTCATACATTTGCATTGAATACGGCTCATGAATAGATAATACGGCGTTTGAACTTAGCCTACCTTCGAAAACTTGTTAACAATCTTTTTAGGCGCTCGGTTTCCCTGCTAGCAGAGGCCTCTTTTCTCTGTATTTCGCTGGGCTGGAGTTCGCGAGGAAAAGATACCTCTGCCATGGGTCGCAAGTTCGTTTGATCAAACCGCCGTCCACGATCGTGGACTGGAGATCCAGAGCGCATGCTCCGTTCATTAATTACTAGACAAGTTTTGAGCTCACAATGACTAGCGCATGCGTGAAGCGTTTATCCGCTTTTGGGGATAATAAGCCCGCATTCGAAACGGCGTCCTCCGTCCTCCGTCCCACTCGACGAATTATAAAAGAAGCCATTCAACGCCTTGTCTTCATTCAGATTTTTCTCTCTTTTGACTTACGAGTCAATCTACCGTTTACAGCCTTTGTATATTCTTCTGGAATTAGCTAATCTAAGTTTACCAAAAAGTTTTGTAACATTTTCTTCGAGTCCAACTGTGCGATATTTACATTGAAGAAACTCGCCTGCACAGATGTCTTTCAGATGATTTATTCCACAAACAAGACAAAACTCGTCTTTGCTGCGTTTGCTGTTCAATATTTTTAGTGGCGTTTTAGGTGATTGAAATTGAACAGTTGTTTTCTTTTTTCGGAGAGGAGAACTAACCGGGAGTTTGATTCATAATTTGCGACAAAAAATAGCATATTGACAGCTTTCGCGCGATGGTACGGGTTTTGGCACGTCATGCGGTCGCTTATTAACGCTCACGCATGCGCAACGAAAACATTTTCGACCCATGGCAGAGGTCTCTTTTCCTCGCGAACGCCAGCACAGCGAAATACAGAGAAAAGAGGCCTCTGCTAGCAGGGAGGCGCTCGGTGACAGCTACATAGCAAATAATTAGACAGAGATTAAACCTGATTGGTTAATAATTGATCGCATAAAATGTTAGCCGTGATTGGTCCACTTCTAACTGGGCTGAACTCACTGGGTTCACCTGTTCACGTATTAAAGCATTGTAATGGTTCCCCACTGACTCGTACCAAAGCGTCTCAAGTCAGTTAAAACAGGTGAAAAATATACTATGAGCCATGGATAACGCTGGTGCAAAGGAACAAGAGAAGGGTCAGAATGAGCGCTTAGTCCCCGTCACGCTAGTTAGCGCCTTGGTACGAGGTAGAGCGTTGCCTCTGTGATCAGATTTCACTACAACTCGACAAGCATATTGATTATTTAAACATGATGAATAACCAGATAACGGATCTCGAAATTCAGCTAGGACCCTCTACTAACTACGGCTAGGAATATATATAATTATTCTTATGGTTACTGTGGTATGTGTGTTGGTAATGTTTCGAACCAAACGACACTCTGAATTAACGATCTCCGACTTTCTTCCCCCTCTATTCGAATCAGCTCTCAACCTTTCTACAATCTGTCTTTCCCTCTCACGAGTTCACCCCGTGCCTTGGTCAACGATACGCGATCCTATTACTAATTACATATTACATAATTGGTGATCATAAACTAATAACTGTAACAACTTCCGGTACACAGAAACGGAACTTCCGGAACACACTCCCCCCTTTGACTCTTAGGAGTCAAGCAACGCTCCGATCGCGATTCTATTCTGCGCGTGCAGTGCTGCTGCCCGAGTGGACCTGGCTCTGGTAGACAGTGCAGCCCAGTGATGGGCTGGTGTAAGCTCCACCTCTCCGACCTCATCGTACACATATGTAAGCGGCCTGTCGTTCAGTGTGCTCTCGACCTCCACCAAAACTGTAATTAGCTCATCATAGGTCAATCGTGCCTCGCCCAAGGTCTTCCTCAAACACTGCTTGACGCTTCCTACCATTCTCTCAACCCACCCCACCATGGAGCCTTCTCTAGGTTGAATTGCCAAGATACTCTGTTGACCTCTAAATATGCTTGTACCTCCGGGTGGTCATGTAGCTCCCTCAGGGCCTTTGCTGCGGCTTTGAACGTTTTCGCATTGTCTGACACTGTAAGCGTTGGAGCTCCCCTCCTGGCTGCAAACCTTCTAAGGCATCTCCTGAAAGTACAAGCCTCTAAATCTACCACTAAATCGAGATATAATGCTCGTGTCACGCAACACGGGAAAAGTGCCACATACGCCTTCTGCATCATACCTGTGCTACTCTTGTAATAGAGAGGACCTGCAAGTCTACTCCTACTTTGGATAATGGCTCTGCCTGCGTGACTCTAAAGCCTGGTAAATCCGCCACGGGAGGCTTTGCGTATGCCCTGCCTTCTAGCTTCTTACACGTGACACACCTATGCACTATCTTCTTCACAACTTGTCTACCTTTCGGAACCCAGAACCTTGTCCGCAACTGCGCTAAGGTGCCGCTAACACCACTGTGGTGTAACTTACTATGGCAGTCTAGTATAACCAGCTCTGTCAGCCTGTGATCTCTCGGTAATACTATGGGCAGTCTAGTATAACCAGCTCTGTCAGCCTGTGATCTCTCGGTAATATTATGGCAGTCTAGTATAACCAGCTCTGTCAGCCTGTGATCTCTCGGTAATATTATGGCAGTCTAGTATAACCAGCTCTGTCGGCCTGTGATCTCTCGGTAATATTATGGGCAGTCTAGTATAACCAGCTCTGTCAGCCTGTGATCTCTCGGTAATATTATGGCAGTCTAGTATAACCAGCTCTGTCGGCCTGTGATCTCTCGGTAATATTATGGCAGTCTAGTATAACCAGCTCTGTCAGCCTGTGATCTCTCGGTAATATTATGGGCATTCTAGCGTCTGTCGCAAGCTCGGAATTACCCAGTCTCCCTCTGCACCTAAGTATGCCTGCCTCTTCTACTAAATCCAGCTGCTTGGTCACCTGATTAAACGTCGCTTGTTGCGTCAAGTCTACTTGTGCTGACTTTATCCACTCTAGCTCTGCGTTCGTCATCTCCTCTCTAGATAACCTGCCTGTCATCCTGTCTTCTACTTTCTCTGCCCTAACATTGTGCATGAACCTCCGAACATACGCTGTTACCTTGAACAACTTGCTACAATTACTGAAATTGTTAGGGTTGATTAAACTAGATATGTCTCTATCCTCGGTACTCTGGTGTTGACCACCATACTTACAGTGCCCTTCTCCTCTTCCGCCCCCAGCTGGCGTTCTCTCGATCTTTAATGCTGGCCATCCCTGTTCGGGAACAGTCAGCCAGGGTGGCCCATTCCACCACAGTGCACTACTCTTAAGTAGCTTAAGTTTGGAGGCGATGCACCCCGTGACCCAATGTAGGCCGGGTTCTGTTCTCCCGGGCAATGTCTCCACTCACCGTTCCTAGTTAGCTCCAATATTATCTACTCTGTGCTTAACAAACTGTTTCCACTCATTTTTGTTCGCCAACCAGTATAACACTGTTTTGCTATCTGAACAGTACACCTCCCTTTCTACTTCAATGAGTTTGCCTAGGGCTTCTTTAACATGGCTGACTAGACGGGCAAGGATTAACGCGGCCATTAGCTCTAACCTGGGTATTGTCATCTCCTGAAGAGGGGCCACTCTAGTCTTGCTGCAAAGTAACCTTACCTGCCTCTCTCCCCCCACGTCGTATACGAGGTATACGACGGCACAGTACGCCTTGCGACTCGCATCAGCAAACCCGTGAATCTGCACCTTACGGTCGGACGTGTCCAATACTCACTGAGGTACTTCAGCACTCATCAAATTTCCCAGGTCTTTAACCCAGGCCTCCCACTCTTTCCTTACCTCTCCAGTCAATTCCTTGTCCCAGGTTAACTCGGTCATTCGAAACAGGGTCTGAAAAAGGATTCTTGCAGCTACAGTTACTGGGCTTGCTATTCCTAGGGGATCGGACATACCTGCAAGAACACTGAGCACATTTCGCTTCGTCGCTGGCGACTGTTGCGCCTTATCATACAGGTGGCCAAATGTGAGTCCTATAGTGTCACTACTGTTATTCCAGGGTAGGCCTAACACCTTCTGAATATCACAGTCGCTTGCCACGCCCTGGTTAGTCTTACCACGCGCCACACCTTCTTGACTAGCTGGCATACATCTCCCGTGGCTAACATCCACCCTACCTCTGAGCTCGCTATCGTTAGTCTGCCACTTGCGCAGGTTAAACCCACCTTCTGCCAATCTCGACTTGGACTTCACGTATAACTCATACGCCTCTTCCGGGGTGTTACTCCCTGTCACCAAGTCATCTACATAAAAACTGTTGACTAACATCTCTACAAACTCAGGATCTATCTCTTTAAACTTCATGAGGTGGTGCCTCAAGGTTCCATTCAATAGAAATGGCGAGGCGTTCAGACCAAACACCACTCTACAAAACCGGTATACCATGATTACGGAATCCTCCTTTCTCGGGTCCTCTGGTAACACGCCCCTTTTACCTGTCTTCGCCGACGCATCATAGATCACTCTTACCGGTGTACTAGTAGCAACATTCCTACGCACTACCGCTCTATGTGGTAAGTAATGGATCTTGCTACCATCTTCTAACGCATGAACCGGCTCTATCACTCCCCACTCTAACTGACCCTTAATTACTGCCTCATACTGGTCTAGCATTTCTGGCTCTTGCCTAAGCTTTCTCATTGTGCCATGAAGGCGTCCTAGGCTGTTTTCGTAATTAGAAGGTAACGGTCTGTGGTTGACCTTCCATGGTAACTTAACCGAATACCTCTCTCTATTGAAACAAATGTTATCCAGAAATTCTTCCTGTACTCCCTGTGTCTCTCTAATAACTAGGGTCTCTAAATCCCACAGTCTCGCTATCTCACTCTCCAAACTCTCTGATTGCTCTGCTGACCGGTCTTGGACTAACAAATTAGCCTGTACTATCTGTACATTCTCTACACATTCACTATCTACTGTCATAGGGCCTGACAATACCCATCCTAACTCTGTCTCTATGGCGACGGGTTCCTCTACTTTGCCTCGAATTACTCCACCTTTCTGAAAATGCCAAAGATAATCCGCTCCAACTAAAATCTCTATTTCTAGTCTTTCCTCATTCCTATTCACATCTGAGAACCATAAACCTTTGAGGTGTGGAAACTGATCTCCAGCTAACTCTACATGACCATTGGGTATGCTTGAAATCTCTGGCACTACGAACGCCTGCACATTAATGCTTGCACCTCCATTTACAGGACTTACATTAAACTCTACTACCTCTCTGAGCGTGCCTTTCTGGTCGCGCTGACCAAACGCGTTAATGCAAAGCCATTCACGCCTAACGACAGGAAGTTTGGCTTTGCGCGCTGCCGACGCCGTAATGAATGAGCGGTGACTTCCGGCGTCAAACAAAAACCGCCCCCATCCCAGCTAATAATGCCCTGCGCTGTTTGTGCGTACCAGAGCCAACATGAAAACTTTCCGCAAACCCCGAAGTTACGTGATTTGAAGTAGCTTCTCCCGCTTGCTCGCTCTCCCCCCGTTCCTGCTGTGGCGTTTCTGTTTGGCCACTAGCTTGATTTTCGCATATTGAAAGATGATGCGCGCCCGCGCAGCCCTTACAGTTACTATCTTTCGATCTACACTCGTAGGACCTGTAATTTTTTCTAAGGCATCTAAAACATCTAGCATACTTAATTAAGATTTTCTTTCGCTCTCCCGGGGACTTGAATCTCTCACAGTTCTCTGACTTGTGTTTTCCAAGACAATAAACACACGTCCCTTGTCCATTAGCTTCAACAAATAATGCGCTCCCGCTTGTTTGCCTTTGCATACCGTCTTGTGGTTTCTTGTTACTTGCCCCAGAAGAAATAGGCTTGTGCTCTTCTCTCAGCTCTACCTCCGCTCATATCTCAGCCAACAGTCTTTCCATACTCGATGACATGAAGTCTTGGTATCCATGAGTGATAGTGAGCCGGAACGAGCTCGGCAACTTCTATAGCAGGGCCGGTACCACGATCCCCGAATAACTTGTTTCACTTACATTTAGAGCTTCTAGCCCTCGGAAATGGGCTTTACCTCTTAATCAGGAACACTATTGTTGGCCAAAAACGTGGTGTTCTGGAACACCCTTGCCTTGTTGAATACAGCGGTCTGGGAACAAATCCACGAAAGTTTTGAATTCTTACTTCTTATCTCACTCAGCAAAATTTTGTGAGATTTTATTCAGCTAATTGCCTGGAGTGTATTGTACCGAACAACTTCCCACACAAAACAATTATGTCTACAAGCAATACAATCATAGAAAGCACTAGTACTTTGATATCACCCCTTTAAAGGGTTTACTTAGAATTGCTGAAATTACTTTGAGATTGTTTTTTACTACAATCTGCTGTTTCTGATGAAATTTCTCGAAATCGGTAGGGTTCCTGCGCAGCCGTATTTTAAATTGTCTGAAATAAAATAAAATGTCCAGAATAACTGAAAATAGCAACATTGTGACCTTATTCACTAACTACGGCCATTTACCCACATATAAGTGATTTCTTCGTTTGTTACACGCCGAACACGAAGTCGGACTGATGCCGCCATCTTGGCCGTGAAGTCTCTTCGACTGGACCCTAGCCACACAGGCAGACCAAAAAACGCGGCCTCTTCGATCGACCCGATCAACCCAGAGATCCATCGACCCAGAGATCTATCGGCCCAGCGATCCATCGACCCAGCAAACAATCGACCCAGATATTCATCGGCCTAGCGATCCATTGGCCCAGCGAACCATCGACCCAGAGATCCATCGACCCAGCAAACCATCGGCCCAGCGAACCATCGGCCCAGCGATCCATCGGCCCAGATATTCATCGGCCTAGCGATCCATCGACCCAACGGTCTAGCGATTTAAAGATATGCGGATCTAGCGTTCCATCGAGTCAGTTTCTCCTGAGATAACTTATGCAGTTGAGGTATTGATATAACATGTTATCAGCATAAACACTGTTAGTGGCTTGTGACGTCAGTTGTGAGGTTCTTACACCGAGGATCAGCCCGGAAATGCCTCTCCGCTACATCGTACAACCGCCTCAGCCTCGTTAAGTCCCCATCGTTAAAAACAGGCGACAGGTTAAGTAGGTCGTTAATGTGCGACCGCTGTATAGCCTCGGTTTTGCCATATAGCTTGCGAAGTATTTCGATAGCAGCGCCGTAGTTTGCCGCGGTCATCGCGAAACCAGCAATGGTCTTTCTTCGCCCTTTATTCGAATCAGCTCTCAATCTCTCTACAATCTGTCTTTCCCTCTCACGAGTTTACCCCGTGCCTGGTACAACGATACGCGATCCTATTACTAATTACATATTACATAATTGGTGATCATAAACTAATAACTGTAACAACTTCCGGTTCACAGAAACGGAACTTCCGGAACAATGTGTTGGCATGTAGACTTCATACATGCCACACCGTGTGAAAATCCTGGTTATGCGCTGCAATATCATGACTACTGCTGGTAGGCTAGTAGGGGGGGGGGGGGGGGGGGAGGAGGTAGGTAGGTAGGGACGGACAGACGTTCGGACAGACAGACAGACGGACGGACGGAGGGACAGAGACAAACAGACAGACAGACAGACAGACAGACAGACAGACAGACAGTCAGACAGACAGAGAGGGAAGAGGGTGGGGAAAGGGAGAGAGAGAGAGAAAAGGAGTGCGCCCGCGATCCCATAGCGGTCACACTGATACTAAACACGTGACTAGTACAATAACAACAGCAAACTAACTGACGGAACATTTAGTCTGGTCATTTTATGAATTGACCAAGAATATATCAAAACAAGCATTTTTTTCTCATAAAATTTGGCAAAAATATATAGAAAAGGGCGTAATAAAAAACCTTTTCTAGTAAAGTGGGTGAGATTCAGGGTTCTTAAAATTTTTTTGGATCAAAATTGCACTCGACAAAATGCTCTCTGATTAAGAATTCTTAAACATGTAATGGCATGTCATGCTCGGAGGTAATAGGATAGTCCTCTCATTAGGGAGCTTTTATTAAATAGTTGACCTAAAATATGTAAAATATGTTTACACTTATCTGCTTATGTGCTTATTCAAGATGATTAGTTTCCAGACTCTCTCGCCCAGATACCTCAATAGTCGCAACGGTCCCCACCCTACCCCCACGGCGATCTCATATAGGTTAAATGGTCCGCCTCTCTCTAGTTATTTGTGTAACAAATACCAACAATGAAATAAATGCTAAAATTTAAGCCTTCTAGGTTTTTTGGTATAAGATTACTATGAAGCGATGAAACCATTACTTTACAAGGGTCAGGTCATCGAAGGCTATTGGCCAAAGCCTAAGTGATTGGCATTACAAATAACATAACTTTAGAAATGACAAGTCAAACTGAGGGGACGCCTTGTCAGAGCAGAGGCTTTTAGCGATCATCTAGATAAGTTCTTTTGAAGATCTTAAGCTCCAGTTCACATTTATGGGGTGATTGGATATGGGGCGATTGGATTCGTGTTACACTATTCCTGTAAGCCTTTCTTTGCTTGCTACAAGATTTTAGACAGCGCCCAAGGGATTTGCTAGATCATGCCTGTTACACTACTTCTGAAATAGCACGTAGTTCATTGCCTGTAGTTGCCTGTATTGTTTTTTGCACTGTCTAAAAGAGGTTCTGGAGACACGAACTTCTAGAGACACGAAGATGGGAATAATCAAGCAAAACAATGGTGCAGTGCTAAAGGATGGTTATTTACTAAAACAAGGAGACATGATCAAGGTCCAATGGCACCTTAGGTACTTCGTGCTGACCAGAGAATGCCTGTGTTACTACAGAACAGAAAAAGAATCCGAGAAAGAAACCCCAAGAGAAGTGATATTCTTTAACGACATGTCACTTTACATAGAGGAGATCTCGGATAAGCAACCGAAAACCAAGTACTGTATTAGAATAGTCAAACGCTCGGTCTCAGGAGTACGATCTATTTTACTGTCCTGTTTTTGCGAAGAAGAGAGAAATGAATGGCTAGCTCAACTTCTCCTAGCTAAGGCGATATCGCTCACAAGGGACCTGTCATGGATTGCAAGGGATAACTCGGAGCGACCCTGTTCGGTTGAAATTAGTAGCTCTAGCTACTACAGTGAAAAGCTAGTTTCTGCTAAAGAAGCCTTTAATAAATGCCGGCGGAAGCTGTCAAGCTCGGGTCGGAGTGTTTGCTCACTGGAGGAGCTAAGCCGTGCAAGCCCAACAGCCTCTGGCACTCCAGCCTAAAAAGACACGGTAGTAGTCCATCACTTCCAGTCGGTCCATTCCAGATTGTCTCAAGTGTGCGTTCAGGCCAGAAACGGCATTTCACTCGAGAGTCCTTTATTCTATAAATTTGTTTTTTTTAGCTAACGGAAAATTCATCGATAATGGAACACCTTTGAACCGTTTCAATCCGTTCAAGATACCGCAAATATAAAACGAACATTTTTATTTATTTATCCAACTCTAGTGGTCAGATTATATTTTTCCTATGGAAATATAAATCCATAGTTGTGAGTTTAATTGCAAGGATAATTCGTCAATTATTTACGTCGTTATTTACCTAAATCATAGCCTATGATTCGGCTCTCCAGTGGGTTAATTCGGAAATTCCTGTTTTGGGGGTGTCGGGATTCCTGTGGCGACCAAAAAACGGGGATCCTGAACAACGAAAACACACAGAGTTACGTAAATCATAAGTAGAGATCGTCCATGAGGCGCACTGCAAACAAATCATGCAGTAAAAAACATCTTGCTGCACTCATCAACATGTACTCTGACTTGTTTTTACTTATCACATCTTTATCAAGGGTTAAAGGGGTCATGTCAGTTCACATAGTAACCCGGTCTGGCCCAGCGCCAGCATTGTAAAGTCCAAGCAGCTCATCAAGCTCGTATTTCTTCGTGTATTAAACCATATTTTTGAAAATGCTATTGACAATATCTTACTGTTCTGCTTTTAGGCGAGTACCTTTTATAGTTTATAATTCAGAGTACGAGGGGGTAACTTGAGAAGGCATTGTGCAAAGTCGAATGTAAAAGTTGTTTATCTCATCCAAATATTGCTTATATGAATGGAATGAAGGACCTTACGTGAAATTGCTATGTGACATCTGACCATAGTAAATGCCTGTTCTTGGTCAGATAGCCCTATCCGGGGCTAAAATAAGATACTTGCAGCAGCGCTTTTCGCATGAAAATAAAACGATCTGAAGACGGTTTCAAATATTTGGGTTCATCCCAGCATCTCCTGATGTTGTTTAGGTTGAACTTGTTGATTGATTATTCCTGATGTGACGCATCAAACATTCGGGACACCATTAAAATTTCAGAGCCCCACTTCAGTGTAACTCTTCACCCCCCCCCCCCCCCCCCCACCCCTGCTCCCTTTAACAATCCCTAGTATTATTTTTCGAAGCCTTTGTAAAATTTTCAGAGCCCTCAACAAATTCCTCCCCCCCCCCTTAAAGTGTCACAACATAATGGCATCGTCCCTTAAAATCGTCCCAGTAATTTAACAGGGTTTTTTTTTTATCGATTATGTTCGATTATCGGACTCAATCAAAACCAATCGAACGATTGGCGTTCCACCGATAAAATTTGTTCGATCTCGTTGGATCAATTAGGTCGGGATTATTCTCCAAGCCCTAGCGTGACGAGACCTAGCGTGACAAGAACTAGCGTGACGAGGCTTAGCGTGCCAAGACCTAGCGTGCCAAGACCTAGCGTGACGAGGCAGTGAAGAGGCCTAGCTTGACGAGACCTAGCGTGACGAGACCTAGCGTGACGAGGCTTAGCGTGCAAAGACCTAGCGTGACGAGACCTAGGGTGCCAAGACCTAGCGTGACGAGGCTAAGCGTGCCAAGACCTAGCGTGACGAGACCTATGGTGACAAGACTTAGCTTGACGAGGCTTAGCGTGACGAGACCTAGCGTGACGAGGATAAGCGTGCCAAGACCTAGCGTGACGAGGCTTAGCGTGCCAAGACCTAGCGTGACGAGGCAGTGAAGAGGCCTAGCTTGACGAGACCTAGCGTGACGAGGCTTAGCGTGCAAAGACCTAGCGTGACGAGACCTAGGGTGCCAAGACCTAGCGTGACGAGGCTAAGCGTGCCAAGACCTAGCGTGACGAGACCTATGGTGACGAGACTTAGCTTGACGAGGCTTAGCGTGACGAGACCTAGCGTGACGAGGATAAGCGTGCCAAGACCTAGCGTGACGAGACCTATGGTGACAAGACTTAGCGTGACGAGGCTTAGCGTGACGAGACCTAGCGTGACGAGGCTTAGAGTGCCAAGACCTAGCGTGACGAGGCTTAGCGTGCCAAGACCTAGCGTGACGAGGCTTAGCGGCACGAGGGTTAGCGTGCCAAGACCTAGCGTGACGAGGCTTAGCGTGCAAAGACCTAGCGTGACGAGGCTTAGCGTGCAAAGACCTAGCGTGACGAGGCTTAGCGTGCAAAGACCTAGCGTGACGAGGCTTAGCGTGACGAAGCTTAGCGTGCCAAGACCTAGCGTGACGAGGCTAAGCGTGCCAAGTCCTAGCGTGACGAAGCTTAGCGTGCAAAGACCTAGCGTGACGTGGTCTAGCCTGAAGAGGCCTAGCGTGACGAGACCTAGCGTGACGAGACCTAGCGTGACGAGGCGTAGCTTGATGAGGCCTAGCGTGACGAGACCTAGCGTGACGAGCCCTAGCGTGATGAGACCTAGCGTGACGAGGCTTAGCGTGCCAAAAGTTAGCGTGACGAGCCCTAGCGTGGCGAGTTCTGGCGTGACGAGGCCTATCGTGACGAGAACTAGCGTGACGAGGCCCAGCGTGATGAGGCCTAGCGTAACGAGGCGTAGCTTGATGAGGCCGAGCGTGATGAGACCTAGCGTGACGAGGCTTAGCGTGCCAAGACCTAGCGTGACGAGGCTTAGCGTGCCAAGAGTTAGCGTGACGAGCCCTAGCGTGGCGAGTTCTGGCGTGACGAGGCCTATCGTGACGAGAACTAGCGTGACGAGGCCCAGCGTGATGAGGCCTAGCGTGACGAGGCCTAGCGTGACGAGGCTTAGCGTGCCAAAAGTTAGCGTGACGAGCCCTAGCGTGGCAAGTTCTGGAGTGACGAGGCCTTTCGTGACGAGAACTAGCGTGACGAGGCCTAGCGTGACGAGGCTTAGCGTTATAAGTCCCGACCGGCTAGAAAATTGTAGCAATCGTGTAATACGACCATCGTTCTCCCGTTCTTTGTTTTACATAGGACTTATATGGTAATTGTCTTAATGTCTGACATACCAGTGATTCCTTCCTTCGCCGCCACAAAAAGAGAATTGCTACTTCCATTTCATTACATCATGCAGGCAGGGGGGGGGGGGGGGGGGGGCATTCAGACGCATACATCCATAATCAGTCCTGACACAAGAATCAGACACATAGCATCTATAAATAGCAGACGCAATAGTAGAGCAATAGCCAGCACTAAGAGCTTGTCCGACTCGTAAGCCAGCTAGCAAAGTACGATGCTGTGGTGTACACCCCGTAAAATCGTGGCCACCCACAACCACCGTCCCAGCTTGAAACACCGATGAGATGCCACTGTCCTGCGGATTGACAGACCAATGGACTCCCCGAGTCCCCTGAGCACGACACGCCTCGCCCATCGTCGTACCCAGCACATGTCATGGAGCGGTGGATACTCGGGTAGTTTTTTTGGCACGTCCTAAAGGACACGATTGGGACTGAGATTTGCTGGATTATCCGCATATCTCCAGGGAGAACGCCAAGTAGCCCCCAGCCTGTTGTCCAGCAGGGCGTCCCTGAACAAGAGAAATAGTGACAAACTCATTATAGTAAGTAGGCCCCAGAACAAGAGAAAGCGTGACAAAGGCCCCAGAACAAGAGAAAGCGTGACAATAACAATATAGTAAGTAGGCCCTGTTGTCAAACAGAGAGTGTCTACGAATAAGAGAAGGCGTGACAAACAGATAGTCATGCATGTTGACTATCCGCTCTAACTATCTAAGTATCCGCTCCCCTTCTTTTCCTACATCCAGTCCTTACCTGGGAAAATGTTTGTTTCGTTCTCCATGCAAACCACGTTTACTCGCTTATTGAGGATCGCTGGTCGCGCGAGCTTCAATACAGCAATATCATTGGCCCAGCGTGTGGGGGCTTGGTAGCTAGGGTGCTTATGAATTGCTGCGACCGCAATCTCTTGTTCCCAGCGGCTACCCATTCCCCAGTCCAGTCTCCCTGACCGCGCTATGTAGGCTCCGAGTCTGACGACCAAGAAAACAAAACAAAACAAAATGAACTAGTGTTAACGTACGAACGAGCCTTGAACTTTTTAGACTATATAAACGGACAAAACAAGCAATATAACGAAGAAATTTCAATGCGATTATGATAAAATAGATCTCCACCTCACAATGATCTGGTCAGTTCGGATAATCCTGTCGAAGCAGTGAGCGGCAGTGATCACGTGACGGGCCGAGATCAAAACGCCGCTACAAAATGGAAACCGTCGCCGGTTAAGAATCATCGTCTGCCATGGCCAGTCTTCTGGCCGGGCGGGACCCGCTCGGGCGAATCCGGTTGAGGGAAGGCTTGGCTTGATCCCGCATGCTGGAACATAAATTGATAAATAGCTCCCTCTTTTCTACCCCGGCCTAGCAGCTTACGTGGTCCAAGATAGCCTGCTTGCAGGCGTTTACTCGGTGTTTTTTCGCGGCCGCCATCTTGTTTTTCGCCGCGCTGGCTTGGCACTTTGCGCTCGTTCCGGCTTTCGCGCGGTCAAAACAAAACAAGATGGCGGCCCCGACTCGGCACATAGCGAACAAAACACCGGGTAAACGCCTGTAAGCAGGCTAGGACCAAGGTGGTCTTCACGGCCGAACATTTTCGCGGACGAAGAATGAAAAGGCAATGCTGGCTGTTAGTTCTGGATTTAAAATGCATTCTGATATAGTTTATAATGCACTAACAATATCTTATATGTGAATGTACTAACATAGAAAATAAGATGGTACTTACCAGGAGGAGAAGGCGTGGCACCGACCAGGTGACAAACCACACCTGCCAACTCCTTCATATTGCAGTTATTAATCCCCCAAGGACGATGTGCACAGCGGAAAATCGAACGCTCGTTTCCACGGCAACGTACGTCGTCTAGCCATATATTTGAAGGTGGGTCATGAACGAAGGCTCCACAGCACGTGACCGCGGTAGCCTTTTCGTACCCCAGCATACGGCAAATGACGTTTCCATGCGGTATCCTCCAGCCATCGTCACATACCGCACCCCACACGCCCTCGTGGTACACCTCAATCCGGCCCTCATGTGCTGAACGTCCTCCCCGCAGACGGACCGGTACGGCTACCTGCACGGCCGGCTGAGTCGTCGGAACTGAAACTGGAAGCGGATAAAGAAAATGCTACCTTACTACTAAATGGTAACAAGCGTATTTTTACGGGCATGCCTGATGATTTATCTTTTCACTTATCTGACCTCGATGAGTAGTTGATGAGATGAATGGCTGACAATGAACGCCTGCGGTCTCTTCACCTGGATGGCAATCGTGTTGGCCAATTTCTTTATGCGAGCAGTCTAACAGGCTGGACTCCATACCAGAACACTTGACGTCGTCAAGGAGCATCTTGCTGGCCCAGTGAGACCCATATGTACTACAGCACGACACACTCTCTGCCTGAGACAGCGAGACACGTATGTACAACAGCACGACACACATTGTGACAGCGAGACACGAATGTTCTACAGCACGACACACATTGTGACAGCGAGACACGTATGTTCTACAGCACGAGACACTATGAACATGGAGGGAACAGGAAGTTGGGGCCAGATTACCCCAGCCTGGGTTGCGGTCTGGGAAATTTAATCAAGAAATTTCCTTCGCACCATGCTTGAACTTATAAATATACGTCCCACTTCTCGCGCGCACGGTATACAAAAATGCAAGGAGGCTTTTATAAAAGAATCTGTTTTCTTCCATTTTGTTCCACCTTATCTATACCTTGGGGAACCCGAGCATACGGCAAACAACGTGACCATCCAGCAGATTCCAGAAATCATCACAAACTGCTCCCCATTCCCCATTATGGTAAATCTCGACGCGACCTTCGTTTGGACTAGCGCCGCCAACCAGACGGACGCGCTGGACTGGTGCCCTGGTACTAAAAGAAGGAGCTGCAAAAGAGCTGTGAATTAATTTATGGGAGCGACATGAGATAGAACACATGAAAATATGAAAAAATGTGAAACTCGTTAAATGTGGGCTAAAACTTGTGGAACGCAGACTGGTAAATTAATGATTTAAGGGTAGGCATAAGATGGTATAGACAATGGAGATTACTGTTAGTTAACTTTCGTTTATTCATAACACCCTCGTGTTCTTAATAAATAATAAATAATTTGATTCCAATTTTCGCCAGAGAAAAGGTGTTCATCACAGCTAGGACAGCAAGGTGAGGGTTAAGCTAAACGCGAGGGTTAACTAGCTAAACGCACCTGTCGATGTAACAGGAACTGTAGTGAACACCGGCGAAGCAGTATTGGATCCAGGGTCGCACTTAACACTTGCTATCTCCCACTGGTTGCAATTATTCAAACCTAATTCACGATGTCGGCAGTCCATTAATGATTTCTCATTTCCACGACATATGACGTCATCTAGCCAAATACGTCGCGAGGGACTGATACCGAACTCGCTACAGCAGGACACGCTTAAAGCACGTGGGTAGCCAAGGTGACGACAAATCACGTGCCCGTTACGTATGCGCCAGTTGTCGTCACACACTGAGCCCCATTCTCCTCGGTGGAAGAGCTCCACTCTGCCTTCACTCTCGCGAGAACCGCCTGTCAGCCGGAATTTCACGACACGTGGACTTGAAGTCACTGCAAAAAGAATAAAATAAAATAATTATGGTCATTTTGCAGCATGTAAACACAAAAATAGATTACACTCTGTTTGTTTGTTTGTTTGTCTAGCACAAAGCTTTAGTGATGACAGCAGACCCGTAGCCAGTATTTTGAGAAACGGGGAAGGGAGAGGGGGTTCTTTTAACCATTTAGTGTATCATATTCTCACTCAGTCATTCATTTGAGCGGACTTTCCAGTCAAGTGGGGTGGTCCTCCTAACCCCCCGAGCCTTCCCTTCCCCTCCCCCTGTAAAATAAGTACGAAAACATTTATTGCTTCTGTTTGTTATAATACTACATCGTACAATTTGTAATAAGGCTTCTGTATATAGCTAGGAGCTCTACTAATGAAAATCTTTAGTGATAATACATACGTTGGTGCTGATATGGCGACACTGTGGTAGTTCCCGTGAAGCATTGCACACCCGCAATCTCTGACTTCCGGCAATCATGTTCTCCCCATCCCCGGTGGCGACATGCGGAAATGCTTGTCTCGTTACCGGTGCATCTGACGTCATCCATCCAGAAAGACTCCATTTCAGGAGCATTGTATCTAGATGGTAAACAAAGCAGAGTGTGAAGACATAGAAATGCAACCTAAACGGCAACAACAATAGAATATTGCCAAAATATAGACTACTACCCAATCGTAGAATATTGTATTTACAGGGCAAATAAAGAAAACATCGTGAGTTGAGCTGTTGCAGCATGGTGACAGGTCAGAGAATGTGTATTTTCAGGCAAATGGAGGCAATAATATAAAAAGTTTGCTCGGTAAATTAGTAACACTAACCTGTTACAGCATGGCTCCCTTACATTGTGTGTGCATCGTGTGTTTAGTGACTCTAACCTGTTACAGCGTGTGTGCATCGTGTATTTAGTGACTCTAACCTGTTACAGCGTGGCATCCTTACAGCGTGAGTGCATCGTGTATTTAGTGACTCTAACATGTTACAGCATGGCGCCCTTACAGCGTGTGTGCATCGTGTATTTAGTGACTCTAACCAGTTACAGCATGGCGCCCTTACAGCGTGTGTGCATCGTGTATTTAGTGACTCTAACCTGTTACAGCATGGCGCCCTTACAGCGTGTGTGAATCGTGTGTTTAGTGACTCTAACCTGTTACAGCATGGCGCCCTTACATTGTGTGTGCATCGTGTATTTAGTGACTCTAACCTGTTACAGCATGGCGCCCTTACAGCGTGTGTGCATCGTGTATTTAGTGACTCTAACCTGTTACAGCGTGGCGCCCTTACATTGTGTGTGCATCGTGTATTTAGTGACTCTAACCTGTTACAGCATGGCGCCCTTACAGCGTGTGTGCATCGTGTATTTAGTGACTCTAACCTGTTACAGCAAGGCGTCCTCACAGCGTGTGTGCATCATGTATTTAGTGACTCTAACCTGTTACAGCATGGCGCCCTTACATTGTGTGTGCATCGTGTATTTAGTGACTCTAACCTGTTACAGCATGGCGCCCTTACAGCGTGTGTGCATCGTGTATTTAGTGACTCTAACCTGTTACAGCAAGGCGTCCTCACAGCGTGCGTGTAGCCCAACATGCGACATACCACGTGACCCTCGTCCAGGCCCCAGTTATCGTCACACACGTAACGCCACTCGTTGTTAAGGCGCACCATGACTGCCCCTTCCTCGCGACGGTTGCCATTTACAAGGCGCACCCACACGTACGGGGGAGGGGTCGGTGCTACGAGGAAATATATAAATTTTGCGATGTTAAAATTATCGTCACAAACTGGATAACATGGTGCATCATATCAATTGTTATTTTTTTTTCATTTTTATTATCAATTATAATTGATAACAACATAATCATTATTATTATCAAACAACAACATAAAACAACGTCTCAAAATGTATTACAATGTAACAATACATCCCACACAAAGAAAGCCTTTTTGTAGACATGGCCGTGAAGTGAACAACGAGAACGCACTTGAAGCGCATCACTACACAAGACAAAAGAACAGGCACACAAAGGCTACAAAAACATTGTGATGTTTCACCGGGTCAATTTTTAAGACTTTGGCATGACGACGAGACTCTGAACACCTTAAGGGTGAATAAAAATCATTATTTATATATATATTATAATATTTATATATATACAGGTAACGCGTACCGGCAGAGGTTGGTCCATACATCTCGCACACCACTCCTGCCAGGGTAAATCTGCTGCATTTATGCCTCCCCTCCACACGCTGATGCGGGCACTGGTCCAGTGTCTCTTCCGTCCCTTTGCACTGCACGTTTCGCATCCACGCGCGCCCTGTGGACGTCGATCCGTACTTACTGCAACACGAGACAAACGACGCCTCGCGGTATCCTAGCGACCTGCATACCACGTGACCGTCGTTAATATCCCAGCCTTCGTCACAGATTGCGCCCCACACTCCGTTACGCAAGACCTCCACGTGACCCATACCGCGATGATCGCCGAAATTCATAAGGCGCACGGTCTGCGACTTCCGCTTAAGTGTGTCTAGAAGAAAGTCATTTATTCAGCTATTTTGGACGTTCAAAAGATATATGATCCAGGCCCGTACCCAGGGGGATGCGAACGCACCCCCCAAAACGGCCGAAGGTCCACTTTCGGTTCCCAATGGACGTATATTTTGTAATCAAAACTATCAAGCATAAGCTAGACCACTCCGGTACCTAGCCAAATCCGACAAAAACGTCCCGTGGAGATACTCCATAGGCATAAAAAATACCTTTTGTTCTTTCGGGGATGGTCAGATTTTTATCGAAGAACTTATCCCCCCCCCCAAGAAAAAAATCCTGGTTACGGGCCTGTGATCAATCAATGAGTAATAAAAATAGCAGTCTGATTACAGTAGCCCGTGCAGACGTGACAGAGATCTAGACTTAGAAAGAGCTATAACTAACAGGTTTTAAGAGACTTACAATAAAGCGAGCGTGTAGTGGTCGCCTCAGTTGTCGGTATGGGCGTAGTGGTGGGGGGATCAGTAGTGGGACGCTCGCACACCACACCAGCGGTCTCAAAGTTATTACAATTACTTGATCCTAGGCGATGAATACAGCGCAGTAACGATTTCTCCGTTCCACGGCAAACAACATCATCCAGCCAAATTTTGCGGGATGCACTTGCAGCATAGCGACTACAACACGACACGCTTCTAGCACCCATCTGGTATCCTAGGTAACGGCAAATCACGTGACCATTTCTGAGGCGCCAGTTGTCATCGCACACCGCACCCCACTCCCCACGGTAGAACATTTCAACACGGCCTTCGTTAGGGCTAGGCCCACCGGTGAGACGGAATTCCACGTCGGTCGGAGCGTACAGGGCTGATGGAATAATAGGTAAGCACAGAAAAACAGACATGTTTAGACATAAATATGTAAAAAAGGCATTGACCTCCAAGAAACATTTTTTTAATATGTTGATTAAATTTGACATTCTTAAATGTGTCTTCAACACTATGAAACTAATGTTTAAAGAAATTAATCGAATTAGAATATGATGATTAGCCTACCATTGTATCTTTGGTATACAGAGAATAGAAGGACGGAATCACGTTAACACTGTCAAGTGCACATCAAGCTGAACTTACTCGGAGGTGGCGTGGAAGGGAAGCTAGCCACATGGACGCACGAAACACTAGCTTCCTCCTGCCCCGGCTGACAGTTGTGCACTCCCCACTCACTAGTACGGCACTGGAAAATAGACTCCTCATCTCCGCGGCACTGCACGTCATCCAGCATGATCGCCCGCGTAATGTTACTGCGGTGTCTCCCACAACAATACGCGCGGTCAGCATGCGTATACCCCAGCATCCGGCACACAACGTGAGCATCGCGAAGATCCCAGAAATCATCGCACACGGTGGCCCACTGACCGTCCCTAAAAACCTCTACCGTCCCTTCATTTGGCGAAGGCCCGTTTGTAAGGCGCACGTGAGGGTCGCCAGGACCGGGAATAGAGATAACTGACAAGAGAAATGATAGGGTAGTTATATATTGAAGATCGCCATGGCAAGAACTAGATATATAGTTGACACGAGAAATGATAGGGTAGTTATATATTGAAGATCGCCATGGCAAGAACTAGATATATAGTTGACACGAGAAATGATAGGGTAGTTATGTATGGAAAGTCACCAGGACCAGGAACATATATAGTTGACAAGAGAAATTATAGGGTAGTTATATATTGAAGGTCACCATGACCAGGAAAATTAATGAATGACACAAGAAATGATAGGGTGGATAGGTGTGGCCATCGCAGTGCTTATTATTCGTGTAATACCTGTGCACATTTGGCCATCGCCCTCGTACCCCTCGGGACAAACGCACGTGAAGCTTCCGACGGTGTTGATGCACTCGTATGGACAGGCAACACGGGCACTGTTATTACACTCATTCACATCTGTAACACAGCAATCAGACAGGTTTATCTCCAACAAACCAGTCTGAGTCATCAAGCCCCCCCCACCCACACCCCTCCGCACACACACACACACACACACACACACACACACACACACACACACACACACACACACACACACACACACACACACACACACACACTCGACTGGAAGGTCCGCTTTAATGAAGGAAAATTGAGTACCACTGCGAGCTCGGACGATCTACCTAAGAGAGCATGGTCCGCTTTATGGGTCAACGACCCCTTCTCCCCCCACACACTCAAAATCCAGGCTATGGGCCTGGTCTATCCAGTGCTCTTTCTTTCTCGCGCGCTCCCTGTGTGCCCGATCTCCGCGACGCCCTGGGTCCCCGAGGATGCCTGAGAGAGAATGGTCCGCTTTGTGGGTAAACGAACCCCCCCTTATCCCCACACCCTCAAAATTCTGGCTATGGGCCTGTTTACCTTGTTTAGCTGTTGGTCATTTTTAATCATTATTTTGTACTTCAAAACGCTTGCAATGCTACCCCCTAATCTTTGTGTTGTATTTGCTTTATTTAAAGAAAGACTTAAAACCCAAGATTTTGTATGTTTACCTACACAGCTAGATCCCAAGACTGATCGTTCATAACCCTCTGCGCAAGGCTCTGCAAAAATGCAAATTCACAGTCAAGGGCCTGGAACATATTGTTTATGCAACAACAAAATCACTAAACATTGAAATGACTTCACATTATTAAGCGCATCAGATGAGCGATATTATAACATTACCAGTACAAATGGAGCCATCCAGCGTCCGCTCTAAACCATTTGGGCAAGGTGCTGCGGGGCAAGAATGCAGTCAATAAGAGTCAGTAGGAGCCAGCGCAAATATCCATTATTTTAAGTAAAATTATCCTCTAGCAAGAAACTGCGATAAAAGAGCAAGTTTTTGGGGTGAGAGCCGGGTTACCGATATCCATTGGTAAGCGGTATTATCCTTTATACAACAACACTCGTGCACGCTTGGCGTCAGTATGCGCGCGCGCTCGCAAAAACAATATTGTAACGTTGTATAAACAACAGTCACGCACGTACTTGTTTGTTCAGGACACGCTGTGATGTCATCTGCGCATCTATTAGAGGACAGACGCACGCAAGAATGAGATCTATTTGTTAAATACTTACCAAGTGTTGGGGGAGGGGTAGGGAGCAGTGTGGCTCCAACGCACTCCAACCCAACCATCTCTTTCAGCGTGTCGCAGTTGTGTCGTCCCCAAGGTCGATGCGAGCATGATGCTAAGCTCTCTTCATTACCATCGCAAATAACATCATCGAGCCATATACGGTTGGATAGACTGGTACCATATTTGGAACAGCAGGCCACGCTGAGGCCTCGTTCGAAGCCCAGCTCTCGGCATACGACATGTGCGTTGCTAAGTGTCCAGTGATCATCGCATACGCCTCCCCACTGCCCATTGTACTCCACCTCAAGGCGACCCTGGTTTGGAGATCGACCTCCTTCTAGCCGAAACTTGACTTCTGTATGGTAAAAAAATAGGAAAGTTCTAGTAAGAAACGGTGAGTTGTCATAAAAAATACCCCCGTCGAGAAAGGGAGTGTGGCCGTAGGGCATACTGCCCCAAGGCTAGGATTCTTCTCTCTAGTCAATGGACTATTCTCGTATCAGACTAGTGGGTTGACCCGCGGGCTCCGGGTCTTCATATTATTTACTAATTAAAGAAGCATTTGTGTTTCCTATTAATGCTAATTATTGTTTTATCACGAGGAATCCGCGGGAAAAGAGAGAATGTGTCCTTATTGAGCAGAAGGATTCTCCGATCGCCAATCACCCATCCGCTAACCATGGAAAGGCCAAACGCCGTCCCAAGATCACCTCAGTCGGCGATCGCGACGACAGACCTACCTAAGGTGATAGTGTTTCAAATCGCTAAATAAGAAGAGGCCTTATGCCTTGGCACATTTATCTCACTGCCCGATCGCAGGGTTAGGGGTCAAATCGGAACTAGCTAAAGCCAAATGAGTTATACGAACGCTACAAGACTGAATGAAGGATGACTTTAGCAAGCAAATACTAAGTTTTTTGTTAATAGCTTGACTTGGACCAAACCATTATTCAACTTCTTTTATTCTACTATCACTACTATTACTTACTTGGTACGGTGGTCGGTTTGGCTCGTTTGCAGACCACACCGGCTGTTTCGTGGTAGTTGCAGTTGTTGGAGCCCCACTCTCGCTTGTTGCATTCGCTAATAGACTTTTCCTCGCCCTTGCACTGAACGTCATCCAACCAGACACGCCTGCTTTTACTGGGACCATACCTACAATTATATCAATTTTGGATCAATCAGGAAAAGAGGAAAGAGTATGAGCATACACTCGAGAATATAGCGGAAAACTCTAAAGAATAATAGCTTGGTAGAAAATTATAATGAGCATGCTTTTTTACTTTCCACAGCAAGAAGTACTTGTAGCAGAATCGAAACCAAGCATGCGGCAGACCACGTGACCGTCGCGCATATCCCACATGTCGTCACAGATTGCTCCCCATTCCCTTTTGTACATCACTTCCACTCGACCCTCGGTCAAGTCAGCCCCGTCCATAAGACGTACTGGGATCTCTAAAACAGCAGGGAGGAGGTCAGTATTACAATAGAAGATCAGTATTATTATATTAATAACGGTCAGTAATGTGAAGCGCTTATGCCTGGCGCATACTAGTGACATAACGACATAACAACATAACGACATAGTGACATAACGACATAGGCGCGCACACTCCTATGTTTAGACATGAGCCCGACATAAAGACATGGATATAACGACTAAAGAGAAAAACATGTCATTATGCCAATGTCGTTATGTCGGAGTTAAAAGAGCACGCGCGCCCATGTTGCTATGTCGTTATGTCACTAGTGTGCACCAGGCATTAAAGACATTTTAACAAGCACTAACAGAAACCACATCTACATACCTGGCGTGTTTCTAGTTTCACTCCTGCACACCAGCCCCGCCGCCTCTCTCATAGGGTCACAGTCGTGTGTTCCAAGTGGCTCGCTTTTGCACTGGTCTAGCGAATCCTCGTGCCCTTGACAGTTGACATCGTCGAGAAAGATGCGTCCAGAAGCACTATGTCCGTACCGGGAGCAGCACGAGACACTCTCCGCGCCGAGCCGATAGCCGAGGCTACGGCATGCCACGTGGCCGTCATTTAGCTCCCAGTAATCGTCACACACCGCGCCCCACACCCCTCGATACTGCACCTCAACGCGCCCCTCCGAAGGGCTAAGGCCACCCCTAAGTCGCAACTGGAGCTCACCTGCTCAAAAATATATTATTTTAAGTACCCTTGTTAGAAGATAATGCCAAGCCCTTAGCCTATAATCCTAATCGTTTTAACCCTGCTGTCATCTTCTTCCATGCAGCATGGTTAATGGCTCGACCAACCAAAACTATTGGGAAGCGGTGGAGCCTGGAATTGTAAATCACACGCGCGAATAGCACGTGTGTAAAGAATGTAAATATTTTCCAAGGTAAAACCGCAAATGGATATCTTGTTTCATTGTATTGTAAAGTCAAATCTCGTGGCTCAAACCCTTCTCAGACGTGTGGGCTACACGTGAAATGGATTAGGCTCCAGACAGGGCATAGTGGCATTAAGAAGTTAATTCCCCGAGGGGAGTCAGCTCGTCATTCAAACCATACTGATAAGGTCATTCTATGGTTTTTAGTTAAAATTCGGAGTAGTAGGATATAATCCACATAATCTTGAAAATCAAGAAAAAAGTCAAGATTTAGCCTTGGCATTGTGTGTTAATATAAATAAGCATTATCAATCCCTCGGCGATTTTCTATAATTGGCACTTGTGCACGGGCTATCGCGAGGTTTTCGCCGTGGGACCGACACGCCTTATGGGAAAGTATTCAAAAACACGTGATAAACACAGGAAAAATCTGTCAGCAGGTGTGGGGCGGGGTGTGCGAATTGACATGACTGCAATACTTAGGGGTGTGGGGTGGGATGTGGGTTTTGGTACATGGCAGTACTTAGGGGTGTAGGGTGGGGTATGCGATTCGGCGTAAATCAGACCCGTGGATTTAAGGTCTAGACTTGATAAATAACAACCGAGAGGGAGGGACGAAGTTTGCAACTTAACGAGACACAGTACTAAGGGGTGTGGGGTGGGTTGTGTGACTAGACATGGCGAAGTATCGAGGGGTGTGGGGTGGGGGGCATTCGAATAGGCATGACGCAGTTAACGCACTGAAATGGACAATTATATATTTCAACGGCATACGTACATAGTGAACAATATCGTTATTAAAGCTATTTTGAAAATGTACTTTCTTCAACTTCTTAATCTGTGTACAATTGCTTATAGTTTAGCAATTATTAGCTGTTGGAGCGCGTGACTTTTGATTAGATACTATTCAGTACGCACTTTATTACATTGTCATGAAAAGTGCGCGCTAGAAGCTTTTTAGGTTATCGTCATTATTATTTTAACAGAATTCTGTGTAGTTATATTCGCGGGATCGGACAATTATCAGCCAATTCTGACAACGCATTATCTGTGTGAAGAGTAAGCGATCAAGAGAGGGTAAGATATGATAAAAAGCATTGTAGTAATTGGGAGGTATATCATCGTTATATAAGATGGCATCTCAAGTTATTTATTTAGGTCTAATGAAGACAGGGTTAACTATAAATTGCCTTCGAACTATGCTTCGAAATATTGAAAAGCGCACTGCGAGTTCAGTTTGTGCAATGCGGCTCTACAATTAGAAATGTTACAAATGCGTTAAGCCGAACGTGGCCACTTACCTAAACACTTGTTCATTAGGAACACACTCATCACAAACACCAGCATTCGACTTTTCGAAAAGGCCATGATAAGAAGATTTCAGCGACAACCACCAACAGAATAACGCCCGTGTCCGTTTGTCGCTTTAAATCTAGAGTACTAAAGACTACTGTTGGCAGTAGAAGAGTGTAGTCTGGTGAAATTCCAGAAGTTGACGTAAGATTATCTTTGATACGAAATCAGAGGTCAAGTGAGTAACAGCGGCATCTCCCAATTGCCCCCGCAAGACGCAACTAGATATCCATCTACAAAACAGGTCAAAAATCACCGCGCGCATTAGACTGTGGCTGAAAATTTATATCTGAACGACGCTTTAGCTCTTTTTGACATGAATAACTCAAACTAACAGCATTAGATCAAGATAGCACTTCGTACTATGTACTATGCCGGGACAAAGCCCCCCCCCCCCCCCCCCCCATCTGGCCTCTTTCTTTTGGGTGCCAAATGCACAGCCAGGGAGTGGACTTTAAAAGTCAACACAACGTAAAGTTGCTTTCTACACTTACGACTTTTACAGTCAAAAGAATACAATGGCATTTTCACGCCAATATGAGCAAATTCGACTATACTTAACAATCAAGAAACAAAGCAAGCAAAAATAAAAATATATGTATTACAGGAGGAAATGATGTACACCTAATTCAATAAACGTTGTCAGTGCAAATGGCAAATGGCCATCCACAATTGGCAGTTCTACGACCGAAAGGACTCATGGTTCCCATAATATTTGTTCCAAATTAAAAAAATATGTAAATTTAACATACAGCTATCCATTTAATATAATTAATAAATGCTTCTGATATCGCTTGAGTTTATTTATCACCTTTATTTTTACAAAAAAAAGCTACCCATAAACACCTTTCGGTGGTAGAACTGCCATTTGGCAATTGCCATTCGCCAAACTGATAACCTTTATTGAAGTAGGTGTATATCAGCGTGTCTATTGAGGGTTCTAGCGTGCCTGCACAAGCTATGAGTGTGGCCTCTCTAGCTTGCGAGTGGGATCACGATAGCCTTTTTCTATTGGTGTAATACCTATATTAAAAGTGGAATGATAAGGTTTAAGAGAATATCCAGCGACCTCGTAGTTCATTGCGAGTCTACAGCTCTGCAATGTTTGTAAAATCAACTTTTAAATCTTCCATTTATTAGTTTCACCTATTTTTGAAATCTCATCAGTAACATTGAACCATTATAAATCACGTTCTATATGTATTGCTGGTTATTGAGAAGTTAAAAATCGTGTTTTGACTGTTGAGAAGAGTTTTTGAAAAGCCGTCACTTATGATATGAAGGACAGGTTAAACAGTTTTTTTTTTTTCAAACGGAAAGCACCGGGCGACAGATGGTGACAGATAAGGAAGATCGTAGTTTAAGGTTTAAAAGAATGTCGGGAAGGTTAGGTGTGCGGCGAAGGGCAACGAGAGGGTGTCAAAATTTCTACGAGTTATGTCGTTGGTACTAGGCAGTGTGGTTTACTTTACTTCGAGGTTTGCAGAGAAACAAAAACAAATACAACGCATCACCGCAACTAGGTTCATAGGAACATTTTAAATATGACATATTCAAAGCTTCTACACTCGATAAAATATATGCAAATGGTGTAGAAAAGCATTGAACATACAGCAAAGACGGCTTTGCTTCATAGCTGTTTTGTTGCCTTGTGCTCGTTTTGGAGTTTTGCTTGCCTGCTGACTGTCATTATCAATTCCTTTAATTCCAAGAAGGTGAAATGTGGTCTGTTCGGTATAACCCTATACTTTAAGTTATTTCCGAGTCTAGATTATCCGGTCTATGCTTGCGGAAACGAAAATAGGACGTTCAGTCTGAGAAATTCTCATAACATACCCTGGCTTAATTAAGCAACAAACGAAAAGCCTATTTTGTTATAGAGTAATGCGTTCTGAAATGTAAAATCAAATTGTGTTTCTAATACTTATGTATGCTTGACGGTGTTAGTTATTACACACATTCGAAAATCAACATAGCAATTTGAAAAAAAAAAAAAACTAAATATATATAATATAAATAAATATATAAGAACTTTCAGCCCTGTACTGTTAATGCTCCAAAAAAAAGAAAAAAAAAAAGAACGGCCTAGCCTCAACAAACAAATTTGACGATCTTCTAATTGGTCCAATTGAGCTCAGGAAAATGTAAAAAAAAGCTAAAATAATATTAAGTACCTTTGATTTAACAATGATAATTTAAGAAAGTCGCAAAAAAGTTGCTCAAGAAAAACCAATCAAGAAGTAAAGGGGTGGGGTGGGGGGAAGTTTGCTTGTTCACGACTCGACCCAGTCTTCCTACACTGGACTTATGTCAGCCATCTTGTTTTGTGCAATTTTACTTTATTATTACATTAGCAGCCCTCATCGTAATTGACATAGGTAGACCGGCAGACCATAGACTACAGACAAGCTATGTCCATCTTCGAGTCATTCTCCGTAATATCGTTTATTTTGGTTCATATCCTTGCCCTGTTCTTTGGCTGTCTGGTATTGTTGAGAATTGCCTGGACAATAATTCGTAACCCATCGGCCTTGAAGGCGGTCAAAATCACAGGTATGCAACAGTTCTTTTAGATTATTATGGTAAGCACATAATTCGTTTGATTTTCAACACAAATATTAAGATAGAATGTAAGTATTTTTATTATACTTATACGATTTGCAACATCATTTCGTTTAGTACCCTTGCCATAGCTAAGGGTAGACCAATTGTAGTAATTATTACTTATAGTATAAACAGCAAACAATTGTTAATATTTTTTTTTAGATTGCTATAACTTTTATTTATTTTGTCTTTTTGAAGCTCATTCTGGAACCCTTAGATATTTGTCTAACAGCAGACTCATTCCTAAGTTATTCCTTAGACTAATTCCAGAAAATATCCGTACCCGTAGGCTTCGTTTTTTTTACCCCCCATGCTTCTAGAAATTCCAGAATGCTAACCCCCCCCCCCTGTCTTAGGAATTCTGAACTACCTTAACCCCCCATGCTTCCAGAATTCAGATTTCTTGTCAACCCCCCCCCCCCCTCCCCTTCGCAGTTACCGCATAAATTGCGCAGAAATTATGCAAAGCGAGTGCCTATGATTTAGGATGATGACTCAAATATGCGAAATCTAATGAAATTGATAAAATCTTCATAGACTGGAAAGGTTACAGCTGATCTTGTAGAACTCCAGGAAACATCTCATACATCATATATACATACATGTATATCTTAATGCTTTTGACATTTTTGTTTTTTTGCCCCTTTTGTGCCAGGCTTTGTGTACTGGGATATATTGCAGCATACTCCCACTGAATGATTATCCCTTATGCCTGGTGCACACTAGTGACATAATGACATGGGTGCGTGAACTGTTATCTTCTTAATTGTGAATGGTTAAACATTTTGACATAGGCCCAACATAATGACATGGACATAATGCCATAAGAGAAAAAAACTACAGAGTGCGCACCAAAGTTGTTATGTCGTTATGTCACTAGTGTGCACCAGGCATTACTGTCAATGTGTCAACGCTAGTGCCAATTTTAGCAAAGAGTGTCAAACCATCATCATACCAACTCCTCCAATTTTTAATAAAGTATTTAGTGAAAAATTAAATTAAAAGATATTAAAAAAATAAAAAAATGTTTTAAAAATATTTAGCGAATAGTGTCCAATTATCATATCAACTCCTCCGATTTCTAACAAAGAGTGTCGTCATGTTGTTGTGTAAACTTTCTTACTTACTTAAGCTCTTCTAATGTCTCCTCTGCTGTGCCAGTTGTCCTGTTTCCCTCCAATTCATGTCAAGAACCTGTATTTTCTTCTCTGTGTCCCTACTCCAGGTGTTGACAACCTCTTTCTCTTTTGCCCTAAGGGTTCCATCTCAAGTGTCAGTGGGCCTCACACTTCCTTTTCCTCACCTGGTTTTTTTCCTCTCTCCCACAGCTCTTCTTTCATGATCTTGTCTGACCAGTGTATCTTAAGAGTTGTGCAAAGACAGTGCTTCATGTATGTTTCTTTATTGTCTTCGCTGTCATTTGCCCATATCTGCTCCATTATAGCAAGACTGCTCGATGTTTGTGTTGCATATTTTGAGGGGCCCAAATCTTTTGTAAGGAATTCTGACAATAAACTTCCTAAATAGGTAAAGGAATCTACCTCCTTGATGTTGCGTCCATTTAACGCTGATCTTGCTATTGGCCTGAACAATGATTTTCAGGACTTTGCTTTTCTTGCATCTTTTTGGGGGAAATTAGTTTCTTTGTGTTTATTTATTGGATGTTTTGTCTAACTCTTTGTCACATTTGTTTTGCTACAACCATGCAAGTGCTCTAGCCTCCTCAACAGGACTCCCAATCTGAAAAAGAACCTATATAAAAAGAGAAAGAAACCCTGTTTTTCTGAGGTGTAATGTTCCCTGAACCTCAAACACAAAGCCCAAATAACCTATACAAAAAAGAACAAAAACCATGTTACACAGGAAGCCCAAATCTCAAAAAAAGCTCTTTTTTCTTCTTTTTCTGATTAAGATGCCTATGGAGGAGGCTACAAGTGCCCTTTGCTACAACCATGCAAGTGCCTTTGCCCCCTCGAAATGACTCTTAATCTGGAAAATAACCTATACAAAAAAGAACAAAAACCATGTTACACAGGAAGTCCAAATCTCAAAAAGGCTCTTTTTTTTCTGATTAAGATTCCTGTGGAGGAGTGCCCCTTGTAATAAGCTAAAGATGCATTGTATTACTTTATTACAAACCTTTTGATTTTTTTAAAGCTCCTACATCATTGACCAACCCTGAGTTTGGTGAGCACTGCTATATGCGTACACCATCAGGCCTAAACTTCCACTATGTCGCCAAAGGTGATCTAAACAAACCGTTGATGCTCTGCCTGCATGGGTTCCCTGAGGTATGAGATATCCTAAGATTACCCAGCATTTGATGTTCTCTTTTTATCAATAGATCTCTTTAAGTTAAGTACAAAATACAGTAATCCTGGTTTTTTCCAGAAAAAAAAACAAGCATTATTGATCTTTTTTACAGTTCTGGTATTCTTGGAGATATCAGCTTCAATGGCTTAGTGAGAATTATAGAGTTGTTGCAATGGACATGAGGTACAACCAGTGGAAGATCCAAGAATTTTTGTGAGAGGGAGGGAGGGGGGGAGGGAGGGAGGGAGGGGGGGGGGGAGGGAGAGAACTCCTTTAGATGGTGAGGGCATCTTAAAGAAAGGGGGCAGGCATCAATATATAAATATATTTATATATGATGAATTTCTAGATTTCAATTTTCATACATTTTTTTGAGATTATCAGTCTAAACTATTATGCCCTCTCCTCTCCCTCCAATGACTTCATGGACTCTCTATTGTGCAACTTTTTTAACATTATTTTTCATATTTCTCATGCGCTTGAGCTATAAAGAACCTCTCTTGTAGACCTGGTGGAGTTTATACACTCATGCTAAAAAAGAAGGAAGAATCCAGGTCTGCTTCTAAATTGTTTCTGGACAGATGAATAGATAAAACTAATTCTTGAATGCATTTGTTAGGGGATATGGTGAAAGCGACCACCCTAAGGGAAGAGGTGAATATGTAATGACAAAATTAACACAAGATGTCAGGGAAGTTGTAAGTAGTCTTAATCTATACAGTCTCAATCTCATTATAATCGTTTTTTAAACGGGTATTCGGGCCATGGAACCCAGGGTAAAGGGGCCATAAAAGGGGAATAGTGGTATGGGTAGAGGTTGGTGGCAGGGTTGAGAACGGGAGGGTAATTATGGAGATAGTGCTTAGTGGAGTTGGGCTGTCAGTAGGGTACAGGGTTATAAGGGTGTGGGTAAAAGGCAGATGTTGTTGGTAAAAACAGGGTATACATACCATGTCATCTAGGGTGAAGGGGGAGGTATAAGAAGTGTATAGTGGGGTAGGGTAGGGGACAGTGGGTAGGGAAGGTATAGACCAGAAGCAAAAATGGCTTATAAGGTGTAAGGTGTACATGGTGATTAGAATACAACAAAGGGTCAAAGAAATACATGCACATAAATGTATAATAAATGACTGTAAATATGAATGGGATATTTCAATGTTTGACAAACATGTTTAGCCAGGTCTTAAATTTGGCTATGTTATCATGCATGTAAAACACTCATCTGGAATCATTGTTTTTAGATGAGTGGCCTAGGGTTTTCATCTTGTATCCTGGCCTGTCATGACTGGGGAGGGTTCATTGGATGGTAAGTCTAAATCACTTCTGAACACACTCTTGCATTTTGGTGAATTGGGCAGTAAAGGGGGGAGTTGGTGTGTGGATTGGGGGGGGGGGGGCTTCAGATGGCAGAGTTACAATGAAGGATGGTAGACACCTGGTTGGGTGAAAAGTGGTGTCTAAGAGATCACTTCAGGAGGCACGTGATAGATGTCATCAGCTACTATTACACAGTGATGACAGAAAAATTATTCATTTCCCAGATAGCTGGATGCCCTTCTGTAGAGAGTTTTAGTAATATATGTTATGAATATTCATTTCAGGACATTTGCTCATCAATTTCCAGATATGGTGGAGAGACTGATTATTGTCAACTGTCCACACCCAATGTAAGCATAATCATTTAGCTAAACTTTTTACCTATCAGATTTTCACACTTATTGTGTCGTTATGCTATTGTAATGTCAGGGCTGCTGAGAAATACGTCTTTACCCATCCATCACAGTTGTTGAGATCGTGGGTGAGTCATGCACATAAAGTCCTTTATGGAGTTGCACCTAAACAGGCCCATAGCCAGGGGGAATTCGGGGGATTCTGAAGAACCATCCACCTCTAAATGTTTAAACAAACTGGCCTGCGAAATTGTTTTGATAAAAGACAGCTTTAATGTTAAAACCAATACAATACAATTCAATATCCTTCATTTTACGAGGGTGACATTTTAACAATATAAATAAATAAAAATATATAAATAAATAAATAAATATATATATATATATATATATATATATATATATATATATATATATATATATATATATATATATATATATATATATATATATATATATATATATATATATATAGTGTTGGTTTGAGAAAAATACAAACTACATAGGTTTCCCTACAGGTCTGTTTCGTGGTTGCCCACTCATCAGGGGGCAACCACGAAACAGACCTGTAGGGAAACCTATGTAGTTTGTATTTTTCTCAAACCAACACTATACACCGCTCTACTTTCGAGTATTGAGCACTTTCTATGAAAGCCTTCAACCATCATTTTATATATAAATATATAAATAAATATATAAATAAATATATAAATAAATATATAAATAAATAAATAAATAAATAAATAAATAAATAGACTAATAAGTATACTCACTTTGAGTGGGATGTTAGGAGTATTTTTATTTCGTTTATTCTTAGATCACAAAAAACAGTGAAACATTTTCATTTTAATGGCACTTGTTGTCTGGGAGGAGTTATGGAAGAGAAGGTCAGCCAAGGGGAGGTGGGGTGTCGAAAACCAAAACAGCCTTACCTGCCGTCTTACCTATCTCACTTTTGAAAACCCCTAAATCTCACGCAAGGTTTGAAATATAAAAAAGTATCCCTCCAGGGAATACTCTTTGTAGCAACAAATATGCACTAGTTTACTCGGGTAACTCAACTGTAACGTTACCAGTACCCTAGTTTATTTGATGAAAAAATGATTTGAGCAAACAGCTATGCTCTTTGGAACCTATGGGATGCCTTGGTTTGTGTGTATATGAGGATTAAAATGGAAAATCAAAATAGGGTCGAAAAATATGCCGACATTTTGCCATGGAGAAGGACTAAATAAAAGTAGGAAACACTGGCATATTTTGCTACTCTGTTTTGGTTCTCGATCTCAATAATCGAGCTTGAAGTGCACAGAAGAGTCAGATTCAAGCTCGAACTGATTATGGAAACTTGAACTGCGTTATTGAAATAAATGTGTAGAAGCTGAAATCTATATTTGACTCCCGCTTTATGTTTTCCCGGTTTTTTGCTATGTGCTTTATCTATTGTTAACTCATCGTGTCTGTTTTCCAGACCTGCTTTATCACTCTTTTCCAGTCCTGCTTTATAAATGATTGTTAACTCAGTGTGTCTGTTTCCCAGTATGTCTACTTCTTCCAGCTACCCTACCTACCCGAGTTCTGGATAGCTCTCAATAACTATGAAGTTTTTGAGGATATGTTCAGGGGAGAACAAATGGTAAGGTATCAAACCTGATTAACAGGTTTTTATCCTTATAAAGAAAAAGCCTTATGGTGAGAGCTTTGTTCTCTATAAGTGGTATCAAACCAGATTAACAGGGTTTTTTTTGTCCTTTTTTTTTTGTAAAGAACAGCTTATGGTAACAGCTTTATCGTTTATAAGCGATTTCAAACCCGGTTAACAGGTTTTTATCCTTATATAGAATAAGCCTTATGGTAAGAGCTTTATACCCTATAAGCGGTGTCAAACCGCGATGTCAAGAATTCGAACCTTTTTTCGCTTTTCTGTTTTATAGTCAATACAATATATATTTTCAATTGCGCTAATATTGTCATTGTTACTAAGATGGCTTTTCTTACTACCAGGTAGCTATTGCCTTGTTTTTAGGAACTGAAATCCAAAGGGCGAATCGATTTGATTTGCATATTTTAAACTTTTCCACATGTCAATCAAGTCCAGTTTTGTATCATTGCATTCTTTGGGCTGCTTTGTTGTTACTTCATCCTCATATCCGGGCACTTAATCTTGTCTGCACGGAACGTAGAAAACTAAAAGTAAAATTCATAAAGTATTTTGGTGCTGTTAAGAATGTTGTTATTTAACTTTGACTCCCACCTTATTCTGAATACTCAATTAGTACCAATCCCTAACAAAGTACCCGGCGATCAATTATGAAGTTGCCTTCCCTATTTTTTTCCTGTTAGCCATTTTTAATAAAAGCTACTTGCCTTTGTTTTCACTGTATTTTTCATTTGGATGAAGGATTTTTTATTCATACAATCTTTCAAGTAAAAATTCCCTTCCTCTCTGTAATGTTTTTGTAATTTGTTGAGTATGAAATAATAACTTTTCGCTGTGCAGATGTCCTATAATGAGGATGTTAATGTATTGTTAAAGTCTTATTCTTTCCAAATCCTCACTTGCACAAGTCCAATCACCTGCAGGATGTTTCACGTGGTAAGCTCAAGTTTATTCGTCACAAACACGAAAATGGACCAGTTCAGTCAGAGAAACGCCACCTTCCCCAGTACTGCCTGCGATATCCATGCCCGAAACACATGGGTGTTGCAGAACAGCCTTGCTTTACAATCGGCGTTCCAGGCAATGATCGGCTGTTCTGTTCCCGGGGTTATTTTCGCCATTTTATTAAATAGCGTCCTCATAGTAGCTGTGTTACGAACGCCCCAGTTTCAAGAACTCAACCAAATGCTGGGTTTGGTTTGTCTGTCAGTTTCTGATCTGGTGATGGGTACGCTGGTACAGCCCATTTTTATCGCGTTAAGAGTGAACGATCTTAGAGGCCATTTGGACTGTGACTTATTCGATGGCATGGATTACATCTACACCCTATCTATTGGACTGCGGCTCGCTACACTCTTAGCCGTAAACGTCGAACGATTCCTTGTGATCCACTTTCCTTACTGGTACGGTGCATGGATAACCAACACAGTCTTTATGGTCAGCTGGTGTTTCGCTGTGATGGCTTATAATACAGTTTTAACTCTCATGAAAACCCAGCTTGATCATTTAATTAGCGTTCCAATCAAGCTCTAGCATCAGCCTTTGGTCTTCGTATTGTGATGTGGATCGCAGTGTATGTTACGGCGAGAAAGCAGCAGAAACGCCTAGCTGTCGCTCCCTCCACTGAAGAAATGGCCGACATAGAGGATCGTAAAGCCAGGATAAGAGACACAAAGCATGCAACGGTCATTTGTCTCGTGACGCTTTTCCACTTTACAGTCTATATTGTTATTGCTGTGCTCTTTTTTCTAAATAGTGGTAAAATTGGTTCGCCAAGTCCGGAGCTCAGAGCTATAGCAATACCTCTCGGTTCAGCACTGTCTCAATGGACATGTGTTGTGAACCCGTTCGTGTACAGTATGAGTCTCAAGAAAATAAGAACGGCGATCAGAAAACTTCATGATTCTGGAAGTAAAATTAAAATATGATTTTGTGAATTTCTTTGTGTAGAGAGCTGGGGATTTACATTGTACTATGATTATCGTCTAAGGCATAGGCATGTCCAGATTTTTTTCGTAAAACAAGTCTCTCAATGAGTTCGCGGCCTCTCAAATGGTTTGACCCGTTTCGAAATCGCTCGACATCTTTTAGGTTGGGTCTACCGCGAACGGTGTGTGCATCTGTAAGTGATTTGAGCGTACTTGGTAGCGATAGCTTATCCATAACTTCGACCTACTGAAATACTACAATATGGCGGCTCCTATGACAGTCTCGTCATGCATGGCCGATCGACCATGTGATGATCGGCTTTGTTTTTGTGATGATCGGCTTTGTTTTTGTAGTTATCTGTAATTGGTTGAAACGTTTCTATAGTTACATGATGACGTACTTTATTTTATTGACCAAGATGAACAAAAAGAACACTGAATTTAATACTTGACACTTTTCTACGAAAAGTGCGAGTAATGAGTAAAAAACCTAAAGAATGCAAAAAAAGCTGAATAATTTGCCTTATTTCTCAGTTTCTTTAGAAAACAACAAAAAATGTACCAGCCTCAAAGATTGTTATCATTTCCAGTGTGATTACTCCGATTGTTTCTCGCTACATGCTTTTTCCCGACAAAAAAAGCAGGTTTACTGAATGCCAAACCAAGCGCGTAGATAACCGCCCCGAAGGGATTTGAACCCGGCTCACGAGAGGACCCGTTTTTTAGAATATATACTATTTTTAAAATCCTCGAAAATAAGTTAACGCAAACATAAAATGACGCCAAAAATGAATCGTACACACAAATTAATTGGAAAAAATTGAATTTGTTTTTTTTTCATTGCTAGAGTTATTTTTTACTCTAATCCCCATAATCGCAAAAATAAAGTTACCAGTTTTTTTACGAAAATAGTGAAATTGCAAAAATAATGTATCGCAAAATATAGGCATTTCAAAAAAGTTTGACGTCACGAAAATTGAAAGTTTAGTTAGCATTTTTGTTATGTTTCAGGGAGTGAGAAAGCCAGGATCTTTAACAGACGAAGATCTGGCAGCATATAGATATATGTTCAGCCGCGAAGGGGCTCTCACACCTCCCCTGAACTACTACCGCAATGTGCTGGTCCGCACCAAGAGTGACAGGGACTTATTTAAGGCAAGATTTAGGAAACCCGTCCTTGTCATTTGGGTAAGTTTACGGGAGGTAATATTCTTAACAATGTGGCTCCTATTTTCATTGAGGATGCACTAAAATTGTGAAACATGTGGTACACAAAGGAACCATCGGCGGCAGAAAACCATGGCCTCTGTGCGTTTGAAAACAAAAAAATTCAAAATACCCCAAATGAGAGCTGGCCATCAGGCTCTCTAAATGATGTAAAGTAGCTAGCATGGGGCAGCCTTCCGAAAATGACCGCGCACGCTCTTTGAACCAATCACAGGTAGCCCAAGTTCTTTATTTGTCCCTATTGATTTTACGGTAAACATAGGGCAAAAAACAAAATTAGTGAGAAAAAAAAACTTTTTGAAAAGACGTGTGTAGTCTAGTGTTGTGTTTATGTTTACTTTTTTTGCGTGTTCTTTGGTCGTATTAAAGCGCCTTTTTTTCAAGATTCAAGATTCACGATTTGAAATTTTAAACGAACGAAGTGGTAGGAAAGTAATTTTGGAAATACCTCACATTCCGTCCTAAAAAAACACACTTCCTCCCGCTTAATGGCGCTCAAATCAAGGCGAAATCCTCACTTCGTTCGTTAAAAATTTTAAATCGTGAATTTTGAATCTTGAAAAAGGCGCTTGAATACGGCTAAAGAACACGCAAAAAATAAACATAAACACAACACTAGACTACACGTCACACGTCTTTTCAACAAGTAGTTTTTAATGTTTACTAATTTTGTTTGTCGCCCTATGTTTACCGTAAAATCAATAGAGACAAATAAAGAGCTTCGGCTACCGGTGAACCAATCAGGACTCAGAATTCATTGTTGCGCCCTCTAGGAAAAAATGGTAATTTTCAGTTTAACCCATTCTCAGGGAACTGATTATTTTTTCTTGAGTCTGGTAATTTTCTGTCTTTTTTCAGGGAACTGGCGATCGTGCTCTTGAATCTGGTATGCTTGAAGGAACTGCTGACTTCGCTCCAAATTTGACAATCAGGTGAGAACCTTGAATTGTATGACTCTGAAAACTAAAAGCATCAATAACTAATACCCTAAATTAACCTATGGCAAGTGTCTGGAGGCCGCATTATGGTTAATGCGTAAACGGAACACTCTTACCAGTTTGGGAATTTGGGTAGTACGTGGTACACGGTGCGAAACCTAAAATAATAATAAATTCAGGAGCAATAAGGCTCGTATGGGTCCTCTTATCTTTCCTCATTCCATTCCTGTGTTGGTTTTTGTTCTTATTTGTTGAGGGTGGATCATTATCCTTTCCTTATCACATTCCTGTGTTGTTTGTTGTTCAGGTATGTTGACGGTGCGTCCCATTGGGTCCAGCAAGAGGAACCCGAAGTTGTGAACGAGTGTATCCACGACTTCCTGACAGCGCAGTCGTATGAAATGATCAATAGGCCCAACTAATAATGCAAGCCAAACTCGTATATTCTGCGGTCACTATAAATAGTCCCGATCCTTGAGATCCTTTATTTAGATACCTCTATAAGGTTTCTTTAAAAAAATTAAATGTTCACTTGTTTTGGTCCCAAGGGTATAGCTGCTTGATAAGGTACCACAAGTTTACTACGACTCATGTGAATTCAATCGCTTTTACCGGTTTTTCATCAGTCTTCCGTAGCCCCCCCTCCCCCTCCAAACCCCCATGATTCTAGTTTCAATATACACTTATTTCAAATAAGTTTGCACTCAAGAATCCGTGTATCATATTCCGAAGTGGCTCTATGTTACGTATAAATGGTTGAATCAAGTACACGAACAAGAATGAAGCTTTTTCAAAACTGGATTTGTTTGATCCACGGCCATTACTTGTTTATTTGATTACACTGAAGCACTGTGAGTTACAAAACAGTGCAACTTTATTTGACATGGGTATATAAGGCCAAGATAATGGCTAGGAAAATCATGTGGGGCCCTTCAGGTTCTTCACTATCCATTTGAGTGGCAGTATCTCGAAGTATCCATTACGGTGTCAGTTTGTTGGGTAGAACTCGTGACGCAGCCTTTTTAGCCGGTTATTTTGTAGTTGGAGCTAGTGATTTAAATATTTATATAGAATCGTGACATATTGGCCATGACAACCTGTCACATGAAGCGGATGGACTTAAAATTTAAGTATGGGACCCAAAAGGTAAACCAGTTGTATAAATTGCCTTCATAATTCTTGTTTGTTTGAGTTGCATCATGGGGGTTGGGGGGGGGGGGGGGGGGCGTCGGAATGGAAGGCATGGTTGAGACATGGTTATTAGATGAGTATTGGAATCGTGTGGACATAGAATCGTCTATTAAAAAGATTTTCTGATAAGAATTATGGATTACAGATTCCCGAACTGCGTCAAAGGGCTGTGATAAGATGTTGTGAATTAAAAATAGAAGAAAATTAAAGATGTGTATGTAAATAGCGAAATTCAAGAGATGCTAAATAAAACCGCTTCTTTCCATATGCTTGTTCTCTGACACACAGTTTCCATGTTTGTTTGTAGTATTTTGCTGATCTTTGACTTTCTTGCGATTGGCTGTTTGTAGCGCGGTGAAAACCTATCTAGCGCCAACATCACATGCCATGGCTTGCACCACCTCGGCTGACATCAAGTAATGTGTAAGCGAGCTATTTTTACAACCTTCTAACATGGTGTTCTGGGGGAACATCGCGTCCAAGATCACAAATACTGTGATCCGCCTGCTTCAAATCTCGTAAAATACTTGTAGGACTATGAAATTACTACTGCATTTGGCCTGATGACGTTTTGAACTTTATGTGCAATTAATTCGCAGCTTTGATGTGTATTCCCCAATTTGTATTTTTGGATACACAGTAAATATTGTAAGAGAAAAAGTTTGAAGCGGTTCTTGACATTAAGCTAGTCTCACCCGGTAGATGCCAAACTCTGATTAATTAAATTTGATTTATATTACCGAAATTCCTATGTCGTTTCTTTTTTAAGCTATAAGGGAGGGTAGGGGGAGGCGTTTTATAGAGAGGGGCGTTTATTACAAACTTGTAAGCTTAGGGGGGCGTTTATTAGATAGAAGGCGTTCTTTAGCTGGTCTCTAGCCATTTGTTGCTTTTTGGCAACCTTTATTTCAACCGAAACAGGATTTCGTTTTATGTTTCCGTACAATGTTTACTGTGTTATCAATTGATTGGGCTACCTCTTTACATACAGTCTTACAGTGTTCGAAAGTGTTCAGGCCGGGAACCTGTAAAATATCTATATCTGTAAAATATCTGTATATGTTTTCCTCCCCCGGGAAAATCAATAAGAATAAATACAGAAAGTGTTCGTGAACCAGAAGAATGTTACAATACACCAAAAACTGGAGTTCGACTCTGCCAAATTTTTGTCTTCAATAAGACTTTTTCAGGGCAGACTCAAGAAGAAGTCTTATTAAGGACGAAAATTTGGCAGAGTCGAACTCCAGTTTTTGGTGAATTGTTTTCCTCCCCCGATGTTTTCCTTCCCCCACTACCCCCTCCCCCCAAAATTTTATACCGCCCATTCAGGAGACTGGCTCTAGTCAGGATAGACCGCTGGTAAAGGTTGTTGGTAAACACGGGCGCAGGCCGCCATTTTTTAACGCACTTCAAGCGAAAACTCAATACAAATTCAAACGTCAAACACGGGAACTGCATGAGAAACTATCATAAGTGTAAATTAGCTCGGCTTTAAACTTTACGGAATAGCTGAACCACGGCTTTATTCATGCAATGGATAAATACAGCAAAGTTGCCGTTGGATCTAAGGTGGATATTCAGCGAACTGATGGTAAGTTATCCGTTACGAAGGGGCCGGACTCGCTATCTCTTGCAAGGCGTTCATATTTGATTCAGTTCCAACGGTAAGCCACTGTAAATGGACCATGCCTCGAAGTTCTCACTGCTTGACTCTCACTTGACTAGCTATTTAGCACCTATACCACGACACGCGACAAGACAATCAAACCTACCTAACAAGGGTCGCACACACCGTGTTTGTTCTTTCGTTATCTGTGTTTATTTCATAAAAGTACCCTAGTTACAGTAAAAAAAAATATATTTTTCAGTACTAGCACTTGTATCATATTTGTGTGATCTACTGAGGTTTAAGATAATTCATTAGAACAACGGGGCATAAGCGCGATTTTCTATTTGGGTGTACTGGGATTTTGAGGGGTGCTGTTCCTATGCTAACTGATGGTATGTTGGCTTTTTCCAGTGCCGTTCCCTATCTAAATAGCATAGCTCTAGAATAAACGATTACATCTATTCGTGGGGAACAAGAAAATAGACTCATCTCTGAGTACAATTTCGTCGCCATTTTAGTTTAATACAATATTTATAGCCCATAGAGAAAACAATCATGTTGCACAAAATACTAAGTCCAGTTTATTTGATACCTGCTACATATTGCTCATGGAAACAATTGAAATTTCCCATGGCGATGTGATGGTATTTAAACATAGCTTTGATTTAAACAATAAAGGATTTGTGAGATGTTAGCCAGACATTTAATTATTTTGTGGAATTTCATGTTAATTAGTTTTATGGATTAATGTTTGCCTTGGGTTAGGAGACATTTTGTCTGGATTTAAGACGTGTTTAGAAGCAAGCATGTGACAGCGATACACCTGTGTAAAGGAACAAAGTAACACATCAAATAAAGAATCTTTCTACTCTAATTTTAAAACTATTCTTATACAGCGACATGTCATCTCAATTATTTTGGGTGTTTGGTCAATTGAGATAAAACCAAAATATTTTGATTTGAAAGTGTTGAAATTCAATAATCTGAGGAAAAATTCCCTAATCTACAAAAATAAGATAATAAGTAATTTTATGCATTATTATTTGTTATTTTTTATTATTACTTGTATATTTATTATTAAAAAGTGAATGAATCAAAAGCAACTCTTTTTGTGCTATTGATTAAAGGTTCTTCAGAAATGTAGTCTAGCTGTATTTCTACAATATTCTGTTACCAAATAACGATCTCACCTACTATAACACATATCTGTGACAGTACCATAATTACTGCGAATACAAAAAGGTAAGATTTGCAGCTTGCAACTTGTATATTGCAACTTGTATATTTATTATTAAATGTAAATGAATCAAAAGCAACTCTTTTTGTGCTATTGATTAAAGGTTCTACAGAAATGTAGTCTAGCTGTATTTCTACAATAATCTGTTACCAAATAACAATCTCACCTACTATAACACATCTGTGACAGTACCATAATTACAATGAATACAGAAAGGTAAGATTTGCAGCTTTTGGAACAGTTATCTACAAAAATTATATATATATATATATATATATATATATATATATATATATATATATATATATATATATATACATAATGATAAAAGGTGGTGATTATGATGATGATGTTTATGAGGATAATTATGTGGCTGATACTTATTACAAAAATGAAGACACAGGGGCGTATATAGAGGGGTTTAGTAGATCTACTTTTAAATAAAGTAGATGATGATGACAGTTACAACGATGAAGGAGTTGATGTTGATAGTTTTGATTATAATAATGACGATATTTATGATATTTATGGTGGTGATAGTAATAGTGATAATAATGATGGTGGTTATTAAAATGATGATGATGACATTGATAATGATGGTGGTTATTAAAATGATGATGATGATATTGATAATGATGGTGGTTATTAAAACGATGATGATAATGATGCTGTTGATATTAATTATGGTGCTGATGAGGATGATGACATTAATAATCATAATGATGTTGATGATTATGGTGCTGATATTGTCGTGATGATGACAATGACTTTGATAATGATGAAGGCTCTCTCAGGATTTGTCTATTTATATTACTTCCAGGCCGTGTCCACTCTGCCTTGGTTAGCGGTGTCAATTTGGACACGAAAAGTGTAACTGTAGAATGGTATGAAAATGGAGAGACCAAGGGAAAAGAGGTACGTAAAGATGTGTCCTGTTTAGAATGCTAGACAAAATTTGATGTTGTGACCACTGAAAAAAAAATCTCTCTTACCTATCACTAGACAAGATGACTGAAGTCTGTCTTTTCAATGTTATTTTATTATATGTAACAGCACTCAAACTCTGAGAAAGACAACTCACATTAAAGTACTTTGTGTGTATTGTGAAAAAAGAGCATGATAAATAATACCGGTTATATTGTTTATATTTTTCCATTAAGGCCACCTGGTGTTTTAGCACAATTTCCAGCACTCATTAGCTTATGACTAAATTGTAATGCAGCCATAAATCTATTTTATCACCACATGACATTGACACCTAATCCTATTAATAGAAGATCACAAGTGAGATTAAAGTCACATTATTCTATTATATTTCTAGATTGAGATAGATCAGGTTTTCGCCCTGAACCCTGCACTAGTTGTACAACCCAAACCCAAAGCAGCAGTTCCTGGGATAAGCAAGTCCAGAATAAGTGCCACACCAAGTATTACCAGGGTGAGTCTGTCCAGTCAGCCATATACTGTAATAATTATTCATCCTGTGGTACTAGTTACAGTAGTCCAGGATAAATGCCATTGTCAAGTATTGCCAGGAAGAGTCAGTCCAGTCAGCCATATACTGTAATATTTATCATGGTACTAGCTAGCCAGTATTAGTGCCACGTCAAGTATTACCAGTGTGAGTCTATCCAGTCTGTCATGCACTGTAAAATTCACCCTGTGGTACTAGCTTGTCTAGGATAAGTACCATGTCAACATTACCAGGGCGGGTCTGTTCAGTCTTTCATATTGTATTCACCCTGTGTTACTAGCATGTCCAGAGTATGTTAGTGCCACACCACATGTTACCAGGGGTAAATCTGTCCAGTCTGTCAAATAATAATCACCCTGTGGTACCAGCAATTCCTGATAAGTGCCATGCTAAGTATTACTGAGGTGAGTCCGTCCTGTCTGTCATATAAAATATAAGAATAGTTTAACACTGATTTTGTTTTTCTTATTCCACAGAACGCACCAAAAGACCAACCTGTCTCTACACCAAAAGCCACAAAAGGTGGGAAGGAGTTTACACAGCACACTCTGAGACTATACTATTACATAGAGATACTGTATGCACTGTCATGTCGATTGTTTATAAGTATTAAAAAAGGTTTACCCTCTTCAGGTAAAAATGAAAGACCATCTGCTCTCAACCTAAATAATGATGAGGAGACAAATGGAGGAGCCCCACCGCCTCGCAAAGAGAGCTCATCCTCTAGTGTGGGTAAGTCTTCTTTCTGCTTTCAAGGGTGGAAATAGTAGTCACCTTTATTACTGATACTCTACTTATTCTGACAATAGGAGCACTGCTATGCAGTATGGTGTATGGACAGCAAAAAAATGTTTTTAGTGTTTTTTTTTTGTTTGTTGCTGTTTGTACTGGGCACTTGGCTTAAACTACCATATGATACTCTTGACAGCTGGCAGAAGACGATCTAATTGTGTAAAAGAGGTTGAGAGACTGAAGAAGAATAGAGAAGAAAGGCGGTAGGCTGTCATTTTGTTATTCTTTTTCAAAATAAACAAATAATTGAATTGATATCATTTATATTTTATTATCTTTGACATGAAAAAAGATTTGAGATATTTTATTTATTTCAGAGCTCAACAACAAGAGCAGAAGGAACAGAGGATGAAGTTACAGCAGGAGTATGATCCTGGCAATCAAAACTGGGAGTTCATACAGATGATCCGGTGGGTTTACTACATATTATATAAACATCTATATGTAAGGTAAACTGGTTGGTAGAGTTTGGGTGGATGAAGGTGTTTGTATCTACAGACAGACAGAGAACATATAATCTTATTCTGCTTTTAATTTTATCATTAGGGAATATCAAGATGGATTGAATTTACGACAAATGACCATGAATGAGCCTGTAAGTTTTTCCTGTTTTCGTGATTGCTGTATAGTGCTTGATTTTGAGTGGCAGAGGCTGTAAAGAAATATATTTTTTCTTTACATTTGAAGGCACTATTTCTCACCTTGCTTTATCTGTTAACAGATAACGGACCATCAAATTACTGTCTGTGTAAGGAAAAGACCTTTGTCTAAAAAAGGTATGGCATGCTGTTTTAGAGTACTGTAGTTTTATTCATTTACTACATATTCGCGATTTTAGGGTCAGAAATAAACAAAATAAGGCTTTTTTTTGTTTTCTGTAGAACTTGCTAAAAAAGAGGTTGATGTTTGCATCGTCCCGGAGACAGATTATTGTGTCGTAAGTACTTTTCAGGAATTAAAGATAGTTTTAGATTTAAAGGATTTGTAATGCAACCAGTGAAGTTTGAACACAAAATAGATGCAATACAAAGGACGGTGTGGAAAATTTATTGTCTCTTCTTCAGAATTACCAGCAACAATTTCAGATTAGCTGAGAAATATTAATTATTTTCTGTGTGATTGGTCACAATAAGCATTACTAGTTGCGCTGTACTGTTAAAATGTCCTTCTTTTGACTCATATTCTCCTATTGATAACTCATGTCCTGTTTTTGTATTTGTTGTTCTAGATACATGAATGCAAGTTAAAGGTTGATCTGACAAAGTATCTGGAAAACCACAAGTTCTGGTAAGTGCAGTTAATGGCTTTGTTTATCGTTATAATGTTCTCTGATGGCATAAAGTGTTTTTTTCTAGGTTTGACTATGCCTTTGATGAGAGTGCAGGAAATGACCTTGTGTACAGGTATGTCCTGCTTCAAAACAAGTTCAAACCTGGAGTAAGTTAATGAAGTCTGACAATGTCTTGTGCTTTCAGATACACTGCAAAGCCTTTGGTGGAGTGTATTTTTAACCAGGGAATGGCAACCTGTTTTGCTTATGGGCAGACAGGCAGTGGGAAAACACATGTAAGTATGTGTGTTGAGGGGCATCTGTACCAAAGTGGGTAAGGGTATGCATGGTCCACATTCATGGAGGGACAGGGAAAAGCAAAGTGGAACCTCTTTACAGCGGGCCAAAAATTACAAAATGCTGTATTGTAGAACAAACCTTTGCATGCTTTGTCTACAGACAATGGGTGGGACGTTTACTGGAAAGCAGCAGGATTCATCCAATGGTATATATGCCCTTGCAGGTGTGTATAAGATTTGTCATGATTCATATTTGTCAGTGGTTTATTTACTTATTTCTAGTGTGGATGCCTGATAAAAAACACACACACAGATTGATTTTAAAATAAAGAGGAACACTCAGTTAGACTTTGAGCACAAACCACATAATTCAACACCATGTGATGCATTTGCTACCATGGCCACTACATTTGAAAAAAAGCTAGCTGATAAGCAAGAATACAATTAGTAGCTTTGATTGAAAACATCTCCATTGTAACTTTTTTGTTAGTCAAATAGTTCCTTTCTGCCATTATGGCAAATGAAGAAAACTCCACACTCTAACACATTAAGGATGACTTAGCTTTTTGTGTCAAGGTTTTTTCTAATTGTTGCCTTCCGTCTATCATCCACTGAATACTTTATTGGTCTCCTCAGCAACTGATGTCTTCAAGTTGTTCAAGCATCCAAAGCACAAGGGCAAAGACTTGGTCATCTCTTGTAGTTACTTCGAAATTTATGGCAGTAAGGTAAGCATCCCTTGGAAGGAACAACCATCAACTTACTATAGGTACCTACTTTTTGCTGTGATTTTGAGTAATGTGCAAGCTCATGTTCAATGTATTTCATCCAACACCTTGGTGTTATTTGAGGTTAAGGATTTGTAATTTGACTGACAGAGACTAGCAGTTAAGGGGAAGAAATAGAGAGAGAGAGAATTCTCAAACTTGCAATTACCCTGCAATGAATGGGAGAAGTCCCTCTTGCATTCTATGCAAGCTCCAAGCTCATTGCTATTACCTGCTCCCGTGAAACCAATCAGGTTATCAAGGAAGGGAGTTGATGGTTAGCCACAACGTAAGTGGCCAAAATATAACCCTTACCCAGTCCAAGGTCTTTTAAAAGAAATAAGGGCCTGGTAAATCTTAAATCCATCCATCGAAATGGCTTTTACCCTTGCATATTTTGTGGGTATCTAGGCTTCCCTATAAACGTTTTTTACTTATTGGAGCCCAAACAACAATAACAAGAAGAAATATAATATTTTTTTTTTTAAGAGCCGGAAAAGATTTAGCATCTTTTCCCAATTTTTGGCTGTACCGCTTGCATTTGAGGTTATTCAGGGATAAGTACTTATAAAACCCTGGTTACTAATCGTTCTTCTTTGATCCAGGTTTTTGATTTATTGAACAAACGCAAGAAGCTGCGAGTCCTTGAAGATGGAAACCAGCAAGTCCAGGTAGGTACTGGTAAACGATTTGCTGGAAAATGCATATGTTATCTATAAAACAACACAGTGACAGGTACAGGGAAATGGTGGTTTGGGTGGAATCCAAACCAAACCACCCCCCTTTTTGAGGAGTAAGATTAAAGTCTGCTTTTTGTTTTGTGTAAAAAAACTCATGTCAGGTCCCCCTATCCACACCCCTTTTTAACAACTGGATCCACCACTTGGTTACTGTGGAAGTGCTTGTCTGTAGTCCCTGTGTGAAGTATTACCGTCTTTTTCTACAGGTCTGTGAGCTTCAGGAAAAGATTGTCCACAACGTTCAAGATGTGCTCAAGCTCATTGACCTCGGGAATAAACTTAGGTAACTTAACGGCATCTCAGCCATATAGTCATAAAACAAAGTCGAAGACTTGGAACCCTCTTTATTGTTGTTAGATTGTTTTTTTCATTTCAAAATATGAGCACCCAGGTTGTCCACCAATTTGTTTATGCTTTTCATTTCATTTTAACATTTCACTCCATCAGTGTTATGACATTTGCACATGAATTCCAGAACTTCAGGACAGACGTCTGCCAATCAGAACTCATCACGGTCACATGCAGTCTTCCAGATTGTGCTCAGAAAAAGGTGAGTCATTGTTACTTTTAAAATTTTCTGATATGAGTACTCAGTCAGTGCTGTCCTCCTTGTGTGACATAATGCTGTGTGACTCTTGATCTCGATAACTGCTCGATCACATACTCTCTCTCCACTTCTTTCTTGCATGTGCACATTTTCTCTCACCCCTGTTTTGCACAAGATGTAAGCTGGCTGCTATGCAATCAAGTGCTCTTCCACCTTATTCTTTAACCACTTAATGCATGGGTTGTAATCTGATTACTTTGAGATCACACGTTCATCCACTTTTTATACTGCGTGATCTTGTTACATCCTCTTACCTTTGTGTCCTGGGTACTAACTGTACCGTTACGTGTTCTCTGTAGGGGTTACGCCAAGGATGGCTCAGGAGGTCACCTTTACGGAAAATTCTCGTTGATTGATCTTGCTGGTGAGTAATCTATACCCTAAGTATCGAAGATTTGTAAGGGAAATTCTCGTTAATTAATCTTGCTGCTGAGAGTATCCCAGTTCGTCGTACTGGTGGTGATCTTTATCCTAAGTATCACAGCTTTGTGCTGCCACTAACGCCTTGCAATCACAGGTAATGAGCGAGGTGCTGACACATCCACCGCTGACCGACAGACTCGACTGGAAGGGGCAGAGATTAATAAGAGTTTGCTGGCTCTCAAGGAGTGTATACGTGCCCTTGGAAGGAAGGGGGCTCACCTGCCATTCCGAGCAAGTAAACTAACACAGGTGTGGAATATCAATGTGATTTATCTAGTCTTACTTCACTGTAAGGGTAGCCTGAGTTGGGCAGTTGGCTGAGCATAATTGCTCTGTAGTGCCTGTGGCTCTCAATAATGGGTTCCGGCTTGGATTCCTGCTTCTGTCGCTAGTTCATTTTTTTTTTTTCTTGCCTTGGATCCAGGTTTTTTTTTCGTGTTATCTGGCTTTCGTTTTTCCTGAAAAACAAACAATTCCGAGCCTGAGCTTTATTCTGTTGTCAGACATAAAGTACGTCGTGTCACGATAGTGGTCTCGATTACGTTTATCGGCACCCACTTAATATAAGATGGTGTTAAGCTTCCAAAATTCAATAAGATATTTATTTAAAATAAGCGCTTCTGAGTATGAGTCGGCTCTTTACAGTATAGACTCCATATCAGCCATAAGGGGTACTTATCCCAAATTTTAGATTAGTTCACCTACCATACAGATTTTAACTTATTTACTATTTCTCATTCTACCAGGTCCTGAGAGATTCGTTTATCGGGGAGAATTCCAAGACATGCATGGTACGGACTCAAGTTTGCATATGTGCGGCTTTATACGGTTTATTTAGAGTGCATTCTTTTATTAAATTTTTTATCTACTTTCTAATATACTTATTTGTGGCTGTGTGCAGATTGCCATGATCTCCCCCGGGATGAGCTGCTGTGAGCACACCCTGAACACCCTCCGATACGCTGACAGGTAAACCACTTCATTTACCCTGAACACCAATGATCACGCCTTGACATTCTGAGGCACCCTCAGCAGTCTTTGATAGATAAGTCTCTACCTTCACTCTCCACACTTGTTATGTCTGGTCTGAGTGAACGTAAAGTGAGTGAAGTAAATCCAGATAGATTTTCTTTATATATAATATTGACTTCTAGCAATCCTATCTGCTGCCTTCTAACTCCAGGGTTAAGGAGCTGGGCCCTGAGAAGCGAAACCGTAAGCGACCGCCTGCTAATGGTGGTGAAGTTGGCGAGGGAGACGACGAGGAAGAAGTTGAAGAGGACGACGATGATCTTTCGCCAATGGGCGATAAAAACGTCAACAACGTGGACCTTGCGCTGCTCTGTACACATAGTGTGAGTCCCAATACTTTAAGGATGTCAATCCCTGATGTAAACATCGTCGACGACATATCCCAGCATTGCTAGCGTTGACTCGCTCGGCTCACCCAACTTAAAGAAGACATCACAGCCTCTTCTATATAGTAGTATGAGTATAGTATGCAAACAGCTTTGCTAGGCTTTTTTTCCACCATACTCCCGTTGTTTGGAATGTACAGATTTCAGAAATTGGATGGAATGTACAGGGCTCCAGGAATAATAGGATTTATAGTCGTTCCACAAGGCTGTCTTTCACTTTGTTTTGTGTACTGAGCTCCAAGGATAACTCCCCGGATTTGTACTTGTTCCTATCGGCTGTTCTCTCAAAATACTGTTTCACAATCATGATGTTTTGTGTACAGGGCTCCAGGGATAACTCTCAGGATTTATATACCTTCCACGAGGCTGTCTCTCAACTGAATGACATTGAAGACAAAATTATTGATGATCACAAGTGTACCATAAAGGTATACTAGAAAAAAGATACTAGTGTACTTGGACACAAGTTGTTGTTGTTGTTTTCGGGTTATCAGGCTTTGTTACCAAAACCATACAGACTGTGTAATGTATAAAACGCTTAATGAATACAGAACTACTCAACAAAACTGTTATTGTTCATTGATCTTACTGTTCAGTCTATACTTTTAGATCTGAATTATCTTACCCAGTATTTCTGTGATAATTGTTTCTGTGCTAAGCGCACCAAGTGACATCGTGTTTTTATCTTCCAGGAGGCCAAAACATTACTGAAAGAAGAGGAGCACTTGGTCGAGAGAGTGGACTCAGACGTCGATTATAACGTGGAGGGTAATTTGCATGTGCCGCTCACTGAATTTCTCGAATAAGTGCCGCAGTGCTTTTTTTGATTTTAAATACCCCAGGCGAGGCGCCTATTCGGGGGAGGCGCTTATTTCAAAATCCGTTTTATTTCTAAATAAAAAGTATTTTTTTTTACTACGTGCAAGGAGTAAAATCCATAACGAAACAAGCATCCAATGATAAAATGTTGTGGCTGGTAGTATAGTCAGTGTTCATAACTTCACTTCTAACGAACAGCCCCCTTCGGTAGAGGTGCTCATTAATATTGTTGTTGTTGTTTTCTTTGGTCAGGCGCTTATACGGGAGAGCAATAACAGTATTTGACTTTCCTCAAAATTCTGTATCTTATTTCCAGATTACGTCAAACGTTTGGACGAGATCCTCGCCCAGAAAATACAGAAATTCACTGAACTGAGAGGTAAGGTAGTGCAAGAACAAATGTATATTAGAAATGCAGACTTGCTTCATTTAGGAACAGCACTACGCGATATCGGTCAGACACTTCTTTCTGATTGCTCACTTTAAAAACACAAAGGTCTATTTGCGAAAAAAAATTAAAAAAAATCCACTTTTGAAGCTGATACCTGAATAAAGCAACGGAAGGGATGCTTTTCCAGAATCGATACTGTGAGGAGTCGTAAAATTGCTTTCTTTATTTGCGTTTTCTTTGGTGTGATACAAAGGAGAGGGCTTTTCTAATCATATTGACTTATGTTTGACAGATAAAGTGAACCAGTTTCGCAGACGTCTCGAGGAGGAGGAGGTGGCTAGCCGGAACATCCGTAAACTACCGGGCTATTAGACAGCGAAGAGTAAATTATTTTAACAGACAGACCGCAGGTGGAAGTGCAATCCCCACACGTTGCTTGGATTAGCGGGAGTTGTATATAGAATAATAGTGTGGGTATAAGAGAGTGTTTATTTATTATTGCCTTGTAATTGTCCAACTTGACTCCCAGACAGATTCACATGAATGTATTTTTTTTAATGGTAAAGGCCTGCGAAACGCGTGTTCATATTATGACGTATTCTGACATGTGACTTTTTTTTTTTTTTTTTTGAGAGACAGTGGACAGGGTTCGACATTGGCTTGACGTTCTGTCGAATTTCTGGACATTATCCACAAATAAGGGATTTGAAACGTGAATAAATGACAACTAACGAAACAGCATATAAGGAAAAGAAATCAAGATGTTACGCGTTTAAGTTTTGCAGCCTTAAACGTTTTGTTCCCGGATAATCACGTGCATAGTGACCAACCAAATATGGAGGTTAGTCCTTTGAGTAAGCAATGTCTCGCCTTCCGCTGAACTTTGTTCCACTGACCTTCATAGCGTCTATTTTAGTTTTGGACCCGCCTAGAAGCCAAAATATTAGTCCTGTTTGAAATAGAGTATTATCAAGCCAAATAAAACTACAATACAAGGAATTTGAATTCTTGGCGGGCGCAACACGTAATCGGCTATAAAAAAAGGCACTAGGGTACTCCTAGTATTGACCAGTTGTCGCAGGTCTGAAGTATATTTTGTACTGTGATGTGCACGGTTCCTGGCTGCAAGCTATTACTGGCTATGTGGGAGTGAACGGACACTAAACAAATGTGGCCCAAAGCATTACTTGGATCATGAAAAAAATAATTTAGCAATCCATCTGTTGTATTCAGGAATTTTAGACTGAAATAAAACTTTGTGTCTCGATGGTGTTGAATGTTCAAGTCAAGTCAATAGCAAACAGAAAACTGATTTCCCTCGCCTGACTTTGCAAGGGTAACGACTTGACAGAAACGTTTACAGTTATAAAGTTTAAATGAGTGAAAAGACTCAACAACAAGTAATTGGACGACTTTTCAGGCTATTTTCTTTCTATTTGCACTTTTTGGAAGCTACAAGTTTTATCATAGATGAAGTTGATCCAAACAATAACAAAAAAAAGCTCAGATGTCAGTCTTCATGGCATGAATGGATTGTTTAGTTCGAAAAATCCACGGTATGTAGAGAACAAACTTCTGAAGTACAATGAAAAGGCCAATTGCTTTGTGCCGCTTTCTTATTTGATGAAAATAATGCATTTACAAATAACAGGTAGTACTTTTATCTTCAAGAGACTTTTCTGGGCCTTTACACCCCTTGTTATTTATTCATTTGCCTTTGTTTACCCGATGTATTTCTTGGCTATCGGTGGCGCTCGCCGACTCGTAATCTTATTGTTTTTTCTTTTTTTCAAAATTTTTCTCTTCAGGATAATAAATCTCCGACTCATAGTGCTCGTCCATTCCCATTTTTTTGTTGTTGTTGCTTTGGTTTTTTGGTCGATTTTGTTTTAGCGAAATTCGTGCAACCGAACAAAACAACACAAAAAGCTCACAAAATGTCCCGCTCCGGATACGGAAAAAGACGGCCCGCCAACCAACCATTTCTGCTTCTTCTGGGTATTGGAATTTGCTACTTGATTGTTCGCTGTTGCTCATTTTGCAGTTTGAAGGTGGAAAAAAATTCAAAAAACAGAAAATTGTGAAAAAATTTTCGTAGGGCAATACGGAATTCCGTAACGCCATCAGAGACGGGCAATACGGGAATGTCACGACTACCAATAAGCCGATCACAGCGCGCGTACTATCGTAGCCATATAATAATCCCTCTTACTGTAGTTACACTACTGAAAGAGTGAAAGAAAAAAATCACATCAACTCCAACTTTCATCCACCCCTTGCTACATCATGTCCAGCTTACAACCCCCCTTGCTACATCCAGTCCAACCGACAACCACCTCTTACCACATCCAGTCCAACTTATAGCCACCCCATACTACTTACATTCCAACCAAGGTGTAATGGTATAAAATTGCACCACCCCATATTAATCCAGTCCAACTCCTCACATCCACCCCTTACTAATCCAGTCCAACTCCACATCCATTCCTTACTAATCCAGTCCAACTCCTCACATCCACCCCTTACTAATCCAGTCCAACTCCTCACATCCACCCCACACTAATCCAGTCCAACTCCTCACATCCATCCCTTCTAATCCAGTCCAACTCCTCACATCCACCCCTTACTTATCCAGTCCAACTCCTCACATCCATCCCTTACTAATCCAGTCCAACTCTTCACATCCACCCCTTACTAATCCACTCCAACTCTTCACATCCATCCCTTTCAAATCCAGTCCAACTCCTCACATCCATCCCTTACTAATCCAGTCCAACTCCTCACATCCATCCCTTACTAATCCAGTCCAACTCTTCACATCCACCCCTTACTTATCCAGTCCAACGCCTCACATCCACCCCTTACTAATCCAGTCCAACTCCTTACATCCACCCCTTACTAATCCAGTCCAACGCCTCATATCCACCCCTTACTTATCCAGTCCAACTCCTCACATCCACTTCTTACCAATCCAGTCCAACTCCTCACATCCACTTCTTACTAATCCAGTCCAACTCCTCACATCCACCCCTTAATAATCCAGTCCAACCCCTCACATCCATCCCTTACTAATCCAGTCCAACTCTTCACATCCACCCCTTACTAATCCAGTCCAACTCCTCACATCCACCCCTTACTAATCCAGTCAAACTCCTCACATCCACCCCTTACTAATCCAGTCCAACTCCTCACATCCACCCCTTACTTATCCAGTCCAACCCCTCACATCCATCCCTTTCTAATCCAGTCCAACTCCTCACATCCACTTCTTACTAATCCAGTCCAACTCCTCAAATCCACCTCTTAATAATCCAGTCCAACTCCTCACATCCACTTCTTACTAATCCAGTCCAACTCCTCACATCCACCCTTAATAATCCAGTCCAACTCCTCACATCCATCCCTTACTAATCCAGTCCAACTCTTCACATCCACCCCTTACTTATCCAGTCCAACGCCTCACATCCACCCCTTACTTATCCAGTCCAACTCCTCACATCCACTTCTTACTAATCCAGTCCAACTCCTCACATCCACCTCTAAATAATCCAGTCCAACTCCTCACATCCATCCCTTACTAATCCAGTCCAACTCTTCACATCCACCCCTTACTAATCCAGTCCAACTCCTCACATCCACCCCTTACTTATCCAGTCCAACTCCTCACATCCATCCCTTTCTAATCCAGTCCAACTCCTCACATCCACCCCTTACTTATCTAGTCCAACTCTTCACATCCACCCCTTTCTAATCCAGTCCAACTTCTCACATACACCCCTTACTTATCCAGTCCAACTCCTCACATCCACCCCTTACTAATCCACTCCAAATCCTCACATCCACTTCTTACTAATCCAGTCCAACTCCTCACATCCACCCCTTACTTATCCAGTCCAACTCCTCACATCCACCCCTTACTAATCCACTCCAACTTCTCACATCCACTTCTTACTAATCCAGTCCAACTCCTCAAATCCATCCCTTTCTAATCCAGTCCAACGCCTCACATCCATCCCTTACTAATCCAGTCCAACTCCTCACATCCACCCCTTACTAATCCACTCCAACTCCTCACATCTACCCCTTACTAATCCAGTCCAACTCCTCACATCCACCCCTTACTAATCCACTCCAACTCCTCACATCCACCCCTTTCTAATTCAGTCCAACTCCTCACATCCATCCCTTACTTATCCAGTCCAACTCTGCACATCCACCCCTTACTAATCCACTCCAACTCCTCACATCCACTTCTTACTAATCCAGTCCAACTCCTCACATCTACCCCTTACTAATCCAGTCCAACTCCTCACATCCACCCCTTACTAATCCACTCCAACTCCTTACATCTACCCCTTACTAATCCACTCCAACTCCTCACATCCACCCCTTTCTAATCCAGTCCAACTCCTCACATCCACCCCTTACTAATTCAGTCCAACTCCTCACATCCACCCCTTACTTATCCAGTCCAACTCCTCACATCCACCCCTTACTAATCCAGTCCAACTCCTCACATCCATCCCTTTCTAATCCAGTCCAACGCCTCACATCCACCCCTTACTAATCCAGTCCAACTCCTCACATCTACCCCTTACTAATCCAGTCCAACTCCTCACATCCACCCCTTACTAATCCAGTCCAACTCCTCACATCCACCCCTTACTAATCCAGTCCACCTCCTCACATCTACCCCTTACTAATCCAGTCCAACTCCTCACATCCACCCCTTACTAATCCACTCCAACTCCTCACATCCACCCCTTTCTAATCCAGTCCAACTCCTCACATCCACCCCTTACTAATTCAGTCCAACTCCTCACATCCACCCCTTACTTATCCAGTCCAACTCCTCACATCCACCCCTTACTAATCCAGTCCAACTCCTCACATCCATCCCTTTCTAATCCAGTCCAACTCCTCACATCTACCCCTTACTAATCCAGTCCAACTCCTCACATCCACTTCTTACTAATCCAGTCCAACTCCTCACATCTACCCCTTACTAATCCAGTCCAACTCTTCCCATCCACCCCTTACTAATCCAGTCCAACTCCTCACATCTACCCCTTACTAATCCAGTCCAACTCCTCACATCCACCCCTTACTAATCCAGTCCAACTCCTCACATCTACCCCTTACTAATCCAGTCCAACTCCTCACATCCACTTCTTACTAATCCAGTCCAACTCCTCACATCTACCCCTTACTAATCCAGTCCAACTCTTCCCATCCACCCCTTACTAATCCAGTCCAACTCCTCACATCCACCCCTTACTAATCCACTCCAACTCCTTACATCTACCCCTTAATAATCCACTCCAACTCCTCACATCCATCCCTTCTAATCCAGTCCAACTCCTCACATCCACCCCTTACTTATCCAGTCCAACTCCTCACATCCATCCCTTACTAATCCACTCCAACTCCTCACATCCACCCCTTTCTGATCCAGTCTAACTCCTTACATCCACCCCTTTCTAATCCAGTCCAACTCCTCACATCCACCCCTTACTAATTCAGTCCAACCCCTCACATCCACCCCTTACTTATCCAGTCCAACTCCTCACATCCATCCCCTTCTAATCCAGTCCAACTCCTCACATCCATCCCTTACTAATGCAGTCCAACTCCTCACATCCATCCCTTAATAATCCAGTCCAACTCCTCACACCCACCCCATGCTAATCCAGTCAAATTCCTCACATCCACCCCTTATTAATAGTCCCTTATCCTCTCCCTGAGCCGTTACACAGGCTATAATCAGTCTAACTCTCCACATCCACCCCTTACTAATCCAGTTTAACTCCTCACATCACCCCTTTCTAATTCAGTCTAACTCCTCACATCCATCCCTTACTTATCCAGTCCAACTCCTCACATCCACCCCTTACTAATCCACTCCAACTCCTCACATCCACCCCTTACTAATCCACTCCAACTCCTCACATCTACCCCTTACTAATCCAGTCCAACTCCTCACATCCACCCCTTACTAATCCACTCCAACTCCTCACATCCACCCCTTTCTAATTCAGTCCAACTCCTCACATCACCCCTTTCTAATTCAGTCCAACTCCTCACATCCATCCCTTACTTATCCAGTCCAACTCCTCACATCCACCCCTTACTAATCCACTCCAACTCCTCACATCCACTTCTTACTAATCCAGTCCAACTCCTCACATCTACCCCTTACTAATCCAGTCCAACTCCTCACATCCACCCTTTACTAATCCAATCCAACTCCTTACATCTACCCCTTACTAATATACTCCAACTCCTCACATCCACCCCTTTCTAATCCAGTCCAACTCCTCACATCCACCCCTTACTAATTCAGTCCAACTCCTCACATCCGCCCCTTACTTATCCAGTCCAACTCCTCACATCCATCCCTTTCTAATCCAGTCCAACGCCTCACATCCACCCCTTACTAATCCAGTCCAACTCCTCACATCTACCCCTTACTAATCCAGTCCAACTACTCACATCCACCCCTTACTAATCCAGTCCAACTCCTCACATCCACCCCTTACTAATCCAGTCCAACTCCTCACATCTACCCCTTACTAATCCAGTCCAACTCTTCACATCCACCCCTTACTAATCCAGTCCAACTCCTCACATCTACCCCTTACTAATCCAGTCCAGCTCCTCACATCCATCGCTTACTAATCCACTCCAACTCCTCACATCCACCCCTAACTAATCCACTCCAACTACTCACATCCATCCATTACTAATCCAGTCCAACTCCTCACATCCACTTCTTACTAATCCAGTCCAACTCCTCACATCTACCCCTTACTAATCCAGTCCAACTCTTCCCATCCACCCCTTACTAATCCAGTCCAACTCCTCACATCCACCCCTTACTAATCCACTCCAACTCCTTACATCTACCCCTTAATAATCCACTCCAACTCCTCACATCCATCCCTTCTAATCCAGTCCAACTCCTCACATCCACCCCTTACTTATCCAGTCCAACTCCTCACATCCATCCCTTACTAATCCATTCCAACTCCTCACATCCACCCCTTTCTGATCCAGTCTAACTCCTTACATCCACCCCTTAATAATCCAGTCCAACCCCTCACATCCATCCCTTACTAATCCAGTCCAACTCTTCACATCCACCCCTTACTAATCCAGTCCAACTCCTCACATCCACCCCTTACTAATCCAGTCCAACTACTCACATCCACCCCTTACTAATCCAGTCCAACTCCTCACATCCACCCCTTACTAATCCAGTCCAACTCCTCACATCTACCCCTTACTAATCCAGTCCAACTCTTCACATCCACCCCTTACTAATCCAGTCCAACTCCTCACATCTACCCCTTACTAATCCAGTCCAGCTCCTCACATCCATCGCTTACTAATCCACTCCAACTCCTCACATCCACCCCTAACTAATCCACTCCAACTACTCACATCCATCCATTACTAATCCAGTCCAACTCCTCACATCCACTTCTTACTAATCCAGTCCAACTCCTCACATCTACCCCTTACTAATCCAGTCCAACTCTTCCCATCCACCCCTTACTAATCCAGTCCAACTCCTCACATCCACCCCTTACTAATCCACTCCAACTCCTTACATCTACCCCTTAATAATCCACTCCAACTCCTCACATCCATCCCTTCTAATCCAGTCCAACTCCTCACATCCACCCCTTACTTATCCAGTCCAACTCCTCACATCCATCCCTTACTAATCCATTCCAACTCCTCACATCCACCCCTTTCTGATCCAGTCTAACTCCTTACATCCACCCCTTAATAATCCAGTCCAACCCCTCACATCCATCCCTTACTAATCCAGTCCAACTCTTCACATCCACCCCTTACTAATCCAGTCCAACTCCTCACATCCACCCCTTACTAATCCAGTCAAACTCCTCACATCCACCCCTTACTAATCCAGTCCAACTCCTCACATCCACCCCTTACTTATCCAGTCCAACCCCTCACATCCATCCCTTTCTAATCCAGTCCAACTCCTCACATCCACTTCTTACTAATCCATACCAACTCCTCACATCCACCTCTTAATAATCCAGTCCAACTCCTCACATCCACTTCTTACTAATCCAGTCCAACTCCTCACATCCACCCTTAATAATCCAGTCCAACTCCTCACATCCATCCCTTACTAATCCAGTCCAACTCTTCACATCCACCCCTTACTTATCCAGTCCAACGCCTCACATCCACCCCTTACTTATCCAGTCCAACTCCTCACATCCACTTCTTACTAATCCAGTCCAACTCCTCACATCCACCTCTTAATAATCCAGTCCAACTCCTCACATCCATCCCTTACTAATCCAGTCCAACTCTTCACATCCACCCCTTACTAATCCAGTCCAACTCCTCACATCCACCCCTTACTTATCCAGTCCAACTCCTCACATCCATCCCTTTCTAATCCAGTCCAACTCCTCACATCCACCCCTTACTTATCTAGTCCAACTCTTCACATCCACCCCTTTCTAATCCAGTCCAACTCCTCACATCCACCCCTTACTTATCCAGTCCAACTCCTCACATCCACCCCTTACTAATCCACTCCAACTCCTCACATCCACTTCTTACTAATCCAGTCCAACTCCTCACATCCACCCCTTACTTATCCAGTCCAACTCCTCACATCCACCCCTTACTAATCCACTCCAACTTCTCACATCCACTTCTTACTAATCCAGTCCAACTCCTCAAATCCATCCCTTTCTAATCCAGTCCAACGCCTCACATCCATCCCTTACTAATCCAGTCCAACTCCTCACATCCACCCCTTACTAATCCACTCCAACTCCTCACATCTACCCCTTACTAATCCAGTCCAACTCCTCACATCCACCCCTTACTAATCCACTCCAACTCCTCACATCCACCCCTTTCTAATTCAGTCCAACTCCTCACATCACCCCTTTCTAATTCAGTCCAACTCCTCACATCCATCCCTTACTTATCCAGTCCAACTCCGCACATCCACCCCTTACTAATCCACTCCAACTCCTCACATCCACTTCTTACTAATCCAGTCCAACTCCTCACATCTACCCCTTACTAATCCAGTCCAACTCCTCACATCCACCCCTTACTAATCCACTCCAACTCCTTACATCTACCCCTTACTAATCCACTCCAACTCCTCACATCCACCCCTTTCTAATCCATTCCAACTCCTCACATCCACCCCTTACTAATTCAGTCCAACTCCTCACATCCACCCCTTACTTATCCAGTCCAACTCCTCACATCCACCCCTTACTAATCCAGTCCAACTCCTCACATCCATCCCTTTCTAATCCAGTCCAACGCCTCACATCCACCCCTTACTAATCCAGTCCAACTCCTCACATCTACCCCTTACTAATCCAGTCCAACTCCTCACATCCACCCCTTACTAATCCAGTCCAACTCCTCACATCCACCCCTTACTAATCCAGTCCAACTCCTCACATCTACCCCTTACTAATCCAGTCCAACTCCTCACATCCACCCCTTACTAATCCAGTCCAACTCCTCACATCTACCCCTTACTAATCCAGTCCAACTCCTCACATCCACTTCTTACTAATCCAGTCCAACTCCTCACATCTACCCCTTACTAATCCAGTCCAACTCTTCCCATCCACCCCTTACTAATCCAGTCCAACTCCTCACATCCACCCCTTACTAATCCACTCCAACTCCTTACATCTACCCCTTAATAATTCACTCCAACTCCTCACATCCATCCCTTCTAATCCAGTCCAACTCCTCACATCCACCCCTTACTTATCCAGTCCAACTCCTCACATCCATCCCTTACTAATCCACTCCAACTCCTCACATCCACCCCTTTCTGATCCAGTCTAACTCCTTACATCCACCCCTTTCTAATCCAGTCCAACTCCTCACATCCACCCCTTACTAATTCAGTCCAACCCCTCACATCCACCCCTTACTTATCCAGTCCAACTCCTCACATCCATCCCCTTCTAATCCAGTCCAACTCCTCACATCCATCCCTTACTAATGCAGTCCAACTCCTCACATCCATCCCTTAATAATCCAGTCCAACTCCTCACACCCACCCCTTGCTAATCCAGTCAAATTCCTCACATCCACCCCTTATTAATAGTCCCTTATCCTCTCCCTGAGCCGTTACACAGGCTATAATCAGTCTAACTCTCCACATCCACCCCTTACTAATCCAGTTTAACTCCTCACATCACCCCTTTCTAATTCAGTCTAACTCCTCACATCCATCCCTTACTTATCCAGTCCAACTCCTCACATCCACCCCTTACTAATCCACTCCAACTCCTCACATCCACCCCTTACTAATCCACTCCAACTCCTCACATCTACCCCTTACTAATCCAGTCCAACTCCTCACATCCACCCCTTACTAATCCACTCCAACTCCTCACATCCACCCCTTTCTAATTCAGTCCAACTTCTCACATCACCCCTTTCTAATTCAGTCCAACTCCTCACATCCATCCCTTACTAATCCAGTCCAACTCCTCACATCCATCCCTTACTAATCCAGTCCAACTCCACATCCATTCCTTACTAATCCAGTCCAACTCCTCACATCCACCCCTTACTAATCCAGTCCAACTCCTCACATCCACCCCACACTAATCCAGTCCAACTCCTCACATCCATCCCTTCTAATCCAGTCCAACTCCTCACATCCACCCCTTACTTATCCAGTCCAACTCCTCACATCCATCCCTTACTAATCCAGTCCAACTCTTCACATCCACCCCTTACTAATCCACTCCAACTCTTCACATCCATCCCTTTCAAATCCAGTCCAACTCCTCACATCCATCCCTTACTAATCCAGTCCAACTCCTCACATCCATCCCTTACTAATCCAGTCCAACTCTTCACATCCACCCCTTACTTATCCAGTCCAAGGCCTCACATCCACCCCTTACTAATCCAGTCCAACTCCTTACATCCACCCCTTACTAATCCAGTCCAACGCCTCATATCCACCCCTTACTTATCCAGTCCAACTCCTCACATCCACTTCTTACCAATCCAGTCCAACTCCTCACATCCACTTCTTACTAATCCAGTCCAACTCCTCACATCCACCCCTTAATAATCCAGTCCAACCCCTCACATCCATCCCTTACTAATCCAGTCCAACTCTTCACATCCACCCCTTACTAATCCAGTCCAACTCCTCACATCCACCCCTTACTAATCCAGTCAAACTCCTCACATCCACCCCTTACTAATCCAGTCCAACTCCTCACATCCACCCCTTACTTATCCAGTCCAACCCCTCACATCCATCCCTTTCTAATCCAGTCCAACTCCTCACATCCACTTCTTACTAATCCAGTCCAACTCCTCAAATCCACCTCTTAATAATCCAGTCCAACTCCTCACATCCACTTCTTACTAATCCAGTCCAACTCCTCACATCCACCCTTAATAATCCAGTCCAACTCCTCACATCCATCCCTTACTAATCCAGTCCAACTCTTCACATCCACCCCTTACTTATCCAGTCCAACGCCTCACATCCACCCCTTACTTATCCAGTCCAACTCCTCACATCCACTTCTTACTAATCCAGTCCAACTCCTCACATCCACCTCTAAATAATCCAGTCCAACTCCTCACATCCATCCCTTACTAATCCAGTCCAACTCTTCACATCCACCCCTTACTAATCCAGTCCAACTCCTCACATCCACCCCTTACTTATCCAGTCCAACTCCTCACATCCATCCCTTTCTAATCCAGTCCAACTCCTCACATCCACCCCTTACTTATCTAGTCCAACTCTTCACATCCACCCCTTTCTAATCCAGTCCAACTTCTCACATACACCCCTTACTTATCCAGTCCAACTCCTCACATCCACCCCTTACTAATCCACTCCAAATCCTCACATCCACTTCTTACTAATCCAGTCCAACTCCTCACATCCACCCCTTACTTATCCAGTCCAACTCCTCACATCCACCCCTTACTAATCCACTCCAACTTCTCACATCCACTTCTTACTAATCCAGTCCAACTCCTCAAATCCATCCCTTTCTAATCCAGTCCAACGCCTCACATCCATCCCTTACTAATCCAGTCCAACTCCTCACATCCACCCCTTACTAATCCACTCCAACTCCTCACATCTACCCCTTACTAATCCAGTCCAACTCCTCACATCCACCCCTTACTAATCCACTCCAACTCCTCACATCCACCCCTTTCTAATTCAGTCCAACTCCTCACATCCATCCCTTACTTATCCAGTCCAACTCTGCACATCCACCCCTTACTAATCCACTCCAACTCCTCACATCCACTTCTTACTAATCCAGTCCAACTCCTCACATCTACCCCTTACTAATCCAGTCCAACTCCTCACATCCACCCCTTACTAATCCACTCCAACTCCTTACATCTACCCCTTACTAATCCACTCCAACTCCTCACATCCACCCCTTTCTAATCCAGTCCAACTCCTCACATCCACCCCTTACTAATTCAGTCCAACTCCTCACATCCACCCCTTACTTATCCAGTCCAACTCCTCACATCCACCCCTTACTAATCCAGTCCAACTCCTCACATCCATCCCTTTCTAATCCAGTCCAACGCCTCACATCCACCCCTTACTAATCCAGTCCAACTCCTCACATCTACCCCTTACTAATCCAGTCCAACTCCTCACATCCACCCCTTACTAATCCAGTCCAACTCCTCACATCCACCCCTTACTAATCCAGTCCACCTCCTCACATCTACCCCTTACTAATCCAGTCCAACTCCTCACATCCACCCCTTACTAATCCACTCCAACTCCTCACATCCACCCCTTTCTAATCCAGTCCAACTCCTCACATCCACCCCTTACTAATTCAGTCCAACTCCTCACATCCACCCCTTACTTATCCAGTCCAACTCCTCACATCCACCCCTTACTAATCCAGTCCAACTCCTCACATCCATCCCTTTCTAATCCAGTCCAACTCCTCACATCTACCCCTTACTAATCCAGTCCAACTCCTCACATCCACTTCTTACTAATCCAGTCCAACTCCTCACATCTACCCCTTACTAATCCAGTCCAACTCTTCCCATCCACCCCTTACTAATCCAGTCCAACTCCTCACATCTACCCCTTACTAATCCAGTCCAACTCCTCACATCCACCCCTTACTAATCCAGTCCAACTCCTCACATCTACCCCTTACTAATCCAGTCCAACTCCTCACATCCACTTCTTACTAATCCAGTCCAACTCCTCACATCTACCCCTTACTAATCCAGTCCAACTCTTCCCATCCACCCCTTACTAATCCAGTCCAACTCCTCACATCCACCCCTTACTAATCCACTCCAACTCCTTACATCTACCCCTTAATAATCCACTCCAACTCCTCACATCCATCCCTTCTAATCCAGTCCAACTCCTCACATCCACCCCTTACTTATCCAGTCCAACTCCTCACATCCATCCCTTACTAATCCACTCCAACTCCTCACATCCACCCCTTTCTGATCCAGTCTAACTCCTTACATCCACCCCTTTCTAATCCAGTCCAACTCCTCACATCCACCCCTTACTAATTCAGTCCAACCCCTCACATCCACCCCTTACTTATCCAGTCCAACTCCTCACATCCATCCCCTTCTAATCCAGTCCAACTCCTCACATCCATCCCTTACTAATGCAGTCCAACTCCTCACATCCATCCCTTAATAATCCAGTCCAACTCCTCACACCCACCCCATGCTAATCCAGTCAAATTCCTCACATCCACCCCTTATTAATAGTCCCTTATCCTCTCCCTGAGCCGTTACACAGGCTATAATCAGTCTAACTCTCCACATCCACCCCTTACTAATCCAGTTTAACTCCTCACATCACCCCTTTCTAATTCAGTCTAACTCCTCACATCCATCCCTTACTTATCCAGTCCAACTCCTCACATCCACCCCTTACTAATCCACTCCAACTCCTCACATCCACCCCTTACTAATCCACTCCAACTCCTCACATCTACCCCTTACTAATCCAGTCCAACTCCTCACATCCACCCCTTACTAATCCACTCCAACTCCTCACATCCACCCCTTTCTAATTCAGTCCAACTCCTCACATCACCCCTTTCTAATTCAGTCCAACTCCTCACATCCATCCCTTACTTATCCAGTCCAACTCCTCACATCCACCCCTTACTAATCCACTCCAACTCCTCACATCCACTTCTTACTAATCCAGTCCAACTCCTCACATCTACCCCTTACTAATCCAGTCCAACTCCTCACATCCACCCTTTACTAATCCAATCCAACTCCTTACATCTACCCCTTACTAATATACTCCAACTCCTCACATCCACCCCTTTCTAATCCAGTCCAACTCCTCACATCCACCCCTTACTAATTCAGTCCAACTCCTCACATCCGCCCCTTACTTATCCAGTCCAACTCCTCACATCCATCCCTTTCTAATCCAGTCCAACGCCTCACATCCACCCCTTACTAATCCAGTCCAACTCCTCACATCTACCCCTTACTAATCCAGTCCAACTACTCACATCCACCCCTTACTAATCCAGTCCAACTCCTCACATCCACCCCTTACTAATCCAGTCCAACTCCTCACATCTACCCCTTACTAATCCAGTCCAACTCTTCACATCCACCCCTTACTAATCCAGTCCAACTCCTCACATCTACCCCTTACTAATCCAGTCCAGCTCCTCACATCCATCGCTTACTAATCCACTCCAACTCCTCACATCCACCCCTAACTAATCCACTCCAACTACTCACATCCATCCATTACTAATCCAGTCCAACTCCTCACATCCACTTCTTACTAATCCAGTCCAACTCCTCACATCTACCCCTTACTAATCCAGTCCAACTCTTCCCATCCACCCCTTACTAATCCAGTCCAACTCCTCACATCCACCCCTTACTAATCCACTCCAACTCCTTACATCTACCCCTTAATAATCCACTCCAACTCCTCACATCCATCCCTTCTAATCCAGTCCAACTCCTCACATCCACCCCTTACTTATCCAGTCCAACTCCTCACATCCATCCCTTACTAATCCATTCCAACTCCTCACATCCACCCCTTTCTGATCCAGTCTAACTCCTTACATCCACCCCTTAATAATCCAGTCCAACCCCTCACATCCATCCCTTACTAATCCAGTCCAACTCTTCACATCCACCCCTTACTAATCCAGTCCAACTCCTCACATCCACCCCTTACTAATCCAGTCCAACTACTCACATCCACCCCTTACTAATCCAGTCCAACTCCTCACATCCACCCCTTACTAATCCAGTCCAACTCCTCACATCTACCCCTTACTAATCCAGTCCAACTCTTCACATCCACCCCTTACTAATCCAGTCCAACTCCTCACATCTACCCCTTACTAATCCAGTCCAGCTCCTCACATCCATCGCTTACTAATCCACTCCAACTCCTCACATCCACCCCTAACTAATCCACTCCAACTACTCACATCCATCCATTACTAATCCAGTCCAACTCCTCACATCCACTTCTTACTAATCCAGTCCAACTCCTCACATCTACCCCTTACTAATCCAGTCCAACTCTTCCCATCCACCCCTTACTAATCCAGTCCAACTCCTCACATCCACCCCTTACTAATCCACTCCAACTCCTTACATCTACCCCTTAATAATCCACTCCAACTCCTCACATCCATCCCTTCTAATCCAGTCCAACTCCTCACATCCACCCCTTACTTATCCAGTCCAACTCCTCACATCCATCCCTTACTAATCCATTCCAACTCCTCACATCCACCCCTTTCTGATCCAGTCTAACTCCTTACATCCACCCCTTAATAATCCAGTCCAACCCCTCACATCCATCCCTTACTAATCCAGTCCAACTCTTCACATCCACCCCTTACTAATCCAGTCCAACTCCTCACATCCACCCCTTACTAATCCAGTCAAACTCCTCACATCCACCCCTTACTAATCCAGTCCAACTCCTCACATCCACCCCTTACTTATCCAGTCCAACCCCTCACATCCATCCCTTTCTAATCCAGTCCAACTCCTCACATCCACTTCTTACTAATCCATACCAACTCCTCACATCCACCTCTTAATAATCCAGTCCAACTCCTCACATCCACTTCTTACTAATCCAGTCCAACTCCTCACATCCACCCTTAATAATCCAGTCCAACTCCTCACATCCATCCCTTACTAATCCAGTCCAACTCTTCACATCCACCCCTTACTTATCCAGTCCAACGCCTCACATCCACCCCTTACTTATCCAGTCCAACTCCTCACATCCACTTCTTACTAATCCAGTCCAACTCCTCACATCCACCTCTTAATAATCCAGTCCAACTCCTCACATCCATCCCTTACTAATCCAGTCCAACTCTTCACATCCACCCCTTACTAATCCAGTCCAACTCCTCACATCCACCCCTTACTTATCCAGTCCAACTCCTCACATCCATCCCTTTCTAATCCAGTCCAACTCCTCACATCCACCCCTTACTTATCTAGTCCAACTCTTCACATCCACCCCTTTCTAATCCAGTCCAACTCCTCACATCCACCCCTTACTTATCCAGTCCAACTCCTCACATCCACCCCTTACTAATCCACTCCAACTCCTCACATCCACTTCTTACTAATCCAGTCCAACTCCTCACATCCACCCCTTACTTATCCAGTCCAACTCCTCACATCCACCCCTTACTAATCCACTCCAACTTCTCACATCCACTTCTTACTAATCCAGTCCAACTCCTCAAATCCATCCCTTTCTAATCCAGTCCAACGCCTCACATCCATCCCTTACTAATCCAGTCCAACTCCTCACATCCACCCCTTACTAATCCACTCCAACTCCTCACATCTACCCCTTACTAATCCAGTCCAACTCCTCACATCCACCCCTTACTAATCCACTCCAACTCCTCACATCCACCCCTTTCTAATTCAGTCCAACTCCTCACATCACCCCTTTCTAATTCAGTCCAACTCCTCACATCCATCCCTTACTTATCCAGTCCAACTCCGCACATCCACCCCTTACTAATCCACTCCAACTCCTCACATCCACTTCTTACTAATCCAGTCCAACTCCTCACATCTACCCCTTACTAATCCAGTCCAACTCCTCACATCCACCCCTTACTAATCCACTCCAACTCCTTACATCTACCCCTTACTAATCCACTCCAACTCCTCACATCCACCCCTTTCTAATCCATTCCAACTCCTCACATCCACCCCTTACTAATTCAGTCCAACTCCTCACATCCACCCCTTACTTATCCAGTCCAACTCCTCACATCCACCCCTTACTAATCCAGTCCAACTCCTCACATCCATCCCTTTCTAATCCAGTCCAACGCCTCACATCCACCCCTTACTAATCCAGTCCAACTCCTCACATCTACCCCTTACTAATCCAGTCCAACTCCTCACATCCACCCCTTACTAATCCAGTCCAACTCCTCACATCCACCCCTTACTAATCCAGTCCAACTCCTCACATCTACCCCTTACTAATCCAGTCCAACTCCTCACATCCACTTCTTACTAATCCAGTCCAACTCCTCACATCTACCCCTTACTAATCCAGTCCAACTCTTCCCATCCACCCCTTACTAATCCAGTCCAACTCCTCACATCTACCCCTTACTAATCCAGTCCAACTCCTCACATCCACCCCTTACTAATCCAGTCCAACTCCTCACATCTACCCCTTACTAATCCAGTCCAACTCCTCACATCCACTTCTTACTAATCCAGTCCAACTCCTCACATCTACCCCTTACTAATCCAGTCCAACTCTTCCCATCCACCCCTTACTAATCCAGTCCAACTCCTCACATCCACCCCTTACTAATCCACTCCAACTCCTTACATCTACCCCTTAATAATCCACTCCAACTCCTCACATCCATCCCTTCTAATCCAGTCCAACTCCTCACATCCACCCCTTACTTATCCAGTCCAACTCCTCACATCCATCCCTTACTAATCCACTCCAACTCCTCACATCCACCCCTTTCTGATCCAGTCTAACTCCTTACATCCACCCCTTTCTAATCCAGTCCAACTCCTCACATCCACCCCTTACTAATTCAGTCCAACCCCTCACATCCACCCCTTACTTATCCAGTCCAACTCCTCACATCCATCCCCTTCTAATCCAGTCCAACTCCTCACATCCATCCCTTACTAATGCAGTCCAACTCCTCACATCCATCCCTTAATAATCCAGTCCAACTCCTCACACCCACCCCATGCTAATCCAGTCAAATTCCTCACATCCACCCCTTATTAATAGTCCCTTATCCTCTCCCTGAGCCGTTACACAGGCTATAATCAGTCTAACTCTCCACATCCACCCCTTACTAATCCAGTTTAACTCCTCACATCACCCCTTTCTAATTCAGTCTAACTCCTCACATCCATCCCTTACTTATCCAGTCCAACTCCTCACATCCACCCCTTACTAATCCACTCCAACTCCTCACATCCACCCCTTACTAATCCACTCCAACTCCTCACATCTACCCCTTACTAATCCAGTCCAACTCCTCACATCCACCCCTTACTAATCCACTCCAACTCCTCACATCCACCCCTTTCTAATTCAGTCCAACTCCTCACATCACCCCTTTCTAATTCAGTCCAACTCCTCACATCCATCCCTTACTTATCCAGTCCAACTCCTCACATCCACCCCTTACTAATCCACTCCAACTCCTCACATCCACTTCTTACTAATCCAGTCCAACTCCTCACATCTACCCCTTACTAATCCAGTCCAACTCCTCACATCCACCCTTTACTAATCCAATCCAACTCCTTACATCTACCCCTTACTAATATACTCCAACTCCTCACATCCACCCCTTTCTAATCCAGTCCAACTCCTCACATCCACCCCTTACTAATTCAGTCCAACTCCTCACATCCGCCCCTTACTTATCCAGTCCAACTCCTCACATCCATCCCTTTCTAATCCAGTCCAACGCCTCACATCCACCCCTTACTAATCCAGTCCAACTCCTCACATCTACCCCTTACTAATCCAGTCCAACTACTCACATCCACCCCTTACTAATCCAGTCCAACTCCTCACATCCACCCCTTACTAATCCAGTCCAACTCCTCACATCTACCCCTTACTAATCCAGTCCAACTCTTCACATCCACCCCTTACTAATCCAGTCCAACTCCTCACATCTACCCCTTACTAATCCAGTCCAGCTCCTCACATCCATCGCTTACTAATCCACTCCAACTCCTCACATCCACCCCTAACTAATCCACTCCAACTACTCACATCCATCCATTACTAATCCAGTCCAACTCCTCACATCCACTTCTTACTAATCCAGTCCAACTCCTCACATCTACCCCTTACTAATCCAGTCCAACTCTTCCCATCCACCCCTTACTAATCCAGTCCAACTCCTCACATCCACCCCTTACTAATCCACTCCAACTCCTTACATCTACCCCTTAATAATCCACTCCAACTCCTCACATCCATCCCTTCTAATCCAGTCCAACTCCTCACATCCACCCCTTACTTATCCAGTCCAACTCCTCACATCCATCCCTTACTAATCCATTCCAACTCCTCACATCCACCCCTTTCTGATCCAGTCTAACTCCTTACATCCACCCCTTAATAATCCAGTCCAACCCCTCACATCCATCCCTTACTAATCCAGTCCAACTCTTCACATCCACCCCTTACTAATCCAGTCCAACTCCTCACATCCACCCCTTACTAATCCAGTCCAACTACTCACATCCACCCCTTACTAATCCAGTCCAACTCCTCACATCCACCCCTTACTAATCCAGTCCAACTCCTCACATCTACCCCTTACTAATCCAGTCCAACTCTTCACATCCACCCCTTACTAATCCAGTCCAACTCCTCACATCTACCCCTTACTAATCCAGTCCAGCTCCTCACATCCATCGCTTACTAATCCACTCCAACTCCTCACATCCACCCCTAACTAATCCACTCCAACTACTCACATCCATCCATTACTAATCCAGTCCAACTCCTCACATCCACTTCTTACTAATCCAGTCCAACTCCTCACATCTACCCCTTACTAATCCAGTATAACTCTTCCCATCCACCCCTTACTAATCCAGTCCAACTCCTCACATCCACCCCTTACTAATCCACTCCAACTCCTTACATCTACCCCTTAATAATCCACTCCAACTCCTCACATCCATCCCTTCTAATCCAGTCCAACTCCTCACATCCACCCCTTACTTATCCAGTCCAACTCCTCACATCCATCCCTTACTAATCCATTCCAACTCCTCACATCCACCCCTTTCTGATCCAGTCTAACTCCTTACATCCACCCCTTAATAATCCAGTCCAACCCCTCACATCCATCCCTTACTAATCCAGTCCAACTCTTCACATCCACCCCTTACTAATCCAGTCCAACTCCTCACATCCACCCCTTACTAATCCAGTCAAACTCCTCACATCCACCCCTTACTAATCCAGTCCAACTCCTCACATCCACCCCTTACTTATCCAGTCCAACCCCTCACATCCATCCCTTTCTAATCCAGTCCAACTCCTCACATCCACTTCTTACTAATCCATACCAACTCCTCACATCCACCTCTTAATAATCCAGTCCAACTCCTCACATCCACTTCTTACTAATCCAGTCCAACTCCTCACATCCACCCTTAATAATCCAGTCCAACTCCTCACATCCATCCCTTACTAATCCAGTCCAACTCTTCACATCCACCCCTTACTTATCCAGTCCAACGCCTCACATCCACCCCTTACTTATCCAGTCCAACTCCTCACATCCACTTCTTACTAATCCAGTCCAACTCCTCACATCCACCTCTTAATAATCCAGTCCAACTCCTCACATCCATCCCTTACTAATCCAGTCCAACTCTTCACATCCACCCCTTACTAATCCAGTCCAACTCCTCACATCCACCCCTTACTTATCCAGTCCAACTCCTCACATCCATCCCTTTCTAATCCAGTCCAACTCCTCACATCCACCCCTTACTTATCTAGTCCAACTCTTCACATCCACCCCTTTCTAATCCAGTCCAACTCCTCACATCCACCCCTTACTTATCCAGTCCAACTCCTCACATCCACCCCTTACTAATCCACTCCAACTCCTCACATCCACTTCTTACTAATCCAGTCCAACTCCTCACATCCACCCCTTACTTATCCAGTCCAACTCCTCACATCCACCCCTTACTAATCCACTCCAACTTCTCACATCCACTTCTTACTAATCCAGTCCAACTCCTCAAATCCATCCCTTTCTAATCCAGTCCAACGCCTCACATCCATCCCTTACTAATCCAGTCCAACTCCTCACATCCACCCCTTACTAATCCACTCCAACTCCTCACATCTACCCCTTACTAATCCAGTCCAACTCCTCACATCCACCCCTTACTAATCCACTCCAACTCCTCACATCCACCCCTTTCTAATTCAGTCCAACTCCTCACATCACCCCTTTCTAATTCAGTCCAACTCCTCACATCCATCCCTTACTTATCCAGTCCAACTCCGCACATCCACCCCTTACTAATCCACTCCAACTCCTCACATCCACTTCTTACTAATCCAGTCCAACTCCTCACATCTACCCCTTACTAATCCAGTCCAACTCCTCACATCCACCCCTTACTAATCCACTCCAACTCCTTACATCTACCCCTTACTAATCCACTCCAACTCCTCACATCCACCCCTTTCTAATCCATTCCAACTCCTCACATCCACCCCTTACTAATTCAGTCCAACTCCTCACATCCACCCCTTACTTATCCAGTCCAACTCCTCACATCCACCCCTTACTAATCCAGTCCAACTCCTCACATCCATCCCTTTCTAATCCAGTCCAACGCCTCACATCCACCCCTTACTAATCCAGTCCAACTCCTCACATCTACCCCTTACTAATCCAGTCCAACTCCTCACATCCACCCCTTACTAATCCAGTCCAACTCCTCACATCCACCCCTTACTAATCCAGTCCAACTCCTCACATCTACCCCTTACTAATCCAGTCCAACTCCTCACATCCACCCCTTACTAATCCAGTCCAACTCCTCACATCTACCCCTTACTAATCCAGTCCAACTCCTCACATCCACTTCTTACTAATCCAGTCCAACTCCTCACATCTACCCCTTACTAATCCAGTCCAACTCTTCCCATCCACCCCTTACTAATCCAGTCCAACTCCTCACATCCACCCCTTACTAATCCACTCCAACTCCTTACATCTACCCCTTAATAATTCACTCCAACTCCTCACATCCATCCCTTCTAATCCAGTCCAACTCCTCACATCCACCCCTTACTTATCCAGTCCAACTCCTCACATCCATCCCTTACTAATCCACTCCAACTCCTCACATCCACCCCTTTCTGATCCAGTCTAACTCCTTACATCCACCCCTTTCTAATCCAGTCCAACTCCTCACATCCACCCCTTACTAATTCAGTCCAACCCCTCACATCCACCCCTTACTTATCCAGTCCAACTCCTTACATCCATCCCCTTCTAATCCAGTCCAACTCCTCACATCCATCCCTTACTAATGCAGTCCAACTCCTCACATCCATCCCTTAATAATCCAGTCCAACTCCTCACACCCACCCCTTGCTAATCCAGTCAAATTCCTCACATCCACCCCTTATTAATAGTCCCTTATCCTCTCCCTGAGCCGTTACACAGGCTATAATCAGTCTAACTCTCCACATCCACCCCTTACTAATCCAGTTTAACTCCTCACATCACCCCTTTCTAATTCAGTCTAACTCCTCACATCCATCCCTTACTTATCCAGTCCAACTCCTCACATCCACCCCTTACTAATCCACTCCAACTCCTCACATCCACCCCTTACTAATCCACTCCAACTCCTCACATCTACCCCTTACTAATCCAGTCCAACTCCTCACATCCACCCCTTACTAATCCACTCCAACTCCTCACATCCACCCCTTTCTAATTCAGTCCAACTTCTCACATCACCCCTTTCTAATTCAGTCCAACTCCTCACATCCATCCCTTACTTATCCAGTCCAACTCCTCACATCCACCCCTTACTAATCCACTCCAACTCCTCACATCCACTTCTTACTAATCCAGTCCAACTCCTCACATCCACCCCTTACTAATCCAGTCCAACTCCTCACATCCACTTCTTACTAATCCAGTCCAACTCCTCACATCTACCCCTTACTAATCCAGTCCAACTCTTCCCATCCACCCCTTACTAATCCAGTCCAACTCCTCACATCCACCCCTTACTAATCCACTCCAACTCCTTACATCTACCCCTTAATAATCCACTCCAACTCCTCACATCCATCCCTTCTAATCCAGTCCAACTCCTCACATCCACCCCTTACTTATCCAGTCCAACTCCTCACATCCATCCCTTACTAATCCATTCCAACTCCTCACATCCACCCCTTTCTGATCCAGTCCAACTCCTTACATCCACCCCTTTCTAATCCAGTCCAACTCCTCACATCCACCCCTCACTAATTCAGTCCAACTCCTCACATCCACCCCTTACTTATCCAGTCCAACTCCTCACATCCATCCCCTTCTAATCCAGTCCAACTCCTCACATCCATCCCTTACTAATGCAGTCCAACTCCTCACATCCATCTCTTAATAATCCAGTCCAACTCCTCACACCCACCCCTTGCTAATCCAGTCAAATTCCTCACATCCACCCCTTATTAATAGTCCCTTATCCTCTCCCTGAGCCGTTACACAGGCTATAATCAGTCTAACTCTCCACATCCACCCCTTACTAATCCAGTCCAACTCCTCACATCTACCTCTCACTAATCCAGTCCAACTCCTCACATCCACCCCTTACTACTCCAGTCCAACTCCTCACATCCCCCTTACTACATCCAGGTCAAGTCACACCCACCCAGTACTACATCAAGTCCAACTCAGAAGTATCTCTTACTACACCAGTCCCTCCCCCCCCCATCAGGGGCGACGTGATGGTCCCAAAAGTGGTGGTGGTGGGGGGTACAATTTATTTATTTTAACAACTTATCTCGTATTTATTTTCGGTACCGCATACAAAATGTAAATAGGTGAAGTCCGAAAAAAATATGTCATTTTCTTTTGGTATTATTTCGAAGGCAGTATTTTCTTTCCCTTCTGCACTTTAAAATGTATTTTGTCGTTTCTCTGTTAATACTTCCCTATCCATACTTATTAGAAATAGAAAGGCCCTTGTGTTTGTCATTTTACTAATATCTATACTGGTTTTGTATGTTTCTCTTATTGAATTATATGCAGTACACACTGCAAGAAAGTGCTCCTAATTTGCAGATCGTGCACTTTCTCTCATCCGGGGGTATATATGGTCTGATGTGTCTCCCTGTTGCAATGGCCAAATTGTAGTTGCTATTAAGCTACAATGTTGTGAGGGCAACCCTTTGTTGTACATTACAGGGCCGTAGCAAGGGGTGGGGCACTGAGGGCATGTGCCTCCCCCCCCCAAATATGTTTAAAAAATATAAGGAAATGCCCAGTAGGGGCGTGGATGTGCCCCAATATTTTCTTACTGTTTTTGTATTGTGCCCCCCAATCTTTCGTTGTCTGCTACGGTTCTGCATTTAGAAACATTGTTATCATTACCTTATTTGTAATTATCATAGATTCCTAGATGAAGGTGCATTCCAATCCAAAAAGTAGAAAAATAGACTTTATAGTGGCTCCAACTCAGTTCGATGGATATCAGGCGTTCCTTTAGTAGCCCTTGTTTGGTGTACTTACAAGAACAAATGGTTGTCTGCTATTTTTGTGAAACAATGATGCCCTATAAAAACAGATTTGGAAGGAAAATGTTTTTTTTATTGTTTGTCAATCCCTTGTCTTTCCCTCTCTACTCCCTCGATGCTGATGCAAGTGTAAGAATATGAAAGCCTAAATATTCCCCTTTTTGTCTAAAATGAGCGCACATTTTAAAATGGTTCAGCTTAATTTTGTTTCTGAGCATGAAAGTATGCTTGTGTGCGACAGGAGGAATAATAGCTAAAGGCGGCAACAGAGCCTGAACCTCTGGAGAGCCGGCTAGCAGCAACATGTACGATGTCATATGAACATGCGCACCAGAACAAAGTGCTGAAGGCGGCAATATATTATACCTAGGTCACAGCGTGCTGTGCATGATGACGAAATTACCATGCCATTATAGCAACAGGCTGATTCCCAAGAGACATAAGCGTGTAAAATGACCCCAATATTTTTCAGTGTTCAACGCAGTGAGCTGTGCATGGCGTAACTGACTAAGACAGGGCTGGGATCCTGGTTCTTGAGCTGGTACCTCAGGTTCCTTTGAAATCTCGGTTTCTAATCCCTGTTATATCCCATGCGCTAAAGATAATTTATCAAGCAATCAATTTTTATATGTAACACTATTTAGGTACATGTAAAAACCGAGCGTTCTTGTAAAAAAATACATCCTCTCAGAAAAATGGGGGGCACCCCCACCGCCCCTATACATCCACTTCAATTCACAGTCCAGTCCATCTCAGAACCATCCCTTACTACACCCATTCCACTTCAGAACCACACGGTACTACATACAGCCCATCTCAGTACCACCCTCTACTACATCCAGTCCATCTCAGTACCACCCTCTTCTACATCCAGTCCATCTCAGAACCACCCTTACTACATCCAGTCCATCTCAGAACCACCTCTTACTACATCCAGTCCATCTCAGTACCATCCCTTACTTGTCCAGTCCATCTCAGTACCACCCTCTACTACATCCAGTCCATCTCAGTACCATCCCTTACTACATCCAGTCCATCTCAGTAACACCCCTTACTACATCCAGTCCATCTCAGAACCACCCCTTACTACATCCAGTCCATCTCAGTACCACCCCTTACTACATCCAGTCCATCTCAGAACCACCCCTTACTACATCCAGTCCATCTCAGTACCACCCCTTACTACATTCAGTCCATCTCAGTACCATCCCTTACTACATCCAGTCCATCTCAGTACCATCCCTTACTACATCCAGTCCATCTTAGTACCACCCCTTACTACATCCAGTCCATCTCAGTACCACCCCTTACTACATCCAGTCCATCTCAGTACCATCCCTTACTACATCAAGTCCATCTCAGTACCATCCCTTACTACATCCAGTCCATCTCAGTACCACCCCCTACCATATCCAGTCCATCTCAGAACCACCCTCCTCTACACCCAGTCCATCTCAGAACCACCCCTTACTACATTCAGTCCATCTCAGAACCACCCCTTACTACATCCAGTCCATCTCAGTATCACCCTCTACTACATCCAGTCCATCTCAGTACCACCCCCTACTACATCCAGTCCATCTCAGAACCACCCTCTTCTACATCCAGTCCATCTCAGAACCACCCCTTACTACATCCAGTCCATCTCAGTACCATCCCTTACTACATCCAGTCCATCTCAGTAACACCCCTTACTACATCCAGTCCATCTCAGTACCACCCCTTACTACATCCAGTCCATCTCAGTACCACCCCTTACTACATCCAGTCCATCTCAGAACCACCCTCTTCTACATCCAGTCCATCTCAGTACCATCCCTTACTACATCCAGTCCAACTCAGTAACACCCCTTACTCGTCCAGTCAAACTCAGTACCACCCTCTACTACATCCGGTCCATCTCAGAACCATCCCTTACTACATCCAGTCCATCTCAGAACCACCCACTACTACATCCAGTCCATCTCAGAACCACTCCTTACTACATCCAGTCCATCTCAGTACCACCCCTTACTACATCCAGTCCATCTCAGAACCACCCCTTACTACATCCGGTCCATCTCCTTACCACCCATTACTACATCCAGTCCATCTCAGAACCACCCTCTTCTACATCCAGTCCATCTCAGTACCATCCCTTACTACATCCAGTCCAACTCAGTAACACCCCTTACTCGTCCAGTCAAACTCAGTACCACCCTCTACTACATCCGGTCCATCTCAGAACCATCCCTTACTACATCCAGTCCATCTCAGAACCACCCACTACTACATCCAGTCCATCTCAGAACCACTCCTTACTACATCCAGTCCATCTCAGTACCACCCCTTACTACATCCAGTCCATCTCAGAACCACCCCTTACTACATCCGGTCCATCTCAGTACCACCCCTTACTACATCCAGTCCATCTCAGAACCACCCCTTACTACATCCAGTCCATCTCAGTACCACCCCTTACTACATCCAGTCCATCTCAGTACCACCTCTCACTACATCCAGTCCATCTCAGTAACACCCCTTACTACATCCAGTCCATCTCAGTACCACCCCCTACTACATCCAGTCCATCTCAGTACCACCCCTTACTACATCCAGTCCATATCAGTACCACCCCCTACTACATCCTGCCCATCTCAGAACCACCCTCTTCTACATCCAGTCCATCTCAGTACCACCCCCTACCACATCCAGTCGATCTCAGAACCACCCTCTTCTACATCCAGTCCATCTCAGTACCACCCCCTACCACATCCAGTCCATCTCAGTACCACCCCCTACCACATCCAGTCCATCTCAGAACCACCCTCTTCTACATCCAGTCCATCTCAGTACCACCCCCTACCACATCCAGTCCATCTCAGAGCCACCCCTTACTACATCCAGTCCATCTCAGTACCATCCCTTACTACATCCAGTCCATCTCAGTACCATCCCTTACTACATCCAGTCCATCTCAGTACCACCCCTTACTACATCCAGTCCATATCAGAACCACCCCTTACTACATCCAGTCCATCTCAGTACCACCCCTTACTACATCCAGTCCATCTCAGTACCACCCCTTACTACATCCAGTCCATCTCAGTACCACCCCCTACTACATCCAGTCCATCTCAGTACCATCCCTTACTACATCCAGTCCATCTCAGTACCATCCCTTACTACATCCAGTCCATCTCAGTACCACCCCTTACTACATCCAGTCCATCTCAGTACCACCCCTTACTACATCCAGTCCATCTCAGTACCATCCCTTACTACATCCAGTCCATCTCAGTACCATCCCTTACTACATCCAGTCCATCTCAGTACCACCCCCTACCTCATCCAGTCCATCTCAGAACCACCCTCTTCTACATCCAGTCCATCTCAGAACCACCCCTTACTACATTCAGTCCATCTCAGAACCACCCCTTACTACATCCAGTCCATCTCAGTATCACCCTCTACTACATCCAGTCCATCTCAGTACCACCCCCTACTACATCCAGTCCATCTCAGAACCACCCTCTTCTACATCCAGTCCATCTCAGAAGCACCCTTTACTACATTCAGTCCATCTCAGTACCACCCCTTACTACATCCAGTCCATCTCAGTACCACCCTCTACTACATCCGGTCCATCTCAGAACCACCCTCTACTACATCCGGTCCATCTCAGAACCACCCTCTACTACATCCAGTCCATCTCAGTACCACCCCTTACTACATCCGGTCCATCTCAGTACCACCCCTTACTCGTTCAGTCCATCTCACTAACACATCTTACTAATCAATTGATTTATACACATCCTGCTAGCTACATATTTAGTCACATGTAAACTGTGCATACATATAAAAATACTTTGGGACCCAGAAAAGTGAGGGCTAGTGCGCTTCCCCCCCCCCCCCCCCAATCCACCTCCCCTGGATAAGAGTAGTTGCTTTCACCTTGGTTGAATTCATATCTTCAAGATCATTTATCCCTTAGACTGATGCCTGAGTATCTTGATCTTGCTGTGTTAATTTTTGTATCTTTGGGGGTTGTGGGTACTTCTCTTGGCTGGTACATGCCAAGGTGTCAATGGGTTAATATATTACAGCGACAATGACTTCTTCCCCACTACCAAACCTCAATATGTAAATACAAGAAATAAATTTGGATTATGTTTATTGAAGTATGTTTTGGGCTGAAAAATGGGCTATAAAGAAAAAAAAAGAATCTTCATAGAAGCATTGAAATTTTCGATCATAACATTATCAAAATAACTAGGAAATATTGAATGGTTCAACTAATAAAAAACAAAGTTGCCTTTTTCACTGACCAACCATCCTGTATTTATGGTTCTAATCCTTTATATATCATTGGCTTGTGGTAGTGAACATGCTGGCTTGCAATCATCCTCAAACTTCCATAAGCTAAACAATTTTCACAACAAATAGATAGAAAAGATAGAAAACATTAATAGGTTGTACATAAATTTCAATAATTGCCCTGTTTACCTATTTATTTACAGAGATCTGTGAATGGTCAAATATGTTTTGTTTTGATAGTAGCACAAAATGAAGACTTTGAAATTCTAAGACAAGCCATCAAGCAGCAAGTCATCTGAATCTAAAGAACTTAATGAGGTACTTGATATGTCTGCAAACTCATCTCTTGCGTGGACTGCAAAGAAACAAACAGGTCATGTAACATCTTGTATACATATCAGAAACCAAGGTATGGGCAGTGGCATTGCCCATTTGAGGATGATGACGACGACGACGACGATGACGACAATGACTGATGATGAAGATGATGATGGTGATGATGATAATGCTAATGATGATGATGTTGGGCTATGTTATTACTGGAATTTTACAGGTTTTATCTGAATAACAGGTAGTGTATTACAATCTATATACTTGACAGATACAAAATCAGCTTTTTTTTAAGGTTGAAGAAATTGTAGATCTTAGGTCATAATTATGAGTGACAGCCAAACTCTGACTATTTGCCAGGCTGGTTAACAGGCCATGATCAAAACTATATTTCCAGGTGATATTTAGAAATTTAAAAGATAGAGTTTTTCCTTTCATACATTCCCTAATGATTTCCGCGAGTGTGGGATGCTTACCCTTATTACTTGACTGGGTGTCTAGCTGTATGGAAGAAATCTCAGAGTCTGATCCTGTGCTGAGATTCAACACACCTGTGGTCACATCAATATCACTATCGGACAGGGAGATGTCAAATAGGGGATCTTTTTTCTTCCTGGACTTGCCATTTGTGATTTTACTATGTGAATAACCGTTTGTCATTTGTCTATTGTGTGTGGCTGATGATTTGCCATTTTTGCGACTTGTAGAATTGCTACTGCAACCTGATGACCAGAAAAAAAAATTACACAATTCCATGATTAATCTTTGAGGGTGTGTTACTGTGGGTCAGACAATAATTTCCTGTACAACCATAAAGAAAGTATTGCAAGTGAAAATGATAACTAAAACCTAAAAAAGGATCTTGACCTAGAAATCCTGCATGCTTTTATACATGCAATAGGTAGATGGTGCACAAAGACAATGCAATCCCTTTTGCAATAAAACATTATTTTGTGGATGGTACAATCCACTGTTGAAGTTAAAATAGTTTCCTGACTGATACAGATGGGAAAAAATGTTTTAGTTTGTTACCTGTGGCACTTGAGTGCTGTCGATGTACTTGGTTTGAAGTCTCTCTCTCCATATTGGCCACTTGATGAGATAACTGGTCCACAATACCCCTGTAAAAATAATTATGATAATTTATCACACCAGCTTATACACAATTAAGGGAAGAGAGTAGTTTTGCTCAAGGGAAGAGAAGGGGAATAACTTTTTTATATTTTCATGGCGAACAAGCTAGGTTAGTCTAGGGAATTGCATGACAATCTCATTGGTTGCAAATTCCTTGGGGTGCTCTATAAAGGAGATGAATTTATCGGAACAAACCTTAATTGCCCTAGATCAGCAGTCCGCATGTCTCGTTCATCAACCATACTGCTTAGACTGTGACTCTGTGATCGCTGGTTCTCAGAAAGAACATTGATAGTCTACAAAAAGTAAAAAATATGGATAAGAATTCTGTGCAGACATGTGTGTAATAATTGGATGATTATTCTGCAAGACTTCACTTACTCTGTCAAGTCTATCAAGCCGCCGCAAAGCATCTTTTCCATCGCCAAGGGATGAATGCATTTCGAGTTCCACTTTTGCTGAAAATAACAATAAAAAAGTTATTAGTTTCAATTCTGGATGCTACTCAAAAGTCTATATTATGAGAAATGTCTGCCAAAGTAATGCATCATCGGTAGATGGGGCTTCCCCTTGAATACAGTTATAATCATCCTTATGCTCCTATACACTAAAGTTTACTCATACCAGCTACAAAATAGAAGCTGTAAAATCACATCACAAGTAGTATACTACATACTGTATATTGTCTTTCAGAAAATGACAGATGAAAAGATTGCTTGGCAGATTGAAATTGTATGGTTTTCGTAACAATTTTTTTTTTTGGGGGGGGGGATGGAGCTGGGACATGCCCCCAGTACCCTGTCCTTTGTAATAGTCCTGGACTGCATCCACACTGGAAGCTATGCAAAAATCTAAGTATGTTATGTGAAATGTCTGTCATAGAAATGCATTATGGATAGGATGGTGCTGGGACCTATGACAGTTACTACTATCACTGACATATGCACTTGCACCCTATAGTATACTGGTACCAGCTGTGAAATAGAAGGGTTACCACCTCATGGACATAATATTATTTGCAGTTAGGTACTAATTTGAATTATAATAACAAGTTTAGCAGGTATTATTTATTTTCTTCCAGGGCACCCTCTTGAAAATCAAACATGGCAAAATTTAACCTTTACTTTCGACAATAAATACAATAACACAATCTGCACAAGCATAAATCACATATCCTGAAAAAATGTAATATGAGCTACCTATACGAGCCTTTAAATGGTCAACTTCTCGTCTGACAGAGTCACAGTCTTCTTGAAGAAGTCTCTTGCTGCAACAAAATGTCAAATTTTGATACTGATACCATATTATACCTCTTATCTAACTAAAAATAATATCTCTGAGCAATCTGTGTTGCACATTGCTGTACAACACTAGTGATCTCTTGGGATTCATGACATTCATTGAAATAATATTACAATTCAGGAATGCAAATTTTGTAAACCTTTCATTAAGCTCCCTTGCGATAGATGTGGGATTAGGGTCTCCAAAAGAAGAGTCTTCACTTCTATGCAGTCTGCTGCGGCTTGTCATCATTTCTAAATGACCATACATCTCTCGCTTGAACTAGAATATTTACAAGAACAAGCAACTTACACAGAAGAACATTGCAGATGAAAAAAACAGCTAAAAATGGGGAAAATGTGGAGTAGAGTGGTTCTCATGAATCTGTAACAGTCAAAGTGTAATAGTCAATGTAGTAGCTAAGCCAGCACAAAACAAAATCATTAGCATTATGATCACATTTTAGTATTATTGCAAAATAGTTAAGCATTCCCATTTTTTCTGAAAACCTGTCTCTCTTGAGTAGAGTGAGTTATTGACCTGTTCAAGTTTTCTTTCAGTTTCCATGTCGACACCTTGTTCTCTTAGTCTGTCATTCAAACGAGATACCTCATCTGTAAAAGGGGAAAGAAAATTAACAGAACAATAAGCTCTGTTGTAGATTAGGGATGGTTACTGGGAGAAAGCAGTGTATCCTTTTAAGAAACTTAAGAGAAAAATGAGTTTGCAAATTTATGTGCAGACAATTCTTTCCGTACAGACACCCTTTTTCTGCAGACACTTTGTTTATGGATAAAAATACAATCTGCTACAACAAGACTGAGGAATGAGGAATTGTCTTTTATTAAGGACCCTTGTTATTATGGGCACTAAGGTTATGAGGATGTTTATAACAGCAAGAGTTGACATTGTTTCAAAATTCACTATAAACATATCTCTCAAGGAATAAAAGAGAAAAGAAATGGCCTTTGTTTGTCTGGGGGTCTTGGCTGAATTTTCTTTGTCTAGCTTAACTTTTAGTAGCATAGTTGAACATCTTTGAAGTAAAAACCACACATAAAGTGGAATTTCAAGGAATACCCCAACTGGCTAATAGCCCTGCCATAAAGTACCTTGTAATTTTGAAATGGTTCCAGCCTGATTATTCTTGTCTTTTTCCAAGCGTTTTACTGTCCCACTTAGAGAGTCAAGGGCCTAAAATTGTCCCATAAATGGATGAGCAGAACTGAATGGCAAGTCAGCTTCAGGGAACTGAATAGCAATGAAACTGTTTCCATGCAAAAATACTGTAGCACAACATTGAGCTGTTAGTTATCTCAGTGTCTAAGTGAGAGCTAGGTAATTAGAAGATTTGATTGGAAACACAGATTGGAGTGTAAGAGCGGCCAGGGAAACAGGAATAAGATCCCCTGCACTACCCTGCCATCTTTAAAGGAACACTACACTTAATTATTTTCCTGGTCTGTAGTTGGCTAGCTTACCAGAGTTTAAGCCTAAATCAAAAAATAAGAACAGACCCTTTAAACAGGGTAAGAGAGGGGTGTTCTTACAAACCGTTAACTTATCCTACAGCCTTGAATGTCAGATTGATGACACATACCTCTGCTTGTTGCTCCAGACGTTCAAACAACACATTGAGGAGAGCTGGGGAGTCTCGGCTAGATGGTTGGCCACTCAGCACTGAGCTAGTTTTTACAGGACTTGTTGACCTGTATGCATCTAGCCGTGTTTTAGTAGGTGACAGGGATGAGCGAGTGGTTGATGAAAACATGGTTGACCGTGGTCGCAAATTATCCATTGAGGTACTCAGACGGGATGAAGGTTTGAGGCTTGAACTTTCTGCTGAAAAAAATATGCATGGATACTTAACTTTCTAATTTTCCATAAATGTAAACATTAGCAAATTAAGCTATAATGTTTTATCATGCAAAAGGAAAACTATATAATTTTTAGCATTTTTCAATGAAATCTTGAAAGAAAATGCGGTAAATTAATATCATGGCATGATCTCCTGAAGGTATTGAGTTTTTTTATAATATAATTCGGAATATACATAAACATCTCAGCTTGACCTAGGTCTTTTCACAAGTATTTCCAAGGAAAAATAAAACAACGGTGAGTTATCATTACCTCGGTATGGGCTGGTGTTGTATGCAGAGCTGACTGGTAGTTTAGTTCGAGATGACCCAAGACGATCCTATAATATCCACAGAAATATATTACAAATGTGCGTGTATAGTTGATAATTAATGCTAAATGGTCCTAGCGTTCTATAGACAAAGTGATTTTGTTTGATTAACATTGGCCATAACTTACATTTTTGACGCGCGCGAAATTAATTCTCACCTCATCAAAATTATAATCCGTTTTTATACAGTTATAAAGAAACACACACTCTTTTGCATAAAGAAATTATCTTGCGATGAAAAAAAAAAAAAACACCAATTGTGTATTTATTTCAATGTAAGAATAAACTAAAGTGCTCTTTTATGGAGTTGTTGATACTGAGATGTCAAACTGACAACTTCTACAAAAGTATACAAAACTACAAAAAACACTCCACATTTGAAATTTTAAGGGATATCAAACAAGTTCACGCATAAATGCATATGTATTCATTGATAGACGGTTACTTGGATGAAAATCGATTCACTTTACGAGATAAAAAAGAAAAAAAAACACATTTCACTTTAAACTCACCCGTACACGCGCCAAATTAGACTCAGTCTCCTTCACGATGGAGGAGAACTTGTCCTCCCAATCCATAACCGCAGATTACATACAATAGCAAATGCGAGTACGGCTTCAACGGCGAAGACCCTATTGATAAAGTTATTACTGGTGTTCGTAATCCAGGGCTTACAAATGCATACAAAGCCGGCTTGTCAGCGACGCGTCCCAAATTCGAATTTCGTTCAGCATGCGCAATAAGGCGTTCAAGCATATCTTGTGATGGGACGCCGCTGTCCCCCTCGCTTATCTTCGCGCTCTCAAAGCTGAAGTAAAGCAACTGTACCGTCACACATTTTTTGATTGTTTTATTTGAACAGCAACTCAGGCGGGAAGCTTATTGTCTTCTTGAAATTAAATAACAGATGAAAGGTTATTTAATTTAAAGATTTAGGCACTGCCTAAAAGCGGAGCCAGCATAAACACCTTTTGTGTTGACTGATCGAGGTATTTTTGGGGGATCTAGGATCCTGCTCTCTACTGAGATTTATTTATTGTACCAACCAAATGGATCCAGGCCTTATTCAATAATTTAAATTATGCAGTACATCAAAGTTAACAAACACAATTCCTGGTGTGGATATGGCTGTCAAAGTTGTCAAAAGTCTAATGGTAAATTCTTATGTCCCATCATAGAAGTTCCATTATGAATGTCTTTTTTTTAATCAAAACAATACTCCCACAAGCTTTGCCCTTATGCAGAAAATGTCATGGATGTAACAGCATTCCAAAGATTCAAAATAATATATTTAGACTGTTTAGATGCCATACTGTGATTTTTATGTATTGATTTAGTGGCGATTCTCTCCTTCATTGGACCGAATATTCAGAAAAATGTCTGGAAATCCAAAAATATATCTCCTTTCATGCATTACATATTGGTGCACCCCACTTTACCATATAGTGGCCTTGTAGTTGGTGGCCTACTCCCAAATGAATGCAATGAAGAAAAAACAGATTCAAAATGCTAACTTCTAATTTCAAACCAAACCCTTTCATTGATCTATGTTTGGGGTAAAGAGGAATCAAAGAATATCAATTGACTAAAAAATAATCAACGGGAGAGGAGATATAAAGTGAATTGACTCAACTTGAAAGGTTTGGTGAAAAAAATATAACAGTAATGAAAATAATTTGATTGAGCATTTCTTGACATTTCCCCTTTCCCATTATCTTAACCCTTTCACCACCACAGGCCTCTAAAGAGGCCATGTCTTTGCTATCCAAGCTATGTGAACAGAATTTTATTATTGAAAAAGAACAAGGTTGTTGCTAGTGTTATAAAGTTTAAGTATCTTGCCCTAAAAAACCCTTCCCCTCAATAAAAGTTCCATTAATGTAAATTTGTAAAGCTACATTCTGACAAGCTTTGTTCTTGCGAAGAACAATGGATGAAACAGGATTTCAAAGATGGAATATAGTGTCAGACACAATTTTAGATAAGATACAATGCTGAAGATTTAATGTACCATTTTAAGTGGTGATTTTCCATCCCCATGGGAATTAATATCTACAAATATACATCCAGTAATGCATTATATTTTGGTGTTTTGAGAAAGCCTCGATCTAACTATTCCAATGAAATAAATCTAAACATCTAAAATAAATGTAATGGGCAAGAGACTTGGAAAGAAAATCCTAAAATGAAAATATAAGTGAAAGTAATAAATAAAAATTTCTCATTTCAAAATCAAATCTGTTCATTAATTTATTTTTGGTGTAGAGGGGAAATAGCAAAGAGCATCAATTGCATAAAAATAGTCAACAGGGAGAAGAAAAAGGAAGAAATATGACTCTTCCTTAAATGTTTGAAAAGAAAATATAATAACAATAATATGATAATTATATTCAGTACTTTTCTAAAATATCCCCGTTCCCATTATCTTTAGGTTGATAGAAAACTGTTTTCTTTACAGATTTATTATTTAAAAAGCAAAAGTTTGTTTTTAGTTTTATATTATATAAGTATCTTGTTCTAAAAAAACCTATGAGTGTGTACTGCTGAATCACATAGTAATGAACTAGTCATTTGCGCCCCCTCCCCTATGGTCCTGCAGAAGTCAGGGGTTAATGTGGGGTTTACACCACTTTTTAACCAGAATATGTCAAGAGAGGTGGTGGTATTGACTGTTTTTGACTCTTAACTTGGAAACAGGCTTTTATTAAAGTTTAACCCCCCACCCTTCCCTGGGACCATGGGTGTGGGGGTATCAAATGACTAGTGAATAAGAACATCCCACTGTTCTCTTCAAGACATGGTTTTTAATTCTCATGTCTTCCAGTCTTTAGCATTCATCTTGGCCCTCAGGTAGTTCCTGGTTCATAAAAGAGTGAAAACAATTATTTATTATTTCTTTCAAAACAATCTTTTTATCAAGCCATTTATAATCTAACTAATTTTCCACAACTATTTGAAAAAAAAAAAATAAACACATGAGATGCAAGATGCAGCCAATAACAACAAAACATATCGAAAATAGTTTTCTTTTTTATCCTTGGTAAGGAAAATTTCTCTTGTAAGTTGAAAAAGCTGCTGTATCTTCTAAGGATATGTACCTTCTTAGGACTAAGAGCACAGGATATAAAGACAAGAACGGTCTTCTTTAGCAGTACTTGACAAATGCAACACGAGATTGGTTAGCCTTTATGAAATATCTCAACACAATCAATCTGCCCTGAAGAAGTCTTATTAAAGACGAATTCCAGTTTTTGTTGTATTGTATTTTATTCAACACAATCAAGAGTATAGATAAAACGAAGAATGTCAAAACAAAACCTGTTATGCTCAAATAATTTGATTACTAAGTTAAGAACTCGCATTCTCAAAGCATACAAAAAGGACAACAAAAAGCCTAATAACTGTCATATCCTCAATAGACAATACAAATCGTCGTCCGAAACTCACCTTGAGTTGTTTTTTTGGTCGCTTTCTTGTGGTTCTGTTCGCTTTTTAATGTGAACTGTTACTTGCTTAAATTTACTAGCTAAAAGCAGATAAATCTTGGCGTGAATGAATGTTAGTAGATCTCCTCTAGTTGACTTTATCCTTTAGTCACAAAATTTGAGGCAAAATAAATAATCATCGCATAATCGACAAGAACTTTTTCCCTTGCTCCGTGCTTGTGATTTAGTCGCCATTTCGGGGCCGAGTGGGGCCTGGGAGTCGCGCGGCTGACTGGCTGGCTGGCTGGGAGTGACACCACAGGGTACCCGCGCGATGACCACAAAAACCAAGTCGCATACCTATACCATATTTCTATGCCTATGGGGCTACGCGCGCGGCCTGCGGCCGCGCTTGGCTCCGCTATAAGATGAAAACACCGCTTGGCATACTGTCTTTCTTTTTAATAACTTAATAAGTTTTGAAGAAGGGGGTGGTGATATTCCCCCACCTGGATTACAAACCAACAAATCAAGTGGATTCCACAAATAGATCTGTTGAGTGCTTTATTGAATTAAATTTCTTCATTCCATTTTTACTTCCATTTGGCATAGTTAATATCTACAACTTCTCTTCATGATCAGTCAATCTTTTCTTGCAATAACACTTTAATGTGTTCATCATACAACTCAGACAGACCAAGTTCAGAAAATGATTTTTGCAAATGACTGTATGTGGAGCATTCATAAACATCCAATCCTGTTGAACTAAAAAAAGAGTTGAATCAGTTTCTTAAAACATAATAAGGGGGAGTGAATAGGTTAGTGGATCGGCGGATTTACATACCCCTATCCCCCCCCCCCCCCAATGAGTAATTTTGACATCATAGGAGGCAGTAGAAAAATGGCTGACCCAGGGCAGTCTTACGGTGTAAATAGAACAACCCATTATGACAATTGCATAGCTGTCAACACAACTTGGACAGATATCTTGTTAAATTTGGGTTAAATACAGTAAATATGTGAAAAAACCCAAGAGAGCCAATGTGGGTGAATACAGAATGTATGAACATTCCCACAAAAATTAGGCTTGTGATGAGGTCCAAAATCTTGTGAGACCTGCCTAATGCGGGTGAGTTGACAGATATGCAGTTGTTAAGACAATTGAGGGCTTGGAAGACAAGTAGCAAATCCAGGGGGAGGGTTTCTGGGGTTTAACCCCTCCTCTAACGAAAGTTTTATGTGCAACAAATGTCACACAGAATATTCCTCTTTGGTGCAGGCCACACTCTTTTGTTTTGTGAAAATGGAGGAGTTAGAGGCCAAAAAGGGCATAAAACAATAAACTGGGAGATGGAAACAGCATAATTAGTGCACATTAAAACTGCCTACTACATAGGATTTTGTGTCTGTGTGCATCAGAAAGCCCACCCTTCAGTTAAACAGAACATCTTCTCCTGAAGACTTTTATGCTTTTTGATAAAGATATCTGCATGATATATGAGGTGCTGATTTCGTATCAGCAAATCCTTACTTGTACTCTGCTTTCCAAGAAGTCTGAAAAATAACATTCATCATTTTCTCTTTGCATGGCTTTCCACTGGAATCAACATCCACTAGGCAAGTTTTGTGCCTTTTTAGATACTCTTTAAGATTGTGTTCTTGGCCCTGAACAACTAGAAAAATAAACTTATGAACTAAAAAGACAGCAATCAATAGATCCAGTTCCTGGGCCCAACTATTTAAAGTTCTCAGATAGCGAGATCGACTTCTCATGTGATCCAGTTTCACAATAAGGAGCTCATCATTTGAGCTTTTCTTTGGGAAATTTTCATTTGATGTACTGTTCCCCGATGTAATCTCAGCAGATCTTTCCTGGAGCCAATTTGCGATTTCAAGTAGTTTGCCTTCATCATTTGGTAAGGTCATGAGAAATTCTTGAAGTGTTTTTCTCAAATTATCCAACCTCTTTCTTGTAAGCGCCGAACATGACAGTGAAATATTTGGAAAAGAAGATGGATAACTATCATCTGTGAGAGTCACTGACATTTCAAGTTCATCAGTAGATTTTCCTGATGCCAAGATTGGAAATTTTATACTGAAACAAGCACTGTCATCAGAAACAAAATTCAAGGTGAATTCTCCTTCTTTGCAAAATATAGCTTGGAGGGCTTCGATTTCTTCTAAAATCAACTCCATTTTGCAATACCAAGCACATTGTTTTGGGATTGATTTGTTTTTTTTTTTAGCAAGGCATTGCTCGTTGAAGAGAGGAGCCTGGTTCTATTGTTATTACCGCTGACCCGGCTCACTCAATGTCATTTTCAAGCTTGAACGTACTAAAGAGGGAATGTACAGCGTTTGAAACATGCATTTCTTTCAAAGAAACTGTTGAAAATCTTCTTTTGTGCGAGCATGGGAGACAAAAGGTAATAAATTTATTTATTTAAAAATTAAATATAAGCACTTCGTGATATTTCCAGGTCAATTTGTTAAATACAATGCCTTGACAACCAAGGCTGCATGTAAACACTTCTAGTTGGAAGGAGTTTGCCTTATTACCTCTCTTGTTTTATAGGTCTGACAAGACAATTTGGGACTTGGCGATAGAGGAGAGGGATTATTTACTTAATGAAGCTAAAAAGAAAGGTGGAAGAGTTATTTAGCGGTGGAGTCTTCTGTCAAAGACGAAAATTTGGCAGAGTCAAATACCAGTTTTTGGTGTATTGTATTTATTATTCTGGTTCACGAACACGACTATTTGGGCTTTTTGTATTTATTTATCTTGAATATGATTACTGTAAAAAAATTATTGGTTTAGAACATGTACTTTAATCTTTAATTTTCGATAATTGCCTTGTAGTAAGCTAATAAATTTAATAGCTAATAGCATTATCTTGAATGCAGCTAGCATGTCAGCATTGGCTGCTGCAAGTCAGTGCAAGTTTTGCCACTTGAATTGACTTTAATCAAAGCGTTTGTTGGCAACCAGTTCATAGTTAAAGTAGTCATATATTTTCAGCAGTGCATGCAGGTCTCTAAACAGCCAACTGGCATAGAAAATTGTGTTTTGTTTGGTCATTTAAAATGGTGCAAGTCGATGCAATTAAAAAAAATGCATGGAAGTGCATTTTGCCTCTTTTATTTGGTTAAAATGATTGCTATGGACTTGCCCTTGGCCCTGTGAAATTGGAGGGTTGAAGGCAGATTGGAGAGTGTTTACCACTGACTTGCATCTTTTTGATCCTCCATTTTACAATACAGCTAGCTTAAATTTGAAAAAATGTTGCAAGCAGAAACAAATCTCAATCTGAAAAAGCCTAACCTTTGCCTTTCTCTAATTCAACTGGACTTAAATTATCTGGAATGTTTGCAATATTTTAAAGTTAATCACTTATTTCTGGCTCATCAGTGACTTTCATTTCTTCTGTGTTTCCCAGGAACTCAAGAGTCTTCCCCTCATGGGGAAGAAGCTGGCATATTCTTGATAGGAAGCAAAAATGCTGTATGTCACTTGATTTGTTTTGGTAAAACCTGTTGAAAACTAAATCATAACAAATTGTTTGATTTTGCCCTAGGGAAAAACTTCAATGGTTCTAAGATTTCTTGACAGGTAATAAATGGCTGTTGTGGGAATTTGTAGGGAAAAGGGTATTTGTCTGGTTCAAGTATTTAAAGAAGAAATGCAGCTATTATTCCAATTCTTTGGGATTTCTGACCCTAAGTAAGTTCTTTTTCATATGTTTCTTACAGAGATGAGGTACCTAAACCAACAACTGCTTTGGATTATACTTTTGGGAGAAAGGCAAAAGGTCATAACATTGTAAGTATAAATGTTTGTGAACGCTCTTTAAACAAACCCATACCTGTTAATTTAGTCTCCAGAGTTGTGTTGGGAAGTGTAATAGTCAAATCAGTCCAAATTTTATAGGTTTTACATTTATTTTTGATTTTCTCTGTATTTAGAGATAATATATATTTTTTTACTTTTATAGGTTTCACTTTTTTTCTCTGTATTTAGAGATAATATTTTTTTTACTTTTGACTTTTAGGCAAAAGATGTTGGGCATATTTGGGAGCTTGGTGGCGGAACATTCCTTTCAAAGCTGATTGATATTCCAATAAATGTAGACTCTGTCAGGTACAATAACTCAGTCATTGGAGCTAGAAAGTTTATTCATTTCTCAACAGCATCTAATACACACCTAACCAAAGAAAATCAACACCGCATATACAGTACCAGTACAGTAGCATAGCAACAGGTTCTCCCAAACAGTGGCCCCTTTATATAAGTGCTTCCCTGCTCAAATAAAGCCTTGTGCCAATGTTACCAATAAATTTACATGAAAAAGGTAATTGAAATTCTTCTGCTGTGTGCCATGCTGTTCCATTCAATAGAAAGGCAGTTGGGTTACAAATTCGGTACTGTAGCTGAATAAAATAGTCAGGGCTTCTGGAATTACGCGCTTGTGCGGAAGCGCGTAATTTGGCTTTTTCCGTGTAATCCGCGTAATCCACAAATTTCCGCGTAATCCCGCGTAATTGGGCTAAATTTTGAAAGACAAAACATTTATTGCACAGCTGATGTGTTCTTTTAGGGTTCTTACCTCTATTTCTTGTTAAAAAAAGAGATATTCTTCGTAAGAGTGCGATATTTCGAACTGAATTTCAAAAACAAATAAAATGACTAGGCGTTCCTTGCTAAACCGCGAAGGCCTAGGACTAATAATAAAGTACCTTTTTTAATTGGCTGGTGGCTAATAGCCAATGAAAACTTGCTGAGATATTTTCACGCAAAAAAATAACCTTTTCAAGTTATTTCGTGCTTTCCTTCGGTACAAAATGTAGTTTGGGCGTAACAGTTGATATTCCGTGTAATTTAGCACGTAATTCAGTAAAGAATCCTGCAAAATTTTGATTTTTTAAGAAAAATGTATTGCAAAATCCGCCGTACTTTAGTGCGTAATAATTGATTTTCTGCATAATTTTGTGCGTAATTTAGCAAAGAATCCCACATAATTTTGAGTTTTTTTCCGCGTAATTCCAGAAGCTCTGAATAGTGCCTGTTTTGAATTTGTATCTGTGGTTATTATATGGTAGGATGGCTTTTCAAAGTCCTTAAGGATCAAAGATGATGAATGGATTGTAGTGGTTTAAAAAAAGCAAAATAGTAAAACAAGAACATGTTGTAGTATGATCAATTAAAGTCTTTTTTTCTTGTAGAGGTTTGTCAATTATAATCTTTCTGGATCTGTCTCTACCTAATGAGTTATGGCACACCATGGAGACCTTACTGAATCAGGTAATGATTGAGTTTGTTTTAAAAAAAAGGAAGTGTGGTGTGTCACGTTTCTCAGCTCTGCAAAATCGAGTGAATTTCTTAAAGTCTGTGAATCCGACTTGCTCGACACTGTTGTTTTGTTTTGGTTTTGAATGATATTTTGAAAAATATAACTTACCCAGCATTGTATGATGTCGTAGAAATATAATTGAGTCAATTTTATTGTAGGATGGATTAAATTTCACCATGATTCAAACAGATTTAATTCCGTGCATGGGGTTTTCATAGCCTACAAAACCTTGCAAATCTGATTGACTGGCTTTAATGTTAGAAGAACCTTGTTTTTCTAGCTCGTCAAAGTACTTGACTGGTTAACTTGACTGGTTTTCAGGTTAAAAAGAGGGTACATAAGGTAATGGATGAGCTTGCTGCCAAGAATCCCAGGTAACAAGGATTTTGTCCTGAACAAGGATTATGTCCTGAACAGGTCATAATTGTTCTATTTTATTTCAGTGCAGTCCAGAAATTAAGAAATGACGCATGGGAAAAATTCGGCACAGATCATCCGGTAAAAAAAATGTATATTTTTTCTATTTTTTTGCTCAGTGGTAAATATATAGAATATATAGATATAGATATAGATATAGATATAGATATAGATATAGATATAGATATAGATATAGATATAGATATAGATATAGATATAGATATAGATATAGATATAGATATAGATATAGATATAGGATATAGGATATAGACATAGACATAGACATAGACATAGACATAGACATAGACATAGACATAGACATAGACATAGACATAGACATCATAGACATAGACATAAATATAAATTCATTGTATTTTTTATTTGTAGGACAAATCGTTTGTTGAACCATTTCCAATCCCTCTGGCCATTGTTGGTGGAAAGTATGACATATATCAGGTAATGTCCAATGATCATCAACTCAACTGAAGTATGAGACAACAGTAAACTAATTTTTATAAACCTACTTTCACAGGACTTTGACCCAGAAAAGCGCAAGATGATAAGCCGTGCCTTGAGATTTATAGCTCATTGTAATGGGGCACACCTCCAGGTACATCTTATATAACAATAAGAATAGAAATTCTGAGTTGCTACCTTTTTGAAAAATAAGTTTCCTTTTACTGTAGGTACTGTATGTATCTTGAAAAATGTTAAACAAACCTGCATTACACACTGAGCTGTGAATGGTAAATTTTGGTTCTGTGCTTAAGCAAACTGTGCATGATTTATGAAACTAAGCCCATTGCCTATTTGGATTGGCCTTCTCCTTTATGTACCAGTTATTTGATGGTGATGGTAATTAGGGATGTATTAATATTATGTCCCTTTAATCAAAATGTTTTTCATTTTAGTTTTTCAGCACTAAAACAGAAGGGTTGGTTGGACGTAGCCGTGGGATGATAGGTCATCTTCTGTTCCACACTTCTCTAGGGTACAGTCTCTAAACGCTGCAGTACTCTAGGGTACAGTCTCTCAAGGCTGCAGTACTCTAGGGTACAGTCTCTTAATGCTGCAGTACTCTAGGGTACAGTCTCTTAAGGCTGCAGTACTCTAGGGTACAGTCTCTTAAGGCTGCAGTACTCTAGGGTACAGTCTCTTAAGGCTGCAGTACTCTAGGGTACAGTCTCTTAAGGCTGCAGTACTCTAGGGTACAGTCTCTTAAGGCTGCAGTACTCTAGGGTACAGTCTGTTAAGGCTGCAGTACTCTAGGGTACAGTCTCTTAACTCTGCAGTACTCTAGGGTACAGTCTCTTAAGGCTGCAGTACTCTAGGGTACAGTCTCTTAACCCTGCAGTACTCTAGGGTACATTCTCTTAAGGCTTCAGTACTCTAAGGTACAGTCTCTTAACCCTGCAGTACTCTAGGGTACAGTCTCTTAAGGCTGCAGTACTCTAGGGTACAGTCTCTTAAGGCTGCAGTACTCTAGAGTACAGTCTCTTAATGCTGCAGTACTCTAGGGTACAGTCTCTTAACCCTGCAGTACTCTAGACTACAGTCTCTTAAGGCTGCAGTACTCTAGGGTACAGTCTCTCAAGGCTGCAGTACTCTAGGGTACAGTCTCTTAAGGCTGCAGTACTCTAGGGTACAGTCTCTTAACCCTGCAGTACTCTAGAGTACAGTCTCTCAAGGCTGCAGTACTCTAGGGTACAGTCTCTTAAGGCTGCAGTACTCTAGGGTACAGTCTCTTAAGGCTGCAGTACTCTAGGGTACAGTCTCTTAAGGCTGCAGTACTCTAGGGTACAGTCTCTTAAGGCTGCAGTACTCTAGGGTACAGTCTCTCAAGGCTGCAGTACTCTAGGGTACAGTCTCTCAAGCTGCAGTACTCTAGAGTACAGTCTCTTAAGGCTGCAGTACTATAGGGTACAGTCTCTTAAGGCTGCAGTACTCTAGAGTACAGTCTCTAAAGGCTGCAGTACTCTAGGGTACAGTCTCTTAACGCTGCAGTACTCTAGGGTACAGTCTCTTAAGGCTGCAGTACTCTAGGGTACAGTCTCTTAAGGCTGCAGTACTCTAGGGTACAGTCTCTTAAGGCTCCAGTACTCTAGGGTACAGTCTCTTAAGGCTGCAGTACTCTAGGGTACAGTCTCTTAAGGCTGCAGTACTCTAGGGTACAGTCTCTTAAGGCTGCAGTACTCTAGGGTACAGTTTCTTAATGCTGCAGTACTCTAGGGTAGAGTCTTTTAAGGCTGCAGTACTCTAGGGTACAGTCTCTTAAGGCTGCAGTACTCTAGGGTACAGTCTCTTAAGGCTGCAGTACACTAGGGTACAGTCTCTTAACCCTGCAGTACTCTAGGGTACAGTCTCTTAACCCTGCAGTACTCTAGGGTACAGTCTCTCAAGGCTGCAGTACTCTAGGGTACAGTCTCTTAACCCTGCAGTACTCTAGGGTACAGTCTCTTAAGGCTGCAGTACTCTAGGGTACAGTTTCTTAATGCTGCAGTACTCTAGGGTACAGTCTCTTAAGGCTGCAGTACTCTAGGGTACAGTCTCTTAAGGCTGCAGTACTCTAGGTTACAGTCTGTTAAGGCTGCAGTACTCTAGGGTACAGTCTCTTAATGCTGCAGTACTCTAGGGTACAGTCTCTTAAGGCTGCAGTACTCTAGAGTACAGTCTCTTAACCCTGCAGTACTCTAGGGTACAGTCTCTTAAGGCTGCAGTACTCTAGGGTACAGTCTCTCAAGGCTGCAGTACTCTAGGGTACAGTCTCTTAAGGCTGCAGTACTCTAGGGTACAGTCTCTTAAGGCTGCAGTACTCTAGGGTACAGTCTCTTAAGGCTGCAGTACTCTAGAGTACAGTCTCTAAAGGCTGCAGTACTCTAGAGTACAGTCTCTAAAGGCTGCAGTACTCTAGGGTACAGTCTCTTAAGGCTGCAGTACTCTAGGGTACAGTCTCTTAAGGCTGCAGTACTCTAGGGTACAGTCTCTTAAGGCTGCAGTACTCTAGAGTACAGTCTCTAAAGGCTGCAGTACTCTAGGGTACAGTCTCTTAAGGCTGCAGTACTCTAGGGTACAGTCTCTCAAGGCTGCAGTACTCTAGGGTACAGTCTCTTAACCCTGCAGTACTCTAGGGTACAGTCTCTTAAGGCTGCAGTACTCTAGGGTACAGTTTCTTAATGCTGCAGTACTCTAGGGTACAGTCTTTTAAGGCTGCAGTACTCTAGGGTACAGTCTCTTAAGGCTGCAGTACTCTAGGGTACAGTCTCTTAAGGCTGCAGTACACTAGGGTACAGTCTCTTAACCCTGCAGTACTCTAGGGTACAGTCTCTTAACCCTGCAGTACTCTAGGGTACAGTCTCTCAAGGCTGCAGTACTCTAGGGTACAGTCTCTTAACCCTGCAGTACTCTAGGGTACAGTCTCTTAAGGCTGCAGTACTCTAGGGTACAGTTTCTTAATGCTGCAGTACTCTAGGGTACAGTCTCTTAAGGCTGCAGTACTCTAGGGTACAGTCTCTTAAGGCTGCAGTACTCTAGGTTACAGTCTGTTAAGGCTGCAGTACTCTAGGGTACAGTCTCTTAAGGCTGCAGTACTCTAGGGTACAGTCTCTTAAGGCTGCAGTACTCTAGGGTACAGTCTCTTAACCCTGCAGTACTCTAGGGTACAGTCTCTTAAGGCTGCAGTACTCTAGGGTACAGTCTCTTAACCCTGCAGTACTCTAGGGTACAGTCTCTTAAGGCTGCAGTACTCTAGGGTACAGTCTCTTAAGGCTGCAGTACTCTAGAGTACAGTCTCTTAACGCTGCAGTACTCTAGGGTACAGTCTCTTAATGCTGCAGTACTCTAGGGTACAGTCTCTTAAGGCTGCAGTACTCTAGAGTACAGTCTCTTAACCCTGCAGTACTCTAGGGTACAGTCTCTTAAGGCTGCAGTACTCTAGGGTACAGTCTCTCAAGGCTGCAGTACTCTAGGGTACAGTCTCTTAAGGCTGCAGTACTCTAGGGTACAGTCTCTTAAGGCTGCAGTACTCTAGGGTACAGTCTCTTAAGGCTGCAGTACTCTAGAGTACAGTCTCTAAAGGCTGCAGTACTCTAGAGTACAGTCTCTTAAGGCTGCAGTACTCTAGGGTACAGTCTCTTAAGGCTGCAGTACTCTAGGGTACAGTCTCTTAAGGCTGCAGTACTCTAGGGTACAGTCTCTTAAGGCTGCAGTACTCTAGAGTACAGTCTCTAAAGGCTGCAGTACTCTAGGGTACAGTCTCTTAAGGCTGCAGTACTCTAGGGTACAGTCTCTCAAGGCTGCAGTACTCTAGGGTACAGTCTCTTAACCCTGCAGTACTCTAGGGTACAGTCTCTTAAGGCTGCAGTACTCTAGGGTACAGTTTCTTAATGCTGCAGTACTCTAGGGTAGAGTCTTTTAAGGCTGCAGTACTCTAGGGTACAGTCTCTTAAGGCTGCAGTACTCTAGGGTACAGTCTCTTAAGGCTGCAGTACACTAGGGTACAGTCTCTTAACCCTGCAGTACTCTAGGGTACAGTCTCTTAACCCTGCAGTACTCTAGGGTACAGTCTCTCAAGGCTGCAGTACTCTAGGGTACAGTCTCTTAACCCTGCAGTACTCTAGGGTACAGTCTCTTAAGGCTGCAGTACTCTAGGGTACAGTTTCTTAATGCTGCAGTACTCTAGGGTACAGTCTCTTAAGGCTGCAGTACTCTAGGGTACAGTCTCTTAAGGCTGCAGTACTCTAGGTTACAGTCTGTTAAGGCTGCAGTACTCTAGGGTACAGTCTCTTAAGGCTGCAGTACTCTAGGGTACAGTCTCTTAAGGCTGCAGTACTCTAGGGTACAGTCTCTTAACCCTGCAGTACTCTAGGGTACAGTCTCTTAAGGCTCCAGTACTCTAGGGTACAGTCTCTTAACCCTGCAGTACTCTAGGGTACAGTCTCTTAAGGCTGCAGTACTCTAGGGTACAGTCTCTTAAGGCTGCAGTACTCTAGAGTACAGTCTCTTAACGCTGCAGTACTCTAGGGTACAGTCTCTTAATGCTGCAGTACTCTAGGGTACAGTCTCTTAAGGCTGCAGTACTCTAGAGTACAGTCTCTTAACCCTGCAGTACTCTAGGGTACAGTCTCTTAAGGCTGCAGTACTCTAGGGTACAGTCTCTCAAGGCTGCAGTACTCTAGGGTACAGTCTCTTAAGGCTGCAGTACTCTAGGGTACAGTCTCTTAAGGCTGCAGTACTCTAGGGTACAGTCTCTTAAGGCTGCAGTACTCTAGAGTACAGTCTCTAAAGGCTGCAGTACTCTAGAGAACAGTCTCTAAAGGCTGCAGTACTCTAGGGTACAGTCTCTTAACCCTGCAGTACTCTAGTGTACAGTCTCTTAAGGCTGCAGTACTCTAAGGTACAGTCTCTTAATCCTGCAGTACTCTAGGGTACAGTCTCTTAAGGCTGCAGTACTCTAGGGTACAGTCTCTTAAGGCTGCAGTACTCTAGGGTACAGTCTCTTAAGGCTGCAGTACTCTAGGGTAGAGTCTCTCAAGGCTGCAGTACTCTAGAGTACAGTCTCTTAAGGCTGCAGTACTCTAGGGTACAGTCTCTCAAGGCTGCAGTACTCTAGGGTACAGTCTCTTAACCCTGCAGTACTCTAGGGTACAGTCTCTTAAGGCTGCAGTACTCTAGGGTACAGTTTCTTAATGCTGCAGTACTCTAGGGTACAGTCTTTTAAGGCTGCAGTACTCTAGGGTACAGTCTCTTAAGGCTGCAGTACTCTAGGGTACAGTCTCTTAAGGCTGCAGTACACTAGGGTACAGTCTCTTAACCCTGCAGTACTCTAGGGTACAGTCTCTTAACCCTGCAGTACTCTAGGGTACAGTCTCTCAAGGCTGCAGTACTCTAGGGTACAGTCTCTTAACCCTGCAGTACTCTAGGGTACAGTCTCTTAAGGCTGCAGTACTCTAGGGTACAGTTTCTTAATGCTGCAGTACTCTAGGGTACAGTCTCTTAAGGCTGCAGTACTCTAGGGTACAGTCTCTTAAGGCTGCAGTACTCTAGGTTACAGTCTGTTAAGGCTGCAGTACTCTAGGGTACAGTCTCTTAAGGCTGCAGTACTCTAGGGTACAGTCTCTTAAGGCTGCAGTACTCTAGGGTACAGTCTCTTAACCCTGCAGTACTCTAGGGTACAGTCTCTTAAGGCTGCAGTACTCTAGGGTACAGTCTCTTAACCCTGCAGTACTCTAGGGTACAGTCTCTTAAGGCTGCAGTACTCTAGGGTACAGTCTCTTAAGGCTGCAGTACTCTAGAGTACAGTCTCTTAACGCTGCAGTACTCTAGGGTACAGTCTCTTAATGCTGCAGTACTCTAGGGTACAGTCTCTTAAGGCTGCAGTACTCTAGAGTACAGTCTCTTAACCCTGCAGTACTCTAGGGTACAGTCTCTTAAGGCTGCAGTACTCTAGGGTACAGTCTCTCAAGGCTGCAGTACTCTAGGGTACAGTCTCTTAAGGCTGCAGTACTCTAGGGTACAGTCTCTTAAGGCTGCAGTACTCTAGGGTACAGTCTCTTAAGGCTGCAGTACTCTAGAGTACAGTCTCTAAAGGCTGCAGTACTCTAGAGAACAGTCTCTAAAGGCTGCAGTACTCTAGGGTACAGTCTCTTAACCCTGCAGTACTCTAGTGTACAGTCTCTTAAGGCTGCAGTACTCTAAGGTACAGTCTCTTAACCCTGCAGTACTCTAGGGTACAGTCTCTTAAGGCTGCAGTACTCTAGGGTACAGTCTCTTAAGGCTGCAGTACTCTAGGGTACAGTCTCTTAAGGCTGCAGTACTCTAGGGTACAGTCTCTCAAGGCTGCAGTACTCTAGAGTACAGTCTCTTAAGGCTGCAGTACTCTAGGGTACAGTCTCTCAAGGCTGCAGTACTCTAGGGTACAGTCTCTAAAGGCTGCAGTACTCTAGGGTACAGTCTCTTAAGGCTGCAGTACTCTAGGGTACAGTCTCTTAACGCTGCAGAACTCTAGAGTACAGTCTCTTAAGGCTGCAGTACTCTAGGGTACAGTCTCTTAACGCTGCAGTACTCTAGGGTACAGTCTCTTAAGGCTGCAGTACTCTAGGGTACAGTCTCTTAAGGCTGCAGTACTCTAGGGTACAGTCTCTTAAGGCTGCAGTACTCTAGGGTACAGTCTCTTAAGGCTGCAGTACTCTAGGGTACAATCTCTAAAGGCTGCAGTACTCTAGGGTACAGTCTCTTAAGGCTGCAGTACTCTAGGGTACAGTCTCTTAAGGCTGCAGTACTCTAGAGTACAGTCTCTTAATGCTGCAGTACTCTAGGGTACAGTCTCGTAACCCTGCAGTACTCTAGAGTACAGTCTCTTAATGCTGCAGTACTCTAGGGTACAGTCTCTTAACCCTGCAGTACTCTAGAGTACAGTCTCTTAAGGCTGCAGTACTCTAGGGTACAGTCTCTCAAGGCTGCAGTACTCTAGGGTACAGTCTCTTAAGGCTGCAGTACTCTAGGGTACAGTCTCTTAACCCTGCAGTACTCTAGAGTACAGTCTCTCAAGGCTGCAGTACTCTAGGGTACAGTCTCTTAAGGCTGCAGTACTCTAGGGTACAGTCTCTTAAGGCTGCAGTACTCTAGGGTACAGTCTCTTAAGGCTGCAGTACTCTAGGGTACAGTCTCTCAAGGCTGCAGTACTCTAGAGTACAGTCTCTTAAGGCTGCAGTACTCTAGGGTACAGTCTCTTAAGGCTGCAGTACTCTAGAGTACAGTCTCTAAAGGCTGCAGTAGTCTAGGGTACAGTCTCTTAAGGCTGCAGTACTCTAGGGTACAGTCTCTTAAGGCTGCAGTACTCTAGGGTACAGTCTCTCAAGGCTGCAGTACTCTAGAGTACAGTCTCTTAAGGCTGCAGTACTCTAGAGTACAGTCTCTAAAGGCTGCAGTACTCTAGGGTACAGTCTCTTAACGCTGCAGTACTCTAGGGTACAGTCTCTTAATGCTGCAGTACTCTAGGGTACAGTCTCTTAAGGCTGCAGTACTCTAGGGTACAGTCTCTTAAGGCTGCAGTACTCTAGGGTACAGTCTCTTAAGGCTGCAGTACTCTAGGGTACAGTCTCTTAAGGCTGCAGTACTCTAGGGTACAGTCTCTAAAGGCTGCAGTACTCTAGGGTACAGTCTCTTAAGGCTGCAGTACTGTAGAGTACAGTCTCTTAAGGCTGCAGTACTCTAGGGTACAGTCTCTTAAGGCTGCAGTACACTAGGGTACAGTCTCTTAACCCTGCAGTACTCTAGGGTACTGTCTCTTAACCCTGCAGTACTCTAGGGTACAGTCTCTCAAGGCTGCAGTACTCTAGGGTACAGTCTCTTAACCCTGCAGTACTCTAGGGTACAGTCTCTTAAGGCTGCAGTTCTCTAGGGTACAGTTTCTTAATGCTGCAGTACTCTAGGGTACAGTCTCTTAAGGCTGCAGTACTCTAGGGTACAGTTTCTTAATGCTGCAGTACTCTAGGGTACAGTCTCTTAAGGCTGCAGTACTCTAGGGTACAGTCTCTTAAGGCTGCAGTACTCTAGAGTACAGTCTCTAAAGGCTGCAGTACTCTAGAGAACAGTCTCTAAAGGCTGCAGTACTCTAGGGTACAGTCTCTTAACCCTGCAGTACTCTAGTGTACAGTCTCTTAAGGCTGCAGTACTCTAAGGTACAGTCTCTTAACCCTGCAGTACTCTAGGGTACAGTCTCTTAAGGCTGCAGTACTCTAGGGTACAGTCTCTTAAGGCTGCAGTACTCTAGGGTACAGTCTCTTAAGGCTGCAGTACTCTAGGGTAGAGTCTCTCAAGGCTGCAGTACTCTAGAGTACAGTCTCTTAAGGCTGCAGTACTCTAGGGTACAGTCTCTCAAGGCTGCAGTACTCTAGGGTACAGTCTCTTAACCCTGCAGTACTCTAGGGTACAGTCTCTTAAGGCTGCAGTACTCTAGGGTACAGTTTCTTAATGCTGCAGTACTCTAGGGTACAGTCTTTTAAGGCTGCAGTACTCTAGGGTACAGTCTCTTAAGGCTGCAGTACTCTAGGGTACAGTCTCTTAAGGCTGCAGTACACTAGGGTACAGTCTCTTAACCCTGCAGTACTCTAGGGTACAGTCTCTTAACCCTGCAGTACTCTAGGGTACAGTCTCTCAAGGCTGCAGTACTCTAGGGTACAGTCTCTTAACCCTGCAGTACTCTAGGGTACAGTCTCTTAAGGCTGCAGTACTCTAGGGTACAGTTTCTTAATGCTGCAGTACTCTAGGGTACAGTCTCTTAAGGCTGCAGTACTCTAGGGTACAGTCTCTTAAGGCTGCAGTACTCTAGGTTACAGTCTGTTAAGGCTGCAGTACTCTAGGGTACAGTCTCTTAAGGCTGCAGTACTCTAGGGTACAGTCTCTTAAGGCTGCAGTACTCTAGGGTACAGTCTCTTAACCCTGCAGTACTCTAGGGTACAGTCTCTTAAGGCTGCAGTACTCTAGGGTACAGTCTCTTAACCCTGCAGTACTCTAGGGTACAGTCTCTTAAGGCTGCAGTACTCTAGGGTACAGTCTCTTAAGGCTGCAGTACTCTAGAGTACAGTCTCTTAACGCTGCAGTACTCTAGGGTACAGTCTCTTAATGCTGCAGTACTCTAGGGTACAGTCTCTTAAGGCTGCAGTACTCTAGAGTACAGTCTCTTAACCCTGCAGTACTCTAGGGTACAGTCTCTTAAGGCTGCAGTACTCTAGGGTACAGTCTCTCAAGGCTGCAGTACTCTAGGGTACAGTCTCTTAAGGCTGCAGTACTCTAGGGTACAGTCTCTTAAGGCTGCAGTACTCTAGGGTACAGTCTCTTAAGGCTGCAGTACTCTAGAGTACAGTCTCTAAAGGCTGCAGTACTCTAGAGAACAGTCTCTAAAGGCTGCAGTACTCTAGGGTACAGTCTCTTAACCCTGCAGTACTCTAGTGTACAGTCTCTTAAGGCTGCAGTACTCTAAGGTACAGTCTCTTAACCCTGCAGTACTCTAGGGTACAGTCTCTTAAGGCTGCAGTACTCTAGGGTACAGTCTCTTAAGGCTGCAGTACTCTAGGGTACAGTCTCTTAAGGCTGCAGTACTCTAGGGTACAGTCTCTCAAGGCTGCAGTACTCTAGAGTACAGTCTCTTAAGGCTGCAGTACTCTAGGGTACAGTCTCTCAAGGCTGCAGTACTCTAGGGTACAGTCTCTAAAGGCTGCAGTACTCTAGGGTACAGTCTCTTAAGGCTGCAGTACTCTAGGGTACAGTCTCTTAACGCTGCAGAACTCTAGAGTACAGTCTCTTAAGGCTGCAGTACTCTAGGGTACAGTCTCTTAACGCTGCAGTACTCTAGGGTACAGTCTCTTAAGGCTGCAGTACTCTAGGGTACAGTCTCTTAAGGCTGCAGTACTCTAGGGTACAGTCTCTTAAGGCTGCAGTACTCTAGGGTACAGTCTCTTAAGGCTGCAGTACTCTAGGGTACAATCTCTAAAGGCTGCAGTACTCTAGGGTACAGTCTCTTAAGGCTGCAGTACTCTAGGGTACAGTCTCTTAAGGCTGCAGTACTCTAGAGTACAGTCTCTTAATGCTGCAGTACTCTAGGGTACAGTCTCGTAACCCTGCAGTACTCTAGAGTACAGTCTCTTAATGCTGCAGTACTCTAGGGTACAGTCTCTTAACCCTGCAGTACTCTAGAGTACAGTCTCTTAAGGCTGCAGTACTCTAGGGTACAGTCTCTCAAGGCTGCAGTACTCTAGGGTACAGTCTCTTAAGGCTGCAGTACTCTAGGGTACAGTCTCTTAACCCTGCAGTACTCTAGAGTACAGTCTCTCAAGGCTGCAGTACTCTAGGGTACAGTCTCTTAAGGCTGCAGTACTCTAGGGTACAGTCTCTTAAGGCTGCAGTACTCTAGGGTACAGTCTCTTAAGGCTGCAGTACTCTAGGGTACAGTCTCTCAAGGCTGCAGTACTCTAGAGTACAGTCTCTTAAGGCTGCAGTACTCTAGGGTACAGTCTCTTAAGGCTGCAGTACTCTAGAGTACAGTCTCTAAAGGCTGCAGTAGTCTAGGGTACAGTCTCTTAAGGCTGCAGTACTCTAGGGTACAGTCTCTTAAGGCTGCAGTACTCTAGGGTACAGTCTCTCAAGGCTGCAGTACTCTAGAGTACAGTCTCTTAAGGCTGCAGTACTCTAGAGTACAGTCTCTAAAGGCTGCAGTACTCTAGGGTACAGTCTCTTAACGCTGCAGTACTCTAGGGTACAGTCTCTTAATGCTGCAGTACTCTAGGGTACAGTCTCTTAAGGCTGCAGTACTCTAGGGTACAGTCTCTTAAGGCTGCAGTACTCTAGGGTACAGTCTCTTAAGGCTGCAGTACTCTAGGGTACAGTCTCTTAAGGCTGCAGTACTCTAGGGTACAGTCTCTAAAGGCTGCAGTACTCTAGGGTACAGTCTCTTAAGGCTGCAGTACTGTAGAGTACAGTCTCTTAAGGCTGCAGTACTCTAGGGTACAGTCTCTTAAGGCTGCAGTACACTAGGGTACAGTCTCTTAACCCTGCAGTACTCTAGGGTACTGTCTCTTAACCCTGCAGTACTCTAGGGTACAGTCTCTCAAGGCTGCAGTACTCTAGGGTACAGTCTCTTAACCCTGCAGTACTCTAGGGTACAGTCTCTTAAGGCTGCAGTTCTCTAGGGTACAGTTTCTTAATGCTGCAGTACTCTAGGGTACAGTCTCTTAAGGCTGCAGTACTCTAGGGTACAGTTTCTTAATGCTGCAGTACTCTAGGGTACAGTCTCTTAAGGCTGCAGTACTCTAGGGTACAGTCTCTTAAGGCTGCAGTACTCTAGGGTACAGTCTCTTAAAGCTGCAGTACACTAGGGTACAGTCTCTTAAGGCTGCAGTACTCTAGGGTACAGTCTCTTAAGGCTGCAGTACTCTAGGGTACAGTCTCTTAAGGCTGCAGTACTCTAGGGTACAGTCTCTTAAGGCTGCAGTACACTAGGGTACAGTCTCTTAAGGCTGCAGTACTCTAGGGTACAGTCTCTTAAGGCTGCAGTACTCTAGGGTACAGTTTCTTAATGCTGCAGTACTCTAGGGTACAGTCTCTTAAGGCTGCAGTACTCTAGGGTACAGTCTGTTAAGGCTGCAGTACTCTAGGGTACAGTCTCTTAAGGCTGCAGTACTCTAGGGTACAGTCTCTTAAGGCTGCAGTACTCTAGGGTACAGTCTCTTAACCCTGCAGTACTCTAGGGTACAGTCTCTTAAGGCTGCAGTACTCTAGGGTACAGTCTCTTAACCCTGCAGTACTCTAGGGTACAGTCTCTTAAGGCTGCAGTACTCTAGAGTACAGTCTCTAAAGGCTGCAGTACTCTAGGGTACAGTCTCTTAAGGCTGCAGTACTCTAGGGTACAGTCTCTCAAGGCTGCAGTACTCTAGGGTACAGTCTCTTAACCCTGCAGTACTCTAGGGTACAGTCTCTTAAGGCTGCAGTACTCTAGGGTACAGTTTCTTAATGCTGCAGTACTCTAGGGTACAGTCTTTTAAGGCTGCAGTACTCTAGGGTACAGTCTCTTAAGGCTGCAGTACTCTAGGGTACAGTCTCTTAAGGCTGCAGTACACTAGGGTACAGTCTCTTAACCCTGCAGTACTCTAGGGTACAGTCTCTTAACCCTGCAGTACTCTAGGGTACAGTCTCTTAACCCTGCAGTACTCTAGGGTACAGTCTCTCAAGGCTGCAGTACTCTAGGGTACAGTCTCTTAACCCTGCAGTACTCTAGGGTACAGTCTCTTAAGGCTGCAGTACTCTAGGGTACAGTTTCTTAATGCTGCAGTACTCTAGGGTACAGTCTCTTAAGGCTGCAGTACTCTAGGGTACAGTCTCTTAAGGCTGCAGTACTCTAGGGTACAGTCTGTTAAGGCTGCAGTACTCTAGGGTACAGTCTCTTAAGGCTGCAGTACTCTAGGGTACAGTCTCTTAACCCTGCAGTACTCTAGGGTACTGTCTCTTAACCCTGCAGTACTCTAGGGTACAGTCTCTCAAGGCTGCAGTACTCTAGGGTACAGTCTCTTAACCCTGCAGTACTCTAGGGTACAGTCTCTTAAGGCTGCAGTACTCTAGGGTACAGTTTCTTAATGCTGCAGTACTCTAGGGTACAGTCTCTTAAGGCTGCAGTACTCTAGGGTACAGTTTCTTAATGCTGCAGTACTCTAGGGTACAGTCTCTTAAGGCTGCAGTACTCTAGAGTACAGTCTCTTAACCCTGCAGTACTCTAGGGTACAGTCTCTTAAGGCTGCAGTACTCTAGGGTACAGTCTCTCAAGGCTGCAGTACTCTAGGGTACAGTCTCTTAAGGCTGCAGTACTCTAGGGTACAGTCTCTTAAGGCTGCAGTACTCTAGGGTACAGTCTCTTAAGGCTGCAGTACTCTAGAGTACAGTCTCTAAAGGCTGCAGTACTCTAGAGTACAGTCTCTAAAGGCTGCAGTACTCTAGGGTACAGTCTCTTAACCCTGCAGTACTCTAGTGTACAGTCTCTCAAGGCTGCAGTACTCTAAGGTACAGTCTCTTAACCCTGCAGTACTCTAGGGTACAGTCTCTTAAGGCTGCAGTACTCTAGGGTACAGTCTCTTAAGGCTGCAGTACTCTAGGGTACAGTCTCTTAAGGCTGCAGTACTCTAGGGTACAGTCTCTCAAGGCTGCAGTACTCTAGAGTACAGTCTCTTAAGGCTGCAGTACTCTAGGGTACAGTCTCTCAAGGCTGCAGTACTCTAGGGTACAGTCTCTAAAGGCTGCAGTACTCTAGGGTACAGTCTCTTAAGGCTGCAGTACTCTAGGGTACAGTCTCTTAACGCTGCAGTACTCTAGGGTACAGTCTCTTAAGGCTGCAGTACTCTAGGGTACAGTCTCTTAAGGCTGCAGTACTCTAGGGTACAGTCTCTTAAGGCTGCAGTACTCTAGGGTACAGTCTCTTAAGGCTGCAGTACTCTAGGGTACAGTCTCTAAAGGCTGCAGTACTCTAGGGTACAGTCTCTTAAGGCTGCAGTACTGTAGAGTACAGTCTCTTAAGGCTGCAGTACTCTAGGGTACAGTCTCTTAAGGCTGCAGTACTCTAGGGTACAGTCTCTTAAGGCTGCAGTACTCTAGGGTACAGTCTCTTAAGGCTGCAGTACTCTAGGGTACAGTCTCTTAATGCTGCAGTACTCTAGGGTACAGTCTCTTAACCCTGCAGTACTCTAGAGTACAGTCTCTTAATGCTGCAGTACTCTAGGGTACAGTCTCTTAACCCTGCAGTACTCTAGAGTACAGTCTCTTAAGGCTTCAGTACTCTAGGGTACAGTCTCTTAAGGCTGCAGTACTCTAGGGTACAGTCTCTTAAGGCTTCAGTACTCTAGGGTACAGTCTCTTAAGGCTGCAGTACTCTAGGGTACAGTCTCTCAAGGCTGCAGTACTCTAGAGTACAGTCTCTTAAGGCTGCAGTACTCTAGGGTACAGTCTCTTAAGGCTGCAGTACTCTAGGGTACAGTCTCTTAAGGCTGCAGTACTCTAGGGTACAGTCTCTCAAGGCTGCAGTACTCTAGAGTACAGTCTCTCAAGGCTGCAGTACTCTAGAGTACAGTCATTTAAGGCTGCAGTACTCTAGGGTACAGTCTCTTAAGGCTGCAGTACTCTAGGGTACAGTCTCTTAAGGCTGCAGTACTCTAGGGTACAGTCTCTTAACTCTGCAGTACTCTAGGGTACAGTCTCTTAACGCTGCAGTACTCTAGGGTACAGTCTCTTAAGGCTGCAGTACTCTAGAGTACAGTTTCTTAAGGCTGCAGTACTCTAGGGTACAGTCTTTTAAGGCTGCAGTACTCTAGGGTACAGTCTTTTAAGGCTGCAGTACTCTAGGGTACAGTCTCTTAATGCTGCAGTACTCTAGGGTACAGTCTCTTAATGCTGCAATGTGTTAACCATGTTTACACTGGCTTTATAGCCATTAAGTGCCACAGTGAGACACTAATTTTAGACAATTTATGCTAATTTAAGCTTCTTTTTCCCCAACAATCGGCTTTTTCTTTTTGTTTATTTTCTGCTGTGAAAACTGTACTTGATTTTTCTGATCATTCCCCCACCTACCACTCTCCCCTCAATTAAACGCTAAAAATGGTTCATTCCTAGTATAGTTTGGAAAATGTCAGACTTCTTCGGGTTTGCTGTGTTGTGAATTACAACAGCCATCATCTCATTCCTTCATTACTCCTTCACCCCTTCATTACCATCTTATCATTCCCCCACCTACCACTCACCCCTCAATTAAACGCTAAAAATGGTTCATTCCTAGTATAGTTTGGAAAATGTCAGATTTCTTCGGGTTTGCTGTGTTGTGAATTACAACAGCCATCATCTCACTCCTTCATTATTTACCTTGGCAGCAAAGCTATTGGTGTGGACCATAACAAGCCTATAATAGTGTCTGCTGGTCAGGATAGCCTTGCACAGATTGGTATGAACATATCCATAGGCTTAAGAAGGGGTAGCTGTGGGTAATTCCGAGACTTGCCGAGGCGCAGAGACCCGTGTTTCAGAATCCAAGCCCGAGACTTTTGTCAAATTTCGGAATCTGAACCCAAGCTTTTCCCGTCTCTTAACAACCAATCGTTTTCGGATAATTGCTTGAGGAATGTCATAAACATCAGTTGAAAAAGGAATAAATTACAATACATAAGTTAAAATAAATTCTTGCTACACTATGAAAAAGAGGGGGAAATCCTTAGCATGGTAACCACATAAAACAGATCGCGTTTCATAAAAATTCATGACCCTGAGATCTCATTTAAAAATCTGAGACTCCAAGACCACGGTAAAAAAAGCAAGGCTTCATGACTCCTAAAATGTTGAAAAAACGCTGAGATTTCGAGACTTTGCAAAATTTTTTAAAAACTTCCGAAAGGGTACTCATCGCTGAACCCCCTCTTGAAGCCAACATATAAAAGGAGTTACTAGAGAAATAACATAGGTGGTACCCTGGGCTGGGTCTGATCCAAAATGGTTGGGCCATAAAGAATGGGTTTCAACAAAGATGACAATTTGTAAAGACCAACATCAGGATTCGTGATAATTGGGCATGAATATCCTTTCTATACACATGATTTTTTTTGAAATACCTCCCTAATCATCCTTAAAATGAAAGCACCATAAAGCAATTGTTATCTTGAACCAGATTCTATAATAGTTTACTCAAAATACTTGATAGTTGAGAAAGCAAAACTTGTGTAGTGCAAATCATAACACAAGCTCTATCATTGATCTGTGTCTGATTATTGTCAGGTGCTCCACCTGTCGCGAGTGAAGATCTTGGACGTTTGCAATCAAGGTATATTTGTATGTTTTAATTGTTTTGTACAGGTAACAAAAAAAATATATTTTCTCAACCATTGAATCAAATGATAACCGTTGTTCACAATGAAACTGCTGTTATTCAAAATTTCTATAGTATCTAAATATTAAAGACTAGATTTCACTGATAATACAAACAATATTAAAAGCACAAATGGATCGACATACGTTTCATGTATGCATGCTCTGTTCACTGAAATAGCTTTTGTTATTGTTTAAATGTTTTTTATGCATTTACCCTTTAATTATCTACCGTTAACATCACAGCGTGCCACGAAAAAAATTTGGAACGTATTTGAATACAGTGGAAAGCCTGTTCAGTTTTCTCTGTTCCTTGCAGGAACCCATATGACCTTTGGAAAGCAGCATATGCTACATTCTTCCCACCAGAGGTAAGACTCTTATTCATATTGGAGGGGGTAGAGTGTGGGAAAAAAGGATGGGACCTGACGTTTTTTTTTTTTATAATGGCAGGGGTCATGTCTAGACATCACCACTCAATCATAGGATTGTCTACAGGCTGTTTCTAGTTGTATCTTTTCATTCTCTCTGGATTGAAAAAGAATCTCAGGTTCACCTCGTGGCACACCTCATACCTATGACCATCCTCACGGAGCAGGAACATCAACACACTCTGGGGTCTATTTTCGAATGCCATTATAGTTGGTGTCATGAATTTCTATATAAATGTCTTCATATTTCCCTCAGAAATCAAAGCAACACTCAGACAGAGAAGACCCATCAAAAGATCCACAGTATTTTGAAGCAGCGGTGGATGCCATGAGAAAGCAGAAAGATGAGGTACAGTGGTCTCGTGGTTATAAACGCTTGTTCATTACCATACAAAAGCTGCACAAACACAGAAATCCGGGAATTATTCAAAGAAATAGAAATTACGCCATTAGGTCGTTTCTACGGAAGACAAACGAAGATTTTTCTCAATTTTCTACATGAAATACTCAGCTTCAACCAGTCTCTCTGTTTATTACATGACATATTTTGTCTTGACAGGAGCTGGATAGATATCGACGACAGGCAGAGCGGAAGGCGCGGGAAATGTCACGTGACAAATCCGGCAAGCGTGTGCGCTAGGAAGTGTACAGTAAACATATTGACATGAAACATAGATAAGCACTTAATTAAACTCTAAATAACGGACATACTTATCACCGAAAAACAAGAAGAAATCTATTTCAGTGAAACTCCCATATAACGGACAAACTTGAGACCGAAAGACAAGCGTTATATTACAGTGGAACCTTTATATAACGGATACCATTGGAACCGAGAGAATGTGTCCGCTTAACGGAGGCCCAAAAGTGGTTCGGTATGGAAGTTTCACTGCACTTAAATTTAGTACATAATGATCATCTCAATATTTGTTAACAGGATGTAATATTATTATTCATGGTTATGGTGGGTAGTTCTTATCCCACAAGGTTTAGTGTTTGGTAGGATGCACAGCTCTTAATACTACGACACAGGAATGACCCAGTAAGGGAATGAGACGGCTGACACAGCAATGACCCAGTAAGGGAATGAGACGGCTGACACAGCAATGACCCAGTAAGGGAATGAGACGGCTGACACAGCAGTGACCCAGTAAGGGAATGAGACGGCTGACACAGCAATGACCCAGTAAGAAATGTGACCGCTGTTATTGTTGGGGTAGATCTTTTATCCCGGAACCTGGTTTGTTATATTAGAATAAGAGGTAGGATTTTTGCTAAAATAGGGGAAGTATTTATTATCAGATATAAAAGATGATCGATGAAGTATGTTAAAGCGCGACCTTGGTCCTCTGCTTGAGTAAAATCGCTAGAGTGAAAACACATTTCCGGACTGAGAATATGATTATTTAACCGACTATTATTCATTCAGGGGAGTACCAAGAGTGTCTTGGGGTTCCGGGGTCCTCATTTTTTTAACCAATAACATACCCTGTTTTTCGCTAACCTAAAAAGTCCCCCCCCCCTAATAAAAAACTTTACGCCCAGTTACGCCAGTGTCATCAAGTTGCATGCATGCCTCTCTACATACAAAACATATAACTGGTAAATGTAAAATAAAATCGTCTTTCAAAGGTAAACGTTTTAGTCCATCTAGTCTATTATCCAACAAGCCACGACAAACTTTCCCATCCTTGCTTATCCTAGGAACCAGACTTTTAGCCTGTGGAACACAGGCTAAAAGTCACTCCCCTTTACCTTTTTGTATCTTCTGGCCCAGCTCTTCTCCGTCGTTCTTTGGCAATTTAAGACTCTATATGTCTCTTCATGCAAAACATAAAGTCCAGGGCCTCGTTATTAGAATATAGATTTTCTAATTATTTACTTTCAATTTCCTTTACAGTATGGACCAATTGCACTAATTTGCGCGCGCTAGTCTGTAATACATGATTCCGGCGAATAGCGCGCGCTTTGACATACCGTGGTTCCTAGTGGTTCCAAAGCCTCGAACGTCTCTCGCTGACCACTAAATAGAGGTCCGAGGCTCTGGAACCAGGGTCGCTCTAAAATATAACAGAATTGTAAATGAAACGACAGTGAGTAGGCGCTATAAAAATCGATTTATCATTTATATACCGGTGCTAAAGGGCAGTACCACGTCCTTTGTGCTAGCTCGAACGCGAGGCTTAGAACCACTTTAAACTACTCCAAACGATTTGTTCGAAAGCCAAGAACATAAAAACTGCGTTGAAGGTCAAGAACTACTTTCTCTTGATGTTATCTTTAGTGGACATCTCCCCAAGATTCACAAAGGCACCGAGAATAGTGACGGAAGTAGGCGTTTGGGTTTTTGTGGGAACACCGCCAAGAGCGCTATAATCTCATTTAGTTTGACGGTATCAAATACGCTTACTACGGTTACAAAGCAAATCCCACTCCAAAGGTTAATCTTGTTTTTTATATATTTGGAGAGGAAACGTGCATGCCTATTAAATGCCCGAATGCGTGCTCTTCAATACTTCTAGCGCTAATCGTGTTCAGCTCTACAGAAACGGACCTTGGGGCATTCAAGATAATTACCACCATTTTAATTTGGGGGGGAAAAATAGTAAATTTAAAAGCATGTATAGTCACGTCCATGTTTTAAAGAATATCTAACGATCTAAATTTAAATTATTTTTTTAAAACAAGTTAGCACTTCCATAGTTATAAGAACCCTAAAAGATATACGACATGCTTCTCCGTACCCAAACCTGGGGATCCCCCCTCCCCCACTAAATCAAGGTGACGTCATTAAAAGGTGGTCACGCAGCCCAGAGACGCATGGGGACGAGGCCAAGTACGACCGACGACGAACCGTAATGAATGCCGCGTGATACTACCCTACTATCCGTGCCGGATAAAAAAAAGCGAAAGTTCGCATGTTGCCGGAAACATGTTGTCCGCGCGCATGTTTCCTCGATGTACCCCAGTTTGGCCAACATGGAAACATTGTTGCGCGCCACAAATTTTGTGTCCAGGACACAAAAAATGTTTCCACAGCGCGCATAAATATTTCCCGATGTTTCGTGACCGCTTGGCCACCCTCGGAAACATTTGGGAAACACGTTTACCCAATGTTGCGGGAAACATGTGTCCTCGTTTGGCCAGGGCCCTAAGGCTTTATTTCATTGCGGCCGAAAATAGAAGACGCTGGATCCTCGAGAATGCCCTCCTACCGCCAACCCTCGTCAAATCGGTTCTTTCTACCATGTCGCGCGCTCTTACGTCAACAACCGCACGCAACACACGACACCTTCCCGAGAAGGCCCCGTGTTGTGCTGAACAGGCTCAACACTTATCCAAATCTCACTAGACAATCCCTGAGCCGCCGTTTCATTGGAACATATTCGATGAAGTCTTAATCCTTTGTTTGATGAAGGCTGAATAAAATCAACAAGGAGCCAAGTTTGCGGTTTATTTTACCACTATTCATTATTTTTTTTGGCTCGGATTTATGACGAACAAAGCGCCTTTTTGCCCATACAACCGTTCTGGATGTACAGTACTGTGTATTGGTTACGGGACATGTTTAGTTGCAGAAATCTTGTAAATTTTTTATGTCGTCGGCGTAAATTGCCTCACAGGTTCGTTCTTTATTTGACAGATTTTCGAACTAGTTTTGTTCTCCTACGCAAAAGAAAACCAATTGAAAAGCACCCCGACCAATTAATACTTTTGTGGGTCAGACTCCCTTCAAGAAATCATAAACAATTTTAATCACCTGGAGGGTAAACAAAAAATCTAAATCACACTTCACTTAATTACATGACGTCACAATAACGTATCAGCCGCATTTTATTGTCATCTGCGCGGACTGGGCCTTTGAGCGAGTGTTTCCATAGCAACTTCTGTCACTGGTGAATTTGATAATTTAGAGGAACGTGATTATGCTACTTGTGCGAGTTGACTGAGGTAACATGTAGCCTCCAAAAGCTTGTGGACTTGGCAAAGTCCGCAAAGCAATATGACTGTAGCAAATAATAATAATCAGGCCATGACGAGATCGTCTGGTGTCGCCGAGAGTGCAGACACGAAGGGAGATGAACCTCAAAAAAAGCTTACCCCGTATCAAAGGCTCAACCACGACTTGTCCAACGAAGAACGTTACCTGAAGGAAATAAGTCTTGGGAAGCGTATTGGATTTTATCGAATCCGTGGAGAGCTTGGAACTGGGAATTTTTGTCAGGTTAAAATGGGGATACAATCACTAACTCGAGGTGAGTGAGGGGTCAGAAGTTTGTTCTTGCTCGTGGGATAGATGAATCGTTGTTGATGTTGTTCTGTGTTCGATTCTTTCAGAGAAAGTGGCTATCAAGATACTCGACAAAACTAAACTCGATCAGAAAACGCAGCGACTACTCTCCCGCGAAATATCATCCATGGAAAATTTGCATCATCCGAATATAATTCGCTTATACGAGGTCATCGAGACGTTATCGAAGTTACATATTGTTATGGAATATGCGTGCGGTGGGGAGCTTTTTGCTAAGATCTCGAATGAGGGAAAACTTCCTGAGAGAATCGCCAAAAAGTTATACGGTCAAGTTCTTTCTGCAGTTGAGCATATGGTATGTTGAATGGCGACTGTATCAAAGGGTATTTTTTAACCATGGTCTGAATGGGATGATTTGCTGCCTCTTAAAAAAACCAAACACGTTTTGTGCACACAATTCTTAATCGGAACTCACAGGATAATGGTACGCTTGAGTAGACCCTACTAGCTGTGGGACACACAGGCCACTGGATAAAATAAAATTCCTTTTTCATCCATAGGTTCGTAGGCGCAAAAATATTGATTTTACTTTGAAATGTGTTTTTTGGGAAGCCAGTCTAGTGTAACGGATGTATTATTGTAGTTTACCAAGTGCACTTGTAATTTATGCCTGAATTCTGCGCCATGATACCAAGCACTATTTATCCTTGCTCATTAAAAACGTCTTCTCTTTCACCAACAGCACGATAATGACATTATACACCGTGACTTGAAAGCTGAAAATGTGTTTATTGCTGGGCCGAATTTGGTCAAAGTTGGGGACTTTGGGTTCAGTACGACTGCTACTAAAGAATCTGCTCTGAACACATTCTGTGGATCACCGCCGTACGCTGCACCTGAACTCTTCAAAGATGAGCATTATATCGGGATCTACGTAGACATTTGGGCGATGGGGATAATGCTGTATTTCATGGTCACTGGGGTCATGCCATTCAGAGCAGAGACTGTCGGTAAATTAAAGAAGTGCATTTTAGATGGGTCATTCTTTTTGCCCGATTTCTTATCGGATGGCTGTAGACAGCTAATTCGCAACATACTTCGGCCGGTTCCTACTGATCGCTTCTCTATAGAAGATATAAAACGGTCGACTTGGTTGGAGACAGAGACGTTGCCACAAGCGGATGAAAGATATAGTTTAACACCACCAATACTGGCTAAGCAGGCTGCCTCGGAAGACGAAAAAGAGGCCTTGGTTGTTCTCAATGATCTTGGCATCACAACTGAACACATGAGTAGATGTCATGATTCCAGAGATAGTATTACGGGTACTTATAGAATCGTATTACATAGAATACAAAAAAGAAAGACGGAACTTTCGCGAAAGTCATCGACCCTTACTTCATTTGGTAACTACAGCTCCATGCCTTGTGATTCAAAACACAACGACAGGCCGGATAGGACTAAAAAGACACAGGACACCAAATCGAAATTTTGCTCCATATTGTGATGGTAGCAATCAAGGTTTCTATTATTCCTATCCAGGTGTGGCTATTTTCCTAGCTAATTTTACAAAAAAGGGAAACGAATTACAGTATTTCCACACTCCATTTCTTCTAATTATCCGATTATTTTTACAAAGGCATCTAGTTAGTAATGAATGTAAGGATTCGTTGATTCATCGGCTGGTTGACAAGGTGCTCTAGGTAAACAAATCCGTCTTTTACTGCGCCCTTTCGTAGCCATTGCAAAGTTTAAATATTGTTTATTTATTAATGACACAAAGTTGCGTTGCAAAGTTGTAGAGCATTCATAATTATCACCACTGTGTTACCAAGTTTATCACCGAGGTGTACATATATCATGCGTTTATCAAAACACGACGGGTTCACACACATTTACATATTCAAAATGTACAGAAATTGTAGATATTTGTATTTTAAGTTATTTTTGGTTAGAAAATGTAAAAAGGACGTTTTTAAGGTTAATTGAGTGTTGATAGGTAACATCACTATGGAAACAAAATTTTTGTAAAGTATTTATTATTCATTCGCAGAGAAACGACTAGCAACTACTTATATCAGATATGAATGAAAAATTGAAAGCAAACAAGGGGTTTCATGTGTTCATTTCCCATTTCTCAATGCTGTCAGTAAAAAATATCACAGTGCTGTCTAAAATCTGTTAAGAATATTACTGTGGCTATTTGAGTGGTTAGAAGATTCTTAGTTTACATTTATCATCCATCAACTTTTTAACAAACACATTTTAATGAGCAAAAAGTGCAAATAATACTCTTATCCATTTCCTTCTATTTATCAGACAAACACATCAAAGGCTACTCTTTTGTTTTGAGGGTGCTTTGTCCCATTTACTAACTTTTCTTATTCAGTTTACATCTAGTAAAAATGTGCTTTTTTTCGGTTCAAAAAAATTAAAACCAATTTACTCTCTTTAAGGGCTGTTTCTATTTAGAGTTTCTCAAAACTAATTAAATCTCTGCTTTTTCTCTTGGCAATTTGATTCTTATCACTTCAAATTTGAATAAATAAAGGAAGCACAATTAAAAAAAAATATTTCACTCAATTTATTGCACAAATTACTTGCCCTAAACCAGACAAACAAATTGCAGGGTTTAATGTTAGTGACCAATGAGACACATTTTAAACTAGATTCTCAAAGTACAACTGGAAGAATATGTGATTAATGATACATGTATTTCAATGCAAATTAAAGAAAATTATGATTTTTTTTATAAGATGAGATTGAAAATGTGTAGTCATTATGCCAATTTAGTTGCAAAACCAATCTTTGGAAACTGTAAGTATACACTACATAGAACAACAACAACAACAACAACAATATAACTTTATTTATACCACACACAGAAATTACAGTAAGAAAATAAATAATAATTACAGATTTTGGGTATTGGCTGCCTAGAAGTAACTAAAAAGCTAATCTGGCTAGGCAGCACAAAATAGTTCAATTAAATGGAGCGTATAGCAAGGACGTACAAGGCACGAATACAAAATACATGAAAGCAGCAGCAAAATAAAATGCAATAAAACAAAAAAACTAGATAGAGGCTAATAATTTTCAAGGATTGAGGTCTTTATTGCAGCCTTGAAGCTAGGCAAACGCATGGTTTTGGTAGGTTCTTTGATGTTATTCCAAATTGAGGCACCTTTAAAACGAATATTAAACTTTCCATAATTAGTTCGAGGTAAAGGGAGGCAGTACGATGATTTAGAAGCCAGTCTTGTATTATATTTGTGCCTTGAAGCAACCGTAGTAAAAAAAGAATCAAAAGGAGTTGGAAGTAGATTCAAATTAAATTTGTACATAAATATTGTGTTTAAGTAATAGATTAGATCAGGAGATTTCAAGATATTTAGTTTTCTAAAGATAGGAGAAGTATGTTCAATGTAAGATGAGAAAGTTATGATTCTAACAGCTTTCTTCTGTAAAATAAAAAGAGGCTTGATTGTTGATTCATATGTGTTGCCCCAAATAATAGCACCATAAGTAAGAAATGGATAAATTAGAGAATAATATAGCTGAGTGAGAATTGTTGGTGATACATAGTAACGCAGCTTTGCTATTATTCCGACACCTCTGGAGATTTTCTTACTTAACTGGTTAATGTGCTCCTTCCAGTTAAGAAAGGAGTCAATAACTACACCAAGATATTTGATATTATTTTTTTGTTTAATGGTATTATTATTGATTGATAAAGAAATAGAACTAGCCAGCCTCTTTTGTGCTGGTCGAAAAATGACAAAATTAGTTTTACTGATGTTCAAAGCCAATTTATTTGCACAAAGCCAACGATTTATATTATACAGATCTGTGTTTACTTTGGTCTCTAAGGATGTCAATGAAGAATCGGCACAAAATAAATTGGCATCATCAGCAAATAAATGAAAGTCAAATAAGTTGGAGCAGTTATTAAAATCATTAATGTACAGAAGAAAGAGAAGTGGACCAAGTACTGAACCTTGAGGCACTCCACATGTTATTGGTAGTGGTGCAGATGACACATTACCAATAGAAACAAACTGTTGCCTGTTTGATAAGTAGGAAACAAACCATTCATAAGCTATGCCACGGATGCCGTATGAATAAAGTTTTGCTAATAATATTTTATGATCAACAGTATCAAAAGCTTTGCTAAAATCAAGAAATATGCCACAAGAGTATTGACCACCCTCAATTGATCTTTGGATTTTATCGGTAATAAGCAGAAGAGCATGTTCTGTAGAATGATTGGCTCGAAAGCCAAATTGATTTTTGTACAAAATATCGTATTTGTCTAGAAATTTTATCACTCTGTTATACATTAACCTTTCAAGTAACTGATTAAAAATAGATAATAATGATATTGGTCTAAAATTAGAAGTGTCAAAATGAGAGCCTGATTTGTAAATAGGTATGACACGTGCAATTTTGAAGGCATCAGGTACAATGCCAGAAGAAAAGGACAGATTGTATAATATCTCCAGAGGCCTTGAAATAATAGAGCTTAGTATTTTAAGAACTGTAATTGGAATGCTATAAGAACCACAAGCTTTACCTGATTTAATTCCTAAGATTATACTTCTAATTTCCTCTGTAGATGTGGGAGCTAGAAGAAAGCTGTTAGAATTAGCTGTTGGAAGAAATTCTGAAAATAAAGTGTTTACTTTTGGAATATTGTTGCTGATATTTCTGCCAACATTAGCAAAGAAGTAATTGAACTCATTTGCTATCTCATTTACATTGGTTAAAACCTTATTAGAAGATACAATTTTTGAAGGTGTGAAATGAGCCTTAGGCTTTAGCACGACAATTTCTTTTATCCCTTTCCAGATATTTTTTATGTTAGATTTGTTAAAATTAAAGTACTTTTCATAGTATTTTCTCTTACTTATTGCTATTAAATGGTTCAATTTATTTCTATAGATTTTGTATTTTTCAAAATGATATTGATTTCTAGATTTAATAAACTTCCTATAGAGCCTGTTCTTATAATTAATCGAAGTTCTGATGCCCTTGGATATCCAAGGTTTTGCTTTGAATTTAATTTCTTTTCTAGAAAGTTTTTTCATTGGAACATGGGAATTAATTATTTCATTAGACTTAGCAAGAAAACAGGAAAAAATATCGTTAACATTATCCATACCATAAAACTGTAAAGACCAATCAATTTGGCTAAAATCATTAATTAAAGCTTCCTGATCCAACCTAGAATAGTCCCTTTGGTAGAAGTCATTTTTTGAGACATTGATATTAATTGAATCTATTGTCAGAAAATTGGGAAGATGATCTGTTAAGGGATAAACAATATTGCCACTACAAGTTTTATGTTCGAGCGAGTTAAAAAATATATTGTCTATGAGCGTGGCCGAATGATCAGTTATTCTAGTAGGTTGCAAGATATGTGGCTGAAAAGAATATGAAAATAAAGTATTAAGAAATTCCCCTGTTTGTTGGTGGGAGTCTGAATTTAATAAATTCAAATTTATGTCACCTGAAAAAAGGCAGAGCTTTCCCTCCTTACTGATTTTGTCCATGGTTTTATAGGAATGTTCTAAAAAGGGGTCAAGAGAACTATTTGGATGGCGGTAAATAACTCCACATAATATGTTTTTGCTACCCTTATTATTTTGTATTTCAACCCATAAAGATTCTTGTTGATCATTTGAAATGGATAAGTCCTCCCTCAAAATGAAATTAAAAGAATCAGCTATAAATAAACCTACTCCCCCAACTGAAAATTTAGTCGGTTTCGATATATAAGTAAAACCTGGGAGAGAACAATTAGCAATATGCTCTCTACAGTCAGAATGCCAGGTTTCAGATAGAGCAATTAACTTAAAAGGATGATTTAAAGTAGAAAGCATATCTTGTAATTTATCAAAGTTTTTTGAAATACTTCTTATATTACAATGAAGAAGTGAGAGCGATTTGTCTGATAAATTTGAAAGCTCATAAGACGAGTGAAATTCATGGGGGGAGTAGTATTTTGAATTAATCTGACTAGGAATATTAATATCTAAATCAAAGTCACTTAAATTCGGAAAATTCAAACTAGAAACTATGTCTAGATGAGGAAGATTTTCAAGGCGAACGCGATCAATGAATGGGGAGCAGTGGCACAATGTATTGGAATTAAAGACTAGATCCAATAGATCATTGTTGTTTAAATTGTGAAAGGGAAAGACTTCAGAATAGCAGGGCTGACAGAGCCATAAATCGTTGGTGAGCGATAAATGATTAAACTGTTTAAGCAACAATTTTGAGCATTTAAAGTGACACCACTGTAAACATGAATCGCATTCGACAGCACGACAGTTCTTTCTTATAATTTTAGAACAAATGTGACAGATAACTCTAGTCATTGTAAGTCAACATAAGAACTTATATGTGATCTAGTTAATTGTAAACTTCGATGGAAAGAATACATGTTAGCTATGTGACTTATTCTTAACTTGCTGTATTTGTACTTGCCGCACTGTCGCTCTTGGAGGAGATGTTGGTATCTGTCATCGCCGTCGCCCCTTCGACTTCGTGAACAAAGCTGGAGCTTCTTAGATTTATTAATACCGATTCATCGGTAACATGAATCGATGGACTGCGTTCATTCTTGCGCAAATAGATGTTTCCATTTGCAGTCCAAATGAAGTCATACTTCATTTGTTTTCTATCCTCCAACGCACTTTTGAATAATGCCTTGTTTCTTTGAGTGAGAGACTCACTGAGATAGATCGAGTTACTTTTAAATCTATCCAGGCCAGGCACGTTGTGTGTGGAGAGCTCACGCAACCTCCCCCTGGCTTTGTATGTTTCGTCTCGCTTGTCACGGCTTGTAAATTTGACTATGATGGAGGGCGGGAACTTTGCCGTCGAGTTTTTAGGCTTGATGCGGTGGCTGGTCGAGATATCCTGTCTCGAGAGCTTGACCCCAATTAGGTTGGCGACTTGACACGCTATTTGAGAAGTGTCTTCTCCTTTAACCTCAGGGATCCCACGGATCTCGAGGCATTCCCGGCGGCCATATTGCTCTAGATCGTTTAGCCATTTCCCTTGGTTTGATAATGTAGATCTGAGTAGCCCCACTTCCGAAAGAAGACGAGAATTCTCTTTCGAGAGTTCTTTTACTTTAACCTCTTGATCTGAGACTTTCTTTAAGATGATGTCGTACTTTTCATTTAGAAAGTCAAGAGACGCCTGCAATGGCGCCAGTTTCTTGTCGAGTAGTTCTTCCAAAACCTCTCTTGTTAAAGCCATGGCCACAAAAAAATAAAGAACAAATAGACACATACGACAACACTAAATATTTGAATTACATATATGAACTTAATGCACATGAAAGTGCAAACAACGACTTCAAAACGCGGAGCTAAAGCTAGGCACGTCCAACCACGCCGCTGTCATGTCACACATCTGTAATAGAACATGTTCCAATAAACTTTGGGCTGTGTGACTAAAATTCCAAAACTGCTCACACACATGCGCCTAGTACACATGTACTGCATCTTGTTAAATTAGCTATTGTGTGCTTTATATGTGCTGGGACTCATAGATGTGGCCGCCAAGACATCAAATCCATTTATCGTCTGGTAATAGTGTGTAGTCAATCTATACCACCAAGACCAATCCGTTTCCTTGCTGTGTGAAGTCAAATGATGTGACAGCAAACACTTAAACAACATTGATTGGTTTAGAAGGTTGATTGACATTATCCCCATACGAGACAAGAATTTTGGACCTGCACAATACTCATTCTTGGTTGGATAACAATTGTGCTAATAAACATTATTTTTGCATCACTTTGTATTGTTAATGTATGGGCAGGATAAGATAAAATACAACAGAAAATAAAAGAACCTCTGGGCTGATACCAAAAGTACTGATCCTAAAAATCCAACAAATTTTGACATTGCAATCGGCAAATTTGTGCTGTGATGTAGGGTGGTTACAGGGGGGGGGGGGGCACAATCCTCCAATCCTGACCCAGTTTTCTTATAAAAAGGTCTCTACATAACAGACTTCCCAGGGTAAACAGTTAGGATTATTATAAACCAAATAAGAAAATAAGCAGAAACCAGGAATAAATGGCTAAACTTTAAAATACCTGTCCACTTATTTGCATATTTATTGCAATTACTGGCTTGTTCTATAGAATTCGAGGGGCGAAGTCCCATTGTGAACTTTGGGTATCTTTTCCTGATTCTGGGTTGATTGCCAACCAGGCTCTCCAGGTCAACCTGCACATTTTTTACACTGCTCTCAACCTGGGCTAGCTTTTGGCTGCTTGTGAGGAGTTGCCCCAGGAGGAAAAATTACCCGGGTCAGAGGTGGGTTCATGTAAACGTTTACAGGAGGCTATGAGAAGAAGGACTGACCTAGCTGAGTAAGGCTGCTTGCCAGGGGTTCATGCTCAACTCGGGATCACGAAAAGATGCCCTTTGTGGGTGGGTATTCTAACAAAGTGACAGTAGTTAAATTGTAATTCTAAGGATAGAAACCTGAATAGAAAATGTTCATCACATGTTTTAGGGCCTTATCTACTTTTTTGAAAAAAAAAATTTGACAAAGAAATAACTTTTTAGAACTTCATTTTCCCCTGTATACTGTCTATGTTCCCTCATTGCTTACATGAAGAGAAAGGTTATATTGAGGGAATCCATCCATAGCTATTCTCCAAAATGTCTGAAATGATTGTACCTTAATCCCTTTGTTGACAAAGATCAATATTTTTGTTGACAAGGATCATTTAAAAAATTCACACATTATAATCTGGTAGCAGCAGGGGGTTTCACACAAGTCGAGAGTTAGAGAAGGTTTGAAAGCAGATTTGAGTAGATATAAGTCTCCTGAACAACGCCTGGTAGTTAGTGGAGTCGGATTATGGTATACGTTTTGAATTATTTACGTTTTTCTTTTTCGGGTGAAAAACCACAGGGTACCCGAGTATGAATTTTACAAAATAATTTATTGAGCATTCAAAACATACAATATGAGCATGCAAACATCCTAGACATAATTCCCATATGTTGCAAGTAATTCCAACTAACACAGCCTAAAACCACAGGGTGACCGAGTCTAACAATAGCATGAATGACTCACATAAATCATTATTCAGAGAATGTTTGATCAGGATGCTATGCTAACTTATTATGAAAAGATGCGATATTAGCAATTGCAGTCCTGCATTGAAATTGCGTTTTTTGTACCAAATGTTTATCCTTGCATGACATTAAAACCACAGGGAGCCCAAATATTAGTTCTTTAAAAATGAAAAACAAAGTTACTTGCTAGGCATAACATAGATCAGCACTCTTTCCGTCTAGGCTTTGGTACCCGGCCTGTTCTCATCCTGCATCTCAGCTAAAAGAAAAAGAAGGTAATTGCTCAGGTTTGGCACTATCATAACAGGACTTGATCCTATCCATCATCACTGTTTTCGTCCTCTGACTCATCTACTTGCTTGCCATGTTATGGGGGCTCTTTGCCTCTTCAGCCATACATGAACAGGCTTCCGTTGACATAACCATCCAAACCTTGTCGGCTCGATAAGACTGGGTGGATCTGGGTCTTTCGTCATGTAGACAGGCCTGAGATTTCCGTCTTGCTTTTCTTATCCATGTTCCTCTGGACTTGGCCAACAACTGAACGGTTGGAAGCTGGCACGCTCCATATGTTGCCTGAGGCTGTCTGATGTTGGCAGAACATCAGATGGCGCAGCTCGTCAGCTAATCTTGATACAGATAGAGAGCACAAACAAAAGCCTCTGTCCTCGCTGCTTTCTCATTATCGAGTGCTTGATGCTGACCTAACAGACTAAGCGTCGATTGGCGTGCAGCTCTTTGTCTTAGCGTTAGCCATGGTTTCTTCTTTCCTCTACCAGAGAGGCTGCTTGTGGAATCGCACCCGGTTAACACATGAAATGCTGGTAGTGACTGGCAAAGCCTATCACCTAGCCTTTCATGGATTGCGTGGACTGGGATAAGTCTCTGGCGGTCGCCAGTGCTTGTTCGAAACCAAACCCCTGACATCCGATGGCAGTGAAGTGCGTGACACGAAGTGCGAGGACATCTGTATCTAGGGATTGAATGGTGACTGTTGAGGAGTCGCTTGCATCGTAGGCAGCATGCAGAATCATTTGTATGTCTGTTCTTTCAGAGTCTGGATGGGGGGGGGGGGGGGGTCTGCATCTCGGTAGTCACTCAGAATTTCCATAATTTGCAACAGGAAATGCATAGTGCAGATCTCTAAATGGCAGAATTTAAGTAGTAGAGTATCATGTTTAGGTAGCTTCTGAGTTATAAACGACAGAAGAATGAAAACTTTATGGGTTATTTCCCAAACTTATGCCTGAACACACTAGAACCTTGCAAATATATGACTCGGGCACCCTGTGGTTTAAGGCCGAATTAGTTTGAGCGACTTGTAACATATGGAAAGTATATTTGTAGGATGTTTCCATGCCTTTATTGTATATTTTGTATGCTTAATAAATTATTTTGTAAAATTCATACTCGGGTACCCTGTGGTTTTTCACCCGAAATAGAAAAACGTAAATAATTCAAAACGTATACCACAATTCGACTCCACTAACTACCAGGCGTTCTTCAGGGGACCAATATCTACTCAAATCTGCTTTCAAACCTTCTCTAGCTCTCGACTTGTGCAAAACCCCTATTTTCCGGCCTCTGCCACCAGACTATTATATTGTATGTTCAGTATGTTATGTTGTATTCTTGCTCCTCCGTGCGGATTGTTTGGCTACCTGTGTGCTGTACCCAGGACATTTTATTATACAATACCCCGGATGTAAATCACATGGAATTTATTTTGAACTTTTCACCGTCTGAAATGTTATGACTTGATTAAAACAGTTTATTAATTCCCTAGTATTTGTAACCAATCGGCAACGGGAGACAAATTCACAGTTCTCAACTGTTTGGATGCCGGTTACAGCAAGACTCTCTTTTTTGTAATATAGAAAGAATTATCTGGCCTTTTTGACAATGAACGTCACCAATAAGAATGGAAGCGTCGAAGGATCCTTACCTCCACCGATCGACCAGGAAAAAATTCAGCTTCTTGAGAAATCTAAGGCCGAGTTTTCAAAGCAAAAGAAGATCAAGCTAGTTATTACTGGCTTACCAGATAACGTAGATCTACAGGTATGAATAAGTAATTTGTAAAAACTTTATAACCGGACGCCGCGAATGTTTGATTGATTGATTGATTTGTGTCCTATTTCAAATTACCACATTTCATGTGCGCGCCTTACAAATCCAAGTTTGACTTCCCCTGGAGTTACCTTGATAAGATATTCCATTTCTTAAAGTAATATTGTTGTATTTGCCATACTATTTCATATGTTGGTTAAGAATTTGTTTTTCCTATAGGACCTGAAATCCAAGATTTTCCAGGGTTATGATGTTAAAGATTTGGTTATTGGTCATGTAAAAAATACCGGTAAGGGGTGTATAGTAAATTACCTGAGGCATGCATACATCAGGGCTGTCAAAACAAGACAGAGACTGTCGAAGATCCACCGGCTACTTCATATTTTATTGCTGGCCATTTTTTTCCAGATGTTTGAAATTAACAATAGAGATAATTTTGCATCAATCCTTTCACAACTGGCTACATGTGATACATGTGTATATATATTATATAATATTCATTATTCACCACTATCCGCACTGCCTTCACATAATAAACTAAAACTAAACTATAAGAACAGCCCGAAATGTGACTCATTCAATTAAATATTCTTATGAGGAGGTAATTATTTTGTTGCTAGAAATTATTTATTATACATTCTGCAAAATAATGTTCAAAATCATGTTTCTTCCTTGAACAGCGATTATCAAAAAGGCCAAAAAAAAAAACACATTCACTGGTCGCAATGAAAGTTGCTTGAATAATCCACCATCCTGCCTTGGTTTCATGCTTGTTATTATTTGTACCTCAGTCACATGACCTATAGTATTATCATCCCTTCAAGCAATTAAACACAAATTTGAGTTGGTGTGAGTTTTGCTGCGCAGCATGCAAATGAATGACTTATTGTAAGCGTACAGAAGGGAGGAGTGGGAATTCGGAAACCTAGGTTTTCCTTGTGGTGCTATTGCTAGACTGCAGGCTTTTTCACACCACTTGTAACTAGCACCAGAGCGCAGCACATATTTCGACTTGCAATCTCCCTCCCTTGCACAAAACCCTGGTAATTGTAGTCCATTTGAAGCCCAAATGACAGTGTCTGTGTTGTTCATGTCTTTTAACAACTAGTGCAGCATTTAAGCTAAAATAAAGCAGGTTTTTATACTATCTTTTACCTGTTATTGGGAAGCCAATAAGGAGGAAAGCAAAGCACTCTTTGCTAAAGTCTTTCCATCTCAGTTGGATTATTATGTCACATAGTTGATATAGATTGTTTTGTTGTGAGTTCTGAAAGCTAGATGTGTTTTGTTTGTGAGTTCTTTTAGCGTAAATCTAAATAGTCTTGTTTATGCAAGTACTGGTTTATAAGTGTTTTTAAATTATGAAAACTAGAAATTACTATGCGGACACAATGGGAAGCTCATATTTTTATGTACTTCTCATTTCAGCCACAGTTGTGTTTGGAGGTATTGAACAAGCTCGATCAGTAATCAGTTTCTTGAACACATGCAAGTACCATGACAAGACTCTAAACGTTTCTCCTGCACCACCAGAAAGTCTCCTTTTTGTAGGCAATCTACCATTCGAGTTCACAGAAACACAGTTTGGAGATCTCATGAGTCCATATGGTAATATAGAAAGGCTGTTTCTTGTGCGAAGTGAAGTAACTGGTGATAGCAAAGGATATGGTTTTGTAGAGTATGCTACTAGAGAGAATGCAATGCAAGCTAAACAGCAACTACTTAATACAGCTTCTAAATATATTGGTGGGAGAATTCTCAGGGTGGCTTTTGCAGAGTCCAATCTACTTACGTATGCTGATGTACACTCGAGGACACTATTTGTAGATCGGTTACCACGAGACTTCAAGAATGGTGGCCTGATAAAAGAGCTGTTTTCCCAAACAGGGAATGTTACATTTGCACAGGTAAATACACTTTTTTAGTTTTCACTCTTTTTTTTTCATGTTAGAAGATATCTATTTAAGCACATTTAATTTTTCTGCCAACATGATTTAGCCTAACTATTGCTGTTCTACAGGTGGCTATAAACCCTGCAAATGGCGGGTCAAGGGGCTTTGCATTTGTAGATTATGCCACTGCAGAAGAGGCAGAGAAAGGTCAAAGAGCTCATAATGGAAGGCAGGTGGAGGGGTCAAATATCCGGGTTGCGTATGGCAGCCCCGGCCGAACCGGAGCTAGTATCCTGGGCAGTCAGCTTGATAATACACAGGTATGACTAGAAAATGTGATAAAATAACTTGGTAGTCTGCGTAGGGGTGGTGGAAATAGGGAAACAATGGAGGGCCAATTTTCAAAACAGATAGACTGCTCTGTTTGCACAGACATGCACATGTACAACATACCAACAACAACAATTGATTTTAGCAAACATACTATACAGTCACATTTTATGGTCAAACCTTAAGAGGTTTGAAAACTATAAATAATTCAAGACGTATACATACAGTTGTAGTTTATTGTTGTTAAGAAATGTATGAATCCTGTATGTAGTTGTTACATTTTATTTATAGGCTGGATATACAACAGTCCCTCAGCCCATGGACCCTCCTCAACCTCTGATGGCAGCGCAACCTGTTCCACCTCTGAATGTTGAACCAAGAGGCTTGCATATGACGCACATGAGACATGCGATGGTAAGTCTGCATTAGATTAGCTATTTAACAATAGCTACTTATAATTTATCTGCAGTAGAAAATCAAGAAAACAATGAACCTAAATACAGAGCAGTATAAAAGTTGGGAATTAAAAAAAAGGCAGTGAGTTAAAACTTCAAAAATTAGATACTATTACACTGGCTAGCACAGCGCTGTTGTTTACCTTGCGAGCAGTGGTTTCCACTTATTCTTAGGCCATTGGCGAGCGAGGAGAGAAACCACCGATGAGTAACAGGTTTGAATCCAGTTTTATGGGTTCTCAGTATGAATCCATCCTTTTTGGTAAAATAATATTTCCATAGTTTTTTTTTATGGCAATAAAAGCTACATTTATAATGGATTGGTTGGATTTAAAAGGGATTAAATTTTTTTTTGACATATGTCAATTTTGTTGAATTTGTTTGCAGGCTTGTGGTCCTAGAATGATGCCACGCCCCATGATGCATGGACGAGTGCCCCACATTAGGGACCCCAGGGCAATGATCAGAGGTCCTATACCCAGAGTTCCCAGACCTCTCTTAGGTAAGAAGGGCGAGCTCCCCCACTTCTCCCCTATGATGGACCCTAGGGCCATGATCAGAGGTCTTATATCCAAAGTTATTAGACCTCCCTTAGGTAAGAAGGGCGAGCTCCCCCCACTACTCCCCTACGATGGACCCTAGGGCCACGATCAGAGGTCCTATATCCAGAGTTATTAGACCTCCCTTAGGTAAGAAGGGCGAGCTCCCCCCCACTACTCCCCTACGATGGACCCTAGGGCCACGATCAGAGGTCCTATATCCAGAGTTATTAGACCTCCCTTAGGTAAGAAGGGCGAGCTCCCCCCCACTACTCCCCTACGATGGACCCTAGGGCCACGATCAGAGCTCCTATATCCAGAGTTATTAGACCTCCCTTAGGTAAGAAGGGCGAGCTCCCCCCACTTCTCCCCTACAATGGACCCTAGGGCTACAATCAGAGGTCCTATATCCAGAGTTCCCAGACCTCCCTTAGGTAAGAAGGGCGAGCTCCCCCCCACTACTCCCCTACGATGGACCCTAGGGCCACGATCAGAGGTCCTATATCCAGAGTTATTAGACCTCCCTTAGGTAAGAAGGGCGAGCTCCCCCCCACTACTCCCCTACGATGGACCCTAGGGCCATGATCAGAGGTCCTATATCCAGAGTTCCCAGACCTCTCTTAGGTAAGAAGGGCGAGCTCCCCCCCACTACTCCCCTACGATGGACCCTAGGGCCACGATCAGAGGTCCTATATCCAGAGTTATTAGACCTCCCTTAGGTAAGAAGGGCGAGCTCCCCCCCACTTCTCCCCTACGATGGACCCTAGGGCCATGATCAGAGGTCCTATATCCAGAGTTATTAGACCTCTCTTAGGTAAGAAGGGCGAGCTCCCCCCCCACTACTCCCCTACGATGGACCCTAGGGCCAGGATCAGAGGTCTTATATCCAGAGTTACTAGACCTCCCTTAGGTAAGAAGGGCGAGCTCCCCCCCACTACTCCCCTACGATGGACCCTAGGGCCACGATCAGAGCTCCTATATGCAGTGGTCCAAAACCTCTCTTACAGTATGTAAGCAATGGCTTTCTGCAAAAAAATATGTGAATTACTATCAGTATGAACAACATGTAGACATCTATTTCCACCAGCTTATTTAGGCAAGTATTTTAGATATCTTTAGAAATCAAATATTGTTATTGAAATAACAGCTGTTTTAAAGGATATTTTTAAAGAAAATGGACATTGCATTTTTGCATATAAAGATTAGCAAGGCAGAAGACAACCTTTTAATTCAAAGCAGCGACTATTCCTTTGACATAATAAGGGTCCTTGTCCTTTACCACTGGTTTAGTTTTACCATAGCTGCCAACCTCGCTTTAGGAAAAATCTTGAGAAAATACAATGAATGTATCAGAAGTACCAAGATAAGCTAAAGCGGGAGAATACAGTAAATGTTTGGATATTTTCAAGAAAATTAGGCTTGAGAAAAGGTTCAAAATCTTGAGACTCCCGCCTAATCCGGGAGAGCTGACAGCTATGGTTTTACTCTTGCTCTTTCATGATGTCTGCTTGTTTATATCCAGGTCCACCTGGAATCCGTCCCAGGTTCCGTCCCCATGGCCCTCCTGCCAGGATGGGTTTACCGCAGCCTTTGCTTGAGAATGGCAACCGTGGGGTACCAGTACCACCACAGCCACAGGTACTGTAAGCCCCCTGGACATACTAGTGCTACACTGGTGCCTCTATTAAACACAAACGCGCACTATAAAAGTAATAGTACTGCCCCCTTTCTCGCAAGCTCTTGCAGAAGTCATCATCATTCACAGCTAGACTTCACTGGGTGCAGACCTCTGACACAAAAAAAAACAAAGCCAAAAGCAAAGCCATACAGCAAACTGTGACAACTTTAAAGAGAGAATGTAAAAGAAGTGTCAGGCATATTCAGGAAAGTGTTGTCAATTCTTTACAAAAACAAGAACAAAAATTTTCCTTGAGAAATTAAACACAGCACACACTGTTAACACCCTTTTAATTCAATAGTTGTTGGGGTCACATTACCTGTTAGTTAACAGCAATCTCTTGAGCAGACAGCTCTAGTACTTAGAGTTAACTTGTTTTCAAAATCTCTCTCTTACAAATGCTTATTTGATTATTCAACAAAGTTTTCAAGTCCCAAAGATCTTTGCTAAATAAGGAGCTGGGAGTCTATAATTTATCAAGTCTCATAAAGGGTCTTCTAGACAATTAGCTCATCTAATGTGTTACAGTTTTAAAAAGTAATTAATGCGTGAATAATTTAAATACTAAAGCCCTGTGCAAACTGCGCCATTACCTACCAGCATTTCTGGCCCAGCAATGCTGGCAGAGCGATGGGCCGGAGTTAGGCCAGTGTGCAAACTGACCCAACACTTATTACCAGCATGTTGGTAATAAGTTCATGTGTGACTGACAGTACCAAAGGCAACCCAAGACTCAAAGGCAACCCAAGACATAATTTAACTTGTGTTTTGAACTGGCAGCCCAAGATTCCGCTGGATTCCGGTTGAATTTGGATCTGTTTGTCCCCTGATATTGTAGCGGCCGTCATTTTTACGACTACCAGTGATAAGAGGACTATTAAAAACAATGAATTTAATCTGATAATTATAAAGTAGCACGTGGGATTGTGTTCTGTATGATACATTTCAGTCATAAATCGTTTTCACAGCCAACAATTTGCGACATTTTCTTTGATTATAGATGTGGTAAGGTTGATTCTTTTTTAAATTACAGCATTATTCGGATGCGAGCTATTTTTTCTATAAAAACAATGCAAATGAGCCCAGTATTGCTGGGTTCGTGTGCAAACTGTGCCAGCAAAGCTGTGATGTACTTGAATGACCATGAGACAAAGGAGATGCTGGCAAAGTGTTGGCTAAATGTTTGTACTCGATCAAAATTCGTCAACACTTGCCAGCACGTCCCAATGGTGTTCGAACTGCACCAGCATTGTTGGGCCAACGTCTAGCCGTCGTCTTACCAGCAATGCTGGTGCAGTTTGCATGGGGTTTAACAATCTGATTTGTTTTAAAAAGAAAAATTCAAGTATCTAAGGAGGATGCAAATGTGAATTTTCTTTTTCCCCTTAAAGTTGCCAGTTAACACTAGCAAAATAAAAGTTGGGCAGGGCGCTGCACCGCCCCATACAGCTCAACATCAGCAGCCACAACCTCTACCGATGCAACCTGTACAGCAGCAACCTTCAGCGCAGCAACCGCAACCGTTAATACCTGGTCTTGTGGGGTATCAATCGTCTGTCGGGCATCCTGTCCAACAAATGCCAGGACAAGCAGCACCAACATCTGCCTTTCAACCAAGCCAACAAATGTTGCGTCAAGCGGCACCAACAGTGACCAGTCAATTGCAAGCCCCGCCCAACATACCAGGCCCTCCTCAGTCTTTGCTGAACATGCCACCTGTTGCCACCCCACCAGGGAACCAGTTCTATGACCAACATGTACGCCAGACAATTATTGTTGTTATTGCTGTTATTATTGTCATTGATTTTCTCATAAATTTCTAACCACTATATCCATCCCTTTTTCAGTTTCGCCACACATTAGGGACTCCTCCTCAGCAGACCCAGTCTCTCACGAATGGCACACCTACTCTACCTGTGAGTAAACCACAGGTTGCCATAACAGCCTACAATCATTATGGCAGAAGTGATCAGGGAGCAACTACAGCACTTCAGATGCAAGCCACACCTTACCATCAGTCGTTAGGGGTGCAGCCGGTTAGTGTTGACATTGTATGGTGAATGACATGATGGAAAAACATGGAAAATGCGCAATTCGAGATAGAGAAAGAAGGCACAATTTCTTACAATGGCCACCGGTTCTTTGTATTCCGGAATGATTTTCAAAACACAAATAACGTGAGGCTGAAATGCATATACTCAGATATTTTTTCCTTGATCATCCTTGCGGTATGTATGGGCTCAGGAAGAAAAGCTCAAATTTCAATGACAAAATAGTCACATCAATTAAAAAAAGAGGCATTTCAAAATTACTCACTAAGTACTTAGGGAATTTTCTGCCTTATTAGATGTGAAATGAGCTTATTTGAAGCATCAGGTAATGTTTTTCCGTCTTGTCTTGGTGAATAGATAATAAAACTCTGGATCTTTTTATGTGCATATGGGATTTGAACCTCTGGGGCACCCTTAGACTGTTTTGATGGAGGTTTCCTACATTGCCTTATGTATGCCTTATTTTAAAAATTTGCTGTTCCTTTTTGCCACTATGTGTAAATAAGGTAGAAAAGAGATAGGGGTAGAAAGGACATATTTTTACCTTATTGCGGTCTGTATTACCCTGCTGCCCCCTTACATTCATTACCTCAGCCTATGGGCCTGGGATCAAACATGAGGACTGACAGGTTTTATCCTTTGAAGGCTGCTGCTGATCGAAGACCCATTCCTCCTTCACAAAGTATGAGTCAGGTCAACCCGCGACCTTTAATGCAGGTGCAGCCAACTCCACAGCCAGTCATTATCGCTGTTCAACCTCAGCAGCCAGCACCAGTGCCTCTGGCGGTGCAGTCACAAGCTCCGCCTGCTTCACATAGCATGCCAGCACAGCCACTGATGGCCACACCCATGCCTCAGATGCAGACCATGGTGACCACACCTCAGCAGCAGCAGATGCAGTCAGGATACTACCATGCACAGGGTGCAACACAGCAACAACCACCACCACAACAACAGCAGGTTTGTCATTGTCACCAAAAGGAATTGCCAGATACTTGAAAAAATATGAGATTTGTTGTCACATAACTTTTAGGGCTAGTCTACTTGAAGAAAGCACAGGCATACCAGTATTCTGGGACTAGAGATAGATTGATTGGTGAAAGGCCTTTACTTATTGTTTGCTACACACAATTGTGTCTGATCATATTGCCCTCTGCCATACTCATAAAAATATGTCTCTTATTTAGGCTAGCTCTATGAGTGCCCCTACCCAATGGCCATCATTGTCAACATCAGCTCTTCAGGCTTCGTCTGCTGCAGGTAAAATACTTTAAGACTACTTTACTTGTACAGTTCTTATCTGAATGGAATCATAACTTGTTTACCCTGTGGACTAACACATGGGGTCCAAACTTTGGACACAGAACTTGAAGCAGCTTAAATGGCTATGTAATCAGTTGAACACTTGGGTTGTGGTCACAGTACTGATAAACAAACTCTTCGCCACATTCCAGGCAAAAGGTTGTGCTTAGCAAGAGTTGCCTTATCAAACAATGACCAGAGAAACCACAGCATGACTCTGGTACACCCTTAACTCTTAACATGTTGCTCTGACATCATAGCGCAAAGCGTGACCACAGTCCATGTATTTGCCAAGTGTATGTTTTCCCCCATGGCCACATCAAGTAACATTCTTTCAATACAGTGTATCATTTTCCTTCCCTCTTACAGTATTCTGTAGGGAGTTGTTGACTAAACAGTGGCCAATGAAAACTTCTAACATAGCCCAGAATGACTTTGATTCCACCTTCCAGATCTCCTCACAACCCCCTCACAATCTCCACATAATTGCTTTGTACTCAAAACAATGTGATAAATGATATCACTGTGATAAATAATCTGACGGTTGAAATACTGTATAGCCAGACATTTAGCTATGTAGCATTGACACATAAGTAAACTGCAAGACCCGAAAAGTTTTTTTTTACACATTTGTCCAGATTTTTGTTCTCATGTGCATAAGAAATTTTTGTTCTCATGTGCATAAGAAATACTTATTGCAACACATATGTCTGTGCAATCTTGGAAACATATCTCTAACAGTCAATCAAATGTTTGTCTTTGTTATAGTTGCGTACAGTCAGTGGCAGCAGCCTGCTCCCTTGATGAATCAGAGCATGACACAAATTGCACAGCAGCCAGTGCCTTTGATGGGACAGGCCACCAACCAGCCCTACCCTGGATACACACCGGCACAGTATGCCTACCAGTACCAGCAACAGGCTGCAAACCCTCTGGGCCAGGTATTACACATAACCACAACAACCAGCAAACCCTCTGGGCCAGGTATTACACTTAACTACAACAACCAGCAATCCCTCTGGGCCAGGTATTACACTTAACTACAACAACCAGCAATCCCTCTGGGCCAGGTATTACACTTAACCACAACAACCAGCAAACCCTCTGGGCCAGGTATTACACTTAACTACAACAACCAGCAATCCCTCTGGGCCAGGTATTACACTTAACCATAACAACCAGCAAACCCGCTGGGCCAGGTATTACACTTAACCACAACAACCAGCAATCCCTCTGGGCCAGGTATTACACTTAATTACAACAACCAGCAATCCCTCTGGGCCAGGTATTACACATAACCACAACAACCAGCAATCCCTCTGGGCCAGGTATTACACTTAACCACAACAACCAGCAAACCCGCTGGGCCAGGTATTACACTTAACCACAACAACCAGCAAACCCTCTGGGCCAGGTATTACATATAAACACGACAACCAGCAAACCCTCTGGGCCAGGTATTACACATAACAACCAGCAAACCGTCTGGGCCAGGTATTACATATAACCACAACAACCAGCAAACCCTCTGGGCCAGGTATTACACTTAACTACAACAACCAGCAAACCCTCTGGGCCAGGTATTACACATAACCACAACAACCAGCAATCCCTCTGGGCCAGGTATTACACTTAACTACAACAACCAGCAAACCCTCTGGGCCAGGTATTACACTTAACTACAACAACCAGCAATCCCTCTGGGCCAGGTATTACACATAACCACAACAACCAGCAATCCCTCTGGGCCATGTATTACATATAAACACGACAACCAGCAATCCCTCTGGGCCAGGTATTACACATAACTACAGCAACCAGCAATCCCTCTGGGCCATGTATTACACTTAACTACAACAACCAGCAATCCCTCTGGGCCAGGTATCACACATAACCACAACAACCAGCAATCCCTCTGGGCCAGGTATTACACATAACAACCAGCAAACCGTCTGGGCCAGGTATTACACATAACCACGACAACCAGCAATCCCTCTGGGCCAGGTATTACACATAACCACAACAACCAGCAATCCCTCTGGGCCAGGTATTATACATAACCACAACAACTAGAAAACCCTCTGGGCCAGGTATTACACATAACCACAACAACCAGCAAACCCTCTGGGCCAGGTATTACACATAACTACAGCAACCAGCAATCCCTCTGGGCCATGTATTACACTTAACTACAACAACCAGCAATCCCTCTGGGCCAGGTATCACACATAACCACAACAACCAGCAAACCCGCTGGGCCAGGTATTACATATAACAACCAGCAAACCCTCTGGGCCAGGTATTACATATAACAACCAGCAATCCCTCTGTGCTAGGTATACACATAACCACAACAACCAGCAAACCCGCTGGGCCAGGTATTACATATTTAATCACAGCAATCTTAACAATCCTCTGGGACTTAGATGCTTCGTACAATGCAGATGCAACAGAAATTTTCAGGAGGTGGTGGAGGGAGAGGAATTTATCTACAGTAGGATATTGTAGATATAAAGGATATATTCATTCATTAGAATTATTAAATATATATTTTTTTTTGGAAGGGGGGAGAGGGGGGCAAGTTGTAATGTATTACTCTGTAAATCTTTAAAATTAAGTGGTGATATATAATTACAAAACTCAAAGTAATATGAATTGAGCCTGATTCAATGTAATTCTCTCTTCAGATTCAGCAGCAAGGAAGTGCCACAGCTGTTGTCAGTAGACAGTACCTAAGTGCATACCCCAGTGCTGTTACATACTCACAGTCTCAGAACATAGGACTTTCTGCAACTGCATCACCTTCCCCCATCCCTCAGCACTCAGCAGCACCAGTCATGTACTCCAGCCAGGTAAACAATACCAAGTTCTTCCATGTCTTACTGATCCATACTTGATGATAAAGTGCTCTGTCTTGCCTGCACTGTTGTTTGCTTTGTTGCTACAGTTATTGCTTGTTGCCAGACTACTCTTCTACTGATTCAGATATTTATTTGGCACCAGTTCGTAGAGGTACAAAGTATGAATACAGCAGTTTTGGTGTTGATAACATCATACAAGCTCCCTGTTATTTCATGTCCAGGCTACTGATACATTCTGCTTGAGCCATAGTTCTCTAACTGATTTTAAACTTGTCCTAACATGCTGATATACTTCCCCAGTATTGAGGTCCCAATACATGTCCCATACCCTATCCCTTTGGCTGTATTGTAGACCCCTCAAAACTGATGATGCCCTGTCCCTTTGAAAGTATTACAGACACCTCAAAACTGATGATGCCCTTACCCTTTGGCCCTTTTACAGACCCTTGAATACTAATGATGCCCTAATTCTTTGCACATGTTGCCAGCCCTGTCATACTGATGTACACATTCGTATCCCTGTCAAACTCTTTTTTTTGTACTTCAGTACTGTCATCACTCAAATACTGCATACCTTATTATACCTTAACTTTACATTTTTTTTAAGACATGCCATATAAGTTATTACTGTGGATCCCTGATAACTCCCCACTAACTGGAACTGACTTCAAATTCCCTAGAGACCATTTTTCAGTTATTTCTACTCAGGTAACTTGAACTCACTGCTCAATCAACCTGATTTCAAGTTTGTTTGAGAGTAATGTTTTGTCATTTCTATACAACTCAAAGTCCTTGGGGGTTTGAGTTGACAGGGTTCCACTGTATTGTTACTCATTGTCCTATGTTGTGTGCCCTTTCGTCTGCTCTTGTTGTCAGTACCTCCCTTGCCCTTGTCAAATGATGTTCCCTCCCCTGCCCTTACCCCCTAAAGATCCATTTCTCATTATACTGATGCATGTAATTTACTGTAGAATGCAGAAAGCCAGGGGGGAGCCAAGCGAGCCCTGGAAGGTGGCATGCCCTACATGGGGCAACATCCCATGCTAGGGATGGGTGGTGCCTACTATGACGGAAGCAAACGCCCACGGTTCTAACCCTCCTGCTTCTACCCAAATCATGTAGTACTAGGACCATATTAGTAGTGATGAAGTACAAGTCTAATCCCAGGCTTTCTGATCAGGTGTTCTGTGGTTAAGAGCCCTGCACTTCATTATGATTAATCTCCAAGCAGTGAAGACCTGATAAGAACTCCTTGGACTAGTTTAGGTATATACATATCAGTAATTGTTTTATTCAACCAACATAAAACATAGTATTATTTAAATAGTTTACCAACCCATATATTTTATATTCATTATATCCAATAATCAATTTTTAGCCCATACTTCACAAGAATCATTTGCAGATATACCTTATTACAGTTTTGCAAATACTCTGAATCAACAGATTGTAGTAGGGTACCCTGATTTAGAAAAGAGGCTGGAGATGTGATTTTCATTAAACCCCACTCGAAATGTGTTTTTGAGAGCAGTCACTTAACAGATCACACCCAACTTAATGAATGTCTATCAGTTGAAAATATCCCTCTTGTATTATCTTAATATACATATCTCACTGTATGTAAATCGTTTCCCCATCCATATACAGTATTTTAAAGTACTAAAAAGTACTGATAAAACCTCTCTTCAAAAAGGTTTTTCTATTCTATACCCGCTCCTAACCCTCTCAAAATCCACTATCCGGGTATAACCCAGATCCTTTCCCTAATATATACCAGTCTGGAAACCCCCCCCTCCCCCCCCCAAAAAAAAAAACAAAAAAAAAACAATATGAGGAGAATGTCTGGTATTAAATGGTTCAGCCCGATTGGTACACAACTGAGAAAGTTTTCAGTAATAATTTACTACACTTGTTCAAACTTGCTCTTTGCCGTTGCATGCAGTTATTTGCCATGAACCCATAATAATGTTGGTGAAATAAAGATTTAGTAAAGATTTAGCATCAACGTTGAGGAGTTAATTGCTGATTGGAGACCATGACAAGTGTTTGTGTGGCGTTTATTCCCTTTAATAAGGTAGATGGTATGTCATGTACAGTTATATGTAGTCTGGCTGGCTCTCATTATCGACCCATTAGCCTGCTAGCTGGCTCTCCGGAAATTCAGGATTCCTTTGGAAGGGGAAAGGAGAAACAAAAACATAGCGTTTTGCTGCCGGCTCTCCTTCCCTCTTCCACAGGAATCCCGAATCTCCGGGGAGCCGGCTAGCAGGCTAGGCTCTTATTTCTTTGTGTGACACAGGATTCCCAATGTTCGGGAGAAAGCTTTTTCCATTGGGAATAAAAGCAGCTAGCAGACTATATGTAAACATTCTGTGTTACTAATTTGTTGGCACTTTGGCTCTATATATGCTGTATAGAATATAAATGTAACCAATTTAATCATGTAGTACATTTATGGGTCATGGGTAATTAGAAACAGCTTTCTGCTACTTGACAATTTTGGTTCTTTTGCTGAATTACTCCCCACAATACCCCTCCCCAAAATGATTCAAGCAATTCTTTCTCTCTTGTTTTGCGCTCCAACTTTTTTTTTTAAATAACGTCTGAATAAAATATCCCTTCTTCTGAGGTGTGTGATCTGTGATCCTAGTGAAATCTATACGTCGATGATATGTGATTCTAGGAAATATCTATTCCTCTATAATAGGGATTCTAGGAAATGTCCATGCCTCAATAATCTATGATCCCTATAGAATATCAATGCCCCTACCAACTGTGATTCATGCAATTTCACCGATACAACAATGCATTTTTTTAAGAAATGTAGTAACTCTATAATATGTAGCTCTATTACATATCCATACCTCATTAATCTGGTATTCCCCGAAAAATCCTTGCAATGTGCTATCTCTACCCCATTTTTTTAACACATCGTTTCTGATCCCATTCACACCCCACAGTCTTTAATTGCTGGGCATGTCCATAACCCGCGGTTTGTAAATCTACCAAATACATACTCATACCTCCCAAAAAGCTGTTAAATTACTAAGAATATATCTATAGTATATCATATTTGGCTTAAGAAAAATTATTTAACCCCACAATTTAAGATTGCATAGAGAATTCCTATCCCTACATTATCATCGTATCTACAAAACTTTCTGGTACATTCAAAAGCAAAGGCGACACACAACAATTGTTCCCTTGTCGACTCCCCCCCCCTACTCCCCTTCACCGTCAAATGTGAACGCACACACCCATATCGAGGAAAAGAAATATTATTTGTGTTTGATAGTCATACACAAACCGAGTGAGACTAGGTACGCTAACGATTTGGGTCAGGGATTTTCGTAGGAGAATTCCAAGAATAACCCTGATAGACACCAAATAGAAGCGTGTCACCCCTTTAGGCACAAAGTAGGCTTGTGTCATTATTCAAAGCCTTACAGCTACCAGTAAAACAAAGCTAGGGGCTGTCGTAAAAGCTTTGAAAGTATGAAACGCGTTCACACTTTAGAGAATTGTACTGAGAGTTTGGACGAAAAAGCAACTGTTTTCCGAAAGGCCAATACCTGCCTCTTTGAGGCCAAAATGAGTGGCTAAATAGCGGCATGTTCGCATCGGAATTCACATACAGGGCCGTAGCAGGGGGTGGGGCACTGGGGGCACACCCCCCCCCCCCCCAATATTTTACAAAAATTACAAGGAAATTACCAGTATAGGCGCGGCTGTTCCCCCCGTTGTTTTCTCAATGAAATATCTACGAACCCCGCGGATGTCCTCCCCATAAACCTCTGAGTGCCATTTCACAACAACCCAAAGGCTTTTCCATCGCGGAAACAAGGCACAAGAATAAAAATGATCAAAGCGTACGAAATAGAAGAAAGTAGAAAGAAAAGATTCTGGGCCATTTCGCGTTATCTTACATGACTCGAAATGGCCCCGTTGTAGTATGACAAATTGATGTGAGCCAGCGAACACATTGTACACGATACAGTGTTGTATTGGAGCATGCGCGGCCGTTACCTTGTCGCGTGGACTGGGTTCGATTCCCAGCTGAATCTACAATTGTTACGCTGGGGGCTGGAAGTTCTTTCTCGGGAACCTAAGGCGTCGCTGACAACCGGAACCGGAAGTGAGCGGTGTCCTGGGTATCCGAGGATGACCAAAGACCTTAAACGCGAAATAAATTTTTAAAAGCTTGAAATACTTCTCAAAGTGGGAAGGGAAAAAGATAATCCAGAAGGTTTTTTCTGTGCTTGCCCCTATATTATAGTATTGCTTGATAGGGGTCCAAGTGGGGCGGCAAGTATACCTTATAAAAACTCACAGCGAACTCATTCCGAATAAGGTAATGATCACTCTCCTTATATAGGCGTGACCGCGGCTCAAGAAGAAAACAGTTTTTCGCTAAATTTGATGTTTTCTTTTTTCTATTGTATTGTAGGTTCGCTAGAGTTTTGATGTGTCTTTATGTGTTTGTGTGGTTTCCAAGAACTAAGCAAACGGTTCATTACGTTCTTACTTTTTTTCAATGCATTTTCTCTCTAAACGGCTTGAATATGAACATGATACTATAACGTAAATGGGTTTATGATTGTTAGACTTTTTTTTACCATTCTTATTCAATTTTCTGAACTCCTCATGTCACTTCGCGATATTATTAGTCTCGCTGCATGGTTTATGCTTCTAAAAACGCCTTGAACAGTAATTATTCTTGCTTTGCTGACATGTTCTGAATGGGCCATAAGGTCATTTGTCTCGGGGTGCCGAGAGTTCATTGTCAACGTCTCGGGGGATTTATTTTAAGAGCTTAGACAAAGCAATTACCCAACAATACTGCTCAGCAAGCCTCCAATGCGAGTGTGTCTGCGTGATTTCACACCCGGGTGGCTTTGTTTGTGATAACGGTAGTAAACAGTGATGCTGTTACGGCAAAAGCTCAGGGAGAGATTGACATTGTCAGCAAATTAACACACTGTGATGTGTTTATTGTATTCTTGAAGCTTGGTGATGGATAGCGAAAAGACGAGGTGCATGTAAAGCGATACAGTTCTGACTGAAGCCGGAGTAAAGCCTGTTTAACTTGAGCGATGATTCCCTCATACGGGATTAGAATGTCCGGCATGGCGGATACATGTACGTGGAGTTACCAGACAGCCTCGATGGGATTTGTTAACTGCGTATAATGAATCATGTCCTTGCACCAGGCTATAACAAACGCACGCGTTCACCAAACACGTCTTCTTCTCGACATAGAAACCGATCCAAATACTCCGGATCACGACTCGAGGACACCTCTCATGCTCGCTTGCTTCATCGATAAAGAACACATCGGTTTACGAGTCACTAAAATGCTACTTGAGAAGGGCGCAAAAGTCAATAAAAAGGACAAACATGGACGAACGGCGTTATCCTACGCTGCCATGAATGGACGCGACAAGATCGTCCAAATACTACTTGAAGACATCGAGTACGATATTAACTGCCCGGATGAGATCGGTAATACGCCGCTTATGTACGCCGCAATGTCCGGTAATGCCGCTGCATTAAGGCCTATTCTCGCTGTCCTACTCAAGTACAGATTAAGCGTGGATGTACGGAACGAAAAGGGCTTTTCCGCGTACTTACTTGCGGCCAAAATGGGACACTTTTACTGCGCGCACATCTTGAAAGCCGAGGGCTACGCTTCGGACAGAATTCGCGACACCGAGTACTTCTTGAGTGATAAGGAGTGGGTGCGTAAGACTCGTAAAGAGATCGAGCGACTTAAGATTAGTGAGCGGTCAACGGCGCTTTCGCCGCGTACCCCTACGCGGCCGCATACTTCACTTGAATTTCGAAAGTCCCCCCCTTCTCCTAGGGTACGAGCCGTCTCTAGACTCACTAATCGAAGTGAACCGCAACATATGAAGTACAATTCGTGGGTAAACACGGACGACAGTCCGCCCTCTCGAACGAGTAGCGCAAGTACTGTGCCGGGTGAGAGTCTCTTGGATTACGAGTCAACAGAAGTTACCGAGAAGATTCCTTCAGTAGCCCGCACGAAGACGCCAGATCTGCATGCTATACTGAGCCATTACATGAGCGAGGACGTGTATAGACCAGTGAAGATAACTCCGTATAACACGAAGGCGAAAGAGGTCAGGTTTACAGAGGAAGAGACTGTTAAATCGGGCCGGGAGACGTCTAACAGACATCGTAAACAGTCCAAAGCAAATCGCAAGAGAACTGTGTACAAGTAGCCATTCCTTAACCCCACTGTACATTTTCTTTCTAAGCGTCTTTTGGCAACAAATTCAAAGGGGAGACGTTAGATAAAATTTCTACGCGTCTTTTAGCAACAAATTCAAAGGGGAGACGTTAGATAAAATTTCTACGCGTCTTTTAGCAACAAATTCTAAGGGGAGACGTTAGATAAAATTTCTACGCGTCTTTTAGCAACAAATTCTAAGGGGAGACGTTAGATAAAATTTCTACGCGTCTTTTAGCTAGAAATTTAAAAGAAGAGGATATAATTTAATTTTTGTCGTTATGTTAATTTTAATTCACTTAAAATAAAAATAAAAATACTTTAAAAATACTATATATATTTCTGTCTAATATTGCATACTTTAAGGTCAAGATAACACATTCCAGCTATTTAATAATCTAAAGGGCTCCTTCACTTAATTAACTGACCTCAAAGTAGTATCTTATTAGCTATACCGACTAACATGGCTAGACAATAATATTGCGAGTGAATATAACTTGGCGTCCTAACCCTCGAGTGTAAAAGGTAAAGTCGGACTTAACGTGTCTCTACTACTCAGAAGTGACAGCCGCAAATAAAGGTTTACCCGCGCTAACACCAAGGCAAACATCTCAATTGCGCGACCCGAGCTCATTGTTTATTCGGATACCGCGCTGAAGGTTCAGACAATACTAAGGAATTTTATTTCATTTTGAGGTGTAAAAAAAAAACCTTGCATACAAACCACGACTGAATAAGATTTGACGGAAAACTTTGCGCATGCGCACTGCGAAGAGATGCTGAAAAAAGCCTCAATCTCTTACGTCATGTCACACGCTGTCAGCTGGCTGTACCACTCACGTGACCAGCTCATGCGACCAGGCCAGCTAATTGATTGATCACTCTAAACCAATGACAGACTGGCTCCGACAGGAACTGGGGGTGGGGGGGGGGGGGGGGGCTTGGAAAGCCGGGGGGGACTAAGCCTATTCTGACTTTCGACATTAAACAATCAACGGTCAAGCTGGCAGGAAAGAATTGACGAAAAAAGTGTTTAATAGAGAAAATGCAACTAATTATCCAGTCAAATGGCCATATGAAAAAAAGAATTTGAAGGATACATCTGTCTAATGCTTTGTAGGAACTGCTTTGTTTTTACAAGCTCGGAATATCGGCTCGACTTATTCACCTGGTGCGATGGTTGAAAACTTTATGGTTTAAGGAAAAGGCTACAAAACCAGCATCATCATCAGGGAATTGTCGAGGCTCTGCACTACTATTCTCATCATGATGTCACAGAGCAAAAATCAAAAAAGAAAAGCTTTATTTATGATAGTTAAAATACGGAATTGTTCTCCTAAACGAGCGAACACCACAAGCCAAACAACATGGACAGTCAAGGTGAGTTCCGGACGAATATTTCAATTCAAAATAATGTGAATAGAATATATGAATCAAAACGTAATTCCTGTCATATTTCTTTTAAGTGTAATTCTTTTTGTTTGCAAATATTTCTGATAATAATCCTCAAACAAAACGATTTTCATCGTTTTACAACCTCTCTGATTTTCCCGGTGTCACTATTCAATCATCTTGCTTCCACTGTGTTTTTAATTGGCTGAGAGATCAATTTCTTGAACGCTGATTGGATACTATTTTGGCACGCACTAAAACAGCTTCCCAGTTCTGTTATAATCGTAAAAGAAACTTTTCCTCAAATAAGATAAATACATCTACAAATAAAGACTTATCTATCTAGCTCAGGTAAGAACGACCTTGATGACTCGTGTATACACAGTTGTGTTAGTAAAACTATGTATCATTAAGCTTATTTTTAAGTTGAGAATTCATCTCCTGTCTATGCTGTTTTTGTCCTAAATTTCATGTTAAATACACAAAAACGTCAAAATTTATATATCTCGTTCTTTCTCATATACTTAAAGCCAATATTGATCTGTTTCTGTTTGGTAAGGATACTAATCTAATCATCATTTGTTTTCCTCTATGTTTGTTCTCATGTTTTAAGAAAATTAGAAAATTGAAATAACAGCGAGCAATTTTTTTCTGATTCAGGTGAACTGTTAATACCCAAAAGCCATGATGTGAGACTGAATAAAGGCATGGATGATGAGCAGCATATTTTAGCAAAATATTTAGCTTTCCTTTCTTCCCTTTAAAATATGTTTTTCTTTTTCAATCAATCTGCATTCTCCCCCTGGGAAAAATATTTTTTATGTTTGGTTGATATTGCCCTAAAATTTTAGCAAATAAAATAAACAAAACTGTGATTTCTTTTTTCTTTTATTAGGGGGGGGGGGTGCCCCAAGTGCTATGCTCTTTTTATTCTTTTGTGGGATTCAAGCTACTTATGAGTAGCAATAATTTGATTCGCTATTTAGCATTCTTTGTGCATTTAAGATATTATAAAATAGATACATTCAAATTTATTCAGAACCTACATTTCTGCGTTTTCGCCATATCTGCTATTGGGTAAAATTGTTGTTTACCATACCCATTCACCCAAAGAGACTCCCATAAAAACAGAAGGGGATGATCGATCTCAACCCTAAGGGATAACACTTTGGTTGTGGTCAGTAAGTCCTACCCCATAAGGTAGCACATTAGGTGTGGTCAAGCAATTTCTTTCCCTAAGCATTTTGAACACTCCCTAAGGAAAAGCAGTTAGCATAATTTCACACCCTTTAGATAGGACAAACAACCCCATCTGACTATTTTATGAGGAGCCCTCCCACTTCTTAGTGGATGCTGTAAAATAGGATTTCTCTTTTCTTATCTATGCTAACTTTTTCTGGAGTTTTAACTTGGAGGTTAACATTTAAGAATTATATAAGTGTGCTGTTAGACTGGAGTAGGAAAAGGATAGTGAATTGAAATATTTGTATTCACAAAGATTTGTAGTTGCATCTTCCAGCAATTTGGTACACCCGGACTGTGTTTCAAAAATGGCTGAAAATTTTCATCATAGGTATTTTTGGGTGCAAAATGTTGGGCTCTCTTGCTGCAAACATCTGCTGAAGTCTCTTGATCTTCTAAGCTGTACTCAACAAAAAAAACGAGTAATGCTGTACATGGCAAGGCACATATATGTTAGATTATTTGATTATAGAAATGTAAAATAGGAAATATCTGTTCAGTATTAGTTGTCTATCAAACGAAGCTACACAGAGCACTGTTAATAAATAAAAGTAAAATATCAGCAACATTTTTTTTTTGTTAAGCTGCAAAAGAAGTGTTGATTGGGAGGAGGTCCAGCATTTCATTACGATGGAAGAGATAGCTGAGATAAAATAAAATCCAGCTTAAACCGTGCATTTCAAACAAGCTACTACAACTTTAAGACTCTGTATTTTGCATTGCATGCTCTATTTATACTGATCTTGATCCTCTGTAGTTTTTGGTATTGTTTTCCTACAGCGGGTGTGTCAACGCCGCGTCGATTTGGTAGTGTCGTCAATTGAATCGTGATCTGGTGGCCGCTCTTCAGGTTTTTCTAACTAAAAGCCAGTTCTTTCATCATCTGACAGTGCTGGGTTGTCTCGCGCTATGAACTCCAAGCGAAGCTTCTAGGACTTTGAACACTCCCTTTACAAATCGTCAACTTCGAGTCGAGATTCGAGCTGATTTGACCCCTTTCCGCGCCCTCTTGGTCATCGCCATTATCGTCGTTGCTCCAGGCCGTCTTACACGTATCAGCACTATCAATACTTTCATTAACCTCTCCTTTCTTCCACGATTTTGTTTGCTTTATGTAGTCTTTAAGGTACTTTTTATGGCTAATTTTCAAATCATTTATTTTCGCAACGAGGCGTTGGTAGAATTCCTTGACTATGTTTCTCATTTCTTTGATGTTCTCTTGGCGTAATGTGTTCATTGGTGTGTCTCCTTTTGATGAGAGTAAAAAAATAAAGTTGAAATACGTAGACATGTTATCTTATACTACTATCCTCCTCCCCTTGGTCGAATAATTGTCAGGGCAAACTTACGGTGAATATTATAATGTCATATGTATTATAATGTTTTATTCGTCCTATAACGAAACCCGAGGGAGCGCATTAGGAAACCATTATGCAATCCTCGATTATTGCCATTCTTCTAGAGCACCGTTTATACTATCTCATTGAATACATTGTTCCAACTATTTCGCCTGAGTACAAAAGAACGTTCGGTTACGAGAGAGTTCACTGTATTTTGTTATATGAATTTATGTTAAACAAATCCCATGTTATCTAGATAAAAACTGGGGTCATAAAATGAAAAAGTGTGCTGGGACAGCGAAAGGCAGTCATTAGATGTGTCCTCTTATAGCACACCATATAACGTACCCTTTGGACCCTTATTGACTTGTGTTCTTTTGTAGTACCCATAGTACCACAGGAATCCCAGCAAGCAGCAGCTTCCCAACATGGCAAGAGATGTCATCAGGAATTCCTGGAACAGCGACGAGTTGGCGTCAAACAAGTTCGCGTTATCTTCTTCTTCGATGCTCTCTGGTTCCTGTGTATGTAAGTGTATCATATCAAGCATAGTTGCCCTTTGTTTTATCGCTGAGTCGCGTCATAAGGAAAGAACTTACAACATATATGCAAATCCACAATTTGTTTAATATTTGGCCGTTAAAAGCTCTTTAATATCTAGCTTTCTCGTAAACTCTAAAGAGATCTTTTTCAAGGCAGCCATTTTGAATAGACCCAAGGGACACTTCTGTTACATTATCAGGCATTCTCGCGGTCTCGTCCAAAAGTACTCCACAGACCATTTGGACAGGGCACAACATATGCTGAACTAGAGAACAGAAATAACAAGCATCTTGTACGGGCTCAAGCACCGGTTTGCTGCTGGTATTCAGGGCAGACACGTAACACACGTCAAACATGTCGCCTCAAGATTTGTGTTCTACTTTGACAGAAAATTACATGCGCAAAAAAATTCGCATCATAATGGCAAGAGATTCCAATGTTGCCTCAAGTTCTGTTCTAGTTTATCAATAAACTTGTCAGGAACTTTTGCAAGAGCAAAAATGTTGCCTCAAGAATTATGTTTTAGTTTGATGGTTTCATATCGTTTTCACCTTGAGGGTTTTCGTGGAGTTGACGATGAATTCCGTGATGTCCTTGATGTTTTTCTGGATATAGTCCCTACATCGCTCGTGCACGATGGCCGCTTGACCCGACAGCACGATACCATATCCAAAGCGTTTGTCCAGGATCTTGTTGACTCTAATTCCTGGTCGAAACAGGTCCTCTTGGAACTCTGCCGCCACCAAAACGTCGAGAAGTATCCCCCGCACTTCCCTGCTTTCTAGAGCGCGCCGAAGCTCACTCACGTCTTTGTACTGCTGGTCTGAAGAAAATAAAGGAACACACACTTAACAAGCCCAAAGGGTTGGGAAATAGGAGAGACGGAGACGAGGCGCGCGCTAGGGATAGGGGATGATTAGCTTCGTCCTTCTCTCCAGGCGCGTGGGGTCTTCCACCATCTTCCCAAGCTCTTTGAGCTGTTTGCTACGCAGGCTACAGGTGGTCATAGTGACTCCCTTTTTTAGAAAGGCTGACACAGATCGAAAATGCCAATAAATAGATTTATCAAACAACAGAATTTGGCGGCCCTCTCGCAAAATGACTTAGAAAAACTCATGTTGATATTAGATCAATTCAATTTCTTTTGGTCCAATGGATGGCTGTGCCAAAGCATTTTTCGTTTATTTTCCGAGAAAATTACTTTTACTCCGAGAAAACATACTTCTTGCCCTTTAAAGTTTGCTTATTAGATTATTTATTTGCTGTAAAAAGTCTAATCGTCCCAGAGTGCAGTCACAAATCCTTTATCGATATGAATCATATAGATAAGCAAACCTTCGTTCATTCGCGCGTTCTTTAGAATTCCAACTCTGTGTTCTGTCGAGTTATGTATTGCTCCAACCTATATTAAAAGAACAAAAATAAACAAAGCTATAGGGATAACGACGACAGGTAACAACAACAACATCCTCAACAACAACGATAACAGAAACAACAACGACGACAATTTATTAACTTAGAGGGAGTGTATCAATATGTGCGTTCACGCTTTTTACGAATTGGACTGAGAATTGGACCTGAAGCGCGAATTTGTAACTTTTTGTTACCTAGTGATAAGCACCCTAAACGATACCTGACGTCAGACGTGAAGAAAAATCCTGGGAGTTCGTACAAAAAGTGGATTGATCAAATTTGTAAAGAAATAGAACATTAATTGTGCGTCATTCCTCGCAAGACATAGTATCAAATCGAGTTTCTCCTTTTTTATAATCCGCGAATTTAAGTGACTAAGTTACTATTTGTACGCACAGGCGCGTATATTGACCCTATGAAATATTGAGTAATGTCTACACGGGCTCATCCTCTGGATCCCAGGGCGTCGAGGTAAACGTAACGAGGGGTGAGAACAAGTCGGAACCAATCCGACGGATTGGAAGAGGAAGAGGATAGGAGGATAGGGTTGATGTCTTCTCCCTCCTTTCTCTTCTCCCCCCACCCCCCCCCCCCCCCCCCCCCATTCTTACGCCGCCTCGTTACGCTGACTTCGACGCTCTGGGTTTCCGAGGATGACACGCGCGGCTATCAGTAGCAGCAGCAGTCTCGTGCTCTACTGACCCGCTCTCGAATTCTCCCAAACAAACAAAAAAACACCTAGGTTTTTAAAACGCTATGAAGGCAGACAAAAATGTTTAACTCTTGATCAAGTAATCATAATTCAGCGACATGACGGAAAAACATGACTTAACGCTTCAAATAAGCTCATTTCAGATCTAATAAGGCGGAAAATTTCTCGAATTAATTAGTGAGCCAACAAAATATCAAATGCTAATTTCTTAAAATTGATGCGACTTTTTGTAGTGTCATTGAAATTTGAGCTTTTCGTCCCTGAGCTCATACCTAGCGCAAGGATAATCAAGGAAAAAATATCTTAAAAAGCAAAAATCTGGGTATGTGCATTTCGGCCTCACGTTATTTGTGTTTCAAAAATCAGTCCGAAATACAAGGAACCGATGGCCATTGTGAGAAATTGTGTCTTCTATCTCGAATTACGAATTTTCCAGGTTTTTCCGTCATGTCTAATTCAGCACTGATGCCTGTCTGTTTGATGGCATGGCTGCGTTACACGTTATTCATTTTACCTTGGCACCGTATAGTATGACCTCAGTGCTGACGGCTGCCGTGGTTAGGCTGGTTGCTATTGAGCCGGTCAGTAGAGAGGTAAGGACTAGCCCTGCTAATGTCCAGATGATTGCAAACAGACGCGAAGACACTTTCACTGGAGAGCGATCGCCATACCTACACACAGACACTGTTGAGTATTCAATTGTTACTGAGCTATCGCAATACCTACACAAAAATACCACTCAAACCAAACTAAATGTGTTTCTGTGCATTATCTGTACTCTGCGTCGTGGCATTCAAAGTACTTAGATTCGCTGATCAAAAACAATTTTCCAGTTTTCAAAATGTTTTGCTTTCTTTCTGATACTGGTAGCCATTGCAGATTGATGACGTCATGCCGTACCAATCAGACCGTTTACACTACAGACGCTTATTATTGTAAAAGTAGACTATAACTAACCCATATTCATTTAGATTTGTCGTTATTTCCCCATATTTTCTGTTAGGCAACCATATGACCCTCTAAAGGGAAAGTTCCTTATACCCATGATGCAACTGGCTACTTACCCGACGCTTGTCATGGATATGTACGCCCACCAGAATCCCGACCCGACGCCTGAGGTGAACTTGGGGCTAAACTCCTCTGGGTTGGCTCTCGAGTCCTAAGATTGATAATTTATTTTAGTTCTCAAGAACAAGTAACGGGACAAGAATATTATACGCGAGAGTATCAATGTCACTTGAACCATATTAGTAAAAAAACTCAAACGTTTTATCAAGTCGTTTACCAGTGTAACGAAATTGCTATATTAAATAACGTATTGATGTTTGCCTGCTCATATTGTGAGGAATCGAGGAATATAGAATTAAGACCCTAGACATGACGAAACTTATTGAACTCCTTACCAGTCCCCACATGATAATTCCAGCCAACAAATTCATCAGAACTGCCATAACGAAGAGAGGCATGCAGTCAAACACGGACAGCACCATACGGGTAGCGGCCGAGCCAGGGGGGTCCGCGATGGTAATAAACGCTATCCCTGGTGACTCCATCAGGTAAATGAACTTGTAGATGCCCAGGTAGTCAGTGTCAAGCGGGTAACCGAGGATGGGGAAGCTGATCTGCGGAACTTCGTCGATGTCGAGTTGAACTTGTGGAGGGTAGTCCTTCTTTGCGGCTTCTCCTCTGCCATTCGTTTGTTGGTCAATGACAGTGACACCGTGACCGTTAGCGCAGTTCCCGCAAGCCCAAGCAAGCATTCGGGAGGACACGTTGAAGAATACCCCCCCGTATTTACCATTGTCTGATTTGCTTAGATAGGGGGGGTTCACGTAGAAGTTGGAGTATAAGGTCTTAGGACAGCGGCACGTTTCTGCAATCAAAATAGGACCTTAAACATACTTTTGACAGACTCTACGAACATGTGTTTATCGAGCCTCCAGATCTATCGGTGATTATCAGTGATTCATCACGCCGCGCTCACTATTTGGCCACGCCATCTGCAAATGGCAGTTTAAGGCCGTGGAATGGTCTCTGGTGAAATGGCCCGCGGGGACTTATTAATCATTATCTAAAATACGATGGAATTTCTCAATAAGGATACCATTTGGACTAACAAAGCTGCCGTTGTGAGCGCTGTGTCCATAGTAAGCGGTTCACGGAAAGTAAAGATCTGGGATAAAAGGTGTTGTCCTGAAAACAAGGTTTTATTGTAGGTAAATTAGACCCACCTGCGACAATTACTTCCGTTTCCGGTCCCTCCCCAACAGACGTGTACGCCAGTAATTGAAACTTCCACAAGGAGTAACTTTGTAATCCACTCAGCTCAATCCGAGTTTTTTCGGGGGGTATTCGCATCTCGAGCGTCTTCGGTTTACGGACCCGAATATCAGCAGATGACGTCATACTGTAGCGCAAGATGTAACCGCGCAAAACGCCATTGACGTGACCGCGTGGGACTGGCGACCAAGTGAGCGTTATGGTTGATTGGGACGTTAGATTGGCCGCGAAGAGTTGTTGAGGCGGAAGGCTGGGTACTAAGGATAGCAGAAGAAGAATTCATCAGGAAATTATTATATGGTTGTTACAAATTTTAGCGCGTGTCGCACTTGCCCTCGCGTTTCTCATGATGTAGTCTGGTTGTAGGTCAGTGAGTCCTGACGGTTACGTGACTGATTACTTTGTCGTCCTCTTCTCGATCCCATGATGCAGTCTAATTAATGTCAGTGATTACTTACCGTCCTCATGAGTCCTGACGGTCACGTGACTGATGACGCCACAGCCCTTGGAGGTGTAACCACAAGCCGCCAGGGTGTACTCGGTGAACTTGGAGAGCTCCTCGAACATCAGGGAGTATTGGCTGGGGGGGAGGAGTTTGTGGGTCCAGTGTGCGGAGCCCTGGCCGTGTCTCCCGATGCTCAGGTTGAATCCGAGTAAGATTCCGTGCACTGACTCGCTAGAGATGGCCTTCCATTCGGCATATATCATGGTGGAGCTTTCCGCTTGGACTTTGAAATCTTGCGGTGGTTGGCTTGGCACTAAAGAGAGGCAATAACGATGCAATAATAATAGTTTTTCATAAACAATTAAGATTAATGTTTGACACTTCGTGCATGCTTCCATCACGTGGAACATGTGTAAACAGTTTAACATCAACGTGTGACCCTGCCCCTTCAAATACTGGGGATCTGAATTGCATTACACTTGTGTAAAATTTGAATATCTTATTATTAATAAATAACACTATCCATAGATCTTTAAACTCCCTCTTGGATGTTATGCAAATGTCTCTTACCATCTTCATCTGTTCGTAGCGTGACCTCTGCTGTTGGCACCCCATTACCAAGTGTAGTAAAAGCCAGAAGTACTATCGTGTATAACGTGTACTTCTTCAGGCTCTTGATCTCCATTTGATTGGCAGATGCCGCCACAGCCATTTGTTGATTGGCCGTAAACTGAGCCCCTGGCTGCTTGTAGTAGGCTCTGTAGCCGAGGAGGGCGCCGTCTTTTATGGATGAAGCGGGGATGGCTGCCCACTGCAGCAAGATGCTGGTGGAGCTGCTGTTCGAATAATGGGTCAAGGTGGGCGGAGTAGCTGGAACTATTGGAATAAAACAAGTCGAGTTCATGATCGACTTCTTGGTGGAGGTAAATTACACTTTTACACTACCATGGTTAAACAACAAATCAAACCCAGGATAGACTTCTAGGTGAAGGTTATATACCAAGGGCCGGTTCCTAGAAAGCAGGTTAGTGCAAACCCAGGACTAAATAAGGCTATCTTGACATTTGATTGGATATAAAGGGCATTCATCCCTGAATTAATGTTAACCTGCTTTCTAGGAACCCGGTCCAAGCCCGTAGCCAGGGCCCTCCCTGGCTCGGAAGACCCCCCCACTCGAATGGAAGGTCCGCCATCACGAAGGAAAATTAAGTACCACTGCGAGGTACCACCTACGGCCTGTATAATATCAGCACAGCTACCTACCTGGCTACGGGCCTGTATACACTACAAGTCATTGCACATTACCACACCGCCGGCAAAAGTCACATGACCACACGTCAAATAAATATACCATTATCTGGAAGGACAGCCAACCACTAGCTAACTTGTCACCTAAACATACCATTGTCTGGAATGACAGCCAACCACTAGCTAACTTGTTACCTAAACATACCATTATCTGGAATGACAGCCATGACCTCTACCTAACTTTTCACTTAAACATACCATTATCTGGAATGACAGCAATGACCTGCGCCGGCATGGTCCCCAGGGCCCCGGTCATGTCGACTGCTTCTAGTGGCCGTACAAGCTGAAGGGAATCCACAGACGAGTAGCTCACGTTGAAACCACTGATGACGCTGCCGTTGCTATAGAAACAGTGTGCTGTGAGTAATCGCCTATTATCTAGAGTCAATCATGAAATTGTGAGGTATGTTACTACGTCGAGAATTATAACCAATATCTCCTTTAGATATATAACATAGTGTTAAACTCAATCATCTTGAAAGACATTTAATTTGGACAATTAAAACGGGTCTATTCTATTACTAAATCATAAATATTCTATGATCACCTCGTAACAACGTGCACAAACAAAGCCAGCAATTCTAGTTATTCAGGGCAGCAGCGTTTATCATGGGTCTTAATTGACTTCTGAAGTGCAGGACAAGGTTACCGTAAATAGATGATCTCTATGTCCATAACACTCGTGCTCCCACTCCCATAGACGCTGTTCATCTAATGAAGGAGTCCTAAAGTTACTCCCTCGCAAAAAGGTAATAAGATACACACAAGAGCTCAAGGGGGTACTCGTATATGCGCGTGTCGGGAGATGGAGGGTTGAGGGGGGGGGGGGGGGAATCCTAAAGTTATTCCCTCGCCACAAAGGTAATAAGATACACACAAGAGCTCAAGGGGGTACTCGTATATGCGCGTGTCGGGAGATGGAGGGGGGGGGGGGGAATCCTAAAGTTACTCCCTCGCCACAAAGGTAATAATTTACAAAAGCGCTCAAGGGGGTACTCGTATATGCGCGTGTCGGGAGATGGAGGGTTGAGGGGGGGGGGGGGGAATCCTAAAGTTATTCCCTCGCCGCAAAGGTAATAAGATTCAAAAGAGCTCAAGGTGGTACTCGTATATGCGCGTGTCGGGAGATGGAGGGGGGATCCTAAAGTTATTCCCTCGCCGCAAAGGTAATAAGATACAAAAGAGCTCAAGGGGGTACTCGTATATGCGCGTGTCGGGAGATGGAGGGGGGTATCCGAAAGTTATTCCCTCGCCGCAAAGGTAATAGGATACACAAGAGCCCAAGGGGGTACTAGTATATGCGCGTGTCGGGAGATGGAGGGGGGGGGGGGGAATCCTAAAGTTATTCCCTCGCCGCAAAGGTAATAAGATACTCAAGAGCTCAAGGGTGTACTCGTATATGCGCGTAACGGGAGGGGGTGGGAAGTCCTAAAGTTATTCCCTCGCCGCAAAGGTAATAGGATACACAAGAGCCCAAGGGGGTACTCGTATATGCGCGTGTCGGGAGATGGAGGGGGGGGGAATCCTAAAGTTATTCCCTCGCCGCAAAGGTAATAAGATACACAAGAGCTCAAGGGTGTACTCGTATATGCGCGTAACGGGAGGGGGTGGGAAGTCCTAAACTCATTCCCTCGCCTCAAAAAATGTATGTTTGTGACACAGGGTAGGGCAAGGGGTTTTTTGAGGTATGGAATTATCGTCTTCAGATTTTTGGGGGCTGAAAACTTTGCCTGGTTTTTTTTGTTTGTAAAATGCTTTTTTAGGTAAGTGTTTTTTTTTTTTTTTGCCTTGGTTTTAACCAAAATACTTCCCTGTTAACATGAATCAGATAGATTAGGAACGCATTTAGTCGTAACAAGACTTACGTTTTCTTTTATCTTGTTAGAAAGTGAGACATATGGTTGACTGCAGTTCGAATGTAACTCTTCTGTGTAAATCTCCTCGGTGAACCTGACTTCATAATATGCCACCACGGCTATCAAGAAAAGAAAAAAAAAAACAGGTAATGGTTTTGTGCAGTTCTGTGCTGATAGGCATGACGGAAAAACCTGGAAAACGCGCAATTCCAGATAGAGAGAGAAGACACAATTAATTACAATGGCTATAGGTTCCTTGTTCTACGGACTGATTTTCAAAACACAAATAACGTGAGGCCAAAGTTCACCTAACCAGATTTTGGCTTTTTAAGATAATTTTTTCTTGATCATCATTTGCCCTGTACATCAGCTCAGGTACGAAAAGCTCAAATTTCAATGACACTTCACAAAAAGTCGCATCATAATTTAAACTAGACGCATAACTGCGTGAACTCGGGGTTCTCATAGGTGATTTTATGTCGAAAATGATGTAGTGCAGATCAAGCAGCCTTGAAAAAATAATTCATTTTTGTTTTATAATTTTTATAAATCAAAGAACACAAACTCATAGCAACACATTGTTGTCCTGCATTTTGTCCAAATGACAGCATTACCTTGGCTATATGGTGCTCGTATTGTCTTACTAGGATCAACAAGTTGTATATTATTTGGTCCAGGATTCTTTTCTATATCATTGTGTAGTTTACACTTACAGTAGTGGGTCTTATTAAGAGACATCGGTCTGTTACAAGAAAGAAAAGACATATAACGACTAGCTTCATATTTTAAATTTTGTCCTCGAGATCTACATGTTCGTGTATCAATCCTCTTTAATTTTTAATCAAAGTACCTTCTTCTAAGCCTTCCGAAGTTGATATAGTTATGCAAATTAGAAGATCTGGGAATATTGCGACAGATTCGATGATAAACAACCCATCTTAGCTTTCTACTTTTGTTATGTAAGCGTCTTAGAAATCGTTTTGGTATCCTACTGGGCTCACGACTACGACTACAACGTACATGTCGATAATTATAATAAACAAACCTTGAATAACGAGATCTTGTAGTACTTGTAATGTTTATTGTAACTTCTGCATCATTGTATACACCATAAACAGTCATACAAATAGTTTTATCTAAGATATCACAATCACTAAACGATGAAGTGACAATAGTTTGAGTGTAGTTATCGAAGAATTGGACTGTATTGAACCCTAATAAAGTTAATATCAATACTTTCAAAAGGGTAAAGCAAAAAATATTTCCTTGAATGAAAAACAATAACAGAAGCAATGTACTTAGCATTAAGAAAGAATTGATAGTCTTTGTCAAGCTCTCCTCACTTTGATAGTCACATGGCAGACTATAAAGAGTCATTTATCCTCTCTGCTAAATAAAATAGTTGCAATCGTCGGTTTTTCCTCAGTAGAATTCTGTTCGCATTCCTTAGAGAAGTCCTTTGTAGTTTCAGATTCTGTAGAATCAGTTAGTATAGAGTTCGCTTTTGATAAGATTGGTAGCTTGTTTGATAGATATTTCTCGATAAATTTCTCGATAAATTCGCGGTATCTCTCAAAATGCCCTTTCAAAAAACGCTCGACATCTTTTAGTGTGGCTATACCGCGAATGGTGAGTGGATTTGTAAGAGATTTGAGCGTGTTTGAAGTTGAATTCATGTCTTCCATCTCGTATAAAGACGACACCTCGACGACACCATGTAAAGAAAGCACATGGAAGTTGTGATTGTCACGTGATTCGTACCCAGTGCATTCTAATTTGGCCGAGACAATTTGTGTACCAAATGCGACTACCATGAAGGCCGAAACCTAAACTCGGCGTTCCACAGGAACCCCGAGTAAAAACGTCGCACTTGATATTTTGTTTGCTATAAGTTACTAAGTACTCAGAGAACTTATCCGCCTTATTCGATGTGAATATTTGATTATTTGAAGCGTCAAGTCATGTTTTTCCGTCATGTCGTGCTGATATTAATACCTGGACACGGGTCTGTGATGGTATTACTACCTGTACACGGGTATGTGCTGATATCATTACCTGGACACGGGTCTGTGCTGATTTTATTACCTGTACACGGGTATGTGCTGATATCATTACCTGGACACGGGTCTGTGCTGATTTTATTACCTGTACACGGGTCTGTGCTGATTTTACTACCTGTACACGGGTATGTGCTGATATCATTACCTGGACACGGGTCTGTGCTGATTTTATTACCTGTACACGGGTATGTGCTGATATCATTACCTTGACACGGGTATGTGCTGATATCATTACCTGGACACGGGTATGTGCTTATATTATTGCCTGTACACGGGTATGTGCTGATATTATTACCTGGACATGGGTCTGTGCTGATATTAATACCTGGACACGGGTCTGTGTTGCAAGTTTTTGCCTGATGATCCTCCCCTTCGCAGTCCTTCCCGCCATACTTCGGGGGCGGGTTGGTGCAAGAACGCGTCCTGTTTTCGTACCCAGTCCCGCACGGTCTGTTACAGTATGACCAAGAACTCCACTCAGTCCAGTCCCCGTTAACTAAAAGTCAATATATGTAAATGTTATCCTCCTTTTATAACTTTTTGTTCTTGTTTTCATTTATATCATGTGATTTTGAAAGCTCAACCCTTGATCAGTGCGTCACTAGTCCACTTCGAATGATTCGTTGTAGTATCGTTAAGACTTGATTCATCTCTTCTCCCTCTAAAACTCAAATCAAAGACTTGTCCCATTGATGAACTGACCCTAACCGTTAGTATGGATCTCAACTTTGAGATCAACCCTTGAGCTCTTTCACTTGGAGTCCTCGCACGCTTGTTTTAATAATTTTAATAAAATATGAAAAATTGTGTAACAAAACAACGTTAAAGCTTCCTGATTGCCTCGCCCAAGTGTAATAAATAGAAATGAACCAAATCTTCTTATAGGGGAGTTTATGCAAAGGATCAATTTGGTTTATTTATGCAATTTGAAGGTTTTAGTATAGGCCTGTTCCAAAGCGGGTTAATTTCCCCACTGAAATCATACATACAATAGTACATGGCATTTGTATAGTGGCAGTAAAATATTCATACTTGGACAGTGATGGGTGTTGCATTCTCTCGTCTCGTTGTTTGTTCCAGCACAGAGGGCACCGCCGTTCTGCGGACTCGGGTTTGAGCAAGTGCGCTTGCGCTGCTGGAAACCCGTCCCACATGATTTATCGCAAGGTGTCCAGATAGTCCAGTCTGTCCAGCCCCCATCTGCAAGCAGATACGATATAGTTAAGACAAAAGAAAGTGCTTTCATAAACCCGTGAAATAAAGTGATCTATGTTTTATTGTTATACAGGGTAGTAGTAAAAAAAAAAAAAAAAAACGGGGACTGGACTAATATTAAAAATAAAAAACCTCTGTTCACTGGCCACTATGCAAAGTTCCTAAATATCTGCTTCTTAAATATTTATTTATTTACTTACTTACTTACTTACTTACTTACTTACTTACTTACTTACTTACTTACTTACTTACTTACTTACTTACTTACTTACTTACTTACTTACTTACTTACAAACTGATTTCTATGTAACTGCATTTTCGGCATTGAAAGTAGTTTGAAGCGCCTGGCTATATCTTACTGCTAGTTTGTTTTTAAGTGTATTTCACACCTTCGGAATTCGATTGAAAAATGAATTTTGAAAAAGCTTTTTTCAAAATTCATCAAGGCTGCTCCTGTGGCGGGACGATCTTAGTGATGGCAATGGTTTAAAGTAATGCGAGGACGGAATATTATAGTGTCCATTTAGGCATTTATACATAAAAACAAGGTCCTTAATTTCATGCCAGTAGGAGAGGGGTAGCAAATTTGGCTGTTCTAAGCGTTCCTGGTAGGTGAGGTCAGCGCTATTTGTGAGTATCACTTTTGTCGCACGGCGTTGCAGAGCCCCCACCGATCTCATGTCCGTAATTGCTTGAGGTACCCACACCTCGCTCGCGTATCCCACTATTGGTCTAACTATTGACAGATAAAGAGATCTTCCAACATCTGTGTCGAAGTCACGTAGACCGTTTCGCCGTAGGAACCCCAGCATTCGGTATCCCTTGGAAACGGCAATAGAGGACTGCTCGGACCACTTAAGGTCCCTGGCTACCACCACTCCGAGGTCTTTCTGAGCTGGAGTCAGCTTAAGTACGTGCCCATAGATCGAATAATTCGTTTCGATGGGGCTGCGCTTGCAGGACCTCACACTTGTCGATGTTATAGCGCAGCTTCCACGCTCGGCTCCACTCTGGTAGAACTTCAAGGTCACTCTGCAGTTTGACAGAGTCAGAGGGAGAGCTGATAGTACGGTAGCATTTGGTGTCATCTGCAAAAAGACTAAGTGAGGTACCAGGGTCCAAAAGGGCCGGTAAGTCATTGATGTATACTAGGAAGAGTAGAGGACCAAGTAGACTGCTTGAGGTACACCGGAGAGTACTGGGAGAGGTGAAGATGTTGCTCCCTGGACTACTGTGCACTGGGTTCAGTCAGGTAAGTAGTGCGTGAACCAGTCTAGGACTTTGCCACGGAATCCATAATGATGTAGCTTGTGTATCAACCGGGCGTGCGAGACGCTTTTTCGAAGTCGAGGTATATTACGTCGCACTGCTGACCCTTATCAAGAGCATTGCCAACAGAATGCAAGAACTCTAGAAGCTGGGTGACTATTGAGCGCCCTCGCATAAACCCATGTTGGCAGTTAGAAAGGAACTGCGATACGTGATCGATCATGCGTGCAAAGATACAGCTACAGTACTTTTGAAGTCACACACGAAGGGCTAACGCTTGAAACGTCAGCACAACTAACTGTGTTTCACAGAGGCATACAACATACTTTTTATATTCTGTTTGATTTATCCATTGTCTACACCACGCCTACGCAGACCATCTTATTTTTCTAGTTTTAACATCTATTAAAATCGATTAGCTCTCTTTTAAAGAGCGACAGACGAATCTTGCGGATTTGTGAGCGTTTTGATGGCAAGGCTTGCACCGCTTTTGCCAGTAGGGCCCGTTGGAGCTGTCATCGAGATCTCTTTTGTATCAGGTGTTTTCGTTAGCGGTTTGGTGTCTGTTTGGCCTTGTGAGGATGGTTTTAGCAGCGAGTACGCGGTTGGGGGTGGCAACAGCCCTATAAACTCTTCAGAACTTCGTGTTTTATTTGCAGGTTGCAGTGTTGTAGATGCTGAGGCAAGTAATGAAGTTGACCTCGTCTCGGTTGATGTCAAAGTCGATGTTTCTGTAGATGTTGTATTTGTTGGTGTCGAAGTCGATGTATCTGTAGATTCTGATGTATCTGTAGATGTTGATGTAGACGTATCTGTAGATGTAAATGTATCTGTAGATGCCAAAGTTGGTGTATCTGTCGATGTTGATGTATCTGTAGATGTCGATTTATCTGTAGATGTCGATGTATCGGTAGATGTCGATGTTGATGTCGATGAATCTGTCGATGTAGATATTGATGAATAGGTATCCGTAGATGTTGATGAATCTGTAGATGTTGATGTAGATGTTGATGAATCTGTAGATGCCGTTGTTGATGTCGATGTATCTGTAGATGTTGATGTATCTGTTGATGTCGATGTATCTGTTGATGTCGATGTATCTGTAGATTCTGATGTATCTGTAGATGTTGATGTAGACGTATCTGTAGATGTAAATGTATCTGTAGATGCCAAAGTTGGTGTATCTGCCGATGTTGATGTATCTGTAGATGTCGATTTATCTGTAGATGTCGATGTATCGGTAGATGTCGATGTTGATGTCGATGAATCTGTCAATGTAGATGTTGATGAATAGGTATCCGTAGATGTTGATAAATCTGTAAATGTTGATGTAGATATTGGTGAATAGGTATCTGTAGATGTCGATGTATCTGTAGATGTTGATGTATCTGTTGATGTCGATGTATCTGTAGATTCTGATGTATCTGTAGATGTTGATGTAGACGTATCTGTAGATGTAAATGTATCTGTAGATGCCAAAGTTGGTGTATCGGTCGATGTTGATGTATCTGTAGATGTCGATGTATCGGTAGATGTCGATGAATCTGTCGATGTAGATGTTGGTGAATAGGTATCCGCAGATGTTGATGAATCTGTAGATGTTGATGTAGATGTTGGTGAATAGGTATCTGTAGATGTTGATGGATCTGTAGATGTTGATGTAGATGTTGGTGAATAGGTAACTGTAGATGTTGATGTATCTGTAGATGTTGATGAATCTGTTGTTGATGTACCTGTCGATATATCTGTAGATGTTGATGTCGATGTATCTGTTGATGTTGATGTATCTGTAGATGTCGATGTATCTGTTGATGTTGATATCGGTGTCGATGTATCTGTCGATGTCAATGTATCTGTTGATGTAGATGTCGATGTATCTGTTGATGTTGATGTATCTGTAGATGTCGATGTATCTGTTGATGTTGATGTAGGTGTCGATGTATCTGTCGATGTCAATGTATCTGTTGATGTAGATGTCGATGTATCTGTAGATTTCGATGCTGATGTCGATGTATCTGTAGATGTTGATGTCGGTGTTGATGTATCTGTAAACGTCGATGTACCTGTAGATGTCGATGTATATGTAGATGTTGATGTCGGTGTCGATGTATCTGTTGATGTTGATGTCGATGTATCTGTAGGTGTTGATGTCGATGTATCTGTTAATATAGACGTTGATGTCGGTGTTGATGTACCTGTCGATGTAAGTGTTGATGTGCCTGTCGATGTCGGTGTTGATGTATCTGTCGATGTATCTGTAGATGTCGGTGTCGATGTATCTGTCGATGTCGATGTATCTGTTGATGTAGATGTCGATGTATCTGAAAATGTCGATGCTGATGTCGATGTATCTGTAGATGTTGATGTCGATGTATCTGTTGATATAGATGTAGATGTATCTATTGATGTCGATTTATCTGTAGATGTAGAGTAATCTTTCGATGCGGGACCTATTTCACAATCGTTGCCTGTATACCCAGAAGGGCAGGTGCACGTGTAACTAGACAAGTCAAGCTGAACTAATGCGTCACATGTTCCACCGTTCTGGCAAGGCTCCAGAGAACACGCGTCGGCGACAGACACTAAACACAAGTTGAAGATTTTTAGTTAATGTATAAAATATGTTTGCAGTACTTAGTTTTCGGGATAAGCTTTTGTACGCAGATATGTCTGTAGCTATTAACTACTATTTCAATAAACGGTGAAATGATGTGTTTTCTTCCCAGTCGTTTTGACAGCAGTAGCACAATGTGTCACGCCAGAGCTTAGAACGGCTTTGTAGGGAGAAGACGGAAATGTAGAAGAGTATTTTATTCATAGCCCGCAAAGCTTGTTTTATGTTTATTGTTTTATTGAAATACAACCTTCTTATACTCTTAGATCCTTCTAATATATTTCATTTCCGAACATTACTAATAAGTAGTAATACTAAATAATAAACTATACATTCGTTATCTTTACGTACCAGGCTGGTCGGATCCACATATTCGTTTCTTCGGAGAACAGTCTATCGCTGCCTTGAGGCTGTAATGAAATGAATTTCCACATTTCCTCACGTCCACAGCAACACTTTGGGCACAACAGTCATCTCCCACACGGAAGCAAATTCTTCCAGTGGTCTGTTCTTTTTCAGTAGGGTGTACCCCAAGGAACCAACCTGGCGATTCGGCTTCGCAGTAACCCGACTCAACGCACCTGGTGCCGATGTTAGTGCCGGCTTGGTCTTTGAAATTGTACCATGTCCCAACGGCGAGATTGTTGTCGCACTCACTAGGACTGGGCGCGTAATGGTTATCCTTCCGCCTGTCGGTAAGGTCTGTTTTAGAGCATGCCTTAGCCTCCATAATCATCAGTAGAACGAGTAAAACACACGGCATAAAAATCTGAAATAGAACACTTTTATAAATACCGTCGAAGTAAACATCTTCAGAGCGTTTACATACTAAGGGGATAAAAACAACCCGAACCGTATCTTTTTTATTACCTGAGAAATATTTCTATGGGGCTTATGTCTATGTTTAAGCATATCTTTTTTGATCTTGCTATCAAAGGGCGTATGTTTGACTTGAACCCAAATATGCCATGGTGCACATCATTTTTTTTTTCATCGCGCAGAATGTACGGCTATTTACCCTGTTACGTGACGCGGCTTAGCGCGTCAAATCTGATGCTTGATTGAACAGGCGAAATATAGAGAAAACCGGCAGAAATCGCAAAACATCTTATATAGAACTAGATAGAACAGAACATCGGTTTCAGAACTTCGGTTTCGGCCATCATAAAAACCTTCGGCCTTCATTCGCCGTCATAAAAAAAAGAAGACACACTCAGGATTTTATCGATAATTGTTTAATCAGATTTCTTAGATTATCCGGCCATGAAAAAAATGTTTAGCACAATCGTATAAAATAAAACAGGCTGTTTTTGTAAAATCTGCATTGTAGCAAACTTTTTTTGGGATTGTTAACTGAGTTTGAAGTGTTTGAATAGTAGTAGTTCTAATTGAATTTTTACTTAACAAAAAGAAAAAGAAAAAAAAGGCTATCACTGACTCGCAAGCCAGAAGTGCCCGTAAAATTCATAGTTTACTCTTAAATGTTGTGTTTCTTGTGTCTTTGGATTCCTTTTATCGAGTGAGAGTAAAATACTTGTATACAATGCGGTTCCTGCCATTTGCTTTAAGCTGCTATAAACTCAAAACATTTAAAACTTAACAAACTTAAAAAAAAGGTTGGCTGTTTAGTATTGCTTACCTTATCCCACATCTTGTTGATTTGAACCAAACAAGTCAAAATTCAATCAAGTTTCCACGAACATTTGCAACTACGGAATCAATATGACGTAAATTCGTGGTACAAAAACGCAAACCTCATGCAATCGGCCTTTTTTTAAACATCAACACTATTTTCCAATTATGAAATGCAAAATTACCACCTAGAACTAATAAAAAGCGGGAATCAGCGGCATATTTAACGGTGCATAAGGAAAATAAACTCCTGGTGCTAAACCACGGGAGTTAACAATGCAGAGCTGTGGATATATAAAGCATATTTAATTGTATTGATAGCATAGAAAAAAATACTTTTTCTCGTTAAAGCACGAAAAATCAAAAATCAAAAAACAAAAATTATGTATCTGTAATTTTATTTCGTGTTTTAATGCCTATCAATTGTTGAAGTGGAACATTTACGTATCCTCAAATCTATTTCTGTGCACTTTTTAAGTATTGAAGTATTACTATTGAACTCGCACTTTTGAGACTAGGAAAGAAAATTTGATTTATAACATTTTTTGACAAACGCTAAGAAGATGTATGTTAGAGTTATGTGGAAAAGGGTTATTTTATTTAATTCAAGTTTTATTTTTAGAATTCTCTGGTTAAAATAGCGCAAAACGCGTGTCACATCAGCACCTGCTTGGATCTCATTCCCAGAGCCCACGTATCTTTGTGCGAGCGGCAAGGACCTGCTTAGAGCCAACAGTACCAAGCATGCGCCGTGACAACATATCCTCCTAAGATATAGCCACGAACATTTGCAACTACGGAATCAATATGACGTAAATTCGTGGTACAAAAACGCAAACCTCATGCAATCGGCCTTTTTTTAAACATAAACACTATTTTCCAATTATGAAATGCAAAATTACCACCTAGAACTAATAAAAAGCGGGAATCAGCGGCATATTTAACGGTGCACAAGGAAAATAAACTCCTGGTGCTAAACCACGGGAGTTAACAATGCAGAGCTGTGGATATATAATGCATATCTAATTGTATTGATAGCACAGAAAAAAAACTTTTTCTCGTTAAAGCACGAAAAATCAAAAAACAAAAATTATGTATCTGTAATTTTATTTTGTGTTTTAATGCCTATCAATTGTTGAAGTGGAACATTTACGTATCCTCAAATCTATTTCTGTGCACTTTTTAAGTATTGAAGTATTACTATTGAACTCGCACTTTTGAGACTAGGAAAGAAAATTTGATTTATAACATTTTTTTACAAACGCTATGAAGATGTATGTTAGAGTTATGTGGAAAAGGGTTATTTAATTTAATTCAAGTTTTATTTTTAGAATTCTCTGGTTAAAATAGCGCAAAACGCGTGTCACATCAGCACCTGCTTCGATCTCATTCCCAGAGCCCACGTATCTTTGTGCCAGCGGCAAGGACCTGCTTAGAGCCAACAGTACCAAGCATGCGCCGTGACAACATATTCTCCTAAGATATAGCCTTTAGTTGTGTTATTGAGCAAATAAAATGTTTTATTCAATTCCACTAATTTCTAAAACGTAAGAACCTATTTAACCTAACAAAACAAACATATTTTCTTACAGTCATGGTGACTGATTCAATTTTCGGATGCTACTTGAAACGCAGATGTTTTCGTTCGTAGTAACGGCTACTCGTAGTAATGTCCACATAACATTAACTACTTTCGCTGTCTTTATTATTACCGTAATATTTCTGTCCACACCATAGGGTAACGTTTGCTGTCTGTTCGTTTGTTTGCTATTTCAATCCCCCCCCCCCGACCCTGAGGATGAAAAGATCGTGTTTGCTTTGAATTTTTTTAAACTTAAAAAGATTCATTTCAAGTTTTAGTGATTTCTCCTTAAATGCTTCTTCGAAGAGTTTTCCTATCCCACCTGGCCTTTCTCAGTAGAAAAATTAATATTGAAAATAGGATTTCCTTCTGAAATAAACGAGGACACAAACTTATGCAATTCAGAATAAGGAAGTAAATTGAAGTAAATTTGGGAGATTGGAGGGGGTGGAGGCTAACTGGCTTTAGTAATACACTGAATCGCTTGTTTATCATAGAGACCGTGTTGAAAGTAAATCAGAAGATCGTGATAGTAATGATAATTCTGATTCTGATGGACAGGATGATTTTGTAGTGCATGAAATTGAATCGGGCGAAGATAATGATGGTGATGATGAAAAGGATACAAGAAGAACGTTTATTTCTCTATGAATGGATATTATTCTGGTTCTTCTAATAAACATGATTGAGTCTGTTATGTTTATGAAAGAGCTTATTAAAATGGTTATTTATCAAAATAAATGTGTGGAATATTCTAGGTTTGTGTGCGTGACTGTTTTGGTCATTGACGAAAATAAATAAATTAATCGGAATTTCTAAAAAAAAAAAAAAAAACTGTTCTAAGTTTGTATCACTCGCATATTTCAGATTTGACTATTGGCTCCCCGTGCTTTGTAATCTAATAAGGTAACAATCGTAAATTCCATTGGTTAAAGCTTCCCTGTGATGTATAGCGTTAAATGATTGATTACTTCCACAAATGGGGGGGCGTTATAAGGGAAAGTTATTGTCGCCAGCTCCCAAGTATCTGCATGGAAACCTCAGGGGAGTTTTCTTTTAATTTGTTTGAACAAGTTTTCTGCATTATCTACTTCTTTAATCTCGGATTCCTTTCCCATTGTTAGTAGGGACGGGAGCGTTGCGTGACCGACACAAAGAACAGCTGAGCGGAAGACTATCAGAGCGGCTGCAGCGGGGAATTTCAAAATAAAGCTTCGCGTGACGAGAATTGCCATGGTAACCGCAAAAATACTTTCGCGCATGCTCAATGGGATTCGATAGCGGCTGTCGGCAGCGAAAAAACAGACTCGCGACACGGATAAGTGTGCTGTAGAATCAAACACGAAGAAAGCTCTGCTAGCAGGGTACCACGAGATACTGAACTTTTAAAACAATTGAGCAGATGTTGTAAGCGAAGAAACAACTCACAACGTGCATTTGAAACAACAATAAATATTAGGCAAAAAGCACAAACAAACAAACAAACAAACACTAAACAAACAAACAATTGAAATTAAATAATAAGTTGTACAGGTAGCAATTCTTCATTCTATTTTGATACATTTGCGGCCTTGCATTCTGTACATCCAATTTACCCCTGTCTGATATTCTTACAGACCTCACGCTCGGTTTAATAACTATTCAATATATCAGGACTTTCCGTTTAAGAAAAAAAAAAATTGGGAACTTATGAGAAATGTCCGCTTTCGAGAATAGCAAACATGGGGTTTGAAAAGACGCGTTATCAATACTATATATAATGCGCTAAGGAATGGACTGTTGACCACCTTTTACGAAAAAACGGCTGGGCTAGAAAAATATAAAATAAATTGGGGAAGCAAAACGGAGGCATTTGTTTAATTAATGTTTACGACGACGCATACTATTCCCCTAAAGCACCAGGAAGCCCAGTACATTGAAGGACTAAAATATACCCTAATAAAAAAAGTTTTATACAACCAAGAATCGTGAATCTTTCACGGGTAACCAAATAGTACTATAGATTTATAGATTTTCCCGAAAAACACCACTTTTTTCTCATGAATAAATGAAGGTACCCGTCAGAGCGGAACAAAAGAAATTAGTGGTACCCGTCTGTGATATTTCTAAGGTAGCAAGGACAAAACATCTAAAGTGATAACGCCAAAACAAAAATGGAACATTAAACATACTCATCGAAATTAACGACGACGATATCTCCAGAAAAAGGGCGGTAAGTACACTAAAATTTACTTGAGCGAAACGCGTTGCATGTAATGGAATGTCGCTATCCTTTGGACCAATAGCGGCCTGGAATGATCACCATATTTAGAACAACCGCTTTTGGCTAAAAACTTCCTTTCCATGTATCTCTTTGAAGCTAAACGGAATATGATAATGCTTAACTAACTCCAGAATGTGATAAATCAACTCAATAGACGTCTTTTGGTGTTTTATATTTACTGTTTGAAAACTGTTTGAGACAAACAAATTTACGTGCGCTTCATCCAACCTCCCCTTTCGACAACAAAAAAGCAAGGGAAATAATCAAGTTACAATAAAAAAAATCGCGAATATATTGATAAATGGCTATGGTAACCCCTCTATAATGTGCAAGTCTACTGTCTGGGTGAAATGACTGCTACCAGTTAAGGTCGCCAAACTTATCAAGTGATCAAACAACGCCGTCGACATAAGAGGTATGCCGCCGCTATTCGAACCAACGGTGTTTTCCTCGACAGACACGGACACCAGTTACTTCGTAAGACATTCATCTTTTTTGGCCAAGGGTATTTGGCTAGATTATTGAAGAGTTGCGGCACTTATATGGAAAACTACTAGGTTTGAAGGGTAGGTTGCTGTTCAGATCATTTCCCTGCTGTGGTTGGTGGTGTAGTTGCTTTGTCAGGGGAAACTTCCTCTAAAAAATGTCACTTTATGCTTATTGATAAAATGTATTTTTAACTAAAAAAAAATGGGCACATACCCATATGGCGAACGTGTGGACCACTAAGGGTGCAACAAGGCTGTTGTACGGACATGAGACCTTCGTGATTAAACAGGAACTTTTACTAAGGTTAACAGGAAGTTCGATTTGTATCTGGGTCGGGTTTGTAGACACCTATAGTGATAGTATATTTTCTAGAAGACCCTAAGGGATAGCATTATTTTTAGAAGACTTTTGAGGGATAGCACATTTTCTATAAGACCCTAGAAAAGAAAGCATATTTGACCCTAAGGGATAGCACATTTTCTATAAGACCCTAGAAAAGAAAGCATATTTGACCCTAAGGGATAGCACATTTTCTATAAGACCCTAGAAAAGAAAGCATATTTGACCCTAAGGGATAGCACATTTTCTATAAGACCCTAGAAAAGAAAGCATATTTGACCCTAAGGGATAGCACATTTTCTATAAGACCCTAGAAAAGAAAGCATATTTGACCCTAAGGGATAGCACATTTTCTATAAGACCCTAGAAAAGAAAGCATATTTGACCCTAAGGGATAGCACATTTTCTATAAGACCCTAGAAAAGAAAGTATATTTGACCCTAAGGGATAGCACATTTTTTGACCCTACAGGGTCGGATCTCGCTTTTCTCTAAAGGGGAAGGGGGGTTTGGCTAGAGGGTTGGCAAACAGGTTTTTTTTTGTTAAATATGGATTTCTGGTAGCTCAAATAGGGAGGGGGTTCAAACCCAATAAACCCTCCCCCTGGATCCGCTACTGCCCTAACAGCAGATTTTCTATATTGCACTTTTTAGGCAAAATTTACACATGTAAAGCATGTGTGACATTTTATAGGGAAGTCCCCCGGGGGAGAATGAGGACTATATTCAGGTTTAGGGACCCAGCAAGGTGGCGTGTTTTCTCTCAAAGTAAGGGAGGAATTGTTGAACAAAATAGGAACGTCTTATTTCCAACACAGTTGGGGGTTTGGTCCACGCTAGATCCGCTAGATCCGCTAGATCCGCTAGATCACGCTGTAGCGGTGATCATGTTCCCTAGATCCCTCCATTCTAATGTTTTGTTATGTCTGTAGCGGTGATCATGTTCCCTAGATCCCTCCATTCTAATGTTTTGTTATGTCTGTAGCGGTGATCATGTTCCCTAGATCCGCCCATTCTAAAGTTTTGTTATGTCTGTAGCGGTGATCATGTTCCCTAGATCCGCCCATTCTAAAGTTTTGTTATGTCTGTAGCGGTGATCATGTTCCCTAGATCCGCCCATTCTACTGTTTTGTTATGTCTGTAGCGGTGATCATGTTCCCTAGATCCGCCCATTCTAATGTTTTGTTATGTCTGTAGCGGTGATCATGTTCCCTAGATCCGCCCATTCTAATGTTTTGTTATGTCTGTAGCGGTGATCATGTTCCCTAGATCCGCCCATTCTAATGTTTTGTTGTGTCTGTAGCGGTGATCATGTTCCCTAGATCCGCCCATTCTAATGTTTTGTTGTGTATGTAGCGGTGATCATGTTGCCTAGATCCGCCCATTCTACTGTTTTGTTATGTCTGTAGCGGTGATCATGTTCCCTAGATCCCTCCATTCTAATGTTTTGTTGTGTCTGTAGCGGTGATCATGTTCCCTAGATCCGCCCATTCTAATGTTTTGTTATGTCTGTAGCGGTGATCATGTTCCCTAGATCCCTCCATTCTAATGTTTTGTTGTGTCTGTAGCGGTGATCATGTTCCCTAGATCCGCCCATTCTAATGTTTTGTTATGTCTGTAGCGGTGATCATGTTCCCTAGATCCGCCCATTCTAATGTTTTGTTGTGTCTGTAGCGGTGATCATGTTCCCTAGATCCGCCCATTCTAATGTTTTGTTATGTCTGTAGCTGTGATCATGTTCCCTAGATCCGCCCATTCTAATGTTTTGTTATGTCTGTAGCGGTGATCATGTTCCCTAGATCCCTCCATTCTAATGTTTTGTTATGTCTGTAGCGGTGATCATGTTCCCTAGATCCCTCCATTCTAATGTTTTGTTATGTCTGTAGCGGTGATCATGTTCCCTAGATCCGCCCATTCTAAAGTTTTGTTATGTCTGTAGCGGTGATCATGTTCCCTAGATCCGCCCATTCTAAAGTTTTGTTATGTCTGTAGCGGTGATCATGTTCCCTAGATCCGCCCATTCTAAAGTTTTGTTATGTCTGTAGCGGTGATCATGTTCCCTAGATCCGCCCATTCTAATGTTTTGTTATGTCTGTAGCGGTGATCATGTTCCCTAGATCCGCCCATTCTAAAGTTTTGTTATGTCTGTAGCGGTGATCATGTTCCCTAGATCCGCCCATTCTAATGTTTTGTTATGTCTGTAGCGGTGATCATGTTCCCTAGATCCGCCCATTCTAAAGTTTTGTTATGTCTGTAGCGGTGATCATGTTCCCTAGATCCGCCCATTCTAAAGTTTTGTTATGTCTGTAGCGGTGATCATGTTCCCTAGATCCGCCCATTCTAAAGTTTTGTTGTGTCTGTAGCGGTGATCATGTTCCCTAGATCCGCCCATTCTAATGTTTTGTTATGTCTGTAGCGGTGATCATATTCCCTAGATCCGCCCATTCTAAAGTTTTGTTATGTCTGTAGCGGTGATCATGTTCCCTAGATCCGCCCATTCTAAAGTTTTGTTGTGTCTGTAGCGGTGATCATGTTCCCTAGATCCGCCCATTCTAAAGTTTTGTTGTGTCTGTAGCGGTGATCATGTTCCCTAGATCCGCCCATTCTAATGTTTTGTTATGTCTGTAGCGGTGATCATATTCCCTAGATCCGCCCATTCTAATGTTTTGTTGTGTCTGTAGCGGTAATCATGTTGCGCTGTGGTGTAATGCTATGCGCCGTTCTCCTCACAGCAGCCACAACAGGTCAGTAGAATGAATCATTTCCAAGTGAACAAAGTTCCTTTAATTAATCTCAAATTGTATTTTCACACATATTGAATGTTACGCTGTATAATACACACAGATCCAAGATTTATTGATAAAACCTTTATTATAAGAACGTCAAGTCTGAGATTTTGCCAATTTTTTTTAAAAAGCTAAAAAACATGTCAAGTCTCAGATAGCATTGTTTTTTAGTGTGATGCTTTTTCCAATGCAGAATCGAATTGTGTTCATAATAATTACCTTGTTGAATATTATTTCTATTGATGATATGTATGTTCTCTCCAATATTTCATTGTGTGCTTTATTTTTCATATACCCTAGAATCTAAGATATATGCTAAGGACATTTTCAGCCTTAAAATACTACAAAAATAAGAACGGCCCACTTCAGCGAAGATTAGACGTTCTTATAAAATAATAGAGTGTATTGTGGTAACAATGATAATTATATAATAAAATTCTTTTCGTGTTTAGGGAGTGTCCATTAAATACACGGGGGGGGGGGGGGAAGGAAGATTTTTACTCAAGACAGCCCCCTTCCATTGTAAACATATTTTTGGTGCCTTCCCCTTTCGGAACCCCGAAATTTCCATAGCCCCTCCCCCCTTTACGACCTCAGTTAATGAAAAGTCTTTAAATCTGGAAAGTGAATACTGCGAAGTTGCCCTCCTTGTCCGAGCTGATGATCCAGTCAATTCATCATTAATTCAGAATCTGAGTACGGCTCTTAAAAAAATCGGAGCCCCTCCTTTAGATGACCTTTTATTTTCGAACCCCCCCCCCCCCCTTTTGGAGGTAAGAAATTTCGTAGCCCCCACTCAATATCTCCCCCACCCCGCCCTTTCTGTGTAATTAATGAACACCCACTTTGGGCTTTAGTTGTTCGTATAGCTAGACATTTTATATCGCGTGTTCCAACTCCACTTTAAATTGTTCCTTTTATCGTAGAGCACAATGCCAGCGACTTCTACAGCCCGTCAAGCTACCGGCCTTTCACGAGTACCCGAGCGCTATACGCCGATCGGTATGGTAACCGTCTCCATAGAGACGACATCAAAAGGCCGGCAATCGCTACCATGAATACAAGCTGTGTTTCCTACTCTTCAAAGTGTCAACAGGACAGATACGGCGAAGGTATGTCTTCGACTCTTCCTCGTTGCATCTACGATCTTTAATTCAGCATTCAAGCTACAGGAAAAGTGATTAGCTTCCCAAATGCTATTGATCTCTTTTTACACATTTTTGGGAGCGTATGGAAGTGCCCTTCGCCAGGCCAAGGATGGGTTTCTAAGGCTCTTGTTCGAAGAGGGACCAGAGGAATAGTTTCACCATACTACAAATTGGAGGAGCACGCTTGGATTCTTTGCTCAATCGCTCTTTAAAAGATTATTGAACAGACTTTTTTGATAAATGAAGCGAATTTGAGAAGTAAAGCGAATTTTTTGGTCGCGCTGTATTCTTTAATGGTTATATTCATCTCCATTTCTCTTTTCCAGTGCCCAAGCCAAGAGTTTTCTTTTCGTTTGATAGCACAAATGGTGGGAATGTGCTGCAAATGGTCGGAAGGTATGTGTACGGCTTGATGAAAGGGGATTACCGGCTCCAGAAGATGAGCGACGAGTGCAGATATGGCATCGACCTTCGCAACGGCTTTGTCACAATCGGACGCGATGCGCTGAAAGAAAAACCCTACATGAAAAAACTCAGCGTTACGATCTGGGTGAACGTTGATACTTTGTCTCATGATAATACCATATATGGATGCAAGGGAGGCGAAGCCGGGCACGCGTTGAAGATAGTGAAGCCCAAGGATGACAAAATGGGTGGAATTATCTGGCGGTATAGCTCATCAAGGAGAGAGATCTTCTCGGTCAAGACCAAAGGAGTCATACCAGTTGGTAAGACATGTTTTATGAGCATTATCATTATCAGCATCACTATATTGGCATCAATGCAACACAATACGGCACAACAGTCTTCTTTAAAACAACAGCCGTACCATCATCAAAACCATCACCTTCAACATCACCATCAGTATCATCATTATCACCAGCTTCATCATCGAAATCATCTTCTTTTTCAGGTAAATGGGCGCACATAGCGGCAGTGTTTGATGCCCATAACGCAGCCCTTCATATCTATGTAAACGGAGACGAAGTATCAATGGATAAAGCAGTAAAACCTGCCGATACCGTATCATGGGGGTGCACATTTCGATTAGGAACAAACCCTGAAGATGAGGAGCAGAAGTTCGACGGGTCCATGGACGAGTTTGGAATATATGACGAAGCGCTGACTAGGGAACACGTTCAAGAGCTAATGGGGCAGTGTGACTTTGGCACTGGAAGTGAGTTCAACTAAAATACCCGTAACTACACATAAACGTGGATATTTTACACTGTGAAAGTGGATATTTTGACATTAATTTTGCGTTATAAGTAAATCACCTACCTACACGTGCGCCCTACCTCTTTTATTAAATAAAAACTCTGTACTCATAAATTCATCATTCTTTTCCGAAATAAATTTTAATGCATGTTTTTAAAACCTTTTTTTTACTGACAGAGAACCTAGGTTGCAATCGGGAATCTATATATCGCGATCTGTAGTACATCACCGTGCAAGTACATTTACATATCCTTTAAACAGTGATTCAGTACGTTACCCATAAATCACTACGGGGTGCGACTAGAAGATTCTCAACGGCAGTGCTCATTCTCATTTGAGAGATGCACCTCGTACGCGCGCACCTCTTCAACCCCCCCCCCCCCACCCATAAGCGCGCACCTGACACCCCCTCCCGTCTCCTGCGATATCCTTTTTTCCTATGACTGCGCATCCTCCCTCAGCAAGTCCTGGGTACGCGCCTGATAGATGCGTGTAATCTGTTAGTGCTTTTGGCGTACCGTGCATCTGACCGTACCATATTCTTCTTTTTCTCTCAGACACTCCGCTGGTCCTAAGATTCAACTTCGAAGAAGTAAAAAACGAGGTAAAAGACACTTCTAACACGGGTAATAACGGTGCGGTCCTCGGCCGCGTCTCGAAGTACGAGTGGGCGTCAATGGCGTGTGGACACACGGCGGAGCTCAACCAGCACGGCTATATCCACGTCAAGGATCTCCACGGACGGGGCGTCAAGGGCTCGCATGGCATGACCGTAGCAGCCTGGGTCCAAGTCAAGCGTAATTCCCGGATGAACGTTATATACGGGACTCTAGATAACGACCTGGAGCATTCCCTGGCGGTTGGGTATAAAAGCTACGTAAATGGACCAATCATGTGGCAGTATTGGAAGGATGGAGGCTATGTGTTCAACGTCAAGACGAAAATGATCGTTAGGGCAGGTATGTTTGACAGAAGACAGGCGAGCGGACGGGTATAGACGGAGCGGACGAGTACAGACAGAGCGGACGGGTACAGACAGGCGAGGGGACGGGTACAGACAGACAGAGAGGACGGCTACAGATAGGCGAGCAGACGGGTACAGTCAGAGCGGATGAGTACAGACAGGCGAGAGGACGGGTACAGTCAGAGCGGATGAGTACAGACAGGCAAGCGGACGGGTACAGTCAGAGCGGATGAGTACAGACAGGCGAGCGGACGGGTACAGTCAGAGCGGATGGGTACAGACAGGCGAGGGGACGGGTACAGACAGGCGAGCGGACGGGTACAGTCAGAGCGGATGGGTACAGACAGGCAAGCGGACGGGTCAAATCAATTTCATTACTTTTACATGTACTTTAGTGAAAAAAAGTTTATAATGTCAGATTTTTGATTTTGTTTGTTTTAAAGAACACAGTGTTATGTACAAGTAAACGCCTAGAGCCTAATTTAAACGTAGGATTATGGAAACAAAGACAGACAACGGGCAGACGGACAGACCACCAACTCCAAATAGACGAAATCCAAATCCAATGCCCCTGTGTGGTGTTTGTCGTTCCTAGGGTTCTGGACGCACATAGCTGCCACATTCAACAGTGAGACGGGAGAGGTCAACATCTACATGGACGGCGAGAATGTGTATGACGAGAAAGTCGAGAAAGACTCGGGGCCAGTCAAATGGGGGACATTCCTGTCCATAGGCAACAAGCGCCTTCGACAGAAATCGGAGATGAGTACAGACGATTACTTTGAGGGAGGCATGGATAATTTTGAAATCCACACGAGAGTCCTTAGTGAGCGGAAGATCATCAATCTCGTCAATAAGTGTAGCTTCAACAGAGAAGGCCGTGAGTAGATGTCAGCTATGTAAGCGATCTCGAACCCTGTTAATTCCCCCACCCCAACCCCAGTGATTTTTTGCAATCGTCTCCCCCCCCGCGCCACCCCCGAGAATCGTTCTTAAAGGATTTCAGTCGACCCCTCTTTTATTTTTGTTTTCCTTTGCATCTTCAGCTTACCGTGTTCAGTTCCAAAGTGATTATAGGGCGATGAAAAAAAAACACATTTTTACTACGCTGGCGGTCACGACTTGATACATCGCCCGCGACAGGCAAACAAAATAATTGATTATATTCTTAATATAATTCTTATTTGACAGCCTATCTGTTCTTCATTGAGGTTAAAACTGGAAATAGGCACTTTGCATCAACTGACGTACCCATATACATCAAGTTGTTCGGTGACGATGGGGAACTGGGTGAGCTCACATTCCGCACGGCTGGACAGAAAGGGTGAGTGCATGTTTCTTGTCTCTTTATACCGAGGCATGACGCTCACAAATCCACCACAGTTTTACCTCCATATAGCGACCACCTTTTAAGCTGTCACGTTGTGTTAAGCGGCCACACTGCATCATCAAGTAGATTACGGCCAACATTTTTAGGGCCGAAGTGTAATGTTTACTGCTTTTTGGGGATGGTCGACATTTTGAACCACAAAAAAATCAACTAAGCAGCCCCCCTTCCGATTAACTAATGTCTGAACAGTCATGCGCAGATGCATACTTCGTAACTTTGATTCGTGACTTTGATCAACCACACGGGAGTCGCAACCGACAGCAAATTTGTTGAACAGTTTAGAAATTACCACCCACCCCTCCTCCTGAAACCGCACTACCCACCCCCTCCCCCCAACTCTTCGCCACTCTTGGGACCACTCGGCCACCCCTGCACGGGATTAAATGGTTCTGTAAACTCAATTTTGAACAAAGTATTTTGGGACAGGAAATACTTGGAGGGATAAGGGGGTCTAGCTGTGTTGTTATGTAAATCGATTCAAATGCCCCATAATTATCACAGGCCAACCAAGTCTCTTCTTGGTGTGGTCACCTTTCTCACGGAGTTCTCGGTTTCTAATCATATCATTCATTTCGCGATGCAGCTGCAGAAAATTGCCAGGATCAGGGAGCCCATCATCAGGATATCGCGAGATACCTGGGTAGATGGGGAATTTAAACAGAGCATTAAGAAAACACTCGGAAAGGGAGGTGCACCGTCACGCGCCTACTGGTCATTCCCTTATAATATTTGAAAATATTGTACCCCCTTCTACGGCCCTGTCAATGGTGATAGCTCATTATCTGAGCAAATTTTATTTTAACTCAAGGAAACAAATTCTTCATAAGAGCGTGCAATAATTTACAACACTTACAATAAGTTAGTACACATGTACACATGGTACAAAGGAAGGTATTACAACTTGCTCTAAAGTGAAATGACCTCGCTACTGACTTTCTCCCCCATCGCCTTTATAGAACATACGGGACCTGAATATTGACCCTTCGCCTTTAAAGTACATACGCAACAAAATGTTCGAATCTCGCGTTGCACTTTCGCTAGCTGGTAAAAATTGTTGCTGTTTTAGCTCCAGAAAATCCGAAATCTCATATTCTATAAAAGAAGAGCTAAGAAAGAAACTAGAGGAAAGGGAGACAATAGAAAAGAAGAGGTTGTAAGATATTTACAACTTGTAAGATAATGATGACAACAAAAGAAATTAATACCGGATACGGAATACCGGGGAGTGCAAACTAGAGGCTCACAAACATGTTTGATTACAATTATATAATTACAATTACATAATTACCAGCCTAACTTACCATAAGATAACATAATGAGCGTAAGGAACTAACGAACTAAATTTAAAAATTAACTTAACTATATAAAAACGGTCTCCTCAACCATAAAATGATTAATAACAAAATAACTCAAATAATAGAATCACCATATTCACTTCATAGGAAAGCGTCCTAAGAAGAATCGTAGAAGAAGCTGGCAATCTTCCCCTTGACACGGTGCAACATATTTTCTGCATTCATGTTCGTCCACCCCTTCTCCCCCTCCCGTCCCCCAATAAAGATTTGCTACTGTTGCAACCACTTTTCGTTGCTTTATATATCATGACCTCACTAATTTTAACTGAGTTTTAACTGCGTCGTCTCAGTATTCACAGAGCCGAGGTGTACGGACGAACCATCGGGAAACCAATACAGATCAGCGTTCGTAAAGAGAAAGAGTTCCTGCCAGACAAGTGGTATTTAGAGAAGGTATTATGAGGGGTTTGCCTGATTTGACACAACCACCCTCCCTTCCTTGAACACGACGCACACATTCTTGCGCATGTTGTATTCACCCTCCACAGCCCATCTGCCAACTGTGTGATCTCGAGGAACCCGCACAAAACACTTGCTCTTCAGCTCTTACTTATCAACAGCTCTGAGTGTTGTTTGTTATGGCTGTCGCGAGCTTATAATGGTACCGTTGTATATTTTATTGACTTTCACACATTCTCATTCAGGTAACACTGGTCCTACAAGATCGTAATGAAGGGCCTGTCTACACCTTTCCCTACAATGACTGGATTAGTAACAAAGGCGTGGTGATCCTGGCAGAGCCACAGGGTAAAACGAACTTTCGTTATTTAGACTTCAATCTTCATATCAACCTCATCATCACGCTAAATTATATAGCGTGAATGCTCGTTACAGCCCCCCCTCTCCGATAAGCGCACCAAAAAGCGCAAAATATGAAATTTCTAAAGTGACATTCCTTGCACCCTTAATTGTAAATGTGGACTTTAAAAGCACACTAGCATACACACATTGGCATCAGTCGGGCCAAGACGGGACGCTAGCACAGTCTAGTTGCAGTTCGGCAACCATGGACTTTCGTTCGAGTCGAAGTCGCCCTGCAGTTTATTGCCGATGAAGTTTAACTGAGGCAAACCGGCTATGCCATGCTGACGAGTCCTAATAAGGACGACAGCTGTCCATGGTTGCGAAACTGCACGGGTAATAGACTGTGCTAGCGTCCCGTCTTGGCCGACTGATGCCAATGTGCGTATGCTAGTGTGCTTTTAAAGTCTAAATTGTAAAGCTCTTAGGATTGGTATATGGATAGGCGTTAAGAGTTTGCTTTAAACGTCTACTAATTAAGATGTTTCTAATCATTCAATGAAGGTTCCTTGAACAAACAGTCTCGTTTTGTTTGTTTATTGTACTTGAGCGTAAATAGTTGTTTATGTCTCTTGGTTTCTTTCAGTACATGGTAGCTGGAGCACTTGGTCTTCATGGGGTGGGTGTGGCTTCAAGCTGTGTGGAGGGGGTAAAAAAGTTCGCACGAGGTCTTGTACCGACCCGACTCCATCAGGAGGAGGGAAAACATGCGAAGGAAAGCCTTTTGAAGAAATCAATTGTCCTGGTAAGATTATTTTAAGATCTTTCTAATATTGTTGTTTTTGTTTTTGTTCATGTTACTTTGGAGGCGGACAGTTTGATGCTGTGTCCTTGTTTGATGTTATTTTGTGTGTTTTTTTTTGTAATTTCTAAATTTGTTTTTTTAGATTATGTATAATTAAGTTACTGTTGCTTTTTTCCCTTCTTTTTGTTTATGTTGTTTTTGTCATTGCCGACAACTTTGTTGTTGTCGTCTCTATGAGTGTTTCTGTTTGTCTGTGTTTTTTATGTATCTCGCACCTTGGCGTGCCTTTGATTGGGCGCTCTTTTTAAACGTCTCTTGCCATGCTCTAGCTGTTGGACAAAAGATAACAAAAACTCGATTCTTCTTGTTCGTGTTCACGTACACTTTTTAGCCTCAATTCCATGCTACTTGCGCACACAATCTATATCAGTGTCATTCATCCGCAGTTGATGGGGGGTGGGGTGCGTGGACCTCGTGGTCACTGTGCAGTAAAACCTGCGGGGGAGCTGTGGTGACAAGGACGAGAGAGTGCAATAGTCCTGAGCCTAGTAATGGCGGGAAGCCTTGCGAACCATCTGACGCCAAGGAGACCAAGGAAGACTGCACGAAACCTTGTGAAAGTGAGTGATTTTGCACATCCCTCTGTTACAAATCAGGGAAATCTCCAGCGCCTTTTTTGCGCCTCTTTCTTCCACAAAGATTTCCAAGAAAAGTAGTGCTGTATATTAACTCCCCCCCATATTTCCCATCCCACCTGACCCCGTCGTCACCCCTACCCTGTGATAATTTACAGTGTTTCCATGCAATGCTATTTATTTCATGCAGCCGGACCACGGGACGGGGAATGGTCTGATTGGTCCGAATGGTCTCACTGCTCCGTGACGTGTGGTGGTGGCGTCATATCGAGGTCAAGAGAATGCACCAATCCAGAGCCGGCACGTGGCGGCAAGACTTGTCCTGGCGATGATACAGAAACGGCTCAAGATTGCCTCGAACCTTGTCCAAGTTAGTATATTACTTTAGCTTTAAACCCTGCCCAAGTTAGCCTAGAAACTTGCCCAAGTTTTTACATTGCTTTAGCCTAGAAACTTGCCCAAGTTTTTACATTGCTTTAGCCTAGAAACTTGCCCAAGTTTTTACATTGCTTTAGCCTAGAAACTTGCCCAAGTTTTTACATTGCTTTAGCCTAGAAACTTGCCCAAGTTTTTACATTGCTTTAGCCTAGAAACTTGCCCAAGTTTTTACATTGCTTTAGCCTAGAAACTTGCCCAAGTTTTTACATTGCTTTAGCCTAGAAACTTGCCCAAGTTTTTACATTGTGTTAGCCAAGAAACTTGCCCAAGTTTTTACATTGCTTTTTCCTCGAATCCTGACCAAGTTAGTACATTGCTTTCGTCTTTATGAGAAAATCTGACCGAGGGTAGCCTGGGTACGAGGCTGCCTGACCAAGTGCCATGTCCAGCTTTACCCTCTTGTCTAATAAACGTATGGTCTATCCAGTTGATGGCGGCTGGGGAGAGTGGGGGGCCTGGGCCGAGTGTAGCAAGACTTGCGGACCTGGAAAACTCATCAGAAGGCGCAAGTGCGACAATCCCAAGAGACGTTTCGGCGGGGAGAAATGCGAAGGGGACAGAAAAGATGTGAAGCCTTGTCAAATACGCAAATGTCCCGGTAAGTGTTGATCAGATCGCTCCTTGTGATGATAATCATGGTGGCGATGATGATGTTGTTGTTGTTGCTGCTGTTGCTGATGATGAAAATGATGGTAGTTGTTGTGGTGGTGGTGTTGATGATGATGATGATGACTATTTTGATGATCGTGTTGATGATTGTAATGATGATAACGACAATAATTATGACCACGATAATAAGATGTTTATTTCGCAATTATTAGGCATACTTGATTCTGCGTCAACGCTTTGCTATAGGGATTTAAAGCAATATACACGGTTCTCGCTAAAAAATACATTGCCATAGACTATTTGGTTGTAAGTAATGATGACGATGATAATGATGGCAACGACAACTACGTCGACAATGATAATGAAATTAATTCACATTTTCTCTTTTTTCAGATGCGGTTAATGGTAATTGGGGAGATTGGGGAGAATGGAGTGAGTGTACAGAGCATAAGTACTGCAACAAGGGAGATCAAGTCCGAAAAAGAAAATGCAACAGTCCCAAGCCAAAAGATGGAGGAGATAAGTGCCCTGGACTGAACTCAGAATCTATAGAGTGTCCCAAAGAGAATTGCATAGGTAAATGGCAGGCCATGAGATAATGGTGGTGATGGTATTAGAAATTTCATATGGGGAAGATTATGATACAGTAGTGGTGATGATGATGATTATTTCTTGCCCAAAGGGTAACAATGATGTTATCATATACATAAAACTTAATGAAGGTTATGATGTAACCATGGTAATAATTTTTTTCTCAGATGTCCCAAAAGAAGATAAATTTTCCAAAGAGATCGAAAAAGACAGTGAACTCTACTACGCATGCGGTGAAGGGAAAGCATTCCGAGTCTCAAAATCCCAAGATGAAACAGTCCAAGTTATCCTGAACGATGAAAATTTCGAAAGGATTTTTCCAATCCTGAAGGAAGGGTACTTTGCAGTAGAAAATTTAAAGAAGGGCAAGAAGCTCAAGGTCTGCATCGAGCCTGATGAGATGATCACATTTGCTGAGCTGAAGAAGATTTATCCTGACGCCCGTGATCTCCCAGCTCTGCCGGACTTTCCTCTGCCTGATGACGACTACGAGATCCCCATCCTGTTCTTCCATCTTACGCTTGACAAAAAGCTCATTTCAGGTAAAAAGAATCAGGAACGGCGCGCACTTTGTATTGCTAAAAAAAAACGGCGTCCTTTTTAACTCGAGTTAATACGAGTTTTTGGAGAGACTTTTTGTGTCACTTGATCATCGGATAGTTGGATGGCCGGATCGATCATCTGTAAACTTTTTGTGGTCTTTCTGTGCTTTAGCAACACAGCAATTCTTAGACCATATGTTAACTTTCGCTGTTCAACTTCCGGTTAAAAAGCCTAGTACTATAAACTGTTAAAGGGTTTTGTAATCGACCTGTGACCACTACGGTCATTGCTGAGTATAGCCGTAAAGTATTTATAAGCCAGATTTATCAGAGAAGTCTTCCATGTGGGTTGAAAGTGCGCATGCGGCTTACATTTGTCACCGTTGTCAATCGATCTTCTACGGTTCAATCCAATTTCAGTTGTTAATTTGCAATTAAAATGCTAGCAAACATTTCCATTCATCTTTGTTTTAGTACTTGCCGATTCGCGTCTCTGGGTTTTCGCGTTGTTTGTTTGAATTTGTGCTTAAAGAGCTAAGTACAGCCAAAACTGCGATTTTCAAGTCCGAGAACAGAGCAGGCCACGTTAGATTGGGGGGGAGGGGGCACAATAAAGAAACATTAGGGAGGGGGGACACAATACAGAAACATTGGGGAGGGGGTTCACAATAAAGAAACATTGGGGGTGAAGGACACAATACAGAAACATTGGGGAAGGGGGACACAATACAGAAACATTGGGGGTGGGTGACACAATACAGAAACATTGGGGAGGGGGGACACAATACAGAAACATTGGGGAGGGGGGCCACAATACAGAAACATTGGGGAGAGGGGGGACACAATACCGAAACATTGGGGAGGGGGGACACAATACAGAAACATTTGGGAGGGGGGACACAATACAGAAACATTGGGGAGAGGGGGGACACAATACCGAAACATTTGGGAGGGGGACACAATACAGAAACATTGGGGAGGGGGGACACAATAGAGAAACATTGGGGAGGGGGGACACAATAGAGAAACATTGGGGAGGGGGGCCACAATAGAGAAACATTGGGGAGGGGGACACAATAGAGAAACATTGGGAAGGGGGGACACAATAGAGAAACATTGGGGAGGGGGGGCACAATAGAGAAACATTGGGGAGGGGGGCCACAATAGAGAAACATTGGGGAGGGGGACACAATAGAGAAACATTGGGGAGGGGGGACACAATAGAGAAACATTGGGGAGGGAGGCCACAATAGAGAAACATTGGGGAGGGGGGCCACAATAGAGAAACATTGGGGAGGGGGACACAATAGAGAAACATTGGGAAGGGGGGACACAATAGAGAAACATTGGGGAGGGGGGGCACAATAGAGAAACATTGGGGAGGGGGGCCACAATAGAGAAACATTGGGGAGGGGGACACAATAGAGAAACATTGGGGAGGGGGGACACAATAGAGAAACATTGGGGAGGGGGGACACAATAGAGAAACATTGGGGAGGGGGGACTCAATAGAGAAACATTGGGGAGGGGGACACAATAGAGAAACATTGGGGAGGGGGGACACAATAGAGAAACATTGGGGAGGGGGACACAATAGAGAAACATTGGGGAGGGGGACACAATAGAGGAACATTGGGGAGGGGGGACACAATACAGAAACATTGGGGAGGGGGGACACAATAGAGAAACATTGGGGAGGGGGACACAATAGAGAAACATTGGGAAGGGGGGACACAATACAGAAACCTTGGGGAGGGGGGACACAATAGAGAAACATTGGGGAGTGGGGACACAATAGAGAAACATTGGGGAGGGGGACACAATAGAGAAGCATTGGGGAGTGGGGACACGATAGAGAAACATTGGGGAGGGGGGACACAATAGAGAAGCATTGGGGAGGGGGGACACAATAGAGAAACATTGGGGAGGGGGGACACAATAGAGAAGCATTGGGGAGTGGGGACACAATAGAGAAACATTGGGGAGGGGGACACGATAGAGAAACATTGGGGAGGGGGGACTCAGCAATTCAATAATATGTTATTAGGATATAATTATTAAATGCTCTATGCTTTGTCACAGGGAACTTCCTACTCGACAGTGCCGATGAGTACTCACCCAAGGAATTCTTGATCGATAATGCGGAGTTGTATTTTCAAGTTACGAAGGAATTCAAGCGGTTTTACGTGCGAGGGTTCAAGACGGTGGCAAAAGTCGAGTTTGACATGGAGGTATCAGCGGTGAGTGACGACGAACTGGAGGCTGTCGGGACGACAGAGGAATCCGTACCGGCAGGTAGGTTGTCGTCATGTATTGCTTTTGGCCATTTTTTATAGGGGCAAAGGTTGAGATATTTCTCCGCGTACCCTTATGTGGGCGTAAGGCCAGTACTGCTATGTGGCCACCACGCAGGCTAAGGCTCTTACCTTACTAGAATTGTAACCTTGGTGGATGCGATCTTTGTTACAACACCTTTAGCTTTTCAAAGATTTCAGAAAAGTGCATCTTTACATCCGTACATATGGCATTAAAAGTCAAACGACGGTGCCATTCTCTTTTTTATAATGTTTATTTATTGTCTTTTGAAAATTGATTAAAGTGATCCCATCAGGCCCGTACCCAGGGGGGTTACGGGGGGGTGTGAACGAACTTTTCGGATTTCGCAACCCCCCCCCCCCCCCCCCCAAGAAAAATCCTGGGTACGGGCCTGCCCATAGGGTGAAATAAACATCAACAGCCAATTATTTTATGCTATCGTTTATGTTTATTCCAGCCCGTCTGGAGGAAGCTCTCGCCGCACCGACGCTCGAGGACAAAGAAGAAGAAAATATTTTTCTGACTGATGGAGAGGGGAGCTTAGATAACATCGATTGGGGAAATATCGACTGGGGAGAAGGGTCGGGGCTAGAGGAGGAAGAGTGGAATTTCGATAGCAATTCAACAGCGCACGCAGACAGCCGTCGACCCGCAAAGCTCATACGACCGAAGCCATCTTTCAAAAAGAAGTCCCGTAGACCGTGTAAAGTTTTGCCATCTAAAGACGATGCTATCAAGAGACGAAAGAGGAAGTTCCAGAGGAAGTTCCACAATTACCACGAAGCTGGAGACACATTGTGTCAAGACAAGGAAGAGAAAAGGGTTAGAGGTATGAGCGAAACTGGCCTAGCACAAGAAGACGAAGAAAAAGATGAGAAGAAAGAAACCGGAATTATAAGCTTCTTCCAGGGAGCGGATATTCAAGGCTATGTATACAATTCCTTAAAGACGATGGGATTACCTCTTTTGAGTGTGAAGAACGCATCACTGGGGATCAACGTGCAGGAGAATAGCACAATAGTCAGGGCGACAGGAACCGCTAAGCCCATTCTAGGCTTTGAAGCAGCCATACATTTTGAGATAGTAAAGAAAGGGATATTTGCTGTTGGTATCACGGTGGATAGAGCTCAAGTTGGCGCACTTACCAAAAAGCTCTTCAAGAGGGAGATAAACATTTTCGGAAAGCTACGAGACCCAGCAGTAAGTATGGCGATCAGGATGATGACGATGCTAATGGTAATGATGATGATAATGTTAGTTGAAGTGATGATATAGAGGATGTTAGTGTTAGTAAAGGTGAATGATTGATGATGATGGTGGTGATGATGATGGTGATGGTGATGGTGATGGTGATGGTGATGGTGATGGTGATGGTGATGGTGATGGTGATGGTGATGGTGATGGTGATGGTGATGGTGATGGTGATGGTGATGGTGATGGTGATGGTGATGGTGATGGTGATGGTGATGGTGATGGTGATGGTGATGGTGATGGTGGTGGTGGTGGTGATGGTGATGGTGACGATGATGATAAAAGTACAAAGACTTGATAAAAATGACGATAATGAGGTTGAAACGACAACGTCGATGGTGATGTTGAGTTATGGTGAAGATAATAAGTATGTTGTTGATGATGATGAAACTGAAGATGATAATTAATATAACGATAAGCTAATTCGATGACGACGAGGGTAATGATGGTGCGAATAACGAACATTACGAAGAGGATGATGGCAACGATGATAACGAGTATGATGATATTTTTTTTTCATCACCGCAGCTATCATTTATATGACAATGTTAACATGAGCTTAACCTTACAGATCGGTTTCGCGTTTGCGCAAGAAGGGTTTAAGCTCACTGATGCCACGCACTTCACACGGGACCCCCTTAAGTCAATGCTAGGTATGGAGGTTACCAACAGCTTCGTGATAGCCATTAGCGCTAAGCTCCCAGATGACTGCGGTACGGACGTCCTGTGTAAATGCGCTGTCAAGCTATTCGGCGAGAATACTCACATTGAGTTCATGGCAAATATATGGTCGTCAAAGATTAAGGTACTGGGCCGCGTGACCAAGCGGAATGAGGGGTCTAACAAGGGCAAGTTTAGGCTCAGCAAGATTGAACTATTTATGGAGGTAAGCTTTTTGGCTCTTTCTAGCTATTTTGCGCCTTAGCTTTATTTATAGCCATTATCGCTATAATTCTCTATCTTGTTCTTTATAGATGACACAAAGGCTGGCCTCTGGTATGGCTTCCCGGGCATCTTGCCCCCGGGAACTTGGCACCTTTTGTGTTTATATCCTATGCTTTTCCATAGAAAACAAACAAGCTGACCTCCTTTCCGGTATTTGGCTTCCCGGGCATCTTGCCCCCGGGTACTTGGTATCTTTTGTTTCATTCTATAAGCTTTACCATAGATAACATACAAGCTGACATCCCCTCCGGTATTTGGATTCCCGGGCATCTTGCCCCCGGACACTTGGCAACTTTTGTGTTTAATTCTATATGCTCTTCCATAGATAACATACAAGCTGACCTCCCCTCCGGTATTTGGCTTCACGGTAGAGCTCGCCATCCCTGTCGAGGGCAACACGTACCGTGATGGCCGCGTGGAGCGTAAAGGCGAGTTGTACGTGGGCGGGACCCTTAAGCTCTCTGGACTCGGCTCACTTACAGGAGAAGTCTACATGGATGGCAAGTGGGAAAGTGTGTTTGGGATCTCATTCATATCCATCAGTGACATTAAAATAGGGTAAGGAGACCGCTATACATTTTCCAGGTGGGTGTTGCTGGCAAACCATACGTTTGATTAGCTTAATTGAATGCAATTGATGGATAGGGCAATATCTTGACTTATTTTCCTTATTTCTCCTATAAGCTCACCATTGCTTGTTTATTACTGCTGTACTGATTTGACTTTTACTGGCATAGCGTACATGTCCTTGTCATCCCTATCCCAAAACCAGCAACTACATGTTTGTCTTGCATTCACATCCCTCTCTCCCGGCGGAAACCCTCGAAGGTGCGTTGCTAGGCTTTGCAAAGAGTGTGCACAAACATACCTAAAATAATATCAGCGATTTTCCGATGGGAACAAAACGCTTTTTGGTGGCCGAGGAGTTGCGCGCACCACCAGACCCTGTCCCTATCTTCACGCATGTCTCATGTTGTTCTCGTACAGAGTGACTATTCTACTAGCTGACGGGATTCCACAAGCCTTGGAAATCAAGGGCCGCTTGGAGCTGGGCACTAATTGCTATGGATCTAAGGCATTTGACAAAGATGGGCAGTGCTTGGGAGCGGGAGTGATCGCTGGAGTAAACGTTAATCCACTCAAAGACTATTTCTTTGCCGAGTTTTCTGCTCTAACTGTTGGCAAGATTTTCAGGATGCTTGGATCGAAGTTGCAAATACCTAAAGTGGTGGCGGACAGCGGCTTTCCAGAGGGAGCTGTTGTAAGTAAACTATGCTATGATCAAACAGAGAAATTATAAGGAACTACCATATGACTTCGTGTGGAGATACCATTTAATCCACTGGCGAGGAAGGAAATGACGGAAAAAGCTTCAAATAAGCCCACTTCTCATAAGGTAGACAATTCCTTCAAGTGCATAGAAAGCTAAAGCGAACAAAATATTAAATCAAATATATTTTGTTAACTTGATGCGACTCCCTTTTTAAAGTATATATGTGCCAAAATGGATCAGGTCGAATTTTGCTGTGCCAAAATCTGCTTGACAGTATTAGTGCATAGTATTGTATGCAGTACCATGTGCAAGTGTTTCCCATTATGCCGCGAGGAAGCAAAATGTAAACAGAGAGACACTGTACAGACCCGTACCCAAGATTTATCTTAGGGGGGGGAGGGGGGGGCTGGTTCTAGAAATCCGAGACGGAAAGTGGACCAAATTTTTCCGGGAGGGGGGGGGTGGGGTGGTAGAGGGATTTTTTTAGGGGGGATTTTTCATGTCTTTGCAGTTTTATCTCCACGGGACGTTTATTGTCGGGTTTGGCTACATACCAGAGTGATTTAGCTTTTGCTTTATAGTTTTGTCTACTGAGTTTGTCTATTGAGAAACTCAGTAAACAAACTCTGTTGGTGGGGGGGGGGTGCGTTCGCACCCCCTGCAACCCCCTGGGTACGGGCCTGCTGTTGCTAATGCTGTGTTAATCTTTTTCTTACTCGTAGATCTGGGCGTCTTCCACAAATCAGGACGTCAAGTATAATGGTGCAATAAAGAATTTAAGACGCGGAATATACTTCAAGGGAATGGTCAACATCTTGGGGTTTACCCCAAAACTGGAAATCGGGATAACTGAAGAGGTACAAAATGCTCACCGATACTAAAGGATGCTTACATCACGGAAAAACTATTGTCATGTGTCCAACCATTATCATTAAATGACGCTCATACTCTAGTTTGTATTATTTATCTACCATCATTTAAAGAGAAACTGGCCGAAACGAGCAAACCTACCACTCCTATTTCATTTTGTTTTGAGTCTTGAAAAAACACCCTAAACCGTTAAGGTTATGTTTTCACCCTTAATTAAAGCCTGTTTGTCTCTATTTAGATTATATTTTTGAGAAATAAATCCTGTTTGAAAATTCCTCGATTTGAACGATTTTTTCATGAAAGCCAAGTTGGATGATGTCTTAAAAAGAAAGCCCGATTGAGCACTGTGCCGTGTTTGATGATTCTAAAATTGGTCTTGACAGGCAATCTTCTTTGATGCTGAACTAGATCCAGTCAGGTTTGCCGGAGGAATCCACATCTTACGGTCACTAAAGGACATGAAGCAGGGACCAAAGATCGTAGTCAACGCAACTCGTAAACCGCTGCAAGCGCAGGTGATACAACGCATCTTTTATAAGCGGTCACCTTCGTAGTTTTGTTAAAGGTTTTGATTTAGGTTTTTTCTATAAAAGAATACATCTCGTTGCTATAGGGTCGTCCCCTTATCCATATTTCAATCATTACTTGGAAAAACAACGAAAATTTGTCTTTAAACGTCATATGATAGAAATCGTAATAAAGGCCGCATTATCTGCGAAAAATAAAATAAAATAAAAGTGTTGTGAACCAGCACGTTAGCAAAAACAAGTTGATTTCACGCATTGAACATTGTGTCACTCTTACATTAACCGTCCGCGGCCACCATTTTTCAGGTATAATGCAAATACATATTTTTTGTCCGGTACCCACCCTTTGGGTGTCTGCCTGTCTGACACGTCCCACTGACGCCTTTTATGTCGTATAAAAATTTGATGCCTAAATGAGACATTTTTCTTCTTGATAATTTATCCGGGGAACCCCTTTCTGCTATAGACAAGTACCACAAAGCGCGAGCAATTGCATCCACAAAATTTGTGGGTTTTTTTTCACAAAATAAGCTACGGGACACTACGCTAGCACATAAAGGCTGAGTTCAGCCGTTCACCAGCTGTTCACAATTTCCCAAGGATTGTAGATTATGTTTTCCCAGTGGCTCATGGTTGCAAAATGACACGAGCTGACAGAATCTCTATAATGTTGCTGTTACCAGGTATACATTCATGGGGCTCTCAAGATCTTTGGCGCTGAGACGGAAACCAAGTTCAACCTGACGATGGAGCAGATCGAAGCGGATTTCTACTTGAACCTGTTCTCATACCTTAAGACCCGTGTGCGCCTATCGGCCGGGTACGGGCGAAGTCTTTCGAGTACGGGCGTGGAGGCAAGTGTTGATATCAAATCTGATATCCAGGAACTAATGAAGAATGCCACGGAATACCTGACAGGGAAACTGGAGTTTGCCCGTAAGAGAATAGAGGATGCTAAAGGCAGGATTAAAGACGCGAAGCAGACTTGTATGAAGAAAGCCGCGGGTGCTTGTGATGTGTGCGAGCAAATAACAAAGAGTCAAATACAAGAGGAGTGTAGGGTAGCTATGGATCAGTTCAAGCATTTCCTTGGGGCTTCTGTCGACAAGTTTGGTGAGTTCCGACATGCGACATGCATAGACAGCTACCATCGATATGCGATATCTATATACAGTACTTTTGACAATTTTGGCGAGTCCCGACAACATGCATAGAAACTACTATCGATATGCGATATGTATAGACAAGCACAGTTGACAAGTTCGGCGAGTTCCGACATACATGTAAGAAACTACTTTTGACTGGTCTACATACAACATGTACAAGACAAGTACCCTCACGGTTCGGTTATATTCGACATACATAGAAAACTGCATAGAGTATATAAAGACAGGTACAGTGGGTTTGATGTTCTCTGTAGGAGGATGTAACAGCTTTCGACATATGCAAGGCAACGGCTGGCGGCCCGATCAGTGATTTCCGGCATTTCATCAGACATCTACACAACCCTCAACCGACAACTCTATTAATGATGCACCCCCTCATCACCACTATCTATCCCGTCCCCTACTACGTATCCCAACCATCAACCTCATCAAACTGACACTGCTCAATACTCACATTTTTGCCCTTACCTGCCAGGCGCTAAGGTGAGAGCAATAGGCAGGCAAGTTAAAGCCGCGTTCTTACGCTCAAGAGCAAAGAGGTACATTGACTTACTGCGAAGGAAAGGAGGTGGTGCGACACTCGTCAGAAGGAGACGCTTCATCAGTAAACTCATCTGTGATAAGTTCCTTGGGAAAGTCCTCAGCATATCCCAAGATCTTTGCGAAGGTAAAGCTGCTTGGTTGAGCTTTATGTGTATTATATGTTATTTTTTTAAATATGAATACAATATGTAACCTTCACATAACGGACGTTCATTCAGCGGAATCTTAATATTCCAGGCACTTTCCAAATTTCATTCTAATGTAATAAAGGTACCATTATCGCCCACGATCTTTCAATGTTTATGGACTTGTAGCATGTACCACGAAGGGTATGCTCCATTCTTGGATCTTATGTCTACTATACTATACTAATGTAATCTTATACCATCTCTTTAAATATGAATAGCTTTTGCATTCATTTGATCACGTAAATCTTTGGAGCATAGCGAGCAACATCACAATGGGTGTATGCTATAGCTTGGATCTAATGCTTTGCTGATATGAATAGGATTCACCAAAAACTGTTACTCAACTCTGCCAAATTGTCGTCTTTCAGGGCCGTAGCAAGTGGTGGGGCACTGGGGGCACGTGCCCCTCCAATAATTTTAAAAAATGTAAGGAAATGACCAGTAGGGGCGTGGCCGTGCCCTCTCAAATGTTTTCAATATTTCTGTATTGTGCCCCCCCCTCCCAAATATTTCGAGGCCTGCTACGGCTCTTGATAAGCCTATGATAATACTTCTTCAGGGAGACTTAAATATGAATTGCTTATGCGTCCATTTGATCATGACTTTAGGGACCTGTAGCATAGCGGGCCACATCACGAAGGGCGTGTGCCATAGCTTGGACTTGGCGCACGGTGCTCTGTACGCGATCGAGCGTTCGGCTTACTGGGTGCAGCAAGCGCTTCCACACATCACAAAGAACCTCCTATACATTCATCGCCTGTCATTTTACATCAAAGCTTCGCCCAGTATCGACTCCAGGGTCAACGGGTCTGCTGATGTTACGATATTCCAGGCGCGACGTGAATTCGACTTTGAGATCAATTTGGAGGACATCCTCGAGAACGCCATGAGGCTCGGTAAAAGGGCACTGGAATACTTTATGGAATTGTTCAGTAAGAGGTTTTCCAAGCCCAGCTATGACCTACCAAGTGGAAAATCAGACTTTTTATTATCGGGTAAGCTGCCAGAATTACTGCCATGGATATTTTCGCGCATTTTCGAGCGATAATGCAAATTGACTAGTACAAAATCAAACAGGTACGCATCACACACAAAGAAAAAGCAAGACATATGCAAGAAATATGATTTTGAATGTTGTTTTGTTTGTATTCTTACCATATGGTATTGGTGAGCACGGTATCCACACCATATATGGAATTGAGAGCACGGTACTACACCATATATGGTATTAGTGAACACAATATTCAGACCATATGACATTGAACAACTGCACTCTCTGGCAAGGTTTGATTAATAAAGCATTTTGTTTCAGGGGAGATAAAGCTGATGAGTATTGAGAGCCGCAAATGTGTCGGAATCAAGGAGGCGACCAGTGCTTACGCGGCAAGGAGCAAGACGCCCATACTTCAACCCTGCGAGCAATCATCCACGGGATGGGCGTTCACCCTTACCGGGGCACTTATGGTGAGGGGTCAGCCATTTCTACCGGGAACACTGGGATTCATTGTATCTGTCGTTTAAAAAATATGCGACATAAAAAACAGACCATACGACATAAAACTTTGCGTGCATCTGCCTAATACGACAATGTGTTTAGTGTTTAGGGTGCACGTTCCCCCCCCCTCCCCCCAATATGTTAAAATATTATAAGGAAATGACCAGTAGGGGCGTCGCTGTGCCCCCAAATATTTATTTAGTACTAATATTTATTTAGTATTAATATTTATTTAATGTTTCTGTATTGTGCCCCCCCCCCCAAGGTTTCGTACGATTAAACCTGGATTATGAGATTATATATATATATCATTCTATTGCTTTATTCTTCGCTCAGCATCTGAATACTGGCGAGTGCCTCACATTCGACGAGTCCATCGAGAGTATAGAGCTCGCCAAATGCAAGGTGAACGCCAAAAGTCAGAAGTTCATATGCAATGGGAAACGCGTCATGCCTAGAAAAGACAAGACCTTATGCCTTACAGAAACAGGTACCTCTCCTTGTATATTTCTATGCTGTTTAAAAACTGCAAGTTTTAGACGTAATAAAGCGGCCACATTTGTAGACTGTTTTAGCAGAAGACGTAATGAATATAAATTATGCAGATTGTATAAATATGATACACAAGATAATTTTTCCCGCAATGTTGCGAAAAAGTAGAAACGAATTCTACTTTTCTTGCAACTCGTAACACAACAAAAAAAATGTATTGCAAGTTGAAAAAAGATGTTACACGGAAATTTTCATGACACTCGTAACGCAACAAAAATTGCAGGAGTAATTGCCTCGTGTTACATGGCCTTCTGAAGGCAACGCCACCGAAATAGCGCACAAGGGGGTGGAGGGGGAGGGGGGGGGGGGTGCACGTCTTCTTTATTTTTCCTATTGCAACTTTGCCCCCTTTTTTGTGTGTTTAGGCGCTGGAAACCATGGAGGGATTGAATGTCGTTTTTTAACCCAATTGTTTATATCTAAGTTTCATATTATACATTTCCAATCTCTCAGTAAAAGAAGATATCGATGACGTCTCGAGTATTCATCTTGATGCATGCGATGATGAGGATGAGGAGATCTCTGATCGCCAAAGCTGGAGCATCGAAGGAGACCCCGCTCAAAGAAGCCTTTGCGACAGATTTGTTCCAGGTGTGTTGCGTTAGGCCATCAAACGGTCGAGTGTCGTACGAAAGAAAAATGAACGAACGCTATCCGTGGGTCTAATATATAGGGCTAACGCTGCGCTCGAATGAGACGTACAAATGTTGATACAATAAAAAGTGCAAGCAAGAATTATGACATGCTTATAGACCACTGATAAAGTCGTGCTTAGAATTATATTAAATCGCTAGAAAAACGCTCACTACAATGGCGTCGACCACGACAAGACACAGCAGCATCTGCTCTCCCTGTGACGAGGAGGGGATGGGATACTCCCTAATTTTTTGTACAGGGATGGTCGCTGTATTTTTAGGGTCTAAAATGAGGGGATGGGTCGTATCAATACAAAATCAGTATAATTAGAAAAGCATTGTTATCTTGTGGTTTTCGTTTTAGGTCACAAAAAAGGAAGGGTTTAGCTCAAGGATTTAAGAAATCGGTAGCCACATTATCCTTTTCTGTAAAATTCCGTAATTTTTTCTCTATCGTTAGACGGAACGAAGACGTGCTTTACGTGAGAGAGACAAGCCACCAAACAAAACTTTCCATATAATTTCTATTTACGTGAACGTCACTTCAAAATGCAAAATGCATTCAGGCGTTTTCACTATAAAGCTTGTGAATAGCCTAACGATACTCTTAAATTTCTTTGAGCCTAAAGAGTTTGAAATAATATCATTTACATCATTTTTCGTGCGTTTCTATAGATATTGCGTTCAACAAGCCATCAGAACAATCGAGCATAGCAAGCATAGCGTTAAAGGAAGGCGCTACCCCGACCGCCATGACCGCTGACCGGGCTGTGGATGGTGACATGTCCTCGTCGTTGAGTGAGGGCTCGTGTATAGCCACCCAGTCAGAGACGGATCCCTGGTGGCGAGTGGACTTACAGCGCGAGTACATCGTTACAGATGTCAGTATTGCAGGTACGTGATGTAGTGGAAGGCCCATCGGCCCTAGTCAGGGCCCGACCATTTAAAGAACTATCCCGTTTGCCAGGTTGTTGATATTTCTCCTGCTCGATGTATTTTTTTTGGCGGCAAGTTTGGGGCTGCAGCCAAAGAGCAACAATGCGACAGAGCTACCAACTAGATTGACCATGTTTTTTTAACGGTATTCGGTTGTGCTTTTAATTCGGCTAATTTTCTTCAGAGGAAGAGAGGTCGATGCTGACGCTCGTCGAGACCCGGGTAGGGATGGAGCGGGCCAAGTTCAACACCAACCCGATGTGCGGTGACCGGCTCAGACAGGTCAAGAGAGGCGAGACGTGGACATCGCAATGCTCGCCTCCTCTCGCGGGAAGATATGTGTCGATACAGAAAATCGGCGACGGTGTCCTCAGTATCTGTGAAGTCGCAGTGTTCGCCAGACAAGGTTAGGGTGTTCTCAGTATCTGTGAAGTCGCAGTGTTTGCCAGGTAAGGCGAGGGTGTTTTTCGGTGAAGTCACAGTGTTTGCCATGCAAAGTAAGGCTGTTCTCAGTATCTGTGAAGTCGCAGTGTTCGCCAGACAAGTTAAGGGTGTTCTCAGTATCTGTGAAGTCGCAGTGTTTGCCATGCAAAGTAAGGGTGTTCTCAGTATCTGTGAAGTCGCAGTGTTTGCCAGACAAGTTAAGGGTGTTCTCAGTATCTGTGAAGTCGCAGTGTTCGCCAGACAAGGTAAGGCTGTTCTCAGTATCTGTGAGGGTCGCCGTGTTTGCCAGGTAAGGCGAGGGTGTTTTTCGGTGAAGTCGCAGTGTTTGCCATGCAAAGTAAGGCTGTTCTCAGTATCTGCGAAGTCGCAGTGTTTGCCATGCAAAGTAAGGGTGTTCTCAGTATCTGTGAAGTCGCAGTGTTTGCCAGGTAAGGCGAGGGTGTTTTTCGGTGAAGTCACAGTGTTTGCCATGCAAAATAAGGCTGTTCTCAGTATCTGTGAAGTCGCAGTGTTTGCCAAAGTAAGGCTGTTCTCAGTATCTGCGAAGTCGCAGTGTTTGCCATGCAAAGTAAGGCTGTTCTCAGTATCTGCTAAGTCGAAGTGTTTGCCATGCAAAGTAAGGGTGTTCTCAGTATCTGTGAAGTCACAGTGTTTGCCATGCAAAGTAAGGGTGTTCTCAGTATCTGTGAAGTCGCAGTGTTTGCCAGGTAAGGCGAGGGTGTTTTTCGGTGAAGTCGCAGTGTTTGCCATGCAAAGTAAGGCTGTTCTCAGTATCTGTGAGGGTCGCCGTGTTTGCCAGGTAGGGCGAGGGTGTTTTTCTGTGAAGTCACAGTGTTTGCCATGCAAAGTAAGGCTGTTCTCAGTATCTGTGAAGTCACAGTGTTTGCCATGCAAAGTAAGGCTGTTCTCAGTATCTGTGAGGGTCGCCGTGTTTGCCAGGTAAGGCGAGGGTGTTTTTCTGTGAAGTCGCAGTGTTTGCCATGCAAAGTAAGGGTGTTCTCAGTATCTGTGAAGTCACAGTGTTTGCCATGCAAAGTAAGGGTGTTCTCAGTATCTGTGAGGTCGCAGTGTTTGCCATGTAAAGTAAGGGTGTTCTCAGTATCTGTAAAGTCGCAGTGTTTGCCATGCAAAGTAAGGGTGTTCTCAGTATCTGTGAAGTCGCAGTGTTTGCCATGCAAAGTAAGGGTGTTCTCAGTATCTGCGAGGTAGCAGTGTAGGTAGGGTTTACTTATCCGTGTGTTTCTTAACTTAAATTTGTTTATTGATGTTTTATAGCTTGTTTGTTTTTCTTTGGTTCAGCGTGTTTTTCGGAAGATGACGGGCGCTGCTCGGCGAACACGGAGGACGATGTGATCGCAAGTACGGCATCCAAGTGATCCTCAATGCTCCAGATGCTCCAAGCCTTGCCTATCCCATTGTAGATGGGCATCTGTGAACGAGCCAACCACAAGGGGTTTACCCCTGATAATTTCTGTCGAGTCTTATACCATGTCAGGGCGGATCCAAGATTTTTCGAATGGGTGGGGGTCACTATTCCGAAGGGGGAGGCCCCAATATATAAATTGGAAAAAGATGAATATGTGGATCTCTTCCCCTACATTTTCTGTCAGAAGGAGGATTTTATTGGTAAACGGTCATTTATTACACACCTAACAGGCCTGTCGAGGGGTAACCTGAGTATCAGGCCCTCCTATGTTTCTATCGCACCGGCTAGAAACAAGACAAGGGCCTGATACAAGTACTGTTCAAATCGCATGTTCTCATGCCGGATTCCGGCATGGCTCCAGATTGGTCGAAAAAACTAAGGATACTCGAATGGGACGCGCTGATTGGTTCAGCTATATATAGTGCCCTAACCCGTCGACTGCTCGTTCTCAGAGTAATGGCGGACATCAAAAGTGCTTTTGACCTTGCGTTAGCAGAATCAGAGAAATCGTTTTCTATAACATTAATTAACATTTTCTTCGGAAAAATCCCGCCTGATACTCAGGTTACATGTTCAAATGTTTTGCCCAGGCCGTTCATTGCGTATGTTTATTTCTCATTGGTATCCGTTTTCGAAGCGAAGATCTACTAGTTATATCAAAGGCACTGGATGTCATAGAAGTTGCTTAATTCTACGGTCATTATTAGTAGTAGCTATCAAATTTTTAGACATGACCAGGCGCCGAATATTCGAGAAATTTGTCTGTGAGAGCACGAAGATTGTTTGCGGCACTTCCCGCGACTTGTGAGCTTATCAAATAATGGCATTTGTGTTCAAGCAGCGGTTTGTCTATTTAGACGAAAACGCCTGTAGTAAATTGGTGATGTGAATATCCGGTAGTAATTTAGTGGTGTGGATCTGCAGTCATATACTTAAATCGTAAATCTCCTGAGCCGTGAACTATCTTTGCGTTTCAAATCATTAAGCGAACCGGAGTTCGTCGTTACTTAAATTATTACCCTTGCATATAACACCAATGTAGTTTTGTTTTACATAAATGCTGTTTATAATTTGATTTGGGCATTTGATTGTGCCACGACGCGAGTCGTTGGAAAATTGACAGCCGACGTATTTTGACAGTGGCCTGAAAAGGGGCGGCAGGCTTTGAGTCTAGTATTTGTGTCAGGCGTACTTTTATTTTTCCTCTCCGAATTTTGAAAAATAAAATCGCCTGATACTCAGGCTAGTCGAGGGGTTAAATAAACATAGATTAAAGAGAATGAAATTAATGTAATAAAAATTTATCAGTAAAAACAAGACTGCATAACAGTGGTTTGTTTTATCCATGTTGTTTAATGTGCACACTTGGACTCATTTGTTCTTTACTTCTCTTAATAGTGTAAATTGCTCCTAATACATTTAAAGCCTTACCCAACAATGCACATTATTAAACCTTTTCTACTTTTTCTATTTCTCCTACTACCACTGATAAAGTTCCAACCCGTATACACACATTGAAGGACACATACGTGTTCAAACTGCATCACATCATTTGGTGAATGAATATGTTCAATTCACACTGCAATTTAATAAATACATAAAATGTGTTTAAATTTTTCGCTAATCTATCTAGGTTCTAGAGTTACTCAGTACTATGTTACTTCGCAACCTGTCAAATTTACCGTAAATGACCTAATAACCGCCCCCTATCTAAAGAACGCCTCTGATCTAATGAACGCCCCCCCCCCCCCCCCCCCAAGCTTACAAGTTTGTAATAAACGCCCCCTCCCCTCCCCTGGAAATATAAATGGTAATTTAATTGCCATAATCAACACTGGTAAGCGAGTAGCGTATCGTTCAATATCAAGTCCAAAATGAGGGTACCGCTCTCTAACGTTCCTGACCCCATTGCTTAGGATGTCAGCAATTTTCTTTCGTTTTGTCCTCGCAGTGTAGCATTCAGGAATAACAAGGCCTAATTCTCGTTTACGTTTACCGCATACTTGCACCGTTAAATCATTGCCTTTGTCGCACGGTAAACGCTTGCTACGCAGGCTATAATTTTGATCCTGGCCGGCCCGGGCGTTTATTACGTCATGTACGGTAGTTATCGCTGTCCCTTGGAATACCATGGAAGATTGAAATGAGAGTACAGAAAAGATTATTAACGTTTATTCCATTTGCTTTTTTGTACTCGAGTTTTATAAATGTACATCAATCTTCAATGTTAAGCTATTTCTCATTTACTTCTAAAATGAGTATCGATAATGATATTGGTTAAAGAGTAGGATATTGGTTAAAGAGTGCTATTGTATATAAATTAAAGACTCGAAATCCTTATCATAGCAATACTGATATTTTCAAGTTTTTTTTACAACTTATCCAGAATAAACAATACGCTAGATAGTAGTTTCTATTCTATTTAGATATATGTGTGCTTTTTAACTAAAAACATTAACGGTCCAGTCAGGGGCGTAGCCAGGGGGTGGTCTAGGGGGCCCGGGGCCCCCTTTTAGAAGCCAAAAATACTGTAAATGTATGAGACATTATCTAAAATACAGGAGAAAATGCCTTGAAAAAGTCTCTTCTGGGCCTCCTCCTGTTAAAAATCCTGGCTACGCCGCTGCCAGTTTTAAATTCTGCTATTCCCGCTGAACAGAAAGACTAAGAACGTATAAATACAATGCGAGCCCCGGTTTAGGACAAATTGTATGCGTATACCAGCGTGACTTCCTTGGAGCTTAGAATAAAACAATGTAAAAACTTCTTTATGATCTCGTGGTATTTGCGTACGGTTCGCCTCAAACCGAGGTTTGATTATGCGTCCTTAGTGTCTATGTCCACCGGGCACGAAGGAACTCGAAACTGGACTATTGGGGATGACAGCAGCCGAAAACGAAAAATAAAACGTTTTAAGCTCTGTGAAGAGTTGCGGTTTTCACTGAAATGTTTGTACTCTTTTCGTCGTATTGTAAAAATACGACTGTACGACTGCACGCTACCGTGGCCACCACAATTTGTCGGGGAAGCCAATGGGAGAAACATACTATCTGATTGGCATCGGCGTTCCGGTGCACATGAAAGCACGATGGAATTTTTAATTGGCCAACTTTCTTACGCGTCGCACTGCAAAATGCTTTTCAGTGGTCCAAGTTTTCATAATGTTTTTTTAATAATCAGAAAGCGCTTGAGGGGTTATGGGGCCATCTCTACCATCGGCAGGCCGTCGACAAATCTAGTCTGATATCAGATTATGATTGTCTTTGGGGTGAAACACAACAAGCATCACATAAAAAACGCAAGGGACACCCGACTAACAGGATAAAAAAAAGTGTCCATGAAATCTAACGCGACAATCTGAAGGGCATTTGCCACTAAAATAAAAACCCACAAAATATAAGATAAGAAAGATTCTTTTGTTCCCAGTCATGATCGGACTATTAGTCCAGGGTTCAAAATAGCGGCCGGCTAGCCGGCTGTTTTCTAGTCTTTGCCGGCTCTTTTTATTCAGGCCTTTTTTTCACCAAAATCCACAAATTCGGCAAAATCTATCAGATTGAAATTTTTTTTTTGAACCCTGTATCGGTTTGGTTTTTAAAATAGTGTGTATGTTTATTCATTCCCTTGATCCACTAATATTAATAAGAAACAAACAAATAACAATTGAATTAAAGTGTGTTGCGACCTGAAAACCAACTTTGATCAGATAGCACACGTAGATGTAAAAACATGTCTTAGCATGGTTGTTAGTAATATATAATAAAGATAATATTAAAGCTTATAATATGTACAAGCAGCCGTACTTTTTACAAGTTCTCTACGCTAACCTCTACTGGAAGTGTAGCTGCTGGGGCATCTAGAAAAAAAAATAATAATAATATGTAAACATACAGAGTTGTACAGTCAGAAGAAATTTTTAAATTTTTAAAATGAAGCAACGAGAAATCTTTTTGTTTAATTACACTAAGTATTGCCAAGAAGGACTTTTTCCACAACGTTTTTATTGGCTCGTTTAAACGAGATGAGCTCATAAGATATCATTACTAGAATATATGACATCAATTGTAAAATATGGTTACCCTAAAAGCTCTAATAAGCTCCCTCGGGGCAAATGAAATGTTACAGTATGTGTTGCTTATGTTACGTTTTGTTACATTTGATGTGCATTTAAGGGGAAGGAAGGGGGCTTATTTGAAAACTTTGGAATTAGGAATATTCCAAACAGTAACAAAAAAGAGGCTGGTGTACATGAGTTTAATCTAGTAAAGGAATGACTGTACTTACTGCCGTCTGGTATTGTGTGCTGTAAATTGTGGTCGGAGTTTGATCAGATGTTATCATGGTAGGGTGCATGTGACCTGAGGAGCACAAAATATACACGAAGCATGAGTAGTATACACAATATACACGAAGCATGAGGAGTATACACAATATACATGAAGCATGAGGAGTATTCACAATATACATGAAGCATGAGTATACACAATATACATGAAGCATGAGTATACACAATATACATGAAGCATGAGGAGTATACACAATATACATGAAGCATGAGGAGTATACACAATATACATGAAGCATGAGGAGTATTCACAATATACATGAAGCATGAGGAGTATTCACAATATACATGAAGCATGAGGAGTATTCACAATATACATGAAGCATGAGGAGTATACACAATATACATGAAGCATGAGGAGTATACACAATATACATGAAGCATGAGGAGTATACACAATATACATGAAGCATGAGTATACACAATATACATGAAGCATGAGTATACACAATATACATGAAGCATGAGTATACACAATATACATGAAGCATGAGTATTCACAATATACATGAAGCATGAGTATACACAATATACATGAAGCATGAGTATACACAATATACATGAAGCATGAGTATACACAATATACATGAAGCATGAGTATACACAATATACACGAAGCATGAGTAGTATACACAATATACATGAAGCATGAGGAGTATACACAATATACATGAAGCATGAGTATTCACAATATACATGAAGCATGAGTATACACAATATACATGAAGCATGAGTATACACAATATACATGAAGCATGAGTATACACAATATACATGAAGCATGAGTATACACAATATACATGAAGCATGAGGAGTATACACAATATACATGAAGCATGAGGAGTATACACAATATACATGAAGCATGAGGAGTATACACAATATACATGAAGCATGAGTATTCACAATATACATGAAGCATGAGTATACACAATATACATGAAGCATGAGTATACACAATATACATGAAGCATGAGTATACACAATATACATGAAGCATGAGTATACACAATATACATGAAGCATGAGTATACACAATATACATGAAGCATGAGGAGTATACACAATATACATGAAGCATGAGGAGTATACACAATATACAGTACCGCTCTCGAACATGTGGACATATGTTCGCGAAATTGTTCGCGAAATTCACGAACAACGTTCGCGAAATTCGCGAACAACGTTCGCGAACAGCTGATGTTCGCGAACACAGTGTTCGCGAACAGACCGGGACAAACCGATTGACAAACGGGAACTCGTACCGTGTAACCGAAGACTTACAGTACTGATACTCACTTAAAATACATACAGGAGTTCTGCGAGCGATTCAAATAAATTGTTCGTGTAAAAGTCAGCTGAGAGCTATGGTTATCGTTAAAATCAGAAACAACAAATTCAGTTATAGTCTGATATGCCTTCAGTTCAATTATTTGTAGACGATCAAGACAAGACACTTACAAGTTTGAGAAATAAAGACGATAAAGATGGCGGATGAAAGCCAAAGCATGCGAAGGATTCGACCGTGGGTTTACGAGGGCAGACACAGGCAAAAAAGTTAGTTAGTTTATTCTGAAAAGCTTGCCTCGAAGAATAAAGGAATGTCGATATTCTTCGAAGATTGTCGAATGTGACAACTGCTAGCGAATACTTTTGAACAGCGGGAAGCCATTTATTTAACAAATACTTGTATTACACACGGGATAATTAATTTGGGGAAGGAATGCCGATCGCTTGATATTCTTCGATGATTTTCGAATGTGTGAAAACTGCTAGCGAAGAATTTTGAAATTCTATTTGACAAATACTTGTAATAAACACGGGAGAAGGAATGCCGATCGCTTGATATCCTTCGAAGATTTTCGAAATGTGTGAAAACTGCTAGCGAAGAATTTTGAACATCGGAAAGCCATAATATCAAGCGATCGATCGGCGTTCCTTCCTCAAACTAATTCTCCTGTGTTTATTGCATGTCTTTGTCAAATAATGGCTTCCCGCTGTTATTAAGTCTACGCTAGCAGTTTTCACACATTTCGAAAATCTTCGAAGAAAATCAAGCGATCAGCATTCCCTCCTCAAACTAATTCTCCCGTGTTTAGTACAAGTCTTTGCTTTGTCAAATAATTGGCTTCCCGCTTTTCAAAGTATTCGCTAGCATTAAACACACATTCGACAATCTTCGAAGAATATCAAGAGATCGGCATTCCCTCCTCAAACTATTTCTCATGTGTTTATTACATGTCTTTGTCAAATAAATGGCTTCCCGCTGTTATTAAGTCTTCGCTAGCAGGTTTCACACATTTCGAAAATCTTCGAATAATATCAAGCGATCGATCGGCGTTCCTTCCTCAAACTAATTCTCCTGTGTTTATTGCATGTCTTTGTCAAATAATGGCTTTCTGCTGTTATTAAGTCTACGCTAGCAGTTTTCTGACACATTTCGAAAATCTTAGAAGAAAATCAAGCGATCGGTATTCTACGGAGCCCGGGAAGGGACATTTGAAAAACCTACTGCAATTTTATTTCGTGCGGTATACTTTTCGCGTCGTGAGGACTAGTTTTCAATTTTGCGTGTCTTTTTTTTTTTCGTGAGTTTATTATTTTTTTTCGTGAGTTTTAATTTTTTTTCGTGAGTTTTATTTTTTTTCGTGAGTTTTATTTTTTTTCGTGAGTTTTAATTTTTTTTCGTGAGTTTTATTTTTTTTCGTGAGTTTTAATTTTTTTCGTGAGTTTTATTTTTTTTCGTGGGTTTTAATTTTTTTCGTGAGTTTTATTTTTTTCGTGAGTTTTATTTTTTTCGTGAGTTTTATTTTTTTTCGTGAGTTTTATTTTTTTCGTGAGTTTTAATTTTTTTCGTGAGTCTATTTTTTTTTTCGTGAGTTTAAATATTTTTTATGAGTTTTAATTTTTTAGCGAGTTTCTGTTGTAGGTCACGTTGTGGGTCAGGTGATAGGTGGAAAAAAGCATTATATAGACGTAAACGCGCAACATGGCTGCTGCACTGAGAAATCTCCGCGACGGTTTTATAAAGGAATATTTTCATATGGGCTTCAGCTGCAAGGAGATTTCTAGTTGCTTGCTGTTTGACCATGGAATTCAGCTTAGCGAAAGACAGATTAAAAGAATTTTAGCAAAGCAAAGCCTCGGAAGACGGCGTTTCAGTGACTTCGACGACATAATAAAAACAATTGAGGACGAGCTTAAAGGAAGCGGTAGCATTGTCGGGTACCGAACTATGTGGCAGAAACTAATAGTTGACCATCACCTGTCTGTTAGCAAAGAATTTGTGAGGAACGCGTTACTCATATTAGATCCGGATGGCGTTGAGAGACGCTCGAGAAACAGACTTCGACGACGGCAGTATCATGCTAAAGGGGCCAACTTCTTTTGGCACCTGGATGGTTACGATAAGCTTAAACCTTACGGATTTTGTATACATGGCTGCATCGACGGTTACTCGAGAAGAATCATGTGGCTAGAAGTTGGACGTACGAATAACCATCCGGGTGTCGTAGCAAGTTATTTTCTTGACTGTGTTGAAAGTGTAGGAGGGACGGCAAGAATTGTCCGTGGAGATATGGGTACTGAGAATGGCAGAGTAGCTGCTATTCAGCGCTTTTTACAGGATGAGGCCGAAGATAGTTGGTCAGGAGAAAAAAGTTTCCTTTATGGACGATCGGTTTCTAATCAGAGGATCGAGGCGTGGTGGGGACAATTAAGAAAGGGCTCATCTGAGTGGTGGATACAACATTTCAAGGATTTAAGAGACAGGGGTCTTTTTTGTGACGCGGATGCTGTACACGTAGAGTGTCTAAAGTTTTGTTACATGGGAGTGCTCCAACGCGAACTTCAAAGTGTAGCAAGACGGTGGAATATCCATCGTATTCGACCCTCAACAAGAAGCAACATTTCCCCTCCTGGTCGACCCTGCTTTCTTTACCACTATCCCGAGATGACTGGAGGTCAAGAATGCAGATTTAATGTTGACGCCGATGATTTAGATGTTGCCAGAGAACTTTGCTGCCATGATTTGCCCCAAAATTCATCACCCGACTTTACTGAACTTGCTGAACTGATCATGAGGGAAGAAGGATTAAGAATGCCAGAAAATGGCAATGATGCACGAGCTTTGTATCTTACTCTTATCCACGAGATTGAAAGAATAATGTAACTTTCTGCTGTTTTCCAGTTTAAATCATTCCGCACAGACGCGAGTAATTTGTTGTACATTGTTACCGCAGCCTATGGAAATAGACTATTCTTTCTTCACTTAAGTAGGCCACTTCGTTTTACTGATAGAAGATATTCCATTACATTTTGTCGGTATTTGCGTTCCAGTTGAACCCAAAAGTTTTTACACGCGGTTCTGATTGTGTTAGGAAAAATGTAAGACAAGCTTAACGCGATTTTGTTCTTACTAAAATAAATGTTGTTACCACATGGAAACGCAGCGTTTGTTTCTTAAAATTCTGTGTGGAACGAAGCATATTAGGGAGCAGATTAAAACACTTGCAATTTGGATGAAGGAGGTGACGGTCACCGTCTGATACCCCACACCCCCTCTGATTTTGAACACCTTACTTTTTTTTCTAAAAGTGCTGTGTAAAATCTGAGAGCATTAGATAAAATGATGGGAATTGTTTGATGTGGTTCTCGTCGAATTTAGTTTCATAACTAAGAGCTATTCAAAATATTTAATATATTTTTTCTAATTCTAGGTGGTAGGCTGCTGTCAACCCCCACCCCCCAACCCTCCCTGAATTGGGTCTAGCCTGAGGGTACCTCTTTTTACCTTTTCCCTTAGCCTGTCTCCTAATTGCGCTCATAAAGAATTCAGACGGCGAACGTGAAACTTTCTAATTACGATTCAATCCAGAACAATATCTTGTAGGCCCACTACGCTTGCTGATTTTTAATATTCATGCAAATGAAAATAAAGTGTTAACACTCTCACAAAAAATTAAAACTCACGAAAAAAATAAAACTAACAAAAAAAATAAAACTCACGAAAAAAATAAAACTCACGAAAAAAATAAAACTCACGAAAAAAATTAAAACTCACGAAAAAAAATAATAAACTCACGAAAAAAAAAGACACGCAAAATTGAAAACTAGTCCTCACGACGCGAAAAGTATACCGCACGAAATAAAATTGCAGTAGGTTTTTCAAATGTCCCTTCCCGGGCTCCGTAGTATTCCCTCCTCAAACTAATTCTCCCGTGTTTAGTACAAGTCTTTGCTTTGTCAAATAAATGGCTTCCCGCTTTTCAAAGTATTCGCTAGCAGTTAACACACATTCGACAATCTTCGAAGAATATCAAGCGATCGGCATTCCCTCCTCAAACTAATTCTCCCGTGTTTAGTACAAGTCTTTGCTTTGTCAAATAAATGGCTTCCCGCTGTTTAAAAGTATTCGCTAGCAGTTAACACACATTCGAAAATCTTCAAGGAATATCAAGCGATCGGCATTCATTCCCCAAACTAATTCTTTGTCTAATACAAGTCTTTGTCAAATAAATGGCTTCTCGCTGTTCCAGCTGTTATTAAGCCCTGGATCACACGTTACCGTTCGTCAAACCGTTTATTTTGCATCTGTTCGCGAACAGTCTATATGTTCGCGAATTTCGCGAACGTTGTCCCTATGTTCGTGAGCGGTACTGTACATGAAGCATGAGGAGTATACACAATATACATGAAGCATGAGGAGTATACACAATATACATGAAGCATAAGTATACACAATATACATGAAGCATGAGTATACACAATATACATGAAGCATGAGGAGTATACACAATATACATGAAGCATGAGGAGTATACACAATATACATGAAGCATGAGTATACACAATATACATGAAGGATGAGTATACACAATATACATGAAGGATGAGTATACACAATATACATGAAGCATGAGGAGTATTCACAATATACATGAAGCATGAGGAGTATACAGAATATACATGAAGCATGAGGAGTATACACAATATACATGAAGCATGAGGAGTATACACAATATACATGAAGCATGAGGAGTATACACAATATACATGAAGCATGAGTATACACAATATATATATGAAGCATGAGTATTCAGAATATATATGAAGCATGAGTATTCAGAATATATATGAAGCATGAGTATTCAGAATATACATGAAGCATGAGTATACACAATATAATACATGAAGCATGAGTACACACAATATACATGAAGCATGAGTATACACAATATACATGAAGCTTAAGTAGTATCATCTTTTCAGTAGCTAGCACCATCAATGAGTATAATATTGTGAATGATTTTGCTTCATATATATTTTGAATGCTATATATATTATATATATATATATGAAGCAATAGCATTCAAAATATATATGAAGCATCATCATTTACAATATTATACTTATTGATGGTGCTAGCTACTGAAAAGATGGGGTGAAAATGTACAACTAGATATGGCCTGGTTGTGCTGCTGAGCTGTCAAACCAGCTTATGTGCGCGCTCAGTAGTGGGTGGAGCTGTAGATGAGTGTACATAACTGGCTGCGAGACTCACCGACTTGGAACTGTTGTACATGCTCCTCATCCTCCATTTCCTGTCTTCCCTCTGTTGTTGATGATAATGACTTGTCACCTTTTATTGACTAGAAATAAAAATAAATGCCTAGCTTTAGAGCTTTTTTCAGGAACCTACAAAACAGACTGTGAAAAAACCTGTGGAATACAATATTTCCGGATGTTCAGCATTAATCAAGACCATGTCAGTCAGATAGTAGATATTTTTGTTGCATACTTACAATATTTCCCAAATAGAGTGGTTTTCAAAAACCTGTGAAATACTATTTAGTTTATTTAGTACTGGCTTGACTATTATACGTTAACAATAACATTTTGTTGCACAGGATCTTCAAAACCACTCTAACTAAAATAGTGGCCAATGTAGCATGTTACACACTGTTTTTAAGGAGTGGAGGGAGGGGGATTCTGCCAGCCCCTTTTGAAATTTACTTAATTGATTACTTTATTCCTAATATGGTACAGTGCTATACAAACCTCTCTGTACTTCTGCAAGTAGAGTTTGAGTGGTTCAACGTAGTTATCAAAGCCGAGTGTTTGCATTGCAAACAATATATCTTCACCATTGATTGTCTTTCTCTTTTCCTGGTGGCACCGCTCACTTGCTCTGGAGATTTGGTCAAGGATTCTCAGCATACAGTGTAAAGGCAGGTTTTTTTTTTCAATATCAGTTATGTATTTCATTTAGCAGCTCTAGATCTATGTCATCAATCACCACTGCACCGTTAGATCTGACGTCCAATTTAAGTATCACCTCTAGATCAGACAAAGAATTTGGTGACGCAACAAACCTTAGCCTTGATATTCCCAGAGCTCTACAAAGTTAACTGTATTAGTTAACTAGTACTGTAAACTTTAAATTCTTGATCATATTTAGTGAATTTCTTGTCCTAATTGGGATTAACATTTTGGTTTACTAACCGCTGTTTACGCAACCAAATCAGCTATGCTGTAATTCCTACTGTGTTTAAATAAATAATTATTATTATTATTATTATTATTATTATTATTATTATTATTATTATTATTATTATTATTATTATTATTATTATTATTATTATTATTATTATTATTATCATCATCACTGACAGCCAGTTATAATAATTAACTGATGCTTTGTGATGTAACAATTTGCTATTCAAATTGCTGAATAATAATAATAATTATGATGATTAAAGTACAGTAATAATGCAAAGGATACTCGCTAGTTATGAAGCTAATAAATTCTGATACACACTCTTGTACACATTCCTTGGCGTCTTTAGCAATCTGTGGATTTAACAGATGTTTGATAACTATTTACACAATAGACCTATAAAGCAATCACAGTAATGCATTTTGTATTCATTCACCGGAAAATTTCTTTCCTAACAATTTTTTTTCAAACATGCATGTTTTGTTGAGAATTTTGTCATTTTCTTGCACTGTAAATAGCTGAAATTAATTGTACAAATATTCAAAAGAGTAGCCTATCAGTGAATAAGTAACAAGTTCCCTCTAAAATATGAATGCCTGCAATAAAAACTAGGAGAAAACTAGCACTTTTATTAAGTAACACAGCATTTTAGGTACTGTATCACTTGTTTTTAAGTACTGTACAGTATCTTTGGCCTTTTGGTAGCATAAGTTAAACAGTAGGTACAAACCTTGCCAGTCTTAGGTATTGATTTTTTCATTATCCTAGCCACATTTGCAATGGGAAGAAAACGATCCTGAAATAAAAAAGATGTAATAAATATAAGTAAAGTGAATACAGCAGTTGGACTTTTTTACATCACCTTTTCTCTCGAATCAAAACAATCAATACCTACTTAAAACACATAAGTGTAATTCTGTAGAAAATGGATGCATATCAGGTAAAAAAATATATCACAATGTCTTCATGCCATTTCTGACAACCTATGTTTATGATAGGCATTTAGCAGGAAATAAAGACCATTTTCTGATGTAATCTAGGCAACCATAGGGGTACACATACACATACACGTACACATAATCCTTCCGTGACAAAAGTTTTCAACCTTTTTCAGAGGCTAGTCATGCACCTTAACTAACCTGTTCTCTTAAAACTTCTTCTCTTGATTCCTTATCGTCTCCATCTAAATCCCCTACTGCTCCCTCTTCTAGAAAACAACCACAACAGAAACCTTAGATGTGGATGGACTATAAAGATTAACTCTTCTAGAAAACAACCACAACAGAAACCTTAGATGTGGAAAGACTCTAAAAAGTGACCTCCTCTAGAAAACAACCACAACCTTCCCAAACCTTATGTGTACAGTAAAGGTGAAGAGCTATTTCATGGTTAGTGATCAGTTAAAATTTAGGATTGTGATTTGTGAAAATGGTGAAACTGAAGGCTGTGATTCATGATAGCTGCCTCATTCATTATCCATGATTTTTACTGCCATGATTCTCGATTTTCAACTTTGTCATTTTCTGATGCTGTACAATTTAACCAATTGCAATCACAAAAATTTCATGGTCAATAAATTCATGATCTATGATTTTTAGTGCCATGATTCACGATTTTCAACTTGGTGCTTTTCTTATAATGTACAATTTAAAATTGTCCATGAACGCCTGAAAAATAGATCTATAATTTGTGATCAGTATCCTCTCTTCATCCTGACCTATTCTGACATGCTGAAGGCTTAATAGAGTGATCTCCTCTTTAAAACAACCACAAACTAGACCTTAACATGTGGACTGACTCTACAGAGCGACCCTCTCTGAAAAACAACCACAAACCAAACCTTAACATGTGGACTGACTCTACAGAGCTACCCTCTCTCAAAAACAACCACAAACCAAACCTTTTAAAAAGGACTGACTCTACAGAGAAACCCAACACAGCCTAAACATTTACATGTGGACAGGCTAATACAGGGCAGTGGGCAAACTCTAAAGGGCAACCAACCACAGCCCAAACCTCACATGTGGGCGGCCTCTACAGAGTGACCTCCCCTGGAAAAAAAACACAAGGATTCTATGGAGCATCCAAACACAAACCCTAAAAGAGAACACAGAATTTACAGTAGCCTCACATTTAACATTGTACAAATCACTTAGATTTTGAGATCCGATAACAATTTTAGATATGTTATATAAAAATTTCGTGATATTTCTGCCAGCTCCCAAATGATCTTGATTGCCAGTTGGTTTTAGCAGGAGAAATATTCTGCTCAGTTATTCAGGCTACTGTACATTGAGAGGGTGTTTTTAATGTTTGATGTGTCAAACTGATTAATACTGCAGTGGTACACTGAGAGTTCAATCAAAAGATATGGTCTAAGCCTCCTGGGCAAACCTTTCCTCGGATGGCATTTCATTATGATAAGTCAATCATATAGGTAATCCTGCTGACTTGATAAAAGATGTCAGCTAGAGATTTCAAAGTAAGCAGGAATGTGTTTTGAGTTAACATTCCCAAAACTACAACTTCTTACTTGTACTTCTCTTCTCTATTTGGATGAAGACAATGAGACAATGGAGAGGTAATACTGTAAAATCAAGGTTTGCTCAAACATGTGTAATAAATTAAAGCCACAAAAAAATTATATTAGAAATGTGTGCCTCCTAAACAATGAAAAAAAAAAATGTAGGGTACATAGGATCCCTTTTTGTATGTTTTTTCTCAGGTAAACTGTGTTCAAATCTAGCCTGGTGATATGGTACCTACCATATCACCAAGCTATCTTAAGATAAAAACTAAGGACTCTAATTCTAAATATGCTGTCAGTAGAAGAAACAATTTTTAAAATGGTTAAAAATAATTGCAATTGGACACTAGGGAGGCAATCAACACAAGTGTCATGCAATAAAAAAACAATGTTTAACATTTCAACTACCATTTACTTTAAGTGTTTATGCAATGGGTAATGAAAATAAACTTAACAAAACATAGTGTTTTCTAAATAATTATTTCTGGCACGCAGATAAAAACTTTAGATCCGTAGCTTAACTAATTAATTTGGACTCTGGCATAGTGAAAATTTTATGCTACCGCTCCAGCACTTTTATTTTCTGAATCAAAACATAAAAATAGGTAAAAATAGGTTGAAGGCAACAAATATCATTTTACACAAAGTCTACCATTATATAAAAAGTTCCCTGAACATATGCCTAGAAAAATACATAGATAATTTCTCCTAAAAATTCAACTACATGTGAATTCTAAGTGATTTATAATTCTGACAAGTTACTGGAGGATAGAAATTCACTAAGAGGAAGTATGTTATCATACTAGTTACAACTTTTATATCATTCTGTAAGGAATTAACAGCACTTCATATATAACATTTCTAAGGGTATTTTCCTATGAACTCTGTAGATTTTGGTGGATAAGTGATTTAGATTGAAACATCACAAATAATACCCTCACAAGGGGAGAAAGCAGTCTAAATCAACTTAGAGCAGAGATATTTCATAGGCTGAAAGAACAAAATGATTTTAACTTCCTTTTATTGGGGATTTCATTGCTTTGATTGGAAAAGTTAGAAAATTTATCTTTCTATTGGGCCAAAGGGGTGGAATCCTTTTATATTGTCAATCTTAAAGAACAAGAAGCTATTAACAATGATTGGAAGTATAAAAACTTTACAGGGACTATTGGTAGGCCAGACAAACTCATCTATAACCCCAGCCAATCATAAAGAAACCCTAAGCACCTTCTAAATCTAGCTTCTTCAATAAATTCCACTATTCTCTAAAACTCCAACAAACTGTGTCAACCAACCTTTTGGGAATGAAAGCTGGTTGAATTGAGGAATAAACCCAGTATCATAGCCCAGTGGAGGATATTGCATTCCATATCCCATGTTCATATTCATGTCTCTTGTCATGTGTATAATCTTCATATAGCCTAGAACTCCTAATAAATGGCTGCCTAATTAGTGGATAATTCTTTCAGGGGCCCCTTGTTAGAGTATGTTTTTAATGATAAGCTTTTATTAGGACAATGAAAAAAGGACTTCTGATTGGCCAATCTGTTGAAAATTTATGTTGGAGCAATGGACCACTCTTTATCTTCAACTGCCCCATGCATTATTGAGCATGGCTGGTTAGAAAACGACACACAGGCATATATTCAAGAAAACATTGGTTGGACAAAAGTAACCTGAAAATAATATTTGTCTATAAAAATAATTTTTGTCTATGGATAAATCTTGAAAAATAAAGAATAAGGTGATATTTTTCCTATGGTTTAGCTGATAACAGTTTTCAACTAGTGTAGCAAAACAAATGATAGTTAAATATTAATGCTCTATGCTGAGCATTAATGGGGGGTAATCAAAAATTTATAAGCTCAGGTAGAAAAAACTAAATCAGTTTTTTATCCAAGCTGTTGCTAAATCAAAGTGGAATATGCAATTTCATTGAAACTATAATATTATAATAAGATTCCCTTTGTGGGTATATAAAGAAAGATGGGTTAACAGATTATCAACATAGAACTTACATAGAACTTATATTCAATTTTGATTTGTCACTTTGATACATCACATAAAACTTACAAAAGAATTTTGGGATGTAAAAAAAAAGGAAACACTCCATTCACCAGCTTTCTTTGATTTAAAGTGAAACAAGAACACTGTCTACCTACTCCCTAGGGGGGCATAATGGGGGAAGGGGAGCGCAAACCACAGCAAACTCTCAAATAAGGTAACTGAGGTTACTAAGGTTACTGTACCTGTGCAGAAGTTTCAAATTGAAAGCACAAAATAGTGAGTGCTATAGGGATTATAAATGTATGTTGCAAAAATATTGGACCTTTACTTCAGGAAAATTTTTTCCATTTCTCTTATCCATTCCAACAAAATTTCCCCATGAAAATTCACAACCTGTGTGTGATTCATGATTATTGTTAAATCCCATTCCATGAGGAACATTTATATAATTCATGTTTTTTTATCAGAATGTGAAACAGACCATAGTTGACCGGGGGTCCTTTGTCCTTACCATGAGGTAGGGTATGTTTACAAATAGATACAGTAACCATCACTATACATGACTCTAATAGTAGACAAGTTTATGAATACAATTACACAGAGTAAAAAGGAGCTACATCCTCAGAATACCAGGGTTTACTCAACATTACCCCTAACAGGAGGCAACAGCTAGTCTGATGAATGGCTCATGGTTCTTTTACTCATCTGCCTGGGATATTTAAAAGATAATAGATTCTTCCCTTGTGGTAGCAAAATGATATCTCAGTGCAAAAAGAAAAGCAATGACAAAAATGGCTTCTTAAGTCTTCTTCACTACATTGTGATTGAGCAACACCTGACAATCATAGGGCCTTTCCCCACTCACTGTGCATTTAAGTCTTACCTACTAGGGCCAGATGACATTGCAACTATTTGTTAGGGTATAAACAATTGAGAGATGGGCATAGAGAATTTGCCAAGGGGTATTAAAAAAAGACACCATTACAAAAAGTTTAAGATTTGGTGATTCTTCAATATAAAAAGAACATTTCTTTTGTAGTCCAGGGGTGCAATTCACCCTTTGTGCCCACCCCTTGCACTGAATGTACCATTTGTGCCCACCCCTTGCACTGAATGTACCCTTTGTGCCCACCCCTTGCACTGAATGTACCCTTTGTGCCCACCCCTTGCACTGAATGTACCCTTTGTGCCCACCCCTTGCACTGAATGTACCCTTTGTGCCCACCCCTTGCACTGAATGTACCCTTTGTGCCCACCCCTTGCACTGAATGTACCCTTTGTGTGGAGCATGGACTGGATTAGTCATAACAAATTTATACTCATTCAAATCTAAATAGTTCCCTTAAAGCAGGGTTCCACATCAATAAAAAATAAATACAATAATGAGTAAAATTATTTTCCTAGTAGGGATGTACTCCTTATATCTAATTGGTAGCTGACCAATTAGAATAAACCATAATAAATTTGTGATACAGACCTCAATTTTGCTAATGCCAATAAAATTACATTCACAAAATAAAATAAGTATCTTACCATCCGCTGGGCTGTCATGTTGTATCACGTATTGTGGTGCTAAACCAGCTGCGAGTCCATATTCCGCCGGTATAGCGGTGACAAGGCCGCCACCACCATCTTCAGCTCTCACTCCATCCCCTGAAGACACAGCCACTGCGACTTGTACTGCGGTCGCGCTAGAAATGCTCAGCCCGCCTTGATTCCCATCGCTTTGCTCTGGATGACTTTCTATCACTTGTGGTACAGTACCTATCGCTACTTCAGTGCCATTGGCCACTGGTCCAGCTTGGGTGTAAATGGGCAATGCAGTTGGCGCGAAATTAGGTCCCTGTGTGTCTTGGACGCTCGTATTCAGCCTTTCTGCCTCTCTTTCCTCTACGGCCGATTCCATGTCGGCAAACAATCAGACTCCTAGACATTTCAAAAAGGAATAGAAAATAGTTATACTATTGATTAACTTTTAAATTAACTTCTTCTTCTAGTCGATGAATGGTGAATCAAGGCACCTACATAGCGAAAAACAGCGACTCAAACAGGGTTTTAAAGCGAGAAAAGCGAAAAGCTTCAATGGCGTTTGCCGCTTGATCAACTTAGTGAAGTAAATATAAAAGAGCGAACCGGATAAACGCATAAATGCCCGCCTAAATTTCCCCAAAGAACAAGATCTCTTGAGCTAAGTTGCAATTGGTGGAGGGCGTGAAGGTAAAACAAACCTTTCTCGATTTTTAGTTGGCTAACCGGTGTTTCGTTTGAGTTGGAACAGCCAACGAAAACGCGAGTTGTAAATCGAACGCCACTGGCTGCTCGACACTCTTCTTCACCACTCACAAACGAGCTGGAATACACAGCTTGCACGCACATACTTCATACGTCAATCATCCTTCAAGTTTGTCATTTTCAACCAATCACAAGCTATAAAAATGTTATTTTGTTTATATTAGCCAATTGGAACGCCGCCTGAAATTCAATTAAATTCAGAGCAGTGAATATTTAACAGCTGGCTTTTTCTTTTGTCTCAATAAAATGGGATAAAGGATACGGAATATTTCTTGCCTCAATGAATAATTTTTAAGTAAAAATGAGTCGAATGTTATCTTTTTTTCATCTAGTAAAAAGACAACGAGTTTTTGCGGTTCTGTGAAGCTCAACATATCGATAAAGGCTTGAACCATTTCCCAACATGTTATTAATTATGCACGAGGCGCATACGGCTCAAGTCATCTTTCCTTTTCTATAATAGTAATATTCGTCCGTTCAACACTCCGTCAATTAAAAAAAAAGACAAATTTGTTAAATTTACTTTCCTATTCTGAGCCTTCTTATTTTCAGAAAAAAAAATCACAACAACACAACGCCACGCTTACCAAAGTTTTATTAGAGCTGCATGTTTTATTATCACAGTTTAGTTGATGAAACTAAAAATGACCATCGAGCCCTAAGCAACTCAAAACTCGGACCAAAATCGATTTCTTCGGGTATTTTTACCCGTTACCTGTTTCACGTCAAGCAGTTTTCTGTAATAATTATTTTCCCCTCAAAACTCCTTGGAAAAGGTAAAATTATCGCTGTATCTACTTGCACGGCTTCCGGTAAAGGAGGAAAAAAACCTAGCTGCACGGCTGTCTGCAGTTTTCTCGATTTTTAGCCTAAATAACAAGTTTCTGGCTTTAAAACACTTCCACGATTATTTAGAACAGCCAAGCGACGATTTTTAGCCTGAAAAGCTATGCAACAAGCGGCCCGCAAATGCTCGGCAAAGTATGAACGAAGCGTGGAGTTCGACATTTATGCATCGTTCATTATTTGCCGAGCACCTCGAACACCTCGCTCCCGAACTCTTCGCGAATTTCTCGCAGCCTCTTTTTCATCTTTTCACGTGTCTCCAGAGATTTTCTCGGGGTCCCTTTCTTGCTTTTTTTCTCACGCGATGCGAGGCCGTGTCGAGCTCTGATATTGGCCTTGAGCGCGTAGTATCTCTCTTGTTCCCGAAGTATTAGCTGAAACTCTTCGTCTGAGATATGCCCGTCTTGCAGAGCCTTAGAGACCAGCTCGCTGATCGAGTTTTTCTTACTCTCCGATAAAACCATCGTATCTTCGTGTTTAGCCACCTTGCTCGTAAGACTCCTAGAGACTATCCCTGCGCCTACGCCTACGCCCACGACACCGACCAGCCTAGCGTCCCCTGCCAGCGGACCGCCGATCAGAACCCTATCCCACTCAAAGAGACCCCTACCCCGGCGCTGGAAAGCGCCCCTGCAGCGATGCCGGATGCCACAGACACAGCATGGGTAACGGCAAAAGCGCGCTTATACTTTTTCCGCACCTGTCGATGATGCGTTATCTCGTTGTCTAGAACCGCCTGAGTGTCACATATTTTCTGGAGTCGGAAGCTTTGCACGTCGCCGCCGCTGTGCATACTGGGAAGCGAGGGGTATATGGCACCACCGCTAACGTCGCTGTTTGCCATGTTTGTTACGTCGGAGCTAGGTTAGCTTTAATACAAGGCGAACGGGCTTGCCCTTAAAGTCCACCCGTCTACCGTAGTTATCCCTTATCCATATTTGGATACTCGAGACAAACTCAGAGGAAGTTGCTGCGACACAAACGGGGATGTCAGGCCCATAGACAACTTTCTCGTGCGGCCTCCCGCGGGTTTCTAAGCAAGCGAGAACGTTTGAAGGCTCGTCTAAGGCGAGGCATTGCGTGCGGTCTACGATATCGCAGCAGATGTAGAGGGCCTCTATTTTCGGCAAAGCCACCTTAAGTGGGGGTCCCTCCAAGAGCAGTGCGAGGCCCCGCTCCCCCAACTGATTGTCTTCAGCCTCTAGGCCAAATAGTGCGCAAAGCTCGGCATTCAGGAACGCAACGCCATTGGACATAAGCGCGATCTTCCCGGTGAGGAGATCCAGCTTCGCGGTCAGAATCCTGCTTTCAGCGCGGTTGATCGTTTCCACGATGGACTCGGCCGTGTGGTGTCCGGCTGGCAGAGTAGCGATGGGCGGGAGGGCGGATATAGTCGAAAGCTGATGCTCCCGCTCGAGATTATACCAGCTGTTAAACAGCGAGACGTGCCGGAGCGCCACGAAGCGTGGGTGCCTTATCGGCCGCTCGAAGTAGAGCGCCTGTTCGCCTTTGGTGAGCACAGTATGTAGGACCACCATTGTATTGAACACCGCCCGCCTTCGTGTTTAATAGGACTGAGCATGGATTGGGAAGGCTGGCGGATGCTGAACGAGGAGGCGAAAGGGACGGAAGAGACGAAAAAGGCAAGAACTGCGACGGGAGCCTCTATAGCCGAACATATCAAACACGCTATAGCCGAACAAATCAAACACGCAAAACCCGGTTTCCCTAGATCTCTGACCCTCGGGCAAAAGCTGCTCTACGCAGTGCCCGCGACCCCCGTGGAGAGCACGGCCTCAGACATCACCCCACTACTCACGCAGCTAGAGATACACGTGGCTGAGGACAAATCATTCACGACTAGGGTCCAGGACATATTCAAAGAGACGGTAGTCACGAACAAGTCCGCCAAGGAGTCTCGCTGGTGGCTATCGGAGCCTTCCTATGGGTACTGGCCACAGCAACTCAACTTTGTGGTCTGGTGCGCAACCGCTGGATGCGGGGTGTCCCTAACCGACCCCGCTTTCGCCACGCTCCCCTCTGTCATCAGGGGATTTCTAAGGTTTCACGTCTACTTTACCACGCGGAGGATACTCTACGAGCTCGGCGCCCCCCTGCCTGGCGACAGCCCGTTCACGCAAAAAGATAACCCCTACAAGAAAGCCGCTATCTAGCGTCTATGCATAAAGTTCGGTTTGCCGCGTAAGCCGGGCTTCCGATGGAAAGGCGGGCGGAACCACGGGCTAGGCGATGTGATTGTGTTCTACCCGGGGTAGCAACGTGCACGTGATCCGTGGCTACGACACGGCGGCGGACGAGTACCCGAGCCACCTCAATCTGTTTAGCGACAAAGGTGGGACGTACAATAGTGGGAAGCAGGTGGGTTTCATACGCAACGACGACCACGGGGGCGTGAAATATAGCTGGTTTTCGCCTCCCAAAGGTGAGGGGTTGACAAAAGCAGGGCTAGGAAGACTCGATCGCTCGGTCGAGGCGTTCGTCTACACAGTGCTTGGAGCGCAGGTGAGCGTCCGTTCCTCTATCGCGGGGGTCGGCACTCGCGGTGACCGCGGCGTATTACTTGTTCCGATAATTGCTTTGCTTTCGACGGACCAAGAATGCGGCTACGGCTAGAATGAGCAGCCACGCATTTTCGCCAAGGAATTTCACCGCTTCTCCAGCAGCCTTAAACACGAAGTTCGCGATGCCGCCTGCTAGCCCAGTGAGATGCTCGCCTAGCTTTTTCCCGATAGCCTTAAGCCCGTTACCAACCCCTCTGGCCACGGAGGAGAGCGACTTGCCGAGCGACGTCACAATGGCCGCGATCGTCGTCGCTACGGCCAACCCGATAGCGGTGACGGTAAAGCCGTACTTTTTGAAAATGGCTTTGATGCGCTCTCTGAGCGGCTTTTGGTTCTCGAGCTCTCGGTTTTTGCGTTCTAGTTCGTCGATCTCGGATAGCCTTTCCTCGTTGCGCTCACGGGCCTCTTGGCGGCGACTCTCTGACGTGTTAGGGTCGTCGATGGTCTGCCTGTCTGTGGTTACCACCCCTTGCAGCTCTTGGACTCGTTCTGTGTTCCCCTGACCACATCGCCAGCTTGAAGCCTTTCAGCTTCAGTCTCGTACCCAGACGCCGCGCGATGCATGACGGTCAGGATGCGGTTTTGGGGTAGGAATTCGCTTGACGTCTGGCAGAACTCAGGAAATATCTTGCAGCAGCGTTTTTATGACCGTTTTTCTACTTTTTTGCGCATAAGTCCAAGTGCCTACACATGCTCTTTGGCCAAGCTCACCGACTTCTTCGGATCCCAAGCCGCCTCGTACCCAGGCTTCTTGTGGCGCCACTCTCCATACCTCGGATTTCGCTCCACGAGCTTTACACCACTGGGCACCGCCTTTGCGTATATGGCATCTGTGCACACCCGGAGGACGTCTTCGCGAGGAATCCGCCTCAACATGCGTCGCAACGCTATGTTTGTGTACGCCAAGACGAAGGCCCTGATATGGTACCTTGTGAGCGTCGGACAACGTCTTTGTATTGGATCAGATGGGCCCCGTCGGCATGCTCGAAGTTAAGTAAGTGGTCGGTGCCCGCAAGGAGGTTTGTCAGATACGCTGCTTCTTCACGGTCGCGAACTACGATCGAGGACTCGTCGCCATGGCGAGCGCACTTGCCTACGAAACGGACAGCGAGATCTCGACCTCAGGATACTGCGAGTCTTCGCTACTCGCGCTAGAGTGGGGGAACCTGATGGAGTCCTTTTTTCCGACGCTATCCAATACCTCCCTTGCCGTGGCCATGACGAGGTCACCCGAGTCTAACAGGTCCTTGAGCTCTGGCTTGGTGATCCAGCCCTCGTTTTGTTCCAAGTGCTGCCCTACCCTCCCGGAAGTGTAGGGGTGGCAGGCCTCAGAGAACTCAGAGAACTCCCACTCGGTCAGCTGAATGACCCCGGTTAGTTGAAGAACCTCGCTCGCTCAATGGCCGTCCCACAACATCCGCGATACGATACACGTTCGTAGGGAAGCCGTATTTCCGTACCAGGTCAACGGCGTCCGAGGCGCCGCCGAAGACACTGTCCTCGCATCCTAGGTACGCCGCACGCATTTCGATGTGCGCATGAGTCTGCGCCCCTAAGTTTTCCTTGCTATTCCACACTTTGGACTCAACCTGCGCCGCTTGTGTTTAAGAGGCGTTGGCCTGATGTTCTCTCTTTGGATCCACTTCTTGAAACGATACCCTATTGCGCCACCCATCGAGTGCGTAGCTTCGATGTACTCTTGGTAGGCTGGGTGATCATCTGGGAGCCATTGAGGATCATGTCCCGTCTCGTCTGTAAACGCCCTGTCGATAGCCACGCTGTCCCGTTCCGATCGGTACAGTTTGCCTTCGTGCGTGACTATAACGCGCCCGCATATCCAGATCCTCGTGCTTCTGGGGATCGCCCTGTTTATAAAGCGAATGAGCGCCTCTCGCACTTTTGCCTCGCGCGTTTTCGTGGCGGCACTGGTTTAAGCCTTCTCCTGACGTAGCGAACGAAGCTCATCCTCAGCCTCGAAGTCTAGGCCGTGGACGCTCGTGATCGCAGGTGGTTCAGTCGAAAGCTCCGCCCAGGCGTGGTTATTGTGGCAAGGGACAGTGAACCTCGCATTAGTCTTGTACTTCCCCGAGTCCCACATAACGTTGCCCAGGGCGTCCACGGCTACTAGCTTTATCTCGAGCTTCTTTTCCATCTCAAAGAGGTCTTCTTTGGTGCATACCGTAGTAGCCAGCTTCTTGTCCAATCGCTCGGGGATCGGGGATCTTGCCTCGTGTCTTGGTTAGACCAAGGGAGCGTGAGGTACTGCGATTCCTCAAAAAGCCGGCAACATAACTCACAACACAGTTAGCGAAGGCGTCACTCCCTCTCGCTCAAACATTGGCCCAGGCTCCCCATTTTGCTCAGGTTAAGGGCTAAGCTCGTATCTCACGTAAACGAGGTACTCTCGTCCTTTCTCCCAAATACCCGCATCGATACCTTCCAGGGCGCCGACTGCGATTTGGTCTCCTCTTTTGACTAATGACCCACCAATCTTGTGTTCCGAGCGCCCTTCCTCCTCTGTGATTGGCGCCAATGGCTCTGCGGGGGCCTTAACAACGTCCGTAAAGAGTCTGTAACGCCGGTCAGGGTCTACCATCTCAAGCACCGGTGGCAACACTGCGTTTGCCCGCAGAGACTCGCTCGTGCGAGACCCACCACACCGAGCCATCGTCATCGATATCAGTCCCCCGCATAACCGGCTTTGGAGCAATGACTCCTGCTCCACCAAGATCTCGTATCTCCTGGTAAACACCGTCGCTTATGTCTAGGCCCCGAAGAGTGGCATCCACGCTTGGGAACCGAAGGTGGGCGCCGCCGACGAAGAGAGAATAGTACTCCTCGGGATCTAAACCCTCTGGGCCCTTTTGCTTTAGAAGCGGGTCGAACTCGCGCCACGGCTCCTGCTTCGCGGCCTCTTCGTCAGCTTCTCGCCGACGCGCTTCTGCCGGAACGAGCGGCTTAAGCAGCTTGTGCCTGAAATTCTCGGGGATGTCCTCGTCCAGGATGTTCTGGACCAACCCTGCTAGTGCGGCAGGCGCCTCTTTGTCAGGCATGCTATTGAGAATCTCCTCTATGTAAGCGTCCATGTTTGGGTATGCCTTGTGCCACCCAGTCTCGAATTGCCCGTACCGCGGGCTACGATGTCAGACAGGACGAGTGTTTGGGTATGCCTTTTGCCACCCAGTCTCTAATTGCCCGTATCGCGGGCTACGATATCAGACAGGACGAGTGCGAACTGTTCCCGAGCGCGCCTCTCGGTGCCGCGCATCCTCTGCCCTACACGATTCGCTCCGCAGGGGCGGCACAACCGCGTCTCCGACTGCGTCCCTATGCCGCAGATCCTGCACGGCATGGGGAGGGGGCTGCCCTTACGGAGCCTTTGGAGGTGCACCTTGCAGTAGGTGTCCATGCACCTCTGGCCACACGTGTTTGCATGGCCGACCTTTAGCCACCCGCAGTAATCTTTTCCGCGCTTCATCCTTTGGATGCTCGGTATACTATAGGACAGACGAGGGTCTAATTGCAAGGTTCCCACATGTTACCACACAAGGGGGCCAGCCGGGGGTGGGGGGCTCGGCGGGGCGTGGCGCGCCTCCCAGCCTTGAAACGGGGGTGGGGGGCTCGGCGGGGCGTGGCGCACCTCCCAGCCCGTTCTATGAAATGACCCAGTCCCCCCCTAGTGCATCTACTTTTTTTTTCCTTGCACAGCTGTTATGGCGAAAACTAGGTGTCGAACTCCACGCTTCGTTCACACTGTGCCGAGCATTTGCGGGTCACTCAATGCACAGCTTTTCAAGCTAAAAAACATCTCTTGACTGTTCTTAATAATCGTGGAAGTGTTTCAAAGCCAAAAATTTGTTATTTAGGCTAAAAATCGAGAAAATGGGAGACAGCCGTGCAGCTAGTTTTTTTTTTCGTCCTTTACCGGAAGCCGTGCAAGTAGACACAGCGTAAAATTATTCATATATAAGTCATGGAAGATATTACACAAATCATCAATAGCAATAATATCTTAAATATTATTGAATGCATTAGACTAATAAACATTTGTTGAAATCTCTGGCTGGAAGTTCTTATATACAGGGCTGACAGGGGGATCTGAGAGCGTGTTTCCGAATCGCTCCATGCTTTCGCAACCACGGCCCGAATCAACCTGCAAATCCACAAATCACAGCTACTTTTTCCTGGATTTTTGTACGGTGAAGGTCACGCTACCCTCCTGCGCAGAGCTTTCTGTGTCGCTTGTTTAAGGCCCTGTCACACGTACGTTTTTTCTCTTGCCACCTGTCTCGCAAAAAAAAAACTGTTGCAGGTTGCACGCGCATTTTGCAACTTGATTTGCATTTCTCACTTCATTTCACACTTCACGTGCGACAGCGCGCGCGTGAGACCTGCAACATTTTTTTTGCGAGACAAGTTGCAGCCGAAAAGTCTACGTGTGACAGGGCCTTTACGAGCAAAGTAAACGAGCGACACAGTCTTGCGCCGGAGGGTAAGCTCACGCAACCGGTCTGTCAGGCATCCGGTGGATTACTATAGTTCTTGTCAAATTATCGCCTAAAATGAAGCATTTATTTATAAATGTCTTTAAGAGGCAGCCGAATTTTCGGATGGAGAAGTTGGAAGAGGATTAGGGACTGTGCAATAATTATTAAGGGGGAGGGGGGGGGTAAGGGCTTACTTAAATTGACATCAAAATGTTTGTTTTGTATCTATCAAATGACTAAAAATGTCACCTATCCCTTTAAGCACAGAATCGACGTAAATTTTTCAGTCTCAGTAAGGACCACCCTGTTCTATTAATCACTACATATCTCTCATCCCATCCCAAGACGACAAATGGATAAGATTCATCACTCTTGAAGTGGAGGTATCTTTTAGATAAAACAAAACGAACCGCCGCGTAATAACAATCGCAGGTCTATGGGCCTGTGTTAAACTATTTTTAGGTAAATATTACTCGATCCATTTTAATTATTAGACAAAAAAAAAGAAAATTCCAACTCTGGACCATTTCCAGAAAAAGAAAATTCTCAGATTCTCCAATAAAACGCTTTGCGCTTGTAGGTACTTAACTGTATATAGACAGGAAATTATTATTCAGCAACTTTCCCTATGCGGTGCTGATGTTTATCCTTATGCATTAGGAAGCAAGTGGATACAGGTAGAATGTAGGAGGGGAGAGGTAATTTTTTAAGAACATGAGGGGTGTCAAAGCTAAACTCATAAACTTGACGCTGTTGGAGGGGGTTCCTACGTAATGTTTCATTATTCAAAGTTCTCTTATGCCCCCCTCCCCCCCTCCTGATAATTATTGCACAGTCCCTTAGACAGCATGCTTACAGCAACCAAGCCAATGTTACCAGGTGGGTGCCCCTTATGGAAGTTTCCGTTTGATCTGAGTGTCCTTTCATATTCATAGGTACCCACAAAGGAAACGCGCTACATAGCAAGAATACCGTCTTTCCTCTGTGGAGTTCTACAGGTAATGCCCAGTCTAGCGATAGGGTGCTGAGTATTACCACTCACTTGGCAGTTGAACTCCAGTCGCACATGGATGTTCATATGTTCAGCAAATCAAATTTCACTGTATTTCACTCGAAACATTTGTCAGAATGAAAGAGAACAATAGGATAGTTATGTGTTTTTATTTATGTTATAATAATTTTATATGAGCGGCTAGCATTCTGGGTAGTGCAAAGGCTTGTTTACAATCACCGATTTGTCAGGCCGATTTTGTGTGTTTGTTTTCAGTGCCTTCTGAAATTATGGCGCGACTCAGGTCGTTGTCGGTCTTTCTTCTAGACCGCATCTTGGACACGAAAAGTCGCAGCTTGTAAATGCTCTGGCTAGACAAATCGGTGCGTGGAAATACGCCAATCGCTTTCACTTTCCACTAATTTTAAAGTGACATTTTTTTAGTATAATTGCATTGCAAAGCGTTAACTATGAGTTCCAGTTAAATCTAAGACTTCCGCACACATTCACAGCAAGTCTTGATCTTCTGCGTTTTCTTTACCCACTCTTCCTGGTACTTATTGTCTCCCAGGGGGATGAAGTTGCCAGTGCGTGTAAGAAGGTCGACGCTCATTGATTCCTGGTAGCATTTGCCCATGTTATAGAAGCATCGGATGCTGTCCGCGTATGCGGCAGGATTGCTTTTAGCACAGCTCAGCTCATTGATGTATTTTGGAAACATGCTTTCATCAAGCCTGGTGACATGTTGGCAGGCGGGGCAGAGGTGTGTACCTTTAGCTGTGGTCATCATACGGCAGTTGACTGAAACTTGCCGCTTGCCTCTCAGCACGGAGCTGACTTTTTTTTTCACGGAGAGCAATTCTCGGACCATCACGCTCCAGAAATTTTTGCTGATTTTCTTTGTTTTTTTGTGTTCAGTACTCTAAAAAGGTAAGGATGTATTTAAAAAAGTATACTATTAAAAATTGCTTTGTGTCTGACGTTGGGAAATAGACCAGAGGGTCGCTCAAAAGAACCAAAGTTTTTCATACCGACCCTCTATCCCTAGTTTTAAGAAACAATTTCACCCCAAGAGTGGCAATGAAACTATAACAAAGAACTTCTTGTCTCTCTATCCCTACCCTCCCTAATAGAGGGTCGTTCAAAAGAACCAAAGTTTTTCACATATCCTACCCATAATTCCACCATCACAAGTTTAATTGGGGAAAAGTGGCAATGAAATTATAACAAAGAACTTTGTCTGTGTTCCTACCCCACTTTTTTTAAATCAGTCGCGTGGGGCGCATAGGCTACCCCCCTCGACCGTCAGAAGGCTATTTTTCTTTATTTTGCCCGATTATTTACTAACTTCATTAAAGGTAACGACCCCAAACCGCATCACGTTGTTTTCTATAAGGCAAATAGAGTTATACTTACCTCGCTTTCGAGCAGGTCATCAAAGTTTTCCTCTGCTTCTTCCAGTGTGACCGCCACATAATGCCGATTGTATCCACCTATTCCCTCCAACTTCTTGACGAGTTCCTTCTCATCAGGTACAATGCACTGGATTTTCTTCCCGTCTGGTGTGACCACCGTGTGGGTCTTGTTGCTGTTGGCGCATGGGTGTTTCGGTGCTGGCTGCGGGGGCGAGGGCTTAGGCAGGGCGCATTCTCGAGCAAACTCCTTTGTTCCCTCTCGGTCTTCTTCCTCACCGTCGTCTTGAATGATCGACGAGCGAAGAAATTGCTTGCCTAACTTTCCGTGCAGTATATCGTTGACGACTTTGCTTGAGGCAACGTTGATTAACGTTACAATCGCCATGCAGGAAAATATGAAAGTGAGATGCATCTAAATAGATAAAAATTGTTACCATCGCCATGCAGGAAAGATGAAAGTGAGATGCATCTGAATAGATAAAAATTGATAAATATTGGCCTCAATTTACCACGGCAGCGGCGTGGATACCTAAAATCAAATAAATGTTCTGGAACATATATATATAATTTTTTTTTTGGGGGGGGGGGGGGGTGACCACTGAGCGTTATTGAAGAAAAGCCTAAGCTACGGCTCTGCACGGCAAGCATCCTTTCTATCCGTATCGTATTTTCCCCTAGCTGTTAGCAGGGGGTGACGATATAGGAGTGGGCGCATAGAGGTGTGCACATCCCCAACTCGACCCCCCAAAACAGTCTTCTTAAATAATCTTTAACTTTTACAATACGCCCCTCGTAACAAATTATGCAGTTCGCATAGTTTAAATTAAGAGTCTTCCTTTGCGTAGATCTTTTGAAGATTTTATAAATGAAAGCAGTAACAGTTGCATTTTGTGTGATGCAAGCAACTAAGAGTTCTAGACAATTCCTCATTTGGGAACTTGATACGGGTGGTAAAGGGTAGGGTATGGATCACGTTTCACGGACCGGGCAAAATGTCTTTTTCACGTTTCACGGAACGAAAAATGGCCTTTTAAATAGTGAAATCACACTTCACGGACGTCGGAATGGACGTTTTCACATTTCTCGTAGGGTGAAAAAAGCCAAATCTCGTTTCACGAAAATACCCTTTACCACCCTGTTAATATGTAGGTGAAAGAGAATTGTCTGTTGCAAGATACAGGCAACTTAAATGTAGGTCAATAAATTTATGGTGAGAAAGAAGAATAAAGGTCTCAAAATTTTTCAAACAAAGACTATTGCAAATAATTGGTTGCCATAAAAGTTGCCTAGAGACGAGAAATGAATCCTCCTTACGGTAAAGTGAAAAAAGTAACCCTTAAAAAGGTTTTGAATATTCTTTTGCCAAAAAACTTCAAATCTATTTTTTTTTATTAACACTTTTAAAAGAGGATAAGAGAGCGTTCGTTTAAGGAGACTTCGTGAATCACAAGGCTCAAGTGTAATGATACTCTTTCATAACCGTTACCATGATATTAATTACAACTAAGGGTGCTTGTTTAACGGAGATAAAAAGGTTATAGAAACTTTGTATGTGTTATTTGTCAGGCAGCAATTAAGGTTGTTAATAAAATGGGTAAAAAACATAAGATAAACGCTCAGTGGCGAGGGGCGGACGCATACTTCCAAAACTTCTTGTGATTTAAATTGTCTCGTTTTCAATTATAGCGTGCACTAGATAGAAAATATCATAACAACACTTACAATTGGATGTATATCCAAATTTCTCTTACCGTCTTATTCAACAGCTTCTCTTCTTTTTCCGTGGCCTGTTTCCTGCCTTGTCGCGAGAACCTTTGTCCAATCAACCGGGACAACAGGGTCCTTAAATAATCAGTAAGGGCTAACCGGGACAATGCTATCACATGTATAATCAATTGGCACCAAGAGAGTAAGCAATTAACGATTATTGCCCCTTCGAGTGCTTTTGAGAAAATATAATATGACAATAAATAACACCGCAAAGTGCCTTTTGACATGTCAACAGAGAGGGGTACTAAAAACTATGCGTATTTATGGCTGAATATGATCAGTATAGAAATGGAAGATGGGCTAGCTTTTGACCTTGAGCTGAAATCGTTACCTTCGTGTTCGCAAATTGACAACTGTCATGTGTCACAAAACGCCCCCGACCCCCTCCCTCCCCGCTATAGAAATCAAATTTGAAAGGCACGCAATAAAGGGAAAGGTTCTGCACGCATGACTTAATGTATCATTTAGACTACCAAAGGATTTATAATTGGTTCTCAATGACGTGTCGAGTTTCTAAATCAAATTTCAAGTCTAAGAAACGAACGGTTTTAATTACGCTATTTCTGGAGGCTACAAAATATAATACTAATCAATTAAAATATAATAAAATATATATAATAAGGCTACAAAATATAATACTAATCAATTAAAATATAATTCATCAAAATAATTTTTAATTTTGGGGGGCTCTAAACGTGGTGTCGTGTTCCTAAATAAACTGTAAAATCGATACAAAGTTCTACATCTACTTTCAGAATACCCTGCAAGCCGGCTCTTCTGTGTATTTTCGTTGTTCAGGATCCCCGAGTCGCAAAAAATCCGCTACCCCAAAACAGGAATTTCCGAATTAACCCACTGGGGGGGGGGGGGGGGGGGTAACGACGTCCAGCAAAGGCCTGGATAACACGATTGTCTAATGCTAAGGAAAAAAATATGGTAAATGATTTAACGCCCGCTATCTAAAGAACGCCTCCTATCCAATGAACGCCCCCTAAGCTCCGTGCAAACTGACGCTGGCAAGACGTTAGCCCACTGTTTAACACTGTGTTGGGAGGTACTGGCTGGTGCCGAGTGTTGACGAAATTTTGATTGAGTTCAAACATTTGGCCAGCGTTTCATTTGTCTCGTGGTCATTCGAGCATATCACAGCGTAGCCGGCGCAGTTTGCACACGAACCCATCAATGCTGGGCTCATTTGCATCGTTTGCATAGAAAAAAATAACTCCGTCCGAATTATGCTATCATTTCTAAAAGAATAAACGTTACCGCATCTAAAATAAAAAAAAAAACATCGCAAATTTTTGGTCGTGAAACCGATATATGACTGAAATGTATCGTACAGTACACAATCCAATTGTTTTTATCGTCCTCTTATCACTTGTAGTCGTCGACGACCGCTACAACATCAAGGGACGAAATATACCCGAATTTAACCGGAATCCAGCGGAATCTTGAGAAAACACAAGTAAAATGATGGAGTCTTGGGTTGCCTTTGTCCCGTCATGCATCAAACGCAAGTCAAACGTGAACTTATCAAACGTGAACTTATAACCGACATGCTGTTGGGGCAGTTTGCACACCGGCTTAACGGCCAGCAATGCTGGCGGGTGCAGTTTGAACAGGGCTTAAGCTTACAAGATTGTATTGAACGCCACTCTTTAACAAACGCACCTCACTTCTATTAAATGCCCCCCTCCCCTACCCCGCTTCCCTCTCTATCAGGTTAAAAACAAACGACCTAGGAATTCCGTTAATATAAATAAAATTTAATTGCCATCTTGCTCAATCAACACTGGTAAGCGAGTAGCGTCTTGCTCAATGCCAAGAAACGTTTTTATTCATACAGGCGTATCGGGTGTATATTGTTTTTTACAATGTCATCTGATTGTCATGGTCTCTTCAGTGCAGCTATAGAAAGCATAGCACAAATATCTTATGGCTTGTAAATATCATCTGGATGCCATGGTCTCTTCAAGGTTAAGCTAGGGTGGACATACTACTGCAAGCTGGGACGAGCTACATAACAGAAAATGGTCCGCTAAATGGGTAAACGAACCCCCCCCCCCCCACCCCCCCCCCCCCGCTCAAAATCCTGGCTACGAGCCTAACATAGCACTATTATCTAATAGCTTTACTACATGTCATCTAGCTTTAAGTACATGTCATCTGGATGCAATGATCTCTCCAAGGTGTAGCCGAAAACATGTCACCTGGATGCCATGGTCTCTTCAAGCTGTAGCTAGAGTGAATTATCTAATAGCTTCAAGTTAATGTCATCTGGATGCCATGGTCTCTTCAAGGTGTAGCCAAGTACATGTCATCTGGATGCCATGGTCTCTTCAAGGTGTAGCCAAGTACATGTCATCTGGATGCCATGGTCTCTTCAAGGTATAACCAAGTACATGTCATCTGGATGCCATTGTCTCTTCAAGGTGTAGCCAAGTACATGTCATCTGGATGCCATGGTCTCTTCAAGGTGTAGCCAAGTACATGTCATCTGGATGCCATGGTCTCTTCAAGGTGTAGCCAAGCACATGTCATCTGGATGCCATGGTCTCTTCAAGGTGTAGCCAAGTCATGTCATCTGGATGCCATGGTCTCTTCAAGGTGTAGCCAAGTACATGTCATCTGGATGCCATGGTCTCTTCAAGGTGTAGCCAAGTACATGTCATCTGGATGCCATGGTCTCTTCAAGGTGTAGCCAAGTCATGTCATCTGGATGCCATGGTCTCTTCAAGGTGTAGCCAAGTCATGTCATCTGGATGCCATGGTATCTTCAAGGTGTAGCCAAGTACATGTCATCTGGATGCCATGGTCTCTTCAAGGTGGAGCCAAGTCATGTCATCTGGATGCCATGGTCTCTTCAAGGTGTAGCCAAGTACATGTCATCTGGATGCCATGGTCTCTTCAAGGTATAACCAAGTACATGTCATCTGGATGCCATTGTCTCTTCAAGGTTTAGCCAAGTACATGTCATCTGGATGCCATGGTCTCTTCAAGGTGTAGCCAAGTACATGTCATCTGGATGCCATGGTCTCTTCAAGGTGTAGCCAAGTACATGTCATCTGGATGCCATGGTCTCTTCAAGGTGTAGCCAAGTCATGTCATCTGGATGCCATGGTCTCTTCAAGGTGTAGCCAAGTACATGTCATCTGGATGCCATGGTCTCTTCAAGGTGTAGCCAAGTACATGTCATCTGGATGCCATGGTCTCTTCAAGGTGTAGCCAAGTCATGTCATCTGGATGCCATGGTCTCTTCAAGGTGTAGCCAAGTACATGTCATCTGGATGCCATGGTCTCTTCAAGGTGTAGCCAAGTCATGTCATCTGGATGCCATGGTCTCTTCAAGGTGTAGCTGCGACATCCTTTCAATGTCATCAAGACTAAGTCTTCTGCTCCATGATTTAAAGTCCTGCATTAAAAGAATAATTAGAATACATCTATTTCATGGGTTCATGGGTAAAAAAAACATCAAAAAGCTAATCTAGTTTTGAAAAGCTGTGTAGCAGTTTTGTTGATGTGCCTCTCTACATGGCTTTCAGAGACCAGGGGCCGGTTCCTGGAAAGAGGAATAGCGCTAATCTAGGCATAAATCTGCTCTATTCTAGGCATAGATTAAAACCAGGATTACATCGCGTCCCTGAAGGCAGGAATAGCGCTAATCCAGGCATAAAATCGGCATAATTTTATACCACCTAGCGAGAAGGGTATAACTCGCTATTCCGGGAATAAAAGCAACAAACAAAACGGCGGACATGTTATTGTTTGGTAATCTTGCCGGAAGTCCTGCTCAACCGCGTCGGTTCCGTCATTTCCGCATAGAATTAGATGATTACCTATTTTCGCCACAATTAGTGAGAAGCACAAAGCGAAACCATGCACTGAGTCCGACCTTGCAAGTTCTCGTTGCTCTTCGGTACTTTGCATCTGGTAATTTTTCTTGACAGGTTATTGGTGACACGTTTGGACTTCCAAAGTCTACAGTCTCACGTTGTATCACTGACGTGACGTGTCCAAAAACGACTAGTTTATTGTTTGGCCGAAAAGTAACGAGGAAAAAACAGCAATCAAAGAGGCGTTTTTCGCACACTAAGGTTTTTCTGGAGTGATAGGCTGCATCGACGGCACAAATGTTCGCATTCAAGGACCTCTCAGGAACGAGAACCATTTTGTCAGCAGGAAAGGCTTCCATTCCATCAACGTTTAAGCCGTTTGTGACAACAAAGGTGAGTAAAGATTGGTATAAATAAGGGTAGTCGGGAGGGGAGGGTCCTTCCTTCAGCTGCAGATGAAATTTCATATAATCCAATATTGCTTCACTTTTTATTGTTTTATTTTAAATGTTCATTTCAAATAAAGTTTAATGTGAGTAAAGAAAGTTAATGAGCAAAATCTTTATATAAATGTATAGGGAAAGGGGTGACTAAATTTTGTTGGATACAACAGCCCTCATTAGATCAGATCCCCATACTGCTCCCTAATTGGTCACCCTTTTGTAATTACGGTATTTTATATCATTACTTCTCCATGATCAAAGATTACTGTCAAATGAACTATCTTTATTTTAAAGAAAATTTATTATAAGAGATGAAAAAAGATCCTTTGTAATAAATAGAAAGAATACTTTTTAATTTCCTTGTTTTTCACTTTTTCTATTCACCAATGTTGTAACCAAATGGCCTTGAAATGCCCACGACTCTTTTATTATTCAAGATAGTGGAATACACAACAAACTTCAGGCAGAGTACAAGAGCATTGAAGATGGTGTTTTAATTGGTGATAGTGGGTATGGCTGCAAGCCTTTTTTAATGACCTCTTTCCCTCACCCCCACCTACAATGAGGCACTGGGAAAGACAAGGGTGGAGATTGAACAGACACTTGGCGTATTTAAGCGGAGATTCCATCTCACGCATACAGAGATCAGGATGGCTCCCTTGTAGGCAACCCTCCTGATAGGGGCCTGTGCAGTATTGCACAACATTGCAATTATGAGGAATGATGTTTACAATCCGCCCCTTTGGGTTGTCTTTGAGGATGATCAGCCAGATGTACCCCCCCCCCCCCCCTATGAGGGACCAGAAGATGGTCTGAGGATCAGAGAGTACATTTGTGAGAATTATTTTTAATATTTTTAATGTATTCAATACTATGGAATATTTTTACAAGTTGTATGTTAAAGAATAAACTTCAAATTAATCATTTACATTGCAAATGTACAATGTCCTATACTTCTAATAATAAAGAAAGATTGGGTACTATAAAATTGTAAATTTCTAAAGAATATGAATAACAATGGAGGGAAATTGCAAAGGAAATGACAAAATGGCTTAATATATTGTTAATAATGATGAAATTCAAAAAAATTTGAAATTTGCAATGGAATTTGCAAATTCCATCAAAAGCTTTAGAATGGACCATGGAAAGCTGTACTATTGTGTCAAAACTTGAAATACTGTGAACCTGCTGCAAAGGTTTGCAAGTTGAAATGCTGGGTTCAAACATCACAAGAAATTCTTAAATTTTCTTTGTGTTGAATTAAAGGATTTCAAGGGGTTTTGAAAGAAGTAATGACTGTTTTTAAACTTTATTTGAAAAAAAAAACCTTTTGTTCGGCTAAAAAATAATTAATGAAAGAAAGTGTAGTGGGGCACCTCAGGTTAAGGTTTTTGACCTGAAAACATACTTGATTTTACTTTAGGATGTTGTTCATACTATTTCTAATATAAAAGCAAAATCAAACTCAGTCTGAGTTAATGGGGAGTTCGAATTATCCTAGTCCAAGTTTGTCAGATTTCAATAGCAAATTAACAGCTGACTCATCAGGTATGGCTCTGCAAGGTTACCTTATCTTTTGATTAGATTTGAGTACCGACTCTACCCCCTAAATCCCTTATCTTCCAGTTGTCATGCCTTAATCTGTATAGGGTCTGAGCTTCTGACGTCTAGTGCGCTACAGTGGCCATAGTGAGACTTTGTTTGGAAGGTTTGGGAGTATAAAAGGCATGTAGTATCAAGCAGCAAAGAGCAGATAGTTTGACTAATCGTGTGCTAAATGAGCATTTTTGTGGCAAAATATAGCTTTCAGGCAAAGAATAAGCTTGCTAACACTTCAAACCTGATTTTTTCACTGTGTCATGAATGTATTTGGCTCTCAAATTATTCTTGAGTATATATTGGGTGCTTAAGGTGACTACTCCCCACGGCTCTGGTCACCTAATTCCTGTATAACTAACCAGGGACGGTATACTCCCTTCTGGGCAGCTGGAGCTCATTACCCTTGGTTGGCAGTCCATCTAGGGGAAGGAAAACCCTGATTCCAAACCTCCGCTGCCTTGCGGCGATACCCAGTCCGGGAAAGGCTTCAGAACCCAGTTGGCCTAGACTCTGTAAAAGTCGAGGTTGGTGTTAGGAAGGGCATCCAACTGTAAAAAGTTTTGCCTCATTTTGTTAGTCATGATAGGTTCACATAATAATAATAATCGCAAGCACGGGACTCCTAGTAATAGGAGTGTCGTCAACGGTAGGGTTGGTGTCAGGCGTGGGCACAACCAGATCGACATCCTGCAACCACGTCAAGATTTTCGCATAGCAACTCTAAATGTTGGAACGATGAGAGGAAGAAGTGGTGAAGTAGTAGAGACCATCTCAAGGAGAATGATTGATATCTGTTGTTTACAAGAGACAAGGTGGAGGGGTGGTTCTGCTCGGATGATTATGGGTAAAGACACCAGATACAAGTTCTTCTGGTCTGGTAACGACAAAGGCACTGGCGGTGTTGGTATCTTGCTTGCTGAGAAGTGGGTGGAACATGTTTTGGAAGTCAAACGCATCTCAGACCGAATCTGTGCCATTAAGATCAATGTTGGTTTCATCATCCTGACCATTTTCTCTATTTATGCCCCTCAAGTAGGTTTGGATGACGAAGCTAAGGACTCCTCTTATGACGAACTGTTTTGTGCGGTCTCAAAGACCGCTAAAACTGAATCCTTGTTTCTATGTGGGGATTTCAACGGTCACGTTGGGAGCATGTCTGGCGGGTATGAAGGAGTTCACGGTGGATACGGTTATGGTGAGCGCAATCCAGAGGGGGGAGACTGCTCGACTTTGCTGTGGCAAATGAACTTGTTATCACCAATTCCATGTTTCAGAAAAGGACAAGCCATCTTGTTACATATCAGTCGGGAGGTGCATCTACACAGGTTGATTACATTCTGACCAGAAAAAACAACTTTCGACATGTCACCAATACTAAAGTTGTCCCTAATGAAGAATGTGCCCTGCAACACAAACTGGTGATATGTGACACCTTCCTAAAATTCAGTAAGAAACGTAAACAAGTCTTTACCCCTAGGCTTCGTATCTGGAAACTGAGAGATCCCGGGATAAAGGTCAAGTTCCTAAATGAAGTAAAAGCTGGGTTAGATTCAGCAGATGCACGTACAGATCCAATTGAAGACACCTGGCAGTCCCTAAAAGGGTCCCTAATGGGTGCAAGTGAAAAGATCTGTGGATAAACAAAGAAAGGTAACTGGAGAAACCAGACTTGGTGGTGGGATGACTCAGTTAGCTCGGTCATTGATGAGAAAAGACGTCTGTGGAAAGTTTGGAAGAAGGGCGGCAGCAAGCAAGAATATCTGACTTCTAAACGCACTGCGAAGAGCATAGTTCGTGCCGCCAAGCGGAAAGCAGAGGCCAGTAAATTTGCAAGCGTCGAGAAAGATGACAAGGACGTTTTCCGCATTGCCAAGCAAATGAAGAAGGAGTGCAAGGACGTTGTGGGTGAGTGTTGCGTTAAAGACGATCAGGGGCACATCTCACTCACTGATGATGCTAAGAAGAATGCGTGGAGAGAATACTACAACCATCTGCTGAATGTTGAGTTTTCATGGTCCCATGAAGACCTACCTCCTGCTTACCCAGTTGAGGGGCCTCCAATCCTGGTAACATCTGAAATGGTGGCAATGGCAGTGTGCAAAATGAAGCAGGGCAAAGCGGCCGGTCCCTGTGGTGTTGTGGCTGAGATGGTTAAGGCCTCTGATGAAGTCAGCATCCCTATCCTGGCCAGCCTCTCAAATGCTATCAATGCTTAGATGGATGTGCGCACTGAAACCCGAAGATGACACAAGTTTGAGCACCATTCGGGACAGGCTCGGGATCGAAAGCTTGGAACTGGCTCTCCGGAAAGCTCGCATCCGGTGGCTCGGGCATGTGGAGAGGGCACAGGCACCAAATCCTGTGTCCTCCATCAGAGACTTCGAGCCGGGGGGGCGAAGGATTCGGGGCAGACCCAGAAAGACTTGGTCGGATGCCACGCTTAGCGATATAAAAACAGCTGGCCTGCAGGCAAGCGTGGCATCCAACCGTAAAGCATGGAGAGATGCTGTAAAGAACCTGCGCGACCCCGATTTGAACCTCCATGCGGCGTCACACCTGCCAATAGGTGGACAGTGACGTAAATGGATAGTGAGTGAGTGAGTGAGTGAGTGATTTATTCACAAATTTCCTCTGTACTGATCTTGACACAAGTTCGTTCAAATGTTTTGTTGCTATCAAATTTATTTATGTGTTACTAAAGTGTATAGCTACCAGTCATATTTTAAAAACTGCATTATAGATTACACTTTTGAATAAACCAAAATGCTTTCTCTTTTATCCATTCAGTTCGAGACTTTTCATTCTTACAGTAAAAGCAAGTGTAGGTACAGGGGAAATATCCATTGAATGAAAAGAGTAAAAGTCATGTCTATTTTGTATAATTTAACTTATAAAGTATAAAGCATATGTTTGCGCAACCCCTTTATAAAACTAAGGATCCAGACCCTTTTTGGACAAATAGAAACACAAAGCAATTGTTATTATTACCTTATTTGTAGTCATCATACATTGCAAGATAAAAAACAAAATACTATACAGGTGCATTCTGATCCAAAACTTAGATGGATATCAGGCATTTTTTTTAGAAGCCATTTAGTGGTTTGGTGCACAAATATGTGTAAGTATACAAGCTGAGACATTATACAAAGGGTTTTCTGCTGTTTCTGTGAGCCAGTTATGCACTATAAAAACAAATATTGAAACAAATGTTTTAGTTTATTGTATACCACTCCCTTGTTTGCATTTTATTGGGAAAGTACGAAGCCCTCCTTTTAACCCTACACCTGATAAATTAGCATGAGGGCACAATGATCTAATTGGACTTTCTCTCCATTTGAAAAATGGGGGCGGGGCTTAGGCCCTTTTATACCGTGCCTTTGTGTTAAAAATGACTTCAGAGACTCTTGTTAACCATACAGTTCAAGTGTCATTGTCTTTAAAGTATTTTAAAGGTTTTTTCTTCGTTATTTTTTAAATGGATGTCCTGTGAAGCATCTTGTAAAGAGTGAAAAAAGGCTCTATATCTACACTTGCTTGCTTTGATTTTCATTGCCATGGGATCTATTCTGACTAGATCCGTCAATATTATCATAAAAAAATGATCCAGACTACAATTTTCATGCACTGAATCTCTTGAAGTCCAAACATGGCCAACTTGCCCAAAATAGCCTCAAACGTGACGTCATTGATCAGAGCCTATACACCAAACCCTTAGAATACTATACACACAGCTTATACATTAGACATTTTCAAGACCCTTAGCTCTTCAGCTACTTTCTCTTTCTTCAATAATAAATATCAATTGCAATTGCAATCTGCAATTTGCAATTGCAGAGTTTCACACTGCAGGGTGAGTAAATTGTTTGCAGTGTACTTTCTCTTACTATTATTCTTAGGGGCAGGCCCTTCAACAAGGACAGTAAAAGTCAGCTCTTCTATGTCATGAAATGCGATTGTGGGGAACTCATCACCCACTGTATCCCTTGATGTTGCAGGAAGTTCCTGGTACATATTTTCTCCTACAGTAATACAAAAAGACATCAGCATAGCATAGTTACATTGCACATTGAATTAAGAGCAACATGCATTTACAGTGTGACCAGTAAAACGATGAACCGCGGAAATGCATGGAATGTTTTTTACCAGATAGGAGTAGGAGTCTGTAGAATTCAGAAGACAATAAACATATTCCGCACAGGTGTTCCAGTCTTACTAGTTGCGCTTTAAATCAAGTCAGGCAACAGCAAAAAGGAAAATCATGAATAACTGTCTGCCGGTAGTTATTTGCTATATTTATTTACTTATGATGGAAAATAAATTAAAAAAAAATTGCTGTTGTTGTCTTTATGTTAAAATACAAAAACGGGCTTCAAAGAAGGATATACTCAAACTACATGTTTGGTATTAACTTATCTAAAGACAACAAATAAATGCAAAACGGGTGGCACTAGAGACGTTCATTTCACAGTAGAGAAAACCACTTGATAGTGTTTTGCAAAAAAGTTCCAAATTGTAACGTATGTCCTGCATAAACAAATGACTCAACTTAATGCTTTTCAGGATTAAAATACGTGTTTTGGCGATATTTTAGATTCCTTTGTGATGTCTGCAGATTTGTTTCGTTCTCCCGTTTGTAATGTAAATATGGTTGGTGTGAAATTCCGACAGACGTTGCGCGTAGAGTAACGTGACATAATCACATGACTGTTCATGAATATGAATAATATTCAAAACACAAATAATACCTGTCTCGAACCCTCCTTCGATCCCGGAGAACCCCTGCGTGTCGTCGTACACATCCACTATCAGTTTAGTTATATCGGAGGGCTCCTTCGGCGGTGGACCCCCGCCAGTCTGCCGCTTCCCCTTCTTGGCTATTGAGTACTCTTTCTTTGCGACGCTAAAAAACGCCTTCCATTTGGCCCTGACCTCATCAGAAGTGCGGTAAGCCACACACACGGCGTTTACTTTAGCAGTGATATCTGACCACACTTTCTGCTTTATTTGGTTGTTCAGATTGTTCGTAAACTTCTTGGACTGTAGTATGTCCTTGTTTGCCTCAACGAAAACGTTATCACGTTCAACTCTCCTTGAGAAAAATTTGGCTTTCGTTTACGCTTCACATCTAGTTCTGTATCATCCACGGTGCTATTTTGTGACATTTTCGTTTGTTTACATAGGTTCCCCGCAAAAAAAGAGAAGAAAACGCGCGCGCGTTGCCGTATTTTCCCGCCAAAACTGGTTTTCCACTCGCTAATCTAGGGTATAAAAAATTATGCCACTTTCGCTTTCAGGAATCGGTTTTTTATGCCCAGAATAGCTATGCCTAGCATAGAGGATTTATGCCTAGAATAGCTCTTAATCCGGGCATAATTTTTGTCTATTTGCACGGCTTCCGGTAAAGGAGGAAAAAAAATCGAGCTGCACGGCCGTCTCCCATTTTCTCGATTTTTAGCCTAAATAATAAGTTTCTGGCTTGAAAACACTTCCGCGATTATTAAGAACAGGCAAGCGATGATTTTTAGCCTGAAAAGCTATGAAACAAGCGGCCCGTAAATGCTCGGCACGAACGAAGCGTGGAGTTCGACACAGTCGTTTTCGCCATATTACAGCCGTGCAAAAAAAAAAAACTAGGTGCACGGCCCTTTTTTCTTTTCGCCATTTTAAGCCAAAATGAAAATTTCTGACTTTAAAAACCTCCAATTTCTATTTAGAACAGTCAAGCGATGGCTTCGAGCTTAAAATGCTCGGCGCATAATGAACGAAGCGTGGAATTCGACACAGCCGTTTCCGCCATCGATCGCCAAACCACACCGGTAACTTAAGAACAAAGTTAAAATATTTTCTGACGCTAATCTTGAGCTATGGATTACTAAGACTGCTTTTTCAACCAATTTCTGGACGATAGCCATCACTAAAAGCCAAGAAACCGCTTTTTTAATAAAAAATCACGCCAAAGCCCTTGGAAACGCTAGATGCACGGCTGTCACATAAATATCCGGTTCGCTTTGAAAAACTCAATCTAAAATCAAAATATTAAACATGTGAATTTTGAATAATCGTTTCTAAAGGATCAGTGAAAAATATAAACACAGCAATGAAGGCCCAACAGTCAATAACAGAACATAACAAAACAAGTTGGACAAAGCTTTTGGGGAGGGGAGGTTGACGAATTGCATTGAAAAGGGTATTTCTTACTTTTTTAGCCAGACTCTAAACCATTTTTTATTCTAATCTTGCGTTTATTAAATAATCTACAGGGCTTTAGCAAGCCTCAAAATGTTGGAGGGGGGGGGGGGGGTGACAATACAGAAACATTAGATAATATTAGGGGGGCACAGCCACGCCCCTACTGGCCATTTCCTTGTGCCCCACCCACTGCTGCGGCCCTGATCTATTTGATTATATTTATTTACGTATTCACATTTTTTTATTTACAGATTGATACCCATATTTTCTTATAAAAATTTATTATTAGTTATGTTTATGATATAACATTTGTCTGTTAATTTGTATTACTTTTGTTTTTTTTATCTATTTTGCTTGTTTGTTTGTTTGTTTATTTATTTATTAAGGCTGCTTTTGTCCCCATATGATCTCCCTTGATTGCCCACGATCGCAGCTTATTTTACTGTGCGATCACAACCAATCCAATTAATGCAAAGTGGTTTCCATATGATCAAAAATTGTTGCACGGAATCACTGTCAATCACAAACCAGCCTTTATTATCAATATCAATATCATTATTATTATTATTATCATTAGTTGTTTGCAAGCAGCATTTCTTTGGGACTCTCTATTTCATTTGTGACAATATAAATGAATAATTATAATAAAAATGGTAAAAATGATAATGATAATAATGACAATGCTTGCCCTTTTCCTTAGGGTGTTTAAGTGTTATACTTTAAGACCTTTTCATAGGTCTACATACTATCCTCTTGCGTGTTTTATGCTGTTTGTGGACAAAAAATAAATTGGTTTGCGAACTGAATATCATTTGAACATTTAATAATAATAATAAACTATGTGAAACAAAGAACAACTAGGTCTAGAAAATTCCAAGAAAAACCCTGTAACTAGACCCTGATTTGCTGTCTCTAAGGGGTTCAAATTTCTGTTGACCACACCCATTCTGCTATCCTATACCTAGCCAGGGGGGTCATGTAGAAGCTATCAGAAGATTTCACCTGATTGGATTGATGCACCACAGACAAAACAATAGAACAGGAATACAATAGAACAATGAGGTAATCCAGCCAATCCTGTTAGGCCTTACGGGCGGACTTCTACACCTCTCAACCAGGGAGCTAGCAGGCAGAGCTGGCCTAAAAAAGTGGGGGGCTCAAGGCAAATTCAGAGACAATAACAGGACTGTGTGACTTTTCTAGACTTATAAAATGGTAAAAATTGATGGAATGTTATGGAAATAGCTTTCTTATACATATATTTACCTGTTTTGATACCATGCACTGATCTGAAAAAGGAGGGTTGATGGCCCCCCTTGTGAAAACTCGTATGAAAAATGCCTCAATACTTCTGGAATGCTCCGCCCCTAAGTGATGGTTTATGTACAAGTTAGGATGGAAATACAATGGTGTTAATTCTGGTGTTGTGTAGGTTGTTGTAGTGGAAGGGGAAGGCTAAGTGGATGAGGATGCTAGATGTGGCATACAGTACAATAAAGGAGGGGCTCTGTTTCTAGTGTGCTGGTGATATGGCACAAGGGCTGTTCCTAAAGGAATTTGTCATAAGTGAGAAAACGTGTTTAGCTGGCTCTTAACATGGAGAAATTAACCAGCAGTTGGTGCTTAGGGAACCTAAGGAACCCTTAGGTGAGGAACTATGGAGCAGAGGAGCTTTATGCCAGGAGGGGTATGCAGCGGCTTAGCCAGGATTTTAAACAGAAAGGGGGACCAAAGGCCCTTTCAAGGCATTTTCTCTTGTATTTTAGATAATGTCCTTATACATTTACTGCATTTTTGGCTCCTAAAGGGGGGGAGGCCCCCCTTGGCCAACCCCCTGGCTACGCCCCTGGTATGCCAGGTGTTATCTCCTGCAAATCACCCCATTAAATCCATTTCAACTAAAATACCTATATACAACCATTCTTCCAGACCAAGTTCATATTTAGTTTATCTCTAAGATTCTTTATGATAAGGTTTACTAATCATAGTGACATATGAATAATAATAAAAAAAAAAAACAATCAGAGATGATTAATTCAACATATCTAATTTTTTACTTATAGAGTGGTAGTGATGGCTATCGTCCAGAAATTGGTGGATAAAGCAGTCTTAGTAATCCATAGCCAAAGATTAGCGCCAGAAAATATTTTAACTTAGTTCTTACCTGTGTGGCTTGGCGATCGATGGCGAAAATGGCTAAGTGTTGAATTCCAGGCTTTGTTCATTATGTGCCGAGCATTCGCATGTTGCCTTTTGCAATTTTTTTCAATATCAAAGCCATCGCTTGATGGTTCTAAATAACAGTTGGAGGTTTTGGAAGTCAGAACTTTTCATTTTGACTTAAAATGGAGAAAAAGAAAAAAGGGCAGAGCATCTAGTTTTTGCTCCCCGTACACAGCTTTTATATGGCGAAAACGACTAAGTGTGGAACTCCACGCTTTGTTCATACCGTGCCAACCATTTGCGGGCCGCTCGTTTCATAGCTTTTCAGGCTAAAATTCATCGCTTGGCTGTTCTAAATAATCGTGGAAGTGTTTCAAAGCCAGAAACTTGTTATTTGGGCTAAAAATCGAGAAAATGGGAGACAGCCGTGCAGCTAGTTTTTTTTCCTGCTTTACCGGAAGATGTGCAAGTAGACACTGCGTAACTTATGCCTTTTTCCAGGAACCAGCCCCCAGAGCATTACATGTTATACCTGTTAAAACACTAGGGGTTGGAACACATGGATTCTAAATGTAAAAACCTTATTAAATTTGTGATACTTAGGTGTACAGCTTTTTTACACAGCTACTGTGCTGTGTAAAGTCAATATTTTTTGTAAGGCCATCCTATTTTATATTGTTTGTTTCATCGACTTGCAAAAACCATGGGATTTACCAAAAATATTAAATTCAACTTATTTGATTCCTCAACAAGTCAAAGTCCTGCTAGCAAGAGCAGAATTTTTTTCTCACTATTTGATACCTGTGTTAATATATCATACCTGTCAACACTAGGAGGGAGTCTCAAGATTTTGGACCCCTTCTCCTGCGTTCTGCACCAGATCTTCCGCTTTTTAGCAAATTTTATAGCTCCTAAAATTACTCTATTAGAGATTGACATTTTGCCTATTTTCTATTAAAACATTTAAAACAATAATTCTATTGCACAGGGGAATTTAACTAGCGCCCTCGTAAGATGATAAGTGAATTTGTGCACAAGAGCCTCCTGTACGGCAAACTCCTGTGAGGCCTACCCCTTCTCCCCTAAAGAGAATATACCCCTCCCTTCTCCTAAAAAAATATCAAGCCTTGAGATTTTCTGGGGTTGATAGGTATGAATGTACTTTATACTATACAGTAATTAAAAGTTCTCTTAACTAAAACATTGCTGACAATGTCACACTTTAGTAAATCATAGGGAATAAACAGTGGGCTAAACCATAGTTAGTGAGGGTACTGCTTAGAGAGAGACAAAGAGACATGTTATTGTTCTCTTAGATCCGAGTTATCTGCCAATGATGGTGCACAAGTCAAGAGTACAGTACCAGAGATTATATGGAGTAAATGAAGAGTCAATGTTATTTGCATCAATACGATCTTTAGCAAATTCTCCAGTACTGATGCAGAATCTTACAAACGCTACTATACTTGCGGTAAAATACCACTGAGTTTGTTTGACAGAGCTCTACTCACTTTAGAATTTTAGCGCCGCTAAGCAATTTAAAAAATATACATGGCTGTATAAAACTAACTTTCTAGGGCTGTTGAGCTCTGGATATAATGGTGATAAAACATGTGCAGTGATAAAGACAATTACTAAAAGAAAGTGAATAATAGAAAAGTTTCAAATGAATTAATAAGCAATTTGTGTCTGAATATGTGTATTCATAAATTTTGTCCATATGTTTTATTATACTGTATGCTTGGTTTGTGCATCTTCGTGATCATGTGATAGGTTGGTTCAACATCAGAGAGCGCCTATTGTTTTATGTGATTTGAAGTTCGCAGGGTTTTCTAACCATCCCCCTCTACTAACTATGGCTAAACTTACCTGCTTACAACGTTGTAACACTTTGTCTGCATCCTTTTCATTTAAATGAGATTTCAAAAGTTTATGCAGCTGATTCCAGAAATTGGAGCCAGCATAATTTTTCTGAGAAGATCCAGGCTGAGAAGACAGCTTTTTTATAGACAGATACAACTTGCTTCCATCTCCAATCAAATACTCATCCAAAGAGCAGTCATCTAGGAAATGTGAATAAAATGAATGTCACATAGTTTTCAGTTCATAATATCTCATACTACATTACATGAAAGTTATTATAATAATGCCTCAATATTGTTTTATTTTATTCTTGGTAGATTTTAAGTGTAGTCTTTATGGTCACACATGAGTCTCGGACTGACTAAGGTGCCTTCCTACGCCTTCACCTTAACATGTATCTGTGCTCTCAAATTCCAGCATTTCAACATTATTATTTTTGAGAAGCTTAAATTTTAAGCTTTTCAAAGATAATAATGGTGGTCCCAGTAGTGTTTTATTAACATGCTACACTGAAAAGGGCAACTTGCTGGTAAAATGGTGTCCTTAGCTTTTTTTTCCATTTGAAAGTCTATGATTTCCAGCAGGTAGCAAACAACATGATGGGATACCTGTGCCATACTGTATATTTGATAGAAAAGTGTTTACCTGCCAGCGTTTTGCCTTTGTATACAAGTCTTTGCCTTTCAACTTGCACATCAAGCTCTTGTGCCACAAGTGTTTTCACTGCCAGAATAGGCTCTGTCTCCGATACCTCAAGGAAAAATGTAAATTTGTTTTATTAGAGTTGAACCTGACATCACAGAAAAACCTTGTGCTGAATCACTTTGAAGAGATACTAAAAAAGCCACCATTTTACATAAAGGTCAATGGTTCTTGTATTCTAGACTGATTTCCCTATTCAAAACCCTGAAATGCACACTTTTGGCTTTTCCAGTTATTTTTTTATTGGCCATCCTTGCCCATTACTTATGAACCCTGGGACGAAATCTACAAATTCCAATTAGCACTTTAAAAGTCACATCAAAATTCACAATTACTCACTAAGACCTTTTTTGGTGAGCTCATTGATAACATTTTACTGTCATGTCATGGACCCTTGATCCAGCAATATATAACAAAATCCATATATAACAATAATAATTTCTGGTGTGGCCAACAGTAAAATATGTGGGAAATTATCTCAATTTCACAATGTCCTTTTTATGAGTTATCATTACTTTAAATCGAGGTTCCACTACTTATAACTTACTACAATACAATAATACATAAAATATAGCAATGAGTTAAAACATTACTAAATATACATTTTGTGGCCCAGGAAAAACTTATGAAATTGTGAGTATGAGTTCTCTGTTGACCATGGTTTACAGAACAAAAGATAGAAGACAGAGGGTGCCTAGCCTACGGATTTGTATGACTCTTTTGGCCCATTGCCTGATTTAGGAATCATCAATTTTATCTTAACTTAAGCTTATACCTTTACTAGCTTTGCTAGATCTATCAGGAAACTAGAATAGATCTACCAGGAAACTAGAATATAAATATCTAAAGAATGGAAAATACTGTCATACCTCTAATTCAGCTTCCTTTCCGTTGAGAATTTTTACGATAACTTTCATTTTGCAGCTAGAGTGTTAATTTGGGTGAGTGTAAATATACTATTGTATATTTCTGTATCTCTGTATTACCTGAGCGACCGAGCAAAGAAAAGGCCTGGCTACTAAGCGGAGGAGGTCTGGGAGCAAAAAAAGCGAGGTCGCGAGTCGGAACAACTGAAAGTGAATTATAAAGTCATGACTCCAGCAACATTCCCCTTCTATTTTGCCGCCGCCTTTTTTCTTTGGAGGGTTAAATATAAAAGAGAAAATCTGCCTCTCCGATTTCTAAGTTAAAATCAAATACCCAGGATCTACTAAGTTTTTTCGAAAAAGTGTGTTCTTAAAGTGCATCTGAAGAAATAAAACCGATATCCTTCAAAACGGCTCAATCATCGATATCTAATATCTCCTATGCTAGAAGAATCTTCATTACCAAAAATCCCCGATTTCCCATGTTCCCCGATTTTTTTTACAGCCCTTTGAATATACCAGTCTGTAAAACACCTTTGTCGCTGACCGACAAACGTATTGCGGGCGCGTGGCGCGAAAATCAAACTTGTCAGCTCGCGCACAGTCTGCATCTTTATTCGCTTAAATGAGCGCTTCTCCCTGTAAAACAACAAACTGCCGAGTGAGAAAGCGATGCCAGTGACATCGAGACAGAGAAAGCGGCTCAACAACAATACAGCAATGTGAACTTTAGAAGCACACTAGCATACACACATTGGCACCAGTCGGGACGCTAGCACAGTCTATTACCCGTGCAGTTCGGCAACCATGGACAGCTGTTTCGTCCTTATTAGGACTCGTCAGCATGGCATAGCCGGTTTGCCTCAGTTAAACTTCATCGGCAAAATAAACTGCAGGGCGACTTCGACTCGAACGAAGTGCTTTAAACCACAGCTTAGATCCATGTGGGATCTAGAGCTGCGACCGGGCTAGCGTGATGCCAATTGTGCGGATCACGCATGCGACCTTTGCTAGTCCTAATAAGGACGAAACAGCTGTCCTTGGTTGCCGAACTGCACGGGTAATAGACTGTGCTAGCGTCCCGTCTTGGCCCGACTGGTGCCAATGTGTGTATGCTAGTGTGCTTCTAAAGTTAACAATACAGCAACGTATTTTTGCCATACCAAGACGAGGCATTTGCGGACAAATGAAACATGGTTGTCGAGTCATCGAAAAATGCAGGAAGCGAAAAGGTAACTGGAGGAGATTTTAAGCCGTCTAAATGGTTTGACAACAGTAGAATCGTGAGTGTGATATCTGTAGATACGAACAGAAGGAATTATATCCGTTAACTTACATCATAAAGTTTATTGTTGTCTTATTTCATGGTTACATTACGCGAGTACAACTGCTCGCTATATTTTGTTGTTTTTGAGAATTTTTTTACGAACTCATTCGCTTCGGTCTTCGATTCTACGCTACTTTTTTTTGTTTGAACACAGCAAGTTTTACATTCAAACACCGTCTCTAAAACGGTGGATATACGACCCTGAAATGAAATAACACGATTTATTACCTGTTTGACGTTTTCGTCACTCGTCTTTTTCTGACTTGACATAAGTATTTTGTAATGTGAGATGTTTACATGATTAATTACAAAAAAATGAAAATTTAAGCTACTACTACTAAATTTAAGCTTATAAGCAAATCTTATATCGAAAAAAAATGGGTCCCTTAGCTTTTCACCTAGGTTTTGAGGATTGTATATTATTGAAATTATCAGTGATCTATACGATTACATAAAGGACCCCACTTTGAGCAAGATAAAAGTAAAGCGTTTTGTGCGAGGTGAAATTGAACTTTTTGTTCAGCAAAAAGCAAATGATGCTATGAGAATGGCAAAAAAAACAAACTTCTCAAACCATCCCGATTAAGAATCTAGTACCCTTGGAAAGGCAGATGACTACTATATCACATACATACTGTGTATAACAAATGCTTTTTGCATTCTTTTGTCATGGAGTTTAGCAATGTTTACATTTTAAAAGGCAGAGAGCGCACGGCTCACAATACGCGATGTCCTACTCGAGACGAAAATATGATCACTGTTTGTGCGAAAAAATATGGGTCCTTTAGCATTTCATCTAGGTTTTGAGGATTGTGTATCATTGAAATTATATGTGATCTATACGAATATCTAAAGGACCCAACTTTGAGCAAGGTAGCAAGCATTTAGTGCGAGATGGAATTGCTGTTACACAAGGGTCTTCATTTTCATTTACGACTAGTATAAAAAATGCATATTGAATGCTTTATATTGATATTTGGTCAGAGCACTGAGAGGACAAACACAAAAAGAAGGATTTAGCGATTATTACATCTCTACATGTATAGTAAGACGAAACAAAATATGTTTACATACACAGCGGTAATGCAAAGTAATTGGCTTCAAAATTGCAAAATCATTTGAATTATCAATAAGTGGCTACTTTAAAGTAAGCAGGATATACGTTTTATATTTGTATAAGGTTATATTTACATTCTAAGCCAGCTACCAACAGGAAAAGCCTTTTATTTCCACGTCTTATAAAGTTGCAAGGTAAAGACGCCGCATGTAGCCAAAATTGTTTTTTCTCACGCAAATTCACGCGAGCTTTTGCAATTCTCCTTATTTGGTGATCATTTCGCGCCAACTCAAGCTTTATCCGTGAGGGGACTGGGCAAGTAGGTGTTTTACAGACTGGTATATTCAAAAGGCTGTAAACAATCGGGGATTATGGGAAATTGGATGGATGAACCGTTTTGGAGGATATTGCTTTTATTCCTTCAGATGCACTTTAACTGTCCATATTTTCTGCAACGCACAACAAAGTGGATTCGTCCTCTACCATCGTGTCCGGACAGAATTGGCATGTCCGTTCATGAACTTCCCTCCCCCCTCCCCCATCCGTCGTCTCGTCGCGCCTCGTTACGCTGACCGCGACGCCCTGGGTACCCTAGGATGATTCGATATCACAACTTCTTGAGTATTTTTCATAATTTAGCGAATCCGGAATACAGTACAGTAAAGATTACTCCTATCCTACCCTCCTGCGCAAAGCTTTCTGTGTCGTGTCGCTCGTTTAGTTTGCTCCACATCACAAAGTAAACAAATGACAAGCAAATAAAGAAAAGGAAAAGACAGCTCTGCACAGGAGGGAAACGGAGGTGTAGCAGGCCAAAATATTATTATTTTTTTTTTTTTTTGGGGGGGGGGGGGGGGGGGACAAATCTAATGAATAAATCCAATGAGCCCGGGGGGGAGGGGTTCTTCAGGGTTAAAGTGATAGGGATGTTCGTCGGGAAATTCGAGAAATACCCCTAAAAATACCTGCACGCCAAAAATTGGTCTCTGAATAATACCTCAGGAGCTTAAAAAAATAAAAATTTTAAGAGAAAAGCCTTTTTTTTTCGGATACCCCCTAGAATACCTGAGGCCCTATTTTGACCCCTAAAAACACGACGAGCATCCCTATCAGTTCAACATTGGAAGAATCCCCCTTTCCCCCGGGCCAATGAGTCAACCGCCGCTCCAGCGTGACCCATTTAGACAGAGGGATAATTGGTAGTTTTAACGGATTAGATTAAACATACCAGAATGAAATATTTTCCTGTACTTTATTTTTCTCCCTTATTTCTTCTCTCAGTTGTCTGAGTGAAGTTGAAGTCATTAGTAGTACCAGATAGTTTACTCAAATATCAAATACCGTAATGATTCGAATATGCACCCGGGGCGCTTATTTGATTTTCGGGTCTTTGGGGGTGCGCTTATTATAGAGCTTATTTTCATTTCGGCAAAAAAAGAAAACAGCCTTTGAGCCGATTAAGAACAAAACTTTATTTGCGATAAACTGAAACCACAGTAAAAAGACTTAATACTGTATATTCATGGTTTTTGGGTTTTTTATTGTTTATAAATCGACGACGATGAGCATATGGTCTTCACAGTCGCTTTCATTGCCTCTCGGGCGAGGCATCCTCAATATTTACACCATTCAAATGGAACTTTTGTTAAGATGTACTTTTAAGGGGGAGGGCCGGGGAGGGGGCGAAGCGCTTATTTGAAGGAGGGCGCTTATTCATTACGTAATGTATTATTGGTAGGTCGGTTTCGGCCCCCGACTAAACATACTCTCTTCTTTACTCTAGAAAGAGTAATAATATGCCCTGAGGCTCTACGCCATGGGAAGCGGGCCAATTACTATGATAATTATGAAAAACATAATAATCACACCACGAGCCTTAGTATGTAAAATCCTAATTCAGTTTGGTTCAAAGTAAAACCAATTAATTTTTTTTTCAAAAGATGTTTTCATAAAAGGTTTAGTCAATAGCTCCCCAATCGTTTGCGTTTTTTATTATTCATTACCTACGTTGTTAGGGAAACCTCACGCAAGACTGTGTGTTAATATGTATCAGATACCATCAAATGACACGTTGTTGAAGCAAACGCATTGACAGGGCAATCATTTTTTGGCGCTTTTCGTCAGGGAAAAATCGCTTGTAAAGAGTGAATTTGTGTAAATCCAGCTGATATTGTTCATCAACAATACTTTGTATTTCTGAGCTCATTGTTTGTCGATAAAAATAGCTTGCTCAAAAATGGGATGAAACAGGTAGACAGAAGTTTTAATTAAGAGACAAAAACATCAGCCAATCAGAAATGAAAGCCGTGAATCGCTGGCAGAATAATATACTAGTTCAAGATGCAATGTGTTTTGGGGAAAAGTGTATAAGTGACTTGAGAGCAACCTCTAAACGCTGGAGAAACGCCGTTAATAATGTTTTTTTTAAGTGAATATCTGGTCTTTCAAGGTTAGTGATGCATTTGAAATGCGACTAGGCGACTCTCTTCTTAGAGTCGAACTCTCCGTTCTGACGAGTTGGTCTTCGACACACGGTAGGAGAAGGAGGACCTTTTAATTTTCTAAATTTAAATATTTTTCTTTTAAAATTAAACACAAATACTGAAAACTTATGTATAACATCGATATCTCACTGTTTTCACTGTCATAAATAAACTAATTTCCATTTGGTCTCTATTTCATTGCTTTGTACAATGCTAGATAAGGTCAAATATAAAGCTTTATATATGTTTTATATAATATAGCTTCGAAGCCTAATTTTGAGATTAGAAGAAAATCAGGAAAAAAAAATACAACAAAAACCGCCCGCCCGCATGCTCCCGAAGAAGAAATCGCGATCAGAAACGAAATGTTTTTTATGTGACCTAATAGGTGTTCTATAATGCTTTTTTATAAATTTGAAAATGGAAAAAATATATCTTTATATATATTCGTTTACCCTAGGCAGCTGATATGATAATGAGACAAAAAACTTTATACTCAAAGTCAATAAGAGATAAAGTAAATTCATTCTCAATATCTAAATTTGAAAAAAAAAACAAATGTGAGCGGGAAGCAGGTCTCTCAGTCTATTAGAAGATAGGACGACCGTTTAGTTTTTTATCTGAAAGGCAAAAAACGGATTTTATAAAGACATTTTACAAAATTTATGAATGCACTTGACGCCCCACTTGAGGACGATTGTTGACTTCAATTTTCATCCTGTTTAAAAAACAACGTGAAAATGCTTTTAGCTGCGAGTATGCTTTTTATCGAATTTCTCTTCAGAATCAAAAGAAGAAAGGTATTAGATTTTTGTCGCTTTGAGCTAAGTTTCTGTAAGCGTTCTAGTAATGAGCTGCGCTATTATGATCATTTTAATAATAATAATTCAAATGATAGCACCTGATGACGGAAACAATGGAATCCGTGAAGAGGGGAGACGTTTAGGCCGCGAAAGAAAAAGAAGACACTAGCTTACGTCAGAAAACTGTCTTCTGGCTTTGCCATTATTTAACCAACAGGAAACAGAGCCATCAAATTTCTGTAAACATTTTTTATGTGTCCTAAATGCAATAAATGCTTCCAAAAGCGAGAAACAAAGTAAGCATAAAAATCCAGCGAGTGAGGTGGGTAGGCGAGCAGAAAATTATCATTTCAATTGAAATTTTTTGGTATGTGTTTGGAAATTCCCGTCTCTGCTGTGTTCTACTGTGCTATAGTTTTTTTTTTTTTTTTTTACTCGAATGTTTGACCAAGATATCTCCTATAAATTTGTTATTTTGTTTTTAAAGTGTAGAAACTTTGGATAATACAATACTATATTTCGTGCTCTTGTTTATTACTCAATGATAACTGATGACTATCACGATAATTGTTAAATTATATAAATATTTTTTAAATTTGGGCGACATAACAGTTGCATATACCTGTTTTGGGTTATCAATTTATTAAGGTTTTTAGTCACGTCATTTTCGTAGCAAATAACGCGTTGATTCTCCTTTTTTGTATTCATAAAATAAACAGTAGGTTCTTTTGAGCTTGCTTAAAAAAATATATATAGTTATATTTTCAACTGTTGTTTTTTAAACCGACATAAAAATTATCAATATCTTCATATGGTGGTAATGAAATATTGGCAAAAAGGGAAAACATATGCAACAATGCGATATTTTCTTAAACAAATTCCACCCAATTCCACAGCGAAATTCATAAGAATATAATGAATTTATCAGCATTAATGGTGTGGATCTTTTCTTTAGCCCTCGTTAAAGACATTGAAACCTAGCGGAAAAATATTTCTATAAAGTCGGGATGTTTGCTTCTCAACCCGCTCGTTGATCGAAAAGAGGACGCGTGTAACGTTTGGTCTGCGATTTATAACGTTTGTTGTGTTATGTTAATATTTTGTTGTAGCATAAAGCCTTGATTATTAAAAAATGAATAGAGAATTGAAGACTAACAAAGAGGTCTGTATAGTTTAATCCTTTCTCGCGTTTTGAATTTTTAATTAAAAGCGCTGAAATGGTCATCTTATTCTGTGGTAGATTTGAAGTGATGTCCGTGCCTGGTCTTCTTTCTGGGTTCACACTATTCCTTCTTCACCAACATACTCTCGCCAAGAACTCAAATTCGTTTTGTAATAATGGCAAATGGAGTAAAATCGAGACATCGCCAATCACTTCACTATCTCCAAACGATTGGTACAGACTCACTGGTGATGCTGGCACGGTTTTACCTACGAGTTGCGACTTTGCCGAACGCTGTGCCGGGGGAGACGTTAACATCTTTTCAGGGTGGATAAGCGGCACCCTGCCTCGAGGCGGTGGAAACACGGAAGTCATGTTGAAGTTGTGTTTCTTTAAAGCGAGCCATACTGTTGGCGATGTCTGCTGCGCATGTGAGATGGACATATATGTTGTGCATTGCGACAGTTCCTTTTTTCTCTACAAGATTCCAGACTCCTCGAATGGAAAATGTGGACCAAGCGTTAAGATTTGCGGATCAGGTGAGATAGGGAAATGGATTTCAAGATTCAGATATTTCTAATTTCAATGTAATTTAAGTCACATTGATGAGGGGGGTAATGATGTGTGTGTGTGGCGGGGGGGGGGAGGGGCAGAATAGGTCTATGAAATGCGTGTCATGTGATTAATGGAGTCAGCAGGGCTAAGAGGTAACAGTAGTTGGGAAGGCGACAGGCAAGGTGGAAGAGAGCAGGGAAAGAAGGTAGAACGGGGGGCGGGGGGGGGAGTAAGAAGGTAGGACGGGGGGCGGGGGGGGGGGGTAAATCTGCTTCTCTGGTAAATCATTAAAATGCCTAATGTTCCTCAAACAATTCGCTTATTTTCAGGGCATTCGTTTCAAGAGCAAATTTCTTCCTCTTCAAACACAGTACTAACACAATGGCCTCAGACCTCCCGTATCATAGCGTTCAGTTCATCAGAATATTCCCCATCATCCTACTGGTCGAGTCGTGACGTGTCAAGCTCACTTACAACTGACCGCTCGCATTCCCAGACACTACAGATAACTACATCGTTTGACGATGCATACCATTCATCGGTAAAGATCTTGTCTACGACAAGTTACGGAGAAGGCTCTTCGGAGTCGACTGATTCAGCCATAGAAAAAACTGTGCCTAGCAGTATTCAAACCTCACAGAAATCTACGTTGGCGACTATCAATACAAATGTTTCAATGCTGCCCGCGTCACAAGGATCTTCATTGCCTTCGAGTTCACCATCTTCTTCCTCGTTTTTGATAAACGATCCATCTTCCAGTACCGAAATTTGGACACTAAATAACTTGAAGCCAAGCCCATCACGTGCATTTACGAGCCAATCAGATGCGTATACGAGCCAATCACGTGTATACCCGAGCCAATCAGATGCAAACCAGAGTTCGGGAAGCGCAGACATCCATCCGACACCTGTTGCGTCTATTATCACCTGGTCAAGCTCAGCGAACTCTCGTTTTCCAGGTATCCTAGATAGCTTACAAACCTACGTCAAGCTGTTTTTTAGGGATAACATGCCAGTAAAAAAAAATAATCAAACTAACCTGTTTAACACAAATCACCAATTTACAGTAATAGACTTTAAAGTAGACTTAAATAAAGCTTAAAGTCTGTTTATCTATGGCAGTCTGGAAAGAAGAAAAAGAAAACTTAGATTGACCTTCACATGCGAAGCCACGCCAAAAAGTGACTGTTCTTTCAATAAGTAAACTACTCCGATACAATTTTTTTTAATCAAACGAGAGTTGAGTTATTAAATTCACTTACAAACATTAATATATTCTTTCTCATATTCATCTTTAGTGACTTTAAAGTAGTGGTTGGCCGCCAGATCTGTCAACCCCTTTCATCTATGAGCGAGTTCATTTTTTTCCCATGCCTTACTAAAACTCTCTTTGGTGATGTATAGAAAGTAAAATTATACATTTTGTGTTCAGGAATAAATTTGTTTATGCTCTTGTCAGTTGATGGCCAGTATGGTGAATGGGGCGCGTGGAGTAACTGCACAGAGTTGTGCAGCGGCGGTACACAGTTGCGCATGCGTACATGCGATAACCCAGCTCCTGCTTATGGTGGTGCTGACTGCCCTGGGCCAGCCAATAAGACGAGGTCTTGCAACGAACATCCATGCCCAGGTTAGTGAACTACAGATGACTACAACTTAAACGTTCAGGAAATAGAAAACTAAAACATAATGGCAAAAGACTCACGCTATCAAAGTGCAATATTATGGATGATTTTCACAAACGTTATAAATACCGCCTATTCTGAATAAATACACATCACAAAGCAATGAGAGTTTAAAGTGACCTTTATTCTAGGATTTAAGACAATTATAGGACTATTACAGGAGGTGATCAATCGTGAAAATATTCGAGCTAGTTACTGAGATTGACTGGAGACTGACTAAGAGGTTGGTAAGCCTGTGATGTTCTGTACGATTTTCCTTTATTGCATTAATATTTGATTCCACTCCACTTGAATTGACTAAAGAAAATTGAAATGAAATGCGACAGGGGAGGTGGAAGAGAGCCGGTAAAGAAGGTAGGACGGGGGGCAGGGGGGGTGATTAATCTGCTTCTGAAATCATTAAAACGCTTATGTTCCTTACACAATTCGCTTATTTTCAGGGCATTCGTTTCAAGAGCAAATTTCTTCCTCTTCAAACACAGTACTAACACAATGGCCTCAGACCTCCCGTATCATAGCGCTTAGTTCATCAGAATATTCCCCATCATCCTACTGGTCGAGTCGTGACGTGTCAAGCTCACTTACAACTGACCGCTCGCATTCCCTGCCACTACAGATAACTACATCGTTTGACGATGCATACCATTCATCGGTAAAGATCTTGTCTACGACAAGTTACGGAGAAGGCTCTTCGGGGTCGACTGATTCAGCCATAGAAAAAACTGTGCCTAGAAGTATTCAAACCTTACAGAAATCTACGTTGGCGACTATCAATACAAATGTTTCAATGCTGCCCGCATCACAAGGATCTTCATTGCCTTCGAGTTCACCATCTTCTCCCTCGTCTTTGATAAACGATCCATCTTCCAGTACCGAAATTTGGACACTAAATAACTTGAAGCCAAGCTCATCACGTGCATTTACGAGACAATCAGATGCGTATACGAGCCAATCACGTGTATACTCGAGCCAATCAAATGCAAACCAGAGTTCGGGAAGCGCAGACATCCATCCGACACCTGTTGCGTCTATTATGAACTGGTCAAGCTCAGCGAACTCTCGTTTTCCAGGTATCTTAGATAGCTTACAAACCTATGGCAAGCTGTTTTTTTTAGGGATAACATTCCAGTAAAAAAAAAAAAATAATCAAACTAACCTTTTAACACAAATCACCAAGTTACAGTAATAGACTTTAAAGTAGACTTAACTATGGCAGTCTGGAAAGAAGAAAAAGAAATGACCTTCACATGCGAAGCCATGCCAAAAAGTGTCTGTTCTTTCAATAAGTAAACTACGCCGATACAATTTTTTCAATCAAACCTGAGTTGAGTTATTAAATTTACTTACAAACATTGAGATATTCTTTCTCTTATATTCATCTTTAGTGACTTTAAAGTAGTGGTTGGCCGTCAGATCTGTCAACCCCTTTCATCTATGAGCGAGTTAATTTTTTTCCCATGCCTTACTAAAAATCTCTTTGGTGATGCATAGATAGTCAAATTATACATTTTGTGCCCAGTAATAAATTTGTTTATGCACTTGTCAGTTGATGGCCAGTATGGTGAATGGGGCGCGTGGAGTAACTGCACAGAGTTGTGCAGCGGCGGTACACAATTGCGCATGCGTACATGCGATAACCCAGCTCCTGCTTATGGTGGTGCTGACTGCCCTGGGCCAGCCAATAAGACGAGGTCTTGCAACGAACATTCATGCCCAGGTTAGTGAACTACAGATGACTACAACTAAAACGTTGTTCAGAAAATAGAAAACTAAAACATAATGGCAAAAGACTCACGCTATCAAAGTGCAATATTATGGATGATGTTTTCACAAACGTTATAAATACCGCCTATTCTGAATAAATACACATCACAAAGCAATGAGAGTTTAAAGTGACCTTTATACTAGGATATAAGACAGTTATAGGACAATTACAGGAGGTGATCAATTGTGAAAATATTCGAGCTAGTTACTGAGATTGACTGGAGACTGACTGAGAGGTTGGTAAGCCTGTGATGTTCTGTACGATTTTCCTTTATTGCATTAATATTTGATTCCACTCCACTTGAATTGACTAAAGAAAATTGAGCCATGAGTCTACAGTAAGAAAGAGGAATTATTCATGGTTAAGATAAAATCAATTTTACTAGTGTCGCAATTTATAGGTAACAGATGATACAGTGTGGTGACACAATTAAGAAAATTCTGTTCAAATCATTTTTAGTTGACGGAGACTGGACCGAGTGGAGCACGTGGTCATACTGCAATAAGCCGTGTGGGAATGGGTACGAAAACAGGACGCGCTCATGCACGAACCCGTCCCCGATGCATGGTGGGAAAGAATGTCAAGGTGACGGTCATCAGGCGAAAATCTGCAACACACACCAATGCCCGGGTAGGAATCTGTAATTTCATAAATCGCTGTACCTTATCGTTTTACGCAGATCTCTTGCGTCGTTTAATTTCGGTCAAAATAAATAAATTCTCTCTGGTATTCCACCAAAAGAACTTTCTGATACTACCAAAAATTCTTGTTATTCTTTATGGACATGCTGTGTTTTGGTTTCAGCTGTAGCCGTGTTTTGCTTACTGCGACTTACGGAAGCTGTGTGGACTAGCTCGCTACTGGATCCACAAAGCGAATATTTCTCCACTTTAAGCAAGGAAGTCACCGGAAATGTGAGACCTCCCCACAACCCATTCACTGGAAATATTTACTACACGTGTGTGTGTGTGGGGGGGGGGGAGGGGGGGGTGGAATGATGTGACATTGCATGGCCACCATTGCTGACAGCACGACAAAGAATATGTTATGAGATGCTTAATGGAACAATATAACACGTAAACATCGCTAGTATAACTGGCTGGCTATTTTGGCCACCAAAGTTTAAGGACAAAGTTCTGGTTGGATTGATAAGCTCGTTGTTTACCATGATTTGCGTGTTTTTTTTTTTTTTTTTTTTTTTTTTTGCATGTTTAGGTGAAACAGTTTTACGCAAAGCTTAAGAGCTTCATTGGAGTAGAAATAAATGGCTTCAGGTAATTCCAAACGCAGCGCATGAGATAATTGAGGTTGTTTATCTTATAACAGACGACCGATGAAGCGTCTTTGAATTTTCTTCATTTGATTTTAATAAGATTACGTCCAGTAAAGATTATGACCTACATGTCCAGTAAAAATTAACGACCTATATGTCCGGTAGAGATTACGACCTTTATGTCCGGTATAGATCACGACTTACATGTCCGGTAATGTCCGGTAAAGATTTCGGCCTACATGTCTGGAATTGCGGCCCCAGTCCGGTATAGATGATTATGGACCAGCATTACTGGTTGCAAGCTGATTTTGGCTAATGCTCTCATTATGTTTCCTGGTAGCAAAGGTAGCGTCGTCGTGAATCAAAGCTTAAACTTCGACTCGATGAGCTCTTTGGAACTTCTGAGGTTACAAGAGACTATCACAGATAACGGAAAACTACAAAACATGCCGGTTGCACTCGTAAACATCACCTCACTCATAGGTGAGTGACATAGAACGACTAGCACACAGCAAAGACAGCGCCCTTGTTTAGTTAGGGGGAGGAGGCATGGAGGAAGGGGGTGGACCCGCGGTAATCGTTAAGATCTTTTTTGGATTGACAGTTCTATTTAACCCAAAGAGAAGAGGCACACATCGGAATTTTCAGATCACCCGTTGCTTTAGCGGCCATTCTCTCGAAGCCAGGAAACATTTCAAAGCTTTCTTCGGCGTTACATGTTCTTTTTCATTACAGCCAGTTGTCTGGGGAAATATACCTAAAAAGTTTAAATTAAAAATAAACAGCAACAATCAAAATGCATACAAGGAAGGATAAAAAAATCCTCTTTATTCTTGAGTTTGGCTCAAACAAACATTGCACCCCTGAAATGAAATAACTTATAATACAGTTATTACCCGCTTATAAGAACCAAGGTTTAAAAAGTTAAATATACCGAAGGAATTTTATAATTGTTATTGTTGTACTACTTTCATTTTTGCTTTAATACTCATTGGCCAAAGTTTACGAGGTTGACAGCTAGTGCACTAAGAACGTCTTTTTTTAGACAAGAACACAAAGAAAGAACCACATTACTCATGTTACTCGACATACTCTACACATGTCGTTTGTTGCAGTACCGAGAAGACCACCAGTGTTTATCGACTCCTCAAGTACCAGCTCGACGACTGTCGACCTCTCCTGGTCGCATGTTCCAACGGACGACCTGAATGGAAGAGTTCTCGAGGGACACCTTGTCTTCTATAAGGAAGCAACGAAATCCTTTCTCCCTTACAATGTACACGCTACACCGCCACAAGTGTCGCGCGCTACGGTCAGCGGTCTGCTCAAATTTACACAGTACACGTTTCGCGTGTTGGCTTATACTGGAGCCGGGAACGGGGTGCCAAGTGACCCGATAAGCCTGACGACACAGGAGGACGGTGGGTTGTGTGCATATTGTAAACGTAAATGCGTGTATATCACGCGCATCATGTAATGCCTTTAGCGTTTTTTTTTACACATAATTAAAATTCAGCCTGAAAACGAATGTCGCGCGAAAACCTAATTTTCAGGTATTGTGCAATACAGGGTCTTAGCAGGGGGTGGGACACTGGCGGCATGTGCCCCTCCCCAATATTTTCAAGGAAATGACAAGAAGGGGCGTGGCTGTGCGCCCTTCACACAATATTTTTTTAGTGTTTCTATATCCCCCCCCCCCACAGTTTTCGTGGCCTGCTATGGCTCTGCAATACTGTGTAATATGTTAACATGATATTATCCAATTACTAGTACCTAGTCGAGCGCCGTCCAGACCGGAAGCTATCGCTCACAGCTCGACCCGAATCAACTTTGTCTGGGAGCCAATCAGCGAAGAGTTCTTTCATGGAATATTGCTAGGTTACAACGTGACGTTCTCATGGCGTGACTCTACCGGCATGCACCGCGAAAGCGTGACAGTCTCGCCCTATAAGTACTCAGTCACACTTGACGGTCTAAGTGCATACACGGTCTATTCCTTGTTTGTCAGCGGATTTACCTCAAAAGGATGTGGACCGCAAAGCACTGTGGTTATTGCACGTACGCTATCTGATGGTAAAGCTCATGTTTAATAATGATGACCTTTCACCTGAGTGATATTCACTTATAACAAAGACTTTTTTTATTTTTCGTCACAGCACCAACGCTTCCTCCGTCATCTGTATTCTACAAGAACATGACGTCAATATCATCGCTATCTATTCACTGGACCCCTGTACCACGTGACCATATCAACGGGGTTTTATTGGGCTACATAGTGACGTACCGTCAAAGTCACTTCTCGCAAATTCCTGTCTTGCACGGAGCAGTGACGATGAGACTTACTGTTGGAGCCGAGGCTCTCTCCGTGACTCTTGGAAATCTGACGGCAAACTCAATATACCTCATTAGCATCGCGGGTTTTACCGAGCGGGTGACTGGGCCGGCTATTAGCTTCCATGCAGGTATCAAGAAAACTTATTTAATCAATGCATTAATAGAACTTGGGCGTATCTCTGTAAGCTAATCTACGGCAAAAATTAGAAGAAAACAAACAAAAAAAGAGCTAAAACTAAATAGAGTACCTTTTTTCATGGAAAACTTCTAGGTTTACACCAAGGAACATGACGGACATCATTCCGGTAAAGAAGACGGGTCAATTTGTAATTTTTGTTGTGTAAAAACCTGGCTTTCTACTTTGGGGACTGGGAATAGTGTTCAGGATATGGGCGTTATGCGCCGTGAGTTCTACCTCTGTTTCATTAACCTCGCGCCACCAACCACTTGGTACCATCTTAAGCGACTCATACCCGCATGGATATGTTGCGCTATATATATATAAAAAAAAAACGATTTCATTTGTCGTTCTAGAAACTTGTCGTTGTCCTAAGAAGCTCTACACTAACTACTGGATCCACCCTCCTTACACGAAGTCTGAAAACGAGGGCATCTTTTCAGGAGTGGTAACCGCCATGCTTCAGTGGGCGTGTGGCGAATGCCTCAACGGTCACGGGAACACAATCATCGATCACGTGAACAGCACACGTGGGCGCCCCGCCCTTAAACCTAGTCTACAAAGAGTAACTGCTGATATTGAACCCGCACCCCTAGTCAGTTTCCCGGTCAGCGGTAGCAAGTTTGTGTCGGTGTACAAGGGGGTACACCGTTACGTGCATATTGTGGATTCCCCGGGGATTGCGTTTATAACAGTGCCTAAGCTCCTGGGGCCCGGCTCTGTGACAGAAGCCGTTATCGGATGTCTGCCTTTGGTACTTTTTGCCGGTTGTATGGCCTATTGCGCTGGCTTCATCATTTGGGCTCTGGTAAGCCTCTGCGGAGAAGGCTATTGCATATGTTAAGGGAAAGGTTGATAATTTTTGTTTATACATTCATTCATTTTTTTAGATTTTAGGCCTTTTAGCATTTTTTTTTTCTTTTATTGCTCTTACCCCTTACTGATAGTTCATCCCTTTGCAGTCGTTATGACCTTTGTCACGCAATACTTTGGCCTGAACTAGTGCGTAGGAGACCCAGTACCTTACTCGGGTGCTTATAATGATTGGGGGGATGGAAAACAAGAAGGACTTTGCTTAAGTGCCTGTTTAATTCATCAGGACTCGAAACGAAACCCTGAGCAATTCTCACCGAGTTTTTTTGTTGGAGTCAAAGAAGGGTTTTGGTGGTCCTTCATCTCCATGACAACGGTCGGGTAAGTTTTCTTTGTATGAATAAATGACATAAGCGCGCCGCCTTAATATTTGTCTATGAACGTTCAAAAATAAGTATGAAATATGACACCTCAAACAAAGGTTATAATTGTAACTGTTACCTAATAATTGCTTTTATATTATAGTTGCCATAGTTGCCATCGCTCCCTGACGATTGTCATCATTGCTAGCTTAACTGATGCTTATATTATTGTTGTCAATTTATAGGCTCCGATATCTTTACTGGTACTTGTCATTGTCGTAATAGTTACAGAGATCGGGCCTCTATGTTATCTTGAATACACCTGTCATCGTTGCCATAGTTCCGGAAATCACTTCCGCTCCTATGTTTTTTTTTTTTGACTGACACTTGTCATTGTCGTCATAGATACGGGGACCGCGCCCCTATATCAGTAGCTGCTCGTCTGTTTGGTATTGCATGGACGCTGACAGGGCTTGTCATCATAGCTGTGCTCGTTGGGACAATTTCGACATCTCTTACCACAAGGACCATAAAAGCTGCCGATAGGCTGTATGGCACAGAGGTAACCCACCCTATCTTCTCTGGGTGTCAATCCCTCCTCCCCCCCCCCCCCCCTCGAAACGGCTTGATACCGGATTATCTCAATGTGGAAAGGCTAAAAGACGGAAAAGAATACGTGAAAGCTTGTGCGCGCTTGCAAATCACACGAAGTTAAGCGGGGTAGGAAGGAGATAACACGAATTGTTGGTTTAAGCTCCTCCTTTCAAATAAGGTCTGCTTCCGCTGAGGCGTAAAACATTAAATAAGTTATACTATATAACGCTAAATGATATTTTATACCAACACTCTTGATCCTGTATATCTCTAAAATAGATAGCTGCAATCGCAAACTCCACAGAGTTTCGAGTCGGCATTTTGAAGAACGCCAGAGTCAACACAGGTACGTCTTTGTACTACGGATGTCGAGAGAGGGACTATCATTACGGCAAGCGTTTAACTAAGAGATCACGTGACTGTTTGGGTGGCAAACTAGCGCGCGCTCAGCCTTTTAGCGGCAAAACAACAGCAAGAAATCGGTTGTTGAGTAAAATTGAACCACGGAACAGACACGACGTAAACTCTTAAATTGTGGTATAACCAGCTCCTTAGAGGTCCGGTTTTTTTAGGCGAAATAGTTACGAATGAAATTTCATTCAAAACCAAGGGTTTTTTTAGGTATGAGAACACACAACTTGACTGATGCGATAAACTTTGTCCTTTCTAGTCAGAAACTACTCCAGTGTTAACGAAATCAGGGCGGCATTGCGGAGCCAAGAAGTCAGTGGCGCTTTGATTGACACTTATGTAGCCGCTGACCAGCAAGAACTCCTGTTCACGGGCGGCATCAGGGTGACTAGGTTGCTGGATAAAGATTTTGGTTATGGTGTTGTATTATCGGGGGATGCGGTGGCCGTGCACAGAAGATGCCATGACTTTTTACACCAAGAGGTTCAGCAAGTTTTACACATTATTCTAAACAACACAAGGGAACTAAAGGTAAACACAAACACCGTGGACTACTGCGTAGCTAAGGGAGTGCCGCAAGGGGGATGGGGAGGGAGATGCACAGCTGCTCTCTTCATTGGGGTTTATTTAGGCCCTCCGTTGGACAGTCATGTAGCAGCCTGCTCATAAGGCATAACGTAACTGGCTGGATTACCTCCTTATTCTATTGTATTCCCGTTTTCTTGTTTTTGTTTCCAATTGTTTTTTTGTCTGTGGTGAATCAATCCAACGAGGCGAAATCTTCTGAGAGTTGCTACACGACTGCCGTTGGATCTATTATCTTTAATTGCATCTTTAACTCCCAACCGTAAGCCCCCCTTTTTGGCAAAGATACATTTTTAGTGACCCTCTTCTTTCTTGCTTTAGTGACCCTCTTCTTTCTTGCCCCCTTGTGCTTTTAAGTAACTTGAAAATATGTATGTTGCTGTGTTTCCAGGCATTTCCTTCAAGTCTGGCTGTCGAGCAAAGCACCGGCCTTTTTGATGGTAGCTCGCCCTTATTTCGCCTTCTTGTGCTCATCCTCTGCTGTACGCTTGGATGCAGTGTCTTGCTAGGGCTCCTCTGGCATGCAAAGCACGTGCACGTGGGTAAAAGAAAGGTCCAGCAAGGTAACGTGTTACAGGACACAATCAATAATCAATATTGATGGAAAATAGAAATATTCTAACCTTTGTGTGTAAACCTGTTTAGGACAAACATTCTGAAAAACCATACCCTGTTTAGGACAACAACCTTGATTTTAGGACCCTGTTTAGGACAACACCCTCAATTTTGAACCCTGTTAGCATGTGAGAGCAAGCAAGGCAATCAGATCGGCGGCGGGATCAGCGCTTACGTGTTTTAGCAAGGCAACCAAATCTGTACCCTGTTAAGGACAGCCTTGTTTTCAATTATGTACCCTGTTCAGGAGAGGCCTGAAATTTATACCCTGTTTAGGACAGAGAGGTCAAAAACCATACCCTGTCCAGCGGCACGTCCCCGCATAACCCATATAAGGGAGTCTAAACTATACACTTTGAATCATTACTATTATTCCAGAAGAGGATCCAAGACGCTTTCTTCGAGAAGAACTCTCGGAAGTAGTAGCAAACTTCTACAGTAGTATAAACGCTAGGTTCGCAATGCTGAAAAGGATACACTCGCTAGAAAGACGGCGATGCCTCGAACAAATAAGGAAAAAGCCGCCCGAAGAGAAACAGCCCAGCAGTTGTAATAACGATGACTCCATGCGCGCAGAGAATAGCTTATAATCGAGGCTTCACAATGTTTAGCCTTCAATGCAGGCGTTTAACCGGTGTTTTTATAGCGAAAAACCGACCTCGAGTGATTCGTGGCCGCCATCTTGGATTTTGAGCAGAAATGAAAACACCGGGTAAAAAGGTAAACGCCCGCTTCACAATATTCTGCGTGATACTTTTGTCAATAATTTCCAAGTGCTAAACCGCCTTCTGGCTTGTTTGGTCCGAACAAACCTTGTGGAGAGGTGGCGTGATTGACAACCTGGCCAATAATAACGCTAAGATTTTGAAAAACCAGAAGGCGATTTAGTGTCGGAAATCGTTGGCAAGAGTTCGCATACTCTGATACTGTAAAAACAACAACAGAAAACAGGTGGTTTGCGAATGATTTTTAAAAACAGCAAAATCAAACAACATAATGTGAAATTTAATATTTTCGTGCCTCTCCACGCCAGCAACGTCAAAGAAAAGTATGTTTAAGAGGAGTGCGACATAAAGCTTTAATCGACTGGCTGTATGTATTTATAATAATTAATAGACAATTCCTGGAGGAAATGCTATGGAAAGTCATTCATATGCAGTGTTCCAAGTCCTTGTTTCTTGGTTGAGATGTAAGAAACATTTAAAGAGCGATAGCCAGCCCATACTCGAGGATCAAGCGCTTTCTTTTTTAAATCTTTAGTGAGCGCCCGCAAAGACCGCTGGATCTACGAGCATGTCAGCCACACCTTTGTCACGGCTGTTTTTATTTCGCCTGAAAAACAAATCATGTGAAGAAATATATAAAAAAATACTCTAAAAAACAAGACGTAAATGAGTGTTATTTCTTCTCTTGTTTGTTTGTTTTTTTGCCAGGAAACAAAAATGGCGGCTAACAGAGCAAGAGTACTATTGGAAGTTTCGGACCATTAAAAATTTCGTCACATCTGTAGACTTCTAGGAACGTGTCCAGAGGGGGTGGGGGGATCCAACGGGTCTGAACCCCGCCCTGCCTATTCCCAGAGATATAAAATTACGTGGACAAAGATGAATTTCACAGAGCGAGTTATGACTTGTGTGTGTCCAGATGTGTCTAGTGACCTATTTTCCGGAGGTCGGGAATAGCTTTAGAATGTGAGAAAACCATTCCTAGGTCAGTGAATATACTTGGCCAAGCCCCTGCCAACTCCAACAACCAGACGTTATTTCAAATGGATTGTTGTCAAACGTTTTCACAAAACCACTACAACCTTCGTGTTCTAAAATATTTATTATCTATTTGAGGAACGATTCAAAATTAATTCCGTCAATAGTAACAACAATTCTTTTTTCAATGACCAAAATGTTCATTGTTAGAAAATATATTTTTGTCTAAAATATTTGCCAGTTATTCTTTTGTAACAATGAGAAAAGTACATAATTAAGGCAATCAACAACTACGTCTTCTGATCTATGAATGTCAACCCCGTTTAAGACAACTTTATAAACTGTTGTAGTCCTGATTCCATAGGATAACAGTTTATTGAGAAACGTTATCCTAATTCTCAGGTTGTCTCCAAATCTCCTTTGACTTGGTTTCTGGCGCTGTCATTCGAACGTCACAGGCCAATCGTTTTCTTGCTTTAATGTTGCCCAATAGGCATCCGACTTTGTAAACCGAGAAGATCTGCACGACCCATCATGTTCCTGATCATAATAAGTGTATATGACGACGCACAATTATTAAGGAAGCAAAGGCATCCCCTATTGTGATCAGCAACAAGAAAGCAGTATAGAAAATAGATGCACGAGTCTGTGCCAAACTACCTCAAAATAGAAGTCCTTTTATTTAATGAACTAACTAATGCTTATTACCTCTTTATAGTTTACCTAAATAATCATTTATTATTGCGCATGAATAACCCCTTGATACCCGAACTATATTTACAAACCTCCTTCACTATCCCTACTCTTCCACGGAATCATGGTCTATACCTACATTGATGTCTTGAGAACAGCAACAGCTGAGGTAAAATCATAATGCCTAATGCAAGTAGTATTTATATACATCCGCAATCGTAACCGGAAGGAAAATAGGGGTCCTAATCTGTCGCTTAGATAATCTTCAATCGATTGATACAAAATATATTCTCACTGTTTCATACCCAACGCATGATCAGAAATGATGATTCTGTAGCTACACTCTCTGCGCAATTTTAGTATAAAGCAATTTTTTTGTCAACAATGGAAGCTTAGTACCCTCGAAGACGTCTAAAGCTGAGTGTCGTCTGCTACCGAGCCACGGCTGTCTCTTCTGTTTTCCTCTGTTGATGGCTTTTCCGAGCCTATGGAGCCCGGGCGATGACCGCGTGCGGCCTGGGCGGCATGCAGTGACGCAAGCAGATCACTTCCGGACTCTCCTCTTGACGGTGGGTTGGGCCGACCCCCCTTAGGCTTGGGCTTAACGGCGGGCGGGACTTTCGGTGCAACAGATGACCTCGGGCTCAAGGGTGGGTCTGGGAAGGTGTCTGTTCCCTCGCGTACCTGCCAGATCGGGGGTTTGGGGTAATCGTCCGATTTATCCAGTTCAAGTGACTGACTTCTCTGAGGTGACTCCTTGGGGTTGTCGAGTTTCGCCTCGAGCGCCATTCGCAGCTCCTCTTCCTCTAACACTTTGTCCAGCTCTTCAATGGAGCGATGAGGTGAAGCGCCTCGTGGAAGGGACGTGGATCGTGGTGTCTCCGCTCCCTTCCCCTCGGAGCGTTCGTCAAGTGACAAGTCATCTCTTCCCCGGGTTCGAAGCGAGCGTTGTCTATTTACAATGTCATCTGTGGAAATGGCAGGTTTAAAACCTGAAACCCCCAACGGCGTCCCGACAGGGGTACCTGGAATTCCAAAAGGAATCCCAACTGGGGTAGAGGTCTTAGGAGGTGCGCTTATTTCTTCTATAGGGGGTTGTGGACACGGCCCCACAGGACTTCCACGATCATTGGCACTGTCGTGCCGCTTCTTTAACGAGCCCTCCCGTTTAGGAATCCTAGGAGGACCGTTCAAGTCTTTTGCTCTATGTGACTCTCCTCCACTCAATGATCTGGATAGATCAGTCTGGGGCGAGAACATGCTGTCTCCTTCGGTTGAATCAGGGTCCTGAATTTTGATGTAAGAAGCCGGTACAAAGCCGTCCGAGTCGCCAAGCGTTCCGTCCCACCAGTCATCATTAAAGCGCTTGAAGACGCGGATTATATCACCCTTTTTGAACGAGAGTTCTTTGGATGAACGGGCCGAGTAGTCGTACAGCGCAGCAGCGTCTCTGGGCTCGAAATCTGAGAAGAAAGACAACTTTAGATTGTGTTGGAAGGCTATTTATACACTTTCTATGGAGGCTATCAGCGACTTCAAAGCTTACGGCGGGATTCAACAGGAAGCTCAAAGTAGCCTGTTTTATGGCCGTGGATAGATTTAAAAGGTCATATGAACTAGGGCACATGCGTCTCGGACAAAAATAGACTATTGATGACTTTCAGTGGATAATCGTGTGATACATTTCTGATACATTACGTTACAGACATATAATGAGATCGGAGCTGATATTTGACAATGACAATTTGTCTTATGCGTTTTACGTTTGAATTAGGCATATTCGCGTCTGATATATGGAAGTAGGCATATTCGTGTCAGATTCACTGTCTCTCCTATGCACTTACCCTCCTCGCTGTCACTCTCTTCAGTCTCCGAAAGTCTCGGCCCATCCGTGTCAAAGTCATTCTGAGGGAAGACTTGATCGTAGTTCTTAATGATCACTTCCATCATGCCGTTGACGTGACTCTGATATGTGATCATATCTTGCTCGCTAGGGATTCGCAGCAGAGTAGGGCCAAACACCACTGCCAAGTTATGTGCATCCATCTTGTTCTGCTCACTGTGTTCACTCACCCTACGAAACACGACGACACGATTTAGCTTTTCCAACCTTTCGGTGGTTGAAAGAGTTCGCAGTTCGCAGCTACTACTCTACTACAAAGAACATTACATCATAATGCGTAAGCGTGAAAAATACAGGGAAGAGTGGGCTACAAGTATTTTTAGCGACCACTTAGTACGATAGTACGATTGACCTGTGCTTAACAGGACAAACCTTAAAGCGACGACAAGAAAAGAAGAAAACGCGCATTTTTTTGACGAGAGAACGGGCGTTCAATGAACAAATGGAACTAGTAAGGAAACAATAAGAGCAAAATTAAACAAGGTGTACACAGGGAATAAACTTACTGCTTGAGAAACTTAAACAGATATTTCATAACGCGGTTGACACTGTCTGGTAGCTCATTGATGACACACGTTACTTGCCGAATAACATCTTCATTGGTCGGAAACCCTGGAAAAAGGAAAGGACCCCAGTTACTACAAACCTTACACCCGAGACAAATCCAAGGACAGCAAACCAAAAACTAGATGGCTTCCCTAGAGTACGAAAGTACTGTTATTATGACAGTCCTGAGAAAGTACTTTTGCCAAGGATGTAGCCACAAGAAAGTCGATGAATGGGCGCTAATAATGTTCAGATGGAAAGTAAAGACATGTTCAGTAGACATTTCCAAAATAAATGTCGATATTGAAAAGATTGAATGTGCATAGAAAATGTCCATAGAATCTTAAGAGGCAATGCGCAGAAGACATGCCAAGGAGGCTAGCTACATGTAGGTGAACATGTTCAGACGACCTGAGGAATGAAAAGAGGGCAAGTCAAAGAAAACGTTCAGAAAACATGATCAGAGGACATGTTTAGAGGTAATGGAAAGAGGGCTTGTCCAAGAAAATGTTTAGAAAATATGTTCAGAGGACATGTTATCTTTAGAGGACATGACAAAAGAGTATTCAGATAGGGCGTTCCAGAGAAAACACGATCAAAGAAAGAAAGAAAGGTTGATGCTCCCAGGAACTCTCAATGAAACACAAGCAGGCCCGTACTTAGGAATTTCCTTTGGAGGGGAGGGGGGGGGGGGGGGGGGAAGGGGTGCGAAATCCAAAAAAGTGGACCTAATTTTTCCGGGGGAGAGGGTGGGGGAGGAGTGAGTTCTCTAATAAAAATCTGACTACCCCCGAAAAAACAAAAAGGGATTTTTTTTATGCCTTTACAGTATCTCCACGGGACGTTTATTATTGTTAGATTTGGCTACATACCAGATTGATCTAACTTATGCTTTATAGTTTTGCTACAAATAGCACGCAGCTATTGAGAACCGAAAGTGGACTTTCGGCCGTTGTGTGCGGGTACGGGCCTGACAAGTAAAGTAGTACGGATTGGCAACAAGGCCATTACTACGCGTATTAGTCCCACTGCGACTCACGTGACGCTTCTATGAATTGCTGGTAATGCGAGCTTGGGAAGAGAGGGTCCTCAAGTTCACGGAAGTAGACTCGAAGCAGACCCGCCACGGCGTTGATATCCTTCCAGTGGTTAAGCCCGGCCAAGGGGTCTCGACCTATTTACACAATGCAACATATTTGTGAAAGTTTTACTATTTCACTTAGAGTTACTATACACCAAAAACTGGAATTCGACTCTGCCAAATTCTCGTCTTTAATAATATTGAAAAATCAATAACCAGTTGGACGTTTTCGCAAGATTTTTGTAAGAACGTTGCGATTGGCCACTAAATTTGAATACTTTTTTTGTCAAAAAACATACCACATTCGAACAGCTGCTTCATGTCATTGATATCGGTCGAAGATCCAGAGAGGCGAAAGATTCCAGGGTGATCTAGGCCTGTTGAAGCATAGAACAATGGAAAATAAGTTTTAACATATCAGAGGACCTTATTTTAATTTCAAGAAGCTTACCAAATCTCTTGATAAATCGCACACAGCTTTCAACAACTTCTGGAATCTCCCTTCCTGTTATCTGTTTAATAGAAAGTTGAAAAGAATTTGCTGTCTTTGTTTGGTACATAGAATGTGACATTCAGTATGCAATATTCTCTGAATAAAGGGCATTTATTAATATTAGGCAGTTACACTTGACGGCTGGCATTCCTGTTGCAAAATGTATGAAAAATAATTTTAAAGGTTTCCTCGTCTATTTGTTAAAGTTGTAGGCAAATACCTACAAAGCTTGAATGAGAGGGCCAAAACTTTTTCAACCTTTTACTGGAATATGTGGTTTCAATGTCAGCTAACCTTAAGGTATTGTTCTAGATTACATCCAAAGATCTTGGTCTTCTTCTGAATTGACTCAAGAATCTTGGCTGTCTTGGCAGAGTTAGCACTGACCATCATCTGCCTATGAGTCGCTCTCCTACAAAACACAAGACATTAAAAAACTAGGCTATATCATTGTCAGAGGAATGTTCAAAAGGACATTTTCAGATAACTCCAATATGGAACATTTAGCAACCAGACAATATTATCTTTTCTTAAAAACAATAACAGAATGAGATTTCCCTTCAATGCTGGATAAATATCCGCTGCAACAAACGCACCTTCTACCAACTGTGTCCTCTGTAACTTCACCTATAACATAAGTAAAAGAACTTTAATTTTTGGATGTGATAATATGCCGTACTGCTTTATTCACATTGGAGGTAAAAATGAAATAAAATATACATTTCAAGTAATCAAACGTTTTGCACAAATAAAATAAATCAGTGTGTTAGTAAAAATAAAGGCTTAAAACTTTAAAATCTTTCATTTGGGGAAAAAGAAACTATTACAGATACAATTATTTTGTTAGCATACACTGTAGTTATTAGGTCATAATCAATTAAACTTCAATTAAACTATACATATACTCAGTTAATATTTTTAAAATGTTGTAAGGTGTGTACATCAGAACGTTTAATTTGGAGAAAAAGTGAAAAACAAAAGTATTTTGTGTTACAGTATAAGCATGTAATACATCAACTAACTCACCTAAAGTCTTAACTAGAGTCTGATTCTCTGCTGCAATTCGGATTTTTAGACTACTTGTCATAATATATTCTCTGAGTTTCTGAAAGGAAAGAAATAGCACATTTTCAGAAAAAGACATTGTCTTTTCATGCATGATGAATTGTGAAAATGGAAATTAAATGTCCAACTAAAGGGTGGATCTTTGCATCCATGCCCCTCTCACCCCTAACACAAAACTTCATGTTTGTCTTCCTCTGCAAAACAAAAGTAATAAAGAAATTGGCTTACCGTGACATAGTACATCTCAAGGTCATCGCTGCTGTTCTTGATGGATTGACAGTTCATTACACCAGTCACCATGTCTGTCTCACCATTTGCCATTTTATTCATCTCCAAGTCCCACTGCTTGTACATCTCTTTCAGGGCATCTGCCGTAGCTTCCACTGTCTTGTGGATCTGTGGCATAAGGCAGAAATCAAGTACTCTCCTAGAGTTGATGAGCAATAATGATGCAAACAGAGCTTACATTGCTGGCCAAAACAACCAACATTGCTGGCACAGCTATAACTTAAAGACCCCCTCTCCAGTGAAGTCTATTGAGTGCAACATGTTTAGGGAGGAACCTTAGTCATATTTTTCTTCTGAGGCGAGGTGCTTATTCAGGGGAGGTGTTTATTCAACCAATTACAATAATGAAACATGTTGTGTAAACAGTAATGCTATGTGCCTCTTCAAGAAATGACAGCAGTGTTCATTCATGTTCCCCATTATTTTGCTTCTTATTCAGTTACTCCCTATTATAGACTATCAGAGTTTCAACCAAGGGTGCCAGGGTAATAGGTACCAATCCTTATGTGGCTACCTTACCTCGTCTGTCTCAGCTTTTATCTGCTTCAGTCTTTCAAACAATTCGCAGTGGAAGTCAACAATATCAATCTGCTGTGGTGTAATCTGACATGACTAAACAACAAATTATAATGAATGAGAAAATGGCTTAAAAACACTAATGCACAAGAAATTATACTGTGTAGAAAACGCCGGTACTCAGAATTGGCATAGCTGAAGATGCACAGTCTTAGGTATTATTATATTGAAAAAACGGCATTTGACGATCCTTCTATAAGAAATGACCCACTATATGGCTGCCTGAGTACCCTGAACACCCCCTGTGGAAAATATCTATAAGAACTAAGCCTTTAAAATGGAGAATATCATATATACTGTACCTCCTCTTCGGAGTATGGAAGATACTGAAACTTGAAGGGTATAGCAAATATGGAAAGATTATCTTCAAAGAAGTATTTCTTGTCCAAATCAGGATTAATAGTGAGCTTGGCCTCTTGAACAACATTCATAGAGTGGATGGTGGCTGCTGAAGCATTTGTTTCTGCTTGGGTGTAAGCTGCAATTGCTCTTTCAAATGAATCATGGAAGTTGAAATCAAAGCCCTGGGAATCGAAAAAGGTAAACCTTAGTCATTACCAAGAAGATGATTAACGAATTTCTGACTTGAATTATAATTGATATAAAATTTGCAGTGGCTATATGCCCGACAGTCGGGAAAGGTCCTCAATAGACTTAATTCCTGACAGTTTTTGATTTATTTAAATAAGCCAGTAAATTGTCGACCTACTGAGTTTAAATTATTCTATATTTTGTTAAGAAAGGGCAAAACAATCTAAGTTCAGCTTTGTTGTTTGTTGTTGTCAAATGTTTTTGTTGTCTATGTACACTATAAAATCGTAATTTTACTGCCATTTATTTTAGTGCCAATATGCTGCTAAATGTTGGAAGTTCTCAATTTGCTAAAATATAACGGTAGATTGTCAATCTTGTGAGTTCAATGTATTCTATACAGTAGTAGTTTAGACAGGTGAAGCTAATCTGATCTTTATTTGTTAGAACTGATTGTTTTTTGTTGCTTGTATACAATAATAACACCTTTCTCAAATGTGTTATTATTGTAGCAGATAAAATTCAAGTGTTACTAAAATAGCGATTTTATGGTGTATACAAGCAAGGAAAAATATAAAATTCTGACAACAAAGGGCAATTCAGATTCACTTGCCTTTTCCAACAAATATACAATACTTTTAGCTCACAAGGCTGACAACTTACCATAATATTTTTGTAAATTGAAAACTGCCAACATTTAGCAGCATGTAGTAGAAAATTGGCACTAAAATTATGATGTTATGGTGTAGATAGACGGAGAAAAACATTCACAAACCGAAAACAAAGCTCAACTCAGATTAGCTTGTCCTTTCTAAACAAATATATAACACTTTGTACTTACTAGATTGACAATTTATTGGCATTTAGTCCATTGAGGACTTTTCCTAACTGTCAGGCATATAGCCACTGCATTGAAAATTAGGGTGACTGCAAATAAATGAGCCGGGATTCTTATATTAAGTATTATTTCTCTACATTGTGAGTTTATAAAGTACTACAATTCAATTGTGGATGGATGTTTGAAGAATACTGTATTCTAAAAGGTACATAGTGTACATAATAAGAAAGTTGGCTGATTGACATTCTTTAAGAACTGAAAGGTATCCTTACTTCTTAACACATGTTTACAACTGTTACTTACATCCACAAGATCCCCAAGGCAGTTGGTGTAGTAATATTGCAGGAAGCTATTGGTGGACTTTAAAGCCAGCACATACTCATTCTTTGCCTTGACACTCTTTCTTTTGTTCTCAGAATATCTCTGCTGGTGCTGAAGGAGATAATAACACTGGTTAAGACTTTCTCAAATTATTCAGTTACCCAGTTATTGTACCTTAAACTGAAAGGGAAGGTGGGGGTAATTGCTGGTGGTAAATGCTGTACTTTAGCTTTAGATGGGGGCATTATGGTTATAATAGAGTTCTTACCTTTTCCTTTTGTTTTGTCATCTTCTCATTTTTCCTACCCGACTCTTCTGATTTAGAGAGGGCTATCTCTGTACTCTTTAGCTTCGATTCAGCAGTTTTGCTTTCACCAAACATTGTGTGGTACTTCCGGAGTTTCTGGAAATCAATTCACCCAGTATAGATTGTAATCTACTGTACGGGGCGGAACCAGAAATTCCAAAAAGGGGGAGCTGAAGCAAGGGTTCCAAGGGAAAGGGGGGGATTTATTGTTCTTCCATCGGAAGAAGTCTTATATTTCTTGTTATTTTTTTCTGCCAAATGTCTGAAAAAAGGGGGGCAGGGGCAGGCTCGGCCCACCCCCCCCTAGATCGCCCCCCCTAGATCGGCCCCCCCTAGATCGGACCCCCCCCTAGATCGGACCCCCCTAGATTGCCCCCCCCCCCTAGATCGGCCCCTGAAATACTTTTTGTACAGTAAGATGTATGTGTACTGTTTTGTAAAAAAAGAAAAGAAAAAGTGAATGAATGATATGATATTGGAGATAATGATTCTCACAAAATTACAGTATATACTACAAGACCATTCCATGACTACCATACTTTACATGACCTACCCTTTGCAACTCATGGACAGTTTTGCAAAGTTCATCTTGCAGAATCAATCCTGCCTCTCTACACTGAAAGATAAATTGATAAAATTCACAAACAACAACAACAATAATAATACAATATTAAAATAAAAGGAACAGACCATTTTATATTTGAGTCAGTAATGAAAACCTTAAAAAAAATAAGCAAGCCAAAATCTCAATTGAACAAAAAATCTTTGGGTAAAAGGGACATAAGATAAATATTAAGAGAGAAAAAATGCTTCCTCCCTCAGATATTAAATGGTTGATTCCTAACAATAACAACAAAAAGAAAACACTAAAGCTGAAATAGTAGAATCACAAAACAAAACAACTACCTTCTTTGATATTCGCTGATAGTCATCGCTCATGGACATAAATCTATTTGCAATATTATTAGCCAGATTATCACTGAAGCTCTGGCGTTGTTTGGCTCTGTTTTTTGTCTCAACCAGTAGTTTGTGCCACACATCCATTGTTGTAGACCTCTCTTTCCTAGAAACAATAAGAGTTCATGTTACCCCTAGTATATCAATTATGTATTTTTCACTCAAAAGCAATGAATTCAAGTTGCATTTTATTTTTCACAACCAAAATCACATGGCAACCTATGCCCATACCAAATGAAGAAAGTTAATGAAGTTAATGAAACTTTAAAGCACCTTTGGGCTTTGAATTTCTGCAGTCTGTCTAGGAATCTGTCAGAAAGGCGATCGAGATTCTTGCTGTATTCTGTTTCAACTTCAGACATCTTTTTGCAGTATTCCTGCAGATCTGCCAGGAACAGCACCTTCCCTTCAGTACGTGCATCATAGCCTTTTAGTTGCTCGCTCAGCAATTGGCGGATTTCTGTAATTAAAAGAATTAGCATTAATTCATCAAATGGAAGATTTTATAAGCTTTTTGCAATCTCAACTATAATCTAGAAGTGAAAATTTAGACACAGTTGATTTACTTATTGTTTTAACTTCTTTCCTATTCAGCAATGCAAGAAGTCTTTAATTTTTTTAGACTTCCGTATTCACTCGAATAAGCGCCCCATCGCTCATTAAATTTTTGACTGTCAGATGGGGTGCTTATTCAGGGGGAGGCACTTATTTAAAAGGGCAAATTTCGAACAAAAGGCCAAAGTGTTTTTATTCATTTAATATTAGTTTTATACTACATCAGTTTCTTTACTCTATATCATTATTACAACTTGAAGCAGCTTTTTTCAATTTTCATCCATTAAATGTTCTCTTTCCCTTTCTATGAGCTCCAGTGCTTTTTTAGAACTACAATATAATATTCATTTTATTTAGTTACATAAAACCTCAGGAGGAGAGAGGGGCGCTTATTCAGGGGAGGCGCTTATAAATAGTTTTGGTTTAAAGGGGGCGTTTATTCGGGGGAGGGGCTTATTCGAGTAAATATGAGTTTAAAATTACAGTTAAACAGTTAAATGCATCTGGTTCCTTATAAATTAAAATAAAATGCAGGATGTACTGGATATACATAACATTTCATGTACAGTCTATGCTAAAATACTTCCACTTACATATATAAAAGGTTTTTATCTTTAAATATAAGTAACACAAAACACCAATAAACTCTAATTTATAAATCATGTGAATATGTGTACTCTATTCAACACATAGTACAAAAATTCATATAATATTAAATACTCACTACTAAAAAATCCAGTTGCAATTTATTCATGATCAATCACTTGAAGCACATATAAGCATACACCATTACAAACAGGAATTTTATCAAGAGCCTTATAAAGGAATGGAATCAGGAAAAAGAATCATATGACATATTTTATAAACTGATTGATGTGAACACTTACCCAAAAAGGATTTCAAATTTGTGCCATTGGTTTTTTTGTTTTGTTTTTAGGTTTATAAAGAGCACATGGTCTTATTAAGAGAGAGAAAAAAGCCTAGGGATATGCTTGGCTAACCAGCATGTGGTGATGGCTCTCGTACTCACAGTAATTGCCTTTAAAACTATTTCAGATTATAAATTAATTACAACAATCAATAAGGCTTTCAAAGGAGGGATTAATTTTTTTGAAGCAGAACAATAAAGTTTTATGAGATTATGTCTTATGAAGCTAGGCTTACAATTTATATTCCAATTCAATAAAAATATAAAAACATATTGGTATTTTTTCAACATTTTGAACTTGAATAATACATCACAATCATGGTTTATTTGGACGCCTCAAGAGCAAAGTAATACAAAAGTGAAAGCCAAGTTGACTCCTGAGGTCTAACATAAAGTCTTCTTATGCTGTTAACATATTCTTTTTCAAATGGCTTGTTATGACCTTAAAAGAGAAATAGTCCCTGAAGCTATAAAACAATAAAAACAAAAATAAAAGATTTCTAGCACCTGTATCCAAGATTTTGGAAATGAGACATGTAATTGCCTGTGACTAGACATATACATTGACATATAACAGGGCTGTTAGCTTGAAGAACATTAGAACAGTCAGTTAGTCAGGCTGACACATTCGATCTAGAAATAATGTACAACAACAAAGTCACATACAATTAAAACAGTTATTGTCCACAATAAATCAAATAACCGACTACAAGTATTTTATTTCAGTTTTATACGTTTATTCTTTTGTTTCTTAATCGCTTACGGCTCGCCTGTGCCTGTTTTATTTGGTTAATCTTCCAATCTTTGCTGAAGGACCATGATCGAAGGCTAAAGTAAAAATGTACAAATATAGCAATTCAAGTTGTCTATTACTATAATCGTGAAGTATCGATTTCTGAATACCTTTAATGATGACACAATAACAAGCACTTCTCAGCCAGGAAAGAAAGATTTTCATGTAAATACATCATTGATGAATATATAATTGAACAAACTATAACTGGGGGCTTTCGAATTGTTTGACAATCGAATGGTCAGTTTCAACTGATGCTCACGGGAAAAAAACAAAAGGGCAACTCGAAAGCGCAGAGTTTATAAATAGGATATTCAATTGGTTCTGAACATATGAATGTATTAAGTACAGTCGACAAACTGGACAATCCAGAAAAGCAAATAAAATTCTTGGTTGGCAAAGAACGCAAACAAAATCTCGCACTTCCTTTATAGGGATACAAGCTTCCTATCCTTCATCCGACGAAGCACGTCCAGTCTATATCAAACCTATGGTCTCTCCGTAAGCTCAGCATACCAGGTTTTAAAAGAAATAGGAAGTCGCTATCCGAACTCCCTAGTTGAATGGGAAATAAGAGATCACCAACAGTTTATCTTTGAAAAGATGTCGAGTTGCTCTGAAAGAATCGTCCCGATCCCATTTCAAAAGACACATGGCCTACACCGGAAAGAAAGCACATCGACAGAAGCCACATATATATATTTATACAATATAGAGTGATACTTCAAATGTGGAGACCAGCTCAAGTAGATATGATTTCGTGAGGTACCTACGCGCTTTCTTTCCTACCTTTTGTCTGGTTTTCAAATTCAACTTGGGCTGCCTTGCCCTTTTTCGTCGCCGACATTTCAGCAAGGATTCAGCCCGTGATTCGTAAAGCCATTGAACTTTTGAACAACTGGGAGGAGTTCAAAGCAGTACGAGGGTGTTCTCGTGATACAGGACCCTAAGATCAAGCAATCCACTTTGTTTTCCACTGCTAAAAGACCAAAGAAATAACATCAGTTATGCCGGAAGAAAAACATTGCTTTACTGCGAGCCAGCCGAGGCCAAATCATTGCCCAGGCTTGCTCGGTTAACATGCATACGAGGCTATATTTTCTTTCGGGGAAACGGGAGAAAAGAATTCGTTATTATCACAAGGGGAGGGGAGGCTAGGGAATTCTAGTGCTAAGGAATAGAAGTTATCCTTCAGCATGAAATGATCAAAAATAAAAGACGCCAATGATTGATGTTTTTTAAATGTAGTAGTTTAGCTCAAAATGAGGTGACTGTTCTTTAGATATTTTAGTTGTTTTTTCTCAACACAGTGTAGAGGGGGTGGGGGCTTTAGCCTACTCATTATATGACAGACTTTTCGTAATTTTTTCTAACTTATCCTTCTTCATCATATATTTCACCCCCTGTACTAAATATGCTGCATGCCCCTTGATGGTGCCTTTTACTTCTGTTCCAGTAGGCTCCTGAAGGATGTGATGTTGAAATCCTGTTTTTTAATAGCTGCTATTGTTCAACTTTTCTGGCTTCCTAGTCACCATTTTTTCCAAGCCCTTTCCTGGTAGTGGAAATCCTGTCCCTGGTAATCCAAAGCTTCTTGGCCAAAAATAAAGGTCTGTTTCACCTTTTCAGGCCCTAGTGTACTGCAATTTTCAATATAAAGCAAACTCTTGATGGCAATTTCAATGGTTAAATCAAATTCTTGAAATATATTCATTGGCTGACTCTGAAATTGTCACCTCTCCACAAGGTGCTGGCCAGTAAAAAGGCACCAGGTGCAATTTCAATAGAATTACAAAAGTCAGAAGCCAGTTAAACAGTTGGAAATTGTTGATAAGGGATCTACTTTTCCTTCTGATCATTAAACTATTTCGGGACTCATCCATGTACATTCTTGTGTACTTGATGACAAATAAAAATGTCTATCTATATGATCCCCCAAACAAACAAAGCCCATCACCACCCTACACTGGAATACACCTTGATGTACACAATATTATGGTTGAAGCTCATGAATAACCACATAATTGTGAAACAATCTTCTAGTAGCTATAAGAGGAGTTGTTTCTACATTTCTAGGCTAAACATATAACATACTTGAAAAAGAACCAATGGTAAAAAATAATTTATTGTGCAAAACAAGGGTTGTACAAAGTATATACTGAAGCTCTCCTCAGAATAAACTCATTGTGTAAGGAAATGAAATAAACTTATTGTGTAAGCAAATGATGAAAAAGCAGAATGTTAGGAAGGAATATATTTACATGATTGTGTAGGAACCTGTTGTTGCCCAAACAATCATGATGTTTGATTAACAGTAAAATATTTTCCTACTACAATTGTAGTAAACTTAGTAGAAGTTCAATATTCTCCTATTATTGCTGTAGTAAGTTGTTAAATGAAAATCTGTTATTTCTTCCCAGACTTCTTGATCCCACCTGCCGCTGTGAAAAAAATGGAAATAGAAATTAGAAATCCAAAGATATCAACCATTTAAGAAAGAGAATAAAACGTTTACATAATCTGAATTCTAATGCTTGGCAAAAGTTAGACCTTAAAAAGTACAAATAGAGTTTTCTACATCTGATATAGATCCAAAGAAAGTTACTCAGCCTCTAAAATCTGGACAAGGATTTTGAACAAAACACGTTCAAATCACCCTTTGTCTTGCTTATATGAGAAAATACCCTCTCCCTTAGGGTATGAATGGATAAAAATAGCCTTGAAGTCTAGAATATGTGATAAAAGTAGAATAAATACAAAAAGCCCAAATAATCGTGTTTATAAACCAGAAGGTTTATGAACAGGGCAGAACTCTTATCAAAGACGAAAATTTGGCGTTCCAGTTTTTGGTGTATTGTGTAGCAAGTATACCCATTGGTCCTTTCTTGGCAGCTTTGGATTTTGCCTCTTCTAATGCCTTTTTCTCCTCTTTCTGCTTTTGCTTGAAAGCAATATCTTCCTGTACAAAACAACAAGAATACAGTATAGCGATTTCAAAAAAATGCTTCTACTTTTGATTGCAGACAGATGGTGCTTATTAGAGAGTGCCACTTTAAGAAATTCACTCATTTGATAGAGAAAATGCTACAGTCTCAAGTATGTACACATCAAGAAACCTATTTCACTGCCAGTTATTCCTTAAAGAAACATGATATCTCAGGGGTAATTTCTTCAGGAAAGGGGGTGCTAGAATATTAAACATATCGCAGGAGGAAAGCTTCCATTTAATCCTTTTAATCAAAATCTAGTCCAAATAGGGAGTGAGGAGGGGGAGGGGGGAGGGGAGGTATAAAGGAGCAACTTCAAGGTACACGTCCACATAGAGTCCATGGGACTTCATACCTCGATTTCTATATATCGAGCTAGTAACTATAAAGATAATGCAAATAAGTGGAGAGGCACTCCCAAGTTTAGCCAAAGTGGAATGAATCAAGCACAGAGAGATGCTCTCATTTTCATATCGCTTAAAAATCTTAAATTAGATGTCGGTCCTTTCCAATATAGATTTCAATATATCCTATTATCTCTTGATATCAGATTACAGCTAGAATGTGAAAAATACGGACAAAAACGAACGACACATCAAGAAATAGTATAAGAAAAGAAAATCACTCTCAATGGAGCTCACAAACCTCACAATCATCACCGCCTTTCTTTTTCGGCTGTTTTAAAGGCTTTTTCTTTCCTCCTGAAACGATTTAGCAAACCAGTGAGCCAACCCGATCGCTTTATAAACATAAGAAACACATCTGAATGCTTTTTTGCAAAAAAAATCTTTACCTTCTCGCCCAGACATTTTGAAAGCAACGTGCAAAAGTTTCTAAAGGCCCGCGATGGTATTTTATCGCGCTTGTCTATTGGTTTATTTGCCAACGACCCAATCAGAAGCTATGTTATATACACCAGTGCCCTCAGCGGTTTTTTGAAGTCACGTGACCGCGGCACACCACGAACAAGATTCAAGATGGCGGCTACCGGAGCATTTCTCCGTGGGGCTGTTTTTCAGCCAAAATCATGGTAAAAATTGCAAGATATCCTTTACAAATATCACCTATGAATAGCTTGTATGTTGAAAGCTTTCACTATATTCCGAGCAATTAAAACCTTTTGTATAATTTTTCTTTTGCAGCGGTGTAAGAAACATGGCCACCCTGAAGGATAGTGAGTAAAAAGATTTTACTCATGTACTAAATACACGTTATTGGAAGTAACAGTGTTTAGATCTTCGTAGAATAAACTGAAAGTGATCTAACATTTTAGTTGTTAATCTTCGCAAAGAGAGCTCTGCGTCCGTTTGTCTTAGCAAATATTTGTTTGACTTTTTATTCATGAATATTTCTATCCATTTGTGCAAGATTTCCAAGGTTTTGAAATTTTCTTACCTCGAGTTTTATCTTGAAATTTAAGATTTTGTCATTTTTAGTCTCCCTTAGATTGAGGTCAGTGAAGAATATCCAGAAAATCACCAAATCAATGAAGATGGTGTCAGCGGCCAAATTTGGTCGCGCTGAGAAAGAGCTGAAATCAGCAAGAGCCTACGGAGATGGTGCTACTGGTTCGTATACCTCTGTTCAAATATGAAGTAAAAGCTTGGTACAACAATATAGCAAGGGACAGAAAAAAATATGTTGGGATTGATTGTTTATGGTATATAAATCAGGCCAATTGTTTGGCCAAGGTATTGGTTGCTAATGCACTAGTCAATTGATGTCCTCCCCCTACCTTCTGTCTTCTGTCTCACTGCAAAAATCAGAAGACTCACACAAGAATTTGTTTAACACCTCCAAATCAGCAGCATAACACATGAATTTATTAAACATCTACAAATCAGAAGACTTACACAAGAATATGTTAAGCATACACAAATCAGCTGAAGATCTGTTTGGGATGCACAAATCAGAAGTCTCTCACACAGGTTTGTTTGGCATGTACAAAACAACACCTCTCCTTACTACTCACCTTAGAAATAATCTTCGATTCAATTGATCCAGAAGAGTATTCAGTTTTTATAATTTACCCCTGGGGTGGTGATATTCTCCTTTTAAATTGTACTTGCATGCCAAGGTGTTCACTGCATTTCACTTCCATGAAGGTAAATGCCCCACTAAAGTAATTAGATTTCCCTTTTCACTTGTCAGAATACAGTACTGATTGCTTTTTAGAGACTCACTGTGTCTATGTATGAAGAGTGTCCCAATTTGTGTTTCCAAGCCCAATAATCATAGCCCCTTGTCACTAATGTCAATGTTGAGAGCGATTGTTCAGTGTTTTCTGATTTTTACTTAGCTAATATTCAAGGCTGACTGATTTTTACTTGGCTAACAAGCAAGATGTATTGCTGTTTTAGCATTGTATGACAAAGTGGAGATCAAACAAGAATCAGAGGATCCAAAGCACTTGATAGTCGTACTGTCTTCCGACCGTGGCCTCTGTGGTGGAATTCACTCAGGTCTTGCTAAGGCTGTCAAAGCTAGTATTGCTGGCAATCCAAGCAGGAATGTTGGCATTGTGTCCTTTGGGGACAAAACTAAGCAGATACTCTCAAGAACCCTTGGTAAGTAAAATACTTTTTCAGTAGACAACATTTGGATGGCCTTTTTGTGTGCCCCCTTTTTCACCTGTACAAAACAGTTACACACAAAAATGATTAAAAAAATTTGCAAACAAAAAATCTCAAATGAGAGCTATTTTCTATAGGCATTTGTATGGCTGTACACACCCTTTTACAGTTCTACTGCTTTGCCTTCAGGTAAAAACATGCTGATGTCTTTCATGGATGTCGGCAAGAAGCCTCCACTTTTCTGTGAAGCAACATTTTTGGCTCAAGAAATCCTGGATGCAGGATTCGACTTTAACACAGGAGACATGTTCTACAATGTATTCAGGTAATGTACAGTACACCAACAGGATGACTAATTTGTTTATATATTCTGTCTAGGCATGTGCTGAAAAATGGGACCTTGATTAATGATATGGAACAAGAGTGTATATAAAGGGTATCTATATATAAGAATGATTACCTCAAAGTGTATTTTGCTGTTGCTAGGACACAGTATTGTGGTTGTTATACAGCAACTATTGGTATATTAAGAGTATTACTATATTGTGGTGTTCCATTTCATTAGAGGTTGATGTTTTATAAGTGGATAGAAGTTTGCTCAACCTTTAGGTGTACTAAACAAAGTCGGACCCAATTTTTATTTGTCACTAATTGTATGTGCATATATCCTTGTAGGTCTGTAGTTTCATTCAGGGCAAGCACCAAATCCATCTACTCATTTGACAACCTCAACAATGCAGCCTCAGGTCAGATATAAAACTGCAGTTCACTGTGTGTTTGTTATTTACTTCTTGGTGTATTATTTCCTAATATCAAGCCTTGTATTTTTCAAAGAGGTACTATATGCAACTATGAAAGAAATCTGACTAGTTCTAGCCAATATAACCTTACATAATGTGATGATAATGAAAATAGCTCTAATTCTAAGAAACAAAAGCCTGGCTGGACTACCAGTCTTCTGGTGTTGATGATGTATATGATGTACAGTACATACCCAGTGGGTATCAATGTATTTAAAGGTTTTACTAATTAAATTTCAGACTCTATGAGCTCATATGATGAGCTTGACTCAGAAGTGATAAGATGCTACCAGGAGTTCAATCTTGCTAGCATGCTCTTCTTTGGAATGAAGGAGCAATCATGCAGTGAACACAGTGCCAGAATGACAGCCATGGATGCAGCAACCAAGAATGCTGGTATGTACCACACAACTTTTGCTAAGTAGAAGCCCTTTACACTAGCAAACAATGCTAGCATTAACCAAGAAAGCCTACAAGAAAGATGTTGCATTAATTTATAGCTAGATGCACAGTGTTGCAACAATGACTTCAAAAGACTTCAAAAGCCCAAGCCTTGTCTGGGAAAAGTGCATAGTCACTACTTTGACCAATCAGTTATCTTCCTGTGTTCAGTCAAATGGTTTATGGCATGACAGTAAAAACAAAAAAGTAATTGATAGAATGGTGAAACTACGAATTTGGTTATTATGATAGTGTAGTTTGGAATGGAGCTTGGGGAAAATAGCGTGGAATGGAGTTATAGTAGTAGATAATGATAATGAGGTAATTTGTGCATTTGTGACTACTAACATTATGCTTTATATAGTGTACAAAAAGTCAAGTTGCAACAAAGACAGTGTGCACAAAATCCTTTAACCAACAATGCTGAGCTTTAACTGTAGCACTAATTGCACAAGGCAACAACAAAAAGACATTTTATTTAACTCTCTATTAAAGCAAACTGAGTTTGATTCCTCTGTATTCGCAGGTGAAATGATTGACAAGCTTACGCTGACTTATAACCGCACCCGTCAGGCAGTCATTACAAGGGAATTGGTGGAGATCATTTCTGGTGCTGCCGCCGTCTAGGTCCTTTTATGTAAGAAATGCAGGTTAACCCTGTCTTTGGGTTTGTAATGGAGTGAGATTAAACATGTTTTGAATTACGAATATGAGTTGTTTTATATGACTACTGGAATAGTAGCATTGTTTATTAAATAGTGTTTTCAGATCACATGCTGCCTTTGCCATCAAAAAAAATCTAGGGCACTATTTGACTTTTACTGTAGTAAAAAGATCGATATGGAATGAAACATGATGAATTATTTTGAGAATTAGCAAACTCAGTGATATCTGTTGCTAACAGTAGCCCCAGCAAAAAGACCTACTGCCTTACACACAGACCTTATGAACATAAAATATCTCACCTTTTTTCACTGGGTTGCAAAACTTTGCTAAGAGTTGATTTTGAAACTATTTGCCTGTTTAAGGTAGTTCCCTTGAATTGCACTGCGCACCACTTCTGCGCATAGTGAAAAACAAAGTCGGTTATACGGAAAAATGATATACTAAAAGAAGAAAACAGTGTCTTTTAGTGCAATCTCTAAAATGTGTAATATTGTTTGGGAATTCGGATTTTGTTAGCTCGACAAACAGAACTTAATTTTCTAAAGACTAAAGATACTCTTTTTGAAAACTAAAAGTTGGGATTTTTCCTCGCACGATTAGTAAAAACGCGTCAACTTTACGCCCCTCTGTTGTGAAAACGAGGTCGGTACCCCTATTTTTTTATTACATTTTTTGAAAGCCCTTAACTTCAATATTGTTTATGCCAATTTTAAAGAAAATCTGGGTTGTAGAACTATTTCAAGGGAATTACCTTAAGATTCGATCTACAATTCGTAGATGTAGTTCTGGTTTTCCCTCTTTGGCCTTGCAAATTATTATCTGAAGCTAGAAGTCACAGTACAGTTTTGAAATAGTAAAAATGCCATGTGTTGTCCATAGGCCTCAAGTAACTTATTTCGCTTTTCCTTTTCTTTGATTTTCTTCTTAATGAATCTTGAACGTCTAGCATGTTTTCATACAAAAACAACACCGTACACAACACTTACGTATGATCGTTCTGGCTATTTGATATACTGATCTGCCTTCATGTCTCAAGAAAATAACTATCTCAAATAATTGGCAAATGCTTTGGCCATTTGGAACCATAAGTGAGCGGAAAATGCTCAGGCTGAAACTTGTACTCCCCAAACTCGCCCCGCTATCAGAAAGGCTTCGCTGTGGGCTGTGATTGGTCAAGAGCATATTGAGTGACAGCACACTACAGCAAAAGTCAAATAGTGCTGTATATTTTTTTGACGGTGAAGGCAGCATGTGACCACGGTGAAGGCAGCATGTGACCTGAAACCGCTATAAATGATCATGTAAAATAATTTACTTGTTCCCTAGTAGATCCCCAAATTGTTCGATGGTAGTTACCGATCAACATACTGCACATTCAGCCTTTAACCTCAGCTGCACACCCATGATACACATACGCAAAGTGCAAAAGCTTCAAATGTCTTCAATCTGCAATAGCAGCAAAGAACTCTAAGTAAAGTAAATACACAATGACTTGCAGAGAGATATTGTTCAGATTTTCTTTTTTTAAACATGTACTTATGTCAGGACTTCAACCCAAAAAGTCTGCTCTTTTCGTCACACATGCCTCTAGACACTTCTTACCTATTGTCTGCACATTTGGTCACGCAATGCCTCTAGACACTTTTTGCCTATTGTCTTCACATTTGGTCACGCAATGCCTCTAGACACTTTTTACCTATTGTCTGCACTTTTTGCCACGCAATTCCTCGAGACACTTTTTACCTATTGTCTGCACTTTTTGCCACGCAATGCCTCGAGACACTTTTTGCCTATTGTCTGCACATTTGGTCACGCAATGCCTCTAGACACTTTTTGCATATTGTCTGACCTCTTTGTCACGCAATGCCTCTTGACACTGTTAGGATTATCCGTCCGTGTCACCAACACAGCCCTTTTTCCTGTCACCGTGCGTAGCTGCACAGAGAGCTCGCTGTAATCATGGACTCCATAAAAAAGCTATGGACCGAACTAACTAGTTATTTTGGCTCAGCTGAGGTGCCACTGAAGAGCGCAATCATGACGCTTGTTGTCTACGGCGGCAAAGAGTTTTTTGCTAACGTCACGTTCAAATGCCCCTCCGTTCACTACAAGGCCTATGGCTATATGTACTTGCTCATTCCCGCCGCAGTCCTGTTTTGTCTCTCTCTTATGGCCTCCGACTCATTCTGGGCTGCCGTTACTAGTTGTTGTCCCAAAAGAAAGAAGGTCCGAGGCTATTGGTACAGGGCAAGAAAGCCGATCTTTCTCGGAATTCTACTGCCTATTTCTTGGTTGGTCATTGCTTTTGTTGACACGAAATTTTACGTGTGCGCAAAATTGGGACCAGAAGATGTAGCGATGGCTAAAGTAAGTCAGTAAACAATATATGTTACTAGATATATTGTTTTTTTTTTTTAATTCTAAAGTTTTTCAACTTCTGAGCACATTTATAATCAAACTAAGAGTTCATTTATTCATGCCGAGCTAAAATTCACAAACTACAAACAATGCACGGAATGGTGAAAGCTGCGTCGAGAGTAAACATGCACACATGCATGATTCTTTTTCCCCCTAACAAAAAGTATTAAAACTTCCAAAATAGAGCTTGTTTCCAGTAGTACGTGCAAAAACCCACGACTCGAGTGGCAATCTCTTGCCGTGTTCAGTGACCCTTGGCCGTGATTGCATTCAAATTTGGGTGCATTAATTGTATGGCAGGGGTGTCGTAGTGTCTAGTGGTATATAGAGATGTTATGTTGAAGTTGGGTTGAGGCGGTACAAAGAGGCCTTCTGAAGGGAATGAAAATAGTTTTCTTGTAAACTGTGCATGACGATTTCTGGACAAAACACTCTAAAAGAGAGTATAATTTTTTTTAGACTGACACAGCAACTCAGCCCCTGGGAATAGGATTGCGGCCGTCGTAGGTCTGAAATAACCGTATCCGAATTAAGAATACAGGGGAGTCTCCCCGGGCCGTGGTTCAATACATGTCTATTAATAAACTCTGCCGTCCGCATTCCCAGGCAAACACAACGGAAGCTAAGAAAGAGATCTCTCAAGATTTCTTGAATGCGGCAGCGATGTCACAGATGATTGCGTTCATCCTGCTTGCAGCACTCATCGGATGCGCGGTAATCGCCATCTCCCTGATAAGGCTCTGCAAGAAAGTAGATCCCGCCATCAGCAAGGAAGACCTGGAAAAGGAAGAGGCCGACCACGCCATGAAGTTCTTCCGTGAAAGCCTAACCCCACTAGTGAAAGAGAGGGCTGAAGGAGTAGTCAATGATATCATCAAAGACGCGAGGAACGAAGATCTCTCAGATCTGGTCAAGAATGGGATCAGTGAACTGGCAAGGATGTACCCTGCGCATGGTGGGGACGTCATGGGCTTGTACAAGGATGATTCAGATGGCGCAAAAAACAAATCAAAACCGAAAAGTGGAGCAACCGATGGAGCCGAACCGGAAAGCATGCCACTAACAACACGAACATCGGACGAGCAGTAAAAACTACCCCCTTTGGATTACTACTTATATAGACTCGATAAACTAAATCTCTTTCGATTGCCAAGTATGTCCCCAAGAATTTTTCGGGTTGAGGGTTTGGGGAGGGGTGAGTTTAACACCCCCATCCAGCTACAGCAGATTAGAAATGTTATTCATTTCAACCTAACCTGATGCCTAGCCAGAATTTTTGTTTGCGGGGCAAAGAGATGGGTAAACACGCGTGTTTAATAACCTAGGCTCAAATTTGCCATCAAACTCCCTTTTTATTATAAGAACCTATAATCAGCCTGTTGGGGGAGAATAGGTTCTTAATTGAAAGATCATTTTTCGCTATGTGTGTCCCAGCGTTTCATTGCCGACTGACAGTAAGCTCGACTTTAACTGTTTAAGGTTTCTTATCTAAAATAAGTCGCCATGTGATTTTACCCACGATTCTACTGTCTATTTACCGTAAGGTTATCATTTAGGTACTAGATAATTTTTATTTTAGTCTTTTTAGTCATGGGTACTAGGGGCTTGTCACTGCCATATGCCGAGTTGTAAGTTGTTGGTTGGTTGTATTACCAAGGCCAAGGGTAATAGTGTCTTTTCGTAAAATTAATCTTAATGTAAAATAAAGAAATCAAAATGAGGTTTCAAAAGTCCATCCTTTAGCGTTTTTTCATCTGGATTTGTTTTTGCCTGTTACAGGGGCTCATAAGTAGGGACAATCAACTTCCCCATGTTCTGGTACTATATAAGTGTCACGGCGTTTCCTAGGATCAGGCTATTTTTAGACGCTTGGATGAGCCAATCAGATTCAACCTCTGAGTTGACGTTTTGGCTGAGCTCAACTGCACGCGCAGTCTCAGACAAAAAGCTATGTTCTCTCTTCGGTACTTTGACTTTTTGTTGCTCTCTTCTTTAATATGAATCCAACCCTACCTATGACTTTGAATTCTAGCTTGCAATTCTTTTGGTAAACAAACAAAACCGACGGATGATGGATAAACTGCAATTAGATAACTTCCTAACTGCAATTTGCGCGTGCAGCCTCACGTCACTCGCGCGCGCGACCAACGTCAAAGTAGATGATTGGCCCGTTCGTGCGCGCGCGTCTAAAAATAGCCTGATCCTAGGGAACGCTGTGACATATATAAAAGTTATGCAACATTTTGGAGAACCCAGGCACAGTTAAATCAAAATAGTGGAAAGCTACGCACTTGTTGCAAGATCAAGACAAATTTTAAACTAGAAAAATATTTATCAGAAGCTAATGATAGACGCCGACAATCTATGACTAGATTGCGTGTCTCGGCACACAAACTAGCAATTGAAACAGGCCGCTATAAAAATTTACCTTATGAATTAAGGATTTGTGAAAAATGTGAAAAAATAAGGTTGGGGATTAATGGAATGCGACTATGTCAATGATATACGTCGATTATTTTTTAATGATCTATTTGCAATCAATAACTCTTTCAAACTGTTAAGGCCAAAAGACCTTATTTTGTATATTATGAGCTTAACAGATGACTCCATTACGAGCCTAGTCCTGAAATTTTGTGATGATGTAATTAAATATTATGAATAGAGTTTAGGCATATAAGCCAACCTACTTTGTACATTATCCTAATATACCTGTATTGGTATTTATTGGATTTATTGGATTGCCCCTACTTATGAGCCCCTGCCTGTTACCATTTTCAACACCCCCCCATCCATCCATCCACGAGGCGATTGCACCTTATATGTCAGGGTGATACCGATATTTCCGTTTAGCACACAATTATAGGCTGTATTCGATCTCACCTGGCGTCCACTCTTTGGCTATTATTAACGTTCGTCAGATGCCATGTTTTTTGTTTTTGTTCTCTACTGTCGTCTTTTCCTATGGGATTGGTGCCAAACCAGTCGCCGATGCAGGTGTGTCAAGGGGGAGGGGGGGGGGGGGGGAGCAAGTCGTGTTAACCTATCCAAAAAAAAAAAAAATAAATAAAACACTCTTATCAAAGCATTGAGGGTCAGGAATACAATGGGAACACTAAACCCTTCTCGGTAAAACAGGCGTTTACGGGGATGCGAGGGCCGCCTGCCTAAACAAACGGAGCAAATTTCCGCGAGTCCGTGGCTACTCACAGGCTACTGTCAATGACATGGAATCAAAGGCTTCAATACAATACAATAAACTTTATTTAACGAGGGTTTCATATTAACCTTTTACAGTTTTATAATATATGGCCCTCCCTATATCTAAGTACCTATGATAAAAATAAAAAAAACTATGTTAGACATTTACGGAAATACAAAGGGGAAACTTGGAAATTAAACTATACAAGACATCACTAATACTACATCTTGATAAAGCAACTAAAAACTAACTACAAAACTAACTACAAAAACAGGTAGACGTCAACATAGAAACAAGTACAAACAGGCAAACATTAATTACATGCAATAACAATTAACATGAGAATGGATAACCGGTTTTAGGAAAAGTAGCAGCGGGAGTCTATATAAAAACGGCATGTATGGCAAAAAAGTTGTTCTAAGTGAGATACCGAGTTAAGGTAAGTGTGGAAAATATCACGGACTTTTTTCTTAGCAAGACTTGTAACATTTTGTAGTTGATTTGGGATTTAAAATACGGGAGTCAGCAAGTTGTTTAAGGCTGGGGGGTGGGAGGTTAAAAAGAGAAACTGCAGAAAAGGAAAAGGTGCTTTTGCCAGCATCAGTCCTGGGCTGGGGGAGCACGAGATGTGTGAAGTCGACGATCTCGTTCTCCGTTCATGCGAAACAAAAGAAAACTTTGAACGCAAACAAAGAGGGGAATCCGGATTAATAAGGATTGAAAAAAGAGTCAATAATTTCCTTTGCTTTATCAAATCACAAATGGGGAGCCAGTTTAAACGAGAAAAAAGCGAAACAGACGGGACGGAAAAATCTGCAGACAAAATAGTGCGCGCAGCGCGCTTCTGAGAGCGTAAAAGTAAAAGCTGGAGGTTTTGTGAGCAGTTGCCCCAAACGCTAGCACAGTAGAGGAACTGACTATGAATACAGGCATTGTAGTAATGTATTGCACCAGCTGGCGTCAGGAAGGGAGCAATACGGCGTAGTAGGGATATGCGGCTGCTAATCGTTTTGCATAAGTGCTCGACATGAGGTTCCCAGGTGAGGTGGTTATCAAACACCACTCCAAGAACCCGCGCACTGTTTACTTGCTCAATTGGACAACTGTTTAAGGTTACTGAAAGAGAGGATTCAGCCAGATTTGATATTTTTTGGTGGGAACCAATTAACATTGATTTGGTTTTCTTGATGTTGAGTACCATATGATTGTGTGTAGCCCATTTATGTACATCAGCTGCCAGTTTATTTAGTTTAAGTTCAACATCAGGCACACTGGGGCCGGAAATCAAAAATGTGTTATTGTCTGCAAACATTGTAGTATCGGTAACAAAGTCAGAGGAGAGAAAAAGGGGCAAGTCATTGATGAATAGAAGGAAGAACAAAGGACCGAGAATACTGCCTTGAGGAACTCCCACATTAATGGGTAGTGCATTCGATAAAACTCCTTTGAAGCACGTTTTCCGAGTGCGTTCAGAAAAGTAAGACTTAGACCATTTGAGTGTTAGTTCATCGCACCCACACAAACCAAGCTTCAATAGGAGGGTGTTGTGATCAAACAAATCAAAAGCCTTCTTCAGGTCAATCAGGAGCATACCACTTAGAAGTCCATTATCCATATTCTTTAGAATGGAATCAGAGAGATTTATAGTGGCCAATTCGCATGAACGGAACCACCGGAAACCAAATTGAAAATCTGACAGAAGGTCTTGTGAAGTAAGAAAATAATAAAAACTAGTATGGGTGTGGCGCTCGAGAATTTTAGATAGGATACAAAGTACGGAGATGGGACGAAAATTCGTACGGTAAAAAGGAGACCCATCCTTAAAAAGTGGTGACACTTTCGCACTTTTCCAAGGATCAGGAAAAACACAAAAGGAAATACTCAGGTTTAGGATTTTAGTCAAGGAGAGGAAAATTTCAGGAGCTGCTGATTTAATAAAAAAACCGTTCAACTTGTCCAACCCGGCAGCCTTACCGATGTCTTAACAAGAAAGGCTATTAAAGACTAAGTCTTCTGAAATCGGAGGAATTGAAAAGTAGGAACCAGGTTGATGTTTAGAATTAATAAAATTAGTTAAGACAGACCAGTCCGGAAATTCAGGGACAGCATCAATAGAAACTTGAGAAGATATATTGGAAAAATGTTCATTGAAATAATTAGCTATATCAAAAGTGTCTTCGTATAAAGTGTCATTAACAGTTAAGCGATTAGGGAGATTGACATGTTTTGATGGAGAGATGTTACGTATTATTTTCAAAAGATTTTTGGGATTTTCAAGGTTGTTCTTAATTGCATCATTATAGAAGGTCTTTTTAGCTTTTCTTATTGTGAACAACATGATTTCGCGCGCGGCGATATTCACTCCAGGAGGTGTCTGTTTTCAGCGAAGTAGCAATGCGGTGGAGGCAGTTGCGCGCTTTAATTGCAGCACTTATTTCAGCATTGAACCAATCAGGTTTAAGAGGGCGCTTTATGCGATGTTCGGCGCGTGCACAGTTAGAATGTCATTGAATAGTTTATACCATTGATCAAGAGCAAGAGCTTCGGTAAGAGCTTCGATAAGGATCCATAAGGATTGTAGTTTTGTTGGTTCTATAACAAAATCAGCTAAAAAATCGCATATCCTTCACTCATTTGTTGGGGATACGCCTCTATGTTGGGTTCCCTGTGTCTCGTTCCAGTTTTCACGCGAAATCTCGAACAACCAACTCCATCACAACAAAATCTTTACGATGGACGACACCGGGTTTGATGATAGTTCTAGCGAAGACTCTGACGTCGAGGTTTGTATCTGTTGTTTTAAAAGGAAATTAAAAGATAAGCAGCTAACAGTGTGTGCTTCTGCAACCAATTTTAGCTGCAGAAAGCCTTTGCAAGCGGTGATTTGAAAGTCGGCTTGAACAAGCCAGCCGGATTTATACCACGTGCTCAGAGAGAGCCCTTCAACAATGTGGTACGTGTAGGCGATTCTTTCTAAAATATCAACTCTTTTGGACCTCATGTAATCAATCTAGTATCTAGGGGATAATTTGATCATGTGTTACTCGAAAAAGCCCATGGAATAAAAGCAGAGGTACGAAAATCTCTACCCTCTTTTTATCATCGAGCGACAGAGTAGCAAAGTTGCTGATAAAGCAAATCATTTTTTTTTTTTAGAAATCTACTAGTAAGTAAAGAAGTTTAAAACAAAGTTGTGCAACCGTGTACTCGCTTGTATTTTATTCTCAAGGATTTGATTTGGGGCCTAACTCTGTTAAGCCTTCCCAGTATAACTGTTGGAAGTATTACTATTCCTTTCATACCCTAAAGTAAACTTGATCTTCTTCTAGGGTGCATTAAGTATATCACAGTGAATACTGTATATCACACTTGTCCTTTCATTGTTACACAGGAGGGACTCAAACGCAAGTATGACCAGATCTCCCAATCTCTGGACTGGCTTGAGAGAATGGATGTAACACATAAGCCTACAGCTGACGAAGAAAATGACACTGCCAAAGATATTACAACTCCAGACCCCTCGGTACATGATGACTTCAAGAGAGAAATGATGTTGTAAGGAATAGTAGTGTAAATACATTAATGTTTTTTGACTCACAATATGGCTAATATTGAAAGAGCTAGGAATAGAGTAGAATGTCCAGGGGCCAGTGCCTCGCTGATACAGGGGAGGCGGATTGGGTGGATATCCCCCCCCCTGTTTGAATAAAAAAAATTGAAAGGTATTTATTTCAAGAAAATAGATGTCTTAGGGACGGGAGGTACTGTCCATCTGCCTGCTTGACTTTTGCTGCTGGACAAATGTAGTGACCTACCAAGAACCACTGTTTCAGTTAAATGCCGTCTATCCGGCCATCATCCAACCCCCATTTTGAGATCTTGGATCTGCCCCTGCTCCCATTTTCTCTTTTGACCTATAAAGTGATGTTAAACACCTGGCCTGGGGCCAGTTCCTAGAGGGCAGGCTGGTGCTATCCTAGGGATAAGGCATTCATCCCTGGGTTAGCATTAACCTGCACTCTTTAGCTTCAATCTAAAGGAATCAAGATCTGACCCCACTCTGCCCCATCTCCTCCTACATTTTACCTGTAACAAGTATTCAGACTTTTCCCTTCATCTGCTGTTACTACCCATCTCCTCCCATTAACCCAAGCCATCATCTCTCCCCTATCTTATACCTCTTAAGAGATTCTTAGGCTTTTCTTCAAATTACCTTTATTACCCGAGAGTCCCTGGATCTGTCAGTGTGTTTTGGATGTAAAACACATGTATCATATTTTTTACAGTTACAAACAAGCCCAAGAGGCAGCTAAGCTTGGCCTTTTAAAACTTCAAAAGCTTAGGGTGTCCACAAAGAGACCGGAGGATTACTTTGCAGAGATGGTGAAAACAGATGACCACATGCAAAGGGTATGTTATAAGTCTGGGACACGTAACTCCCTTCATAAAGTACAGTCAACCAAATGAATGTTGTTTAGCACAAAAGACATTTCAAACCCTAACCTTCAATAAGATTTATATTATTTACATCTTGTATTCAAACTTGGGCATCATATATTTTATTTTTCGTATGAACTTTTTTTCTTTTTACAGGTTAGATCAAAACTTTTAAGCCGTCAGCAAGCCATGGAGCGATCTGAAAAGGCAAAGAAGCAAAGAGAAATAAAGAAGTATGGCAAAAAGGTAAAGAACTACAGACTAAAACCTTAAAAGGACATGTGTAATCACATGTATTTAACTCAGGGATGATATATCCTTATTCAGGGCAAGCCCAATATTCTACTAGTTCAGAGAGGGCACCTCTCATTAAAAAGAAGAGGAGGACTGCCATTCCTTGTTAGATTTCAGGGGAAAGCTAGTATGGGCTTCCAATGCAGCCCCTTGTTCCCACCGTGTATTTCCATGGAACTAGATACAGTAGATGCAAAACACTTTTTTTTCCAAAAAAAGGTCCAGCAAGAAGTCCTAGAGAAGAGGCAAAAAGAGAAAAAAGATATGCTTGAAGCAGTAAAGAAATACAGAAAAGGTATGTACTGTAGTGTGCAAACTCAAGAGGGTTTTTCTTCAGTTGATAGCATGATACTATTTTATAGCTTTTCATGTTCCTTGTACAGGTAAACAAGCAGCTCCAGAATTCATGAAAGAGGATGATTTTGATGTGAATGCAGAATCTAAATCAAAAGGAAAACCGCAGCAAAGGTAGGCTAAACACTAGGATTAAATTTTTACATTTGTAGAAATGAATCTCCTGCACAGCTTCTCCTAACTCTCGCATCACTTGGTATGTTAAATCACTTTGATAACGCTTGGATATCAATCTTCTCAACTTCAATTTACACATCTAAAAGATCAACCTTTCAGAAATTTTTAAATGTGTGTTTTTTTAGAAACCAAATCAATCACAAAAGAAAAGCGAAAGACAAGAAGTTTGGATTTGGTGGGAAGAAAAGGAATATAAAAAGGAACACCCAAAAGAGCACGTCCGATGTTAGCTCATTCAACTCCAGAAAACATAGCAAGGCACCAAAACCCAACAAACCAGGGGTGAGTTACTTACACAACCTCATCTTTGCTTGGTTATTTTACTGATGGTTAATTATGTATGCTTGCAGGTGAAAAGAAAAAATCAACGGCCTGGAAAATCAAGAAGAAAGAAAATGAAATCTTGATCAGCCTGACATGAGTTGAACTTGATGTTCTTGGAAATATTTCTCTACAGTTACATTCAAACCTTTCCAGGGATAATCTTTTTAACCCTCAGGCCCTCAGGGAAGTGGCCACAGCTGCAATAAGGCTGTCCTATGCTATGTTTCTTCAGATTTCAAGGATCTTTAAACCCAAGTTTTCCTTGGTCCACGGTTTATTCAACATTCTGCCACTCAATAAAGGAAAGAAGCTACAACAGGAGACAAAACTAAACTGTCTGAAAATCTTTTTATGTATTGAAAGAATCATAGATTTCCGAGGCTGAACATGGACCACAGGAAACTTAGGTATTCATGTGCAAACAAGACGAACAAGTTATGACCTTGTTCATTAAATAACTGTGAAGAGAAGTCAGCATCAGCGTCTCCCTTTCGCAGTTCGCCGTAATACATAGGAAATGTTGGAGAAGCTCCCTTCAGTATTAAACAACATGGTGTACAAACAGCCAGTAATGCTGCACTGTAATTGTACTGTAAATGTACTGTCATTCCTGTATTTGGCATCTAGCTGGTTGTAGACATCTCTGGAGGTGAACAGGGTTTGGTTTTGAATGGGAGTCAGGCACATGAAACTTCTGAAAACATTAACTTTTCATGTATTTTTTTCCTCTTTGCAATATTTTTTAGCCATTTGTGATGCATAATATTTTTTTTTGTAAAAATTCCTTGCAGGATTTTTTTCTCGGGACCTTCCTCCCTCCCCTTTAAAAGTTAAATGGTCCTACAACCTTTCGATTTAGTATGAAAAATTGAGGGTTTTTTTAAGCTTTCTGAATTTTATTAGTAATTTTATCTTCTACATAACAGAAATAAAAACTGCTCTCAGATAAACACATAAACTTCCTCTAGACCGATTCGACAACAGTTATAAGGATATTAGGCAGCTTTGTAGGGCCTGTCAATGCTGTTTTAGGCCGCCCACTCCAATGCAACATGTATCGTATCAAGCTATGTATTGGGAAAAGTGATGAGATGTTGGCTGCTTCCGCATCTAGTATTTGGTAGAATACATTTTTCTGCGCATTAGACGTGATGCCTTACATTTTAAGTTAAGAGGGGTATAGAAAACACATTTTACCACCTACAAAACAATCTGTCTCGCCACAAATTTGATTGTTTTGAGTTGCTCTAGCAAGGTCTTCCCTGCTAGCAGAGGCCTCTTTTCTCTGTATTTCGCTGGGCTGGAGTTCGCGAGGAAAAGACCTCTGCCATGGGTCGCAATGGACGGGAGATCTAGAGCGCATGCTCCGTTCATTAATTACTGGCCACTATTTGAGCCCACAATGACTAGCGCATGCGTGAAGCGTATATCCGTTGCGGGATAATAAGCCCGCATTCAGTAGAAATATCACGCGACGAATTATAAAAGAAGCCATTCAAAGCCTCCAGCCCAGCGAAATACAGAGAAAAGAGGCCTCTGCTAGCAGGGAAAGCAAGGTCCCGAAGCCACCGATAAGTTTCTTTTAAAGTGGCCAATCAGTGTTTGGGGACTGGTACAAAGGGAATTTCACGAAAGATTCAAACTCACTTTCGTGCAGAGAACATTTAGTAGGTTGTTGCTGGCTGCTACGACCCTTTAGTTCCCAACAACTTTTTTTTAGATTTAGTACTGCTCTTCGTGATGTCTAGCGTCTGATGTTTCGCCTCCTCGCCGTGAGCAGTGCGAACTCATTCTGGTACAGACAATAGACATGCGCCGGGCACTGCTTGAGTTCATCCTGGAGTTGAAACGCGTCATATCCACGTTTCGTTAGAACCGTGTGTAGCTCAGGATCGTGCTCATTCACGACCATTATGAGATTGGCTTTCTTCTCTAACTCTTCCCAGAACTCTCGCGCTTCATCGGGCGGTCTGTGCATTACCCGCGCGGGCTTTATGAAGTACGACATGATTATCACATCTTGGGGCAACATCTCGCGTAGAAACCCCACATCGATCTCCTTACACGAGAATTCGAAATCTAGAGCCTCGACGAACGGCATCCAACCAAGCTCGCTATCGAACCCAGTGAAGCGTGGTAATTTATTCCCTCTACTAATGCTATAAGCAAACTCGCCCTTTAAGAACTCCTTAAATCCCCATAAATCCGAGCCAGGGCCACAACCGAAACTAGCCACCTTATTGATCCCTTTAAAGTAATCCCTGGGAACGAAATCGCGCTCTTTTGCAGTCCTGAAGGCCTCGGCTATAAGTTCCTGCCTTGCCGGAAACGTCTCTAAAGCATAATAGGCTCTGAAGTTTTGACTGGCGTAGCACATTGAACGCCAGTGATACTTGTTTTTTACGCCGGAATTGTACAGAATTTTACCTTCGCCCACGTTCTTTAGAATATATTCAGCGTTCTCTTGAAAACGAGCTAGATCTTGGTTGTCCACACTGAGAGATCTTAGAATTTGAGGAGACTCGTTCCCAGCCATATTCTGCTAGTGCGAAGTTGTTTAAACTCTTGAACCAACGTCAAAGGCAAATAGTGAAAGTCCAATACTTATTTCTTTTATATTCGAATGTTCAACCCCCAAGCTACGCAATTCTTGACAGATATCTGTATGATGACTGTTGTGGGTGATGATGCTATGTCATGAGCGAATCACTGTTGCTATAAAGTGATTATTGTTGCCGCAGTTGTTATAATTTACAGTTCCTCTTGTTGCAATTCAGTGAACAAAAGCCAATACACAAGATGCTCTGACACACGCTAATAGCGATACCTAAAATAACAACCCATGTAACCGGAAGGAAGTCTGTATTGGAAAAAACCCTTTGATGCCCTTTGGCCTTTCAAGGGAGTGTGCATGGGCAAGGCTATGGAACAGTTGATCATTAGCAAGCATTCCGCTTTCGCTTATGTTTGTATAGTATAGTTCAATGAAAAGTCGTTTATTTGTAAAGATAATCAAAATAAGGGGCAGAGATCCTATCTCCGTCTATCCTACATCACCATGTCACATGTCAAGGTATTTTGCTAGATTAGAAAAGTAAAGGGGGGGAGGGGGGTTACAAAAATCATACACGCTACCTGGAAGAAGATGCATGATGCAACGTTTTTTCCCCAGATGCAACCTCTGCTTTACCACATTTAGCCAGTGGGCGCACAAAGGACAACAGACTACTGAGACCTCCTATGATAAGCAGCTAGACTGCAGCTAGACTGCCAGTGGTTGTACTGTAGAGAATAAAATCTAGAAAATAAATTTGTAATATTTTTCCTGAAAATTGCCCTAACAAATTTTACCTTGCTCTTCTTTAACGCGGACCTCCAATATGGAGTGTGTCGACAAGCTTCTTCTTAACAACTAAACAACTAAAAAAGCATACTTGATATTTTGTGTATGTGTTTTCTTTTTAATATTAAAAACCTTTTTAAGAACTTTAGCACAAATTTTCCTTAATCACTTTTGGAAGGTTGGGGTATTTAATGATAATAAAGGCTATTGTAATGGTTATTTCCTGTAGATCAATACAGCAGTACTATAGATCAGTACCAAGAGACCATGACGTTCTCTTATTATATCATGGTCTCTTGTCAGTACTAAAAGAGCTAAAGGTGGTCGCTAGACGCCTCTCTTTTGAGGTTTGAGCGTATTTTGGCAAGTTCGATAAAAAAAAATCAAAATAACTCCATATGAAAGCTGGATAACATGCTATACGGTGGCTCATCCAAGCCACGGCATTTTGGCTGCATTGATTAGAATACTACTCGCCTAGACTATTCACTAATTACTATATTGCTATTTGCTATTCTAAAATCGATTAAGGGTTTTAATCACTTGACCAAAAATAATTCTTGACCCATTAAATTTCTTGATATTTTGCAAAGAAAGTCGACGATTCGCTGTTTTTTTTTTCGATGGACGGTCTCAAAACTTCCTGTTTATCAATTGTGTAGCGCTACAATACAAATTTGGCTGAAATAAATATGCTTTCAGATGAAAAACCCAAATAAAGCTGGAGAGCTTGCTACAATATGTTGAGAATGGCAAAGTCAGCATGGAGCACCCTAGGAACTGAGGATACATTCTCCTGATACAATTCTATATAAGAACAAAGGACACAACAAAACACTACTGACTCGACATTAATTCCGCTTTGTTAAGTCCTTTATCCAACCATGAAAAATTCCTTAAAACTCTGAATAGGGATTAAACGACAATAATCAGGCGTCCAATCGCCAATACAAGGAGCCTTTGTGTGTGTTTGTAAAGCTTTTTCATTAAGGATGATTAGCGAAGGCTAACAAATACGGTTATGAACAGCGAGTAAAAACACAAATCAGAAGCAACTTAAAGCAAACGTAAATTAAGACGCAAAGTGTGACAGAATGGCTCCACTACTATTGTCACTCCTCCCTTTTCTGTTTGTGTCCCCTTCATTGTCAGGTAAGGAAGCAGTTTACCGCCTTATTGGACGCAGAAAGGGCTGAGAATCAAGCTTCTTGTTTTTAAATATTTGATGTACATAAGTACAATATTCATACTTGTTAACGACACATTTAACAACTTCTTCTAACATACTGACAACTTCTTCTAACCTTGCTAAACAAAATGCAGTAAGTGTGTATGAACATAACACGACATAGAATTGTAGATTACAGAAAAAAATATCGAGATTCGCATAATACTTCAAATACACTTGTCAGGAAAATGAGAGATCAAACACGGTTAGTAATTCAAACGAGGATGTTTTCCCACTTATTCTGTTGTCCCGGTAACTGGTTTACATGCAATAACTTTCTTTCTATAAAGAATATGCCGAACCTTAAGTTACTTCGCGTGTAGCTTTTATTATTTTACTGCGAATAGATTCCGCTAAGACCACCCGCACTGTTAGTTTCAGAGAGTAGTTTTAACTCCAAAAGGGGAGTAAAAAACCGAGGTACAAAATGACTCCCTTTTTGGAGTAATTTTTTACTCCCTTTTTTCTACTCTCTCAAGGGAGTAGATTTTACCCCTGTAGGGGAGTAACTAAAGGGAGTGATTTACTAGGTTGCTCGCTATTACTCCATTAAAGGAGTACAATTTACCCTCAAAATGGAGTAATTTTTTACTCCCTTTTTTCTACTCTCTCAAGGGAGTAGATTTTACCCCTGTAGGGGAGTAACTAAAGGGAGTGATTTACTAGGTTGCTTGCTATTACTCCATTAAAGGAGTACAATTTACCCTCAAAATGGAGTTATTTTTTACTCCTTTTTTTCCTACTCTCTCAGGGGAGTAGATTTTACCCACTTTAGGGGGTAGCTAAGTGGAGTAATTTACTAGGTTGCTTGTAGTTACTCCATTAAAAGAGTACAATTCGCCCTCAAAATGGGAGTCAATTTTTACTCCCTATTTTGTTATTTCCCCCTACTAATTGGGTAACTAAAGGGATGATTTCAACCCCCTCCCCCCTGTTTTTACAAAATGGCCGTTTAAACTCCACCTACTTCAGGGGTTAATACTGGAGAAAGTAGAGTAATTTAGAAACACCAAGGAAAAGACGTTATTATGAATTTGACAAATCATTTAATTAAACAATTCAGTTTAAAAAATAACAAAAATATAAGTTGAAAAAATGTTTGAAAAATAATAGTCATTTGACATAAGGTATCCTGGACAAAATTACTAACAAGTGTCCCAACATAACAAAGCTGAAACAAACATAACACAATATTATTTTTCTATAACAACTTTAACAGCTTTTTAACATTACCCTTTTTGGCGTCATTACGGTTTTCCAAAAGAATTGCCTCCTCCTCCATCTTTTTATATTCAGATAAGAAGCTAGAAGCCTAATGCCTCTATATGCACCATTTAAATTTGAACCTGGTAGGCTAGCTTGAAAAGATAACTAGGTTCTTCATATGCAGGGTTTACTGTGATCAGAGTATACGGACAAAAACCAACTACACTAACATTAGATATTCAAAATAAATATCTGGACAAATTTTAGGTGCAAGACTGATTACTAGGTTTTTACTGAGCTAAGTTATTCAATTTTGTGCTTCAAGTAACAGTTTATAAAGCATAGGCGCTTTAGATGTAAGTACAGTGATTAGTGAATAACTTAAGTTTACAAAGTTTTTATTCGTTTCTTGCGATTTACGCATTGATACATTCCTTATACCTCAAACTTCTTTCTTTTCTGGCTTTCAACTCGAGCACATTTTACTATCTCTATCATAATGTCCTGCAAGGATAATAAGAGAAACACATAAGAAGGTAGTATTGCTTTGGAAGATAACAAAGAATCACAAAACATATCAGTCTAGTTCGAGAAATCCGCTCACGAACGATGATTTGATGCTGAAGTTGGTCGCAAAAATCACATTTAGTATTGAACCTATCACATTATAAAGCCCATTACACACTAACCTTTAACTTCAATCCATGTTCTGCCATCAAATCCTCAAAAAAGGTGGATTACGCGTAGAAAAGACGGGAATAAACGGCTATCTGTTTGGAGGTTATGATAATGGCTTCCGTTCGACCGTTATGATTTTGCGCCTTGGGCCCAAGCCCCTCTCGGTCACTAAAGCGAGGGACGCCCGGTACATTTTGGTTTTACGAGCCCTGGTGAGCCGTCTTCTATCTGCAAAGCGGGACTTCTTTTTTTTTATAATCTCAAGTAGCATTTCTATTAGAAACAATATATATGATTTTATAATGTTCAAATCGGATCTAAGAATTTTATACAATTATCACCCTACCTATCTTTCTTTTAAATGCAGTACTAATTATTCTGAGCGAATTTTGAAAGTACACCACATAAAACTTATGTTCGGATCCAAGCCTGTCTTTGATTACATTTCTTATTGTTGTAGTATAGCTGACAATATATGCAAGTATGGTGAGGCCTGTTCTTGTATTGAAAATGTTCTTTTAGGATTTCCTAAGAATTTCCTAAGAGTTCCTAAATTGTAGAACTTCAAATCTTCTTCCTAAGATTTTCTTATCCAAATTATTTCCATTTTCTGGTCTACTGCTTATACTAGGAAATCCTAGGAATTTGTAGGAAGTTTAATCATATTTTGTTGTTTTGATCGAACTTAGGAAATCTTAGGAAACTCCTAGGCACAGGGTAGAGTTTTTTGTCTCAATACCAATAGATACGATAAATTATTATTTTTATCTTTTGTCTTATATAATAAAGACTATCGTTTTCCTTCTTAAATTCAGCTAATTCAGAGTAAAAAAACAACTCCCTTTATTTTATATATTTGGAGTGGTTTGTTACTGCTCTAAAAAGATACAGCTGGAGTAAAAACTACTCTTTCAACACGAGATGGCTGGAGTAGTTTTTACTCTTCAAAACCTACGACCTAAAAGGAGTATTTTTTTACTCCATTTCTTGACCATCTGGAGTAAAAATAACTCTTTTCACTTCAGATAGTTGGAGTAGTTTTCACTCTGCTAAAATTACTCCCAGAAAAGAGTACTTTTTACTCCATTATTTGACCAACAAGAGTGAAAATTACTCTTTTTTTAATAAACATTCGATACTAATTCTCAGCAGAGTAAAACTTACTCCGTTAAGGGAGTAAACAAAAAAATTACTCCTCAGTGGAGTAGTTTTTACTCCAATAAAGGAGTTCAAATTACTCCTTTAAAAGTACTCCACCGCAAAGAGTAGTTTTTACTCTCCGAGTGGAGTAAAAATAACTCCCTGAAACTAACAGTGCGGCCTGTCTCGAGAGCAACAAATATAAGGGTCAACGAAGGTGAAGACCGTTGTTGGTCTTTGTTATGATCCTATAACATATCTTTAAAACTAGCGTGACAAGGCTAAGTCATACACCAACAAATTTTATGGTTCCAGCATAATTAAACTATTAGCAGTTTATTAAGCCGTCTTTATGGGGCTCCGTTGTCAGTTGTGCATCTAGTCAGCTCGTATAACGTTTCCCGTGGCCCACGTTAAGATTTGAGACTTTTCTGAGAGTGGCCTGCGCAAAACTTTACTTCTAGAACAAATACAACGTCCTGGGTCCGTGGAGGAAAGGCATTATGCACAATAGTCAGAGGCGGATTTAAGGGTGGGCCGAGCACCCCTCCCCCCTAATTTAAGATATTTGGCTTAAAAATGACAAGTAATATGAGGAAATACACGAAAGAACATTGAATCCGCCCCCCCTCCTTTTTGAAACCCTTGCTTCTGCCCCCTTTGGAGCTCCTGGATCCGCACCTGGTAGTGTAAGCAATAATATTATAAGGCTTACACCTGCAAAAGGGCGCTGGTTTTAGTTATCTGTCTTTCAACCATGACGCTTTGTATTTCGCGGGTTCTAAGTGGACCATACAGAGGACGTGGAGCACAGACTCCTGAATGACTTATTCAAAGACTACAACAAGGAGGCACGTCCTGTACTGAACAAGAGCGAAGCGATCGAGGTTCAGTTTGACATGGCCTACGCCCAGCTTATCAACCTGGTAAGTGCACATGAAAGCAGATGACCTAAAAATCTAATCGGGCCTTTCTTAGCCAATGTTTGAGGGGAAGGAAAAGGGAATTTGTTTACCAAATGAGTTGAGGCCGTCCTTTCGAGTCACCCCTGGCTACGACAGGACTGCTAACACCCCCATAGTGTTGTAGATCGACACCAAAAAGACCTTTGTTATTATTAAAAGCAGATGACCAAGAAAACCAAATCATGCATTAATAGCCAATGTTTGATAAGAAGGTAAAGGGGGTGGGTTCATTTGCCAAATGAGTTGAGACCATCCTTCCGAGTCACCCCATGCCTACTGCTAACATTCTCATAGTGTTTTAGATCTACACCAAAAACGTTTATGGTCATTAACTACCCCCAACCATTCAGAATTCCAGTTTAGCCCTTTAACTTGCAATATAGCTTGTATATTTGATAACCAACAGAACAGCAAGGACCAAATACTGCAGAGCAAGGTGTGGTTTAGGCAGGTGAGCGCATACTGCCAGTCATTTCCTTTTTCTGGCTGTGCATCACATGGTCTTATGCTACCTCTATCAAACGAGTATCCTCGGGGCCGAGCTAAGAGGCTTGCTGCTTTCTGGAGGTCCACAGGAAAAGTAACGAAGCTGATGACAATACTGCCTTACTCACAGTTAAAGCCGCTGCCACAGGAAATTCATTTCCTTACTTATCGATTTGCTGGAAAGTGCTGGCCGCTGCCGCTTATGCAATGGCCGCTTAGGAGATGTTTAACACCGCGAGGTACCGTTAAAAGATTCTTTCGTGAGCTCACAAGTGTTTTCGGTGCTCATTTGTTTTCAGAGATGGGTGAATCCCTTCCTCACCTGGGACCCAAAAATGTACGGCGGGCTGACGTCTATCAACGTGAACCCCAACATGATATGGAAGCCGGACATTGTCCTTTACCACAAGTAAGTTTGAATAATATATTAGGCCCGCGTACTGTTGAAGACGAAGGCTCGTGTCATACTGAACTCACAGTGATGGTAGTGTAGGTGTGTTTCTGCTAGTGCTACTGCTGATGTTGGAAGGGGAGGGGGGGAGTCATTTCGCGTATAAAGTTTTTTTTTTTTTTTTTTTTTAACGTACTGTTTGCCTTTCTCTACAGTATCGGATTCGGCGAAACTGGTGCCATCTACAAATTTGACACACGTGCGACAATCATGCATAACGGCTACACAGAGTGGTTTGCGCCAACAGAGATCCACAGCATTTGCGCAATCGACATCACCTACTTCCCATTCGACGAGCAGTTCTGCAAGATGAAGTTTGGGTCGTGGAGTTACTCGGGACGTCAGCTTAATTTAACGAGCAAAGGGGATTCTGCTGACCTTTCCAAGTATACGAAGAGCGGGGAATGGGACCTACTGGGCATGCGCGCTGTAAGGAACGTGGTCAAGTACAGCTGTTGTCCAGACCCCTTCATTGACATTACGTTTACTATGCACATCAGAAGAAAAGTCTTATTTTATCTGACAAATCTTATAGCGCCGTGTATTGTCCTAGCGACATTGACAGTGTTCTCGTTCCAGCTCCCTCTCGAGTCTGGAGAACGCATAGGACTGGTGATAACAATCTGGCTCGGTTTGACTGTGTTCATGCTCGTGTTTACCGAGAATGTGCCTAGGACTTCCGAAGTGATCCCGCTGATCGGCAAGTACTCTTTCTTGGTCATGTGCGTTGTTTCGTGCTCGCTTATCGTCACGTGCTGTATACTGAAGGTTTTTAACAAGGATCCCAACATCAAGATGTCCAGCTGGTTCAAGAAACTAATCTTCAAGGTGCTTGGTCCCCTCTTGATGATGAAGCCACCAAAAAACGACGAATCATCAGCTACGAGAGGCGATAAAATACGCTCGCTTCTTTCTCGGGGAAAGCTTAAAGGCACACACTTAGAATTGAAAGATCAGGTTCCATACAAAACAGATCAACGCATGCGAGTAGACAACGGTCACGTTTATCAATCAGTCAAGAAATCGGAGTCAGCCACTGTGGTCAGCAACAGCCAGGAACAGCTAGATGAGCTGTTGCACTATGTCCGCGCAATGGCGGAGCACTGGGCGGAGAGAGAGACAAACGAACACGTGTCAGGCGAGTGGCGGTATGCTGCCACTGTGCTTGATGCAGTGTTCTTCCGCGTGACATTTGTTCTCATCTTGGGTTCGACGTTAGCCTTTTATTTTATGATTCCAAGCGAAGTGCGATCTTTTTAAAGACTCTGGATCCAACTTGCCTGACGGTCTTTGAGTATTTAAAACTCTGATTATTTTACAAAATTTAACTATCCAAGCATTATTGTTTACTTTAACATTAAACTTTAACTTTTATTGTAGGATCGATTTAATCCTAAGCGATTCAAAGTGGATATGATTTGCTATAATGAAATGTACATTTCGTAGATCCGTCACACGAGTCGGTACCAGGTGAAATGCTTATTTTTCAGATTTGCGTCCTCGACAAGGAAGTGACCAGTGTCAGGGTTTACTCAAGAAAGTTTGCGTAGATGTTGTTTAATTTTTGAAAGAAAACAATGGTCTTGACGCCCAATGGATAAAACAGCTTAAAAGAGATGGGGGTGGGGGTTTGACGGCAAATGGGTAACCCTGCTGGCAGAGCTTTCTTCCTGTTTTTGTTCCATCAGTTCACTTGGGGTTGAGAGAGGGGTTCTGTGGGCGGCAGCCTGCTAAGGTGTCCATAAAATAGCGAGAGAGTTGGCTGTACATTCCGTTACTTTAGCCAGGCAGACGCGGCATTCATCACATGATTGCATCAATTTTATTGGACTTCCCATAAAACAACAACTGATACAAAAACTGAAATTTGATGTTGGCTCGTATTTAGGATACCATACTACTGATAGACTAGGTCCAGAACAAAAATATTAAATAAAATGTTAGTTAACCTTTATAAATAACCATTAAAAGGAATAAATAGAGTTCAAAGGATTCTTTGTATTCATATTACATCCATAAATACCTATTGGATTTAAACCAAAGCTGTAAAAGCTGTTTCTGATAAGTAAAACCCGAGCCCCTTACTCTAATCCAATACACTTGTCTTCCTAGTCTCTACTTGAAAATTGAACGAATGGTCTTCGTTCGCTCATTAAAGGGATCATCGTGTCTTCCAATTCAATCCTAGAACAAGAAATTAACGTGTCTACAAGTCGGCGGAACCAGTAATCAACATGTCTTCCATGTCGCTCCTGGAACAAGTGATCAGCTTGTCTTCCAAGTCGCTCCTGGAACAAGTGATCCGCTTGCCTTCACTGCTTACGCCAGGGTGGACGAGGTTGGGGAGTACCTTCCATCTTCCATTTGTCCGTTGGTTTGCTTTATCCGGTAATCTCTTACAAACGGGGCGACTACCTCCCAAGCCTTAAAACATAACAAGCAAAAGATAGCAACAAAGATCAATCTGGTGGCGTACAACAAGAGCTACTCTGGAAATGTGTGAATTTTCTCTGATCCCAACCTCCCATCAGTGGGTGTAGGGAGAAAATTGCTGTGATTCACACAATCAGTCACCAAACCGTTGGAACCATCCTAATAAAGAAAGCGGGTTTGTGCCACATACATTTCGCAAAGCGGGTTTGTGCCACTATAAATTATCGCCGCCTGAACACTTTGCTTATCTTTTGTATAGAGAAATGTTTACGGTCATACCTTTTCTTCCCGTAGGAGTTGTGTGACGGCGTCAATATCAGGAGCCATGAAACGGTCAGTCTCTAGTGGCCTATAGGGGGATTAAAATCAAAATTGGCAACCGTCAACATCATCTTGAGTATAATCTTATCATCGTCATCGTCGTCATCATCATCATCAGGTCAAACAAATTCCATTCAAAAGCCTTAAATCGTCTCCTGTGCGCGGATTAAATGTCGGTCTGAAGTCCCTTCCCACGAATGAGGAAATTGAAGGTATTTTAGACTGGCAGTTAGGACGGAATGCACAGGAGACTATGGCTAGCCAGACAACGCCAATTTTCAACGTCAAACTTTAATCAACGTCAACTACCACAAAATGTCTACAATTTCATTTATGAGTTACATCTAAAATACTGAAATAGTTTTTTTTTGCTTATGATATTTGTGCGGCGGATTTACTCTTATACACGATCCGAAAAAATAGTTCAGTATACATGGCCGTATCTAGAAACATTTATCAACTGGCAAGCAATTGTCATCTCTTCTGTTTGCTAGGGGTCAGGGTAAAAATCAGCTTCGAAGCACAGCACCAAACCGCTTTATGTAAATGCTCAACTAGACATTAGTGACTAAACATAAGCACAGATGTCACTTACTCGACTCTCGATCTCACGAGTTTGTGCAAAGCCTCTAGGGGCTCTGTAGTCTTGAGGGGGCGCAGGAACTCTATCCCTTGGCAGGCAGCGAGAAGTTCGATGGCGAGAGCTAGAACATGGTCAGAGGGGTTTAGAATAACGGAGTATCTTGTTCCAGTACCAAAACTCTCCAACGCGGCTCGGTCTACCTGTGGTCTCGCCGAAAGAAGAGCCAAGAGAATTTTGTTTGTGCATGCTCCCTTCATTACCCAGAAACCTGTGTAATTTGTCGTTGTGCAACCTCGAGCCTGGAACCTCGAAAACAAAATGGCGGCCATGACAGGGAAATTCCTTCGAAGGACTGAAGATTTTGATTGAGTCTATCACTTGCAGTCTTTTTGCGAGACCAGTGGTAGACCTACCCCCGTAGGATGTCCAGGTACGCCAAGTATGTCAAAGCTTAGGCGTCATCAGTTCAATTCTCAAACAGGTCAATAAAACTATGAATAAATGTCCAAGGAAAAAACACCACCAATGTACAGAGCCCTTGGCATGACGCGCGTTACAGTGGACACCATGACAATTAGCAAATAAGGTTGCGAGTATCACAGTCTGACTGAAATAGGAACCTCACATCTAACAACTAGGGGATTCTGCCGAGTTCTGAAGGCTCAGGACACTCAAAACTCAAAGTTAAGTTCATGTCAATCAGATTGTGTCCTTCTCGCATCATTACTGGCTTGCTAAACAAAAATTGCAAGATTACAACAACAGCACTGTTGTAAGAACTATGACGGCTCAGCGGCGACAGGCCATATTTAACAATTATCATCACGAATAGTTTGCTGATTGTTTCTTACCTCTCTCTACGTTCTCGACAACAAGCAAAGCCTTTCTGGCGGAGAACCCGCCCATGGACACATGATCTTCCTGCCCTGCTGAAGTGCTGAGGGAGTCGACCGAGGAGGGATGGCATAGGACTTTATTCTCCGATACTGGAAAAAATATTAAAGGAGTACTGGCAATTAGAAACTGTGAATAGGATGGGGAGTGTAGCAATAAAAAAAGTAAAATCTTCCTTGTGACCTCAACCAAGTCTAATAGACAGATAGAGGCTAATTACAATGGATTCTTTATCGTGTTTTATTTTTAAACAATTTTATCTGCTCCATGTAGCAAAAATAATTAACTGACAGACCATGATTCTTTTAATGAACCTGTATTTTTGTTCATAAATTCAACTGTTTACAAGCTTTCCAAAATGAATTCAAAATTAAACTTTTTTAACGGTTCATCTCCCGAATACAGCAACCCCTGTAAGAGCGTCTGTGACTAGGCAGCAAGAACTCCTTTTAAAACCCTTGGTGCCTCAGAAAAGGAGGGAGAGTAATTGTCTGGAGTGTTTCACAAATTGACCAGGAATAAATGAATTGCTCGCGAGGTATTTGCAAGATTTTTCAACATGGTGTATGAATAGAACACTGCTGGACCCAGTTGTGCTAAGATGTTTTCCCAAACAATGCCGGTGTTGATTTCACAAGGCTTGGCTAACATTTCTTACCTAGGGCTGCGCTTGTGCAGTGAGCCATCATAAATCCTGGGAAGGAAAAGATGTTCAAAATGGTTGCAAAAATGGAGAAGGCTTTCAAAAATAGTTTAATCGTAATCATACCAGAGTTTAAGCCACCATTTTTAACCAGGAAAGCAGGAAGTTCGCTGTAGGCTGAAAGAAAATTATCAAAAAAGTAATTTTCAAAATCTTGCCATCCCGTCAATGTGGTCTGACCACAATATTTACATCATTTGTTTGTAATAATTATTTAGCTAGTCAAAATTATAGTCTAATTATAAAATAGCAAAATATAAAAAAGAAGAAATTAAATTCTTGGTTTTAATGTGCTACCAAGATTGCTTCTTTCTACCCATTATACGGGTTCTCCACCAGATACCTACCGGGATTCATGAGACGCTCTAGTCGACGCTCACTCATACTCGCGAGCTCGTGTACTCCTATAGCAAGGTAGTCGAGAGCCTGGAACGGATATATGTATCATGATAGAAAAACTATTTTTCCAAACAGAACAATCTTCGATAAAAAGCCGATGGGATTGGATGCTATTTTGTGACTCTTTATTGTGTGGGGGCGTAAACACGCCTGCGTGAATTGCCTTCTCTAACTAAGGCAGGGGGCATGATTTTAGTAAAGTTTTTCCCTTTAGCTGTTGGAAATAATTGTACCCCCTCTATTTGTTCAATGTATTCTTGAAGGAATTTCAAGATACGGTTTTTCTTTCAAAATGATCAAGCACGCTGTTACCTTCGCAGGGTACTCGCCGTGGAAGTTCCCTCCAGAGATGATCTCCTCGCGATCGACAAATACAATCTGTGAACATCCCTGTCAAGGACTATGGAACCAAGATATTTCTTAGAAAAAAAAACCCTTAATTCACCGATCCCTTTATACAATCTGTGAATATCCTTGTCAAGGACTATGGAACCAAGATATTTCTTAGAAAAAAAACGCTTAGTTAAACGATTTCTTTATACAATCTGTGAACAGCCTTATCAAGGTCTATGGCACCAAGATATTTCTTGGAAAGACCCTTTGATTAACCTATCCCTTTATCCAATATATAAATATCCTGTTTGATGGTGATTACAGATGGGGTAACCTATCGACAGAACTTGCTATAGGTTTGAAGGATACCGGGTTATCGGTGGCACTATTGATCTCCGTTGTTAAGATGCCCCGGACAAACTCGATCGTATCAAATACAATTCCGTGCACCTGCGGAGAGACAAAATAAAACAAAACATAAAAAAACTTGGATCCTGAGGATGTCATGCCATAGCATATAGCCTAACCACCTTTTCCAGCAACACTTAGATTCCACACTAGTATCATTAAACTTAATTTTCATGGCGCTGGTTGCGCAAGTATCAATCCGTGATTACAACAATTTAAAGTATTACCTGTGGACAGCAGCGAAGCGTGTAAGCGTCCTGGACACGATTACAGAACCGATGGCTTTCTACAGAAGACAGCATGGGTAAGACATAGAACCGATGGCTTGAAACAAGACAGCATGGGTAAGACATGGTTACAGAACCGATGGCTTGATACAAGACAACAAGGGTAAGACATGGTTACAGAACTGATGGCATTCTACAAGACGACACGGGTGAAGCATGATTATATGGTTAGCTGGTTAGAGAACTGATGGCATTCTACAAGACGACACGGGTGAAGCATGATTATATGGTGAGCTGGTTAGAGAACTGATGGCATTCTACAAGACGACACGGGTGAAGCATGATTATATGGTTAGCTGGTTAGAGAACTGATGGCTTTCTTCAAGACAACACGGCTTAGGTCTCACAATATGAATACCCGGAGCAATTTTGAAAGTCTGTCAAGTCTGTTATAGCTGAGATATCAAATCCCGTTATCTGTGCTACTCTGAAACATGGCCCATACTAATATTTTGCCCACTAATATTTTGTATTGTTACCTGCTATTTCGGATGGATGTATGTCTGAGTGAAGAACAGCTCGCAGTGTCTCTGCCACCTTACCCTGTCCCTTGTGGGGACGCACTCTGTGAACATCTAATGGGGAAAAGAGTTTGTATTAGGTATGGTACCGCTATCATTATCCCTTTAGTCAGGCAGTACACAGCACTAGGGTGCCGCAGCCCCCCCCCCCCCCCCCCCCCCCCCTTAGCGGCCAAAAAGTGGATAGTTTCTTATTAAGGAATCTTCAAATACTATGCCTATTTCATATGATACCTATGACTGCGCACCCTTCTTAGGCAATCCCGGGTACGCGCCTGTTAGTTTTTTACTCACCAAAGTCAAACGCCCTGGAGCTTCCTTTGAGAACTTCCACCGACATGGCTGCTATGATGTTGGCTTGTCTAGCGATGGCGAAAGATCGCTCAAGCGCTGGAAAAAGATAAACGGCAAGAGAATATCAAAACATACAGTAAGTGTTTTTATATTGGTTCCCCCTTACACTTTCCTATTTTAGAAATCCTGGTATCAAAAGAGAGAAAGGACGTTTTGTGTATAATAGGATTATGGAGCATTATTTGGAAATAACAGATGCCAAATGAGCATACCTTCTGCTCCAAGGGCAGTAATGAGTTGCGTGCCGTTGATAAGTGCGATACCCTGCAAAGTTCATTAACACAAGGAAGATGTCAAATCACGCGTTATATCATATGGCATAAGCAACAACAGCGACATCAACAACGACAACAACAACGACAACAACAGCGATAACAACGACAACAACAACGACAACAACAGCGATAACAACGACAACAACAACGACAACAACAGCGATAACAACAACAACAACGACAACAACAGCAAGCGCGAAGCGGATCCAGAAATTAAGAGGGTGAACCGTTCCTTGGGCGAGGCTGTTTGTATATTAAGCCCACCATATATCTGCCATTGAAAGGGGTAATTTTTCGTTGATACTCACATTCAAGATTGGCCTCTACGTTTCAATGTTTATATTTTGTGAAGCGGTTTGTTCTTTAGCGTTTTGTATGGGTAAGGGTTAAATTAACGTTTATTGGGTGGTGGCACCGACTCAACTGTCTCAAGGTATGTTATTGTGCGGGATATAACTAACTTTTACCTCTTTCGGCCCAAGTTCAACTGGCTTCATGTCATGAGCCTCAAGCACCTAAAGCACATTAAATAAAACCATTAACTACAGAAAGGCACATACTCAATCAGCTTGCCTTTAGTGGTCCCATACGGTCAGCCACAGGAATCTCTCTGGAGACTCTATAGTCTCTATGTAGTCTCCTACGAAGCCACTCTTAACTTTGTCACTCTGGTCTTTCTCGCCTGTTCTATCGATGTCACCCTCAATTCTATTCGCAAACATTTTAGAAACACTGTTGCTGTTTTAGAGCATGACAGATATCGAGGCGGCTGCTTAATAGGGTAGATTATCTATGGTAGATAGTATGATAGGGACGCATTCTAGAGCATGACCGACATCGAGGCGGCTGCTTAGTGGGGTAGATCATCTATGGTAGATAGTATGATAGGGACTCATTTTAGAGCATGACCGATATCGAGGCGGCTGCATAGTGGGGTAGATCATCTATGGTAGATAGTATGATAGGGACTCATTTTAGAGCATGACCGATATCGAGGCGGCTGCTTAGTGGGGTAGATTATCTATGGTAGATAGTATGATAGGGACTCATTTTAGAGCATGACCGATATCGAGGCGGCTGCTTAGTGGGGTAGATTATCTATGGTAGATAGTATGATAGGGACTCATTTTAGAGCATGAAAGAGGTAGAGGCGGCTGCTTACTGTAGTAGGGTAGATTTTCTATGGGAGATTTTTACCAGTTTAGCATCCGCCCATCCGCTTTTCGGACTCCACATCTGTCCTTCTCCTAGCATGATCCCCAGGGCGAGGTGAGCCAGGGGGGCGAGGTCCCCGCTCGCGCCCACTGTGCCCTGTTCTGGGACTCGTGGGAGTAATGACTCTACAGAGCAAAGAGGGCTTTAGAACTGGCATAATCAGGATTTACAAATAGCTTTATGTCATACGTACTGTTGTATGCTTCAATGTATTGTTGAAGTGTTTCAAGTGAGATACCGCTAAAGCAAAGAAAAAAAAAAGAAAAAAGATAGATGAGATAGTGCCGGGTATCAGACAAGCAAATATAAGCATGTTTTGACGGGGCAGACGGGCAGATGAATAGACAGGACAGGTTAACGATATAATACCTGTATCCTTTCGCCAGGACGTTAATTCTCAGTGCTAGTAGCATGCGTGTTCTCTCTAGAGTTAGCGGGTTGCCGACACCTGCAGGTTTTAGACGATATGATGACATATATCACTATTAGATCTAGACTAAAAAATCCCAGCGACATAGTCTATAATGTAATTCTAGAATAAATCAATACCCCCCACAGATGCAATGACGGGGAGTCTTTCGGGATCTAGCCCCCGTTTTTTTTACAGGCAAACACTGTATTTCGGCCAATCCCGGGGTGATATTCCTGAGGGGTGTGTGTGTGTGTGGGTGGAGGGGGGGGGGGGGGGCTCTGAGGAAATTCCAATCGTGCGAAAGTGGGTGTTTGATGGTATTTCATTTCCAGTGGATAAACAATATGTTCTTTTTATTCAAATGCTGTATCTCGACCAAATTTATAGGGCAAAAATCCTGAGGGATGGATAAGGGGTCTCAATTGGGAAGAAGATGCAAGTGGAGCTAACATCTTCTCTGGAATCACACAATCTACTTTTCGCGAATCTTACCTACGGCGTGGGAGCGAACCAAGTTTTGTTGGAGGTCTCTGAAATACAGATTTTAATCTTTTAATCATCGAGTTTGTTTCTACCTAAGGCATCTTTACTCATCAATGTCATAAAGATCTAAGACATGTCTTACTGACTCGTACCCATCCGCACGTTATTGGCAACAATGGATTTGTTGTGGGTAAATTAATAGGCGAGAGTAAAAGTGTGGCCCATTCGTACAAATATACTTCGGTGTGGTTAATAAAATTATAACTGGTAGGTCAACACATGGGTCAAAGGTGTTTTTTAAGCAAATGTCCCCCTTATTGGAAATGCTTTCCTGCTATTTTTAGTTATCACCATTTAACTCACTGTAGCTTATCTTTGGAGATGACAACTTGAGCAAATTTGCCAAAACCAGTAGTTACTCCGTACGAAACTGCAATTTATCAAGATCAGTATCAGCTAACCATTATAATGGAATTTTCCTCGAGCATCCAAGGGACCGAATAATATGCCCTTTCAGTTGCGGATCTAGGGGGGGTTAAGGGGGTTTAGCCCCCCCTTTGGCCTGCCAGAAAGCCATTGCCAGCATTGCCACCTCCCCCCTTTATCACCGAGTCAAACCCCCCCCCCCCCTGAAATGAAAACCTAGATCCGCCCCTGCCTTTATATAGAGGCTATCCGCATATTGGAGGTCCGTTACATAATGTATGTCCCACACCCTTGTCTGCTCTTCTAGATAGTGCACTTAATAAGAACATGCGATCTTCTTAGAAAGCGTCTCTGTATGTGCAGTAAATTGATTGTGGATAATATGCATTTAGGAATCGACATTCCGTGAGTCGGTAAAAAAAAGAATGTCCGACCTACCTCTATTCTCCCTGACGATTTCATCGAGAAGAGCCCGAGCTTTGTTGATTCTTTTCTCGGATTCTTCTGTTAGCTAAAAAGATAAACAGATAGTATTTAATAGTATACAATGAAACCTCCTTATAACGGACAACCTCGAATTCAATAAATGAGTCCGTTGAGCGAAAGCGTAATGGAAGTCTGTTATATGGAGATTCTACTGTAAAACTGAAAAGATGTGATTTAGTAGCAGAGCAAATACAATTTCTGATTTGATCCCTCCTACAAACAGGCGTGTGTCCAGAGGGGGTTGCAAGGGGTCCGTACCCCTCCCTGCTTATTGCAGGAATGGAAAATTACGTGGGAAAGCATTTAAAAATAATTGAATCCACTTGTGTGAATTCACACTTGTGATAGAAAAAGGTTTGGGTCTAGAAAGGCATAGTCATAGGTTAGGGTTGAGCTCAAGGAAAAACAAAATATTTCCATCTTAAAATCATTCCTCTCAGTGAATTATTGTTAGACCCCACCCTGCTTTTTCTCTGGACATTACCCTGACAAAACTCACTTTGATTTTTAGACCTCCTTTCCCAAGTTTAACGAGAACATCAGTAGAAAGGGTCTCGCCGTCCAATGCAACAAATTTACACTGAAGAGAAAGAGAAATATTTTACAATTTAAGATACATGACACCATATAGACGTTCCCCTGCTATTGTTAAGTGAACGAAACAAAAAGGGATAATAATCAAGAAAAAAATTGGATGGACAGGTTCAGATTTATTTAGGAGTGCAGCACGAAGACTTTGTTGTGGGTGACTTTTTCACAGCATGATTTTTCCTACTGACCTTGCAGGCATCGAATTGTTTGTTCTGCAATACACTTGAACTAGAGATAGTAGGTACTAATGAGTATGCATGGCTGCTCCCGTTTCCTTCTCTTCATGGAACTCGGGACGACCCCTACCCCCCGCCCCCCACCCCTTAAAACCTCTAGGGCAGCTCTTAATTACTCAACCTACCTCTGGCTCAAGCGGAACATGATTCTTCTCCAAACCATTTCTTTAAAATTAGTTAAGGTTTCTAATTTGAACGTCTTTGAGTGAAAACATCAAGCAGATATAACCTACAGTCGATCATTACCGAAAGTAAATTCTACAAGCGAATGATTACTTTCTCTTGGTCCTTATAGAGGTGGGGAGGTAGAGAGCGCCTTATTCGTACAATCTCCTAAATCTCTTGTAACTCAGATTCGCCCTAAGCGACTTGTAAGCCGAGCCGATCGCCTGTTTCATTTGATCATATGAAAATGAGCCTTTGGGCAATTAAAAATATAGCGAGTAAGCTGCTTATTAAAAGATAAATTTGAGATAATCATTATGCGCAGGGAGAACTAACTAAACGCGGCCATGTAATATTTTCTCTCTTATACACCGGCTAGACGCACCGGCCGCGCTACGTAAGATGACGAAATAGAGTGGTAAACAAGCAACTATTATTATCAAAAGGGTACATCTCTCTTTGAGACTGAGAAGTGTTGTTTTTTTCTGAAAATAATAAAGAACGTTAAAAAATATAATGGCGTTGAACTTTTTTTCTTATGTAAAAAAAGATGACACTACATTGTCTTATAACAAAATTAACTATTAAAGGTTATCCAAAAACGGTTATTACCTGCTCTAGAGTAAATATGTATACAACCATAAGTTTGTACTTTGTTTACAACAATTAATAATCATGATAATTAATAATAATGGTTTGTTAATACCTCCCAGGGAAGGGTTCGTTTATTTTGTCTATTTCATTTGGGGGCATGAAGAAAAATTCTCCCAAAGCTAATTGAAATTTTTTGGCTCTTTTATCAAAATGACAAGATTATGATAGTCTACTTTCCTCGTGTTTTGATGGACAGTTTTGAGAGCGTCATTCATTTGCATATACCTCGCATGTAACCATCCATGTAAATGTGACCGTAAAAGCCAAGCCGAAGCACGAAAAAAAAGTAGGGAAAGGGTAGTTAGACGTATGTATTTCTTTGCATATTTCTTGGGTCAAGATATTCATTAGGTTTTTTTTTTTTTCACTGTGGATTACTCTTGTATGATTGCATGCTGATTATTATATTTCTAAGTCAACACTTTCTAAGTAATTTTCACTTACCAAGCCAGATGAAGTCATTGTCTTTCAGAACGTCTCTGACTATGTCAGTCGGTGAGAGCAGGCCAGTGCTTTCGGCTAATCGAACCTCAAATGACTCGGAATTCGAATCGAAGGGTTTGGAAATAGACTTTCTTCGTAGCAGGCATTTATCAACCAGTGACTGAATCGAATTGTTGTTGTCTTCCTCACATGGAACCACGATCCATTCTCCTTCAATGCGAACGTTTACCCGCATGGTCTCTAGACTTTGTTCCTGGTAAAATTACAATGCTGGGAAAATAAAATGCGTTAAAATTCGGTAAAATTATGACGAGAGAACCGTAAAAAGCCGGTGTGTTGGTTATCGCTTCCTTCGTTTCTGATGATAACCCGTAAGACGGGTTTAAAATATTCAAATGCGTCATGGTAGGAAACAATTCAACGAATCAGATTCGAGAGCTTTAGTCACACCCCCGACGCAGCCCACGGTTCTCCCGCGCCAAAAGGCGAGGGTCTGTGCAAGACAAACAAAGACACTAGGGGGGAGGTCGAGTGATAAGTTTTGTACGTGTCTTCAAGGTCAATTTTTGTAACTTTGCGCGAACCTGTTACCTGTCTTTTCGCGCCTATAAGGCACATCAACTTTGCGCGAACATGTGCTTTTTATAACCAATCGATCCGCGAATCCTTCAATCTTTTTGTTATCGATGTTTCGGATTTCTCTTTTTTTTCGGGCTTGGCGCGGAGACGTGGGCTCCCTGCGCTATCCATAGCGAGGCTATTCAAACAAAATGGCGGTGTACAACAGTGATCACACTACTGCTTCTAGTAAAGAGATCGCAGTTGTTAGTGGCATACAGATGGCAGCGTTAGCTCTAGCAGGCGTATTTGCCAATTATCTACTTGCGGATGTGACATTTGTTACCAAACCTGTTCTTGCCTTTAAGATTTTCACGTTCGTCTACGCACCGCTTTGCTTTACTTTGCTGTTGTCACGAACCAAGTCTAAATGGACGGTGAGGGGCATGTGTACAGTCTGTTTGTGTTTTACTTATGATAATGCAATCTGTGTGGCGCTAAATGTGTAATTCCAAATATGATTTTTTTTTAAATTCCAAATATTCCATAAAGAGCGAATAATGACGAGAAGTCGCTGTGAAATAACCCTCAACTAAGCTTCTTCTATTTCTGCTATCTTCTATTTTCAGCTGATGCAGTTGGTCAAGCTTCCCATCATTATAACATTATTTGCAGCATTCTTTCATATCATAGCAGTATTATATGGAGCTCCATTTTTAGAGTAAGTATGATAGGGTGCAATTTTCAGCATCTTTACCAATGTAAAGAAAGGGTGTTACAGCCCATCGCACCCGCTGTGGCGCGCCCCGCCCCAAAGAGACTGGACCTGTAAAAGTATTTTGGTTTTATAGTTTTGTTCCTGTTTTCGCATTCTTTTCTCGCATTTCCCCCCAATTCTCGTATTCCATTGCATGTCTCACAATTCTTGTACTATCAAGAATAAAACGTTTTTTATTCAACACAAATGGGGGAGTGGGGAGGGGTTTCCTTTGCTACTTTCCTTGAGGTTACTGAGTTTTGTTTATTTTCAAGGAAAACAGAAGAGACCTTTGTTTGGGGACTAGTGATGGCTATTCTCCTAGTCGCACCCTTGTGTGCTGTTTTTGGTACTGAACTTGAAGTCTTTGTAAGAATGTGCAGCAGTAGTTGGTATGTTTACATGAGACAAAGAGTGTATTTTTTAAAGCTTTGTAAATTACAGCTGAATTTGTGATTTTAGGACCACCAATAATTAAAATTTATTGTTTTTGAAAAACTCATTCACAATCAAACTTTGAGGGCAGTCTCCTTGTTTGGTTTGAACGACTATGCAGTATTGTAAACAATGAATTCTGTTGTAAGCATATAGAGTGGTTCTCAAAATCCCATGAAACTAAATGTAACTGTTAAAGTATAATATTCAAGCCAGAACAAAAAAATAACAAAGACATTACAGTGTATTAGTACTAAATAAACTAAATAATATTTCACAGGATTTTGAAAACCACTCTAAAGTGCTACATAGTATATGTAGCTGTAATCTCTATCATAATTTATTTTTGTAAACTCTTTGTGAACATTTTTCAGTCTTCCATGCTTACCCCAGTGCATACAAATTGTATTCCTGTTTACTTGATTGATAACTACATTGCTGTTTTTAGGTATGAGTATAGCCTAGAATCCTACTTTCAACAGTGCATAATTATGACAGTCTTTGGAGCATGGATAGGTGCATTTACAATCCCTTTAGACTGGGATAGGCCATGGCAGGTCTGTACTTATTCTGCCTTAGTCCCCCAAAAAATGATGTCTATGATTGGGAAGTTATTTGAGAAATGGGGGAAGGGAAGGATCTTAAGAATGATCTAAGGAAATGTTTTTTTTTTAAAGGGGGAGGATGATATTTCAAAATTCAAACTAAGATGTTTATGTTTTTATTATTAGGTCTGTATGTTGTTTGGCTTATTGTTAGTACTATATTGTTTACAATCTTAGCTGTAGCTGAGGTTTTACATCTTGATATGAGATCTCAAATGTCCAATAATCATAATTTTTTTTATTACCAGGGAAAACTGAATCTGAATCAGTGAAGCCTTTCACCCCTTTAATTTTAGTTTATAGAGAGATAGAAACCTTTATTTAAAATCAAATATATAAAAAGCAAGTAAATTATTCAGGGTAGTCTCGTCAGACACCTAACCTGCTATCAATGAAAGCCTTTATAAAAATAGGTATTTTTTTGTCTTACTATAAATCCTGGTGCTGGTTTGCCTTTTTATAGAAATATTCTGGGTATTTGGGTATCTTATACACACACAATCATGTTTCTACAGGTAAGGAATGTTGTAATAATCAACTGTATTGTTTTGTAATAACCTCATTTTAAAATCCTGTTTAGGTCTGGCCTATACCTTGTGCGATTGGAGCTTTACTTGGTAACACCACAGGGCTTATCACATCGTGCATAGCTTTCCTCCAATCTGAACAAAGAGGCTTGAAAAGAAAATATTTTTAGTGAATAGAGAGATGTTATTTGTGAACCCCACCCAAAAAAACTTATCGTGCCATATACTGGTATCAAAAATTATGCAAAGGGATTTTTTTTACATTTTTATACGTGGTCCCTTTTTTTTTCTTTTTGTGTTTAATCTAAGATATCAGACGTCTGTGGAAGATGCTATTACACATAGATTTTCAAAATGTACAACCTTATTTGAAATAGATTTATGTGTAATTATGCCTGCTCTATTTGATGTATTATATTTGAATAAATACAATAAAAAAACAGTAGTGGATTTGTATGTGTGGGTTCTTTGGTTGGTGATGTATCACTACAGGCCATCCCCCCACAACGGCCGAAAGTCCACTTTCGGTTCTCAATAGACCTGCTATTTGTTGACAAAACTATAAAGCATAAGCTAGATCACTCCGGTATGTAGCCAAATCTAACAATAAACGTCCCGTGGAGATACTGCAAAGGCATAAAAAATCCCTTTTTGTTTTTTCAGGGGTGGTCTCACCCCCCCCCCCCCCTCCCACCCTGGAAAAATTTGTTCCACTTTTTCGGTCTTCGCACCCCCCCCCCCCCCCCCCAAGAAAAATCTTGGGTACAGGCCAAGCACATGCCCCTAATGCAATTCCCTTGCTACTGCTCTTTCTGGGGTTTGATAAATTTGAAGTGGAAGGAGGGGGATTGTAAAATTTAAGCAAAGCCGATAAAATAAAAATGCTAGTAATCAGTTTAATTGGCCCTGAAATGGTGCATTTTCTAAGTATATTCTAAAAACACGAGGAGGTACATAGAGAAATGATAAAGGCTTAAACATTTTGCCGCCTTTTTTAATGTTTTAATATAATTTTTGGCCTTTTTTGTGTGAACATTGTGTATTTTACTTTCCGTTCAATTTGGTATGACACCAGAAAACGTGATATAGCGTGTTATTGTTTAAGAATGTCATTAGCCAATAAACGATCAGAAACATGTCACACCCCCGGCTCAGCCTACACTACTGCGCAGACATAGTGTCTAGGGCGGGGTAGGTAGAATTTATCTTTCAAGCTTCCTCAAATATAATGTATAAGAAAATCCACAATTTCGACCATTTGGTTCCTTTAATTAATGAAAACTGGACCTTTTATGAACTCTTAATGAGGCAATTTGTACACGGCTGACAAAAAACATATATTTCTGAGAAAGATTGCATACACCCCTCCCCACAAAGAAATCTTCTGTCATGTGACACGTGACAAGAATTCGAATAAGTCGACTGACCGAGAGCGAAGTTTAGTCGATTAAAAATGTCTTCTCTCAAAGACCTTTGTGCTGGTTTGCCGGTGGACCCCATACCCGAGCCTCGAGATAGGGATGAAAGTGTTCCTCATGCACCAGTTCGTCTTACACATTTGTCAGAAGATGAAGAATTGGTGAGTTTTAATAATGAAATACAAGTGTATTTTGCGCGTCGTTCGACAAGTCCCCCAAAGGAGGTGGCCATCTTTTAGTATCTCTATCATCTGTGTCAATGCATATGAGCAAAAAGTATTATTCCTTATTATGGGTTATACCTCCATGAAGTAAGAAGAAAGTGTGAAGAGTTAAATATCTTGTGCTTTCGCTTGCCTGACTTCTCTCATTTTGTTATGTAATTGTTATATTAGCCATGCACCACATTAAGTGCAAACCACCACATGCACTAAAAGATAATGTTAATATAAATATTAATATAAATACGAAAAAATTGTCACTTTATCCAAGAAAAATGAATGAAAAGGGCTTGAAATGAATATAAATAATGATGATTTTTAAAATGAATTTGAAATGTTGTAAACTATATTCTCTATCTTAACAGAGGAAAACAAGATTATTTTAAATTTGTTTTGTTTATGTTTTAAATATTTCCTGTCTCATGTCCAAGCTTAACAATACCTGGAATTATATCCCAGTGATGAATTTTCATGCGCGCTCATTGGTCAATACAGGTCATGTGCATAATTTCACAGGACAAATATCAGTCGATAACGTCCAGCCAAAGTGATATCTGTCCTGTGAACATTTTTGTGCAGTCAAAACTCGCTTTTTGTCTGCTCAATAACTCCTCAAACAAACACCAAGGTTTTCAAAGCTTCGCTTCTCAACCAACTGTTTATTTTTTGTACCATTTCTCATCCTTGAACATTATCCGCCGATATCCCAGCCTCTAGAAGGGGTTTATTTACTAAATAACTTGATTATTTTTTACTGAGATATACTGAAGAGAAGTGTAGAACACACATTTCTCACTTCTAATCAACCAGTATTTGTGAGAAAAAAAAACGTCAACTTCATTATCATTTCTGGTGATTATATCGAATTTCAGGTTTTAATTCTATCTAATAAAGTTCTATCATTAACCCATCTTCCACCAGCTTGCTCTTCAAAATGCGCTGAGGTATTTCCCGCCTGAGACTCATGAGGTCCTTGCGCCTGAGTTTGCCCAAGAGCTACGTGACTATGGCCATATCTACATGTACCGTTTTAGACCAGATTTGGACATGAGGTAATTTATTCTGTCCGGTTCTTTAGTTTGTGGGTCTGTCTGGTATTGTCTGCCTGCATGCCTGTCTGTCCAACACTCCATACTGTATGTCTTGTTTGCCTGAAGACCCACTTTATATTTATTCAACATTTTACAGGGCTTACCCAATTGATGAGTACCCAGCACAGACGCATCAGGCTGCTGCCATCATGCATATGATCATGAACAACTTGGATCCCAGAGTAGCACAGGCATGTTTTGCTATTTTATTTTATTTTATTTTCATTTTACAGTATCACAGTGTGCATCATCAAAAGTTCAGGTCTGATAACTTTGTGAAATTTGACAAAAATAAGAAAAATGTATACAAAAAAGGAATCATATGTTTCTTTAAGTTGCTAATTTTCCAGGGCCGCAAAATCTGATTCCTTTATTTTATACCCAAATAGCATGATGATCAACTCCAATACCCAAATACGAAGAGTTTACAGTAATACAGTATGTATAATTTTATTTGTAGTTTCCTCATGAGTTAGTGACTTATGGCGGAAATGGGCAAGTCTTCAGTAACTGGGCACAGGTAATGACATAAAGAGCCTTTACAATAATTTCTCATCTGCTTTTACCAATAACATATCTTTTTCATTTATTTCATTTTTTCTTCTGTAACATATTATAACTGCGATTTAAAAGACACCATTCAGAATTGGTGAAAAGTAATGCAACAGGAAACTTTTGAATTTGCAAAAATCCATCTATTTGTTCTCAATCCAAACTGTTAGGTACTGTGTGTACAAATCATCACTTAGGCAAAGATTTGCTAAAACCTTTGGGAGCCCATATGAATAAAACAAAATAAATTCAGCAAGTTCTGGTAGCGCTCTTCCTTATTTTACAATAGTACTGGACTGTATAATTATTATCTTGTGTGAAATGAAGTCACAAGTAAAAACTGATCTTCTTTTCAAATGGTCTGATCTTTTTTGCATTGATATTTTTAAAAGAAAATTAAAAGAAGAAGAAAGAAAGGATAATAAGATTTCCTTATGAGCAAAACTTGAGTTGCAAAACTGAGTTAAAAGAATCCATGCCAAAAAAAGACTGGCCTCTTGAATATTACTGTTTTGTTATACAGTTCTGGATAGTCATGCAATACTTGAGTGAAATGAAGGAAGATCAGACGTTAGTCATGTATTCAGGTCATCCAGCTGGCCTTTTCCCTAGCTCTTCCATGGCCCCAAGAGTGGTAATCACCAATGGAATGATGATTCCTAATTACTCCACTCGTGAGATGTATGACAAGCTATTTGCTCTTGGTGCAACTATGTATGGTCAGATGACTGCTGGAAGCTACTGCTATATTGGACCACAAGGCATTGTTCATGGGACCACAGTAAGTGAAATCGTATTTATTGATGGACAGGTATATCTCTGCTATACCTACAGTACTTGTTAAAATGCTATCCCTGAACAGTTATCACATTCAACGTACTAGGTAGGGATTGGACAACTATATTTGTGTATTTGTGTGTGGGGGAGCTACAGTCCTTCATGGCATTTTCATGGGGGGCATGTTTCGACTGCTGTTGGGGTACAGTTACCCCCCTCCTTACCTCCTTGCTGGCTGCTTCACTGATCTTCCCTTCATAGAAATGCATTGCTGCATACATTGCAGCCTATTTGAAGAAAACACTTCATTTCAATTTTTATTTTCTGTTCTCATAAATAAATTTTATACTATATACTTGTATTATTTTCTTTTTCATTCATAGATTGTGGTGATGAATGCTGGCAGAAAGCGTTTGAAATCAGACAATCTTGCAGGAAAGGTAAACTCATAGCCCTGTTATGAATACTACAGTAACTTATATACTACAGAAAATTATACTTAAATGACAGCCTTGGAGATAGATATTTTGGATGGTTTACATGTTGTTATTGTCAGACTCATCCCATAGATGCATCCATCATTTTCCTGTAAACATTATTTGCGATTGGGCCCTGGAGGTCCCATATGAAGTTTTCAATATTATAAATGGTTGCATTGTTTTTTTGCAGGTTTTTGTGACTTCAGGTCTGGGTGGAATGAGTGGGGCCCAGCCCAAAGCTGGCGTGATTGCAGGCTGTATTGCAGTTGTTGCTGAGGTACAGTATGGCAAAACATACATTTTGTGTACTGTATGATCTTGTTAGAATTCTTGTTAGTAGTGGTTTACTAATCACATCGATTCTTGAAAGGTTTATATTATCTATTCAGATCAATGAAGCAGCTTTGATGAAACGTTATGAGCAAGGGTAGGTTTTTATTATACAGGACCTGGGCAGAAGTTCCATTAGACACTTGAAGGGTTTTCAGTATTAAGGAAAGTTATACAGTATTTCACATAAAGAATAGCTGGTGGTTTATGTGGGTGGAGGGTTTTTTTCAATTGTCATGTTTTTTATCAACCCATTTTCTAAGTAGCTCAGGGATTGTCACAAAAGTTTTGCGAACAGTGTGCATATGTTCAAGAGTAGTATTGATCAGTACAAGCTTATTGCAATTAAGGAAGGCATTGCTAGAAGTAAACAGATGCACTTGCATGCATAGAAGGAAAGCTTATTTTTAAATATCAATAGTGCTCAAGGATTGAAATTTGCTGAAATCATTATTTTTTTCAATCATGGAAAATAATGTGGATTCATTTGTACCTTTTTAATTGTAGGTGGCTCATGGAATACACCTCTGATCTTCCTACATGTATTGAACGCATAAAGTAAGTATTGTGTCTAACACAAATATGCTTGTTTTAGGCCCTCCTTCTGCAATAAGCTTTTTAAGCTTTTAACAGGGCTTCTGGAATTACACTGAAAAAGACTCAAAATTACGCGGGATTCTTTGATAGATTACGCACTAAATTACGCGGAAAATCAATCATTACGCGTTAAATTACACGGGATTTTGCAATACATTTTTCTTAAAAAATCTAAATTTTGCAGGATTCTTTACTGAATTACGCGCTAAAATTACACGGAATATTAACTGTTACGCCCAAACTACATTTTGTACCGAAGGAAAGCAGGAAATAACTTGAAATGGTTTATTTTTGCGCGAAAATATCTTAGGCGAGATGCACAAATTTGTGGATAACGCGGATTACACAGGAGAAAGCCAAATTATGCGCTTCCACACAAGCGCGTAATTCCAGAAGCCTGTTTTAAGAATTAAAAAAAAAATTTCACCCCCTTGCCGTAACAAGCATTTGGTACTTGATTCCTACCACACTATTTTTTATATTTTAGTATAGATTGTTTATTATCTTTTTCCCCAGGCAAGCAAGGAAAGAAAGAAAGCCTCTCAGTATAGGGTACCTTGGAAATGTGGTTGCACTGTGGTAAGTGTGATTATTACTTGTGTTGACTTTTGTAATGCATTGACCTTTTTCCACCATGTCATATCCTAACAGTATTGTATGTTTACAGGGAGGCTCTAGCTGACGAGTATGATAGGACAGGAGAGTTACTTGTGGACTTTGGTTCGGATCAGACTTCTCTTCACAATCCTTACAATGGAGGCTACTACCCTGTTCAGGTTTGTTAAATACTGCTATTTTTACCGTATAAGTAATATTTGTATCCTCTACAGAACCCACATTGAGTCACACATTTGGTGTGATGTTAGTATTATTCAAACCACATTAACACATTAAGTAGAGGAGAACAAAGGGAAGAAGCTACTACAGATGCATACAAGTTTGTCCATAGTTTATGGCATAATGCTTTATAGGAAAGATATATCATGGATTTATGACTACCTTATTTCACTTTATTTTCGCTACATCAAAATTTTCTTTTTACTGTTTTGTTATATTATATTATGATATATATAATTCACAGGGTGATAATACAGTGAAATCTGTTTTGTTCAGGTTAGCTTTGATGAAGCAAATGAGATCATGAAAGACGATCCAGAGAGATTTAAAAATTTAGTTCAACAGAGGTATGTATCTATGTTCTGTGACTTGTTTTTCACAATCAGCAGAATTGCTCACTCTCTGTGCCTAGATGTAGGTTGTGGCTTTAAGTTTGATTATACTGTCAGTGCAAGTGTACGGAAGGAGCACAATTTAACAACATCTAAGTTGTCAACAATCACTTCTTGGCATTTACTTTACAGTAAATCACTTTTGGCATTTCTGTTTTGGCAGTTTGCTGCGGCAGGTTGCTGCAATAAACAGACTCCACGCCCGTGGGATGTTTTTCTGGGATTATGGAAATGCTTTTCTTTTGGAGGCCAGCAGAGCAGGTAGGTTGAATAAGACATGGAAAACAGACAAATAAAGATGAAACTATAGTTGTTTAGAATTGTTAGATTAAGACTGCTTTAGTCTGCATTACTACCTATGCAAGTACAAGCAAACAATCTTTATTGACAATGGAACCAGCTGTAAAAAAATGCAACAGCCAGATGTTCTTGTTGTAGATTGAAGATGGTAGACGAAATGGGTGTAAAAGAACTTTGTTTTAGCTGGTTAGAAATCGGTTAGAAACAAATATGGCCACTGTGCATGTAGGGACAACCACGTACTGTATGTGGGACTGGGCTAAGACTATTCCCTATTCACTTCAAGGTTTTCTTCATTCAATGAATTGTCACTATGGGTTTACATTTGCACACGCTAGCCAACCATTATTGCTGTTCTATGTAGCCAAAAAGCACAAAGAAATTATGAACCGTTTTCATATCAGCTTGTATTTGCCAGGGGCTCCAGTGGTCAAAGAAGGTTGTCTTCCTGGAACTTTTATCCACCCGTCGTATGTTCAGGATATTATGGGGTATGAACAGACATAATGCAATATATCTCCTCATGACTCAATTTTTCAATTTCTGGGAAAAATATGATCGGGTCTTCTTGCTACTTTTTGGGTGAGAATGGAAAGAAAAACAGCATTCTTCCATTAATGATAATTTTTTAAAAACTTCAATAGAAATTTTAAATAAACTAGAATAGCTGCTCTCAGGGAGGCTTTATTTCGCCATGTTTCAAGAAAACTACTGAAATAAAACCTTTAAAAAAACTGGTATGAATAGAGAATATGCCGCAGTTACAGACACCAGACTTCGGCTGTATCCCTGTGCTAAGGACACCCACTGCTAGCTCAATATTTATTTTCAGTTTATTGTGAATGGGCAGTTTTTAGTAATCCACAGGATGTTCTTGTTAACATGGGTCTACTTAATATAGGCCTGCACTAAAATGGCAATTAAATGTCTTTTTATTTTCAGCGATGTTTTCGGTATGGGATTCGGCCCATTCCGGTAAGTTGTAGTTAAACTTATTATTTAAATTGGGTAAAAGGGGGGCGTGTCTACAAAAAGGCCAAGAAGCCCGGTGTGCCCAGCCGTTTCAGCAAGCAAATCTTCAGGGTTTTTTAAGTGTATTTTTTTCTTTATTTTATTTCATATTTATTAAGATTTTTTTTCATCTTCGTTAACAACTAGATGGGTGTGTACTTCTGGGTTAGCAGCCGACCTTGAAGCCACGGATGAAATCGCTAGAGAAGTTCTAGAAGGGATCATAAGCCAAGGAGGTACATCTAAACTCGTATAAACAAGACTAGCCAGGGTCTGCAATTTTCGTTTCTAAATTTCTCGTTAACTTGAACCCTCAAAAGAGCTCTAAGCAATCAAGGTTCAACTGTGTTTCAAATGAAGTTGCACTTTGGAAATTCTTTTTTTTTTTTAACCTGTTCTTCTTGTTTTAGTTCCAGATGAGGTCAAAGTTCAATACAATGATAACGTGCGCTGGATCAAGGAAGCGCAGGCGCATCACTTGGTGGTTGGTTCCCAGGCCCGCATCCTCTATGCCGACAGGCGAGGCCGCGTGGCTATTGCACAAGCATTCAACAAGGCAATCGCAGAGAAACGAATCTCGGTGCGTTGGACACACAGGAGTGGTATTTTACTTTTTGTGTTTTTACGGTCGATTGTAGTGATGGTGTTGCTGATGATGACTGATGGCGATAGAACGATGATGGTGGTGGTGGTGGTAATGGTGACAATGATAGTTAAGGTCGGAATATGATTATAAGAATGATGAAGTCGGCAATAATGATATCATGATGCTGATGAAAATAATGCTTCTTTTGCTACTGCCAATGATGATGATGATGAGAATGATGACATTGCAGATGAGTCATCCTCTGCTTTTGTAGGGCTGCGTTGTGTTGTCACGTGACCATCATGACGTCAGCGGTACCGACAGCCCATTTCGTGAGACGTCCAGTGTATACGACGGTTCTAGTTTATGCGCAGGTAAAACTGAATATTACTTCCCATTACATCTTATCTTTTTAAGAAAGAAACTGAAATGTAGGAGTTTCCGATAGAAATGATAAATGCCTGTTAAATTTATTGTGTTTTATTGCCCTGTTCACAGACATGGCTATACAGAACGTGATTGGCGACTCGTTCAGGGGGGCCACATGGGTTGCTATCCATAACGGTGGAGGGGTAGGCTGGTAAGTAGCATGAGTTATTTTGTGACTCGTTCAGGGGGAGGGGGGACACAGATCGCTATCCATCCTCGAATTTGTTTGTTCTTAAGCCATGTTTTTCGTTCCACCTTTATCAGGGGTGAAGTCATCAACGGTGGATTTGGGATGGTGCTTGACGGATCAGAGGTATGCCTTTATCCTACGATTATGCGTGGCCACGCGCGTGGATTATGACGTAAGATATTTAACTAGCAGTCAGGATGTGAAGCAAATGATTAGACGTAAGATATTTAACTAGCAGTTAGGATGTGAAGCAAATGATTAGACGTCAGATATTTAACTAGCAGTCAGGATGTGATTATTTAAGTCATGGGCAGAAGCGCTCTAAAAATGTTGTCCCAGGCTTGGCAAAGTTTAGTTCTGTTAAGTCTGTTCTCGTATCCTAATCTGCTAACTTCACAAAACTGTCAAGGTGGCCATGTAGGGTGCGTCACACTATAAAGTTTCACTGACCCCTGCGAAACATTTGCATTGTGACTTGCCCCTTTATTATACTCGTGATTCTGCTTGTCTGATTTTGACTCGTGACTTGACTCGTGACGTGGCTCGTGACTTTGCTCTTTACTTGACTCGTAACTTGAATTGTGACTTGACTCATGACTTGATTCGTGACTCGATTCTTGACTTGACTTGTGACTTGACTTGACTCGTGCCTTGACTCGTAACTTGATTCTTTCTCGACTCGTGATTTAACTCGTGTTTTGAATCGTGTACTGCAGGAGATGAGCCAGCGGGCGGAAGTCATGTTATCCTGGGATGTATCTAACGGGGTAAGTCAAACCGGGCGCTTCATTATAATGTGTTGTTAGAGTTAGATTTCCCTCCCTGGTTATGCGACCAAGCGAATAGAGGCAAAAGACTCTCTTTCGAAGAAGGCGGTTTTTCGCGAGTCCCACTTCATCGATACATTGTAAACTTTAGTAAAAATTCCTTCGTGCTTGTTCCTAAATACAGTGTAGCCCTGTTAACGAAAAACTTTCACTGGATTTCAAGTGAGGACGACAAAAGCACTGTCTCTAGGGGGCTTGAAGTTGAGTTAGCGGGGAGTTCGGGATATCGGGATATCGCACTGTAAAGAAGTAAACGACTACTTTGACTCTTTCTACGCTTCAGTAGAAAGGATTATTGACAAACACGCCCCCCTGAAAAAACTTTCTAAAAAGGAAATCAAATTCCTTTCCAAACCATGGATCACAACAGGCATCAAACACAATTGCTATTAAAAATAAACTCTGTAAACAGTTTCTCAATACTCAGAATTCCTTTATACATAATAAGTTTAAACTATACAGAAATAAACTTAAACGTCTATTAATGGCCAGCAAGGAAAAATATTATGAAGACTATTTTTCAGCACATCTTAAGAACGTTAAAGAAATATGGAAAGGTATAAAACAAATAATCACTCTTAAAGCATCTCCGGTTTCCATTCCGGTTAAAATTATAACTAGTGACTCGGTGCTTACGGACCCAACAGCCATTTCTAATGCTTTTAACAACTACTTCACAAACATTGGAAAAAAATCTAGCGAATGATATTCCAGATACTGCGAAATCCTTCTCTTACTATTTGAATAAACGGCAGCCAAATAGTTTTTGCCTTTTCCCGATTCTACCAAACGAAATCGAGTCTGAAATTTGTAAACTAAACTCAAACAAGTCAACGGGGCCCTTCAGTATTCCCACGCGAGTTCTAAAATCTGCAAGCTCCATTTTATCTAAGCCCTTATCAATGCCGTACAATTTTTCAATCGAGTCAGGCATAGTCCCAGACCAGTTCAAGATCGCTAAGGTGATCCCTGTATTTAAAAAGGGTTCCGCCCTTACCCTTTCTAACTATCGTCCTATCACCTTGCTCCCAGTTTTAAAACTCATAATATATTATACAGCAATCAGTTTGGATTCCGCCCTAAACACTCGACAACTCATGCTGTACTAAGCGTTGTTGACAAAATACAGAAAGCCATAGAATTGGGCCAATTTTCGTGCGGACTTTTCTTGACCCTAGTAAAGCTTTTGATACTGTAGACCACTCGATTCTTTTACGCAAACTCGAACATTATGGAATTCGTGGCATCTCGTATGACTGGTTTTCTTCCTACCTTACAAATCGAAAACAGTTCACACAAATTGGAAGCAGCAAATCTTCACTGAGCTCCATCTCCTACGGAGTTCCCCAAGGGTCTGTGCTTGGTCCGGTCCTTTTTCTACTATACATTAACGACTTTAACAACTTTTCCCAAACCCTAGACTTTAACATATTTGCAGATGATTCCAATTTGTTCTATTCAAACAAAAACCAATTTAGAATCTACCGTGAATTACGAACTAAAACATATATATACGTGGCTGTGTGCCAATAAACTCTCTCTAAATATAGATAAAACTAACTTTGTGTTATTCCATCCTCCTCAGAAAAAAGTAACTCATCCTATAAAACTAAAGATAAACAATAAACCCATCAAATCAGAAAAATACATAAAATATTTAGGAATAATGATTGACTCACATCTTAACTGGAAATGCCACATAACGGAGCCTTGCAAAAAACTTAAACGTAATCTAGGAGCACTCTCAAAGATACGTTACTTTGTCAACATTAACTTTTTGAAACAACTATATTATTCACTTGTTTTCCTCCATATAACTTACGGAATTTTAGTATGGGGCAACACTATAGTACAACACTAAAACCTCTCTTTTTAATGAAAAAACGTGCGATACGAATTATGACTTTTTCTAAATTCGATGCCCCACCTTCCCCCATCTTCAAACAACTAGGACGTCTCAAGGTTAAAGATATAGTTCACTTCCACACAGCGCTATTTATGTACCAATACCACTCTAGAACTCTCCCCACAACTTTTGACTCTTTCTTTCATATAATTTCCCACAAATACAACACCCGACTTTCTGCCAAATCTAGTTACACCCTACCTAAAGCACGAACCAACTACGGGAAATTCAACATCCGATTTAGAGGTGTACAAATTTGGAACGAACTCACCAAAAATGACAAAGACCTAAATATGAAATCCTTAAAAAAAAAATTATCAGACGACATGGTCGCCACCTATTAACCCACTCACATCTTCACCTGTAACCCATACTATCACCTAATTCTTGGCCATATATTCCTTACTTCCTTTTGTCTTTATTTCCGCTCTGCTTGTACTAGCTTGTATTCTTGTCGTATCCTTGTTGTATCCTTGTCGTGTCTCTATATTTGTGTTTTTCTCGTACATTCTTGCTTATGCACACAGCCTCCAGATCTCCAAACTAGGATTTTTCCCTAACATTTAAGTGCACCCTAGTCCGTTTAGCTCTCAAGCTATTCTAGGGTGCCCGCACCGAAGCATTGTCCCCCCTTGGTATGCAACTCTAGGTTGTTTTTTTTCTCCTCTCCCTCTCAATAAATATATGAATATAAAAAGAAAAAAAAAAGAAAAAGAAAAGTAATATTATATCTCTAATGAAAAAAAAAAACCTATGTAACACTTCATTTTGTGTGCAAATAAAATATATTTGTTTGTTCGGGGTTTCAATAAACACGCCGTTGGTGGTATCCATATGATCTTTGTCCCGCCCTTGTTAACAGGTGTATCGCCGTGCCTGGGCTGGTAACGAGAAAGCAGAGCACGCCATTTGCAGGGACATGGAGGCCAACCCCAAGCTAAAGGTTACCAAGCCACACCACGTGTTAGACCCAACCCTCCTTAAGCGCGCCTTCCAGCCCTGAGGAGTCCAACGAGAAACATAAACATGGGATATACAGGGGATATGAACCAGCAGTCGTAAGGATCAGTGAACTTAGAGACCTGACTACGTGTCTATGACCTTGGGTTATAAAGAGCAACATGGATAGCTTTAAGGGGCGACATTGTCGTTAACACAATGAGTTTGTGGTGTCTGTAGTTGACTGTGAGGCCGTAAGCATAATTGACCAAGAAGACTGTAGCAATTCATGTGGGATCCCTCGATCTAGCTTTCGCCTCTCTATTGGCGGGTTGCTGGGTAGACCGCAGACCGCTGAAAATCTTGACGGAAGCCATTGAGTGTATGCAGCACCACAGCATCGTTCAACTGCTAGCCTCACTCGGCCACGTGACACCAAGGAGCATCTGTCTTTATAGGGCAACATGGTGGGCTAACATGATATGGCTGATTTGCGTTTGTGACGCTAGTGTTTGCACGCGGGCCTACCTAAAATTAAAGATCACGTGACTTCCCTTCTCGGACGTAGTTTTGGGGCAGTAAGTTGTTTAAAAAAGGAACGATCTTAGGGAGTGGACCGTGAATTGGTATATTTTATAAGGGATGTCCGTGTTTGTTATTATTATGAGTAATATGTATAAAATATTGGTCAAACTAGAGACATAAAAACAGTATACTGCTTGTTTTATTTAAGTTTTTTTTTCGGGGGGGGGGGGATTCATAGAGCTTAACCACTGGGTTTCAGAGAATTGTCTATAGGTTATTTGCCATGGTTGAAATGGTGTGGAGTATTTTCAGATTTGCCAGATTTGTGGGTATTTACTTTGTTGTTGTTACTCATTTTGTCTAGATGAGTCAAGGATGTACCCCCCCCCCCCCCCCCCTGCGCAAGAGTTTTCTGTTAAACGCGAAATCGCGCAATAAAAGGGATAATGACGCCCTCTTTTCACACCTCGAGAAGTTTGACATCAGAACCAACATGGCGGTCTAACCGTTAGGCAAAGCGATAGACACAAAATTTCGTAATAACACTTTGAATGCGTCCTTTAAAACCCAAAAAACTTCCTCATCTTTCTCAACTTTATGTTTCTTTCTACCTTTACTAGTTTATATGGAACCAAATGTTCGATTTCGATAAGAAAACCCGATAATTCTTGACAGCTCGACGGCTGAGCAAAAACTGAAGGTGTCGCTGCCCTGGGCATGCTCCTTTTATAGCGCGGTTTCGCGTTTAAGGAAACGTGCGGAAGCAGAAAGCTGAGCGCAAGCACCAGAGATGCGCTAGTATTTATGGTCTAGCCGACTCTCCTTCGGACGCATTCGGAACTGATTTGCTTTCGAATATGGGATGGAGAATATTCGCAGTACTTAAAAGTACTTTATAATGCAGTACTCGAAAAGTGTTAAACACCACCCTAACTAGGAACAAAATCAAAACTTTTTTCAATCGAAATTAAAAGATAGCTCATCATATTGAACTAAAAAGTAAACAATTGCAAATCTTAGATTATCAAAGTCCACTAAAAACGATTAAAGTTTGATAAAAATGACACGCAGATTGACTATACTGTTTGAGCAGGTGACATTTGTGGCTTTGTTTCCCCATCTTGAAGAGGTCACACCTAAATGCTCTTGAAAACCTTATTGTGTTTCGAGTCAACTCCTCGAATAGAGAATCCCCTGAACCTACTCAGCTGGAACCTAGATAAAATTGCATCAGTCATCCATTTATTGAATTCTAAATTGAAACTTAAGTAATATTTCTATTACATTATTTCTAGTATTTTTTTTCTCATATTTCAGTTTTTACATTTAGACATTCTCATACCCTCTCGAGTCTTCTATCCTAATTTTCTTCGTGTCTTTAGCGGGAAATAAAATGGCAGATTTTGTGACATGTTTGTTAGCTTACGTAGGAAACTTGTTTAAACAATTCTCCAATGCATAGTCTGTCGAAGAGAGGAGTCATCACAGCTCCCTAGACACAAGATGAGAGTGTCTGTAACATTTCTCGTGCTTTTGGCGGGCGTCCTCGCCTGTAATGGCAACGACTACCAAGGGTGAGATGCCATTTGTTATCTTATATTGTGTGATGTGTTCACCAAGGGAAGGGAGGGGTTCGACGACAACGAAAAAAAGCTATAACCGTACTTAAAAAGGGTGAAATGGTGAGCGTGTTCGAAGTTTTTGTTTTAAGCATGCAATACCAGTTTGATGGTCTTCATTACCTTAGCTCTGTACATTCTCAGCCAGTGTCAGTTTGATGATAAGGTTATCATATCAACATTTGCCCGTTCTGGTGTATAGCTTGTTGCAAGTTCGCGGCAAAGCCCATTGTGACACTCAGTGCCTTTGCTCCTCCTGCCATAGGCAACACGAATCCTTAGGTGGAATTATCCAAAACCAACACTGAATAATTTGTTGTGTTATACGGCTGCCTTATACAGGAACCGACGCGTTCGCAGTAGTCATGTATAGTTAAAACTCTTTCGTAAACTGGTAAACGGATGCTTTTGGAGTTTAAAAACAGTGCAAGCTAATAAGGGGAACTCCCCGCACACGAAAAAGGAGAGAGTGACTGAAGGGGAAAGGTACAGTAACTCCCAAGTAAAAGAGCCTAGAATCTAGAGGCTAAGTTGGGTCTAATTTTTTTTTTATATTTACACAATATACACAATAACATACTGTATAACAATATCAATGCTGAACACAACATATAAGCCCATATTATATTCAACTACTGAAACAATGTACTTAATCAATGTACAGTGGGAAAGTATCTTCTCTCTTTTTGTTACCAACCGACAAAATATTGAGTAATCATTCAAATATTAACTTACCACCCACCCTAACCCCCCCCCCCCCCCCAAACTGATTAGGATGCATTCCGATCATTCACGCGGAGTGTAGGTGAGGTGAGTGAGGCCTAAAGGTCATATGCTTACACTATAGTTGCTACGTCACGCGCTAGTCGTCACGTCACGCTAACTCGATTTTGATCGGTCTGTCTACCCCATATTCTGCCATAATAATGCTACGACTCAGCGGTATTTGTTCGCAGGCACAAGCTTTATCGTGTGGTCCCACGTGACCAAGCGCAAGTGGATTTCCTTGACGACCTTCTCAAGACAGATGGAGAGGTAGTGGAGACTCAAAATGGCCTAAAATTCATGCATTGTTAGGATGTTGATAATAGAGTTGTTTATATGGTAGGATCCCCACTAGACTGACCACGCCATAAACCATGTTTCCTATATCCTACCCTCGCTATTTTTGCCCACTGTGTTTTCTGTTTTTTTTTTTTGTGTGTGTGTGTGTGGTGTGACTTGGATTTTTTTGGCACATTCCAGAACACAAGCTTTTTCTAACCTGATTAGCTTCTATTTTTTTACTTTTTCCGATGTACTCATTCCTATTATACCAAGTTTGCTTTTTAGCATTCCGAGACTCCATTTCCAAAGAGAGAGATTTCATTTCCGAGATTCCTACCATTTTTATTTTCTATTTCCACGAAACTGGACTATTGGGTATTCCTACAGACCTATATATCATGGATAGTTTTAATACCACGAAACTGGATATACTATTGGTATTGGATATTCAAAGACTCCTAAATGAACTTTTTTTTCGATTTCCACAAAACGGGACTATTGGGTATTCCAAGACTCCCATATATGCCATGATTTTGTTTTATTTCCACGAGACCGGACTTTTGGGTACGGTATTCACGGTAGACTCCGATACCTGATGGTTTTGTTTGATTTCCAAAAAAGCTCGACTTCTGGGCATTTCCAGTTGCGCCAATGAAGAATGTCGATATCCACGTGTCCCCCGATAAACGCCAGGCCTTTGAGGAGCTCCTGGAGGCCTCTGATATGGAATTCAAGATTGTTGTCCAAGACTTCAGTAGCATGCTCGCGCAAGAGAAGGTTTCCGCCAGATCTGGAGGCTTCGATTCGGATTATCATAGCTTGAGTGAGGTAAGAAGCTTTCGCATTGGTTTTTTCGCACAGGGTTTTACAATTTCCCCAGGCATTTGTTAGCGCACAAATAGAGACACTAGTGATGATATCCGTCGGGAAGTTCGAAAAATACCTCTAAAAAATACCGGCACAACAAAAATGGCTACCCTAAAAATACCCCAGAAGCCCTAAAAAATACCAATTCTATTTTTTCTAGGATACCCCCTAAAAATACCTGAGGCCCGATTTCTAACGGATAGCCTAACGCACTGCAGGAGCTTCCGACATAAGCTGTGCAAGTTGCCGAGCGATATTAATTACCTCAACTTCTTATGTTTTAGGGAAGTCCTAAATAGCACACAAGAAAGTCTATATCTAGCTCAACAAACAAAACATCGCGACGACAATAGTTAGAACTTCATGTCTTACAACATAATTGGAAACAATGCGGGCTTTGCTTTAGTCGATTTCGCCTCGTTAATGCTTCTGGATTGATGTGATTTTATAAGATTCATGCAGAAATCCTCGCACTGGCTAAGGCCTACAGCTCAGTGGCGTCTAATTTCAGTCTTGGGAAGTCTTACGAGAACCGGGATCAGTTGGCGATAAAGGTATCATATCTATTAATAATTTGCATGATTAACCTCCAAACGACAGCACAAACTACTACAAAGAAACAAGGGGATAACAAAATAAACATAACGATAGCGACGATGACGTAACCCACATCAACAAAAACAACAACGATGATAAAGCTGATAGTCTTATGCGTATAAACATTGTTATGGTATCAGATCAACAAAGGAGGATCCAAGAAAAATCTGTTTTTCTTCAACTGTGGCATTCACGCCCGAGAGTGGATCAGTCCCGCGACTTGCATGTATATGATCCGAAAGTTAAGTCTTCTTTGTTGATAAGTAAATCGGTACATCCGATAACGCGTACATAAATAGCTACCAATCATTGTAGTTAAATGGTTTATGACGTTTATTGATGGTTTGCAACCATTCCTTGGAGGGCAAACTGGACAAACGAAACGTATGCTGGTGGATGGACAATAGAAATCTTTACCACCGACTGCTGGATGCGTTGTTTATGACATCACATGAAATCCAAGAATAGCGCAACTTTGAGAAAATGCATAGTACGCGCACGCGCTATAGGATAATCTGACTCCGAAATGAAGTCTAATGTCTTATTAGTGTTGAATAAAGCACATATTCCTACGTTGACTGGATGTATTCGCCTTGGTTTCTCTCCTCCACAGCGAGCTCTGTCCCTACGCGCTTTTGACCTTTCAAACGACGCGCTATGTAACCGCCGCTGCCTGGTAAATGAGTAACACGACCCCCAGCGGCGCGTTTTTTCCCCTACACCATTATAAAATAATAATGCCGCTAAGGGGCGTTTTACTCATTTACCAGGCAGCGGCGGTTACATAGCGCGTCGTTTGAAAGGTCAAAAGCGCGTAGGGACAGAGCTCGCTGTAGAGGAGCGAATCCAAGGCGAATACATCCAGTCAACGTAGGAATAAGTGCTTTATTCAACACTAATAAGACATTAGACTTCATTTCGGAGTCAGATTATCCTATAGCCCGTGGTACGCGCTGACAAACATGTTCTAGTAGGCTACACAGACGAATACAGTGATAACCCTCGTATAAGAACATGGAGTGTAAGAGCCTGGTAGTCTATATTATTCAACTTATGCAGCACCACCCCTATAAGAACTAGTCGTGGGGATGGCGTACGTTAAATAAAGAAGGGCTGCTAAGCAGCTATTATTACTACGAAGCTAATAACGTTTGTAGGACACACTGACCAATCAAGACCTTCTTTTTTTCTTAACCTTAACTGCCCACATGCATCTCTGTAACTTCTGTATGAGCAAAACATATGGCTATTGAAATAAAAAAAAAATTAATTTATCAATTCCTGTATCTATTAGATCCTGGAAACGGGCGACTCTGATAGCGACGTAACGGACATGCTGGACAACTACGAATGGGTTATTTTACCGGTTCTTAATGTGGACGGCTATGAGTACACGCGCACTAAGGTAAGTACACTCCCGGTTATACGGGAAACACTATCACCAAGACGTATAACAAGTTGTATGCACGCGACATGACGGAAAAACTTGGAAAACGTGCAATTCCAGATAGAAAGAGAAGACACAATTTCTTCAGTGGCTATAGGACTGATTCCGTAATACAAAAACGTGAGGCTGAAGTGAACATAACCAGATTTTGGCTTTTTAAGATATTTTTTCCTTGATCATCATTGCCCTGTGTATCAGCTCAGGGACGAAAAGCTCAAATTTCAATGACACTTTACAAAAAGTTGCTCTTGATATTTTGTTTGCTATAAGTTTCTAAGAACTCAGGGAAATTCTCCGCCTTATTCGATGTGAAAGTTCCCTGCTAGCAGAGGCCTCTTTTCTCTGTATTTCGCTTGGCTGGCGTTCGCGTGGAAAAGATACCTCTGCCATGGGTCGCAAGTTCGTTTGATCAAACCGCCGTCCACGATCGTGGACGAAATCCAGAGCGCATGCTCCGTTCATTAATTACTGGCCACTATTTGAGCCCACAATGACTAGCGCATGCATGAAACGTATATCCGCTGCGGGATAATAAGCCCGCATTCGAAACGGCGTCCTCCGTAGAAATATCACGCGACGAATTATAAAAGAAGCCATTCAATGCCTTATCTTCATTCAGAATTTTCTATCTTTTGACTAACGAGTCAATCTTCCGTTTACAGGTTTTGCATATTCTTCTGGAAATAGCTAAGTTTACCAAAAAGTTTTGTAACATTTTCTTCGAGTCCAACTGTGCGATATTTACATTGAAGAAACTCGCCTGCCCAGATGTCTTGAAATTAATCCCACAAACAAGACAAAACTCGTCTTTGCTGCGTTTGCTGCTCAATCTTTTTAGTGACGTTTTAGGTGATTGAAATTGGACAGTTGTTTTCTTTTTTCGAAGAGGAGAACTAACCGGAGTTTGATTCATGATTTCCGACTAAACCCATGCAAAGCATATTAGCATGTTGACAGCTTTCGCGCGATGGTACGGGTTTTGGCACGTCGGTCGCTTATTAACGCTCACGCATGCGCAACAGAAACAGTTTCGACCCATGGCAGAGGTATCTTTTCCTCGCGAACTCCAGCCCAGCGAAATACAGAGAAAAGAGGCCTCTGCTAGCAGGGAAATGTGAAAGGGACGCACAAACACGCGTGTAAGCCACGAAGTACAGGCACACACGATCCGTGTATGATTGTGGTTGTCTTATATAGGACCGTATGTGGCGTAAAACGCGCACACCTGGAACTAAATGCGTAGGCGTGGACCCCAACAGGAATTTTAACTACCGCTTTGGAGGTAAGCGAGCAACTGACGCCTTAGTAAGCATACGTCGAGAAATGGGTCGCTCTAGTACATTAACTGGTCACCTCTAACAAGTATTTTACCGAGTCTTGTATTAACGCCCCCCCCCCCCCCCCTAAACCAACGAGTCTATGTACTCAAGCGATACAGTGAGGGTAGGAATTTTAGCGGATACAATGTAGGTCAATACATTTTATCGGAGCATATAATGTTTGTTCATATTGGCCATGTATTATCTTTGCGGCCATCTACCACTCGTAAACAGCCCCATTAACCACTGGAACATATCTCACCAACAGTTACTGGTACGTCGAACAATGAATGCAGTCAAATTTACCGGGGGAAGCAGGCCTTTTCAGAGAAAGTCACGTACAACGTGGCCAAATTCCTCTACGAGAACCGTCATCGCCTGAAGGGATATATCGACTTCCATGCGTACAGCCAAATGTTCCTCAGTCCATGGGGATACACCGATGCCAAACCCAGTAACTACACAGAGGTAACGCGCTCATGCCCTCACACTAGAGAGGCATCCCTCCTTCACTAAATTCACTCCTCTGTTTGTTTGCAATGCGCTCTCTTTGTATGCTTAGAAAACCCGGTGAAGTGACGTCTGAAAAATTGAGCTGCTACCTCTAGCTGCCATGTGGAAAACGACTGAAACGAATGATGGTTTATGATGTTGACTGTCAAATGTTCTCTTTGCCCTTTGCTTTAAGCTTTCTAAAATCATTACCTTGGCGGGCCTTGAAATACACGGGAGAGGGAGGGAGTTTGCTATGATGGCAAAAAAAACTTCTTATGATTATAAAAATATCTTAAATTCAATGTGAAGTTCGCTAACCGTATAATAAATCATTTGCAGCATATGAAAGCGATGACAGCTGCTGTAAATGCGCTTCAGGCTGTGCACGGAACACGCTACGTTTTCGGGCCTGCATCCACCACAATCTGTAAGTTTGGAGAGCGTGAATCCATGCAAGATAGATATTTATAGCGACACATTAATCACTCTAGCAAAGTGAGCCTTCGTAGGAACATGTGTGTCTATTTATTGACGAGGCTGATTGACTCCAAGCAAAGAGATTCTTTGATAGAACATTATAACTAAAAACATTGTCAGTGCAAACGGCGAATGGCAAAATAGCGAATAAATATTAAATTTCTAAAACCGAAATTTCTACGGGTTCTTATTATTCTTAAGATTTAAGGTGATAAATTAACTCCTGCAATCACTATATTTGCTGTATGCACCGACAGCGTTGTGTGAATTCGGTGTACGTATACAATGAGATGCATCGCCCAAAGCGAATGGAGCCTTGAGCAGAGGAGGGGCTGTAATGCAAAACAGAGAAAACATTAACAACAAGACTAGGCCAAATGACTCGTTAAACAGTATGCTGTTATGCGTGAATGTTTTTCGTGATTTCCAGACCCCACCGCTGGTGACACGACTGACTGGACGTATGGTGTTCTTGGGTGTGTACATTCATACTGCGTTGAGTTGCGACCAACAGGAAATCCTCCTGGATTTATCCTGCCACCCGCCCAGATCATACCTACTGGCCAGGAAACATTTGCTGCTTTGAAAGCTCTCGTTAGAAACATGTAGACATTTCCGAAGAGAAGGAATAAATTACTAGTGTACTGGCTGTTTGTTTGCTGTTGAAAGCTCTTGTTAGAAACATGTAGACATTTCCGAAGAGAAGGAATAAATTACTAGTGTACTGGCTGTTTGTTTGTTGTTGCATCGCATCTCTGAATACCCCTTAGAGGGCTCTAGCCGGCCCAACATATGTTTTTATTTTTAATCAACAATAGAAGGCAATATATTCATACTTAATTAACCAAATGAAGTTATATGAAAATATTTCAAGTCGTCTTTTACAAAACAGCCACTGGAAATGAATGCTTTATCACATTCGGTATTTTGAAAGGATAACAAACTGCCGAATGACGGACACTCTTCAAATCGTTATTATTCAATATATTGAATTTTCAAGAGCTATGAGCCTGCAATGTTATGAAGCTCGTGGACCTCTTTTTTCAAAAACCTTCTGCTTCCGTGTTCGCTTTCTAGCGACATCAAGTCTTGATTTCAGTATTAAATATGCATTGGAACACCGATAACTCAAACACTGATAACTCTAAATTCCCGCCTCCTATACTTCAAGCTACGGAAAGCAGTTTTCAGTCATCAGTCGCGGATCCAGCAGATCATAGCGTGGTACAGTTTACGAAAACTATAATATTAAACTATGCTAAAAGTTCTTACCGGTCCTTGCCTTGCCTCTAATCATACACATATCATTTTCCTTATAAGGCTGGTTCTGCTGAATCCAGGGAACACACATGGGCCGCCACTTGTTATCTATACTCGGACAACATGAAATCTTTGACTGCAGGAATCTGATTTGTGAATTAGCGCCGTCTCTCTTGAAGGCCGAAGAAATCAGAATTGCGTGACACTAAGAATTGCGTGACACAAAGTGGCAAGCAGACTAGGGGCCGGGCCCCTAGTAGGTCAGATCCTTTATAACAATAACCTTTATCTCAAGAGCAACGCTTTTCTGTCTGTCAAGAAAAACGCATTTCTTGAAAAAAAAAAATTGAATTTTTTTACTTAATACATAGGTTCAATATAATAATTTAACCCTATAACAGTATACCCCTTCTCCTCCCCGCATCGGTAACAAATGTATCCATTAGTAAAAAGAGCTTTAAAGCTCATGTTAAAACATGTTGTATGCTAAGCATATCAATGACAGAATCTACGTTTTATTATATAATGTGCAAACTTGTCTTTGTATATTAATAAAGTGCCTTGGTCAAACAGCGACAGCACCTTACAAGCATTGTGAGGGCAGCCTCACTAAACAAGGATGGTTCAGTATCAACTTTACAGACCCACAAAAATATTGCGTGTCTTCCCATTAATACTGACGCTGTCTGTAAGGAGATCTACATCTTACAACTAGCCATTTACAAACTTTGTTGTTGATGTTGTTGTTATTGCTTTAGCGATTTACCGCACTTCTTTTATATAATGGTTTTCATTATATTGCTTAATCCTTCAATGTTATTTTCTACCGTTTTGCTTTAAATTCCTCTTTCTTTTAATAAGAGGCAAAACGCTGATTAAGACAGCACGATTAAGTCGACGTGTCTTAGCCCTGAATTACACACTACGACTTCGCAGTCGAGCATCGTGGCGGATTGGTAGGCTGATTTACACTCTACGACTCAAGTTGTGGTGGTGTTGCGGGAAAGTCGCATACGACTAAATCATGCTGTCTAAATCAGTCCCTAGACGCTGATTCTGCCACGCTTTCCTTTCAAGGTAACTGCACTGCCTCGTACCCAGGCGTCTCAAGTCAGTAAAAACAAGTGAATACTAGTGAGCGCAATGAGCCATGGGAAGGTTTAGCGCTGCCGCAAAGGACCAAGGGAAGGGTCAACGCGCTACCCAAGCACCCTTGCGCGCTTAGTCCGGCCACGCAAGTAAGTGCCTGGGTACGAGAGGCAGGTAACTGCAAACATTTTGTCAAAACACTGGTTTTTCACGCCTTATGAAATGAAAGAAAATCTATTCCGTGGGGGTCTCGATCTTTTATTTTCGCGCAATGTGTGACTCTTGAAGAGATACCCCCTCTCCCTCATTCCACGGAGGGTTTTTTCTTTGACATATAAAGAAAACGTTGTCGTTATGGGGGTCTGGTACCGAGGAATCTTAGTGTCTTTTTTTGAGAACTTCTCCATTGACTAAAGATAGTCAAAATTTGTTTTCTTTTCTGATTACAAGTCTTAAAGTTTACAAACACCTGTGGTACGGCAACCTTGAAAATGACAACGAATCATGCAGTTCTTCGAAATAAGGAATATATTAGTTTCCTTATATGTGTAGTGTATCGGGAAGTCAGGTTGTAGGTTATAATCAAATAAAAGAGACAGTATGTAACACTGTTAAGCTTTATATCTGGAACGTAAACATGGCCGAACTCAAAAGCACATGCTTGCCATCTCCTAACTGCGCATGAGCAGTCGGAGGGGCTACTGCGCATGACAAAGCCATCTGAATATATAACAACTGCCCTCTTTCAAGTTAAATAGTAACTCATCTAGGCTACGCAGTTCAATAAAATCTATCAGGGGGTTTCCGGTCTCTAGATGGGTATCTCTTGACAGGGGAGGCAATCCCAGGTGGGGTCATGACTTCTGAACCCATACTCCTTAGTGTCTCAAGTGTCCCACAAGGCCTAGGCACAGGCTCTGTAGCTTGTGTAGTCTCAACTCCTTCAGTATCCATTGTTAATGGAGACCCCATCTCAGGTAAATCTGGTAAAAGCACCTGAGGTGTACTTTCACCTTCTTGACTAATCTCTGTAGGAAAACCATTGGGCTTCCGGTAAGTATTGCCCAGTGCTGTTTGATACAACGGCTTTGGAGCTAACTGATTGGAGGGAATATACCTAGGGCGTAATTGTTCCTCATGTCTCTTCCATATTACATCACTTGTACATCAAAATTTCGGGGGCTGAATGTCCCAACTATTAAACCTGGTAGCCACTTTGCCCCCTTCCCAAAATTCCTAGCGAACACAGCTTGATCGAGAGTACTTGGGTTTGTTGTTCAAATTATCTTGAAAAATCTTAACTTCCTGTTTCATCCTTCTTGTTCACTAAGCCGTATCCGGGGCTGTTTGTTTAGTAACAGTTCAGAGGGTGATTTTCCTGTAGCATTGGGTGTGGCCCTATAGGTAAACAAGAATCTATCTAATTTAGTCTGAAATGATTCACCAGTGCTGCCAATTTTACCTATTTTGTCTTTAAAGTCGGGGTGTCCCCTTGCTGTGGTTGTATGTAAAATGTCAATACTCCTTAAAAATTTCTGAAACTCATCACTTGTAAATTGGCTGCCATTGTCAGAAACTAGGTGTTCTGGCAACCCAAAATGACTAAAAATATGTCTCAGTGCTGAAATGGTGTTAGCTGAATTGGCGGTAGTCATAGGTACAATTTCTACATACTTAGAGTAGGCATCTACAACAACTAAGAACATTTTATCTAAATATGGTCCTGCAAAATCTATGTGTAGTCGTTTCCAGGGACCCCCTGGCCATGACCACGCAGCTTGCTTTGATGAAGGCGGAGCCTTAGCAGCTTCCTGACAGGCGACGCAAGCCTTCACAGTCTCCTCAATTTGTTAGTAACTTAAAATGTCTACCTAATAGGTATTGTCTGAATTTGGTCACTCCAAAAAGGACTCCCGCTCAATTTGAGAATAGTTCCGTTCTGAAGAGCTAAGGGTCCTCGAAGCATAAGCCACAGGCTGTAAGGTTCCATCAGGCCCGGGTTGCAAAATAGTTGCCCCTACCCCGACCGAGGAAACGTCACAGTGTAGAACTAGTTCAGCTACAGGATCATAATGTTGTAACACTGTATCAGAACACATAGCAGACTTAAGGCACTCAAAAGCCTCTTGCTCAACTTTCTCCCATTTCCATGGTGTATCCTTGCGTAGAAGCTTGTATAGTGGGGAAGCTAGCTCAGCAAAGGCAGGTACAAACTTCCGTAAGAAATTTGCAGAGCCGATGAACGACTGTAGTTCTGCAACATTTCTGGGGGGTTCCGCATCTTTAATAGCTCGCACTTTCTCAGGTGTTGGCGAAATCCCTGCTGCAGAAATGCAAAATCCAAGGTAAACGATCTGATCAAGCATAAAATGAAACTTGCTTTCTTTAAGCTTCAGACCACATTCTTGTAGACGCTGTAGAACTCGGTGTAAATTTTCAAGGTGGATTTCATCTGTCTCTCCGGTGATCAAAATTTCATCAATGTAAACGCAGCAGCCGGGAAGACCCTTTAAGACATTCTCAATGGTGCGCTGAAAAATAGAAACAGCGCTGTTAATTCCATAAGTTAGCCGTTTGTACTGGTACAATCCTTTAGTAGTATTGGCGGTAGTAAACTTGCGGGACCTTGGACATCGCACTTTTGTTCGCTTGAGAGCATACAATCCTCCATACATTCTCTGTAATTTCATTGAAATCGGGCATAAAAGTAGTCGTTTAAAAGGTAGAACTGTTCGCCGCATCACAGGTGCAGGACTCGAAATTGGTGAATCGACTATCCTTCCATCAAATTGGCCAATAAAATAGGCAGTAGCGCCTTTCAATCTTGTTCCCGAAGAGATGACATTTGATCTAGTTATGCCTAGTTCAGGAACCATTATTGTTGTCTTTAAGATACAGACTGAAGCAAGGAAAACTGTGCGCTCCGCAAGAACAACTTCTCTCCGTTCATCCGTTCTCTAAACGGCCCCACGGCTTTCTGGGATAGACACAGCGGAACCATAAAGCCTTTCTAAAATACATTTTTTTTATTTGCGCATATAATGTTTTCCAACCTCAGCAAGACTGCCGCACTTCCATTATCATTGGACGTATCAAATCAGAGATGCCCCTTGCACATTCAAATACCGCTAATACTACTTTTATTTGGAATTTGAGTCAACCTGATTAAAAGCTTCTGGTGTAACAACAAAAGGGAAGCCCCTGTGCTGGCCGGAATCTCGTTTTTATTTGTGATACCGCTGTTATTCCTCGCGGGCCTAGCAAAATGTGAGCCTAGAGAAACCGCTGGTTAATGTCCCTTATTTCTGGGAATTGGTGTACTTTTTCCCCCCTGCTAACTTACCCAACAATTCTTCCAGTGTAGGGACTGGGTATTGTTCAAGTGTAGAGTGCTTGTTGATAGTGACAGAGTAATCCCCACAGATGCGTAAATCTCCATTGGGTTTGACAGAGTTGAACAGAGTGTTCAACTCTCTCAATAATATCCTCAGCCTCCTTTTTTAAGGACTGTTCATATTTGTCGCGCACCGCGAAAGGTACAGTTCTAGGCTTCACAAACACTGGATTACTATCATCTACTTGCAAGGAGACTTGTACTCCCTGGAGTTTTCCAACAGTAGTAGTATCAAAAAGAGCTGGGTATTGATGTATTACTGTATATCCTCCGTAGTAGTCGGTACTACACTAAAAATGTTCTGCCAAGGTAGTGTAAACTTGGACATTAGGTCTCTCCCCAGAAGGGAGGGCCCCTCAACGATTCGAATCTTCAGATCACCAGCTTGGTCTCCTACTTGGATGCACATGTCACTCTCCCCAAAGCACTTAATGGTTTTTCCCGTGTACCCTTTAAGTAGAATCGTAGGTGGTTTCAATGTTTGGACGCTGCCTCCAATGCTCTTAAAATCTTGAACATTTATGAGTGTAACTGCACTGCCCGTATCGACTTCCATGGTGACTTCCTTGCCCTCAAAAACCACGGCTAACTTGTATAAAGGAGGGTCTCACTCTCCTGATCCCCCAACATGATGCATGTATACTGTATAAATTGAGTCAGCTGCAAGCTCAGAATCAGAAACAACGTCTGGCTCCCTGGAGTGTTCCTCTGTTGTGATCTGGTGGGTTTGCCTAGACTTTTCATCTCTTTTCTTTTTGAAGCAAACTCGAACCAGGTGCCCGGGCTTGCTACAATAACCACAAATGGTATCCTTGTGTCTACAAGCATCTGCCAAATGCTTGTCAGAGCCACACCTGAAGCATAAAGTAGACTTCTTGCCTGTATCAGATCCAACAGGCTTCTTTTTTACAAAGCGAACTTCCTGTTCGAGGAGACCAGGCTTGTCAACTAGGTGTCGTGATTCCTTTTCGGCCAGTTCGTCTGCTTGAGCTACCTTCAACGCTTGGTCGAATGTTCTATCTTCAGAAAGGAGTTTTTTTCCGTGTAGCTTGGCTCCCCACGCCCCCCACAAATTGGTCTCTTAGGGCTCTGGATAAGTAGGCGCCAAAATTACAATGTACTGCGAGGCGTTTTAGTTTGTTTGCATATTCAGTCACTGTTTCGGTTTCCATTTGTGCTGTGTGGTGGAATCTGTACGTTTCGGCCACCTCCAGGACCTTCGGTTTGTAAAAACCGCTTAAAATGGTCAGTTCATGGAATGTCTTGTCCGCTGGTAAATCTGGTAAGCACAGGTCTTTTAACGTACTGTATGTTGTTTTTCCGATGAGTGAGATCGTAACTGCCACCTTTTTCTTGTCAGCCGCTAGTTGTCCGGCTTCTGTTGCTCCTGCTGCTAACTGTCCAATATTATTTGCTACGAAGAACGAGTTCAAACACTCGCTATAATCTGCAAAATCACCACCATCGAGGGGCTACTGCGCATGACAAAGCCATCTGAATATATAACAATATGGAAGTGACCGCCTTTTGCAAAAACGACAATTTATGGCTAAATTTTCTTGATATGTTTAATCAATCGCAATACAACCAATTCTTTACTTTACAAAGCATATGCAAATCCTGTCTCAAAAGGCCCTACCTACGGTACCAATGAAGCCATGCTTCTTAATTTTCAATGCCAGCGTGAATCAAAATGATATTGCCGAACTCTTAATTTGGATTTCTCATTTTTTTCATTTGCACCATAATAAAAGAAGGCACAAAAATGGCTTCGGTCGAAACGCCAGACAACGGTGAAAAATAAAATATTTTAATAATAATAATAAACCCTTTCTGACCAGCTGAACTAAAACTTTTCTGAATAAGTTGCTTTTTGTTGCTATTATATTGCCGCCCAAAATTGAGCGCACGCGAGTTTACCACCCAAAAAGTCTTTTCATTTTTTAGTGCAAGTAGCCTCTTATTTAGGACTTTTTACTGATATTCTAGGAAGAGTAGGTTGGCCTTTAAAAGGAAGCTGCTCTATTATCTATACTAATTCCGATAGCCTTTTCAGACCTTGTAATGTTTCTTTGCCTACGGGGATTATTGAGGAAGGAGGGAGAAAAAACCCGTACAAATCGGAGAGGCCGGGTCTCAGTTCTACGCCGTAGGAGTGCGTGACTCCAAGCACGCCAAATGTCCAATCCGTGGCATCACCTGACGTAGGATCTGTGACAAGAAGGGATAGCGAAAGTGGTGATGATGATGATGATGACAACAATTATGTCAATAAATTACACAGCAGCTATATGCCAGTCAGTCAGAATAGAATCAAAAAGCCCAAACTGTCGCGATCTCGTACCAGAACAATGAATACAATACACCAAAAACTGGAAATCTACTCTGCCAAATTTTCGTCTTTAATAAGACTTCTTCAGTCTGCCCTAAAGAAGTCTTATTAAAGACGAAAATTTGGCAGAGTCGATTTCCAGTTTATGCTGTACCAGTCAGTCAGAAGGTATTCAAAGGACTAAATGACAAACTGTCGGGCAGTTTTCTATTTATTCAAATAACCCAGTATAATTGTCGACCTAGTGTCGATTTAGAACAGGGCCGTAGAAGAGGGTGGGGCACTGTGGGGTAACCCAAAAATTCCTTAATGTTTCTGTATTGTGTCCCTCCCCCAACCTGACGTGGACTTCTACGGCTCTTTATTGAGTATTCTATATTTGTTGAAAAAAGGGAATCTGAATTGAGCCTTGTTATCGGAATTGAATGTTTTTCCTGGCTTGTATACACTATAAAATCGTTATAAAAGTAACACTATTAAATTTTATTTGCCACAAACACTGTCGGGAAAGGTCTTCAAAGGTAATGTTAGCGACAGTCGGGTGTATAGCCACAGTGAAAAGCCGATGGATGATAATAAACCCTAAAACTGAAATCTTTAAAAATCCTGGCAACGGGCCTGTTAGCCCTAACTAGACCCTGACAACTGGGTGCACTGTGCTGTATCAATTCAAGATCGTAAGCGATGACATTTTTCTTATGGTTTCCCTAGGGTATGTGTTACCATGTAAACGTCAACATACATGGCACAGCCCCGTGGGCAAAATATCATGACTGCTTCGTAAAGAAGACTTCAAAAAATGATTACGTCATAAAAAGTACTGAAAGTAATATTAAAGAGATCAGGTAAAATGAGAAAAGTAGACCATACTTCCAGACATGCGCTTGGACACCTTATGGCAGCTTAAAGCTTTACGGCTACACTGGAGATTTCAGACCCAGCACCGCTATCTGGCGAACTGTACAATTCAAAGGAACCTGAGGTGGGACCCGCGCATTAATGTGGAGGCAATAAACAGGATCCCAGCCCTGTCATAGTCGGTTAAGTCACGCACAGCTCGCTGAGATGTTGACTGAAAAATATCGGGGTCTTTTTCATGCTTGTGTCTCTTGGGAATGGGTGTGTTGCTATAGTAATGTAGTGATGACGTCATCATGTGCAGCACACTACGACCTAGGTCTACATTGCTGCGTTTAGCGTTTGTTCTTCTTTGTCCAGTAACGCACGGTATATGGCATTGTTTGTGCTCAGAGCAACAAAAGCAAGCTACATTGAAATGCATGCAATCTAAGATGTTTTGCAGTGTTCTTAGGTTTTCGAAAAAAAAATAATTAAACCTCTCGTAAGCTACTTTTCTCGAATTTCTTAGGAGCATTTCAGATTCTATGGAATCTGACTTAATATGAACTATGTTCATATTAACGTGGCACAGGCATCGGATGTAGGGGTCTCAAACTTAAATATTATATATTATATATCCAAACATTATATATCACGCGATTTGAAGTGCACAGTGTCACACGCTGTAACGACGCACTTGTTAATTTAAAAGATGACTGCTTTGTTATAAAATCTGATTGTTATAAATTATGATATTTTCTTCGTATTCTTTGCTAATAATAGTGTTACAGACAACTATGTCGCCCTTGTTCACCAATAAACTAAAATCTTTAAGAAATCCTTGCTATGGGCCCGCCATCCTCGGGGACTCCGGGCGACTCGGAGGGAGTACGCGCGAAGACGTGTTATTGTAGCAGATAGTGGCACTAAATTTAGGATTCTATAGGTATAAATAGACAACGGAAAACACCTTCAGTCAATACCGACACCAAGCTTAATTCAGATTTGCTTGCCCTTTCTCAGCAAATAAAGAATACTCTGTACTTACTAGGTCGACAACTTAGTCTGCTTAGCAGCCGATTTCATAGTGTCACGCACGCCTTTTCCACACAAGCTTACGTGGGGAGAGCGTGCGTGACACTAAAAGCGGCTGTTTTAAAGCAGACTACAACTTTCTGGGTTATTTGAATAAATTTAAAACTGTCGGGCATTTAGCCACTGCGAATAAATTATCGTGGGAATGGCGGTAACAGTCAAGGTGATGATTCAGATGATGGTGTTGATTCATTTTATTTGAACTTTGTTTAAAGAGTAGTGTAAAGAAAAAAAAAGAGAAATTGCAAAATGTGCACAGTGATCATAGTAGCGTAGGCTTTCGAGATGTTGTTGATGGTGGTGGTGATGTTCGTGATGTAGTGATGATGAAGGTTGCTGGTGGTAAGTGGTGCCAATATGGTAGTGGTGATGGTGGTGGTTATGGTGATAGTGATGCTTATGGTGGTGGTGATAGTGGTGGTGATGGTGTTGTTGATGGTGATAATGGTGGTGGAGGTGATGGTGATGTTGTTGTTGGTGATATGGTGATGTTGATCATATAAACGACGACACCTGCGATAATCGCTTATTATCATTATAACCAATAAACATGTATTATTATTATTATTACCAATAAACATGTATTATCATTGTTACCAATAAACATGATAGAACCACAATAATGGTGGTAAAGACAATTATTGTAAAGTTCTTTTATATTGTTTTATAAAGTTCCTTTAATTGTTTTATGAATAACCATACTTACAGATCATTATCGAAGATGGCCCGTATGTAAATTCTGTTCCGTGCACTCGCTTAATGGCTTTGACGACAGCATTCATTGCTCTGGCCTGCAAAAAAAAACTTATTTGAGAAAAACAACTAAGGAACATAATTCAAAAGTGGGAGAGGATTGGACAACAAGAAGAGGTGTTTAAAATTTATCGACAATGGTTACAAATTACCCCACCCCTTCTTTCTTTAGAAAAAAATAATTGTCCCTGCTTATACTTCTTGATGAGAATCCAGTATAGTACTCACGTGTCTTCGATAATTTGGAGGGAACTTTTTCGTAAAACCCCATGGCGACATCCAAAGTTGTCCGTATGAGTGGAAATCTACGTAAGCCCGTAATCGCTTTCGCTTCTTGTACAGGTAACGGGCGACATTTCTTGTTTCGACTTCAGAGAATGGTCTTGATCCTGGGTAGATTGGGCTACATGGCTTATTGGGGGCTGAGCCGATACCTAAGGGAAAGGAATGGTTTATTATTAGCGCCGTGAGATATTCTTATGTTTATTATTAGCACCGTACGATGTTCTTATGTTCTTGGTGATAGAGATGCCGCATCGAATCGCCTTCGGGACCTTCAATATTGGTAATTTTTAATCTAAAGAACAAAAACCCTGTCTTGAGACGTTTTATCAGGCATTTTTGGGCGTGATTGTTGAATCGCGTTCGGGATGCGGCCTTATACTTTACGTACCTCCCCAGTGGTAGTTAAAGTTCCTGTTCAGATCGGTACCCATGCACCCGCCAACGCCTGGGTTCTTATTTTTTCTCCACATGCGATCCTGTAATCAAATGAGACATCAACAAAAATTACAAAAATGTTGCGCTAGTGGTACACCGTGTTGGTGATGATCTGTGTTACTGAGTGGTATACCGTGTTGTTGATGATCTGTGTTACTTTACACCGTGTTGGTGATGGTCTGTGTTACTGAGTGGTACACAGTGTTGTTGATGATCTGTGTTACTTTTCACCGTGTTGGTAATGATCTGTGTTACTTTACACCGTGTTGGTGATGATCTGTGTTACTTTACACCGTGTTGGTGATGATCTGTGTTACTTTACACCGTGTTGGTGATGTTCTGTGTTACTTTACACCGTGCTGGTGATGATCTGTGTTACTTTACACCGTGTTGGTGATGATCTGTGTTACTGAGTGATACACCGTGTTGTTGATGATCTGTGTTACTTTACACCGTGTTGGTGATGATCTGTGTTACTTTACACCGTGTTGGTGATGATCTGTGTTACTTTACACCGTGTTGGTGATGATCTGTGTTACTTTACACCGTGTTGTTGATGATCTGTGTTACTTTACACCGTGTTGGTGATGATCTGTGTTACTTTACACCGTGTTGGTGATGATCTGTGTTACTTTACACCGTGTTGGTGATGATCTGTGTTACTTTACACCGTGTTGGTGATGATCTGTGTTACTGAGTGGTACACTGTGTTGGTGATGATCTGTGTTACTTTAAACCGTGTTGGTGAGGATCTGTGTTACTTTACACCGTGTTGTTGATGATCTGTGTTACTTTACACCGTGTTGGTGATGATCTGTGTTACTTTACACCGTGTTGGTGATGATCTGTGTTACTTTACACCGTGTTGGTGATGATCTGTGTTACTTTACACCGTGCTGGTGATGATCTGTGTTACTTTACACCGTGTTGGTGATGATCTGTGTTACTGAGTGATACACCGTGTTGTTGATGATCTGTGTTACTTTACACCGTGTTGGTGATGATCTGTGTTACTTTACACCGTGTTGGTGATGATCTGTGTTACTTTACACCGTGCTGGTGATGATCTGTGTTACTTTACACCGTGTTGGTGATGATATGTGTTACTTTACACCGTGTTGGTGATGATCTGTGTTACTTTACACCGTGTTGGTGATGATCTGTGTTACTTTACACCGTGTTGGTGATGTTCTGTGTTACTTTACACCGTGCTGGTGATGATCTGTGTTACTTTACACCGTGTTGGTGATGATCTGTGTTACTGAGTGATACACCGTGTTGTTGATGATCTGTGTTACTTTACACCGTGTTGGTGATAATCTGTGTTACTTTACACCGTGTTGGTGATGATCTGTGTTACTGAATGGTACACCGTGTTGGTGATGATCTGTGTTACTTTACACCGTGTTGGTGATGATCTGTGTTACTTTACACCGTGCTGGTGATGATCTGTGTTACTTTACACCGTGTTGGTGATGATCTGTGTTACTTTACACCGTGTTGGTGATGATCTGTGTTACTTTACACCGTGTTGGTGATGATCTGTGTTACTTTACACCGTGTTGTTGATGATCTGTGTTACTTTACACCGTGTTGGTGATGATCTGTGTTACTTTACACCGTGTTGGTGATGATCTGTGTTACTTTAAACCGTGTTGGTGAGGATCTGTGTTACTTTACACCGTGTTGTTGATGATCTGTGTTACTTTACACCGTGTTGGTGATGATCTGTGTTACTTTACACCGTGTTGGTGATGATCTGTGTTACTTTACACCGTGTTGGTGATGATCTGTGTTACTTTACACCGTGTTGGTGATGATCTGTGTTACTGAGTGGTACACCGTGTTGGTGATGATCTGTGTTACTTTACACCGTGTTGGTGATAATCTGTGTTACTTTACACCGTGTTGGTGATGATCTGTGTTACTGAATGATACACCGTGTTGGTGATGATCTGTGTTACTTTACACCGTGCTGGTGATGATCTGTGTTACTTTACACCGTGTTGGTGATGATATGTGTTACTTTACACCGTGTTGGTGATGATCTGTGTTACTTTACACCGTGTTGATGATGATCTGTGTTACTTTACACCGTGTTGGTGATGTTCTGTGTTACTTTACACCGTGCTGGTGATGATCTGTGTTACTTTACACCGTGTTGGTGATGATCTGTGTTACTGAGTGATACACCGTGTTGTTGATGATCTGTGTTACTTTACACCGTGTTGGTGATAATCTGTGTTACTTTACACCGTGTTGGTGATGATCTGTGTTACTGAATGGTACACCGTGTTGGTGATGATCTGTGTTACTGAGTGGTACACCGTGTTGGTGATGATCTGTGTTACTTTACACCGTGTTGGTGATAATCTGTGTTACTTTACACCGTGTTGGTGATGATCTGTGTTACTGAATGATACACCGTGTTGGTGATGATCTGTGTTACTTTACACAGTGCTGGTGATGATCTGTGTTACTTTACACCGTGTTGGTGATGATATGTGTTACTTTACACCGTGTTGGTGATGATCTGTGTTACTTTACACCGTGTTGGTGATGATCTGTGTTACTTTAAACCGTGTTGGTGAGGATCTGTGTTACTTTACACCGTGTTGTTGATGATCTGTGTTACTTTACACCGTGTTGGTGATGATCTGTGTTACTTTACACCGTGTTGGTGATGATCTGTGTTACTTTACACCGTGTTGGTGATGATCTGTGTTACTGAGTGGTACACCGTGTTGGTGAGGATCTGTGTTACTTTACACCGTGTTGTTGATGATCTGTGTTACTTTAAACCGTGTTGGTGAGGATCTGTGTTACTTTACACCGTGTTGTTGATGATCTGTGTTACTTTACACCGTGTTGGTGATGATCTGTGTTACTTTACACCGTGTTGGTGATGATCTGTGTTACTTTACACCGTGTTGGTGATGATCTGTGTTACTGAGTGGTACACCGTGTTGGTGAGGATCTGTGTTACTTTACACCGTGTTGTTGATGATCTGTGTTACTTTACACCGTGTTGGTGATGATCTGTGTTACTTTACACCGTGTTGGTGATGATCTGTGTTACTTTACACCGTGTTGGTGATGATCTGTGTTACTGAGTGGTACACCGTGTTGGTGATGATCTGTGTTACTTTACACCGTGTTGGTGATAATCTGTGTTACTTTACACCGTGTTGGTGATGATCTGTGTTACTGAATGATACACCGTGTTGGTGATGATCTGTGTTACTTTACACCGTGCTGGTGATGATCTGTGTTACTTTACACCGTGTTGGTGATGATATGTGTTACTTTACACCGTGTTGGTGATGATCTGTGTTACTTTACACCGTGTTGGTGATGATCTGTGTTACTTTACACCGTGTTGGTGATGTTCTGTGTTACTTTACACCGTGCTGGTGATGATCTGTGTTACTTTACACCGTGTTGGTGATGATCTGTGTTACTGAGTGATACACCGTGTTGTTGATGATCTGTGTTACTTTACACCGTGTTGGTGATAATCTGTGTTACTTTACACCGTGTTGGTGATGATCTGTGTTACTGAGTGGTACACCGTGTTGGTGATGATCTGTGTTACTTTACACCGTGCTGGTGATGATCTGTGTTACTTTACACCGTGTTGGTGATGATCTGTGTTACTGAGTGGTACACCGTGTTGGTGATGATCTGTGTTACTATACACCGTGTTGGTGATGATCTGTGTTACTTTACACCGTGTTGGTGATGATATGTGTTACTTTACACCGTGTTGGTGATGATCTGTGTTACTTTACACCGTGTTGGTGATGATCTGTGTTACTTTACACCGTGTTGTTGATGATCTGTGTTACTTTACATCGTGTTGGTGATGATCTGTGTTACTGAGTGGTACACCGTGTTGGTGATGATCTGTGTTACTTTACACCGTGTTGGTGATGATCTGTGTTACTTTACACCGTGTTGGCGATGATCTGTGTACCATGAGATAAAGCTTGCTGCTACATACACGGTTGTTGGTATAGATGTATCCATCGACGTTGAAGACAGGGAGAATGATCCATTCAAACTTTTCCACCATTTGCTGCACACGAGAGTTGTTTGGATATGTTTGTACAAGCTAGAAGATAAGACATTGATTTTAGATGGCTGATACATTTGGTATTTGTAATTTATGCCACGGTTTTGATGATGATGGTGATAATGATGGTTACAGATGAAAATAACGGCAAACCTGAAGGTGTTGTATTGCTGATTAATGACTATGAGGGGATAAGTTTGGAGGAGACGGAGGTTTCTCGGGTGTGTCCTTAGGATGCCGCGATCACTCTGCAACCGCACTCACATGGAAACCCGACGGTAAAAGGAAAGTAGGAAGACCCAGGACAACTTGGAAGGGGGTCGGTGGAAAGTGAGAGCAAAGAGGGTGATGGAAACCTTGGAAGCAGGCAAGAATAGTAGCATGCGATAGAGCCAAAGGGAGGAAAATTCCAAGGCCTAATACTCAACCGAGCATAGGTAAAGGTGAAGATTATGACGCTATTGTTTTTGCTGATGAAGAAAAATATAGTGATGGGGATTGTAAGAATGATAATAAAAGATGATATATTATGGTGTATACTTATGGTGTATGATGATCAAATGAGGATGATAGTGATATAGATGACAACGATGTCGGTTGGTGGTGGTGGCGCTTATTCGCTTACCTTCCGGGCGACATACATGCATGTTGAAATGCTTATCCATTCTCTGCTGTGTATTCCACAATTTATGAAAAATATTGGCTTGTTTCTTGTTCTATTGGCGCTGATCTACATAAACATAGACATACAAAAAGTATCAAGTCAAAAGACCTTCCCGTTTTTCAGACTTTAAATAATAGAAAAATCCCCCCAAAGAGAACATCTGTTCGTAGATTATCGCACGCGTAAATAGTGCCTACCTTTAACCCATATATTTTTCGTCCTTCGTATGTTTTACCAAAATCAACAAGAGATACAGTGCTTGGGTTGGTCCGAGAGAGACGGGTCATTTCCCCGACAATCTAAAACAACAAAATGAATGAGTCAAGAGCTCGTCTCGTCATTATATAAATACTTAGATACTCGGATGTACTCAGATAGGCTCAACCCTCTATTTAAAGCTCCAAACAGACTTAAAGGCTGCTTTTGTCAAGGTTTCTCAAGCTTTAAAATTATATATAAAACTACAAGAAGGCAGTTTCAACAGGCAGAAGGACACGAACTCAGAGGTCGATGTTCATGTACAACTTGTCACTTTTGAACGTTCTTGTAAATCATTGGTCTAAATTCCACGCGAGGGTCACGCAAGTTTCCACACGACATCAAACGGACAGCGTGTGTTTAATTTAGCTAAACATATCGTGATAAATAGTGCAATTACGATTTGTTTGAACGAGCCCCAAAGTTGCATAGCACACGTATATTTTCATCACCATGACGCATCCAAAGTGTGTATGATTCAACAAAAAGTTTCGATTCTCGTTAGTTGTATGGTGAGTCCAAAAGTCTCTGGTACTTTTCTAAATGTCATAAAGGGAAAGCAGTGGAGCTGCACTTTTTTGCAAGGGCGGCCTTTTAGTAGTTATAGTAGTTACGGCGTAATGATTATTTTCCACGAACTATCATTTCACCATTACATTATGTCACCTGTTTATACGAGTTAAATCTCGTGTCGAAGTTCCCACCAAATCTTGGACGCATGCGCTCCATGTTCAGAAGCCGCTGGACGTTGCGCACGCGCACAGTGTATGTTATGTTTCTACTTGTCAGTAATTCTTCGAATTCCCTGTGTTTTTGGCGGGAAATATGAATATCGACAGGATGCCAAACCCCTGATGGAAAACTCCAGAAATCCAACTGTGGAAGTCAGAAAAAGTTGGGGAAAGGTAAGTATTTAGAGGGTTATAATTGGGGGCGCTAGACAGGCGCGGTCGCTAGGGTGTAACGCTCTCTTAAGGTGGGATGCACATGTGTAATCTATAATTTGCAAACAAGAGGCACGTGCAATACATTGGAGCTCCGATAATCACGCGTCCGTCACCTACCCCTCATCATTGCCTCTTTAACTATTAGATACATAAATTCTAACTCGGATAACTCGAATTCCTTGTTAACTAACGTGCCCAGTGATGGCAAAAATCTCCGTTGCGTCTCTTTATCAGAAAATCGTTAGAATTTGTTTAGATACATAGCAATCATTTCCTGTTTAGCTGCCTTTTCGATCGAGAAGGGTGAGGGGGGGGGGGGGGGGGGGAGCGGTAGACTTTACGCGGGTGTCGCGGATATTCCAATCACAGATATTAAATAGAGAATAAAAGCAATTCCTCTTTCTCTAAACCCTTTTATTCGGGAATCAAAATGAATAGAAAATATTCACAGGATGAGCTTACCTCGAAATAATTGTCGTTTTTAACCAAGTCATCTAAAAACTCGAGCGTGTTTTCGTCTGAAGGAATTATACGTATTAAGCGGTGTCTAATAATAAAAAAGAGATATAAATAAATTGAAATGCAACCGTTATTGAAATGATAATAGTTATATAATTATCTCCAGTCACGGCGCATTTTTACGCCTCCTGCTACCGTGATGCAAAGTCTATTTCTGTCAAAACTAAAATCTAAAAACATCCTTCTTTAGTATTAATTAATTAAAGAAGGCCACTCAATACCGGTCACAGAAAGCATCCACTCCCATCGGATTATTAAAGCCAGTAACAAAGCTACTCAATTAACCAAATCATAGCTACTTTATCAATTAAATGTTTTTATTGGCGAAAATCTTACTTCAATCGTGGATAGTTATTTTGAACATAGACCAAATAGGTTGCTATGAGGAGCGACTAATCAAAATTCTTTAAGGAACATAACTTTTAAAGCACTTCGAAAGAAACAGCAACTGTATAAACAGTAACACGAGAGCTCTTTCAAGGATTACAAGAAATTTCTATAATGGAAAGCATATGGATATGTCAATGACCTCTAATAACATGCAGGCTAAGTAAATTTGAACTCTTCAAATGATGATGAAAACATGGAAGACGAAGAAAATTTGACCCGCACATCAAATAACTTTGAATTAGAATTGATCGCTGTGGTATTTGATAAAGATGATTATATTACAGTAAAGATATTAGTTGTCTATTCAGTTACTCATTGTTACTTATTGGCGTATACAAAGTAGAGGGGATCTGCATAAACACTTTAGTTTAGATAGAGCGAGGTCTTGCCGGGATGGATTAAAGTAAAGACCAATTTCACTACGAGCAAATCTCATGCCATAGAGATCTTGGCAAAACCATCATCTTTGAAATCGGCATAATACATATTTGTTAAAAAAATCAATTATTAGTCAAACACAAGATTTTACTTAGGAATATGGGGAACAATAATTACGCTGTTGGCATTCGTTCAGTCTTTCGACGTCTACGTCTGCAATCTAGATTTGGTCGAAGATAATTATTTGCAATGTCATAGATTTATTTCCTTGGAATAAAATCACAACGACCTATTGTTATGATCGGCTATCCAGGCTAACAAAGAGAAAAATATTCGAATCCTTCTAAAATTGGAACGTATTTATATGCTATCACTTTTATTTAAGTGATATTAGTTTAGCATCAGAGTCGTGAACTTGAATATTTTTACTCACCCATGGTAGGTCATCCGACGACCGGAGGAATCGCCAAAACCCAAAACAAATAGAAACAATATCCACGCAAACGTTCCTCTTACAATTCCCTCCATCCTTAAACAGAGGAAAATGGTATCACTCAAGCCCTTGGCGGAGAAATAAAGCTGTAACTGAGCGCTTTTACTAGGGAGATAAACAAAGATGACGTAGAACTCATCGGCGGCAGAATTGGTTCAACCGGATGCCGCGCGCACGACCGCCTTTCATCGCGCCTCCCCTGGCAGCAATCTGGTTAATTCTTTTCACTTTTAATCCTTGTTTTGGGCATCAGAGAGGTAGCGTTTTTGACCTGAATGGCGCCCTCACTGGGTTAAAAAAACCCGTCATATCATGGAGACGGGAGGGCTTCTCACGTGTCTAAATGGCGCCCTCACTGGGTTAAAAAACCCGTCATATCATGTGGACGGGAGGGCTTCTCACGTGTCTGAATGGCGCCCTCACTGGGTTAAAAAAATCCGTTATATCATGTGGACGGGAGGGCTTCTCACGTGTCTGAATGGCGCCCTCACTGGGTTAGAAAACCCGTCTATCATGTGGACGGGAGGGCTTCTCACGTGTCTGAATGGCGCCCTCACTGGGTTAAAAAAATCCGTTATATCATGTGGACGGGAGGGCTTCTCACGTGTCTGAATGGCGCCCTCACTGGGTTAGAAAACCCGTCATATCAAGGGAGGGCGTCTCACGCGTCTACCCCTTTGAGGGCGTCCAATGGGTTCGTCACGTACCCGTGTTGTAGTAAGTAAATAAAATTCATCGATAAAAGTAGTGCAAATATCCCCCTCTCCTGGCTCTTGCCGATAGCTATATGTACTTTCCTTTTAAGTAATGCTCCGTGTAAGAACTACGGTGAATCGATAGGTCCTGCGGCAATAGGGGTTCGTTATCTTTTTAACTAATCTAATTAATATTGCTATGCTTATTGGTTCAAGACGCTCTGCCCGCCAAATTTGAACTTTGGAGTCACATTTCTCTGAAATAAGTGCTCTTGCACTCATATTTATTAGGGGGCTTAGGTTCGAAGTAAGAAAGCTTTCAACCTGTGCATTTTTGTTAAAATCGTATGTTCGGAGCATGGAGAAATCCCTTTCGGATATCTGCTAATAACTTTTTATACTTCACTTATTACAATTTTGCGCTTTGTCTCTTGCCAAAGCAAACATTCCGCTGGCTAAACGTGTGAAAATACGGTCTCACATTTCCAAAAGCCTGTTAGTGTGGTAGAATTTAGCTTTCCAAAGAAAGTCACTTTTTCTTTCAAAGATTTTTGACAACGATTTTCATGTTAAGATTGACAACTAAAACGATTCACGCATTTAAATACAGTTACCAATTTTGCTTTATTTGATCCTCAATACAACTATTATCGCATACAAGCCACAGCAATAAAGTTTACTGGAATTCACAGTAGTAGCAGTCCTCTAATTATCATTTTATCGACACAGACAGAACGCACAATATTTTCTTAAAACAAGCCGCAAGCAAGGTTTGTTCCATAAGCTCATTGATGAATTCGAGAGTGTCCAGCTTATAATCGGGGTCTCCGTCTTCGATACATAGTAGGCCATGAGGACTCACGGAAAATTTCTGCGAAGAAATTGTAATTCTTCTGGCTCCAGACGGGCTGCATTTATATTCACTATTTCTTTCAGCTTTTTGCATCCGCATAAGCATTTCACTGCTCTTACTGACAATTGCGGGTTATTGCTGATATTTATATTTTACAATTTTCTAAAAAAATATCTTCGCTTCACCAAACGCCGTATCTTCTACTTCAATGCATCGTTTTATGTCCTTTAGTTCTATGTCCCTTAGTTTTGTTGATGCTTTCATGAGTCGTACAGCATCAACTGATGACGGCAAAATTTGCCCTAGTGCAGAGGTTTCCTCAATGTCCTGTAAAAAAAGTACACACAAACTTAAGATTCCTTCTCAACTTCATTTCTTGAATATCAGAACTTATAAAAAATACAAGGCAACTACAGTCAACTTCCTCAGAAGCAGACACGTCAGGAACTAAAAACAGTGTTACAAGGGCTGTCAGCTAATGAAAATTAAGAAATACATTGTTGCTTACAATTCTTTCACTTAGACGGGAGTTTGCTGTACCTCAATTTCAGGGTGTCAAACCCCAGGATGTTTCGCTACATTCAAGGAGTACATTCGGGCTTGTTGGTATTTACATTTCACCCAGCTTATAAATCAGGCTCACATAACTTATATTTACATATTCACATCGTAAACTCAAATGACAACTTCCCGTAATAAAACTCTTTTAGTAAAATAGAACTAGTAAAATATTTCGTTCCCTTCTGAACCAATTATTTGCCTCTCAAGTACTTATTGACCTATGAAAATTTTACCTGGAATGGTTCTAACGCGGCTTCAGCGGCGGCGCTGGTCTCAGAGGTTTCCGGTTGGAAAAACACGCTGGAACTTGAGGCAGTTTCATCTCTACAGCTCTGCAATTTTGATTTTCGAAATAAATAACAAATTGAAAAGGAGGATCAAGACTGGTCAAGACAGTACAGAAACAGCAGAATCTATACGGCAAGCGACAGAACATTGACTTTGAGAAAGATCATTTTTTTTACCTCGTGTGAAGTTTTCATGCGTTTGTTTCCAAGCTCCAAATCGACTCGCTGTCGACAGTACATACAAATGCTTCTAGACCAGCCCTTTTTGCCTTTGTCATCTAGCTCCAAGAAAACTTTCTCTACTCTGTTCGCCTTTCTCAGGGACCTCTGTTCCACATCTGAAGGCTTACTGCCACACCAAGCCTCGTGGTTTGGGCAGCAACATGCCTGCCTTTTGAACACCATGACAAGCTTTTCTAACTTCTCGGACAAAGTTTGCAAGCAAACAGAACTCAGAAGCGTTTCTTTAAAGTATATACAATAGATTTTCAAACTATTTTCGAAGAGATAACGAATAGCGAGAGACTTGTCTTAATATATCGAGGGGGAAGCATGTAGAATTCAAAATGGCGACGTGAGCGCTAGGTCGGAAATCTAACTTCCGAACATACGATTCGGACAAAACTCGGGGATAAGTTGTAACAATGCAACCTTTGTTTTATTCTTAATTTAAATGTTTGTCAATCAATGGATAAGATACGGAAAACACCCGAAGATGTATTTTAGCCAATCAGAGGGCAGGATTTTACTGAAGTTTTATAGCTACTTCTGCGCATGCGTTGCCGCAGGGTACCGTAGTTCTTACACGAACCATTACTTAATTAGTAAGTAGGCGTGTTTTGATAGGAAGTTCTTTTTTTAAAGATTCGTCAATGTTCTCGTGACCAGTCCCTAATGTGACAAATGTTTCACTACAAGGTTGTCAAATTAACCAATCATCCCTTTACACGCATGTATACAGGGTTTATGAAAGAAAAAAAGAAAAAGGGAGTTACTCTTTACCGAAAGACTATTGAGGTTTGCATGATTATGCTGCTAGCCGGAACCGGAAGCGGATGTAGCAGTCCAAGCAGTACAAAAGCATCTACTGTGTTGAACACGGAACCTGCTTTCAGTCCAGTTTTCTAGCCGTGCTAAGAGGGAGGTGGGCTAAGCATTGCGTTTGCTCACCCAACACAGGCAGCCCATACTTTTAAGAGAAAATCTTCAAAAATGGATATCCTAATATTCGTCCTAATTAGTAGATTTTGTTCAGCTGCTACTGTGGGAAGGACACATAAAATTGGGAAGCTTTTTTTCATCTAAGAGATACTGTAACGATGTCGTAGGAGGCAAGAAAGAGAACTAAAGGTTTGGGTTACTTCTGGGCTCCTTTTACTGTTTTAATCTGTGTCGTCATACACCCCGAACTCCGGGTCCTATTACAATATGATTGTCTCAGCATAATCACACAACTAATCACGCATTCAATGGGAGTAGTATTACAATTAACGTCACATCTCCCTCTCCATAACAAAACTCGAATAAATGCTATATAGAAAAAAAAACATTCAATATTCTAAATGACAATTACTGGATTCGAACAGGCGGCTTCACAACCCTTTCACTTGTGACGACAGGGGCACTAGCTGTCTCTTGCGTTGCTGGGGGCTGCTCCTGTTGTACCTCCCTTGGGGTCTCGCTTGTTTGTGACTGCGGTAGCCCTTGTGGTGGAGAAGGAGGCAGAAGTCACTCTTGCGGTGGTTGTAACGGTTCATCCGTTGGAGGCTTCATATCCTCTTGAGTTCGGCAAAGATGCCGTCTGTTTCTGCGGAACACTCTGCCATCCTCAGTGCGTACATTGTTCGATCTTATGTCCCCCTTTTTCTAACGTGTGCTTTAGTCCAAGCTTTTCCTCTGCCAATTCCTCTTGGTGGCTCTATGCGCACAACATCACCAGGCTTCAGTTCCTTTAACTCCTTTGCACTTCTGTTATAATAGTAGCTTTGCTCAGCCTTCTGCCATCTGATCTTTTGCTCGACATTATATGGAATCTTAGGGTTAAGCAGTCGAGTCGACGTTGGAATTCTTCAGAGGCAGGGGAAATTCCGAATGGCATGCGTGTCCATCGGCATCTTGACCATGGGGTACCAAACGTGGTGAGGTAGCTACTTTCTTCGTCAAGTTGGACATGCCAGAAACCGTTTTTTGCATCAACGACAGTAAACACCTTTGCATTCGTGAGCTTCGCTAGCAAGTCGTCGATGACAGGTATCGGTTTCTCTTGAGAGCCTCGTGTTCAGCGGTTTAGGATCAATGCACAAACGTATCTTACCGTTACGCTTCACAGCCACTACCATTGAAGAGACCCAGTCAGTGGGAACTTCGACTGGCACTAATATCCCCTTATCTACTAGTCTGTCCAGTTCACGTTGTAAGGGTTCTCTAACCGCAAATGGGACTTTACTGACAGGCAACGCCACGGGCGTTACTGTCTTGTCGACCTCAAGGTGTAGTTTTTCTTGTAAAACGCCCCACCTTCGAAAACATCGCCTAACTCACTAACTATATCTTGCTGAGTGGATTGGAACTCATTGACTGACAGGATATTGTCGCTGTTAATTGTCATGAGCTGAAACTGTTGGATGGCTTGCGCGCCTAGCATGGGCATGTGGCCATGTGACGTTGTCGTAGGAGACTTTACAAGGCAAGAAAGAAAACTAAAGGTTTGGGTTATTTCTGAGCTCCTTTTACTGTTTTAATCTGTGTCGTCATACACCCCGAACTCCGGGTCCTCTAACAATATGATTGTCTCAGCTTAATCACGCAATCAATGGGAGTAGTATTACAATTAACGTCACAGATACCTCCCCTTAATAAGTCGACAAATCTCTTTCGTCTTGGTGTGGCCGCTAGAATATGGGTGCTTACAGGAGAATACTTTCTGAGTTTGAGCTCAGGCGACATCAAGACAAACAACAAGCTCATTTTGTTGCTAAGGGTTAAAAGATATAGTGAGATTTATAGAACAGAGCGATCCTTTAGTGAGACTATTGCAAAGAAAAGGTTGTTAAAGTTTGCATCGATTTTGTGTTTGAAGAAAAAGATGACTTTTTTAACGATTTGCGCGCCGCCATTTTGATAAATCTGGATACAAAACGAACAGTTTGATGTGATTTAAACTAAGCCCCGCCCCCTTTTATGTGAAAAAGTTAAGACTGACCCCCCTATCTTGGCAACATTTAAACTTGGTGCCCCCCTCTGGTTTTACAGCCCCCCCCCCTACTGATAATTATTGCACAGTCCCTAAGCGCCTCCCTTGAATAAGCGCCTCCCCCGAATAAGCGCCCCCTTTGAACCAAAACTATTAATAAGCGCCTCCCCTGAATAAGCGCCCCCTTTGAACCAAAACTATTCATAAGCGCCTCCCCCGAATAAGCACCCCCCTCCCTTCCCCAGGTTTTATGTAACTGAGTAAAATGACTATCATAATGTAGTTCTAAGAAAGCACTGGAGCTTCTAGGGACAAAAGAGTATTTAATGAATAAAAGTTTAATGAAAAAAGCTGCTTCAAGTTGTAATAATGATATAGAGAAAAGAAACTGATGTAGTATAAAACTAATATTAAATGAATAAAAACACTTCGGCCTTTTGTTCGAAATTTGCCCTTTTAAATAAGCGCCTCCCTCGACAAAGCGCCTCCCCCGAATTAGCGCCCCGTCTGTCAGTCGAAAATTTTTATAAGCGCCGGGGCGCTTATTCGACTAAATACGATATATTACTAAACTCTTCTCCCGTCATGATCATGTGCTCAAAACAGAAAGCTTTTAGCGACGATCTGCGCTGGGGAGTAATTTTCCATCAATATTTTGGGTGAAATTAAAGTTTTTTTTTTTAATTGGTCCATGACTTTTTCGCGATCTTTCGCCCTCGCATCGATCTTTTTTAATTACTCCTTAAAATTATTGCTGTCCATTTATCAAATCCATGCCATGTTAAATTGTTATAAGAAAAGGTGGTAGCTGATATTGGTAATCCATCGACTCGAGATGACATCGTACGACACCCAAACTTGGTAGACGTTATAGTAGCTGTCAAGGGGGATGTGACCTCAGTAGTGTAAGGGAGCATACGTGACCGTGTACAGGCCGCGTGGACTGGGTGCGATTCCCAGCTGAGGAGTTGTTAAAGGTCCCAGCTATTTCTTTCGAATTCGAGAATTTTACTTGCCAACAACAAAACACGAAAGCTTTGAGTTTAGGAATATTTTTTTTAAAAAAGAGGATAGGAGAAAGGTAATTTTTGTAGCTAAGCTAACTCTAATTATTTAAACAAGAAAACATATGGTAAACACAAGCTGAACATGAAAGTACTGTTCAGGCAGTCAGCAGGTTATGGAACATCAAATCAAATATCGATTTTTCAAAAAAAAAATTTATTTCATAAAATGTGTTTTAAGGGACGATTAGGCAAATCATTGTCTTAGACTATCCACTGCTGTTCTATTGATATTACATTTTCTAATTAACGCTTACATCTACAGTATTTACAACGTTAACTTTATGTGTAATGTCATATAATAGTTAAACAATAAAAATATTGACATAAGAGTTACTCTAAAAATATAAAATAATAAAGAGATAACATATAAATCATCATCATAACCATGACCATTATCATTATGATCGTTAGCGTTTGTCATCACTATAGAAACTAGAATAGTAGAACCCCCATCTTTCTTGTATCAAAACCTCACCTATAAATCACTTCGTTTTCCTCCTTACATAAAATAGTACTTTTTTTCTAGTCATCCACGTCCACGCGCAGTTATTAGATCGCCTTTCGGTCACATGTTACTTAATTAACGCTCTCTATAAACAGCGTACGGTATACAACCTTTCGCTGACCAGTTGCTTCAAAGAAGTTCGCTAGCATTTCCTTTGTCTTGCCTTTAGCCTTGCAACACGGCGTCAGAAATGCTGCCGTTGTTGGCGCCTTTTTCATCGGGCTTTAGATCCCTGGTAAAATAACAACACCCCAGGCATAATCATGTCCAAAAACTCGGTCTAGTAAAGAAATCCTACCACCTAGTGCTGTATAAACTCAATTCTACTTCTTCGCATAAATAGTACTTTTTAAAATAAGTTCAAGTGAGCTAATACCTCTAAGTGCTCGAATGCCTTCTATTTCTGTTAAACGCTATAATTGTCGGACTATGGGGGTATTCATCAGGCTCCGGGAAGTAATTTTCTGGGAAGGTATGACACCGGGCCTGAGGTGACTTGGAGCGGCGATATTTAACGGATCCGAGCCACGGGTGCTTAAGGATGTTCTCAAGGGTGGGTCGGTACGAGGGGTGTTTCGCAAGAAGCCATCGAACAAGAGACTGGGCCTCTGAAAAAAGAAAAAGAAATATTAGAAAGGAGATTCTTTTAACTAAACTGCTAAACATGTCGCGGTAGAAAAAAATGTGTTTTCGTCACTCATGTGGCGGATTCTTTAGTAGACTGCGGTCCGGTCTGCGGTACAGCAGAAGTGCAGCTAAAATTTGGGAGGGGTACTGAAAGTTATTAGAAATGTAAAAGATGTGTCATTCTCCATTTCCATTATTCCCCCAAAAAACATTTTTTGCAGCCTGGCTACAGTAGTCAGGCCCGTAGCCAGGGGGGGTTCGGGGGGTTTGGACGGACCCACCCACCCGGCTTGAAGGTCCGCTCAGAGCAAACAAAAATATATAACGTTTGGCTGGAGATACAAAGTGCACTATAAAAATCTTTTTATAATAAATATCTTTATTATCATCACTATATGTTAAAAATACCCTATTAATAACATTTTACATACAAGATTGATTGCCTAATGTTATAAGGCGAGTAGAGGGGTATACCGGAAATTTGGTACTCTGAAATGGAAAAACGAACCACCCCGCTCAAAATCCTGGCCTACTACAGTAGTGAGTCAGAGTAGTGACCTGACTAAACCAGCACGGTGTAACGCACCTTTACTGACGTTCTCTGCAAAGTTGAGCTCCCCGCGAACGATCTCGATCTGATTGGCAAAGGGCACGTCCCCTGAGAGCATGTTGAAGAGGAGTATTCCAAGAGACCAGACCGTGCACGGGCGCGCGTGGTATCGGTGGAATCGGAACCACTCGGGTGGGCAGTACGCTCGCGTTCCTGGAAGATAGCGATATATCAGCCTGCGTAGCAAGCGGCTCAGAGGTTTTGACGCCGCCTATACCCCTTGATTGGTCTTCACCCCTCTCCCTTCCTACACCCCTTGCTTGGTCTCCACCCCTCTCCCCTTCAACACCCCTTGCTTGGTCTCCACCCCTCTCCCCTTCAACACCCCTTGCTAGGTCTCCACCCCTCTCCCCTCCTACACTCCTTGCTTGGTCTCTAATTTTCTCCCCTCCTACATCCCTTGCTTGGTCTCCACCCTCTCCCCTCCTACACTCCTTGCTTGGTCTCCACCCGTCTCTCCTCTTTCAGCTCTTGCTTGGTCTCTACCACTCTCTCCTCCTACATCCCTTGCTTGGTCCCTATCCCTCTCTATTCCTACATCCCTTGTTCAGTCTCCATTCCTACACCCCTTGCTTGATCCCAGTCCCTCTCCACTCCTATATTCCTTGCTTGGTCTACATTCCTACACCCCTTGCTTGATCCCAGTCCCTCTCCACTCCTACATCCCTTGCTTGGTCTCCATTCCTACACCTCTTGCTTGATCCCAGCCCCTCTCCACTCCTACATTCCTTGCTTGGTCTCCATTCATACACCCCTTGCTTAGTCTTCACTCCCCTCCCCACCTTTTACTTGCATTTATGCGTGTGCCCTTACATCATCGTGTCATCGGTACCTTCATAGTCTGTGTACAGTGTGTTCTCTAGTACAGTGCCAGAGCCGAAGTCAAACAGCTTGACTTGCCCTGTCTTTGTATCTAGTAGCAGGTTTTCATCTTTGATGTCTCTATGAAAGACGCCTTTTCCCTCGCAATACGCCACAGCATGAACAACCTATCAGGAAAAACCCACAAAAATTGATCATGTATGTTTAAATTTGATAATTTATTCCTACTTCTCTGAATTTCGAAGAAATTGGGTGTAAACACCCATTTCACGTTGTCAGTGCAAATGGCGAAGTACAAATGGTACTTCTAAAATTAGTCGTTAAAGCCTTCGACACACTGGGCGTTTTTGTACGCTCATATGAGCGAATTTATCGCCGGCGATCGCCAGCGAATTTAATCGTCAGACGAATCAGACGTCTAGATATCGGACGAATCAGACGTCTAGATATCGGCGAATTCGTCGCTGCGGTAGCAGACAGACATGGCTTTTATCAGCCGGAAATTCGCTCGTACAAAATCGAGTGTCGTATGCTTAAGAACAAAGATATGCAAACAACTAATCGCACAAGCCTATCAGGCATTTCGAGTTTTTTTTTAATGGTTCAGTATTATTTTTGAATTGGGGTTCCTGTGTCGAGTTAACCGGAAGAGGGGAGGTTTCCCTCTAACCCAGGCCCACTCTTTCTTGAACACTCCACAGGAAGCCCGAAATCGTAAAAAGAGGCTTTTTCCCAAATCACTCGAGACGCCTGCGGAGGGGGAAGCAATTTCCCACGGACGTAGATTGTGGCCGAGTCCGCGGCCTTGCAGCGGTCATACCCAACCTCTCAATCGGAAACTTCCGAATAAACATCTTCGGAATCGAGCACCATAAAAGAAGATGGCGGCCATACGACAAAAGAGTTACGTCTCCCTCTTATGTACCCATACGAGTAAGAGAGACAATTTCTGCCTTTGTTGTATACTGAATGAAATTTTCCAACCATTTTTATTTAAATTTTCTGATAATGTATCTTATTACTTTAAACCATGACAGCTGGGGGGTGCTTTTACTTTTACTTCCTTTGTTCTATTTTACTATTCTATTTCTATTTTTTTTAGTTATTAGCGTACATGTTTACATGGGTTACATGGTTACTTATTATAAGTACTTTAACATTTTCAATTAAAACTCACGGAAGAGTCTACAGAAATTAAATCATAATTTTTTTTTCAGATAGGTATTGTGACCGGGTGGTATTTTGGGTTATTTCAGATTTTGCTAAGATTTTAAGGAAGCGATTTTTGGATTGTGATTATAATTGTTTTACGTATTTTACGGATTGTTTCTCAAACGTGATTCTAATTCGATCCGTACACGTTTAAGAATTTACTTTCAACATGTTTCAAATTCCTTTAGATTAGTATTAATAGCTTGATAGTGAAGATTGACTTAAGTTTAGCGTCCCTTTACCATTTCCCAGGAAGATTAGTTTCTAAATTTGACAGGACAATGGACGCTGAGTAATTTGAACTGTAGTAAATGTTAGCGTCCCTAGAAAAATGCGCGTCCCCAAGCGAGTATAAAAGCGGCTGTTTTTACAGTATCTGTTTTTTTTAGTACCGTTGAGCAAAGGAGACGCATTGCTTGCGAGGCGTGATGCGGGAGCGAGAAATGCAGTTGCTCAGGGGAGACAGTCAGCAGAGATAAGCTACAAGCTTAGAACGCTGTCCGTACGGGCCTGTCATGCCAGTTGTGTTCAGTTTGATTTACCGGTTGTAAGTACTTTGTTTTTAAAACTAGCCTTTGGTTTAGGTTACCTTTTCTCGGGATTTGACTATGTTTGTTATCAATCCTTATAAGTCCATGCCTTGCATCATGTATTCGTTCTCACGTTGCCTTTCGCTCGATCGTTTTCGTTTCATTCCATTTTTTTGCCTACTTTTTGGCTGGTGTCAGAACCTGATAGTCTTGCTTTCAGTATTGCATTTGTTTCTACATTTTTCGTAACCGCACGGTAAATGTCAAGTTCCGACGGTTACAGTATTATTGATACCTACGGCTGCGCAACCCCTCCACTCCGCCCTCAGCTAATTCTGAATACGCGCCTGCTAAACGTTTACCTTTTTATTATGATTACCAGAGAAAAAACGCAAAACAACGAACCCGTGCGTTCCTAAGTCGAAATTAGAAAACTAATTGGCTGACTCACTCGTCCGTTCTTGCTCATTTAATTGCGTTCTGCGTGTGTTCCATAAATTACACGCAAATATTTTCTTTTTTGTAAACAAGCCCTGTTTAACTAAGTGGTTACACACCTAAAAGGTCTTTAAAGTTGCGGCTGCTAATCAACTAAGTCAAGTCAACTAAACATGACTTTTCTTATTAAACATGTATTTCTATTGAGAATTTATCGAGATAACACCCACAACACAAAATATAACTCAAGTGTGCAATCAAGGTTTAGCAAAAGTGTAGATCGTTATTACATACACACACTTCCAATATTGCTATGCTGTGCTTACTTGTTTCATAGTGTTTTGGTGCCGTATATAATATTTAACTTGTACCCAATAAATATCTGCAGCCAATAAATATTAAAACTTAATATCACTCTTATGATACTGGTGTTGTTTGGGCTTAAAGGCGCAGTTACGTCATCTAAACCGCATCGTTTTTGCGTCATCTAAACCGCATCTTTTTTGCGTCATCTAAACCGCATCTTTTTTGCGTCATCTAAACCGCATCTAATTTAAAACCTTGAGACTTCTTTCATCTCTTCTCTAATGGCGGATAGTTTGATAAACCGTGGCCCACGAAAATCTCATGACCCAGCCCCTTTAACAAACACATAGCTGTTACCTGTTTGAATATGTCCTTGGCTTCACGCTCGGAAAGTAGTTTTTTCTCGGTGATGTAGTCGAATAAGTCCCTGTAATGCGTCGGCCTTTCCAGAACTAGTACATACGCTTGGTTATACTCGAAGTAGTCGTACAAGCGAACGACATTAGGGTGATCTAGCACGCGATGAAGGTACACTTCCATTGGTACCGATATACCCTCGACCTAATACAAGATTAAAAAAAGCTTATTATTAGTCTCTTTTAGAGAATTTTAGAGACAACGGTAGTAAGGCTAGGGTCATAAGGCCTAATACAAGATTAGTAAAAAACGTCATTGTGCGGAGACTTATAACTTCCTTATGCGCAAACCCACAAGAACCTCACCCAGTCCCCTCATCCACCAGAATTCCTCCCGTCCCGGTCGCAAGCTTCTTTGACACAATGTATAAAAAAGACACCAACCTCTTCGAAAAAGTAGACGTTGTTTTTGGGAATGACTTTAATTGCAACCTATAATGAAAAGGTACATGTAATATGAGTTTAGGAATTCATTTTTAAAACGTCCCCTTCTAGTGATGTTCAGGGGCGTAGCCAAGGGGGTGGCCTAGGGGGCCCGGGCCCCCCTTTTAGCCATATGAAGAAAACGTTGTCGTTTTGGGGGTCTGGTACCGAGGAAACTTAGTTTCTTTCCAGGGAACTTCTCAACTAACTTAAGATGGTCACAGTAACTGTTTTTCTCAGTCATAAAGTTTACGAAGCCCCTGGGGTACGCTCACCTTAAAAATGACAAAGATCATGCAGATTTTCCAAATAAGGAATGTATTTCCTCTTATGGAAGTGACCGCGTTTGGCAAAAACGACGTTTTTTGGGCTCAATTTTCTTGATATGAGCCAAAAATACAGTAAATGTATAAGACATTAACTAGGAAAAATGCCTTGAAAGGGCCCCCTCCTGTTAAAAATCCTGGCTACGCCGCTGATGTTTATGCATTGCGCTTTTTAGCGTAAAAGAGAAATCAAAATCACTTCAAACTCCTTCTGGGAGAAAGTGATTGGGCATAGATGGCCGAGTTCAATATCTTAGCGTGAGTTCATCAGTAATATCAGTGAATTGTGTTCCTTTTATTGGAGTAGTACAATGTATAAAATGTTGGGGTCTAAATGAACTCATCTAATGTAAACAGCAGCATCTTTTTAAGTGATTTTAAGACTATTTTTTTCTAATCATTCACTTTTATAAATAAATTAAAGATCATTTAAGAGCTTATCAAATATTGAGAATCAATGTCATGTATCAATCAATCTTCAACGATGGCTATATTCAATTTTTGTCTCTGTGCTGCCATTTTTCCACAAGTAATTTTCAAAATAGTCTATGTTTTGTCATGAACTCTGCCGAAAATAGTTTAGATGAGTTTTTTCTTGGCGTAAGAATATAATTAATGCGCTGATCTCCAATACAAAGAGTTATTGATCTATCAATAAACTCCCAGCCTAAAAAAATATATGCCTGATTTTTTATACGAATGTCGCGTTGTGGCTGAAAATAAACAGTACGAAATCGTCATGATTTCAATTTTTTACAAGCGCCAGGACAAGCGAGCGTAGGAGATACATGATTATTTTCAACAGTACTATTGTAATTAATAATTTGCGTATGGGGTCACAAAGAAAGGCTTCAGGCGTTAATTCTTTTATTAAAAGTCGAAATTTGTGGCCTACTCTACCCAATTACAGTTGAAATTCGCCGTGACGTTTCGGTTTAACTTCATGGAAAGTTGACTTCGAAGTCAAAGACGATTTCTACGTGATATGCATATGGCCATAAAACCATTTATTGTCTGTTGTTTGATGTCATTTGAATAGAAAAGGTGATATCATTTTAGTCACTCCTAGTGACGATGTCATGTGTTAACTTTTATAAAGCACTACGTTCATAAACAACCCTTAAATTTGAGTAATTCCACTACAATACTGCCAAACATTCGGCGAATAATAACAGCAACTCTGTCTGTATCTATTTTAAGATACCTTTGTGTAGTCGATTTCGATGCTTTAGCGAGTTAATAGCATATTTCATTTCTAAATATGAATATCTTATCGTTGGCAATTCTTATTGACAACTGGCTTACGTTTTTAAATAAATGTATAGCTACCCCTAGCCATTGAAAACTACTTACCGGTTTTCCATCACGAACTCTGGTCCCCGCGTAAACCATCGCAAATCCCCCTCGGCCGATTAAATGGAGAAGCTCATAAGTTTCCTTAAATCCAGGCTCTCCTTCATGAAAATAAATAAGAATAAATAACGCTATTAACTTCCCTCTTTCCTTTTAGTTGAATTTTTAGAGAGAACTAGCTCTAGAAACGGTAAGGAAGTCGTCGTAGTCGATAAGGATTGAAGGCACTTAATCGCGGGATTGTATCTGTTAGGGCTTACGAAGCACCGGGAAGATACATGAATACATTATTACCTTGATCGCTAGCAGTAGCGCCATAACTATGTGCAGCCTGGATTGTAGCATTATCGCATCTTGTTGACTTTTTTGTATCCTCAACACCTTGCTTCCCTTTACGAATCCTAGTGACTTTGTTCGCTGATTTTTTCGCCGTGCGACATATGACGCTAAGCAAAGCTGAAAACTTCCTTTTCGCCGCCTCGCTAGCCATATCAAAGCTTGAACTTTTTTCGTCTGGTGAAGCGTTCTCGCTTAATTGTCTCTGTTTTCTTGTGTCGTTTCCATAGTATTTAGTCTCTGGGTTGTCTACTTTTTCGCCAGGATGACATACCTAGGATATGTAACGAATGTGATCTGATCAATGAGAGGTTGCACCTAGCACATTAACAACACAGTCTACAAAACATTAACTCGCAGGTATTTTCCGTGCATGCAAATTTAATTTTGAAAGAGCCAATAACAGCTGCGTAAAATTGCTCATTAGTCACAAACTTTCGTTAGTTGAGTCTGGAGACTTGAAGTTAGATTTGTGGTAGATCGTTAAGTGAATCAACACTTAGTCTGAAACCCTTGATAAAAACAAAACGCAAGCTGGTATCAAATATTAGTTCGTTTACTTACATTGTTACCGCGAATACTCTTCTCTGGCATTAAGGACATTCTCATTCTGGGGTCTTCCAGCATTTCGGAAAGGAGGGATTGGCAAGGGAAATAGCACGCCTGGAGTTTTGCGCTTAGAAACAAGAGATGCCTGCTCAGATGCACTTGCTAAATTATCTACTGAAAGCGTTTTTTCATCGCATGTAAAATGCTACGGAAGAATCACCTGTGAGGAAGTGAGGTCGGCTTCGGATTGGCTGATCTTTGCCGATAACAAGACCTCTCTCAAATAGAAGTTTGCAGCAATACAAAATAGCACAAGCGCTATTCATTTAGTCCATCCATAGCCTACTTTGATGGGGAAGCCGACTGATTTAAGATTGTATTTTTCCACACAAGAAATTTTATTCTAAAGAACAAGGCAGTTTACTGTTGTTTGTTAGCAATTAAATACAAATCCGATGAGGGAAATGCATTCAAAATAATCCCAAATCCATGTATTAGAATATAATTCGATAAAAAAGGTCCTCTTAGTATTGTCAAAATGAAGTTGAAAGCTCTCTTGTATGGCGAAGGAAAACGAAAATCAAATAGTGCTGAAATAAAATAAAATGTCAGCTAAAATATACACTAAATGGATACCAATTCACGATGCACGCAAAGCTGCTGTCAGCTAGGGTATTTTACATTCGCTGAGGCGTAAAAAACCACAACAACTTTGATAGGTTTTAATGTGAGATTTATAAATGGAAATACTTTTTGAGAGAACCGGCGTCTTGTATTTGGAGCGATACGCTTAATTTTCGCTAACAATATTACCATCTTATACGTACATTTATAACTCTGATAACCGCAAAGAGAGGATTTTCCCGGAAAATATGAATATAATAAATCACTGTACAACTAAGTGGGAGCCTATATGTTTTGACGCCTAATTGAAATTCACTTGCTTCTGGGGGACAATTTTGCAATGTTATCGAAATTACTTCACGAGATCTGTAAAATCCGTGCGTGGCTTACGTACAAAATATGTAGCAGGCACGAATAAAGGTACAAATCAAAACGAGCGGCTGCAAGTAATATCTCTTTGTGCCTTCAAACGCCTTCACAATTTGACATTGCAAAACCGATTAGATTTGCAAGAATGTAGCACGTCTTTTTAATATCAAAGGTTGTGTCCAACTTCAAGATCGATCATTTTCCTGAGCGCTTATGTTCGCAAAGCAAATTACGCCCCCTCCAGATAAAATAAGTTTTTAAAAAGCGCAAAATAGAATTATATATTTGTATAATATAAATATATATCCATGGAATACCGAAAAAAAACTTGAAAAAGCATTAAACCAAATGGAAAATTGAAAAAGTAAGACAATAAAAATTTGTGTTTACCTCGGGTGACATGGGTTTCTTCTCATCGGAGTTCAGTTTCCAGTCTTGAAATGCAAGGGAGCAGGCCGCATACTCCATGGTCAGACCGGATTAAATATCAATATTTAGCCAATGGAAAGACGCGAAACCCTTAGCTCATCTCATATTTTCATTGCTAAACTCAGGTTAACGACTTGTATAAGAAAACCGTGTTCAAAACAGCACTGCAAACGCGAACGCACGCATGCGTCGTTAAAGCATTGATTTGATCTGATTTGAAGTAATTTCTTTGACGCTGCATTTGCGCATCTTAAAAGCTTTTCCTAAATTTTGCAACGTAATTGGGCGGAAATTTTAGTCAAGGAGGATTTAGAGGGAAAATAAACGAGCTAAACAACAGCGCTGTGTGGATTTAAAAACGATTGTTTTTTGTGATGTATGTTGTGGTGATGTGGTATCATGGAAAGGCGGCATTGTCATATCTCAAAATCCTTACCAGAACGACTTTGAAACCTTTGCTATTGGCTGATTCATCCTTTTAGCTTCTCTGTTCGTCTTAATTATATAAAAGGCAGGCTCACTGCGGACATATGTTATTTTGCAAGGAAGATTGTGTTGATGAGAACAAAGGAACATTTCAAAGGCTAAAAGTGGAGCGGATGTTGTCTGTGGACAGTCATATTTAAGTCAGCGCATCTTTCAAATCAAAAGAAGTCCGACAGTCACTCAGCTTATCATTTCTTTCTTCATATAACAGTACTGCAGTGGATATTCATTTCCTTTATCTATCCTATTTTTTACTTTTCAATTTTTCAAATTATTAAAAAAAATTCAGGGTGAATGTCTCATAAAGACCACCTTAAAAAATAAATAAAAAGGACTTGCTAGACAATCATAATCTTCATATGTTCCGAACAATGTTTCAAGTATTGTATGTTTTAAATGTATTTTTGATGTTCATCAAGATCACCTTTAAAAAAATAGACAATCACAATCTTCATATCAATGTTTCAAGTATGGCATAGGCATGTTTTATGTATTTAATGTTCTGTTATTGGTCAAAAATTGCATAGCATGCATAATTGCATGTCCATTTACATTAGGAAGCTGAAAGAAAATGAAAGAAAAGGGAGGTCATATTTTTTCCAGACGAAGAGCTGCATTGATAGAATGACACACAATAATTCAATGGTTGATGCCTGACGCTTTTTAGAAGCAGCGATCCTACTGAGCTTACTAGAAAAACAATATTTTCTTCCTGGATATTGCATTAAGAAAAAGTATGGAATAGGTTTATTTCAATAGAATATACCTCAATTATACAAATACTCACATTGCACATTGTATAAGACAATTCATGGAAGTTTCTATTAGGCTATGAGAAGGATATAGAAATATGTTTACAAATAAAAAGTCGTTAAAATGGAAATCCAATTTGCGTCAAAGAAATCTGCATGAGGTGCATGCACCCAGACTGTTTATGTAAAATAGGAAATTAAATAGGATAAAAAATAGATGGAAATTAAGACGCTCGTTCAAAATACGACTCTTCACACTTTTCTTTTGGTATGCAAGAACATTCTACATACGAACTTCCTTAAAACTGAGAAAGAACATGTTATAGAAATAAATCCCAGTCGTTTACGACTGTTTACCATCTTATAAAAGTTGATTTTTTAGTCGTACACCAATACGTAAGTTTGCCAAACGCCTGCACCACAACCACTTAAAAAATATACTTAACAAGAGCATAAAATTACTGGTAATATACGAAATTTCACTAAGATTGATTCGACGGAACAGTTACAGATTTAGCAACGTGTTATGCAATAAAAGCGATAAGAAAATATAATATTATACTTCGCAAAGAAGTTTGCCCAATCCATGAGTTTTTTTTTCAGTTTCACGAATAACGTTTTAAATGATTTATCGGCGAGACCTCAAAAGCCGTTGATTGCGAACTAATTATAATAAAAAAAACCTAATCAGTGCATTTTACTGCAGGAGATTGTCGTTGCCTGTGGCTGTTGGTAATTGGGGCTTTATATTAGGGGCGAATTCGTAAAAAGGCGTGCTTAATGGCATAACGTGGGAGCAAAAACTAAAAATGCTGTCGAAGTATTAAAAAGAAATACAGTAAATGCTGGAAAATTCGCGATCGGAAAATTCGCAAACACTGAAAATTTTCCAACATTTACTGTACCTAGATTATCATTCTACATACGTAATTCTAAAACAACTGCTTATAAAGCTAATAGCAATTCAGAGATTGAAAGATTAGAAAAAAGAAAAAAATAAGGTGGAGCTCTAGTTTTCGGTAGAAATAGATGCTGTGATAGCATGAAAAGGAAATGAGCAGATGGTAGTGGCTAGAATTACGTTAATAACAGGAAGAAGGAAATGGCATGGCTATAGAATGGTACAAATATAGCCTGATTTTGTTGATGTGAGAAGAAATCTCACGACAGCAGGTTATTTTTCAGTGTTAAAAAAACGCAGTTAAATCTCGCGACAGCAGGTTATTTTACACAGTTAAAAAAACGCAGTTAAATCTCGCGACAGCAGGTTATTTTACAGTGTTAAAAAAGCCCTGTTAAATCTCGCGACAGCAGGTTATTTTACACTGCTAAAAAAGCCCTGTTAAATCTCGCGACAGCAGGTTATTTTACAGTGTTAAAACGCAGTTGCACTGGATCCAAGAAAATACCTTCTCTGAGGAAACAAATAGAGAAATATGCCTTGTTGGAGGGGTGGAGTTGGGGGGGAAGGGTTGAGATTGGACATTTGAGGGGTGTCGCTATGAGACGGGAATATAGTAGTTTAGGAAGGCTTTAACTACTCAATCCACTTCCGTGTCTAGACTCATCTGTACACGGTGTTCTGCAGTATACAAAATATCCTAACATATTCATAAGTGTGGCGGCGTTTTATCCAAGGACCGGTGAAAGGAACATCATCTCTTCACAAGACAAAGGGTGTATAATGGCCTAAACCGTATCAGACCAAGCAGGGCGCCGAATGGGTGGGGATACATAGGGGGGACTAAAGGAAAACAAAGGCGTTATAACTTAATGCGGCTGCATGTCTCTATTAGCAATTCGTTATCACAACGGCAATACTATACAATACAATCATAATACATCAGATTAATTAGGCTGTTTGGATATCTGTAGACGTGTACATAATAAATAAAAGCTAGGCAATTGGTACATAACAGAGTAGAATTATTGTAAACTAGATAATTTTACACTAGTTACCCTAGGTAATTATTGGATATTAGATGCGTGATACATAAATCAAACACAATGGCCTCGTACCATTATAACCATACTACACTAAATTAAGCATTAGGAACCTATATAGTAGTATCTACATGGCAGTAAAAAGTCGTGCGATCCAAAATACACTACTCGTGATAAGTCAGATCCGCAGTGTCGTCCTGGCCCTATAAATACCTTATACCTAACTGGATGCACCCCCCTTGGCCCCTTGTAACGCTGCTAGTTCCGTAGTGTCGTCCTGGCCCTATTTATACCTTATACCTAACTGGATGCACCCCCCTTGGCCCCTTGTAACGCTGCTAGTTCCGTAGTGTGTTCCTGGCCCTATTAATACCTTATACCTAACTGGATGCACCCCCCTTGGCCCCTTGTAATGCTGCTAGTTCCGTAGTGTGTTCCTGGCCCTATTAATACCTTATACCTAACTGGATGCACCCGCCTCAGCCCCTTGTAACGCTGCTAGTGCAGCAGGATCATGCACGGTCCTGGACTTCTTCCTGCGGTTCGCCATGCGCTCCTTGAGTTTCTTCTCGCGGCTTTTCTCGTCTAGCAGGTTGTGCGAGATTTCTCTAGCGCTCTCGTCCTCGGAATTCTCAAGAGAGCTGCCATCAGGCGATAGCGCGGGAGGGACGAGCTGGAAAGGGTATGTGATGCCAGACAATTAGAGGAGGGTTGTCCAATACTCTGACAAATTCAAGTATGGCATTGTCTGAAACAATCGGGGCCACTGGAGCGTATTAGAGAACGAGGTAAAACAATGGATGGGAACAATGCCATTCATGTGTGTCAAAGTATTGGACTAGTATGTGTAGTTAATGCCTATGCAGATGGCTAAGAAACATTAAGCTATTAAAATATATATATATATATTAAATCCAACGCGTACTTACCGCGTTAGAGACGCGCCTTTGCTCGGACTTAAATTTCTGTTCCATCTTGGCTGCGACTCTCTTCATCCTTTCATCCTCGCTCAGCCCCTTCACCTCCTCGTCATCCAGGAAGCTCTGGAATCCCTGTGGTGCCGTAGGGTCGCGTGGCTCCTTCATGGTCATCGTACGCTCGTGTCTGACGCGCGCGATGCGCTCCTTGATCATGGTGATCTGGCGCTCCCTTTCACCCTGAAAGAGAAGTCACAGTCGCTTAGTATAAGCCCGTGTCATCGTGGGATGGTGGGGCATACAAATACTTTAAATCCTGTGGACCACTATCTTTGATGGAGGTAAATAACGAAAGCCTCGTGAAAGCAATACCCCCAACAACAACACCAAAACAACCAGAACAACTACAACAAAAACAATAAATAAAATGAGGAAGATGCTAACGATGCTGGAAAGATGAGACAGCAGTGATGATCATGATAGAATTTCTCGAGTTTATATATCTCTCCCATCCATGTATCGATAATTAAAGAATGTCGATCATCCACTCCTTTGTTATTGTTTATCATTGAAAATACAGCGGTTTATTCGCAAGGAAACTTCAAAATAACAATCTACGAATGAAGTTTGAAATGTTATTTACGATATTTGATTGACAATATCTCGGTTACTTTCTTTAATTAGCCGATGGAAATGGATGCTTTCTGCGACCCGCTATTATTGGGAGTTTAAAATGGCGGCGCGATTGGCCTTTAACAATGGGAAAGCATGGGAAAGCATGCATCAAAAGGTCACCTTTTGCTTTTGTTCGACAAATGTCTTTTGTCTCTCTCCGAGCCCGAGAATGAAGGCAGCCTCCTCCTCCTGTTGCTCGATCTTCTCCTTCTTCCTCCTCCGCCGCTTTTTCACCTGCAGAAATACGTTTCTTTAGAATACCATAGAACTCACACAACCTTAATTGCTGATTTACGTGCACGATTTTGTGTACGCTCATTTGTCATGGATCCGACGCAGTTTTAGGTGTCGGGACAGATTCTTCTTTTCACAGACATAAGCAGGAGCCCGTCACATAAGAGCTTGTAAATGCTCCGTCTGATTTTGAGCCGGGCAAATAAGCGCGTTTAATCCGCCTTTATATACACGTACAAACGTAATTTAGCCGATATCTGCCCATTTAAAACATTTATTTAGCGCGTCAGGTGTTGAAAGGCGAAATCACAATAAACAAGGATTAATTGATTGATTGAATAATTTAAAATAATAATAGCCTCGTACCATTTCCTCCTGCCGTGTTTGCTCGCGCTTAAACTTCTCGCCGAAGCTTGTGTGTTCCCGAATGAGTGACGATACTATTTCTCTCTGTTTTTCCTCGGATACCTCTACGTCAATAACGGTTTTCTCACGCTTCATTCCAAAACCGGGCTGAAAACAAGAAACAAATAGGCATCAAGACAGAGTGGAAGAAAGTAAAACTCTTTTCTTGAAGATTGTTTTTGTATGAAGGTTGGAAATCTAGGGTTGAGAAGAATCGTCGGGATCAATTTAAAGATGTCCCTTTGTTACTAAATCGATAAAGAGTTGTAGTTCGTCCAACAACCGTAGACTTTGGGCTTGAAGAGTGGATGGAAACACTAAGCAGGTGTAAATGAACTCAAAGCAACAATGTATGGGGTACGCAGAGGCACCGCGAGAGGGGGGGGGACGAGGTGGAGTGGGGGAGGGGGTAGGGATGATGATGGATGCGCCTTTTCTTGAGTTTGAGAAAGCCCTCACTTTTTTTGAGGGAGCGCTGCGGCTGGTTATTATTTGACAGCGCGAGTTGACTGCGCGAGTTAACTGCGCGCTCAGGAAAACAAAAAGGATATCACTATTGACATAAATTTTAACGAGACTTACAGGCAAAGGCCACTCATGCTGTCTTCTCTTCTCTTGTTCTGCCCTGCGTTTTAATTCTGCTTCCTGCTCCGCCTCCTGCTCAGCCTTCAAGCGCTCCTCTTCTTCCTTTTTCTTCTTCTCCCGCTCAGCGCGACGACGAGCGAGTCTGTCCTTGAGCTGAAAGGAACAATGGGGTAAGCCTCTCCAATCCAGTGGTACAAAGTTCCCAGGCCCGTAGCCAGGGGGAGTTCAGGGGGTTCAGGAGAATCACACATGCGACTGGAAGGTCCGCTCAAATGATTGAAAATTGAGTACCACTGCGAACTAGGGCGAGCTACCTAAAAAAAATGGTCCGCTAAATGGGTAAACGAACCCCCCTCCGCCCCCTACTTAAAATCCTGGCAACGGGCCTGGTTCCACAGAAATATTTGCACATAGATCAGCTAGCTCAGGAACAACAGCAGGCATGCAAACATACAAAGAAACAAACGAGAAAACACGCAGGAAACAAACGAGAAACACACAACATACATGGTATAAGTAGAATATTATTTCCCGGCAGACATAAGATATAGAAAGGTCTTGTGTAAACATAAACATAAACAATAAAGTGTTTTAACAGTGTCTTGTGTAAACACAAACACTAAAGTGTTTCAACAGTGTCTTGTGTAAACAAAAACAATAAAGTTTTTTATTCGTTTCTTGTGTAAACGCAAACAATATAGTATTTCAACCGTGCCTTGTGTGAACGCAAACAATAAAGTGTTTCAACCGTGTCTTGTGTGAACGCAAACAATAAAGTGTTCTAACCGTGTCTTGTGTAAACGAAAACAATAACGTGTTTCTACCGTGTTTGCGTAAACAATAAAGTGTTCCTACCGTGTCTTTTGTAAACAATAAAGTGTTTCGACCGTGTCTTGTGTAAACGCAAACAATAAAGAGTTTTTACCGTGTCCTGGGCGGCTTCCTTATTCATCATGGTCTTTTCGCGAATCATGGCGAATTGCTTCTCCGCCATGGTTACTATGGAGACGGCCATGTCTTCTTCATACTGCTGTTCGTCTCGCTTCCTGCGCCTCGCTTCCAGTCTTTCTTTAGCCAAGCGACGCTGGCGCTCTATGTCTTTCTGGAAAGCCTAAAACCAAAGATAACTTTATCGTCAATTCTATAATAGCAACAGCAACGTAACGACACACGTCTTAAGCCAGGTGAACCACATTTCACGCGTGCACTGCTCACTGCCTCGCGTGGCGAGGCACACATATATACACATAAAGAATGTTTATCTATCACTTTTTTGCTATTGTCTACATTTTTTTAAATACAATGGTCTATTTACAAGTGTAGTTTTATTAATGTTGAGTTGATTATTAACAGCATCTCAGTTCCTTGCTTTGATTAGTCGAAGGGAATTGTTCAGCGTAAAATAAGCGCAAAATGGATGCGTGATTGGTTTATCTTTTAGTAATAATAACGTAACTATGATGAGCTCACCATTCTCTTGGTGTCCTGTTGCCGTTGTAGTTCAGCCATGAGGGCGTTGATCTCGGATTCCGAGGCCCCCGCCTTGATCTTGGCCTGTTTCTCTCTCTCCATCTCCTCCTCCAGCTCCGCTATCTTCTGCTCCTCCTCCTCCTCGAGGTGCGCCATTTCCTCGTCGTCTTCTCCGAGGGCGTCCATCTGACTCGTAGGCTATGGAGCAAACAAACAAGTAAAAAAAGAGAAGATTTTACAAGGCATGGCTGTGGAATGAAGTGCACACAAATATCACAAGACGAGGCGGGGGGGGGGGGGGGGGGGGCTAATTTGAAAAAGAGGTGTGGCGCTTATTGACAGCTGGGCGCTTGATTTCTCTAATTATTTGTGTGATGTTGACGAGGGGTAGTATGGCTAGGTGCTCTCAATATTCTTCGAGTTGTTGCCACAGTGACGTGGAAACCATTCACGTTCAATTTACCTTGGATCAAAATTTACATGATCTACATGTTCTTCCTAGTTCTACTCCTTGTTATTTCACTGATGAAGTGAGCGTTGAACGACAGAGCATTTTGTACACCTGCATTATTTGTGGTGGATACATGGAGTATATTAACGGACGCCTCCTTACCTCCATAACAGTACTTCGTTTCCTAACGGGGCGTGAGCCTAGTATAGTAGCAGCTACATTATCCAGCCATCCCTCACGTCTGGCACGCCTCTGGTCATCCTTCACTTGGCTCAGTACGTCTTCCTCCTGGGCAATATAGATGTAACACATAATAGCATAGCTACAATTCATCTACAATACATCCTACCTTCTAGGAAATATAGGTTAGCTACAATGCTGTGGCATCGCCTCCTTAACTAATGAAGCACCCTTATTTCCTTCACACGCCTTGTCTGTTAGGACCTTGCTCATAGCGCTGTTCTCACTCTGCTGTTTATCAAATAACACCGATCCCACAAATGTAGCACCTTTTCGTTCCAGCTCAACTGTTTCTTGAGTGGCATCCTTAAGAAGCACCCTTATTTCCTTCACTTACCTTGTCTGTCAGGACCTTGCTCATAGCGCTATTCTCGCTCTGTTGTTTCTCCTGCAGGTCCGCAAGCAGAGCCACAGACACCTCGTCTTTAAGCTTGTCCTCCGGCACACCTTGCTCAGTCAGCAACTGCTTACGACTTTCCATGCGCAGAAGGAGAGCATTGTGGAGCAGCTTCTTTTGCTTCGTGCGGCTAGCGGCGATACGAGTGGCGCTTGCTACTCGCTCCTCCTGGTCAGAAGGGACGTCAAGGAGAAGTCAATAACACAGCAGTAGTGCTGAATACCCTTCCAAGTTTTTGTTGGTAAGCTAAACATCTATTTTTTAGTAGTTTCCGATCAACTAGCAAGCAAAACAAAGAAAATCGAAGAACAAACTGCTCCAAACCAAAGAAAATTAACAGCTTAACAGGCTACGATATTATTGTAGCAGAGTTTTATAACCTACAAAAATTCTGATCAATTTATTTTAAGTTAAAGCGCGCGGAGAACCGGGACGATCCTTTAGTGCCGCAAAACAGGCAAATTATATATTTTTTTAGTAAATCAAGCTCGTACTTTTCAGTCGTTATGAACTAAATCCAGTTGAACCATTCATAATTCAAATCATCCTAAACAAACCAAAGCTCTACCACTGTACCTCTGTTTGGTGTTGCTCGGCTGTAGCCTGGAGAGAGTCCCGCACCGAGTCCATTCTCCAGTTTTGCCGCTCTTTAGCGAGCTGCTCAATACGAGCCTGTCTCTCATCCTGCGATAAATACTGGGCAGCGGCAATACCATCAGCGTCCTCCTGTATTTCTTGAAGAAGCTCTGACAAAGCCTGGGCGAACGAGAACAAGGGGAAAAGTCAACAATTGCAGCCATGACCTACAACTCTATTTTAACTTCATAATACAGCTAAATTAATAAGCATCACATCGTGACGCAAAGCAATATACAACTCTCCGATATTTTCGTGACTCTGAGCAGTTTCCGCCAGCATTCAACCTAATTAACTAATTCCCTAGTTCTTCTCCTAACCTATTCTCTTAACTAATTTTCATACTGAAAACGCTTATCCGAGATCGCTCTAGTAGCTGATACCCGAGTTAATACGTATTCCGGTGTATCAGTATAGTTTTAAGTAGATCGATCGCTGGTCTGCCCAGATGAAAATAAAAGAACTTTACCTGTTGTTCGGTAGTATGCTTTTTCTCCACTTCATTAAGAATAGCCTCCTGAAGTCCTGCCACCCCTCCCTGATGAATATCCATGGCCTGTAGCTTGTCTGCCTCTAGATCAGCAAGTTGTTCTTTGATAATTTCATCTCGGGCTTGACGCTGCACCTCCTCCTCGGTCAGCACCTTGTGTTTGGCCGCGCGTTTGGCTTTCAGGGCCGCTAGACGATCACGTGCCAACTGCTCTTGTCGGGCGCGGTCCTTTTTGTAACTATCGATAAGAGAAACATGAGGTACTGTAAAAATCAAATGTTCAGCACTGAAGAGCAAGTTGATTTGACGAATGCTAAGAAGTACACTTCTAAGAGATGATTAATAGACGATCGCTTGCCAAATGGTCATGTAAAAAACAAATGTCCAAATAGGAACAAATGTATAGCCTCATTGTATAGCCTCTTTTGCAGTAGTTTCGACCTCTGTCACAACGAACGCAATGGGTGACAAACATCAGAATGACTACGCAAGAGAAGAAAACAATGTAGAGAGCCATTTTTAAAACAAATTAAAAAAATCCCAAAACTAATCTTAGCCCGTACAGAATCCGGGGCTTCTGGCTCTGGTTCTTAGCTATCGTGGCTCTCGTGCAAACTAAAAATGCATACTAAATGGCACCTACTTAGCGTCTTTTGAAGCTTCTTGTTGCTTGGCCAGGCTGAACAAGATGGCCGCCGTGTCGAAGTTGTCTTCTTGTTTGAGCCTGCGCTGTTCACGCCGTAGCTTAGCGAGTTCAAGCTGCCGTTGGCGTTCGCTTTGTAGACGTGTATCTTGGCCGCGCAAAGAAGCCAGGAGAGCATTTTTCTCCTCCTCGTAGCGGGCCTGACAAATAAAGTAAGAAACATTCCACTGTTTGCTGCTATTTTATTCACAAATTTTAAAGCTCTACTCTGTGGAAAGTATTAGGGTTTAAGGCTCTTTCCTTGGCTATCGCACTAGTTTACTTCGGCTCAATAACGGTTTCACTATACCTGCAAATCATAGATTAGATTAGCGGTAGTAGCATCCTCTGCTTCCGCCACGGTCTCGCCCGTAATCCTGTCCAGAACTACACTATCGACGGACTCAATCCCGTTAGCCTCGATCATCTCCAGGGTCTCTAACTCATCGTCATTCACCACCTCGCCAGAGGCTTTCCTCTGTCGAAGTTTCTCCAGCCGTTCCTTGAGTAACTGCTGCTGCCGTTCCTTGGATTGACCAATCAGGGCGCGAAGTCCAGCCTCATGTTTGCGTCCTTCGCCTAGTAGCCTGTTTGAAAAGTTACGGACCCTTACAAATGAAAACCTTCATGGTGTGTGTGTGGTGAGGGAGTATTATGTGGAATACATATGACGCTGCGAAGTGCGTTCCTGAAAAAAAAAAACGTGTATTTTTATGAATGGCGACCTTTACCTGCTAGCCTCGTCTAGCTTTCCGTCTTCTCTAAGCCTCTTCTCTTGCAGTTTTAGTTTTACCAAGCGTGCCTGTCGCTCACGCTCGCTTAGCGCTGCCCACTGTGCCTCACCCATCTGCTTCATCATCGCTTCCATCAAGAGTTTGTCCTTCAGTGCGTCATATTTCTCTTCTAGAGCCTCGACCAGTTCATCCTCCGTAGGAGCCTGCGAGTTGGCGCACTTTGGCAAGCGTTTGACGCCCAGCAGCGCAGCCGCAATGTTGTCATACCATCGCTCGCGGCGCGCAAGGAACTGGACTTGCTTTAGCTGTTGGAGGATGGCAGGACTCTACGGAGACATTTTATTTTTGTTAGCACGTTTGCCTAACGCCACTCACCAATTTTCAAGAGCTTATGCCTTTCGAATTCTGTGCTAGAAATAACTTGGAGTTACTTCTATTGTTGTTCCTTTTTGTTAATGAAAATATACAAGGGGCAAATTAAAAAAGTCATTACAAAATAGGCCATACATCAACTAAGTCAGTTAAAATCACGGTGAAATTTCATCCATCTTCATCAGAAAACGGCTTAATATCTTCATCGGAAAACGGCTTAATTGTATTTCTACTGTACTAAACAATGTCGGGAATTTGCCAAGTATGGATCAGGTACTAACCTTAGAAGCTAGATCCTGAAGTAAGTACTCCTGTTCCATGTCTTGTTGCTGTTGAAGATCTGCAAGTAAACCTGCCGCTATCTCGTCTTCTGTCCTTTCCTTTTCCTCACCTTCGCCGAGTGGTTCACTGAGTTTAATCTCAATCTTCAAGCCCGTCGCCTCACGTAGGTTTTCTTCCTGCTCTTGCGCGGCTTCAGCCATCTCGTCAGGACTTGACTCGCGCCATTGCTTACGATACTCCTGTGAGTGGAAAGTAGTTAGGATGCAGGGAGTACAAATCTAAGAATTTTATAACTCAGAACAAGCACTACATCAATCCACCAAAGGCAGCCAAGCATGTTTTGTTACAGAAAGGGGTGGAGCCCTTTCATAGTGGTAAGTTTAAGCAGAACATTGGTGCTACTCTGTAGTACGTATGCATCTCAACATTAAGTTCCCGATATGAGTTGAGTTGGTTCTCGCATTTAATCGTGTTCATGTCCCAAACGACATTTATAATTTATTGCGCAAATATAAAAAATGAAGCGACTTTAAAAAAAATTTTAACATACCCGTTTTAAACCTAACCTTTGAACCCTACCCCTTTAAAGCTAACCTTGAGTTCTATAAGCCTATCCTCCCTCTCCCTCGGACCGAGCTTGTGTGCAGCCTGGCGGAGGGAGCTGTCTCGCTCCTCATTCAACATGATCTCGAAAACGGCACGTTCACATGCGTGTTTCTGTTCCATCTCCTTGATTACGGCCTCCTAGGAAAGATAGAACACTGTTAGCATCAAGCAAGAGAACAAGTTTGTTTTGGGATTTGGGATTGCTAAGAAATGTGGAGAAATGTGCAGATGATTATAGTTAGAGACCACGGCTCCTACCAACTAGTACCTTAAACATCGCCAATATACTATGTTCCCGCTTAGTAGGTGAGAGTTCACTGTATATTGTGTGGGAAACCGAGCAGGCTTAAAATGCGACTCGTCAGTAGACCACGTTTAAATTAAATGGAGTGTGTAGGGGCACCGTGATAAGAGATCTTCGGGTGATTCGGGAAGTGACCTTATAGCTTCACACATACGGTAGTCTACGGCAAGAGACAGGTTACTTAAATCTCATGCAAACGGCCCATTGCTTGCCGAAATAACCATAGCTGTAGCATGTGCATTGTTGTTCCTCGGCCGGGCTAGGCGCTGCCTGTAGTTCTGGGCGATTTTTGCGCTGCCGGCAAGAGGCATTATTGGTATAAAAAATAAAATCTGATGGGGACCGAGCAGGGTCTAGGGTATGGAAACGGGGCACACTGGTTTTCTTCCATACCTGCAAGACTGCGACATTCGTAGGGTCAGTGACCTCGACCTCGTTTTGCTCCATGTTTTGGAGCTTCTCCTTCTCCTTGCCCAGGTCTGATGTCCTTTTCTGGCGACGCGCTGCGAGCCGTTCTCTGGCTAGGAGCATCTGCCTCTCGCGGTCTCTCTTATGGCTAACATGGCAACAACAGTCTTATGTTATTTTGAAAATACCAAATTAGTTAATTCCTTACTTGTCTGACGAGGAAGTATTTTGGGATATTATGAAGTACTGTGATCCAAATTTGGGAAAATTATTCATCACTAGGTTGATCTAATTTGTATTTTCCAGTCGTCAAAAATAAAACTTTTACTCTGTGCCCGACGAGACAATGCATCATCAGCGAGACTACAGTTTTTTTTTGTAGCCGTCATTTCAACCTTATGTTGATTCGACGCTTTCCCAACCAGCGAAAACATCCTCGATTCTAACAAGGACAGTAAGTTCAAAATGGAAACCTCTTCAATACGGTGTAGAAAATGGAATAAAGGACTCACATGTCTTGCAAGTTGGCCTGTTGCGCCTGTGCAAGGCCAAACACGAGAGCGGCGCGATCGAATGTGTCCTCTTGTCGCGCGCGTCTCTCGTCACGCTTCATTCGCGCGAGGGCAGCCTGGCGTTCTCTCTCGCTGGCGAACTTGGCGTCTGCGCCACGAAGACCGGCCATCAACGCTTCCTTTTCCTCCTCCAGGCGTTTCTGCAAGTATTTACCGTTGGTAATAATAGTTATAATAATAGACTTTGAGGCAACATTTTAAATACTGTTATAGCATTAGTTACCCGCTGCATTGTCAATGTGTAAAAAGACCGGCCTCACTTGGTACCGCAAGCAATAGCGGGTTCCTCCTTGATCTTCGTATAGCAAAGCCAAGTTTAAGTAATCAGGGAACATTTTAAATTAATGTCAAAAGTTATGACATTTTTTAGGGGATGTCCGTTTGGATGGTAGTAATCAGGGAACATTTTAAATTAATGTCAAAAGTTATGACATTTTTTAGGGGATGTCCGTTTGGATGGCCCTACGTAGTAAAACTAAGTTGAAGACAAAGGAACCCTAATTTCATGCATCTATTTCATCGCTGCACTCGCTCATCATATTCGGTTAACTGTAATTCTTGATTGTCCATACTTCTGAACCGTCTCTCAAGCTAAAAATTAGACCGTTTCTACCTCCCTAGTCCCTCTTTGTCTCCCCCCCCCCTTATTACCTCAAGATCCAACAGGGCGTTGCCAGTTGATGCCTTTTGCAGCTCCTCTTCCCTCTGACGGTCTTCCTCAGCCTCTAGCTTGTCGACCTCTTCCTGTGCCATACCTTCCGCCAGCCTCTGCCTCCTTTTAGCTAGACGCTCCTGTAGATGCTTCTCGTAGTTAGTGCGGTTCTCGCCCATGAGGGAGACCAGGTTAGCCTCTGCACTCGCTGCATCGCCAAACAGCTTTTGTAGCTCATCCATCTTGCCTGTAATGCGGTATGAAAACGCCATTAACGTCGCAACTCGAGCACTAAAAATCCCCCGGGTATTCGAGAGAATAAAGAAAAACTTGATGAGGTTCAAGAGCGAAGTATAGTTGTATCTTTTTACTCATTTTTCATTTTTTTAACCCAAGATTTTGCCCTGGAGGAAGAGGTTTTCATAAACACGCGCAGCAAAGGGTTACAGTCAAAGATAAGTTGTCAAGCAAGCACAAAAGAGAACAGAGACATTAAAATGTATCAGTTCTAAACAAGCTAAAGCGTATTCCACAAGTTTATGGAAACCACTCTATATACCTGTTTCCAAGGTCCAAAACTACATTAGAAGATATCGACCCCTTAGCGACTTGATGTTTACTGAGTATCTCACTTAAAAAAAAATAATCCTATTGCCTTGTTATTCACCCAAGAAGATTTCAAAATTCTTTTCTTTTTTTTTATTTTCCCTTGACGCTTATCTTGGAAGATAGCAGTCCACTTTATATTCTCAGTCTGCAATACAAGTAGACAATGATACTTCTTTTACTTTTTCAACTCACCTATGAAATATTTTAACTCGCTTTTCCGTCTTACCTTCTTGCTTGAGCCGCTTTGCCTCTAACTTTAGCTGTACGAGTTTAGCCATCCGATCTCTCTCGCTCATTGCCTTCCACTCCGCCTCACCGACTTGTTTCATCAACGCCTCTGCCATGAGTTTGTCCCGTAGCGCGTCGTATTTGCTCTCAAGCGCCTGCACCAGCTCGTCCTCGTCAGCGGCCACTCCCTCCTCGCCACGCGTCAGGACGGCACGCACATTGGCAAGGGTGTCTTGTGCGCGCGCAGCAATGTGCTCTTTTTGCAGAGCAATGAGACCGTCTTTGTCCTGGAGAAAGAATAGACCTAAATCGAGACGTCCATGCCACGATAAACTAACTATTGCCTAATTTCCTTGAAAAAAAAGAACGCATGAAACTATAGTTTAAAGAAACACAGGAAGCTATTGCTTGCTAAAGTTTGAAGAAACACAGGAAGCTATTGCATTACATGATAAGAAAATGAAAACATCGCATGAAATTATTGCCTGATTTTATAAGAAGTTAGAAAAAAACGCATGAGACTATTGCCTGATTTGATAGGGAGCTGAAAAAAAAACGCATGAAACTATTGTCTGATTTGATAAGTTAAAACAAAAGCATGAAATGTTTGATTCATCCGGTTCCTTCTTCATAAAAAAAAATACATTAAATACAAAAATACATACAGGTAAAAGCCTTTAGACAAGGCCCCTCCACCCTTTCTTTCTCTCTACTCATTTCCATTGAGAATCAAAGAAACACATTAAACGCACCTTCTCCTGCATGCTTGCCAAAACGCCCTCGCTCTCTTTGTCCTGTTCTTGCTGTAGATCCGCTATCAGCGAGATCATCACCTCGTCCCGCGGGACTTCACTGCCGTCCTCGCGGGATTTCGCGAGGTGGGCTTTTCTGCTGACAAGCTTGATGGCCGCGGCTTCAAGCATCACACTTCGCTTCTGGTCTTTGTCGGCTGGTATAATCAAGAAAGGTTCACCAATACACCAATAAAATATTTGCGAAACGAAGAATTTGCCTAAACAAGATCATGAAGTCACTGTATACTTTTTTATTAAATCAACCCTTTTTCTTTTTATTCATACCACAGACATTTAAACTTTCAAACAGGATCTTTGAACTTGTGGTACGTCATAATGCAAATTTCATATAACTCCCTGGTGTAATCAGAAAAATGCAGGTAGGGGGCCACAATTTGCGGTTTTTCCATACCGTCCTTGCCAATCACAAAATTGTTTTTATTGCATATTGCAAGGCACAAAATGAGTTAAAATCTCAATCCCATTTGAAAGTCTTGTTGTCACTCCACCAGGGAAAATCCTATATATACTGACCTGGATCAAGTAATATTTGTAATGACCTGGACCACGTAACATATGTACTGACCTGGATCAAGTAATATATGAACTGACCTGGATTAAGTAATATTTGTACTGACCTGGATCAAGTAATATAATGTGTACTGACCTGGATAAAGTAATATATGTACTGACCTGGATCAAGTAATATATGTACTGACCTGGATCAAGTAATATTTGTGTACTGACCTGGATTAAGTAATATATGTACTGACCTGGATCAAGTAATATTTGTGTACTGACCTGGATTAAGTAATATATGTACTGACCTGGATCAAGTAATATATCTACTGACCTGGATAAAGTAATATATGTACTGACCTGGATCAAGTAATATATGTACTGACCTGGATCAAGTAATATTTGTGTACTGATCTGGATTAAGTAATATTTGTACTGACCTGGATCAAGTAATATATGTGTACTGACCTGGATAAAGTAATATATGTACTGACCTGGATCAAGTAATATATGTACTGACCTGGATCAAGTAATATATGAACTGACCTGGATCAAGTAATATATGAACTGACCTGGATCAAGTAATATATGAACTGACCTGGATCAAGTAATATATGAACTGACCTGGATCAAGTAATATATGTACTGACCTGGATCAAGTAATATATCTACTGACCTGGATTAAGTAATATTTGTACTGACATGGATCAAGTAATATTTGTGTACTGACCTGGATCAAGTAACATATGTACTGACCTGGATCAAGTAATATATGAACTGACCTGGATTAAGTAATATATGTACTGACCTGGATCAAGTGCTACAAGTTTGTCCTTGAGCTCGCGTAACCTAGCTTCGCGTTGCTCTTGCGTCCAGGCCTCTGCCGTGTTGGTCAGGTCGGCTTGGTCTTCTTGTAGCAAATCGACCAACGCCTGGGACAAAGACCGAGGAGACGGTTTGTATTTGAGAAGTGGGTAAAGCTCGCTCTTTGAGATCGTTCACGCGAAGGCTATGTGAAGGGTTAAGCACTCAGCGCCAGAATTGTTGAAGAAACATGCAGCACAGTGGCTAACTTCCGCATAAAACTTATTATAAATGTCTACGCACACAATGTCCGTACATTCTTATTTCCCTCATTCATTGGGCTTCCCTTAGTTGAATATGAGACGGTTTCTTTAATCCATGCGGTTTAAGCCCAATAATGGTTTAGCGTGCAAAGAGCATAAATACATACAGTGGGACCCCGATAACTCGAGCTCGGGGTAACGTGAGCTGACTTTATATATTACAGTATCTTAAACAACTGAAGCATATGCATTGTTAGTAGTGATTCCACTGCACATGCAAATAGTTTTACTATTTACATCTCTCTCGGCCTTGTGTTCATACTCATTACATCGCTCTCGTCCGTGTGTTCATACTCATTACATATCTCTCGTCCTTGTGTTCATACTCATTACATCTCTCTCGTCCTTGTGTTCATACTTATTACATCTCTCTCGTCCCTGTGTTCATACTCATTACATCTCTCTCGTCCTTGTGTTCATAATACTCATTACATCTCTCTCGTCCTTGTGTTCATACTCATTACATCTCTCTCGTCCTTGTGTTCATACTCATTACATCTCTCTCCCTCCTTGTGTTCATACTCATTACATCCTTCTCGTCAGGGTGTTTTTACAACTTACATCTCTCTCGTCCTTGTGTTTATTTTCGAGGATTTTCATCAAGTTCTCCTGCATGATAGCCAAGTCTCCCTCAGCCACAAGCTTATCTTCGGCTTTCTCGCTGTCTTTACGGGCAGCCCGGCGTCGAGCAAGACGCTCTTTCGCCAACTGCTCCTGGCGAAGGCGATCTTGGCGAAGCCTAAGAATTAGATCAGTTAGACCCAGTTCCCATCGAGCAAACAGTGTAGTCATCCTTGGAAACAATTCGCAGGCTAGTGTTATAAACTTGATATGTGGCTAAGCATACGGCACTTGTCATTTGATTGTTATCTAAAATAAGAGCAATGAATCTGCTTTTCCTAGTGTACCGCATTACTTCTTTTCACACCTCTAAAAAGATCAATGATTTGAAACAATGTAACGCGAAAAGAGATCCTTTGCGTAAAAGATCGGGTCCACCCTTCCCATTCTTTATAGTGCGCTCATCGTTCATAATACGTATAACGCGCTCTTGTTCTAAGTACTGGTACTGTACACAGCAGAATAATCTGCACCACGTCTGATAAATGGCGTGATGGCTTTCCTCCATGAGTAGCAAGTGGTGTACGATTGAAATCCCTTTTAAGGTGAGTATTGTTTGTGGTTTATATACCTTTCCTCGGCTGAGGCCTGATGGCGTTCTGCTAGACCCAGGACAAGCGCAGCAGCGTCAAACTTGTCCTCCTGCTTTGCCTTTAGCCTTTCTCTCTTTAGTCTTGCAAGTTCTGCCTGTCTTTGGCGCTCATTCAGGAAGCGCTCATTATCACCACCCAGTCGCCGCATTAACGCGTCCTTTTCATCGTCATACCTGGAAACGTTAATATGGGTCATGATACGTCTCACAACGCCCTCGTTATACCTGGAAACGTTAATATGGGTCATGGTACGTCACACAACGCCCTCGTCATACCTGGTAATGTCAATATGGGGCACGCCCTCGTTATACCTGGTAACGTTAATAAGGGTCATGATACTTCACATAACGCCCTCGTCATACCAGGTAACGTCAAATGGAATGAGGAACTGTCACATAACTCTGGGTACCTCTTATCACATAAATCAGGCGTTAAAAAAAGTCAATCTCGCCAAATAACATACACCAACCTGACGATTGTTTGCAAACAGGATAGGACGGAAAGCCAAGAAAGATATCTTTGGGTCTTTTTTTTTTATAGCAGATTGACGATGCGAGCATGGTCATAGTAAAGAGATGTAGTCGAATATATTACCTGTTCTCCAAGTCATTGAGGACGGATAGCAAGTCCGTTGTTCCTTCATCCTCCTGGTCTCCTTCTTCATCGTCGTTGTCGTCAGGGGGCAATCCCTGCGCAAGCCGTTCCCTTCGACGAGCAAGACGCTCTTTGAGCTTCTCCTCGTACCTGCAGAACGTGTCTTGCGTTAACGTATTCAGTCGAATAGGCACCGTCATCGATTAAAAGCCGCATTTGGAAACAGCCAACATTCTCCAGTAAGCGTTTCAGATTATAATTTGATTTATGTAGTAGCGTATGCTAAGCGATTTTTTAAATCAGCTTTTTTGGCTTTCTATTGCTAAATGCATATTTTCACCGTATGGCTGCTCCCTCCTCCCTCTCTATGATCTGTTATATTATGTTACGTTAGCGTTTATGACAAAGTCTTCGCCTAGCTGTAGAGAAATCCCTTACCGTGCTTTGTTGTCTCCCATCAGCTTTCGCAAGTTGGCATCCATGGCGAAACCCTCGCCTAGCAGCCTAGCCAACTCATCCATCTTTCCTTCTCGGCGAAGGCGCTTCTCCTCCAGCTTCAATTGCATCAGGCGACGCTGCCGCTCCTGCTCAGATAGCAAGGCCCACTCGGAGTCGCCTGGAAGCAAACATTAATATAGTGGAATGTGGCGATAGTGGAACTATAGTCATTCATTGGTTTAGAAGCTTCTACAAATGATGAAAATGTGTAAAATATTGAATTGTGGTCAGTAAATAAGAACACGGTGTCACAGTACACGAAATCGCAGCAAAAATTGTCGCCAAATGCGTATATGCCTCTCTGGCGGCTTTGTAGCGAAGGGGAGGCGAAAACCAGGATTTCGAGACCACTCTAAATTAACCTCTATGATGACTCATTTTTTTATGTTATTGGTTATTTTAATCATAGTTTTTTAAGTCCCCTTGTTACTCACCTAGCTGTTTTCTCAGTGCATCAAGTAGCAATTTGTCCTTCAAAGTGTCGTACTTGTTGTCCAGAGCTTTGAGGATCTCGTCGTCAGTCCCCGCCCCCTCGTATCGTAGTAAGACTGTGGCAATATTCTCCACAACCCCATCGATACGGGCTTGGATCTGAGACTTGCGAAGTTCGGCTAACTGCTCATGACTCTGCAACGAAATTTGTTTCGTTTGTTTAGCCAAAGACTAAGCCTGGAACCTCTTAGTCCAAAAACATAATCAAACAGTGCCCGCATGGAGCGCTTAGGAAGGGAAGGGATAGGTGCAGATACCCCCACCCCCCCCCCCCAAAAAAAAATACACACACACATACTTCACCAAATATTAAGCTGAAATCTTACAACAGGCAAATGGGACACGATTGTGTTTGGTCCCCCCCCCCCCCATGCCGCCAATAATAGAAGAAATTGAGGGCAGCAAAAAAAAAAAAAAATAAATAAATAAAATAAAAATGAGGCACGCTTGACAAATTGTTCTAAGAACGGCAATTGCAGAATTGAAATTGAATACATTTTATAGTTAAAACATGGCACTGCAGCCGGAACCACTCCCTAAAGTTCAGACTGCTCCTAGGCTTTGTGGCATTTGGCATTTTCTAAAAGTAGTACATCTCTTCCAAGAATACAGATACCTTGGCGTCCCTCTTTTCCTTACCATCTCCTGAAGTCTGGCCAGGATGCCCTCGCTCTCCTTGTCCTGCTCTTCTTGTAAGTCGGCCATGATTGATGTGTGCACTTCATCGTCGCTAACCACACAATCTTCGCGTGAGGCGGTGAGTCTGGATCGGCGGATTTCCACCCTGTAGGCCGCCGCCATGTCCAGAATGTCCTCGTGCATCTCTTGATCAGCTGAGGGTGAACAAATGATTAGCAGAACACTTTATCGTGGATAAATAATACGCTCTCATATATAAGTACAGACTGGCTGGATAAGGCATTTTATTTAACTGGACACAGTCACGTGGAATGAAGCCACGTAACTAAAGCCTTTATCGAGGATAATTTATTCGCGTTTATAGCTTTTCTCTAAGTACAGACTTGCCGGATTGTTGGCAATTGTGCGTGTGCAAGTGTCGTTCTATGGAATGATCAGTCTCAATAAGAAGTCTTATTGTTTTGTCGAGCCGTACGGTATCACAAAGGATTCAAACACTGTAATATGTCGTTTATAGTAAGGTCAACTACTAAGTATATATACAGTATACATACAGTTTAAGTGGACACTTGGGGAGGAGGGGTGAGGGTGGGGGATGTTTTGCTTACCTTTTGTGCCAAAGTCAAGCTCTTCCCTCTTGTCCCTGAGCTCAAGTACACTCTTGAGTCTCTCGTCCTCGGTCATAGCTCTCGCCTCTTCTCGAATTCCACTGCTGCTCTCATCCAGCAACAATGACATGAGCAGCTCTTGCTCTGCACTGTGCTTTCGCTCTAAAGCCTTCAGCACTGCGTCCTGCCAGCCTGCAATATCATCTATCACAGAGCAGAAGAATGGGTTGGTAATTTGCCAAAGAAGTTTGTAAAACCTATAACAAATTAATAATCCAACCCGATTTGAAAGCTAACGGTTTTACAGAAATTTACAGTAATTATCGCCTGTAATGTAGTTTGTAGATTAATGTTCTTTAACGTGAACTCTCCCAGGGATAACATTTAAATTTCTCTTTCTCCAATATAGACTCTTCACCTGCCGATAACACTAGCTAAATTACCGAAAGACACGCGAGAACGTTTCATAGATTAAGAATTGTTTACGACCATACATGCCGAGGGACTACCTTTGTCCGGTTCAGGATCGTCTGGCTCGTCCTCTTTTTTGCCCCTCCGGACCTTTCGTCTCGCCAAACGGTCACGTGCGAGTTGCTCTTGCCTCTCACGATCGCGCCGCAATCTTATCAGAAAAACAAATATCAAAAAGCAGTGAAAGAAGGCCAATCACGACGCCATTTTAAACTACCGCACAATACCGCAGTGCCACAAAGAATCAGTTTATATTGTTTTACTCTAGCTTATGACTGAGATGCTAGACTTTAATCGTCGACTTCAAATAAAGAAAGACCAAACATTGAGTGATCCCTGAAATGTGGCCAGAACTGAACGTGCCGTCACAAAGTGACAACCAAACTCTTTTGGTAAGAAAACCCATGATTGTTACTTATGCCAGAATTAGAGACTTTTATATCTACTTACTTCTCTTCCAGGTTGAGCCTATTCCTCTCGGCCAGTCCGAGCAGTAACGCAGCATCGTCAAACCTGCCCTCGCGCTCTGCCAACCTCTTTTCTCGCCGCAATCGGGCCAATTCCGCCTGTCGGCGCTTCTCGGCAAGCAAGCGGTCCTGCTCTTCCTAACGAAGAACAAACACAGTTCACGTGACCATTCACGTGACATTCGCGTGACATTCACGTGACTATTCACGTCACCATTCACGTCATCATTTAAGTCACCATTCACGTCACTATTCATGTCACCATTTACAACTCATTCTTAAATAATACCCCCCACCCAAAATTTCACATTCATACCCTAAGCCTACGCAAGAGCGCGTCCTTCTCGTCGTCAAACCGGTTTTGCAGGTCTTTCAGTATGTTTCCAGAAGACTTGGCTTCTTCTTCTTCGAGCATGCGCATTGTCTCATCGTCTTCCTCATCAGGGTCCAAGCCTTCTCGCATGCGCTGCTCACGTCGCGCTAGTCTCTCCTTTAAGCGGTCTAGGTAATGCTGTCGGTTTTCACCGAGCAAGGCCTAGAAAGAGACAAAGCTCTCAGGAAAACATTTGAAAGCTTTGACTACTCGTTATACCTTTTCGTTAGATATGAGTTGCCATAAACGCATTTTGCTCAGAGTGCACAGAGTTTTCTAACCAACAAAAATATGAATCACGCAAATCAGAAGGCTACAACTTAATTCAAACTAGATGCGCAATTGACAAATATGCGCATCTTGAAGTTTATAAACTTACCTGAAGTGCTTCGGCATTTCGCAATCCTTCTCCAAGCAGCGCGGCCGCCTCGTCGAACTTCCCCTGTTGCCGCAATCTCTTCTCCTGCAGTTTGAGCCTTAGCAGTCGAGCCTGGCGTTCCTGCTCCGACAGCCGTGCCCATTCTGCTGCGCCCATTTGCTTCTCAAGGGCTTCCAGTAACAGCTTGTCACGCAACGCGTCGTACTAAAAGAGAAATAATACAAAGTTGGAAACAAGCTTGCCACCCATGCTAAAAGAGAAATAAGAGAAGTTTGGAACAACCACGACATATGCAAAGCGTGGTAATAACAGAGAAGTAACAGAAGTTGGAAACAACCTTCTCAGGCAACGTGTTGCACTAAAAGAGAAGTCAAAAAGTTGAAAACAACCGTGTCTAGCAACGCGTCGTACTAAAAGAGAAGTAACAGATTAAGCTGGAAACAAACTTGCCACACAATGGGTCGTACTAAAGGAGAAGTGAAGGTAGTTAGATACAACTTTGTAACGCAATGCGCCGTACTAAAGAGTGTTACCTTGTCTTCCAGTGCTTTTAGCAGTTCGTCTTCCTGGCCCCTCCCCTCTTCAGTACCCAGGATAACAGCAGACAGGCAATCGAGCCATTCCTCCTCTATGGCTTGAACCTCTTCGTCACGCACACGGCGCAGCTCGAGCATGTCCTGTCACGCACATCAAACAAGTGTCACGCACGCCGTGTGTTGGAAATAACTGCCATACTTCCTCACGGAGGAAATTTGAGGTAGAGGGGTTGTTAAGAGTGCGAGGCGTGCAATCGTGACCACCAATATAAGGTTGTAAAATTAATTGGTCAACTTTAAGTTTGATTGACGGGAGCTTCAAAACTAAGTGGATTTTACGTCATGTTGTAGAGTGCATTTATGGAGTACTAATGAAATAATAGCACATGTCTCGCACTTAATTCCATAACCGGTCAAGGTGGCCATGGTAGCTCGCGTCGCATGGCAAAACCCATTTTCCCCATTCACTGCTGGCAAATTCTTTAGGCAAAATCGCTTGGGACTTAGCTTGCTTGCAGGCGTTCAATGTGCATTTCGTTCTTTTGGAGTAGAATAAAATCAAAGTAAACGCCTACGAGCACGTTTAACGGCGCTTCGCAATACCTTGTTGGGCAGACTCGACAGGAATTGACTCTGCACGTCCTGGTACTCTTGTAACTCAGACAGAACAGCCATGGCGACCTGAACGTCGTCTACACTCCCTGTACCGAGCTCCCGACTCTCGGCACGTCTGTTCTCACAAACCAAAGCCACAGCTTCCTGCAGGAGTGCGCGATGACTATCGCGGCTTTCCAGCTTTTCCTGCGAACTGCGCTCTTTCCAGGCTTGCCGTTTGGTCCTCAGGACAAGAAGCTGGTTGTCTCTCTCGTCTACATTTCAAGACAAAAAAGTTATAGAATTAAAGACAAAGTAGTTGAATGAAAGGTTTAGTATTCTATAGCGCGTGAGACACGATCAAATGTGCTTCACATGCGACTGTCCTAACTCCTCATTTTATAGATCCGTACTGCTCCACCCAGTTTAGTACACTCGGGATATGAGTTGTTGTGTACTGTAAGTATTGAAAACGAAGATGTTATCATCGGCTCAGCATTTCTAGGGGTTCTATTGAAGCCATTATCTTTTTGGATAGGCAAGAAACCCTGCCACCCTGCTGTTGATTTTGTCAGTTACTGGCACGTTTGATGCTGTCATGCATTTTGTCTCACTATTGCCTTCAAGTTATTACCTTGAGTTTTCAAGTCTCTTCAATTTCTTTTTTTCAAAATATCGAAAAATTGTTTTGACGCAAAAAAAAATCATATGCATTAAAAGAGCGTTTAAAGAGCACATCATTGGAAGAAAAATTGCGTGAGGAAATCTCGGTATAGCCATCTAAAACAAAGCTTTATATTTCATTTACCAAACTCAGTTTAAAATATTATACAATGAATGACTTTCTCAAATCATAGTACTTTTACCATATTTTAAAATGGATGCTTTCTCACACTTGTTATTTTGCAAGGATGACAAAATGGCAGCTAACTTTTCTCTGCTGTACCTTTGTTGAGCTTCCTGGCATAACTGCGAGCCTTGCCGCTATCTCTGCCCTGTAACATGTAAATCAGCACCTCTCGCTCAAGGGCATGTTTCCGCTCCAGTGCTTTTACAACATCTTCATGGAGGTCAACTAGCCCCACCTCACCCGTACTGAGGGTCACGTCGTCCAGGAGAATATCCTTCTGTAACTTACGGCCCTTGCGCTGCAGAAGACGAGCGGCAGCAAGTGTCTGTTGACGAATACTGTCCTCCCTGGTGGAAAACAAGAAAATCAACTTCGACGTAAGTGGGCAGATATCTTCTTTATTTTTCTTCCCTTTGCATTGCTTATTTAAATAAATACAGATAATGATTATCAAATACATAGTTTTACCCTATGTTTCCTAAAGTGAATAATAAAAAATCCAAAAATCAAAAATAAATCAGGCGATGCAAATTGGAGTGTTCCTAATAATTCTTTAGTCCTGGGATGTTCATTAAAAGTGGTGACTGAAAGAGCCTCTAGAAGAACCTATTTTTGACAGGTACAGATTCTTTTTTTGTTGTGTTCTCTTTTTGGCTTTTTTTGGACTGATACAGTACATACATATCTAGCTACATACTGTATTTGTTTCACTGATCAATAAAACCATGCTACATACAAATGAGCTTCCTTGTTAGCTTTCACAGTTTCTTTTGTTATATAAAACATTTGAAAGAAGGATAGGCAAGAATAAAGGAATAGAGTAGATACAGTAGCTTACTAAAATGTCCCACATGCTCTTTTTTTCCCCAAAATTAGGGTATGGTGGGCCAGCAAAATTCTGCTTTTTCTAAAACCAACCATTGACTTATGTGAAGAAAAATATCATTATTATCTCAGCATCAATCTCTTCACATACCCTGCCAAGTTGTGTACAGGGTCTTCTGCAAGCCCAACACTGTAAGCAGCACTCTCAAACTTGCTTTCTTGCGTGGCACGGAGCTGTTCTCTTAAGAGCAGTGCATACTCCACAAGCCTCTCCTCTGAGGTTATAGTGTGACCGCTTGCTCCACGTAACCTATTTCTAAGATCCTCTTTGTCTTCAAGATAACGTTTTTCAAGATCAGAGAGAATTTTTTCTGTAGAAGAAGAGCCTTTAAGGGCTTCATCCCTCAGTGACTTTATCTCCTGTTCTGTCTCAAGATCTGACTTTCCTGCCAAAACAAAATGGAGGTTTTGAAATCAAGGTTGGATTTCACAGGCTTCAAACACAAACGCAGGCCAATAGGCTGGGGGATGCAGGAATTGTGGACAGCCCCCCCCCCCCATGCTGCCTCTTTTTTAAATAGTAAAAAGTATTATAAAAAAAAACTCCAAAAATGTTGTTGAGAACTCAAGCCAAGGCAAATGAAAATATCCTTTGAAGCCATAGTTGAAATTTGTGTGTTTTTTTTACAACAGTATTTTATATTTAATCTTTTAATAGGAGCCTTAAAATGCATCCCCACCCCAATCCAGCCTACTATGGACTGGAAAAACTAAAATGCAACACAAATAAGAACCAGCCATAAGCCAGACATGCAAGCATGAAAAATAAAACATTCTCTTGTACATGGTGCATATACTGTAAGCTCTTTTTCACAAGTGAATAAAGAAATATAAAAGGTAAGCATGCAACTATAATTTGGAAGCATGCTTTTGCAATCACATGGACACTTACAATGTAAAAAAAAACTAAAGAAGTGGTTTTGGATAAAGTATCCTGTGTAATGTACTGTAATGTGTTTTATATTGCCAAAAGGCTTTCTGGGAAAGCTCTCATAATGTGAACAATAAGCAACACTCAGGAAACATTACAAATAAATAAGAATACACAAAATTTGTGTTACTTTTCTATTACTATTCTTACACTGTATGCTATTTTTTAATTATTTGAAAAGTGTTATGGGCATAGTTAATGCTTTAGACTGTAATTACGATTGATTAGTTATAATATAATTACCACCATTTACCTTTCTCTTTCATGAGCTCTCTAAATTTCTCTTCTTCTTGGTTCTTTTTCCTTGCTTCAGCTCTGCTATACCCCATTAACGACACCAAGTTATGGCTGCATACCTCGTCGGCACCAGGCAATTTGCTAAAAGAATGAAACTTCCCATCCTTTCTCAGTTTCCTGACAGTGACTGTTAGTTGAACTAGCCTTTCCTGCTGTTCTTGGGTAGAGAGAGCAGTCCACATTCCTTCACCAATACTGTGTCTGAGCATTTTGACCAGAAGCATTTCACGGATGAGCTCATACCTGCAACAACAAATATGGGGTTTAAAACAAAAACAGCAGAGCAAAGAATCCTGAAAATAAATTATAAAATAATTGCATGATTTGGAGTAAAGACTGACTTAGCAGTAAGTTGCATAAAAGCTCAGGCATTTTACTCATATCTTGATATTTTCTTAACATGATTCGAAAAAGAAACTCTTGCTCTCTGTGTTTATTTGCGGTTTCCCACCCAAAAACATTGTCTATGCATAATTTTAGCAGGGAAACTTCAGGCGCTCAAGTTTCCAAGTTTCTAACAGAGTTCGCAACTGATGTGTCCAATGCTATCATGGCCATAGCTAGCATGGAGGCAGGGGGGCAACTAATGTGTCAAATGCTATGTATCATGGCCATAGCTAGCATGGGGGCAGGGGGGCAACTAATGTGTCAAATGCTATGTATCATGGCCATAGCTAGCATGGGGGCAGGGGGGCAACTAATGTGTCAAATGCTATGTATCATGGCCATAGCTAGCATGGGGGCAGGGGGGCAACTAATGTGTCAAATGCTATGTATCATGGCCATAGCTAGTATGGGGGCAGGGAGGCAACTAATGTGTCAAATGCTATGTATCATGGCCATAGCTAGCATGGGGGCAGGGAGGCAACTGATGTGTCAAATGTTATGTATCATGGCCATAGCTAGCATGGGGGCAGGGAGGCAACTGATGCGTCAAATGCTATCATGGCCATAGCTAGCATGGGGGCAGGGAGGCAACTGATGCGTCAAATGCTATGTATCATGGCCATAGCTAGCATGGGGGCAGGGAGGCAACTGATGCGTCAAATGCCATGTATCATGGCCATAGCTAGCATGGGGGCAGGGAGGCAACTGATGCGTCAAATGCTATGTATCATGGCCATAGCTAGCATGGGGGCAGGGAGGCAACTGATGCGTCAAATGCTATGTATCATGGCCATAGCTAGTATGGGGGCAGGGAGGCAACTGATGCGTCAAATGCTATGTATCATGGCCATAGCTAGCATGGGGGCAGGGAGGCAACTGATGCGTCAAATGCTATGTATCATGGCCATAGCTAGCATGGGGGCAGGGAGGCAACTGATGCGTCAAATGCTATGTATCATGGCCATAGCTAGCATGGGGGCAGGGAGGCAACTGATGCGTCAAATGCTATGTATCATGGCCATAGCTAGCATGGGGGCAGGGAGGCAACTGATGCGTCAAATGCTATGTATCATGGCCATAGCTAGCATGGGGGCAGGGAGGCAACTGATGCGTCAAATGCTATGTATCATGGCCATAGCTAGCATGGGGGCATTTTCAATGGCCTTGGTTTCATGAAATCAACTGTAAAACAGCTTACTTCTTTTTCAGTGCTTGCAGGAGATCAGTAGCTGTCACTCTCTGCCGTGCCTTCTTTGCTGCCTCCTCATCCCACTCCTCATCATCATGAAGAATGGCTGACACACCCTCATGGTCAAACCTTCTTGCGCGTTTGCTGGACCTATGCTTTAGCTGACTTGCATTCTGCATTCTCTCACGTTCCTCAGCAGCAAGAGTAGCATCATCAGCCTAAAGTAACATGAAAATAATGAGTTCATTTGTGATTTTGAGGTTTGTGAACTTATTATAATGAAATACATACCCTATATCTGTGTAACACAAACCTCGAACAATTAATCTCACTGCTACATGTACAGTGTTTTTTTTTTTTTTTGCACTTGACTTTTGTTGTCTGATAGTCTGATTTGATGCTTGGTAAATACAGAAATGGTTTTGACTCAATAATATCCAAAATGGCTAAGGCACATTGATACAGACATTATAGTTAAAGCATTTTCAGATGAATTGGGTTGCAGGGTTATCGTGTGTATCATCACCATCACATACTGTTATAGCATCAATCAAGGGAAGTAAGTAAGGGATTTGTCCCAAATTTGGTCTGAATACTTCAAAACCAGCATTGTCTACAGTGAGACATCAAGGTAACAAATCGATTGCAAGAATTTTTTTGCACAGCCAGCCCTGCACCAACCCACAAGTAGTAAAGGATGATAAACTCTTCCTTCCCTCCCCAATTATTTATACTAATATTATCTATGGATACATTTTGATCTGTATGGTAGGACACTTGGTGCAGAAAAACAGGGTTATGACAGAAAGGAACAGATTGAGTTGATGAGTACCCATAGCTTAGCTATAAATATGTTCTAAACTTGCCTGAAGATCTTGTAACTCCTTAATGGCCTCATACTCTTTGTCACATCTCATTCTCTCAACTGATTCATCTTCCTTATAAAACTCTTCTTCCTCACACGGTCCGCCAACAGGAAGGTTACAAAGAAAGATCTTAATCTCATCGAACGACACATCACTCTCTGGTCTTTCTCTCTGATCCAGAAATGCCTTCCATGTCCGGATGGAAAAATAATCTTCGTGAACCGATTTGAACAAAAACAACGCTGATTTAATTGAAATTCGATTTGTTCCCTCGTAATCTAGGGCTCGAAAATCCCAGTAAATCTTATCTTCGAGAGTTTTTCGGCGTTCAAATTCTTCCAACACGGCACTGAAGTATTCTCTGCTGCATCTCCCATCGGCATTATGCCCGCACACGGTTAGAAGTGCACCTTCGGCCTGCCTTGGGTCCAAGGCGGAGAAATAGCAGGTTTCGTGAAATTCCAAAAGTTGTTCTTTAGTTAGGTATCCACGCATTCCAGTGTCTAGTAAGTCGAACATCATCTCCAAGTCTGGAATCCCCATTTTGATTGAATTTAGTGGTTAAAATAAGTAGTGTTATTGCTTATTGTTCGTCAAACTCGATGGGACACTAAAGCCTTGGCGATGTAGGTATGCACACGACCACAAGGAAATGCTGGATTTGGGAGGACAATTTCGTCGAGGTCTCACCAAGTAATTGATCCTACGCCAAAAACATACTCCTGTAGCAACCCCTTACGGATTTTTATCAACGAATGGCTTCATTTTACCTAGAAACCTTCAAAACAAAATGGCTTCTTACCACCAAATGCCGGATCTTGTGTTTATAACGTGACGTCACATACCCCGGGTAACACACAGAGGGTTATTTACATAAAAGTACACAGGAAACCCATAATATGAAAGGAGAAACGCCGAGACAATTGGGCAATGAAACAAAAGCCCCCATTGGCGCAAAAACCCAAAAGAGGACCCCTAGTTTGAGAAATTGCTTTTGCCCTGTCAATCCGGATAACATGAAATTGAATAATTAGAACTCCGCGCTAACTGAATCTTGCTTCAATGGATACTATCTTTCAGTCAACAACAACGAGAGTTTTTTTGCGTTCAAGAGCCATTTTGCGTTCATCAGAACATGATACAAACAAAAAAGGCTCAATTGCTGTAATAAAAAAGAAAAAAAATCTGCAAATTGCGCAGTGACGTTTTAATAGCCAAATTCGTTGTTGCGAGCCCTCCCTTTTAAAAACTTGAAAAATTTGCTGCGTTTTCTGATTCGTCAGCATAAAAAAAAAAACAGTCGCCAAGGCAGTTTTTCCAAAAAGCTTGAGTGTTCTACCGAACTGGAAAGCGGCAAGAGGCCAGCTAAAGCTTGGAGCCCTGAGTTTACGCCACGCGCCTCCTACGATGATTGGCGGATCAGAAACTACGCAGCAATTTTTTTTTAGTTTTCAATACGGGGGGCGCTTAACAAAGAATTAGCTATAATGTAAGAAAAAGATAACAGTTTTATGGATACCACTTCACTGTGAATGGTAGGGTTTGGCAGGGGCGTGGCAAGGGGGTGGCCTATGGGGCTCGGGCAGCAAAAAAAAGTTAATGTATGTGACATTATCTAAAATACAGGAGAAAATGCCTTGAGATTCACTTTTGGGCCCACTCCTGTTAAAAATCCTGGCTACGCCGCTGTGGGGTATAATCCCTTGGCACTACCCCATGGGCAGTTCCTCCTATACCCAGACATCATAATATCAATTATTTCAAATAAAACATTTATGGACGGCCATACAATTATGTCTACTATAGTATCTATCATTATGAGTGTGTGAATGGAGATAAAGGGTGCTGAGAACTTTTAGTAACTATGTTTTGAAAGTTTGAAAGAATTTTTTAACGATACCCCATCCCCCCGATCCATTTTATTTTCTATGGTTTCTGGCTCAGGTGGCAAGTTGTTAGCACATTCGACTTTTCGTAGGGCAATTATGGGACCTTTCTCTTCACACGCCTTTGGAAGAAATGTACAGTAGGATCTTTTTTTCTTCTTCTTTTTTTTTTTCATGCGAGCCTGCCGTCAGCTACTGGTCAGCGATTCACACCAATAATAAATCCAAAGATAAAGCGGACATATCACAAATCATGAAAATACTTTCGTTAGTGATTCGCTGTGTTGATCTATTGAGATTACAACTACAAAGATGATGGGAGCTCAGCCGACAAACAATCTACAGTCAGAGATGGTCAAGCGAATTCAGGGACGGCCCTGCTGGCAGCATTTCAGCGCCGTAGTGACAGTGGCGGGTAAGAGCTTTGGCGTGCAACTAACAAAAAAAAAAACAATATACATAAAATGGTGTAACTTTTTTTTAACAATTTCCCTTGAGTTAAAAGATTTTTGATTTATGAATTATCGACAAATACGTAAGTTTTAGATAATTTTGCATTGAAGTATTTTTGTCCAAGAGGTCCAAGTAGTTTCATTAGCTCAATCGGTCAGCACCAAACAGAAGTTTTTGATCGTTTGAAAAACAATATTATATGTGTAATAACCCTCATTTCTCATTTCATTTTTTTAAATATATCGTGATTTTATAATCACTGTCGACCGCATGGTCACGCGATTAATTTTTCATCGACTGCGCGCTAATTCTGATTTCGCTGATTTCTTCAGTGGCACCTGTACAAAACCTGCTCCGCATTGTTCGGCGAACAGAAAATAGAGGCTTTCTACAATTTATCGTAATTCAGCAACAATTCCTCGAAATTTTTTCGTGTTCAACAGTTTCCGTCGATTTGTATTAAATATTTTAATATGTTTTGACCAAGGCCCATACGTGTCATTTTTTGGGGAAAGACTGGTTTTGAAAAGTATTGCTTTTTAGTTTGTAAAACATATCAAAATCTGTTAAACAATCATGCACAAAACAGAGGGGGGTGGGGTCTATGGTGGTTCAGAAATGATTTGCCCTTTTCAAGATAGCGCAAGATGACTCCTCCCCCCTCAGATATCCTTGATCCATTACGGTACAGTTTCAATGTAAGTGCATACCTCCCTAGTATTGGTTTGACGAGGTTGTAATCTTCTCTCCCCAGGCTTTACCCTATTGCTCCTATACAAGCTCTGGAGTATTCACGGTCGTAGGAGCCTGGCACTAGGCGAGACGTCGGTTCTGGTCCAAGACCAGCGGGGATCGGGACTTTACCTTACCCTAAAGCTACGCTGTTATTATTGTGATACAGAGGATTACGGTCCCACATGGAAAGATGTCATGTCAGACAAGACGTGCCAGGACACTATCATGTCTCAGTGCTACGCCAATCAAACCACAGGAGATCGCAAGGTTACTAAGGTCGTAAGCCTTATAAGGGCATGTGTAAGTGAATGTACATGCTCAGACGAGGAGAATTGGTGCTCGCCGGAAGTGTGCGGTCGAAATGTGCAGTGCTGTTGGCGCCAGGTGTACTGCAATGATGAACATGAAAAAAGGATAGGACTCAGTCAGCCGGCATTCACACATAAATACCATGATACACACAACCGTGTGTAAGCCTATTCAACAGGTCTTTGTAAATAGACTACAATTGCGAAGTCAACAGTTTATTTTTATTTCGCTAAATACAGAGAAAAGAGGCCTCTGCTAAGGTATTCTTTTTTAGGCTTGGGAGGTGCGTTGGGCCCCTCCGACCCCCCCCCCCCCCCCAGCCCCATTTTAGGCTTGGGAGGTGCGCTGGGCCCCGCCGACCCCCTCCCCCCCCCCAGCTCCCTTCCAGGCTTGGGAGGCGCGCCGCGCCCCTCCGAGCCCCCCAGCCCCGTCTCATGCAGATGAGGCCCCGCGTAGATAAACAATTAGCAATAATTGGCAATTACTTATCTACGTCGGGACCACTTCGCGTAGATGAACAATTAGCAATAATTGGCAATTACAAATCTACGTCGGGTCCTCTTTGCGTAGATAAATAATTAGCAATGGTTAGCAATCATTGATCTACGGCGGGACTGGGGCCTTTCATAGAAACGGGTGGGAACTTTGCAATTAGACCCCCGTCTGTCCTGTAGTATCTATATGTATATAGCATGTGCATAGCATTGAAGTTGAAGGGTAAGCGCAGTAAACCACCGCCCACGTATACGTATATACATATATATATATATATATATATATATATATATATATATATATATATATATATATATATATATATATATATATATATATATATATATATATATATATATATATATATATATGTATATACGTATACGTGGGCGGTGGTTTACTGCGCTTACCCTTCAACTAGGGCGATGGTATAAGGGTGACGCAAGCAAAACTCTAACTTCGAGAACTTTTTCGTCTTGAGGGCCTTCATGTACTCTTTCATCTTCTCTTCTGAGAGCTCCGCGCCGTAGTCGTGCAGGATAGCTTTCATGTCCGCCTTGCTCGGCGTATAGAAGACCACCAAGGCCGCGATGTTCTCACGGAACGGCTTCGTGATGCTGGTGAGCTGCTGCGTGATCACCCACACGCTAATACCCACGTGGCGCGCGCTGAACGCGGCCTCCCGGCCGTCGAGTCGCTGGGCTGCTTAACGCAGCCAGCCGGGACGGCTACCAGAGGTGAACAAACTGACATAGCAGACGCGAGGGAGAAACTCGCGATTCTCGTAGCCTCGGGGAAGTCGAGAGAAATGGTAGACAAGGCCCTGCACCACGACGACGTTAAACGCATGAGCGCCGAGGAGGCGAGGAAGTAGGAGAAGCGATACGAGACCGCTCTAGCCAGCCGGACTACAGACGCCCTGGCAGACAGCTTTCTGAAGCTTACGACCAAGCTAGTAGGCATGGCGCTGCCGATAGACAGTGTGGTCGATCTCCACAATGACCTAGTGTCCGACTACATCATCAACAACGAGCTCCGCACATTGTGCGGAAGCCTGTCTCTACGCTGCGGTCGTTTGATGGCTTTAGCCGACGGGGCGTTACACGTAGCACGCCATGTGAACACCGCCGGAACGGCAAGCGCTGACACGCGGTGCCAACACGAGGTAGCAGTCGCGGACCCACCAGTGGTTTGCCCGCAAACGCACACTGGCGAGTCTGCCATCCCAGAGTAGACGTTCATTTGAAAGCTTGCCACTTCTTCAGCAACCAAGTAGTTGCACCACAAATGGAGGTACCTCAAGGAAGTACCAGTGCCCAGCGACCCTACGGGTAAGCGGAACCTGACAAACAAGCTGCTGATGAAAAAAACTCATCAAAAAACTGCTCATGAACTTGCACGTACGCCTTCGGCGTTAGTGGAGAGAATCACGAGCCCCGAACCACCCGCGACCCGACCTAAACACCCTGGACGAGTCGAAGCTGGAAGGCGCATGGCAAAGTGGAACCGACTTAACAGAGCGAAGAAAGAGACACTTCGTGTCGTGCAACACGTTGCGTCGCCGGTCGCTAGCGAGTCGCAGGGACGCGAGGGCTTGCGTGCGCGCCGAAGATGCCTTCGGCATCGTACACACACCAGTCCCGGAAAGGAACTCTGCTTGGTCGGCTAGCTCGGTTATCGGGGTCGCTGGTCTTCTAGTGTCATTGATCGGCCTCTACACACGTAGGCGGGAGCTAGCTGCCGCGTTCACTCGTACACCAGCTGTTAATCAGCGAGCTACCGATCCACTTGTAGTAGCCGACGACGTGACTCCGCCCGCAAGGCCGCCGCTGGCGGCCGCACAGCAGATCAAGGATCGACCACTTGCCGTTCCGGCGAGCCGACCCGGACAGTGCAAATCTCGACTGTTAGCAATAGAGTAAGCAGACATTTAAACACAAGGGCCCCACCCATATTTGCCCGTCCGTGCATCACACACGTGTGTATGTATACATGTCGACGACGCAGCAAAGCAAGATTACAAAGACCATCACCGACGACGCAGTCATACCCGGCCTCGTTGCCGGTATCGGCTGGGTTGGGCGCAAGGTCTTGCGCGAAGACTTCACCAAAGACCCCTCCGCGAACGCCATGAACTACGCAAAAATGACCGCCGCCGTTGCAGGTGCTGTCGCTTTGAAGGGTTACCTTGTGGACCAGAAGATCCTGCCCATGTAGTAGTGTACTGTGGGACACTACTACATGTGTAGGCCATGTATTCGTGTTCATGTAGTACACGTACACACAGCACGTGAAGTGTGCGAAGCACACACACACTACTCGATGGACTTCATCGCGATTTTGGTTGGTGGCGCCGTCCTAAACGCGACTGCATTCGTTGGTGGCATTTACCTCGCAAAGTTCCTGTCGAACGATGAGAGCCCTGCCTTAGCTGAGAAGGAGAGGCACGACAAGGCCCTAGAGAAATACCAACAAAACTATGGACGCTACCAACAGCGGCGACAAAAAATCCTCGATTGGCAAGCTCAAAGTCGCGAGAGAGGGGCCCTCGCAAAGCAAAACTTCAACGACACTGACTACACGCTCAAACTCTACAACCAAAACAATCCCAGGAGTCGATGCGGGCTCCTGAGTTGTCCGACTACTACATCCCCAGCAAAACGCAGAAAAACGCCGAGTTGGCGTAGATTGTCGCCGGCGCTCTCGCCATCGGCTACACAGCTAGCCGCTTGCTGTGATGCAGCTGCCGTTCCGGCGCTGCATCTAGGCGGCCTTTTCCATACTGCGCGTATACGTATGCGTATACGTATGCGTATACGTACACGTATACGTATACGTATAAGATGATTGCATACCAGTTGTGGAGTGCTATGCACGAGGTAGCAGCCTCTGCTAAGCGAGTGACACCGAAGGTGCCGTCGATGGGTGGGTTATGTAGCTTTGGTGACATTGCTAACCGAAGCCTCGAGTTGTGGCGCGCAGACAGGGAGTGCGTTAAGAGGTTCGCCAATGTCGTTCTCCGAGGGCCTACCGACCTCAGAAAGACCGCCTCGGCACTACCCGAGCAGACGGCAACCGCCTGTTGGAGACTGATACACCTGTTGCAGTACATTGCCGACACGTAATGGCGGCGAAGCGCATGTCCGACGAAGAACTCGATGCGTTCCTTCGTCCTATATACTACGCCAGAGGTGGCTTCCAGGGAGTGACCGCTCTGCATGTCAAACTTCCCAAGGGCTCAGCCTCCATAGATCGAGTGCGCAAGTGGGTAAGCTCGCAGCCCGTCGGGGGCTACACACAGACACCCCCTCCTCCGACTACCCACGCTCCGACTACCCAATTCTCGGAGCAGATACCAAACCGTATCCACCAGTCGGACCTGCTATTCTTGCCAACCGACCGCGGGTAAAAGTATGCCCCGACTGTCGTTGACGTTGCTTCACGATATAAAGCCGCCCGCCCACTGAGGACTAAGAGCGCGGCCGTCGTCTCCCGCGAACTCGCTGACATCTATGCAGAGAGACCTATCACATGGCCTAAAGTCCTCATGGTTGATGACGGCACGGAGTTCAAAGGTGCTACCACAAAGCTCCTAAGCCAGGGCACCACAGGAGCCAAGCTTTCGCCGAGTCTTTCCATTGCTGGCTGGCACAGCGCCTATTTCGTGTGCAGTACTCGAAGGAGCTTGCATCCGGCGAAACAAACCGCGAGTGGGTTACCGCTTTGCCAATCGTCATTTGAGAGGCGCGTGCCTCTCAAAGCCGAAAAGCCCCCCTTAGAGGTCCCCTTAGAGGTCGGAACGGAGGTGTACATCGCCGTAAACGAGGAAGACCTCCAGGACAAGGGCCGACGGCGAGCGACGGACCCGTGGTGGACAAGCAAGGCTTACCCAATACTAAAGAGGGTTATGGAGCCCGGACAGCCAGTGTTGTATTACACGGCGTACTCTAAGCACGGCTTCACGCGTTCGCAGTTGCGTAGCGCCACGCTAGCGTGATCAGCGCTTGTGCCTTCTATTGCAGCTAAGGCACGTGAGTCTGACATTCCAATTGTAGTGACCCTGACTGTCGTCCAACCGGTCGATACTGGAGCATTGGGGATGGCTCTTGCTGTACCCCTGAAGCAGAAGCTGAGCGCCACAGACCGTGCACTTCTTTTCCGCTTCAGCAATCATGCCGAGTACGTGGTCTATCGTCAGAACGTGGTGCGATCCCGTGTACTTTGTGCGCCCCATTTTGCCTGTCGTCTTTAGCGTATCGCTTGATTCGCGCTATAATGAGCTCTTCACTGGGCGTAGCCTGCAGTCCTGTGGGAACCAAGGCACCGGGGTTGTTATCGGGGGGGATCACGCGGACTATCTGGTCGGCGTGACGCACGCGGGAGATGCCGGTGTATACAGCATTCGTGATCCAGCCCTCTAAGCTGTGGTCTATGATAAACAGATGTCTTGGAGTCTGGACAGTCTTGCCCTTCACCCGGTGGACGGTTCCCCAGCCCGCGTTTTTCCACTCGAGGGGAAGCCCGTTAAGGACCGCGTCGAGAGGAACCTCGACTACCGTGCCTTTGTACGCGTCGACCTTCTCACCCCCTTTTAGCTGTCCGTTCATAAGGTTCATTTGGGCGTCGGCCACCACAAACACGTGACAGTTTACGGTACCCTGGCCGCTTGCCGTGCGTGTGCATCTCGAGATGCACACCGTCACGGGTATTGACCAATCGGAAACCACCCCCATAGATAGCACTGTCGTCCGTCGTTCGAAGGTCGATCCACAGAGCAAACTTGTTATCGCCATAAAACGACTCGGGGCTGACTGCCGGGGCGGCAGGCGTGCCGGAACGGCAGCTGTGCCCCCCAGGGGAGGGGCGGACGAACCACCTTTTCGCCTCCCTCCAGAAATCCGTGGGGCGTAGTCCCTGGCTGAAGACCTTGTTTGGCATGCCGTCGATTGTAACGCGGACGCTCTTGATGTCGGGGTACACGAACTTCTCAGAGTCACGAGCCCCTGCGGTGTATGGCTCCACAAAGAGGAGCAACAGACCACGCATAGACCTCACGTTGACACTCACGTTGATTATACTGTCCGTCCCTTTGCTAATCACTAAGGTCTTGTGGAGGTTCACTTGCTCGTAGAAGAACGTTGTGCCGTTTTGGTAGGCGGCGGCTGCAGACCGGGCGAGGTTGTCGTCCCTCAGGCTTTCGTATTCCAGCTCTAGGTTTTTGATGCCGTAGGATAATTTGGTAGCATCGCTTCCGACTACTACCTGGTCAACCGTTGCGAGCATGATCTGGAAGAGCAGCGCCTCGGAGAGCGCCCTTGGGTACAGCACGCCGTGGTCCGTCAGAAGAGAATGGTCTAGCGGGATGGTGTACTTCGCCCCGTGGGCGGCGTTTAGAGCGTTCTCCTTGGCGTTACTAGTCGCTTTATCGCCAGCCTTGCAGCGAAGCTTGCGCATGTTTTCTGACTGTATGCCCTGCTCCAGGCGGTCCTCTCTCTCGACCTTGGACAGGTAAAGCTCCTCATACGTCTTGAAGACATCGTAGCGGCTGGTGTCCTGGAGCGTTTCTCCTGCAAACGTGATTTTCAGGTCGCTCACGATATTTCGGCCGACGTTGTTCACGACGGTATTATTTGCTTGGCCTGAGATTGAGAGATCGAAACCGACCCTCAAGGAGCCAGGCACAAGCGTGACGCCTTCCGATAGCTTTGGGACCGCCACATATAGCGTCTTGCCGGGGGAAGCCGTCGACGGGTTGAGAGTGACCCGGTGAACAGTTCTCTCGGCTTTCAACCCCAGAGGAGTTCTGGGTGTTCGACGCCCCTTATCCCGTTTGACCCCGACGATGGGGAGTCGATCCCAATGACGAGCACGTCATCGCGGGGGGACCGGACGCAGACGACCGCTGAAACCTCGTTCACCACAGAGGGTGCAGCGGCAAGACTCGGTCTCCAGTCCCTCAGGGAGAAATACCCAGACCTTAACGAGAATCTGATACGGTTCCAGTCAGACCGGAGGGGAAAGACGCTAATACAGCTTCGTAACCTCGACAAAGGAGGTTGGACTAAACCAAGGCAGATATTCAATGAGAACTGGGGCGTTCGACAGGACGTTGCAAAGCTGAAAGGCTTCAAGCTGGCGATGGGGTCCGTGGCAGAGATAGACGCGGTCGTCCAGGAGAAAACAGAGTCCAAGAGCTGCAGGGGGTGGTAGCCACAGACAGGGAGACCATCGACGACCCTAACTCGTCAGAGAGTCGCCGCCAAGAGGCCCGTGAGCGCAACGAGGAAAGGCTATCCGAGATCGACGAACTAGAACGCGAAAACCGAGAGCTCGAGAACCGAAAGCCGCTCAGAGAGCGCATCAAAGGTACGGCTTTACCGTCACCGCTATCGGGTTGGCCGTAGCGACGACGATCGTGGCCATTGTGACGTCGCTCGGCAAGTCGCTCTCCTCCGTGGCCAGAGGGGTCGGTAACGGGCTTAAGGCTATCGGGAAGAAGCTAGGCGAGCTTCTCCCTGGGCTAGTAGGCAGCATCGCGAACTTCGTGTTTAAGGCTGCAGGAGAAGCGGTGAAATTCCTTGGCGAAAGTGCGTGGCTGCTCATTCTAGCCGTAGCCGCGTTCTTGGTTCGTCGAATGCAAAGCAATCAAGTAATAAGTAGTGCCGACAACCCCGCCTTGAGGGCGGTGTGGTCACTCTTTTCGCCCGGTACGGGTGCGCCTGCCGTCCCGGCGGCAGTCATGCTATGCGCAGCATGCATACGTGGAGAGGGGGCAGGCGCCGTGCCCTATGCGTGCACTTTTGCAGGTGCGAAAGCTTTGCTTCGCCGCCGGAACGGCACGCGGTCGATCCCCGGATCAGTCACGTGTTGCCCCCTAGGATGCCCACCGGCCATGTTATGAGCACCGACTGGCTTTGTCTCGGTGTTGATCGCGTTTGCGCCGAGCGTCATGGAGTCTGTGGCTTTCTGCAGTTTATTGTTGTAGCCCACGACGCTTTGTGTGTTTATCACCAGATCGCTCGGCATCAGCCACACTCCTGGTGCGACCGCAAGACTCAGTCTCACCTTGGCCTCCTGCACGGCTAACTGGTACCTTTCCACGCTTTGAGCGATGTCGTTTTCTATGATCGCGTCTTCAAGCAGCTTCTTGAACTCCGCCTGCGCCTCCATGGCCGGCCCACCGACCCCCGCGATGGAGGAACGGACGTTTACCTGCGCGCCAAGCACTGTGTAGACGAACGCCTCGACCGAGCGATCGAGTCTTCCTAGCCCTGCTTTTGTCAGCCCCTCACCTTTGGGAGGCGCAAACCAGCTATATTGCACGCCTCCGTGGTCGTCGTTGCGTATGAAACCCACCTGCTTCCCACTTTTGTACGTCCCACCTTCGTCGCTAAACAGATTGAGGTGGCTCGGGTACTCGTCCATCGCCGTGTCGTAGCCACGGATCACGTGCACGTTGCGATACCCCTCCCCCGGGTAGAACACAAACACATCGCCTAGCCCGTGGTTCCGGCCGCCTTTCAATCGGAAGTCTGGCTTACGCGGCAAACCGAACTCTATACATAGACGCTCGAAAGCGGCCTTCTTGTAGGGTTTACCTTTTTGCGTGAACGGGCTGTCGCCAGGCAGGGGGGCGCCGAGCTCGTAGAGTATCCTCCGCCTGGTAAAGTAGACGTGAAACCTTAGAAATCCCCTGATGACAGAGGGGAGCGCGGCGTAAGCGGGGTCGGTTAGGCGCACCCCGCATCCGGCGGTTGCCCACCAGACCGCAAAGTTGAGTTGCTGTGGCCAGTACCCATAGGAAGACTCCGATAGCCTCCGGCGAGACTCCTTGGCGGACTTGTTCGTGACTACCGTCTCTTTCAATATGTCTCGGACCCTAGTCGTGAATGATTTGTCCTCAGCCACGTGTATCTCTAGCTGCGTGAGTAGTGGGGTGATGTCTGAGGCCGTGCTCTCTACGGGGGTCGCGGGCACGGCGTAGAGCAGCTTTTGCGCGAGGGTCAGAGACCTAGGGAAACCGGGTTTTGCGCGTTTGACTTGTTCGGCTATGGCGTGTTCGATATGTTCGGCTATAGAGGCTCCCGCCGCAGTTGCCGCCTTCTTCGTCTCTTCCACCTCCCTTCGGGGAATCGCCTCCTCGTTCAGCATCCGCCAGCCTTCCCAATCCATGCTCAGTCCTATTAAACACGAAGGCGGGCTGTATTCAACACAATGGTGGTCCTACAAACTGTGCTCACCAAAGGCGAACAGACGCTCTTCTTCGAGGGGCCGATAAGGCGCCCACGCTTCGTGGCGCTCTGGCAGTGCTCGCTGTTTAACAGCTGGTATAATCTCGAGCGGAAGCATCAGATAACGACTATAGCCGCCCTCCCGCCCGTCGCTACTCTGCCAGCCTGGCACCACACGGCTTAGTCCATCGTGGAAACGATCAACCGCGCTGAAAGCGAGATTCTGACCGCGAAGCTGGATTTTCTCACCGGGAAGATCGCGCTCATGTCCAATGGCGTTGCGTTCCTGAATGCCGAGCTTTGCGCACTATTTGGCCTAGAGGCTAAAGACGATCAGTTGGGGGAGCGGGGCCTCGCACTGCCCTTGGGGGGGGGGGGGGGGCACTTAAGGTGGCTTTGCCGAAAATTGAGGCCCTCTACATCTGCTGCGATATCGTAGACCGCACGCAATGCTTCTCCTTAGGCGATCCTTCAAACGTTCTCGCTTGCCTAGAAACCCGCGGGAGGCCGCACGAGAAAGTCGTCTATGGACCCGACATCCCCGTTTGTGCCGCGGCATCTTCCTCTGAGTTTGTCTCGAGTATCCAAATATGGATCAGGGATGACCGCGGTAGACGGGTGGACTTTAAGGGCAAGCCTGTTCGCCTTGTATTAGAGCTAACCTAGTTCCGACATAACAAGCACGGCGAACAACGACGTTAGCAGTGGTGCCATATACCCCTCGCTTCCCAGTGTTTGCCCCCCGAAGGGTACGCACATGACGCCTGCCGTTCCGGCAAGCATCGGCGGCGACGTGCAAAGCTTCCGACTCCAGAAAATATGTGACACTCAGGCGGTTCTAGACAACGAGATAACGCATCATCGACAGGTGCGGAAAAAGTATAAGCGCGCCTTTGCCGTTACCCATGCTGTGTCTGTGGCATCCGGCATCGCTGCAGGGGCGCTTTCCAGTGCCGGGGTGGGGGTCTCTTTGAGTGGGATAGGGGTTCTGATCGGCGGTCCGCTGGCAGGGGTCGCTGGGCTGGTCGGTGTCGTGGGCGCGGGGGTAGTCTCTAGGGGTCTTACGAGCAAGGTGGCTAAACACGAAGACACGACAGTTTTAGCGGAGAGTAAGAAAAACTCGATCAGCGAGCTGGTCTCTAAGGCTCTGCAAGACGGGCATATCTCAGACGAAGAGTTTCGGCTAATACTTCGGGAACAAGAGAGATACTACACGCTCAAGGCCGCTATCAGAGCTCGACACGGCCTTGCATCGCGTGAGAAAAAAAAGCAAGAAAGGGCCCTCCCTGGAGACACGCGAGAAGATGAAAAAGAGACTGCGAGAAATTCGCGAGGAGTTCGTGAGAGAGGTGTTCGAGTAAAGCTCAGGTTCAAACGCCACGAAAGCGGCTTTGAATTTACGGCCAAAAAACGGCGCTCCGTAGGGTGGCGGCCCAACCCAATGCTATATATACACGTGTTTGCATGGCCGACCTTTAGCCACCCGCAGTAATCATTTCCGCACTTCATCCTTCGAATGCTATGCACATGCTATACACATATATATACTGCAGGACAGACGGGGGTCTAATTGCAAGGTTCCCACCCGTTTCCCTGGAAGGGGGCTGGGGGGGTCGGAGGGGCCCAACGCACCTCCCAAGCCTAAAATGGGGCTGGGAGGCCCGGAGGGGCGTTTCAGTGTCTATGAAAACCCCCAGTCCCCCCCACTGTTTACAACAACTATTCTTTCTTTAGTTAGAAGGATGCTTTATTCAAGAAGAAGATGGCCGTATCCATCGTCACCTCCGTAAGGGCAACTACGCTGAGAGAGTAGGCGCCGGTGCACCCGTATACCTTGCTGCAGTCCTAGAGTATCTGAGTGCTGAGATATTGGAGCTTGCCGGTAACGCTGCTCGTGACAACAAGAAAACGAGGATAATCCCGCGTCACCTACAGCTTGCCGTAAGAAACGACGAGGAGCTTTTTTAAGCTCTATCAGGCATGGCGGTCGGACGCAATTTTAGGCTCTCTACAAATTTGTGTCTGTTTCTCTGTATATATATGGTTTTCAATAGTGACAAGCCTTCTTATGTAAGGGAGAACACTCTTCTCAACGACAGAGACATTTATTTTATATCACAGACAAGTTGCAGGGCTGTAATTGCAAGTACTTCATTCCATCAGAAGACCTCGACCAAAGTTAAAGAGCTCAATGGACCGCTTAAATGCGTAATGTTTTGTAAGCTCTTTCATCGTGCCTGCTTTGCCCTGGCCCTTATTGCCCTGGCTGGTGATATTGAGTCAAATCCTGGCTACCTGGCTTTAAATGATATCAAAAACACCCGAGGTCTCAAGATTGCTCACTTGAATATTCGGAGTCTCATTAACAAGACGGACTCTCTGCGCCTTGAAGGAATTGACAGCAGAACAATAGACGTTCTAACTTTATCCGAGACATGGTTGGATAGCCAAACAGCCGATGCAGAAATTAATCTTCCTGGTTTTGTTTGTGCTAGGCGAGATCGATCTGGAACTAAAGAGGGATATGGTGGAGTTGCTACTTTTGTGAGGGATGATTTGGCTTTTCGATTGCGAAATGATATCAACACTGGTGGTCAGGAATGTTTATGGATTGAAGTGATCCGTGAAAAATGCAAGCCAACACTCATTTGCAGCGCATATAGAGCACCAGATGCTGACTTAACATCGTTCATTTCATCTCCCCAAGATAGTATGCCAGCTATTGACCTAGATAAATCGGACGTCGTCATTTTAGGAGACCTAAATGCAAATCTGATGCCAAATTCAAAATTACCGAAAAGTGATAAGCAAAATCTGCTTAATTTTGCACGCACATTCCATTTCACTCAGTTGGTGAAGGAGCCGACGCGTATAACTGACACCTCCCGGACCCTTATTGACTTAAACTTTGTCAATAAAGAGCATCGTATCGCAAATTCGGGCGTTGTACCGGTTCCCCTCAGCGATCACTACTTGGTTTTTTGCGACATCAAGGCAGGCGTTTTTACTAAAGCTAAACCAAGAATACTTGAATATCGTTCTTATAAGAATTTTGACGCTGATTCATTTAATGATGATCTAAGGAATGTCCCCTGGCACATAGTTAATAGTATGGATGATATTGATGACGCCTTGTTGACTTGGAATCAATTGTTTTTGGAAGTTGCGGATGACCACGCACCAATCAAACGGCAGCGTGTCAAGGGAACACCAATTCCTTGGATGAATAATCAAATCAGTGAATCAATGAAAGAACGCGACATCGCTCACCGGATAGCGCGGAAATTAAACAAAGAGCGCCATTGGAAAACATACAGAAATTTGCGGAACAAGGTTAACAAACTGGTGAAATCTTCAAAGTCGAAGTATTATTGCGATATGATCGAGGAATCGAAAGGGGACTCCGGTAAAATCTGGAAAGCAGTAAATGAAGCTTGTAATCGTAAATCAACTTCGGAATCTATTCAATGCATCATTACTGATAATATTCAACACATAACGCCTAGTTCTATTGCGACTGCAATGAACTGCTTTTTTGCTTCCATTGGACAACGCCTGGCTGACAAGTTCACCACATGCAAATCAAATCAGAGCTCGGTTTTAAATCAAACGTGCCAATTCCAACTGATTGAACTAATCGAATCTTTTGTGCTCGAGCAGCTTTTATCACTGAAAGTTAACAAAGCCATTGGGCTGGATAAAATCAGTGCTAGATTGTTAAAGAACTCTGCTCGCACAATCGCTCCTTCTATTACCAACATGTTAAATTTATCGATTCGCTCAGGTAAATTCCCGAAGCTGTGGAAGTGTTCAAAAATTACAGCATTGTTTAAGTCAGGCGAACGGACAAATGCATCCAACTACAGACCGATTTCTATTCTACCTACACTTAGCAAGATCCTAGAAAGAGCAATACACTCACAATTGTATCAATTTTTGGTCTCCAATGGTTTACTCTCGAGCAAGCAGTTTGGTTTCAGAAAGGGTCTATCTACGGTATCTGCGCTGTCATCATTTGTTGACGAGGTTCTGTTGAATATGGAACAGGGTAAGCTGTGTGGGGCCGTGTTTATCGATCTAACAAAGGCCTTTGACACAGTGGACCATGAAATCATGTTGCAGAAATTAACTGAGATCGGTCTATCTGGAAACCCCCTGGCATGGTTCCGTTCTTATCTGGCCAACAGAACACAGCGCACATGTTGCGGTAATTCATTGTCCGAGGAACTTCCAGTCACTCACGGGGTGCCCCAAGGAAGCATCTTGGGCCCGTTGATGTTTGTCATCTACATAAACAGCTTGCCCGATGTTTTGGAGTCCTGCTGTGCCTCTCTTTATGCGGATGATACTGTGATCTACTGTTATGGTTCTTCCTCTAAGCAGTTGAGCGATAACCTCAATCAAGATCTTTTGGCCGTTGCTAAATGGATGGACGATCACAAGCTAACACTAAATTTGGAAAAGACGAAATGTATGCTCTTAGGCAGCAACAGGAAACTAGAGAGTAAAATCAAACTTTCTGTGTCGATTTCAAATTACAATGTATCTAATGTGAGTAATTTCAAATATCTTGGAGTATTCATATCTTCCGACTTGACATGGTCAGAGCATGTTGAATATTTATCTGGCAAAATCAACCAAAGACTCGGTCTTCTAAGGCGCATTAAGCATTTATTGCCTTTTAGAGCTAGACTTCTTTATTATAATAGTCTAGTTCTGCCCCTTTTCGAATATGCTGATTTAGTTTGGGGCGATAAGCATAATGTCACTATCATGTCAAATTTACAAATCCTCCAGAACAAGGCTGCAAAAATAATACTTGATAGACCACTGTACTCGTCGGCAACAGACGCTTTAGCCAAACTTAAGTGGTTACCTCTAGAAAAGAGGCGTTTTCTTAGAAGATGTGTATATGTCTTTAAATGTTTAAATGGTCTCGTAGAGCATGAAATGGATCTGTTAAAACTCGAAGATCAACATAATTATAATACCAGAAACAAATGTAATATTAGGCTCCCTAGTGTGAAAAGAAACTGGGGCAAACAAAGAACTGAGTACCATGCAGTCAAGGATTTTAACTCACTTAGCCAGGACATTAAGAGATGCACAAATATTTGTACTTTTAAACGCAGTATTTCTCAAATTTTAACCTAGGTATTTTTATCATAGTATCTTTTTAATGTAACGATATATCAACAATATATTTTTTTTCTTAATTTTTTTTTTCCATATATTTTTTATAGATTACTGTTATTATTTATAAGTCGAGGTCCTTTTTGAAAATCATTTTAAATGAAAAAGCTCTCCTCAATAAAGATTATTAAAGGCTTGGTTATAGCAAGGAATAAATGACAGATTAGAAGATTTAAGTCGTTATTAAAGTTTGTTATATAAATAGAAATGTAGATACGAGTCAAGACATTTTAAATTAACGGAAGAGATATCTAAAGCTGAATCTTGATTATCGATATCTATTTTGTAGATATATTTCATTTCTAGCAATAGATATTACCTGGAAAGCTCATAGTTCAAGTAGGGGTGTTAGAAAGCTAGTAAATGGGGATACGGGAACGAACTAGAACAGTATTCTGAAGGTCATTGGCTAACAATTTGAAAACGTTTCTTATTTACTTTTTTGTACCCCGGTAGGTATGCGCTTTAAAATTTCGGTCTGATCCAAGATAATCCAAGATAAATTTCATGCAACATTTGACCAGAGTTTAAAAGATAATAACTGGCATAAGTGCCTCGACAAATTAGGCAGTGCTCTTGGCATATCAGTTTAAAAAGACAAACTGCATGCTAATGTTTATTCGATATCGTCGCCGGTTCGCGGCTCTTTATCAGTAAAGCGTGGAGCACTGGTAGGTAGGTGAAATCTTTTTGAATCTTCATATAATTAATCCTTGTTTAGCAAACAACAAATAGAGTCCAACTGGTCGTCAACTCTTTCCCGTTCGCCTAAAATCATGAAATTGTATTTTAGCATGTTATTGACCTACAGCCAGGCGCGTACACAAGGGGGCACTGGGTGTGCGCCCCCCCTGGCGGCCAAAAAGTGGGTCATTTTTTTTATTAAGGAATCTTCAAATTCTATGCTTTTTCCAAATGTTACCTATGACTGCCCACTCCCCCCCCCCCCCCCCCCCCTATCAGCCAATCCTGGGAACGCGCCTGTACCGGCTACCTAATACATCTCAAAATATTTTAGCCTACGCCACTGTCTGATGAACAATATCCTGTAGCCTGTAGAGAGAAACGCGTAGGCTTAAATACGCCAACTAAAACTTTTGGTCTTTTTCTCAAATAGAATTAACAAGGAAACAAGAAAACAATAAGGGGCTCTTTAGATCTTTCCTGCTTTCTTTCGGTCAGAATGATCAGAAAACTCACTAAATGCCATAATTTCATAAGCAAGCCTCCGTGACGGTTTCCTCGAATTTATTGCCGCGTCATACATGTCATAAGTGTCACACATATGTGTGGGCTACGGCCAGGCAGCACCAGGCACAATTCCCCGATGGCGTCAGCACTAAGGATTCAGAAGTTAGGAGTGATTCAACTGACTATATTCATCATCATAATCATCATCATCAATATATGATTATTTTCGGTTTCGAATTGATGAATAGTTCGGAATGCAAACAAACATGTTGTTATTCAAAGAATGTTCTTCCCTTTATTGCCTAACTGCACTTAAGGGTAACTTGGTGTTATTAAGAACCTATTAGTATTGATTAATCGCCATTCATTCCCAAACCAAAGGCAAGACTACACCAACTGAGCAATATACCTTCCTTTTTTAACAAACTGAGCGGGATGACATCTGCCAAAACATGTTGTTATTCAAAGAATGTTCTTCCCTTTATTGCCTGACTGCACTTAAGGGTAACTTGGTGTTATTAAGAACCTATTAGTATTGATGAATCGCCATTCATTCCCAAACCAAAGGCAAGACTACACCTACTGAGCAATATACCTTACTTTTTTAACAAACTGAGCGGGATGACATCTGCCATCTGCCTTCTGGTCCTCCTGACGATGACAATTGCTGAAGGTTTGAGGCTAACTTTATTTGTTTCCTTTTTATGTGGTACAACACTAGTGCAACTCGCGATTCCCGAAACTAAGGACGAGTTTTCTAATAGAACATGCGTGCTATTTGTTGGCTAGGATAAGAATATAACTGCATTGTAGATAAATATATTCACACGATGTTTTAAAGGAAAGTCGTAAGCACTAAGCACTTTGTGTCTTATTAAGTTAAAAAAATTCAAAAAATCAATATGCATTCATACTACTGCCTTTACACATAGATATCCTTTTAATAATGTTTTGACCAACATTGCAGCTCTTTATGTGCCTGATGTGCCCGCGATAAGAATCACGGATAATTTTTTTCTTACATTTAATAGAAAGCTATCGTCAACGAATTTCCGGAAGATCTTCATTTAAACTTTTAATACCCTGCTACAACCTACAATACAATCGACCTGCCCTGCTTTAAAAAATGCAACGAGGTGTTGACGTTGGTGTAGCGCTGGGTAATAGAGTACTTGATACTGAAAAAGCGTTAAAAAGATTTTTAAGGACAGACGCGGATCGAGGCTCTTGCCTCTTTATCGTTGTCTAGTGCCAAACGTGTCTGTCATATCTACCTTTCTAACCCTCTTTACATTTCCCCGGTATAATTTTATAGTTACTGACGAGCCTCTGGAACCAGGGTTTCTTTAAAATGAAAATTCTACGGCCTCTCGAAGACAACAAAACCTTTGAGTGACAATAGAGTAAGTTGTTGTCTACACAGCTAGAAATGGGATTATTAAACTTTAATACTATATATAAAGTTAGTTATCGAATTCGAATTTTGATAGTACTTTTACTGACAGAGCAGTTAAATTATATTTTAAACAAACAAGCAGCTTGCAGTGATCAAGATTGCTTAAAATATACAGTCTGTTTTTATTGGCTTGTATACTTTGTGTAACCAAAAAGTGTTAATCGAATGTTTAGCCTTGGTCTTAAGTCTTGTGGTCAGCATATAAATGCTTATTGTTATATCAGTTTCTTAAATTTCAGGAAGATTTATTATCGTTACCGCATGAAGGTTTTACTACTTTTCTCCTCTAACAATTTAGTCTAATTATCAGCAATTCAGTTATCAACAGTCGAAGCCGAATTATCAACAGTCGAATTCGAATTATCAACATAAGCAAGTCGATATATCAACATCATCATCATCGTCGTCGTCGTCGTCATCATCATCAACATCATCAGTTTTGATTATTTTCGGTTTCGAATTGATAAATAGTTCGAAATGCAAACAAACATGTTGTTATTCAAAGAATGTTCTTCCCTTTATTGCCTGAAGGCACTTAAGGGTAACTTGGTGTTATTAAGAACCTATTAGTATTGATGAATCGCCATCGCTCGAAGTCTTACCAAGGAATTCTCCATCCCTACTTAATTTCATAGTAGACGACATCAATCATTATGCAGTTACTAATAATATGAAACTTAATCCATTTAAGTGTAAGACCATGGATGTAGACTTTCTAAAGTATCGTAGTTGTGTGTGGCAGCCTGTGGTTATCGGGACCACCGCGGTGGAATGCGTCAAATCGTTTAAGTTACTCGGTATTTATATATCCGACGATTTGAAGTGGACCAGCCACATCGATTTCGTTATTAAGAAGGCGAATAAAAGAATTTACGCGATAAGAATACTGAAAAGATCAGGTGTGCATGTAAGAGATATTGTCGAGGTATACTGTACCCTTATTCGCTCAATCTTAGAGTATGGTGCCCCAGTATATTCTAACCTCACTGAATTTCTCTCTAATGCTATTGAGAGGATTCAACAACGAGCACTTAAGATCATCTTTCCCGGGATACCCTACTCCGATTGCCTGATCAAGGCAGGCATCAGATCTCTAAAGGACAGAAGAGCCGAACTCTGCAAAGAGTTCATGAGAAGCTTACGTAGGGACAATCCATTACATCAGATTGCCTCGTCGAGAACCACAAAGCCACTACACCAATATAATTTAAGAGCAGATAGAAAGATCGTACCCGCCCTTTGCAACACTAACAGGCTGGCGGAGTTTGTCACTGTTAAATTTGTGGAATTTCTCCAATTCATGTAATTATTTGTATTTTATGTAAGTCAGTATTTATATTCCGTGTGCCGTCCCGGCGGCAGTCATGTGCCGTCCCGGCGGCAGTCATGCTATGCGCAGCATGCATACGTGGAGAGGGGGCAGGCGCCGTGCCCTATGCGTGCACTTTTGCAGGTGCGAAAGCTTTGCTTCGCCGCCGGAACGGCACGCGGTCGATCCCCGGATCAGTCACGTGTTGCCCCCTAGGATGCCCACCGGCCATGTTATGAGCACCGACTGGCTTTGTCTCGGTGTTGATCGCGTTTGCGCCGAGCGTCATGGAGTCTGTGGCTTTCTGCAGTTTATTGTTGTAGCCCACGACGCTTTGTGTGTTTATCACCAGATCGCTCGGCATCAGCCACACTCCTGGTGCGACCGCAAGACTCAGTCTCACCTTGGCCTCCTGCACGGCTAACTGGTACCTTTCCACGCTTTGAGCGATGTCGTTTTCTATGATCGCGTCTTCAAGCAGCTTCTTGAACTCCGCCTGCGCCTCCATGGCCGGCCCACCGACCCCCGCGATGGAGGAACGGACGTTTACCTGCGCGCCAAGCACTGTGTAGACGAACGCCTCGACCGAGCGATCGAGTCTTCCTAGCCCTGCTTTTGTCAGCCCCTCACCTTTGGGAGGCGCAAACCAGCTATATTGCACGCCTCCGTGGTCGTCGTTGCGTATGAAACCCACCTGCTTCCCACTTTTGTACGTCCCACCTTCGTCGCTAAACAGATTGAGGTGGCTCGGGTACTCGTCCATCGCCGTGTCGTAGCCACGGATCACGTGCACGTTGCGATACCCCTCCCCCGGGTAGAACACAAACACATCGCCTAGCCCGTGGTTCCGGCCGCCTTTCAATCGGAAGTCTGGCTTACGCGGCAAACCGAACTCTATACATAGACGCTCGAAAGCGGCCTTCTTGTAGGGTTTACCTTTTTGCGTGAACGGGCTGTCGCCAGGCAGGGGGGCGCCGAGCTCGTAGAGTATCCTCCGCCTGGTAAAGTAGACGTGAAACCTTAGAAATCCCCTGATGACAGAGGGGAGCGCGGCGTAAGCGGGGTCGGTTAGGCGCACCCCGCATCCGGCGGTTGCCCACCAGACCGCAAAGTTGAGTTGCTGTGGCCAGTACCCATAGGAAGACTCCGATAGCCTCCGGCGAGACTCCTTGGCGGACTTGTTCGTGACTACCGTCTCTTTCAATATGTCTCGGACCCTAGTCGTGAATGATTTGTCCTCAGCCACGTGTATCTCTAGCTGCGTGAGTAGTGGGGTGATGTCTGAGGCCGTGCTCTCTACGGGGGTCGCGGGCACGGCGTAGAGCAGCTTTTGCGCGAGGGTCAGAGACCTAGGGAAACCGGGTTTTGCGCGTTTGACTTGTTCGGCTATGGCGTGTTCGATATGTTCGGCTATAGAGGCTCCCGCCGCAGTTGCCGCCTTCTTCGTCTCTTCCACCTCCCTTCGGGGAATCGCCTCCTCGTTCAGCATCCGCCAGCCTTCCCAATCCATGCTCAGTCCTATTAAACACGAAGGCGGGCTGTATTCAACACAATGGTGGTCCTACAAACTGTGCTCACCAAAGGCGAACAGACGCTCTTCTTCGAGGGGCCGATAAGGCGCCCACGCTTCGTGGCGCTCTGGCAGTGCTCGCTGTTTAACAGCTGGTATAATCTCGAGCGGAAGCATCAGATAACGACTATAGCCGCCCTCCCGCCCGTCGCTACTCTGCCAGCCTGGCACCACACGGCTTAGTCCATCGTGGAAACGATCAACCGCGCTGAAAGCGAGATTCTGACCGCGAAGCTGGATTTTCTCACCGGGAAGATCGCGCTCATGTCCAATGGCGTTGCGTTCCTGAATGCCGAGCTTTGCGCACTATTTGGCCTAGAGGCTAAAGACGATCAGTTGGGGGAGCGGGGCCTCGCACTGCCCTTGGGGGGGGGGGGGGGGGGCACTTAAGGTGGCTTTGCCGAAAATTGAGGCCCTCTACATCTGCTGCGATATCGTAGACCGCACGCAATGCTTCTCCTTAGGCGATCCTTCAAACGTTCTCGCTTGCCTAGAAACCCGCGGGAGGCCGCACGAGAAAGTCGTCTATGGACCCGACATCCCCGTTTGTGCCGCGGCATCTTCCTCTGAGTTTGTCTCGAGTATCCAAATATGGATCAGGGATGACCGCGGTAGACGGGTGGACTTTAAGGGCAAGCCTGTTCGCCTTGTATTAGAGCTAACCTAGTTCCGACATAACAAGCACGGCGAACAACGACGTTAGCAGTGGTGCCATATACCCCTCGCTTCCCAGTGTTTGCCCCCCGAAGGGTACGCACATGACGCCTGCCGTTCCGGCAAGCATCGGCGGCGACGTGCAAAGCTTCCGACTCCAGAAAATATGTGACACTCAGGCGGTTCTAGACAACGAGATAACGCATCATCGACAGGTGCGGAAAAAGTATAAGCGCGCCTTTGCCGTTACCCATGCTGTGTCTGTGGCATCCGGCATCGCTGCAGGGGCGCTTTCCAGTGCCGGGGTGGGGGTCTCTTTGAGTGGGATAGGGGTTCTGATCGGCGGTCCGCTGGCAGGGGTCGCTGGGCTGGTCGGTGTCGTGGGCGCGGGGGTAGTCTCTAGGGGTCTTACGAGCAAGGTGGCTAAACACGAAGACACGACAGTTTTAGCGGAGAGTAAGAAAAACTCGATCAGCGAGCTGGTCTCTAAGGCTCTGCAAGACGGGCATATCTCAGACGAAGAGTTTCGGCTAATACTTCGGGAACAAGAGAGATACTACACGCTCAAGGCCGCTATCAGAGCTCGACACGGCCTTGCATCGCGTGAGAAAAAAAAGCAAGAAAGGGCCCTCCCTGGAGACACGCGAGAAGATGAAAAAGAGACTGCGAGAAATTCGCGAGGAGTTCGTGAGAGAGGTGTTCGAGTAAAGCTCAGGTTCAAACGCCACGAAAGCGGCTTTGAATTTACGGCCAAAAAACGGCGCTCCGTAGGGTGGCGGCCCAACCCAATGCTATATATACACGTGTTTGCATGGCCGACCTTTAGCCACCCGCAGTAATCATTTCCGCACTTCATCCTTCGAATGCTATGCACATGCTATACACATATATATACTGCAGGACAGACGGGGGTCTAATTGCAAGGTTCCCACCCGTTTCCCTGGAAGGGGGCTGGGGGGGTCGGAGGGGCCCAACGCACCTCCCAAGCCTAAAATGGGGCTGGGAGGCCCGGAGGGGCGTTTCAGTGTCTATGAAAACCCCCAGTCCCCCCCACTGTTTACAACAACTATTCTTTCTTTAGTTAGAAGGATGCTTTATTCAAGAAGAAGATGGCCGTATCCATCGTCACCTCCGTAAGGGCAACTACGCTGAGAGAGTAGGCGCCGGTGCACCCGTATACCTTGCTGCAGTCCTAGAGTATCTGAGTGCTGAGATATTGGAGCTTGCCGGTAACGCTGCTCGTGACAACAAGAAAACGAGGATAATCCCGCGTCACCTACAGCTTGCCGTAAGAAACGACGAGGAGCTTTTTTAAGCTCTATCAGGCATGGCGGTCGGACGCAATTTTAGGCTCTCTACAAATTTGTGTCTGTTTCTCTGTATATATATGGTTTTCAATAGTGACAAGCCTTCTTATGTAAGGGAGAACACTCTTCTCAACGACAGAGACATTTATTTTATATCACAGACAAGTTGCAGGGCTGTAATTGCAAGTACTTCATTCCATCAGAAGACCTCGACCAAAGTTAAAGAGCTCAATGGACCGCTTAAATGCGTAATGTTTTGTAAGCTCTTTCATCGTGCCTGCTTTGCCCTGGCCCTTATTGCCCTGGCTGGTGATATTGAGTCAAATCCTGGCTACCTGGCTTTAAATGATATCAAAAACACCCGAGGTCTCAAGATTGCTCACTTGAATATTCGGAGTCTCATTAACAAGACGGACTCTCTGCGCCTTGAAGGAATTGACAGCAGAACAATAGACGTTCTAACTTTATCCGAGACATGGTTGGATAGCCAAACAGCCGATGCAGAAATTAATCTTCCTGGTTTTGTTTGTGCTAGGCGAGATCGATCTGGAACTAAAGAGGGATATGGTGGAGTTGCTACTTTTGTGAGGGATGATTTGGCTTTTCGATTGCGAAATGATATCAACACTGGTGGTCAGGAATGTTTATGGATTGAAGTGATCCGTGAAAAATGCAAGCCAACACTCATTTGCAGCGCATATAGAGCACCAGATGCTGACTTAACATCGTTCATTTCATCTCCCCAAGATAGTATGCCAGCTATTGACCTAGATAAATCGGACGTCGTCATTTTAGGAGACCTAAATGCAAATCTGATGCCAAATTCAAAATTACCGAAAAGTGATAAGCAAAATCTGCTTAATTTTGCACGCACATTCCATTTCACTCAGTTGGTGAAGGAGCCGACGCGTATAACTGACACCTCCCGGACCCTTATTGACTTAAACTTTGTCAATAAAGAGCATCGTATCGCAAATTCGGGCGTTGTACCGGTTCCCCTCAGCGATCACTACTTGGTTTTTTGCGACATCAAGGCAGGCGTTTTTACTAAAGCTAAACCAAGAATACTTGAATATCGTTCTTATAAGAATTTTGACGCTGATTCATTTAATGATGATCTAAGGAATGTCCCCTGGCACATAGTTAATAGTATGGATGATATTGATGACGCCTTGTTGACTTGGAATCAATTGTTTTTGGAAGTTGCGGATGACCACGCACCAATCAAACGGCAGCGTGTCAAGGGAACACCAATTCCTTGGATGAATAATCAAATCAGTGAATCAATGAAAGAACGCGACATCGCTCACCGGATAGCGCGGAAATTAAACAAAGAGCGCCATTGGAAAACATACAGAAATTTGCGGAACAAGGTTAACAAACTGGTGAAATCTTCAAAGTCGAAGTATTATTGCGATATGATCGAGGAATCGAAAGGGGACTCCGGTAAAATCTGGAAAGCAGTAAATGAAGCTTGTAATCGTAAATCAACTTCGGAATCTATTCAATGCATCATTACTGATAATATTCAACACATAACGCCTAGTTCTATTGCGACTGCAATGAACTGCTTTTTTGCTTCCATTGGACAACGCCTGGCTGACAAGTTCACCACATGCAAATCAAATCAGAGCTCGGTTTTAAATCAAACGTGCCAATTCCAACTGATTGAACTAATCGAATCTTTTGTGCTCGAGCAGCTTTTATCACTGAAAGTTAACAAAGCCATTGGGCTGGATAAAATCAGTGCTAGATTGTTAAAGAACTCTGCTCGCACAATCGCTCCTTCTATTACCAACATGTTAAATTTATCGATTCGCTCAGGTAAATTCCCGAAGCTGTGGAAGTGTTCAAAAATTACAGCATTGTTTAAGTCAGGCGAACGGACAAATGCATCCAACTACAGACCGATTTCTATTCTACCTACACTTAGCAAGATCCTAGAAAGAGCAATACACTCACAATTGTATCAATTTTTGGTCTCCAATGGTTTACTCTCGAGCAAGCAGTTTGGTTTCAGAAAGGGTCTATCTACGGTATCTGCGCTGTCATCATTTGTTGACGAGGTTCTGTTGAATATGGAACAGGGTAAGCTGTGTGGGGCCGTGTTTATCGATCTAACAAAGGCCTTTGACACAGTGGACCATGAAATCATGTTGCAGAAATTAACTGAGATCGGTCTATCTGGAAACCCCCTGGCATGGTTCCGTTCTTATCTGGCCAACAGAACACAGCGCACATGTTGCGGTAATTCATTGTCCGAGGAACTTCCAGTCACTCACGGGGTGCCCCAAGGAAGCATCTTGGGCCCGTTGATGTTTGTCATCTACATAAACAGCTTGCCCGATGTTTTGGAGTCCTGCTGTGCCTCTCTTTATGCGGATGATACTGTGATCTACTGTTATGGTTCTTCCTCTAAGCAGTTGAGCGATAACCTCAATCAAGATCTTTTGGCCGTTGCTAAATGGATGGACGATCACAAGCTAACACTAAATTTGGAAAAGACGAAATGTATGCTCTTAGGCAGCAACAGGAAACTAGAGAGTAAAATCAAACTTTCTGTGTCGATTTCAAATTACAATGTATCTAATGTGAGTAATTTCAAATATCTTGGAGTATTCATATCTTCCGACTTGACATGGTCAGAGCATGTTGAATATTTATCTGGCAAAATCAACCAAAGACTCGGTCTTCTAAGGCGCATTAAGCATTTATTGCCTTTTAGAGCTAGACTTCTTTATTATAATAGTCTAGTTCTGCCCCTTTTCGAATATGCTGATTTAGTTTGGGGCGATAAGCATAATGTCACTATCATGTCAAATTTACAAATCCTCCAGAACAAGGCTGCAAAAATAATACTTGATAGACCACTGTACTCGTCGGCAACAGACGCTTTAGCCAAACTTAAGTGGTTACCTCTAGAAAAGAGGCGTTTTCTTAGAAGATGTGTATATGTCTTTAAATGTTTAAATGGTCTCGTAGAGCATGAAATGGATCTGTTAAAACTCGAAGATCAACATAATTATAATACCAGAAACAAATGTAATATTAGGCTCCCTAGTGTGAAAAGAAACTGGGGCAAACAAAGAACTGAGTACCATGCAGTCAAGGATTTTAACTCACTTAGCCAGGACATTAAGAGATGCACAAATATTTGTACTTTTAAACGCAGTATTTCTCAAATTTTAACCTAGGTATTTTTATCATAGTATCTTTTTAATGTAACGATATATCAACAATATATTTTTTTTCTTAATTTTTTTTTTCCATATATTTTTTATAGATTACTGTTATTATTTATAAGTCGAGGTCCTTTTTGAAAATCATTTTAAATGAAAAAGCTCTCCTCAATAAAGATTATTAAAGGCTTGGTTATAGCAAGGAATAAATGACAGATTAGAAGATTTAAGTCGTTATTAAAGTTTGTTATATAAATAGAAATGTAGATACGAGTCAAGACATTTTAAATTAACGGAAGAGATATCTAAAGCTGAATCTTGATTATCGATATCTATTTTGTAGATATATTTCATTTCTAGCAATAGATATTACCTGGAAAGCTCATAGTTCAAGTAGGGGTGTTAGAAAGCTAGTAAATGGGGATACGGGAACGAACTAGAACAGTATTCTGAAGGTCATTGGCTAACAATTTGAAAACGTTTCTTATTTACTTTTTTGTACCCCGGTAGGTATGCGCTTTAAAATTTCGGTCTGATCCAAGATAATCCAAGATAAATTTCATGCAACATTTGACCAGAGTTTAAAAGATAATAACTGGCATAAGTGCCTCGACAAATTAGGCAGTGCTCTTGGCATATCAGTTTAAAAAGACAAACTGCATGCTAATGTTTATTCGATATCGTCGCCGGTTCGCGGCTCTTTATCAGTAAAGCGTGGAGCACTGGTAGGTAGGTGAAATCTTTTTGAATCTTCATATAATTAATCCTTGTTTAGCAAACAACAAATAGAGTCCAACTGGTCGTCAACTCTTTCCCGTTCGCCTAAAATCATGAAATTGTATTTTAGCATGTTATTGACCTACAGCCAGGCGCGTACACAAGGGGGCACTGGGTGTGCGCCCCCCCTGGCGGCCAAAAAGTGGGTCATTTTTTTTATTAAGGAATCTTCAAATTCTATGCTTTTTCCAAATGTTACCTATGACTGCCCACTCCCCCCCCCCCCCCCCCCCTATCAGCCAATCCTGGGAACGCGCCTGTACCGGCTACCTAATACATCTCAAAATATTTTAGCCTACGCCACTGTCTGATGAACAATATCCTGTAGCCTGTAGAGAGAAACGCGTAGGCTTAAATACGCCAACTAAAACTTTTGGTCTTTTTCTCAAATAGAATTAACAAGGAAACAAGAAAACAATAAGGGGCTCTTTAGATCTTTCCTGCTTTCTTTCGGTCAGAATGATCAGAAAACTCACTAAATGCCATAATTTCATAAGCAAGCCTCCGTGACGGTTTCCTCGAATTTATTGCCGCGTCATACATGTCATAAGTGTCACACATATGTGTGGGCTACGGCCAGGCAGCACCAGGCACAATTCCCCGATGGCGTCAGCACTAAGGATTCAGAAGTTAGGAGTGATTCAACTGACTATATTCATCATCATAATCATCATCATCAATATATGATTATTTTCGGTTTCGAATTGATGAATAGTTCGGAATGCAAACAAACATGTTGTTATTCAAAGAATGTTCTTCCCTTTATTGCCTAACTGCACTTAAGGGTAACTTGGTGTTATTAAGAACCTATTAGTATTGATTAATCGCCATTCATTCCCAAACCAAAGGCAAGACTACACCAACTGAGCAATATACCTTCCTTTTTTAACAAACTGAGCGGGATGACATCTGCCAAAACATGTTGTTATTCAAAGAATGTTCTTCCCTTTATTGCCTGACTGCACTTAAGGGTAACTTGGTGTTATTAAGAACCTATTAGTATTGATGAATCGCCATTCATTCCCAAACCAAAGGCAAGACTACACCTACTGAGCAATATACCTTACTTTTTTAACAAACTGAGCGGGATGACATCTGCCATCTGCCTTCTGGTCCTCCTGACGATGACAATTGCTGAAGGTTTGAGGCTAACTTTATTTGTTTCCTTTTTATGTGGTACAACACTAGTGCAACTCGCGATTCCCGAAACTAAGGACGAGTTTTCTAATAGAACATGCGTGCTATTTGTTGGCTAGGATAAGAATATAACTGCATTGTAGATAAATATATTCACACGATGTTTTAAAGGAAAGTCGTAAGCACTAAGCACTTTGTGTCTTATTAAGTTAAAAAAATTCAAAAAATCAATATGCATTCATACTACTGCCTTTACACATAGATATCCTTTTAATAATGTTTTGACCAACATTGCAGCTCTTTATGTGCCTGATGTGCCCGCGATAAGAATCACGGATAATTTTTTTCTTACATTTAATAGAAAGCTATCGTCAACGAATTTCCGGAAGATCTTCATTTAAACTTTTAATACCCTGCTACAACCTACAATACAATCGACCTGCCCTGCTTTAAAAAATGCAACGAGGTGTTGACGTTGGTGTAGCGCTGGGTAATAGAGTACTTGATACTGAAAAAGCGTTAAAAAGATTTTTAAGGACAGACGCGGATCGAGGCTCTTGCCTCTTTATCGTTGTCTAGTGCCAAACGTGTCTGTCATATCTACCTTTCTAACCCTCTTTACATTTCCCCGGTATAATTTTATAGTTACTGACGAGCCTCTGGAACCAGGGTTTCTTTAAAATGAAAATTCTACGGCCTCTCGAAGACAACAAAACCTTTGAGTGACAATAGAGTAAGTTGTTGTCTACACAGCTAGAAATGGGATTATTAAACTTTAATACTATATATAAAGTTAGTTATCGAATTCGAATTTTGATAGTACTTTTACTGACAGAGCAGTTAAATTATATTTTAAACAAACAAGCAGCTTGCAGTGATCAAGATTGCTTAAAATATACAGTCTGTTTTTATTGGCTTGTATACTTTGTGTAACCAAAAAGTGTTAATCGAATGTTTAGCCTTGGTCTTAAGTCTTGTGGTCAGCATATAAATGCTTATTGTTATATCAGTTTCTTAAATTTCAGGAAGATTTATTATCGTTACCGCATGAAGGTTTTACTACTTTTCTCCTCTAACAATTTAGTCTAATTATCAGCAATTCAGTTATCAACAGTCGAAGCCGAATTATCAACAGTCGAATTCGAATTATCAACATAAGCAAGTCGATATATCAACATCATCATCATCGTCGTCGTCGTCGTCATCATCATCAACATCATCAGTTTTGATTATTTTCGGTTTCGAATTGATAAATAGTTCGAAATGCAAACAAACATGTTGTTATTCAAAGAATGTTCTTCCCTTTATTGCCTGAAGGCACTTAAGGGTAACTTGGTGTTATTAAGAACCTATTAGTATTGATGAATCGCCATCGCTCGAAGTCTTACCAAGGAATTCTCCATCCCTACTTAATTTCATAGTAGACGACATCAATCATTATGCAGTTACTAATAATATGAAACTTAATCCATTTAAGTGTAAGACCATGGATGTAGACTTTCTAAAGTATCGTAGTTGTGTGTGGCAGCCTGTGGTTATCGGGACCACCGCGGTGGAATGCGTCAAATCGTTTAAGTTACTCGGTATTTATATATCCGACGATTTGAAGTGGACCAGCCACATCGATTTCGTTATTAAGAAGGCGAATAAAAGAATTTACGCGATAAGAATACTGAAAAGATCAGGTGTGCATGTAAGAGATATTGTCGAGGTATACTGTACCCTTATTCGCTCAATCTTAGAGTATGGTGCCCCAGTATATTCTAACCTCACTGAATTTCTCTCTAATGCTATTGAGAGGATTCAACAACGAGCACTTAAGATCATCTTTCCCGGGATACCCTACTCCGATTGCCTGATCAAGGCAGGCATCAGATCTCTAAAGGACAGAAGAGCCGAACTCTGCAAAGAGTTCATGAGAAGCTTACGTAGGGACAATCCATTACATCAGATTGCCTCGTCGAGAACCACAAAGCCACTACACCAATATAATTTAAGAGCAGATAGAAAGATCGTACCCGCCCTTTGCAACACTAACAGGCTGGCGGAGTTTGTCACTGTTAAATTTGTGGAATTTCTCCAATTCATGTAATTATTTGTATTTTATGTAAGTCAGTATTTATATTCCGTGTGCGCAGACACCCGTATTTCAGATTAATCTGCAAGTGGTACAATAAACTATCTATCTATCTATCTATCTATCTATCTATCTATCTATCTATCTATCTATCTATCTATCTATCTATCTATCTATCTATCTATCTATCTATCTATCTATCTATCTATCTATCTATCTATCTATCTATCTATCTATCTATCTATCTATCTATCTATCTATCTATCTATCTATCTATCTATCTATCTATCTATCTATCTATCTATCTATCTATCTATCTATCTATCTATCTATCTATCTATCTATCTATCTATCTATCTATCTATCTATCTATCTATCTATCTATCTATCTATCTATCTATCTATCTATCTATCTATCTATCTATCTATCTATCTATCTATCTATCTATCTATCTATCTATCTATCTATCTATCTATCTATCTATCTATCTATCTATCTATCTATCTATCTATCTATCTATCTATCTATCTATCTATCTATCTATCTATCTATCTATCTATCTATCTATCTATCTATCTATCTATCTATCTATCTATCTATCTATCTATCTATCTATCTATCTATCTATCTATCTATCTATCTATCTATCTATCTATCTATCTATCTATCTATCTATCTATCTATCTATCTATCTATCTATCTATCTATCTATCTATCTATCTATCTATCTATCTATCTATCTATCTATCTATCTATCTATCTATCTATCTATCTATCTATCTATCTATCTATCTATCTATCTATCTATCTATCTATCTATCTATCTATCTATCTATCTATCTATCTATCTATCTATCTATCTATCTATCTATCTATCTATCTATCTATCTATCTATCTATCTATCTATCTATCTATCTATCTATCTATCTATCTATCTATCTATCTATCTATCTATCTATCTATCTATCTATCTATCTATCTATCTATCTATCTATCTATCTATCTATCTATCTATCTATCTATCTATCTATCTATCTATCTATCTATCTATCTATCTATCTATCTATCTATCTATCTATCTATCTATCTATCTATCTATCTATCTATCTATCTATCTATCTATCTATCTATCTATCTATCTATCTATCTATCTATCTATCTATCTATCTATCTATCTATCTATCTATCTATCTATCTATCTATCTATCTATCTATCTATCTATCTATCTATCTATCTATCTATCTATCTATCTATCTATCTATCTATCTATCTATCTATCTATCTATCTATCTATCTATCTATCTATCTATCTATCTATCTATCTATCTATCTATCTATCTATCTATCTATCTATCTATCTATCTATCTATCTATCTATCTATCTATCTATCTATCTATCTATCTATCTATCTATCTATCTATACCTTCCTTTTGTAACAAACTGTGCGAGATGACATCTGCCAAAGTTATCTGCCTTCTGGTCCTCCTGACGATGACAATTGCTGAAGGTTTGAGGCTTCTTTTATTTGTTTCCTTTTTATGTGGTACAACACTAGTGCAACTCGCGATTCTCGAAACTAAGGACGAGTTTTCTAAGAACATGCGTGCTATTTGTTGGTTAGGATAATAACTGCGTTGTATAGATAAATCTATTCACACGATGTTTTTAAGGAAAGTCGTGAGCACTAAGCACTTTGTGTGTTAAAACTTAAAAGTTTTAAAAATTCTAAAAAATCAATTATCAAAAATTTTTAAAAAAATCAATATGCATTCATACTACTGCCTTTACACATAGATATCTTTTTAACAATTCTACGTATATCTATTCGTTATGCTTGAAATCACTTGCGACAACGTTTATCGTTGTTGTGTTCGCTATATTTTGTGCTGCTGGGCGATCCAATTTGCTTTGTGTATTGTATGCAAAAAGTGAAGAGAAACTTGAGAGCGAAGGTAGGGTAAGGAAGGATGATGAAGAGCACACGCATTCTCGATATTGACTTTCCCACACTTCTTTGCTTTGCAAGCAGGCTTTCCCTGTATGGCACGCAAAGACATATAAATCTCTGCTTCGTGGATGAGGCATGGCGAGCTTGTGAAAGCACGTCTAAGGAGTCCAATATTAAAGAAGAAAGCTAACTAATGAACATTGCACCCAATGCACTCTTTTTTTTTTCTTTTAAGGTTAGGGCTGTATGTTCGAGACTTGCATTGCATTCTGTTAAAGACCGGCATTGTATTTTCTATTGTGTCCAGGCCCCGACTGCGCCCAAGAACAGCTGTAAACTCTTTAATTATATGTTATCCGAATTAAACTCATTTCCATTACACGCGACTTCGGCGGATTCAAGATCGTCGTCTGGTTTGAGATCGTTTGGGAATAGCGCGTAGTCAATCAACGCTTGGCGTTGGGGTGATCGAGACCCCCCTTCACACCTACCTGGCATCCGCCTAGCTAGACCGCCCTTTGATGTTTCTATGATGAGATATGATTATTGCCGTTTTTAATGACATCATCGATGACGTCATGCTGAGTTGACATATCGTTGCACCCCTCGCGACACCTACATGACATCTGCCAAGTTTGATTGACGACGTGTTATTAAATATATGGTTAACGTGGTTTATAATATTTATGGGCGACGTGTTATTAAATTTATGGTTGACTGTTTACTACATGTATGGGCGATGTGTTATTACATTTATATATGTTATTCACCAGCTGGGAGGTCCATATCGTGAAATACCGTGACCGAGGTCTTGAAAATACTGACCAAGGCCGAAGGGAGTAAAAATCGGGAGTAAAAATCCAGTTTTCGATGGCCATTTTACAAATCAACTCACTATTTCGAGCTTTGGAGGTGAGTGGTCCGGTATCGCGGGTTCCGGATCGTAGGATACCGGACCTCACGAGAGCCAATCAGAGCGCGCGATTTGATGGATACCGGACCCCGAAAAAAATGGTTGTTATAACAGTTATGGGTGTTATTACATTTATGGGAGATACAGGCATGATAACGCAACTCGCTCGCATGCCGCTTAATGCTAATCTAGGCCGTATGCTAAGGCCTAGACCCCGTTTTGTTCGTACCTTTCCAAATGTGATTGTATGCAAATGAAAATGAAAATGAAACAATCAACCTTCCATGGTACATGGAAGGAACGCTGTCTAAAGTGTCTCGGTATGTTGTTTCACCTGCGAATCTTGTGATTAGAATTTGAAGAATTCCGAATTACATGATTCCCCGGGCTCACTAAAGCCCTTAACCAGTTGACCATACATTTTATTCACAGTAAGTTCCCGCGAGTGCTACCAGTGCCAGAGCTCCATTTCGTACGCCGCGTGTGACTTGGGGCGAGTGAAAGTGCGATGTCTGGACACGAACCAGTGCGTGAAGGGATCTGTCGTCAGTAGCAACGGTGACAAGGCCTACGTCAAGGCATGTGCTAAGAGGTGCGACTACAACAACGTGCAGATGTGTGTTGATGGGAAGGATTCGCAGGGAAATACCGTCAATTGCACAGCACACTGCTGTACCGGAGACTACTGCAACAGCGCGCCTCAAGCATGGCTCAGCGGATTCTTCGTCCTGACATGCGTCTTGGCAGCTATGAATCTTTTCTGAAATGCTCGCGACGTAGCACTGATGTAAGATTGGTATTCTTTGGCCAGTTATGTTAGTCATGGAACTTTAAATTTAGATTAGGGAGAATTCCTTTCAATTTTGTAATCTTTATTGCGAATGTTAAACCTATTGTTCTTAATTGTTTTGACCTATTAAAAGTTGTTATTAGAATGCGTCAAATACTCACCTCCCCCTAACATTTCTAATTCTCTTCTTAGATAGCAATTGCGTTGAATATGTGGGAACTAAAGGCTTCCCCTTCGTATCTCTGAAGCCATTTGTGCTATGACAATGACTTACCGTAAATGATCTAAAAAACGCCAGGGGCGTTTATAAAATTTCTATGGTCGGGGGAGGGGTTCAATTAAATAGGAGGCGTTTTTTAAAGAGGGGCATTCTTTACAAACTATAGAAACATAACAAACCCAAGTCAGTAAGGTTCTATAGTCTCATGCAGGATCACGTTGAATCATAGCCTACGTAGCAAGCGTTTCTTGACATTAAGAGAGTCTCACAGTAGAAGTCAAATTCAGATTATTCAAATTTGATTTGATTTATATTTTAATGTCTTTTTTTTTAAGCTGGGAGGGAGGGAAGGGGGCGGGGGCCTTTAATAAGGGGGGGCGCATTGTTAGAAAGGGTGCATTCATTACAAACTTGTAAGCTTAGGGGGGGGGACGTTCATTAGATAGGAGGCGTTCCATATCAAACATATTCCCCAGGGATAGTGTCCTTCGTTTGTATTACCTTATATGGGCATTGGTGCCCATATTTAGAAGAGCTAAACTTTTTTTGCTCCCTAATCTCCAGAAAACATGGTGAAAAATGCTGATTCCTGTCAATTTGAGACTCGCGGCGAGAATTTGTCAAGAAAAAATTGATCGCTTGGTCAAATCTTTATCTCACTAATCTTGAAATGCCCTGAGACCCAGGCCTTAAAGAGATTGACCGAGCAGGTTTGAAGGTCACCAAAATATTGATATGTTTAGATAGTTTATTAGATCATTTACAGTACAGTACAAGCAGGATCATCAGCATGCAAATAATCGCCGATGGCGATTTGGCCTGTCAGAATACATTACGACGCCACAGTTACGTTATAATTGCGAGTTTTAGCTATTCATTTAAATCTTGCTTAAAATCTTTAGATTTCGGAATAAATACAATGGAGAAGAGGGAAACTGTAAGTGCCAGGGGGAATGGTCTATTTTTTTTCATAAAACTGTAGGTAAAGTAGCTTTTAAAGTAACACTTTTATTTAGATATTAAGGAATATTTATTACACCCAAAAAAAAAACTGTAACTATACATTTCTGGGCGTGGGTCCATACCCAAAATTACTTAGTGCGTGAAACTCTATCACTGTGCCAAATTTCATAGATCTTCCATAAATCTGAACGATCCGTTGCAAACCATCAGCTCGTTTGTAACTAGCGATAGATTATATTGCGCATGACACCCCAGATAATAAGCGCATTAGTCAAGCAAGCAGAAGACAAAACAATAGGACATTAGAGTGTTTCATTGCTAAAGAAGTTAGTATATTCCAATTGTTTATGAAAACAACTCTATCGCATCAAATACATGCATAATATTTTATATGAGTACTCTCTATGAATTGATTCTTTTTATTTATAAAAGCGTCATTCTATAGTTCGCTCGAACCACATATCATAATTATCATTATGAACATTGCTGGAAGGCATGTTAGAGTTTTAGGGATTAAATATGTTACTAGGTGATCTTCGTTTGCCAGAAGGAAGTTTGCCGCCTTTTCCGAAAAATACTGATTTGTTCCTTGCAGGCTGACACAATTAAATAATGCGGTGCAATCTTTATTATGGCATCAGACTTCTTGTGGCATGACCACTCAATCTTCCTCCTACCCTGGTGGTGGTGGGGGATCAAAGTTCTAAAGAAAATTTTAAATGGGTTTTTAATTAAAGTAAATGTTCCCTCCACTCGTTATTTGTCATGTGATTTTAGAGATTGCGTAAAACATTAAAGGGGTGCATTTTTGCAAGAATGGTGGTTGTTACCAAGGGATGATAAGCCGTCAACTTGTGATACTCACTGTTAGTCCCTGCCTCAGTCCAAATCAAGTCTTCTCTTGGAGTACTAACTTTGTAAGCTAGTACAACATAGGAAGGTGAGTTGTTTTGATATCGTCATAGACAAAACACAAAACAATATGTTTACGATAATTTTGCTCTTATCTATTGTATTTTCTTAATTTGTTGCTGTTTTCACTTTAAAACAATGTTAATTCACTGTCTTATAATATTAAAACTATACCATTTTTCTAGACAGTGCAAAATAAGTTCATAATTCTAAATATGATGCAGTAGCTTTTGCTTCTATTAAAACCAAGGCACCAGATAATGGGTGACAATGGGTAAGTGGGTCACAAAAAAGACGAAGATTATAATAGAAGTTTACGGAAGGACAAAGGTAATGCTATTTTATTCTGACTCTCTAGATAAAGCGATTTCCCTTTGTAAAATGCTAGTCTGCTTAGCTTGGCGTTAAAAGACAAGATATGTAAACGTGGATATTTTTTAAGTCCACTTGTTGGCTTTTCGCGCGCTTTTACTTTTGCAGTTTAAGCAACAGTTTTTTATTTGCATAAGAGAGAAAATAAATGTATTGCCAAAATTTTCAACGTTAACATGTATTAAATGGGTAATGGCAGAGATTGAAAAATGGTGGTTTTCAATGAAACCGTTTTTTTTTTTGTTATTATAATCACCCGACATTGCTTTCAGACAAGCGTTGGTAACAATTATTAGAAACACTTGACTTTTTAATGCCGCTCTCGAAGGTCTATTATTACCAACTTCCTTCTTTGCATTGCGGCTGGAGCTCAAGATTAAAACCTTGAATTTAGACGGCACCTTCAATTTTACACTCGCTCTAAATACTTTGATTCAGTGTGTGAGTAGTATAACAATGCTATCTTTATCCTAGAATGCCGTCCCTCCGCCCTTTCATCTTGGTCGGCCTTGTGCTCGTGATCTCAATCTGTCTGAGTGAGGAGGCAACACAACGGGTACGCGAATACAACCCCTTGGGGGAGGGGGGCGTGTGTGTGTGTGTGTGTGTGTGGGGGGGGGGGGGGGGGGGTGGTACATATCAAAATATTCAGCTTCCTGAATGAAACGAGTTTTTAAACTGTTTAGCTGATTATCTTCCTGTTTTGGCGTTTTTAATGAAAATATTTCGCCACCCAAACGTGGTGGTGAGTACGATTGCCCAGAAAAACAAATTTTAAGAATTTATACCTTTTAACAAAAGAAACTTGATTTCTCGGTTATAAACATGACCGAATGTATGCGAAAAGATTTAACGATAGAAAAAGTAAAAAAAAAAAGTGCAATTGGCACTCTTAGCCCTTTTAAACACGATCTTCTATTAGCCTGCATGTTGTCTGCAGCGTTTTGGGTTCCAGCGAAGGGCAAGCGTATGGCCGCGTGAAGAATGGGGAGAGGGAAAGGTTCTTTCCCCTCTTCTCCCATCCTTCGTCACCATTTTTCGCGCGGCCGTTCTATTTCCGCTGAACCATGACAGTGCTGAATAACCTATGCGCATTCGCGTGCTTTGACGAAAAAAAACACATATCGTAGTGTTGAATCGTTCGAAAAAATGTACAAAGGCTGACTTAAGTGGCTGTTTTGACTTAAAACCATACTGTACAAAAGATGACAGATTTGTTTGATAATAAGGGGGTCCAAGAGAGCATAAGATAAGAGAGGAACACTTTGGTATTACCCCCGCGCCATGTCGCACTGCGTGTGATCATTTTTACTCACCCTACCCCCGCGCTTTGGCATTTACATCTTGTTGTTTGCCGCTGTTTTGTGTCTTGAAACCGAAAAAACCCCACCCTATTTGCACTAATAAAATCGAGAATTTAATTCTAGCATCAAGGATATAGGCAGTTGCGGTGTATTATGTAGATGTAGTACTTCGAGAATTGCAAGATACACGAAAACGTGTAAAAAAGGACTTCATTCAATATCAAGAGCGGAAAACCTCGTGCTTCAAACATCGTTTCCGCTCTAACTTGCTGCTTCTTCGTAGTTTCTCAACATTCATCATCTTACTAATGGTCAAACGAAATCTGTAAGTTAGATATGATATTAATTTTTGTGAACACATTCCGGTGAAACGAGAAGGAATCCAAGAAAAATACATTTCACAAAACTAAGCCAGCAAGCTGAAGTATCTGGAGCTTCTCTTATATTGAGAAAATAAAGAGGGAGATATTACTGTACTTACTAGATGTTGTTACTAGACATTTCTTTAACTATATTACACAAGCTGAAGTCGGGATTTAAATCAAACGCGGTATCACAGCAATTATATTGCTCGTCGCTATTTTTTTCCTTCTTCTTGACTTAAACATGTTTTCTTCTTCCGAGTTATTTTACATGATCTCTTTTCATTCCTTTCGGGTTAGCAAAACAACAACACGCAACTTGCGGGGGAGCAGGGCAAAATAAAAGGAGTTAATGCTTACGCGCAGTGGTGGGGTGGTGGTTACTAAAAATAGCCAGATTCGGAATCGACATGGCGCGCGGGTAATACCAAAGTGTCCCTCTCTTATCTTATGCTCTCTTAAGGGGTTATAAAGAAAATTATGGCTTTTGTTTCGCGCTAGTTTTTTTTAGCATTTGCCAAACTGTGACAGTTTGCCGGTAAAAAGCCGCCATTTCAGAACAAAAAGGCTTGTTTAACCGCGCGGTACTGGAACTAGTATTGCGTTTTTCAGCACTCTCGCAACGTCACACGGAAACGCTTGCTACGCAGGCTATCCATATCTTTGCCAGGCGACAACGCGTTCGTAGTTGGTATGGAGTTCCCTATTGACTTGTAAAAGGTGGTAAGGACGTCGCGGTTAAATGGCCGTTTCTATACATCGACACACTATAAGTACATATTGGGGAAGGGAAGATTCCAATGCCCTAGAATACCCAAATCATCTAAAAGCCACTACAGAATTCCCCAATTTTTGCAAATAATTGTATTGTGACATACCGAAAAAATGTTTCAAATAAGCTACTGCTTTTACATCAAATTAGGCGGCCAGACGTCTTTTGGAAGTAACAGAAAATAAAATATCAAAAGCGACTTTTTAAAATTTTGGTCCGACTTTTTGTTAAGTGTCATTGAAATTTCTAGCTCTCTTCCCGGCATTTATTATAATGATATAGCGCAAAAGGTCAGGGCAAAATTACCTAAAAAGACAAGATCTTGGTGGATTCGGCCCTTTAGTTTTGAATAGGGAAAATTAGTCCGGAATTAAATGAGCCGGAAGCCATTTTATTTCTCCTTTACTACAAACGAGAGAGCCCGCTTACGAAATACACATACATACAAAAAAGACATTGCCTACTAACGACGCGCCCATTAATTAGAACTGATATTTATACAGTTTTCCTCTGATGGAAACTCAAAGGGGCGGACAAACGGGGAGGGGGAATAGGCGGCAGCAGGCTTTGCTATAGCAATAATCAGCTATGAAATGATAGAAGATACGTTTGTGAGCTCATTAACCAACCGTTGACAGTTCAGAACTTTTCTTAAAAAATCCTTTCATTGACATCAATTTGAAAAAAGATTAGAGTTAAGGGAAACATATTATTCACATGCTAAGGATAAGATGTTATTACGGGAAACACCGTGCGTTCCACAGCATGACCGAAATACTTTTTTTATATTTTACAAATGTAAACTTTTCCTGTTTACAGTGTAAGCAAGTTAAATTTCACCAATACACGGCTACCATGTGTTGCAAGGATGGTAAGTGAGAAATAGTTTCGCCTGAATGTATTTATCATGTATCAGTATTAAAGTAGAAAATTAGAATGTATTAGAATCACAGTGTGAAAACGATGCTATTCTTTTTAGGGGGGTGGGAGGGTTAAGTCTCAAAATCATTCCTCGTATTTGCATTTTTGCGTTGAAAAGGCATTATATTTCGCACTAAAGAATCATTACATTAACATTTTGCTGCGTAACAAACGCATGACGATTTAGTATTTCTTGTGTAGGTCGTAAAACGCCGTTGTGCAGCACCCCTCTTGACGAAAGGGAACTTTACTGCTTCTGTTGCCAACAGGATTACAAGCTCGCCCAATGCGGCAGAGGTAACAACACGTTTTGTTCTGCACCAGGCTAAGTATTAATAACGCATTCTGGTCCCGCAAAAACATCGCAACAGTGATCTAGTCCCGTAGAACACTGATCTAGTCCCGCAAAAGGGAACACAACGGAACACTGATCTAGTCCCGCAAAAGGTAACACAACGAAACACTGATCTAGTCCCGCAAAAGGTAACACGACGGAACACTGATCTAGTCCCGCAAAAGGCAACACAACGGAACACAGATCTAGTCCCGCAAAAGGTAACACGACGGAACACTGATCTAGTCCCGCAAAAGGTAACACAACGGAACACTGATCTAGTCCCGCAAAAGGTAACACAACGGAACACTGATCTAGTCCCGAAAAGGTAACACAACGGAACAATGATCTAGTCCCGCAAAAGGTAACACAACGAATCACTGATCTAATCCCGCAAAAGGTAACACAACGAAACAATGATCTAGTCCCGCAAAGGTATCACAACGAAACACTGATCTAGTCCCACAAAAGGTAACACAACGAAACACTGATCTAGTCCCGCAAAAGGTAACACAACGGAACACTGATCTAGTCCCGCAAAAGGTAACACAACGGAACACTGATCTAGTCCCGCAAAAGGTAACACAACAAATCACTGATCTAGTCCCGCAAAAGGTAACACAACGGAACACTGATCTAGTCCCGCAAAAGGTAACACAACGGAACACTGATCTAGTCCCGCAAAAGGTAACACAACGAAACACTGATCTAGTCCCGCAAAAGGTAACACAACGGAACACTGATCTAGTCCCGCAAAAGGCAACACAGCGGAACACTGATCTAGTCCCGCAAAGGTATCACAACGGAACACTGATCTGATCTATCTGTATTGAAACCGCAGGGAACCTTGTTTATATAAGGATAGTTGTTATGGTACCCATTAGATAAAAATCTGTTCGTTTTCCAGTGAATTGTACCCTGGTAACGAGGACAGTGTTTGGTTCCCGAAGGTATTTTTTATAAGCGAGTTTCGTTTCTTTGATGGCTTTTTTTTTTGGGTCCCAAAGGTGTCCTTGTTAGCGAGATTCGACCTCAATATGATCAATACAACATGTCGTATGTCTCGATTTTTCTACTGTCTTCTCTTTCGCCGCAGACCACAATGGTCAATATGTGTGCAAGTGCATACCAGAGCAAGGACTTAGCGGAGAGGCTGAAAATACAACACCTGCCAAAATAGAGGAATGCCGCGAAAGCAATGGGAAGCGGAGTCTGAAATTCCGATGTGACAATCGCCTTTTTCAGTAAACGCTTTCACTAAAGCACTCTTAGTGGGGCACGTATTATACATGTAAAAGCAATGACAACGTAATAATGAAATATTTTGGATCATTTAAGCTAGGGGAAGACAAAAGATTTATCTATTTGCCTGTAGCCAGCATAATTGTGAAATATTATTAAAAAAGTGATGGGAGATTTAAAAAAATGAATAAAACAGGACACTACTATGTAATCATTTTTTTTAATAGAAAAGTGATTGGCCCTCATTCACAACACACTTATACTTTAGTTATGAACGAACCATTTGGCCCTCAAACGCTAAGGGGCTCAATAAAAGCCATTAAAAGGAGGCGTCGAACACGGAACTTATCCAGCTGAAGAACGCTTCAGACGATTTGCCCGTGTACCCACGACTTGGGTCAAACATGGCCTCGAAGATCGTGACGTTTCTAACGGTCACCTCAAACGGCACGTCCTGTAGAAAGACGAAGAAATGTCAAGTGCGCTTACCTTGCAAGCGCAAGATAGTTATTAGGGCGTTTATATACTCGGCGTTTTTATCTGCAATGTATTTTTACTTTGAAATTTGCCGGACGGTCTGAATGTTGCTTTTCGTTTACATTTATATCAGTCTAGTAGTTTGGGCGTTATCAAGACGCTTAAATTTGCGTTAACCAGGATGATATCTGTCTGGCGGTCTGGCGTTATCAGGGAACATATATTAGCATATTGTCTTTACCTTGATATCTGTATGACGGTCTGGCGAAATCAGGGCGTTTACATCGGCGATATGCTCTTTAAGTTTCGCGCGTATATTATCATCTTTCCTTTGGCGAGCTGACAGCGCCCGGATACCCATTGTACGCCTCTTCCGTCCAGGGGTACCCCCGGGTGGTTTTGCTTCGGGTACTGGCAAATCAATCTTGCTAGTGCGACCTGAAAGATGACCATTTGAAAAAAAAAAAAAAAAAAGGTCACGTTCGGCCTCGTTTTGGAGTTAATTGCTTTATAAATAATTTCAATTAAGGTTGCACCGGAGAATCAATGTATCGTAACCCATAGTGGTTTATGGGTAACGTATAAATGCCTGAATCCTTGTCTCTGAAAGGCGTGCAAACTTTTAGAGGTACATAACCAAATAATGCTAAAAAATGCTTTATAATCCAGTGTTTGTTTCAATTTACGCATATTTTCTTTATCATTTGATACCCATGAAGCACTGCGGGTGTATGGATCACATGGATCTCCCCAGTACAACCATATTTGAAATAGGTGTATAATCCTTACGCATTATCCAACATTGCACATGCTTGTGACAAAGGAAATAAGCACACAATGATGTCGAATGAGAACAAGACATAGGGAGGGTGCAAAGCATTCCTAGGTCTAGCTATGCTACGGATTCTTCAAACAACACTTGAATATCTGCATTTGCCATTAGTAAATGGCAACGTTTTTAAACGTCTTAAAAGAATATTAAACGACCACTCCGTACACTCCGTGTCCGTTCGTTGCCTTTCAATATTAAATAAAAACAATAACAAAAGTGTGGCTGACGAGGGCACTTAAAGATGAATTTTACCTGATGTAGCTGTTGGTTGAAGCTCGTTCTCTGCCATTTCCAAAGTCTTGATAAGCAAGTCGTGGAGGGCCTGGAGACGAGCCTCTGATACGTGGCGCAGCCCTGCCCTAATGAATCCAGTCCCTGCTCCTGAATCCTGACTGAATGCCTTTTGGTTCAACGCATAAAGGCAAACGAAACTCTGCTCAGATGTGCCCGCTGTCTCGAGAACTAGCGGTGTGTTCAATTCGGGTTTGTACCACTGGACGCAGACCTCCAGATCGCCAGCTTGAGATGGCCGCGAGTCTATGGCCGCGCCTTCTTCTTTGATATCTAAAATAATATTATCAATCGAGCAAGTAAGCAAAAAAAAAAAAAAAATCAATAATCGAGCAAGTTAGCTCATGAACACTAGGCTTGACCTCTCTAAGATAAGAACCAGGTTTTATTTTCTCGTACAGTACGATGACCAGTGCCGTATCACTTCATATTAAAATTGCTCTATCTTTTTTGCGGAGGGCCCAATGCTCATGATTTTTTCTAAGACGACTACAAATTTACTTATGCATATAATATGCACAGAAAAGACTACACATTCTCAAATTTTATGGATTTATATGGTATTTTCCGTTTGCACATAGTGGGAGTAGTTCCGTAGCAGCGGGAATAGCTCCGTATCACTCAAAAATTCTGTCGTCTGGTACGAGTTTTTTTCATTTGAGAATCATTAAAAACACATTTACTGAATAACATATCACATCCCTTCCTTTTTGCTTAAAATTAGTGTATAAAAACGATTTTAACTTCTCAATGCAGCAGGTTAACAAACCAACAATAGTCAATGGGCTTTCGCTCGCGTGTCGCTAACAAATCCATATTGGAAGAAACAAAACGGTCTGACAGAATTTTTTCAAAATAAATGCTACAACCCACACAAATACTGAAACGGCAAAATGCAAAAATGTAGAGGATAAGGTGAGCCTAGAATTGGGTGATTTATTTTGATAATTTTCGTTCACGGGAGCTCAACAAAAAGCCGTTTTTATTTACAAGAACAAAATGTGAATGCTACGGCCACCAATGCGTTGTTGTCGTTCTGCAATAATAATCCCATATCCCTTTGTAAGTTAGCCAGCTAATGATTAAACTATGGTTAATCTATTAAACGATATTAAACTATGGTTAATCTTGGCCGTTTTATTTAATCACCCTAGCATATTGATATATCAATCACAGTTCCAGTAATTATTTTAATATAGAATAATATTTTATCGAGCGCTAACAATATCAAGGAGGTTGTCTTTAAAATGAAGTTCTTTATTCAGCCGAATGACTTAAATAAAAGGCCCACATAATAAAAACTGACCGTTTAGAATTAAAATTACTGGGATTAAAATGATTAATTGAGAACGGGATAATCAAATCAATCCTTTTCGCGGCTTTATATCTGCAGTCAAACCAAAAACACTAAGGGCGCAGGGTGATACGGAACTATTCCCACGTCCTCCGGGTAGCACGAAAAACTTAAAGCAACGTAAATCGAAAAAATCGCATCAAGTCAGAAAAAAAAGCCCATACACATTAACGAAATTCTTTCTTCTAAGCATTCGTATAAAAATTAGGACATTTTTGTTAAAGGAGGTATTGTTTTCATTTGACTTTCGTGACGCGGGTCAGCTCACTTTGCAATAAACTCAGATCATTTTAGCAATAATTATGAAAATCACTTCGAAATAATAATACTTTCTGAACAAACCATTGGATGAAATAAGCTGGATTTATATCTCAGGAAAGGTTAATAGTTTTGTATCATTTAGGCAGTTTTGGATTGTTCAAATCTACAATATTCGAGGCAAAAAGATAAAAACAAATGCTGAGTGATAGGGAACTAGGACTGCTACGGAACTGGTCATCGTACTGTAAAGCTTTATATGACGAAATTTCCCACCTTTATAGGGATTTCTATTTTTGAATTAAACTGCTGAATGAGGCAGTAATACCTTGTTTGTCTTTGGCGGGCTCATCTGCTTTCTCGCCAGCAGCTACTGGTGGCTGTCGTGCTTGTGTCACAACCATCTGGGGCCCCGTCTGGGTGGGGGTGACGACCAAAGCTTCCCCAGGGTACACCCCACAGCATTCACTCGCATAAGGCGCCAGCTCGTTCTTGAGGAAAGTGTGCACTTGGGCCAGCTTTTGCACTCTGCCGTTACTAAACACTGGAGTAAAAGCAACAGGACCGAAGCTCGGACCGTCCTCGTCTTCCGAGCTGACACCGAGTGAAATATACGAGCACTGTCGGCGCAGGTAAGAGAGGTAGCCGAGAAGATGTATCCAGGTGATCTGCACGTGATCCGAGCTATTGACAGTCGTTCCCATGACGACCGTGCCATCTTGACCAACAGGGGCCCCGCTTCCAGGTGCTACGACATCATCTGTTCCGAGTAAATCATACAGGGCGAAAGAGGGAAGGCAGCGACCGGAGTTCTCGGACATTTTTAAAGCGGTAATGTCCGGGTCACCGGTCAGTAACCTAAGACGATATATAGCCATGGCAACGATTCCTGCGGCTCGGATAGCTATCCATGCGGCGCGTTTATCGTGATCCATTTCCTTGCTTTTCTGGAGTTCCTTGGACTTCTTGTTCCTGGCGTCTCCCTTGGATTGCTTTCCGGATCGTGGGGTCTTGGCAGGCGGTGGTGTTGAAGGCATGGGAATACCTTCTTTTGACTGCTTGAGGTGATGGAGGTAAGTAAGGGCGATTTCTAGATACGCCTGTCGCATCAACCTGCAAACAAACACAAGGACAAACGAAAAAAATGGTTCATAATAACACCAGGAAAACTGGAAGCAAACTAGCTTATCGGGACTTTAAACTGCGACTACGACAACAAATATGGCAACGGCAAACACGTAAAACCTGCATTTCGTTTGTTCAATGTAAGCTTTTGGGCCCTTTTCCGCTATATGAATAATCTTCACGGTTTATTGAAGAAAAGAACCTGCGCTTGCTGCCGTAGCCGTTGTACTTGCTTTCTCAGGCAAAGTTCTTTCATTGCAATTCTAAAAATAAGTGTACGGAAATGAACCTATTTGACTGTTCCATCTTCATTTGCAAAACTTCGCATTTGAAATGGTAAATGAAAAGAACAACGTTCAACTTAGCCTAAGAGTCCCAATCGAACTTTAGAGTTTAGTGTTTGGGATAGTACTTGACAAAAACAAGACACCCCAAAAACTGAAGAACATCGAAGCCATCATTGTTTCTCAGCCAGTTGTAACTAGCGAGCTTATGGACAGCTGATACCCACACAAGATCATGCTCCGATGAGTAGAACTTCTTGATAGCTTCTACAAGCGTCGCCGGTACCACGTGATCTGGGGTCGCCCCAGTACAGAACATCTGACGCTGGATTTGACCTGATGGACAGAATGACAGAATATGACACGATAATGAGAGGAAAACGAAGACGCCATAAGACTAGCCTACCTGTAGGCTTAAGATGCTGTTTCCGGCGAGAAAAACCCTCGAAAACCCGAAATCGTAGCTCGTGGACGCCATCTTGGATCTCCTCTCATCGTTTGTCACTCGAATCCAAGATTGCGGCCGCGAGCTACGATTTCGGGTTTCTGAGGGTTTTTCTCGCCGAAAACAGCATCTAAAGCCTACAGGTAGGCTAGCATAGGACAAGCAAGACGTTCTGTCTTGTCGTTTTTCACCAAGCACCCACGCCTGGTTACAAAGCCTCAAACGTGGCTTCAATCCAAGGCAAAAAAAAAAAAAAAAAAAATAGGGCGCTTCCCCTCTCTCCTCCTCAATGTCGGAGCATATAATAATCGTACTGCGACTTGCGTTCAAAACTCAAAAAAACCGCTTTTAACCAATATTAAATGGGGGGGGAGGGGTTGAAAAGAGGGTGGGGAGGTGTTGCTATGCAAAATGTTGCACTTTCTTTTGTTAGGGATTGTAACTTGGGTTTGCGAGAAGAGTCGCAAAGTGCCCCATGTTTAGCAATGCATTATTAAGCACTGAGGTTGGCTTGTCTGTAACTAAGACATGGCTGATTGCCTGAATACTCCCTATAGTAACAAAAATAGTTTTGGTCATCGTTACCGTATAATTGTTAAAATTCGCCTACCGATACTGAACAGCAACTGCGCTTCAACAGACTGCCGCTGGTAAGCAATACCGCGGGCTAGACCAAGCCCCAACTCTAGTTCTCGGACGGACTCGCCCCAGGCCGGTGCGACGTTGGCGTTTAGATCAACAGCATTGCGCGCCAGTGCCCTCCCTAGCCTCAATTTGATGTCCACGATGTGCGGGAGCTGGCTAAGGTAGAGGTTCTTGAGAGGAAGGACGGGAGAGCTGGTAACGAGGTCGATGGATTCACCAACTTCCAGAAGCTAGCAGAAAGAACCAAAATGCAGAGCATGAACAAATTAATTGATGAGTAAAAGAGTGCTTTCAGACTATTAGTCTATTATTTATTTATCGCTATTAGAGTCTGGGAGGAAAATACTGTAAAAGCTACTCTTTCAAGCCCTCCTCCCTTCCCTAAGAAGCATAAAAATGTAAGAGTACAAGTTATCCTTGCTTTTTTTAGGCGATTGTAGACTAAAACATTGTCCAAGGCCCACAAGCCTGGGAATAAAAGAAATAAACAAATCAATAAATAATAAACATAACCCTTGATTGTTTCACGATGCATCGTATCTTTTACACGAAAGTTCTCCTCCTTCGAAAGTTGCGAAAGTCATGGAAACCTGAACAAATTAACTTACCTGGCCGAGTAAAATATCGCAAGCTTGCTTGTAGGCAGGCAGGATCCCCTTCAGGTAAGGGAGGTCACAAGCAACAGACGGCTGCTGGCCAATGTCCGCAAACTGAACCACGGCCATGGCCAAGAGCTGTTGCCCGGAGAAGGAGAGAGACTGGGACCTCTCGAGCCACGCAATCACGTCCTGCAAGAAAAGTCATTTGGTAACTACACAAAGCAATGGATAGGACTTCAAGTTATAAACACAATCAAGCGACCACCTCACCTGTCCACAAAAAAAACCGCTTGTCCACAAATGACTGAGATATTTTCAATAAAATATCGTTAATAAAGATTCAGATTTTAATCGTGGAAGGTTCTTTTGGAATTTTAGTTAAATGTATACATTCCTAGAGGTTCGTGTCCACAGGACAACTGATATATTTATAGAAGTTATTTTATATACCGTAATTTGATTAACGGTATCTCAGTTATTAGCTTTAAATAGCCGATGGAAATGGATGCTTTGTCCAACTCGAAAGCGTAAAATGGTAATGGTTGGCCATTTTTGATAGGGATCCCACCGGACTGACCTCCAGCTTGTGCAGTAGTTCCTGGGAAACTTTGCCCTGATGTAGCGCGTGCACCGTCTCCAACATGCTGAACTGCGCGGTCAGCTCCACGTCACCAAACGCTTCCGACTCGTCCAATCCCTGCCGGCAGTGATGGTCACACGACCCTATGAATGACGTAACACTGCGGGTTGTGCCACCGAGCTTTCCCATGCCGCTGTCCTCTCCAGAGAGACTGAGGGCTAGCGCGAGGCGGCAGGTTAGCCAGAGGCGAGCGTCAAGTCGACAGCGTGCCTGAGCCACGAGGTAGTGGACCATTGTTGGGCTTGCTGTGGTGTGTGCTGACCGTATGGGACTGGTGATAAACAGCGATGGTGACCTGGAAGGATGCGAGACCGCTTTTATCATCAGAATCCTTTATCGCCACCTTAATCACCACTATCACCAGCAGCAACAGCACGTTATTATCAACCATAATCATGTTGTAGCTCAAAGTAAAAACCCATTTCCGAATTATGCTCGACTGATCCTAAAGAAAAGCTTCAAATCGAGGCCTTGTGTTAAAACTACATTAAATGTAACAGAACGGGCACAGTGGCTCGATTTAAAGCTTTTCTTTAAGAGCAGTTGAGCGTAATTCGAAAATGGTCTACTACCATTATCATTGTTATCATCATCAACACCAGGGGCTCGTTTCTCGAAACACCCGAGAATTCTCGGGCCCGAAACCGTTTTATTCCTTAAATTTGAAAAGCTGGCTAATTCCTATAAAATTGATGGTATCTAAATGTGTTGAAATATAGTCAAATTTCGTATTTTACCACAAAGATTCATGTGAAGGATGATCCTCTTTAAAGATTTATAGATTTTGATCCTTCCCGAATTTCTCGGGCCCGAAAGTCACAGGCTTAAATATTAAGAAAGTTTTCGGGACCTCGCAGTCACACGAGACTTTTCGGGTAACTTTTTGGCTTCAGCAAAACTTCGAAAATAGCCCTATTGAGTATAATAACTTGAAATACGAACGAGTGGAAGTTCAAACTGTCTTAAAACATGAAAGCGGTTCTCTAAAATGAAAACATGCGAAATTTTGAACAAAAATGCAAAATAAAGTTTCTGGGCCCGAGAATTCTTGAGTGTATCGAGAAACGGGCGCCAGAAGGTCTTCTTTTCAGAAAGGCTTTATTTTCATTTCAATAATTCATTTTTTGTTGTTCTCAGACGTGACGGGCGCAGTCATTTCTGTGTTTACTTTGGTTCGAGTTTGTCACCCATCGTCGTCTTCGTCGTCGCCGTCGCCGCCGCCGCCGTCGCCGCCGTCGTCCTCATCATTTTCAGCAATATCAAGACAATGACAATCATCAAAATCATCACAATATCCCGTCAACAGTAAAGAATCAACTTTTTCTAATCGTCCACGTTACTATCATGAGTCATCATCATCGTCATCATTATTAGAAATAACAACGGCCATCAAGATCATCACAATATCCCGTCAACAGTAAAGAATCAAATATTTCTAATCGTCCACGTCACTATCATGATTTTCATATCATAATAATCATCGTCATGGTGATCGTCATGAGCTTCATAACAAAGCACTCGCTCATTCAGACCTTTTGTCAATGTCGAGCTCGCTCAGTATGAAGACGTCCTCTAGTGTCCTCATGGCGGAGTACACCAGACTGGCTGAAGTCACGGAATGGTGACACTGCCGGGCGATGGCGGAGAGCTCAAGCTTGGCCAATACTAGCAACTCCAGGTCAGATGGCGACATGTTCAGAGCTGTACACAATTAAAATAAAAAATATTGAAATTTAGAAGGCATCTTCTCCATTTCTAAACTCCACAATGCGCCTGCATTGTTTGAAAAACAAATGAATAAAAAAAAAACAATAAAATGCAATGTTATTTTAAACTATAAAAAAGGTAGGGCCAGTAACCAAATCGAAGCGTGAGGGAGATAAATGTGGGCATGTGGGCAGACACACAGAAAGTGTTTCTTTCAACTTTGTATAACGGGTTGCGAAATGCCACAGAGGTTTTAGTCCTGAGGGTAATCAGAAGTCTCATGACTGAGCATAGTGATAGTGATGCGAGGGCCACGTGATAGTGATGCGAGGGCCACGTGATAGTGATGTGAGGGGCACGTGATAGTGATGTGAGGGGCACGTGATAGTGATGCGAGGGCCTTGGATAGTGATGTGAGGGGCACGTGATAGTGATGCGAGGGCCACGTGATAGTGATGTAAGGCGCACGTGATAGTGATGCGAGGGCCATGTGATAGTGATGCGAGGGCCTTGGATAGTGATGTGAGGGGCACGTGATAGTGATGCGAGGGCCACGTGATAGTGATGTAAGGCGCACGTGATAGTGATGCGAGGGCCACGTGATAGTGATATGAGGCCCACGTGATAGTGATGCAAGGGCCACGTAATGAAAGCGTTGATTACGTGAGAATGATTTGGTGGTCACTTGATAATCACGTGAGGGTATTTCTAAAGTTCACGTGATGGACACTAACCTGACTCCTCTTCCAAGTCTTGTTGTTCCTCCGTCTTCTCGGTCAGCGAATCGCAAAGATTGTCCAGCATGCTTTCCGCGGTGAACAGAAGGAACCCCTACATGACAGAACCGCACAAGTCTTCTTGTTATATGAACGGATTAGAAGTTATCAGATCCCACCAACACATGATCGTGGCAATACCTTGATGACTGGTAGACTGGTAGAGTTTTTCGCATCCAAAAGCTTCTTCTTTATCGCAATAAAGCTGCTCTTAACGCTCAAGGTGTCATCTGAAGGGAGAAGAGTTTTGTTATTGTTTACAAAAAGTTCAGAGTAAAATGCAAACACAGTAAGAAGAGGCGTGGGTAAAATATCTGCGACAAACCGTCAAGCAAACCCACGACGGTTTGGGGAAAAAGAATATAAACAACGCTATAACAAAAAAACATAACCCTATAACATCTGCCTAGCTCAAAAGACTTCCTTAGGTGAAGCATACGTGCTCGCATTCGTAGTATTTTGGCTAGAAAATATTTGGGTGTTTTTTAAGGCTGGTAACTAGGCCTATGCGATTAGTTTAAAAGACAATGTTCTCATTTTTGAAAATATATTGGATATTTTTAGCTTGTAATTAAAACGAAAGATTGCTGTGTTTACCGGAAGATTTCTGTTTAGCCGTCTTCTTGATGAAAGATGGTGCTGGGGGCATCACGCCTCGAGGAGTGGGCGGGACTTCAGCCTCTTCCTTCTCGTTCTGGTAGCGCTGTAGCCTAACAACAGGGTTTAAAGTGAGACGAATTACTCTTGTTTAAATGTCGGAACATAAATAGCTATTTTCTTGCTATTTCCGACTATTTGGTGTAAATTTCTACACCAAATCCCAATATGGTACACCAAAAACTAGAATTTACTCTTCCAAATTTTCGTCTTTAATAATACTTCTTCAGGGCAGTATTTATTCTTCTGGTTCACGAACACGACCATTTGGGCCTTTTGTATTAAATCAAAACATGGAATACACAAATCTCCTTTTTTTTTAGAAAATAAACGAAATGCCAGAGGAAGATGCATGTCACATCAAACGGACGCTTACTCTTCTCTGACGTCATCGGCGATGACGTTAATGGATGATGACAGGGCCACTAGTAAGTGAGCATGCGCTACGCTCAGCTGACCGGACAGCGGCTGGCCGTAGAGAGACGACAAGGCTGGTGTAAGTCTTCGCTCCAATAGCTCGTTCAGGACCTGAGAGAGAAAAAGGTATCTTAGCCTAGAGTCGGTGTTACACGGGATAACATGCAACCAAATGTCATTCTAATATGTTGCCAAACAAATGTTACACGGAATAAATTCCAGATATTCGTCCTTCTGTGTTCTTTTTTTTTTGAAGCGGGTTCGAAAACACGCAACATGTTGTCGAGGTGAAATGATACGCGGAAAGTTGTGTTGCCCGATATGTTACACGGTCAAAAACTTTCTACGATACAATGTATCGCGTAATGTTTTTGTTGCATGTTATCCCGTGTAACACCAACTTAAGGGAACGCTGCTTCATTTATTTATGTGTAGTAACAAACGCAACTTCTTCCAACTGAGCATGAAACAATCGACTTCTTGTTTATTTACGTGCATTATCAATTGAAATGAGACATAAAAAGAACGACGTTTGCCCTAGAACTTTGACAGTTCCTTGAAACAGGTCCAGGTTAACAAGTAGCATTGGATACTTTTTAAAATGTTATTAACTGTCCTTAATAACGAGGAATTTTTATTAAAAAGCCCCGTTCAGACGCAGCCTTTTTATTGTTTTATACAATATTGGAAAACAAACCCTGTGAACAAATTTTAAAGTAACAATGTCCAAAAACAAGATTATTTGCGTTATTTACCAAATTAAATCGAGGATATCACAAAAGCACTCCCCACCTCAGTAGTATAGTATGCACCGAATTATCCCTTTTCATCAGTCGATGGAAATTGATCTTTTCTTACATTCAGTATATTGCTAGGAAGACGGCGGCCGACATAGACTTTTTAAGCGGACATCATTAGAATGGGATTCCCTGTAATAAGGCTTTGAATTGATTCTAACAATGCTATGGAATACCTCTATATTGCCAGGATCTAAGATTTGTTTCCGGTTGTTGAATGTTGGAATCTTCTGAAAAATAATATTAATCAAAACAATGAAAATAGGGGACTTGCGTTAAGAGATCACGTGACTATTTGGGTGGCAAACTAGTGCGCGCTCAGGATTTTAGCGGCAAAATATCCATATGCAAAAAAAGCCAGAGCTTTTTTTCACAAAGGGTTTAGTGTCATTTTTTTCGTCGTTCTCTGGTGTGACGGGCGCAGTCTTTTCTGAAATTTTTGTTTGGTTATTTTGTTTTGAATTTGCCACCCGAAAAGGTCATGTTATCTCTTAGCGCATGTCCGTCAATTATTAATCCGTCAGTCCGTCTGTACTAATATACACCATTTCATGTCCTCACTGCCAGAGATTCTTCCGGGCGCAGATTGGCCTCAACAGTCATCTGCAGACTTACAGATCATAATCTCCCCCCAACTCCTAGGATGACTAGATACACAGCCGTTCGGGGAGAATAAATTAACACAAGGTTAAAGTGATGAAGTGAAAACAGACTAGTTTGGCTGATGTTTCGAACATCAGTCTCTCGTCGGAGCCGTCTCAGAGATGGAAGGGCAGGGATCGTACATTTCAGAGCGTCTAGTACTGTAAAAGCCAGGCACTTTACCTGTTTGTCTTTGATGCTCTTGTTCCCGTCGTCTGAGGTTCGCGGTAGACCGTCACCGATCAACAGATCTGAGAGAACCTTAGAAGCGTCGGCGAACATTCCCAAGTCAGTCAGAATACGGACCTACCAAATCAACACATCCATAAGATCAAAATGCCACGTTCACTCAAGATGGTACCACGGTTTAGCGTTTCCAGTGGTTCTTAAACGTCCTCTATACAGGTAAATAATTTCTGAGCCGGGCCGTCTTGCTTGATAGGCATAGCTCGTGCCACTGAACTAATAAGCGATTGATGGAAGTTAAGACTTATGGCTGTTAAGTATGGCTGATAGGGGATCCGAGGGTCAAAGGAGAGTAAGTGGTTTTCTTACCCTTAATATGCGCACATCGACAGTGCGTTGAACGTCCCGGCATACACGGCTAGTAAAGTACAGACACAGGGAGACCAGGGGAAGAGCCTAAAAGATAAAAAGAATACGTTATATAACGTCCAATGGTATGGTTACGTGTTATTTCTCGCACATTGGGAGCATAATAGGGTAAAAATATCTTTTCGATGTGTTTTTAGATGCACCAGAGCCATCAGAAAAATAAAACGACCTGGATAGCTGATTAGAAGAACAAGTTTGGCATATGGTATTTGGTATATGTTATATATGGGATTTGTTATAGTTTATTTATAAACCTTACACCGTACACCGCTAAGCTCTAAAATATCGTATGGAATAAAGTATGTGTTGATAGCATGCTTCGATGTTGGTACTGCCTAGTATGTGTGGATCAAATACTACGATGCCCAGTCAGAGACTCAGCAAATATAGCAATGGCTTTGTTAAACTCATATCGTGACATTGCTGTGACATAGCGTGACATTGAACAATACCGATAGAAGGCGCTGGGCCGTACCTAGTTTTTGTGCATAACACACCGCGATGTCCAGCGTGTAACTCAGCGAAAATCTCAATAACTTTGTCCTACTCATAGCGTGACATTGCTCAACCGTTTATAACCATACCATAAGAAGGTGGCTGGGCCGTACCGGGTATTTGTGCATAACATACTACGATGTCCAGCGTGTAACTCAGCGAAGATCTCAATAACTTTGTCCTACTCATAGCGTGACATTGCTGAACTGTTTATAACCTACAATAAGAAGGTGGCTGGGCCGTACCTGGTATTTGTGCATAACATACTGCGATGTCCAGCGTGTAACTAAGCTAACTTTGTCCTACTCATAGCGTGACATGGCTTAACTGTTTATAACCATACCGTAAGAAGGTGCTGGGCCCTGGCTAACTCCTCTGCCACCCAGCGCAACGAGGCGACAACTGAGCGACCATCACTTCTGAACACGTCGGACAGCAGATCCACACCAGGGAGCAGGTCTGCACTTCCGTGGCCAGCCCCTATCTCATACAGGGCGTAGTCTTTATCGTCCGTGGGGTGCGGTAGTGAGGAGCGCAAAAGGGCCTGGCGGCAAAAATAACAATAAGCTACTGTCTGACTGCACAGTGGTAATCCATCTTAAAGGTTGGTTTTCCGTCAAACACAAGCGCAAGCGCAAGAAAATCAAGCAGTTGCGTTTTCTTGAGCTTCCGCTTGCCCTTGTGTTCTAGTGAGAATCGGAAAATTACGTGTGCTCCTCTTGCGCTTACGTCCGAGTAAGAACCAACCTTAATGGGGGACTTGCGCTAAGAGTACGTGACCTTTCTGGGTGGCAAATTCAAAACAAACAGAAAAAAAAAATCAGAAAAGACTGCGCCCGTCAAACCAGAGAACGATGAAAAAAATGCAATCTTTAAATAAAACTAAAGCATTTCTGAAAAAAAGAATTCTGGCTTTTTTCGCAAACGCTTAATAAGTTGCTTATTGTAGCTGTTATTTTGCCGCTAAAAGCCTGAGCGCGCGGTAGTTTGCCACCCAAACAGTCATGTGATCTTTTAGCACAAGATCCGTATTAGAATATGTCTATGTTGTATTGGAACAATGAGTTACTTTCTGCAGCGATCCTCAAATAGTAAAAAATATTCAATGAGATTAATATACGTAAGGCTCCTAAAGAAATATGGGGCACATATTCAATTTGGTGATACCTTGAACAAAGCAGCAGATAGCAGGCAGCACTCCTGCCGTAACCCCAGGTTGGACGTGTGAATGTACCTTAGAAAGTATTAGAAAACCATTCAGAATAATCACACAAGATGGATGCTACAAAGTAAAACGTACACCTTATACACCATACACCTATTCCAATTGAGGTTGCACCAGCGAATCTTAACCCGCAGTGATTCATGGGTAACGTATAAATGGCTGAATTATGGTCTCTGAAGCAAGAATTCTAAAAATTTATTAGCCTTCGTTTGTTTTTATTTACGCTTATGTTATGTTTTATTTGACACCCATGATGCACTGCGGGTTATGACACATAAGTTTTCCGAGTGCAACCTTATTTGAAATAGGTGTATAATAATAAAGCACCAAATATTTAATAATCTGAGAATCCCTAGGTCTATCAAATGCCCAAATGTTCACTGTGCAGCGTTAGCAGATAGATTCTCAACACACTTTATTCAGTGATGCAGTAAGGAGAATTTCAATGCCTATCATGACTCACTCTAAAATATGAGAATTCCTAGGTCTAGTCTAGTGAAGATTGATTCCCAACACTTTATCTTTATCTGTATAGAGATTTTCCATGTCTATCAAGACTCACTGTGCAATATTAGCAGCAAGCACGCCCGCCAGAAGGCAGCCCCAGATGCCACAGCGCTGCAGTAACACTTCACCAGTTTGCTTGTGTTCCTCTCCACTCACTATGTCCCGCCACGTCTTGAGGCAGTCTTGTGTGTTGAGGATGGTGTCTAACGCCTCCGCCCACCACTTGTAAGCGGCCCTGTGTGTGACAAGTAAATGAAAAATATTTAAAGGGGATCCGTCATGAGTTTTCGGTGGGCTACGGTATGCTTAAAAGCTAAATCACGCAAAAATTTAACGCTTTAGCACAAGATCGTGTCACACGAAGCCGAGTCGAGTAATTTGGATGCTTTTATTAGTTATTAAGAATCAGACTTTTAGCTTTTGTAAAACTATATTATACAAAACCTTGCCCAGATGGGCATCCGATTACACGCCACTATAAAGAGAATGAATCTTTGAGGTTCTCTTGGGCATTCACTTGACACATCAAACAGTTGATAAAGTTTCGATTCTCAGCGTAGCCGACTAGCAATTTGAAACTCTGTGTGTACCCTATAAAGAGAATTGCTTATGCCCTTACGTTGCCTATTTCGTTATGCTCTCTTTAACGCTATGCTGCTTCGTATCAGATGTTACCGCTGTGGAACATGATGCTGCCCAGTTTATGCATTGCTTATGCCCTTACGTTGCCTATGTCGTTATGCTCTCTTTGACGCTATGCTGCTTCGTACCTGATGTTACCGCTGTGGAACATGATGCTGCCCAGTTTATGCATTGCTTATGCTCTTACGTTGCCTATGTCGTTATGCTATCTTTGACGCTATGCTGCTTCGTACCTGATGTTACCGCTGTGGAACATGATGTTTCCCAGCTCATGCATGGCTTGTGCAGCAAGGCTTCTTTGCTGACGGAACTGCAGCATTTCTACAAAATAATATGGAAAAGCAGGTATTATTTCGCATCATTTTTAGTTTATCTTTCGTAACATCTTCACATATCAACCAATGGCTGTCGCTTTAATAAATAGTCTAAAAGAGCCCGGGCGAGCGCGCGGGAAACCCGTGATGTCTAAAAACGTTAGGGCCTGGGTCTATTCTTCAAAATAGTCTACGTAAACATTTTCAGCGTACATAGTTCTAGGGCGATTAGAAAGAACGGAAAAAAAATTGAACTGGATTCCCAAATATGGTGTATGACTCCCAAGTATGGTGTATTAACTAGAGTGTGTAGAGCTATCAAAACGACAGGTTTTTTTTAAATTAAAATTAATATTGATTGGTATTGATTGCGGCCAAATAAAGAAGGCGTTGTTGATCCACGAGCGTATCACTACGAGATACTAACCAATAGTCTTGTCGTAAGAGGAAATGACAACAGCAAGTTGCGCGGGCTGTAAAGTGTATGAACGAATATCATCCAGACCATCGAAGGTTTCCTCGGACAGATCGGGGGGGACATCGGTGGGGGGCTTGACCTGGGCGGGGACGAACCCCACCCTGGATGAGCCGCGGCGGATGCCCACTCCTCCTCCACGGGACGCAGCTATGAGGGTACGGGATGAAGGTATTAGATGCGTGTCATCTCACCCAACCCGAAAAAATGTAGGGGTGTATTTTTTTAAAAATACAGAAATTGTATATATGAAGCAAATCCGGCAATGGCATGACATACGCAGCGATAGTTAAAATACATCAGACCCAACAAGGCTTGGCCACAACTGGTGTAATGTGCTTTTAGTCCCTTTAAGCAAGGACCCGCGGTATAAAAGGCGCGGACCTGCGGATCAAGTCGTCATTCCCGGAGACCACTTGCAGAGCTCCGTAAATATCGAAAAAGCAGAGCCGAAGGTTGGCTTTGATCATTTTACAGTTGAAAATAATGTTCTGTATACACAAGGCAATAACGGCGAGCTTCTTTGGAGTGGTTTTCTACGGCAACAACGATAAAAATTGTGACTGAAAAAAAAAAAATAAAAAAAGTGCGCGCTTGTTTGAAATTACGCTATTGTTTAGAGCGTGTGAAAATAACGAAACCTGAAAACTATTTTGCTTCAAAATCGCTCCATTTTCTATTTATTATCTGTCCAGTCACCTGAGAAGATTGAAAATTTAGTTGGTTTTTGCACTGTTGATGTTTAAGACTTTATTTCAAACTTGATGATATCTCTTTTGCTTCTTTATATGGAGCGCTGCACTGGACGTGGTCTGGCGAAAATGGCGAATTGGACCAGGCGCGCGCTTTTTATATCGCGGGTGCTTGTTTAAGTCTACATTTTTTCAACCTTGAACATCTAATTGTCAACCCTCTAACTGTCGGTAACTGTTATCGCTAGTCCTGTAACCTTTCTATACATAAGCTCCAGAGAAAGAAATCGTATGATCTTATGATCCAATGAGGCGAGAGAGTATTTAAAAAAAACGATAAACCTGAAATAAGTGCCAAGTTAGATAACCACCCGTGGCGCTAATACGAGCTAGCATTGAGTGTCCAAACCTCGTCCATCCTGCTGGCCCGCAAGATAACTCAACAGTAACTGCCGGCTGTGCTCCAGTACCCGGGCAGTATGGTGTTTAGTGTCTAGGGCCTCGCGCAACGTCTGGAGACTGGTCCCTACGTCCAGAGGGACCGAGACGAGCCTCATGGCATCAGTGCTACCGCTGTACACGTTGTGCCCCTCTGGGTCTATATGCACTGCGGGCTCGATAGGCATGTACTCTGTAGGTTTGATGGTGATTCCCTGAGGGGTGCCGGTACCGGGGCAGATGGTGATGTGAGGCTGGGATGGGCAGGGACCGCCATGGGCGTTGATGCGTTCCATGAGTTTGCGCTGAGCAACCACTACTACTGGCATCAGTGTCTCTGCGTAGCGGCTCCTGGTGACGGATGGGAGGCGCAGTGTAAGATTCACAGGCAATGAGAGGGGTATGATCGTTTTGATATTCGCATCTTAGTAAAATTTGAAAAAGTAAGAAAGAGTTGTGATAATAAAAGAACGTAAAAGCAGATAGGAAATCACTAGTTATATAAATCATTTTATGTAAAATCCAGTTAGATTTCTTGAATTTTTTTTTATACATATTTATTGTTCCGTGTACAATTTTTTTTTACAACATCTCTCTTTTTTTACATTCTTCTTTTTACATTTTTTCACATTATACTTATTTCTTTTTTTTACATTTACTTTTCTTTTACATTACAAGTACACGGGAATTTACGAATACGTATACACATCACACTACACACAAACACGCGAAGGAGGAGGCAGAGATGCTGCTTGAGGAGAAAAAAAACATTATTTCAAAAACATTTTCCACTTTTCGTTGAACTGCTTCTCTTTGGGTATTTAATAAACAAATCTATCTATCTATCTAATATTCGTTTTTCAGCGGTTGGGGCGGCGAAAGCTGCTGTCACAAGTAATTTTCTTGAATTTCAAGCCTCGAACTATTTATCTATATTGATTATTTATTAACCTTTGCAAGATATACCCTTATGGCAAAGTCTAGTATGAAACCTGAAATTTTAGAAAAAAAATCTCAAAGTGCTTTTAAGCACTTTGACATGTTAAAACATGTCAAAACGTGGACACGACAGTTAAAATGAACGCTTTCCAATCCAGCTGGAACACTCGATGTGAAGACCTGTTTATTACTTAATACAGTAGATGAAATCATTGCCAGTGTTCTCTTAGGAAAGATCAAATGCAATGCTGTACATACAGTGAATTTGAGATATGCAACAAACGCTCGATTGTTCACAAACCTGCTGAGCGCGTTGAACCTGAGCGCGATGTCGACAGTCCGCTCCCACTTCTGTTCGTAAAACAGCATCTCCACAGTGTACATTACGAGCCGGCGAAGCCAGCGCGCGTCCAGAATAGTGGTATTGTCAAGCGGTATCTCAAAGCGTAGGCTGGCGCCTCCCCTCTCGTCTTCCACGCCGCCCATCAGTCCAGATGACTCGGTGATGTCCAGGTCGCCGGCTTTAAGCTTTTCACGCTACAAAACAAAATAATCAGGTCACAATGGTGATATGAGAGTAGTGACAGTTTTTAGTAATTGTTGATATGTTGAGATGCTCTCGCCGGTTTTGAGTATTGCAAAGTGCAAATGTTCTGATTTTTGCATACTTACTGCATTCCGAGATTTCTTTAACATAATAAGTCGCTTCACGCAAAAAGGGCCTTAAACAATATGCAGTTCTTTTTATTGCAGGCCAATTTTCAAACATTCCCTCAGCGTCGCCTTAGGATGTTATCAAAGGCTCTGTGAGCCAACATTTGCGAATACAAATGTATTTTTTTAGTTATTTTCTTATGTGCATAAAAGATACACAGGATAGTGAACAAAGCATGACCACATCCAAGATGCTAAGAGCACATAAAAATGTCCTTCTACCTTTTTTTCTTTTCGATGTCATAACACACCAAGAACAGTATAATTTATTCTTATAAAAAAAGAAAAAGAAAAAACACTAAAAATAGCGCTATCAATACCCCGCAATAATTGATCACCATACTGTCATACAATGTTACTTATGCATGTTAACATTCTAGAAGGGCGCAAAATCGTTATTCGATTAATACGCGGGGGCTATGTGTTTGTACGAGTTTTGTTTGATATTCGTTTAGTTCTAATTTAGCTGATTGTAAAGAATTGAAAAAAATAATTTATAGAAATCTATCCTCTTCTATTTTGTAATTCGAACAGAGGCTTTTTTTCTTATTACCCTGCATAGAGACCCAGCTAACAGAACCTTTACCTCATGTTTCTTGGATTTTAAAGTCGCAGTTTTGGCTAGTCGCTTTTTCAGCACAAATTCAAACAAACAACGCGAATCGGCAAGTACTAAAACAAAGATAATTAAAAGCTTTGCTAGCATTTTACTTGTTTTGTTTGCAAACTAACAACTTGAATTGGACTGAACCGTAGAAGATCGATTGACATCAGTGACGAAGGCGCATGCACACGCTAAGCGAAGGCTTTTCTTCGCACATCGAAGACCGGAAGTTGAAAACCGAAAGTTTACAGGATGATCTAAGGATTGTTGTGTTTCAAAAGCACAGAAAGACCACAAAAAGTTTACGAATGATCCATCCGAAGATCCAGTATATAGAACAATTCGAGAAGATAGAGCAATTTCAGATTTTCCGCAACAATGGACAAGAATTGTGTTTAACCCTAATGATACGCATCGCATCCACACCACACCACGGCATCACGTCAAGTCACTTCAGATCACTTCACATCACGTCACATCATATTACAAGCCCTTACTTTCTTGTTCTGATCTGCGTCAAGTCTGACTTCGTCCTGAAGATGAACCATCATGTCCAGCAAACAGTCGACAGCAGTGAAGAACGGTCTCCACAGAGCCGCCCTTAGCAGGTCTATATCAGCGGCTCCCTCAGCTTCATCTGTCAGGCGGAGAAGGCCGGCGGACACGCGCTGTAATACCGTCTGAGTGGCGTTCCACAAGGATCGACACGCGTTCTGTAGCATGGCCCAGTAGCGGCCGCGATGGGCAAGTACCTTAGGAATGGAGAGTAAATTGTGGTATATTTCCGTAGCGATCGCAAATAACCGAAAATGTGTGTTTTGGTATTTAGCTTAAGCATTCACAAGGGTTTAAGTTTATCGATGGTGCCGTAGGTCAGTAGGTACAACGGTTCATAACCGACAATAAGAGGCAGGAGAATGTGACGTGAGAGTAAGTGAGTGTGTGACATGAATATCATTGGGCTGCGCGATCAGTGCAATAGCAAACACATTACATCTTGCACTATTCAACCACTGTGTAATACAACCATATGTACACGTAGACCCGAAACTTAACATAGGGTATGCAATGGGCACTACTGGCAATGGCAGGACTCAAAGTTTTTTTTTTAGGCGTATGTATGCGGCCAGTTTCTTTTCTAGTCGCAACGTTTAACTTTTAGTCCAAAGAACAAAGCTTGGATTGGCTGTATAACGAACAAATGGCACATACAACCTTTGCTGGCGATCTCGTTTCCTTTCTTTTGCTGCTGGGATATCGAGAAGTTATTTTTTTTCAATCATTATCTGAAACCCCCAGTACCAGATGCCTGTCAAACTTTACAATATGCAACCACACTAAATGCCTTGGATGTGTCACATGTATCCCTCACAGCTTTATTCACTGTGCAAACATTTACACGTTTACAGCAACACATTGCCATCACATCTTGAGTACTTACTATTGATCGACAGAGGTTGGAAAACACGTTGCCGAGGTAGAAGAGCGGTGCGCGTGTCACGACTACATTCACTGTGCAAACATTTACGCGTTTACAGCAACACATTGCCATCACATCTTGAGTACTTACTATTGATCGACAGAGGTTGGAAAACACGTTGCCGAGGTAGAAGAGCGGTGCGCGTGTCACGACTACATTCACTGTGCAAACATTTACACGTTTACAGCAACACATTGCCATCACATCTTGAGTACTTACTATTGATCGACAGAGGTTGGAAAACACGTTGCCGAGGTAGAAGAGCGGTGCGCGTGTCACGACTACATTATCCTTCTCGCTACTTGTAACGGCCGTCACGCGACTACCAGCCCTATTACAAGACAGAAGATGTATGTAATGTGAATCTTGGCGTTGCCTAAAGTACGGTGACTTTCGCAATTTTAAAATGGTCCAGGGCTGATAATTGACCATGCCAAGTCTTTCTGTCTTCTCCCAAGTTAGACAGTGTCCAAGGGAATAATAATAACCTTCAATCTGCAACATCTCCCTTGCTCCTCAATCAGTTTTGGAGGGCGAACAATAACCTAGCAGCTGTCCGCATTTCTGGCTGAAAAATCGTCTGTAACCAATAATAATCGGGTGGAGAGGGTTGGAGGTTGTTCGTGTGAGAAGTGTCCCACTTAATTTTGTTGGGATTGTAGAATTGAATATTATTCATGTTTTTTCGTTTTTTGTAAGTAAGACAGTGTCCAAGGGAATCACCTTAGTGTTTCCGCTTGCGTCGCAGGCTGGGAAGGTCGTGCCATAGTGCGCGTGTGGTGTCCAGTAGTGACCGCTGGCGATGCGTACGGCGGCGCATCCATGGCATATCCGCTGAAGCCCATGAAGGGGTCAGGGGAGTGGCCCACTGAGGTGCCAGCCCAGGATGTGATGAACGTCCCGGATGTGGCAAAGCTGAACCAATCAGGATCCATCAAGGAAGGTCTGAGGGTGATATCAAGTATTAGTGTTCGAAGTCTGTATTGCGCCGACGGACAGAGCTGAATAACGTATGTGCATGCGCGTGCTCTGGCAAAAACAAACACAACACAACACTGTAGTTTTGAATCGTTCGAGTAAAGGTGCGAAAGTCTGACTTCAGTGGCTGTTTTGACTAAGTGTACACCATACTGTACAAAAGATGACAGATTTTGATAATGAGGGAGTCATAAAGAAAATTATAGCCTTAGCTTTGCGTTAGTTTTCTTAGCATCCGCTAAAATGTAGCAGTTCACCAGTAGAAAGCCGCAATTTCAAAACAAAAAGGCTAGTTTAACCGCGCGGTACTGGAACTAGTCTTGCGTTTTTCAGCACTGTCCTCGCGACGCCGGTAAGAAGTTGATTGCGCGCACTCATTTTATAAAGCAGACAGGGGAATTATGTCTCAAATAAAACTTAAAAAGGCAAGTGGTATCGCTTGGCAAACGAAGTGAAGTATAAGAAAATGCATTTTGTTAAAAGGCGGACTAGCAGGACAGCAATAAATAAAGCGTTAAAAAAAAGAATCCAGAATTGCAAACAATAATAGATTGAATATTCTGGGAAGGGTAGGCGGACTAAAAGGCCCCTTACAGGAAAAAATACTTCAAAGAACTATCAACTTTAAAGATCAGAGGTGAAGTGTCTACCTGTACAAAGGCTCCAAATCGTTGGACAATGATCCAGTCTTATCTAAGAACAACTCCATGTTACAGATCGCAGTGAGGTAGTTCAACTGAAATACAACAAAAGAGAAACAAACAAAATGCATGAGTTGAAAGTGAAGTAGGTTTATTTTGTATAGGACACAATTCATGGATTCGACATATCAAGTGGAAAAAAGGTCACGCACTCGCGCTCATATTTTCTAGCAGAAGTGCCACAGAAAAATCATCATGTTATGCATTTAATTTGCACATGTAGTTTTAACTTTTCCCGCGCTAAGGTCGAAATTTTATGGTTCTTTAAATATTCCAGGCGTATTACATGGAGGGCAAAACAAACTCATGTGTAATTTCTATAAGTTTTATTGATTTTACCTTCGACGAAGGGAAAACTCATGAGAGACCTTCGAAATCGAAGATCAAGTGCAATACAGAGAGCGTTGACGTTCTCTCCAGTAGTCTTTCTGATGTTTACTTTATTACCTGCACTCGCCAAGGTAACTCCTCATTGCTGACAGAACGAAGCTTGCGACGCCTCTGAGAGGAGCGCCAGAAGTCAGGAAGGATCGTCTGCATCCTCTCTACCGCCTGCAGAAGTATCGAAGAGAAATCCGGGGTAACGCATAGTGCGTCACGCAATAACGACATGCAACTTTCAGTCACATGTGCGTCACAAAACACGACATCCGTCACACAACATGGGTGCCCAAACAGCCACGATATGAGGTATTCTTTACACAACGTATGTGATGGAATATCAACGAAGTATCGGTCATAACGAGGCGTTATTCATCTGACGTCCTACACGCCACATAACGCAGAATCCGAAGTAACAGTTACACGACGCACGCAAAGCAGATGCACGCACATAAACACACATCTATTCGATACCTACATAGTACCATACTTACGATTGCAAAGTTTATCTCCTCATCGGTCTTTCCTTTATATTTTCGAGCCTTCGAGAGCAAAATAGAATATCGTGACACGTCTTGCTCACAGATGTCATATAAAATTCTCATAACTTCAACAAAGATAAACTATACACCACTGTAGGGAGAACCGCTATTCAGATCTTACGGATTAAGGGATTAGATTCTCTCACCTTCCTGGACATGATACTCGGGACCAGCGACTTTGGTTTGGACGTCCTGGCTGTCTCTAGTTTAGTTCTGGTGCGGATCTCGTCCGGGTCGTTCAATTCTCTCTCTGCTGCCTCACTTTTCTGCGATTTTTGAGGTGGCTTTAGAGAAAGAAAAAACATGTTTTACGTCAACAACAACTGAGACTATGACAACAACTATTTTAAAAAGCAACAGCATCAAAGCAGCATTACACACAAGAAATAAAATGCGATATGTGATTTGAAATTTCTATGATGGAAGTATTTGGAGGGTTTGTATTGTCCATGAATTCATTGTAATATTGCTATACTTATGTTGTGGACTCAATAACGTAAAAAAAGTGTGCATCATCTAAAGCCAAGAAGGGCATTTTAAATACCTTGCCAAACTCAACAATTGCCATGGCAAACTTCTTGATCTTTTCGTCTTCAGGACCGATGGCTGTGGCAGCCGTGCGAACGATCGTCGGCTTGTTGGCTAGCAGCAGCTCGTTTCGCCTGGAGAACACAAGTGGAGAAAACAAAAATCGATATTTTCTACAGGTGTCTTTGTCATAGCCAGTCATTTAAGGCTGGTTCCCTTACAATCGTCATGACCGGGCCGGTAAACCAAGGCGGGGAATAACTTGTTCTGGGTCGCGTCATTTTCTAAGGCCCAATTTTCACGACGCACTCCGCTATACCAAACATAATTGTTCGGATTGCGCAGATGGACAGTTCAAATTCTGTATCAATTAAGATCAGCACGCTAGAACAGAAAAAAAAACAACAGGCAAACACCAAACGTTGAGCTCATTTTGTGCTGAATCATAAAACATGTTCTCATTCGAACAACGACTACAACGTTGGTGCAACGACTGTATCAACGTGCAAGCGAATGCATTTCTTATCAAATAGACAAAAATGTTTGGCGCAGTAGGAGCGCGTAGTATTCGGGTTCAGGTTCGGCAAGGTGTGATAATGACGTAGGAATCGTGCCTTCGGTTCGGCAAGGTAGGAGCGCGACATAAGTCAGGCCTTAAGTTCGACATAGCAGGAGCGAGACGTATGAATCAGGCCTTAGGTTTATTGCGACGGGAGCGCAACGTAGGAATCGGGTATTAAGTTTGGTATAGGAGTGCGACGTATGAATCGGGTTTTAATTTTGGTGCGACGTTAGCGCGACGTACAATCGGGTCTTAAATTTGGCATAGAAGGAGCGTGACGTAAAAAAAGGGTTTTAGATTTGGTGCGACAGGAGCGTGTTGGATGAATCAGGCCTTAGGTTTGCTGCAACAGGAGCGCGACGTATGAATCAGGCCTCAGGTTCGGCAAGGCAGGAGCGCGACGTATGAATCGGGCATTACGTTCAGTATAGCAGGAGCGCGATGCATGAATCAGACCTTAGGTTTGGCGCGACAGGAGTGCGACGTATGATTTTGGTTTAAAGCACCAGCGCACAAATCCTCAGTTTAAGCAGAAGATTGCTCAATTGCTCGCGAGACGTAATTTCGTTCGATCAACGTCCACACACTGTGAGTTGTTGGACCCGCGAGGCAGTGAGAAAAGTGCACGTGTGGATTTTTTTTTTACCGTGTGCGCCAGGCTCACCTGATGACCCAGGTCATGGCATCGTGCGTCCAGTCCAGAGCGGTTTCCATCATCCCTTCATCGATGGCTTTAGACAGTACTTGGACAAAGAATCCGAGGAACCGCGTACGGCGCTTGAATTTCAGCACTATAAACAAGATCATGCACAAAACAAGCATGAAACAACGACACAAAATAACATGGTAATGATGTAAGGATATTTTTGGAACACGACAATAGATAGGTAGATAGAAATCACAAGTACAAAGCTCAAATTAAAGCGAAAAGACCAGGAGAATAACAAGAAAAAATTACATTACCTTGAGATTCTTTGATGGGAGAATTATAAAGAATAATAGGGAACAGAACAACTGTGGCATATGGAATTAATACATATGACATATAAATGTATAGACCATCAGGAAACATCATCACTTTCCCAAATCTCAAAGAATATGGCGAGAAAATAAGACTTATTGTTGGCGAGTATGAAAGGCCAATACAAGAAAAAGAAATAGAACATCTTCTTTAAATAGAGCAGAGAAAGAGGTAACATATGAGAATCACTTTGACGAGTTCACAGAGACCGGGAAACTATGCATAACGGAGTAAACTGATAAGAAGTTTGGAAAGTGATGATCAGAAGGGAAGAATTACCTGTTACAGAAAAGGCTGACGAACTACTTGATTCTTGGGTGTTGATGTTTTAGTATTTAGCAAAAGAATAAAAAGTAAAACTTTTATTAATTATATCACATTGGAGGAAAAAGCTCGAGAAAACCAGTAGTCTGAGTAACAGAAATGCTCAGAAATTAGTTACTATCAAGTGTGACCTACTCCGTTCATGAAAGAGTACAGAAAAAGTGGTATGGGTGACTGTACTTGAAAGAGTATAGAGAAAGGATAGCAAGTGAGATAACACCTAAGAACTTGAGTTAAAGGTGCACAAAATAATGAGAACGTTCTATCAGCTTCACATAGTGAAAAAAAAAAACAAATCGGTAAAAAGACCAATGTTTCAGGGACATTGGGGTGGAAAAAAGCAAGTGTACCATTAAAATTTCATTTTTACAAATATGTTTCCACCAATATAGATAGCAATGTCAAAAATCAATTTCATCTCTAGTAAGATAAGTAACAAAAAAATGACACGAGGATACATTTCATTACTCATGCCAACGTTCTCAATTTATTCGGCCCTGTTGGATTGAACTTAAAAAACCAACAGGGTTCGAGAGCTAGCCGACATGCAAGAAGGCTTTATTATTATTTCTTTTTTTAACCCAGATCTGCTCCCCAAGGTGAAACATGCCCAAGGATAATTAGAAGATAATTAGAAGGAGTACATCATAAAATCAAATCAAGGCGATAAAGCGGTGATAACATAAGTAAGAGGGTAGGCTATAACGATTCACAGATGAAACATGGGCAAGACTGATATAAGAGTTCTAAGAAATTTAGATGTGTTGAAGTGCAATGAGAATAATAAGCATGCAAGAAAAAGAAACATGCAACATGCTCAAGGCGTCCACAGATAGGGCAGGATCAATCCAGAGGATCAAGGTCATCACCGATGTACGAGACTAAATCTTCTGATTGAATAGTACTTGCAAACTCCATGATCTCAAGCTCTAGCATGAAGTCATCTTAAGGGGGAAGAATGGCAAGAGTCAGTACAGAGAAGAAAGACTGAACGTTATCTCTTGAAAGAAAACTGGATTGAGATTAGTGAAACAAAAATGTGAGGAAAAGATGAACAGACTGAAAAGACAAATGGCAACGAAAAAATCAATTCATGACATTATTCAGACATTACAGTGAGGACACACAAAGCGGGTTATGACTGCAACCTTCAGAACAACCAAGTTTCAAGTTTTAATACACGTAAAAACGGTGCAGCCAACAAGAATATCGATGCCTACCACTGTTTGTTGTTTCTCATTGGTTGAACAAATTAACTCGTTCAAATGCCGGACTGCGATAGCTCAAAGTTGTTCATAGCCTTTTTGTTGTGATCTCGTTTATCACGGGAGCATTGGACGCGATGCGTCTTACCTTCGAAGTAAGCGTCTTTTGTTGGTAGGCTGGCGATGTAGGAGTAGAGCAGATTGGGGTCCTCGGTACCCATCAGCTCTTCGTCATCTCTATGCAGTGCTGTGAACAAAAAAAAATGTTACGACAAAGGATGATTGCCCTATTGATAATTTAGCTTGTTCGTGCTGTGAACAAAGATAACATGTTACAACGAAAGAAGATTAAAGTGGTTGCATTTCCAAAATTACTGCCCTATTGATATTATGGTCATACAAAAAAAAATTGGGCGTCGACGAGAAAATCGGAGGCACTACACTTTCTTCGTGGGGTTTATTCGAGGAAAAATAAACTTGCCAGCAGGTGTTGTGCTCGACTGGTCTCCTCCCCAAACAAACAGAAAAACTCCAATTTTTACAGTGCAATAAAGGTAGAGAAAGAATTTAATGAATATTCTCTGGGAGGAAACAGCTTAGTTAGCCCCCAGGCTGGTTAATTCGACCGATTCTAACTCCTTTTAATTCTCTAAATAAACCAACACGTTACTATACCTTTCTGGCTGAGCTTCATAATGTAAGCCTCAAGGGCCTTCATCTCCTCCAGATTCACATCCCCCGGTGCTTGCTGGGTATCTTTGTCCACTGCTTTACCCCTCGGCGGCTTTGGCTTCTTCACCACCGGCTTCTTCTTCCCTGGTGGTCCTCCCACCATATTAGCCGTTGCCATGGCAGCAGCAGCTTGCATGGTTGTCATGGTACCGGCACTGTCCGGTGCTGTATCCAGGTTAAGCATCTTTTTGCCGAGTTCAATGATGGCACCAGATATCCCTGGTTCTCCCCAGCTGTGCAATGTCTTCAACAAAAGTTGATAAAAAGTGTCTGGATTGTTTTTGATTTTGAGAAAAAGACATTTTTTTTGCTTTTGCTTATTTCTCTCGCCCGCGCATAATCGGTTCCTCCTATGCCCTCTACGCCCTGGGTACCCCAAGAAGGGGACAAAAGAGATACAAACAGACATTCTACCTTGGCGATGAAGTATGTCATTGTGGCAATCATGTGTGACAAGCTGTCAGAGATGGCGGTCTGTCGGCGATGACGGGTGAGAGAAGGGACTTCTTGCAGCACAGCATGGCAGCGAAGCAGTATCTAAAACAACAAAGGAACAAACAAAAACTTAAAAGTCAGGGACTGACAAATGGCACAAAGAGCAAGATATATATCCCCCGTACGATAACTCGAAGCTTCTAACTGTTTACTGTGGTTCACCAAGAGAGCCAAAGGGCCCGAACACTGGACTAACCTGTATAACTGGTTTAGCTGCTATGTGCTGGTGCACTATGGGAGCCAAAGGACCCTAACACTGGACTAACCTGTATAACTGGGTTACATAGCTGCCATCTGCTAGTGCACCACGCACGGGAGCCAATGACCCCAAACACTGAACTAACCTGTATAACTGGTTTAGCTGCTATCTGCTGGTGCACCACGCACGGGAGCCAATGACCCCAAACACTGAACTAACCTGTATAACTGGTTTAGCTGCTATCTGCTGGTGCACCATTGGAGCCAAGAGGCCGTAACACTGGACGATTGCTTGTAAAGAAAGCGCAGTGTCATTCAACCAGCCAGCCACCTGGACAGCAAGCAGCAAGCGCTCACACTCAGCCAAACGCGCCACCTGCAGGAAGATATCAATTACATACTGCGTCCTGGATAATGGAAAATATACTGTTGTTCGAGGGAAAGTATGGAATTTGACGCTGCGTTTTAGCTAGAAGGGAGCAATCATGCTTACTATTAACGTGTTCAAACCCTTTTTTGCACCTAAAAGCCTATTTACATAAGCAAAAGAAACGTAGATGTAGGGGATTGCTTGCCGGGCGTGTTAATCAGGAGAAGAAACCTTTGGAAGCGCCTACAAGTGCCAGTGTGGACGAGGGAATAAAAAGTAAGGTGTTTAGGTTCTGAGCGCACCTGTCCGTTGTAAAGTGGTCCACTATCGGACAGCGAGTTGCAGTACAAAAAGCCTTCACGGATGCTGAAGTCTACAGAGATGAACAAGGTCTGCAGGAACTGGCGAACCAAGATGGGTGAAGACTCGAAAAGGCGGTCCTCATTCAACCTGGGAACACGACCATCAATATCAAGATAATCCAGTGAAATATCGCCGTAAACAAAGAACGTACATATTATATATGTTAAAACACATCTACGTAAAGCCATCACAATGATCGAACCCATAAACCCCAAACTAACGTCTTCAGTTTAATCTTGATGTCACTGTCCGCCTTTTTGATTCGCAGTTCTTCTTCAGTCGGTTGACGGACCGTGACAAAATGATCCCACAGGACAGTACATGCCACCTTGGCCACACTTGGAATGTTAGCAATGTATGCCGTCTGGAAAAAAAAAAAATAAACCACACTCTATGTAAAGTACTATATTATCGAGACAAGGGCGAAGGAAGTACTGAATCAGACACCACAGTAGGGGTACGGCGGGGATTTCAGTACTCTCACTTACTCATCTTATGCTTTTCTTATGTCATTTTCTCCAGCCCCTAAATATTTGGAATCGCTAAGTAGAAAAAAAAACTGATAACGGCTGCATTGCCGAAATGTCGGCAAATCACCACTCATTAATTCTAAATGTTTATTTATTCTTAGCATCCAATGAGATCCTGCACAGAACCAAGCAACACTACCCTTTTACCTACTTACTCAGGGCCGTAGCAGGGGCTGGGGCATTGGTTGGGCATTAAGATATTATAAGGAAATGTCTTGTAGGGCGTGTCTGTGTCCCCACACCTTTCTTGATTTTTTATATACCGTCCCGCCCCCCCCCCCCACCCCCCAAACAAAATATTTCGAGGTCTGCTGTGGCTCTATTACTCTGTGGCTTTCAGTAGGAGGGATACTTAATGGGGTAATGGAAAACGCAATAATATGAGTACAGCTAACCGCCTATACGTTGCACTGTGCCCTACTATACTATTTTCCCTGCTGAGGAGGCTAAGTTCCTCATATAGTACCTGCGCCAGATACCCCCAGGCCATGAGCGTAGGCAGTGGGTGTGTCGCCAGCACTGGTCTGCTACTGGATCCAATAGTCTTGCCAATCAGCTGCCCCTGACGGTTGTACGCTGCCACCGCGAATACATACTTCTCATTTGGTACCAGGCTCTTGACCATCAGGCGGCATTTGTCGGTGGCGGGGATCTGGAAAGAGTAGACAGAATCGAATACGGAAATCACGCAGCGGTGTGCGCGTGGTAGTCAGCATGTACAGCTATGAAGACGCGATCAATTAGTAATTTTCACAAAACGATTATCTGAAAAACATTACTAAAATGTGATACATAATCCCCCAAAGCATGCTAAACTAATAAAAAACGTTATCGATAAATTATTGATAAAAAATATTGATTTCTAATCATGCCACTTCTTCGCAAGAGGCTGGCTAACCAAAAGGCACTGAATGTAAAGCCGTCGTTCCTTAGAATGACGGAGGCTAGAAAGTTGTTTAGTGGTTGACTAAACGACTTGAATGTCATAACGGGAAACACGACATAGTATGCGTTGTGCACAATTCGCAAGTTTTGCAGTGTATACTAACCTCCTCCCCGGTCCCAGGTAGCTGGTAGTCGTTCAAGCGTACTTTGACGTTATGGCCACTAGCTGATCGTCCAAACAGGCGGTACCATGCAACCTAAAACAGAAAAGTGAACAATAAATAGAAGGTCAAAAACGACGCCATAGTTCTCACCAGCTGCACAATATTGCACCCATTTCCATAAGTACCTACAGTAGGTGAGTAATAAAGTGAGTAAATGAGACTTTTTTTGAATACCGTTTATAAAGCAAAAAAGAAATCTATCGTGGGTGCCAAGTTTGAAGCGTTTTTTTAAAAAAATGTAAAAAGGTAGTAGAAGAACATTAAAATGTAAGAAAGTAATCTTGTCAATAATCTCGATAAAAATGTGACGCCATACCGTTTCTCCTTTCGGGGAGTAAGGAGCTGGCCTGAAGATCATCACTGAGGGGCTGCGGTAGAGGAGGAGGGGAGCCGGTGGTACATCAGGAGAGGGCGCGGTCTCATCAGAGGAGGGTCTGTTCCAGCTCGCAAGTTTTCTGTCTCGCTGTTGGGCCTTTTGGATAAGATCCATACTTTCCTGCAAAATGGAAACAACGCATACAACATCATCATCAAAAAAGATTACACAATCACAAACCCACAAAAAATTTGATATAACTACAACTAGTTATGTCAAAACAACAAATAATCCATTTTCTATTATCATTGTCATTAATCTTATTAATTTCAAAGGGACATCCTAGAAGACTGATTGGGGTGATGAATAACAAGCGCGAAGCTACAACGGGGGCTCAAATAAGATGCTCATTACCTTTAGTAGCTGTGTTTGTTCTTCTGTCCCTCTAGTGGTCGCTCGGCTGGCCTGATGCATAAGCAACAGTGCCTTGTACATAGGGTTCTTCCCACAGAAAGCCATCAACTCTGTTTCTTCATCACTCATGACAGCCGTCGGGGCTGCTGTACCAGACTTATCCGGCTAAGAACAATCATAACAAAATCAGGATTCCGAAACAGGAAAAGCTTTAACAGAAAGCTCGAAGGTAAAGGTCATGGTCATGGCTTAAGGGATTTGACATGTGAGTAATTCGCAGTGATTCAGGGAGCCAGGCAAATTCCAGGAAAATTCCAAGAAATATGTATACAGATTCCCAATCCCCCTTCAAGATGCTGCCAACTCTGCCTGAGCATGATCTTTCCCTCAGATTATTTACCCGCTTTATATTTCTGTGGTACTCCCTCTTATTTCTAATGGTTCATCAGCCTAGAGAGGTAGGGCAAATAGGAGTAAATAAAATAAATGCCAACCTTCTGTTTCTTTGCAGCTGTAGAGCGCTGGGATCTGGGATCTAGAATGTTAATAAAATATTACATTGAATAGTTAAAAAACTAAAGAAAACCAGTTAAAAGCCGTAAACAAATGAATTACGTATGGAATGTTTGTCAAACTGCCAACAAAACCAGGTTTCAGCGCCTAATTGAACGTAAATGGTCGTAAAAGGTCGCGCTGCAAAACAATTTCTATCGATTCCACACATCGTGAAACCGCGGCATTCCGTCGAGTTATATCGTAAAACGTTGTAGTAAGAAAGCAAATGGTTTGTGGGCTCCCACCTGATCCAAGTGCTACAAGTTTGAGTGCAACTCGATGATGTACGAATAACAGCTCCATATGCAGGGCTTTTAGAATTGTATCCATCAGACTGGCGGTGGGTGCTCCGTCACCCCTCAGGGTAGGGCTAGGTGACTGTTATATGAGAAAACTGAGTCAATGGCTAATAAGAAGTGAAGTGTTTAATATGTATTACACGCATCATGAACCCTTCTAAGTTCATAAGTTCCGAACATCAAAAATTAATTTTTAAGTCAAGGCCAATATATTTTGTAGTTCCAGTCTAATAAATTTCGAGGCAAAGGTTTTCCGTTACTGAGTAGTTTGGAGGGTACAGCTGGCGTACTGTATCATTTTCCGAAACCTTTAACCATGCAATATCCGCAATGGTTTTCCGCATCTAAGTAGTATAGAGGGTACAGTTGGCGCATCATTTTCACTGACCTTTATCCATGCAATGTCGGCAATGGTTTCACCGCTGCTGTCTATCACAGAGTCTCTAGCTTTCACCATCCCCTCATACGCCTGGCGCAGGATGTCACGGGACTTGGTAAGGACCCCCCGAACTCCAGGGGGATATCCCTCTCCTGCTAGCAGGAGTGAGTGGTCAGAGGCTGCGGTGTTTGATCTAGGAGTGCTTGGCTTGTCAGCAGCATCGGTACTCACTTTGTCCTAAAATGAACCAGCATGATGTTAAGAATTAATAAATACCATTAGAACCCTTGCTAAGATCAGTCACATTCCCAGGATTGGCCGAAGGGGGGTGCGCAGTCAAAGGTATATATGGAAAATAATAGTATTTGAAGATTCCTTAATAAGAAATGGACCACCTTTTGGCCGCCAAGGGGGTGCGCGCGCACCCTACGCACCCCTTTGTATACGGGCCTGAAGATGATTAAGCTAGGATTAGTTGCATTATTGCCGGAATCCGTATCCTTATTGAATCGCGTGTCAGCAAACGTTTGTTGCCGCGAATATGTAAATAAGAAAATGTGAATGCAGAGAGGAACTTTTTAGCTTTGTTTGGCAATGCGATATAGAAAAATACTTGTGCGGAAAGCTCAACAGAGCCAGGGTCCAAATCAGGTGATCCCGTATGTTAGTTGTTTGTAAGCACTATCACTTGTCCACTACCAGAAGACTAAACTTAGTGGTTCTTCTAGACTTACTAGCGTTAACACCCAACATAATATTGTTTATGCAGCATGAGCATCTGACCTTTCTCTCCTCTGCCGTTAGTGCTGGCTTTGGTGACTCCACTTCTCCACCACTGTGGTCCGCCAAGTTGGCTGCTTTGCATTCCAAGACTAGAGCTAGCTTGAGCGCGACCTCGGCGAACAGGATCGGGTCAAACGTGCATGCGTCACTCCAAGATAGGGCAGTGTGTACTACGGTAATCATGTGAACCCACTAGGATAGAGTAACTCAGGCATAATCATGACGAACATCACTGTATGACTAACCGTCAGTAAAGGCCTTTTTGTGTTACAGCCTGCATTGTATCATGGATAATGTAAAAAATCGTTATCCATTAGGGGCACATAAGAAATAATTCTACAGTTTGGAATTTGATTAATCGAACCACATAAGAAAAATACAATACAACAAATACGAGCGTGCTAAACAACCTTAAAGTAACAGTACTTTGTGGTTACCCACTTGGACTCGATAAAATAATACACACAAATCAGAAAATTAGATGTTCCGCTAAACTGCAATAGTGTTACAAGGGAGAAAAAAAAAACAGACACCATTTTTCTGTAACCTGCAAATCTTATCAGGGTAAATTTAGTAAAAAAAAGTGTGAAAATAAATACAGCTTGGGCATTGTACCTTATCAGCATTTTGATCATTGAGGACGAATTTACAGCCCTCCATGGATGAGGAGACGACTCTTTGAAAGTGAATTTTGCACTTGGACCACAGGAACAGCGCAGCATCTATTACCATATCTGGGTCCATGTGACCTACGATAGACTGAAAATACAACCAACACGCAGCAAAATGTCAATAAAATGGGGGGTTAGAAAGGCTAATTTGCAACACTTTACTTTAATTAATTTCAGTGTCATACAACAACAAAACGCTTTGTGCATAATTTTATTCGGTAACATGTTGCAGGTTGTTGACCGTGAAGATAAGCAGCACTTAACTGATGTGTGCAAACAAATGTTAATGACATACTGTAGAAGAAAAAAAAATCCTGGAAGAAAAAGCCATTTGTGATTCAAATAAATTTACCGAAATGAGGAGTTGAAGTTGTTTCGTGTACTTTAGCATGGACGTTGACGAATGTGAGAGACAGCTTAGTTGGGAATTGTCTTAAATTGTTACGACTAAATCGCATATAAAATGATTTACGAGAGCTGTGAGAAAGCAAGTTGTCCAACGCAAAACGATTCTTAATAACGCAACAAATAAAGTGGTGTCGAGTATGAGGATAGAGATGAAGTTGATGTGTCATTTGGAAAATATTTGAAGTGGATGATCAAGAGAACCATGAAAATACATGAGGGATTCTTCATCCTTAATCCTGTCTATTTCTCTGGTGACGATAAAGATGACGTTTATGTCAAATAATCCCTGGCTCACAGAAAACTCGTGATGTGTAGTGTTGGAAACTATTTATTTTAAAGCAAGTTGCAATAAAATTTGACAAACCTTGTAGGGCTCCACAGAGCAGGAGTGTAACGTGTCAGCAAGTTTCATCAAGTCATCCAAGTGTAAACCACCCTTTCCTAGAAACGAACATCAGACAAATCAATCATATATCTACAACGTAAATGTCTTAGGTTGACCTTTAAGGAAAAGTAAGGAGATGGCTTGGCTTTTTGAAGAGTTTTAGGCCATATATGTCCTAAGCATATTATTGTGAGTCACTTGGGCAAATGACCGGCTTGTATCTAGGTCTAGTACTATCTTGCCACACTCTTATAGGTATATGACCAAAAGAGTAATATCAGGATGTAATAAAATATGAAACAACGATTTAGTTGGCAATGCCTCCAAACATTTCGACATTAGGGCATGAAAAATCAAAATAAGCAGAGCTGGGGATGGTCTTGGATATGTCTAATCTCAGCAGGCAAAGGTTTGATTTAGCCTCAATATCAGCGTCTGCAAGAGCGGAACCTGATTTTCTCACTGCCCTATATTGTCTTGACAGACATTTGCCTACAGGAGATGTTCTGAACCTCATTGAACTTACATATGGCCTTGTATGCTACTAAACGCTAGAAACTCGCAGGCTTGGTTATGTGTTGGTATAAAACAGGCCTGCATGACTAGAACATTACCTAAAGTGCCTGGTTGTAATTGTAAGGCACAGACTAAAGACATGTCCTACGCCTTACTAACCTTGAGTATGGCTATCTGATTCATCCTGTGTCGTGACTGCTGCCTTCTTGGGCTTTGGCGTGCTGCTGAAGAATGGCTCTAAGGCAGCCATAAGCTCCAGGGTTTTAGTGTCCATTAGGCCTGTGCTGTCCGTCATTTGTTTTAAAAGTTCTAGGGTTGGACTTATCAGGGTATTGAATGTTTCCCATTGCTCATAGCTGAATGCCTGTTTGACAAATTTTACAACAGCCTGCAGAGGAATTCCATTGGATCCTATAAATGATAAATAAAATGATCTTGAAATTGGTATTAATTATAAGAAATTCTGGAGTGCTTTTAAAAATTAGTGGACTGACAAAAATAGTTTAAAGACTTCACATGAGAATATAAGGATATTGTTTATGGCCTCCACCCAGAAAAACAACAGGGAATAAATAACTAAATCTATGCTCTTTGCAAAACGCTACATTTATGGAGCATACAAGAAAAAACGAAATGTTTATTTTAAAACATATTTAATATATCTTAAGACATAATTAGATATTGAAACAGCTGACATTGCCAGAAAAATAAAGTTGTGAGGTGTCAATGTAACCTGCTTGCTATATCTTTTTTTTTTCGCCTTGTTTTTCATCATATTTTTCACCATTTCATGTAACGTAACGCAGTGTAATGTATCATACATGCTTTGTAAAAATATTGAGATAAAATTTACACTCAAAAACTTTGTCATCATCATCATCATCATCATCATCATCAACAACAATAAGATCATGACTATCAAGTCATTACTGTCAGCAACATTACAGAACCAATGTTAAAGCAGCAACACAGCGACCATTACAAAACAAATGTTAAAGTTCAATCACAGATCTTCATACTGTCACCTACCCTCCTGGACAAGTGCCATAAGTCCTTGTGCACCAAAGTCCACTACAGATGGATGGATTTCCTGTTGATGCTTAGCAGCGTGTGTCTGCCGTGGACCACCACCTCCAGCTATCAGCTCCATACCAGCAAAGAACAGCTCAGCGCATACATCTGTGATAGTATCTTCCGCATCAGAGGCTGGAGCCTCGCAGTGTAGTGTGCGCCTGTTGGGTTCACTGAGGGCCTCAAGGATGGCCAGGAATTGAGCAGCAGTTCCTGTAAACTGGTCGGCCAGAAGGCGTTCTGTGGGTGTCCGTGGCCAGGGTTGCTAGAGCAGCATCAAGTAGAGAATGATTTGTTACCGGTTTTTTATCATAAAATTTACATTAATAAAAGTTATATATATTTTTTATTTCTACACATTCAATTCAAACGCTATTTCATAAATGGCAATGAAGCCTACAGTATGTATGGAAGCTGAAAAGATTATTAAGCTTCCATATGCATGGCATATCCTGCAACACAAGGAAACTTTCAACAAGACAGGGCTTCTGGAATTACGCGCTTGTGCGGAAGCGCGTAATTTGGCTTTCTCCACGTAATCCGCGTAAACCACAAATTTCCACGTAATCCCGCGTAATTTGGCTAAATTTTGAAAGACAAAACATTTAAGTTCACAGCTGATGTGTTCTTTTAGGGTTCTTACCTCTATTTCTCGTAAAAAAAAGAGAGATATTCTTCGAGTGCGATATTTCGAACTGAATTCAAAACAAATAAAATGACTAGGCGTTCTTTGCTAAACCTCGAAGGCCTAGGACTAATAATTAAATACCTTTTTTAATTGGCTGGTGGCTAGAAGCCAATGAAAACTCGCCTAAGATATTTTCGGGCAAAAAAATTATTTCGTGCTTTCCTTAGGTACAAAATGTAGTTTGGGCGTAACAGTGGATATTCCGTGTAATTTAGCGCGTAAATCAGTAAAGAATCCTGCAAAATTTTGATCTTTTAAAGAAACATGTATTGCAAAATCCCGCGTAATTTAGCACGTAATAATTGATTTTTCGCATAATTTAGCAAAGAATCCCGCGTAATTTTGAGTTTTTTTTTCTGCGTAATTCCAGAAGCCCTGACAAGACAATCACTGCATAAAATAAAACTTACATTGACAGTGTCTTTCAGGTTTGGCTTTGTCTTTGGCCTTAGTAATCCCTTAGGCCTCTTCCTGGTCTCAAACACCACCCTCTTGAACACCATGACCTGCATCCTAGTTTTGGCCTGACGGAACGCCCTAGCCACCATCGGTGTGGCATCAGACGTGCTCATCCTTTCAATGTCTTCCAACTCATTTACTTTGGTAAGCCCCCTGCGTGCAAAGCTCTCTGCGTGATTGGCGGCTTTCATATCATAGTAACACTGGCAGGCGGCAGCATATAGGGTGCTGCGCCATATAAGGTAACGGACGGTCATCAAGGGCACAGAGGATTCCATACACATACAGGCCCACTGCAAGAATTCTAGCACCTGGGAAGGGATGTGATAAGAGATGGGTAAAGAATTCAAGCATTGGGGAATTGATGTGTTGCAAGGATTGGTAAAAGAAATCTCTAGGAATGGAATTGTTACAGGGAATAGATGTGTTGTACAAATATACATATGTAGGGAGGAGTTAAAGAAATGCAGCACCTGGAAATGGATGTGTCAAGGGATGGGTAAAAGAATTCTAGCAAATTGAAATGGAGATTTGTTATCAGATTGGGTTACAAAAACTAAGACAAATAGACTTAAAATCTTATAAGGGGATGCATTTGTTATCGTAGTCCTGTATCTTTGCTTTCCTTTAGCTGTGGTACTTCAAAAAGCTTAACATTATATTGTACCTTGTTGCTGTATCCCAAAGCCATAAGATGCCTTGATATAGAGTAAATGTGAACAGTGCCTGATGATAAAAAAAAAAGTATTTAGTGGTGTAGCAGAGACAAAAATAGGGACCTTTAAATACATTATGGCAGAGGGATGACGAGGTGCACTGTATGCAAGATTTCAATGGGGTACTTTTGGGTCGGAGAGCGTGGATGATCCCAATGTCACCTGTCCTGCCTGAGACTGAGAATTTCATATGGAGGTCAACAGTCCAGAAGAGATTATATACTGTGGGTAACATCACAACAAGTATTTACCATTAAAAACAAGCCAACAGAAAGATTCCTTATGAAGGGCAGCTTGTGTGATCAGTCTCAAGATTTTCATTATATCAACTGAGAGGCTGACAGTCTCAGGATTCTAGAGGCAAGAAAGAAAGCATAGTTTCTAACATGTTTAGTTAAAGCCGCATTGTCACCAGTTTACTTCCGGAGGTCCGACGGAAACCTCAACCGTTAAAAGACAAAAGAATCTATTAGAATCCGAGATATTTAACAGGCCATCCGCTCTAAATTATCAATCACATCCTCAGACAAACTTCCAATAGACACATTGCTTTTAATATTTTGAAATATTTTTCGCGTTTTCCGTTAAAAATTATCGGATATTGCTAGGTAATCGACCGGAAGTAAACTGGTGACAATGCGGCTTTAATTGCAAGTCCAACATCCATCCAATCAAAATTGATATTCTTCAATTGAGTAAAATTCTGAAACATAAAACTACACTAGCTGACACTGGCCACAACCAATAGCATGTCTTACAAACTAGAAACTTGTGCAAGTTCAAAGGAATGTTTATTGTTCAAGTAGCATAGAAACACAAAATACATTCAGTATATGTACATGCACCCTCCATCATTTTGTTTTTAATTTTATCAATCTTGAGCAAATCAAAAATTTAAGTCAATATGATGGGTCAACAGGAATAGAGAGTTAGGTAAAGTTACTAAAGATAAACCACCTACATAGTAACAAAATGGGATGGCGCCAAATACATGAATTCTGGGTTTTTCAGTTATAAAAAAAAACAGTCAATCTACCTCAAACTAAGCTGCTTACTATCAACGTATAGTACCTGCAGTTTAGGATCCTCTGCTATAACCACATGATAGCTACTGATAGATTCCCCAAGGAGAGCTCTAAGCTGTTATAGAACAACATAAAATCAATCAAATAAATCAACAAAATCAATTTAAATGAATTATTAAGCATAAAAACAATTATCTTTAAAAATAACATACAGGCAGTGTCAAGATTTTTTTTCTAGCAGCCTGAGAAATATAATTTATATCTTTATGCAGGATAGTAAGCCACAATGAGCATGAGGATATGTACATTTTTTTTAATCTGACTGGGACAATATAAGGGGAAAAATCCTAGCAGTGTTCAGCTATGGCATGACAAATACAAAAACTGCATAGTTCATTAAAGGTAGTTAAACATTCAATGAGTGATTATAAACAACTGACCCAAACTAGTGATACTTAACCCATTTGTTTCCTTTTTTTGTTTTTTGTTGTTTATGACACCCTACATTTTAAGGACCATTTGAATTCTCTTACTGCAATTTCTGCAGTGGCAGCCTCGATACCAGAAGGAAGATAGACATTGTTGAAGCTTTCTAGGGTGTAGTCTGAACAGGACTCCAGTGTGTTTAACCCCCTGATGCTGCTCAGATAGCGCCCATAACACTGACACTGAGCAATCTTGTACTCCTGGAAAGTATGATTCTCAGTTTATAAGGTAACCAGACATAATCCTACTGCAACCAGCATTGGGTCACAATCTTAAATCAATGTGAACCACATAGAGAACAACTCTCATACACAAAAATTACATGTTTTAAAAGAACGTTTCCTGTCCATGACAGTGTACTGCAAGCATGAAAATTTGGAAAATACTTGACAAGGTTTGCCATCACAAATAATAATGCCAAATAACAACGAAAAATCTGTCATTGTTTGGACTGACTGTGAGTATACATGTATGCATAGATAATAAGGTATGAGTGATACCCATTCTCTGAAGACAAACAACAAAATTTTTTAAAATGTACATATGGTGTATACAGTTTGCATATGCATGATTGGCTTACCCTAATGCTGACTAGATAGTCTCCTGTAGCAATCATTTGTTGCACAAAGAAGTCATGCGGCAGGCGCTGCTCAAAATTGTTCCACAAGTTGAACAATGTATTGGATCTGTTTTCAAGAAATAATGCATTTATTTTTAATTTTAATTCAAAGTTACTTTTTGTTTTATTATTTATATGGCTATCTTGTACAGTTATCAAGTCTGTGATTCGTGAAAACTGTTTTCTTTAACTCCATGATCTGAAAAATTGTGAAAAATTGGTCTCTGATTTCTGAATGCTACTCCCTCTAAAAATAGCTCCAGCTACTCTGGATAAAGTGATTGAGTAGAATCTTCTGGCTTAGAGGCCAAGCGAATCCCAGATCTACTGTACAGTATCATGACTATATAGCATAATATGGCTTAATAGCATTCCATTATTGTGTTTTCCTACCCTCTGGCATATGCTTCCTCATCAGGTTTTCTCCATCGCGGCCCAAGCTCCGCCTTCCTGGTGACATACTTGAGAAACCTGGATAGTTCTTGCTGGAATGACATCTGCACTGGATTAAACCTGCCCTGGTCTGATGGATAGACAAGTTTATTTATTATCATTATAGTAGCCTGATAACCTGTATACAACATTAGTCAGTACAATAGTTTACAAAGTCTAGTCTTTACAATTGGGCAAGCGGTTATACCTAGTGGAGACTAAAAGGCAAATAAAGGAAATGCCCCCATATCGCTGCCCCCCCCCCCCCCCCCCCCACCCTTAGGGTGATTTCTAGCTCAAAATTAGAGAACCAAAAATAATATAATAGTAACTTGAAGTAAAAAAGTAAAAACCACATCAATATATATGCACAGCTTTTACTTCTTGAACACAATACAATACATGTTAAGTATTTAAGCTTAAGTATATAAACATCAGCCAGATATGAAGGCTAACAACCTTGCATTGGCAAAAAAAAAGAAGCATTAAGCCAATCATTCAGATATTTTTTTCGTATGAAAGGGAATTTTTACTTCGCTTCCAATAGAAGAAATTATGCATTATCATTGTATCTTAGAGTCGGCAAACGGAGAGTGGCACCATCGTTGTTACGAGGAAGAATATTTTTCTTTTCGTAACGAGGGGCGAGATGTGAAGTTTACCTGTATTTTGAAAGACATTCCTTCCACTTTCCCCGCCGGTTAAGCTCCGAGCACTTTGAGTTTTTAAAGTTCTTTGGCTCATTTTGTACTCGGTGAATTTTCTTTTATTATCGAGTGTCAATTTTGTTGTTATTCTTTGAGCTTCGTTTTGTTGATAGGCGCCATTTTGGAAAGCTCCCGCGTTTCTATGTAGCTAGGTGACCTCGCCTCCTCGCGACCTCGCTATCAAAAAGCCACCACAGGAAGCCCTTAGTGAGATTCCCCTTTCCATATTAGAGGATTAGAGACGTGTAACACGTCCGGACGGATTTCCCATCATTTTAGTTTCCCGTCTGAAGTGAATTAGAGAGGGAAATATCGTTTTGCTTACATCGTGGCGAATATTAGTGTGTACAAAGCTTATTCTCATGATTCCTTCTATAGAGAAGGAATATTTGAATATCTTTCAATAATAAATAACCCACCTTTTAACGGCCAAAGGCGCCACACCCTGTGCACCTCCCCCCCCCGGCTCTCCCGTAAGTACACGAACAAGGGGTAAATGCCTTAGCCCGTCAAATTACCCGTCTAGTATAAATTTACACGGATTTCCCATCCGAAAGGGAAATTTGTGAAAACAAGTCGTTTCGTTTAGCAGGGTTACAGGCGGGTAACACATTTGGACAAGATGCTTGCTAAAAATACCGCATAGTCCCGTTTTAACTTCTTCAGAAGGTTCCCCTTCGCACACACAACTTGTCTTTGAAAGTTAATCCGTCTCTTGTGTTGAAACGGCTATTAAAGCGTTACAAAATTTGCTTAAACGCGGTGATAAAAAAAACTGCGCAAGCATGTGCCACATATTTTTTTTTTTAGAATTTACTAAGTACGGACAGGGGTACCTACATGTCTTTCTAGAGTGCGTATCCTAAAAAGGGCAAGGGGTATTCGCTATTTCAGGCCAAGAAACCCAAAGAAGCATTCCTTAGACGTAATCCCTTCTTAGCGAATTTTGGCGGGCATAGAGGTGCCCGCAGCGGGAATGTTCTATGGTCTTAACATTCCCAGGGGTATGTTTGTTTATTAAATAAGCTATTAGGTAAAGGATTTCCTCTAAGGAAATGAGTTCACAAGCGAATCGTATCATGTAGTAGAGGCTCCGATTAAATCCTCCACGTGTTTCCTCGTGACCTTACGAATTCCTTGACCTCCAGACAGTATGCTGAAAACTATTTCCCGTTGCTATTAAAGCGCGTATTTTTAGTCCTCGGAATCAGTCAACGGAGGTATCGCGCGGCATGCAAAAGCAAGGAATCTTGGTGGCGCAGGAGCGGAGCATTGTTGCATAAGATGGACGCTGAGATAAACGCGCTGAATAAGCTTCATGGTTCGGCCATCACAATGATTCCACTAAACGAGGAAGAACAACAGAATAGCAAGAGGCGCCTTTGCAAGGTCTTTCTGGGGGGATTTCTACTAGCTGCATTTGCGGCTGGTGTTATTATGATAACTGTCTCTGTTTTGAACAACAAACCCTCTAACGACCTGAATTCTCATGGAAAAAACGCCGACCAGACGTCAGCTAATCATCAAAACTCGGCAAAAAGAGACGCGGTTCCCAATCTTTTAATTTTTCTACAGAAAGTGCAAACCGCCTACTTCGCCGCTTACCCATACAAGATAATAACGAAACCAGGTGTAACGAATGCCGAAATTCGCGCAGTTTTCAAGCCATATGATCCGCGGCCTTCCGCCCTAAAACACACCACGGATGTGGCGTCACGCTTAAAGAGAGAGCTGGACTCACATTTTACACCACTGGTGGAGGGCATGCTGAGCAACCGCGAGTTAAAGGGACTCTACGAGGCGAGATTTTTTCTAAGACATTTTAACTCCAATCCTTACGAAACAGACTATTACGCAGGGGACTTTATGCTTGGCCCAAATATATTTTCTTGGCAGCCTTCCGGGTCTCTTTTCATGTGGCTCCAATACACCGGAGACCACCTGAAGCCAAGAACTTTTGGCGAGGTTGTCGAGTTTTTAGGGACGTTGAGGAAGTATAAGGATACAGTGTTAGGGTTAAAGGAGAACATGAAGCTGGGGGTAAAAGCTGGAATGGTGCGTTCGAGGGAAGCGTGTAAGGCTGGATTAGACGTATACAAGAAAAATAACTGGCACATCGTAACCTACGGCGCGAAAGGTAAGTTTTAATTTATTTTCTTTGAAATATAGGGTGGTAAAAACAAACAAAAACACAGAGGATAAATGCCTGCTGGACTGATAATTTCTCTGAGGGTTTGCGACCGGAACTTCCGATACTTTTAATATACATTTTCCTGTCAACTCCTCACAAACATGTACTTTCATTTATCACATTTTTACACAATTATCATGTTTTAAAGCATAAGCATGTTTTAAATTCCTTTCTGAAGCGGTTTTGGTCTGTAAAACATCTTAAAAACGAAATAGCGTTTCTAAAAAAAGCCCCGACAAAAAAATTTGTTACCCAGTAACATAATATCATCTATTTTTGTTCGGGCCACCCGAATAAGGATCTGGCTTGTACGTGAGGACCCCCGTATGACGGATCGAGCAAATCCTTGCTCAGAATGAAAGCAGGTATAAGTCTTGATTTACAAGTGTCTATTGTTTTTTAGTTGAAGAGTCACCTTGGCCCGATGCAAAACGTTTTCTCCATAATGCTAGAACCGTGCCCTCGCCCTCACATAATAGCCTTAGAGGCTTTAATCCCCTTTTGACTAGAGTTTAGTATTTAACGAATGAAAACAACGTAAAGTCGCCGTAATCTGTTCGGGTAGATCCACAAATAGGGAAGTACTCTACTAAATAAGAAAAGCTTGACATGTCTGACGCGTGGTAAAAAATAAAATATGCAGGGCTCGTTGCCATACTATTCTATATACTTTGATATATTCGAGCATTTCCATGATTTACTTATCATACTTAAACCCATTTCAATCATTCAACTGATCATGCGAATGTTTTTTTAGTTGTTGTTGCCGTTTTAATATTTGAAGAACAATTATAAAACGCCCCGTTGAAACCCCAATCCCTATCTGCAAAAGAACAATTATATAACGCCCCGTTGAAACCCCAATCCCATTTTCTACAAAAGTGCGATTAATAAAGCAATCGATCCTTTGCCTTTCCATTCATCAAACTGTACTTGCGCCAGACTTGGGATGAAAATTCTGGTTTGGTGGGTTCAGGGGGTTTAAACCCCTCTCTTGGGCTGCCCAGGGAAAGTGTTATATGCCAAAAAAATGCCATCCAGATTTAAACACTGCGCTTATTCAAGCTATTGTGGTAATCGATGAGAGAGCCTGTGGGAAAATTTTGTAAGGAAAAAATATTCTCTTTCCCCATATTGCCATTAGGCCAAACCCCCCTCTTAGCATAAAGCTAGATCCGCCCATGTGGACTCGTTTGGAATTATGGATCTTTCTAGAATAACTTTTTAAAACGCTCTCTTGCTTAATTTTTGTAAGCGAAAAAACTCTTCCATTATGCAACCGTGCGCAAACTGCATGGCTGCACCAAGCAAAGTTTTCATTACTTGCATTTTTTGGGCGCATGCTCTACAGGGTTTTAGATACTTTGGATGACTCCTCCCCGCTTCTCCCTTTTAGTAATCCGAATAACAATTACGCAAACGGATAAGCATATAGAAGGATGCGCATTATAATCTTTCAACGCCGCCAAATACACCCTCTTATTACTTTTGTTGTCTGCAGTTATGAATGATGGATGGTTGCCATAACAGTACTCAAGTACCGGAAACACGAAACACACTTTTTTACTTCATTTTATGGGCCGCGACACTTTTTATCTGGATACCATTTTTTTAAACTTTTACTTGTTACTCAGCCTTGGCCATTCTAAAAGCAATTTTAGACTAGAATATTCTTTTAACGTATGTTAGATTTCTCTGACTAAAGAAGAAATTTGATAAAGGTTTCCGTTTGCTCAAACAAATAGTGCGCTTTATTTTTATTTTAATATTCTTATCAGAAATTACATTTAAAGTTTATTTCATATAAATTTTTGTGGAACTACTAACCAGGCCCGTACCCAGGGAGGGGGGGGGGGGGTGCAGGAGGTGCGTTCTCAATAAGCGTGCTATTTGTTGACAAAACTATATAGCATGGACAAGCACTTTTTAGGCCGCACGGTGGACTAATCTTCGCCATCTAAAATTATGCTGTATTGCTTCTGGTGCTGACATGCTTGCAAGTGTTTGACAATAGCTCATTCATTGGCCTTTCTATCAACAAACAAAAAGTGTTTAAGGTAGCAGTCCTTAGTGGCAATTATATAGTTGCTCCTAATTCTATAACGCCAACGTTAATCCTAAAACAGATATCTTGTATATTTATTCACGAGACTTCTGTATATAATAATACAAGTAATGAGTTAGTATTAGCGAGCACGTGTGAACATTCGAGGTTGTAGATTATGCGGGACATAACAGTACGCGCGGGGGCACCAAGCTCCACTTTTTTGAACAGCGCGTATTAAGTGTTTTTTTTATTTTCACGTTAACGAGTTTGGATTTTTTGGGCCTTCCAAAAAAGGAAAAAGACGTGTGTTAAATCTTAAAAGAAAAAAAAAATGCATTCGCCTTTTTATTTAGGTCTCTGGCGTTCAAACGAACGCATCCTTGTCAACCGAATCGACACTCTTCTTTTATTCTTTTTATTTTTACCTGTTACCCTTTTTTTTAGCCTATCTTAGCCTATAAATTAGACCCTGTCCCCACGTTTCCCGTTTGAAAACGCAACCTTTTTGTTACGGATATGGGTATGACCCACACATAAACGCGAAAACGGTGACAGGAAACGGAACGATTTGAAAACGATCTCCAGAGTGGAACAATTTGAAAACGATACCCTTTCGGTGCTGTGGGGTCGGACGAAAACGGAACCGTTCAAAAACGATTGCGTGACAGCTCAGGTCCAGTCCACTTGGCGCGCGAGTACGCATGAGTTCTACAGCATGTTATCGTTTCCGTATCGTTTCTCATTTTCGTGGGGACGGATCGTATCAAAATGAGAACGCTTGGTGTGGACGCGTATTTTTTTGAAAACGGAACAAAAAGGTTGCGTTTTCAAACGAAAACGGATACGTGTGGACAGGGTCTTCAACAAATCCTGTCTATGACTTCCTTTTATGACATTTAATACGCGCTTATTTAAAAATTGTATTTTTTTTGTCATATAATAAATTTAACAATGGAATACACCGTTAACGATTTCCTTTATACTACTTTACAGGAATTCTACGAACAAATGTAGGTAAAAAATTTCTGAGCCCAGATTTCCTCGTCCAACTAGCCCCTCAGGTATACCAAGACTGGTTTCAGCAGCATGGAAAAACAATTGCGCAATCGATTCAAGACTCTCTTGTAGACTTTCTTGGGAAGCCTGTCGTAGAATACATTAAATACATGGAGAACGAGCACTCGATTCACTGCGTTCCAAGCCATTTGTCCAGCGGTCTCGCCACATTGCCGCTGGCACATGTATGTCGTAACGGCGTAGCAGATCTTTCCCTACCAACCACTGGCCGGCTCCCAAGTGGGGAGTCCCTAAACGGCTCTAGGGCTTACCATAGCATTTTGTCTTTCTTCACGACTACGAATGTTACACCGAGGGCTATCAGTGATATGGGATGGGCAAGGTTGAAAGAGTTGAAGAAGCAGGTAACCGTTAAAAGTAATCTGATGAGGGTAGCGTTCGAGAAGCACATAGGTTGCTAAGCGCGGCAGCGTTTACCTCAAATACGGGGCAAATTTAAGATTAGCTTTTCTCACGCTTTACTACACATGCACTTATAAACCTTTGTCTATTGATTTGATTAAAATGACTTCTTGCCACATTAGCAATTTTAAGATTTATAACTTTATTTTTTGTTAATGACAGGCGGTTAGCATCGCAAAACAAGTCACAGGCGAAATAGACGAAGATGTCGCTGTGTCCAAGTTTCGCACAAAGCTGTCATCGCGAGCTATGTTCTTTAACAGCAAGCCGTTCCCTGCTAACGAGTCGGACGAGAACGCGTTTTCTGTGTGCTCAACAGAAGCGAGTGCGCAGAGGTATTGTCCACAAAGGTGGAAGGCGTATGAAGTGTGGAAGAGCTCCGCTGGCCATGTAAGCATAACCCAACACTGCAGATTCATTGCTGCAGGAAAGGGCAGGTGGAAAAGGATTTGTTCTGATGACAAAAACACGAATTCTCTCGAAATTCCTTCTGTAACATACAGACCCGGCCAAACTTAGATTTTTTGGAAACTCACCGTGTTTGAAATTTCCACCTGGTCAGCTAATTTTTATATACCGCCTGTCACTCAACTACATTCAACTTACTCGTCGGGTAAGAAAAAAAAACTGTTCGGGTTGATTTAGAAATTTCACCGGGTGGCGGGGAGGCTAAAACTCTTCGGCAATTTCCCGTCGGGTTTCCCGGGGTCTGTTGCAGAGGGGTGTTTTTACATGGTCAAGTTGCTTTGTGTTACCTGTCTGTTACTGTGTGACGAGCGAACATACTCCGACGAGTTAGCCGAAACGTGCCCGACTAGTCGAAATTTCCAGAGAGAATTTTGTTTCGCCATCAGAATTTGGCCTAAAAAACTGTGCTCCTCCTTCACTTGCCGTTCGGAGCCAGAAATAAACTATGACCTCGAGGCAAATTCACCAGCAGTATCTGAACAGTTTGACCCCAACTTCGAAGATTGCTGAGGTGGTGCCTGCGATTTTCTAGCAATGTGTAAGATGTAAAATATTTAAAATTCCTGGCACTTCATGTTTATGGTAGCATTCTTAATTCAGATATACCAATCTCTACGGAGCAAGATACCCTCCTTGTTCTACACAAGCGGGAGCAAAAAGACCACGCCCACGTATACAGTGACGGTCGTACCGGATTTTAACCCGACGTCTAGCTACCATAGCTACAATTCACGAAAGCACCGACTCCCTTTCTTTATGGACGACTTTGGGCCGATTTTTGCCGAATGGTCCACGACAGCCCACGAGACGGAACCGGGGCATCATTTGGAGGTAAACGCAAGATGCAAGAATACACCTACCTATGGAATTATAAAAATTATTTGTGTTGTTTCTTAGTGTTTCTTTCGTCGTGATGGTCTCAGCCATATTTCTGTGTTTATTTTGCCGTGAGTTTATAACTGAAAAGGTCACGTTATCTTCTAAGTTGCCCATTCTCGAAAGAGAATGGGCACAACAAGAACTTGCTGAGAGAATCACAATAATTTCCAGAGTAATGCGCAGTAAAAAGCTCCCTTCTGTGTAACAATGCGAAATTAGTTTTATGTTATGAGTTATAGTTAAGACTTTATTTGCATGCGTTTAGGTGGACGGATATTACGACAATTTCATCGACACCAATAACGATGCAATCTCATGGCTTGGGGAGACTACGTTCATCTCCGGGTTCACTGAAGGCTGGGCGACATACGCGGAAACGCCACTAGTTGCTGTTGATATAGACGCGTATAAGAATGACTTGATGAGTAGATATGGCATGTTGCAGCAACAGGTGAGCGGGGAAATGGGGGGGGGAGACAGAGGAATAATGTAAAAGAGACATAAAATGCCCCTAAATAATGTACTTTTATTTTCACGACTGTAAAATGTAAACTGTTCCAGGGTGCATACAGTAACAGATAGTAACAAATAGTTATAAAACCTTGCCGTCTGCTAGGATACTAAAAAATAGCCTGAACACCAGCGCTCGGTTTAAGTAAACGCTAGCAAGAAATCACAGTAATACGCTTGCTTATAAACGAACCTACTTATATGCTTTTTTTGTGTCCGTGTGCAACCAGAAATCCCATTTTTTCAAAATCCCATTCCCGAAAAATTTTAACTAGAGGGGCCTGTATGCAGTACCATGACAGTAGCTTCGGCAGTCCATCGCGTGACACTGACTCTTGCTCTTGTTGACAGATCATGAACGCACTCCGTTTAGTAATAGAGACAGGGCTTCATTCGTTTGGCATGGACCGCACCACTGCTATCAGACTCTTTGACGAGTACGCCTGGGACTCGAGCGACCTCGCATCAAAAGAGGTCACGCGCTACCAAAGCATGATGGGACAAGGGGTCAGCTACATGATTGGGCAAAATGCCTTCAAGAACGCCAGGAAATACGCCGAAGATAAACTTGGATCGAGATTCTCTATTCGAGAGTTCCACTACCAGGTTCTACACCAGGGAGAATTAACGTTCGATTACCTGGAGAAATACGTACAGCACTATGTTAGAGGCAAATTGAGCACGTGCTGTACACCAAGGGATGAGTCAGCGGAAGCAAAACGGCAAAGAAGAACGATTGGAAGACATTGGCGTCGCCATGCTAAGAGACTACCGCGTGACCCATGGAGAGGTGTAGTCCACACTTGAGTAGTCACGCCCTGTTGATGCCGAAATTTCGAATCAGACAGTCTAGTTGGCATCGATTGAGATACTTTTCAACATGATGCAGAAGAGAAAAGAACAAAATAAAATTCAGGACAATGTATGATATCAGGATTTTTTAAATATACTCTTATGTATGTAACTACAAACAAAATGATGGACTTGCAGTCGTTGGACTGTGATTTATTTCGGAGTAGCTGACTCCTGCAGGCCATCTTTTAACCCGTGACACAGCCCTAGCAGGAGCGAACCTAGAATTTTATAAAGGGGTGGATTAAAGGAGCCAGGCATAAGTTTGATACTGTATTTGTCATTTTGTGCAAAACAAAGTGAAATATGAATTTTACTTTCTTTTTGCTCAAAATGGTGGATGGATATCCATATCCTGCATTCTTTTTTCTCAAGAGATTGTTCTTCAGTTAAAGGGACGAGGTGCCCCTATGTATTTTTTTATTTAAATTCTGGTATTCTTAATACAAAACTTTTTTGTGCCTGACAGACTAGCCTCTTAGTAAACTGATATTATCTTAGTAGGCTCGAGCCATTGCTGCAATTTGATTGGTTGAGGACCTGTAGAAGACAGGAGTTGTTCAGCAGTTAACAACAAAAACTAAAATTTGGGTCGGTATACTAAGGATGGGGCAGTAATTTAATTGACATTTAAAGGTTGGTTTCCCCTAGGACGCACGCGTAAGCGCAAAGCAAGATAATTTTCCAAATCTCTTTTTGAACCTTGTGCGCAGACGGCTCGTCTTTGTACCTGCCTCCAAAAGATGTCTTCTTTATCAAAGAATTACAAAATCTTTTTTTTTTTTTTTTTTGTATAGAATACCCTATTCAGCTACGGGGGCCCAATAGGGACTTTCAAGGCATTGTCTCCTGTGTTTTAGATAATGTCTCATACTGTATTTTTGGCTGCTAGAAAGGGTGGCCGGGCCCCCTTGGCCACCCCCTGGCTACGCCCCTGCTATTCCCTCGCTCTAGCACCTAACGAGCATGAAAACGCAAACATAAGAGGACGTGTCTGATTTTAAATATTGCGCTTGTGCTTGTGAAAATTTTTTCACTTATTTTAAACTTGCGCTTGTGCTTGCGTTCTAGTGAAAACCATCCTCTAAGGAGAAACAAAAACTGTACATATTGTACAATTTGAAAATAAAAAGTGAAAACGAATTCAGCGGTATCTGATATAATTGGGTTCAGACATGCACTTATCAACAGCGATCAACAAGATCTATTCAAACTTCAATCCAAGCTTCAATCTGAAAAAAACCTGGAATTAAGCAGAGACATGCACTTCGACTCTATGCTGCTATGTGTAATAGTCACAAATAATACTGTAATATTATCTTCATAATCTTTGATTCAAAATTAATGCCACAAAGAAATTAGTCTTTTGAGAGAGAAATGAAGTGCACTCTTCGGAGACGGGAAAACTTCTACCGTATTTTCAAAGAGGCGAAATCCCCAAGCACAGATGTTTTCCTGCGAAAGCTAAGGCTCTAACCCGCGCCTGGAAGCAATAACCAGGATCCAAGGCTCGCTACAAGATATAGTATAAAAAATACTCTATTTGGGCGCCTTTGGTTTCTTGGGGGCACGCTATGTCGCCATGACCAGATGACATCGTAACGCACGGGCACATTTTCTCTTAGTATGTAAAAATATCAAAGTAGCAAAGAAAAATGACCTTGTTTCGGTGATTTCATTTGAAATGTATAAAATAAATAGAAATAAAAGGGTGCGATTTGGCTATTCTCTCTCTCTTCTCTAACAACAACAACAACAACAACAACAACAACAACGACAACAACGACAACAACAACAACAACAACAACAACAGCAACAGCAACAACAACAGCAGCAACAACAACAACAGCAGCAACAACAACAACAACAACAACAACAACAGCAACAGCAACAGCAACAGCAACAGCAACAGCAACAACAACAACAGCAACGACAACAACAACAGCAGCAACAACAACAACAGCAGCAACAACAACAACAGCAGCAACAACAACAACAGCAACAGCAACAACAACAGCAGCAACAACAACAACAGCAGCAACAACAACAACAGCAACAACAACAGCAACAGCAACAGCAACAGCAACAGCAACAACAACAACAACAACAGCAACGACAACGACAATAATAATAATAATAATAATAATAATAATAATAATAATAATAATAATAATAATAATAATAATAATAATAATAATAATAATAATAATAATAATAATAATAATAATAATAATAATAATAATAATAATATATATCAGGGGCTCATAAGTAGGGGCAATCATCTGTATTATATAAGTGTCACGGCGTTTCCTAGGATCAGGCTATTTTTAGACGCGCGCGCACGGACGGGCCAATCAGCTACGTTGACGTTGGTTGCGCGCGAGAGTGACGTGAGGCTGCATGCGCAAATTTCAGTTAGAAAAAAAATACTTTTTTATCCATCATCCGCCGGTTTTGTTTGTTCAACAAAAGAATTGCAAGCCAGAATTTAAATTCGAAGGCAAAGTTGGATTCATATTGAAGAAGAGAGCAACGAAAGTCAAAGAAGTACCAAAGAAAAAACATAGCTTTTTGTCTGAGAGTTCAGCCAAAACGTCACCACAAAGGAAGCATCTGACTGGCTAATCCGCGCGTCTAAAAATAGCCTGATCCTAGGAAACGCCGTGACACCTATATTATACCAGAATGCGGGGAAGTTGAATGCCCCTACTTATGAGCCCCTGTATATTTATAATATAGGACTTTCTACACATACACCTCCCCCCCACCCAACCACACACAAAACACCCTATCATTCCTTCGCTTTTCCTGTCAATGCTATCACAACCAGTTATTTTCTGGAAACTAGTGAATACCATTGAAAACAGTATAAGCGATTTTAGAAATACCTTATGGCCTCTTCCTAGTATTGTTTCCTCCGTGCTTTTCAGCTCTCAGGGCCAAAAAAAGAATATGGTGAATCATTTTTAAACAATTCGCGATCAAAATGTTTCTAATATCAAAAATATGTAAATATTTCGAAACTTCTTGTGCCAAAACAGAGACGCAGCGCAGACTGAGGCTATGGGATGTTTTTTTTTTTTTTTTTTTTACAGAGAGCAACAATTATTTTACTCGTGAACTCGTAAACGTTTGTGTGACCTCACGTCACGCATCTTGTTATTGCGTGATTTATCAAACTGGTGCCCAGACCCCGCTACCGCCATAGCGGTTTGCTTGAAATCAACTTTCAACTCAGATAAGTCATCGATGTTTCTAAACGGTTCCTTATGCCTTGATCGCTAAAAAGCTGTAATAATCCGGCATGTCAGGACTAAAGAAGCTCTTCGGTAAAAAGGAAAGCAAAGGAAAACATGCCGCGTCCACGGAAGACCTCAACTCAACGCTCGGCAGTGAAATGGCGGCCGGTGCAGCTGGGTACGTCGTGGCCAAAGAAAAAGATCTTCCGAAACTACACAAAGCTGTGTGGACAAGGGACATGGCAAAGCTTAAACAGCTCATAAAGAAAGGGGATATAAACCAGCTTGATAAAGAGAACAGGTAGGCAAAAATCTAGCCAAAATCTGTTGGTGTTTTGGGTTCTAAAATTTGGAAGTGCTCACCAACCGTTTCTCGTGGCAACTGAACAGCGTCGTCGTCTCGAGTAATTTGTTGTTGTCCATTACTTTGACTAAACATTTGGTGCTAGGCACTTTATCTTTACTCTGTAGATTGAAAGCTCAAAAAGGGTATTTAAAAGGGGTTTATCCCAGCTCATGCTCTGAATTTTCTATAAGAATCAAAGAGATTATTTCCATCGAACATTTCTAAAAGCTATCGTCATTCCTTTGAGACGAATGATATCACAAAACTCCTGTCTATGATAAATGTATCTCATTTTTACCTTAAGATATTCGAGGTTCTATTTTTATCATTATCACGAACATTTTGAAGGCCATGTCGATTATACTCTACTTCCCTGAAGTATAAATTTTGACTTTTGGTAATACGCAATAAAAGATATTTAAGTTTTTCTGCTTATGGACCAAACAATCATTGAACGGTATTTCGGGCTCTCTAAACTTCAAGCGTGTATATTATATAAGACCATCCCACGAAATACAGCTTTAACTTTAAGATCTAAATATACAGTTGTATATTGATTTCACACTGTAAGAAGCTGTCGCGATAATGTCAGAAGTTACGCTGGTATTAACAAATTTGCAATTAATTTAGTATGCTAAGTACGTATCATACTCATGAATTACTTGTCGTTATTAGTATGAAAATCAATTAAGTTTGTAACATCATACATGCACTCAATTTGTTTTTTAGGTTTGTTTGTCAGTGAATGAATAAATTGGCAGTGTTTGACAAGGAGGGGAAGGGGGGCATGATCAAGAATGTTTGAGAATTGCAACCCATTTGGTTTTTCTTCACCTCTTCATACAGAAACGGATGCTACCATAAAAACAAGTTGTTGTCAGTAATAAATACAGGCCCGTACCCATGGGAGTGGTGTAAGGTGTGCAATCATACCCCCCCCACAATGGCAGAAAGCCCACTTCCAGTTCCCAAAAGACGTGCTATTTGTGGACAAAGACAGAACGATAAAGCACACTTTTTTGTAGCAAAATCCGATAATAGACGTCCTGTGGATATACTGCAATGGCATAAAAAATTTTCTTTATGTTCTTTCGAGGGTAAAAACTCACACCCTCCCCTTTTTCCCACTTTTTATGTTTTCGTCCCCCCCCCCAAGTAAAATCCTGGGTACGCGCCTGAAAAACCACATATTGTAAATAACATCATATTTCCCTTAAATAATGGTCACGCCCCCTCTGAATTGCCCCCGCTCTTGGAATTGTAAGTTTAAAAAAATAGGCGCCATGATATTGGATTGCTAATTGCATTTGCTACTTGTTCGTTGTGGTCTCTCAATAGAACTGCACTTCACCTTGCCTCTGCAATGGGGAATGAAGAGATGTGCCGATTGCTGCTGACTAATAATGCGAAGACTAATTTATGTGACAGCCAAGGGAGGACACCATTGATGAAGGTAAATTCTGTCTGGGGCCCATTAGAGAGAGGGGTTAATGGTTGGTCTCTGTCTGTTTTGGTCATTTTTTTGTGTGCTTTGCCTTCTGAATTGTGACAGCTGTCATATTCTACTAACTGTAAGAGTTAGACAATCTAAACTTACACTGTTAAATAACATGTGCAAACTGTCATAACTTTAGTTCAATGGTCTTGCTATGGTTTTTAACATATTCAGTTTACAATCTTTGTAGAGTTCAAAAAGGTGGCAAGAGTATGTGAATCATGTAAAGTATCTTTTATTGATTAAATCCAGGGGTAGGGGCTAGGTAATGACCCTAAACATATTTACAATACCAAGCAAAAAAGAATGTTTTCAGATGTTCATCTTTTGTGTACCCAGGGATATTCAATTTTTATGGTTTGCCCCTTGCAAGAGCTTGCAATATTACTAGGGTATTTTATTTATTTATTTTTTTGTTAAATTATTCTCCTTTTACCAGGCAGTAGAGGCCCAATCCCAGCAATGCACAGATGTTCTTCTTGAGCACAGAGCAGATGCATCTGTTGTTGATGTCATGAACAGCACCCCACTACACCTTGCATCAGCAAATGGGGACATTGACATCGCCATGGTGCTGATTGAAAAGGGAGCCAAGGTCAATGCTCAAGATAAGGTCAGTAGGTAGTTCTAGATACAGCCGAATTTCCCTCAGAAATATTTATTAAGGATCACAGTCCATGCATATAACCTGTTGGCATTAGTATTTTTTTTTTCATTGTATGTGAGACAAAAAAGGGCGCCCAGGGAGAAAGACCTGTCTGCTTGTAAAAAAATATTTTGAGCTGCATAGTGCTGATCATGGGCAATGAATCAAGCCCCTCCCCCCACATAATTATTAAATTCTTGCTTCAGAGCAAATAAAAATCCTGATCTACTGTTGTAGTGTGTGAGGTTTAGATACTCACAGTATCATAGAAAAAGCCCAGATAAAGGGAAACCAATGTTAGTATTTATTGAAAGTTGTTTGTATGATTTTCAGGAGGGTTTTACCCCTCTGCATGTGGCATCTTCTTTGGGTAATCAAGACTTTGTTGGATTTCTCATTAATGAAGGTGCAAACATTGATGCTGTTGACGCATTTAACAGGTAACAATGTAATGATTGGAAATATACAGAATCTTATATAGAGATTACCATTTCTGGTTACTTTTAAAATTGTTGCAGGTTTTGACTGCATTGACATTATTACTCTGAATAAAACAAGTTTTGCTGCAGATTGACTGTTTTGAGCATCTGTACCACTACTGATGGTATAAATATGAGTACTAGCAACTAGTTGCTTTGCTCACATCCAAACTGTAATTAAAAAAAAAACTTTTTACCAGGGCTTTACTCATAATACTTGCCATCATTAGGCTAGCTCTGTAGCTCCAGCATATTGTTCGTATTAAATATTGTATGCTTTATTTTTTAAGGACACCACTGATGTCTGCTTCAAGTGAAGGACATATCGGCATTGTAAAGTATCTTCTACAAAACAAGGCAAACACTGAGGTGAAAGATAGTCAGGGATGGAAGGCAGCCGACCATGCGATCATCCATGGACATCACAGGTAACCATAAAGAATAGGTGTGATCAGGGGGTAAATGCCCTCACTCCTCACTTCCCTTCTTTTGAGCATGCGATCATCCATAGACATCACAGGTAACCATAAAGAATAGGTGTGATCAGGGGGTAAATGCCCTCACTCCTCACTTCCCTTATTTTGAGCATGCGGTCATCCATGGACATCACAGGTAACCATAAAGAATAGGTGTGATCAGGGGGTAAATGCCCTCACTCCTCTCTTCCCTTCTTTTGAACATGCAATCATCCATGGCCATCACAGGTAACCATAAAGAATAGGTGTGATCAGGGGGTAAATGCCCTCACTCCTCTCTTCCCTTCTTTTGAGCATGCGATCATCCATGACCATCACAGGTAACCATAAAGAATAGGTGTGATCAGGGGGTAAATGCCCTCACTCTTCACTTCCCTTCTTTTGAGCATGCGATCATCCATGGCCATCACAGGTAACCATAAAGAATAGGTGTGATCAGGGGGTAAATGCCCTCACTCCTCACTTCCCTTCTTTTGAGAATGCGGTCATCCATGGACATCACAGGTAACCATAAAGAATAGGTGTGATCAGGGGGTAAATGCCCTCACTCCTCACTTCCCTTCGTTTGAGCATGCGATCATCCATGGCCATCACAGGTAACCATGAAGAATAGGTGTGATCAGGGGGTAAATGCCCTCACTCCTCTCTTCCCTTCTTTTGAGCATGCGGTCATCCATGGACATCACAGTAGCAATCTAAATGAACGCTGGATCCAAGGGCTGGGTGAAGCTGTAAATTTAAATTATTCAATACACGATAACATGATTCCTCAGCTGCTCCAACATTATTGATGAGCATGAAGAGAAGCTTGAAGCTCAGAAGAAGAATGCTGCTGGAGGAAAGGCTGCAAAAAAGACCAATTTCTCAGGTCTGCTCAGCTCTGGAACTGATGATCTGGAGTTCACCTTTGGTGGACCAGCAACAGATGCCGGTGAGTGTTAAATTAAAGAACTGTGATCATCCACTTCTTTTTTTATTTTGCATTTGAAATTTGAATATATCTATTCTAGCGGGCTGAACTACAAAATCTTATCCCGGTGCAAGTTTGTAGCATAGCCCTTCTGGCGACCAATAGCTAGAGTTACTAAATAATTTATATTTTACTTCATTAAATAAGATTCCTTCGGGAATTTTTAAAAGTTATATATTTCAGTGTAACTTTGCCAAAACTACTTGGTTATTACTTGTAATTAAATTTTATTCTTATACTATATTGCTGTTTGGTCAGAGAATAGCCCAATCGCAGAGGTATCCGCAAAAGAACCTAAACGAGATGAAGAGCAAGAGGATATCGAGAATTGTAAACCTCAGTCTTCTTCTTCCCCTAGTTCCTCGTCAGCTGAGGACACGCCTTCAAAATCTGACAACTCGTCGCGCACCGACGCATCTGAGCATTGTTAGTTACGGATACGGAATTATTTTATCACTCCACGGAATGCTGCACTATTTTCTGAGAGTTATTTCATTGTGTGTCTCACGCATTTAAACGACCACTTATAGTTAGGTCTCAGTATATACTTATATAGAGGTTTTTTTGGTCCAGCTTAGTTTCTCACCTAGACAGAGTTTCCTAGGGTGTATTTTTGCAACCAGAATGCGACAAATTCATCGGCAAAGGAAGTGTTTCTCTCACGAGTTCTTTAGCGCTCTGTCTTATGGAGTGCTGCAACGTTGCTTATTTTTATGTTTCTTTCATGAAATAATAATTTTTTTTTGCAGATAACGATTAGTTTCTCTGCTTCTTGTTGAAGCGATACAGTGTATTGTACATCAGGAAATCCCGCATCTTTACATTCTTTTGGGTCTTTCTCATCAAAACGTCTTGTATTATATTCTCTCCTACGTCATGCTGCTAAATTGTCTTAGTTTCTCATCAGACATGTTTCTGTTAGGTATGGTATCCCGGCTCTAAGTGCTGCACGTCCCGGGCTGTTTCTCTTTTGCTCTTTTGGAAACGGTATTCTCTTGTAGCCTCCCAAATGGAGTGTTGCCAAATCGTTTACCCGGCGTTTCTATCATTTTCTCTCATGGATTATTGTTTCTTGCAAACAGAAACCATTGTGTATGTACTCGTTCTTTGAGAAGTCATTTTTTTATAATTTGATAATTATTTTATTATTTAGGTATGGAGAGCGCTCAGTCCGGTAAAGAGGACGATTCAGCCAGCCAGTGAGTTGAACCGTGATTCATCGGTTTATCTGTTGCTGTATATAGCGAATGGTTTGAGCCTTATTCATTCCATCTCGTCTTTTTCTGTAGCCATTCTGTTGGTGGCACATCCTGGGATTCGTCAGTTGCAGATGAGGAGGATCTCTTTGAAGTAAAAAAGAAAGTGAGCGCCCATATGCCGAGATAAAATACGATTAAAAGAATATAGAATTTGCTCTCTACAGACGTAAAAAAATTTATCCTGTAAATGCCAATGCAAGTTAATCGTATTGGATGGATCATCGTATACCCTTATCAGGGTATGCCAATTAAAGAGACTTGCTGGGTAATCATGGCAATCAGATAATGGGTTTCTTGTATTCGAATTGGCTATCTTACTAATGCTATATGGTCAGAAAGGCCCCTATGTTTGTAAAACTTGTATGCACAACTATGCATTCTCAACGTCGGAGAATCACTGAATTTGATGCAGGAATTCCCCAATATCCTATAGTCGTATTGTTTTAATTTGTTTGTCGCACTGATTTACCCACGCCGATCTACGGAGCGGAGATCTGAGTCGCTTCAGAAGACGGGGTGGCATCAAATGGTCGTAAAGAAGTTCGGCACGAAATACCGGCATATGTAAATCAGCCTTTTGCTTGATGGTAATTCGATGGTGATTTCTTTCCGTTCGCAGCCTGACAAGCCGAGTCTGTTAGCCGCACTGAAACCCGTGGCTCGCCAAGAATCAAACGCGTCCCTGAAGAGCAACAAATGTAAGAAATTTTGTTGGAGTCAAATTTTTTTTTTCTCATTTGATTTTGATGACGTTATTGTTTCTTTATAGCTGCAAGTCGTATCCCTGTGCGTTCAGACAGCGTCAAGTCCTCTGTTTCTGTCGGTACGTTTGGCCTACGTAAGGAGTAAGAGACACTATTTAGTGCTCAACGATACACCTTCTAAATACGACGAACCGTCATGCGCTCAACCGTCCCTATCAAGGCATATGTGACAAAGCTGCAATGAAGGTTACATTAGACATGGTGCTTTTGGTGGTATTTTACCGGGATCTTTGTTGTTTTCGTAGATTCTAAGTCGAAAGAGCCTCCAGCGTCGCGTATACCGGTGTTGTCATCCAAACCCCAAGCTAGTCCAACCACTGACAGACGTGCTGCTAGCAGTTCATCTAATCATTCTACTCCAGTAAACTCAGCACCCCCGACCCCCACCAAGAATGCCACGCCCAGTAAAGGTAAAACATTTGTCCCATTTAGAAAATAACCACTTTTATTATATACATACCGAGATTTACACGCCAAAAACCATTGTGATAAAACTAGTCTCTTCGCGCTAGAGAAGCCAGCTGATTGGTCGTACGATTTTTTCCACTAGTGAAAAACGCCGTATCGGCGTTCTGATAGGCTATATCATTATTACTTGTGAGCAAAATCGTTTCGTTTGTTCGACGAATCGCTCGAAACTCCTTGATGTGTCTAAGTTCGCTCATTGAGAGTAGCAAATCTATTGTCTTCCATTTTGAACGCTTTGTATTCAATAAAAACTGTAAAATTTCATTCTCTCGCTTAATGGAGCTCAAGAACAAAAGTAACATGCAAAATGAAATGCTTTATATCTGAAAGTTCCTTTGATACAAAACGATTGAATAAAAAACTGAAAGTTCTTTTGATACAAAACAACGAGTGAATAAAAACTGTACAAAGCAATTTCCATACTGTATTTTATTTATTATATACATACTGAGAAATTGATAATAAGCTTACATAGCATTTTATTAGACTTGGCTGTTCGACCGACGGTTCATTTGAAGACAGACAGAAACTTACATTGAAATGAATCTGTCTCGCTAATGTCACGCACGAGACTGTGATGTTAGATAGCGTTTTACAGCCTTACATCTCGCTCGATTTTCCCCTTTGTATTCTTGTTTTTAAGACTTTCTACATAATCCTCTACAAGTGTCATTGAGAGTAGCAAATCTATTGTCTTCCATTTTGAACGCTTTGTATTCAATTTTCACATAGTAAAATTTCATTCCATCGCTCAATGGAGCTCAAGAATCAAAGTAACCTGCAAAATGAAATGTTTTATATCTGAAAGTTCTTTTCGCTCATTTTAAAACTCGGTATGAATATAATAAATAAGTTATTTCACTGTTAGTTCGCTTTAACGATTTTTATTCACTCGATGTGACTCGCTGCGCTCGTTCGTTTGTTTTACATAACTCGGGAATAAAAATCGTACGCGCTCACCAACCGTGAAATAACCTATAATTATACATGCACAACAGACGTTTATCTTGGCACGGGAAAGGCTCCCCTGCTTCTCTGGGTTCTAGAGCTTGTACCACGCCGAAATACATTTTGTGCCATTATATGAAGGCCGGGAGGCTGGGAGTAAACAGCGTCAGGCACTAAGAAAGATACACTGTCCATAAATCGTCTTTAATTGTCCCTTTTCTTATACTTTTTAACACCCAGGTACCCCTGGTCAATCGACGTCTGGCACGCCGGTGAACGGGACCCCCAGCAAAGGCACACCCCTGAATTCCACTCCGGGAACCCCGAGTCAGCTTTCCACTGGCCGAGGTGTACAAGGGCCTGGGGACAAGCCTCATTCGCTTCCTTGGGAATCAATTAATGTGACGGATGACGAATCGGATGTAAGTTAAAAAAAAACACATGGCGCTCTCACATAATAAAAGCCTATTTCAGTTCCAGATGTTATGGTTAAAAATGTTTGTGTGTGAGTGGGAATAATTGATCTTGGCAAAAAGCCAAGTTTTTTTGCGTGAATGTTATCATGTTATATTATATGGTAATTTTTTTAAATTCTTTTTTCATTTACAGTTTGACTCTTCGAATTCTTCGGCTGTATTAGCTGCTCTTACTGGAAAAGATACGCCAAAAGTTAAAGTGAGTCAAACTTTCCCGTTTGCATTTTTTACAAGAATGGTTTGAAAAATACTCTTATCCGCGTATCTTTTGCATAGGGTTCTGATGCTGAGCCTAAGATGTCGACTCTCCCAGGTAAGCTTTGTTTTTACCATCATGTCAATAATATTAAAGAAAAGAAAAGTGACCTCAGTGTGAGCCTGGGACCGAGTGATGACGAAATCAGCTTTTCCGCTGGACCTCCGCTCGACGATGACGAACCGCTGGCCAACGATGCCCACACCTCAGTACCTGAAAAGAAAACACTACAACTTTAAAAATCTCTCCAGTAAGAAAAGAGAAAGACAAGATCAATTATTGACGATAACACAACAAAATGTCTCGCTTCCCATGCAACGTCACAGCATGTTGTCATCTTGAAATTTGAATTTTTTTCAGCCAAAAGAGGGAGGAGCTAAGCCCTTTTATAGTGCGGGTCCTTGTTTAAGCATACCCTTTTATCCTTCGGTGTGATATTCATATCGAAATTCTGCCATTACACCATTTTTGTTTATCACTCTCTTCAAATATTTTGTATTGACATCCCGGTCTTTTTTTTACTATTATCTCAATAATAATTGGAACTCCATCTTTTCACCGTAATAAACATTTTGCTTCTATACAGTTTCTCAACCCGAAGAAAAGGAGAGTGACCTCAGCGTTAGCCTGGTACCGAGTGATGACGAAATCAGCTCTTCCGCTGGACCTCCGCTCGACGATGAAGAACCGCTGGCCAACGATGCCCACACCTCGGTACCTGAAAAGAAACCGCTAACTTCAACTTTAAAAATCCCTCCAGTAGGGAAAGAGAAAGACAAAGGTAAATTCTTGGTGAAGAGCGTATTTTGAAACATGTTTCTGTATACCACTTATCATTTGTTTGCCATAGACAATATTTAGGATGAGACATTATAATTCCGCCATCAAGACCATGTTGGCTAATGCTTATACAGCCTTATTATTATATCACTAACTCCAGTTTGCTGATGTCCGGAAAATGATTATTTTTATCAGCAGATATGTCGATCCCTGGTCTTGATCTTGGAAGTTCTGTCAGTTCAGTGTCCGACCCGGACATAAGTGGTGCATCGGATGCGAAGAAGAAAAAGAAACAAATCAATGGCAAAGCAGGGGCGGATAGTGATCTGTCAGACGGTAAGTTTCGAAAGTGCCCTTATAGCTCAGATATGCGGGCTTCGGTATGTCAGAAAGCTTGGATTAATTCGAGTCAGATCAACTAAGGAATTTTATAACGGTGTCTGGATTTGGTCAAATTAGCCAGGGATCTTTTGAAAGTGTTAAAGATGTCGCTTTGTAGACGTTTGTCGTACACTAACTAAGATTTTTTCAAAGTAATATCAAAACTTGTATATGTTTCAGGGTAGAAGCAGTACCGTTTTTACAAATAACTGAAATGTTTGATTTTAAGCATTACCTGTCAAAGGTGCTTCGTCTGGGTTGCTTGTGTTTGTTGGTTCTTTTGGAAGTGGATTTGCAGTACTGTCTGCATCATGACACATCACGGTGACATCGTACAAGTGCGATTTTGCGACTAACATTGTTTGTCATCTTAATTGCAGAGGATTCCGATTGGGACACTTCAGATGTGAGTAGAAATTTTGTTTTTGTCGCGCAGACCTTAAAGCCGCATTGTCACCAGTTTACTTCCGGAGGTCCGACGGAAACCTCAACCGTTAAAAGACTAAAGAATCTATTCGAATCCGAGATATAACAGGCCATCCGCTCTATATCATCGGTCATATCCTCGAAGAAACTTCCAATAGACACACTGCGTACAATATTTTGAAATATTTTTCGTGTTTCCCGTTAAAAATAATCGATGATTGTTATGTAATCGAACGGAAATAAACTTGTGACAGGAAATATACTTGTATTCGTCGGTGTGATATTTAAATCAAAATTCTGCCATAACACCATTTTCGTTAATCGCTCTTAAAATATTTTGTTTTTACATCCCGGCCATTTTCATCGCTTCTAATGGTTCTAGCTATTATATATTTTTATTTTTACCATTTCTTGGCTCTATTGATTCACGAATTGGCCTTCTCGCTAGGACGACATTCTACCATCTGATGGCCCAGATACAACAGGGAGAAGTAGTTTATTTGGGGTTACCCCAATAGTACCAACTCCCACCGCAGAAACCGCTTCTAAAGAACCACCGAAACCTGCTCCACGAACTAAGGTTACAGAACCCGCTCATGACAGTGACTCAGAGGCCACAGAGACTGAGAGTGAGTGGGAGAAAGAGAAAGTCGCGAAGAAAAAGGGTCAGAATAAAATTGATGACCCTGTAGAGACAAATGGTAAGGAATCTAAGGACATTGAGAGGTTTCTTGAGTGGGATCAAGAACAAAAGGTCAAAGAGGAAGCGTTAGCGATGGAGGTGCAGAAAGAACTGGAAGCTGAAATGGAAATGGAACGGCTACAAAAGGAGAACGAAGAAGAGCGCTTAAGGAAGGAAGAAGAAGAGAGGAAAATGGAAGAAGAAAGAAGACGGGATGAGCAGGCAAGACGCGATAAAGAGCTCGAGGACCAGCAGCGTAAAGATGAAGAACGGCGACTTATAATGGAACAGCAGGAAAGAGAACGTCGTCAGGAGATGGAGTATTTACAACGAGAAAAGGAGGAGCGACTTAGGGTCGAGGAAGCTTTGAAAAAGCTTGAGCGGGAAAAAGAAGAAGAGCGGCAACGTTTGGAGCGTGAGAAGGAGCTTGAAATTGAGCGTCAATTGAAAATCAAGGAGAAAGAAGTAATAAGACTGCAGAGAGAGCGAGACGAAGAGAGGCGCAGACGTGAGGATGAGGAGAAACGAATTCAAATGGAAAAGGTCGAAGAGCTTAAACGAATTGAGCGTGAAAAGGAAGAAGAACTAGAAAGACAGATGCGGGAGAAAGAGGAAGAGATGGAACGTCAAAAGCAAGTATTCCAGGACACCCTCGAGCAGGAAAGGCGACTGAGAAACGACAGAGAAGCTGAAGAAGCACGTCGGAGGCTAGAAGAGGCGTCTAGGAGCGAAGAGTACGAACGGCAACGACAGCTAGAGCTACAAGAGAAGGAAAGGAGGAACAAGGAAGAGGAAGACAACCTCCTTGATGCATATCGCAGGAAGCAGGAGCAGTTGCTCGAGAAAGAGCGCATATTTGAAGAAGAGATGGCTCGTCGTGAACGTGAGCTTGAGGAGAGGCAGAAGAGGGAGGAAGGGGAGAGGAGGGTGGCAGAAATGGAGCAGGTCAAGGTTGCACAGGAGCAGCACCTGTATGCGCAGGTAAAGCTTATAGCTTATAGCTCATCCATTTTGCAATAAGTGTGGGATTCAAGAGTATTTATGGACGGCTATAATAAAATTCATAACAACCTTCCTTACAGTATGTATCTTCTCTGACGAAAATGGTAGTAAGTTTATACAAATAATTTATAGGATGATATCCTGCCATAAAAGATTCACTATTGCCTGGTAATATTCATTAAGCCAACGGTTTAATGGGATGTATTCGACTTGAAGTTCGCCGTTAATATATAATATTATATCGGTACCTTTTGTGCTGTTTGTCAGTCCAATATTAATAATAGTCTTCTATTCTTTTAAATGTTGACACAACAACCCAACTCATGGAATGTACGGATAAATATGCATCCAAAAGGATAAATTTGCAACAACAAAAAACTCGATCTACAGTATACACTGTACCAACTCAGACCTATATGTGTATCGCTACATCACAAAACCTGCTTTAAGCACTAACCATAGTTCTCCATTAGGTAACGTCAGATTCTTAGTTTTGTGGACCAAAATATTTACACAACATTCAGTTGTTAATCCGCTAGCTATGACTTGTTTGCATACGTCTGCTTTTGATGCCTTAAGAGAGTGTGTATGTGGGCTGAGTGCCTAAAGTTAAAGCTATGCCAACCTCTGGGCTAGAGTATAGGGAGCTAATTTATGCCATCAAAGTAAGTGTAGTTGTCGTACGATATACATTTATCTCTTCTTGTTTGTCTGGCTACTCTTGGTAAAATTATTACTCAGTCTGGTTTCCTTATAGGGTGTTAGCGGATCAAATCAGACATTTTGCAAAGTAGTTCGAGTTGTTTGTTATAGTAGTCAACTATAACAGTAGTACAATCTACTAGAAAAGACATAAAGAAAAGTAAATATTATATAAACATAGTAAAATGAGCAGTTGCTCTTTGGACCTGGGTGCATCTTTTGGGTTACATTTTTTATAGAGAATCTGTACAACTCTCTTCTTTTTTAGCATATACAAACAACGATGACAACAACAAGTAGTCGTTTATTTGAAAGTTAAGTGATCAGACCGAATTACTGACAGGACAATTTAAAATGAGAAAAAAAAAAGTTTTTAGTGAATTCTAACTGCAATTCCAGATCGCGATATTTAACATGGAATTGAACAGCTAGAACTATCTTACACCCTAAAACGACCACCTAATTCATTGTCAGGAGACTGATGAGCTGGAACAGCTGAAGAAGACATATGAAGAGCGTATCGAGCGGGAAAAAGGCGCCCTGGAAGCATCCATCGCTCGTCGGAAGGAGGAAGAAAGACGTGCGGAGGAAGCGGCCAGGAGGCTTCAGGAGAGTCAGGAGCAGCTACAACTAAGGCAGGAGGCGCTAAGGATCCGCAAGCGGCAGGGGGAGGCGTACGAGAAGGAGGAGGACGAGTTACGGCGAATGGAGGAATCGCTGAGGCGGGAGAGGGCCGACCAGGACATGCGCGCGCATGAGGTTCAGGCGCAACGGGAGATCGATGAGCAGTATGCACTGCAGGCGCGTATAGGTACGTAAGACAAGGAACCGCTCCTTGATAAAAAGAAGTGGGGTGGGGTGGGGTGGGCTGTGGACCCTTCCCCAAAAATATATTTTTCTGGGGGGTCCACCCCCCCTATTTCTTTGATTTAGGATAGCAGTACGGTTATTATCTTTATAATTTCGAGCTAAAAAGCATGATGTTCTCAAGCCTGTCTTAAAGCCAAAATCAGATTTATCGGCGCTGATATCTGAAAATTGCTGCCGGCTCCATATCTCTCTTCTGATGGAAAAAAAAGCTCAGAATATCGTGAAGGAAGCAAGCCATGACATTTAAATCTTACTTGTTTTTCACGGGATCATTAATCTGTATTTTCTGTCGACGTACGCATTACTAGAATAGCAGCATTATTAGTAACAGAACTGCTCTATTAAGGATCATGACCTGTGTGGGTTACTATGGAACCCCTTACCTTCAGCTGTCAAGTTCTCCACTGAACGTTGACGCTAGTTGATTGATGTCATGCTTCAAACTAGGCTACTCTGTTTTTTTCTCAAACAAAAGTTGATATTTTTACAGTTAAAAGTTATTTCCTTTCACTGTATAAACTCATTTGAAATATGACTGCGTTTGAGAATCACTTTATTTAACTTTGTACGAAGAAAATTCCACGATCTGTTTAGCACTTTTAGTAATTATTTTATCTCCATTAGTCCCAGCCGATTCGTGCCACCCTTCTATCTACTTCCATCTTGATAGTAGTACTGTAACCGGTCGAGTGATATTGTACTTCTAAAGTAATCCCTTTTTGTCTGTTTGTTTGTTGATACGTTATGGTCTGATAGTCCTCGCGTCCTGTGATACGCGACCCTCACACGCGCTCATTTGCATTCCGTACAGCTCCCTTACATGTATCAACCCAAACACTCACAGCGAATCTAATCCAGTGCTTTTGGGAACTGCTATTTGCATCGACGAAGAACAAAAGAAGCGTTTTATGCGAAGTTATTTTTAGTAGATCATCGTTTATTAGTTTGTACTTGATAGTTTTCCTATTCTCGAAGTTTCTGAGTGAATATTTTGACACCCAATACATTCCCTTAATAATTAGCTTTTAACACTTCGGCGCAATAATGGTAAGTGTGAATTTGTTTGTGTTTTGAGCTCTCACGCGTATTTGTGTTTGGATTTGGTTTGGTATGTCTGCATTGTTTCGCATCACTGGCGGTCCGGCTAGAAGTCGATGTCATTTCAACCATATGATTTGTTGATCGCTAATATCATGAAGGGATGTTTATTTTAAAGTGAAGCACATTTTGAAACGCTGTTCTGTTCGTAATAGATTTTGTCTCGTGCCTTATAATAGCGTTATTATTTATGCAGTGTCAAGACTCACAAGTGACCAGCTCATAAATTAATTCTTTATTTTATAAAAGTATACTTAAATCGTGTGCTTTGTTTGCTTTTCCTCCGCCTATTGTCTATATCTAACATCCTACAAAACCACTATACTTTGTTTTCCTTCTATTTTTATCTGGCCTTTGCTGACGTGCCACCTTAGTATATTAGATATATCAGTAAAGCATGCATTTATATGTTGTAACTCACAGCTTAAGGTAGTTCGTAAGATCTTAGAAGAGCCTACAGACTGAAATAAGCAATTGAGGTATATATAGGTATTTATCTTATACAAATGTATAAGTTAGATGTTTATGACGCACATCTAAAATAAATCATAATATAAATAGTATTTTCTATATAGCGTTGGGGGGGGGGGGGGGGGTCATTGTCACGCATGTTTCTAGTGCCCCATCTCTTTGACCAATGGTGATGTTTTCTTGTAATATTGAAAATGCGTTCATTACATGGGCCTCGCTACAATAAACTTAATTTAGCTTCACTAAAATGTTTTTGACAGATATGTTTTCCCTAACCAGTGGTGTTAGGCACTCATCATTTTCCAATTTCTGAATTGAACTAGGTGTATACGTGGACGTTAACCATGTAAAATATTTTTCTTGTTCAGAAATGGAAAAGCGTCAGCTGCAAGACCTTGAGGCTCGAAAAGAACTCCTTGACAAAGATATCGGCGCGAAACTGACAGAACTCGGTAACCGTCAGAGACGAGACGAACTTGAACAGAAATCCCGTCAACTAATGTACGAGCGAGAGCAACTTAACGCTTCGTTTGAAGCGGCCAAACAGCGCACTGCAGTCTTGGAACAAACCCCTCCCCCTACGAGTGATAGAATCCCTGGCTACGAAGACAGCGAAGGAAGCGACACGGAGAACGTCAGGTATTGTAAACGTACACTAAATTTCCATTGGGCAAAAAAAAAAAAATGAAATAAAAGAAATAAACAAACTAAAAGACAGACAGACAGACAGACAGACGGACGGACGGACGGACGGACGGACGGTCAAATAAATAAATAGCTTATATTTTTCCTTTCGACTTATTGCAGGAACAAGCAATTACCAAACGGAAAACTGCCTTCCAAGACGTCTCAGGTAATGTAAAAGCAATACAATAAGTTAAAAGGACATAAAAGAAAACAATATAGTTGTCAAACCTGCATAATACCCTGCTAGAGCTTCCCGCCTGTTTGTTTCTATCAGTTTCCTTAGCCGTGTCGCGTTCCTGTTCTTTCTCGTGTTTGTTTGTTTGTGTCACCACGCGAAGAAAAACAAATGCTACACGGATAACTGAACTCAAAGAAACACCTAGGAGGAAAGCGGGGTAAACCTGCATTCGTTTAGATTTGTTCATTTGTTTGATACCCATGAAAAAACATACGCCAGGAGTCTCACAGTGCAATCTAACTAATATCCTAACAATACATCAAAACAACTTCATCAGGTGCTAACGAATGGCTACGTGGACGACGTGGACTGGTCCGAGTCCTCAGACGAGGCTCGCCAGGGCTCCTACAGTCCCGCGATGGCCATGATGTTGGCCAGCGGTGTTGCTGGTTCTCAAGTTCCCGGTACGTCCGACCCCTTGGGGGAGACACCGGTGTTGAAGTCTGTCACCTCTACGAGTATGGCCGCTCCTCCTTCGGCACCCACGCAAAACGGGATTGTTAGTCCGCAAGGTAACGCCATGTGACAAATTACTGATATGGGTCGTTTACAGGATAAGTGGGTGTCCTGTGTGATTTGAGCGCGAAATCGAGGCTTCGGTAGGTTTTCTCGATTCAAACATGCGCACGGCCAAATAAAACTAGATAGCGACCCCCACAAGACGGTTTTTTTTAATTCTGCGCGAGAAACACCGCGTTAACGCACCCGAGCAGGCTATGTATGGAGTAAAGGTATGAATCAACACAAGGTTTAAAAGGTATGTTAAAAACGGGATTGTTAGTCCGCAAGGTAACGCCATGTGAGGAATGACTGATATCGGTCGTTTACAGGATAATTGGGTGTCCTGTGTAATTTGGGCTCGAAATCGAGGCTTTGGTAGGTTTTCTCGATTCAAACACGCGCACGGCCAAATAAAACTAGATAGCGACCCCCACAAGACGGTTTTTTTTAATTCTGCGCGAGAAATACCGTGTTAACGCACCCGAGCAGGCTATGTATGGAGTAAAGGTATGAATCAACACAAGGTTGAAAAGGTATGTTAAAAACGGGATTGTTAGTCCGCAAGGTAACGCCATGTGAGGAATGACTGATATGGGTCGTTTACAGGATAATTGGGTGTCCTGTGTAATTTGGGCGCGAAATCGAGGCTTTGGTAGGTTTTCTCGATTCAAACACGCGCGCGGCCAAATAAAACTAGATAGCGACCCCCACAAGACGGTTTTTTTAATTCTGCGCGAGAAACACCGCGTTAACGCACCCGAGCAGGCTAAGTATGGAGTAAAGGTATGAATCAACACAAGGTTGATAAGGTATGTTAAACGCCTCTGTGAAACAGAGTGGTTACGCTGACGTTTCGAGCGTTAGCAAAAACAAGGCTCCGACGAAGGGCTATTTTTTTGGCAATTTTTTAATCCGACAAAGAGCTAACGCTCAAAGCGTCTGCGCAACCACTCTGTTTCACAGAGGCGTTTAACATATCTTTTCAACTTTGTGTTGATTCATACCTTGTCTACACCACGCATACGCAGACCATCTAGTTTTTCTACAGCTTGCCTTTAGTCTTTCTAGTTATACCATTCTATGTATGGAGTAGCATTTGCTTTCCTGGAGCACCAGTTCAGGTCCAAGCAATTGAAAGCGCCAAATATTGTGTACCCCTAGTACAATTAGTACTAAAAGTTGCGAAACAACTCAGTCACAGAAGGTTAGATGAGAGAAACGGTGTATAAATAGGCCAAGGTGGTGCCCAAATCAAATATATGCCTACCTTCATTTTTTGATGAAAAGAAATAGAACGTAGATAATTACTCTGGCGCGCGGGCGCTTTGTTACCCGCCATTCTATCAATATTGTGACGTCATATGATTGAAAAGACGAGCAGCCATTTAAGTGCTTTTCGTTGTCTGGTGGATTTCTGCGCGCGCTTCCGTTTTCTTGAGAGCTATCGATAACTGCCCATCTCAGGAAGGTGACTATATTTTAAATATGTTTTTCTCGTTATCTCTAAGATTGATACTTTAAACCATTCGTGATGCCAGTTTGGCTTATCTCTACCTCCGTTTTCCCTCAAATTAAAACAAATTTCTATGAATCCAATTGCATACTGTAACTAGCTTATTCTGCACAAAACAATATCCTAAATCATCCACTTTTACGTTTAACAGAAAGCGAAATAAACACATTTGACAAGCAATAAAATTACATTAGGTATTATATTGCGTATTATTATATTTTTTGTGCTATGTACTGATGGTGAATGTTCATTATGAAATAATATGCTGTTCGGTGTGTAACTTATGACAAAAAAAACCCTCAATCCTTATTTTTTAAAGTCTTTTCCGATCTTTTATCTAATCTATACTTATCCTTATTTAGCTCAACGTAATTCCCAGATCAAGGTACAATAAATGGCATGCGTACAGGATGCGCAGAAGTATGATAACTCATGGTAGAATTTCTTTGCCGCAGATGTGCACGGGGTAGCAAGACTACAAGACACGGTGCGCGACTATCGACGGCAGATAGACAAGCTAAGGGAGAGGAACATCGCGTTGGAGTCGAGTCGAAAACAGCTAGAACGGGACATGGCGGAGTTGCAGGGGTAAGGAAGAGAATCATTATTTTATTTTGCTCATTTAAAGTGGCTCTTACAAAAGCCGATTTGTCATCCTAGCAAAGTACCAATTGTGAGAAAGCACCCATTCCCATAGCCTTCGGGGTGTTTCGATATTTTCGAATGGATTTGGTAAATCAAGTATAAAACTTTGCTTTCAGATTGTATTTCTATATTTTATCGCATTATCTGTCTTCCAATATTGGAAGAAATGTAGGTACGGCTGAATATGGCTCTTTAATATCGATAAAAAAGAAATATTCTCGCGTTTCTCCATTATTTCTTATCTGGGTGTTACAGAACTTTATATATATCATTCCACCGCACTTCAACGAGGAAGGCTAAAAAATCATACTTGTAACAATACAAGTGCTTGTGTGATTTGTCATGCCGAAACGCCCTAAACCGAGTTTATGTCTGTTGTGATTTCCAAACTTGATGTAAAATGTCAAAGCAATTATTTAAATGGAATCCAAGTCTAATGCCAAATATGTTTTTTATGGTTTATTCGTCTTAGACATTTCTTTCATTGATAGGACGAGAGCTTTTTACACATATATAATGAAAAAAAAACTTATGTAATGTTCCTTGCATTACCAGGAAGCTACAGTCTGTAACCAAGGAAAAGTCTGATATCGAGCATGCTCGACTGCAGACCGAAATTGATACTCGGAGCATGCGATACAAGTACGAACAAGAGGCCGAGGCTCGACGAGTCTCCGAAACATTATTGAACCAGTTGAAAGAGCAGATCAAGCGCTCGGATGCCAAGCTCGCAAAGTAAGTAGCTAACCATTAGCATCATTTTGTTATTGATTTGGCGAGTAGCCGTTCCAGAAAATGCTGCTTCGTTATAGTGGTAAAAGCTCTTGCCAAACTCGAAGTCATGCCTTGTCACTTTTTGCAATTACACTTTATAATAACGATTTTTTTAAAACATTTTCTTAGAGTGCTTTCCAATTCTTTTTTATCCGTATAACCTTATTTATTCACGAGTGGAGGGTTAAAATGTGATTGTTGTACTTTCTTTTTGATGACAATTCACAGTCATTTCAATCGCGCTGCTATTTTACTCTGCTAATACCGAGTAGCGCTTACTCGAACTTGCAGCTAATACACTTCCAATCCAATATCGTATGGAGGTCGTTTCGTTCCCAAACAGCAGCAGGGGTGATTAAGATTTTTTAATTCTCAGGGAGATGGAGAGTCGCCAAGCCATGGAGACCGAGATTCGCCATCTCGAGAAGGATAAAAAAGATCTCCAGCAGGCAGTCAACCAGCAACAAGTAGACCTGTCTGATATACAGAGAGCGCTGACCGAGGAACAAGACCTCAGGGCACGCATGACCGAGATGTACAATGATCAGAAGAAACAGACAAGTGTGCTGATGGAGGAGGCGAAGAACAGGTGAGAGCCTAATCAAGGATAAAGTCCTAAGGCTACCTATTATCACCAAAACATACCTTCAGAAGAAACGATGCAAAACCGACCGAGCGTTCTAATAGACTCAAAAGCAGAAACACAGAAAAGTGAACCATTACCGGACTTTCTAGAAGGTTCCCGATGTGGGTATAATGATCAAAGGGATATACAGTTGTTATTCAAGAGTAAGGTGTTAGCTATGAATTAACCTATTCGCTCCTATGCCGCCCTTTCGCCATAACTTGATGTTCCTTTTTTGGGAGAGCCAACAATAACTAGCAAGTGATAGGTATGCTATGAAAATCGGTAGTCGCTGTTCGGCAATGAGGGTCATGTCTTCTAGGAGCATATGGTTAGCTAGTTGCTTCTTATTTAAATATTCCTGTTCCTATTCCAGCTCTCAGCAGCAAGCAGTAGTCATGGCGGAGTTAGAGGCTGTTGATCAGACTAGAAAGTCTCACGAGGCGAACACGGGATCATTACGTGATCAGCTCATGCAGGCGCAGACAGAGCTTGCCGAGACCAAGGCACGTCTGGATGCCAACAAGTCCGCTACCGAGAAAGAGCTTTCTGCACTCAAGGATAAGCTGCAGAGGAAGTCAGAGAAGTTGGTGAGACATACATAGCTTTGTGGATAGACGGCGATTTCTTACTTGTTAGTAAGGTCACTTTGGCCCGTCGGTGGTTATCACAACGACATACAACAACGACAACAACCACTATCTAAGGTCATCGCTAGCCACTAAATGACTTTGCTTCCAGTCACATACAGCAATTTCCAGTACTCTCGAATACAGGTTATGAAAATTGGAAGTTTGGCCATTGCCAATCAAAGTTGGGATCCTGAAAGACCTTAGAACTGCCTTAAGGGCCGTAGAGAACTGCTCTCAGGGTACTACGTCTACCTTTTAACTTTGTCGCTAATTGCTTATTTTTGTCTTCATGTCTGATTCAGCTCAAAGCCGAAGAGACCATCGAGCAGCTACGAGGTGAACTTGATTTGTTCAAAACCAGTGGTAACGAAAAGCACGCTCAACTCTCCAGTAAACTAGAGAATGAAAACCTCGCGAAAAACCGAATGGAGTCGGAGGTAGGTCGGCGGGTGTTCGGGCTTTGTCTGTCATAATTTATGACTGCCTTTGGCTCATAGCATTTGTCTTGCAGATCTCTTCTCTCAAAATCCGTCTTGAAAACGCTAATAATGAATTGGACAAGGCAAATACAGCGCGGCAAGTTTCTGAAAGGTAAAAGTTTTGATAAGGTGTAGAAGCACCATTATTGATGCCCAACTAGAAAGTTGGACCAAACAATTGTAAAACAACATTTATGGATAAAAAACAATGCCGCGAGTTTTCAAAAATGTTATTGTTATGGTTTTGAGAAGTGCCCTTACTACTTTCCAGTTTCTTGAAATTTTTTTTTGGCAAGGACTTATTGTCAGTCTTACTTACAGGCAAATGCACGAATTGAGGGAGGAACTTTACACTACAAAGCTTCAACTAGAGAAGGAGGTGTCATCACTGAGAGAAGCTAACCAGGTAAGCAAAACATCGAATGCTCTGATTTTTTCTTAACTTATCTGACTGCGCGATGTTTTCCTTCATTAGTCGCTGACGAGCAAACTACAAACTGCGGAAGGAAAGGTCAACAGTCTGGAACAAGAGGTAAAAATCGGAAGTGACATTGCTCTAAATAAGTTCGATCAACCACTTCTTTGTTATTGTTTACACACAATGGTCTTTTTGCAGAAACAAAGATAACCACCAGAATACCATCCACAAAATAGCAATAACATAAAAAAAAAATTGCCTCGTTGAAATCTAAGCTCAGCCTAATCAATAGGGGTTTGGGAGAAATAACGCCCACACTACGATTTCTTTAATGCACCCACTCATCCTTCCGAGACTGGCCATTCCTAACAGTTCTTCTATTACCCCTCTTTTAAATATGGCCTTGCTTGTGTGACACCAGGTAGCGCATTGCACATATAGGCCTACCATTACCCCTCTTCTTGATGTTTCCCTCATTGTGCTATTTGCGTATCGTCAGGTTCAACAGTCCACGCTGACCATGACAGAGAAAGGGGGTCACTTGAGTCTTGCTCAGCGCGAAGTGGAACACAGGAAGTCACAGCTGGAGAGAGTCGAGGAAAAACTGGCGCTGGAAAAGGTATGGCACAAATTGATATCGATCATCTATCTAGTTTACATTTTCTTATGAAATCGTGTTGTTTTCGTAGGAGCAAAATGCCAAGCTCTCCTCGAGACTCGACACAAAAGATGAAAAGTAAGTAATTTTTTGCATTTCTTTAAAACGAGATTAGCACTGGACATTATTATTACTAGAATTACGCAAATATTACTTGTGCCAAACTCGATTAAACAAACGTGTTCGTGACAAAGAGGTTTACGTCTGTTTGTTATTTGCTTTTTGGTCATGGAATACTCAGATCGTGTCCGCAGTAAAAAACATTTTTCTATGTATTTTATTGTGTTCTCAGACTACAGACTCTTATCAGCGAGTGTGATTCTCTCAAGCGCCAGTTGGAAGGAGTCAATGAAAAGAACCGCAAAGCTGAGGTATAGTATACACCACGCAATAAAGTTGGATTTGAATGAGCCGTATTTTGTGTCGGCTATAATTATTTATTATTCATAATTTGAAACCAACAAGAACACATGCGAACGATAAAGAACACGTCATATATTTTGTATTTTGTGTCGGTCGTTATTTATTTTGAGACACATTTATATTACGAGAATAGGAGAGGGCTATGAAGTCATTGCTAAGGTTTGGCCGAGTTGCGGTGCACGTTATAGATAAAAACGTGCGTCCTTTTGCTCGCCCAAAATGTACGTCAGTATGCTGTTGAGAGTCAAAGGCAAACTGAGTATGTGACGTACTAAGCTTTACTTTTCGCTTGCTTTCCAGGAAAAGTACAATGCGAGTGTGAACTCAATGCGAAATGACCTGGATAAGGTGGGAACATGCAGAGGACTGTATTACAGGAGCTACACCATAAGTAACCATGGGCAAACGTTTAACCACACCCAATCCATGTAGAGTCATGCATTAATTTGAAAAAATTCTCTTGGGTATCCGCTTGAGGGTTTAAAAAGAATCCAGAGTTATAGCCCACGTGAAACTAGAATGCCTAGAATGCCTTGTCCTATTCGTGTTGCTCTGTGGAGAAAGCTTAATGTTCTTTCCTTACCATTTCCTGATGTACCTTTTGCAGTATTAAGTGTCCTATATTCCCTTCCCTTCTCTTGTGACCAGTACTATTCTCTGTCACTCTGTTGAGTGTTATGCATCGTCAGACGTCCACTTCGTTTCAGGAGAGACAGGTTCTTGCTGATAAAAATGAAAACCTGACGGAGACCATCCATCGCTTGAAGGACGAGTCGGCCAAACTGAACGAGAAGATCATAAGACACGAAGAGGAGCTCAAACAGATTAACCAGGTAGATTGCTGTGGTATTCAGAGAATTAGTTCAGACTTTGGTTAATCGCCAGTCAGCTAAGATTTCGGGAATCATCTTGCCCGTCTAGACCTCTGGTATAAGCCTATTAGGCCAGGCCATCGATATACCGCTAGAATAGATCTCAGTCATCTTATACCAAGCAAACCATTTACCATTTATGCCTGATCTCTAAATCACTAAATCAGGCTATTCATTTTAACTAGATGGCCGACCTCAATCAAGCTTATTTCTATACCAGCCAATCAGGTGATACCTTTCATTATTACCAGTCAATCCTTTCAGCAATCATGTCAGCCTTTATACCACCCAATGAGGTCACACCTCCGTTCCAATCAGGCCATTAACCAATCAGGTACACCACTCCATATCTCTGAAACCCACCAATCTAAAGCATTTTTTATTAATTTGATTCCAGGAAATGAATACTACGTCTAAGAAGCTTGCGCATACAGAATCAGCACTAGAAATGCAAATCAAGGTAGGGCAATGCCTTATGTTTCAAGTGTCTACTTTCAGTGGAAGTTGATCTAGCATCTTTTTAAATTTGTTTTTTCGACAGGCTCGTGAAGAACTAGAAAGTGATAGAAGCCGACTTCGAGAACAACTTCTTCTCCTAGAAACTAAGGTATGTTACAACGGTATTAATAACTTTAGGGCTCCTGTTCAGAGCAAGGGTGCGGGTAACGAAATAAATCAACGCAGGGTTGAAGTTTTTTGTTGTGCGGCTCTCTGGTTTCGCTTGAGGTTTCTAGCGTTGGCTATTCGTTGTTTTACTCCTCTGTTTTCAGAAAAGCGATCAACATAAACATAAAGTGTTTTCACTACGCCTGTCTTTTATATTGTTTGCCTAATTATACTATATAATGGTGCAGCTCCGCCGCCTAAATAAGGGGGTTTCGATAAATCCCTATGTGATTATTTTATTTCGATACTCAGCTCATTGCTGCGGAAGACGTTAAGGGAGAGATCGCTGGGCGAGCATCTCGACTTGAAACACACCTCGAGAAGAGCATGCGCGTGTCAGAAGATACCGCACAGAGGCTGGCAGCAAGGACTGCGGATGCAGATTCTGTCTCTAGATCACTGGTAACAAATTAATATTAAGAAAATCCGAATTTGGAAAGGGTAAATGTTTATAGTAAAAGTACACGTTTGTGTTAAGATCGATGTTTTTGAACTTCGAGCAATTTGTATAAGCAGCGGTAAAATGAAATTGTTAGTAAGAAACCTTTTCATTTGGCCTTAATGTATAGAAATGGTTGTAGGTGTCGAATTTTTAGTAAAAATATTTATAGCAAGTATTGCCCGAATCTCAATAATAACCTAAAATTTACAATAAACCTGTGTAATAAATGCCTCACTTTAAAAGATTTTGCAAAGGGTTATATCATACTTAAAAATCACAAGGATAGGGAACAAAAAGGCTTTCCGTCCACACTTAAACTTAAATTATTTACTCTTGATTATTTGGATGATTCTACCGAAACTATCATTGAATAATAAGGTAATATTATGATCTGCTCGGACTGAATACTTCCGAATTAGAGCGGATCACTTACGAAACTTTCTTAAACTATTAATACGCTTTTAAGACTATCAATAATCTTTAATAATTTAAATTTACTTTGTTACTAACGTCTCTAAATAACATCATTGATTTGCCTTTCTGTATTTAATCCTTGTCACGCGTGTAGGATGACGTTTTGTCGGACAATATACCGGTAAATATTGATGAGTATTCACCTAAATTAATATAACTCTAAGAAAAGATATGCATATATCTTTATGAATAAAATGCCAGTCACGGAAACACATGAACAAAATAAAACAACTTAAAAACTAAATAATAAGATATACATGCCCAATACATTTCACAGTTTTCTGTTTTTCATCTTTAAACGCTAACAAGCCCTATTTTGAATGAGAAACGACGTAACAGACCTTAGCAACTCAACTTTGCAACTTGCTCAACTTATATCTCACTTATAAACAAGGGCTTGATTACATTTGCAACACCAGCATTATATGATTTCATTTCAGAGGTACGGTCATGTGTTCCACTCACACTTTTTCCATTTTCATCGAATGATGCTCAGATTTCAAGATGGTCTTTGTACATTTGTCATTTGTATTTACTCGCACGACTGCATTCATCCGGTTTGTTGATCGAACAAATGAACACTGTGTTTGCTTTTATATGTATTTCATAACTTTACCCAATGTCTCTGTTTTAATTACAGAGTCAACTGGAAGCGTTAGTCAACCGACAGAAAGTAGAGAAGGCTCAGATCGCGGCCGCTCTTCAGGAGGAACAAGTGAAAAATGAGCTACTTATGAAGGAAATCAGAGAGGCCACTGAGGTGAGATGCCAAAGATAACAAAGTGAAACTCGGTCCATACATCTATTTATTGGTTCAGATGGCCTATGTGAAGCTGGTAATCGCGATTTATAAAACCTTGAACGCAATTTCGCTTTCTAGCTTTGCTTAAACCAGAGTACATACCACGTATTCCCCATTCAGACAATCTTCGCAAAAATATCGACCCAAGACATTTAAATTTGTTCTCAACCTTTTCTGATAGTACAATATTCCATCCTTACAACAACACAAGAAAGAATAAGCACACTCCTTGTGGCTGCACAACATTTTGATCGTGAGATGACGATGAGATGAGATATATGGGATGGTTAAAGGCCTTGACATTTTGCACATTATCAGACTCGCGCATTTACTCGCGCATGCGCAGAAATCTTTGCGTGCAGATTTCACATGTTTTGATTGTTTGGTTTTACCAAAATGCAGGTAGATTTATTTTCGATTGATTGGTCAAAATCTCTTAACCGTTACAATGCCTGATTTTTAGTATTTTTAACCGTTGAGTGCCTGATTTTTAAAATAATTTTTAAGTACGTGAATATTGGAATATTAATTCCCTTGAATTCGCTTTACTTGATGTATCGTAGCCTATCTTCATAATGTTCCTTTGTGCATATCTTATTAGTAGATCTCCCAGTGCTTTCCAGAAATGCTGTTATTTGATTCTGTAGTATTCACAACACTGATTAATTATTAAAGAATACTTTAGCATAGAACTCTCTTTTCTCCGGTCTCGCGACCTTGTTAATTATATATTTACCGTTAATTACGAATCGCGTTCCTATACCATAACCCAATTTAAGCTCAGTCCGACACAAAGAATTCAAAAACTTTAACGCTTACTATTACACAAGGATAAGAACCTCGAAGAAAGTAGAAGATGGAAATTCACTTCTCGCACCCTGCTACGAGTCCTTGGATGTTTTCTTGCGACGGATAAAACAAGCTACGGAATTTAAACTGTGAAGCTAAGGAATATTTGCGTCTTGTTGTATTATTTGTATTATTTGGTTTCTTTTGAGTTGAAAAAATATCTTAATATTGTTCAAATTCCGTTATTGCAAATTCCTTTTTGTTTAAAGGAAAATTTTAAAGAGCTCACGCTATGTTTGTTTTTGTAGTTCATTCCAGTTCATACGTTTTGAAAAACTATAAACACTTTTAATTGAGTCGCTCAAAAGTGTTTGCTCTTGGTAATTAACCTGGTTTTATTGACTACCTATCGATCTTTCTGCAAGTTTCATCTTGTAAAAGAGAATGGCAAACAAACTTACGACTACGTGTGACAGCCTTGCTCGAGCTAGTTCTCCTAATGGCCCTCTAGACGGAATTGTTATATTGATGTGCCGAGGCAAAAACAAGCGCAAAGTCTCTTGGAATATGAAAGCTTCATCCATAGATAAATTCAAATCTAAGGTACATATGTTTTTTACAAAGGTTTTTAAAAAAACGTCAGTTTACTTTCTAGGTAGATAAACAGCATTATTTTACTACAACACCGTTTTGTTAGAAATAGTAAGTTAGCCCTGTGCTAATGATTCGGAGAATCGATTCTTGCCAAAAAAAATACATTTACTTACCTTGTTTTTCGAATATTCGAATGATAAACAAATCTTGCTCAGAAACCCCCCCCCCCCCCCCCTCATAAAGACACACACACAAAGCATCGCGCAGAATGCCTATTGTTCTCCGGACATTCTCGCCGCGAGGGAATAATGAGCTGCGATGTAAACATAACTACCATGCTCTAGTGAGCCCGCCGCTCAATTAAGATTGACGGTTGCTGATTGGCTATTTCGCGCCCAGTAAGCTGTCAATCAACACAGCTCAGAGACTTGACCGAAATCCCAAATCACTAACAGTTAGACAATAGGCATTGAAATTGGTGGAAATTAGTATAGAAATTGAAAACAAAGCAAAATAACTATGTTATTTACTTTTGAAATTAATAGGGACAAGCGTTGTTGCAATCTAAAACAACCATATTGATGTTTGATATCTTTTTACACACAACAAATGGTGTCGCACTAAAAAAATATGTTATCAATAGGCTACGAGACAAAACACCAAAGCTGAGATGTAAGCTTGTGCGTTTCAGCTGATTAGTCACTTTGTGTGCGTTAATGATATTTTTCGGATCACTTGCAGCCTATTACTTGGTTTCTTTTGTGTTTTAATAGGGGACGGAGATTAACGATACCGCGGGAAATACGAACTCTAATTTATATTCTAGTTTTTGTCATCGCAAAAAGCACCAAATACAAAACTAAAAATGTCACAAGGAATTATTCGCTCAAAAAGCCTGTAATTTGGGAGAAATATAGTTAAACAATGGTTCTATCATTTGCGGGGTTTAGTAAGAATTTTAGTTTACGTCTGTCTTTAAAAGAAACTCTGTAAACAGACATTTTAAAAATTCCCATACGATTTCTGACAAAAAATGGGCCTTTTCTTGGCCCTTTTCCCCTACAGAACGATTTCTTGAAACCGGCTACTAACGGGCGCAAAACGTTCATTAATCCTTCATCTAATATTTGCGGGGTTTAGTGTTACTTTATTATGGCCCCAATAGAGTAGAAATTTAGTTCTATATACGACCTTATGCGCTTTTTGCCGGTTTTCTTTGTATTTCGCCTGTTCAATTAAGCATCAGATTCGAATAAGGCGCGCTGAGCCGCGTCACGTGACACAGTAAATGGCCGCACATTCTGCGCGATGGTATAATCTAGCCGTTAATTCCTGCTCCCATGTGACTTGTTGGGAACCTGTAGATGGTATTGTTTAGTGAGAATTCAGGAGAATAATAAATTATTTCCCCGGTCACGATCGTGTCGATGTAATGAAATTAAGGTATGTTTTCAATTATCTTTCAGTTTACCCTTTGCTTGTTTGTTTGCCAGGCACGCCAAAGCTTAGAAAGCATGTTGACGAACGTAAAGGCGTCGAATATACAGCTAGAAGAAAAATTACAGGTTTGTGATTGGCTAAAATTGGCTACAGGTTTGTTATTGGCTAAATCGTTACTTTACCGTGATATTGTCTTTCGTGAAAATAGTTTTTCCGTGACGTTAAGAACTTGTTGTTTCGTTATCGTGCATGTGCCTTCATCATCTTGTTGTGACGTACCGTTTATAGTGTCGTGACGTTATCGTGACAATGTCTTGCGTTACATTGGTCCTACTGCTTTGTTATGTTTTATAGCTTACACAGGGGTTACTTGATTTTTCATTTTGATATTTTTCTTTTTTTTATCATAAAGAACGAATCTATGAATCGAACACTACATGGAAGAGAGGCGGATGAGGCTAAAGAATTATGGGAAGCCGAAATGAAAGCAAGAACAAAACTAGGGACAAAGGTGACTCTAGCGGGCCTTAGTTCGTCATTCGTCAGTCCTAAGGACAAGAAAACCTAACATATTTGTTAAACATTTTGCAGATCGTTACAATAGAGAAGAAACTAGCTGAGGCCCAAGCGCAAATTGACGAGGTGAGATCCCTTTGTTTGAATGAAGTTTATGTGTGTGTGTGTGTTTTCAAATGGAAACGTTAATATATATTGTGAATCCGTGTATTTTTTTGGCATCAGGAAAAACGGAAAGTTCGAAAGGTTATGGAGATAAAGAAAGCCGTGGAGGCTAAACTTGAAGCTGCAGAAGACAGGTAAACTTATATTGTTTAATGCTCGTAGCATTACCAAAACTAAATGTTTACTTTTTTTTAACTATGGATCTTCTGCTGGGAGATTGTTCAAACAATATCAAATATCAATAACAAGTCTATGCATTTGCCATGATCTCGTAGTCGTACGAAAATCGTAAAGAGTAAGCAATATGTAATGGGGCACTGAGTAAGCTCGATAGGCGACTTGCGCTAAGAAATCACGCGACTTTTGAGTGGCAAGCTCACGCCAAAATACCCTCTGAAAAGGTTGCGGCCGTCACGACAGAGAGAGTGTCGAAAAAAAAAAACTTTAAATGAAAATAAGCTCTTTCTTACGTAGAAACTTTCCGGTTGATTTGTAAGCGCTGAATAAGTTGCTTTTTGTTGTAGTTATTTTGCGCCCACAAAAGCTGGATCGCCGCGAGAATTTTCCCTTCAAAAAGACAAGTGATTTCTAAGTGATGTCGCCCATCGTCAGACAATAACACATGACAATACGATTATATAGAGAGGAAATAATATAAAGATTTTTTTTTATCTTGAAGGTCTTCGAGGCAAAACAAAGAGTCAGTGGCGTTAAGGACACAGCTCAAGTCTTACAAGCGCAGATTAAAGGTATATTAACGATACTGTACCTCGGACGTTATAGCGATAGCATAATTCAGAAGGGGTGTGTTACAGTAAGAGTGGGACGCGCTAACTTAAATATAGCGGCATATACTTCGCATGTCAAAGTAATAGTCACTAACTATACACCTATTTCAGCATGCGCACTGATCTTTTGCCAGGTTTAATGGCTGTCTTCTTAAACCTGGTGACCAATGGTCATAATTATTAATATTATTAATTGCTAATAAATATGTTTTTGATAGTAAATAGTGTGAACTTTCTGTTCGTTTTATTGGTAGGAGTACGAGACATCCGAAAGTCGGATTCCTAAGCTGCGAACAGAGTTCGACCGAGAGCGCGAACTTCTGGAGCAACAGATCAACAATTACAGAAGACAGGTGAGCTTAAGATCTTAAAAGCCTTTTTTTTTTACACTGATCCATTAGTGAATTTAAATGGTGCAGCAAATGATGCTTTATTTAACAAGTAAAACACCAAATTTGGGCAGGAAAAGGGGGGATCTTTTTTTATACAACAAATGGTTTTCTTACATTACGATGTAGCTTTTTTGGGAGGCGCGCGCGCATGTGACGCCAAGAGTGCATGTTTCCTCTAATAACTCACGGACCCTTTACCAAAGGCGTGCGATTTACGAGTGTCGTTGTATTAATCCATTAATGGTGTATTTGTTTATAGATTGAAGAATTGTCTGATAGACTTCGTCAGGAGATGGAGACTCGCAATCGTATAGAATTAGCCAACAAACAGCAGCAACAAGGTACAATAACATTCGCTTATTTTAAATTACATCAGCATTGTTACCTACAGCTTATACAATTGCTATTACTCATTAAAAATAATCATTATCATTACGGTTATTACATATTCATGGGCCATTGATTTCTAATGACCCTCTTCGTTTTCCAGAATTATCCTCGGCCAAAGCAAGTGAAAAAGTAAGTTCCCACAGTGATATGTTAAACTGCTAAAGACAGTAGTTTTCAAGTGCGAATAATTACAAAGCACCTTGCCACTGCTTAGCATTGCTTGCCATCATTTTTTATACGATTGCTTATCATTGCTTAGTATTGCTTGCCATTGCTTATCATTGCTTGCCATCATTTCTTACGTTTGCTTATCATTGCTTGCCGCTAGCTATTGGTTGTAATTGCTTGCCATTGCTTAGTATTTCTTGCCATTGCTTAGTATTTTTTGCCATTGCTTTGTATTTTTTGCCATTGCTTGTCATTGCTTAGTATTTCTTGCCATTGCTTGTCATTGCTTATTATTGCTTGCCATTTCTTGCCATTGCTTAGTATTTCTTGCCATTGTTTGCCATTGCTTAGTATTTCTTGCCATTGCTTTTCATTGCTTAGCATTGCTTGCCATTGCTTATCATTGCTTAGTATTGCTTATCATTGCTTAGTATTGCTTAGTATTGCTTATCATTGCTTAGTATTGCTTATCATTGCTTAGTATTGCTTATCATTGCTTGCCATTGCTTAGCATTGCTTGTCATTGCTTAGCATTTCTTGTCATTGCTTATCATTGCTTATTATTACTTATCATTGACAAGTATTGCTTGCCATTGCTTATCATTTCTTGCCATTCTTATCATTGCTTGCCATTGGTTTAGTATTGCTTGCCATTTTTTGTCATTGCTTGCCATTACTTATCATTGCTTGCCATTACTTATCATTGCTTGCCATTGCTAAGTTTTGCTTGAGCAATGCCGGCGCTGTTTGCACACCATGTTAGGTAGGTACTGTTAGTTACTGTCAAGAAGATCGACAACATTTCTTTTGTCATTCTGTCAAGCAAGTGGTACCAGCTGTAGGCTGTTGTTGTCGCTGTTTGTTCGGGGCTTTAACCTCATGTTCGTTATAGGACATTGCGTATGAGAGGGAACGACTGTTCAAAGCTAATCGGCAGCTGGAAGAAGAAATAGAAAGTTTAAAGGTAAGGCCATTCTGAGTTATAAAGAATGTTGATTAGCCACCACTTTGTTACATTATTTTAACAATTATTACATTGTTTACTACTCAATCGAAACTGAGATGCTGTTAGTAACTTTGATGTTTTTGTAGTGACATCGTTAATAAAGTACACTATATATCTGTCTACTGTCATCGTACATGTTTCTTTGGAAATTCCCTCTCAATAGACCGTGGTTTTTTGTAAATAATTACAAATGGTCCAAAAAAAACTCCAATTTTGTTACAGAACTACTATGATCAAAATTATGTGGAAAAGGGTCAACTGGATGCTTACAAGAAAGAGCTCGATGCCAAGGTATGTTTTTCAAAGGATTTATGGATAATTATTGCTTATTCGCCTGTATTTTAACTAAACCTTCTCCTTTCTCTAGTCGAGATTTGAGATAAACCGCAAACTGGAAGAGGTCAACCAACATCTAGCAGACCAGGTACTGCTTGTAAAATTTATAGTTGCTTCTTAATGAATGGCGAATTGAAGTCATCAATGCCTTGCTAGCTAAGGGTGCTCGCATTTGTTTCTGCTGTTGACATTAAGCCGAGTGTATACCCAGCTTGCAAGCGTCGGTTGGTATCAGTGAAACCTGCCAAACTAGCGATATTTGCAGCCATCTTGGATTGGTGGAGAGTGGTGGGACCCAACATGACTGCATTTTAACCTTTGATGCTAAGCGATGTTCTTTATTAATATTTACTTTAACAGGCAGCATCAAGGGAAAAGTTAGAACTAATGCGAGAGCAGAACGCTGCGAAGACTCGTGCAGAGTTAGAGCAAACGATATCATCCTTGAAGGTCAGTGAGGCAATAAGATGTTCCCAACAACACAAGACACCTCAATTTTTTCTTTCAAACATATCACTTTCTATTATTTTAAGAAAAATCTTTAAAACAGAAAATTCCGTTTACGTACAAATGCGTAGAAAAACGTTTCTTCTATCGAATACAAAAGCTCAGTTCGTGAACTCCTATTATGTACAAAAAATATTCCTCTATTAATTACGCGCTTATGCATTCAGGATAAGCTGGCAAAAGCAAGCTCCGGTATGCACGAGTTCGAGACCCAAAAAGAGAGTATAGACATGGAGGCAAGGAGATATAAGGTGAGATTATCAAAAGAGAGTATAGACATGGAGGCAAGGAGATATAAGGTGAGATTATCAAAAGAGAGTATAGACATGGAGGCAAGGAGATATAAGGTGAGATTATCAGTATACCACCACAGCTACCAATGGCTAATGTTTATACTTAAAGATATTTTCAAAATATGTTTATTCTTAATTAAATTGATGGATGTCTTTTTTTCCAGGATTTATATGAAAACGAATTAAAAGCAAAAGACAAATTGACAAACAGGCTTGCGAGAGCCAACGAGAAAGTGGCTGAATCTAAGGCGCTTTTGAAGTAAGTTCTTCTGTAAAGACGTGCTTCCTTCTCCCTGTTTTGTAGCGCTATTGAAAGGGTGAGTGAGTGTTATAACCTGCCGAAAAAAAAAAAAAAATTAAAAAAACATCTTCCGCTCCTTTAGCATTGAGAGGTCACGACGCTTGCAGTCGGCTGACCGTGACACCGGGTTCACTCAAAGCCCAAAGTTCTCTATGGATCCGCTTAGCAGTATAATTGGTGGCTCACCTCGCAGCCCTGACCGGATGTACTCGCAGGGAGACGAAAACTTGATGCGAGCCGTCGAGAACGAGCTCAACAAGAGCATCAAGAGACACCTAGAGACCAGTAAGTGAAGCAGAAGCGAATTTCTCGATCTTTTGAAATCTCTTTCTAAGCGAGCACTCATCTATCTTATGACGTCATTTCTCTCCCCAGGCCCTGTCACGACAGACCTCGATATACGGTCGTCGCCCCTAGCAATCAGTGGCGGTGAAAGTCGGTACTCACCGCTTGCTAACTCGTCGAGACAGTACATGTCGGTGCTTAAGAAGAACTATTTTGTATAACAATGTTAAACAAACAATTCACTCTTAACATCAAACTAGAAATTCTCCTGTGTTATTCCATTCATTCCATGTATCAAAAGAGACATTTCCATTTCCATTCATTTCCGGCTTTTTGCCAGAAATTCTCTTTATTCACTCCCTGTATCAAACTAGTGATTTACTAGCAGTCACACTAAAAAAAAAATCCAGTTCCATTTGCTTCCTGCGTCCAACAAGGTGCTCCCTATTCATGTTATACGGAACGTCGGGGATCGATATTTTTTGCTCTTTCTTGCTCTTTATTCCGCTAATTAAATTTGAGATCAATTCGGACATATCTTGTTTATAATTAGGACTAGCAGAAAAGCATGCGAGAGTGCATGAGTTAAAGTAAGCTCAGTGTTACATGGAAGATATTTGTAGAATTAAAAACAAATGCATCCAACAAATTGGTATTGGTTAAGGTTGGCGTGGAATATCAGAACAGTGAAGTTTTATTCTGGCTGCAGAAACAAAGTTTTCTTTAGACAAGACTATTATGTAACACGCCTATTATACGTTTTTTTATATTCGACATTGGCATGGAAATGTGCAAAATCGCGATTAGTGTATTCATGCGTGGAAATGACTAAAGGAACTGTGTCGTTATTCATTTCATTCGTTGTTTCAATTGATGAGATATTTATATATTCTGTATATTCTGAATTTTAAGCATTATATCCCAACTGTAATTCAAAGCGATCGCTTTTAAAGATCTTTTATTTCTATGCATCAAATACATTATTTTTGTACAAAATGTTTATTAGAGAAGTATTAAAGAAAATTGCTAGTAAACTATCTGCTGTTTTTATCGGGATATTAATAGTGGGGCTGATTTTTTTTACATAAATTGTTTTGTATGCCTAATGAAATATGTATATACATATGCCCTAAAAGATAGGAAAATCACCAAAGTCTACTATTACGAAGTTTTAACCTCCACTCCCCCCCCCCCCCCCCCTTCCTCAGGGCTCCGTGGCCCGTATATTTATTTTAAGAAAAGATAGTGGCTATTTAACAGTTTCTGAGCCGCAGAAAACGGTAAGGGGGGGGGGGCATATCTTTTAAGAAGAGAAGATTTGTTTCTTTAATTAAGTTTAAAGATAAGATATTGTAACATTTCTGTCCCTCATTAAAAATATTAGTCTTGTCAAGCTTATATTTAGCGCTTATGCCATTTCAATTGAGGTGGATACGGGCCAAATATCTACCGAGAGCCTAAGGCTAAAGAGCCGGAATGGAAATGGTATAATTTTTTGAGTATATAAAACGAGCTTTAGAGCAATTTTTCTTTCCGGAAATACTTGCAAATAGGATGTTACACCCGCCATTTTGCTTGATTTCGGGCAGCAGGAAAATATCCACCTCCTAGGAGGTGTATATTGCATTTTATCCCGAGTTTCTCAACCAATCAAAATCGCTTGTCCTAGGTTGCGAGGCTCCCGAGTTTTATATACTAAAAACCTATGTACATACATGTTTCACATATACCTCTATACATACTGTTGCCTATATCAATTGCTATAATGCATTATTGATTGTGTGCTTCAGAAAATTTCCATTGCGTTGTGTGACACGGTCAGTAACACAACAGTGTTTGACTTAAGTTCACTCGGTACCAGTCTGTAAGCACGAGCCGTTACCTTAGCAACATCAGCAGACGCGGCCCAGACATGGAGAATTTGCTTGTGCCAGTGTTCCATGGTATTTCTACTAGAGGTTACGATCCCTTTCAACTTCTTACACAGCAAATAGGCCGCGTCTTCGGTGGTAAACTCGCCACGATATTTCATCGCTCTTGTCACCGAAACTCCGATCTTTAGACCAAAGATGTTGCACGTGTAGTCTGTTATTGAACCTCCTTCGGGGAAATAGAGAACTTCGAGCTCTGTTTTATCCAGCACAGCCCCGTAACATCTCTGCATCATTTCACAACTGAGGATTTCGCTGATCTCCGAGCTTCCACCAGCGTTTTTGGTGGACGCCATTCGAACTGCACCGGACGACAAATTCATGGCCTCCATACTTCGAAGCATCTCTATTTCCGTGATTATCAGACCCGATTTCTCATACACGCATAGCTTTTCGCGGAATTTTAAGAGGTTCCCAAGATTCAAAACAAAGTTTTCACCGATGTAAATTTGAGGTTTGAGCGAGAAAGTGAATTCTCGCGATTTTTGCGTTCGGTGTTTTCTCCGTTTCACAACATGATTTGTTTTAATGTCAGTTCGTGAAGAAGTTCTGATCTGTGTTATTGAAAACCCCATTCGTTTGAGTCTTTCTCGTTCTTGTCCTCATTTTCGTGTCCTAGAATCTAGTTAAGTTCTTGACGTGATATCGCTTTTTATATTGTTGTTGTGGTCTTGCTCCACGTTGCATCAGACTTTGCAATAAATCATTAAAATATTCGATTACTAATGTTTCCCAAAATAGATTGTAAAAGTAATGGTGTTGTATCTTCAAAACCCATTTGAAAGGCGGTTTTCCGTGCCTTAATGTTAGACCACCACAAAAAGAGCCTGCTTTTGAAAAACCAAGTTTCTGTAGTTTAGGGTTATTTGGAATTTATAGACCCTTTTTATTTTCGTATGGTAATTTTAGCCAAAATACGTCTAGTAAGGCCACTCTTGACTGCGTTGTTGCGTGACTTTCTCGTGACTGTGTGTTACGTGACGGTTACCGCGAACATCTGCCACGGTTTACCAAAGGAAGCCCAAGGTATACCTATCAAACTCTCCCACATTAGACGGGAGTCTAAGCTCTTCTCCCGCTCTTCCGCGTGGAGCACCAAATCTCCCGCATTTTACCGATTTTTATAGCCTCAGAAAAATTATTTTATAGAAAATCGACATTTTTGCCTATTTTCTGAAAAGGTTTAAATGAAAATATCTAAAAAAAAATAATTCTCTTGCGTAGCGCAATTTATTTACCCCCCCCCCCCCCCTCGTGAGATCTATAAGTGGATTTGTGCGAGAGCTTTCCGAACAGCAAACGCTGTACCTTCTTTATACCTAGGCGATGATTGGGCAAGAAAAACGAAAACAACTTTTAAGGCAAATATGTCTTAATATGTCGGGCAGAAAGTGAGATGGGTACAGTCTCTGAATGTTTATTTAACAGGGTGATGAAGCATCTGCCGTTGGTGTTCTTCTTTTGCTCAAGTCTGATTTGAGACGTCCCTGGGTTTCCGAGGATGGATTTGAGAGTTTTCTCCTCAAATTTCTAACCGCCATAATTGCTTAATTTTATTATAGGAAACTGATGTTTGACAACAGGTTGTTCAAATTGTTGGCGTATGTGCTATAATTACTAGCGCTCTTCGATGGGATACGAGCCCGAACGAACAGGTGTACCAAGTGAGGCGCTGTCTAGTTAAATATAGGTCACACTTTTAACCCTATTCAGACCGACCGGGGGGGGGGGGGGGGGCTTTTGAGGGCCCCAGCACCTTTGATCTGTAATAATTTTTGAACTAGTAGGGCTAGAGCATTGAAATTTTTTTCCTAAAATTTATCTGGGATCAGTTTCGTGTAAACAAAATTTTGATATGTGTACCCTGGTAACCATAGTAACCAAGTTTTGAGGCATAGGTTTAATGAAAATTAGGCAAAACGCTTTAAGTCGTTAAGATCAACTATTAATACGACGTGCTCAACGTAAATCCATTTCATTTAAACGTTTTATGCCAAGTTTTGAAAAAAATAGTCCAAGGCTAGTGAGAAAATGTTTTTTTCTCTGTGGCTAAAAGGGTTCAGAAATTAGGAGGCATATGACGATGTAGGAAGACTTTGAAAAGCAAGGGTCGTTTTCCCCCTTCTCGGCCGCCATTTTAGATTCCTTGAGACAAAGTCAATTTTTCCGCCCTGTCATCTGATTGGCTAATCCGTGCGTCTAAAAATAGCCTGATCCTAGGAAACGCCGTGACACTTATATAATACAGATGATTGCCCCTACTTATGAGCCCCTGTGTCACATAATTAGCTAAAATCCGCTGTTTTTTTTTTTTAACTAACATCTAAATTTGGCAAAATCCTGTTTATATTTCTCTATAAGTAGAGAAAAACATTTTTTGGTAAAGATATTTAAATTATTACATTAATTAAGAGTCCAGTTGCAAACTTATGCTATATTAAAGGTACCATGCCAATCAATGACGTCACAGATGTCATATATTGTTGTCATAGAAACAGTGTCACTAATAATATATGTCTACTGCAAGATTATCGAAAAAAGACATACAGAAATACACATCTAAAAAAACAGAAATATTGTCCGTTTCTGCTCCTTTTTAAAGGAGCAGAAAAATGACGTCACTTAAAAGTGACGTCATCGTCACTTTTGGAGAATATCGGTCGCTTTTTGAATACGAACTGATTATGTTCGTCAGAGGAAGCCTAAAAAAGCCCGGTCTGAATAGGGTTAAACCCATTGACTCCTGGCTATTTTTGACCTGAATTTTCCAAAAAAAAAACAAAACAGATACCTTCCCCCTATTTTAAGTTTTATACAGCCCGTCAAAGTCAAGCACCGCGCTGCACCTAGTCAGCGGTATCCTAGCTTTCTAATAGTGCTTTGCGGTCCCATTTTCAATCCCTTGTCGCTGTGCTGATGCGGGCACAAGCTGATGGTTGCATGTACTTTGCATCAAAAATACAGCTATGACCATATTGGGAGAGTGTCTCAGAACATCATGAAGTCTATTGGGGGCATAATTAAAATGCTGTACTCATGGATATTTGCAAGCGAAGCAGGCCTGTACCCAGGAGGGGGGGGGTGCAGGGGGTGCGAACCGAAGGTCCACTTTCGGTTCTCAATAGACGTGCTATTTGTAAACAAAGCTATAAAGCATAAGCTCTATCACGCTGGTATGTAGCCAAATCCGACAATGAACGTCCCGTGGAGATACGACGAAGGCATAAAAAAATTCCTTTTTGTTTTTTAGGGGGTGGTCAGATTTTTATCACAGAACTTACCCCCCCCCCCCCCCCCCCTCCTGCGCCGCCTGCAAAGGTGGATTCATGGTGATTTTTTTTAGCTTTGCCTGGATGAGAAAATAATGTTCTAATGAATCACCACGGCTCTTCTAAATGCTGTCTTTTCTTAAACCAAATTCATTCCAAAATTGTTTACATTAATCTGTTTAGAGACCGTTCCAACCGACCCAACCATTGAATCGAAGAAGAAGCTGGCTAAACTTTTATTTTTTATGACAACAGCCTTTAATATCTGCATACTTCCGTTCACACTATTCAATGTCTATATGGCTGCCGACCAACAGCCGAAGGGTAAAACCATATTCTTTCCCGGTAACTTGATGTCTTTTATCATCACCTCCACAGCATGCTCAACTCAATGTTCACTAAGTCACTGTTTACTCAGTAATCCGCCGTTAGAGGACAGACGAAAGCGAGCTTGAAGAATCCCATTCGAGTCTTTTAAATTTATTGCATTGAGTATCTGCCTGATGTTGGAAAAGGCTTAAATTGCATATTCAAAAAGCTTGCGAATTTATGTCAAAGTTGAGCCATATATATATAGCCATAGCTGAGACCTTCCCCATTGTGTGGATTTTGGCAATTCCCTTAGAATGAGAAATCTCGATATGAACATTAGGAGAATTTCAGAAACGTTGACAGCTAGCTGTTATAGGTGCGCTATTAGCTTTTTTTAAAGACAACTAGCTACGCTTGTATACTTATTGTGAATTTGGGTCTTGGACTAGAACATCTTCTGAGTGTAGCAAGAAGGGCATTCGCTGACTCGCCTTATGGCTGCGAAGAAATTATAGAAGATATTTGCCAAGCTATTTTTAGTGTGTCTGGAAGGAACATTTCGTTGACTCGCTCTTTGAGTGTGTCAGGATAAAATAATTATATGTTAAGGTAGCGTTTGACGTTCTTGATGTTTGTTTTTTTCTTGGAGAGGCGTGTTCCCTGTCGCATATGGGCGTGTGTCCTGCGGAGGTCTGGACATTCTTATTGGATGGACAGCCACACTGCTCTGCTTATAAAGGGGAGGCGGGCTGCTCCCGATGCTATGTCGGCGATTGATGAATCTTTGCTGTTGTCGACGAAGGTCATATCCGCACAAAGGGGAGCTTCGTTACAGCTACCGAAGTCAGACGGCAAAATAGCTGCACCTGCTACGCCTTGTACTTGAACCCGTTAGCGACTGACAGTTGAGAGTAATGTAAAGATTCGGAGCTTGCATGAACACGTAACGTATATCGTCGCGACGATGCCGGGTTGCATAAACACGTCCATCTGTCACAATCCAGATGACGCCAGTTTTGGGTAGGGAGCAGTTTGCGGTTTGGCGAGGTCTTTCTTAGCAACAGAGAAGGCGTATCACGAAGGTTGAGGGTCGTCTAGCAATGGTGTCGTCTAATGTGGCAAGAAGCGGCGAGCAGTTTGGAATAACGCGTGCGAGAACTTGCCCCTAATGACTTTAGGTTGCTGACTTTCTGAGGTGGAAAGCATCGGGAAATTGCTGCGACGCGATGTGGGCATGCATTTAGGGTTTCTTGGGACCACAACCAGTCGAGGATAGTTGTGGGTTAACGCTTGTGTTCGAAGCTGTGAGCAATCTGTAAGGAACTCAAGACTCTTTTCCAGTTGTCCCCTTTTCAGGAGATCACCAAGGAGGTACTCTGGAGGTAAGCTCCTCAATAGCTGATCGGGCGTAGATTCTGCTGCCAAATAAGAACGTAACCACTCCTCGATACTTCACGATTCCCGAGCGAGTGGGATTTGTTAAATGCCCTGGTAAAGTCAGTTGTAAAGATATGCTTCCATCTCCCAATAAGACGCACGGTCTAATCGTGGCGAGGAGCGAGGGATTGAGCTACTCGACGGACACACCAATGTCCTTAGGTCGTTTGAACAGCCCTATAGTTCTTCGAGTTCGTCCAAGTGCTGCTGGAGCTCCACAATTCGGACCTCGCGGATACTGGGAAAGACGACCCTTGCCCCGTGTTAACCATTGCTTCGAAAGGACCTGAGGCGCCATTAGAGCCCTTGATGTTTGGGTCAAAAACCTCGTCGAACTCCTTGAGAGTGTCTCGGAACTTTGCTAAAAAGCCCCTCAGACAGGAGGTGGTCTGTGTCGAGACGAGCGGCACTAAAGTAGCGGGTCGATGTAATTGTTGGTTGTAAGAAACGCCGCGAGGATGGAGTAGGTGTCAGCACCTGTTCCGTAGCACCAAACGGACAAACGATTGGTGTAAACTTGACAGAAGTGCTCGTCCCTTTTAAGCACTTTAGGATAAGCTTTCAGGTTGGGAATGCGATATTTTTTCATCGACACTGGTAGGTAACTACGGAAGGAGGGGATAAAAGGTGGGTAGCTTTTATCATGCGAGCACTCGGTGCGTCGGTGAGATTTGTAACGGACTGATCTTTACTAGTTACGCCTTTTTAGTATTGTACAATTGGTTCTTGTTGTGTTGGGCCCGCGAGATGTGTAACGGGCTGATCTTTACTAGTTACGCTTTTTTAGTATTGTACAATTGGTTCTTGTTCTGTTGGGCCCGCGAGATGTGTAACGGGCTGATCTCTACTAGTTACGCCTTTTTAGTATTGTACAATTGGTTCTTGTTGTGTTGGGCTCGCGAGATGTGTAACGGGCTGATCTTTACTAGTTACGCCGTTTTAGTATTGTACAATTGGTTCTTGTTGTGTTGGGCCCGCGAGATGTGTAACGGGCTGATCTTTACTAGTTACGCCGTTTTAGTATTGTACAATTGGTTCTTGTTGTGTTGGGCCCGCGAGATGTGTAACGGGCTGATCTTTACTAGTTACGCCTTTTTAGTATTGTACAATTGGTTCTTGTTGTGTTGGGCCCGCGAGATGTGTAACGGGCTGATCTTTACTAGTTACGCCGTTTTAGTATTGTACAATTGGTTCTTGTTGTGTTGGGCCCGCGAGATGTGTAAGAGGCTGATCTTGAACCGTTATGGGATTCTGATGACCAACCACCATCACCTCAAAATCTCGCGCCTGATTCTTTCTGAAGAACAGAGTTTCCCCTATCATCAAGACAGCACAAGCAACAACTGTGCAAGGCAGGAGAAGAAAAAGTCCCTTTAGGTGCTGAATCCAAAGCTGCTGTGACGATACCCGTGTAGTTGTCTTAGTTGGGCTTAAAAGCCACCTCTTTTGTAATTGATGGAAGTATTCATTCTTTCTATACTCTTGAAGTTTAGCTGAAATTTTCTCTTTCCAAGGGGAGCCCTTCGAAAAAGCGAACTCACCAGTTATAGTTCTTATCACGTCGCCAACAACACTATAATATTTGTTTGGTCGGAGGGCGGTGTAGTGCTCAAAGTACGGAGTGACGACACTAATTGCATCTAGCGTCCTAGAGAATTTTAGACAAAATAACGCATCACATTTTGGCGAAATATACCCGACGTTTTGGGGCATGGGGATCATCATCATCATCATCATCATCATCATCATCATCATCATCATCATCATCATCATCATCGTCGTCATCATCGTCGTCATCATCGTCGTCATCATCATCATCGTTGTCGTCGTCGTCGTCGTCATCATCATCATCATTATTATTATTATTATAAAAAAAGTATTATTTTTGGTATCCATAAAATCACGGTGTATCACGATACGGTCCTCCCAGCTTGTAAATAACATTCATGGATTTATTCTTACCCTTCATCAAGCATATCGTACTGTCCTGACTCGTCCCCCACTAAAATAGCACTTTCTCCAATTGCTGTGAGGAGTTTATCGTCGCTGTGTTTAAACATCAGCTCATCGTTTGTGCCTTGCTGTATTCCAAGGCGAAATCCGGAACTTGGATCTCGAAGCTGAAGAAGAAAAAACTGGTGGAGTTAGCAGCTTGATCGGATTAAGACATGCGCATGCGAAATGGGTGGAGTTAAAAGATTGTGAATAGGGTCAATCACGCCGTCATTTTACGTCCAGCTCAAGGGCATGTAAAACAAAGGATACGTTTCCACCGTAATCACAAGTAAGTTATAGATACAATCACATTTTGATACTGAAGTATCAGACTTCAAGTTTTCTTTCAAAAAGACCGTTGTATTTTCAAATGACAAACGAGTGGTTGAGCGCTACATTCTTTAAGATAAGGCATGGTAAGGTGATGATGTGGGTAGCAAAGTTACGATGGAATGGTGAGGCGTACTAATGAGGTTACTTGAGTTGAGGTAAGATGAGTGAGGATAAGATGTGATTATGTGATGAGCTAAGGATGAGCAAACGAGTGGTTGAGCGCTACATTCTTTAAGATAAAGCATGGTAAGGTGATGATGTGGGTAGCAATACGATGGAATGGTGAGGCGTAGTAATGAGGTTACTTGAGTTGAGGTAAGATGAGTGAAGATAGGATGTGATTAACGCCGCATTGTCACCAGTTTACTTCCGGTCGATTACGTAACAATATCCGATGATTTTTAACGGAAATCGCGAAAAATATTTCAAAATATTAAAAGCAGTGTGTTTATTGGAAGTTTCTTTTAAGGTTGTGATTGAAAATTTAGAGCGGATGGCCTGTTTAATATCTCGGATTTTAATAGATTCTTTTGTCTTTCAACGGTTGAGGTTTCCGTCGGACCTCCGGAAGTAAACTGGTGACGATACGGCTTTAAGTGATGAGCTAAGGATGAGCAAACGAGTGGTTGAGCGCTACATTCTTTAAGATAAGGCATGGTAAGGTGATGATGTGGGTAGCAAAGTTACGATGGAATGGTGAGGCGTAGTAATGAGGTTACTTGAGTTGGGGTAAGATGAGTGAAGATAGGATGTGATTAAGTGATGAGCTAAGGATAAGCATAGGGTGAGTCAGGGTGAGCTGCGGTAAGGTGTGCTGGGAGTATCTTATTTCGTACTGAATGGGATGTGATGAGACTTGCCTTTGGATCACGTATGCCCGTTATTGGAAATTTAACTTTTACTTCCATCAAGGACACCATTAGATTTGCGGTGTAGGTAGAAATTAAAACCAGAGTCCCAAAGGAGAACACGGCATAGGTGAACCTTGCACTGGGGCTGCGCGCTGTCACGTCGTCAAGGTTGATCTTAAACACGGTGCTGGAGAGATACGAGAAACTGTCGCGCAGAGTGAACACTTGGAAGTGATGCTTGTGGCCATAGGGACTGTACTTGTCGATGAGCCAAACGACAATGACCAGAATAACACTTGCAGCTCCAAATGTGATCCATAAGGTAGTACTGAACGGCTTCGTGAACCCGAACCAGTCGTGCGACGTATAAGAGCTTTTTACAGCCATCACGATGACTCGGTCGTGATACATAAGAGGGACATTCGAATAATCAATCACTTCTTCTCTTGCAAGAGACAATTCTAAACTAGTGAGAGCAAGCTCAGCCTTGCCGTCAATCAAATCCCCGATCATTCCACACCACCTTTTCGAATTCCTGTCATAAACACCGTATTTTCCGTCTTCGACAATGTAGACTTCAGCCTTAAAGTCCAAGTCCCTCTCCAAGCTTATGAGAATATCAATAACAAATCCTTTGCAGCAAAAATGCTTTGCTCGAGTGATTGTCGCATTATTGTCATCCATCTCTTGGCTAAACATTGTACACATATGCGATAGGATGCACTCATTGGATGATTCAACTTCATAAACGCTTTTAAAGCAAAGTACGTCCAGTATTACAACAACACAGAGTGCATTAGGATCCTTGCACTTCAGCTTTGGCCTCAGCAGGTTATTAAACATTTCTACTTTGCCCCCGGCCACCATGCCGACATTTTCGACACCTTGGCTGAATGGCAACAACTTATCTATTATGAATTCCGTGTTTGCTTGATCTCCAACAGGTGAAAGCTGAATGTTGATTTGTTTAAGTAGTTTCTCGGCGCCCTCCAAGCTATTTGAAATATAGACACATGGATAAAATTGGTGGGACCTTCAACAATAGCTAAATAATTGATGATGGTGATCATGTATTGTGTTGTGTTGTGTTGTGTTGTGTTGTGTTGTGTTGTGTTGTGTTGTGTTGTGTTGTGTTGTGTTGTGTTGTGTTGTATTGTATTGTGTTGTGTTGTGTTGTGTTGTGTTGTGTTGTGTTGTTTTGTGTTGTGTGACAACCCTGGTTATTTTGCTGACAACCCTTGTCTGTTCGACACGTTTTATTTTCTTCAAAGCGTTTTGCCTGCCTGACTTCTAACAATTCCGCATCCAATGAGAACATGCTTCAGGTTGAAAACGACTGTAATGACTCACCGATGAAATAATGACAAATTGTTTTGATCCGTTCCAACAAAGCAATCGTGCGTCTTGTTCTTCGAGGACTTTATCACCGTTGCATCCGTTAGTCTTATCGCATCGCTTGTTAGAGCGTCCATGTAACCCTCCATTTTGAAAAGTAGAACATCGCTCCTTTTGGACTCCAGTCCCAGTCCCTCCTCACTTCCGTCGCCGACTATAACAGCCTTCACGTGTGAATGAAAATTGTATACGGCGTCCCTTAGGGCCCTATCCTTGGCTATGATAGAGCTGTCTAGGAACACAACCAGCACAAAATCTTTGTTAGAATCAATCTTTTGGAGGGAATTGTTCAGATTGTTTTCAAAATCTCCAGCGATGGCCGAGTAGATGGTGTTAAGAGTTAGCTTTGTCGTCAGCAGCTCGGGTAGTATGCTGTTTGTCTGTGTCAGAGTCCCGAGAAGAAACACATGCGTAGCTGAAGACTTGTCCGCCATTTGCGAGATAATGCTGGACACCGCGACAGGCGAAGCGCCGAGTGTGACGTATGGATGAGCCTTGGAAGTTACATTAATATTAATGCATAACGTCAGAGCAGTGAACACGGAGTGGTAGTGTAAGTACACAAGGGCAATTACACTACTAGTCCCTCCCTTAAGATTAATAAATCTATTTAGAAGTCTTATAAAGGCAATAATTTGGCCACGGGAATTAGGATACTTTGTCAGTGATTTCTGTATAAAATAAACAAAAATGAATTGTCAGCTATTTCTTTATAAAATAAAAAAATGTGAGTTCCCAATTCGTGTTGAATATTTAACTAAGCGAGAAATATTTCTAACCTTATAATCGAAATGTCTCCGGCCTTCTGAGTTAGCGAAATCCTTTTTGGTTGCCTCTTGTTATATTTCTATTTCTCTTGTTGAAAAACCCTAGCGATCGTTGTTTTCAAGTCTCGAAACGTTTGAAAGGTACCGTGTAACCATAGCCTCTTTAGTGACAAGCCCGAGCCCTCTCCGAACCTAACTTCGTATTTAGGTTCTATATAAAATAAGAAGAGAGTGAGACAACGCTCGTATTGTTTGATTGTTCGAAAACCTGCCTAGTTACGGCCAATGTTGTGATGTTGGTATGTGACATGATTGAAGAGTGACAGCTTACTTTCTATTTGAACTTATCTCGCCGTCGACACACGCTCGGCCATGCGACAGTACCGTTCAAATGTTTCGAGACTTGAAAACAACGATCGCTAGGGTTTTTAGACAAGAGAAATAGAAATATAACAAGAGGCAACCAAAAAGGATTTCGCTAACTCAGGAGGCCGGAGACATTTCGGTTACAAGTTTAGAAATATTTTATCGCTTAGTTAAATATTCAACACAAATTGGGGATTCATTTTTGTTTATTTTATAAAGAAATCGCTGGCAAAGTATCTTAATTCCCGTGGTCGTTGTGTCTCTTGTCTGCTCTGTCTGGCGCTGTCTCATTGGTTAGCGGTCTAACGGCTGTCGTGTCGACTGTGATTTGGGAGCCGAGCTCCCTGTGGAGACTAGGAGCAATTCGGTATCGCCCTAAATAATTTTGTTTCTTCCTCTTTTTCATTTCTCTTAATTGTCATTTTTTGGCTGTTTCTTTTTGTCGTTTTCTCAGTCTACTTCTATTTGAAAATAGAAGGAACATTTATCTGACTTATCGACAGCTGGATCTTCGAGCATGACTTATCGACAGAGTTTAGTCTTTGTCAATATTTGGTTAACAAAAGAGCCACAATAGTCCAGAATTTTATCAAGAGTATCAACATTGAAACAATAAAATGATCTTAAATCATATTAGAAGATTGATTTTTATCACTTCCATAAAGAACCCTAATACAGAATTGTTGAAGAAAAAATAAAATGCCTTAATTACTACAAATCAAGAATACTAAGTTATTGGCTTCAATAGTCCAAAAAATAAAAATAGCAAAATAGCTATCCTTCGCTTTTAGGGGAAACATATCAATCGATTATTTTCCTTTAGGTCTTGGGTTAAGATATGTCAATATAGATTTTTTTCAGAATGTCTTGCGTATGATAAACTTGTCAAAATGTTAGTAACATTTATATTGACACTTCAACTTCTTACCTGAAGGCTTGTTTTGGCGAGCGTCTCCCCAATACAGATAAATGGCATCGAGAAAACTCGGGCCAAATCCACAAAAAAATGATCAAGTTTGTTTCGAAGACATCCAATTATAACAGTATCTTTCTGGCTTCCACAAAACACTTTCAAGTAATTTTCAAAACTTGCATTTTTTGCCGAGATTATGTTAATGTTAACCTTGGTGTTGGGGAAAATACTCAATATATTCTGAGCTGGAAAGTATTCCTCACTTAGGATGATATAGTTTTTCTGTTTTTCCTGTTGCATCGAAAAGAGCAGAAATACCAAATTACTAAGAGCGAACATTTTTGCAACGCTTGAAACCCTGCAGTCGCACCAAATGTCCCGGCTAGGTAACGTATAAATGTTTAAACGGTGCAAAAAAGTTTGTTTTAAGTGTCTTAATTAAATGACTGATGAAATGCCCTAATGCTTTTACGATTATTTTTCGCCCCACAATTACGAATAAAGTATTCATAAAGGATGCTTTTCCACAGTTATCAGGATAATCGAGAAATAACTTTAAAGAAGCAAATGAAATGGAACCGTTTTAGCTTTTTGATTAAGACAACTATTTTGTTAACCAAAATGAAAACGTTTCTAATGTTAATTAACCGTTGTTAATTACATTTAGAAATGTCTAGCTTGGCAGCGTGCAATAATAGCAAGGACGGTACCGCACTTGGCGAAGCAATTGGAACTATCCCAAGTGGAATCATGCGTAACAGCCACTAGTAGAACAATGACCATCTAGCCATACTACTTATTAACCGAGCGCGAAGTCCGTACTGAGAAATCTCATCCCGCGGGTTTTTTGTACAGTGTGTTGCCCCAATTACGGACGGTTTTTCCACTTTTCAGCCTTTTCTATCTCTTCTATCTAGCAATAAAAAGAACACTTTCGATATTTTGCCAGAAACAAGATTGGACCAAATAAAATATTTCACTTTTTTTTTAAGTTTAGGGCGCCGTGCTCGAAAAGTATGTGTCACTGGTTTGCACTAATCCCGGTCAACTGGCCCCAATTCCGGACACGAATTTCAGGGACGATTTTCGTAACTTCCCCCATATATTTCCAATGCTTATAAAATTAGAATAAGAATTTATCTTATTTATCAAAGCCATCTTTAATAATGTGGATCTACGAAGAGTATTTTAGGAATTGTTTACTTGATAATTGCGCGCTCTCTAAATCACAAATTCATCGCTTGAATCCGTAGACTTTCGTCGAAAAAATAATCATGAAATTTGGCATATAACAATAATCTTATTAAGTTTTACTGATTCAACCACGGGAATTAGGATACTCTGTCAGCGATTTCCTAATAAAAAATAAACAAAAATGCATTTCCAATTTGTGGTGAATATTTATTATTAATTATTTAAATATCTCTAACCTTTGTGCGAAATGTTTCCTGCCTCCCGATTCAGCGAAATCCTTTCTCGTTATATTTCTATTTTTCTTGTCTAAAAACCCACGCGATCGTTGTTTTTAACTCTCGAAACATTTGATTGGTACTGAGTAACCATAGCCTCTTGAGTGTTCGTGACTAGCCCGAACGCTCTTCGAACCTAATTTCTTTTTAATTTTTTATATAGATATTTTATTCGCTGAATACAATATTCAACACAAATTCGGAAGGCATTTTTTGTTATTTTATTAAGAAATCGCTTACAAAGTATCCTAACTCCCGTGGTTAAACGTATCGGCGTTTGTACTTTACTTACTTCTGAATAGGTTCCCCAAAAAAATGACTCTAAAAGGTCACATTCAAAATAATTATTGTAACATGATGATAAAATCATCAAGAAAGAAACTTATATCCCGGACGTGCTTGAAAGGCGGTAATTTATACTTTTGGCTGTCTACATAGCCTTGAGAATGTGTTTAGAAAGTTTGACGAACTAAACATTTGTAACATTTTTGCCAGCTGCTAATAATGTTTTTGCGAGTGAATGATTGCACAAATTGACACAATGTTTTTATGTACCCAAATCCCTCCAAAATGTTGTTTAAATGCAAAAACTAATTCCCATTATCTTTTGAAACATATTCCAATAAGCAGTCTATTTGTGTCCGTGTTTAGGCACACTTCGTGAACAACAACTGTAAATTTTCAAAACGCTTTCATTCTTCTAAATTAGTAGCGAGATTAAAGAACTTCTATTCTATTGTAAAAGTATTTTACAGTGCTTCATTCCCACCAAAAAAGTTGTTATTTTTCTTAACTCTAATTTACCAGAAGGAGTGGTTTATGTAAAGCGTTAAATTCACTGCACCGTTAACTTTCAATCTACGCGCACAAAAGTTTGACTCAGCTTCAGATAAACCATACAGACCGAGGCCGCAGACCGAGGTCTGTGCACAAAGACCAAGGGCTGAGATTTCTCAGTACGGACCGAGCAAGCGAGGTTGATAGGTTATTTTTTATATGGCTTTTTTTAAATTTTTGTACGAGAAGGAAAACTTATGCTGCTGAAGTAAAAGAAGGAACCTTTTCTGGATTTACAAGACACGAATGCTCAACTCCAAAGCTCCAAATAACGAGTCGATTTGTAAAATGACCATCGAAAATTGCTTTTTACTCCGATTTTACCGAACTTCACATGAAAAGATCATTTCTTTTATGTGATTTAATTTAGATTAGTTGTGTTTACGGAAAATCGTCTTCAAACTCCCTCAATTTATCGGCCATAATGATTGCAACCTACCTAATACCTAAAACCTGTGACCCCAAAAGCTACGACTCCCCAAAAATTGCAGTTATCATTTAGTTCACCTTGTTTCTTAAATGGCTACACAGCGCGAAAGTTTCAAAAATTTTGTTGTGCTTTTCAACAAAGAAATATTCTCATTTGCACGCGCCAATGAACAAACCATCGTCGTTATTTGTCCCATTGAAAATTGTAGTTTCACTCATTTTTCAGACACGCTCCTTTGCCCGAAAAATTATCACGAAAACTCTCCCGGTAACCTAACAGACCCGGTAATTACCGGTAATTTAGAGAAACGCCCACAGAAAAGTTTTCGAACACCCTGTCGAGGAAGAGCGTTTATCAAACCAAAGCTTTAGCGTTCGCTGCTGAATACGGGTTCCCGACAAGTAAATTATAATTTCCAAAGTTTATGAATAGATTGGCCAAATAGTTATTGAAATCCTGGTTTTGTTGATGTCTGTAGAGAACTTGCAAACCCTAACATTGTGTGGCATTTCTCGTAAGAAAGACAAAGAACAAGTAAATAAAGTCTCATTTTGTAGAAAAGAACTCGGACGGTACAAAATGCATGTTGCAGGTCAGATGCAGGGTCAGGTCGAATTAAGGTCGGGTGCAGGTCGGATTCAGGTCGGGTGCAGGTCGGATTAAGGTCGGGTGCAGGTCGGGTGCAGGTTGAGTACAAAATGCAGGTCGGGCGATTTTTCCTTGTTTTTCTTTCTCTATTTCATTCAATTTCTACGGCTCACGTGACGCGTTCAAATATTGAATACTCAGATTCTCGTTTATTACTAAGCAATCACGTGACCGTGGGAAATTACGAATATCTCGCCAGCGATTTGCTGTTCATCAACCAAACTTGGGTCAAGTAATGTATAACGGTAGATGGACAAGTCATCAATTATAACGTCACGTGATCTGTGACTTCATCACCTATAACTTTTTTTTTACTTGTCCACATGTTTTACCCTCCGCTACTTGTGTTTCCAGATGGTCGTTTCTTAATACGCTGATAAAGTCAGAAACCTGGAAAGTCACCCCCAGGTAAAAATTTCGGGTGTTTCTTCAAAAATCTTAATTGCCCGCTAACTTACGGGAAATCGCTTCATCTTCTAGTTTTGTCGAGTTTTCATCACAGAGAAAACCATTCCACTGCCCGATAAAAAGTTGGCCAATCAAGGCTAGCATCATTTTATGGGATTTACTTCCAACCAATCAGGTTTCATCTCTATCCAATGATTTGACATTTAGCTGTCACAGTGCGCCTAAAAATATAAACAGTTTTTTGAAATTATTAGAAGTTTTTTTTTCGGAGGGTACAAAATGCAGGTTTCAGGTCAGATGCAGGTTGAGTACAAAATGCAGGTCAGTTGATTTTACTGTTTTTTTTTTCTTTCTCTGTTTCATTCAATTTCTACGGCTCACGTGACGCGTTAAAATATTGAATACTTAGATTCTCGTTTATTTATAACTTTGTTCGCTTGTAAGGATCACTGATTCCACATGAAACTTTCACGCTGTGTAGCCATTTTGGGAAACAAGGTAGGCTTAATAATAACAGCAATATTTTGGGGGTCGTTGCTTTTGGGGTCACAGGTTTTAGGTTTTTGGTTTTAGGTTTTAGGTCTTTGTTTTGTAGACACCCTTGCAACGTGCGCGACAATTTCAAGTTTGCTGAAATTTTATTTGGGAAAAAACAAAGTAGCAAATCGTCTCTTTATACGAGGAATAAAGGCAAACCACTTGAGGAATTTACCTGCATAATGTATCTTCATTCAAGAGAAGTATTTTTGTGAATATATCTTACTGTCAGTGGAGAATTCAAGTGAAAGTAACATCTCTACGATCAATTCGAGTGGAAAGCGACGATCAATTGAGATTAAATTATTTCACAAAATTGTTGGTAAAAAGTCAGAGGATGTCCTAATTCGAAATTCTACATTTGTGGATGATTCACAAAGCATTGTGTTGAAATACGAACTGGATTTCACTGAATGGTCATTGCGAACAAAATCTTCACGAACATCAGCGAAATTGTCAAAAGCAACTGTAAAGGTAAACAAAGTTGTAAATTATATTGAGGAAAAAATAAATAAGATAAATAAGCTTACGTAATAAAACTCACTTTCTGAATATAAATACAGTGTAGATAATAAAACCCTTTTTGCTGTTGATTTTCTCGAGTGAGTGGTCGGTCCGGAAAAGTTTTTGTAACGACCGCGGTCGTTACAGCAGGATCTGGACCGCTCAACAGCCAATCAGCGTGCTCCATTCAACCGGAAGTGGTTGTTGGCATATAATAAGGTTCGTTACAACTACGCTGCTTCGCGGACATCGGCTCTGGCAGAGACTCGAGCTCCAGGAGCTCCGGCTCAGATTATTTTATCCCTGAAACACAAGTGCCGCTTGAATAACCAGCGGTGCAACCGGCTGAGCCGGATAATGTTGCGGTGGCGAGTGATGTCGTTCTTTAATGGCGTTGGAGGTTTATGGAAGTGTTCTTATATTTATTGTACGGTGGTTGTGCTACCAAAGTCATGCCCTATTTCGTTGGTGTTTATCGCCTTTGCCGTAATTGTATATTTTAGTCGTTATAGGCTCCTTAGTTTTCTCGCTCCTCCGCCATTTTACTATTGTTTTCTCATGTTAAGCTCCTGTGTTAAAATTTATAGTCTGCTGTACATTATTTAGCACTCTATACTGTAATTTTCTGTTTCCCTGTAAATTATTATATACCACAGGTATCCCAGGCAATGGTTTTGAAGCTTGTTCGTAGTTCGGAATCGGCTGTTCTTCTTAGAGGTAAAACGAGTGGATATTGAAGTAGCTTTTTTTTGAGAAATGTTGGCAATAAAATTGCTATAAAACTTAGAACGTGTCTTGTTGTTGCCAAATGTATGTCTAATAACGATTTGGGGACGGTCTTCTACTAAGGAAAGAACCAAGGTTGGAGGCGCCATTTTCGGTCAGTGCGGGACATTACCATTTCTGGTTATATTTGATAAACAATCTGATTAACCAATCAAAGATTAGTATTACTAAGCCCAGTCTCACGCGGACACGCCTCAACTCAGAGTAGGAAAACAAAATGGCTGTTTTGTCGAATGGGGAAAATTATGTTGAATGCCGCTTTTTAACTCTCTGCTAGCAACGATTTCTTCTTATCTGTTTAAGCAGGGATTTCACTGACTCAGTGCGTCAAATATATCTTATTTGTGTTGTTTCTCATCGGTAAGAGACCTCATTTGCAGGGTTATTTTTAAGACTTCACCGAATCGTATTGTGATGAACGCGAAAGGGTAAGCCACTGCTAGCAGGTTATAACGGATCACCAATTATTTAGTTGTACGCCTCTTCGAGTCAAACAAATGCACAAAACATCCCTGGATCTATCCTGCTTTCACAATCAGAATGAAGACTCTCCATGAATAAATTTTAGCTGGGATATTGAAACTAAAATGAATCTCATACAAAATAGCAGCGAGTCTCATTACAAAAATGAAGCTAAATCGTTTACAGAATGGCCGCGAGTTACTGTTTATTGTATGCCATTAAAAGACACTACATGAAAGTACTATTTTTCAATGTTTATGTTTGATCCTGGAATGAATAGATTTTCTATGATGTACAAGACTCAGGGATGGCAGTAAATTTTACATTCCGATACATTACTGCATTAGTTTGCTATTACTCGTTGTCATGATAGAACATATGAAAACTTTAGATAAACAAAAACTACATTTTTAATTATCCTTCTGAAGTTATTTGACAAAAAGTCCTTACCACAAAGCTCACATTATGCCTTTTTATAAATGGATTCTAGAGGGGGCACTTGTTTGAGGGGCTATGTAATGTGCTTATACAAGGAGGGGTGTATGTATACGTCGGTGTAAAAACCATCCCCAAAGGACACCATTGTATTCAGCTTTGTTTTAATCATATTTTTTTCTACCAAACAGAGGAAGTTTTGTAACGCAAATTGTGCACAATACACAGGTTCTAACACCGAGGAGAGTCAATGAAGGGTATTTCATGATGTGTGCAGACAAATGGGAAAAAGGCATAGAGTGTAAACTAGGGTGAGGAATAGGCATGGTAAGGGCAAAGGGGGTTATGACTAAGAGTATATCACATGGGGTGTGCTGACACAGGTTGTGAAGACAAGGTTAACTTCTACCAGGTTTGCTTACTAGGCCTACTAGATTATTACCTACTAGGCTTACTAGATTATCGGAGCACGGGGGTCTGGTCACCTGGTCAGCCGGACACTCTAAGGCATCTTCTTCTCCATGCTTTATACTACATCTTAGCTATCATATGAAAAATTTTTATTTGGTGATATTTCAGGCCCATCTTTTTTCTCATCCGTCGCTATTATATGTTTTTTTAATAAAAAGGGAATTAAATTAATTTGATTTAATAGGCAAGTCTGAGTGTTGAAGCTCCCTTCTAAAACTATAGTGATAGTAAGATTTTTGTACCAGGTTTGATTACTTGGCCTTGGAGATTCTAGGAGTATGGGGGTGCAATCATAGATATCATATAGTAAATAAATATTTATATTTGGTGATACTTCAGGACCATTTTTTTCTCAGTACCTATTGCACAAAGTTTGTTTGTTGTTGTTTTTTTTATAAAAAGGGAATCAAATTAATTTCATTTAATAAGCAAATCTGAGTGTTGGAGCTCCCTTCTAATACTATAGTGAAAGCAAGATTTTGTATGTTTGGGGTATAGAATTTAGGTTTGGGTATTTGTTTTTGAGGTAAGTTTCTATGCTTGGTATATTTTATGTATAGAACTCACATTTGGGTATTTTGGGTGTTGAGCAGGGGGGGGGGGGCTAATTTGTCAAAAAGTCCTTATCACAAAAGCTTATTTTATCATATTATGCCCCTCAACTATTAGATTCTAGAGGGGCACTGGTTTGAGTGGCTATGTAGGTAATGTGTTTACTTAATTGAGGGCTATTTTATGGTGTGTGCAGCAGACAAATGGGAAAAGGTATAGGGTGTAAAAGTAAAGGTTGAGAAATGCATGGTAAGGGAAGAGAGGTTATGATGGCTAAGGGCATGTCACACAAGGTGTGCTGACACAGGGTGTGAAGACAAGGAAGTAAAATTGCACCAGGATTGATGACTAGGGCCTTGGAGATGAGGAGCATTGAGGGAATAAATAAATTCAATTTGATAAGCATATTTCCCTTCTAAAACTTCAGCTATAGTATTTTGTACAGGACTGGGAAGTTTCGAGCTATTGTAAGTTTCAGAAGTAGAACTCAGGTTTGGGTTTCTTTTGTTTTTTTTTTGGGGGGGGGGGGGGAGCGGAAGGGTATGAGTTTCTATTCTTGATGGATTTGAGTATAAAATGGAGATGCGGGTATATTCTTAGGGGTGGCACGGTTCCATTCTTTGGCGGCATAGAATGTTCGTATCTGTCGGAACCCACAGTCATGTTTAAAGCTAGAGTACCCACCCTCCCCACTCATGTTGTTGTTGTGGTCACAGGGCAAGACATTTTGGCAAAGAATGAAAAGAAGCCAACCCCAAGAGACAAGGGGAGGGTAAAATGCTTTTCGGCAATATGTTTACACGGATTTTCATACCTATTCTTCGGCGTTTTTTCAATGTTGATGTATAGGCGTTGGGCCTTGACTCGCACTTTAGTTCTCACAATTCCACCTCCGCTCTCCTTAACTTTCACCATACCTTGTGGGCACTCATTTCGGCTTGTGGTGGAAATTGTTTTAGTATGCCATGATCCTCATTAATCATGTGAAGGTTCTAAACCGTTCCTCTTTTTCTAAACGTAAACATTATGAAAAGAGTTACGGCAGTCTCCAATAAAAACGTTCAATTTGAAAAGGTTTCCTAAGCGATATTTTACTTTCGAACACAGGAACTCATCAATCAAATATCAAACTTGGTATAGAGCAGTATACTTTGCTGTTTTGGTCACTTTTTGCGATGCGATGCGATTTTTTAAAACGAGTAAGCAGCCATGGGAGTCCTTGACCGACGCCGTTGGACAATTAGTTAAGCTCAGCTGAACTGGGAGCGAAGCAAACTATTATTAGCCTATCTATTGAAGACTCCGCATATTTGTATGACGTAAACTTTCTATCCCCCGATAAAAACAGATCTTGTCTAATGCTAAAGCGTGCTATTACGTATGGATTATTACAGTTTTTGAAAATATATCATTACACACTCCTTTTCTTTTATATTATAAGAATATATTTATAAAAAAAGTTCAGTCCCGGCCTTGCCGTGGTATGCGAACTCCGTGTTTACGGGGTTTTCGTGCCGAAAAAAATTATCAAAGCCTAAAGGTAGGCTAGAGAGAACACTCCAGCGTCATCGCAAGATGTCGGCTCAACACGGGAGGGGACAGTTTACCGGTTATACTCAAGTCCGATTGACGTAGGAAGCGAGCGCTAGGGGTCTCCTCCGACGGTAGGAGACGTCATCGACGCACATTTCAGTCCATGACCATGTGTCCCGGACTTACCACAGACCTTCCGCAGATCGACGACGCAAGGAAGAAAGCGGTTCGACCTGGTCAGCCGGAGTTGTCTCTTCAGTTTGCTGCGGAAGCTCGGCTGCCCCCTCACCTGCTGGCAGTGATTCGTCATTCCACGAGAACATGCACAGCACAATCTGCTTCAACGGTGCAACATCTGAGGCCTTTTCAGTCAGCAGCGGATGAAGCAAGGATGTGTCCTTGCCACGACACTCTTAGGCATCTTCTTCTCCATGCTTCATACTACGCCTTTAAGGACTGAAATGAGGGAGTCTACATACACACAAGGTCAGATGGCAAGCTCTACAAAAAAGGTCAGATGGCTCGTTTCCGTGCAAAATGGCAAAATGGCTACACTCAACAAGCGAGTGTGGAACAACTCCAGCCTCATAGAGAAGACCAGACTTTGAGTCAACCAAGCCTTTGAGTCTACCAATGTGCTAAGCACCCTCCTCTATGGCAGTAAGACGTGGCCCCCTACGCAAGGCAAGAGAAGAAGCTCAACACATTCCACGTGAGGTGCCTGCGGCGCATACTTCAGACCAAGGGGCAGGACAAGGCCCCAAACGTCGAGGTGCTGAAACAAGCCAACATGAGCAGCATAGCAGACTATACTCAGTGAGCGGCGTCTGACGTGGCTTGGTCATGTCAGGAGAATGAACGCCGCTTCCTCATGGACGCCGCATCCCCAAAGACCTCCTCTACGGCGAATTGGCTGATGGCCAAAGAACAAGAGGGCGCCCGAGACTGTGGTTCAGGGACGTCTGCAAGACGAACATGAAAGAGTACTCCATCGACACCAACTCATGGGTACTGTACGGTACTGTGGATCTTGTTGTGTGGCCCTTCTATGTTAGATGTGTAACGTGATGATCATCATCTTATACTGTACTATCCATCTTGTTGTGACGGGCCCGCTAGATGTGTGACAAGCTGATCTTGAACCGTTATTTTATTCTGATGTCCAACCACCTCCATCTCAAATTCTCGCGCCTGTTCCTTTCTAAAGAACAGAATTTCCCCAACCATCAAGACAGCACAAGCCACAACTGTACAAGGCAGGATAAGAAAAAGACCTTTTAGGTGCTGAATCCATAGCTGCTGTGATGTTACCAGTGTAGTTGTCTTGGTTGGGCTCAAAAGCCATTTCTTTTGCAGTTTACCGAAGTATTCATTTTGTTTATACTCTAGAAGCTTAGCTTAGAGATGTGTAACGGGCTGATCTTTACTAGTTACGCTTTTTTTAGTATTGTACAATTGGTTTTTGTTCTGTTGGGCCCGCGAGATGTGTAACGGGGTGATCTTTACTAGTTACGCTTTTTTAGTATTGTACAATTGGTTCTTGTTGTGTTGGGCCCGCGAGATGTGTAAGAGGCTGATCTTGAACCGTTATGGGATTCTGATGACCAACCACCATCACCTCAAAATCTCGCGCCTGATTCTTTCTAAAGAACAGAGTTTCCCCTATCATCAAGACAGCACAAGCAACAACTGTGCAAGGCAGGAGAAGAAAAAGTCCCTTTAGGTGCTGAATCCAAAGCTGCTGTGGCGATACCCGTGTAGTTGTCTTAGTTGGGCTTGAAAGCCACCTCTTTTGTAATTGATGGAAGTATTCATTCTTTCTATACTCTTGAAGTTTAGCTGAAATGTTCCCTTTCCAAGGGGAGCCCTTTGAAAAGGCGCACGTACCAGCAATAGTTCTTACCACGTCACCAACAACACTATAATATTTGTTTGGTCGGAGAGCGGTGAAGTGCTCAAAGTACGGAGTGAGGTCAATAAATGCATCTAGCGTCCTGGAGAATTTTAGACAAAATAACGCATCACTTTTGACAAATATACCCGTTGTTTAGGGGACGATTTTTACCAATAAGACTAGCCTACCTGGGTCGCTGATTATTACCAATAAGACTAGCCTACCTGAGTCGCTGATAATTACCAATAAGACTAGCCTACCTGAGTCGCTGATAATTACCAATAAGACTTAGCCTACCTGAGTCGCTGATAATTACCAATAAGACTAGCCTACCTGAGTCGCTGATAATTACCAATAAGACTAGCCTACCTGAGTCGCTGATTATTACCAATAAGACTAGCCTACCTGAGTCGCTGATTATTACCAATAAGACTAGCCTACCTGAGTCGCTGATAATTACCAATAAGACTAGCCTACCTGAGTCGCTGATAATTACCAATAAGACTAGCCTACCTGAGCCGCTGATGATTACCAATAAGACTATCCTACCTGAGTCGCTGATTATTACCAATAAGACTTAGCCTACCTGAGTCGCAGACTTAGCGTACCTGAGTCGCTGATAATTACCAATAAGACTAGCCTATCTGAGTCGCTGATAATTACCAATAAGACTAGCCTACCTGAGTCGCTGATTATTACCAATAAGACTAGCCTACCTGAGTCGCTGATTATAACCAATAAGACTAGCCTATCTGAGTCACTGATAATTACCAAAAAGACTAGCCTACCTGAGTCGCTGATTATTACCAATAAGACTAGCCTACCTGAGTCGCTGATTATTACCAATAAGACTAGCCTACCTGAGTCGCTAATAATTACAAATAAGACTTAGCCTACCTGAGTCGCTGATAATTACAAATAAGACTTAGCCTACCTGAGTCGCTGATTATTACCAATAAGACTAGCCTACCTGAGTCGCTGATTATTACCAATAAGACTAGCCTACCTGAGCCGCTGATAATTACCAATAAGACTAGCCTACCTGAGTCGCTGATTATTACAAATAAGACTAGCCTATCTGAGTCGCTGATAATTACCAATAAGACTAGCCTACCTGAGTCGCTGATTATTACCAATAAGACTAGCCTACCTGAGTCGCTAATAATTACAAATAAGACTTAGCCTACCTGAGTCGCTGATAATTACAAATAAGACTTAGCCTACCTGAGTCGCTGATTATTACCAATAAGACTAGCCTACCTGAGTCGCTGATAATTACCAATAAGACTAGCCTACCTGAGTCGCTGATTATTACAAATAAGACTAGCCTATCTGAGTCGCTGATAATTACCAATAAGACTAGCCTACCTGAGTCGCTGAAGATTACAAATAAGACTTAGCCTACCTGAGTCGCTGATTATTACCAATAAGACTAGCCTACCTGAGTCGCTGATTATTACCAATAAGACTAGCCTACCTGAGCCGCTGATAATTACCAATAAGACTAGCCTACCTGAGTCGCTGATTATTACAAATAAGACTAGCCTATCTGAGTCGCTGATAATTACCAATAAGACTAGCCTACCTGAGTCGCTGATAATTACCAATAAGACTAACCTACCTGAGCCGCTGATTATTACCAATAAGACTAGCCTACCTGAGCCGCTGATTATTACCAATAAGACTAGCCTACCTGAGTAGCAGACTTAGCGTACCTGAGTCGCTGATAATTACCAATAAGACTAGCCTACCTGAGTCGCTGATTATTACCAATAAGACTAGCCTACCTGAGTCGCTGATTATTACCAATAAGACTAGCCTACCTGAGTCGCTGATAATTACCAATAAGACTTAGCCTACCTGAGCGGCTGATAATTACCAATAAGTCTAGCCTACCTGAGTCGCTGATAATTACCAATAAGACTTAGCCTACCTGAGTCGCAGACTTAGCCTACCTGAGTCGCTGATTATTACCAATAAGACTAGCCTACCTGAGTCGCTGATTATTACCAATAAGACTTAGCCTACCTGAGTCGCTGATTATTACCAATAAGACTTAGCCTACCTGAGCCGCTGATTATAACCAATAAGACTAGCCTATCTGAGTCACTGATAATTACCAAAAAGACTAGCCTACCTGAGTCGCTGATTATTACCAATAAGACTAGCCTACCTGAGTCGCTGATTATTACCAATAAGACTAGCCTACCTGAGTCGCTAATAATTACAAATAAGACTTAGCCTACCTGAGTCGCTGATAATTACAAATAAGACTTAGCCTACCTGAGTCGCTGATTATTACCAATAAGACGTAACCTACCTGAGCCGCTGATAATTACCAATAAGACTAGCCTACCTGAGTCGCTGATTATTACCAATAAGACTAGCCTATCTGAGTCGCTGATAATTACCAATAAGACTAGCCTACCTGAGTCGCTGATTATTACCAATAAGACTAGCCTATCTGAGTCGCTGATTATTACCAATAAGACTAGCCTACCTGAGCCGCTGATAATTACCAATAAGACTAGCCTACCTGAGTCGCTGATAATTACCAATAAGACTTAGCCTACCTGAGTCGCTGATAATTACCAATAAGACTAGCCTACCTGAGTCGCTGATAATTACCAATAAGACTAGCCTACCTGAGTCGCTGATTATTACCAATAAGACGTAACCTACCTGAGCCGCTGATAATTACCAATAAGACTAGCCTACCTGAGTCGCTGATTATTACCAATAAGACTAGCCTACCTGAGTCGCTGATAATTACCAATAAGACTTAGCCTACCTGAGTCGCTGATTATCACCAATAAGACTTAGCCTACCTGAGTCGCTGATAATTACCAATAAGACTAGCCTACCTGAGTCGCTGATTATTACCAATAAGACGTAACCTACCTGAGCCGCTGATAATTACCAATAAGACTAGCCTACCTGAGTCGCTGATTATTACCAATAAGACTAGCCTACCTGAGCCGCTGATAATTACCAATAAGACTAGCCTACCTGAGTCGCTGATAATTACCAATAAGACTTAGCCTACCTGAGTCGCTGATAATTACCAATAAGACTAGCCTACCTGAGTCGCTGATAATTACCAATAAGACTAGCCTACCTGAGTCGCTGATTATTACCAATAAGACGTAACCTACCTGAGCCGCTGATAATTACCAATAAGACTAGCCTACCTGAGTCGCTGATTATTACCAATAAGACTAGCCTACCTGAGTCGCTGATAATTACCAATAAGACTTAGCCTACCTGAGTCGCTGATAATTACCAATAAGACTTAGCCTACCTGAGTCGCTGATTATTACCAATGTGACTAGCCTACCTGAGCCGCTGATGATTACCAATAAGACTAGCCTACCTGAGTCGCTGATTATCACCAATAAGACTTAGCCTACCTGAGTCGCTGATAATTACCAATGACATTACTCTTTGCAATTTGCCTTCCTCTTGACATTACCCTGATCAGAACAGGGGATGTCTATATCCTACCCTATCTGCCCCTATCTGAGGTTCAATCGATAGAGAACACATCAATCGATAGAGAAGGGAAGGTAAACTTTTTTCTCAATGGACTTATGCCCTTTGTGACTTACCTATGTAAGGGGCATTGCCCTGTGGTAAAAAACATTTATTTATTCTCACTTACCCTTCATCAAGCATGTCGTACTGCCCTAACTCGTTCCCCACTAAAATAGCATTTTCTGCTATTGCCGTGAAGAGTTTATCGGGGCTGTCTTTAAACATCAGCTCCGCGTTTGAACCTTGGAGTATTCCAAGGCGGGATCCGGAATTTGGATCTCGAAGCTGGAAAATAAAAGTTGGTGGAGTGAGCTTATTTGGAAGAACGCTCATGCGTGACAGGAAAGGTTGGTATACCCTGGGTTGAAGGAGCCCAATCACAACAAGAACACAAACACACAAAGCACTTTCATCATCTAATCACAAGTAACTAATAGATAAATCACGTTTTGATACTCAAGTATTGAATTCTAGGTGGTTACTTTAGAGTTTTCTTGCAAAGAGGGCGTTGTATTTTCAAACGTAAAAAATAACAAAGGAGCGGCTGACCGACATTCTTAAAGATAAGACATGGTAAGGATGGTAAGGTTATTGAGTGGGAGTGAAGGGTTAGGGTAGGGTAAACTAGAAAACAAAGTAAGGCGAAGTTAGAGTTGAGCGGGGTACAGCTAACCGAGTTAGAGTCAGTAAAATCAGGTGGTAAATCGAGCTCAAGTGTTCTACAGGGCCGTAGCAAGGGGTGGAGTACTAGGGGCGTATACTAATAATATCGTAATATATAGGGAAATCACCAGTAGTGGTTGTGCACCCGTAATAAATGTAAAAGGATCGTGCCACTCTCCCTTTCTGCCAATATGGTTCTGTTCGAGGATGTGAAAAGGCCCCTGAGGCGTGATAATGAGACAAGTGACGATAGGGTGAGATTGGGTGAACAGGGATGAGCTTTGGTGAGCGAGGGCGATCAACTATGTTAAGGTGAGCTCGTACCGAAAGATGTACAATTACACTTGCCTTTGGATCACGTATACCCGTTATTGGAAATGTAACTTTTACTTCCATCAAGGACACCGTTAGATTTGCGATGTAGGTAGAAATTAAAACCAGAGTCCCAAAGGAGAACACGGCATAGGTAAACCTTGCACTGGGGCGTGCCCGCTGTCACGTCGTCCAGGTTGATCTTAAACACGGTGCTGGAGAGATACGAGAAACTGTCGCGCAGAGTAAACACTTGGAAGTGATGCTTGTGGCCATAGGGACTGTACTTGTCGATGATCCAAACGACAATGACCAGAATAACACTTGCAGCTCCAAATGTGATCCATAAGGAAGTACTGAACGGCTTCGTGAACCCGAACCAGTCGTGCGACGTATAAGAACTTTTTACAGCCATCACGATGACTCGGTCGTGATATATAAAAGGGACATTCGAAAAATCAACCACTTCTTCCCTCGCAAGAGACAATTCTAAACTAGTGAGAGCAAGCTCAGCCTTGCCGTCAATTAAATCCCCGATCATTCCATACCACCTTTTCGAATTCCTGTCATAAACACCATATTTTCCGTCTTCGACAATGTAGACTTCAGCCTTAAAGTCCAAGTCCCTCTCCAAGCTTATGAGAATATCAATAACAAATCCTTTGCAGCAGAAATGCTTTGCTCGAGTTATTGTCGCATTATCGTCATCCATCTCGTGGCTGAACATTGTACACATATGCGATAGGATGCACTCCTTGGATGACTCAACTTCATAAACGCTTTTATAGCAAAGTACGTCCAGTATTACGACAACACAGAGTGCATTTGGATCCTTGCACTTCAGCTTTGGCCTCAGCAGGTTATCAAACATCTCTACTTTGCCACCGGCCACCATGCCGACATTTTCGACACCTTGGCCGAATGGCAACAACTTATTTATTATGAATTCCGTGTTTGCTTGATCTCCAACAGGTGAAAGCTGAATGTTGATTTGTTTAAGTAGTTTCTCGGCGCCCTCAAAGCTATTTGAAATAATAGCTAAATAAATGATGATGGTGATTATGACGTTGTGCAGGTGTCGATCTGTTGTTGTGTGTTGTGTTGCGGTATAATGTGTAACAAACATGAAAATATATTGCGATATTTTCGAAAACATTGTGCGGAATTGCAGGCCCTCTCTAAGATTATAATAGAGAACTTGATGCCAAACTGTACAGGCTATTCGAATATGGCGAGTAAAACGAATTGTGGTCATTTTGCCGACAAACCAGTTCCCCGACAACCCTGGTTAGTTTGCCAACAGCCCTTGTCGGTTCGCCGTAGTATATCTACAACAGCGTTCTGCCTGCCTACTTCTAACGATTCGGCAACCAATGAGAACATGCATTAAGGTGAAAACGAGGGTAATGTCGAGTAATGACTCACCGATTAAATAATGACAAATTGTCTTGATCCGTTCCAGAAAAGCAATCGTGCGTCTTGTTATTCGAGGACTTTTTCACCGTTGCATCCGTTAGTCTTATCGCATCGCTTGTTAGAACGTCCATGTAACCTTCCATTTTGATAAGTAGAACATCGCTTCTTTTGGAATCCAGCTCCAGTCTTTCCTCACTCCCGTCGCCGACTATAACAGTCTTCACGAGTGAATGAAAATTGTATATGGCGTCCCTCAAGGCTCTATCTATAATAGAGCTCTCGAGGAACACAACTAGCACAAAATCTTTGTTAGAATCAATCTTTTGGAGGGCATTGTTTAGATTGTTTTCAAAATCTCCAGCGATGGCCGAGTAGGTAATGTTAATAGTTAACTTTGTCGACAGCAGCTCAGGTAGGATGCTGTTTGTCTGGGTCCGAGTCCCGAGAAGAAATACATGCGTAGCTGAAGAAATGTCCGCCATTTGCGAGATAATGCTGGACACCGCGACAGGCGAAGCGCCGAGTGTGACGTATGGTTGAGCCTTGGAAGTTACATTAATATTAATGCATAACGTCAGGCAGTGAACACGGAGTGGTAGTGTAAGTACACAAGGACCAGTGCCGTACATTACTATTTTTGGTTATATCGATTTACCTACTTATTATGCAAATATTCAAAATGGCCGCGCGGAATTTGAAACTTGAATTTGTTTTGTAAGCGAGACGTCGCATCGCAAAAAGCGACCAAAACAGCAAAGTATCCTGCTCTATACCAAGTTTGATATTTGATTGATGAGTTCCTGTGCTCGAAAGTAAAATATCGTTTGGGAAATCTTTTCAAATTGAGCGCTTTTATTGGAGGCTGCCGTAAAATCGAACTCTTTTCGTAATGTTTACGTTTAGAAAAAGAGAAATATGAGTGTGATGGCCCAAATTCTACGGCTTAGAACCTTGACAGGACTAAACTAGGATAAATTAGGATCATGGCATACTAAAACAATTTTCACCACAAGCCGGGTATGGTGAAAGTTGAGGAGAGCGGAGGTTGAATTGTGAGGACAAAAGTGCGAGTCAAGGCCCAACGTCTATACAACAGGGAAAAATCGCAGAAGAATAGGTATGAAAATTCGTGTCAACATTTAGCCGAAAAGCATTTTACCCTACCCTTGTCTCTTGGGGGTTCGCTTCTTATCATTCTTTAGCTAAATGTCTTGCCCTGCGACCACCAAAACAACATGGGGGGGGCACTCTAGCTGTAAACATGACTGTTGGTTCCGACAGATACGAACATTTTATGCCCCCAAAAGAATGGAACCGCGCCACCTCTAAGAATATACCCTCTAAGAATATACCTGCATCTGAACTCTATACCCAAAACTCCACCAAGAATAGATAGCCCCCCCTTCCCCCCAAAAAGTAAACCAAATCCGAGTTCTATTCGTAAATCATACAAAAGCTTGAAACTTGCCAGTCCCGTAAAAAGTTTTAGAAGGAAAATTTGCTTATCAAATTTACTTTATTTTTATTCCCTTTTATAAAAAAAAAACTCTATCCTCCTCACCTCCAAGGCCCTAGTCATCAAACCCGGTACAATTTTACTTCCTTGTCTTCGCACCTCGTGTGAGCACACCACATGTGACATGCCCTCAGTCATCACAACCTCACTCCCCTTACCATGCATTTCTCAACCTTTAATTTTACACTCTATGCCTTTTCCTATTTGTCTGCACACACCATAAAATAGCCCTCATTGAGTAAGCGCATTACATAGCCACTCAAACCAGTGCCCCCCTCTAAAATCTAATGCTAGAGGGGCATAATAGGTTAAAATAAGCATTTGCGATTAGAACTTTTTGATGAATTAGCCCCCCTACTCATCCTCAAAAATACCCAAACCTGAGTTCTATACATAAAATATACCAAGCATAGAAACTTACCTCCCAAATAAATAACCAAACCTAAATTCTATAGCCCAAGCATACAAAATCTTGCTATAAGGGAGCTTCAACTCTCAGATTTGCTTATTAAATAAAATCAATTTTATTCCATTTTTATAAAAAAGACAACAAACAAACTCTGTGCAATAGGCACTGAGATAAAAAATGGGCCTGAAGTATCACCAAATATAAATATTTATTTTCCATACAGTATGATATCTATGACTGCACAATCATACTCCTAGAATCTCCAAGGCCTAGTAATCAAACCTAGTACAAGAAGGGTAAAAAGAAGGGCATAATATGCTAAAATAAGCATTTGCGATAAGGACTTTTTGTCAAATTAGCCCCCCCCCCCCCCAAAAAAAAAAAAAAATACCCAAACCTGAGTTCTATACATAAAATATAGAAACTTACCTCCCAAACAATTACTCAAACCTATATACCCCAAACATATAAATTCTTAATATCACTATAGTTTTAAAAGGGAGCTTCAACACTCAGACTTGCCTATCAAATCAAATTAATTGAATTCCCTTTTTATAAAAAAAGACTCTTTGCGCATATAATAGAGACTGGCGAGAAAAAAAAATAAACCTGAAGTATCACCAAATATGAATAGATATTTTCCATATGGTATCTGCTCTAGTGAAGCTTGGAGCCTCTGGTACCCAGGGTATGACTACACTCCCATTCTCCTATTATCCCCAAGGCCTAGTAATCAAACATGGTACAAGTTTACTTCATCTTCACAACCTGTGTCAGCACCCCCAATTAGACATACCCTTAGTCACCACCCCTTTGCCCTTACCATGCCTTTTCCTCACCCTAGTTTACACTTTATGCCTTTCTCCATTTGTCTGCACACACAATGAAATACACCCTCAATGGCTCTAACTTGGTGTTAGAACCTGTGTATTAAGCACGATTTGTGTCACAAAACTTCCTTTTTTGATAAAATGAATCATGATTAAAACAGAGCTGGATACAAAGAAGTCCTTTGGGGATGGTTCTGACACCGAGGTATACATACACCCCTCATTGAATAAGCACATTACATAGCCCCTCAAACAAGTGCCCCCTCTAGAATCCATTTATAAGAAAGCCATAATGTGAGCATTTGCGGTAAGGACTTTTTCTACAACGAGTAATAGCAAACTAATGCAGCAATGAATAATGACTGCCATCCCTGAGATTTACTGATCATAGCAAATCTATTTATTCCAGGATCAAATATAAACATTTAAACAGTACTTTCATGTAGTGTCTTTAAATTGCATACAATAAACAGTGACTCGCGGCCAATCTGTATACGATTTAGCTTCATTTTTTTTTAATGAGACTCGCTGCCATTCTGTATAAGATTCATTTTAGTTTCAATATCCCAGCTAAAATTTTTCTTGGAGTGTCTTTATTCCGAGTGCGAAAGCAAGATAAATCCAGGGAAATTTTGTGCATTTGTATGACTTGATGAAACGTACAACTAGATAATTGGTGATCCATGTTATAGCCTGCTAGCAGTGGCTTACCCTTCCGCGTTCATTACAGTACGATTCGGTGAAGTCGTAAAAATAACCCTGCAAATGAGGTCTGTTGCCGATGAGAAACATCACAAATAGGGTATATATGACGCACTGAGTCGGTGAAATCCCTGCTTAAACAGATAAGAAGAAATCACTGCTAGCAGAGAGTTAAAAAGCGGCGTTCAACATGATTTTCCCGATTCGACGGAACCGCCATTTTGTTTTCCCACTCTGAGTTGAGGCGTGTCCGCGTGAGACTGGGCATAGTAATACTCATCTCTGATTGGTTAATTAGATTGTTTATCAAATATAACCAAAAATGGTAATGTTCCGCACTGAGGAAAATCACACTACTAGACTTGTTTGGTGTTATTTGTCTGTACAAATAACCTTGAGACATATTAATTCTGCTCAGAAAAGGATTCAAATATCCACAAAAAATCAAGATTTCAATTCCCTAATAATCAGAATTCAGAGCCGTAGCAGGCCTCGAAGTCTCGGTACAGAATCATCAAGAAAGTTGTGGGGGCAAAGCCTCGCCCCTACTGGTAATTTCCTTATATATTTTGAAAATATTAGGGGGGGGAGGCAAGTGTCCCACCCATCCCCTGCTACGGCCCTGGAAATACTCATTTATAGTTTGTTGTTTTGAAGATTTCTGTACGAAAAGAGTGTATCGAGGCTTATTCGTACAGACGTATTTTGTGTTCACCCATCCCCTGCTACGGCCCTGGTTACGGAAGTCATTTACAGTTTGTTGTTTGTTTGCAAAGAAAAAAGTCAAACACGCGGGAAGGAGAAGCAAAGGATCTCAATCCGGAGGGAGCGAAAACTGTCCTCCTAAATTTAATGGCTGCTATTGGGTAAGTGTATAGATCTTAACAGGGCAAAATCGGCCCGATAAGATGATAAGATAAAACTGCCACTAGGCTTATACATTGGCTTTTCTACCTTCCCAAGGATTCTTCTTTTTGCGGGGCATGTTTGTCATATATACTAAATATACTAAAAATGATCGAAAATTGTAGAACAGAGTAACCGAAGTGTGAGCGCTAGCGCACAAATCACAACACTCGTGGCGCGTTGCTCGGTAACGAGTCTAATGATAACAGGATTAAAAGATTATAACGCGAAATATGTCATGCTTATAATTCTCCTAAAAACGTTTTTCGCTTTTATTTTCTAAAATGAAATCGATACCGTAAATATTATTCCAGAATATGGTAGTATTCAATGTAAGGACTCAGTTAATGTAAAAATCGTATTTTCGGTATTTCCGTCCACACGAAACTGTTCCATAACCAGTACTCTGTGAGTCACATCTCCATAAATCTGTATGCTATGCAGTCTAAACACTTCTGTTAGATAGTAGGAATATTATGGTTGCTTCTCTTAAAAAGGAACTTCAAAGGGTTCAAGCCCAGAATAATTTTTTGTCCTTTCGGTTTGATTTATACTGATATTGTTTCACATAAATATAATTTGTCATTTATTCATTTTTTTATTTCTCAAAATGAGCATAAATATTTCAATCTACTTATCAATACCAACTTCCTGAAAGTCCTGAAAGTTTTGGCCAAGGGAAAGGGAGGGAAGATCCTGGAAGGTGTTTAGAGAACTTGCTAGTGAAAAGGTCTAACACAAATGTCAGCTGCCTCAAACGGGTAAATTAAAAGGGTAATTATCAGAAAAAACAAAAAGATCTATAGTTATAGTATAAAAGTTTATGGTAATTTTGAGGATATTTGTTAAAAATAGTTTGCATGCATGGTTGTGAAAATTACAACACATCTCATAACACAGACTTTTGTGGAGCACAATATAAATAATCGATATGGCTCAAAAAAGCAATCAGTAACTGATGCAATATTATTAATAGCTTCACGTACGACTGCGTACCTATGTTTACTTCTTACCTGAAGGCTTGTTTTGGTGAGCGTGTCTCCAACACAGATAAATGGCATCGAGAAACCTCGAGCCAATTCCACAAATAAGTGATCAAGTTGGCTTTGAAGACATCCAATTATAAAAGTATCTTTGTGGTTTCCACAAAACACTTCCAAGTAATTGACAAAATTTGCTTTTTTCGCCGAGATTATGTTAATGTTAACCTGAGTGTTGGGGAAACTACTCGATATATTTTGAGCTGGAAAATATTCATCGCTGAGGATAATGTATGTTCTCGGTTGTTCTTGCTGCATCGATAATAGCAGAAACACCAAATTACTGAGGGCGAACATTTTTGCAACGCTTGAAACCCTGCAGTCGCACCAAATGTCCCGGCTAGATATGACATGAATTTTTAAACGGTGCAGAAAGCTTGTTTTAATCAAATAACTGAGAGGCCTAGTTTAAGGGCCGCATTAACGTTGCGCCGTATAAAATTCGACTTTTAGTCGAAGTAAATAGAGCAGTGATTTTAGACGCCGTATAAAATTAGGCGTATATAATTTTAATGGCCTAGCTAGTAGAGCCTGCGCTATTAGAACGTTTTCCCTTAAACGAGGCCTGAGAAGTGCTAATAGCTTTCAGGGCTCACTAATATGCAAATGAGTAGATGAGATGAGCCTGGACAACCACGAAAAGTATTTCAAATTTATTTATTTTACTGAATAACCTGGAAGTTTAAAATCGATAAATCAGCCAAAAAATCAATCTGCAATCCTGGCCACACTAATCTACTCATTTGAATATTAGTGAGCCCTGAAAGCTCAGCATCTCAAACCTTACGTGCCTTTGATTATGCAAATCTCCTAAAAAAAAACACGCATACAACCTTACAACCTGGCAAATAACGAAACTATTCTGTTGTTCTGTGTGCTTGAATATATAAAAAACGTCGCCATTTGACTTTTGAAAAAAAAAAAAAGAATATGAACATTATGTTAGCGCACAGGCGAAACTTTATTTGAAACCGCTGGATATCTTTCGCGTGACTTTTGAAGCCTAATTCGGCGTTTAAAACCAACGCCGTCTTATAGCCGAATTTTAATGACTGAGCTACATTTGCACTCATTATAATAACTTATGCAGTATATACGGTGCATGGATATGATACGGCTATCGAGGGGGCTACCGGGCTGACTGATGGGCTGGTCGGGGGGGGGGGGGGGCTACCGGGCTGACTGATGGGCTGGTCGGGGGGGCTACCGGGCTGACTAATATGCTGGTGAGCTGGATGAGCTGCAGTGAAAGCGAGTAAAGAATAGCAAACGGATGCAGTCTGGTGGATTATGTTATAGTAATCAAATCCTTTCAAAACTCCAAGTATTAAAAGTCCATTCATTGCTCCCTCATTTTTCGGATCACTGTCACATCACATATCACCTCAAAATTCCTAAGAGGCCGAAAATGACAACGCAGTCACACAAACATGCATCACATGCTCGTTTACTTTCTCCCAAGAAAGCGCCAACGAAAATATTCGCACCATTCTTAACTCTGCAGAATATCGAATAGCGACGCTTGCCTAAAAACGCCTGCTAGGGAGAATAGGGTATGCCTGGGTTTCACAAAATGAAATAGTAAATACAGAAAGCGTGTTAAACACCTAAGGCATTTAAAGACATTACAGAATTGGCTCAGTGAGTTATTTAATGACAACAGGAAAAATAGTAATGAACGCAATAAACTGAGAACTTTTAGACTGTTTAAAAATAAGTATGAGCTAGAAACCTACCTGCAGGTAGCTATCCCGTCTATAGAGCACAGAATTGCTCTAACTTGGCTAAGAATAAGTAACCATAATTTGCAAATTGAAAAAGGTAGGCACACAAGACCCTATACAAAGGCTGAAGAAAGAATTTGTCCGACATGTTAAAAAGATGAGTGCGAAACATACTTAAAAGAAAAAATCCTCCAAAATACACAAGCCACGAACACTTCAGAAAATAGAATTTTTAATCTAATAAAAAACCCTAAAGCTAATATAGTAGGGATGGCTGCAAAATTAGTATAAAAATACTTCTTACTAAGGGCAAATATTATTTTAAAATAAGGTTTTATCTTCTCTTATGTTCTTTTGTCTGTATAAATATATTTTTGAGAATTTGAATGGCTTATAATTTTTAATTTATTGGATTCACACTAATGTAAAAGTCTTTACACGGTACCAATAAAGTAATCTGTCTGTCTGTCTGGCGTTGACAGGGCGCTTTAAGGCTGAATGGGTGATGTCAAGGCTGAAGGGATAGGCCTGAAGATGTCCTCCTCGTCATCTGCGACATCACTCTCTGAGCTCGAGTAGGGCTTTCTCCTTCATCGTTTAATGCCTCCTTGAGTAGCGCCGGCATCGTCGATCTCCAGGGATACATAATGGATTCTGTGTGTTTCGGCCGAGTGTCCGAGTATTATTGAGCCGATCGGAGAAGCGTGTTGGGGCTGGATAGTTGCGGAGGCGTGACTTCCCAACGAAGAAACAATCTGTATTTCTACGAGGAAAAGATCTGCTACGGCTTGATCGCCGTACGTTCCGTCCTGAGACATGGAATACACATGTTGATCCCAGGGTACTTCCGCAAATAGCTCCAGAGGTGTGTTTTGTTTTGCTGCCTTTTTTTCCTTTTCTCTTCCTCTGAAGTGATACTTGTTATATCCACCAAATATCGTTGCATCCCCCTTGACACCTACATGACATCTGCCAAGTAAGACAACCCTATGATGTTTCTATGATGAGATATGAGTATTGCCGTTTTAGTGACGCCATCGATGACGCCGTCATGCTGAGTGGACATATAGTTGCACCCCCCTTGACACCTACACGACATCTGCCAAGTTTGGTCTTCTAATGATGTTTCTTTGAGTCAAAGTTATAGGTTATTACATTTATGGCGACGTGTTATTACATTTATGGTTAACGTGGTTTATAACATTTATGGGCGACGTGTTATTATATTTATTGCTGACTGTTTATTAGATTTATGGGCGATGTGTTATTACATTTATGGTTGTTATAACATTTATGGGTGATACATCCCCCCCGTAAAATTATGACCCTTCCCTATGAGCGGATGGCATGTTAAATATCTCGGATTCTAATAGATTCTTTTGTCTTTTAACGGACCTCCGGAAGTAAACTGGTGACAATGCAGTTTTAAGCGGAACGATGCGGCTGGACCAGCGTATTATTTTGCAGACCCGTATTTAATTTGACCGGTCTTATAAAATGGTTTAGACGCCGAATTAACGAAGGCTAAGTTCAAATATCGTATTATCCATGAGCCGTATTCAATGTGAATGCATGTAAATGAGGATTAAGTGTTGGGAAGGGAGCCAAACATCCCGCGAATTCAGTGTTGTGTCGTGTGGTTGCAAACGTTTGCCAGAGAGACTGCTGACGTCACGGCCAGAATGAAAGGGATGTCCGGCAGAAGCAGGGGCTAGACCCAGGCGTGCGCAGTCATTATCGATTTTAACTTTGCTACGTTGTGCTTAATATGTAGCATTGTAGCATTCATTAACAGTCTGTAGCAAACCTGATGTTTTATATGCGTGGATATGATTAACGAACATAATGGGCCACGTGTACTTAAATTTTTTTTAAGTTAAGTTGTATTTTTTTATTTTTTTAAATGTGGCTTTGGAATCTGAGTTGAACTTTGGACTTCTAAACTGAACGCGTCTTTCGCCTTGAATCTGAGTTGAGCTTTTGGACTTTTGTGTAGTTCCAGAAAATATGAATACCCCCCCCCCCCCCCCCCCCACTGAGGGGATTGGAAATTCCGGGGTGGGGGTGGGGGGTTCAAACGCCCAGAAATTTCCAGAGCGGAGGGGGTGGGGGGTAAATGCCCTGTTTCCCTAACGGTTAGTTATTTATGTTTCTCCAGGGGGTTGGAAATTCCAGAGAGGTGGGGGGTCATACCTCCGACCCCCTCAATAGGGAGGGGGGTATGGACATTTTCTGGAATTACACAATGTGACTTTTGGACTTGGAATCCGAGTTGACTTTTGGACTTGAAAGTCTTCAAGGATACTTCAAAGTTGTCGTTCCGCCTTTTCCATACAAGGAATGTAAATCAATGTCTTACTTGGAACACCTGCAAGTTCATTGACTTTCGTTCTCCAGGTGGCGTCATCCGGAAGCTTCGCATAGGAATATAGGTGAATGGGAAGCTATGCCACTGAATCTTGGCCGAAATAGCAAAGAAAACCCTTCATAATTTAGTTTCCAAGTGGTTAATATTCGAAATATGTACTACGACAAACGCATTGTTGCTAGCCACTGCTGGATTGATCTGTCTTTGTCTAAGGCCGCATAGGATCTTTTTTAATTCTAGTCGTAAGGCACAGTTCATCACAGAATACACCAGTACATTAAGCACGCTTGAAAGCCCGCCCATGATGGTATAGAATACAAAGACCTGCCGGGGAAGGAAGCTGTTTTGTTTGCGAATAACTTCTATGATAGGGATTTGAAGGTAACAAATGATGAATACTACAAGTACGGCGAAGAATGTCTTGGTCGTATTAATCTCCTTTCTGTTCGGCGCTCTCTGGGCGCTATTGCGCAAGTGTAGTACAACGTGTCTTTTGTGTTGCCGAATCTTAAGGTAGATTTTCAAGTAACAATAGCACATCAAAGAAAATGGCAAGAGAAAGAACAAGAAGCCGATTGCAAAAGCTGTAGGTATTGGCGTTCTACCTCCGTCGGCAAAACAAAAGAGCTTTCCAGGATCAAACTCGAATTTAGTATTAAGGATTAAAGTACCAACAACTCCAGTGCAAAATGCGGCGAAAATAGATGCGATTGCTTTCTTCGGTGAGAAATACTTATTGTATTTTGCCCTCGTCTTTATTATTTTCACGTAGCGGTTCAGAGCAATTAGCAAAAGGATTAGAATGGAGGCGAATCCAAACATAGGAACGGAGAATCCCTGTATATGGCAAACAACACGTCCATACGGCCATCGGCCAGTCACTATAACTCCGAGCACGAGAGGCAGGGACACGCATGACTGGAATATGTCGAATATGGCAAGAGCGGCGACGTAGTAGTTTGTCGTTACACGGAGCCTCGGCTGACGATAAATGGCAGCGCAAACCATGGCATTACCCACTATTGCAAATAGACCGAATAAAAAAAACATGGTAAACTCCACCACTATGGTGACTTGACTTCTCTGTTGTAAGTCTGTATTTAGCCGCTCGCCCTCCTCCCAAACGGCCATGCTCTCCTGTTCTAATTTCAGCCAAATGAATAAAACTTAAAGCAAAAATGATGGCTTTGATGAGTTGAAAAGTTGCGAGTACTAGCCGATATGAACCCTGCTTTTCTAACTGGCAGGAGGTGGTTATAGTGAAAAGCGCCAAATACAGAGGCGGTAGATAATGCTTCTTGGCTGGAAGACCTGTTCTGGTTTTCGACACTATAGAAAAACTTGATTATTTTACAAAGCTTCAAGAGATGAGTGTTACTGCCGTGCCTGTGCCGATCGCAAGCTGACCTCGGTATTATGCTATTATGCCTATGATGGCGGTTTCGATATCTTATTGGTGCCCGACACCTTTTGACGATTATATATTTTGTTTACAAACACAACTACCAGTCAGGGAAAATGAACTTTTAATTAAGTTGAGACGCGGAAAGGAAGAATTTTCTGCTAGCAGGGTAGCTATACCGTCGATCTACGCCAGTTTCACAGACCCTTTGTTGCTCTGCAAAAAAAGAGCGAAAGCCAACAAATTCTCAAAACCAGTGCCGTATCACTTCATATAAAAATTGCTCTATCTTTTTTTGCGGAAGGTCCAATGCTCATAATTTTTCTGAGACGACTACAAATTTACTTTTACATATAATATGCACAGAAAAGACTACATTTATTCGAAATTTGAGAATCAATAAAAACATATTTACTGAATAACACATCACATCCCTTACTTTTTGCTTAAAACTAATGTATAAATAATAATAAATAACACTTATTATTATAAAAATGGTTTTAACTTCGCAATGCAGCAGGTTAACAATCGTCAATGGGCTTTTGCTCGCGTGTCGTCTGATATAATTCTTTCAAAAATAAACCGTTGAGATTTGACATTATTGGAAATAAAATGATTAATTAAGAACGGGATAAACAAATCAAACCTTTTTGCGACTTTGTTGCAGTCAAATCAAAAACACACTATGGGCGCAGGGTGATACTGAACTATTACCACGACCTCCGGGAAGCACGAAAAACTAAAAGCAATGTAAATCGAAAAAATCGCATCAAGCCAGAAAAAAAACATACACATTAACAGACATTATTTCTTCTAAGCATTTATATAAAAATGAGGGCATTTTTGTTAAGGAGGTATTGTTTTTATCTGACTTTCGTGACGCGGGTCAGTTCACTGTGCAGTAAACGCATCTCATTTTAGCAACAATTATGAAAGTCGCTTCGAACTAACGATACTTTCTGAACAAACCATTGGATGAAATAAGCTGGAATTATATCTTAGAAAAGGTTAATAGTTTTGTATCAGTGAGGTAGTTTTGCATTGTTCAAATCTACAATATTCGAGGCAAAAAGATAAAAGCAAATGCGAGTTATACGGAACTATGACTGGTTATCGAACTGAATTTGTTGTGGCATCCCCCTTCCTCAATATTGTATCTGCGGCAGCTGTTAAATAAACTCACTACGCAATTAAAGTCATTTGGATAAGTTTATTCGAACAAAGGGAGTTAATAAGGAAGCTATCTGCTAAAAAAATGTGTAGTTTTGACACTGAAGCAAAAGCTTTTTTTCAGTTCGACTTCCCGTCTGAGGACATTAAATATTTCATGTTGGATATGCTATACAAAACGCCGTAGGATTATTGTTTTCTTGACTATTCTGATTATTGTAATAATAATAATAATAATAATAATAATAATAATAATAATAATAATAATAATAATAATAATAATAATAATAATAATAATAATAATAATAATAATAATAATAATAATAATAATAATAATAATAATAATAATAATAATAATAATAATAATAATAATAATAATAATAATAATAATAATAATAATAACAATAATAATAATTTATTCAAAATTCAGAAAAAATATATGTAAATATATACAAATTAATATTAAAAAAGAAAATATTTACATATGAAAGTTACTAAAAAATCATTTAATAGTAAGTCTACCGCGATAATAATAACAATAATAATAATTTATTCAAAATTCAGAAAAAATATATGTAAATATATACAAATTAATATTAAAAAAGAAAATATTTACATATGAAAGTTACTAAAAAATCATTTAATAGTAAGTCTACCGCGAGAGCAAAATCTTCCGGCACCTCACGTGACCTAAACGGAACCATTGACCATCTCTCACACATACATGGACAGTTCTTAAAGTTCTTAAAACCTTTCACTTATATCAATCTAGCCAAAACAAAGCATAGACAAACTTTCAAACTCTGAAAAGGGAATTGAATTTGATGGAGATTTGAATTTTCTACAGATCTTTGAAAATTTTCCTGGCCGCGCGAAAGGAGATTGAATCGAGGGAATAATTCCAAGTTTTGGCGGGAAAATCTGAAACAACGTATTTTCCTTAAATCCGTTAAAATTCAGAGACGGCAATACCACAAAATATTGGCGAATTGTTTTCTATTGCAATGCTACCCACAATGAAGCGAAGAATAATTTAAATTGTTGGGATTGGCTCTGCTCGTCCGAACAGCGATGGAAGGAAAGAATCGTAAATAATTTCCTAGATGGGGATCTACATACTCCTCAAACGCAAACGCAATTTAGACTTGAATGCTTTAGTGAAAGCGACGAATGCAGCATGTGGCTGGCTCCTACTGATCTCCGTGAGAACCTCCATCTCCTTGAGCCACTTGTTCACTTTCTCTTGACAGTACTGATCTTTAAAATCTTTGGATCCGATAACCGCAACGAGATGGCGTCTTCCCTCGACCGACATATTTACTTCATTCCCAAACACCTACTCTGCTTTCTCTGCAAATTCACTGCTCTTAACAATGAGCCAGCTTTTAGATCCGTTTACGATATATCCGTACTTGCTGCCCTCTTGAAATAACCTCATGTACCATTGGAAGAGTGATTCTATACTCCCTCCCCCAGCGGAGTCATCCGCCAGCCAAACTTGCTTCACTTGTGGATTTGATGCCCTGAGGCTTTGGATCATGTAAACCGACGTGTTGATCGCATACCAAGGCATCGCTAACGGATCACCTTGGGTAGTACCCTCTTGAGAAAGGATCTCGCCTCTGCTACTAATGAACAGTCTAGTAGGGGTTCTATACGTGATGATGATATACGGATCATGTGAACCGTGTTGATCGCATACCAAGGCATCGCTAACAGATCACCTTGGGTAGTACCCTCTTGAGAAGGATCTCGCCTCCGCCACTAATGAACAGTCTAGTAGGGGTTCTATACGTGTTGATGATATACGGATCATGTGAACCGTGTTGATCACATACCAAGGCATCGCTAACGGATCACCTTGGGTAGTACCCTCTTGAGAAAGGATCTCGCCTCTGCCACTAATGAACAGTCTAGTAGGGGTTCTATACGTGTTGATGATATACGGATCATGTGAACCGTGTTGATCACATACCAAGGCATCGCTAACGGATCACCTTGGGTAGTACCCTCTTGAGAAAGGATCTCGCCTCCGCCACTAATGAACAGTCTAGTAGGGGTTCTATACGTGTTGATGATATACGGATCATGTGAACCGACGTGTTGATCGCATACCAAGGCATCGCTAACGGATCATCTTGGGTAGTACCCTCTTGAGAAAGGATCTCACCTCCGCAACTAATGAACAGTCTAGTAGGGGTTCTATACGTGTTGATGATATACGGATCATGTGAACCGACGTGTTGATCGCATACCAAGGCATCGCTAACGGATCATCTTGGGTAGTACCCTCTTGAGAAAGGATCTCACCTCCGCAACTAATGAACAGTCTAGTAGGGGTTCTATACGTGTTGATGATATACGGATCATGTGAACCGTGTTGATCGCATACCAAGGCATCGCTAACAGATCACCTTGGGTAGTACCCTCTTGAGAAGGATCTCGCCTCTGCCACTAATGAACAGTCTAGAAGGGCTTCTATACGTGTTGATGATATACGGGGCGATTTCCTTACAGGTGATTCTATGATATTATGCATATCCACTGCCCTTTTCATCAGATTGAAGGCATTGGTCGCATCGATTAATAGCACTCCATCCGATCCTTCTTCGTCAAAGATCTGACCCATTGCATGTATGGCTGCCTCTGATCCGGCGCTGTGACCTGCACAGGCTTGCAATGGGCCGGCTGCCTCCTTGATCTCCTCTTTGAACATAGCCGAGATGGTTTTGCCGATAATGCGTCGCAAAACCTCTCCCACTCCAATAGGTCTGACTCCCGGGTTCTTGTTCAATGGTATTAGCCTACAGGCAATGTAGCCTTCAATTAGGAAGGGGTGGTAATTGATTTTTAAAAGGTTTCTTGTTAAAGTAGCGATCTCTTCCCTTAGTGTTTTTCCCTCCGTGGCAAAGTTCTTTGAGCAAAGGATTGACTGTATAGTACGGCATCCATACCGGAAGGGCCCGCAGAGTCTTTTGTTTTCATTGCGGAGTCAAAGATCCGCTGCTCATCGATTGAGTAGAATATTCCGTGTGAAACAAGGTCAACAGGGCCATACAGGAGACACTCCTCTTCGATTTCGGCGGGAGATGGGTGTTTTTCTTTCAATTGGGATAATCCTTCGTCAGACAAATTCAAAAGTCCCGACGAGTTCTCTTTATACAACATTTTGATCGCTGGGGTAAGTTTCCCTTGAAAGACCAATTTTGCAAACGTTCTTGAGATGTCTTCAGCCAGTTTTGCCTTTTTGGAGTTGACAAATCTGTCTTGGATGAATCGTATTTCCTTCATTAGCATATTCAGGTCCCCCTGTCTCCAAAAGCTAGTCTTCGCTCTATTGCACCGTTATGTTCTTTACTCTTGGAGGTAGCTGAAGGTTTTTGTAGAATTACCATGAATGCTCTCAATGCAACAGAATATAAATCTGAGTTTGAGTTGAATTGTTTTAGCCAAATTATAAGCTCCTCGATTAACTGTTTGCCTGCTCTGCCAGAGGGTAGATTGAAAATGTTCCTTCGGAAGTGAACCACCTCATTATAGATTTTATTTCATCGCAGAAGCTTTGGTGGCTGATGTTTCCCAACATCTTGGCCTTGATTTCTGAAGGGCGCACATCAAACTGCTGTAAATTCGGGTGGATTGTGAATGTTTTTGTACTACAATCTGAGTGCGTACTCGCTGGTGTTGATTTTCGCGCTACTTTGTCAGGGGAGTTAGTTGGTCTCCTGTAGTTAGATTTTACAGTCGCGTCTTCCTATGCAAATTCGCTCCTTCGTTTTGTAAAACGCAAACATTGTTTCTTGGTACATTTTCTGAATTATTCGTTCCAATCCCTGTACTCTCACTTCCAATATCCTTACGTGCGACCTCTGCACTACTATCTAGCATATCGAATCTCTGAGCCTGGTCGCGAAGGTTCTGACTAGATAAACCGAGCCTGCTATATACCTTTGTTTCCCTCAGGTCTTTCTTCACGGCCATGTGGCCTTTCTTCCTTCCCGAGTTGAATCGCTGTGGATTGTTTGACTTAGTCAAAGCTAAAGCCTCCTGCTATGCATTCTAGTAAATCATTGCTCATCTCATCTGTCCGCTGAACCTTACTACAGTCGAAGTTCTCTGAGCGACCGCTCTCGTAAGCGACCAGCTCCGATTACGACCACGATCACGAATCACCGATTGAATTGTCACACAAACTCTGTAATTCTAAGCTCTCGTAAGTGACCAACTTATCGGTGCGACCAGCTCCGTTAACAACCACAATTTCAAACCGACCACAATTTCAAACCACCAACTGAGATTTTCTTTTATTTTTAAGCTCTCGTAAGCGACCACAATGATTTTTGGCTTCAAAACATCAGTCAACACCTGATAAACATCATATCCAATGCATGATGATATCTTCCCTGCTAGCAGAGGCCTCTTTTCTCTGTATTTCGCTGGGCTGGAGCGAAATACAGAGAAAAGAGGCCTCTGCTAGCAGGGAAGCTGAAATCACAGTTAAAGCGGAAATGTTGTAATGTTTCACAAAAGCTGCCATTCCAGTAGGCAACCATTTAATAATTTTATAATTACAATTTTCTAACTTCAATTTCAACCATGGGATTGACATTTCTTTGTCTCCAGAAAATGTATAAATGCAAGAAATCTCTAGTCCATTGCCGGCTCCATGGTTTATCCTTTTTCCAGTTACAATAGCCATCCACTCGTTTGTTGCACGCCTTAGAAATCGGCTAACGAAATACGCCATGCGATCGTCGTAGATGCAGAAGATATTCTAATGACGAAAAGCTTAAGTCGTCGATATAAACGAGCATAACGAGCAACTTTGCGTAGAATTAATTGCTATTAAATAAAACAACTCACTCTCATGAAAAGTCAAATACCTAGTTTTAAAATCAAGCAATAAACCAAAATATTACAGCTTTGTTATTATCACGATAAATGGTAGATTCCATTTTAATTAAGCTCCCGTTAGCGACCAACACCTATTGTTCAAGTTTTTGGCGCCCAGTGGTCGCTTATGAGAGCAAGCTCTCGTAAGAGACCAGCTCACAATTTTCAGTTCCCAAGGTGGTCGCTTACGAGAGCTTCAACTGTATTCATCTTGTCGTGTTCCCGTTGAAGCCATCGTGAATTCGCAATGTCCAGAAGTCGTTTGTTCTGGCGGTCAGTCCGTCAAACTTCAGCTCAGTCTTGGCATCAGGTCTTTATTTATCGGCTGCAGCAGCTGCAGCAGCAGCAGCAACACAACAACAACAACAACAACAACAACAATAATAAACTATTAAAAATCGTGATAAAAATAGCTCCAAATTTAAATTTAAAAAATATTTGCTCTCTGTTTCTTAATTTCAAAATCATTGTCATAGATTTAGATTTGCTCGCCTTGGGCTCCTTGAACTACGTAAGCACAGAAGGGTAGATCTTAAAATGGCGAACGAAACTTTCGCACGGATTCATGAAACTGTTGTTGAATATAATTCGCCCTTCTCGGCAATTAGCTCTGCTAGCCTGGAATGAAACTGTTGGCTGTTAAACTGTTAACTGTTAGCATATTTACGCTTCTCCTCCGTTCATGTTGCCTAAATATCTGGTCAATGTTCATGTCTCTATAGGATTCAGCATTACCATGGCAAACTCGTACATGATAAAAATGCCTGCTTCTGCCTCTCCCAGAAACCTCTTGCTACGATGTTCAGTCGTGCGTCTCGAGCGGTGTTAGCTCCCCTGTTTAGCTCTTTATCCGTGATGTCCTGTAGAACAGGCACCGTTTGCACATCTTTACACACCAAACTCAGCAATTCCGCCTCCAAATCCCTCAGCTTATTGTGGCGTTTGACTACAAAACCGCCTCTCTTGCAAATCATTGCGTGATCTGTGTTGAATGTGTCCCCGCAAACGCAGATAGATGGTGTCTCGGGGATCTCCCAGTCGAACCTCAATCCTAGAGCGTCTTGAATTCTCGTTTGTTCAGATCAAAGCCAGAACGGTAAGCCAGCTTGAAGCCCCTTTCTGGGTTGCAAGGTCCATTGCTCTTAGCATATTAACAGTTAGAGAGCTTTTCACTTCCGCGCATCTAGACCAAGGGGGAGGACGCCTCTTCCCGTCGTGTTTCGCAATAAATTTCACACTTCTATGCGGAATAAACTGAGAAGCGGCGGTAGTAGAGGTAAAACAAGTGGATTGAAGTGCGATGTTTTGTGCTTGTGCTCGTTCGCTTTGCTCAAATTGGTTTCGCCGCTCGAACCCTCTGGTACCCAGGGTATTATCAAAGTGACACTGAATTTTATCTACTACAATAACACTGTCGTTAAAGGTCTTCAATGGGCTAAATGCGCGACAGTTCCCAATTTAATCACGTAAGCTAGTATATAACCACTGCTTTAAACCCTAAAAATCTGGTAAAAAAAATCTAAGACCCTGACACCTGGGTACCCTGTGACGTAAGGTAGTTCGAGAGTGATTACATTTTTCTTATGGTTACCCTGTGTTATGTGCTTGCCGATTAGGTGCTCTGAGATGACCTAGTGTCGATATCATACTCAGGCAAAGGGGCTAAAGATCGGTGGAGTGGCTGTCAATGTTTGCGAGTGCTAATTAAATTTTATCAAACAGCGCTACAAAGGCTTAAAATATATACTTATCGAAGTCTTGAGATGCGAAATGATAAAAGGTTTTTCTAAGCCGTCCGTTAGTTCTTCAGGGCAGTCTACCCTGAAGAAGAGCAGAGTCGAATTCCAGTTTTTGGTGTAATTGTGCCCGACTTTCGGGCATACGCACCGTTGCCACTGCGTTTGTTCCAAATGTATTCTGGGTGATAATAAAAACAAGTAACCGCTGACCAGCTGCAGACTCACCCTCGTGTGAAGCGAAACAATCATGACCTCCAAACTTGTTCCACAGAAATCTAATAATTTATTCGGGACGGAGCAATGGAACAAGCTTATGAAAGAGGTTTCTCGTCCTTATGAATGGCACAGTGAATATGAGATTCTGTGCGATTTGATGCATAAGTATGTCAAGTTGAACGACAGGCTTTTGAGGCTCGCTTGTGGGGACTCCAAACTTGGAGAAAACCTTTACGATGTCGGGTACCGAAACATCATAAGTGTGGATTCATCTGAAAAGGTTATCAAGAAGATGAGGAAAAGAAATGACTCTGGGAAACGGGATATGGAGTATACTAGGATGGACGTCACAGATGTAAGTCAGAAAACCTGTCAACCTCGGAAAATCTCAAGGCTTGAGAATTTTTGGGGGAGAGGGGTGGGGTATATTCATTTTTTTGGGGAGCCGTTTAGCCTTGCAGCCGTTAGCAGTATAGAAAGCTCTCACGACAAATCCACTTATAGATCTCACTTGTGCTACGCAAAAGAATTATTATTTCAAATATTTTCAATAATAGAAAATAGGCAAAATGATAATTTTCTATAGAATAATTTTTCAGAAGCGATAAAAATCGCTAAAAAATGGGAGATTTGGTGCTCAACGCGGGAGAGGGGGGGAAGGGGTCTAAAATCTTGAGACTCCTGCCTAATGCAGGAGAGTTGACAGGTATGGAAAAGACCGGATTGCACTGATTAGTCCACAGGTTCCCCAAAATATAATAAAATACCTTCAAGCTTTTCTCGCCTGTTTTTGGAGTTATTTACATCCCTGTGAAGTTTCAATCCATTTGAGGCAATATTGAGCGATTGTAGTTCCCACATACTAAGAGAGGAAAAGGTATACCTGTCAACTCTCCCACATTAGGCAGGACTCTCAAGATTTTGGACCCCTTCTCCCGCTCTCCCATGTTGAGCACCAAATCCTCCACTTTTTAGCAAATTTTATTTTTTATAGAATTATTCTATAGAAAATCGTCATTTTGCCTATTTTCTATTAAAATATTTGAAACAGTAATTCCCTTGCATAGAGCAATTTATCTAACACCCTCGTGAAATCTATCAGTGGATTTTTAATTAGAGCTTTCTATACGGCAAACACCGTAGGGTTTAACCATACGGTTGAACCCACCCCTCCCCCAAAAAAATCTCTAGCCTTGAGATTTTCGGATGTTGACAGGTATGGAAAGGTAGCACTCTAATGATGCCGATAATTATACCAATACTTTACACTGCCGCACAGAAATTATGAATCCAGTTGATCAACTCTTTGCCTACCTAAAACGCAATTCTTCACCTGCCTTGCTGAAACACCTATGCTTGACGCAAACCCATGAGATGGTTTTTAAACGTCATGACAAAACAGACCGTCTAACTTAAAACAACTGGAAAAGCTACAATCTTCATATTGTTCTTGCTTTTTTTAGGGTCAAGATAAACTTTGCGCTAACAATAACAGCACAGCTTTTGAATTTCCAGTTTTCTACAAGTGATTTTCTACTGCCCATTTCGCCGATCGCCATCATTAGAGTGCTACCTTTCTGTTCTCTTAGTATGGGGGAACTACATTGGCTCAATATTGCCCCAAATAGATTGAAATTGCACAGGGATGTAAATAAAAACTCTAAAATTTTTATTATATTTTATTATATTAATAAGGGAAAGTTCATTTATTATTCCAAGGGGGGGGGGGGGGCATGAGGATTTTAATAAAAGTAAGGGATAAAATTAGTTGACCCCCCTTTAGGAGTAACAAAATTGTTCATGCCCCCCCCCCCTCTTATGCTTCCTCATATTTTTGGTGCCCCCCCCCTCCCCTCCTGAAAACTGAAGAAAGAAGGAGCAAAGGAAGGAACGGCATTGACATGAGCAAGAGATTATCTGCAAGCTTTGACAGAAAGTGGAGGGGAAGGAATTGGATGAAAACATCAGCAGAAAAAGAAGATATGTATTTAGGGTGTATAATACAAGTTTGCATTGCATAGATAAAATGTGGCTTAATACATATCCTTGACTCCTGGATAGTGCATTCCCAATATGTGCCACCAAACTAAAACAAGTTGAACCAAGAAGTCTGATTTGACATGTCAAATTATATAGTAAAGACAACACCCAAAGAAATCCTCGAGGCCCCCACACAGTATCCTCTTGCCCCCCCCCTTGGGATAATAAATGAACTTTTCCCTTAATATATTAATAATATTATATTATATAATAGAATAATATTTTATTAAAATTTTATTCTATTTTTTGTCCCAAATTTTATTGTAATTCACCATATATCTACAGTAACTATGAATGAAACGCCTTAAATATAACATTAGCTTGGGGAACCTGTGATAAGTCAGGGATTTCAGACTTTACCTTTGAATGGGTAAAATATCAAAAGACAAATCTAGCTAAGAGAAAGTATTTATTTTACTCTATGCTTTATTGTCTGTCTGTTATCATCATAATAATTTAATTAGTATTAATGTTTTGCAAATTCCTATGCACCTTTTCAAATAATGCACTTCCATGGTCCTGGAGAAGGGTAGGGGATTTGCTTTTAACCCTGAACCAACTTGAAAAAAGCCCTATGAGGTGCAAACAGTATAACAACTTGTTCAGACAACAATCCATCCAAAATGAGCCAGTGTCCTTGGGTCATTTTTTGTTTGTCCCCACTCCCCTTAGGTTGGGACGAGTCTAAGAGTAAAAAAGGAGCAGATCTAGGGGTAGGCCGAGCACCCACTTAGATATTTGGCTCAAAAATGACCAGAAATATAAGAAATTCCATGTAAGAACAATGACCCCCCCTTCTTGAAACCCTTGCTCAGGCCCCCCCTTTTTGCAACTCCTGGATCCGCCAGAAAAAAACTGTCAATTCCCCCACCCCCTTGGGAAAGATACTCGTTCAAAATGGCTCTAAACCCCCACGCTAACCCCACTCTTCTCAGGGACCATGGAATAAGGTTGTTATGTTTTGTAACCCACAGTGCTCTAATGTAAATAAGCAAATGGGTTAATAAAATTATAATAAGGAAAGTTAATTGTTTTAGAAATTAAATTTTCATGTGCTTGTAAAACCTTTAAACATATGGCTTTTAAAGACCAGAACTAAGTCATTTTTATATGTTACCCATTAACCACTGTAGGTTAATGCATGGATTTTCTTTTTACCTTACTGTTATTTGAAGTATGGGTGTGTAATTATGTGTTTCTTGCCTGCAAATCGTTTTGTCCTCCCATAAATCTGTCTTTCCTTTTGCTTCTGTGAAATGTATTGTAAACAATACCCAATAATTTCTATGTTTCAGCTGAAGTATGATGATGAAAGCTTCAACGTTGTATTTGACAAGCAATGGCTTGACTATACCTTCACAAACACAAGTGAAGACATTCTTAAAAAAGTAGACAAAACATTCGCAGAGATCCAAAGAGTTTTGAAAGTTGGTGGTCGCTTTATAGTCTGCACTCTTGCTCAGGATCATATTCTTGATAAACTGTTGGCCCACTTCTCTCAAGGGTGGCTAGTAAGAGTACACAAGCTTAGACATCATGAAAAAGCATCCACCCTTAGAGCAGTGTTTGCTTTTGTTTTTACCAAGACAAAGTCATCAGGTAAAGTCATGCACTTACAGTACTGGGGACAGTTTCTGCATGTATCTGTTGCAATTTTGCATTTTAATGTCTGACAGTCTAAAAGGGAATTCTGTGCTGAGGGGACAAGGAGCTAGGATGAGTAATGAGTAACAAAGTTACGAGCGATGCCTGCCAAAACAAAACAGACATTATGCAATGCTCATACCGCTCAGGGATGGTAACGGTGCAAAATTATACCAAACCAAGGAAGTATAAAGGAAACTTTATGTTCATGATCTCAAATGCATGCTGTTTCTCTCAAGCACATAATAGCCTTGTTCCAAATGCATTAAAAATCAAGTATAAATAAGACTGTTAAATGTTTTTTTCTCCAGGAAAAGTAAATGTCTAATGAGTGGCAGCTCAAGATATCAGCAGTTATTGTCTTATATTCGATACACTTATTTGCATCTTCTCTCTCGTTGTTTACTAGAAGAATTTCCCATATCTACACTTTGAAATAACTAGCAATAGTAGAATTTATTGTTTATTAAAATGATTTGTATCGACTGCTAAAAATAACTCCCACAAAGATTGTTGCACAGAGATCGGGTTGAAGATACAACTTTTAAATGAGAAGACCTTTATTGGTTCTTTGATGTCACATGGAAAATGTTTAAGGTAGAACCCTCTATGCTCAGAACAACTGATCTAAATGAGCTCTGAGAAATTACTTTGTACACAAGGAGTTAAATGTTGAAGACTCGCTGTAGTCATGCTTCAACTGGCAGCCTGGCAGGAGCTCGTTGCTTCCAGTTCTTTCCTCAAATAACATAACTTCCAATTGTATTCCTTTGTGTCTCTTAATTTTTTGTATTTCTTATAGTCTTCACAATACTGGTGTTTTTTAAAGAAAATATGTTGTAGATCGGAATTCAATATTCTAGATTGTCCACCGTTGAACAGTTGAAGAAAAATGCAAGAACTCGAACTAAAGCATAGCCTGCTTGCAGGCATTTACCCGGTGTTTTTTTTTTTCACTATTCGCTGAGTCGTGGTCTCCATCTTGTTTTTCGGCTGCGCTAGCCTGGCATGAGTCACTCAGCAAACAGATAATTGCAGGGGAGGCTAGCTTGAGAGGACACAGTATGTATGCTTTCAAAGGGTATGGCATAGTCTGAAAAACGACTTTGGTTTAGAGAGAAAATTGGCAAACAGATCAAAGGTGTCAGGTTAAAACCAATACTGCTTTTTTTGGGATTCAAAATTAACACAAATTTTAAAAATGAAATTTAGTCTCTGTCTGCTGTGGTAAGGACAGGGATAATCTCTAAATTCATAATATCGGCATCGGAAGGTGGGGACGGTTTTGGCTCATCATCATTTACAAAAATTCTAGAGATTTTCTATTTAACACAATTTTTGATTGGTGGAAAGGAGATTGGTAAACATAGGCAAAAAAGCAAAGTCCATGTAGATACATGTATCAAAATACTCTTCTTATGGTTTACTGTAGCCTGAATTCTCTCTTTGGTTAGGACAACAGTCACCGTTTAAAGTCCTTGAGCTATGTATTGATGACTCAGATACAATTCAAAGAGTACAAACTATAGACGAAATGAAAGAAGCTATAGTAGTGAAGCAGAGATATGCCCTCATAAGGGACATGATTGGTAAGTGATATCTAAGAGGTCTAACAGCTGGACTGCAAACCCCCCCCCCCCCCCCCCCCCCCGCCCCATCTTTATGTGGATAGGGACCATAATGTGGAAAGAGGAGAAAGAGGAGTATACAAAAGAGCTAAACATTTAAACCCTAGGCAGCCCCCTGATAAGTGGATAAAACAATTAAAATAGAGGGGGGCCTTATAGCTTCACCTCATGGTCTCTGTAATAGGGAGAATCTTTTTACCTTAGAAGGATGAGCAATGGATTGTATGCATCATCTTGCTTTTCAAGGCATGGGAAGCCCATAGCAAGTACCAAAACTGTTGCCCATCTTGTGTTGTGTAAACCTGCACACTTTTTTCTCCAAACAAAACTTGGTATCCAAAAATAAAACTTTATACCCAAGGCATTTGTGACACTTGAATTGAGTGAAACAACCCATCCTCAGCCCCCACCAACTTATTATGAGGAAAAGATACCATTTTATTTTCATTTGCATTATTGCCTCAAATTAATTAGATATGTATAAAAACTAATTAACCACATATTTTACTCATTTTTTTCCAGCATTGAAGTTTCACCCTGGTGAGAACTTTACTTTTGACTTTTGGAGCACTGATCCCCAGATGAAGGAGCCAAGGTTTTCATTAACAGTTGTTGATTCTGAGCAACACAGAAATCAAAATGGGATATTTGCTATTTTCATAGTTCCACAAGGTTTGTACTGTATGACAATTTGGTGGTAACAGCCAACCTTCCCCTCCCCTCTTTTTCACTCTCTTAAAGCAATACACATTTAAGATCAAGCTTTTCTTTTTAGGCATGCAACTTGCTAAGAATTATGATAATCCTTTAGCTTTGCTCCAACAGCATTCTCTTTTTGTGCTGTTACAAAGATCCTTCCCCCTCCCCTTTTGGTGGTAATTTTGAATTCCAAGGGGTGAGGGTCTTTCAGTGCCGACTTTCCATTCTCTTTTTTCATACCAACACTATGTATTTTGAAAATCTCCTCTGTGTATTGTGGGAAGGGGGCCTTATCCCAAATCACCCAATCCCAATTGGTCAATGCATCAATTATTTCATTAATGTTGTATTTCATGTGGAACAACACCTGTCAGGGACTTTACAGCACTCACATTTGATTGACAGGTAGGGAAACTGAATGGTTGTTTTCCTCTGATGATGGCCTAGCTCAAATCAGTTCGGATGCAGGGTACCAAAGACTTGTTGTGGTATCATTGAACCGTGGCCATAAATATACCAGCATGGACCATATAAAGGAGGAGTTGTCATCAAAGGTCATGGATTTGGCTCCAGAAGGTCTTACTGACAAAACAAAGGTGTGGGCAGTTCTTAGGCCTGGCTATTTTTATGTGCCATTCAAATATGAATGCATGCGAATGAAGATAAAACAATCAACTTTGGTCATTTACATATACTTATATTTGAAACAGTACATGACTATGTTTGTTGAGGGGGACTTCCCTCAGGGACTAATACATTGATATAGCAGGTAAATCCATGGTTTGAGAGAAAATATATAAGCATCGATCCCTCTGGATCCGTCTATATTGATAATGATGATGTTACAGCTGCACAATTTATAGAGACTGTCCCCATTGTATTTGTTGATGTTTTTGTTATAGTTATAGTTCTATGCTGGATGATTGATGCTGCTGCCATTTAAAAAAATGTTTTGCCTTTTTTAGGTGCCATTCTTGTCAGTAGGCGGGGATATCGGCATCCGCAAGACTGTGCACGAAGGTTCCAGCTCGCTTAGTGGTGATTACATAGTTGAGGACATCACTATTGGAGAAGACACATTCAGGAGACTTGTTTTCCTCATTAACCCGCACGGTATCCAGTCTGAAGCAAAGCTCTTTACTGCCAAGGATGGCAAGAAGAAAGCAGGCCACATAGATTTCTCATTTCTCACTCACTCACATCACAAGGCTATGGTTGCAGGTCTGGCATTAGTAGACAAGCTTCTTGAAAAAGGTGAGAAAGTAATTAGAAACAGTAGCATCCTGGTGTTGTTTGAAATATTGTATTCTTTTTCACAAGCAAATGTTCAGCCTCGTGCATATAGCGTCTATTGCAAACCACTTCGCTGCATAGTCAAACATGGTGGACAAACTAAACACCAGCTTTTCTGGGTCAGCGCCTCGCCAGCAATGTTGGATGTGCAAGGGTTGAAAATATGGCTTTCAATATATCAAGCCAAAACAGCGATACAAACCAAAATACAGCCAAACAGCAGCGATACAACCAAAAATAGCAATGCAGATCAATGCAATAGATAAAGCAAATAAGCAAAGACAAAGAGGAAATGGCCGAAAAAAAACTTGTAGCTTTCGAAGGGCTCAATTATTAACTAGTTTTTGGTGAGATTTAATCGTCTTTATAGTTCCAATAAAAAAATAAAAGCTTGTTTTTGCTTTAGTAGACAAAGGTAGTTGGTATTGCAGCGCAAACGTCCCCATTCTCGCTTAGACCGTGGTTTGGAAGCTTTTCACCAAAACAGAAGATATTCATAACTTATGATTTATCTATCTGCCTTTTGTCCCTTATGATTTATCTATCTGCCTTTTGTCCCTTATGATCTATCTATCTGCCTTTTGTCCCTTATGATCTATCTATCTGCCTTTTGTCCCTTATGATCTATTTATCTGCCTTTTTTCCCTTATGATTTATCTATCTGCCTTTTGTCCCTTATGATCTATCTATCTGCCTTTTGTCCCTTATGATCTATCTATCTGCCTTTTGTCCCTTATGATCTATCTATCTGCCTTTTGTCCCTTATGATTTATCTATCTGCCTTTTGTCCCTTATGATCTATCTATCTGCCTTTTGTCCCTTATGATCTATTTATCTGCCTTTTTTCCCTTATGATTTATCTATCTGCCTTTTGTCCCTTATGATCTATCTATCTGCCTTTTGTCCCTTTATGATCTATCTATCTGCCTTTTGTCCCTTTATGATCTATCTATCTGCCTTTTGTCCCTTATGATTTATCTATCTGCCTTTTGTCCCTTATGATCTATCTATCTGCCTTTTGTCCCTTATGATCTATCTATCTGCCTTTTGTCCCTTATGATCTATTTATCTGCCTTTTGTCCCTTATGATCTATTTATCTGCCCTTTGTCCCTTATGATCTATCTATCTGCCTTTTGTCCCTTATGATTTATCTATCTGCCTTTTGTCCCTTATGATTTATCTATCTGCCTTTTGTCCCTTATGATTTATCTATCTGCCTTTTGTCCCTTATGATCTATCTATCTGCCTTTTGTCCCTTATGATCTATTTATCTGCCTTTTGTCCCTTATGATTTATCTATCTGCCTTTTGTCCCTTATGATTTATCTATCTGCCTTTTGTCCCTTATGATTTATCTATCTGCCTTTTGTCCCTTATGATTTATCTATCTGCCTTTTGTCCCTTATGATCTATATCTGCCTTTTGTCCCTTATGGTTTATCTATCTGCCTTTTGTCCCTTGTGATTTATCTATCTGCCTTTTGTCCCTTATGATCTATCTATCTGCCTTTTGTCCCTTATGATCTATATCTGCCTTTTGTCCCTTATGGTTTATCTATCTGCCTTTTGTCCCTTATGATCTATCTATCTGCCTTTTGTCCCTTATGATTTATCTATCTGCCTTTTGTCCCTTATGATCTATCTATCTGCCTTTTGTCCCTTATGATCTATCTATCTGCCTTTTGTCCCTTATGGTTTATCTATCTGCCTTTTGTCCCTTATGATCTATATCTGCCTTTTGTCCCTTATGGTTTATCTATCTGCCTTTTGTCCCTTATGGTTTATCTATCTGCCTTTTGTCCCTTATGATTTATCTATCTGCCTTTTGTCCCTTATGATCTATCTATCTGCCTTTTGTCCCTTATGATCTATATCTGCCTTTTGTCCCTTATGGTTTATCTATCTGCCTTTTGTCCCTTATGATCTATCTATCTGCCTTTTGTCCCTTATGATTTATCTATCTGCCTTTTGTCCCTTATGATCTATCTATCTGCCTTTTGTCCCTTATGATCTATCTATCTGCCTTTTGTCCCTTATGGTTTATCTATCTGCCTTTTGTCCCTTATGATCTATATCTGCCTTTTGTCCCTTATGGTTTATCTATCTGCCTTTTGTCCCTTATGGTTTATCTATCTGCCTTTTGTCCCTTATGATTTATCTATCTGCCTTTTGTCCCTTATGATCTATCTATCTGCCTTTTGTCCCTTATGATCTATATCTGCCTTTTGTCCCTTATGATCTATATCTGCCTTTTGTCCCTTATGGTTTATCTATCTGCCTTTTGTCCCTTATGGTTTATCTATCTGCCTTTTGTCCCTTATGGTTTATCTATCTGCCTTTTGTCCCTTATGATTTATCTATCTGCCTTTTGTCCCTTATGATCTATCTATCTGCCTTTTGTCCCTTATGATCTATATCTGCCTTTTGCCCCTTATGATCTATATCTGCCTTTTGTCCCTTATGGTTTATCTATCTGCCTTTTGTCCCTTATGATTTATCTATCTGCCTTTTGTCCCTTATGATCTATATCTGCCTTTTGTCCCTTATGATCTATCTATCTGCCTTTTGTCCCTTATGATTTATCTATCTGCCTTTTGTCCCTTATGATCTATATCTGCCTTTTGTCCCTTATGATTTATCTATCTGCCTTTTGTCCCTTATGATCTATCTATCTGCCTTTTGTCCCTTATGATTTATCTATCTGCCTTTTGTCCCTTATGATCTATATCTGCCTTTTGCCCCTTATGATCTATATCTGCCTTTTGTCCCTTATGATCTATCTATCTGCCTTTTGTCCCTTATGGTTTATCTATCTGCCTTTTGTCCCTTATGATCTATATCTGCCTTTTGTCCCTTATGGTTTATCTATCTGCCTTTTGTCCCTTATGATTTATCTATCTGCCTTTTGTCCCTTATGATTTATCTATCTGCCTTTTGTCCCTTATGATCTATATCTGCCTTTTGTCCCTTATGGTTTATCTATCTGCCTTTTGTCCCTTATGATCTATATCTGCCTTTTGTCCCTTATGGTTTATCTATCTGCCTTTTGTCCCTTATGGTTTATCTATCTGCCTTTTGTCCCTTATGATTTATCTATCTGCCTTTTGTCCCTTATGATCTATCTATCTGCCTTTTGTCCCTTATGATCTATATCTGCCTTTTGTCCCTTATGATCTATATCTGCCTTTTGTCCCTTATGGTTTATCTATCTGCCTTTTGTCCCTTATGGTTTATCTATCTGCCTTTTGTCCCTTATGGTTTATCTATCTGCCTTTTGTCCCTTATGATTTATCTATCTGCCTTTTGTCCCTTATGATCTATCTATCTGCCTTTTGTCCCTTATGATCTATATCTGCCTTTTGCCCCTTATGATCTATATCTGCCTTTTGTCCCTTATGGTTTATCTATCTGCCTTTTGTCCCTTATGGTTTATCTATCTGCCTTTTGTCCCTTATGATCTATATCTGCCTTTTGTCCCTTATGATCTATCTATCTGCCTTTTGTCCCTTATGATTTATCTATCTGCCTTTTGTCCCTTATGATCTATATCTGCCTTTTGTCCCTTATGATTTATCTATCTGCCTTTTGTCCCTTATGGTTTATCTATCTGCCTTTTGTCCCTTATGATTTATCTATCTGCCTTTTGTCCCTTATGATCTATCTATCTGCCTTTTGTCCCTTATGATCTATATCTGCCTTTTGCCCCTTATGATCTATATCTGCCTTTTGTCCCTTATGGTTTATCTATCTGCCTTTTGTCCCTTATGATTTATCTATCTGCCTTTTGTCCCTTATGATCTATATCTGCCTTTTGTCCCTTATGATCTATCTATCTGCCTTTTGTCCCTTATGATTTATCTATCTGCCTTTTGTCCCTTATGATCTATATCTGCCTTTTGTCCCTTATGATTTATCTATCTGCCTTTTGTCCCTTATGATCTATCTATCTGCCTTTTGTCCCTTATGATTTATCTATCTGCCTTTTGTCCCTTATGATCTATATCTGCCTTTTGCCCCTTATGATCTATATCTGCCTTTTGTCCCTTATGATCTATCTATCTGCCTTTTGTCCCTTATGGTTTATCTATCTGCCTTTTGTCCCTTATGATCTATATCTGCCTTTTGTCCCTTATGGTTTATCTATCTGCCTTTTGTCCCTTATGATTTATCTATCTGCCTTTTGTCCCTTATGATTTATCTATCTGCCTTTTGTCCCTTATGATCTATATCTGCCTTTTGTCCCTTATGGTTTATCTATCTGCCTTTTGTCCCTTATGATCTATATCTGCCTTTTGTCCCTTATGATCTATATCTGCCTTTTGTCCCTTATGATCTATATCTGCCTTTTGTCCCTTATGATCTATATCTGCCTTTTGTCCCTTATGATCTATATCTGCCTTTTGTCCCTTATGATCTATCTATCTGCCTTTTGTCCCTTATGATCTATATCTGCCTTTTGTCCCTTATGATCTATCTATCTGCCTTTTGTCCCTTATGATCTATCTATCTGCCTTTTGTCCCTTATGATCTATCTATCTGCCTTTTGTCCCTTATGGTTTATCTATCTGCCTTTTGTCCCTTATGATTTATCTATCTGCCTTTTGTCCCTTATGATTTATATCTGCCTTTTGTCCCTTATGATTTATCTATCTGCCTTTTGTCCCTTATGATCTATCTATCTGCCTTTTGTCCCTTATGATTTATCTATCTGCCTTTTGCCCCTTATGATTTATCTATCTGCCTTTTGTTTCAGAAAAGAAGAAGCAGGCCCTCATTGTAGGTCTTGGTGGAGGTGGTCTTGCAATGTTTATTTATCAGTTTTTCTCTCAGGTAATTTATTGTTTGTTTTTTACCTAGACAATACACATATGTAACACGTAAAGATGTATTGGAAATAAAGTATTATAACAGAGTAGGTACAGTAATTATATATCCTCCTCGATTCTCTATAAACGCCATGTTACCATATACTTATATCCAACCAGGTTGCAATAGATGCTGTTGAGCTTGATGAAGCAGTTGTTAGCGTCGCCAAGACTCAGTTTGGTTGCATCGAAGATAAGCGCCTCGCGATTCATGTAAAAGATGGGCTAAAGTTTATTGAGGAATCCCATATAAAAGGTATTTAGTGGAACCTCCGTATAACAGGCCTTCTATTGAGCGGAATTTCTCAGTTATGAAAGAGACAATAAAGTCCAAACGATCAAGGGCGTGAGTATGCGCCATAATCTTTGGGACGATTCATGAGAAGCCAAGGGGATTTAAATATTCCTTATTCTGCAGTGCCCAGACCGCAGTACCATGCCATCATGTTTGACATCGACTCTAAGGATGTCACTGTGGGAATGAGTGCCCCATCAAAGGACTTTGTTACCCCGGCCCTGCTAACGCGTGTCAAGGAGTTGCTGCATAATGAAGGTAGACACGCCCGTGTGTTCTGCCAAAAAATGTTCACTGAATTTTTTTTTTTTTTTTTGTAAATATGCGGATTCACAAATTTTAAGCTCTTCATTTGTAATGGTACTGAAAAGTATTTCCGTTGGTCTATCTGATACGTGACATCGTTGCTTTGGGTTTTTTAGTTATGTAAATTTAATAGTTTGGGATAGTTCCTATGTTAATCTTTTTTTTTACAAGATGCATAGAACAAATATACATAGCAAAAGTCAAATCCTCTATTTTTACTTTTTCAAAATGCGGCATTCCGGAGTGAATCATGAAATTCCTAATTCATATATAACCAAAAATGTCCCCATTTGATTCAGGAGTATTCGTGCTTAACCTGGCGTGCCGAGACAAACAGCTCAAGGCGTCTGTAATTGAAGACATCAAGGCGAGCTTCCCCCGAGTGTACCTGGTGGATATTGATGATGATGTCAACGATGTGTTGTTTGCAAAGCCTCAACCGCCAGCAGAACCCAAACAGGATTTGCTTGTGGTACGCTCGTCAGTAGATAATCTGCAGAAACATGGCAAGAGTACTGGACTGTGGAACGGTGAATGTGACTTGTGTGAAATGGTGGAGGGTTTGCAGATCGCGTAGCCAAGCCTGTTCTGCCATAAGCATACTGTTTTTTGATGGGTCAAGATATATGGAAATATAATGGAAATAAAAGTATGAAAGGATAATAAGAATTTGTGGGTCGACAGGCGCGGATGCAGGAAAACTTCTGACCTGTTTACGGTAAAAGAAAAAGCGCTTAACACTCTGCCTCAATTCTAAACCGCGAAAAGTTTGTCTTCGCCTGTTTACGTCAACAGTTTTGAATAAGTTCGGATCCCAGCCTTGTCACAGTGCCGACGGTGCTCATTGCATTAGCTTCCACATGCCGATCATTACACGTTTTTATAAGAACGTCTCATTTTTTTAGTTGAGGCTGGGCCGTTTTTATTGTTGGGACATTTTAAGGGTGAATATGTTCTTAACGATGTTCTAAAATTTTAGTGTATATAAAAATATAATACCCAATAAATTATTAGGAAGAGAATTACACTAATGATCAATAGAATAATAAGGTTGTTACTTTGAGCACAATTTGATTCTGCATTTTAGAACGCATCAGGACTAAAAAAGAAAAAAAATTATGCTATCTGGGCCTCGGCATGTTCTTAGCAAGTTCTTAAAATTTGGAGAGATCTCAGGTTGGCTTTTCTTATAAAAAGGTTCTTATAAAAAAGATTCTTATTAAAGAAAGTGTCTACTCAAACGCGTAACTAGGAGGAATTTCTACTCTAGAGGTAGATAGAAAGGTTATACAAGGGGGACGCGAAAATGACCGTTTAAAGCTTGGCGAACGGAACTAATAAGACTGCCTCCAGTGCCCCTGCGTCCCTCTTACTTGCCCTGATAGGGACTGAGCTGGGAAAGAAGAAATGAGGACCAGCTATGTTGAAGCTGAATATAACAAATGCTTCCCCACAACCAGCATCATTATCACCACCAGCAACATCTATATAACCAGCATTGTCAACCATTATCATCATCGTTACAAACAATAACAAAACAACTGCCGCCATCATCATAATTACTAACCACTACATTACGCTCACCAGTGTTTCCCCCAGTGTTATCTATAAGTAGAAAATACCTATGATTATATTTTCCGCACTGTATGATCCTACTTAATCTTATGAAATTACAAGGGATAGATTTAAACTTATCTTTTCTAATGCCATCTATAGTTAATAATTTATAATATGGAGCCGACAGTAATTAGAGTGAAAAATAAAAGACAGGAGAAAACAAGAAAAGAAGAAAAGAAAACAAAACAAGAAAACAAAACAAAACTCAATACCAAACAGGCGGTCAATTTCGTTCCCTACAGGCGGTCAGTTGAAGGATATAATTACTAGATTTCGGAAATTAGATCCACTAATTCACCATATATTACTATCTTTAGCATGATTGACAGCATTCAACATAAAGATGCGCGTGTGTTGAATTCCCGGGGACGAAGACGCTAAAATCCTAGGCTTCTCACTAATCCCACAGGCTTCCCACCGTATGCGCATTAATAGTCACATGGAGATCGCCTTCATCTTCATCTGAGTAGTCGAAAAAATAAAAATACACTTTAAAACAGCTTCCAAAAAAATAAGCTTAATTTACCCCCTAAAACGCTAGACACGAGAAAAATAAACCATCTGCATGGTATAACTAAAAAGACTTCAGACAAGCTGTAGTAAAATAGTTGGCTGCGTAGGCGTGCTAACAACAACAAACAACAACATATTTTATTAGCACCCTCTATTATACAGATATTACTTATTAAATAAGAAAAGGAGAAAAATAATTATAATTTTTATAATTGGGCACCAGCCGCATTAAGAAATAGCATAGCTAATCGAGCTTAAGCGGCTAGGTCAAGCGGAAAATTGCATGGGTAAACAACATGATACATCAATATAATATCAATACAAACAGAAACGAAAAACAGACGACAATAGATGCACGCACAAAAACAAAACACGCACAAGCAAGGGGAGGTCGATTATAGGGATCATTTATATATAGGAGAGAATCTTAAGTTTGTAAATTACAACAATAATAGAGTTAGCTTTTGTAACGATCTAAAAGAGAGCTGATCATTAGTGTCTTGAAACTGGAGCGAGATTCAGATTTATAATCATCCTGAATATCGTTCCAGATTTTTACACCAAGAAAGCGAATATTAAATTTGCCATAGTTTGTGCGTATCTTAGGCAGGTAATAAGTCTTCCTACTAGCAAGTCTTGTATTATATTGATGTATCCTGTTAATATTTGTGAAAAATGATTTGAAGACAGATGGCAAATGATCTGAATGGAAGTCATACATAAACAGTGCATTGTTAAGATAGATTATGTCATGAAGTTTGAGGAGACTAAGTTGGTAGAATAATGGATTTGAAGGGGTCCTAAAATCAGAAAAAGTTAATATTCTAATTGCCCTTTTCTGAAGTATAAAAAGGGGCTTAAGAGTAGTTGCATAGGTGTTGCCCCAGGTCACAACTGAGTAAGTTAGAAATGGAAATAATAATGTATAGTAAAGCATTTTTAGGACTGAAATATTTACATAATGTCTTATTTTTGAGAGAACACCAATGCAACGTTTAATCTTTTTAGCTATATGAAGTATCTGATATTTCCAGCTAAGATGGGAGTCAATATATATGCCTAGATATTTGATGTACTTCTCTTTCTTGATGCATTTGCCATTTATCTTAATACTTAGAGTATAATTAGAGATTTTCTGTGGTGGATGAAAAATGATGAAGTTTGTTTTTGCTAGACAAACTATAATCAACACAAGGTTGAAAAAGTATGTTGAACGCCTCTGGAACAGAGTTACTCTGTTCCAGTGAAAGTGCGCGCGCACGCTGTGCCGATCATGCGCATTGGGTGGACGGCCTGTGCTGAACCATTGGGAGTTGTCAAATTCTTCCCTATCGGAGGTGATTCATAACTCAGAGAAACTCAGCCAATTAACTTAAGGTAAGATGCGTCGGTTTTACCCAAAAATGCATGGTTTTAGTACT